>NC_068557.1:30344166-32932500 GCF_022201045.2 Citrus sinensis
ACTTCACACACCTGCCCTTTGGAAACCTCATCCATATTTGCACTGAAAGATATGGCTGATTTTTTATAATTCACCTGCTGTCCAGAAGCGGCACTATAGATAGCCAGCAAACTCTTGATAATTCTGGCTTCATTTAGATTGGCTTTAAAAAAGAGTAAACAATCATCGGCAAAGAATATGTGAGAAATGCTAGGTGCACTCCGAGCCACTTTGACCCCATGAAGAAATCCAGCCTTTTCCCGATTACGGATCAACGAACTAAGACCCTCGGCACATATTATAAATAAATAAGGAGATAACGGATCACCTTGTCGAAGACCTCTACTTGGGATAATCGGCCCTACTTCCGCCCTATTCCTTAGCACCTTATAACTCACTGTAGAAACACACAACATAATAAGATCCACCCAACCCTCAGCAAACCCCATCCTCAGCATCACAACTTTTAGGAAGTCCCATTCAATTCGATCATATGCTTTTGACATGTCAATCTTGAACGCCGCTGTACCCGTCTTTCCTTACTTCTTTCTTTTTAGAAAATGAACAATTTCAGCCGATATGAGGATATTGTCAGTGATCGCTCTGCCGAAACAAATGCACTTTGGGATTCAGAAATGACAGAGTCTAATACCAGCTTCATTCTATTTGCAAGCATCTTTGCAACTATCTTGTATAAGACATTGCACAATGCAATAAGGCGCATGTCTGTCAAAGTTTCAGGCTGCAGCTTCTTAGGAATTAAAACAATTAAGGTATCATTCAGTTCATCAGGGAATGTGCGAGTTGAAATAAAGTGTAGGCACGCATCAGTAACATCTTGTCCAATTATATTCCAAAATTTCTGATAAAAGGCGGGGTTCACACCATCCGGCCCCGGGGATTTATCCGGATGCATGCTAAATAACACCTCCTTAACATCAACAGCCGTGAACGGCTCCAACAACAATTGATTATGCATCACAGTAACACTAGGCTCAATACAAGATACTACTGGATCATAAAAACACCCTCCAGAAGAAAATAGTTTCTGAAAATGCTCAACAATTAAATCATCAATCTCAAGAGTATTCGAAACCCACATACCCTGGGTATTTCGCAGCTTCTCAATCGTATTTTTCTTCTTCTTTGTTGAGGCTGTAGCATGAAAGAATCGGGAATTCAAGTCTCCCTTCTTGAGCCATAGCAACTTAGCTCTCTGTTTCCAGTAAACTTCGTGACTGTGGATTAGTTCGTTGAACTGTTTTCGGGCTTCAGTGAAAGCTTCCAGCCCCTCTTGGTCTCTTCTCCCCCGTAACATGTTCATCTTTTTCTTGCAGCCCGCAATACGATTGCGGAAATCCCGAACTAACTTCCCACCCCACTTCAGCAAATCCACTCCACAGACATTGAGCTTCTGCTGAATTGGTAAACCAGCAGTAGAGCTCCAGCTCCTACCAATTATGTCCTCACACTCTGGTTCTCTCATCCACAAATTCTCAAAACGAAAACGATTGTGCCGAGGAATGGGATTCGATGTTTTCGGTCCAAAAAAATTAGTAAGTGATCGGAGCATGACGCCTCCAAACTCCAAACCTTAGCTGTTGGAAATAAGCTACACCAAGCCCTATTAGCAAGGACCCGATCTAAGGGCTCCCCAACCCATTATGATGTCCCCCTAGCTCGCTCCCAAGTGAACTGGTAGCCCTCCATCCCCAAATCCACCAAACCCGCATCAGCCACCGCCTCCCGAAACCCATTAAGCTTCCAGTTGGGTTGAGCTCGCCTCCCTCGTTTCTCAGAGTTTGAAAGGAGATCATTGAAGTCCCCTAAGCATACCCAGGGAAGAGAGGAAATTGTAGCCAGATAGCGCAGAAGATTCCACGAATCGCGTCTTCTTGTTGATTCCGGATACCCATAATATCCGGTCATTCTCCAATGACCCGAACCCGCTCCACCAATCTCTATATCTATAAAATTCTTTGCACATTTTATTAAACGAGCTTCAGTCTTAACATCCCAAAACAAAGCCAACCCACCTCTGCGCCCCACCCGATCCACAACAAACAAATTTTCGAAGCCCAATTTACTTCTAAGGTATTCCAGCTGATTTCTATAACTTAACGTTTCCATTAAAAAAACCACAGAAGGCCTCTTATGTTTGACCAATTCTGTCAACACTTGAACTGTCCGTGGGTGGCCCAGCCCACGGCAGTTCCAGCTAAGGATACTCATTGGGTTCGGTGGGCCTGATCTACAGGACCCACCACTAATCCATTTTTTAGAGTCACCACTCCCTCCATTATAGTAGAAGTATCACTTTGAGGGCCCAAATTCTCTTCCAGCCCAAGGTCAGATCTTCTCCTCTTAGCCTCTAAAATAATAAGTCCCATTTCCGAACCCACTTCCTCTTCATGTGCAAACCCAGCGCCAATTATGTTCTTTCCTTTATTTTTGAATTGACTATTAGTTGGCACCAAGTCATAAGTTGCCTTATTAGCCCGCGTGGTCCCCTCAATCTCGCCATCCACTTGACCACTAGATATAGTAAGTCCCGATTTTGTGTGAGGAAAGGAATCAACTTTCATTACATCCGCGGGTTCCATGCTATTGCCATCTTTTGCTTCCCTCATCTCCGGTGGCCCCGAACGCAACCACCTCTCACCGGAATTCAAGTTATTTCGTCTTATGGGCGCCTTCATCCACTGCCCATAAGGTTTTATGATGTCACCTTCAGGATAATCGTATAAGGACGGGCATTGCCTTTCGGTATGACCCAGCAATCCACATATGAAACAAAAAACTTGGAGACGCTCATACTTGAAATCTATCCAAACCCAATCTCCACCGGATTTCTTTAGTCGCATGCGGCGCTTAAGAGGCTTCCTAACATCAATAGACACCCTTATACACATATAATTTCTCCAAACACCCATTAAATTATTTTCGTCGGATGCCTTAAATTCCCCAATATAGTCTCCGATATTCTGCAGCACCTTTTCTGAAAGAAAACCGATCGGTAAATTATAAATTTGGATCCAGAAGGATGTGTGGTATAACGGCACGGTATGAGGTTATTCTAATTCGCCCAATCACTTGACAAGTAAGATGTGTTGATCAAACGTCCAAGGTCCTGATTCAAGAACTCTCCTGATGTCAATTTCATGAAAAAATTGAAATAGGAATAATGTGGGTGATAAATCCTTAATACAAATCCCTTTCCCCGGCCGCCAGAGAGCCGCCATTGTATTTTTCATAGCCGGAAAATTGATAACCTTGTCCGTTAAGAATCTTCCCACCAAGCAATATCGAAAATCAATCCTTCCAACTTTCCCATCTTCAACATCTTCACCCGTGATTATAAGACCCCCGTCATCTTCTTCTTCAATAGACAAAGCAGCATAAATCTCATTCATGTCCAGTGGTTTTCTAGGGTTTATGGTCGTCATTGATGCTCCAAATGGAACAAGGAAAACGTGAGTCTAGAAAATAGTGAAAGTAGAAGAAAGAAATTAACTTGCCATGGAGACAAGACAAAAACTCAACTTTTCATGGAGACAAGACACAGGATGTTACCATTTGTCCATACTCCATAGTTAGTAAGGGATAAATTTACTTTCTAACATTCTGCGTCTTTTCTTATACTCAATTAAATTATTTAATTTTCGTTGACACCATCGCCCATTTACATTTAAACAACCATGGCACGTGATTACATGTCATTGTATAGTTCAGTGCATGGCGCTGATTAATCCACTAGTTTTCAGTCTTAAAAGTACCAAAGTCTCAGTCATGCATCGAATCGTGGCTGCTGGACACGAACAACGATATATGTATAGTATCGTGGAATTTCCGGTAGGGTAATTAGAAAAATTTAGAATCCAGTTGCCTGCTTAATGTGGCTGTAATTCAATAAGAAACCGTGGAAGGCATGCAGCTGGTGGGAGACACATATGATGCCAAGTTGACCAAAAGAATATTTAATTAGATGGCCCCAAAATACACAGTGCTATCCATCCTGCCTTAATATTTTTCTTAAAATCCATATTCGCCTTTGAACGGTAATCACATTTTCTTAACATTGAAATCCCCGGAATGTTTCAGGCCATTTGTCAATAGCAAATCTTTCATTTTTATTTCACGAGGGAGGTACATATGCTGTTACAACGCAGTATGAAAGAGGTTTAAACGGAGAAGACCAGAAGAACATGCATAATAAATATGCCAGCTCTTCTCTATGATGCTGCAAAACACAATTCTAGTAAACTGCCTACTCAAATCACAACTTTTCCAGCACAGTTTCTCCTAAATCGAAAACCAAGTACCGCATAAAACTGATTATAGTAATCAAATCTTCAGGTAAAGGTGCAGAGAAAGATAGATACAAACTCAAAATACCTAAGAAGAAATTGAGATGAGGGGGTCCCCAATTGACAGAAAGAACAAAAGTACCAGTACTTGCACCCAATGTTGTCATAGCAAAAACCAAGAAGCACCACGAGATGTGGGAACTAAACAAAAAAATGTCTAAACCATAAGGATGATACAGTCTAATATCTAATCCCTCCATCAGATGAGGCATAAATATTCTCACAATAGACAAATACAAGAGAAGACATGCAGAACACCGTTAAAAGCTCTCTATGTCAGAAAAAGAAGATCTTCGTTAAACCAGAATAATTTTCAGAAATCCTAAGCTCACTAACTCAATCTGTCAACTACACTTTCCAGTAAATTACATTCAACCAAACTATACACGTCCATCAGAATGTTGTCAAGACTTCTGGAGAATGCATTTCTCATACAAGGCAAGGATCTCTTTCTTATTAGGATTCCTCAACTGAAGCAGCTCAGCACCAAAATTATGTTTGGTGAGTTCTTGCTTAAGTTTCTGAACTGTAAATTTTGTATAATCTTCCTGATTGGATTGCTGACTCAGATTATCGTCATCACCCCTAAACACTGAACCACCATCTTCAGGCTGGGTGTACTTCAGTGGGCTAGTTGTGCTCCTTGACCTCTTGTTTGCTCTTAATACTTTATCATTTGTGTCCATTTCTTGAACAGATCCAACTCCTGCTTCATAGTCATCTGCTCTTGCACGTTTACCATGTGAAACAGCTCTGAGCTTACTGTCCAATGCTGTTTCATTCAGACGAGATTTAGTCAACTCCTGCTGCATTTCATCAAGTTTGGCCTGGGCAGATTGTACCTCAAGGGAGAGTCTTTCTGCCATGGCATTGGCCGCAGCACGGGATCGACGTTCAGACTCCAAAAGATCCTCAAGCTTTTTAACTGTACTCGCCCGCTGCTCATTATTTGATTCCAACAGTGACTCTATTTCTTTCTCCCTTTCTTCAACTCTTGCCTCTAGTAGTGCCACTTTTGAGAGAGCTTCCAACTCTGATTCGCGTATTCTATTTACTTCATTAGTCAAGTCAGTTTTCTGTCTCTCCAAACTTTCTATCTGCCTCTGGACCCTCTCTATAACAGCCAATCTTTCCATTGCTAAGTTTTCAAACTCACTTTTTCCTTTTCGAGCTGCAGCTGCTTCAGCTCGTTCCCTATCAGCCACTTCAGTTGCCTTCTTTGCTTCCTTTTCAGCAACTTTACATCTTTCCTGGACTTCCTCAAATCTTTCAAACTCAGATTTATACTTTTGCTCCAAATAGATCTTATCCTGTTCCATTATCCTTGCTTCTCTTTCAAAGGATTGGGCCTTCGCATTAACAGCTTCTAACTTCTCACTTAGCTCTTTGGTTTCAAGCTTCTGTGATGAAATTTCCACTTCATAACTCCTCATTTTTGACTCTGCAGCCTGCAAAGAAATTATCATGGTCAACTAAAAATGCAGTTGTCCAAACATGAGAAATTCCTCCAGATAAAGGCGTCAATGTGGCTGTGGGTCTATGCACACACAGCACATGCATGTCAAAGAAAATGGCTGTTGAAACCACCTCAAGGTTTTATTTGAATCTGGTACCAATAGCAGTAGTTTCATATTTTTGTCAAATTACTACAGCCTACTACGTTTACAGTACATAATGTAACTGGAGTATTATGTTTCTTCCCATGGGCCTTACAAGTACAAGAATGCAGACCCTATAGGTGTTGGTGAATACGTGAATGTCAGAGAGATGTGTTATAAATAAAGCTTATTTGAATATATGTCAAAGAAACTTACTTTCAACTCTAATCTTAAAGCTTATTTGAATATATGTCAAAGAAACTTACTTTCAACTCTAATCTTAAAGTTGTCAAACACTGCTCAGCGTGCTCAATCTTGGCAGCTTTTTCCTTCATTTCCTCTTCCTGCATGTACAGAAGTGAGAAAGCTCACAATTATTTTCATTTGTGTTTAATCCTCAAGCATCATAATAATTCTGCAGAGATTTGTGCACGAGAAAGAGAGCGAGAGAGATAAGAGAGTACCTTTTCAGCCAAAGTACTAGAAAATTCTTCCCTGAGGACATCTTCCCTCTGTTGCATTTCCTTGCTTGTGCGTTCCTGAACAATTGCAGCCTTCTCTAATGCAGCTTTTGCTTCTCTAACAGCAACAGCGTACTTCCTTTTCCACTCTTCCACCTCTTCTTGAGCAGACAAAGCTTGTTCCCGGGCAGCAGCCAGCCTCGCTTCAGCAGCAGTGCTCCTAGACTTCAGAACTTCAATTTCTGAAGATACCTGATCTTCCATAGCTTTCTGCTTCGTTAATGCTTGATCATATTTTCTTTTCCAGTCTGAGATTTCATTCTTGAGAGAATCCACTGTCTTTGATAAGCTAGAAGACTTCTCTCTCAATGAAATGTTTTCACCTTGCAGATTATTTATTCGGCTTGTATAGTCATCAGCTAGCTTCTTCTTGTCATTGATAGCATCATCATAACGCTTCAGATATTCTGACTTATACCTCTCACTATCTTCCAGTTGCTTTTTAAGCAACTTCATATTATCTTCAATTGAACGGTACTTCAACATGAGAGAACTTCTCTCTGATCCAATTTGATCTATAAGCCTCTTGACAAGGTCGAGAATCGGACCTTCCGAACTGGAGAGTTTTATAGTTCAGAAAACATGAAACAAATAACAAACTGGAAAGAAGAAGAAAATGCTGGTGCAAACCTTTGCTGTAAGAACGTGGCTAATTTCTGCCATTTCCCTGGGCCATGACACGAAGTTTCATACTCAGATATGAGACCATCAAGAACCTGCATGGCACTCTCAATGAGATCCAACGGAAGGTATTCTAATAAAACCACAAACTATGTAATCAAGTACCATTTGTGATGTTCAGATATGATATTTCTAAAACACTATTGCACGGCAGAAGAAAACAACATATTAACAAGAGCAATTACCCCAGATAACAGACCAAATAAGCCTAATGGACAAACAGTTAGTCCACTATAAGGCTGTGCATTCTCACCATCACGACACAAAAACAGTGCATCCTCACCGTCAAGGCACAAAAATTAGAGGTATTCTCCATGATTCACAAACTGGTCTAAGACAGGAGAGCCCAAAAATTGAAAGAACTAGCACACATCTCTGAAGGCATAATGTTGACGAGCAAAATGTATAGTAGTAAGGAAACTGAAGACCATAATTATTATGTAATTTTATTGAGTGTTATGTGTTGACATGGTGCTGTAATGAAGCAAATTACAATGAGAACCAGACAATGCTTACTTTCACAACATTATCTATACTCGCATCCGAAGAATGGCAAGCTGCTCTCAGCTTCCTTTCCATGCTCTGTATAGCGCTTGAACAACGAATATCTGCCTCCATATATACATTCTTTTTGTGATCCTGGATCAGAGACCAACCCAAACTAATATCAGCACATACATAAGAAAATGCCTGATAAGTCAATGACTGGCAACAGTATACTCAAGTTCCAATAATTTTAACTCACCAGTGAAGAACACATTGCAGACAATTAAGAGAGATATACCAACATAGAAACTCAATAAATGTCCAAAATTCTGTATTTGAGTTACAAGAGGCAAATGATTTTCTCTAAGATATAGTACTGCAAACAAGTGTTACCTCAAATGCCTTCCTGAAGAATTTCTGGAGAAGGCCCTCGTATTTCTTCCTTGCTGAACCAACCCCTACAGCACCAGCATTATAGACAGCCAGTGCTTTTTGAACTGCTGCTTCATGTGCTTCCCCCAACGCAACCTAAGAGCAGTGTAATTAGAAGACGACAAAGATCAAGAATAATTTGGGCAAAACATCACTTACTTCTTCAGGGGGCTTTGAACGGTCAAAAGTAGACATATAAGTCTCAGTAGCAGAATCATATGCTCTTCGGCACTCAGCTTCTTCAACACTCTGCATAAATTATTGCATGCAAGAACAAAAGAAGAGGAACAAAAAAATTAAAAACAGAGTAAGTAATTGAGATTTATTATTAAGAGAGAAAAGTATAAACTGGAAACAATGAAGTATAAAAATAACTCTTTACCTGCCACGAGGAAGATATTGTAGGCACCGCACCATTATTGATAGCATCTAGATAAGATTCGGTGATGCCAATAAGAACTGGACCAGTCAGTACTGTAGCCCCAACTTGCTTGGGCCTCGTTCGTTCAAAAACAAACTTTGTCAGTGCATCTAAGCCAGCTCTAAATTCAGGTCTTAGTCTGTCCAACTGCAACCAAACACCAAATGCTTCAGAACATAATTAAAGTAACGGAAAAAAAATTAAGTTCATAGAAAAAGACAAAGAGGTTGCGGTTGGGCAGCAGTAGGTACTAACCGATATCTGATCAAGGCGTTGGAGCTCATGCTCATTGTTCAAAGGCCTCACAAGGGGAAAGCATTCTCTATCAGGAAACAGCGCTCGGATAGAATCACGGATCTATGAATCATTATTTGCATGCAATTAGCATCTAAGAGATAAACAAACAACAAAAGCTGAAAACAGAAATGCTCAAGGCACCCGACAACAGTTCATGCCAATATCTCTTTCATTTGCTTTCCCGCCAATTACCTCAAGTAAGTAAAACTAGTCCACATCTTACCTCATTTTTTGCAGCTATATCCCTTCCACTGCCTTGCACTGGCCTTAAAGCAATCTCTAAGTAGTCACGGGGTGTTATTTTCCTATTATCCTCCACTAAGTCCAAATAGAAGTCCTGAAAATAGAAAGACATAAAGGAACATAATCATCACAGAACCACTCGAAAGGTCTATTTCCAAGTAAGCAACAAGTTCTAAAGTCATGAACACATGTTCTTAAACAGTAAGTTGTAAGAATAATATTTTCAGAAGAAATTACCCTTAGAAGCCAAACAAAGATCGGGGAGAACTGCCCAAGCTCAGAAGGTGTAGTCTTTCCTCCAGATGCTCTTACGCGAATATGTTTTGTCATTTGAGTGACAAGAGAAAGACGATCAAGTGCAGCTTCGTCTATACCACCCATCTATGTAAAAACAAAGAACATTAGCAGGCTGGTATAGCACAGATCCAGTAACAATAACATCCCACCAAAGGGAGAGAATAGAACACACAGGAACTACATAACTATGAATCTAAAACTTGCATCAAAACATAGAGATCAAGCTATTAACAAACATTGTCCCAACCTGGTTGTAAATGAACATGCTGGATAAAAGGACAGCTAAGGAAAATATCTGAGTGCTGTAAGTTCCCTGTCAATAAGAAAAAACAGTACTAAGATACCATAATCACATATGTAAAAACGAGATAATCATATGATATAATAGATAAAAAAATCAATCAAGCAGCAGTACAATGGCGATAGACCAAATTATTCAGATCCACCAATACATTACAATCGTCGGTATCAGGAAATGGAAACTCTCTTTTCAACTAGTTAAAATAGGTCATAATTAATTCATCATTATGAAAACAAAAGAAAACTAACTGTTTGATCATAAGCATCAATTCCTTCGCTATCCAATAGTAAAAGGTTGTACTCAGTTCCATCAAGAGCAGTTCTCTTCAAAGGTGCACTCCACAACCATAGGCCTTTTGTGCAAGGGCGGTGAGTTGATGCTACTTGAAATCCACTGCTTCTCCCAAGAAGCTGTAAAACATTAATGGTAAGCTTCGCTCTTATTTACAAATCTGCACTTATAATAACTGCATTTTTATGCTCAATAGATACAAGGAAAAATAGAAAAACAAACATGAAGTCACAACCAAGATACTTGCAAACTCATTTCTAATAACCAAGAGCACAAATGCCAAAAAAATTTAATTCAAAGGTCTTGCCTAGCAAAGTTGAAGGAACAGCAACCACATTTTAATTTCCAATTTCCTAAAAGAGCGAAGATGCAAACTTGGCATACAAAACAACAAAATTAAATTAAAAAAAAGGGTTCCTTCAACACATTTCTCCTTTCCAGCATCAGCAAAAGCACATCAAAATTGCACAACTCTATCTAGAATAACAAACCCTAGACTCCACAACTTCGCTAGGTCAAAATTTTCACATCTTTCAATTCACACTGACCAAAAGCTACAAAACTTTTACCACTGTGAAAAAGCCATCGCCTTGACAGAATTTCAGCAAGAATCACTGTATTTTAGCTCGCTAGAAGCAGCAAAATCACTTCCGACACTCTAATTACAACAATCCAAATCCCAAAATCACAAAAACCCTAGACTTCACAGCTTTGCAGTAAAACCACCAGGGGAAAACAAAAAAAAAACACAAAAAGCAGAAGTTTGCGAATTTCATAAACAAAATAGCCGAAAGAAACAAAAATTTACCTGATTCAAGATAAAGCTTTTGCCTTGGCGAGCTCGACCGCATACCGAAACGACGCCAATAGGCTCCTTGACGAGCTGGAGCGCGGCGACAGCTTCTGGATCCATCCGGAACTTTCCTTTCTCATCGCAGTACACGAGCCGAATCGGCCTCGCCGGACCCGTGACAGGAGTTGAATTTAACGGCAACCGTGACGATGACGGTGAAGTACTAGGTTGTAACGAGTTGTAAGGGGAAGAGTCTTTTCCTTTTCCGAAAAATTTCATCATCATGTCACCTGTGTTTTTTTTCTTTGTTTAATTTTCTTTTATGATTTTGATTTCTTTGTTTCTCGATTTCGCTTTTGTTTCTCTAAATGAATGGAGAAACTAGGGAGTAGTTTAAAATGGGAGAGGGAAAGTAAGGCCGCGGAGTTTCACGGGGCTTTTCACAAAATGAAGGAGAGAGTGAAAGCTGGTGTTACGATTTTAACAATAACGTTACAAAGGCATTACTTCACGAAGCAGGGGATATTTTGGTCATTGGGAAGAAATGGAGTATGCTGCTTAGTCAGAACGACAGCGTCGTAAGAAAGCTACTACTTGGCTTTCATTTTTTTTTAATTTAAGGTTCTAAACAAAATATAAAATAAAACAAAACTGTGCAAAATTGCATGATGATAGTTTTGAGATTTTTGGTGAATCAGTCATCTCATTTTCGATTTATATTTTTGTAAGGAGTCAAGATTTGAATTTGATTATGTGAACGTATAAAATAGAAAAGTGAAAAATATCTTGATGTTTAGAAAGTGTAAATACAATATAATAACATTTTTTATTTTTCAAACAAAATTGTTAGTTTGTTGAAATTTATATTTTTTTTAATTTCATTGGCATATTGTTAGAGAAGATTTTATTTTATATAAATATTATAGTTATGGTGCGACCTTACCAATATTAATATATCAAATCCCATCAAAATATGTTTGAACAAGAATAGTATTAAGATTAGTGGTCTTTCTTTATTTCATTAAAAAAATGAGATATTATTATTTTACCGAGTAATGATACAGCCACAAATTATTGTACAAACTTATTTTGTACAAACTGACGTGGCACTAATTCATTGGTTGAATGAAAATATAAAATAATGAAAACAAATCATGTGGCCCAAGTGATATTTAATTTAACCAATCTTATCATGCCACATAAGTTTGTACAAGAGTTTGTGGCTATATCATTACTCTATTTTACCACCCAAAATTTCCTTGCATATCGTTTTACCTCATAAGTTTTGTGACAATTGTTTCAATCCATCTAACTTCTTTTTTTTTTCTTTTTTTTTTACTACCCAATCAATTAAGATAACATAAATTTTAATAGAATTTATAATAAAAGTCTATTTTACTCATAAATTGTATAAGTAAAATTTAATCATCTAGATTAAAAAATATAAAATTAATGACATAAAAACATACAATATTTTTATCAATTTATTATTTTATCCATAATAATCAATTGATAAAATTGTAAATACTATAGTTCTTTTGGCTGACTATATTAAAATTCCTCAAATGCTCCTATGACATCTACAATTTCTTTGTGGAGTTAACGGTTTAGTGATAAAATAATAAAAATTGAAACATTAAATAAAAAATAATAATTGTCATAAAACTTTAGTAGTAAAGTAATATGTTAGAAAAAGTTAGGTGGTCAAAGAATAATATTATTCAAAATATGTATTTATTCATACATGGAGAATTTAATGTATTTCAAAGATTATTTCGTAAAATAATTTTCAAACTTTCTGTATATATACCATGTTCTCATCATTTTATGTAAATGCAAGAACTTATTCAAAGGGTTGTCTCCGGCTTTGGGAAGTGCATACTATACGCAAGGTTTTATTTGCCCAGCTTGTCCCAAATACTAAAAATTAATTTTCATAGTCAATTGTTAAACTGCTTTGCTTCAATAACCAAAATATACGCCGAAAAGAGTATCATTTGTAAGGATGGCAAAAAGTAGGTTTGGGCTAAACTTTTTCAAGCCCAGGCCCAAGCCCAGGCCCAAGCCCAGTTTAAGATAAGCATGAGGGGCACACTTTAGCCGGATTTGGGCTTATTTATTTTTTAAATTATTATAAATTTAAAATGAATTAATAATCAGTAAGTTGTTACAATTATAAATAAATTAAAGAAAATAAATATTTTAAAGTAAAATAATAAATAAAGCAAATAAAAGTTTAGATTTTTTTTTAATAATGGATTCTCTAGTTCAATCACTCTCTTAATTAATTAATGCATAAGAGAGAGTTTAATATTATAATTTTAGCTTTTTTATTATCATTAATTTATAAATTAAGAACTTAAGTTTCCTTTTTTATTTAATGTTATTTTTTCAATTTTAATTATATTATTCTAATTTATAAATTTATTTTAAAAAAATAGTGGGTCTAAATATAGCCCGAGCTTTTTTCTTAAAACCTTATCCAAACCCTCATGTGTGAGGGTCGGGCCGAAGCTCGCAGACTAGGCTGACCCATACTTTTTTGCTCACCCTAATCATTTGGTTTGTGGAATTAATCAAACTTCTCAAACAAATAAATAAGAATAAAGATTTTCAGATAGATCGTAAGTTGGAGATTGGGATATAAAAAACAAAAATGAAAAAGAGAAAAAAGAAGAATAAGAATGCGTGTGTGAGTGACACACACACACACACACACACACACACACATACATATGCAAAGACTAGCTTGTGAGGTTTTATAAATGAAAATTTAAAAAGAATTATTTTTTAGGGTAACGTTTTATAGCAAGATCTTAATTTTAATTTGTAGATTTATATTTAACCAATTAAACTGGGGTATTTTATAAAATATAACTCTAAAGGGGTGTTATAAGGATTATAAAGGGGTGTTAAAAGCTGCAGTCGTGGACAGATTTGGAGCTGGATCTCACACAATAAGCCAACAAAGCCTTAAGCTTACACAATAAGCCGATTGGTGATTATTTAAGGCCTAGTCCAATCCTGAAACTCAAAGGCTGGTTGCGATCCATCGACAAGACTTTTATTCTTCCCCCACCCCCCCCCAACGTAAAATATTGAAAGGACTCGTAGGCAGCCATCAATTAAAAAATTCAATTTTTGACACGTCGTTCTTGAGTATGTCTCTAATTACATTTCAATTAAATAAATAAAAAATAAAAAGTACAAGCACATCAATATGTTTAAAATTTTATTATTTTAAGATACAAAATAAAACGGATGATCTAAATAAATTTTTTTAGTCTCTTAATAAGAACATCAACATTTCGTATAATTAAGCGGCTGTCTTGTCCATTTTTATTAACGAGACCAAAATCCAATCGTAAATGCAGCAAAAGGTATAACTAGGCAGTAGGCAGGCAGCATTAATTAATTATCCATTACCGACCAAAAAGAAAAGAAGCACCGCACCAACCATCCACCATTCGAGATTGTGATTAAAACTCCACGTGCAGCATCAGCAATGACATGTCACAGGCATTGCTTAAAAAAGAAATCATTTAGAATTAGACCATACAACAAATAAATATACAGTGCATCCACGACCTTGAATTGAGTCAATCCTGTATCAACATCGTTAAACGATGCTAATGGGGTTGGTAATGGCTAATTAATTTTCACAACAATGAAATAAAATAATCCATTAAAATGGCTGAGAATTTGTTACGTAATCAAACATTGGATGGCCAATGATTAATGGAAATGCTCTAAGGCTTACATCATCATCATCATCATCTTGTAATGACAGTTAACCGTTGACTTATTGTTATGGACACAACCACCATTGCTGATCTGTTTGGTCCCCGCAGCCCGCTTGCCTCTAATTTTTGATATTTTGTTTATTTTTTAATTAGGTAGTGCTTATTGAGCAACTGGGAGGATTAGGTGTGTGTTCAGCATCAATCAGGTAATTCAATTAAAACAAAAAATGAATATATATATACTTGCATTGTTCGAAGGATTTGATTTCGGTCAAAAACGTTAGGTGGTGATAGCAAGTGCAAGATAGATGTGTGTGTATGTGCACGTGTGTGTATGTGTGTCTATATATATATATATATATATAGATATATTCAGAGAGAGAAACATAGAAACGTGAAATGGTTTTAATTAATGGGAGGTGGTGATTAATTTTCTCTTTCAATGGTTTAATATCTGTCGTTACCATCTCTTATTACTTCATAAATGGCGATTTTCTTAGCGTACAAGAGAATACGTTAATTTAATATTATAGCGCAAGAAAGATTTCTTCTGCTATGATAATCTATGAAAGGATGAAAATTTTGTTTAATTTCATACACGGATACAATTAATATTATGTGGGATTTCTAAAATGTTATTGTTATTTAGCTATATATACAATAACAAGCCAAAGCGATGACCCTCAAAATTAATTAATTGCTAGCTCTAAATTGATAACATCGACATTAATAATAATCACCAAAATAGATGATAACTATACACGTTTTGGAATTGAAGAAAAAAAGTTAAATGGGATTGGCAACTAATTTGATCTTGTGGTTGACATGCACTGCAATTTCTGATAATATTATTATAAGAGTTATCGATAACAGCATTATAAGTCTCATGCAATAACCCTTCCAGCACTAATGGCCGGCAAATAATTTTACAGAAACCTTTTTGTCCCGCAAATAGATAGAGATATATAATTACCACGTCTACACACAAGTGACAATAACATACACTAATGCGGGTAATGATACTATCCATATGAATAAAGCAATTTTTTTTCCATCAAATTTTTAACAATTATCTGAAAATGTACATTTTAATATTTTTCCCCTCTAGGATCGTTCAAGATCATGCAACGCTAGCTAGGCTAATTTCTTGAACCTTTTAATCTTGCGACATTCTATTTTTACCTAATCCGACACGTTAGCAAACGGTGAAACTTGACTTCGAGCAGAAGTTATCGTCCTTCTCAGGGTAATTAGATTGAAACTCAACTTCGAGGAGATGCTATCCTCCTTCTTAGGATAATAACAATGGAGCTCCACTCTGAAGAGAAGTTATCCATGCGGCATGTTATTGGATATTTTGAACACAACACGAGCTATGTGAGTCACAACTATTTCAGTGCCCTTGTCCATAAGATGAGGTCTTCCAGTTCTTCTATTCTTGCTTTTCAATTGTGAAGGCTTAGAATTTTGTCTTGAACGTCAGAGAGTCCGAGGCTTAGATTTTTGACTTGAGCATCAGAGAGTCTTCGGCAATAACAACCCCGACATCTTCGACTACAGATAAAATTTTCCAACACCTTCCGTTACGGATCAAATTATTTCAAACTCCAATCTCTTGAGCAACGGTTTATCAAAGTATCCCAACCGTACCGAGTAGTTAAGAGCTCGTTCCCGAAATAATCAAGAACTTATTGTCGGGCCAAGCCAAATTTCAGAGTATCAACAAGCCTCACCATGCTGTTTGGTATTTTAGTTGAAGTGTTTGGGTTTGTAATTTCTCTATCTAGCCTTCATTTTCCAAGTGCTGCACACACACACACACACAAAAATAAAAAATCTAAATAAAAAGGCCATCGGTATTCGACGTAGAGGTCGAGGCAACTTAAGCACGGGCTTTTGGTGACCCGAATTACTCAGATCCACTATCTTCAATCACAATCATCTTTGCATACGCGTCCATCAAATTAACCAAATTAATTTGGCACCGAATTAAAAGGCATCATATGAGTTGAGAGGAAATTAAATGTGGCCACATGGTGACCGATGGGAGAAATAGGACTGGATGACAAGCACGTGAATAGCATATATAATGTAAACTTAACAATAACTAAAATTCATATAATTAATTAATACACGAAAACTTGATATTGATCCATAGAAGAATTACATGGTCTACATAACTACATTCATCAAAGACAGAAAGGAAATCGAGATAAAATTAATGGAGGAAGAGGCAGAGGATAGATCATAGCCACAAAGCCCCGGCCTCTTTCAAAATAGGCACCAAATCGCCGGAAATATGTGTAGCCATTACCCGATCCAATCCACCAAACAACTTCCCTCCGACAAAAACGGCCGGAAATTGTATAATCCCACCACCGTTTTCGACATCAATTCTCGACAATTCATCAAGAACAGCAGCTTCATCACCATCGGCCACCTCGAACACCGCAGGGTTCACACCGTGCCCCAGCAGCAACGTTTTCACGACATGGCACATGCAACACCCGGGTCTCCCAAGTACCAACACTGCATTCTCGACCAGCATCTTTTCCACACTTTTTGCAGCGGTATCCGCTTCTTCAGTGACACCACCACCGCGCGCCGATGACGTGTTGCCGGCGGCGACGGCGGGGCCGTGAATATATGTTCTATAGGGAATTGCTTCTTGCATGGAATTGTTTAATTTATGCACAAAGATTGATTTTTCTGAAAGATGTGGGAATGGGTGCTCAGGACCTCGCTCATATTATTGTATATTTATATATATGCGTCATTTACATAAATAAATAAATAAATAAATGGGAATGGAGAAGACTACAACGTCAACGGCAGTTACGCATTCTTGTACGTCAGAGGAACTGTGGGTGACGTGGCTTTACGTCACTCATTGGTAGACGGTTTCTCCCATTTGCTACGTCGCAATGAACACTCAACTCGTGACCTTTGCTCTTTTTTTTTTTTTTTTCCAGTAAATGTAAGCCAAATTTTAAAAAAATGAAAAGGTGAATGGTTTTAGAATAATAGAATCCGTCCAAATTAAAAGTCTTAGATGTAGCCACCTTTATCAAGCGGATTAGAATTCCACATAATGTTAACTTTTTTTTAGTAAAAGTTTAAATGAGTAACTGATAGATAATAAATAACATAATAATAGTAACTATATCTTCCTTATTTATACGTTAACATTAAAAGGTACATAGCACAAAATATTTAACACCTGGATAAAAATCCTAATTCGATTCAAAGATGACTGTAAAAAGAAATAGCAACTCCTAGTGGATTGCCAACAAAAATAATTGACTCATTGATAGGGGTTTCACATTTTATACATAAAAAATCATTTAAAAATGTTCAACTAATAAAAAATAAAATACAATATAATATAAATCAATACTATTAACTTCTAAAAAATCGAATTAATATTAAATGCACCGAGTTAAGGGATTGACATGCCACGCAAGTATTTCTTGTACATTTCTAAATCATCAGTTACTTCAATCGCACAATATCATCCTTTGATGCCCTAAAATTAACAGCCTGGTTTGGGGTCAAAGCCGTTCCAGGACGGTGATAAGCATACACGTCACCAACTAAACAACAACACCCCATGACGTCATTCTCCATCACTTATCGATCAGGCTTCCGTACCACCTCGCTTCATCCGCTCGCCACGTGGCACGATAACATAGTCAAATCCATCTGGTTTTCCAAATTATTCTATGCCTTTCACTTTCAACCACGCGTGCAGCATGTCTTCTCTCTCCTACCCTTTTTTTCCCCTGAGAAGCTTCTCTCTCCTCGCTTCATTCCAGTGAAGTGGGGCCCATTTCATAGTGACATGGACTTTTAAAACAAATTAAGATCGATAGCCTGGATAATTATCTTTTGACTCTACTTCTCACATGTTCTGCACTTGGGTTTTAAGAATATGTTTGAGATTAGGTTGGATAATTATTAAAATATTTGATAAATATTAGTTAGTATAATTTATAAGGTATATTTGTATAATTTTTTATTTGTATAATAAAAAAATTATTATATCTTTAATAATATTATTTAAATTATTATTTAAATTTTATATTCACTATATATTATTAACTTTTGTTTGATAATTATAATTTTTTTTCACAACAGTCGTAACTTAAAAATTACAATATTTCAATTCTAAACAGAACCTAAAACGTGAATGTTTCCACATTGGCTTTGAAGATTGTTTGTCATTACTAATTATACATTTGAGCCTCCAGAACTATGATAGTGTGATTTTTAAATAATTTTATCTAATTATTTATTTAAATTTAAAATTTAAGAAAAAAAATATAAATACAAATTAATTTAAAATTTGTCTATCTTTTATATTTTTAAATAATTTTATTAATCGGTAGAGATTAAAATTACTTTGGCCGGTTAAAATCCCTCTAAAAAAATTGCACATTTTAGAGGTAGTAAAAAAGATTAGGATTTTGTTATGGTACGCGACGCGTTGCGCGTTACACGCTACTAAGACATATGGATATTGGAAGGTGACGTATTATGCGATCACGTGGGTCCGCGGAACATGATGTTAGTATTCGCGGCCATGAGAACATTATGAGTCGCGTGTTCTCACCGTCCATCTGTAACGTTTCCTCAGAGGCCCCACCGGCACTAATGCCGAATAATTCCATGTAATCTTTGTATTATAAACAAATTTTTAGATTGTTTATTTATGAGAATATTTACTGTGCATTGTTCTAAATAAGGAAAAAAAAATTTAGAATCTCAAAATTTGATACCATGATAGCTTAAGTCTCATGGTTTAATAAATGAAAAATCACAGGCTCGAGTTAAATAATTATATCTTCTTTAATAGTTTTTTCTTTAATTGGGATAAAATGTACTAACTTGAGATGACATTAACAATGTAATTGTAATTTTATACCTATTTTTGTGTTTTATTAAATCAACGAGGGCAAATAAACAAAATATTAAGATTTGGATGAAATTGAAATCGATTTTTTTAATAAAAACAAACTCAAGAGGGGCAGCTAGGGGTGGGCATAAACCCACAACCCATGGGTTTACCCAAACCCAAACCAAATTAAATGGTTTGGGTTGGGTAAATCATGAAAATGGGTTAGATGTGGGTTTTATATAGAAAATCATTTCATTATGGGTTGGGTATGGTTTACCCATGGGTTATGGACAAAACCACAACACTCAAAATTTTCAAATGAAATAAATGAAAACAAAATAAATGAACACAAATAAGTGAAAGGCCATCGTTAAATTTTTTGCGGCGTGATCAATTGTCAACAGTTAGAAAATGAAAATAACAGTAAAAATAAATTTAAATTAAATAAATATTGTTGTAAATAACATAAATTTTTTATCTTATTTACAAAAATTACATGAATAGAAACTAAATAAAAAATTAAGTATTAAAACAAGAAATATATGTTGTTTTGATATGAGCAAAAAAATTAATAATAAAATTTTTTCTTGTAATTATTTATTTTGTGAACATTTTCTTATAATAAACATTTTGTAATATTTTAAAATTAAATGTAAAAAGTATAGTAAAATATTTTATTATTTATCTTATAATAAATTTTTATTTGTCATTCAAGTTTTCTTATAATAATTTTTTTATCATTTTACTAATAATTTTCTTATATATTTATTATAAGAAAATTTTCACAAAATAAATAAGTATAAAAAGTTTTTATTATTAATTTTTTTGTTCATATCAAAACATATATTTCTTATTTTTAATGCTTTATTTTTTATTTAGTTTCTATTCATGTGATTTATTTAATTTATAATAAATATAAATAAAAAAGAGTAGTTGAAAATAAGAGTAATACTATAAACTTATACTATTAGGGGGGTTTTTGGCCATTATAAAAACAGAAGGGGAAAAAATTATATATATTGATTACTGTAGGGGGAAAATGACAATCTCCCTAAAATTAAGCATATAAGTAGACAACATAACGTAAAACTACCAAAATGATAAATAAAAATAAATATTGCATAATAAATAAAAAGTGGCAAAATTTATTATTAGATTGTTAATGTCATGTTTGTGAAAGTTTATTATTAAAGTGTACGTTCTTATTTATTGAGAAATAATAATTTTTGTGATTAAACTTTATTTTGATTTTCTAGTATTCTTTAATTTAAGGATTAAGTTATTGTAAAATTTATAATTTTTATCCACTATATTTTTTATATTTTAATATCAATTTAATAATTAATAACAATTAATAATTATAATAATTTTGATATAATTAAATTTTATTAAAATAAAAATTATTTTGATAATAAAATTCAAACCAAACCCAAATGGTTTGGTTTGGGTTGGGTTAAAAATATTTGGGTTGGTTTGGGTTGGATCTAAATTTTTATAGTTTGGTTTGGGTTGACTTAAAATCCAACCCAAACCAACCCATGACCACCCGTAGGGGCAGCTGCCAAGACTTGGCACTGTGTGGCTTCGCTACTACTATCCATCTCTTTTGTTTTTGAATTTTGTCTATTTGATTGGAGATAATTGATTGAGAGACCATCAGCGCACCAATATTAATATACCATAATATTTACATTAATTAATACAACATCACTGATAATTAAATAGATTTAACAAAATCTGGTCATCTGGATATGTGTATGAATCTCTTTCTAAAATAGTGAACGTATAGCTTTTAATTTTTAAAATTAAAGGACTGTAGTTGTTCACTTGTTTGTTGGAGCAAAACTTAAGAATTTGAATGCGTTTTTGGTTGTAGGTGAGAGAAATGGTGAGATATGGTTATAAGAAGGGAGAAAAGAAAACGGAGTCGATCGGAGGCGGCAATGGTGAGTAGTCACAATTTTAGAATATTCATTTTAAATTGGATTCTAGAATTTTTTTTTTTTTTTTGTTCTTCAAGAAGAATGACTAAAAATTGATAGCAGTTTACTTTGAAATTTGGACAGAGGGACTTTAGATTAATTTACTAAATCGATTGCGACAAGAAGTTGATTTGCAAGAGAATCTAAGTTTGTTGGGGGGGGGGGGGGGGGGGGATTGTGGGGGGTGTACTCTTGACTTTTGAGTTGAGTGGTCGGCCGGCGCTCCAGTTTTGCATGAAAGTGGAGCCGAGTAGGGAACTGGTCATCATCAACCTCTAATAATAATATATAAACATCAAAAGAAGCTTCTTTCACTATTTATTTACAAATCAAAGTTCCAAGTCAAAATTCGCCTACTTAACAAAAAAAAAAAATTAAAATGAAAAAAGGTTAATTTCGGATTATTCCAGCATTCTTTAAAATGCTCTCAAATTATTGTAATTTGTAAACCTCAACTCCTTCTTCATTTTTGTTAAGAATATATATATATATATATATTATATAGTAATCCACCCTTATTTTCTCTCGTATTTTAAACAAAAATCCAAATTCACCTCTAAAAAAAGTTTAAAATTTGCCTATACCAATTCTGGGTTATGTTTTCCAACAAACCCCTAAAAAAAAAGGCAAAGAAAAGAAAAGAATTTGATTATAAAATACATTATGCTTGCTCGGCAATCAAGCGAATCTCTTTCTCTAATCTGTTTTTGAAAAATTTATGTTACAAAGATTAGATTTTCGTTTGCAAGACAGGGCGCTAAAACTAAGAGACGGAAGGGCTTTTTTTTTTTTTTTTTTTTTAAGTCCTTTTTTTTAATAGTAATTTAAAAAAAAAAAAGAAAAACAACTTTGTCAAACATCCATGATTAACAATTGGACCGCACATTCCATACAGGAAAAGCTTTTTTGTGCGTTTGCGCTTAGCGTGAAGAGCAGCAATGAATGAGTTACAATCTTTATGTCTTGGCGGGCATATCATGAATATCAGCCCACAATCTTTGACCCCCCCCCCACCCAATGCCTTTATCAAAGGATTAATCTTCCGCAATCAACATGAGCTTAAGATGTGATTCATGTGATTCAACCCAAGCATACATAATAAAAAAAAGCGATTGGAAATTTCTTCTTCCACATGAAAAGCACATTTTGATCAAAATCCCAAGTTAGATGCATTTCCCAGTCAAAAATACAGTTGTCAGGGCTTTATTCTCTGCCGATCAATAGAAGTTTTGGCTTTCCATGTACAGATTATACTCCTACTGCGAGCATCTATCTTAATTTGCATTGATATTTTTCGGGGGTAATCAATTCATGTTCGCAGTGGTGACTTGTGACATTACGGCATTAAAAATTTTAGTCCTCACCGTCTATTCTTTGTCGTTGGAACTACTGAAATGACGCCGTTTGGAGTTTATTTCTGTCTTTACCGGCTGGGCCCAATCATGCATTCGGAGAGATCGGGTCTGCTGCTTCACAGGCTTAAGCCGCCGCCCAGGCCATCAACATCATTCATTCGATACCATAAATTTAGTAGGAATAAGGACAAACAGATAAATAAATGAATCACCAAAACTGAGGCCCTTGTTAAATTTCTACCTTCGCGCGTGTGTGTTTGTGTATACATATGTTACGTTGATGCTGTATTTCTCACATCAAACCCATGGAAGGAATTCATATTTTTTGATGCTGTTTGCCAACTTGTCCATCATCAATTTCAACAGCAACAAATTTAGTGTCCTTTAAATCGGATGGAGGATCACCTTCACGGTCAACAGAATACGAAGGATGAAGGGAAAAAGAAGGTGAGGCATCAAGAGAAAGCGAAGCGTCCAGGGAAACTGAGGCATCATCGACTGATGAGGGTCTCGCTGAGTAATAATCATTGGTCCTGAGGTTTTTTCTAGCTCTGCCTCGCCATCTTTTGAGTCCATGAGCCACACTTTCTGGGAATACCGCATTCTTCATTGATGATCCCATCTGGATTCATATTGCATTAATTGGATTAAAGTGTTATAATCACGGACTAATTAACTAATTAATTAAAATAAATCTAGTTAATTACCTGTGTCACCAAAGCATAGAGAGGTAGCGTTACATAGCCACAAAGCATGTGTACTACCACTCCCAACACTATCTTTATGATAATGTCTTCTGTTTTCTCGTGGAAACAAGATCTCAGTCCAAATTTGTACTGCAATTTAGATGAACCAAATTTAATTTGCGCAGAGTCTTAATTTTAACTTAACATAGATCAATTTGACAATTTCAGTTTGAACAAGACATTTTAAGGTGGTGCTTCATTACCCAAGTCCATGCAAAGAATGCCAGTTGAAAAGAATTCTGCAAGTAATAAATTGAAACATTAGTTCCCAATCATTTGTTGCTCAAAAAATGATCCACAACACATCTAGAAAAACTGTTTGTTGCTGAATACTTCTAAATTACAAGATTAAGGGGTCAAGTTATTAATTACCTGAAGCAATACCAAGTGAATGACGTGTAGAAGCAGTTTAGGCCAGTTAAACCAAAAATAATGGTCACTAGGCCTAACAAGCAAAGGTCCTATAACGACTTGAGATTTGCCATGGCTATCTAAGCACATCTGAGTTATAATGCCTTCCAGCTTAGTTCCCACCACCAATAGCATCTGCATATATAATGTTCTTATTATAATGCTTTAACTGTTGCAATTTTCTTAAGACTTAGTAATCAACTTTGCTGTCATTGATTGTTTCCCTTTTTCTCTCTTACCACTAAAGGTATGAAGGGAAGCCATAAATAATTGTAAAATCCTGCAAAAATTCAATAGATAAATTGAGTTAGAACTGCCAAACTAGCTTAATAAAAAGTGATCCCATTCCATTTATTTGTTCATACCAACTGGGTTCTGTTTTAGTGTTACCTTGTGCATTGAAGAATATGAAAAGTACTGAGATTATCCAAATCCACCAGCTGCCAAAAGAAATTGTCATGTGAAGAATTTGCTTATAGCTGTAATATTAAATGTGGAAATCTAGTAGTACATAATCAGAAGATATTTAATTACCTCATTCCTGCCACCATTCCAAAATCTTTTTCTAAGGCTCTATTTATGTATCTTTGGAAATTAAAGTGGCTTTCCTTTGCAAAATGCGCCTAGAAAGAGCAATACAAACATCAAATATTATATAGTAAATAAAAACAACTAATCCTCTACTTAAAGATTTTGATATTGATTTTTCTGTAATAACTTAAACCAGTAGTGGGATGATACCGTGATGAATCCACGCCTTAGGGTTAAATAATCTGTTCTGGACACAGATGCATAAAACTGTCGCAGAAAGCATGCCTGCAAGTTGAAATGTGACATTAGTAAAATTAACCAAGCTCGTCTGCAAAAGCTTATACTTGGGTACTCTCCAAATTGTTAATTGACACAGGTTATATAATTCATGATTAACGGATAATGCTAGCCAGCACTTACCGGCCAACGAAGTAATCTGCTGTGTTCACTCCAAAACCTCAGGTGGCGCTTCCCAAATGATGTTTGATGGGTGAATCGGAACCTCCGTGGATCTTCAATGTTGTTATATATGCAGTCCAGTCAAGCCCAGTCAGTGATCGGAATTCAGAAACAAGATAATAATCGAGGCACAATGAAGTTCAAAAGCTAGAGGCGAGCTTTTGAAATATACACAGAGTAAAGCACAATGTTGCTTTGTAATTTTTAATAATATCTAAACTGAAATGTATGCACATGCGTCATTTTAACGTAGCCAGACAATTTTTTTTTTTTTTTCCTTCATATCAATGTTCAAAAGGAATCGATCAAGAAATCCCAACCATCACCATCAGAAAGAAATTTATTTAGGTCAATAATTTGTGCCATCTGCCTTCAATAATACTTAATAAACGAAGTCGGTTGAATCATAATTGGGTGGGAGAATTTGAACGGAAAAATGAAAGTATTTTTTCATCATCATGCAATTAACATAGACGTATTATTATTAATACTCATCACATTCGATTAATCAAAATCGTTTGGCTAGTAGTAAGGTCCCACAAAAGATTTGAAAACATATATAGATACACGCACGCACACATTAACACCTACATAAATATAAGAAATGAAATATTGTATCTCTAAGAGCTAGGGACTGGGGTGGTCTAACCAAAACTTACCATTTGTAAATTGATACTCTAAAGTTCTCGTTTCTGCTTCCCAAGATTCCCAACTTCGCATCTGGAAAGAGTTTACGGCAAAAGTAAATAATAGCCAGCATCAATACAAGTACTCCAACTTACCCAATCACATTCATTAAAGGAAAGATAATAAGTTACTTAACACAGAACAAGTTGTCTTTCTCGGAGAAATTAACTAGATCTTATATATAATTTGTGGAGTTAATAATTACCTTGGCCATGCCGAGACTGAATGTCAGAACGCAGGACAAAGAATGGAAAAAGGCCAGAACAAATATCAAATACTGAAGTTGATTCACACCTTTCCTTGACAACAAAGAGACCTTCCCCTGTTCAAGAACTTAATTAATAACTACGACGTTCATACGTGATCAAATTAAAAACAACGTTAAAATATATTTGATTTTGAAGCCAAATTAATATCAACCCATCCAATCAAAGTGCTGCATGCATGCTATTATATCATGGGGTAATTAATTACCTGCTCCAAACATTTGAGTTCTTCCTCGCTATAATCATCCGAGTCCATGGTGCCGCAAGGTAAAAAAGTTTCGGCCATGCTCTTTGGTATGCATATATTTGAAATCCGCTTTTCACTCACAGTCAGGATCAATGACATGAACCCCAACATCATCAGGTCTAAACAAAGGGACACACACTACTTTTACATGCATATATAATTTAGTTATTAACATAAAGAAAATTGAGCTATATATATATATATATATATGCACACAAAGTGCATGCGATCTTGCCTGTTATTTTTGTTACCTGATTTGATCTTGTGGAGAGTCTGAATGAGGGAGCTCTTCTTCTTCTTATTGAAATACTAAAAGCAAACCAACAAAGAAAAAATTAAAAAGAAATTCAGGGACTGATATGAGGATGAGTTCCATGGCAGTGGAATTGAAGATATACAAGCCTATAGCTGTGTATACATAACATAACAAATTAAGCTGGATAATTAATTTAATTTATGTACGTACCTTAGCTAAAAGATGAAGTAAATGCTCAATAAGAACAGAAACGGATATCAACATGAGGCAAACCGTTGCCACAGCCCATGTTGGCGTTACTTCAATTGATCTTTCTTCAACTGTTGTCTCTCCAGCCATGTTTCTTTCAGTTTTGTTTATATGTATGGATAAATATAACGATTAATAAACAAGACAAGGGACTCCCTTGATCTCAAACTCAGAGCACATATATATGGGGTCAAAAGTTCCAAGTTTCGTACGGAATCAATGACGTGTACACCATAAAACGACAAAGGAAAAGATGACACTTATTGTATATTATTTTCTTTACTTAGCAGCATCTTCGTTCAAGTTTGAAAGTCGCAGCGCCAGCCCCCAAGGCCGCCTCCACTGTGGCAACAAATGCTATTATAATTATCATAGAGTATTTTTTTTTTCTTTTTTTCCGGTTTGACCGTTTACTCGTGCAGACAAATTTAACTTTGCTCCATTTTTTTGAGTACATAAATATAACCGCCAAAAAAGAAAGGAAGAAAGAAATTCCTCACGTGCTCTCTTGATTACAGAAACAAAAAGACCATATGTCAACAGCAGGGGGACCCACGAGGTCAACGAAATTGAATTTTTCCATTTAATGGTCCCTCTTGAGTCTTACGTTACGCGGGAGATAAAAGGTTCGGGGTTATTAGGACGGCCACGTGGCTCGCTTTAATGCAATACAAATGCATGTCATTACTCATTAGTCATAACTATTGAATTGTAAAAGGGCAGCTTTTTTTGTTTTTCATTTCTTTCTTATGGGAATGAATAGGGCCCAAATTTCTTCACATTTTGATGAGAGACACGGCTTTTGATTTGATTTTGATGCTTCTACATTTCTAAAGGAGACACCGCACACATTATGGTTCACACTGTAAGAATATGCGCTGCCACTAAACGTTCTGCATGTTTCCTCACATGTTTCAATTGGGCTATGCGTGACACAATCTTTGAGAATCTAATAAACCGAACTAGGTTATTAGGCCTAGTTTTGATAATTAGGTAGTAACATTAGGCCCCTTTGATTATGGGAGATGTATAGTCGTAGGCGAACATATTGCATAATCAAATTACCTACTTAAAAAAGAATTACATTGAAACCCAAAAGAAAAATATGGTTATTCTAAAGCTAAACAAAGATATAATATTGACCGTACCTTTAAATGGAATAACCATCATGTTGTTTTTTTACAGTCTAAATACAGTGAGATGACGGCAATAAAATATTGCCAACCAATGACAATAAATTATTATTTAAAAACCCACCAATTTCTATAAAACAAATAAATTATTATTTTAAAGTCTACCAAAATAGACATTTTGGGCTTGGTTTTGCCCTATAAATCGGGGAGACTAGAGCATGGAGGGGGCCTCTATTGGAGGAGTAAGAAAATCAAGAATTAAGAAAGTTTTGAGAGCATTAAAATTCTTAATGATTTTGAGAGTTTGGGTTTATTAGGGTATTGGGTTGTGAGATAAAATACTCTAATATTTGTAATTTTATTTCACTAGTAAAACACCTTCTCATATTTTCATCAATTGACGTAAACTAAAAGATAAACCATGTAAAGTGTTGTGTCCATTGTGTGAACTTTATTTTCCAATTTCACTTTAGGTGTGCATTTGCTATACCATTACTTTGCTAACAGTGATATCAGAGCATTTTTACAAGTTTAAATGCAAAAAAAAAAAATTACCTCATTTCCCATTTTTATTTCCATCTCCCTCATAAGAATGGAGATTTCATTTCTCATTCCCAAATTTGTGAGTCCCACTTAAAATTCTTTCTTATTCTTTTATATGTTTAATAAGTAAACTCTACTCTATTAATGCGATCATTCGTATTCTTTAATCCAACAAATAAGCACTCGGAAAATGTTATAGAAATTTCTACGTGATGTAGAAACATATTTAGGCTGGATACAGAACCCACAGAATACATATTCAGATGGATGTCATTAGCTTTAAAACTGGCCAAGACAAACTGGCTCGGGGACCATTTGCATGGGTTAAAAGGTCAAACGACTTTTGAAACACGAAGCATAAATAAACCATTTAAATTAAAAGCTGATGTGATGATAATATGATAAATACAAGCTAGAAGACGAATAAGGTTCGTCCTTGCGGACCTTTGCATTTTTCCTATATAGCTTCTGTTGTCCACAGCTTGGCTTGTTAAAGATCACTAAAAGCGCTGATTTAAAGAGCCAGCAATTCACTTATCTTGAACTATTAGGAATTTATTATAATGGAGACACACAACAGGGATGTTGATCTGTTCATTTCAAACAAGCCAGAAAAATCATTTTACTTAGCAACAAATACAATTGTGCAGAATCTTCAAAGATTGAATAGACAACATCCGCTGGAAACTTAATAGATTAATACAATACATATGTTGTTTGCTTTCCATAGTGGAGTTAAGCATAATCATGACATCAAGTTACTTTGAAAAAAATACTTACACTTGGTTTTCTCACCAGCTAATTAAATTGTATCAGTTACTACAGCATATGTATAATTAGAGCAATTACAAGCATTTTCTTCTGCAAAAGCCCAGGTGCTACCTCTGCACCTTGGTTAGTATATATCATAATTTCCAAGACAATGTCGCATGATTCCCTGAAAAACAATGCCAACAACCTTCATGAGATCACAACTAGAGGGGTCTGACACTCTGAAAAATGCATTATCAATAAAATCAGAAGGCAAACAATCTGGAAACATCTGATTGATTGTAATCATAATCATGTTAACTGATTTGAGTAGCAACTGATGAGCCTTGTACCACTTAGTCACCCAAGAATGTTAATAGTATTTTTTAGTAGTTAAAAAATGACCATTGGCTCTCGGTGCCACACTGCCCCTTCACCTCCCAACAAGAATGTGCGATCCTTGCAAACAAATTCCATCCTTACTCCACAAAAATAATGGCTCAACTAACCAATCACATCATTACACTCATTATGCTTTACAGAGATCGAAAGCCTTGTCTACCAACAACCCCTTCTTGCAAACCTGCAATTTCTATCTTACAATTGAACACTACAATGCAATATCAAAAAGCATGTCTCTAACAGCACAGTGGTTGCTTACATTGGTACAGTTGCTTCCAGTTGCCTTAGACATTACTGGAGGCTTTGGATGGAACTGCTGTCCAACATGAGACAGAAAAGAAGATCTAGGATTCAAAGGAGATGCAACTGGAGCTGCATTGTCCTCTATGTTGGCAACATGTCTTTCCTCAGTCAATGAAAAACCAAAGAGTCTGCAGCTACCCTTACACGAGGAAACTAGATCTTGGCTGCCCCTAACTGTTGGCTGACCTACAAGAGGTGGTGAAATATGCTCATTTGACTGACCTATAGAATCCATGACCTCCTGATCACCCCCCCTGAAACTATGGTCAAGAAATGAAGATGATGCATGCTTTCCTCCATATATTTCAGAATTATGAAAAAAGCTTTGACAGTTGACACGTTGCTCTTTCTCCTGATCATTCAAGCTGTAAGGAGGATTATAGTTAGAAATTGGATTGCTTGCCAGCTGAAACATTAACACCGAAGAAGGTGATGACACTTGTACAGGCGGTGCAGATGGGCTCGTATGAGTGTTATAGCCCGGCACCACAGCAGACCATCTATTTCTTGATCCAGATACCAGAACACCATCAGAGATTCCAAGGCTGCCAATACCACGAGCCTCATTATTAGTAGGGGCTCTTCCATATGGAGACTTCGGAAATATTTCTTGACCTTGCAAGACCTTATGGAATCGGAATGATTCACCAAAGCCTATGCCTATGCCTTTGTAGGAAATGTCAGATTTCACCTGCAGGTTTCTGCTACCATCTCCTATAGCAGCAATCCCAGAACCATTTGAACCAAGAATGCCCCTCCTTACTTCAGATGGATGCAGATTCTGACAATCACCACCATCATAAAGAGTGTTAAAACCTAATATTTCTTGACCTTGCAAGACCTTCTGGAACCTCAAAGATTCCCCAAAGTCTGTCACTCCAATTCCATCTGTTCAATTATGCAATGATTAGTCAGAACATTATGTATGCATAAGGAAAAAAACCATTGCTCACAAGAAAATATTTTCTCATCACATAGACATACCAGGAACTGGAAATTCTGGTTTCCCAGAAGGCAATCCAATCCTGGTCCTCTTCAAACCAGATGTGATCAGGTTATTGGAACCACAAACAGAACCAGATGGCTCAATTTCCCATGGAGATACCCTGGTGTGCCTGTTGGACTCAACATCATCCCATCTCACCTGCCAAAAGAGCCACAGACAGTTGATATTAGTAAATCTAGTATTATTTGTATGCATCACATACTAAAAGTTAGAATCTTAAACATGCAAAGCAAAGGAACTGAGGTGCAGAGTAACCAAAAGGATGAAAAATAAATAAAAATTAGAAACTCCCTTGATAGATTAATTTCATGTAAATCTAGTATTATTTGTATACCCCACTCAGCTAATCCAAACTTTGCAATGACAATAATTAATTTCATTGAATTTGAAGGAGAACAACAATATCAAGGCCAAAACTGATCTTGATAAGTACCACCAAGCAGGACACCAGACAGGATACCTAGGAAAAGAATTTGCACGCTATATCTCTGACCATACACTATATCTCTGACCATTTAAGTTATTAACTAGGTATTGAAGAATGTAACAGACATCCATCCACTAGAGAAAGGCTACGAATAATACACTCCATACTTTCAAGAAAAGAATAATTGATTTATCCATTACAAACAATAAAGCTGAGGTTTTACAGCATATCAAAGAACATTTTGCAAGTCATTTGTGACTTAACTATATGAAAACTCCATCATAATGAGCCAACACATAGGAAAACAGTGGGGGATGAGGCAGAAAACGGACACCGAATCAACCTTAGGACTCATCATGGGATGTTTAAGGTTGATATTCTCTATCATTAAATACAAAAGCACAAACATGTGAAAGATAACAAGCTCTGCAACAAATTCATACCAACAGGCATCTCCATTTTGAACCAGGCCATCTCACAGGATCCACGTCACCGACTCCCATAATCACTCCAGTGTATCTGTCATTAAGACTTGAGTAAGATTCAATGTAGTGTTTTGAATTAAGTGCCACAAGTTCAAAAATATTAAACCTTCGCTCTGCTGCATCGTCTGTTTCAAAACGCATTTTGAACCTCATTCCAACAGCAAAAGAATGATCAAGGCTCTTCAAAAACTTATTGACAGGAATTATGAACTCTGAGGCGCTGGCCCTACACAATGGACTAATATAATAATTAAGATATTGAATGGAAATAATTGAAAAAAACAAGTCTCTAAAGAAGATAACAAATAAATTAGTTAAATATAGTTACAAGCAGAATATGTCTATCAAAGAAATGTACACCAAGCAGAAAGGACATAAGGTATAGAGAAGGATCAATCATAAAGCTGGTTGGAGTTTGAAATAGCAGAATATCATAAAGTTGTATGCATAGTTCCGGAATTGTCCAGTTAAGAAAATTAAACAGCCAGATGACAGCATCCATTGAAACCGTTAAAATGTTTAACTTTTTGCTGTATAATATATATTTTTAATGGAACACCATAACATGCATTAATCCAAGAGTGCAACGCCATATAAATCAAAGTAATTTCTATTGACTGGAGATAGGGAGACGCCTGTATGCGAGCGCACTATATACTCTAGAATATGGCAGATTCACATACTAACATCCAGGTAGTGACGCTGTTATTCTGTACATAAAAATGCTAAATGAAGGGAGCAGCAGTACACCTTGGATTGTAGGAAATGCTAAAAGCACGCTTCCTAGCTATGGCATCAACCACATCTGTGACAGAATTGGGACTCGACTGTTGGCTGCAGAAAGAAGGGAAAGTAGCACCACTTTTTACATGAGGTGCTCTTCGGATTCCAAGTCTCAATTCACCATCTTCACCCCTGTGACATTAATCAGATTAGAATAACAAAGAACGGTTAGTATTCTTAACAGTGTAAGGTCTTTAATACCTAAGGAAAAGCACAGCATCTCCAGAAACAAGCTTCTTCTTATTAACAAATGCACTCCATCCAGTAGTCAGCAAATGCCTCCGTGGTTGCCCTGCTCAAACCAAGAAGAAAAGTATTACTTAAAATATCAGCATTGGAACAAACATGTCATCATACACATCTCTAAAGGCAAAGATACTTTGCTACTTTTGGCATACCCCTGTAAATGTGACGGAACCTCCATTCCAGGCCATGGAGATCCTTTGCCACAAGCTCCTGTGAAGGCCTCTGTTGACTATAGTCCTACAGTATTTGAACAATGTATTAATTACACATGGTTCATTTTGAACCATTGTAAAGTCAATGAATGATTGAGAAGGCAAATGCACAATAGTTACCAGGGGAGGGAAGCAGTCTTCTGCAGCTCGACGAGGTACAGAGAAGCCTCCATGAGTGCTAGTATCAGAAGCCGTGAGGGTCTTGCAGAACATGTGGGGTGTTGAAGACTTAGCAACCACCTCAACACTCTCCTCATCACCATCCTCAATTTTCCCTTCACGCACCTTCTGCTCAATTAGCTATATAGAACAAACATTCAGGTAAAAAGGAAAAAGAAAAACAACTAATTTAGACAGCAAATCAAATAAAATACAAAATGGGAATACAGCTCACCTCATCTGGAACCAGTGAGACCTGCGCATAAACCTCATCACTTGCCGCCTCTGCCTGCAAAAAGTACACAGAAACAAGAGAACAAAGCATCAGATGACGAGTAAATACCGAAAGGAAAAAGAAAGAGGAAAAATATTGAAACTAACTAGCACTTGCCATCACTTACTAATGGAACTTAAAAGTTTAGACATTTTCATAGCAGAATTAGCTCCAATTGTCTTCTAATTTATATTTACATCACAGAAACACAGTACTTCAAAAATCATTTCCCCCCCAATTATCTTGCCAAGAAAACAAGACCGAAATCAAGACACCTAAAGAGAACAAAATATAGTGTTTTTTTTTTGGGAATTTGCAACAATAATGAAAGGCCCTCGAAGGAAAAAGAAAAATTCAAACTTCAAATGCCCTGAAGCTGACACCAAAAGTTACAAAAACCAAACAACACTCATTAGTCTGTCTAAAAAATACTCCAGAAGCGCAACTTAAAAATTGACAATATATAACACACATGTAGTGGTTTATGTTAGAAATAGGGTAGTTAGTTAGTTATATAATAATAACAATAAGTTAAAACTTACATGGAGCTTGACATCAGCAACCCGACAAAACGGATGAGGGGGGAGATCATAAGCAGCTGAAGCAGCGGCGGAAAAATCGGAGACATGCTCCAAATGTCCCTGAGGGAAGTAAACGACCACACTCCCTCTCTTGGGCAGAGATATTAGTGGCCCTGCACATGCGTGCCATAGCTCTAAAGACACCCCAGAAGCAGAAGCAGAAGCAGGAGCAGGAGCTAAAGCGAAACCAGAAGCACTCAAGGCAGAAGCAGAAGAAGAGGACGGAGATAAAGATCCCGATGACGGATTCTCATCGTCTTCTGTTGTGTTAAGATCAATCAAACCCACCATTTTAGAGAGATGCTTAGGACAATACAATGGTGTTGTAGTGGAAGCTGAGAAGAAAAAGTTGTGAAAAACAAGTGCTTTTGAGAGCGAGAAGGAGAGAGAGTTTCATGACTGCATTTTAGAGGCAAGTGTTTTAAGTGCTGCTGGCTGCTGCAACTTCGTCAATGTTAAAAGGAAGTGATGAGTAAAGACACTGACTCTAGGGGGAAGGAAAAAAAAAAAAAAGAAATTTTATTTTACTTTTTAATAATTATGATTTATGAAATTGGGGATGGTAGAAATCAAATCAAGCTTTAATGGGGTTTAAATTGGAAATAAAAAGAAGGATTTTAAAAAGAAGAGATGGGTATGTGGTCATGTGTACTGTGTACATGCATAGAAGTAGTATGTGTATTCATGTGCTTTTTCTCATCTGCAGTGCTGAGAAGCAGAGCAGTGCTGCAACTGCTGCTGCTGCTTCTGCAATGCTGAGACTGCTGGCGCTAGGTGTGATGTGTGGCAGAAAGACAGAATAAGAGAGAGAGAGAGAGAGAGAGAGAGAGAGAGCCAGTTGAGTTGAGCCCTTCTGCTTTTTTCTCTTTTTCAATTTCTTTATGGGGGGGGGGGGGGGCGCCCTTATTGGTTATTCAATTAGTAGTTTTATAATAATGATATATAATATAATCGATTCTTTAAATAACCATATCTCAACACCCAAGAAAAGATGGAAGAGGAGTTTCTTTCTGTACGGCCCCCCTGTATTTCCGGGCGGATGTCTATTCTGTCCCCTTCTACTTCCTCTATTCTCATTCATGTCCCTTCCTCACATGGGTTATTTAACAACTTCTATATACTAACACTAACACTATGCTCTAATTGTATTTTTGAGAATTAGTGCGTTATAATGTTATTAGATATTATAATCTATCTAACATCTACCATGAATATAACTATTTCTCCAAAATAGTTAAGCCTTGAGAGATTACATACTAAATAAACTTCCGAAATTGGGTCTAACTTTTTCAAACACAAATCCAACCTACATTCTTTTTGGTGTAGCCTAAGCACATTCATGTTTGGCAAAAAATAGAAGTAAATTTCCAAAACAAACATTACGGTCCAAGTTGTATCAATAAGTTCAAAAGAAAGTTTACGCATTCATCAACAACTCTTTTTTTTTTTTTATCTCCTGCCCAAAAGTTTTGACTTTCCCATATGGTCTTGTAGGCCATTATGAGTTGTTTTCTTAGGCAAAAAGCAATGACAATTACCTGTCATTTATGCCTACCCGATAGGGGAACATGTAATTCACTTAAAAGCAATAACATTTAATAACAGGTAATTCCATCAACTAATTAATTACTGTAACTAAAGATAATTTATATTAATTAAGAGGCTCTTCGCTTTTAATTCGATTTTACAATCTATCTAGTTTTAATCATTAATTTAGCCCCAAAAAAAAGAAAAAAAAATATACACTACTTGCTTTGTTAATCATTAGCAATTGCCATGCCTACCACAATTAAGGTTAAATTAGGTCGACAGGCTAACATTTATCTTTACACTAGGATCATAATTGTAGTGATAAGTTAACCTCATCACTTTTATCTTCTCAATATTTCTTACTTCCTACTCTTTTAAAAAAGAAATTATCTTGAAATGTTTACTATTTGGTTTCAAAATTAAATAATTGAAGATAATTTTAAGTGATATTATAAGTACTTTTAAAGGTATCTAATTTTAGGTATCATAAAATTGAAATATAACCTAAAAACAATTAAAAAAAAAGTATCAGTAAATATAATTCATCGTCTACATAAAACAATTTATGGCACATATCAAAGGAATCCCAGCAAAATTTGACAGTAATATCTGAAACTCCAATCAAGGATAATTGTTCATTACTAACAAAGCACGGAATGACTGCGAAATTAAATTTGGTTAAATGACTTATGCAAATGTAATTGCAGTTTAGAAAGGTGTGCCGGCCGGTGGTCATATATGACTTATTCATTGGTTGAATGAAAATATAAAATAATAAAAACAAATTATGTGGGCCAATTGATATTTAATTCAACTAATCTTATCATACCACATCAGTTTGTACAAAATAAATTTGTACAAGAATTTGTAGCTATATTATTACTCATGAATAAATATAATACTGGACTTAAAAGGATGGAGGGTAATAGTGTAAATTGAAGATAGGTAGAGAGAGAGAGAGAGAGAGAGAGAGAGAGAGAGAGGGGAAAAAAAAGAAAAAGAAAAGAAAAGGTTCGAGAAATGACAATAAATGAAAAGGAGCAGGTCTTTATCACCATCAGAGACATCAATGGCAAAGAACCCAGCACGGGGCTAGGGGGGCTAAGGCGCTGATAGGCCGTAGGCTGATGCGCAATTCACAATTTCACAGTGACAGTAGGGGCAGAGCAGGGCTAGCCATATAACCCGGACAAAACGGGTTACTACTCAGCGCCCAATTGGCAATCACCCCACTTTATGCGTTTTTATCTTTTCTTGGAAACCCTCTTTTCCACGCGCACTCTTTGTCGCGTAGGTTTTTTATCACTGTGATTTTCTCAATTTTTTTTTATTGTTGTTAATTTTGGGAAAACTGAGAAGATAAGAAGACAACCTCTGATGTTTTTTAAAAAAAAAAAATTTACAATTAGTTTTGAACCTATTTTGTTAAATTTGTGTTGTTGCATGAAATATCAGTACTTATTCATGGTTTTCTTATTCAAGCCAGATATTAAAACAATTACATGAATAAAATTATGATAATAATATTTTATCATTGATCAACTCACCTCGAATTAAGAGGATTCGATAATTATTTTTTATTTTTTTTATTATAATGGCAGTATTTCTCAACTTTATTGGTTCATATATTTTTAGATACAACCCAAACCATAATAAATTGAACTTTAATGAAAATTTATTTATTTTTTAAAAGAAAACTTCAGTAAATTTGAAGGATGCATAATTAATTGATCGTTTTAAAAAAAAAAAAAAAACCGCCACGGCGTGCGAGGGTGATGAACGCGCTGCATTGAGAATGTGATACGACATCTCCATCTCTTTCCCTTTTGCTTCGCTTTACCCTTTTGCGTCAGTCCCACCCACCGCACTGAGATTGCTTCATTATTAGCCGGCCCCTGATTGGAGCGCTCGCTACTTTTTGATAACTGGAGCGGCTCTTGCTCTTATTTAGTTAACAAATAATTTAAAGCAAAAATAGCGTCCAGCGTTCATGTTTAAGACGGGCAATGTACTGTGTCATCATTAAAAACCGGGGCGCTCCGATAAGTTTTTCTTTATTCAATATTTTCCAAATTTGAAGGTGAAATTCTCCGTTGATTGGTTGCCTTGTTGGGAAACCATCAACGTAAAATTGTACTATTTTCACTACGCCTGCGACCACGACTAGGCCTTGTTTGGACATTACCATTTTTTTGTCACATCCAATTTTTTCGAGGGAATTTCAGTTTTGTGCCAGAAATCAGTCAATTAATTTGACTGAAAACTAGTATTTTTTATTTTATTTAAAAAAAAAAAACTAAATAGATAGATAAATGCTGTTATTATAATCCGTCAATTAAAATATTGTTAACGGCACAAAAGGGGAAATAAAAAAGATAAAAGCAAAAGCATTTATGGAATGATTGTAACGAGACTCACGTGCACCCATAGGTTAAAAGTTCATTAGACATGGATGAAATTGATATTGCTTGTGTTATGATATTGTTTGGCTCTAACATGATTAACCATAATTTTTATCTTAACCGATCTTATCATAATGTCGTTTGACCATTTTCTATTTCTTTTTTTTTTTTTTTTTTTTTTGCCCTTTCGCATCTGGCGACAATTGGTTTGTTTGTCCCATATGGAATATTATATGGTTGGTTCCGCAATAATAAATTTTTAACCATGATTATTGATGCTCGAAGTCGGCCTAATTAATAATAAATAATTGCTCCCCGTAAACGACAGCGGAAGTACCTCAAAGTTAATTTTAGATTCTGATTAAAGATTGAACAAACCAAAAGCAGAAGGGTCGTTGAACGGGCCCCAAGATTTATAGATATAGAGAAAGAGAACATTATTTTATCTTCTTGTGATTTCCCTTCTGTCTCTCTTTAACTTTATTTATTTTATTTTTCTTTCTTTCTTTCTTACTTTGAAATTTTCTGTCCCTAGTGTCTGGTGTGGTGATTGATTAGCAGAGTACTTTCTTGCAAATCAATTATGCATATCAAGTGGAAAAGGTGGGAATTACCAAAAATTAAGGAGGGAAAAAAAAGTTGAAGTTAATGTTCATGGCTTTTACTTTTTCTCTTCCAATAATTATTTATTGGTAACCTACGCATTTGCTAAACCTAGGGTTGTCTATATCTAATTGAAGATCCGAAATTGACCACAAAAGAAAAAAAAGAGATAATTACTCGTTAGTTGTTACTGGGGGCTAGGCCACGGTCAGACAAAATGTAACATGCTTTTTGATTAGTAGATTTTGATGTCTTGATTAATGCACACCCAATCTTTCACGTTACCACATTAAAAAAAAAAGGCTCAAGTGGGAAACCTTTCTTTTATATTTATATATTTTAACGAGAAGGAGGCCTTTTTACTTGCTGCTGTATGCCAACAGCGGCATCAATCATAGTACAAACACCCCAATAGAAAAGTTCAAAAAGAAATGCTTTTTCATCTGACCGTTTTCATTTTTCAAAATTTATTTTAAATATTTTAAATGCACGGTTAAAACTATAATTAACCAATATTTGAAAAATATCTTCCACGCATGGGTCGGTAAAAATTTAAAAAAACAAAAAAAAAAAAAAGTACACAGAGGAAACTAGTAATGCCAAATGCTTGATATCATTAAAAGTTGCCCTTTGGTAGGTAGTACCTATACGTAATATTTCATGAGTTAAGCTCTTTAAACGTCTGCGCCTTTCTCGGATCCCGCTGTGGCGCGATGGTTGTACCCTACCTCCACTTTTCTTCTATGTCTTAACAAATACTAAATTTTATTGAGCACCTTGTACTCATTTTTATTTTGAATTATTTTGTAAAATTAAATATTTTCCTGTCTAAATCCTTTGTTTAATTTCATTTAGCACTTGTTCTTCTCGATTTTTATTTTTCTTCTTCTCCAACTGTCGGCATTAGCATATTCATCTACGCTAAAATAAATTCTTGAGCGAGAGCTTATCTTATTTAAGCTTCTTTGACAAAAAAATTTTCCCAAAAAAAATTCAGGAAATTAATAGAGACAATTTTCTATTTTGTGGATTTTTCTCCACCAGGGTCAATGGACTTTATCTACTCCACTCACTTCACCTCCAACAAATCATGTGAAAGCTAATTCAAAAGGAAATTAATTGAGGATTTTCAATAGTAAATAATTTGAAACCTCGTCATAAAATTTGTCATTTTTCTTGACGTGAGCCACGTATGTTATGTAATTTGGCCTGTATTAATTAATACATCCATAATTTGACGAGAGACACGCATGTTCCATAAATTACTTATAAAGTAGTGTTGGAAGAGTTGGTAAGTTTAATGTTAGGAAGAGTTAAAAACTCACCGAGTAGTGTTGCAGTAAAATTTTTAATGCAATTTAAAAGGATGAATGCAAATCAAAAATCAAAAATTGCCACAAGCTAGGTAGTTTAGTCGATTAGATTACATTAGGGATAAATTTACAATTTTATGTTGCTAACATTGGAGATGTAATCTTTAACTCCCAATCTCCAATTTCTATGTATTTCTTCAAGCTTAGTATAAAAAATAAACTGAAAATAATAATTAAATATATAGTATAAATAACATTAAAACTAGCATTACTTTTTATGTGGAACATATAATTTAATATCAACCACATAGTATACTTATAAAGGGTTATGAATTAAATAACATGATAAAATGAAAGTATGAAATAACAAGATATTAAGATGGTTCGTGTAATAGAGCTCCTTTACTAATTAATTAGGGGTGGGCATTTTATTTTATTATATTGGAGTTGAAGTGAACCAAATCATATTATGCCAGTTTGACCTGGTTTGTTTTAAATAGTAAAAACCAAATGGTTTGAAAATCTATGAATCAATTGGTTTATATTTGATTCAGTTAAAGACCAAACTAATCCAAAGAACCAAATGGTTCAGAGATTAAAAAAAAAATAGATTTTTAATAATTAGGAAATTAGAAATAGAATGCTAGTGAAAACTCTAGCCTAGAGCACATCACAACCGTCAAACTCATTCTAAATTATGTAATTTTGTTCCATGGTAGACTTTGTTATGTTGCTTGATTTGTATTGGACTTTAACATGTTTATTATTTGTAGATTTTTATCATGATTGTCTTTGAAGTAATAGTATACAACCGTCTGTGTTGTTTTTTTTTATAATTTTATTGAATACATATTCTAAAGTTGCTCAAACTAAATAGAACCAAATTTAATCAGATTAAATAATCAAACCAAACCAAATTGTATCATAATACTTATTAATACTTAATCGATTCGTCTTTAGAAGCTACAATTAAAAATGTTGGCAAAATGAAAAAAAAATTTCCAAGAAAATGTTCGTATGGTTACTTAATAAATGCGGCGAACCATTAGTTAAATCTGATTTACTCTAGAGCCAGTATAATGGATGAATGGCTCAGTTGGACTGTTAGTCAGTGGCCAAATCAAGTACGTAATCATGTGATTAATAAATAAATAAAAATAAGGAATGGATGAGTGTGTGTATATATACAGTGTTCTCTCACAAAAAATCACATCAGTCTTCCATGTCTCCTGTGCATACTGATCACTGACAACTGAGAAAGTACCAGTGCCAGCCTGCCAGCAATACTTTCCTCAAAGAGCGTGAAACACACCCCCACCAACAAGTGCTATGATCGAGGAGAGTGCGCGTGGGATTAGCGATTTCACGCAATCAGAGAGAAAGGGTCAAGATCAAAGAAGCAGACTCAATGACTAAAGTGTTAGGCTTTTGCAGGGAGGACCCCTCGACTTTTACGCGGGTGCTCTCTCTGCTTCTTTCAGCCTTTCATCGTACTTTAGTCACGTCAATCACCCTTTTACTTGCTTGCACGCGCCCCAACGCCCCCCCCTGCCTTACCTGCAACTTTTGTGTGTTGTGGCTACCTTCTTTCGCTGCCGTAGCTTGCTATTCCTGCCCGTACACGTTTCTGTTTCACGAGCCCTCTGATGATCTTGATTCAAGGGTAGTGAAGGTCATTTCGGGTATATCCATGTGGTCTGAACAGTTGGCTTTTAATTTATTGTAGCTCTGTTGTCCGTCATTCAAAGCATCAAAAACTCTTTCTTTCCACTTCTGCATTGAGGGCACGTGGCAGGTCTCTGTGGTGGGTGGGTCCCACTCAGACTTGCCAAAAGGAACTAGACAGGTCGTTGTCTGGATCACAGGCTGTTGGCCTACTTTTATAAGGTTACATCGCTTTGATCGTACGGCCAGGAACGGCCAAATCTGCATTTAAGGCGTCGGACTCAGAGGCCAGGCTCAACTCAATGGCACACATGGTGTTATCTTTTTCTTTTCTTAATATAACAATATCATGTAATAAAAAAAAAAAAAAGATGGACGATTCAACCCACTAACGTTTAGAAAAAAAAAAAAAAATTTTTTTTAATGTTTTAAAAAAGACTTATAATCTTTTTCAGGTTAATAAACACCGTTTGTTTTAATAGTATTTTTTTTAATTTTTAATTACTATTATACCCTTATAATAAATATAAATTAATATATTAATTTGAGACATGTCACAATTAATAATTTTTTTAAAACTAAAAATTGAGATACAATTACATTTTTGTCCAAATTATTTGTTATAAATTATACATTTCTAATGATCAAACCTTTCATATGTGATTATTACTAATAAAACGAAATTTGATTAAACCCTTTTTCTTTGAGGAATCAAAACCATATTATTATTGTTAGAAAGGTATAATTTATAGTAAATAATTTTGGCAAAAAAATAATTGTATCTCAATTTTATACTTTTAAAAAATTATTAATTGTGATATATCTCAAATTAATATATTAATCTTTTTATTATAAGGGTATAATAGTAATTAAAAATAAATTTACTATTAAAAACAAATGGTGTTTGTTAACGGAAAGAGGGTTATAAGTCCTTTTTGAAACATTGATGGGTTTTTTGTCTATTTTCCTAAACGTTGGGGGGTTGAATGTCCTTTTTTCTAAAATAATAATAATAATAATAATAATATTATTATTATTATTATTATTATTATTATTATTATTTCTTAAAAAATAATCAGCTACCCATCTTAAGTGTATGATGTATTTTAAAAATATCATAAAAATCTTATTCTGTTCAATTATTCAGCCGCGATTTACATTTTGTATCATTCATCTACCAACCATTGCAGTAAATTGTAATTAATAATTTATCAGCATTACAATAAATTGACTATTTTACCTTTGAAGCCTTCAAAAGGAGGAAAAAAAAAAAATCTCACCTAATGTGTTGTGTTGGAGGGTGGAATCAGGATCTTGAAGAAAAGTTTTGCAGCTGAAGGACGGATATATAAAATAAATTTAATAGAATGGAAAAAAATAAAGTGGATGTTAATTAAGAGCTCTCCTTGACCAAGAGAGTAATAAAAAATACATATTATTTCATCCAAGGTTTGATTTGTTTTTTTTTTTTTTTTTTGGCTTTAAAGGTAAAATAGTCAATTTACTATAATTCAGTTAAATCATTAACGGCAGTTTTTTTTTTTTTAATTAAAATGATTAACGGCGGTTACTAAAATGGTGGATGGGCGATGCAAAATATAGACTAAGGGTTTAAAATTGAACAAAATAAATTTTTTGTAATATATATTTTTTTTAAGACGGGATAAACTCAAGATGAACGGCTGATACTTTCCCACAACTCTTTAAAATTAATTTCGAGTTCTCATCTACTCAAATTTCCACCTTGACGCACATTTCTTCTCATCACCTCGCGCGTGCGCGTGTGTGAATCAGCCGAACAAAGGAAATTTCTGATCTCAATATAAGTTTAGTTTTTTGTCTTATCGCAAAATCAGATGTTATGTACAGAGGCTCATAACATGTAACTTACAAGTAAGCCGCTAGCTAGTGTCCTTCGATAAGAAAAAAAAAGCAGGTACTAAATAACTAGTGATCCGTGCATGCATGCTAACAGAGCGATACAAGAGCTAACTCGGCATAGTGCTTCTCAAGCTCATTTATCGGCAAAATACTTCTGGTCCCGTTGCTATTCATTCAGTATGTTGCCTGAAATTGAATTTTCTTCCAAGGAGTTTGCTGTGATACTTCATGCACTCGTTGCAGTTGCAATTTGATGTTCGTCAAGCAGCATCTCACTACATATCATAATTTCGACACATATTTTGCTTAATTTATATTTTAGATAATTTTTTGTCTTGTAATAATAATATTTCTAATTAAGAATTCTTGACCATATAAAAGTTAGAAATAAGTTACAAGAAAAAATACATACTTCATTGCATTTTATCTTGTAATGTATTAAAATATTTGTTTTATTATTTTTTACCTTATTCCTTACTTTGATATGGTCTAGACCCCTAATTTTATACACACACACACTACCAAGCTGTCTTTTTAATTTGACATGGTGTAAATAAAGTATAGAATTCATGAAAAACATAGCAACAATAATTAATTTATGGGAGTGTATGTCAGTTATATATGTCACAATTACTTTCCTGCACGGCTCATGCACAATTCCACTTCGGCCGTGAATCAATAATATCAAAGTATACACAACGGAGTTTATCAACATTTAAGCAAAAACCCAATTTTCACATTTCTTTGTCAAATCAGAATGATCTTGAATCTATCAATTCAGATCGGATAATTTGATGAGAAAACTCAATTATATAATTCATCTATAAAATCTCATTCTCAAATGTCTTGTAATGAGGAAGATGTAGATATCTTGTATGACATTTTTCTACGACAAAATTGAGTTTTAGTGTCTACTCCGAGAGTCCTTCTTAAGCAATCATATCGTCCCAACATTGATCAAAATTTCAAATCGAATCTGTCAAAAAGAAAATAACTAGGGTCAATCAGGCATCAATGTGTCCAGTTTGGGCCTACAATGAACTGGGTTGATAACACTTTTCATCAGAAGCCATGGGCCATGACTTGCCCTACATTGGCCTTCATTATAATAATTAATGATTTGCTGATAAGGTATGAGTTCAAGAGCCACCATTAGGCAACTGCAAGAATCTTTTATATATCGTCAGAATTCAGAATGGGTATCTATGTAGTTGGTAGATAAATCCAACTAAAACGTACAGTATATGAAAAATAATTCTATTTTTAGTTCACGGAACAATTAAGACTTTGAATAAAACTTGAGTGGAATCTACTTCCTAAAGTATACTTTTTTTGGGGGGGGGGGGGGGGGGGGGGGGGAGGGGGTGTTATAGGAAGTGATTAATAGTAATAATAATTATTACCTTAACCCACACCCACGATTGTTATTATGATCGATAAATGTAGCCTTCCCGTAAATTCTGTCAGCGACCTTTTGATCCGTACAGCTCTCCGAAGTAGAGTAGTTATGTAGGGGAGTTGTATTGGTGTCAAGATAGTGGAGGATAATGACTAGAATAATGGAGGAAAGAAACATAGGTATAGGACCAAAAAACCAAAGGAGCAAATTAAGGGCAAAATACAAAGCTCTAAGTCCTAGTGACCAAAATTCACCACCTTTAATAATGGCTATCTCGGCGTACTTAACAGGGACGTTGTCTTCTGGCATGCTTATGAGATAAGTAGCGTGGACAAAATGCCTGGTGGATTGAACGAAACAAGAAAAAGCTAGTAGAAAACACGAGAGAAGGCTTATGTACTTGATTGAGATGGTGGATGCCCTAGTGTCTCCCAATATTAGTTCGCTCTCAAATATGTTATTTGTTGAGCTGCCAAGCCAGGCCCCAATCAGAGAGCTCAGAGTTAAGGAGACTGTAGATAAAAATGTTGCTGCAGATATGTTTGATGTTATCACCGTTATAGCTACACTAGCGTCCTTCTTCTCAACCTGCATGCAGTAAATTAAATTGGATGAATGTACAAAATTATAATAATCGACAATGAAATAGGAGCTAGGTAGCAGCTAGGTGCCTGCATAAATCTTTCGACCCAAGCTCTTTTATCGTTGTTTTCGAAGCCGAAGGCTGTGGTGTGAGGATGATGAAGGTATCTGTAAAGAAGGAATAGATGGTATGTAAACATGATCAGCAGCCCCAAGGGGACCAAAACCAGATCAAGGTACTCCTTTTGGAAAGTCATGCTTCGACTTTCTTTGTGCCAAAAAGAGCGATGTAAACCCGCTTAATTCTCACTTTACTTATAAAATCTGTGCTATTAGTACTACCTGCAAATTCGGATTTGTTTAAGTCTAATCTGACCTTTTCCACTTATGTTTTTTTGTGACTAACTTGCTGCAATCTTTTCTTCCGATTCACAAGGCATCTATTTGACACGTTAAAAACGAAATTTGCCGATTTCATAATTAGGACAACTGTATGTTTTATAAAATTATTGATTTATGATCGATCAAACTTCCAAGCTATGGGGTGGGGATATCCTTGTTTTTAGCTGGCAACTTAATTAATTATCCAATTGTTTTGAAGACGATATAGCATGTTGCCTTTTACCCCAAGATTTAAGCCGATGATAATATACTACAAGCAATTATTTATCTTCCCTAGCTAATTGAAGTTTCAATTCTAAAATCCAAACATAGAGTCTAAAGTATCAAATAGTGAGGCAAACTAATACCAATCATTAAGCAGGTCATCGATTTAAAACAAATTAACTTGAGTGTGTTCGGACTTCAGGCAATCCACTATCGTTAAGCAAAGTATCTTCATTTCTGGATATTCTCTTGGTTTCGTTGACTTTTATTTTATTTATTTAATTTTTTTTTTGGGAAGAGGTTTCGTGTACTTTAATTGGCTTGCGTTTGAGAATATCCAGAAATGAAGATGCTCTTCTTGATAATCCACTACTCATGCATACTGATTTTCTCTAAGATGTGTATTATTTTGCATATTAGCATCTAGGCTCTCAACCTCATTGCTACATTTTGCAAATTAAATCAGCTGAAAATGATTTTTAACTGTCAAAACTGGTGGTCAACAACCTAAGAGAAAGAATTTAATCTGATAGGCCTCAAGTGAAATATATACTTCCAAAGTCTTAGATTTATGAATTGCTTCTTCTCAATGACATAAAGTTGAGAAAGATACTGAATTTATTAGCAGAGTGAAAACAGCAGAGACAAGACTGCCAGCAGAAACAGATATTCGGAGCAATAACAAAGTACAAATCCTTTACTCTTAAATTTACTTTGGAAATTATTTGAAGATCGAATATTGGGGGATTGATCGATTCTTTACGGATAGACTTCAATGAGGGACTTGATACCAAATATAGGAGCTATTTTGTAGTGAGTGAAACCGGCGTTCACGAAAAGACTTCCCCATTCTTGCTCAGTTCTCTCTTTTCCACCAACATTAAAGTTCATAAAAATGTCAAACAAGAGCTTTGATTCTGTTAATTCACGGTCATCTTCCTTTTCATCGATTACAATATCTATGATTAATACCTTTCCTCTCTCACCATTGCTTGCAATAGCTTCTCTGCATTTCTTCAATAGCTTCAAGCAATCCTCGTCATCAAAAAAATGAAAAACCGTCTGCATGCCAATCACCCAATATTTAATAATTAATATCCACCATTAATTAAAATTATTTCATGCGTATTCATACACCATCTTCCAATGTGTGTGTGTGTGTGTGTGTGTGCATATATATATATATATATATATAATCTTCAATGAGATTTCCGTAGTTCATGAAAGTACAGGAACGACTTTTACAATGTTAAAAAATGGTTCCCACGTTTTAATAAAGCACAAGAACCCTCATTGGAACGCACTCGCGTGTGTGTGTGTGTTTGTTTTACCTTGAAGAAAAAGGCGTCTGACGGAGGAATAAACTGAAACATGTCACCCTCTATGTATTTCAAGTTGTCAGTCTGAGGCATGTCAGTGACAGCATGTGGGAGGTCAAGTACTGTGCACTTGATGCCGGGGAATGCTTCAGATATGATTCTCGCGAATGCACCCGTTCCACCTCCTACGTCAACCATGGAGCGCAACCCTTGAAAGATTGGCCTGCAGTCTTTGACAAGCAAGGTTGCCATTACAGAATCACTTTCAATTACTTGGTTGAACTGCTGGCTTAATCCAGGGTTCTGGTTCAGATAGTCCCAAAACTTCAACCCGCGTACAGTTTCCCATAACGTGAGATCGTTCGCTTTGAACCAACTACTTAAATACTGGAATGAAGAGACAAAATCTTGGTCAAGCAATCCAGTAACAAGTGGTGACAAACAGTAAGAATTATCTTTGATGAGCAGGGTAGAAGTAGGCGTGAGGCCATAGGCTTCTTCTTGTTCGTTGTGGTTGACAACTTTGGTTTTTAAAAACAAGCCCACGTGAACGAACAGACGCATGAAATGGAATAGACTACGAGTTTTTGTAGGCTGAATGTTAAGAGCTGAGGCCAACTCAGAAAGAGTGATCGGTCGTCCGTGGCTGTGAATTACGTCCGCTATGCCTAGCTCAACCGCACATTTGAGTGACATGGAACTTAAAATTTTAATGACACCCTTTTTCAGATGAACTTGACCTTCAAACATCTCTCTTAGAGTGACCCCTTGATTTTCAATGTCACCCATAACTTCAATTGTTTTCGTCTACACTTTACCCCTAACTTCTCTCAGGACTAAGCCTACCAGTTTCCTTATGGTCTACCATATGTGTATGTGTATATATAGATTCACTTGAAAATTTCGATTCCTGCGGCCAATTCGCAGTGCGAGTTTGAAAAGTCAAAGTGGTTAAACATATAATAATTAATAGCGGTATACTGTATATCCGCAATGCGGGTCAACATAGTAATCCATATAATAACAATATGTATTCGTAATGAGACTTACTAGAAGTTGTAACAATGTAAGAAAATTGATCTCAAGGCGCTATTGAGGTTGTGTAGCTTAAAACTGATGGTTATTGATTAAAAAAATATTATATTTATAAATAAAAATAAATAATATGTAATATATATGATTTTTAAATAATAATCTTAAGAAAATACTAAATATTATAGATTTTTTATTATATAAGTGGTGAATTAAATTAATATAAATTTGAAATCATATCAATTAGTATTTACTAAATATTTTAGTGTTGTAATTTAAAAATTACAACTAATGTCAAGTAAGGCCCAAGTAAAAAATATTGCATCTCACAAAAGGAACATGAGATAAATAAGGAAAATACTAAACCACACGCTAGGAAAAGCAAAATGAAAGATATGAGAAAAATACCAGCAAATAGAGTCAAAATTGTACCATACACCCTCAAACAAGATAATTTATTTTGTTCACCGAAATGGGGTATACTTAAACTTGTCTATGGTTGCTCTTGTGGTGTTAATAGCTTATGCACGAAAATTTGTTTTTTTGTTTTTTTAATTCTTGAATGACAAGAGTACTTGCATTCTAAAATATACTCTTAAAATATACTCTAACACCATATTTTAATATAATTTTATATTATAAAATAATCTTACTGAAAATAATTATTATTTAAGACAATTTATTTTTTTAAATAAAGTACTGTTTACTTTTAACACTCGCGGGATCTACCGTTTCTTCTTGAACATCATTTTCTTACTCACTTGAAACAATTAATCTATGCCAAAATGAGTCCATGCCACAATTGGTCGTTTTTATTGATTTTCTTCTATTTGCTCTTTCTATTTCATGAATTTGTAATAGATTATTTTAGAAGAAAATGATGAATTATTGAAGAAGAAAATGCTAAAGTGACTAGGGGGATTTGATTATATTAAGGACTATTTTTGGGATTAGTGAAAGTATGTTTAAAAACTTCTTCAAAACGGTGAGCCAATAACAGTGTGTTCACAATATATTTTAAGATGCAAATAATTTCCCTATGCTTAAAATATTTTAGGTAATTATGTCCATTGATCTTGATATTTGAAAAGTCATAAAAGGGATAAAAAAAATTGCTTGGCTCAATAGCTCATAAGAGTGGGCATGAGTTGACCAGTTGGATAGAGTTTGTGAAAATCCAACTCAACTGTTGAATAGGTTGAGATAAAATCAATCTAACCCAACTAAATAAATATATTTAACTCAATCCAATCTAACCCTTAAATCGTAAGGTTGGGTTCGATTGGGCTGGTTTGATCGGGTTCTGAGCCATATTAAAATTAAAAGCTAAATAAAGAAAAAGACATGAAATTTGAAATGGAACTTCTTAAAATTAAACATAAATCTATCATGACATGAAAATTTATTCACTATTTAGTGTTCGATAAAGAAAGCTAAAAGACCAACTATCTTATTAAAATCAAATTAAAAAAATTTCAACAATGAGCTTCGAGACTTTATTCTCATTTCCCGCGTCTTTTTTTCAAATTTCAAATCCAGACCTTTTAGATAATTAGTTAGCATCGTATCCCATAACAAAATGAAGTGATATATAATTATGTACCATTAAGTATTTACTAAAAAATAACTATAAACTGAAACTAACTTACTTTCAAAATTAAACTTATAAGATAATATATTTACTTATATGAGAGCGTGATTTTAATTTTGCAATTAGAAAATAGAGTAGTATATATGAGAATGAAATTGTCTCTCTTATATAATAATAAAAAGAGTTAAAAATTAGATTAACCGTTTAGGTCTTTGGTACCATATTTTTATTATTATTTATGTGAATTGGGTTGAGTTAGGTGGGTTCATCATTATTGATCCAACCCTAACTCAATTATTAATTGGGTTCAAAAAAATTAATCCAATTAACCCACAATAATCATTTTTCTTAATTAGTTTAAATTCTGTTTCGGATGCCTAAAAGTTCGACTTTTCAATAAGAATCTAAAGAGTAAATTAAAAAGAAACACCTGCCATTCTTCAATTTCTTAATAGCAACCACCTCAGTACATTATCCCAAAACCACCTTCACCCAACAAAATATCAGGCTTGAAGTTCTTGGTTGCAGACTTCAAATCCAAAAAATTGAACACCTTGAGATTTCGTATCTCCAAAATCTGTCCATTTGAACGTGCCTCAATACCAACTTCACTGATAGCTTCTGAGAATTGACTTTTGCCCGCAAAGCTGCTAGTTGCTAAGATCTCCATAGTACGCCCATAATTATTACTTATTATAATTATATGTCCCTAAGCAATTCGGAAATCGACGATCTAATATAAGCAAAAGATTAACATGAAATAAATGAAAGTCAAATGAATCCAAAAAAAAAAAGTGCTTGCAGGGCTAGATGAAGCATCATTATTAATGTTATATATTAAGGGGGAAAAGAAAAAGAAAGTACCACAAACAAGAGGGAATCCAAAATCTTGTGATTCACTCCCGTACCAAAAGTTGAAAATCACTTAGCTAATCTAGTGGCGTCGAACATAAATAACATGATAGCGGATGGGAGACGCAGGGTCCTCAACTTTTAATTGCAACAAGAAACTGAGGATAACAAATGTAACAGGAAATATTAGCTTTAGTCAAAAGACCATGCTGTAAAACCTTCGTCGTGTAAGCGCTAAAACTTTTCAGCCTTTCACTTTGTGCTGAACCGATAGTTTGGAGCAAGAAACACTGGATTAGCATGACTGGAAGATTTAGGATAGTAATTTAAGTAATAACCCGTTTCAAAAAATAAATTATGTAAATGCATCTCTAAGAGAATTATGGAAACATCAACTCATTATATAATTCAATAGATTATTACCTACAAGTAGCAGCAGGGCTTCCTTGAAATAAAACTCCAATAGAAATTGCAAAGCAAGGGTAGTTTTTGTTAAAGTCAGCACCGAATTGGTGCTTGACTTTGACATTTCAAGCACCAAATTCGGTGCTTAGCTGGTGGTGAAAAATTGCTAAATTTTTTGCCATAATTGTTAGCTGTAATTGCTGACTTTTGGCCACTATCTTTCCTATAAATAGCAGTGATGAGAGAGAGCTAAATCAACCCAATTGTGAGAAGCATTTATTGTATTTAGAGGGAGAGAGAGTTTAAAGAGATTGAAATTGTAAAGTTTTTTAGTGATTTAAGTGATTTGAGAAATTAGATGTATTGAAGTTTTGGGTAATGAGATAAAATATTATAATATTTGTAATTATTATTTCACTATTAAAATATTTTCTTTCTATCTTCACCGGTGGATATATGTTAAAAAATGAACCACGTAAATTTCTAGTATCTTTGTGGGATTATGTTATCTCATTATTTATCAATTTCACTTTAATTGCGTATCTGTTTCACCAATCAATTTCCCACCAGTTTAGGATTGTATTCATTTTCTATCAGCATTCCATCAAACAATTTGAAGTCTCTACTTCAAAAAATTTCATCAGACGTCAGCAACTAGATACCAGTGTACAGGATCCAAACTTACACATCAGCAAGTCACTCAAAAATAAATAAATAAAAATAAAACCAGAATTGAACGATGAAATGACATAAATACTTGACATCCAATCTCAATTCCACAAACTCAAGCAAATGTAGAACAAAACTACTGATATAGGGCATAAGTATCAGCAAACCAGATCGAAGAAGCTAGATAAATTAAAAAAATGCAAAAGTCGGATTGAGTTCGAGTGACTTTTTTTTTTTAGAACCCGAATAACCCGAAATACAGTAGGTTAATCTGACCCCGATCCGAACCCGATTTTGCCCACCCATCTAAAATCTCAGATTTATGAATTTCTTCTTCTCAATTACATAAACTTGAGAAAGATAGTGAATTTATTAGCAAAGTCAAAACATCAGAAGCAGATGATCGGGGCAATAACAGAGTACAAATTCTTTATTCTTAAATTTATTTCGACGACTGCATGAGCGTGTAGGAAATTATTTTGATGCCAAATATCGAACATTGGGGCGACTGATCAATTCTTTACGGATAGACTTCAATGAGGGACTTGATACCAAATATCGGAGCAACTTTGTAGTGAGTGAAACCGGCATTCACGAAAAGACTTTCCCATTCTTGCTCAGTTCTCTCTCTTCCACCAACATTAAAGTTCATCAAAGTGTCAAACAAGAGCTTTGCTTCTGTTAATTCACGGTCATCTTCCTTTTCATTGATTACAATATCGACGATTAATACCTTTCCTCTCTCGCCATTGCTTGCGATAGCTTCTCTGCATTCCTTCAATAGCTTCAAGCAATCCTCGTCATCAAATAAATGAAAAACCGTCTGCATGCCAATCACCCATTTAATAATTAATACCCACCATTACATAAAATTATTTCACGCATATGCATACACCATCTTCCAATGTATATATATATAATATAATGACTATATATATATATATATTCAATGAGAGATTTCTGTAGTTCATTAAAGTGCGGGAACGTTAAAAAGTCGTTCCCACATTTTCATAAAGCACAAGAACCCTCATTAGAAGGCGCTCGTGTGTGTGTTTCTTTTACCTTGAAGAAAAAGGCGTCTGCTGGAGGAATAAACTGAAACATGTCACCCTCTACGTACTTCAAGTTTTCAGTCTGAGGCATGTCAGTGACAGCATGTGGGAGTTCAAGTACTGTGCACTTGATGCCGGGGAATGCTTCAGATATGATTCTCGCGAATGCACCCGTTCCGCCTCCTACATCAACCAGGGAGCGCAACCCTTGAAAGATTGGCTTGCAGTCTTTGACAATCAAGGTTGCCATTTTAGAATCGCTTGCCATTGCTTGGTTGAACCGCTTGGTTAATGCAGTGTTCTGGTTCAGATAGTCCCAAAACTTCAACCCGCGGAAAGTTTCCCATAATGTGATATCGTTCCCTTTGAACCACCTACTTAAATGCTGGAATGAAGAGACATAATCTTGGTCAAGCAATCCAGTAACAAGTGGTGACAAACAGTAGGGCTTATCTTTGATGGCAGGGTCGAAGTAGGCGTGAGGCCATATGCTTCTTCTTGCTCGTTGTGGTTGTCAACTTCGGTTTTTGAAAACATGCCCATGTGAACTAACAGACTCATGAAATGGAATAGACTACGAGTTTTTGTGGGCTGAATGTTGAGAGCTGAGGCTAACTCAGACAGAGTGATTGGTCGTCCGTGGCTGTGAATTGCGTCCGCTATGCCTAGCTCAACCGCACATTTGACTGACATAGAACTTAAATTCTTAACGATGCCCTTATACAGATGAGCTTGACCTTCAAACAACTCTCTTACAGTTACCCCGTCATTTTCAATGTCACCCATAACTTCAATTGTTTTCGTTTACACTTTACCTCCAACTTCTCTCAGCTTATCTTTGGTCTACCATATACGTATGTATATATATTCACTTAAAAATTTCGATTCCTGCAGCCAATTCGCAATGCGAGTTTGAAAAGTCAAAGTAGTTCAACGTATAATAATTATTAACGGTATACTGTATATACGTAATGCAGGTTTGGATGTCAACATAGTGGTACGTATAATAACGATATGTATTCGTAGCGTAAGTTACTGGAAGTCGCACAATGCAAGACAAATGATCTAAACTATTGAGATTATTCTACAGCTTAAAAGATATACTATTCTAAATAAAAATAAAAAATATGTAAGAAATATGATTTTTAAATAATATTAACAAAATACTATAAATATTATAAATTTTTTATCATACAAGTGATAAGTCAAATTAATTTAACTTTCAAATCTGAAGTGAAAAATGTTGTATCACAATATGAGATAAATGAGGATGAGGAAAATCCCATACCACACACTAGGAAAGCAAAATGAAAGAAATGAGAAAAAGTACCACTAAATAGAGTCAAAATTGGACCATACACCCTTCTAACAAGATAACTTACTTTATTCAGCGAAATAATACTATTTACTTAAACTTGTTTATGGTCGTTCTTGTAGTGTTAATAACTTATACATGGAATTTTCTTTTTTTCAAATTCTTGAATGATGAGACTACTTCCATTCTAAAATATACTCTAACGCCATATTTTAAGATAATTTTATATTACAAAATAATCTTACTGTAAATAATTATTATTTAAGACGATTTAATTTTTTAAATAAAGTACTGTTTGCTTCTAACACGCACGGGATGTACCTTTTCTTCTTTAACATCATTTTCTTAGTCACTTCCACAAACCATGCCAAAATGAGAGCCTGCAACAGTTGGTCGTTTTCATTGACTTTCTTCTATTTCATTCAATTATTTGCTCTTTGTATTTCTAGATTTGTATTTCATCCTATACTTTTCTATTTTTGGTTTATCCGTAAATGTTTTTGTTAAATTAGTCGTTGTGAATGTGTACAAGATTTTTTTTAGAAGAACAATGATGAATTGTTGAAGAAGAAAATGATGAAGTGACTAAGGGGGTTTAAGGACTATTTTGGCATTAGTGAAAGTGTGTTTAAAAACTTGTTGAAAATGAATGAGTAAATAAAAGAGTGTTCATAATATATTTTAACATGCAAATAATTCCACCATGCTCAAAATGTTTTAGGTAATTTTAGCCATTGAATTTGATTTTTTTTTTAATTATACGAGACTATTACTTAGATTACAATTCATATTATATGAGATTATTATTGATATTTATAATCAAATAACTATTAGAACTAATTCACAGTAAATCTTATGAAGCACTGCACAACTGCACATATTAATTTATATTAAATCTTCTGAAACATTTTCAAAAATTTTACTCTCACTAATATTTGAAGGATGTCTACTCCACTTACATTTCGCAAAGGAGAAAATTGTTTCCACTCAATTATACAATATAATTGAGGAAGGAATTACCCCTACAATACTTTTGTGGGGATTCGAATTGTTGCCCTCACATTGCTCAGCCTTGGTTGTTGATCTTGATATATATATATTTTTAATACCGATTACACATCAGATTACTGTATTACACAAATATTTACAACTGCTATTAGAGTAGACATTACACTGATATTTACAATCAGATATATAACTGGAACTTACATTATTACATTAATTCTATGAAATACATGCCTAGACATATGGATCTCAGAGATGAGGGATGTCTCTACTCCACTCGCATTTCGCAAGGGAGAAAGACTTACAAATTAACTCCACATAATTTTTTTGCTTAATTGAGAGAGGTTGAACCTATGAAGACTCGAACCACTACCCTCATAGTCATTCTTAACTTTAAGAGTGGTGGTTCACCATTAGACTAAAGCCCAAGGGGCGATATTTGAAAAGTCATAAAGTGATAGAAAGAATTGTTCGGCTCAATAGCTCTTAGCTCACCGAACATCAAACCCTAAACGAAGACAAAATTGAAATTAATTGGCACAAAAACAAGGCAGCTAAATTAGTCGCTACTCCAAACAATGACAAAATTCAAAAAAGTACAAAATACAGTATGCGGTTTCAAGAACGATTTATCAAGTTGTCTGTCGTATTGATATTGTTCAATTTATGGATAGACTTCAATAAGGGATGGCAAACCAAATAAGGGTGTTATCTTGTAGTGATAAAAATGCACTTCAAAGAAAAGACTTTCCCACTCTTTCTCAGTTCTTTCTCTTCCGATAACAACATGTCAAAGAAGAGCTTTGCTTTAGTTAATTCATGTTCATCTTTTTTTTTTTTTTCATTGATCATGATATCTATTATTGTGACTTTTCCTCCATCTATATTGCTTGCAATGGTTTCTCTACACCTCTTTTACATCTTATCACTATATTTATCATCGAAAATATGAAAACCAGCTACCAAACATTAGAAAAACTGGAGCATAACATAATATCTTTAATGCATAAACATAAAAAGTAATCCACATATATTAAGATAAATAGTATTCTTTGAGTAAGAAGGCAGAGTATACCTCAAATAGATAGGTGTCGTCTAGAGGGAAACATATCACCTCCAACAAAATTTAAATTGTTATTTTCTGGCACGTTAGCAACAACATGTGGGAGGTCAAATACCGTGCATTTCATGTAAGGAAATTCCTCGAATATCATCCTGGGATTCCTGGCAAATGATCCGGCACAACCCCCACAAACGAATGCACTTATTCAAAAATTGGCTTGCAGTCTTAACAACCAAGTTTCCCATTTTAGAATCAATAGCCAATGCTTGACTAGAAAGTTTGTTAAATTCACAGTTTTTTTTAACCATAATCACAAAGGTTTAATCCATAAGCTCTTTCAAATGGTGTAAACTCATTTCCTAAAAACCAACCTCCTAAAAATTATCATGGAATTGTCAAAGTAGGGTCAAGCATTGGCATGATAAAGGGTGAGAAAGAGTTGGGCTTGTTTTTGTGGACAAGAGATGACAAAATGTGTACTGTTCGTTATAACCATGAAAGTGTAGAAACTGAAGCTGGCAGCTAAGACTCAGTGATTTTTTATTTGTATTGAGTACGCACGATTTGAGTCATTGATCGAGTTCAATGTTACTTCCAAATTCGGGCAAACAATAGAAAAATTGAAAATAATGGCCCATTTAGACATCTAGTTGAAGTTTGGTTCAAATTGCAACAAAAGATCATGTTCATTGAAAGAAAAATATGCACCGAGATATTATATGTAAATGGGTAGCTTCACCCATAATGCTCAAGCTGCAGCTTCAAATAAACCAAGTTTGTGATGTTAATGACAAGTTATTTCAAAACAACCGTCGGTTGCTTATCTCTCCATCGTGTTCCAAGATGGTTATTTAACTTGTTTATATGCAGTTTTAAGTATTTGACAAATTATGGAATTTTTTTTTTTACGTGATAAAGATTATTAATATAATCATTAATTGGCCGTTAGTAAAGAGTAAAATCTTGGTCAGTCATGGATTTATTGGTTAGGGTTAAATTAAATTATAACAGATGATTGCGCGGATATCGGATATGCAAGAAAAGGGAAAATTAGGAGAGGATCAAGGTGAACGGATATGCAACCAAAATGGGTAGCTTCACCCATAATTAATGCTCTCCAAAGGATTAATTATTTAATATATAATATGTAAATAATATATATTACATATTATTTAATAGCGGTATACTGTATATCCGCAATGCGGGTCAACATAGTAATCCATATAATAACAATATGTATTCGTACTGAGAGTTACTAGAAGTTGTACAATGTAGGAAAATTGATCTTAAGGCACTGTTGAGGTTGTGTAGCTTAAAACTGATGGTTATTGATTAAAAAAAATATTATATTTATAAATAAAAATAAATAATATGTAATAAATATGATTTCTAAATAATAATCTTAAGAAATACTAAAGATATTATAGATTTTTTATTATATAAGTGTAGGGATGGCAATGGGGCAGATATGGGTTGGATCTACTTTGCTCCAAATCCAAATTTATAATAAAAATAAAGATCCGTATCTGCTCCAAATCCGTCATGAATCCATATTTTTCGCTCCATATCCAGATCCAAAAAAGAAATAAATATATATATCTGCTCCAAATCCGAAAAAAAAAAAATAAAATCCAAATCTGCTCTAGTCCGTCATGAATTCTAAAATTCAATAATAAAAAAGTAATAATTTTTTAGATTGAAAATTGAAGGCTAAAATGTATTGATAACAAATTAATTATATATTTTTTCTCAAAAATATAATAAATATTGTAGCTTATACTTTTACACCAAAACAACAAATAAGAAAGATAATAAAATATCATTCCGAAGTAATTGCATGAGTAAGATCAATCTAATATTCTATTGTCTCCTTCATCATTCTAATATCCATGATACACCTACCCTTATTCCTACAACATTAGATAATGAGATATAAATTAAATATGATTTATATTCAGTCCTTTATTATTTTTATTATGACCATATTTGACTAAATATATGAATAACTATATTCCTTAAAAATTATTTGGCCAATATAATAAAATAAATTGCCAGATTATATTACTTGGCTTCCAATTTGAATATTACATGTACATGCTTTGGGGCTGGTTGACCTTTAAATTTACAAAACTAACTTTTAAATTTTAAGAGTTTAAATGCATGGTAAATACTACTAGTATGCTATGAATAAAATTTATTATCATTATAATTCCACAATTGTTAAGAAACTTTTAAAATAAAATAAAATTAAAAGATGAGTGGATATGGATATGGATTTAGATATTAAGATAGATCCATATCTGCTCCAGATCCGTCTTAGATTCGCACATCGATATCCAAATCCGATCCAAATCCATTTTAAACCGATCCAAATCCAATCCGATTGGATTTGGATCACTTGGATCTTGGATCAGATCCAATCCATTGCCATCCCTATATAAGTGGTGAATTAAATTAATATAAATTTGAAATCATATCAATTAATATTTACTAAATATTTTAGTGTTGTAATTTAAAAATTACAACTAATGTCAAGTAAGGCCCAAGTAAAAAATATTGTATCTCACGAAAGGAACATGAGATAAATAAGGAAAATACTAAACCACACGCTAGGAAAAGCAAAATGAAAGATATGAGAAAAATACCAGTAAATAGAGTCAAAATTGTACCATACACCCTCAAACAAGATAATTTATTTTGTTCACCGAAATGGGGTATACTTAAACTTGTTTATGGTTGCTCTTGTGGTGTTAATAGCTTATGCACGAAAATTTGTTTTTTTTTTTTTTAATTCTTGAATGACAAGAGTACTTGCATTCTAAAATATACTCTTAAAATATACTCTAACACCATATTTTAATATAATTTTATATTATAAAATAATCTTACTGAAAATAATTATTATTTAAGACAATTTATTTTTTTAAATAAAGTACTGTTTACTTTTAACACTCGCGGGATCTACCGTTTCTTCTTGAACATCATTTTCTTACTCACTTGAAACAATTAATCTATGCCAAAATGAGTCCATGCCACAATTGGTCGTTTTTATTGATTTTCTTCTATTTGCTCTTTCTATTTCATGAATTTGTAATAGATTATTTTAGAAGAAAATGATGAATTATTGAAGAAGAACATGCTAAAGTGACTAGGGGGATTTGATTATATTAAGGACTATTTTTGGGATTAGTGAAAGTATGTTTAAAAACTTCTTCAAAATGGTGAGCCAATAACAGTGTGTTCACAATATATTTTAAGATGCAAATAATTTTCCTATGCTTAAAATATTTTAGGTAATTATGTCCATTGATCTTGATATTTGAAAAGTCATAAAAGGGACAAAAAAAATTGCTTGGCTCAATAGCTCATAAGAGTGGGCATGAGTTGACCAGTTGGATAGAGTTTGTGAAAATCCAACTCAACTGTTGAATAGGTTGAGATAAAATCAATCTAACCCAACTAAATAAATATATTTAACTCAATCCAATCTAACCCTTAAATCGTAAGGTTGGGTTCGGTTGGGCTGGTTTGATCGGGTTCTGAGCCATATTAAAATTAAAAGCTAAATAAAGAAAAAGACATGAAATTTGAAATGGAACTTCTTAAAATTAAACATAAATCTATCATGACATGAAAATTTATTCACTATTTAGTGTTCGATAAAGAAAGCTAAAAGACCAACTATCTTATTAAAATCAAATTAAAAAAATTTCAACAATGAGCTTCGAGACTTTATTCTCGTTTCCCGCGTCTTTTTTTCAAATTTCAAATCCAGACCTTTTAGATAATTAGTTAGCATCGTATCCCATAACAAAATGAAGTGATATATAATTATGTACCATTAAGTATTTACTAAAAAATAACTATAAACTGAAACTAACTTACTTTCAAAATTAAACTTATAAGATAATATATTTACTTATATGAGAGCGTGATTTTAATTTTGCAATTAGAAAATAGAGTAGTATATATGAGAATGAAATTGTCTCTCTTATATAATAATAAAAAGAGTTAAAAATTAGATTAACCGTTTAGGTCTTTGGTACCATATTTTTATTATTATTTATATGAATTGGGTTGAGTTAGGTGGGTTCATCGTTATTGATCCAACCCTAACTCAATTATTAATTGGGTTCAAAAAAATTAATCCAATTAACCCACAATAATCATTTTTCTTAATTAGTTTAAATTCTGTTTCGGATGCCTAAAAGTTCGACTTTTCAATAAGAATCGAAAGAGTAAATTAAAAAGAAACACCTGCCATTCTTCAATTTCTTAATAGCAACCACCTCAGTACATTATCCCAAAACCACCTTCACCCAACAAAATATCAGGCTTGAAGTTCTTGGTTGCAGACTTCAAATCCAAAAAATTGAACACCTTGAGATTTCGTATCTCCAAAATCTGTCCATTTGAACGTGCCTCAACACCAACTTCACTGATAGCTTCTGAGAATTGACTTTTGCCCGCAAAGCTGCTAGTTGCTAAGATCTCCATAGTACGCCCATAATTATTACTTATTATAATTATATGTCCCTAAGCAATTCGGAAATCGACGATCTAATATAAGCAAAAGATTAACATGAAATAAATGAAAGTCAAATGAATCCAAAAAAAAAAAAGTGCTTGCAGGGCTAGATGAAGCATCATTATTAATGTTATATATTAAGGGGGAAAAGAAAAAAAGAAAAAGAAAGTACCACAAACAAGAGGGAATCCAAAATCTTGTGATTCACTCCCGTACCAAAAGTTGAAAATCACTTAGCTAATCTGGTGGCGTCGAACATAAATAACATGATAGCGGATGGGAGACGCAGGGTCCTCAACTTTTAATTGCAACAAGAAACTGAGGATAACAAATGTAACAGGAAATATTAGCTTTAGTCAAAAGACCATGCTGTAAAACCTTCGTCGTGTAAGCGCTAAAAATTTTCAGCCTTTCACTTTGTGCTGAACCGATAGTTTGGAGCAAGAAACACTGGATTAGCATGACTGGAAGATTTAGGATAGTAATTTAAGTAATAACCCGTTTCAAAAAATAAATTATGTAAATGCATCTCTAAGAGAATTATGGAAACATCAACTCATTATATAATTCAATAGATTATTACCTACAAGTAGCAGCAGGGCTTCCTTGAAATAAAACTCCAATAGAAATTGCAAAGCAAGGGTAGTTTTTGTTAAAGTCAGCACCGAATTGGTGCTTGACTTTGACATTTCAAGCACCAAATTCGGTGCTTAGCTGGTGGTGAAAAATTGCTAAATTTTTTGCCATAATTGTTAGCTGTAATGCTTGAATTTTTGAGCTGTAATTGCTGACTTTTGGCCATTATCTTTCCTAGAGTGCTGAGAGAGAGCTAAATTATCCCAATTTTGAGAAGCATTTATTGTATTTAGAGAGAGAGTTTAAAGAGATTGAAATTATAAAGTTCTTTAGTGATTAAGTGATTTGAAAGATTGGGTGTATTGGGGTTGTGAATCAAAATATTACAATATTTGTAACCCTCATTTCACAAGTAAAATATTTTTCTTCTATTTTCGCCTGTAGATGTAGGTTAAAAACTGAACCATGTAAATTTCTGGTATCCTTGTGGGATTTTGTTGTCTCATTATTTCTCAATTTCACTTTAATTACGCGTTTGCTTCACCAATCAAGTTTCTATCAGATTTGGATTGTATTCATTTTTTATCGGCATTCCATCAAACAATTTGAAGTCTCTACTTCGAAAAATTTCATCAGACATTAGCAATTAGGTACCAATGTACAGGATCCAAACTTATGCATCAGCAGGTCACTCAAAAATAAATAAATAAAAATAAAACTAGAATTGAACGATGAAATGACATAAATACTTGACATCCAATCTGAATTCCACAAACTCAAGCAAATATAGAACGAAACTACTGATATAGGGCATAAGTTTCAGCAAACCAGATCAAAGAAGCTAGATAAATTAAAAAAATCCAAAAGTCGGATTGAGTTCGAGTGACTCTTTTCTTTAAAACCAGATTAACCCGAAATATGGTAGGTTAATCTGAACCCGATCCGAACCTGATTTTGCCCACGCCATCTAAAATCTTAGATTTATAAATTTCTTCTTCTCAATTACATAAACTTGAGAAAGATACTGAATTTATTAGCGAAATCAAAACATCAGAAGCAGATATTCGGAGCAATAACAGAGTACAAATCCTTTGTTCCTAAATTTATTTCGACGATTGCATGAGCGTGTAGGAAATTATTTGCTGCCAAATATCGAACACTGGGGCGACTAATCAATTCTTTACGGATAGACTTCAATGAGGGACTTGATACCAAATATCGGAGCTACTTTGTAGTGAGTGAAACCGGCATTCACGAAAAGACTTTCCCATTCTTGCTCAGTTCTCTCCCTTCCACCAACATTAAAGTTCATCAAAGTGTCAAACAAGAGCTTTGCTTCTGTTAATTCACGGTCATCTTCCTTTTCATTGATTACAATATCGACGATTAATACCTTTCCTCTCTCGCCATTGCTTGCGATAGCTTCTCTGCATTTCTTCAATAGCTTCAAGCAATCCTCGTCATCAAATAAATGAAAAACCGTCTGCATGCCAATCACCCATTTAATAATTAATACCCACCATTACTTAAAATTATTTCACGCATATGCATACACCATCTTCCAATGTATATATATATAATATAATGACTATATATATATATATATATTCAATGAGAGATTTCTGTAGTTCATTAAAGTGCGGGAACGTTAAAAAGTCGTTCCCACATTTTCATAAAGCACAAGAACCCTATTTAGAAGGCGCTCGTGTGTGTGTTTACCTTGAAGAAAAAGGCGTCTGCCGCAGGAATAAACTGAAACATATCACCCACTACGTACTTCAAGTTGTCAGTCTGAGGCATGTCAGTGACCGCATGTGGGAGGTCAAGTACTGTGCACTTGATGCCGGGGAATGCTTCAGATATGATTCTCGCGAATGCACCCGTTCCACCTCCTACATCAACCAGGGAGCGCAACCCTTGAAAGATTGGCTTGCAGTCTTTGACAATCAAGGTTGCCATTTCAGAATCGCTTTCCATTGCTTGGTTGAACCGCTTGGTTAATGCAGTGTTCTGGTTCAGATAGTCCCAAAACTTCAACCCGCCGAAAGATTCCCATAATGTGAGATCGTTCCCTTTGAACCACCTACTTAAATGCTGGAATGAAGAGACATAATCTTGGTCAAGCAATCCAGTGACAAGTGGTGACAAACAGTAGGGCTTATCTTTGATGAGCAGGGTCGAAGTAGGTGTGAGGCCATATGCTTCTTCTTGCTCGTTGTGGTTGTCAACTTTGGTTTTTGAAAACAAGCCCATGTGAACTAACAGACGCATGAAATGAAATAGACTTCGAGTTTTTGTAGGCTGAATGTTGAGAGCTGAGGCTAACTCAGACAGAGTGATTGGTCGTCCGTGGCTGTGAATTGCGTCCGCTATGCCTAGCTCAACCGCACATTTGACTGACATAGAACTTAAATTCTTAACGATGCCCTTATACAGATGAGCTTGACCTTCAAACAACTCTCTTACAGTTACCCCGTCATTTTCAATGTCACCCATAACTTCAATTGTTTTCGTTTACACTTTACCTCCAACTTCTCTCAGCTTATCTTTGGTCTACCATATACGTATGTATATATATTCACTTAAAAATTTCGATTCCTGCAGCCAATTCGCAATGCGAGTTTGAAAAGTCAAAGTAGTTCAACGTATAATAATTATTAACGGTATACTGTATATACGTAATGCAGGTTTGGATGTCAACATAGTGGTACGTATAATAACAATATGTATTCGTAGCGTAAGTTACTGGAAGTCGCACAATGCAAGACAAATGATCTAAACTATTGAGATTATTCTACAGCTTCAAAGATATAGTTTTTGCGAAAAAAATATATTATTATAAATAAAAATACAAAATATGTAAGAAATATGATTTTCAAATAATAATATTAAAAATACTATAAATATTATACATTTTTTATCATACAGGGATAAGCCAAATTAATTTAACTTTCAAGTCTCAAATGAAAATTGTTGTATCGGATAAAACTATGTTACAACGGTTGCAACATACCACAGCCTTTTGTCTTTTTGTGTCTTAATTATATAGAGTCCCTGATGTTTTGTAAAATTAAATAAAGGCAAACATGTTTAAGATTCTTACATATAAGTCCCATTTGGGATAAAATGACATTTGACTTAATTAATCACACTACAATAAGTATAACCTTTAGCAACAGTAATTTAAGCTGGTTGCAATGGGCTCAAGCAGGGGCAGATCTATCAAAGGATAAGCATGGACCATTGCCTCTTTAAAAAAAAAAAACATATTTAATACTCAATAGTCTATATTACATTAATAATTGCTTATCTACATTAAAAATTTTATTGAATTTTTTTGAAAAAATTCTTTGGCCTCCCAGCCAAGGTTGGCTCGCCCGCTGGGTTCAAGATAATGACACATAAAATCACCATTGCGGAATGTTTTCCAATAGTTTATTATCCTTCAAAAAAAAGAAAAAGGAAAAAAGCCACCGAAAATTAAAAGAATTCTTAGAAACTAATAAATTCATTATTTAATCACCTTTAATTAAGAATAAAATATTACTACGCGGATTCACAAGGGCAAAATTTAAAACAAACAAACAAAAATAATTCTTAGGAAAATATAGCTTAGAAGCTTTTGAATTATTTTTTAAAGAAAAATTTAAACTAATTTCCTTTTATATATTTTTATTGTAGTCTTTTTATATAAATTTATTAGGCCACATTCAAAATGGCTCTTTTAAATTTTAAGGGCAATGTTAGTATTTTATGTATAAACTGAAAAATTTAGTCTATGGATAAACTAAACTGTCATTTAATATTGAAAAGAGAAATGTGATAATAAAGTTTTTTAATAGTAAAATAATAAAGTGTTATAACGTAATATGCTTTTTTTTTATTTCTACACTTATTTACTTCACAAATTCCTTTAATAACTCATATTTTTAACACATATTCAATTTATTTATTTTATATTAAATGTATATTACATAATGAAAGAATTATTTACGTGAGATTAAATTGTCACTGTTATAATATCGCTCATTTTTATGGGCAGACAAAGCTAGTGGATGAAATTTCAAAAATTTTAAACAATGTGACTTATATATAAATATTATAAAACTTTTGGTATTTATGATTTTACAATAAATAATAGGGACTATAATGCTATAAAGCACAATCTCTAGCCGTTAAAGATCTTTCCCAGTGGATCCATCGGCTGACACAGAAAAGGACAAAAGTTGTGGTACCTTGCAACTGTTGCAAGGTAGGTGGATGCGAATTGAATACGTTGTATCGCACAAAAGTAATATGAGATAAGAAGGAACCTTAGGTGCAACTGTGGCACGGCACCGTAGCCTGATCCATGAGATAAATGAGGATGAGGAAAATCCCATACCACACACTAGGAAAGCAAAATGAAAGAAATAAGAAAAGTACCACTAAATAGAGTCAAAATTAGACCATACACCCTTCTAACAAGATAACTTACTTTGTTCGGCGAAATAATATTATTTACTTAAACTTGTTCATGGTCGTTGTTGTGGTGTTAATAGCTTATACATGGAATTTTTTTTTTCTTTTTTCAAATTCTTGCATGATGAGACTACTTCCATTCTAAAACACACTCTAACGCCATATTTTAATATAATTTTATATTACCGTAAATAATTATTATTTAAGACGATTTAATTTTTTAAATAAAGTAATGTTTGCTTCTAACACGCACGGGATGTACCTTTTCTTCTTTAACATCATTTTCTTAGTCACTTCAACAAACCATGCCAAAATGAGAGCCTGCAACAGTTGGTCGTTTTCATTGATTTTCTTCTATTTCATTCAGTTACTTGCTCTTTGTATTTCTAGATTTGTATTTCTTCCTATACTTTTCTATTTTTGGTTTATGCTTAAATGTTTTTGTTAAATTAGTCGTTGTGAATATGTAAAAGATTTTTTTTAGAAGAAAATGATGAAGTGACTAAGGGGGTTTAAGGACTATTTTGGCATTAGTGAAAGTGTGTTTAAAAACTTGTTGAAAATGAATGAGTAAATAAAAGAGTGTTCATAATATATTTTAACATGCAAATAATTCCACTACACTCAAAATGTTTTAGGCAATTTTAGCCGTTGATTTTGATTTTTTTTTTTATTACATGAGACTATTACTTAAATTATAATTCATATTATATGAGACTACTATTGATATTTATAATCAGATAACTATTAGAACTAATTCACAATAAATCTTATGAAGCACTGCACAACTGCAGAGATTAATTTATTTTAAATCTCCTGAAACATTGTCAAAATTTTTACTCTCACTAATATTTGAAGGATGTCTACTACACTTACATTTCGCAAATGAGAAAATTATTTCCACTCAATTATACAATATAATTGAGGAAGGAGTTACCCCTACAATACTTTTTGTGGGGATTCGAATTGCTGCCCTTACGTTACTCAGCCTTGGCTGTTGATATATATATATAATATATAATTACACATCAGATTACTGTATTACACAGATATTTACAACTGCTATTAGAGTAGACATTACACTGATATTTACAATCAGATATATAACTGGAACTTACATTATTACATTAATTCTATAAAATACATGCCTAAAAATATGACTCTCACAGATGAGGGATGTTTTTGCTCCACTCGTATTTCGCAAGGGAGAAATATTTACAAATTAACTCCACACAATTTTTTGTTTAATTGAGGGAGGTTGAGCTTATAAAGACTCGAACCACTACCCTCATAATCATTTTTAACTTTGAGAGTAGTGGTTCACCACTGGATTAAAACCCGATATTTGAAAAGTCATAAAGTGATAGAAAGAATTGCTCGGCTCAATAGCTCTTAGCTCACCGAACATCAAACCCTAGACGAAGACAAAATTGAAATTAATTGGCACAAAAACAAGGCAGCTAAATTAGTCGCTACTCCAAATAATGACAAAATTCAAAAAAGTACAAAATACAATATGCGGTTTCAAGAACGATTTATTAAGTTGTTTGTCGTATTGATATTGTTCAACCTATGGATAGACTTCAATTAGGGATGGCAAACCAAATAAGGGTGTTATCTTGTAGTGATGAAAATGCACTTCAACGAAAAGACTTTCCAACTCTTTCTCAGTTCTTTATCTTCCGATAACAACATGTCGAAGAAGAGCTTTGCTTCAATTAATTCATGTTCATCTTTTGAAGAAAAATCTCATCTCATTAATAACATTATCTTTCAGTCTTTGCTCGTGGACGTAAGCTTTAGGCCGAACTATGTACAATTATTGTGTCTTTTTTTTTGTATTTATTTACATCACATTTGTATTTCTCTAGATGTTACAGTCACCATAACATTGGTAATTGCTTAACATGTGCTTCTGCAACAGTTGCCGAGAAAATCCTGGATGAATTAACAATCGCATTAGGCGCTAAACACTATAGTTTTTGTAAGGTGAACCTGAAGTGCTGAGACGATTTCAGGAAGCTTGATGAATTTCCCATGGCTGTGAATAATATATATAGAATTTCTATCATACGGACATTTAGGTATAATCAAACTTACTGTCTTTTAATTTTCACCGTCCGATACAATTTGTGGCAAAGATGTTCCAAACAATCTATTAAAATGTAAAAGGTGACGCGCATACTCTTATTTATTTTGTTCGACAAGATCTTGAAATCCCTGACTTTACTCTTGTTTCACAATCATGGACAGTGAACTTCATTTATTTTGGAGCCTTTGATCAATTTAATTCTACATATTTGCTATTTCATTTTTCAGTGGCTTTTTATTCCATTTCCCGCACAAGAAATTTTTCAAAACAATCAACAGAACGACAGTTTCTAATCTAATTCTAGAAGAAATTATGCATATTTTTTGCTCACACCAAATGTAAATTATTTGAAATGTCAATCATAATCATAATCAAGAAACGAAGAAGATGAAATATGAGAGGTGAGGGAAAAAAGATGAAGAAAGAAAGAAAAGGCACAACATCAAGCAATTAATAAAGATCGCATAACTAGTTTTTATTTTATCGGAGTAGAATAAATTTGAGCATTGAACGGTGAAAATTAGAAGACCGCAAATTTGATTATATCCGGATGTCTAGAATAAAATTAGGTCATTTCAAGAATGATTGCTATTAGTAATCATAATTGTTCACTATACGGAAAAACTTCAATGAGGGATCTCAAACCAAATACGGGTGTTTTCTTGCACTGAAGGAAACCAGCCTCTGAGAAGAGCCTTTCCCATTATTTCTTGGTTTTCTCTTTTGCAGTTACATGAACCATTATCAACATGTAAAAAAAAAAAAAAAGAGAGCTTTGTTTCAGTTAATCCATGTTCATCTTTATTTTCATTGATCACGATATCTACGACAGCTTTGCTTTGCTTGTAATGGCTTCTCTGCATATCTTTAGTATCTTCACGCTTTCCTCATCCCCAAATACATGAATAATTATTTGCATGTTAATCACTCGTTTCATGACTAATTAAATAAGTTAAATAAAGAGCTTAAAACTCTTCAACAATTTAACCCATGAGAATATGTGCAACCGTCCCCGCCCAACAACTAAACGAATGAAAAATGCTATCATAATTTTGATATGGGAATATCCCAATCTGAGAGGAATCATGCATACCTTTAATAAAATAAAAAAAAGATGTCTACTGGAGGAATAGACTGAAAGAAATCATCTGCCAAGTATTTCAAGTTATTGGTGTCTAACAAATTAGCAACAACGTGTGGCTGGTCAAACTCTGTGCATTTTACGCAGGGGAATGCTTCAGATAACATCCTGCAAACGTTCATGTGCCACCTCCTACATCAACCAATGAACCCAATCTTTCAAAGATTTGCTTACAATATTTCAAAGCCAAGCTTGCTGTGACCGTTTGTGTATCACTGGCCACTGCTTGGTTGAAACTGTTGCCAAATTCAGGATTTTGTGCCATTTAATCCTATAAATAGATTCCATTAGCAGTTCTAAATGGTGTTATGAGTTCATCTTCATTCCCCCTAGACTAAGTACTCAAAGAACGGAATAGAGTTAATAAAGTTGAGTGAAGCACTCCCGCAACATATGGTGACAAACAATATGACTTATCTTTGACTAGCAGTGAAGAAAGAGTTGTTCTCTCAATTTTTAGTTGCAGAGATCAAGCCTAAGTGAACTAACAAGTGCACCAGCGGCATAGAAAACTAGTGTTAAAGAGCCGAATCCCAAGTGCTGAGACTAATTGAGGGAGAATGATGAGTCGTGGCTATGAATTATGTCAGCAATGCAAGTCTGAACTGCACACTTCACGGACATAGAATTTACCTAGTTGTATGTGAGATTGTACATATGAGCTTGAGCATCGAGCAACTTTCTTGCAACCTCATCTTGCATGGGATCTATGCACTTCTACAACTAACACTCTGTTAGACTTGCTTTAATTCATGGGTTAGTCCATTTTCAGGACTTCTTTTTGGATCAAGTCAAGGAAACTGCTGGCCTGTCTATACTCTTACATGTAATTTTTCCTAATATTTTTTTCTTCTTTTTCTATTTAACAGAGTTTATAGTGTGACAGGAGAAGATAAATATGATTAAGATATTTGAGAACAAAATTGTCTTCTAAAGTATGATCCTTTGGTGCTTGTGCAAGAACTCGTCCGATCATTCAACAAGAAAATGTTATAACTACAAGATTATAACTACAAATTTAGTCCAATAAACTCTTTGTTTGGCTACTAGTATAGTGGAAGATGTTGGATTTTTTAATCCAATATTGTTGGATCCTTATTCTAATGTTGGACTTATATGTGAATAATTATGTGCTGCAGATCGTCATATAAGGTTAAACTCAATTAAAAGTGATTTGTTAAGATTTTTGGTACTATATGCTTTAATGTATCTAATAGTAGCGGTGGGCACTAACCCGCCCATCCTGTGAAACCGACCTGACCCGTATGATTTTTTTGCTGGTTGGGTTGGGTTGATAAAATATACGGGTTGGGTTAGGTTATTAAATTCCCAACCCACATTTTTTGCGGGTTGGGTCGATTGAAAATTTGTAACCCAACCTAACTCGTCAACTCGTATATGTAAAAAATTTTAAAAATTAAATATAAAACGCATCTCAGCAACTTTCTCAATTTTAAAACCCTCAACTCAAATTCTCTTGTTTAAAAAGCAATCACTCATCTGCTCGCGCATAGAACACAACAACACCACAACTCACAAGCTTTCTTGAAAAGCTGCCCAACTGCACACCGTCTCATGCATAGGTTCTTTCCTCTTTCTAATTTACTAATTTATTATTGTTTTGAAACTAAATTGATCACTTTTTTTTTTATTGTTAAAAGGTCTAACCCACTTGCTTTGGTGATTTATAATTTGTTTTATTGATAAAAGTTGGTCAATTTTTGGTTGTTATGATGGTGTCAAGCTTAATCGAATTAACATGAATATTATAATTATAATTATTATTGTTATCTTTGGGAGAAGGCTTTTCAACAAACATCTGCGGGACATTGTTCTGTTACAATATTTTCAATATTAACAAGCCAAGCTGTTTTTTTTATTCACTAGTCTCACTCTTTTGACTTTAATGTTTTGTATTAAACAAGCTTTTAAATTTATGGACATTTTTTTCATTAGTTATGTACTAATAATTTGATTGTTAAACTTTGAAATGTTGAATTTGTTGTAAGGATTTTAGTATTTGTGTTTTTTTTTTAAATTTTCAATTAATTAATTTATTTTTGTTCAGACCATAAAAATGGGCTTTTTCAAAAACTCAACCCAATCAACCAACCCGGGTTGGGTTGAATTTTTTCAACCCGACCCGTTCCCAGCCCTATCTAATAAGGTATGGGCTTTTAATGTGTAAAGGTCCAATGATATTTTAATTCTATGATGGGCATAATTAAAAATACCTAATGATAATAGGAAAAAGTTGTCTATATAAGTGGTTATGGTCCTCACGTCACATGTATCTTTTTATTCTTTTTGAAATCTCATCATTAGAGAGAGAACCCTAAGAAAACTTAAAGGATTCTCTATGAGAACGTGTAGATCTAGAAGACCAACCACACAATCGTAGAGAGCAATTCAGCGTTATAGATTCAGGTACACTTTCGCATAATTTTGTTATTGATTCTTTGTGATACAACATGAATGTTCTTGAATTATGGGTGATGGTTTTCACCAAAGGAATTTCTTATTCTAATAGAAGATCGCTCATGTATATCTTTCAATTTTGTCTCTAGTCACCTTGTATTTCTACATTGCCCACTTTTATTACAAGTTCTATGTTGCGTTTACTTCCTGAATTAGGGAATTTGAATCCATAATCCAGAATCATTGACAATATTTACTTCGCAAAATAAAGTCGGGAATCAAAATCGGAATTGTGGGGCCCACCACAATTTGGGAATGAGGAATGGGAGACTCATTGCCGGGGAAGGTGGGAATGAGTCTCACATTCTCGAGATTGACCATTTTACCCTTCCCAAAAATTAAAAATGCCCACTTTGTCCTCATTTGTAATTAATTAATATATTATTATAATTAATTAATATATTAATAATTATTGTTGAATAAATAATCACAATAATTAATATATTATTATTAATTAATTAATATACTATTATAATTAATAATAATATTATTATTATTAACTAATTATTATTAACTAATTAATATAATTATTACTATTAATTAATATATTAACATATTATTAAGAACAATTATTAATAATTATAATTTTTGAATAAATAATCACAATAATTAAGATATTATTATATAATTAATATATTATTATAATAACTATTAATATAATTATTATAATTAATTTACTTATTATTATTAATGAATTGATATAATTATTACTATTAATTAATATATTAACATATTATTAACAATAATTATTCATAATTTAATTTTTTAATAAATAATCACAATAATTAATATTGTATTATTGTTATTATAATTAATTAATTAACATACTATTATAATTATTATTAATATAATTATTATATATAATTTATATATTGTTATTAATGAATTAATATAATTATTACTATTAGTTAATCTATTAACATGTTATTAACAATAATTATAATTTTTGAATAAATCATCACAATAATTAATATATTATAATAGTTAAGTAATTAATATTAATATTATTATTTAATATATTTTTATAATAATTAAGTAATTAATATTAATATTGTTATTTAATATATTTTTATAATAATTAAGTAATTAATATTAATATTATTAGTTAATATATTTTTATAATAATTATTAATATAATTATAATAATTAATTAATTAAATTTTTTTACAATTAATTAATATATTAGTTAATAATAATTATGACAATAATTCATTAAGTACTTTTTAGTAATTTGTTACAATCTAACTTATTTCGATATGCTTCTTCTTGTTCGTTGTGGTTGACAACTTTGGTTTTTGAAAACAAGCCCACGTGAACGAACAGACGCATGAAATGGAATAGACTACGAGTTTTTGTAGGCTGAATGTTAAGAGCTGAGGCCAACTCAGAAAGAGTGATCGGTCGTCCGTGGCTGTGAATTACGTCCGCTATGCCTAGCTCAACCGCACATTTGAGTGACATGGAACTTAAAATTTTAATGACACCCTTTTTCAGATGAACTTGACCTTCAAACATCTCTCTTAGAGTGACCCCTTGATTTTCAATGTCACCCATAACTTCAATTGTTTTCGTCTACACTTTACCCCTAACTTCTCTCAGGACTAAGCCTACCAGTTTCCTTATGGTCTACCATATGTGTATGTGTATATATAGATTCACTTGAAAATTTCGATTTCTGCGGCCAATTCGCAATGCGAGTTTGAAAAGTCAAACTAGTTAAACATATAATAATTAATAGCGGTATACTGTATATCGGCAATGCGGATCAACATAGTAATCCATATAATAACAATATGTATTCGTAATGAGAGTTACTAGAAGTTGTAACAATGTAAGAAAATTGATCTTAAGGCGCTATTGAGGTTGTGTAGCTTAAAACTGATGGTTATTGATTAAAAAATTTTATATTTATAAATAATATGTAATATATATGATTTATAAATAATAATCTTATGAAAATACTAAAGATATTATAGATTTTTTATTATATAAGTGGTGAATTAAATTAATATAAATTTGAAGTCATATCAATTAGTATTTACTAAATATTTTAGTGCTGTAATTTAAAAATTACAACTAATGTCAAGTAAGGCCCAAGTAAAAAATATTGCATCTCACGAAAGGAACATGAGATAAATAAGGAAAATACTAAACCACACGTTAGGAAAAGCAAAATGAAAAATATGAGAAAAATACCAGTAAATAGAGTCAAAATTGTACTATACACCCTCAAACAAGATAATTTATTTTGTTCACCGAAATGGGGTATACTTAAACTTGTTTATGGTTGCTCTTGTGGTGTTAATAGCTTATGCACGAATTTTTTTTTTTTTTTTAATTCTTGAATGACAAGAGTACTTGCATTCTAAAATATACTCTTAAAATATACTCTAACACCATATTTTAATATAATTTTATATTATAAAATAATCTTACTGAAAATAATTATTATTTAAGACAATTTTTTTTAAATAAAGTACTGTTTACTTTTAACACTCGCGGGATCTACCGTTTCTTCTTGAACATCATTTTCTTACTCACTTGAAACAATTAATCTATGCCAAAATGAGTCCATGCCACAATTGGTCGTTTTTATTGATTTTCTTCTATTTGCTCTTTCTATTTCATGAATTTGTAATAGATTATTTTAGAAGAAAATGCTAATGTGACTAGGGGGATTTGATTATATTAAGGACTATTTTTGGGATTAGTGAAAGTATGTTTAAAAACTTCTTCAAAATGGTGAGCTAATAACATTGTGTGCACAATATATTTTAAGATGCAAATAATTTCCCTATGCTTAAAATATTTTAGGTAATTCTGCCCATTCATCTTGATATTTGAAAAGTCATAAAAGGGATAGAAAAAATTGCTTGGCTCAATAGTTCATGGGCATGAGTTGAGTTGGATAGGGTTTGTGAAAATCCAATTCAGCCCACTGTTGAATAAGTTGAGATAAAATCAATATGATCCAACTAAATAAATATATTTAACTCAATCCAATCTAACCCTTAAATCGTAAGGTTGGGTTCGGTTGGGCTGGTTTAATCGGGTTCTGAACCATATTAAAATTAAAAGCTAAATAAAGAAAGAGTGGAGCTATTGAGACCCCTCTAAGTTCCTGAAAAAACCCGCATTTTAGTTATATTTATTTTTATTTTTGAAAATGCCCTTTTTTTTATATACACTTTTCTAAGTTCTCAATTTTCATTTGATTTGTTTAATTGTTAAAACTCAAAGTATTATTGTGCTATTTTTTAATTATTTTCAATTTTATTATTAATCTACACACAAATTAAAAAGTTATATGGGTAATAAGTTTTTTAATGTTAATCATTGGCTGAAATAACACATATTTCAAATTATAATTTCAAAGTAATTTTAAGTATAAAAATATTTAATCAATAAGTAATTAAAAGAGAACAATAGATTATTCTAAATTTGTACAATTTATTTAGTTAAATAGGAAGTAACATATAGGATTTTTTTTAAAGGATTATTATGAAATAAGTAATTTGCTGGAAAAAAATCTATATATATTTAATTTTCATTTGTCTTTAATTGTAATTTTATTTAAAGTGGGGTTTTGGAAGAATAATGTAGGGGTGCCAATAGCTCCACTCATAAAGAAAAAGACATGAAATTTGAAATGGAACTTCTTAAAATTAAACATAAATCTATCATGACATGAAAATTTATTCACTATTTAGTGTTCGATAAAGAAAGCTAAAAGACCAACTATCTTATTAAAATCAAATTAAAAAAATTTCAACAATGAGCGTCGAGACTTTATTCTCGTTTCCCGCGTCTTTATTTCAAATTTCAAATCCAGACCTTTTAGATAATTAGTTAGCATTGTATCCCATAACAAACTGAAGTGATATATAATTATGTACCATTAAGTATTTACTAAAAAATAACTATAAACTGAAACTAACTTACTTTCAAAATTAAACTTATAAGATAATATATTTACTTATATGAGAGCGTGATTTTAATTTTGCAATTATAAAATAGAGTAGTATATATGAGAATGAAATTGTCTCTCTTATATAATAATAAAAAGAGTTAAAAATTAGATTAACCGTTTAGGTCTTTGGTACCATATTTTTATTATTATTTATGTGAATTGGGTTGAGTTAGGTGGGTTCATCATTATTGATCTAACCCTAACTCAATTATTAATTGGGTTTAAAAAAATTAATCCAATTAACCCACAATAATCATTTTTCTTAATTAGTTTAAATTCTGTTTCGGATGCCTAAAAGTTCGACTTTTCAATAAGAATCGAAAGAGTAAATTAAAAAGAAACACCTGCCATTCTTCAATTTCTTAATAGCAACCACCTCTGTACAATATCCCAAAACCACCTTCACCCAACAAAATATCAGGCTTGAAGTTCTTGGTTGCAGACTTCAAATCCAAAAAATTGAACACCTTGAGATTTCGTATCTCCAAAATCTGTCCATTTGAACGTGCCTCAACACCAACTTCACTGATAGCTTCTGAGAATTCACTTTTGCCCGCAAAGCTGCTAGTTGCTAAGATCTCCATAGTACGCCCATAATTATTACTTATTATAATTATTTGTCCCTAAGCAATTCGGAAATCGACGATCTAATATAAGCAAAAGATTAACATGAAATAAATGAAAGTCAAATGAATCCAAAAAAAAAAAAGTGCTTGCAGGGCTAGATGAAGCATCATTATTAATGTTATATATTAAGGGGGAAAAGAAAAAAAGAAAAAGAAAGTACCACAAACAAGAGGGAATCCAAAATCTTGTGATTCACTCCCGTACCAAAAGTTGAAAATCACTTAGCTAATCTAGTGGCGTCGAACATAAATAACATGATAGCGGATGGGAGACGCAGGGTCCTCAACTTTTAATTGCAACAAGAAACTGAGGATAACAAATGTAACAGGAAATATTAGCTTTAGTCAAAAGACCATGCTGTAAAACCTTCGTCGTGTAAGCGCTAAAACTTTTCAGCCTTTCACTTTGTGCTGAACCGATAGTTTGGAGCAAGAAACACTGGATTAGCATGACTGGAAGATTTAGGATAGTAATTTAAGTAATAACCCGTTTCAAAAAATAAATTATGTAAATGCATCTCTAAGAGAATTATGGAAACATCAACTCATTATATAATTCAATAGATTATTACCTACAAGTAGCAGCAGGGCTTCCTTGAAATAAAACTCCAATAGAAATTGCAAAGCAAGGGTAGTTTTTGTTAAAGTCAGCACCGAATTGGTGCTTGACTTTGACATTTCAAGCACCAAATTCGGTGCTTAGCTGGTGGTGAAAAATTGCTAAATTTTTTGCCATAATTGTTAGCTGTAATTGCTGACTTTTGGCCACTATCTTTCCTATAAATAGCAGTGATGAGAGAGAGCTAAATCAACCCAATTGTGAGAAGCATTTATTGTATTTAGAGGGAGAGAGAGTTTAAAGAGATTGAAATTGTAAAGTTTTTTAGTGATTTAAGTGATTTGAGAGATTAGATGTATTGAAGTTTTGGGTAATGAGATAAAATATTATAATATTTGTAATTATTATTTCACTATTAAAATATTTTCTTTCTATATTCACTGGTGGATATATGTTAAAAAATGAACCACGTAAATTTCTAGTATCTTTGTGGGATTATGTTATCTCATTATTTATCAATTTCACTTTAATTGCGTATCTGTTTCACCAATCAATTTCCCACCAGTTTAGGATTGTATTCATTTTCTATCAGCATTCCATCAAACAATTTGAAGTCTCTACTTCAAAAAATTTCATCAGACGTCAGCAACTAGATACCAGTGTACAGGATCCAAACTTACACATCAGCAAGTCACTCAAAAATAAATAAGTAAAAATAAAACCAGAATTGAACGATGAAATGACATAAATACTTGACATCCAATCTCAATTCCACAAACTCAAGCAAATGTAGAACAAAACTACTGATATAGGGCATAAGTATCAGCAAACCAGATCGAAGAAGCTAGATAAATTAAAAAAATGCAAAAGTCGGATTGAGTTCGAGTGACTTTTTTTTTTTAGAACCCGAATAACCCGAAATACAGTAGGTTAATCTGACCCCGATCCGAACCCGATTTTGCCCACCCATCTAAAATCTCAGATTTATGAATTTCTTCTTCTCAATTACATAAACTTGAGAAAGATACTGAATTTATTAGCAAAGTCAAAACATCAGAAGCAGATGATCGGGGCAATAACAGAGTACAAATCCTTTATTCTTAAATTTATTTCGACGACTGCATGAGCGTGTAGGAAATTATTTTGATGCCAAATATCGAACATTGGGGCGACTGATCAATTCTTTACGGATAGACTTCAATGAGGGACTTGATACCAAATATCGGAGCAACTTTGTAGTGAGTGAAACCGGCATTCACGAAAAGACTTTCCCATTCTTGCTCAGTTCTCTCTCTTCCACCAACATTAAAGTTCATCAAAGTGTCAAACAAGAGCTTTGCTTCTGTTAATTCACGGTCATCTTCCTTTTCATTGATTACAATATCGACGATTAATACCTTTCCTCTCTCGCCATTGCTTGCGATAGCTTCTCTGCATTCCTTCAATAGCTTCAAGCAATCCTCGTCATCAAATAAATGAAAAACCGTCTGCATGCCAATCACCCATTTAATAATTAATACCCACCATTACATAAAATTATTTCACGCATATGCATACACCATCTTCCAATGTATATATATATAATATAATGACTATATATATATATATATTCAATGAGAGATTTCTGTAGTTCATTAAAGTGCGGGAACGTTAAAAAGTCGTTCCCACATTTTCATAAAGCACAAGAACCCTCATTAGAAGGCGCTCGTGTGTGTGTTTCTTTTACCTTGAAGAAAAAGGCGTCTGCTGGAGGAATAAACTGAAACATGTCACCCTCTACGTACTTCAAGTTTTCAGTCTGAGGCATGTCAGTGACAGCATGTGGGAGTTCAAGTACTGTGCACTTGATGCCGGGGAATGCTTCAGATATGATTCTCGCGAATGCACCCGTTCCGCCTCCTACATCAACCAGGGAGCGCAACCCTTGAAAGATTGGCTTGCAGTCTTTGACAATCAAGGTTGCCATTTTAGAATCGCTTGCCATTGCTTGGTTGAACCGCTTGGTTAATGCAGTGTTCTGGTTCAGATAGTCCCAAAACTTCAACCCGCGGAAAGTTTCCCATAATGTGATATCGTTCCCTTTGAACCACCTACTTAAATGCTGGAATGAAGAGACATAATCTTGGTCAAGCAATCCAGTAACAAGTGGTGACAAACAGTAGGGCTTATCTTTGATGGCAGGGTCGAAGTAGGCGTGAGGCCATATGCTTCTTCTTGCTCGTTGTGGTTGTCAACTTCGGTTTTTGAAAACATGCCCATGTGAACTAACAGACTCATGAAATGGAATAGACTACGAGTTTTTGTGGGCTGAATGTTGAGAGCTGAGGCTAACTCAGACAGAGTGATTGGTCGTCCGTGGCTGTGAATTGCGTCCGCTATGCCTAGCTCAACCGCACATTTGACTGACATAGAACTTAAATTCTTAACGATGCCCTTATACAGATGAGCTTGACCTTCAAACAACTCTCTTACAGTTACCCCGTCATTTTCAATGTCACCCATAACTTCAATTGTTTTCGTTTACACTTTACCTCCAACTTCTCTCAGCTTATCTTTGGTCTACCATATACGTATGTATATATATTCACTTAAAAATTTCGATTCCTGCAGCCAATTCGCAATGCGAGTTTGAAAAGTCAAAGTAGTTCAACGTATAATAATTATTAACGGTATACTGTATATACGTAATGCAGGTTTGGATGTCAACATAGTGGTACGTATAATAACGATATGTATTCGTAGCGTAAGTTACTGGAAGTCGCACAATGCAAGACAAATGATCTAAACTATTGAGATTATTCTACAGCTTAAAAGATATACTATTCTAAATAAAAATAAAAAATATGTAAGAAATATGATTTTTAAATAATATTAACAAAATACTATAAATATTATAAATTTTTTATCATACAAGTGATAAGTCAAATTAATTTAACTTTCAAATCTGAAGTGAAAAATGTTGTATCACAATATGAGATAAATGAGGATGAGGAAAATCCCATACCACACACTAGGAAAGCAAAATGAAAGAAATGAGAAAAAGTACCACTAAATAGAGTCAAAATTGGACCATACACCCTTCTAACAAGATAACTTACTTTATTCAGCGAAATAATACTATTTACTTAAACTTGTTTATGGTCGTTCTTGTAGTGTTAATAACTTATACATGGAATTTTCTTTTTTTCAAATTCTTGAATGATGAGACTACTTCCATTCTAAAATATACTCTAACGCCATATTTTAAGATAATTTTATATTACAAAATAATCTTACTGTAAATAATTATTATTTAAGACGATTTAATTTTTTAAATAAAGTACTGTTTGCTTCTAACACGCACGGGATGTACCTTTTCTTCTTTAACATCATTTTCTTAGTCACTTCCACAAACCATGCCAAAATGAGAGCCTGCAACAGTTGGTCGTTTTCATTGACTTTCTTCTATTTCATTCAATTATTTGCTCTTTGTATTTCTAGATTTGTATTTCATCCTATACTTTTCTATTTTTGGTTTATCCGTAAATGTTTTTGTTAAATTAGTCGTTGTGAATGCGTACAAGATTTTTTTTAGAAGAACAATGATGAATTGTTGAAGAAGAAAATGATGAAGTGACTAAGGGGGTTTAAGGACTATTTTGGCATTAGTGAAAGTGTGTTTAAAAACTTGTTGAAAATGAATGAGTAAATAAAAGAGTGTTCATAATATATTTTAACATGCAAATAATTCCACCATACTCAAAATGTTTTAGGTAATTTTAGCCATTGAATTTGATTTTTTTTTTAATTATACGAGACTATTACTTAGATTACAATTCATATTATATGAGATTATTATTGATATTTATAATCAAATAACTATTAGAACTAATTCACAGTAAATCTTATGAAGCACTGCACAACTGCACATATTAATTTATATTAAATCTTCTGAAACATTTTCAAAAATTTTACTCTCACTAATATTTGGAGGATGTCTACTCCACTTACATTTCGCAAAGGAGAAAATTGTTTCCACTCAATTATACAATATAATTGAGGAAGGAATTACCTCTACAATACTTTTGTGGAGATTCGAATTGTTGCCCTCACATTGCTCAACCTTGTCTGTTGATCTTGATATATATATATTTTTAATACCGATTACACATCAGATTACTGTATTACACAAATATTTACAACTGCTATTAGAGTAGACATTACATTGATATTTACAATCAGATATATAACTGAAACTTACATTATTACATTAATTCTATGAAGTACATGCCTAGACATATGGATCTCAGATATGAGGGATGTCTCTACTCCACTCGCATTTCGCAAGGGAGAAAGACTTATAAATTAACTCCACACAATTTTTTTGCTTAATTGAAAGAGGTTGAGCCTATGAAGACTCAAACCACTACCCTCATAGTCTTTCTTAACTTTAAGAGTAGTAGTTCACCATTAGACTAAAGCCCAAGGGGCGATATTTGAAAAGTCATAAAGTGATAGAAAGAATTGGTCGGCTCAATAGCTCTTAGCTCACCGAACATCAAACCCTAAACGAAGACAAAATTGAAATTAATTGGCACAAAAACAAGGCAGCTAAATTAGTCGCTACTCCAAACAATGACAAAATTCAAAAAAGTACAAAATACAATATGCGGTTTCAAGAACGATTTATCAAGTTGTCTGTCGTATTGATATTGTTCAATTTATGGATAGACTTCAATAAGGGATGGCAAACCAAATAAGGGTGTTATCTTGTAGTGATAAAAATGCACTTCAAAGAAAAGACTTTCCCACTCTTTCTCAGTTCTTTCTCTTCCGATAACAACATGTCAAAGAACAGCTTTGCTTTAGTTAATTCATGTTCATCTTTTTTTTTTTTTCATTGATCATGATATCTATTATTGTGACTTTTCCTCCATCTATATTGCTTGCAATGGTTTCTCTACACCTCTTTTACATCTTGTCACTATATTTATCATCGAAAATATGAAAACCAGCTACCAAACATTAGAAAAACTGGAGCATAACATAATATCTTTAATGCATAAACATAAAAAGTAATCCACATCTATTAAGATAAATAGTATTCTTTGAGTAAGAAGGCAGAGTATACCTCAAATAGATAGGTGTCGGCTAGAGGGAAACATATCACCTCCAACAAAATTTAAATTGTTATTTTCTGGCAAGTTAGCAACAACATGTGGGAGGTCAAATACCGTGCATTTCATGTAAGGAAATTCCTCGAATATCATCCTGGGATTCCTGGCAAATGATCCGGCACCACCCCCACAAACAAATGCACTTATTCAAAAATTGGCTTGCAGTCTTAACAACCAAGTTTCCCATTTTAGAATCAATAGCCAATGCTTGACTAGAAAGTTTGTTAAATTCACAGTTTTTTTTAACCATAATCACAAAGCTTTAATCCATAAGCTCTTTCAAATGGTGTAAACTCATTTCCTAAAAACCAACCTCCTAAAAATTACCATGGAATTGTCAAAGTAGGGTCAAGCATTGGCATGATAAAGGGTGAGAAAGAGTTGGGCTTGTTTTTGTGGACAAGAGATGACAAAATGTGTACTGTTCGTTATAACCATGAAAGTGTAGAAACTGAAGCTGGCAGCTAAGACTCAGTGATTTTTTATTTGTATTGAGTACGCACGATTTGAGTCATTGATCGAGTTCAATGTTACTTCCAAATTCGGGCAAACAATAGAAAAATTGAAAATAATGGCCCATTTAGACATCTAGTTGAAGTTTGGTTCAAATTGCAACAAAAGATCATGTTCATTGAAAGAAAAATATGCACCGAGATATTATATGTAAATGGGTAGCTTCACCCATAATGCTCAAGCTGCAGCTTCAAATAAACCAAGTTTGTGATGTGAATGACAAGTTATTTCAAAACAACCGTCGGTTGCTTATCTCTCCATCGTGTTCCAAGATGGTTATTTAACTTGTTTATATGCAGTTTTAAGTATTTGACAAATTATGGAATTTTTTTTTTTACGTGATAAAGATTATTAATATAATCATTAATTGGCCGTTAGTAAAGAGTAAAATCTTGGTCAGTCATGGATTTATTGGTTAGGGTTAAATTAAATTATAACAGATGATTGCGCGGATATCGGATATGCAAGAAAAGGGAAAATTAGGAGAGGATCAAGGTGAACGGATATGCAACCAAAATGGGTAGCTTCACCCATAATTAATGCTCTCCAAAGGATTAATTATTTAATATATAATATGTAAATAATATATATTACATATTATTTAATAGCGGTATACTGTATATCCGCAATGCGGGTCAACATAGTAATCCATATAATAACAATATGTATTCGTACTGAGAGTTACTAGAAGTTGTACAATGTAGGAAAATTGATCTTAAGGCGCTGTTGAGGTTGTGTAGCTTAAAACTGATGGTTATTGATTAAAAAAAATATTATATTTATAAATAAAAATAAATAATATGTAATAAATATGATTTCTAAATAATAATCTTAAGAAATACTAAAGATATTATAGATTTTTTATTATATAAGTGTAGGGATGGCAATGGGGCAGATATGGGTTGGATCTACTTTGCTCAAAATCCAAATTTATAATAAAAATAAAGATCCGTATCTGCTCCAAATCCGTCATGAATCCATATTTTTCGCTCCATATCCAGATCCAAAAAAGAAATAAATATATATATCTGCTCCAAATCCGAAAAAAAAAAATAAAATCCAAATCTGCTCTAGTCCGTCATGAATTCTAAAATTCAATAATAAAAAAGTAATAATTTTTTAGATTGAAAATTGAAGGCTAAAATGTATTGATAACAAATTAATTATATATTTTTTCTCAAAAATATAATAAATATTGTAGCTTATACTTTTACACCAAAACAACAAATAAGAAAGATAATAAAATATCATTCCGAAGTAATTGCATGAGTAAGATCAATCTAATATTCTATTGTCTCCTTCATCATTCTAATATCCATGATACACCTACCCTTATTCCTACAACATTAGATAATGAGATATAAATTAAATATGATTTATATTCAGTCCTTTATTATTTTTATTATGACCATATTTGACTAAATATATGAATAACTATATTCCTTAAAAATTATTTGGCCAATATAATAAAATAAATTGCCAGATTATATTACTTGGCTTCCAATTTGAATATTACATGTACATGCTTTGGGGCTGGTTGACCTTTAAATTTACAAAACTAACTTTTAAATTTTAAGAGTTTAAATGCATGGTAAATACTACTAGTATGCTATGAATAAAATTTATTATCATTATAATTCCACAATTGTTAAGAAACTTTTAAAATAAAATAAAATTAAAAGATGAGTGGATATGGATATGGATTTAGATATTAAGATAGATCCATATCTGCTCCAGATCCGTCTTAGATTCGCACATCGATATCCAAATCCGATCCAAATCCATTTTAAACCGATCCAAATCCAATCCGATTGGATTTGGATCACTTGGATCTTGGATCAGATCCAATCCATTGCCATCCCTATATAAGTGGTGAATTAAATTAATATAAATTTGAAATCATATCAATTAATATTTACTAAATATTTTAGTGTTGTAATTTAAAAATTACAACTAATGTCAAGTAAGGCCCAAGTAAAAAATATTGTATCTCACGAAAGGAACATGAGATAAATAAGGAAAATACTAAACCACACGCTAGGAAAAGCAAAATGAAAGATATGAGAAAAATACCAGTAAATAGAGTCAAAATTGTACCATACACCCTCAAACAAGATAATTTATTTTGTTCACCGAAATGGGGTATACTTAAACTTGTTTATGGTTGCTCTTGTGGTGTTAATAGCTTATGCACGAAAATTTGTTTTTTTTTTTTTTAATTCTTGAATGACAAGAGTACTTGCATTCTAAAATATACTCTTAAAATATACTCTAACACCATATTTTAATATAATTTTATATTATAAAATAATCTTACTGAAAATAATTATTATTTAAGACAATTTATTTTTTTAAATAAAGTACTGTTTACTTTTAACACTCGCGGGATCTACCGTTTCTTCTTGAACATCATTTTCTTACTCACTTGAAACAATTAATCTATGCCAAAATGAGTCCATGCCACAATTGGTCGTTTTTATTGATTTTCTTCTATTTGCTCTTTCTATTTCATGAATTTGTAATAGATTATTTTAGAAGAAAATGATGAATTATTGAAGAAGAACATGCTAAAGTGACTAGGGGGATTTGATTATATTAAGGACTATTTTTGGGATTAGTGAAAGTATGTTTAAAAACTTCTTCAAAATGGTGAGCCAATAACAGTGTGTTCACAATATATTTTAAGATGCAAATAATTTTCCTATGCTTAAAATATTTTAGGTAATTATGTCCATTGATCTTGATATTTGAAAAGTCATAAAAGGGACAAAAAAAATTGCTTGGCTCAATAGCTCATAAGAGTGGGCATGAGTTGACCAGTTGGATAGAGTTTGTGAAAATCCAACTCAACTGTTGAATAGGTTGAGATAAAATCAATCTAACCCAACTAAATAAATATATTTAACTCAATCCAATCTAACCCTTAAATCGTAAGGTTGGGTTCGGTTGGGCTGGTTTGATCGGGTTCTGAGCCATATTAAAATTAAAAGCTAAATAAAGAAAAAGACATGAAATTTGAAATGGAACTTCTTAAAATTAAACATAAATCTATCATGACATGAAAATTTATTCACTATTTAGTGTTCGATAAAGAAAGCTAAAAGACCAACTATCTTATTAAAATCAAATTAAAAAAATTTCAACAATGAGCTTCGAGACTTTATTCTCGTTTCCCGCGTCTTTTTTTCAAATTTCAAATCCAGACCTTTTAGATAATTAGTTAGCATCGTATCCCATAACAAAATGAAGTGATATATAATTATGTACCATTAAGTATTTACTAAAAAATAACTATAAACTGAAACTAACTTACTTTCAAAATTAAACTTATAAGATAATATATTTACTTATATGAGAGCGTGATTTTAATTTTGCAATTAGAAAATAGAGTAGTATATATGAGAATGAAATTGTCTCTCTTATATAATAATAAAAAGAGTTAAAAATTAGATTAACCGTTTAGGTCTTTGGTACCATATTTTTATTATTATTTATATGAATTGGGTTGAGTTAGGTGGGTTCATCGTTATTGATCCAACCCTAACTCAATTATTAATTGGGTTCAAAAAAATTAATCCAATTAACCCACAATAATCATTTTTCTTAATTAGTTTAAATTCTGTTTCGGATGCCTAAAAGTTCGACTTTTCAATAAGAATCGAAAGAGTAAATTAAAAAGAAACACCTGCCATTCTTCAATTTCTTAATAGCAACCACCTCAGTACATTATCCCAAAACCACCTTCACCCAACAAAATATCAGGCTTGAAGTTCTTGGTTGCAGACTTCAAATCCAAAAAATTGAACACCTTGAGATTTCGTATCTCCAAAATCTGTCCATTTGAACGTGCCTCAACACCAACTTCACTGATAGCTTCTGAGAATTGACTTTTGCCCGCAAAGCTGCTAGTTGCTAAGATCTCCATAGTACGCCCATAATTATTACTTATTATAATTATATGTCCCTAAGCAATTCGGAAATCGACGATCTAATATAAGCAAAAGATTAACATGAAATAAATGAAAGTCAAATGAATCCAAAAAAAAAAAAGTGCTTGCAGGGCTAGATGAAGCATCATTATTAATGTTATATATTAAGGGGGAAAAGAAAAAAAGAAAAAGAAAGTACCACAAACAAGAGGGAATCCAAAATCTTCTGATTCACTCCCGTACCAAAAGTTGAAAATCACTTAGCTAATCTGGTGGCGTCGAACATAAATAACATGATAGCGGATGGGAGACGCAGGGTCCTCAACTTTTAATTGCAACAAGAAACTGAGGATAACAAATGTAACAGGAAATATTAGCTTTAGTCAAAAGACCATGCTGTAAAACCTTCGTCGTGTAAGCGCTAAAAATTTTCAGCCTTTCACTTTGTGCTGAACCGATAGTTTGGAGCAAGAAACACTGGATTAGCATGACTGGAAGATTTAGGATAGTAATTTAAGTAATAACCCGTTTCAAAAAATAAATTATGTAAATGCATCTCTAAGAGAATTATGGAAACATCAACTCATTATATAATTCAATAGATTATTACCTACAAGTAGCAGCAGGGCTTCCTTGAAATAAAACTCCAATAGAAATTGCAAAGCAAGGGTAGTTTTTGTTAAAGTCAGCACCGAATTGGTGCTTGACTTTGACATTTCAAGCACCAAATTCGGTGCTTAGCTGGTGGTGAAAAATTGCTAAATTTTTTGCCATAATTGTTAGCTGTAATGCTTGAATTTTTGAGCTGTAATTGCTGACTTTTGGCCATTATCTTTCCTAGAGTGCTGAGAGAGAGCTAAATTATCCCAATTTTGAGAAGCATTTATTGTATTTAGAGAGAGAGTTTAAAGAGATTGAAATTATAAAGTTCTTTAGTGATTAAGTGATTTGAAAGATTGGGTGTATTGGGGTTGTGAATCAAAATATTACAATATTTGTAACCCTCATTTCACAAGTAAAATATTTTTCTTCTATTTTCGCCTGTAGATGTAGGTTAAAAACTGAACCACGTAAATTTCTGGTATCCTTGTGGGATTTTGTTGTCTCATTATTTCTCAATTTCACTTTAATTACGCGTTTGCTTCACCAATCAAGTTTCTATCAGATTTGGATTGTATTCATTTTTTATCGGCATTCCATCAAACAATTTGAAGTCTCTACTTCGAAAAATTTCATCAGACATTAGCAATTAGGTACCAATGTACAGGATCCAAACTTATGCATCAGCAGGTCACTCAAAAATAAATAAATAAAAATAAAACTAGAATTGAACGATGAAATGACATAAATACTTGACATCCAATCTGAATTCCACAAACTCAAGCAAATATAGAACGAAACTACTGATATAGGGCATAAGTTTCAGCAAACCAGATCAAAGAAGCTAGATAAATTAAAAAAATCCAAAAGTCGGATTGAGTTCGAGTGACTCTTTTCTTTAAAACCAGATTAACCCGAAATATGGTAGGTTAATCTGAACCCGATCCGAACCTGATTTTGCCCACGCCATCTAAAATCTTAGATTTATAAATTTCTTCTTCTCAATTACATAAACTTGAGAAAGATACTGAATTTATTAGCGAAATCAAAACATCAGAAGCAGATATTCGGAGCAATAACAGAGTACAAATCCTTTGTTCCTAAATTTATTTCGACGATTGCATGAGCGTGTAGGAAATTATTTGCTGCCAAATATCGAACACTGGGGCGACTAATCAATTCTTTACGGATAGACTTCAATGAGGGACTTGATACCAAATATCGGAGCTACTTTGTAGTGAGTGAAACCGGCATTCACGAAAAGACTTTCCCATTCTTGCTCAGTTCTCTCCCTTCCACCAACATTAAAGTTCATCAAAGTGTCAAACAAGAGCTTTGCTTCTGTTAATTCACGGTCATCTTCCTTTTCATTGATTACAATATCGACGATTAATACCTTTCCTCTCTCGCCATTGCTTGCGATAGCTTCTCTGCATTTCTTCAATAGCTTCAAGCAATCCTCGTCATCAAATAAATGAAAAACCGTCTGCATGCCAATCACCCATTTAATAATTAATACCCACCATTACTTAAAATTATTTCACGCATATGCATACACCATCTTCCAATGTATATATATATAATATAATGACTATATATATATATATATATTCAATGAGAGATTTCTGTAGTTCATTAAAGTGCGGGAACGTTAAAAAGTCGTTCCCACATTTTCATAAAGCACAAGAACCCTATTTAGAAGGCGCTCGTGTGTGTGTTTCTTTTACCTTGAAGAAAAAGGCGTCTGCCGCAGGAATAAACTGAAACATATCACCCACTACGTACTTCAAGTTGTCAGTCTGAGGCATGTCAGTGACCGCATGTGGGAGGTCAAGTACTGTGCACTTGATGCCGGGGAATGCTTCAGATATGATTCTCGCGAATGCACCCGTTCCACCTCCTACATCAACCAGGGAGCGCAACCCTTGAAAGATTGGCTTGCAGTCTTTGACAATCAAGGTTGCCATTTCAGAATCGCTTTCCATTGCTTGGTTGAACCGCTTGGTTAATGCAGTGTTCTGGTTCAGATAGTCCCAAAACTTCAACCCGCCGAAAGATTCCCATAATGTGAGATCGTTCCCTTTGAACCACCTACTTAAATGCTGGAATGAAGAGACATAATCTTGGTCAAGCAATCCAGTGACAAGTGGTGACAAACAGTAGGGCTTATCTTTGATGAGCAGGGTCGAAGTAGGTGTGAGGCCATATGCTTCTTCTTGCTCGTTGTGGTTGTCAACTTTGGTTTTTGAAAACAAGCCCATGTGAACTAACAGACGCATGAAATGAAATAGACTTCGAGTTTTTGTAGGCTGAATGTTGAGAGCTGAGGCTAACTCAGACAGAGTGATTGGTCGTCCGTGGCTGTGAATTGCGTCCGCTATGCCTAGCTCAACCGCACATTTGAGTGACATAGAACTTAAATTCTTAACGATGCCCTTATACAGATGAGCTTGACCTTCAAACAACTCTCTTACAGTTACCCCGTCATTTTCAATGTCACCCATAACTTCAATTGTTTTCGTTTACACTTTACCTCCAACTTCTCTCAGCTTATCTTTGGTCTACCATATACGTATGTATATATATTCACTTAAAAATTTCGATTCCTGCAGCCAATTCGCAATGCGAGTTTGAAAAGTCAAAGTAGTTCAACGTATAATAATTATTAACGGTATACTGTATATACGTAATGCAGGTTTGGATGTCAACATAGTGGTACGTATAATAACAATATGTATTCGTAGCGTAAGTTACTGGAAGTCGCACAATGCAAGACAAATGATCTAAACTATTGAGATTATTCTACAGCTTCAAAGATATAGTTTTTGCGAAAAAAATATATTATTATAAATAAAAATACAAAATATGTAAGAAATATGATTTTCAAATAATAATATTAAAAATACTATAAATATTATACATTTTTTATCATACAGGGATAAGCCAAATTAATTTAACTTTCAAGTCTCAAATGAAAATTGTTGTATCGGATAAAACTATGTTACAACGGTTGCAACATACCACAGCCTTTTGTCTTTTTGTGTCTTAATTATATAGAGTCCCTGATGTTTTGTAAAATTAAATAAAGGCAAACATGTTTAAGATTCTTACATATAAGTCCCATTTGGGATAAAATGACATTTGACTTAATTAATCACACTACAATAAGTATAACCTTTAGCAACAGTAATTTAAGCTGGTTGCAATGGGCTCAAGCAGGGGCAGATCTATCAAAGGATAAGCATGGACCATTGCCTCTTTAAAAAAAAAAAACATATTTAATACTCAATAGTCTATATTACATTAATAATTGCTTATCTACATTAAAAATTTTATTGAATTTTTTTGAAAAAATTCTTTGGCCTCCCAGCCAAGGTTGGCTCGCCCGCTGGGTTCAAGATAATGACACATAAAATCACCATTGCGGAATGTTTTCCAATAGTTTATTATCCTTCAAAAAAAAGAAAAAGGAAAAAAGCCACCGAAAATTAAAAGAATTCTTAGAAACTAATAAATTCATTATTTAATCACCTTTAATTAAGAATAAAATATTACTACGCGGATTCACAAGGGCAAAATTTAAAACAAACAAACAAAAATAATTCTTAGGAAAATATAGCTTAGAAGCTTTTGAATTATTTTTTAAAGAAAAATTTAAACTAATTTCCTTTTATATATTTTTATTGTAATCTTTTTATATAAATTTATTAGGCCACATTCAAAATGGCTCTTTTAAATTTTAAGGGCAATGTTAGTATTTTATGTATAAACTGAAAAATTTAGTCTATGGATAAACTAAACTGTCATTTAATATTGAAAAGAGAAATGTGATAATAAAGTTTTTTAATAGTAAAATAATAAAGTGTTATAACGTAATATGCTTTTTTTTTATTTCTACACTTATTTACTTCACAAATTCCTTTAATAACTCATATTTTTAACACATATTCAATTTATTTATTTTATATTAAATGTATATTACATAATGAAAGAATTATTTACGTGAGATTAAATTGTCACTGTTATAATATCGCTCATTTTTATGGGCAGACAAAGCTAGTGGATGAAATTTCAAAAATTTTAAACAATGTGACTTATATATAAATATTATAAAACTTTTGGTATTTATGATTTTACAATAAATAATAGGGACTATAATGCTATAAAGCAATTGAACAATCTCTGGCCGTTAAAGATCTTTCCCAGTGGATCCATCGGCTGACTCAGAAAAGGACAAAAGTTGTGGTACCTTGCAACTGTTGCAAGGTAGGTGGATGCGAATTGAATACGTTGTATCGCACAAAAGTAATATGAGATAAGAAGGAACCGTAGGTGCAACTGTGGCACGGCACCGTAGCCTGATCCATGAGATAAATGAGGATGAGGAAAATCCCATACCACACACTAGGAAAGCAAAATGAAAGAAATAAGAAAAGTATCACTAAATAGAGTCAAAATTAGACCATACACCCTTCTAACAAGATAACTTACTTTGTTCGGCGAAATAATATTATTTACTTAAACTTGTTCATGGTCGTTGTTGTAGTGTTAATAGCTTATACATGGAATTTTTTTTTTCTTTTTTCAAATTCTTGCATGATGAGACTACTTCCATTCTAAAATACACTCTAACGCCATATTTTAATATAATTTTATATTACCGTAAATAATTATTATTTAAGACGATTTAATTTTTTAAATAAAGTAATGTTTGCTTCTAACACGCACGGGATGTACCTTTTCTTCTTTAACATCATTTTCTTAGTCACTTCAACAAACCATGCCAAAATGAGAGCCTGCAACAGTTGGTCGTTTTCATTGATTTTCTTCTATTTCATTCAGTTACTTGCTCTTTGTATTTCTAGATTTGTATTTCTTCCTATACTTTTCTATTTTTGGTTTATGCTTAAATTTTTTTGTTAAATTAGTCGTTGTGAATATGTAAAAGATTTTTTTTAGAAGAAAATGATGAAGTGACTAAGGGGGTTTAAGGACTATTTTGGCATTAGTGAAAGTGTGTTTAAAAACTTGTTGAAAATGAATGAGTAAATAAAAGAGTGTTCATAATATATTTTAACATGCAAATAATTCCACTACACTCAAAATGTTTTAGGCAATTTTAGCCGTTGATTTTGATTTTTTTTTTTTTATTACATGAGACTATTACTCAAATTATAATTCATATTATATGAGACTACTATTGATATTTATAATCAGATAACTATTAGAACTAATTCACAATAAATCTTATGAAGCACTGCACAACTGCAGAGATTAATTTATTTTAAATCTCCTGAAACATTGTCAAAATTTTTACTCTCACTAATATTTGAAGGATGTCTACTACACTTACATTTCGCAAAGGAGAAAATTATTTCCACTCAATTATACAATATAATTGAGGAAGGAGTTACCCCTACAATACTTTTTGTGGGGATTCGAATTGCTGCCCTTACGTTACTCAGCCTTGGCTGTTGATATATATATATAATATATAATTACACATCAGATTACTGTATTACACAGATATTTACAACTGCTATTAGAGTAGACATTACACTGATATTTACAATCAGATATATAACTGGAACTTACATTATTACATTAATTCTATAAAATACATGCCTAAAAATATGACTCTCACAGATGAGGGATGTTTTTGCTCCACTCGTATTTCGCAAGGGAGAAATATTTACAAATTAACTCCACACAATTTTTTGTTTAATTGAGGGAGGTTGAGCTTATAAAGACTCGAACCACTACCCTCATAATCATTTTTAACTTTGAGAGTAGTGGTTCACCACTGGATTAAAACCCGATATTTGAAAAGTCATAAAGTGATAGAAAGAATTGCTCGGCTCAATAGCTCTTAGCTCACCGAACATCAAACCCTAGACGAAGACAAAATTGAAATTAATTGGCACAAAAACAAGGCAGCTAAATTAGTCGCTACTCCAAATAATGACAAAATTCAAAAAAGTACAAAATACAATATGCGGTTTCAAGAACGATTTATTAAGTTGTTTGTCGTATTGATATTGTTCAACCTATGGATAGACTTCAATTAGGGATGGCAAACCAAATAAGGGTGTTATCTTGTAGTGATGAAAATGCACTTCAACGAAAAGACTTTCCAACTCTTTCTCAGTTCTTTATCTTCCGATAACAACATGTCGAAGAAGAGCTTTGCTTCAATTAATTCATGTTCATCTTTTGAAGAAAAATCTCATCTCATTAATAACATTATCTTTCAGTCTTTGCTCGTGGACGTAAGCTTTAGGCCGAACTATGTACAATTATTGTGTCTTTTTCTTTGTATTTATTTACATCACATTTGTATTTCTCTAGATGTTACAGTCACCATAACATTGGTAATTGCTTAACATGTGCTTCTGCAACAGTTGCCGAGAAAATCCTGGATGAATTAACAATCGCATTAGGCGCTAAACACTATAGTTTTTGTAAGGTGAACCTGAAGTGCTGAGACGATTTCAGGAAGCTTGATGAATTTCCCATGGCTGTGAATAATATATATAGAATTTCTATCATACGGACATTTAGGTATAATCAAACTTACTGTCTTTTAATTTTCACCGTCCGATACAATTTGTGGCAAAGATGTTCCAAACAATCTATTAAAATGTAAAAGGTGACGCGCATACTCTTATTTATTTTGTTCGACAAGATCTTGAAATCCCTGACTTTACTCTTGTTTCACAATCATGGACAGTGAACTTCATTTATTTTGGAGCCTTTGATCAATTTAATTCTACATATTTGCTATTTCATTTTTCAGTGGCTTTTTATTCCATTTCCCGCACAAGAAATTTTTCAAAACAATCAACAGAACGACAGTTTCTAATCTAATTCTAGAAGAAATTATGCATATTTTTTGCTCACACCAAATGTAAATTATTTGAAATGTCAATCATAATCATAATCAAGAAACGAAGAAGATGAAATATGAGAGGTGAGGGAAAAAAGATGAAGAAAGAAAGAAAAGGCACAACATCAAGCAATTAATAAAGATCGCATAACTAGTTTTTATTTTATCGGAGTAGAATAAATTTGAGCATTGAACGGTGAAAATTAGAAGACCGCAAATTTGATTATATCCGGATGTCTAGAATAAAATTAGGTCATTTCAAGAATGATTGCTATTAGTAATCATAATTGTTCACTATACGGAAAAACTTCAATGAGGGATCTCAAACCAAATACGGGTGTTTTCTTGCACTGAAGGAAACCAGCCTCTGAGAAGAGCCTTTCCCATTATTTCTTGGTTTTCTCTTTTGCAGTTACATGAACCATTATCAACATGTAAAAAAAAAAAAAAAGAGAGCTTTGTTTCAGTTAATCCATGTTCATCTTTATTTTCATTGATCACGATATCTACGACAGCTTTGCTTTGCTTGTAATGGCTTCTCTGCATATCTTTAGTATCTTCACGCTTTCCTCATCCCCAAATACATGAATAATTATTTGCATGTTAATCACTCGTTTCATGACTAATTAAATAAGTTAAATAAAGAGCTTAAAACTCTTCAACAATTTAACCCATGAGAATATGTGCAACCGTCCCCGCCCAACAACTAAACGAATGAAAAATGCTATCATAATTTTGATATGGGAATATCCCAATCTGAGAGGAATCATGCATACCTTTAATAAAATAAAAAAAAGATGTCTACTGGAGGAATAGACTGAAAGAAATCATCTGCCAAGTATTTCAAGTTATTGGTGTCTAACAAATTAGCAACAACGTGTGGCTGGTCAAACTCTGTGCATTTTACGCAGGGGAATGCTTCAGATAACATCCTGCAAACGTTCATGTGCCACCTCCTACATCAACCAATGAACCCAATCTTTCAAAGATTTGCTTACAATATTTCAAAGCCAAGCTTGCTGTGACCGTTTGTGTATCACTGGCCACTGCTTGGTTGAAACTGTTGCCAAATTCAGGATTTTGTGCCATTTAATCCTATAAATAGATTCCATTAGCAGTTCTAAATGGTGTTATGAGTTCATCTTCATTCCCCCTAGACTAAGTACTCAAAGAACGGAATAGAGTTAATAAAGTTGAGTGAAGCACTCCCGCAACATATGGTGACAAACAATATGACTTATCTTTGACTAGCAGTGAAGAAAGAGTTGTTCTCTCAATTTTTAGTTGCAGAGATCAAGCCTAAGTGAACTAACAAGTGCACCAGCGGCATAGAAAACTAGTGTTAAAGAGCCGAATCCCAAGTGCTGAGACTAATTGAGGGAGAATGATGAGTCGTGGCTATGAATTATGTCAGCAATGCAAGTCTGAACTGCACACTTCACGGACATAGAATTTACCTAGTTGTATGTGAGATTGTACATATGAGCTTGAGCATCGAGCAACTTTCTTGCAACCTCATCTTGCATGGGATCTATGCACTTCTACAACTAACACTCTGTTAGACTTGCTTTAATTCATGGGTTAGTCCATTTTCAGGACTTCTTTTTGGATCAAGTCAAGGAAACTGCTGGCCTGTCTATACTCTTACATGTAATTTTTCCTAATATTTTTTTCTTCTTTTTCTATTTAACAGAGTTTATAGTGTGACAGGAGAAGATAAATATGATTAAGATATTTGAGAACAAAATTGTCTTCTAAAGTATGATCCTTTGGTGCTTGTGCAAGAACTCGTCCGATCATTCAACAAGAAAATGTTATAACTACAAGATTATAACTACAAATTTAGTCCAATAAACTCTTTGTTTGGCTACTAGTATAGTGGAAGATGTTGGATTTTTTAATCCAATATTGTTGGATCCTTATTCTAATGTTGGACTTATATGTGAATAATTATGTGCTGCAGATCGTCATATAAGGTTAAACTCAATTAAAAGTGATTTGTTAAGATTTTTGGTACTATATGCTTTAATGTATCTAATAGTAGCGGTGGGCACTAACCCGCCCATCCTGTGAAACCGACCTGACCCGTATGATTTTTTTGCTGGTTGGGTTGGGTTGATAAAATATACGGGTTGGGTTAGGTTATTAAATTCCCAACCCACATTTTTTGTGGGTTGGGTCGATTGAAAATTTGTAACCCAACCTAACTCGTCAACTCGTATATGTAAAAAATTTTAAAAATTAAATATAAAACGCATCTCAGCAACTTTCTCAATTTTAAAACCCTCAACTCAAATTCTCTTGTTTAAAAAGCAATCACTCATCTGCTCGCGCATAGAACACACCAACACCATAACTCACAAGCTTTCTTGAAAAGCTGCCCAACTGCACACCGTCTCATGCATAGGTTCTTTCCTCTTTCTAATTTACTAATTTATTATTGTTTTGAAACTAAATTGATCACTTTTTTTTTTATTGTTAAAAGGTCTAACCCACTTGCTTTGGTGATTTATAATTTGTTTTATTGATAAAAGTTGGTCAATTTTTGGTTGTTATGATGGTGTCAAGCTTAATCGAATTAACATGAATATTATAATTATAATTATTATTGTTATCTTTGGGAGAAGGCTTTTCAACAAACATCTGCTGGACATTGTTCTGTTACAATATTTTCAATATTAACAAGCCAAGCTGTTTTTTTTATTCACTAGTCTCACTCTTTTGACTTTAATGTTTTGTATTAAACAAGCTTTTAAATTTATGGACATTTTTTTCATTAGTTATGTACTAATAATTTGATTGTTAAACTTTGAAATGTTGAATTTGTTGTAAGGATTTTAGTATTTGTGTTTTTTTTTTAAATTTTCAATTAATTAATTTATTTTTGTTCAGACCATAAAAATGGGCTTTTTCAAAAACTCAACCCAATCAACCAACCCGGGTTGGGTTGAATTTTTTCAACCCGACCCGTTCCCAGCCCTATCTAATAAGGTATGGGCTTTTAATGTGTAAAGGTCCAATGATATTTTAATTCTATGATGGGCATAATTAAAAATACCTAATGATAATAGGAAAAAGTTGTCTATATAAGTGGTTATGGTCCTCAGGTCACATGTATCTTTTTATTCTTTTTGAAATCTCATCATTAGAGAGAGAACCCTAAGAAAACTTAAAGGATTCTCTATGAGAACGTGTAGATCTAGAAGACCAACCACACAATCGTAGAGAGCAATTCAGCGTTATAGATTCAGGTACACTTTCGCATAATTTTGTTATTGATTCTTTGTGATACAACATGAATGTTCTTGAATTATGGGTGATGGTTTTCACCAAAGGAATTTCTTATTCTAATAGAAGATCGCTCATGTATATCTTTCAATTTTGTCTCTAGTCACCTTGTATTTCTACATTGCCCACTTTTATTACAAGTTCTATGTTGCGTTTACTTCCTGAATTAGGGAATTTGAATCCATAATCCAGAATCATTGACAATATTTACTTCGCAAAATAAAGTCGGGAATCAAAATCGGACTTGTGGGGCCCACCACAATTTGGGAATGAGGAATGGGAGACTCATTGCCGGGGAAGGTGGGAATGAGTCTCACATTCTCGAGATTGATCATTTTACCCTTCCCAAAAATTAAAAATGCCCACTTTGTCCTCATTTGTAATTAATTAATATATTATTATAATTAATTAATATATTAATAATTATTGTTGAATAAATAATCACAATAATTAATATATTATTATTAATTAATTAATATACTATTATAATTAATAATAATATTATTATTAACTAATTATTATTAACTAATTAATATAATTATTACTATTAATTAATATATTAACATATTATTAAGAAAAATTATTAATAATTATAATTTTTGAATAAATAATCACAATAATTAAGATATTATTATATAATTAATATATTATTATAATAACTATTAATATAATTATTATAATTAATTTACTTATTATTATTAATGAATTGATATAATTATTACTATTAATTAATATATTAACATATTATTAACAATAATTATTCATAATTTAATTTTTTAATAAATAATCACAATAATTAATATTGTATTATTGTTATTATAATTAATTAATTAACATACTATTATAATTATTATTAATATAATTATTATATATAATTTATATATTGTTATTAATGAATTAATATAATTATTACTATTAGTTAATATATTAACATGTTATTAACAATAATTATAATTTTTGAATAAATCATCACAATAATTAATATATTATAATAGTTAAGTAATTAATATTAATATTATTATTTAATATATTTTTATAATAATTAAGTAATTAATATTAATATTGTTATTTAATATATTTTTATAATAATTAAGTAATTAATATTAATATTATTAGTTAATATATTTTTATAATAATTATTAATATAATTATAATAATTAATTAATTAAAAATTTTTACAATTAATTAATATATTAGTTAATAATAATTATGACAATAATTCATTAAGTACTTTTTAGTAATTTGTTACAATCTAACTTATTTCGATTTCGATTTCAAGACAAAGTAAAAACATTAATGGTAATATAGCTCATTCCGATTTCGGTTCCTACAGTTCAAATAAACAACTTATTTTGATTCTCATTCTCTATTCTAATTTTTACTATGTTATACTTTCAAAGTTAATTAGAATGTGGCCAAGCGATGGAGGTAAAGTTTTGGTCCAACAGATCATAATATAGAAACGTTAAACTTGTGGTAATTTTCAATTAAACTTGTGATATTTTTCACTATGACAATTTTTAATAATGTTTTTATATATGTGTCACAAAAATAATCTCATTTTATAGTCATAGCTCGTTTAAAATTTATACAAGATGTGATTGTTCACCTCTTGCCACATGATGGATGATGGTGCATATCTTCCAAATAAGCTTACACTCATGATTCTTATCTTGAGTAAAATTTAGGTTGGAAATTGGTGGTTAACAGATAAAAAAAATAAAAAAAATAAATCTTAATTGTATCGAGACAAAATCATTATAAATTCTTGAGAATTCAAATTAGGAGAGAATATATCCATTAAAAAATAATATAATAAATCACTTCAGAATCATTTCGGATTTGCGATAACTGCCCCTCTGTTTGCCTTTCTTCTAGTTGCCTACAACTCTTTTTTGTAATTCGGTTAATGCAAGCAAATTTTTGTTTGAAAGTCAACCATAAACCCTTTAATAAGATGAGAGTCAACTCACGCACCCAATTGCGTTTACACACACGTCAATTCCACGTCATCCGGACGCCAACTGAGGAAACCCTGCCTGCACCTTCTTCGTTGTCCACCAAAAACAAAACCGAAAAAAAAAAGTAAAAAAAAAAAAAAGAAGCAAAGAATTGAAAATTCAGCCATGAACCATCTTGTTCATCAAGAAAATAATCCAAATCAGCAAGAATTTCAATCATAAAATTTGATTTGCTTTTTGTTAGTTCATAGAGACAAAAGATCAAACAATTGGCGATCATTATGCAAATCTAAGAGTAATTAGTAATGGTTTTGCCAGTAGTGAAGCTCGGAACGCTCGCATTAAAAACGCTGAGCAAACCTGTAGCTGCGAAGCTCAAGCAACAAGCTGCTATTCACCCTCGATTTCGTCAGTCCATCGTCGGTATTGCCCAGGTAACTCTGCAATTTTTAAATTTCTCAAATTTTGAAACTGTAATTGTATCCTATTAATGAGCGATGATAAGCAGCAAAGTAGAATTCATTTTTCATGACAATGTGAAATTTAAATCTTCCCTAAACAGGTCTTTGCTCATTTAAGATTCGAATCTGCAGTGAAATGTGCCTTTGATAGTAGGAGCAAGAGAGATTTTTTCAAATTGAAAAGGCTAGAAAAAGATTAGTAGTAGCATACTTACTTGGTCATTGTTTAGTGCCTGTGTTTGATTTTTCCAATCAATACGGGGCTGGGTGTGTAGTTGTTTATTGCCCTTATTGCATGAGAATACTTGGTTTCTACTTTCTATAGCAGGGCTATTGTTGTTGAATTCCCACATATTCCATTTTTATGTTCCAGTTTTTGCCTTTTTCGTTTAGTTTCCCTTGTGTGAAATCATGTTGTAAGTAGCAGTTTTTTTATATTGGGTAACTAATCTTTTGAATGCATATATACTACATAAAATTGGATATCTTGGTTTGTAGTTTTGGCACAGAGTTACTAGATTATTAAATGTCTTTTCTTAATGCTGTACATTTGAACCAGGCAAATCATCGAATCACGACAAGAATGCAAAGACGCATCTATGGTCATGCAACTGGTGGTGAAATACGTCCTTTGAATGAGGAGAAAGCTGTTCAGGCTGCTGTAGACCTTATTGGGGAAATCTTTATTTTCACGGTATTTATCTTCCTGTTATTCTTGAAGCGTCAGATGAGTAGATGGTTTGAGAAGTATCTAATAATTGGGTAAAAAATTTGGATCACTCTTTAGTACATATCTCATGTCCTTTGAAGGAACATAGGGATGCTACACAAAACACAAATTGGACACCCAATTTTTCTTGTCTTTCAGTATATGCTAGATGAATAATTTAATTTTGCTTCTCAGTAAAATAATATCTCAAACCTGAGTGTATCATGCACTGTAATTGGGCAGCATACTGGTTGGCAGAAATTAGCTGTTTGCTATAATATGCAGCATCTCTGCCCTTCTTTAGAGGGTTCCACGGAACAATAGAGCTCAAAACTACTTCATCCCTATATAACATGATGGGTGATTGCTACGGAAACTAATTGGGTGCGGGTGGGGTTGATTCTTGAAAATCACTTAGGTGCCTAATCTTCTGTGTATAGGTTGCAGGTGCAGCTGTGATCTTTGAGGTACAAAGAAGTGCCAGATCAGAGGCCAGAAAGGAAGAGATTCGCAAACAAGAGCTGGAGGTAACATATGAGTATAACATTATCTACTAATCGTTGAGCTCTTTTCAGTTCTTGTAAAAATTTTGACATTTCTGTCAATAATTTTTGATAAAATTCTTAAATGTTGTGTCGTTAAATGCTTCTAGTGTAATAACTATTGTTAGATATGAAGGCCAGAGTCTCTCTTCTCTTGGGTGATTTATTTTCTTTTCTCATAAAAGCTGCCTCTAACAACTAGAAATTGTTATGAAATTATTCTAAGCTATCAGCAATCGGTTGATGAATATGTAAATCCAAAAACCATTATGTACTATAGGTTACTAGATTTTCCTTCACTAAATTTTTTCCTTTGTAAATTAGCAGTCTTAGTTATTATAAACACAGCTGCTTCTGCTTTGACAGTCCTCAAAATGAGATTGACTGAACTTGTGTCCCAGAATAGTTTTTGGTTCAAATGTGCAGTTCTTGCCATGATATTCCAAGAAAATCTCTGTTTAGAATGGAGCTACTCATTCTATTGCTTCTCTTATTATGGCCAAATTCAATGGATACCTCCATATATTGATATTGTTTACCATATGCATCACCCTGAGAATTCTAATAAGCTCTTTGTGAAGAAAGTGGGGCTGAGATTGAGATTATTTAACAGAAATTGAACTTTTTTGTTTGAAGAAATAAGGATGTTTTAGTCATCATAAAGAGGATCTTGTATATGCTTAGACAAAAAAGATATTATTCTTCAGATAAGGCTTATTAATTCCTGCTGTTTTGAAACAGAATAAATTCTTTTTGTTCCCCACTACTTTGATTTCTATCCCTTTGCTCTGCTGCTGGGAAATACTACTTTCTTGATTCCATTTTTGCTGCACGAAGGAAGTGCACTGTTCTGAAATATCAGGCCCTCATGGGAATGCTTTTGATCTGTTTGAGAAATGGACAAACTAAAATCATTTTAACGTCTTCTCTAGTGAACATTTATATTCAACTTTAAGTTTCTCTGGTTGTGACCGAGTTGGGTTTCAATGAAGAGACACGCTGATATGTGATTGTCTAAAAGAGGTTTGGTGGTGGTATTAATTTTGTAAGTTTTGTGTGTTATTTCTCTCAGTAAAATATTCATCCATTTGTATAGTCTTGCCAATTCATCATACCAATTATTCTCTCTTTTCTAGGCATTGAGGCAAAGAGATGAAGGCTTAGCAAGAGAATTAGAACTTCTGAGGCAAAAAATTGAAGAATTGGAGCAGCTTGCCAAGCAACGAGGTCTCAGTGGTATTTTCAGCTTCAAACATGCTACGGCAGATGAGGCAAAGTTAGCAAAACCAGCTTGATTGGGGCAAAAGATTTGACAAATAATTTGGCTAATCATTTTCAAATATACCAATGAGTTCCATTAACCAAGTGATCTTTCTATTCTTTTGACCTTTTTTGGTCACCATTTTGGATTGGTTTTCTGGCTTCACCTGCTCCATTAGTGTAAAATTGCTACATCAAAGTCTTGGTAGCAAATACATGAGAACTTTATAGCTGCACAGCTGCCTGTTACATTCTATTCTGAAAGTACACGTGTCCCCCTGTCCCAGAGTGAGCACTAACTTTGGTATAGGGGGCTAGGGCTATTTGATTCATTTCCAAATCTACCGCCAACTACACTTGTTTGGCACTTCCAAATTCAAAGGTGAGTTTGGCTAAGACTTTCGACGAGGATAAGTATTGAGTACAGCCATGAAGTTCTTGGTCTTTTTTTATGGCACTGGTCCTTTTCCGTGTTTTTGTTTGAGAGTTGGGAAAAGGAGCTAGGATTTTAGGAATATTATATCCTACCTTTTTTTTCACTTTTTTTTTTTTTATGAGATAAATCTTAGCATTTAAGTAATTGCAGATTTTTCAGGTCAATACTTAATAATTAGTAGTCACCAATGTTTTATAATGCCTTCTCTAATTGACATGATTAAAAGCAATTCTGATTAAGCCATAAATTGCTAAAATATTGGGATTTGAAAGGACTGCCTAGAATTTATGACCAAATTTATAAAGTGAGATTTGTGAAATTTTCGCATGATGATGATTCTTTATACCTTGAAAAAAAAAAAAAAAAAAAAAAAAAAACTAGGGTGTTTCATGTTGGTGGTCCCGAACCTGAATGGAAATTATCACCAAATATCCCACTTGATCTCTCTGATGATGCAAATAATAAATTGTATAACTGGATAGTATTAAAATTTTAGACAAAATTGATGCTTGTTCGCCTTGAACAGCGATCATACTTGGCATCAAAACACTCCTCAAATAAAAAGCTCTTTAACGACAATTGGCAAATTTAAAAAGGGCATCGAGATAGGAATCTTATGGATGGTAGTGGAAGTGCCCCTTTATACCTTTCTTCCTCAACTCAGTCATCTTTTCACTTTCTCACCTCACAAAAAAAAAAAGGATTGTCATTTTATCTTTCCTTTTTGTAATTGAGGTTTGGCTTCTATCCATCTGTGCTTCCGCCTTCCGTGTAGTAGTGGTCAGATGACCAGAAATGACTCGTTAAGGCAACAACTAATTCCAAACTTAAAAGCTTTTGATTATTATCAATAATAATAATTATAATTATAGTATTTTTTTAATATATCATAATTATAATAGTAAGATTGAAACTCTGAAAACCAAATTCGAATCCGATTCTTCAGTTTTATGCGTTATTTTTTTTTTAACTTACGTATACAATCACACGAGGTATTTAAAAATCAATAATAGTGAAGGTTAAATGGGAAGGAACTCATATTTTTAAAATCTCTCAAATATTCGAAGAACGTCTACTGCACTCCTGAAAAAAAGATTACACTCACTCAAACTCTGGGGCTCCAAAAAAGAAATTTAAATTAAACTCAAGTAATGTGTATGCGGGGACTCGAACCACTTCTCTCACACTTGTGAGGGAATGGCTCTAGCCACGTGGTTATAATTTCTAAAATTAAAACTAATAAATCAGTAGGATTGCTTTCACATTCTAACCAAAAAGCACATCAAAAGTCAATGAAATGTGCCCTGAACTTTACTCACATTTTTACACACGAGTCATCCATAAGACTCTTTTATTTTTTTAATTATTATCATTTTAAAAAAAAATTATTGTAAATAAAAAAAAAATTGAATACGAATATTGTGAATAGTAGCAGTAATTTAAGGGACTACATACTACACGAGCCACCAATTACTATTTGCCGCGCACGCGCGCGCGTGTCTATATATAGGTATGTATATGTAAAATTATAAATTTATGTCTACACAGAGGCAAGGTTGATAATTAGATATAGACTGTATTATTTACTCGCATGCACAGTTGCAGAGAAAGCACAGCAAGCGCAAACTGAGTGTTAAAAAAAGAAAGAAAAAGTTTGTTCCTCTTCCTTCCTGTGGCCTGTGTCGTGTCCGCTCTTTCAGTCTTTATAGTCTCCCCGAGTCTTTTCTCTCATCCACTCTTCAAGAAACAAAGTGGGTATGTTATGTACAAATTCATTATACAAAGCATCTCTTTGTTTGGTTTGTCGAATATTTTTACTTTATATATGCCTTTCTTTGTCTCACAATTTCTTAAGAATTTCGCTCTAAAACTATTAAGAGAAAATTTCTCTAACTTTGTGATCGCAGCTCTTAATTATTTGGATGTTTGCATGTCTTGTGCGTGTGATCTGATATTTTGATCGTGCTTAATCGGTTTCGTCTTGTAAGGTCATTTGGACAGTTTTTTTTCCTTGTTCTTTTTTGGTTTTTTGAATTTCTAATATATCACTAATTGCAGCTCCAAGTGGATGATGCTTTAGTTTGATTTTATTCGGTTATATTGTGAAGTCTTGGGGGGCTCTGATTGTTTATTATCGTGATTCAACTATTATTAGTATTTTCGATTGCTTTGATTTTTTATCTGGGGCGGATATGGTTTTCACTTCTTTACACTTGTATGGGTTTCCTTTTATTTTATTGTGTAATACTGCTATTTGAACTTTTTTTTTTTTTAAATTATATAAATCTGGGTTGATCTCAAGTTGGCTCCTTTTGGTTCTGAATTGTAGGTGTATCGCTTAAGACTGGCAAAAAGGGAGCGTGTCATGGTGGGCAAGGGTGCGAAGACTAACTGCAAGTCAGCTTCTCACAAGCTTTTCAAGGACAAAGCAAAAACCCGAGTTGATGATCTGCAAGGCAAGTTTTTGGATCTACAATTTGCCAGGAAGGAGAGCCGCACAGTTGATGTCTCTCTCCTTGAAGAACAAGTACATCAGATGCTCCGGGAATGGAAGGCGGAGCTGCATGAGCCCTCTCCCGCATCTTCCTTGCAACAAGTATACTTATTTATCTAATTTTAATGTACCTCCTTAGAATGTGTATGTATGCATCTTCCTGCATCTTCCCACATTTTAAATGAACTTGTATGTATTATTGTTGGTGCCATTTTAGTACTTGAATGTTAATTTGTATATAGATATCTATGTTTATGGTTATAGAGTGGTGAGCTCTGATGATTTTCTGTTTGCTGCCTATTATTCCCCTGTTGAGTACCTGCCTTAAACTAAATTAATTATTAAATAAATCATGTACTCATGACTTGTGCTTTTTACAGGTAGTATACTATATATCATTAGTTGTGATTGTTAGTTTTTGATTTATTAATGGTTGATGGCAGGATGGCAGTCTTGGATTTTCATCGGACATTTACCGGCTGTTGCAGCTCTGTGAGGAGGAAGATGATGCTACTAGCACTTTAACTGCACCGAAGCCTGAGCCTAATGATCAAGTCCTTCCTGTCGCAGATACTGCAGTCTATCATGAGGTTGTATTAATATAACCATTCTGTCAATTTTATGGAAGTTTTCTGAACTTAACTTGAATTATTTTGACAACATTGCTTTTATCTATGGAAAATTGAATACTGATTGTAGAATTGGATGGTTACATGTTCATATTTATTTGCTTATTTAGTCGCAGTGTGTTGAAACTTTTTGATGCATTGTTTGGTGATGGTATATATGACTGGCCCTAACTTTGTTGACCGGAGTGGGTGCATTTTGGAACATTTGAGTGGAAAGTAAGCCTTTAGCTAGATTAGTTTAGGGAGGCCTTCAAGATTATTTGATTTGAAACTTGAGCATGGTTTAGAAGAGCGAGCCATGCTGATCGGGACATCTCAATGTTTTGTGGAGGCAGAAAGAGGTCAGTTCTGATTGCCAATATATAAACTCAAATATTGGAGTTGAAACTTTATGCTTTTTTATGTCATTTGGCACATTGAGATTCTATGCATGATATTGAGGAGACAAGGTTAAGCTTTTTTCGATATATGTCTTGTTTGGTGTTGCCTTTTTAAACAATATGATTGATGTGCCTCATCACAGAGAGCATTCTATTAGTGGACAGCACCCGGATCTTTATATATACAACATGAGCTTCCTGTTTTGGACAGGTTTCTTTCTTCTGGGAAACACCACCAGCTCTTTTCTCTTCTTCAGCATTGCCTCTCTCCTCCCAAACTACCGTTATTTTCATCTTGAGTAGCTTGATCCTAAGTAGCCTTGTACTTCTTAATTGTATAGTGTAAGAACCCCCATAAACAGTTTGATTATCTTAGATGGTTGTTTTTGGAGATTCAAGCGATGGAAATTTATAGTAAAAAAGGGACTCCGATGAACCTTGTTTATGTATTATCATTAGGCAAAAGAAGTGGAGATTATTGGAATGGTTTGGTATAGCAAATTTTGATTTAAAAAAACAAAGAAGAAGAAATTGAAAAAAAAGGGGGGAAAACCTCTCTTATCACTGTATGCAAGCAGTTGTTTTGTGGCCTGAGTTAAATCAAGGACCGCAATGTAAAATGTTTTATTGCTTTGAAGTTAATAATGCCAATCCAAAGATTGACTGGCTTGCCAATAATTAGTGGCTGCTAGGGAAGAACCATGGAAAGGTGTGTTCACTCAATGTTATTCGTGAGATTTTGTTGCCTGGGGATCCGTAGTGGAACTTGCTGCATGTCATGCTGTCTAAAGGACAACCTGAACAGAGCCAGGACCAGTACTTTTCTTGATGTCTTTTTCATCTAGTGCCTGATGGTGCAAACTTTAGATTAAGGGTGCTATTTTTTTGTTATTAAGTCCTTTAATTTATATATTAGTATTAATCAAGAGCAGAGATTCTTAGAGTCTGGAGTTCGCATAATGTCCTTAAACTTTGATTAATAGCTAAATTTCCTTTTTCATAGTTCTATGTGTACTGTTTTCTTTCTGTGTTTGGCCTTTGGTGCTCCTAAAAGTGCACCTAAGCAGTGAACCTTGTAATTGATTTGTCAGGGATATGGTGTGAATCAGGGGGAACAGCAACATAGCTTCCCACTAGTTGACCAATGCAAAAACTCTTCTTCAGGAGTCCACAGCACAGCAATTAACAACCTGGAAGGATCAACTCTGTTGGACTATCATCATTTTGATTTGCATCAAGAATTTGAACAAAACTTCTATGCTGGTTATAATGTTTCAAACTTCTGTGGGGAGGATGCCATGCAACAGATTTCTGGTTATCTGCCAGGTATATGTCCTCCACCTTCTGCTTTCTTGGGCCCAAAATGTGCTCTTTGGGATTGTCCAAGGCCTGCTCAAGGAGTGGACTGGTATCAGGACTATTGCAGTGGTTTTCACGCTGCTCTGGCATTTAGTGAAGGTCCACCTGGAATGGGTCCAGTTCTACGACCTGGGGGCATAGGCCTGAAAGATGGTCTGCTTTTTGCAGCACTCAGTGCCAGGGCACAAGGAAAAGATGTTGGTATCCCAGAATGTGAAGGAGCTGCAACTGCAAAGTCTCCATGGAATGCTCCTGGTAAGTATATTTTCGCTGCTTTACATATTTGATTTATAGTGGCAATTTGAGTTGGGATATATTTTGTGAATGTCGTATTTTGATTTTGATGTCTATGATTGCAGAGCTCTTTGATCTTTCAGTTCTCGAGGGTGAAACAATTAGGGAGTGGCTCTTTTTTGATAAGCCTCGACGAGCTTTTGAGAGTGGAAACAGAAAGCAGAGGTCATTACCAGATTACAGTGGGCGTGGTTGGCATGAGTCAAGGAAGCAAGTCATGAATGAGTTTGGAGGCTTGAAGAGATCATACTACATGGATCCACAACCATTGAACCATTTCGAGTGGCACCTTTATGAGTATGAGATCAATAAGTGTGATGCTTGCGCCTTGTATAGATTAGAACTGAAGCTTGTTGATGGGAAAAAGAGTGCCAAGGGGAAATTAGCAAATGATTCAGTTGCTGATCTACAGAAGCAGATGGGAAGGCTCACTGCTGAGTTTCCCTCAGATAACAAGCGCTTAGTTAAAGGAAGGGCCAAAGTTAATGCGAAGGCTGGTGTCGGTGGAAATATTTACCCTGCTTCAAATGTTGTTGCATCGACTAATGAGAAGTTCGATTATGGACCAACCGGGCAGTTTGATTATTTGATTGAAAATTTAAGTGAGTATTACCTGACGTAATCAAAGAAGCTTCAATGAATATGCTGCAATTTGTTAGTACTTAGATCAGCTGAAGCATATCACCATAGTAATGGTGGGGGTTATGTGTTTTCACTTGTTTCGTCTATAGTTTCTGGTAGTCAATAACATGAGGCCAAGCTCTCTCTTTGGCCGCAGGGTTGTCAATAGTTTCCATTCACAGATAGAGCCGCATTAGGCTGTCCTGGATGCTGGAGTATATACTAACTTATGGTTCTCAGGTATGGAAAATGGCTGTTTTTCCTCAGCCCATTTTTATAACGGATAAGAATTCGAGATACGTGGTGAACACTCCAAACCAATCAGTGTCACCAGAATTGGATAGGGTGGATGCAGACTGTTGCAATATATTTTACTGACATTTTTATGATTTCAAATACTTTATGCTAATTATCTCAGCAATACGTTCTCAAAATTTGTACCTTTTTTGTTGATGGGGGTATGACCATCTGTTTAAGTTGTAAATGAATGTCCCTTTTAATTTCACGGTTCCTGTTGAACGTTTTCCAATTTTCGGTAACTGCAATTTTCACATATCTGCTAGTCACTGTTCACTTTCCTAAGCGTCACTTGCTCAAACTAAGAGAAATGAATATTCTTTGTACAACACAACATCCTGCATGTGATGGTGTCAGAGCTGAGTTCCTATAAATGCATCATCATAGTCATAGATAGGCAACAATTTTACCTGCAAATAACAACCAGAAATTCTATTCAAAGCGTGATGATCCTATCCATTCAAGACTAATAGGTGAGCTGGTTACATGGCCAAGTGTCATGAAAGGTTGTGTATGTATAGATTAGCTTAGTAATTTACTCTACATCAATTTTACTCTTCTAAAGAAGATGAATCAAGAAGATTTGTGGTTCATTTGGAGCCGCAATTAAACTCAGAAGCAGTTCCTCTTGATATAAAAGAAAATATGTTGTAAGAATAAACCGCCTCCCCCAACACTAATTTAACCGCACCCCACCATCATAATTGCATTTTAGCTGATGGACATGCACCATACACGAAAACGGCATTCAACATTAAAGAACAGGCCGCATTACTTACAATACCCATGATTATTACAACTGCATTAATAGCATCCAATTACACAACATCAGTTAGCAACATAACCTGAGATAGTCTACAGATGTAAATGAGCACTACTCTGTGAACAGATATAATTACATCCACTAGAGATTCAAACACCGATGTTGGTACAGGAGACATCAAGCTTTCTCATAAACAGAGATTCAAACACCGACGTTAGTACAGGAGACATCAAGCTTTCTCATAAGCACCGTCATCTTCAAGGTTGTTAACCCGTTCACATTCATCAATCCATTCACTATATCTGCAGACACAACTTCTAGATGAGTAAAACAAACAGAGGCAAACTCAGAGAATATAGAATGAGAGAATAAAAATAGTAACAGAATGTTAAAAGATTGGGTGTAACTTACATGTCTATTGGTTCAGTTAAAGCTGTAAACAAAGAGGAAAAAACATACATCAATTATCAACACAACTAATTTCAATGTAATGAAAAAGTACGAAGCAGACAAAAATGTTAGGATCAGGTTCTATTAAAATGATTGGTTCAGCTGAGCCAGGCTACAGTTATTACCAGCCAGCAGTTTGGATAAGTGACTGTGTCAAAAGCATGGACCAATTCTCTCTACACCAATAACACTCCAATAATTGACCTCAAGCCAGTAGCGTTCTTTTCTTCTCAATCCACCATGGGTACACAAATTCACAATCCACATAAGTTCAACTTTTAAAATACCTCCATTTTACTTTCGATTTCCGCCATGGCACAGCCCGTTTATAAAAATAATTAAAAATCAGCACATTCATATTGTTTCAAAATTTCAAGACAATACCAAATGACCAACTGCCCTACAACATTTCCTAAATGTAAATAGAGTTCATATAACACTGCAAAATAACCTGTGATAGTAGTGCTGAAGCTCTCTTGGCATATATTGCATATAGCTTCGCCAATCAAGTTCTTCATATCACTGAAACCATGAAAACACCAAATGTCAGCAATTGCTAACATTAAAAGCTACACAGGTAGAGATTGAACTACATCATAAAATGGAGAAACTAGGAGCTCAAGATCTTCAAACAGGTTAATAAAGCCTAGTAAAAAAGAAAAAAAGAAAAAAAGAAAAAAAGAAAGCAAGAAAGCTTGAAAAAAAGTCTTACATGCGGCACTCAACACTGGTGCCATGGTTACAGAAGGGACAACTGAAGACAGTGTCAAGCTTGTCCACTCGCTTCTTGGGTGGCGGCTTTGCCCTTGACTTCCTCTTTCCCATAGCTCAAGTCCTTCAATATCAAGGTTCGGATTCACAAAAGGTTCAAATATACACACCAAGATTGAGAAAAGTAATCTTCTATCTCATTTATGAAATCAAACAGTCCTCTGTTTAACCCAAATAAAAAGAAAAACACAATAGCCGATCACGTTCACAGTTGTAAACCAAATCAAGATTAGAATTTCGGGTTTATAAATTAACTTCCTAATTTAAGTTGAAATTATTGTCTTTCGTCAAATAAAGACAGAAAGATCAAACTTTTTCAAAAAAATTCTCAGCAACCAAACAGAGTAAACATGCTAATCCGAGGAAAAACAAAATCGAGCATAAAATCAAAAAAGTAAGTTTTGTAACTCAATTAGACAATTTTTCGATCTGCGCCAATTACCAAAAGAATGAAAATGAAATGATCGATCAGAAAAGAAACGAACTTATCAAATAAAAGATTCCGATAAAAAGAAAAAGCAATAACCTGCAATTGATAACTGCTTGATCGCGAGGCCGAAACCCTACCTTTCTTGACGATAATGAGAGGGACAAATAACAAACAGGAACTAAAAAGGAGTAACACAGGGCGTGCAGAATACGGACTATATTGCTCAATTTATTGAAATTCCCAGGCCATTTCCTAAACGTCGTCGTTTCCCGAATCAGGGAGTAGATTCACCGCCATTTATTTAATTTATGCTTCGGTTGGCTAATATTTCTCACTGGCCCCCGTCAGCGGCCCATAAACAGGACCTGAAATTTAGCGGCCCAATTTTGGAAATTTTACTGTTGAACAATTTGCTATTTTAACTACCCTTCAAATGTTATTTTGCATTCGAGCGAGACTATTGGCAGCCTTTCAAATACCTTTCAAAATCTCTTTAATTATTTTACAGTTTTAATCTTTATTAAAATTATATAATAGAATAATTCCTAATTAAAGTCTCACTATAATTTTTTTCTCTTAAAAATTCTTTATACACTAAGGAAGGCAAAGGCAAGCAACAAATTAACCTTGAAACTATTGAAATTCAGACTAAAATGAAGAACAACTCTTTGAAACTTATATACTACTCAAATTTTATGCCCAAATAAAATATATAATAAATCAAACATTTAACGGATCAAAAATTTTACAAATTATAACAATTATATAATAAAACCAAGCATGACTATCCATAATAATGAATATCAAAGAATTCGCACAAAGCTTATTGAAAGCCTAAAACATTTAGCAACTAAGCAAACCCAATTCCAGAAATATTCCAACAACCCATTATAATAAAATTCAAAATCAAAATAGGGACCCAACAATTAAAAATTAATTTTAATAGCTAGAACCTAATAACTGAAATAAACTTACACCATAATTTATATTTTGATTAAGAGACAAAATGAATTGTGCCTTAAATTGAAATCCAACATTTTAGAAATTAAAAGGGTATTTGTTTCCTCTAATTTTTGGGTAAGGAATTTATTATTGGTGACTGGAATGGAGAAAAGAAAACTCGTTGTTTATTTTTCTGAATGGAAGAAACCCTATTGTTGAAATGGGGTTTAATAACAAAAATAAATAACAATTAGAGAATGTGGTTTACACTAATAAGTTTTAAGTAAGGGTATTTTTATCATTGATGGAGGTGTTAAAGGAATTTTATAATTTTTTTAAATATGTTAACGAGGTTAATAAAGAAAATTGGTGTTAAGAGGTGTTTAGAGGGGTGCCAATAGTCTCACTCTTTGCATTTAGTGTGCGTTTAGTCTAGTTTATCTAATGGTTAAAAATAATTATTTATTTTTATAAGATATTTTAAAAAAAATTTATGTTGTTTAGTTATAATTTGAGTAGAGCAAACAAAATTTTAAATTTTTTTGTTTTTGAAAGTAGAGGCTATAGAGTTTTTTTTTTTTTAAAAAAAAAAAGAGTTAAATTCTCTAAAATACTATTTATTTATTTTACAATTTTATTTAATTTTTTATAATGTAACTTTAAAAACCTTATATGTTATGTTAATTTTTTATTTTTTAATAAAAGTTCTCATTGAAAATCAAGCAATAAAAATATTTGTGGTAAAGACTATGCTTAAGTAAGCTTTATTTATTTTGTTTAATACAACTTAAGTAAGCTTTATTTGAAAAATTATATTGAATACAATCTTATTAAGCTTTGGTTATAATTGTAAATGAGCAAATTTTAATATAAAGAAGGGACCAGCAATGACTTGACATGACAAGAACTTCATAATTTATAATAATTATTGTCACTTTTAATTAATTTATTTTTTCTGTATATCACATCTAATTTTCATTGGCTAGAATAAATGAAAAATACTGTTATTCAATTTATGAATATAATTGAGAAAAAAAATTGACGACAAAAAGTAGAGAAAACGTGATAAAATTGTTTGTCACTTGTGGTTACTTTCTAATTTTAGTTAATATATGATAAATGATCAAATAATAACATACAAAATTTCATAATGATCAATTATTGTTTGGGATCCAACTATGAATAATAGAATCACGTTCCAAGTACGAATAATTGAAAGGGTATTTTTTATTTTTTAGGGACTTCCTTGAAGTTTGGTATATTAACAATCTAATAAAAAGTATTCACGTAATTATAGGGACCCTTAACATTAATATAAAAATACATATGGCGTTTGTATAAAATGACAAATATGTAAATGTTGATTTAAAACTTAAACAAAATCAAAATTCAAATAAAACATGCTTCTTCGATGTCTGTGAAATGGGGACTTTTTTTTTTTTTTGATTACACGAGACTATTACTCAGATTACAACTCATATACATGAGACTATAACTGATATTTACAAATCAAACTAGTACTGGGACCAACTTACATAATTGCTAATGGAGCTCTGCCCAGATTTTGACCCTCACAAATATTCGAGGGATGTCTACTCCTCACTCATGGGTAAGGAAGAAGACTACCTTCACTCAAATTAATTGAGGAAGAAAATACCCCCACAATACTTTTGTGGGGGTTCGAACTGCTGCCCTCCAAGTTGGAGGGCAGCAGCCCCGGCCACTCGGGCTGAGCCGAGTGGTTTGTGAAATGGGGACTTGAACACACTATTACTCACTCGGCCACAGTCATCATCCAGCAAACAAAAGAAAATGAGTTTTTTTCACAAAGTGTACTCCTCTTTGTAAACTCAGCTTACACTTGAACAAAACCCACTGTCATTTTCATCCTTGAAGAAGAAGCGTTTGCAACTCATAAATAATTTCTGAAATCATTGATTTATGTTCATCCACTGTACAAGATGACATCATGCGATAGTCCAAAACTTTCCACGAAGCAAGTATTGCCAGCGTCTAGCATCTGCCATGACTGGAATTAGATCTCAAAAGAGGTCAGTTTTTTAAAACACAGCTTGCATGCTTGAATCAGTGGCTTACAAGATATTGTTGTTATTTTATTGATTAAAAATAGCAACAGATCTGTTTTAATTAATGAATATGTTGCTGGATGTTGTTTCTCTTTCGGGTTGTCAGTGTTAAGTTGAAAAAAAAAATTGCTGGGTAATGACTAATAAGAACTATTGCCTAATGATTTAAGAGCTTTGTAAGTATTAGATGTAGTTCATCAAAGATGGGTTTCGGTTTGCTTAATTATAATGTGATGATCTTTCAAAGAAGGTAATCACATGTATTTGCTAAATAATATGGACTGTAATCACATGTAAGTTAGGTATATTGTTTTACATACAATTTTTCCTCCCATGTGAGATGTTCTCTGTATTTTTGTCCAAGGGTTCTATTTGTTATGCAAACTAGAAAATGATGGATGTAGTAGGACTATGAACTTGGCATGTTATGAACTCTGAAAATTACCCTTTTTCCAAATTCAAAAAGTATTGACTTGTCATTTACCCTGTTTGATTCTAAGTTTCAAACAAGTGTGCCTCAATCTTAAGTTTAATTAGATGTCTGTATATAAGAGATAATTGTTTGTTGTATTTCTTATTTCAAATTAAGCTTCAATCTATCTGCATGCAACATTTCAGAAGAAGAATAAGCAGCTACAGCAAGTCCATTAATTTAGGTGTTTCGAGTTTGACCAAGAGATGCTCTAGATTTAGGTTTGATGCACCAACAAAATTCAAATATATCAATTATAGAGCAAGACTTTCGGGACCTGAAACCCAATTGAATATTTTCTTGATTTGCGTTTAAAATATAGATGGAGTAAAGATCGATATCAGAAGGTTTTTTATGGTTGGTGCCAACACCTGTACTATCAAGTTTACAATGTGAAAATCATTCCTTTTGATAGAAATGGCTCTTGTGGCATGTATTAGTCATGAACTATTTAGTAATTAAAAAAATCACAACAATAATATGCATGTAGGATGCAGGCAGTAGTGCCCAACATATTATTTCAATTTTTTATTATTATTATGCAATGTCAATTTTTTATTATTAAGCAAATTCAAAATTTTTTTATCCAATGGAGATTTGTATCATCCAAAGTAATTTGTGATTTGACAGGAATTATATTACCCATCAGTTCATCATGTAAATAAAGAAATATTTTGGTAAGAAGGGTATTTGTGAATTTTCTAACAGTCAATTTAACGGAATACTAACGTCAGGAGATGTTTTTGTAATTACGTAAATACTTTTTATCAAACTATCAATACACTAATCCTCAGGAAAGGTCCTTAAAAATTACCCATAATTGAAATATGGGACTCAACTACCTTACAACAGTTGCAAGGTACCACTTGATTTTATTGTTTTGTGGTTTCAATTATTGGTCACTGGATTCAATGAAAGGTCCTTAAAAATTACCCATAATTGAAATATGGGACTCAACTACCTTACAACAGTTGCAAGGTACCACTTGATTTTATTGTTTTGTGGTTTCAATTATTGGTCACTGGATTCAATGAAAAGGTAGATTTAAGGGTAGAGATCTATTTATTTGAATATTAACATTATGCTTCTTGTTATTTCTCAAAAACGCAAAAGAGCTACAGAATTAAAACTTTTAGCACATACGTCCAAATTGTTTAAAATTTTATGTTGTTTAATTAGTAGCGAGTCTTAAAAAATAAATTTTAAATAAAATATTATATATTTTATTAAAAATTAATTTTTAATATCATTTATTTATTAAAAAATATTAATTAAATATTATTTATTCTCATTTTATTTAATATTATTTATTTACAGGCTTATTGTTGTATTTAATCTTTCAAAAAATTAAAAAAATTTAAATAAAATAAAATAATCAGTAGCGAGCATTAAAAAATAAATATAATTTTTAATATTAATTATTTTTATTGTATTTACTACTATTTATAGTATTTGTTTTTGTTTTATTTAATGTTATTTAGTTATAGACTTATTATTATATTCATTCTTTAAAAAACTAAATAATATTAAATAAAATAAATAATCAGTTGTGAGTCTTAAAAAATATAATTTTTAATTAATATTTTTTATTTTATTCAAAAGGATAAAATTTTAATATTATTTATTAGATTTTATTTAACGTTATATAGTCATAGACTTATTATTATATTTATTATTCCATGAAACTAAATAATTTTTAATAAAATGAAATAATTAGTAATGAGTCTCAAAAAATTAATATTATTTTTAATAATTTTTATTTTATTTTATTTAGTCATAGCTTATTATTATATTTTTTTCAAAATTAAATAATATTAAATAAAATAGAATAAGCAATTGTGAGTCCTAAAAAATAAATATTATTTATTTTATTTAAAAGAATAAAATTTTAATATTATTTATTTTATTTAAAAGAATAAAATTTTAATATTATTTATTTTATTTAAAAGAATAAAATTTTAATATTATTAATTTTATTTAAAAGAATAAATTTTTAATTTTTTATTTTATTAAAAATTGTATTTAATATTATCTAATCATAGGATTATTGTTATATTTATTCTATTAGAAAGTTAAATGATATTAAATGAAATAAAATTGCATTTTAGCAAATCACCAGCCAAAGCACATAAACTTATAAATAAATTATAAATAAATAATAAATAATATTAAATAAAATAAAATTATATTTTAAAAAATCACTTGCCAAAATACATAATGTTATAAATAAACTGTAAATAAAAAGAAAGGTAAGGGGTTAATGAAATTGACATCATAAAAGACAAAATGGGTGGTACCTTGCAACTGTTGCAAGGTAGCTGGGACCTGAAATATGGGGGAATTATATGTCAAAATTTTAAATGCTCTTTTTTTTTTTTCAGTTTTCAAAATGAGAGGAACTAGTAACTACAGTGAAATAAAAAAAATGGGAGTACGGAGTAGGGACACTTTAACGGACCTGTCTATGGTACAGATTCTGTAACAAACATCTCCCGTCATCCCACCATCCGATTTTCTATTGTTTAGTTTCTCACTCCATATCCAACCACATCCAACGGCTGATGCTGCAGTCTGTACCTTACAGATTCTGTAAGCTAGTCGAGTCCCACTTTAACTGGTTAGACCCCATTTATGAATTATTACAAATTATGTAAGAAGTATAAATCCTAAATTAAATATATTTGTTATCCTAAATTAAATACATACTTGTTATAAATCCTAAATTACAGACATTTCTTTCACTTTTTTTTTTAACCAGGCGTGAGCAACTAAGAAGATTAAATTAATAAGTAAAAAACTGTTTTTATTTTTATTTTTTCCATAGAAGTGATTGTTTTGTAAGAGAAAATTTTTATATCGGGGGTAAATGAGAAAGAAAATAGAAAGCTTGGGATCTGATGAAGAATGATTTTATTTGAGGTTAAATTTGTCGTTAAAAAGCTGTTATAAGTAAAGAAAATAGTAATAATAGACATTTTAATTTTTTTATTTAAAATTTTATTCTAAATAATATGTTAAATAGTTGATTATTTTTTTATAAGATGTAAGTAAATTAATCATATTATCTCGTTAATTAATTAATGAATATCACATTATTTGAGATAATTTTTTAAGATAAAATGTATAAAAAACTGAAATGTGTATAAACGATTTAAAATGTATATTATTATTTTTATCAAAATTAAAGATCCAGATATTATTACTTGGCCCGGTGATGGACCTACGGGCAATAACATACGTATAGAAAACTGAAAATACAGTAATATTCAATATTTCATATTGATATCTAATTCCTTGGACTTTCAAAAACCTCCAAAAACCCTAACTCTTCCCCCTCCATCACCACCAGAATCAGATGGCACACATTCACGTTCACACTCTCTTTTCTCCCACCTTTTGCATCCCCAGATCACCCCTCACAAGTTCAAGAAATCACTTCGCTGCCCTTTCCTGCACTTCTCCTAAAACGACAGCGTCTCTGTCCTCAGAACAGGACGTTTTGCAAGCCGTGGTGGAGTCCGATGGAAAGACACTTCCATGTGTCAGAACCTACGAGAACGACTTGGTTCGGCTCAGCCTCTTCGGAGCCGTCGGCTTCGACCAGGCTCTGACCGCCGCTGCTGCGGATGGAGGTCAAGCCGCTAACGAACATGTTGTTTCTGGCATTCCCGCGATGGTCGTTGAAACCGTTTTCCCGGGTCCCTCAGGAGAGCGAGCCACTATCTCCACCCGATTGGTCAGTTTTTTTAAAAAAAATTATTATTTTGAAGGCATTCTGTTTTAATTTAAAAATAACACATTAGGGTATAATTGATGAGAGTAAATAAACTAATGTCGATGTTAAAGAGCTCATGCGATTAACAAGAATTTTGTGTTTAGATGTTAAGATTGAGAGTTCTAAATTGGAATGTTGTTTGTAGTTTTTGCCTGCTAGCAAAGTTAAAGAGAAAGCCTTTAAGCTCAGAAAATCTCTCAGTAAAGATGTTCTGAATGGCTCTTCATCTAGGAACATACTTGCCATGACATTCAGACAAGTAGTTATGCATCAACTTTGGAGCTTTGAACTGGTTTTGTTCAGACCTGGAACAGAGAGAAATATGGAGGATCTTGGAAACCAAAGAGAGGTTAGACGTCTGCATCACTATGCTGTCGTCATGTAATATGTCTATCCTGCAGGTGCCATTTGATACTGATAGCTTCAGTTCTCTTATTCATTTGGTATCCGCAGGTTCCAGCTTCTTTCGCCCTCACTTCTTCTGATGAACGTGTTATCTCTGTGCTTGCTGAGGTTGTTTGCCTGTCTGCACTTCAAAGTACCGAAAGTCATTTCCTGGATAATTCCTTGAGGAAGACTTCAAGTTATTTCTTCCGTTGGTTTCAGAAGCCCAAAAGGATTACATCAAAAGATTCTTCTGTTGTTGTATATAAACTGTTCGAAGATGAGATAGTTGAAAATGCCAAGACTTTGCTAGAAACTTTTAATTCGACGAAAGAAAGTATTAAACCTGTAAAAATGAGGTCAAAGCACCTTTGGTGGACACCATCAGCTCACTCTAAGCTGGAAAAGATTGGTGGCCGTGAGTTTAGTATTTGGACAAGTGAGAATGTTCCTGCTTACAGGCTCGAAATTGATGTTAGTCGATATAATGATGTAAAGCTTGAAGGTTGGAGAAAATCTGCTGAGAATAGGTGGGAAATTCTTCTGACCCACTCCCAAATGGTATCTCACTCTCCTTTTTGTCTTCTGGCATTTAGTGGTACCATGTTTCAGTGGGATTATAATTAGGAAGGTAATCTATGTGATGGTAAATCTCCCAAGCATCCTTCCTCTGCATGTCAACTAAAAAGTAGGGACATAGGAAAACTAGTCTTTTGCCATAGTTGGTGAGTGTGATAAACCCTTGTTTATTGATTTGCACTGATGAAGAGTGATTATCATGTATATTTATTTTATGTGCCATTGAATTTAAGAAAATATATTCTCTATCCTTATTTTAGTTTTCTAAATTTTTAGGTTGGTTTGGCTGATATATTAGACATGTACTATGAAGATATTTTTTCACTGCCGAATAAACAGCTGTCATGCGGTGTAGTCACAAATTACACCAATTTGCCCAGTAAAAAGGTACTAAAATCTATACCAATTGTCTATTTTATTTTTTCTGTTGGTTTAATGCTAAGCCTGGATTTCATGTAACTCTTAACTTATGTACAACATTCTTGGCCCTGTGCATATATTTGGATGTAATTTTGAAACATGAAAATAATTGGTTTACAAATGATATACACTCAAGTTAGGAGCATTTCATCGTGGGAAGATGAGGCTAATCTGATCATGATAACTTTTAGAAAATTTTGATATTAAATTTGAGTGGGAGGAACTAATGGAGTTGGTGCCATTTTAATAGTATTGTTAAGAGTAACGTACTTTTTGATTTACTCATGAAAAATTTTATTATTTAATTATTTTCATGTTATGCTTTCCTGTAGTATTTACAATTATATGGGGAGGTTTGGGACTTGTGGTTTGTCAAGGATCTCATCGGGAAGAACTTGTTATAATCTTTTACTGTGGAGTTTGCATATGATAATGATTCTGTTTACTTGAGTTGGTTCATTCCAGACTTATTGCTTTGTTGTGTTCACAGAGGGACTCTTCCTTTTTGAAAATTCTATCTGTCACTCTTGCAAGTGGAATTTTTCTCGTCGCCATCAGTGCTCTCGGTCAACGCTCTTCACCTCATTTACACAAGGGGGAAAAGTTTTCTGGAGAACTTAGGTCTCTGGCTTCATCTGAGATTTGGAACGCGTTACGTCAGCCTGTAGATGCTGTAAAGGTGTGCATGGACAGAAAGCATTTTTAACTATCCAGTCCTTTAGTATTCTAATTTTTTCAAATAAATTGGCATCCTGTGACACAGATTATTGGTTCTCTTGCTCATATCCAGGCAACATTGAGGTTTATGCTTGTCGCAAAAAGTTCTTATTACTTCACTCGTTTGTTTCATGCTTTACTCTACTTTCTGGTTTCTTCATTTTTGAAAGAAAAATTAAACTTGAACTTAATTTGGATAGCTGGAAGAAATGTGTGTCTCAATTATCAAAAGGATTAAGGACACTTTTGATTGGCCTGGTGACATAATGACTGAAATGAGTATTGGTGCTTGGATTGGGGAAATTCCCAATTACTTGAAATTATCTCATGAAGATGATTCCACTAGCGAGGGAAACTTGACTGCTGCTTTGGAGAAAATTGATCCAGACATCAAATCATCCATGCAGGATATTGCTAGTTATCAGGTACAAGTTTAGGCAACTTATATTTACTTTATTTCTCTATGTTTCTATCATATTAAACACATATAAAAGTGATTTACTGCTTTAACTTAAACCAGGCCCTGATCCTTCTTGAACTAATGTTATCTATCTGCTGCTTAGATAATATTACATTTAAGCTCCCATGATGTGCACTGGTGACATTCTCTTAAATCCATAATTGGCAGTTTTTGGGGGTGATCAAATGAAGTGTGGAAATGTGATAGTTTTTGGTTTGTTCAAGCTCCGATTGCATCAAGAACCCTATTGCAATCATATGTTTTGGTCATCATGTGTAACTATCTTATGTTTTGCCTGATTGCCATTTGGTTGGTATTAGGTGGTTCTGTCAACTGAGGGAAAAATAGTTGGGTTCCAACCAACAAGCCGAGTTGGTGTTAATCATTGGGCTGCCAGTCCCTTAGCAAAGGAAATGTATGGTGGGAGAAAGCTTTCCCCTGGTAAGATTATTATTGGTTGTATTTTCTTTTGGTGTTTCTAGGTTACGATTTGCTGCTATTGACCACTGAACATTCTTGGCTTGTTGCAAGCAGGTTTAATTGAACCTAGCCTCAAGATCCACCTTCCAAATGAGGTAGTTTTGATTGAGTTGTTGATGTCAGTAAACCCTGATTCATGTTTTGCATTGGCAAGGCCAATTCAATGATAGTTACAATGGCAGCGCGGAAGACAAGGTTTGTGGGTCTTGATAGCAGAGTTCTGGTGCAAGTAAATATGGGCGCCTGTTTTACATTAACTGTGCAGGTTCAATGTTCCTTTAAGAGACCGGTCAACAAGGCAAGAGGATGACATCCTTCAAGGGCAGTCTGACACTGACAATTATAAATTTAGATTACTAAACTAGGAAATCTGACCGAAAATATTCATAGTGAATTTTCATGCCTGGTTAGTTTTTTTCTGTCTGCTTGCCCTGTAGCTGGATCCTGTGAACCATCAGGATTGGATGTGCTGAGTAATGGTAACATTCCTTTGTTACAAAGCTATCAAATTGATCGTCAAATTTTTCCCTGAACCACAGAGTTGACTATATATATATATATATATATATATATATATATATATATATATATATATATATATATATATATATATAACAGATACATGTTATTAAGAGAGTTTTTTTTTTTTGGGTGGGAATTGGTGGGAGGTTGATTTTGGATTGAAACTCGGTTATATTTATGAATAGATTAGCTAGAGGATGCAGAGTTGAGAGTACCATCCAATGTAGTAAAGGTTTTTTTGTTTTGTTTGTTTGTTTTTTTTTTTTTTTCCCCAACCGTAAATTCGGCTGGCAGATGGAAAGATTATAAAAGTGGTTGTCCACTCTAGGTAGATTTTTGCTACAGTCGTATATGGGCCTGGGCCCTTAGGAAATCGATCTGTTACAACGGAAAATTTGCCATTTCGAAGTGCAATTGAACTGAATGTTTCCTAAAATATCTAAAATGGAATAGAAGAAGATTATGCGACATGAAGTCTGGTTCAAGGATATGAAAATACAAGAATATTGTTGACAAACGATAGTAGTTAAAACACTGGATTAACTTGCATTTTCTGTGCCTAGAGAGTTGGCAGTTCAAGAATTCACAAAACGAATCGATGCAACAACTGATCTAACTTTTCTTGATAAATACACGAATTGATTATAAAACGAGAATCATAATATCTCTATTGAATTGGTAAACATCATCGCGCAAAACATTTTCTTTTCCACATCAGAATGGGTAGTGAAACCTTTCACATAGCTATGTATCCATGGTTTGCGATGGGACATCTTACCCCATTTCTTCATATTGCCAACAAGCTTGCAGAAAGAGGCCACAGAATCTCGTTTCTGTTACCAGCAAAAGCAATAACGAAATTTGAGCCTTCAAATCTTCACAGGGATCTCATTACGTTCATTCCGGTGTCTGTTCCTCGTGTTGATGGCCTTCCTCCTAGGGCTGAAACAACAAATGATGTCCCTTTCCCTTTGCATCCTCTTCTAATGACAGCCATGGATTTAACTGAGCCTGCCATCGAATCAGTTCTTCGTCGCCTCAAACCCGATTTTGTCTTCTTTGATTTCACTCACTGGTTGCCTCCGTTGGCACGCAAGTTCGGCATCAAGTCCGTACTTTATTGCATTATTAGTCCCGCGACAATTGGCTATTTGTTAAGCCCGGAAAGGAAACTGAGGGAGAGAACTTTGACAGACAATGATTTGTTGCGACCTCCTCAAGGTTTCCCTACTTCAAAGATTAGGTTACGTGCCCATGAAGCTAGAGGATTAGCTGCTGCAACTGTGAAAGAGTTTGGTGGTGGCCTTTCATTCGCAAAACGAAACCTACTGTCTTTGAGCGAATGTGATGCAATAGGATTCAAAACATGCAGAGAGATTGAAGGGCCTTATTGTGATTACATTGGGAGCCAATTTGGAAAGCCAGTGATTTTGTCTGGGCCAGCATTGCCAGAGTCTCCTCGTTTTGCTTTAGAAGAAAGATGGGAAACGTTGTTGGGTAGCTTTAAATCAAAGAGTTTGATATTCTGTGCATTTGGAAGTGAATGTGTCCTTAACAAGGAACAGTTTCAAGAACTGGTTCTGGGTTTTGAGCTTTCGGGTTTGCCATTTTTGGTTGCCTTGAAACCACCAGTGGGACATGATACCATAGAGTCAGCATTGCCCGAAGGGTTTGAAGAAAGAGTGAAAGGAAGAGGATTTATTCATGGTGGTTGGGTTCAGCAACAGTTGATCTTGAAACATCCCTCTGTTGGGTGTTTTGTGACTCACTGTGGATCAGGATCATTATCAGAGGCTATGGTCAATGAGTGCCAATTAGTGCTGCTCCCCAATGTTGGTGACCAAATTATAAATGCAAGATTGATGGGCGAAGAGCTCAAAGTTGGAGTGGAAGTTGAGAAAGGAGATGAAGACGGATTATTTACAAGAGACGGTGTATGCAGAGCTGTCAAGGCTGTGATTGATGACGACCATAGTGAAGTGGGCAAAGAGATTAAGGAAAATCATGCTAAATGGGGGGAGTTTCTTGAGAAGTGAACGGCTTGAAAATTCTTACCTTGATGGTTTTGTTCAGAAGTTGCATGGCCTTTTGAACTGAAGTCATCATTTCCATCATTATATAAAAAAATTCTTAGTTGCTTTGGTGCCTCTCTCAACTCTCATTACCAGCACCCCGGAGTTTCCCCTCATTTACGTATATACAACGATTAAAGAACGAAGATTCTTTCGTTGTGTCTTAGCTTACTCCCTTTCAAGGATTAATCTTTTTATTTTTTTAATACTAATATATTAGAACCAAAACTCTATTTATATATTTATAATCAGATAATTATTAAAACTAACTCAAATATATTTTATTATAAAAAATTAATTTTTTAACCGACTTGATATTATTTGATAATAAATGTTCAACATTCAAGTTTTTTTTTTTTTTTTGCCCTTTCAATACCATTGATCAATACAGAATAACATGATATATGTACAAAAATTCACACGACTCTATTAACCGAACACGTTTTCATATGTATATTGGTTTTCATAGTCGATCCCCTTCCACCGGGCTCTGAAAGATGGAAAGAAAAATTTTGAATCGACTACTTTTTCCTGTCATTTAAATGTGGCATTTAATTTAGTTTTAAAGAAAAATGATTTAGTTCATTTATCATTGCTCTTTCTTAATATTTGGCATACTAAAAATGTAAACTAAAAGAGGTTATGTTAGAAATTTACAAACTATGAGTCACAGAAAGCTAATAAAATCTATATGATGCAAACATAAGACTAAGAAAATCGACCAGGGTCTCCTTTTCTTTCGTGGGGGGGTGTTTGGTCTGGGCTTTCGTGCCTACGAATGCATGACCAGTGCTCAGTGAAGCCTTCACGAAGATGATGATGAACAGAATTACATTAAGATATAGCTTCATTTCGGTGGTTAAGTTCAGATAGGTCCGCAGCGGTATGAAGATGGATACAATGGGAAAGAAATTAACATCTGCAATCGTATTTAATTAAACCCATTAGCATGAAGGGCCGAGAAAACCTGATGGAAATCAGTAAGTAATGTGCGATGGAAATGCTAATGGGTGTTAGGAAATTGGTGGGTGAAGCAGGACCGCAGCTAAAGTAAAATTGGTAGAAACAATAAAGAACAAGCACAATAAAGGACACCAGAAATTACGTGGTTCGGCTTTTAGCCTACATTTACGGGCGAAGATAGAAGGAAATATTTTACTAGTGAAAATGAGTTACAAGTATTGTAGTATTTTAGCTCACTTTCCAAAAACCCCAATACACCCAAACTCTCTCAATCACTGTAACAAGAGCTTATAAATGCAAGCTCTTAAACTCTCTCTCAACTCCCTAAATTGCTCTCTGAATGGAATGATTAAGCTCTTCATTTGCACTTATATTTATAGCAAAATGATGGCCAAGAAAGTCAAAGCCGTGGGTATCAAAACTTCTTCAAAACCGTGTTCATCAAAGTTTGGTGGGTGAAAACCGTGTTCAATTTTCAAAGCCATGTGCCACCATTATTTGTTTATGCAAAGCTTCTAGATGCAGCTTCTAGATGCAGCCGATTGACATTCTCCCACTTGGAGATTTGATTGAGAATCGATCAATCTCCACACCATCCTTTCTGCTTCGCCATAGTCATGTTGCTTACGTTGCTGCTAGACCACAAGAGGATCTACTCCAGACAAACTTATCAGTATTTATCGGCTTGGTCAAAACATCTGCTAGGTTCTCTTTGGTATGGATTTTCTGTAAATCCACACTTCCATCTTCCACTACTTCTCGAACGAAGTGATACTGAACTCCTATGTGCTTTGTCCTGGAATGAAATGCTGGATTCCTTGCAATGTGCAAGGCACTCTGACTGTCACAAAACATAGAAATTTTCTCTTATCCATGCCCGAGCTCCTCCAATAACCTTTGTATCCAAATAGCTTCCTTGCAAGCTTGTGTAGCTGCCATGTACTCTGCTTCTGTTGTAGATAAAGCCACAACGGTTTGCAGTTTGGAAACCCAGCTTACAGCTGCTCCCGCAAGTGTAAACACATAACCAGTAGTGGATTTCCTTTTATTAAGATCTCCTGCAAAATCTGAATCCACATAGCCCCTGACAGTAAACTCTGATCCTCCATAACATAATGCAACATCTGAGGTTCCTCTTATGTATCTCAAAATCCTCTTCACAGCTATCCAATGCTCTTCACCAGGATTCGCCATGTATCGACTAACTGCTCCCACTGCTTGTGCAATGTCCGGTCTAGTACATATCATAGCGAACATCAAACTTCCCACTGCTGATGCATACGGTACTCGAGACATCTCCTTCCTCTCTGCTTCATTACTAGGACACATACTTGAGGATAATTTGAAATTAACAGGAAGTGGGGTAGAAGTTGACTTACAATCTTGCATGTTGAAGCGTCGCAAGATTTTCTTCAAGTAATTCTTCTGCGAAAGCCAAATCTTCCTGTTATTTCTGTCTCGGTGAATTTGCATCCCTAGAATCTTGTTTGCTGGTCCCAAGTCCTTCATTTCAAACTCCCTAGCTAACTGCGCCTTCAATTCTTGGATTCGATCTTTGTTGGGACCTGCTATCAACATGTCATCCACATACAACAGCAAAATAATGAAATCATTATCTTCAAAACTCTTGTAATATGCACAATGGTCTGAACTGAGTCTGTTGTATCCAAGGCTCATGATGAAGGAATCAAATCTCTTATACTAACACCTCGGCGCCTGTTTGAGACCGTATAGAGATTTGTTCAACCTGCAAACCAAGTTCTCCTTTCCTGTTTCTGCAAAACCTTCTGGTTGGAGCATATATATTTCTTCTTCAAGTTCTCCATGAAGAAATGCAGTTTTAACATCTAACTGCTCTAGATGTAGGTCAAATGTAGCACACATTGCCAAGACTATTCTGACTGTTGTGAGTCGAACCACCGGAGAAAATATCTCGTTGAAGTCAATACCTTCTTTCTGAGCATATCCTTTCACTACCAGTCTCGCACGATACCGCTCCACTTGGTCATTGCCATCACGTTTGATCTTGTAGACCCATTTGTTTCCAATGGCTTTTCTTCCACGTGGTAGTGGTACACGTTCCCATGTCTTGTTCTTGTATAGAGCTTCAATTTCTTCCTGCATTGCTGTCATCCACAAAGCAACATCTGAATTGTTTAAAGCTTCATGGAAAGTTGAAGGCTCTCCATCCTCTGTTAGAAGACAGTATGCAACGTTGATCTCTGTGACATACTCCGAGTGCCACGTTGGCGGTCGTCTCTCACGAGTTGACCGACGAACTTCTGGAGCCTCGGACTCGACTGGTTCTTGTTCCTCGTGCTCTGGTGCTGCTTCAGAAGAATCTGAATCTTCTGGATTATTTTCCATATATACCGGTATAGTCTCTGACTTTTCTTTTACACTACTATCATCTTCATCTCTCATTTGCAGTTGATCTTCTATAAAGATAACATCTCTGCTGATGACGATCTTGTGGGTAGTGGGGTCCCACAGACGATACCCCTTTTCTCCATCAGCATACCCCAAGAAGATACATCTTCTAGATTTTGGATCCAACTTTGTTCTTTCTTGGGCATTGTACATCACGTACACAGGACATCCAAATGCATGTAGGTAAGAATAATCAGCTGGCTTTCCAGTCCACATCTCCATCGCTGTCTTCAGCCCAATTGTTGTAGATGGCGACCGATTTACTATATAACAAGCAGTTTTGGCTGCTTCTGCCCAGAATAAATTGGGTAGACCAGCAGTCTTCAACATAGCTCTTATTCTTTCTGTAAGAGTTCTGTTCATCCGCTCCGCCACACCATTTTGTTGAGGAGTGTATGCCACCGTGAACTGCCTCTGAATACCTTCTTGCTTACAGAAAGCAAAAAACTCGCTGTCTGTATACTCTCCACCATTATCCGTCCTCAAGCACTTGATCTTTTTACCAGATTCAAGTTCCACCCGCGCTTTGTATTCTTTAAACACAGGAAATACATCTGACTTTTTCTTAATTGGATACACCCAACATCTTCTAGAATAATCATCAATGAAAGTCACCATGTACTTTGCACCTCCCATGGATATATCCGGTGATTCCCAAACATCAGAATGAATCAAGTCTAGAATGCATTTACTTCTAGCAATAGATCTACTGAATTTTAATCTATGCTGCTTACTTGTAACACAATGCTCGCAAAGTGGTAAACTTACCGATTTGAGCCCCGGAAGTAATTTTCGCTCAGAGAGAATCTTCAAGCCTTGTTCTGACATGTGGCCAAGTTTGAGATGCCACATCATCGTTGATTCTTCTTCATTTGACGCGACACACGCATCAGCCTCCTGTAATGTTTCTCCTCTAAGCATGAATAGATTAGCACCGATCTTTTCTGCCTTCATCAATACAAGCGCGCCTTTAACGATCTTCATAATTCCATTCTCCACATGAGTTTTGTACCCATGACTATCCATTTGTCCCAAAGACAATAGATTTTTCTTCAGGCCGTTGACATGTCGTACCTCCCCAATTGTGCGAATTGTACCATCAAACATTTTTATTTTGATAGTACCAATACCAGCGATCTCCAAGGCATGATCATCTCCCATATATACAGATCCTCCTGAGATAGGTTCACATGTATGGAACCATTCTCTCCGAGAAGTCATGTACCAGGTAGCTCCTGAGTCTATAAGCCAGACATCAGATAGTCATTTTCTGCCTTCTGAAACAGTTGTTGCCTCGCTGTAGAGTATTTCGCCATCATCTGAGGTACTTGCTACACACCCCTGAGCATTTGATGACTCAGGTTCTTTGCCCTCTCTTCTCTTCTGATTACTCCAACACTCTTTCTTAACGTGCCATTTCTTGCCACAGTTGTAGCATTTAACATTCTTCTTACTTCTGGATTTTGATCTACCATGATTTTGACTCCCACTGGGGCCACGTTCCGTTGATCTCCCTCTCGTCACTGATAGCGCCTCCGCTTGCTGCGAACTTGCTTGTCTGTTTTCCTTATTTTTCCGCCTGCTCTCCTCATTTAATACGGAGGCTGCAACATCGTCAAAAACTAGACTGTCCACTGGATTGTTGTTCGTCAGGTTGATGATGAGTTGATCATACGAATCTGGTAGACTTTGAAGTAGAAGCTCTGCACGTTCATTTTCCTCTATATTATGACCCAACGTTGTGAGTTGTGAAAATAGAGTCTTCAAGTTGTTGATGTGATCAGTCACCATTGTAGATTCCTCCATTCGAAAAGTATAGAGTTTCCTTTTCAAGAAGATTTTGTTGTGTAGTGATTTGGTCTCGTACAATTTTGTGAGAGTATCCCATATTTTCTTCGCCGTATTTTTCTCTGCCACACTGGATAATACTCCATCAGCAAGTGCCAAGTGTAAATCAGAAATGGCGTTACCATCTATCTCGTTCCATTTGTCATCAGTTATCTCCATTGGCCTTTCTCCAATTGCTGCCAAGCAATTATTTTTCCTCAATACAGCTTTCATCTTCATTTTCCACAACGAAAAATTATTTCCGTTAAATTTCTCAATTTCATACTTTGCTGCCATTTTGTTGATAAACACTGCACACAAGCTAGTATACTACCTTGAATAGTTGTGAGTATGTGTGAGAATGCACACCAGGAAAGTTCCCAAGAAAGACTGGAGGGGTCACAATGGTCCCACTTAAAACCCAGACTCCTTAAGCTCTTATCGCCTTTGTGCCAGAACTTTCCTAGACATGTACAAAACCACACAGTTGCTTTACTCACACCACTATTCCCTGCTTTGCACCGCAAAATTCTTGGATCGCTTCCACCGTTTCACGTGAATAGTACCGTATACATGAACAATACCGTATACGTGGACAATACCGTATACGTGAATAGTATCGTATACGTGAATAGTATTGTATACGTGAATAGTACCCCTTACGTGAACAGTACCCAACTCCAAAAAATACAACAAATAGCTCTGATACCACTGTTAGGAAATTGTTGGGTGAAGCAGACACGCAGCTAAAGTAAAATTGGTAGAAAAATAAAGAACAAGCACAAAAGAGGACACCAGAAATTACGTGGTTCGGCTTTTAGCCTACATCCACGGGCGAAGACAAAAAGAAATATTTTACTAGTGAAAAGGAGTTACAAGTATTGTAGTATTTTAGCTCACTTCCCAAAAATCCCAATACACCCAAACTCTCTCAATCACTGTAACAAGAGCTTATAAATGCAAGCTCTTAAACTCTCTCTCAACTCCCTAAATTGCTCTCTGAATGGAATGATTAAGCTCTTCATTTGCACTTGTATTTATAGCAAAATGATGGCCAAGAAAGTCAAAGCCGTGGGTATCAAAACTTCTTCAAAACCGTGTTCATCAAAGCTTGGTGGGTGAAAACCGTGTTCCATCTTCAAAGCCATGTGCCACCATTCTTTGTTTATGTAAAGCTTCTAGATGCAGCTTCTAGATGCAGCCGATATTGACAATGGGAAACAAGATTATAAATACCAATCACATTATTATTATTGAGACCATCCTACGCAAAACTTTCTTTTCAGTTAGCTGTTAAATCACACCTTTTGTATCTAATAAACATCCCAAATAAATTTAATAATGATGTCAGGCTTAGAAGTTGTATATATACAATGCAAACAGTGTGATCCTAACATTACTCTTGATAAATACATTGGTTAAATCTTGGGTGCAGTGTTGCTTATTTGTAAATAATTAATTAATTTCAAGTGAGATTAAAGTTGAACACACATATACAGTACATATATTTTAAACCTTAACTATAATCACAGTTCACAAGAGAGATGCTATAATGGAAGACAAGAAACTTCACACAGCCATGTATCCATGGTTCGCCACGGGCCATCTGACCTCATATCTCCATATCTCCAACAAACTTGCAGAAAGAGGCCACAAGATCTCATTTATCTTACCAACAAACACACAGACAAAATTTGAGCCCTTTAATCTTCACAAACATCTCATTACTTTCACAAATAATGAAATCAATTCCAGACCGTTCATCAATCTAAAACCAACAATTATTTTCTTTGATCTACATTAAAGATAACAAGAGATTGCGTGGAGAATGTTTTGACACGTGCGTGCTTTCTCGCTGGCTGGTGCAATTATTGTGAAGAGTTCTGATATTTGCAAACATCATTTTCCTTACATATACAGTACATATATTTTAAACCTGAACTATAATCACAGTTCACAAGAGAGATGCTATAATGGAAGACAAGAAACTTCACATAGCCATGTATCCATGGTTCGCCATGGGCCATCTGACCTCATATCTCCATATTTCCAACAAACTTGCAGAAAGAGGCCACAAGATCTCATTTATCTTACCAACGAACACACATACAAAATTTGAGCCCTTTAATCTTCACAAACATCTCGTTACTTTCATTCCAATCACCGTCCCTTGTGTTGATGGTCTTCCTTCCGGAACCGAAACAACAACAGATGTTCCTTTCCCATTGCATCCGCTCCTCATGACTGCCATGGATCTGACTGAGCCCGCCATTGAAGCTATTGTTCGTGACATAAAACCCAACATTGTCTTCTTTGATTTCACTTACTGGCTTCCTTCATTGGCTCGTAAGCTAGGCATTAAGTCCATCGCTTTTGTCACCATTAGTCCTGCCACCGTTGGCTATCTGTTGAGCCCGGAAAGAAAGCTTCGTGATAAAGTCTTGACAGAAGCTGACTTGTTGCAGCCTCCGCAAGGTTTCCCTCCTTCAAAGATCAAGTTACGTGCCCATGAAGCTAGAGGACTAGCTGCTGCAACTGTTAAAGACTTTGGTGGCCTTTCGTTCATGGAGCGATTATTACTCTGTTTAACCGAGTGTGATGCGATTGGTTTCAAAACGTGCAGGGAGATTGAAGGTGCTTATTGTGATTACGTTGAGAGCCAGTTCGAAAAGCGAGTGATTTTGGCAGGGCCAGTGTTGCCGGAGCCTCCTGCTTCTGTTTTAGAAGAGGAGTTCGAAATGTTGTTCAGCAGCTTTAAAGCGAAAAGCTTAATATTCTGTGCACTTGGGAGTGAATGTGTTCTCAAGAAGGACCAGTTCCAAGAACTGATCTTAGGTTTTGAGCTTACAGGTCTCCCCTTTTTCGCTGCCCTGAAACCACCGACGGGACATGATACAATAGAGTCAGCACTCCCTGAAGGATTCGAAGACAGAGTCAAAGGAAGAGGATTTGTTCATGGAGGTTGGGTTCAGCAACAGTTGATCTTGAAACATCCCTCTGTTGGGTGTTTTGTGACCCACTGTGGATCAGGATCACTGTCAGAGGCTATGGTCAATGAGTGCCAATTAGTGCTGCTCCCAAATGTTGGTGACCAAATTATAAATTCAAGACTGATGGGTGAAGATCTGAAAGTTGGAGTGGAAGTTGAGAGAGGCGATGAAGATGGATTATTTACAAGAGATGGTGTATGCAAGGCTGTGAAGGCTGTGATGGATGATGATAGTGAAGTGGGCAAGGATGCAAGGCAAAATCATGCTGAACTGAGAGAGTTCTTAATCAGCCCAGGGCTTGAGAATTCTTATGTTGATGGTTTTGTTCAGGAATTGCATAGCCTGGCTGATCTCATGTGATTTCAGTTTAAAGAAATTTTTTAGCAAGTTGGTGCCTTCTCCTTAGCCTATAGTGCGGTCATCTTTGTTAAATGCCTAGCTATTCATACCACATTAATAAAAGTTTGTTAACAGAATCATGTTCCAAATAATTTCTTCTTGTATTTAATGTTCTTATGTTTAACATTACCTTAACGGTTCTTGCTTTTCACATATATACAATATCAGTATTGTCATATATTTTCGATAACAACAACATCACAATATCAAGGGCGTGAGCCTATAGGGGCTTTTTTTTCCTTCCCACATAACATGTGGAATAGAGGTAAATTTCTTCTCAAATCTTGTTAGTTGAAGTAAATTTTTTAACTATACTTGATAGATCTTTGTATTGTATCATAAGACTATGTTTGGAAAGTATGATTGAATTAAATTACTTTTTAAAATTAAAATGGACCAGCTTTTCTTTTGATAACATAATATCTATTAACACTATGTTAAATTTAATTTAATGTAACTAAAATAAGTATTTTGTAATAATTAGTGGTTTTAAATAATTTTATTTGGCTCACTACCTTATTTTGAATCCTCAAAGAGAAAAGAATTAAAATGTTGATTTGACTTTGTCCACCCTTCTACCTTTTAAATTTAACCCAAAAAAATGGGTCACCCAGTGATGTTGTGATTAAAATCATGACATCAACATCATAATTAAACATGAATTGTGTGAATTAAACATAAAACTTATAAGTTTATATTAAGTAAAAAATAAAACATAAATTATGGTGTGATGACATATGTGAATTTTTATTAAGGATAAAGCTTATTCTCAAAAGCGGATTCGAGAAATTATTATTTTCATGCGTTTTCAAAGCTGTTTGTAAGAAAAATAATTTTACTTTGGCTTGATCCACATGAAGAAAAATAATTTTGCTTAATTAACATGTGTAATAAACAAATACCATGATAGAAAATAAAAAAAATTATGGTTAAACTAGGATGAACATAAAATCTATGGTTAAACTAATTCAATAAAACTGATTCCAATTGTTCCCAATATAATTTTTTTTCAATTGATAAATGATTTTTTCTTTGCTTAATTAAAGTAAATGAATAAATTTTTTTGTTTAATTAAAGTTTAATATTGATTTACAAGTTTTATATTATTTTTACAAGTTTGTATTTTGTTTGCAATTTTAAAATACTAACTTGTCATTCTTATATTAATTTACTTATTTTACCTTTTATTTACTAGTTTTAAGTGTAATTTACAAAATTTATGTTTATTATGCCACCAATATTAATAATTTTAATCACTGCATGATAGAATTTTCTCAAAGAAAAAAAAAATCTCAATGGTATAATAAATTTTGCGTTATATTACTAATTATTAGAATTTAATATTTTTATTAATAGATAATTGAATAATTTTTTTCGTTTACTATTTAGTACTATTCTAAACAAATTTTGAACTTATTTTTTGTATTTTATTTATTTATGTAAAATATTAATTTGAATAAAAATTAAAATTTAGATCAATTTGCTACTCCATAACAAAATATAATCTTGGGATTGACATTTTTTAATCCATAGAATTAGTCTAATCCTACCCTATTGTAGCAATAGACACATATTGTAGGTGGTTATACTTGGAACCTAAACTACGTGATTGTCCTTAATTATAAGTTTTGAGAAAGTATAGGAAGAAATCGATATTATTCGAGAAATTTTAGAATATATAAAAAATAATACAACTAATAAATATATATATGACGTATATATTTAGATTTAAATAATATTTAGTTTGTCAAAATAAATATATGTGTCATAGCATGATACGACTGATACGATACGTTCGGATGTGTCCTAGAGTTTCTCATCTTGTCCGCATCATTAGTCATTACGTGATTAGCCCATTTAAGAACCAGTTGATCTATCCCGCGACACGTGTAGGTTCAAGATCACCCCCTTACATACAAGTTCTAATACAGAAGAAATCCCTCAAACCACAGCCAATAGGGTTTTACTTATGCTAACTGGATTCTGCTTGGATTCGAATCCATTGGTGGTTCTGATATAAGAATACGAGCCCGCTCTTGACCATCACGCTGTCAAAAAGGCGAACAAATATTAGGATTCATCAAAATTCATTTTCTGTTATTTTTTTTTTAATTTGTTGGTGTTAATATTACGATGGGGAGAGGCAAATTCAAGGGTAAGCCCACCGGTCAACGTCAATTCTCCACTCCTGAAGATATTCGTAAGCTCCCCTGCTTCTAAATTTCCTTTTAATTGAACTCATTTTTCAAGTTAATGTTATTTTGATTCTCTGTGAAAATAGGAACTTTTAAGAATATGAAATTGCAGCTGATTATGAGTTAATTTTTTAATGTGAGAAATTGCTTTATCTATGCCCTCTTGCGTTGATGAAATTGCCGATTTTAAGTGTGTCTGTTTAATGTGTGTGTAGATTTCTGGGTTTTTTTTTTTTTTTTTGAGTTAATGATTTTTAGCTTAATGGCTGACTTTCACTTTACGCATTATCTAACTTCAGAATTGTTATTTTATTTTATTTTATTTTTGTACTGTGGTTGCAGTTGCTGGAACTTCTAGACGTCCTCGCACTTTTAAACGGGTGGGTCTCTCTTCTGATTGCTGATTATATTGAACTGCTAATTGAGTTTTTGTAAAGAATTTTTTAAATTATATTTAATTTAAATGGTATTAGGAACAAGCTGAACACGTAGAGGAAGTGTCTGAAGATGAAGCAGCTGGAGAAGAATCTGGAGAGGAGTCGGGAGAAGAATTGGAGGAGAAATCGGAAGTTATTGGACTTCTTTTTTACCTATATGATTTGGGTTGTTTTATATTAATGAGTCTTATAATTGAACTTACTTTTTTGGACAATGATGTTAGCAGAGGCGGAAAGGAACTCAAGGTTTGATTGAGATTAATAATCCTAATTTGGTCAAGGCGAAGAATTTGAAAGCTAAGGATGTTGATGTAAGATTCATAGGTTCTACTTGAGGAGATGTATTTATTAAAATTGTACTTTTTCCATTCATCTAAGCTGTTTTTTTTTTTTTTTTAATCTTTTGCAGTTTGGGAAAACAACTGAACTTTCAAGGCGTGAAAGGTCTGTAAATTCACCTTTTATTTCATCCTTAAGGGTACCTTTCTTATGTAGTGTTACACGGTCATTTCGGAAACAAGATAGTATCCTCTCTAGGATAGAGCAAATAGGAGAAGAATGCACCCAAGTTGAAAATAACATCTTTTCCTAGACTCTTTCATGTAAAGCAGTCTTTACTTTTCTTCAATTTTTTTATTTTTGTGTCTACAGAGAGGAACTAGAGAAGCAGCGAGCTCATGAGCGTTACATGCAGCTGCAAGAACAAGGGAAAACCGAAAAGGCAAGGCTAGATTTAGGTGAGTGATTGGCTTTAGTACTTCTCATGTTTTATTGAGTTTTACAATATGCAATAGTTGGATGAGCTAGGAAATGGGATAATGATTGATGCTGACTTTACATATGTGCAAAGATTTTGTAACTCGCATGGTGTTTTGGACTTGTACCAAGTTTCCTGTTTTGCCAGTACCGTCTAATTGTTAACTTGAACATCTTGTCATGACAAGCAAAGTTCTTTGTTCACAACTGGATGGATTTGTATCTCTGCCTGTTTTTTCAGACACTCCTCTTGCCAGCCCAACTCCCTCTCCTCCCTCCCACTATCCTCTTTACTTGGATTTAATGCTCACTGGTGAATGACAAGCACTATGAGACTGGCCCTATGATTACTACCAATCGTTACTATGAGACTAGCGACAAGACCCCTGCTATTTGTGTCCTCCTTTTGCTTCACATGGAATGGTTTCGGTTGATTGATCTTGTATGTTGTTTTGATTCTGCCATCTAATATTTTGAGATATTGTGACTTATTTGTTGGATGGTGCAGAACGTTTAGCCCTTATACGTCAACAAAGGGCCGAAGCTGCTAAAAAGCGAGAAGAAGAAAAGGCTGGTAATGTTCTGCGATCATCATTCACTGGTTTTCATGTGTTTGAAGATATGTATTTTTCCAACTGATAAATATATATTCACTTGTTTCAGCCAAAGAGCAGAAGAAAGCGGAAGCACGCAAATGATTTTCCTGCAAAATATCAAATGAAGAAAGTTTACGCTGCTTGTAGTGCAAGAAATGTTATTTTCATCTACAGATTTTTATTTTTTTTTGGGTAGTTGATTTATAAACATGACATAATTGATTAAGCTATTGCTCTTGTTTAAAATAATATTTCAATTGTTTTAGCGAAGCTTTTAATTTGTGATTTTACTTATTCCTGTCTGCTGTCACTGTGTATCGATAGTATTTTTGAGGTGAAATTTGTCCCAAGTACAGGCCAAACTCTCTATTTTTTTGGAAAAAAATAAACCAAAATATTCTATATGTAGGTAGAGTGTTGCCTTTTAAAATGCTGCACGAATATTGAAAATTTGACCCTTTAAAAAAAAAAAATTCTCTCTCTCTCTTTTAACTCCCACATTTGTTCATGATAGAGTGAGTACTCAAAATTAGGGAAGGCAATGAGCCCTGTCCGCAACGAGTTTGTTATTACCAAATTCGCACCCGCACAAAATTTCAATTACCAAACCAACACCCGCTATAGGTTTTAATTTTTTAAGAAAATTCACCCGCTGCGGGTTTTGACAATTACCAAACTCGAAATAGTACTTGATAGATTTTTTACAGATTTTCACATTTAAAATCACAAATATTTAATATGTAAATTTATATTAATAAGCTAAACTTCCACTTAACATATTTTATTCTAAATTTAATCAATGTAAATAGAAAATTAAAATTTTAACATCAATCCAACATAAATTCTCAAATTTAAATATGAAACATATAAATTCATAAAAAATAATCACAAATGCTGTGAAAAATGCATGGGTGTGCAGCTGCAGCTTACGGATGAAAGGGAAATGGGTGTGTGCGACCGCTGCTCATAGGTGAATGGGAAATAGATGGGAAATAGTTTGAAAGGCCAGGTTTTGCAGTTGCTACTCATAAGTCAAACAAAAATAGTTTGGGTTTCCTTTAGGTTATGTTATGAGTTGTAACTTACACATATCACACATGACATGTTTACACTTTACATTTATTTTATTTATATATTTTTAGATTTAATTATTTTTTTAATTAAAATTACATTAAAAATATTTTTAAAAAAAATTATGAGTTTGGTAAATATCCATACGGGTATCCATCATTTATTTAGCTAATATCAAACTCAACTGTAATATAGTGCGAGTTTCAACTTCTAATATTAAATCCGTCTGTAACCCATAAAATCACCCACAGCAGACGAGTTTTGGCAGATTTGTAGGTTTGTGGGTACCATTACTGTCCCTACTCAAAATCCTATAATAAATTGAATTAGAAAAAGAAAAAAAAAAAAAAGAAACAAGTGTTGCGAGACAGATGTCGTTTATTTGACAGACTGCAAACTTTGAAGAAGATATAAATCGAAGTAGTTGGATTCGTAAACTAGAGCTTCATACGCAATGGCCGACCAGCAAAAGCCCAAAACCTCAGAGAGCCTTTCGTCATCTGCGTCTAATTCTAAATTAAACCCAGAATCCGGCCATACAAGCACCAAATTCTCTAACCACAAGGTCCGGTACCCGAACCCACCGGACGCAGCAAACCCGGACCCGGCAACACTCAGAGAGCAATGGAGGTTCGCAATCAAGCAGTATAGTAGATGGTACTCTCACGCGTGGGGTACTGCCATTTTCGCGGGTCTGTCGTTTTTTGCACTTGGGTGGATTGTGAAGGGGTCTAATCCTTTGCCCTCTTTCAAGGGTGATTCAAATGATGCCGCTTCTCATGATAGTGATGGACATAAGGCAAAATGAAGCTTGCTCGGCGTAAGTTCGATTTTGTGTTTCTGATTTACCATTCCAATTATTTAATTGCTGATTTTATTTGGTTTCCGAATTATTATTTGGGTTCTGGTCTTTGCTGTTACTCTAGTTGATTTCTGGTTGCTCTTGTTTGATTCTGTTATATTTGTGCTATCACAAAATCTTGTGAAATATTTAGTTGGCAATCTGCCCTTTAGACTGTTTGAAAGAAATAGAAGTGGTATGTGTCAATTCCAAGTCCAATTGACTACTTCTCGCCTCTTTCCTCCTTACAAGTGTAATTTGCTTCGCTAGGTTAAGCTCATTTTGAACAGCCAAGTGTCAATGAAAAGGTTTTTCATTTTTGTGAAGATGACATTAACACGATGCCCTTTAGATATGGTTTACTCCATTTGTATTCCTTACCTGAAGCTGAAGGTTTTGAGTCTCATTTGGGAATTACAATTGCACAACTTTTATAGTAGGTCGGATTTCTGGTGTTGTTCTATGCCCCTTTGATGTCTACCACACAACTCCAAGTACATAAAAGGTTTAGTGATGCTTGGTTGGCATAACGAAATGATTTTAAGAACTTCAAGGCCCGTATGGGGCTGCTGTGCTGCCTATTCAAGCTTTGTAGAATAGATCTTTAATAGGTGTTCGGGCTGGCAGGGCAGCGGTCCCAAGCGGTGCTTTAGAGGAGTTTTTCTCTCAGTTGTCTATTATGGCCAACCAACTTTTGGTGATGGACCTCTGAACTTCATGTAATTGAGATCTAATCTATCCCGTCAGATTTAATTTTGTTTGTGAAGTTTAGTGCGTGGTTGGATAATTTGGATGATCTCTGAGATTTATTCTTTTCATCTGCTGCTTCTATTGTTAGCCCCAAAGATGGAGTATTCAGTCAAAGCTGCAAGTGGTATAGCCTGAAAAGGCTATCACTTCATCTCTCAGCTGATGTTGATTACTATTTTTCCCAGCATTAAATGAAAATCATTTTGAAACCACCTTGATGTAGTGGAGCTGCTATTGATGTAGATCCAGAACATCGAGCCAAAAAGGGAAAAAAGGGACTTGGAGGGTTGTAATTGTGTTTTACTTGGGTTGACTGTTGTTTTTTGGTTCATTTTTCTTTCCACTTTGTAAATTGACAGCCTTTGATGCTTCACTTCATTTCTGCCAGTGTCTGGAATTTTGTTTAAATGATTTATATTGAGCAAATGGCTTTTGCTTCCATTTTGATGCCTGTTCTTGTGTTCGCTTCTCATTTGGGTTATTCAGGATGGAATTATGGTTTGAACCCCAAAGGATTGAGTAGAGCTGGCAAAATTTGACACGACCCGATTACCCGACACGAACACGACATAAATAAATGGGTATGGGTCGTCAAATTTAACACGATTATTAAATGGGTCGGGTCCGGGTCAACACGATTTTTTTCCGTGTCGGGTTTGGGTTAAAAGTTTTGACCCATTTACCCGATCAATGACCCGATTATATTTTCTATTTTAAAATAATTTACATATTCTTATAATTAAAACTCAAATATTAGAGATGATTTTCTTTTTTTTATTCTTTAAAAGGGTGAATATAAACACAATGTTTTATTTATAAAATTTTACATACATTTAGAGCTTCAATAGTGTAAATGTGTAAAAATTAATAGACATGTATATTTTATAATATTGATATATAATATTTTATATATAATTAAAACCTCAATAGTGTAAATATGTAATATATTGGTAGATATGTATATTTTATAATATCGATAAATTATGTATGTATGTATGTATGTATGTATGTATGTATTTATGTACATATGTATGTATGATAGTGTGTAAATATTTGATGTAATTTTTATTTAATATATAGATATTAAACGGGTTATTGGGTAACCCGATTATTTTTCCGTGTCGGGTTTGGGTCTCAATATTTTGACACGATTATTAAATGGGTCGGGTTTGGGTCGACCTAAATTTGACACGACACGAAGCTGACACGACACGAACACGACCCGATGACCCGTTTTGCCAGCTCTAGTGATGACTGCTTATAGAGTCTGATGACCGACACTTCAACAGGTTTTGGTGTACAGTGTATATCATAGTTTACCATTAAGTAATAAAGTTTTGTGAGTGAACAACGCTGGAAATATCATAGATGGAGTCAGAGGTTGGTTCTTAGCCTTCGAGCAGTTGTACCACTAATGAAATATGAGTTTTCTATCTTATTTCTTTGTTTATCAAAGTTTGCTAATTATGCAGTTACTTCACTTTCTTAAAAAGAAAAAAAAAATGAAATTTTGAAACGCACACTCAAATTGATAGATACATACAAACTCTCATTAGGAGGGTAATTCATCCATGACAGATTGAAGCTTGAAACGTCAAACTCTAGTGATAAATCGCAAAAGCAATTTTGCCTTCAATGCAGAAAGACTTAGAGAACGGCAATGCTTTAGTGTTGGACATGGATGCATAAATCATTGGAAGCATAGGTGAAATAAAATGATAGCATTTATGGTCACGAGCATCAGGATTTTTTCCCTCCCGGATGCTAAGGCACTCTTCTATTAGAATGTGAAACAGATGTAACAGACCGGAAAAACAGTATACAGTATACATAGTAGTGGAAAGTTATCTCTCCTCGTAGCATTAAAGTCAATCTTCATAATTTACAACCCATGACAACAGTGTTGAGCTAAATCTACAGCAGTTGGGTGATTGATGTAAATGCACAAGATAGCATCTAGTTCAAACAGCATCAAAGAAAATAAAATAAACCAGCTAAATATGTCGCAGATCCTAGATCATGGGCTGAAAACAGATTTCTTCTCTTCACTACCTAAAGTCACAAGTTCAAACAGTTCAAATTTGGTTAATACTTAGTCATGTACCAGGCAAACCTCTTATGGGATATGAACAGGGCGTGCAGAATGTCAAAGACAATATTCTTTCGGCCTTGCCTCATTATTTAGTTTGAACAACATCCGACTTTCTTTACCGCTGATACGTCATCTTTAGTTCCAACATTGATTGTCTGTCCCTTGGGCAAAGCTGCTGGGTCATCTCCAATTTCGAGAGCCTTCCTGCTTACAACACGATAGATCTGGGTCAGCACCTCTGTGAATGCATTCTCCACATTCATGGACTCAAGGGCAGATGTTTCCATAAAAAAAGTGTTTTCTCGTTCTGCAAAAGCTGTGGCATCTTCAGTGGAAACTGCTCTCAGGTGGCGTAGATCTGCTTTGTTACCAACAAGCATGATCACAATGTTTGAATCTGTGTGATCTCGGAGCTCCTTCAGCCATCGCTCTACATTTTCAAATGTAACATGACGCGTGACATCATAGACCAGCAAAGCACCAACAGCCCCTCGATAGTATGCACTTGTGATTGCACGATACCTATTGCCCAAAAATATAAATAACCAAAAAAATTTAAAAAAAAACAGAGAATATTTTCAGAGCATCGTGATCCAAGTCCCAAGAGGCAATTTCAAGCAATAGATCAAGATATTTCGAAAAGGCTGCTATTCCCAAACTAGGAAACTTTATTTTAAAATTTAAATTTATGGTAATCACATCATCCTAACTAATACAGTAAAGTTGTACCAAGGAAAGAAAGAAACAGAACTTAAAAGAGATTAACAAAGAAAATAGCGGCTGTATGAAGAGGCCTCCAACACCTATTTACTTAAGACATCAAGGTAAAGAAGAAGAAAAAATAAAAGGAAAAGGGGGCTAATAGCTGCATGTAAATGGGGATCATGAAGAATCTATTAACTTTCTTTAAAGTAACTGATTCATTCGCATACTCAGTTACAAATAGAACACTATTGTCCTCATTCGATATCGAGATTGAGCAGTTATAACTTAAAAAGTTACAATACTAAAATATTTGATAAACACTAACTACTGTAAATTAAAAATTAAGTTGATTTAATTTACCACTTGTACAATAAAAAAACTATAATATATTTACTATTTTTGTCCAAATTATTCTTTAAAATTCATACTTATTACATAATATTAACTTTTATTTTATAAGTAAAATTTTTGTTTTCAATATCTGCAAGTTTTAAGCTATAACACCTCAATATCAAAACAGAGCCTAAATAGAAACCGAGAGAGGCCCAAAATATCACAACCACAAGATTCCCTGCGACTAATGGAATTCAATAACCGCTACTGGCATGCAAAAGCACCGCCCCCTCTTATTCTTTTCATTTCTGTTTCTGTAACAATGTCATAAGGAGAAACAGAGCTGACGGCATAAAAGAATGGGTTATATAATAAATGATGAGCATAAAGATAAAGAGGAATTATGAGGAGCAAATGCTGTACTTTTTTTCATCGAGAATTAAACTCTTTGTACAGAACAAATACCAAAAGAAAACAAACTTCATTAAGCAATTTCCTACGAAATGAGTGCAAAAATTTTTGCCTTTCAGCAAACTTTTGTACACAAATTTTGACAAAAATAAGTCTATAAATGAATCCAATAAGAAGGCAATACAAAAATCAAGAAACAGAAAAATCCCAGATCCAAAACGAACGACGAACAAATTAAATAAAATAAATCCACAAAAGAAAACCTTTCTTGGCCGGCGGTATCCCAAATCTGAGCCTTGACGATCTTATCATCACAACGGATACTCCGAGTAGCAAACTCGACGCCAATGGTGGACTTTGATTCGAGGCTAAACTCGTTGCGTGTGAACCTGGACAAAAGGTTCGATTTTCCGACGCCGGAGTCGCCGATCAAAACCACCTTGAACAAATAATCATAGTCATCGTCCGCTCTGTACGCACCCATTTCTCTTTTTGTTCTCTTATGTATTTGTATATTCCTTAATTAATTTTTTTGGGATTAGCAGATCATCTGACGCGAAAGAGATTTTAATAAATGCTTCTACAAAAAACGTAAAACACGAGCGGGTTTTGGGATTTAATAGTTTTTAGTGTCAAACGAGCACGTTTTTGTTTCGTTTGTTTTCTTTGTTTCTACTTTGTAAATTGAAACGAGGGGTTTTTTTCGGCTTAACGAATACCTACAACGTTTGTTTGTCATCAACATTTGTTATTTGCTAACTTTCTTTTTGTTATTTTGGTTATAATTTCTTTTCTTTATTTTGACAAAATAAAATAAATTTGTATTTTGTGGGTGGATCCGTGGCTCTGATTGCGTAAAATTTTCCAAGGATTTTTTAGATTTTGTGGGGCATCTATTTTGGTCTGCTCCAATGTGATGGAGAAAATTTAATTACCATATATTAGAAAAATTACCACAATTGCATTTTCAATTCATATGATATTTTCACTCACAATTCTTTCGTTGAGTTGACCAACACCTTTTCTTCTTAACTTTAAGACGGAGGATTCTAATTTTCTTATATTGTTATAAGAATTAATTTAGATAGTAATCTCCGCATATTATTGTTGATAAATGGAGGATTATAGTTTTCTTATATTATATGTATGTATATTGTGGGCTTCTACAATAATTTTTCATTGTAAATTTCGGTTGAGTTAATAAATAAATTCATAAGACATTTTCAATTTTTAACCAATGAAATATCAAGTCACCATAGAATTATGAGGATGCAACATGTTAAGTAATTAAAATTGATCTTTTTTTGATAAAATTAAAAACAAATAAAGTATATAAAATTATTTTTTTAATCTTTTTTTAACTTGCGTAAATTATAAATTCATCATCGAGAAAATGCAGGACGGGCCAAATTAACGTCGTTTAACAGGCCAGTCCATGTAAATTTTAACAAGCCCAACATTAAATGGGCCAACTGCTTATAATCCAAATATTGTTTCAACCATGCTTGCGTGAACTTGGATTTTAAGGTTTCTACTGGCGGTACTCATAAGGTTTCTTGAAAAAAAAAAAAAAAAAAAAATCTCTAAGCTGGAAAGAAAAATTTTTAGGGTTATATATCCCTTGTTTATATTTCATTCTGTGAAATAAGAAATATTCGATTTTATTTATTATAATCAAGCTTGATCTCGTCCCTATGTTTTGGCAACTACATAAAGGAGGTATTCATCAAACATACTCATACAAGTCCAGAGAAAGTCTTCAATTTTTTATAACTATATGTATAGCCTTTTATAAATGTCGCAAGTTAAAATTTTAGTAAAAAAGAATTATCAAGATCACCCAAATGTTTTTTTCTTAGAAGATGAATATACGCAATTTGTTAAAATTAGTAACTATATATTTCACATTTTCAGTATTTACTAATAAATAAATACCATGTTGTTTGAGGTAAAATTCTTTGGGGTAACTTTTGAGACATTGAGAGAAGTTAAATGAAATAAATGTTTACAATAAAAAGTTATTGAATGCCAGCTTAATGTTTGAGTGATATAGTCTTAAAGTGCTTCCAAGCACATGCAGCGGTATTCAAAATTTCAAATAATGGATGAAGTGACTGGTGATGAAGCCCAGATGAAGAGGGAGTAAAACAATCACATCACATTGGCTGTTGGAATTATCAAATCCCCTCAAGAGATGAAAATGCACCAGTATGCACATGCTACGCAAACTCAGAACGCTAGATCAAAAAGCCACTGGTTTAATTTATCAATCAAGTATATGTGTGTGTGTATACATGCACTTTGGTTTTCCCATTTATGAATTATTCAACATCGATTCTTCTCGAACCATTTATTCAACAATTGCCATGATTAGCATACGTGATGGTTCATGCAAAAGACAGTGCTTTTTTTAAGAGTGATTGACGTACGTAGAGAGGGGAATTTTTGCAGGCATGTATCATGTTTCTGAATCGCTTTGTCAAATCCAACTCCACAGTATAATACTGTTCTCATTATTTTGCACGTCAAAAATCTGCATCACTGAACCAAATTGGACCGAGGCAGCAAATTAAATCCTCTTTTTACTTTTTTTTTTTTTGTTAATACTGATTAATCATCATATTACTGTATTACACAGATATTTACAACAACTGATATTGTAGCAGAGATATTACACTGATATTTACAATCAGATATACATGATTGAGACTTATATTATTACATTAAATTCTATGAAGTACATACCCAGACAAATAACCCCTCACAAAAGAGGATGTCCATACTCTACTTACATTTCATAAAAGAGAAAAATTTTTAAATATAAAAAATATTTAACCCCATAATATTTTTGTAGGGGCTAAAACCACTGCTCTCACAAACAGCAGCCCACTACTTCGGTCAAGGCCGACGTGGCCTCTTTTTACTTTTAAAGTCGCTATAAATGATTTTTTTTGTGCGCTCCCATCATTAATTCGCAGGTCAAAATCAAGTTTTTTTATTAATTGTTTTCCGAAAGCAGATCAACATCAAGTTTAACCATTGCTTTTTGTTTGCGAAATACATTTCTAACACTCTACTTCTGGTCTGATTTCGGATTCGTAACACGTGTAATGAATGGGTTTTTAAACTTTTAGGAAACCCCAAGTTACATTTGTAGATGAACAAAAATTAATATATAAAACCTTGTATCATTGTGGATGTACCCTAAATGAAACCCTAGTTTCGGGTTCAATTTTACATGTGTTATTTTGATTTATCATATCGGAAAAAGCTAATCAATTTGCACATTCGAGAGACTTCAAAACGGTCAATTTTACCCTTAGCCATAGGTAAAGAGTAGCCCCTCGATTTCTTGAGGGCATGAGGTGGCTGCTTCAAGTGAAAGTTGAGAAGAAAATAAACGTTTAAAATCAACTAGTTTCTTCAAATACAAGCAAGCAATATTGAACCTGGCAGAATTTAAGAGAATGATATTACCTCAGTTGCATGTGAGTTCACACACTAACCGGCCGGAAACAGTAATTACTAATTACTGATTACTTCAATCATACACATGTATTCCAATTAAATCACTTCTTATATCATTGTGGATTATCAATTATCGAACCTTTATCGTTATCGCGCATATGGTAAAGCAAGAGTACAATGAAGGATATGTAATATATATGGCTTTAACAAGAAAGAAAGTACATTCGTCCACGAGTTTTCAAAAGAACCCATAACATAGAGTAGTACTGATCATTAGCTGAAAGTCTAAAAAGTCTAATGCAAACCCTAAGAGAAAGAAAGTAGAGAATGAAAGCAAGACAAGCACAAGACCCCTAGTCTTCTCAGCTTCCAAACTTTCAAAGCTTCCATGCAACTAAATCTGCAACCCAAGAAAAGTTAAGCATTAACAATCTACTAAATTAGTAACCAAAACCTTTACAGTTCATATACAACAAGTAATTAAGAGCATTATTAATGTGCACATTCAAAGTCAACAATTGGCAACAAAACTACAATTTCGATGACAACATCTAAATGATTCCATGTTAACCAATAAGTCGAAACTTTCAACCACGTATAGTTTTCAATATTAAATATGCATATATATAATAAATAGAGATTAACCAATAAGTTGAAGGGTTTAAATTGATACATTTACGAATGAAGAAGGGCTAAACGTGCGCACCAGATAGTAAAATGCGCCATGATTGAGAGACTGAAGGGTGACACCCCACTCATTGGTAAGAACAGGCTGACCAGAGGAGTTAATCAAGACAGCATCTTCACCAAAAGCCTCACGAACATTGAAGGGCCCGGCAACTACCTCAAAGGCTACATCATTGATAAACACCGTTGATCTTGCCGCACCACCGTGGCCCACGACTGGATCTGATTCCTCAACACCAGCCCCTACAAAACAATTTAACTTCTTCATTTTATGTGTGTGTGATATAATTAAGCAAAGACACAGACCCAAACTCACTCACTAGTCTATCAGAAGACCAGCCATGCATACGTCCATCTAGACAAATGATCGCAATTTGTGGGTCCAAAAAAGATAAGACATACCCTCATAATTACTCATATGTGGATGTGACAAACAAAAAATTTGATACATCAACATCAATCACATCCATGAATTGTCAGTGACCATACTTGTAGATCATGTATTATTATTAACAAGGACAAATATATAGTATACCCGTTGCCCTAACTTTGTATTTATTTGAATAAATACTACATATGTTATAACTTAAAAGGGTTTGGTTTTGTGAAGTAGTAGATTTAAAATTCATACCTTGAATTGGATTGATAGTAGATGGAACAGTAACAGTTGTTGTGGGAAGTGGAGGAGGAGCAATACTGAGAATACTAGGAACAGTAGTGGCAGCGTAATTACTAAGCTGCTGTGGTTGAATCTTCCATATTGTGTCTTCTTGTTCTTTCTTTGTAGCTCCATGGTTCATTATTTCACTGAGTAAAAGACTAGTGCATGGCCCAATTAGCTGCTGTTGATTAACCTGAACAACATTGGGGAGCTCCGAGAAGCCAAATCCTTGTCCTCCTTCTCCGGTCTGTTGAATCGGTAAGAAAAAGGGTTCGGTCAAGAACTCGTTATGAGTCTGAAAGCAGGTTTGGTTGACCGACCCTGTAGGAGAATTGGACACATCGATAACATTTGGAGAACTCAAAGAGAGTCTCTTGATAGATCCTGTAGTGGGTGAAGATTTCTCGGATGAGGAAGAAGAAGAGGAAGGAGCGGTTATGGTAGTGGCAACGGAAGTGATCATTTGATTGGTTTGCTGGGATTGTTGTTGCTTTGAGTTTTGGATGTGGCGGAGCTTGTGTTTGCTTCTTGATTTTCTGTTTTGGAACCAGTAAAAGACGTTGGCGTCACCAACTTGCCCATACTCTTGCAATTGAGCCCTGATTCTTCTTATCTCGTCCCTTGGAGGATTCACCATGCCAGAGTTGAAAATTGATTCCAGTATGCGAATTTGCTCAGGTTTTGGGTTCCACCTCGGCTTTGGCTCTGGGCTGCGTTCTTCACATCCGGGAACTGTTGCAAAATTAAGACCGCCGGATCATTGGGAGGGGAAAAAGAAAATTGACAAGAACAAGAGTGAGTGAGTGAGTGAGTGTGTGTTTATATTTATAAGGATAGTAATTAATTACAAAAAGAATAATTTGAAGAGCGTGATTAACTGTTAGTCGGTTCTGAAACTGCAAATGTACATATGATCACCTGTGGTGTAAGAGGGTCTGTGGTTACCATTAGACATGAGAGATGATGAGTTGACGTCACGCTGCTGCCATTGGTGGTGGTGAGTGTTGTAGGGCTTGGATTTGAACATGCTAGGCCAGTTTCTGTTTGATGAAGCCATGATGATGATGATGATGCAAGCCAAAAATCTAAGCTAGATATTCAAGTAACCAATAATTAACCAAAGAGAAAACAACAACAAAGGAACCCTTTTGCTTTGCTCTAGTTTTTGGTATTGTGTAATCCTCTATGCTGACATAACATCTCTTCTTATAGCCTCCTCACCTACCCCTGCGTTCATATTTTTTAAATAAACAAATTAAAAAATGAATTAAAAAATCATTTTACAAACTAAATATAAAACACAGAAAAAAGAAACCTACAACAGGAATCCTCTGTGGAAAGATAAACAAGGAAAGCAAAATAAATAAATAAAATAAAAACGGGAAGATGGAAAATACAGTCCCATCCCTATGCTTACAATTTAGCATTAAAACTGAAATACTTCAATTCTACTCAAAAGTACAAGCTCTGGCTAATTCCCCCGGACGAGAAGCAAAGAAAAGGATGAAAAGAATACGTGCTTGTGCTTAAATAGAATCTTCATCAGGGTTGACAGAGAAGAGCTCTTAATGCAAAAGATAAAAGACTAGTTTTTGTAACTCCAAAGTGGTGTTAGTGGAGAGGAGAGAGGGTGGGGTTCTGTAAGCTTTATAGAAATGGGCTGTTCTGATCAATTTCTCTCTCTCTCTCTCTCTCTCTCTCTCTCTCTCTCTCTCTCTATATATATATATATATATATATATATATATATATATATATATATATATATTACTTTTAGTTCCAGTTTTCTATGGAGAGGATTCTTCTCTTGCTCGGTTTGGTTTTGCCTTGCAGTGTATTAATGGCGAGCGAGGATGAATGAGGTTGATATAATTGTGGGATTATTCTAATGGGAAGAGGTTGTTGCAGAAATAAATATGGGGTGAGTCGTGAGTGAGTTAATTTTGTTTGAAAGTCAAGAAATACATGTCGCTAGGGTTTGATTGGAAATTGGTGGTGGGGGATAGTAATTGCGACTTCTGGATTATTTTGGGCAAAGTAATGTTTTGTGTTTCGAAGTGTCAAAAGAAGGAAAAAAATGAAAATTTTGTGTGTTTGAATTGACTCGAGGGCCTCTATTTATGACATCCATTTATTAATAATATTATTTTGCGAATATTATCATAGAAGCATATCTCTGGCTTCTTTCAAGTAGTTACTTAATTTTGGCCAGTAACATTTTTCTCTACGATTAATTGAATCTTGCATATATACTTGCACAATAAGTAATTATTAAAATACGCTTTCTTAAAGAAAAGTATGCCTGTTATAAAAATTTTAAAAAAGAAAGCTCCACGAAAAGAATAATACAAGTAATATTAGCGGCGTCACATATTGTGTTACCGTTGCCACAACGATGGTGAATGTGGATCTTAGCTATTTCTATATATTGTTCGACATTTTAAATTTAAAGCTTCTTTTAATTTGTAGAATTTTCATACTAATTATATGTGCATATATAGATCCAAACTGTATATTTGTGTCCATTGCCTACTTAACGTTTTAAGATACTTGGGAAAACCTAATTCTTGTTACAATATTGCTCTCCTACTCCCTATGATTTGAGCTAATTATAAAATTATTTTTATCATATATTTTTCTATTAAAACCCATTTAATTGTTTTCTACTTAATTTTTACATGTTGCATGTGGTATTCGTTTGAATTTTAAACTATATTAGACCAAAATATTATTTTACCCTTGAAAAATTAGATTCAATAACTATGAAAGTAACAATATAAACGTATTAAGTACTTTTATAAAATACATAGATTAACTAGATGATTGACCTAAATCCTAAAGATTAAAGGATAAATTAGCCCACATAATTTTTTAAAAAGACACACACACACACATTTTAAACGGTTACCCAGTGCACCCCTTACCGAGTTACAGTCAACTTTGGTTATCAAATTGGAAGTAATGCGCAAACATCTACGTTGGTTGAGACACAAACACAACAGGAAATTAAGTGAGCAAACGTTTAAACAAGCCCAAATAAGGTGAAGCATGATGCAATTGCTTTACTTAAACTCGGGCTGCTATATCTCATGATTTTTGTTCATTCATCACTTGGACTAATTAATTCAATTATCCTTGTTGCATAGATTCCTCGATCGAGCCACCCTACCTCACTGCATTGCTACCATATATATACTGGAAGCTATGAAAGAATCAAATTGCATGTATACATATATATATATAGCACAGCTTTATCCATTATCAGTACAGTACCTATATATTAAACTAGGAATCACTCTTGTATTAGCATTTAACAATTTCACCCATGTGATAAATCGTACAAACTAAATGAATGTACAAAGAAAGCTAGGCGTGTGAATATGATAGGATAGCTTATCCACTAAAAACATGGGTTCCATCATTAAAAGTCAAGTTAATTGCAGATCATAGGTTGTGGGGTTGTGGTATGGAGGTTGGTACTTTTTAGTTAGCCGTCCTAAATTCAAATCCTACCGTGATGTTCGTTTTTCTAAATTAGCTCCCACATTTCTCTTTTTCAATTGATATGCTAGATAATTGTTGTAATTTTTAATTTATATTTTAAAACACACAAACAATTATTAGTGAGAGTAACTCTTTAGTCTCTCTTAGAACTTGTTTTTACCACTTTAGTCACTCTCAGATCTTTATTACTCAATTTCATCCCGTGTTAAATATAATCACAAAAAGAAACACAACATTAAAGGATAAAATTACATTTAAACTGATAAATCAGCTGGTTTTGATCCACAAAGGTTTCAGAGTATCAATTTATATGTGAAAAGTTCATTTTTATCCTCTGTATGTTTTTTCTATTGTATTTGAAAGTGCACCCTTTGAAATCATTGCATCTCGGAGATTTGATTACCTTATGTCTGCTGTTTATCGCGATTACAAAATTTTGCTCCAATTTGAGATCCGGAGTCAGGGAAATACAGAAGGATTGTTTGTTTAGTTTTTAGTTTGGCAGAGGGACCGCTGGACTAGGGGGAATTAAAATGACACAAGCAAAGCAACAAAGATCAAGGCAATAAAATAAAACAAACAAGTCTTTATCTCTCTCGATCTTCCCCATGCAAATTGAAAAGGAGAGAAAGAAATTAAAGAGCTAAAGAAAGGAAAGGAGTAAATGTTTGGTCTATGTGGTGTCGGTTCCATTCCGACATGCAAACTTCATAATAGACTTGAGTGCGTGACATCTCATCTATCCCTCCATTTTTTCAAATCCAGAACTTTATGATCTTCAATGCAGATGGTTTCAGAATGTTGATAATGGTGAATACTTATTCAAGCTACAATATAATTAAATTAACACTTATTTTAATTAACAATTGATCTGACACTTTTTCCTTATTTAAATCTTGTACAGCTTTCAAATCTAATTTGTACTGTGAATCACGTATGATTTTTCAAAAAGAAATTCACTAAAAATGATTTGTGTGTGTGTGTGTGTGTGAAGTAGCGTTTTTTAGTTGTTTAATTAATTGATAAAATCTCTTGAGGTTAATTTGAGCAATAAATTTAGAATATGGAATTATGAATTCTGCTCGCACCAAATTTAGTTGCCTTTAATAATAATTAATGTTGGGATTCTTATTTATTAGTTTAAACTCTCATGTGTGTCTACTAATTTTTTTTTTTAATTACATGAAACTCATGCTCAGATTACAACTCATGTTATATGAGATTATTTATTGATATATTTATAATCAAACAATTCATGTGATTAAAGCCCATACTTTTATCCTCTTAAATATTCAAAAATGTCTCTACTCTTCTCTAATTTCGAGAATAAGAAGATTGTCTTCACACAATTATTTTGTGAGGGCAGCGGCCCTACCACTTTACCAAAGGCGGAGTGTTACTACATATTTGATACTGTTACATGAAACTCAATCTTCAATTTTCATCTAATTTACTTGACTCATCTCTTAAATCACACTTCCCGCAAAGAGTCTCTATTGATGTTTGTCCTTAGTACTAATAAATTTTTACAAATTTTGTTGTAAAACGATTATGTTGAATTGCTAAAATTTAAGAAAAATTAATACATGCTTTATATATTCAAATTTAATTAATTTCGAATTCAATATTTGACTTCTGTACGTTCATGACAACAATACAGCTATACATAGAGATTACAGATGCTTACCATAGCCAAAAAGGCCTCACTGTTGCAGCCAAGTCTGACACGAGAAACATGGGACCATAGCCTCTTTATAAGCAAAGCCATTAAATAAAAGCTCGCTTTCGCTTTCTCTTTCCCTGGGGGAGACAGACAGGAAGTGCGGAAAACGATCTCATCACAAAGTGAAAGTCTTGTGAGAACTGAAGTGGACTTGTGTTGTGTTGTCTACTTGTGTGTGTTTACTGTGTAGTTTTGGCTGCAAACGTGTGTATTGTACGCTAGTTAATTTATGGTGACCTCAGTGAAACCATACCCTCTCGCCTCAGCCTCAGCCTCAGCCTCAGCCTCAGCTTCATCATCATCCACTTAAAGAAAGTCTCTGCAAACTGCAATACTGATGGATCTTCTGTTACTCTGTTGCTTTACGTAAATATTTATTCACTTTTTACTATTTTTATGTCATTTTTCCTATCTTAACCATCTTTTCTTTTCTGTTCCTACCAATTTGTCTGGAACAAAATTGATTCGTATTTACTCCAGTCACTATCACATTTCATTTTCCTTCATATATATTTATTATTGCCACATACCAAAAATTTTTGGTCCATCACTCGGATCATCAGTATTACGTTACTTGGATATTTCAAATATTGTATAATTTCCTTAATCATTATCTTTAACTAATTTTAATTCCCACCATCTTCAGCTCCAATAATTTCACAAACCATATAAAGTACGCAGATATAAATTTCTATGCCTCTCACATCTATCGGAAACTTAGTAGCTGACACTCCAACAAATATGTGGTTAAACTTATAGGCTGATATTCATAAATTGATGCTTAATAATATTCAGAATCAAAACCATCATTTTCATTAATTTCAATTTTTTTATCTTTGTTAATTCCATTATTTATATAGTTGGCATCTTATGGCAAGTTTAGTTAAATTATAATTTTATTTATTGAATATCTTGTAATAGGGTTTAATTCTCTAATTTAGTGTAATTCTAATTTATTAGGAATATTTATTTCTTAATTTAATAAAATGTCTAATTTAGTAAGTCAATTAATAACGGGATTTTATAATAGGCGTGTAAGATTTATTTAGAGTAAGAAGTTAGTTCAAACAGAAAGTTTATTAAATGCTCTAAATACTTCTTAGGAGACAAGTAAGGCAAAAATATCATATTTATTTCTATTCAAATTCATAGGAATTATAAGAGGAAATAAACTTTTATTTAGAAAGAATTCAAGTCTTTTAAGACTTGTGATTTTTGTGAAACCCTAGTGCCTATATAAAGAGAGGTATTTCTCAATTGAACCAACACAATACAGAGCATAAAGTAGAGAAGCAAAATTCACCTGGGCTACGAATTTGTCGGTTGGTTGATTCTCGAAATCACCTCTTGAGAAAAGAAAAAAAAGGCCTTTCTATCCACTCTAAGGTAAGGAAGCCCCGTCTCAAGTGAAGGTTGCTCCGTATTCTCTTCTTTCATAGAGCCTCTCTCCAAAAAATGAAAAGAATTTGTACTTCACCTAGAGAGAGAAAGCCAATAACACCGTGCTAAGTAAGAGACGGAAAGTCTGATCAGTGATAGAGCGCAAATGACCCTCTTTGGGGTGGGGTATAAGCATGCAGGCGACTCACACGTCAATAGGCCCTGGTCGGTCACTTTTCCGGGCCGGGATTGAAAAGTGGAAGTCATAAAAAAGAGATGTTTCTCTTCGCACCTCAGATCAAGAAGAAGGGTAGCTTGTCAAGCTGGCCCACCCTTTCTTTGAACCTTGTCAATGATCAAACTTAAAGATATGAACTGAGTGCCATTTGATGAGTAACTGAGAACAAGGGAGAGGGATACTCGAATTCCCCCTTTGCTGAACCTGACCGTGTCATAAGGTCCGAGGCTCTTGAATTCATCAACGACTTTATGAGTCGTTTCCAGATTCAAGAAGACGCAACCTTCTTCATAGAGAATCCAGATTTGACACATAATGTTGTGTTGATTGATTTTCTTATCTTCTTTATTCAAAGTCTTTAAATGAAACTATTTCTTTTCATTTATGTGGAGAGTCTATGTGGATCTTAGATCACTAGACATTAAAGAATTGAAAAATTACTATTGATCACTTTGTGAAGTGCCTTGAGGATCGTGGATCAAGAGAGGCAGCAATTATTCAAGAGAAGTAGATTCAGTTTAAGGTTGAGTAAGTTGTATGGTGATAAACTATAAGTGAGAGTCTTAAATTTGGTAAATTCATAGGTTGTAACATCTCAACTTAGTGAATTGCTTTTCACCTGGGTGTGGTTTTATGGGTGTAGAATTGATTAATTCGAACCACATAAAAATCTCCGTGTCATTTAATTTATGTAATTTATTGTGTTTTAGAAAATTAATATTTTTTATGCATACGAACATTATCACGAATAGTGTTGTAAACAAGAATTGTGACCAGTACTATAAACAATGTCATGAACAATATTTTCAAAAAATTAATATCACTTATTTTGTGCTTAATATAATCAGGTTAATTATATAAGAGATTTTCTCATGCTTCTCTATGTTAAGGAATTTAATTAATTAAGTTGATTAATTAATTAGTTCTAAAATTTTAAAATTACCTACATCTATTTGTAATAGATCTAAATTCCTTTTAAAATTTTCTTTTTATCTTTCAAATTTTTATATATCTCCTCGTGACTATTTGACATCAGGATCATTCCTTAAAAAAAATGTTGATATATATAGTCGTTTTATGTTTTATGTGAATAGATTAAGAGTATGACATCCATCATTGGAGACATGATGGCTTCTCCACTCTTGCTAGAAAGCCAAAAGCCTTGCGAAAGTGCTTCCCCCCAACCTTTTGCTTTTAAGTAGTGCGAGTTGCACATGATTTCAATAAATGTTGTAATTAACGAAGGACACTTGAAATGGGTATGTGTGTATGGCATAGCTAGAAATGCGCTAAACAGCAGTCACTAAATGCAAACGTGCTTGTAGTAAATACACAACATGCTAAGATTAAATGCTTTAATTTAGGCTCACATGCAACTATAATATTATATTGCAATATTGTTGAAATTTTGAAGACCAAAACGTATTTCCATTTTATATCTTTTATTTGGCACTGAAAATCGAGAGAAAAGTTTGTAAGAATGACAGGGCTTTAGCATTTGAATGTTGTTTGGTTTTTTATTTTATGGCACCCATTGGCTGTAAACGCATTCAAGATTTTCAAACCCTATCAAATTGATTTCAAGAACTGGGGATCATATGATTGAGTATTGTTGGGAAACATATAGTTCCCATTGTTTTTTACATAATCACAGCCATCGTCATGGCCCAAAAAATTTAAAAAAAAAATCATATTAGTAGGAGATATCTTCACAAATTAAATATAAGAAATTCATTATTAAACTATGGATTAACTTAGTCCGCGAATCATGGATACATCCTCATAGGAAATTGTGGAGTACAATAAGCTGAAAAAGTGTTAAAACTCCTTTAATATCAGTTCCATTACTAATTAACTATATGTTAAATGATTTTATGAAATATTTTAAAAGAAAACAAAATCATAGCTCCAGAGACTACATAAATATGGTATCGGGAAGTAGAAAGCTGGGAATGTCAAATATGCTTACTAGTTACTATATATAAAGATAGCTTAGGATCTATAGATTAATTGGGAATGTCAAGCCTATTAAAAAAACGTTTGGACCTTAAACATTATTATTATCAGATTATTATAAATACATATGTTGGTGGTAAACTTTGATCTGATAAATAAAGGGTGACACATTTACAATGAAGAGTTTTGGTTAAAAAATTCTTAATAAGCTTAAAAAGAGAGTTCAGAGGTTACTGGAATTATTAAAAAAATGAGGTGAGAGAATGTGTGAGCCACCTTAATATTTGAAAAAGTCTAAGGATGTCTTTTATTTGGTTCCTAAGCTTGGCCAAATGTCATATGAGGACCACAGCAACACAGTAATAGGGCTTTCACAAATATTTGGTCATGTCAGCAAGAAGACCGAAGATCCCCTATTAAGCCAGTTCAACTCCACTAAAAGGACCTTACACATAGTCATTGCCGAGGGCTGTATAGGGAGGCCACCCTCCAACATACCCATGTACAGTGTAAGACAACTCCAAAGGAATAGTCATATGAGAGTGTCACATGTCAAACCCACTTAGGAAGAACTTGAGATATTTGAATTTCACCCTAAATCTACTAAAAAGCTCCGCAACTAACCGTGATTCATCATGTATTCAAAAGGATCAAAGACACTTTCACAGGGACTTCACTATATAAATTAAGTTCATCTCATCACAAAGGATGTCTCTCTTCATTTTTTTCAACTCTTCTTCACTCTTAGTTGTGGTTTCTGTAAAACCCAACTTCCTCTCTACCATATACTAACCATCAGAGTGTCGTACGTGGTCGACCACCGCTAGTGATGCCTCCAACGGTCAAGTTGTACTCTCTCCTCTCCCTCCCCATCAAGTCCTTTCCAGAAACTTTGAGAGATGATGCCCAACAACATGTTTTTAAATGTATTGGACAAGATAATGACTTTACTAGAATTTTACCGAAGTCAATTTAGAATATAAATTGTGCGCATGCCCCGGCAAGGGGAACAGATGCTAGAAATTTTTGTCCCAGCACCACAAGTACGAACAAATTGTGAATATTATTGTTTTAAGTTAGTGTTCCTTGAAAAGCAATGATTGAAGGGGACAGGCTCATTTCATTCAAATTGTATCCTTTTGTATACATACATAATCGAACATATATAAGAAAAGAAAAGACATGTCAAGCCCGTCAAATTGAGAATTGACGTTAGAAATTCATTAACTATTCAACTTAATTGCAATATTTCAGGTGCCATACTGCCACTGGGAATAATTTGATACGGTCAAAATCGTTTATCAAATAACTTTAATGAAGTGTCTTCATAGTTAGACTTTTTGTATATTAGTTGTTTCCAGATCCACTGCTGTTATTCTTTTTAAATACCTGAGCAAAAGTATTGATATGATATAAAATTTTATTAATTCTCCAAAACTGCTCGAGGAATTGTCACCCGTGTGCACGCTTGACTTTAATAAAGCAAGCAACGCCTTGAACAAAGAAAACGAAAAGAAATTGAAGATAAATAGGCAGTTTTAACGGCCTCAATTAAGAACTATGACTTCCCTTAATTTAGTTTTGATGACTGAAAAATGCTGCATTGGTTAGAGGGGAAACAAAAAAAGAAAAAGGAGAAACCCCATGCACTCGACCGCTCAGCCGCAGCGGTTATCTTGCATGGGTCAAAACTCAAATATTTATGAGCTTTGGAAACAATGGAATTTTAAATTAATTATAATTAGGTAGAAGGTTAGAGCGTATGAAACAAGTTGGGCGGGTTTAACAATTGATCCAGCCCGTTAAACAGAGAAGCCCGTTTTTATCTGCTTCGCAATGCGGCAAAAAAGAATCGGTATGCTTTGTTACAGATCTTCTTTACGAGCTTTAACTCTTTTCTAACACACAGGAATAGGACAAAAATTTACTGCCAATACTAAAATTCATTTCGCAGCATGCCAACCAAATTGAGAGACATCGATCTGAAGTAGAATTTATGACTTGTGAATAAAATAACAATTACAAAATTCAAGGCAAATGAAATCATTAATACTAGTATATATATTATTTTTAGAGGAACGAACACGTTCTTTGCTTGCGTTGCTTTTTCTTTGGTTTCGGTGGCCGTAAAGCGACCTTTATTGCAGCATCAAACACAGTCTTAATATTCTGAAAAATAATAATAAAACAAAAATCAAAATCAGCCTAAGCACTTGAAGGAGTTAAGAGATCAATGCAAATGCTCTGAATGAATGAATGTATTTTGGTACCTCTTGAGTTTTTGCGCTGCATTCCAAGTAAGTGACAGCACCAATCATTTTCTTCAATTCTTCTCCCTGCTCAACATTCTCGCATTTAACGCAGACAATAGCATATTAATTAGAATTGTCATTTGTTACCCATACCTGAGATGTTGTTATTGGCGTTGCTCCAGGATGACCACTCGAGAACTGCTTGTCTTCTCTTAAATCTACACTTCAACATGAACCGTGGCATATATGGTGATGGTCAAATTAGAGAAGGCTAAGACTCAAGATTATTGTGATGCTTAACTTAATGATTTATCGGCTTACCTAGTTTTGTGCCCACAAGCACGATTGGCACGTTGGGAGCGTAATGCCTTAGCTCAGGGATCCACTGTTACCCAGTAAATTATGTTCAAGTTTATATAGCAACTGGATGATAATAATTTTGAAGAAAATATGTGATGCAACGCAACGCGCAAGAACTAATTATTTACATTGAAACAAAAAACGAGCAAGAGAGATGAAAAACCTTTTTGTAGACGTTCTCATAACTGGCCTTGCTGATTAGAGAAAAGGCCAACAGAAATACATCAGCTCCTCTGTAACTTAGAGGCCTCAGCCTGTTGTAATCTTCTTGCCCTGTATGTGATTCACGATCGGATTATGTTAATCAACTATCTTGATCTGAATCACCCTATCTAATGAAGTTATAAAAGCTTTGAGCTTATTACCTGCAGTGTCCCATAGTCCAAGATTCACTGTACTACCATCCACCACAACATTGGCACTGAAGTTGTCAAAAACTGTTGGAATATAGTCCTGCACAGAAAGCAAAATCAATTTCGTAATTTTGAAAACTGATAGCTATGATAACTTCAGTAACGTCAATTTCATAGAAAGAAGCGTACCGTTGGAAAGGTGTTGCTCGTGTAGGAAATGAGCATACATGTCTTCCCTACGGCCCCGTCCCCCACGGTCACGCACTTGATAAATCTTGCTGTACTCATATTTCAAGTCCTTAATTTCTCAGAATATTAAGACGAGAATGGAGAAGAATGTTGAGGATTGGAAAGTATGGAAAGAGTTATTTAACAACTTGATACAAAAGCCTATCACCCACTTGAGCTAGCTATAGTTACGACTCTATTAAATTTGGAATGATTGCTCTCTGTCTTTTCTTTTCTTTAAGTGCAAGGACAGGGCAAGAAATGGGAAACAAAAGTTGGTTTGGTGCTGGCGTTAGTTGGTTTGTTTTAGTGTTGGAGAAGGAAGGGAAAGATTAATGATGATAAAATATAAAGAAAAGATTTCTTGATTAACAAATACACTAGTATGATGAATAAATTATGAACAAACTAAAGTAAATATAAACAAAGTCATAAGGTTGAAAACTATAAATATTGTATGGGTGCTAAGCACTGTTAATGTTGGTTGGCATTGTGCTTATCCAGGCTGATGTCATGTCATAATTATCTTTCTTTTTTTTTTTTTTTTATGAGAGGGGGTTCGTCAAGACGAGCTAAAAAGGAACAAAACGGGGTTGCGTAACCCCAAACAAGTCTTGCGACATAATATAGTAGATACCCACAGGAGGGTTAGAGTAAACGTGCAATTCAAGAGGAGCTGAATGAGCCATATTAGCTATGAAGTCCGCAGCTGAATTTGCTTCACGATAAATATGGGAGATAGAAATCTGCCAATTCCTACTTAGTAGATCCTGGATGGCTATTATTAAAGCATGGAACACATTAGGAACGACCACCTGTTTAGAAATCATTTGTGTAACACCAAGACTGTCCACTTCCACCAACAGCCGTTTTATGCCTACATCCCAAGCAAGAGTTAGGCCCTGAAACAATCCCCATAGCTCGGCCATAAGCACTGAACTCTCCCCAATTTTCATACAAAATCCGAAAATCCAATGTCCGACAGAGTCTCGAAGTACCCCTCCCGCTCCTGCTTCCCAACCATTTTTACACAAGCCATCTGTATTTAGTTTGCACCACGGCCATGGCGGCGGCAGCCATCGAATAAAGATTTCTTTTCTCTGTGGCTGCTGGCTTATAAAGGAGTTGTTAACTTTGTAAATTTCAGAAGCTCTAGCCATAACATCCATGTAGATTGTTGAACTATCCACCAGCTTCCCCGCAAATAAAAAATGATTCCTCCAGAACCACAGCCTCCACACTGCTACACCAAAGATACAATCCCAAAGGAGGGAAGAAGCAATCTTCCATTTATTCTATAAATTTCCAGCAATCCAGTCCCGAAGAATCGAGCTGAATAAAGAGTTATGGTTAGCCTTTGGGACCAGTTTACGCCAAACCTGTTTAATGCAGCTGCAGTCTCTCAAAGCATGAAGAATATCTTCGACCGCACCCCCACACCTATCACTTTCTAGAGGAACATGAATATGCCGCCTAGCAAGCTCGTCGTGAGTCTTCAGCTTCCCATGCATAATCTGCCAAAGGAATAGGCGGATGGATTGCGGCCCTTTCCAACTCCATGGAATCTTCCAATTTCTGTCATGAGCAGCAAAAGGATGATGGCAAAGGGAATCATAAGCTGATCGAACTATAAACATACCTCTTGGATCAAAGCCCCAGAAAATTTTATCAGCCCCAAGATGAGGTGCCGGAGGCATGATTGAAGCAATTTGCATGAGAGTGTAATGCGGCAAAAAAAACTCAAATTTTGACCAGTTCCATCCCCATTTCCATCCGTAAAGTCACCCACAGATGCGTTGATAAGAGCTTGAGGAATCGGCTGGATAGCAAGGCTGAACAAGGGAATATGTTTCGTAACCCAACAATCTAACCAGAAGCGAGTGCTAGCTCCATCACAAATAGACCAACGAGCACCATGCACCGTTGCCACCCACGTGTTTCGGATAGCCTGCCAAATCCGAGACCCCGGCTTCTCTGGAAGGGATCTTGGTAAGTTTCGATTCTCCAGCCCATACTTGGAACAGAAGACTTTCACCCACAGCTTGTCCGAGTTTGATACAACCTCCCAACTTAATTTCATCAACATCGCCTGGTTCATCTCGTCTAGTTTTTTAAATCCCAGTCCTCCCTGATTTTTCGGCATACAAATTTTGTCCCACCCCACCATACTCATCTTGTGACTCTTGGAATTCCCATCCCAAATAAAACGCCTACAAGCGTTGTCGATTTTTTGATGGACCGGAGGAGGGAGTAATGTCGTTTGCATGGCATACACAGGCATTGCTTGCAGAACTGATTGAGCCAGGGTGACTCGTCCAGCAAAGGAAAGATGAGCCGCATTCCACCCAGAAAGCCGCTTCTCCACTTTTTCAAGAATGGATTGATACGTGTCTTTATTTACCCGCGAGTAAATTAAGGGCATTCCGAGATAATCACCCAAGTTATTTGTGACCGAAACTCCCAATGTAGTACCTATGAGATTGGCCTCCCTCGTAGCAACATTCTTAGAAAAGTAAGCTTTAGTTTTCAATTTATTGACTTTAGCTTCCGAACTCCTACAATTCAAAATGTCAAAATTGAAAAGTGACGGGCCAAATTCTAAAAACATTTTCTCTTAAGGGCTAAATTATTTAACAAATACGGATGGAGATATTTATACTTTAAAAAATATTCCAAATACTCTAATTTTAATAAAAAATTTATTTCAAAATATTCACATATAAATTACTATTAAAGATAATTTATTATAAGTCAATGTTATGTAATTACTTTAAACACCTATATAGCACTCTCGTTATTCAATGTATATAGTTCTCAAGCTTTAGACCTTAAAACTTTTATTTCCAACATCTTCATCAATACTTAGATGAATAATATTGAAATCAATATATTAATTTTTATTTTCCATAAATAAAATAATTTTTGCACTCATTATTTTTTAGTTTTCAAAACTAAAGCAAACAAAAGTACTGTAAAGTGTTCCTTTTTTTTTTTTTTTTGCTTTTGTCCTTCTCTTTTCTTCTTCTTTATCTTCTTATTCTCCTTCTTTTTTAGTATTTATCATATATTTCTTATTATTATTTTCTCATTACAAGTTATTTTGGGTGTAAAATCAAATATTGAACATAAATAAACAAAAAAATTCATAAGTAAATTGTTGTTTAATAATTTGTTTACAACTTGACTTAATTATATTATTGTAAAAATTTGTTAATCTCTTGAAATTTGGTATGTTGAATAGCTTTATTGGTGTTGTAAGTAAATAAAGTCAGTTAATTTAAATAGTTTGGTAAGGAAAACTTAATTTTTAAAAAATTAATATATGAGTGTACAAAATAATAGAGTGTTCAAATTAATTTTTAGAGTGCAAATAGCCCCACACAACAAATATTTATACAAACCCTTTGTGCCATGTGAATACAAAATTGAAGAGATATGAATTTGAATGGAATATCTTTAAAACATATTTTACGTATTTATCCATGTAATTTGATTGGCCGGAAAGAAAAGGTTTTAATTAATTAAGTAAAACAAAGTTTTTTTTTCCTTTTTTAAACATAAATGAATTTTATATGGCTTTAGAAAAAGCCATCTTTTCTAATTTAGGTACCGTTTATCTATTTTGTTTGAAATTTGAATGTGTATAAGGGCTAGTTTAGAAATGTTATAAATTTTAAAATAATTATTGTTTACTGTGCTGTTGAAATAATCAACTATAAAGAGAATTAGTTAAACATTTGGTAAAATTTATTTTTAAAAGTGCCGTGAATTTTAAAAGCAATTGTATGTGTTTGATAAATATTATTGTTAAACTACTATAAGAATGTAAATGACTAAACTAGACATAATGTTGAATAAGATTTACTTACACGTTTATAAACATATATACATAATATTTTTATTATGTATATATAATAATTGATGACTAAAATAAATATTTTATATCATTAACTTTGTTTTTTATTTTATTATCTCAATATAATTGATAATGATAATTTTATTTGCTAAGTAATAAGGATCATTTTGAATTTTTATAATATACATGAGGGTATATAGAACTCTATTAAGTATAAAAATGATTCTCAAAATCAGATTTTGAAAAGTTACTCATTCCTTCTTTCTCAAAATTTACTGGAAAATGGGGTAATTTTGTTAAAAGTAATTTCTGAAAATTTTGCCTAACACTAAAATTAGCTTTTAGCTTCTCAAAATCACTTTTGATCAGCCCAAAAGCAATCTCAAACAAGCATTAAATGTTTTTGAAGTCTGAACAGGTCTAAATAATATATATATATATATATATATATATATATATATATATATATTAAAATTTGAATTTAAGAACATCTTATTTGTTTTATAAATAAAAAATATTTTAAATATAGTTATTTTGACATTTATGTTTTTGACAGATGAAACTACAAAAGAATCAAGCTTTATAATTTAGGAAATTAATATATTTAATAGAGATATTTTTGGTATATAATATTTTCTTCAATCTAGTCCTTTTCGCATTCAAATAAAACTCATAAAAGTTTATTTATTTTTAAATGTAAATGTCTAAAAATTAAACATATGTTATAGAAAAGCAAACAAACAAATTTTAGAATGGTGTGAAATTAATAAAATTTCAGATTTCAAACGTTTAACAAACAAGTTCTATTTTCAATGTTAGATAAAAAAAAAGAAAAAAATCATTTAAGACAGCTGAATAAGTTTCTCCAAAAATAAAAAAATAACTGAAACTGAATCATATATTCGGTGTTCAATAAAAAAAATAATAAAAAAATAAACTGGCTCTTCATATAAACTAATTACAGTGAAACTCAATTAGTTTTCATTGGCCATGAGGCAATGTCTGCAAGGATAAGGGTATTTTAAAAATTAATTTTGGATCATGGAAATTATAATCATATGAGACTCAAATTCTCGAGTCCAACAGCTGCAATCTGCTTGTCCATGTAAAAGCGGATGTGGGCACAGATAAAGCCCGCATAAGTGAAGGACATAAATGACATTTACACAACCCTATTATTTGGATTTCATTGAAATTACAACAGATAAACCTCTTTAAAACCCTAAAATTTAGACTAACAAATTATCGGGAAGCCTAGGAATTCTTCGTCTTTTGAGGTAAGAAATAAGTTAATAAAAAATCCAATTTAATAATTTCAGCCGAGCTGGTAGGTGTTTTGTTTCCGTGAGAGGGACATATGATGTTCTAATCTTGCGAGCTTATTATGGCGTTGCAGTGATATTCGTAATTCGTTCTCTTTTCGACGTGTTATATATTTTAGAATAAAGAATCGGAATCCGGATCTTCTTAAGTATAACATCAATCGGTCCGTTAACGGTAGAGATTTCCTTCTCTCTCCTGCAATCTTTTGTTAAATTTGTCTCTAATTCTGTTTCACTAGGGATTAATTTCTTTGAAGTCGTTTATTTTTATTATTATTATTATTTTTTGGCCCCCTTTATTTCTTTCCTCTTTTAATCTTCTTCTTGAATTGCAAGAAGTAACAGCAATGGCAAACAATGGAGAGCTGGGCAACCGCTATGCATGCGCTGCATGCAAGCATCAAAGAAGAAAGTGCACGCAAGATTGTGTGTTTCCGCCGTACTTTCCGGGGAACCAGTCAGAGGAGTTCCAATTGGTTCACAAGATTTTTGGCGTAAGCAACTTGTCCAAGATAATCAAGAATCTTGAAACCCCACAAGATCGGCAAGAAGCTGTTGAGTCCATAAAATGGGAAGCAGCAATGTGGGAGCAAGACCCGGTACATGGGCCACTGGGAGCTTACCGGAAGCTAGAGCGTGAGTTTGAGGCGTTGATGAAGATGAAGAATCAGCAAACTTCTCAACAAATTATTGACTATGGGCGTGGCCCGGTTATGACGACTTCAGGATTGATAAGCTATCCGACCTGCCAACAAGAGCAGGCTCATGTCATTAATAGCAACGAGGCTCCGCATGCTTTTATCGATCAAAAGTTTAACACTTTCGGGCAGCCATCAGATGCAGATTATAATCGGAGCGGACCGACAATGGTTGGTCATAGTTATAATTCCCCTATTAATGATAATAATATTGTTCAAATAATGGAACAACAAGGACCAAGAGCAAGACAGAGAAGAGGCATTGCAACTTCAGGTGATGTGGCTATTAACGATGGTCAGCTTCCGAGAGTAGGAGGAGAATGTTATGATGGTGTTACATCGTATTACGCTCCAACTCTTCCTTCTTCATCACATAGCCAACTGAGTGGACCTTACGCACAGCTGCCTTACTTACATATTAATATTAATGGTTTTGCGCCGAGACGTGAGATATAGGCCAGAACAACGTCCGTGGCGCTGCTGTTCAACATCAACAACAACATGACAAGAGGAAGAGGAAGAGGAAGAGCAAAAGCAGGTACAACGTATTTACTTTAAACAGAACGTACGGCATACAGGGTAAATACTTTTGCGTGGGGGTGAATATAAGTCTTGTATATACATTGGTCTCTAGAAATATTTACTTTACTTTAAATAAGATTTCTCCTTTTTTTTTTTTTTTTTTTTTTTTTGGTATTGAAATGTTTTGCGCTATCTGTTTCAATTTGGGTTAAGATACTGCTAACACTAAAATTCTTAATCTGGGAACACGTGTGTGTGTGTGTGGCTATATAAATAATTCTCTGTGATTTTAGGGAGCATATCTCACCGGCATTGGCTGTATTATATGGGCCATATTGTAAATAAAATAATTTAGTTGACTTGTTTGATAAACATTTGATACTTGAAATTTAGTTAATTTCAGTTTTTTTTTTCTTGTTTTGTTTTGTAACTTATATATGATTTTTAGACATTCATATCTGAATAGAAAAAGTAAACTTTTGTGATTTTATCTTAATGGAAAAAATTCGAAACGAGAAAAAAAATACTCTATTAAATATGCTTATTTTCTTGACTATACAATTTAATCCCTTTATTTACTTTGACTTAATGAGAAAAAAAATCTCTATTAAATATGTTTATTTTCTTGACTATAAAATTTGATCCCTTTATTTGTTTTGAATTATAAGAATATAAATGTCAAATAACCATATTTATGTTTTTTTAATATAAAAACAAACAAGGTGCTATTATATTCCTATATAGATTTTATATTTAAAAAAAACTTTTATATTTCTATCTTAGTCTCTGAAGTGCTTTTTTTTTATGATGATAATTATAAAACTACAAATTCTTATACAAATTTACTTAAATACATTGGTTGAATAAAAATAAAAATTATAAAAATAAATCATATGGGTCAAGACCTGTTAATTTCACCCCATCAATGTATTTATGTCACACCACTTTGTGCAAAACAAGTTTTGTGCAAGGGTTTGTAGTTTTCTTAATTATAAACTACTAAACCTCATATCCAAATAAATTAAATCTCTTGTATTGGCATCAAGAGGTTCAAATTCTAGTTACATGGTTAGGGAAGAAATTGGGATGCCATTAGACTAAACAATATATATATATATATATATATATATATATATATATATATATATATATAATTTAAAAAAATCTAAAGTAACTTTATGAGTTTCATTAATGGAAAATTCATTGAATTTTCTCAAGTGAAAAATTGAATAAAAAATCCAAATATAAAGTCTGATGTATTTTCTGTAAAACAGAGTGACACTAATACTTAAAAACATTTTACTTTTTACTTTTACTTTTTAGAATAACTATTTTACTTTTTAAAATAAAAACATTTGTATATTATCTAAGTTAATTTTATTAATTTTATTTTTTAAAATAATAAAATGATAGGTAAAATTCAATTAAATTTTAAATTTATTATTTTCCTTTAAAATTTAAATTCGATAATCAGTTAAATAAAATTATTTAAAAATCATGCCCATGGGACAATAACTTATAAACTACGAGAATCACATGTCAGGGTCAATTCCTTCGTGGTTTTCTCTCTGCTTTTTTCCAATTGACGTGTAGTTTTGTCGTCACTTATGACGGATTGGCGAACTTTCTTTTTCTTCTTTTAGATTTGCCGGGTTTCTTGTGGTTTTTGTGGACGGGTAGTCTGATTCCTCGAAAGTCAAGATGTTGATTGATTCGGAAAAGCTGACGACTGTGATGAGCTCAAAATGTGTGCTGAGTTGCACTAGATTCCGAAATCTTACGTCACTGATCATGAGAGATCCTCTTCCAGGTCATCGACGCGACATCACCCAATAGTTTGAACCCACTAGAAGGTTGACCTTTTATTTTCTACCCCTCTGAAACATAAAAATTTCAGTATTGCCACCATATTAATATTCTTTAATTTCTTTCTTTTTTTCTTTTCTTTTTTTCAATCAACTTTTCAGTTCTTGTACGACGAAAATATAATATGCGTTAATAAATAATCACATGGGATCGGAGCATGTGACTTTATTATTTTTCTATTATTAACAACTAATGATTATTTTATAAAAAAAAACTACTAGCGACTAATCACATTCTTGTATTTTAATTTAAATTAAGATACAATTTTTCATTGATTTATCTATCCTATTTTGAGAAACATATTGAGTTTTATATTACGATTACAATTCCATTCATGTTTGGCGACTGTGAAGAAATTTCTAAGGATGATTAATCTAGGAAATTAAAGGCTTTTTCATCGTGCAAGGTTGACTGTTGATGGTCTCCTAACATGACTGCTGTGCATTTATGCTTTTATCTGAAAGGACAAAAATATTTTTCCATTCAAAGCCCCGTCAACTTCGTCTAATGTTCTATGAATCGAATCATCCCGGACGAAAATTATTATTATTATTATTTTCCTAAAGGCAAATTATTGGTTTCAATTTTAATATACTTGAGTCTATCATCGAATCACGTTATACTACATTAATTTAGATAAAATTATTTGCACAAATATTTGTGATTCTATAATTATTTTGCCACAAATTATTTAAAAATAAATACATCATTGGCAAGAATTCCATTGATAGAAAGTATAGATTGGAGCTTAATGAATGATTTGCATATATCTAATATAGAGTGAGTTTTAGATCCAAGATCATGTTCTTTATAAAATTGGAAAACTCTATTTACAACATTATAGATTTATTTTTTTGAATGCATTTACCCAAAAAAAAAAGAAATTATAATTATTTTCGTGAAATAAATATTGGAAGTAAAATCAAAACTACTAGCTAAAAGTTATTCTATACCACCCACCCACCCACCCACCAGCCTAAAGCTAAAAAGTTAAAAAGAAACCATAAGCATCCATTCATCAGCCTCATTCCTCTCACCTTCATGGCTTCACGTTGCCTAATAAGAAAATTCCAAAAGCCCCACCTGTGCTAAAATTCCAAACATAAGCTCAACTCTAGAGCCATTTAACTCAAACATCAGCCACCCGAATCCTATAGAATCAGAGCGCGCGATACCCATAAAACCAAAAGAAATAGCCGATCAAAGAAGCCATGTTTCCGGCCTCCCAAATTGAGCTACCATTTAATGAAAATGATTCACAAGACATGGTCATATACCAAGTCATAAATGAATCGACGGCCCAAAATATTTCATTCATGCCTCAAAGAAGCGAAGTTCACACATCAAGCATGCTTGAACCGAAACGGACCATAAGCAAGAAGCACTACAGAGGCGTGAGGCGTCGGCCATGGGGCAAATTCGCGGCTGAGATTCGAGACTCAGCCAGACACGGCCAACGGATATGGCTGGGCACGTTTGAAACAGCAGAAGAGGCTGCCCTGGCTTACGATAGAGCTGCTTTTCGGATGCGTGGTGCTAAGGCGTTGCTTAATTTTCCGGCCGAAGTGGTTGCTGCTCCGTGTCCATCATCTTCGCCATCGCTTGAAAAATCGAATGTAAAATTGAGCTCAATATTGGAGAACAATCCAGAGGTGAGTGGCAGTAGCTCTAGCACGGTTTCAACTGCGACTCAGAGATCGGAATCGGAGTAATTAAGTAGTCAAAGTGCTAGTACTATTGGGGCGAGATTAATTACTTATAGACTAGCTGTTTAAATAATTTTCAGACTAGTGATTACAGGTATGAACTATGAATCATCTAGTTAACTATTAATTAAGTTAATTGTTAAGCAAGGCGTGAAATATTCCCAATTTAATTATTCAATGATTTTAGATGCGTGAAAGTTTTTTGAACACTGTGCCTTTACAATTTAGTGCTTTTTCGGTTTTTGGTGTACAATTTCAAGTCCATTTACTTTAATCCTAAACGTTTGACTTGAGGAGATGCATGGATTCATTCGTTGTGTTATGCTAACTGCAAATTGCAAGAAGTAATATGTGAATTAATTAGTAGAACTATCGGCTCATTCAGTTAACAGTATGAGTAGGCAAGGGAAAATCATGGCCAGCTGATCGATTCCATGAGAAAGTAAAACAATAAATATTAGGCCCAACTCAACGAAAATTAGTGTGATTTTTCTCTTCTATATGACGGTTGCCTTCCACGAAGTGGTCCAAGAAAATTTGGTTGGTGAATCAATATAAACCTTGTATTTGGTTTAACATTATTGGAAATCAAATTTGACCAAAATTTTTTTGCGATGATCAAATCCAACTTGGGATCGTCTATTCAGATCTTGTCTGTCTGTTTACAAGTCTTCAACTTGGTCCCGTGTTCACACACAATCAAATTTAATGATAAATGTTTATTTTGCGACGACCCACCAGAAGAGCCAAAAAGAAAGTCGGTGTATTTTTCTTTAAAATACACGTTTCCCAGACATAATACGAATATCTACAGAGATAGAATTAATAAACTTGATTTTTCTAGGAAATCTGTTAGGGAAGGAGCCAAAAGTGGATATGCACCAGAAAGGAAAGTAGGACGAGTGTCGTTTGAAGATTTAATTCGAATTTGAACGACTCGTCGTTTATATTGTTCTAGAATGCACAATTGCATAGGGATGGCAATGGGGAAGGGGAGGGGAGGGGATCAACATCCATGTACCCATCCTTGATGCTCTGCATATGTCTCCATTCTTTTCCCGTCCCGGTCATAATTGCTTGAGGGGATCCGAGTCTCTTCTCCGAATAATAACAGGAGATCCCTGAGGGTCCCAATCCTTGAATAACTGATATATTTTTTTAGTTTTCAAACTTAATTTAATCATATTAATCTAAAAATATATAAAATGAAATAAAAAATGATCATGAATGAGTCTTATATTTCATTCTACTCCTTCAAACTTTTGGTATATATAATATTCAAATAATGATTTTCAAAACAAAATTCAAATAATGTGATTTTTATACAATATTGACGTGATTGTTGTCCATGAGTAATGATACCTATTGATCACCGACTATGACGCAACAAAGTCGCATGTGTGGCTGTTAGTTGACGTTGCGATGAGTTAGGCTACTCGGTAACTAATAACACAATGTGCTACTAGGCTATGATGAGATGAAGACGAGTTGGGTGCTTACTACTGCACAAATAAATTGAAAAGGATGAGCAAGACTGTGAGAAAGTGATTTAGAGTTTGATTTGTGAGTTATGAGCTTGTGAGATTGTGTGCTTTTGGTTATAGTTAAGTCTGAATTATATTAAACATTTTATATTAACTAATATTTATATTATTTGTATAAATATTTTGATATTTGTTATTTACACCAATATTTAATATTTTATAATTTATTGACTAATAATTCTAGAAAAATAAAAATAAAAATAAGGAAATGGGGAAATAGGGAGGGGATGGGGATGGAGATTCCACCTCATCGCCGTTTCTTTCTCGAATAAGTAATTGGGTAAAAAATCGTTTCCGTCCATTCTCCGAATAAGAAATTGGATATAAAATTGTCCCCATACCCTCCTCAAATGGAAAAAATCCTCAAATCCCCCATCCCCATAGAGATTTTTGTCATACCTACAATTGCACACAACTTCTCGGCTCTCTAGTAATTACTTGGTTTTAAATAAGAATACATATAATATGTTCATAACTTTATCCACGTGCAAGCTGCGCTGAACTTAATCTAAATAAATTTTTAGATATTTTAAAATTGTGAATGTTATTATCTTTCATTTGATGCTGTTCTGTCCAGCCAGACCATTCAAAGAATCAAAGTTAAAGACGGAAATATTCATGTGTAATGAAATTATTGAAAATGATTTATTTTGTACTAGTCAATATACTGTGGGTATGTTTGGAATTGCTTTACCTTCCCAAATAATTAATTCCTATAAACATTCTCAAATACTTAACTTTTCGAATAATTTTAAGATGTCTGGTAATGGGTAAATTAAGATTACGAGAGAATCACTTTTTAAATAATTCGTAATACATTGTTTAGTAATTAATCATAAATTATATTCTTTATAGATACAATTATCAAACTGGTACATAATTACTATGATAATAAAAAAATTTAACCATTTTTTATTAGTAAATTAAATTCATACAAATCAAATTCTAATTAAAAAAAAATTTAATGAAGCAAATTAATGTTTTTAAATTGATAAAAAAAAGCCACCGGAAAACTTAGTTGTTATTGCCGGCCACCGCGCCCCCGCCGTATCCGGTGAATATAGTAACCTTCCGGTGTCACCGCCATGACTATGAGATCATAAATTTCTCGATCTACGTAATGGTCGTGTTCTCGTTGAAAGAAAAAATTACGACAGGGGTTCACGAACCACCAAAAGAGCGGCAGCCACCACAACGCCGCCAGTTGCTTTAGGTGCGTGTCGCTCCTCCGTTTAGTTTCATCCGATGAAAAAACTATCATTGTATAGATCGAGAAATTCTCGATATGATAACATACGGTATGTCGTCGTAAGGTTAGTATCACCGGCGACGACGACGTCATTGCGGTGGGCAGCGGTAGTTTCAATTCACTGGCGGTTGTTTTTTTTTTTAATATTTTGCTTGATTTTTAAAATTAAAATATTATTTATTGTTTAATTTTGTTAGAATGATATTTTTGTAAATAACTAATTTCTTCAAGGGCAACCTTGGTATTCTACCTTACCAAGACAGATTATCACCTAATTAAATTTTAAAAGACTACTATTTCCTACTTCTAAAAATCAATACAAAAATAATTATTTAAGAAACATATTGCTTAACAATGACTTTTAAAGTTTACCAAACATATTTTTGTTGTTAGATTGTTAAATAAGTAATTATTTGGCAATCTGAAGTAATCCAAAATAGGAGTCTGGCAAACAATTTGAAATACTAACTAGACAACTCAAGAGGGGTGAATTGGATTCTAAAAATTTAAGCAACTAAAATTTAATGCAATTTAAACTAAGTAACTAAAATCGAAATAAACAATTTAATGTGCAATGAAAAATAAGAGATAGGATAAGAGAGAGTAAATATGTGATTTTTACGTGGTTCGACCAACTATGCCTAATGCTTACGTCTACGCCTCCAAGCTCATCGGGCTTATAGATTTCACTAAGTAAGCCTCCAAAACTCCAACAACTCTTACAATTGACTTCCAAGGTGTCAATAAACTTTTACAACAAAAGATTATCCCCAATCTCTTAATCCAAGTATATTCCAACACTTACAATCACTCAAAAATCAAGATTACAAATGAATTTTCTCTCACAGAAAGTATTTGATTACAAATGAAAGATCAATGTGTGAACAAGTGAAACAAAAATATTTTTAAAGCTCAATGATAACTCTTGGATCTCTTAATGTTTGAATTTGATTGAGCCATTTTATAGTTGGAGTTGAAAACTAACAATTGTTGACTTTATGCATGAAATCGGATTACCATTTAGCCTTTATTGGATCCCCATTTTGACTTGAACAAATGACTATTGTGTTATAATTTCAAATTGTCGAATCACCGTTGTCTAGATACCGGTTTGCCGTCAGTGTCCAAAAGCTAATTTTCAACTCTGTTCGATGTCAGTTAGTTGTTATCTCACAAACGGTTAGCCGTTTGATACAGTGAAATTATTTTCTAAAATTATAATTTTACCTCAAAACCTTCTATAATTATATTACAGCTTAAATCTTCATAAAACTTTACAAACGAGTCAATTTCCAGAGTTTCGAGACAATACTAATTGATGTCAAAGTTTTTAAAACTTTTTTAATTAGACCATGAACTTAAAAAACAATCAATTTCATTAAATCACTTTTCTTTTAAGTATAAAACCTTTATTTTATCAAAATAATGATTTATTTAAAATGTATGAAAAAAATTTGAGCTTTTAAAAACTTAATCATTCTTAATCTTATTTGTTATTATCAAAATCATTATTATACACATACATGTTAACACAATTTGATTTGATATGATATGATCTATTTTATATTGAAAATTTGAGTTCAAATCATATTCGAATGAAAAATCCAATTTGATTGGGTGGGATTCTGTCTAACCCGATCGGATTGCGTTCGAATCAAGTTAAACTCGATCCATTTCAAAAAATCGATCGGTTTAGACCACAATTAAAAAAATTATTAAAACAAAAAAAAAATCTAAAACCTAAATACCTAATCGATTAAGCCTAAAACCACACACACAGAGCTCACACCACATCACGCACCTAGCTTAGACCATAGGGCGGCGGCACCGACATGAACCAGGCAGTCACCGAGGCAATGCACACGCACACACATATCCAGTGACTGACGCCAGCTGCCGCTGCAATGTGAAGCTAGTCCACCGCGACGCGCCGACGTGACCTACTCCAGCTTGTTCCATCGTGACCATTGCTGCAGCTTGCTCCACCGACCACCACCTTCTTAAATCCAAATCTAGTGACTTTTTTATGGTATACTTATATTACATTAAATAATTAATTATGAATTTTCGTTATATCATCTGTATTATATGATATGTGCTATGTATGATCGTGATGTGATGTAACTGTTTGATACTTGTTATTTTCAATTTGAAAAGCATTATAATTCAGATATATACTTTTGCTCTATTATGTGCATTCCTTTTACCCATCATAATTCATACATAACCATTATAATTGAGATAATTTTTTATCTGATCCGTCGATCGTTGAAATACAAATATTGTGTTTGGATAACTTTTTTTGTCAACCCGACTAACTCAAAATCAGATCGGATTGATCGAACCCAAATTTACGTACCCCTCAATCCCAAACATACTTTGAGAGAGATCAAAGGGATATTATATATATATAGTCAAGTAACATATCAGTATTGCATATTTCTCTGCTTCTAGATGAACAAATATTACAAATGTAATGAAATGTAATGTTATGCCAACTAATCCTCTTCTTACCTAACAAATAATGCCCAACTACAAAATAAATCAACAATAATCAATGCCATGAAGTTGCTATATAAATTTACAGAAGTGTGTGCGTGTGTGTGTGTATACGCTGGAGAAGTAAATTTTGATCAACTCTGGAAACGTTTCATGCTGCTACCTCTCCTCTTAACTTGTTTTCATAAAGAAGATAGTAAACTGTCCAAATATTCACTGCCCAAGTCCTGAAACTCAAGCACGTCCAATTCATGGCCAAATGCACTTTCCATGCTGGCCGTTCTCTTTATTGGAGTTGCGGGCTCATCAATCATCGTATAATTCGTAGCACCAATATTTTGGTATTCCCACTCTCTCGATGCTCTCTTTCGATTTCGAGAGCTAGAAATGTTATCATTCTCTTGAGAAATGGTCATCATACTCAAATCATTGAATCCGGCTCCTGAAAATTCAGTTGCCATAGCATTATTAGCAACTTCCTCAAGTGGGAAATTAAGGTGAGCCTTGGGACCTCTAATTCTTAAAGCAGCCTTGTCATAAGCCAAAGCAGCTTCCTCAGCTGTGTCAAAAGTTCCAAGCCAAACTCGGGCACCTTTCCTCGATGAATCCCTTATCTCCGCCGCATACTTACCCCATGGACGCCTTCTCACTCCCCTATAGTGTCGCGTAGGTGTAGCCACCTTCTCCACTCTCATAGCATTCATTTTATTAGGCCCTGGTTCGGCACTACTGGCAGTGTTACTATTAATACGGCAAATCTTGGAATCATCACCAGTAGTATTACATTTATAGGATTCCTTGGTTGTAGGGATAATTCCATCGAGTAGTTCCTCCCAAGCCTCAGCTCCCATCGAAATCCATCTCCCAAGACTTGGTAGCCTTTCTAGAATTTCAACTGAGCCATCAAGACTTGGCATTTCTTCCCATGATGATGATTTTGAAAATTCCGATGCGTCGCTTGTTCCTGATCTTTGGATTCTTCCGTCTTCACTACTACCAATGAAGTTCGCCCATACATTCTCTAATATTGATTCAGGTACTGCATCATGATCATTTTTTTGTGTAGCCATGTTACTGTGACACATCTCTCTCTCGATATCCCTAATAATTAATTTCTTATATTTTAGATTAGAGGATGTTGTCAGTTGGGAAATAAACATATATATAAAGCTTACTTAGACGCGTAATTTTAACAATTCATCTATGGATTTTATTATACACAATGAATGGATACCCAGTTGGAAACTTGTGCTTCAATTCACTAACCAGCTAAGTTAATGGTGGATAGTTCGATTTTGAACATTGAGAATGAGGTGGTTAGTTGACTTGTGTAACCATTATAATAATTTGTGCTGCTAAACCGTATATAGATGCCATGTATATTGTATATAATATCGCAAGCCCTTCCTTTAATTCATAATCAATCGAAGAAAAAACAAAGAATTAAGGAAATGTATAGCTGGCTAGCTAGAATATGCATGATTCGTCATAGACTTATTGACTTTGTATTTGGACATTCGTATTTCAATTTATCTCCATTAAGTGAATTTTCCTAAAGATAATAATTCCTATGTCTTCCATTTGAAGAAAAAAAAAAGGAAAAATAGGAGGGAAACATATTTTCATGTCAAAGTTTTCCTTAAAGACAACCTGTGACCATAACAAAAAAACGATGAAAAGACTTGTTTGCATCTTTTTCTCATTTTAATTTATTGATCTGAGGGTAATTTCACAGTATCTCTTTATGAATTGACTATCTTCAAATCACTTTATTATTTTTGAAAATTATAATTTATTTCTATTTTTGTTAATAATGAAAAAAAATTAATCAACTAGTTCCCATTTTTCTTTTTTTGGTGTATTAAACTATCTAGTAACTGAATATCACATTGAGTTCCGATTAATCTATATTCGAGCCAGGTATGACCATTAGAATGACAAAACTCTCCTAAAAAGTATTTAATGCAGCTACATTTCCAAATCTCGAACCATTTTTCTTATCTTTTAAACAAAAATGAGAATAACTTAAAAATTTCAAAAATAAAGAGAATAATAATTTAAAAATAATCAATTCACAAGAAGATAATGTGAAATTTAGCCTTGTTATAAACTGGTATGAATTAGTAAAAATTTAGGCTCACGCGTGAAGTTGAAAGAAGGAAGATGATTGGTTGTTAGCGGCAATAACAAAAAGCTGAATAGCCATTATACAAATCACCTTTGACCCATTGTTCAAGTTACTTCATTCTCAAGGATAAAGTTTGTGTGATATTAATAAATAAGTGGAATAGCCTTTTGAATGTTACTTTGAAGACACAGTTCACTGTTTCAAATCCTTGTTCGGCCGGATGATCAAAATAACATAAAAAAGTATGCAACTGCATATTCGACCTATGATCATCTTGATTTTTTTCTTTCAAAAAACAAAAAAAAAAGAAATTTCATTCTTAAATGGGTTAATTTCTGTGGCGAATGTACAATAGAAAGACTATTACAATAATCCTATAATCTTCATTATTTGATATTTCTATTAATTTATGTTATTAGTACGTAGTGTGAAAATCCACAAAGGCAATACGGCTGGGCGCTGAGCCGGTCATCGATTTCTTGCCACCCAAGAATTGCCACCTTGCAGATTGGAACATAGATAGATTGAAAAATGTGGGGCGTTTTATATTGTAATAAAAGCGTCACACGCTTCTTCATAAACAATAAAATCCACCATGACTAAAGGCGAGATTTACAAGTTTTAAAATCAAAGCAAGCTGGAGTTTTATTCAAATAACTTATAACTTGATCTGTATTCAATGCATTGAAGATAGAGACTTCGCTATAAAACTTGTACAATAAATTATCATCAGCGAATTAACTCGCTTGATTTATCTATACTCAAGAATGTTTTCATGGCTAAAACGTTTGACTTTAATTTTAATCACTTTTGCTTCTATTTAGAGTAAAACGAGCTCATTAACTGGCAATGTGTCACAAGTTTATTATGTACCTTTATAAGTATGACTATGCATATGGAAGTAGCAGTTGTATATAGTATCTGTCTATTATGATGCCCTTTTGGAAGTAGTATTAAGCTTTTGTAGTTAAAGAATAAGAATAAATATTATGCCTCCTATATCATTATATAACTCTTTAACATTGTTTGAATCATTTAAATCGTTATCAGTTGATGAATGCAGTAATTGTTTTGTGGGCTACTAAGGATTTGATGTTGCTATGCGGTAACCTAAGATGGTGAGATATTGGATGCTTGGACCTTTAAACATAAACTCACGTTGGGTTTGAAACAATGTTCCAAGCGGGTAACAAGTCATTTTCATCCCTAAGATTTAATGTAATATATATTTCATCCCTACTTTTCAAATAATATCCTAAAATATTCTTCCGTTAACTCACCGTTAGTTTAAAACTATTAACTAGTAATTCACTAAGGTTAAAACATGATTTTTCATTAAAGTGATACAAACTAGATTAAAATAATTTTTTATACAATTAAATAACACTACAAAGTATGCAAAATTTATTGATTTTTTCTTAAACGAAATCAACGATGATATAATTTAATATAACCATTTAATAATTGTCATAATTAACAAACTGTAATTAACACAATATCTTTAAATCATTTCAAGAAAAATTCAAAAATACCAACAATTTTTATGTGCTTGCATGTGCCGACTGCTGAATATCTTTTTTATCTTCAACTCAATTCAAGCCATTTTACAGTGCAATTAGAGAGTATACTTATATGAATAAGAAAATTATGATATTTTTGGTACTTAGATCTAGGGTTTATAGGGTTTACATGCCGTCAAAATAGAAAGAAGTGAAAAAAGAATTATTTGAAATAGAAGTTTTTCATCTTTTTAGGTATTTCTTATTTAGTGTGATTAGTTAAAATTATTTTTAATTATATGTCAACTTTTATTTATTTTTTTAATTTTCTCTTTGATGAAAAATATTTTTTTATCTTTAATGAATTACTAACAAACGATATTCAATTAATGATGAGTTAATAAAAATATGTTTTGAACTATTATTTAAAAAATAAAAATGAAATGAATTGTTGTATGAAACTCTATGAATAAGAAAGATTTTTTCCTGTTACAAGCGTGACCCAGTACCTTGATATTAATTACAGCATTGAAAGCAAATGAAAGCAAATATTAATTTGCAAATCAGAATCAACTGCCGCCGCTTCCGTTCCAGCTATAAGCATTCAATGAAAAATAAACGTGGATTTTGCTTATCTAAAACATTTATTGCTTGCATGAGCTTCGTCATTAAAGCAGAAACATATTGTGACAAATCAAATCTTGCCTCTTCAATGAAATTGATTGCCGTAATATACAACAAAATTAACGAAAACTTTTTAAAGTATATCGCTGATAAAAAGAATACTTACTCTTAATTGAGTGAACAAATTGATAGTAATCTGCAAAAAAAAAAAAATCTAAATTAATAGAATTACTCAGAGAATAATAATTGCACATTTATAAGCATTTATTTGTGGGCTGCGACGATTTGCTTTGTTGCTTTCGGAAAAGAATGGCCAATATTGCGAACCAGTAATTCATATCACAATTTGTACACTCAGTTTCTCCAAGCAGCACACATATTTCTTGAAGGATTAATTTAATTAGTTGTTCCATAGCTGTCGCTCTCCTTTCTGCTGATCATTACATTGTTTAATTTGCAAATTATTAATCACTTGGCAATTTAACTATTTGATGCAGCTTCCTAAAATAAATAAATAAAATAAAAATCGATGCAACTCTTTCAATATTAGCTTTTTCAAGTCCTGCTACATTCTGTAATTTGCTTTTGCTATACGTGCACGCGTGGCTCAGCAGAATATACAATTCCAGCTAGGGGCCAATTCACACGATCAATTCTTTTCTTAATTGGTACCATGCTTGCCCCTGTGGTTCGCATCTTTAATTTCGTGTTAAAGGCCCCGCCAATACCAATACTGAAATGTAATTGAATCCGAATACACGATTGCATCCATACTGAAATTATTATTGAGAATAATAATTGGACCATATGCTTGTGTGATCACAGTACTGAATGATAAAGTATAGTTGTTTAGAGTCTCGTTTAAAAGTTCCTCATTATTAAGTACTTAAGTTGTCATATTGTTCGTTACATGATTTGTTTCAATTTAAAATCAAAACACGTGCTCTTCATTAGTAACTAAATACACACAGCCGTACTCTTGAAACCACTTCTATTTTAGATCTAATGGTTAAAAAAGAAAAAAATACAAACTAAAGGTATGATGCACCAGTTGCATCATCGTAGTTGGATCTAATTTTGAATTTAAAAAATAATATAAGTGTCAATAACTTTGCCTATAAAATCTGAATTTCAGAACTCGACCACGTTTGTTTGATCAGGAGTAAATTTTTTAATTAAATCACTTTTTTTTTAAATATGTATAAATTATTTTTTGATAGCTTATAAGTTGTTTTAATATATATATATATAGTAGTTTTCTGGTCAGAGATTTTAAAGTACGGGAAAGTCAGGGAAAGCTTTAAAACCACACGGCTTTAAAGGCTTACAGTTTTAAGCCTTTAAAATCATGCGGTTTTAAGCCTTTAAAACCGTATGGTTTTAAAGGTTTCTTACACTTTTTCGTACTTTAAAATTCATGACTGGAACATTTCTCTCTATATATATATATTAGACTTATTTTTCAATCAATTGACTACCGACAAAATTTATATTTCCAAAAATAATAAAGTTCCTTGTCTAGTTTACAAGTTTTAAGCTTCGTCAAAACACAAAAGTAATTTGTATATATATATGTAAATGTAATGTGTTGGGACCATCTAAATTAAAAAGCTCAAGAATGTGTTGGGAGTTGGGAGTTGGGACTATAAGCCTTTCTGGAAGAAACGCTTCTATTTATGAAGTGGCCCCCTCATTATCACAATTGTTTCTCAAAAAACTAATCAAATATATATGTATCAAAAAACTCTTTTTTAACTCTTTATTCTTAAAGTGATATTTAAGGGTTATTCACTGAGGTCTTAATTTATCGGTGTTACGAGTTAATTACATCTGTCTGCGGACATGCAGCATTCTTACTGAAAAAATTCCGTCCAAGAAAGCCATATAGATCGTTTACTATTGAAAATGCATAAAACTTTCAATTATCCAGGAATTAAAGTAATTAAGATCAAAGAAATAAAGGATTACATCACTTGTTTGCCTCGAAAGCTATTGAATAACAGTCTGTGACTTTTGAGAATTCTACGAATCGAATTTGAGTGTATACCTGCAAAAGATATTTTGATGCTTAAGTTAGTGTTTATCTTTAAAAGAGCTTTTGGATCTCCAAGAATCTGAAAATTTCTGATGATTATTAAGGAAATCAGGTAAAAATCATTTTCTTGATCCTTTTGACCTCTATTTATAGACTCAGAGGCGCGGTGTTGGTAGGAGATTCTATCTATCATTCGTCTCCTTCGTTTAATTTACACTGTCAGATTTGATAACTATTCTTGTTTGCATCTGACTTTCTTACACGTGATTCTACTAGTAATCACGTGCTGCTTTATTGTTAATATTCGAGTCTATTCATTGTCAGCTTTCTCCAGTTCTTTCATATAAATCATCATGTAGTTATCAATTTCCAATATGGAGTTCACGTAAACCATATCCATATTAGTTTCTAATCCACAATTAGTATAAACTGTAGATGTATTGATTTTTAATTCAAGATTAACACAAGTTATTTCTGTTATTCAAATTAACAATTTTAATAGACTTGTGATGCAATGTAAGTGGTTATATATACATATTTTTTTGGCACTTACAACTATAATCTTGTCAAAGTTTAGGTGGAGTTAATGATTTCTTAATGTATTTTGTGAACTAATGACTTGCATCATTTGATTGAAACAATAATCGCACGATTATGACACATAATAACATCCAAATTCTTAAACTAAATTATATTTCCTTTGATGAGACCACGCTTAAGGTTGATTTTGGCAAAAAGCAGTGGAGACCCTAAGACTAATAAGGAAACGTTTGTTGGTTTGGTTTCCAAACTGCAGCAACCTAATAAATTAGAAATAGTGACGAAATCATCAGAATTTATAAAATTAAAAAAAAAAAAAGCTAGAGAGGGTACTTTTGTCATTTAGAAATTCGACTTATTAAAAAAAAAAAGGCCAAATGTGGAAGTGGAACCTATAAAATGAGAGTTATTTCACCAATGATGATGATGAACACTCATCAGTTCCTATTAAAAAAAACAGATATGGAACTGTATCATAAATATTATAAGCTGCTCCTTCTTCTTCTTCTTCTTCATCTCTTTCTCTGCATGCCATTCTTCAGTTCAGGAGCACAAGATCTAAGGAAGCAAAGGGCTTGGAATAATTCGGTTTCAGCTATGTTTGTGTTTGGAGACTCAACTGTGGACCCTGGAAATAATAATTTCATTAGCACAGCATTTAGAAGCAATTTCCATCCTTACGGACAAGATTTTGAGAACCAAACAGCAACCGGAAGGTTCACAAATGGCCGGCTCACCACTGATTTTGTAGGTAAATTTTAAACTTATACAATATTGGAAAGCTAATTAATTTATTATCATTAATTTGCAGTTCAGAAGCGGAAATGTGACCGAATTTTGGTTTATCGCAGCTTCTTATGTAGGCCTCAAAGAGTACTTGCCTCCTTATTTGGACCCAAATCTTAGCATGGAGGACCTTATGACTGGAGTTAGTTTTGCCTCTGCTGGCTCTGGATTTGACCCACTCACGCCAAGAATATCTGTCTCTCCCTGCACCTATCTCTTTATATGTATATTCACGCGCACACATTCAAAAATGTGTGATGATATATATTAATATCATAGATTGCTGCTGATAAGCAATTTTATTACATGTGTTTTTCCATTACTTTCAGGAAGTTATTGACATGCCAAGGCAACTAGAGTATTTTAAGGAGTACAAAAGGAGAGTGGAATCAGCCATTGGAAAGCAAAAAATGGAGCAACATATAAAGAGAGCCGTTTTCCTCATTAGTGCTGGCACAAATGACTTCATTGTCAATTATTATGCTCTGCCAATTCGAAGAAAGACCTACACGCTCTCAGGTTACCAGCAGTTTCTCTTCCAACAAGTTAAACAGTTTTTGCAGGTAATTTGGCCCCCTCTCAATTTCCTAAATCACTAATGTGTTAATTTAGTTAAAAGAAAACACAAAGTTTATGCAATTAGTAAAAATGAAGTATACGGGCCGCTTCATGATGTTGGCTTTCTGCAATTACCTTCTTGTCCCATCTATTTATACACAATAATTTATTTCACACACACACACACACACAAGTGTTATAGTAAGGTACTTTCTTGCCGACGAAAAGTTTCATTTAGCAAGCAAGGCTTCATCAGTTAGAGATATTAATTGAACATTAATGATTTGTGTTCCCTGGCCATTTGAGATTCAGAGGATAGAATTTGACCACATCCACATGCATGCAATAAATAGTAAGCGATATAATGTAGAGACGTCTGCAATTCTTACTTCTTAGTCGTAACATAGCATAACGATTCATTGGATGGTGGTTGCTGCTGGATCCCAAACAACTGTCGTCATAAGCTGCTAACAATGATGTGGGTCTGGGTCTTTACAACTTTGTACTTGCTGCCTGCTGGATGCTAGTATTGCCGGTGAGAATATCCATCCCAACTGTGCTTGAGCACTCTAGTTACGGTTCCAACGCTAATAGCTTAAACTAATTCCAAAAAGAAATTGTCAAAATCCTCACACGAAATTAAAATCTACGTCATCAACAACAATAAAACTCATTAATTAATTATTCATAAAATTTAGCAAAATTCGATAACAACTACATCATATGTGTGTGGGTAGTGATAGATTGATGGTGATGGTGGCCATATCGGTGATGGAAATAGGTGATGAGTGAAGACAATGCTAGAGAGAAGGAACAAGAAAAATAATAATAAGGGATTAATTGAAAAGTAGGGGCGGATGAAATAATAGGAGGGGTCAAATTATTCTCCAATTAATCCGGGGACAATGCGTTCCCTGGGCCAGAATTGCCTCGGCTCACTGCTCCTAGGTCTATAGGCTAAGCCCAAAAGAGCAATTAACCCCGCAGTAGCCCATGAGTGTCGCATTCAGAACAAGCTCGTCGTCGCAATCTTTAATTTTGATAGCTTAATAATCTAATAAGTATTTAGCTATTGTTTGTGTGTTTAATAATAAATTTATATTACAGGGTTTATGGGAAGAAGGAGCCAGAAAAATCGCAGTGTCAGGGCTGCCTCCAATGGGTTGCTTGCCTGCTGTTATCACCCTTAATTCCTACAATGCGCTTCTTCAGCGTGGCTGTATAGAAAAGTACTCCTTCGTCGCCCGACAATTCAATTTAATGCTCCAAAATGAAGTGAATTCCATGCATTTTGGCACAGCCCATCTTGGTGCCAAAATCTACTTTGTTGACATATATGCACCGCTGGCTGACATGATCCAAGGCAAAGGAAGACTTGGTAAGAATTTTCTTTAATTTGGCTAAAATTTCCGTGATTATTTGCAAATTTATTTATTATTAAAAAAATTCTTTTGAGTGGATTATTTATATATATATATTGGCAGGATTTGATGAGGTAGATACTGGCTGTTGTGGGAGTGGATATTTGGAAGCGGGGTTTTTATGCAACCCAAATTCAATCGTGTGTGCAGACCCATCAAAATATGTGTTTTGGGATTCAATACATCCAACTGAGAAGACTTGCAACAACGTCTTCAAGGCCTCTCGTTTTATCATAGACGATATAATTGGAGGCTAAATTGTGGTTTAATTATTAAAAGAAAATCCCAATGTTTAATAATGTTATGAGCTTTTAAAGTAATTGAATCAATTAATTGTTTGGTATACTTTTTTATTTTTTAAAGTGTAGTTGGATGTTTTTATAAATTTTATTGTTAAACTATTATATAAAAAAATGACTAAAATAGTCAAAATATTTGATGAAATTTACTTACACATATATAAACATGTAAATATAAAATAATGTTTTAGTTGCCGGTCTCATATTTTATTAAAGTAAAAGACCCTCTAAAAGAAAATAAAAACACATAATATAATATTCTACAACATGAAAATGCGCTCCACTGAGATGTGTATATTGGCTTTTATTGTTTATCTTTTACTTGGTGGACTGCGCTCTAAAGTGGTCTAAAAATATTTGTCACATGATACTAATGGATTTCGTTATGCTTTGTTAAGGGGTTTGACACATTTTATTTGCATTTATCTATTATTTCTTTAACAGAAGTGTTTGGGGGTAATACCTCGACAAGACCAGCCACGACGGGCAGGTATCTGATAGCAGGATTCTGCGAACAGGTATATTCCGCGGAGATATGGTAGCAGGGGAACACGAGCAGGAATGTTTTGCTTGTACACGAATGCACTCTCCATGGGGCCGTAGCGGGAGCCGGCCTCCCACCAGGAGCACAAACGATCCCTGCTAGAGTTCGAGGTGAGGAGACCCGGTCATTGACGGTTGGTAGGACGTGCACTCCTACCCGAGAATCAAGGCACGAAGTCCATCCAGCCACGACTACGATAACGGAACGCCCACGTCCGAGAGTTGGGGGAGGTAATGGTCGTGGATTGTGGAAGGCCGAGATTCAGAGGGAGCCTATAAAAAGGTAGCCAACGAAGGAAAAAATGTTAGATTTTTTTACATTGAAACATAGATAAAAAGAGCTCTGGATAACTGATACTAAAAAGAAGCCATAAGATTAATGGCCGACTTTTTCAGGAAAAGACCTACGTTTCTGACTTGAGTGTCGGAGGGTTTACGCCGGGAAAACACCCGGTGTGCTCTGACTTGTTTTTGTGTACGCAAGAGTCTATAGAGAAAAGGTCTTACGAGAAGAGATCCTGATCGTGGTCGAGTTGGTTGAGGAGAGATCTTGGTCGTGGTCGAGCAGAGAACCAAAATGTCGCATCAACAAGAAGTTCTCCCTCGTTTTAGTGAGGGAACAGATTGTGGGTTAGTGGAAGGCCAGCCCAGCAAAGAGCGATCGGTCAAGATATTATTCCTGAAATATGGGGATTTCATGAAGGTGATAAGGAGATTTAATGAAGGGGAACATCACATTATACGTTAAACAGATTGCTGAATTATTAGGATGTCCTTTTTTTTCTGAAAGCGAAGAGATTGAGGAAGTAGCGGAAAAAATTAGCGAAGCCATGTATTTTCGATAATATTAAAGATTTTGAACTAAACAAGAATGTTAAACGGTAAAGTACCAGGTCAAGGGGGAGACTGGAAAAATTAATTTACTCCAGCAATGACGGAAAGCTTGGTGAAATTATTGGAAGAAAAGTTTGTTGGCTCTGGCCTCTGGGCTCACCTTTGTAACCTTATAGAAGGTTTCAAGTTAATTGATTTCAAGTGCTTGCTTTTGTTTCATTGATCAATAAGTACTTGAATCTCTTAGAGGATATGGTGAAATTGGTGCACGTTAGTTTATATTTAGAATCTCAATGTATCTTAGTGTTTTCTACGCTTGATATGCTGTTTCAGTATGGATCGCGTTGAATTTGTCTCAAGTCTCAATTATTCCGAACAAAAAAATAATAATAATAAACAGGGACGCATAACCTTTTGTCAGAAGTCGATGTCCTTAATTAGAACAACGCATTCACATCGAGTGATTCCAGACCCTGTCGGGCAATAATTTGATACATTTTTTGTGTTGGGTGAACAGCATCCCAGAATATATATTTCCCAGCGTCAGTGCAAGTGGTCAAGCCTCTACATGTATCCCCAAATTCCACCGTTCCTGTCCCACAACACCCTTTCGCAGTTTCGGTAAAACCTGCCATTTTTTTTCCCCCAAAACAAACATCAGTCACTCAAAACTTGTTTCAAAGCCAAAACAGCTTGCGATGCAAAATACTGACCATATTTTTTGGGTTTGTTTACAGCGTCTAGGATAATATCATAACAATCAATATAAGCAGCTTTAATCCCTATTGTCCTTCTGAGAATGGCCAACTTCTCTCGAATCTTGGAGTTCAACGAGGCTGCCACCTTGTTGTAACTTTCTACACATGCTGTTTGGTCTTGTAGAGTCTTGACAATTGGCATGCAGCCCAAGGGAGGTACCCCAACAACCACCAATCTTGTGGCTCCTAGACTTTTCATCGCCTGCAGTCAGACAAAATTGAAAAAGTTTTCAGAGAGGGTAAATAAATACAATGTTAATGTGGTTGGTAACCTATAACTGGTGATTTTTAATGGAGGTGCGCGTGATCGCACACTTGTGAACCTAACTTCTTAAAGAAAACTTCACTTACTTTTTTCTTTCTTAATGTTTTTTGCTTATAATACGCTTTACACTATAATTTTAATATAATGCGAGTGAGTGTGTGACGTTATTTTAGGGCACAATTGAATATAGACAAATATCAAGTATCAAATTCCAGAAAGAGAGAGAGAGAGAGAGCGAGCACCTTGATGTCCTCAAACATTGAAGAGACCAAGTAATTTTCATACTGTTCCACAGTATATTGCCTGGAGCGAGTGGGCTCCAAGTAATAATTTTGGAGGAAGTCATTTGTGCCCATACTCAGTAAAAATATTGAATTGCCAATGATTTCTTCTGCCTTCTTCACACCCACCAAATTTCCCAGGTGAATCTTGTAATGCTTAAGGTACTCCAATTGTCTTGATACAGATAACACACTCTGATTCACAATTGACTCAAGCATTGCTTCTATTTCACGACAAAGTGAAAGCCAAGCAAATTTGAATAAGAAGATTTAGAGGACTTACAGAGAGATTGGCAGTGAGGTCATCATAACCGGAACCGGCAGAAGCAAAGCTAACTCCATGTAACAAATCTATCTTCTTGATAGTGGGATCAAGAAAGGCCGGAATGGCATTTGTAAAGCCAAATGATTCAGCTGTACAAGGAATAAACAGGAGAATTAAATTAAACGGAGGGCGTGAGAATGTATGATGCTGTAATATATACTAGTTTAGGAATTTGCTTTTTTTTTTTTTTTTCCACAAAAACTCAGCATGCGTGCTAAACTAGCTAGAAGTGTAGGGTCATTATTGAGCAACTTTTGTAGTAAAATAAGGAGACAGTGATATGTGAAAGCGGAATAGGCATAAAGATATGTGACAAACGACTTACCAATGAAGTCAGTGGCAAGCCTGCCATCAGTGAACCTTCCAGTGGGACGGCCATTAAAGAAATTCTTCCCGTAAGGAAGAAAATTGCCCTTCGTTGTGGTTGCAAGACGGTTGTTGTTGCCAGGATCAACACTGGAATCTCCAAAAACCAACATAAAAGTCACATTGTTTTGAGCTGCTATTCTTCTAAATTGAGCAATGCCCAAAGCCTGTGAGAGTTGCATCAAGGCTGCCACCAAAGCCATCACCACTAACACCCTCATAGCCTTCAGAGCCATTGCAATTGTGAAGGACAAGTTTTTACACCTTTTGTTTGTTTAACGTGATCAAACTCCAAAGTGATACATATCTTAAATAGGCCTGATCGAGGATAGCTGGCATTTTCTTTTTTTTGGGTGTGTGTGAGGGGAAGAGATAGCTGGTTGTGTTGGTTGAACACTTTCAACTTGTACATGTCTCAAAAATTAATGCTGAGCCAGAGGGATTTCTTGTACTTGGCAATAAAAATTGGTTGCTTTTGGGGCAAAAGATAAGTTCTAATGTAACTGGGAGCAGTACAATTGTCTTCAATGTTACGGCAGTTTAGGGCCCCATGTCCATCGCCAACTCAAAAATGCAGATGCTGATCATTAGCTATTTGTACCCTTATGTTTTTTTTTTTTATCAGTATGACAGCTAGACAAAGATAGGAAGAGTGAATTAAACTCGTTGTCGTTGCAAATTGCAATGCGCCTCAAGATTGGGTATCAAACATATATTAAAAGATTTTAAAATTTTATTTCTTGCCACAAAAGAATAAATAAATAAATAATTCATCTGTGAATGTCCAGTGCTCTGCGATGAAAATTAGCTGTGATGAATTAAACTATACAACTGTATAAGAGGTTTTGATGTTTGATAGAGATTGACGGTCCCTTTTGGCCACATGCAACAATCGCACATGCATTTTAATTTTGATTTTGATGGCAATTTGAATTTGCAGTTAAGAGAATACTTTATCAAAAATAAAAAAATAAATAAAGAGAATACAGTTGCTTGAGCACTTTATTTCGACTTCTGCGAGTTCTTCATCAACAACAGCAGTCTCAACTTTCTCTTTTCGATCCGCGTAATTTGATGATTATAAGCTAACATATATATTTATATACTGAAAAATTTTTCCAATCCAAAATTAAAGTTCGGATCAAACATATTAAATAATAAACTGACTTTTACAATATTGTAAACTAATTAATTACAATATAACAAATTCGTTTTAATCCAAGTTCTAAATCCATATGTAATAAATATTTTTATATGATTATTTTTTAGATGCGGGCACTCTTTATTTTATAAAATAAGAAATTAAGATTTTTAAACTACAACTTTTATAAAATCTCGAATCCTCACATTTTAAAAAATAAGTACACTTTTGTTAATGATAGACTCTCTCTCTCTATATATATACACACACACATATTTCAATAGATAAAAAAATACAGTCTTCAATATATTAAACTCTATATTTTTTATATTTTAATAACATACTTATTTTAATAAAGTAAGAATAAAGAATTCTTTTCCATTGTGTACTTTTTTTTAATACAGAAACACTTAGAAATAATGAGATTTTAGAAATTTAATTTTTAATTTTATTAAATTATACGATTTTATAATTTATTTAAAAATAATTCTCATTAAAAAAAAATAAGATCGCCTATATTTGTCAATGATTTTATATATTATAACTACTTCAGAGTTCTTCACACAGCTCTGTCCGGTCGGTCAAACAGTATAATTAATAGTCATCCGGCGGTCAAACTGTATAATTAACTTCATTGGGAATAATATTTTTTAGATTATTCCTCAACGTGGGTCCATCTCTCAGGCAAGCTCAGCCAACTAGTTCGTGATTGGACGAAGGCCTACATGACACATGTAACCTTCAGGCTTCAACATATATTAAAGGGTTAATTCCGTTCTGCCCCCAAATGTTTCAACATTTTCCACCGTGTCCCCAAATATTTCAACAATGCTCACTCCACACCCAAATTCGTTATTTTGACCGTTTATTCTAACGGTCAAAGGGCAAATTTAGAAGTTCACATCCTAAATATTATTTGATGATAATAAATTAAATTTATTTGATAATTTAATTGATGAGATTATTATTAATTACCTTTAAATAAAAATTTTAATGTAAATATTAATTATTAAATTAATATGTTATCTCATTTTATTTTTCTCTAATTCAAGATAAGGGGTATTTCGGATATTTACTTAAATTTTAAATAGTTCCGTGAAACATAACGGTCAAATTAACAGAATTAGGTATGGAGTGAGTATTGTCGAATCATTTGGATGCACGGCGAAAAATATCAAAACATTTGGGGGCTGGGTGGAAATAACCCTATATTAAAACATGCAAGTAAAATGAAAGACGAAAACGGTGAGTTTGCCGCACACCACATTAATTGGACCAGCAGCTGCGGTTCTACGGAGTCGAGATGTTTGATTGAATGTCGACAAAATGATTCACATATACTGATATACATGCTCTATGTTAATCCAATTTCAACACGCAAATTGCTTCGAGGAATATATTTCTTTTAATTTTCTTTTCAGATTTTTATATTCTATGAAGTTGCTTGCACTAAAAAATTATTTATGAAATCCTTTTTTTTTATAATTTTAGTGGTAGAGAATATAATATATCTAAATAATTTGATTTAATGGAAATAAAAAGAATAAGTATAATTATGAACAAAATATGCCATGAAACCATGAAAATATTGCTAATTGTTACTGTAAAAATAAGTGATTTCTTTTTTGTAAAATTACTCATAGTGATAATGCTATACTATATCAACCTTTCTTTTTATTAATTAGACCACAGCATAACATTTTTTTTTTTATAGCAAGTTAAAATAGCACTAACAGTTTAGCTTCCTAATGATTCCAATTTTTTTCAATAAATATATAATTGAATTATTTTATCAAATAAATCTCTAACTCTAATTGGAAAAAAAAAATGAATTGGGGTCATACTTGAAAACGAAATTAAAATCCTATCATTTTATAAAACATTATAAAAATTTAAGCAGTATAAGTGAATTTTTTAAGACTACACCACCTGTATGAGGTACAACATATTACCTCAACTTTGCACGTTAAGTTTGAGTCTTATCATCAATAATTTAACAAATGTTAGTTTTCAGATTCTACTTATGAGAAAAAAAATTTCACATAATATATGGGTATAGTTGATGTGTCATCTCCCAAATATTAGTAAGGATAAATATGTTGTATATCCTACCATATAAATATTTTTTTTTTATACATCCTAATATGTGAGTTAAAAAAAAAGATGTGTTTGCAAAAACCTTAACCGGGTTCGATCATTGTCCATTGATGGTTAGTGTTCAAGTGGATCCGGCAGGGTTAAATGGGGCTGCTGATGGAAGTTGATGGCATTAAATTTCAATGTGGGTTGATCCATTTATGATCTTTAGTCTTTAGCCCCAACAGATATTGCGCTAATTTTTGTTGACTTTTGGCCCGTTATCTACTTATCGACGCAATTTTTTGTTTTAGAGTAATCATAAGGTGACCCTAAAAATAGAAGGTAAAAAAAAAAAAACAAATAAATTAATGCCAGTTTTGCATATCATCACCGAGTATTCTATGGAATAATATTTCTGATTTTGTGGAACTTTGGTTGGATATACCACTTGGTTCTTTTATGCAAATTGGCTCCAAATTGATAAAGTCTTACACGTACATTATCCTGATACATGTACAATTGTTAACTTTATATATATATATTAATATCTATTTGATATGATTTATTTAATAGTAATAAGTATTTATTTAATCTCATAATTTTTTATCATAATTTTTGTTATTATTTGATTGTTTTTTCTAATAAAACTTTTGAAGTTTAAATAAATTATTTTATCTCCACTAGTAAAAGTTTAAATTTTATATTTTTGAGAGTAAAAGTTAGAAATTTTTTTAAAATGTTAAAATATATAAAATATTATCTACTTATTTAAAAATCTTATTTCATTTTATTCATAACATAACTTTAAAATCTTGCCTATTAAAGTAATTTTATAAATTTTAATAAAAAAATTATTGACAATTAAATAACTAAATTTTTTTTAATTAAAACATTACTAACAAAAACTCTTTTTAAATCAATTATATTTGAAAAATGAAAAACTGTATCAAATAAAGCCATAAACTTAATTGAATCATTTAAAAATATGCCATTGATAATTATAATTAAATCTTGACATATAAATGTACGTCGTAACTGAAAAGAAACAAAATATATACATGCATATATATATATATATATATCTAAATTTTTTGAAATTAAAAAGTAAGTATAAATTTTTGTGGGCGCGAATTTCATTTTTTTATAGGGAGGAGAGTCCAGTAGGAGTGGTAGGGGGAGGGGGCTTCATCAAGATCGTGGGAAAAGGAAGAATATGGAGAGAACAAGCACCAACCGCAGAAGGGGCAACAGAACAGGCATCGAAGAGAACACATTAGCAATCGTCGAATCCACCGAAGCCAAAGACACTCAAGACGCCGACGATGACAGTACCTCACTTTCCATCCCTTCCTTTCTGTTTGTTTCCCCCGAAACCCTGAGAAAATCAAATAAATTCTTTTACGTTTCAATTTGACGTATCTGCGACAATGTGAAGTTGTTACTTGTTATTTTATACGTATTTCTTTCAAAATTTATAGCAACCTATTTAATCACGCTTTTCAAATTAGGGATTTCTTTTCTTGAAGCTGTTCGCGCTTCTTCCTTTGCAAGTGAAGTTGCAGTTCCTCCAACTAAGTAACTTTTTTTTCTCTTTTTTTTTTTTTTTGCCTTTTCAAATAATTGGAATCGCTATTTATGTAGTTATTAAATTTATGCTTTCAAATAATGGTTTAATTGAGGAATTTGTTCTGTTTAGCAAAATGTACGAGGCTGTGTTACAAATTTTAAGGGTTGGGAAATCCCTTGAATTGATAATGTCAAGTTATCAGCTTCTTATTGATTTAGACAAGGTAATTTTTGTGGGAAAATAAATCTAATTCAATTTACTTTTACACCTGCAACTGCATTAACATTGTATTATGAGTACTTATATTATTTGTTGACATTATCTATTATTGGTATAGCATTTTCCACAGGTGTTTGTTTCCAAATCACACGAGCTGGTTGTTGTTGATGAGGTATTATTCCGTCCACAATGTTTTTTATGGTATTTATGGACAAAAAAAATTATTTGATGATATTCAGATTTCCTACTATATCTTGCACGTATTGCACATATATATGGGCCTCCATGGTTCTTATACAGGTTCGACAACATGACCGGTTCAAATTAATATTTCAGGAAATGTAGAATCATCTATTGTAATTTGTAGATTTTATGTCCCTTTACGTTTAGTTAGAATATATTGATCTATTTGCTTGTAGGCTTGGTCACCATTTGCCTTCAGCTCGGATGTTGCTTCTAATGAAAGCCGAGCAGCTGGAGAAAACTCTAGCGGCCTGCTTGATTTTTCAGTGAGTTGAAATTGTTGTGCTTGTTCTCAATATTAGTTTTTCTATAACCAATTTTTCATCCAACTGATTTTTTTCAAAAATAGTTTGCAGCTTTCTTTTAGCAGCTTGTACTGCAATTTAACTTTTATGATTATCTTTTGCAAATTGCAGGGTTTCGCTCTGTTGATAGAAGAGCTTGTCGAAATAGCTACTGTAGAAAACCTTCGAGCAATGGACACAAAGGTTACTTTACTACTTATACTTAGTACATCACAGTTATACGTTTAGAACACCTGATATATTGAGAAATAAATGGAAAAGGTTTCGCTTGGGATCATCTAAGGGCATGATATAGAGAAGCCTGAAGTGGCAAGAGGCTCAGAATGCTTGTTTAGCCTCGTATAGGTTTGAAGTGTGGATAAAAATCTTGGTTCAGGATTCATACTTGATCAGGCCTTCGTTTTGAAGTAGAAATTGATACTAAGAAAAGAGTGCTTATCTGTATGTGCACACATATATAGTTATATACTTTTAGCTGATTAGATCATATAATATACCAATTATCAACAGTAAATTTATTGGCTTGCTCTTATCGTATACATGCCGTGTTTATATTATAATGAACTTTCACGAATACAATTTTTGTTTAGTTTTTTGTTTCCAATGTGTTTACTCGGTTCTTGTAGTAACAATCTTTTTGGTATTGTCTTGATTCTTACGTGCCATCTTGCAGAACCTCAGGAATATGTTACTGTTTCAATATCTCGTCAGCTTTCTTGAAGGAGATTTTCTGCCTCGTAAGACTATGTATGCAGGCAAGTCAATATCCATTGGTACATTGAAAAAAAAAAGGGGATCGATATCTATAATCTTTGTGCTTATCAAGATTTTGAAAATTTTGATTATTGTATTCTCATATTGCAGAAACAATGAACTGGACCATTTTGCGTGAGTCCTTTCTCAACATGCTTCTGGTACACTTTCACTATTGAATCCTCGAACTTTAATAGAAATCATATCACTTTCATTATTGATACACCCTGATTAAGTGATAGTTGCATCATGAGTATCTCTTGATCTCTGTTTCTCTTCAAATTGAAGTTCTTGTTGTCCCATATCCTTGAAACACTGTATTCTTATGAAGTTGTTGAGAGATGTGAGACTACCAAAGTAAATTTGTTTTGTAGGGGTCAAGAAGAATAAATTATAAAAATTTGATGAAGGATTGCTTGTCCATTTTATGTGGATTATCTCAAGTTTATACTGGCATGAGTGATAATCGTGGAAGCCCAGAGAATTCTAATACCAAGCCATCTGAAGATTGCAATCCTGCTTTGGCATTTGCTTTACTGCAAGTAGGAAAGAGCACCTGCATTGCTATGCAGAAATTTCTAATAATAGTGAGTTATTAATCACTCAAATTTTATGATTCGAAAGTTACTTTGAATTTAAGTTCTGATCTTGTAAAATGTTTTAGATTATGGGGCTTGATAATTCAAAGAAGAACGCAGACATGCAAGGTCAAACAACCAGAGCTGATGGTGTGAGGTATTTATTTTCTTCTTATGTGATGCGGCTTTTGTGCACATTCAATCTCTTTTGGTTATTGAAGTGGCATACATCTTTGGATTTGGTGCAGAACCCCAGTAGTGGAGATAGTTTTGGATGAGCTGACTTACAATGTAGATATGCTTTTGCCATTTCTTCAGGTACACAGATCAATGAATTGTTTTATGCTCTTTTTTAGTGGTTGCAAGGAAAATTATATCCTTCAGATAATGATCAATTTAGCAGAATCTTTCTCTTCGTATTTATTTACTCACTTGTGTACAACACAATCTGCATTTGCTTTTGTTCCCAGCTTCTAAAAGCTTTTGTGGTTTGTGGTTATTCAAATTTTCTGCTGTTATTTAACAAATGGGTGATCTGGACAAAATTTCCAATTTATTGGGTTATGAAAAATGTGTTCCAGGCCTTTAATCAACCTAAGTGGAAACTGGAAATTGTTGTGCAGTATTTCTCAAAATACACTACTAAGGCAAGTCAATTGCACTGATGCATTTAGTTATATTGTCTAAGGTCTTTTTATTAGACAAGTAGGTTGTATGCATGATTGATTGTGCTTCATCCATAGCCTTCTGTTCGCACAAGGAGATCAAACGGTCCTGTTGATGATGCTACTTTCACTGGAATTTTGAATTGGTTTTCAAGTAGCACAGGAACCAAGAGCATTCTGAAAAAGATTAGCATACAAGTTATTCAGTTGCTATTGGCACATGGTTTTCAGGTGATTGTTTTTAAGTTCATTAAGTGTTTTTAAGTTCATTAAGTATACGCTACCATGTAATTTTCTTTCTATCTATATCTTTATGGATGATACTAGTTTCTTCATTTCCACAAATTTTCTAACATTTATAAAACTCAGGCTCTTTTGTTGCTATCATCCCAAAATATTGAAGGAGTCATGGATTCCAAGGAAGAGACTAGAGAAAGCTCTCTTGTGGAAATATGCAAGAGTATGATCTGTGCTTTTCAGAGTTTGAAAAGAACAAACGAGTAAGTTTTTCCTTAAGTTTTCCGTGCAAGAAGTTTTAATGTTTATGATATGTAATTTATCCAATAACCCTATCAAGGAGCATAACGAAATGAATGAATTTTCAGCTTGGTAATGGATGGTAAAGAACAGTTAGAAACAGTAGCATTAAGTTTTATTTGAATATGTTTTCGAGTAATTATTATGCCGACTGCACCCCTTTTCTCAAGGAAAATTATTGTATTATGTTGCAGGGAAATGGAGATTTTGCCAATTTCAAAAGAAGCTTTATTTACAGCAGCAACAATCCTCTCAATGAACTAATTAAGAGTTCAGAATATCATCTTTACTTAATTTAAAGGACATCTTATCACAGGTAACTGGATTAACTACTGCTGTTTACATATGTTGATGAGGGGACCTCCTTGAAGTTCTCTCTATATTTGATCTGCTGTCAGGTGGATAGCTTGCATAAGGAGCATAGATTTTTAAAGACCGATTTGTGAAACTGTCCGAGTTACTAATGTGTCTGAATGCTTACGTATACAGTGTCACATTCTTGTAATCTTGCCTTGTTCATGTATGCTACTATTTGTACATTTGTACTTCCACTAGGAAAAGCAAATACTTAAATTATTATATAATATACTATGATGCACCGATTGTCTACTTTTATACCAAAACTTGTATGAAATAATTTCTTTAATTGAATTGCATTTGCCCTTTTTTTCCATTTGCAGGTTAGGATGCAACTCACTCGTACGAGTGTGTCTGTCATGGAATTAATGGGGTCTCACTTTTGACATGTAGTTCACTTTTTAGCTTTGGAATGTATAAAGTTTTAAGTTTATTGATGGTTTTGGGAAAATTACAGAAGTTGCATCTTGGTGCAGCCCTTAAAAGCTATTTTTGTAAGCGTATATATAAAAATGATTATCTTGTTCTGCTTACGTGACCAATTTTATTATCACAATATGATGTTCTCCCTGTAACATGCACATTCTCATATGACAACAGATTATGGATTCCCGGAATATCAAATATGAGGCTGTCTTGATCCGAAATCATAATAACTCTCACCTTAACAAATAGAAATTGTGTTTTACATTCCTTCAAAGGACAATCGTGAGTTACAATTCACTAGGCCACCTAACAAGTTCACGTGGTCATAGAAGAATGAGTGCACCTTGAGATGTCAAGCCATCCAAGATGATCAACCAAGACTATGATTCTCCTACCGCCTCATTTGTATTCCTGAAATAGTTGAGCCCTGATTAGCTATGGAAACTATGATAACTATTAACAAAAATCATGAATCTAGCTGATTACAAGCTCTTGTCCTTAGAGCTTGTGGTACTCACTTTGAAGATTGAGATGAATCAAGCTGCATTGTGACTGGCCCATCATTAACTAGATTAACCTTCATAAATTGGAAAGATACATAGTTAGAGAAGTGTTCTTAGCAAAGAGATGAAAGAAAAGAATCTTGGTTGGAAAACTAACCTTCATCAGTGCTCCAAACACGCCATCTGTACAAATCAATAGGAAACCCGAGAACCAATACATCAAACACAATACTTTCGAGCAATCCCATTTACATAAGTGTGGGACAAAATTTTAAGTCCATAGAAACTATCTTATGCAAACCATGTCAAGCATGAATTCAGCTCTGACAATGATTTAGTCTGTACCAATAACTTTTCTCATTGTTCATGTGAAGTCATTTAGTCAATTTTTTTTTTTCCACCTTCAATCCACCGAATTTTAAAAGGGCCTAACAAGCATAGCACAAAATAGGCTTCCATCTTGCTTATAACAAAAGATGATAATTAGCAGTACAATTATCCACTAAGTAAAACATATAAGGATCTACCCAGCCAAGGTTTATACATGGAAAACAATCTGCTTAAAATGAAAAGGCGAGATTTGTACAAGAAACTAAAAGAACGCAGAACAAGATGCAACTGGAAAGCACATTTACCTTTTATTGCATCTGGGTTGTAAGATTTTCGAAATTTATCAACTAAAGAATCATAAAACGGTTTTGCTTTCTGGGGAGGCATTGCCACATGAAAATCCGGCTTGTTACCCTTCAATATCCCATACAACGTAAACTGACTCACTGCATCACCATTCACCAAGCCAACAGTTTAACCACGCAATGACACCACAACAGACACTGATTAGCATTAACCCAAATAAATGAATTTGAATACAATAAGAAAGTCCTAAAAACCAATTAACCATTCTTTTGTTATTAAAAAAGCCACGTGGGTATCAACTTCTCATTTAATCAATACCAAAATATGCAAAATCTACCTAGCAAAACTCCATACTTTTTCTGCATAACCTGCAAAGATACATAACCATTCTCATAATTAAAGCTAGACCATACAAATAACTTAATTTTATAACAAATTAAAAAATAATATTCACACGAACACACGTATATGAAAAGAGAGATGAAGAAAAATTACATTAAGGTCCCACCCTTTGCCTGTATTTTCATTTGGAAACAATCTCATGTTCAGAACTTTACGGCAGCTGCATAATTACATTCATTCAGTAATTTTACCAGTCATTTAGTTGCTACTAGGATTGCCACTCACAAAACTTAATAAAATTCGTTAGATTTATAATTAAATAGGAGAAAAGAGAGTGAGAAATGAAAAAGGTTATACACGTAATCGGCGTCGGCGTCGGTGTCGAACTCGTGGAGCCCGACGAGGACGAGGAGACCCGGCCCGATTTCCGACACAAGGCGGCCCTCAACCTGGAAAGGAGAAACAAAATTATAAGGGGAGTATTAATCAAAAGAAGCCGACCATTGTGCCATCTTGAATTTTATGGAGTGGGAAAAAGTTTAGATTAGACCTCGACGCTGGCAGAGGCGACTCGTTGGACTACCGCACGCATGGCGTTTATTTGACGCTTTCGATTGTGAAGTTGGGTTTTATTGAGCTTCCTGCTGCGGCTTCGAGCTAAATTGATGGGAAATGAAGGTAGCCATGAAATGGCGTACATGGCTTTTATATTTGTAGCTTGTTGGCTAGCTTAGCTTCAGAGTTTTGCCCATGTGGAAACGTTTGTCTATTGGAAATTGAAATGACGGCTTTTTTTTTTTCAAAAAAAAAAACTTGTCAAATTAGCTCTTTTTTCAATTAAACTAGTAAGTAGCATTCATCTTAAGTTCTTAAACTGGGTAGGATTAAAAAATAAAACTGAAAAAGTTGAGGGCATTATGTGCCATTGCACAATCTTGGAACAATTATTGAAAGAAAGAATCATCTGCGCTCCAGCCTCCAAGCATCTATCACAGAGGAAAAATAAATAAAATTACAAAGCCTCATCCGTTGAGCAAAAATGGGAAACAGCAACAACCTTTCTACAAGTGCATGCTACAATCTTTTCTTTTCTCGCCATGTTTTCTCCCTCTTTTAACACCTATTGAGCCCATTTTCTCCATAGCTACAGCGAAAGCTTGGAAGAATTTCTGCTTATCCTTGCCCAATTCCTGAACCAAAGACTTGGTCCTTGGGTCCAAAAACAAAACTTGGTCTGATGCCAACAAGCCCAATTTCCCCTCCAAGTTAGCATAATAAGCATGGTCAAACAAAAATGGTGTGGTAACATCAAACGGTGCGACAATGTCAGTATTGCCACCAAAATGTGGACATGCCATTCTCAGAGCCCTCAGTAGCCTTGGATCAATGGCAGGGTCAGGCTGCTTTGTGCCACGATAATCATATAGTCTGCTCACAAAGTGCTCACAATGAGCAAATCCAATTGTGTGCGCTCCAGAAAGAACCACCATGTCTTCAATTGTCAGCCCTTTTGCGTTGAAGATTTTGATAATTTGATCAATGGTGGAATTTGCACGCGGCAAATTGAAGGGTACCCTTGACGCCATTGATATTTTCCCATCCCATCTCCCTTTCTTAACTTGGTAATAAGGACCCCCAGCCTGCAACAATATTTTGAATATTTCTCTAAGGTTATGAAGATAGGATGTTACATCAATTTCAAACAATAATAACAAAAGCAAAAATGGTCTTGGCATTTACGATGAAATGATTTAATTACGTCTTTGGATAACTAAAATTAAATAAATATATTGATAGTCAGGATCAGCTTACGACAAAATATATCATTAGCAGACAAATTGGGCACATGGAAATATGTATTTCTCTGTTTTTGTCCTGTTGAAAACAGCTTGTTAAGTTTGGTTGTTTAGTGGAAAATGAGACAACAATTTTTCTCTAAAATCTTTCTACTTTGGAAGCATTGTCAATATCAGAAAATAGTACTAAGCTAGTTCAGAGAAATGAGAGAATAGCCAGTGAGAAGTTGAATGTCTCTATTATTTACCAAGAATCAGAGGAACTATTAGTGGAGTCTGCTTTGCTTTTATGGCAACTTTACAGAGTCTTTTTTTTTTTTTTAACCTTTTAAACAAAATATTGGAAGAAAGCAAGCATTCAAAGTGTCTTTATCTAATAACTCGGATTATATAGTTGTAATAAATCAAATGAGCCTTAATATATCCCATTAGAAATTTATCTGCTACTTGATTTTTTTTTCTTTTTAACTCAAGAGGCAACTAATTAAGCATATGAATGCGATTGGAACGAATCTGAAAGAATCAGCTAGAACCGAAAAGGAGAATTTACTGACCAAATGGACATAATCTCTGGCTGCAATTGCAAGAATGTCTGCACAAGATACAACACCAGGGCACTTGCTCTCCACCAAGGCCTTTGCTTTCCTTATGCTTTCAAATCCCTCTACCCGCAAGTCCTTGTTACCCAATGCATCCTTCTCTGCTAACTCTTTGCTGCCAGGCTTGGTCGCTATCAAAATAGACCCATCACAGCCCTTCAATAAAAAACGAGAGAAAAAAAAAATCAATAATGTACCAGGTTGATGGTAGTTCTGGTAGAGGTTATTACATAGTACTACTAGCGAAATGTGCATGCATGCAAATTAAAATTAAAAAAAAAATACTTTACTTCTACAAAGCAGTCATGGAAAAAGAGGCGAATGGTGGCTGGACCAGAAACGGGTGCTTCTTTGAACTGTTGGCTGGTTACTGAACCTACAAGTTGCTCAAGTTGAGGGCAAGATTTTGCATAGTAATCAACTGAGAGTTGGCGTCTGCTGCTGCGAGCATTATTATTATTAGTTTTGGCTGCTAAAATACATGGTGTGTTGAGAATAAGCGAAAAAATGAGCAAGCAAGCCAAAACAAAAGGAAATGAAGAACAAGGAGGAGGAGGAGGAGGAGATGGGACGGACATAATTGTATTGGAGACACAAGGCAGCTTTAGGACAAAAGACTCATACTAATGAGGAGAATATAAAAGTGAAGAACCCAGGTGTGAATGTTTGATGTGTGGGACATGTTGCTTGTTGAAAAATAGAGAGAATCAACACCCGTGAAGTCCCAAAACCATAAGAAAAAACAAAAGATAGGCATATAAAGAGGAGAAATGATGTAAATCAAACAACCCCCCCTCCCCCCCCCAAATTAAAAAAAAAAAAAAAGAATACCCTTTCGGAGCCAACTTAGTTTAATTAATTGCTTTTTTTTTTAATGGATTACAGAATATAGATGTTTACAATCTGAAATTTACAGGAGTTTAAAATTATACACTTCGGTTAGGGCTTCAAATTGCCAACTGATTTTGCTATATTGAATACAAATGTCAGTTTCTTTTGTTCTGTTTGTTGATTATCTTGTCTCAAAGTGATATTACAAAACACTAATTAGCATGGGGAATCCATTCACGGGTAGTTGGAAACTTGCAATGATTAAAACCATTAATCATTCTGATTAATCACCAAGTTTTGTCAACTAGTGATTGACACATTAGCTGCTAGCTAGCGAAGCCATCACTGATAAACTTTCTTTGGCTCTCTGTGTCATTCTTCAGCAAGATGATAAACGAATTGCTGGTACCCTTAAATCCTGATTGATGTGACAAAATCGAAAGATTAGCCGGTGGAAAAATAATATAAAGAAAATGGAGGATCCTAAATCTTAATATTGGAGCTTATCTTCATGCCAATGGGATTAAGGTGGTTGTACCAAGCGAATGAAACAAAATGACGAAATCAATTAAATACAAAACTAGAAGGTTGAGCAAAGCTTAGCTTATGGTGAGTGGAGTGAGCCCCATTTGCCAACCAAACATAAATGCTTAAATGCAGAACATGTGCAAGAACGAGGGACCTCACCATATATCAATATATCATAAATATAACTTTTGACATATATGAATGAATCCAGGCCATTGATTTCATTCTCCACTGGCTATGTAGAATTTTAATTTTTATTATTTGAACAACAATGGCTATATAGAATTACATAAATTAGATAAATTACTTGCCACTTTTTGGCCTTTTCAGTATATCATTAAGTGGAGATAAGCTTTTTATTGTGAGTGCAGTAAAAGCTGTGAGGGCCATCACACATACACTCACTCCTCGCTTGCTTTAATTGTACTTTTGGATTTATGAGCCTGAGCAAGAGAAGTAAAAGGAACCAGAAATCTCACCACCACAGACACAGAGACAAAAAAGTTGGTATTTTTTGTTTTTTACTTAAAAGAATTGATTTATTTATGACTTTCAAAGTTCTGCATCTCAGTACAGAAGGTGACCCCAGTCAGATTTTGCGAAAACAGATATTTTATTAGTCCCCCAACTCCCGCCAGTCACTGTATCAACTTCAGCTCTCTGCAGATTTATATTATTTTATAGGGGTTGAATTTCAAATCTCTTGGCAAGTAATTGCTTATATCCAGGCTTTGAATTATGTAAAAGGTCTAACTAGTCTGAACATTGTAAGGCCAAGAACAGGTGGTTGTTTTTTTTTTCTTTATTTCCCCTTGGCAAATCAAATTATCAAATATTGAACTAAAATATAAAAAAAGAGTAAAAATAAAATGCAATACCAAGAAACTATGGTCCATTCATAAAAAAATATTGTTGATTCTCATTGGTGAGCTCCAAAGTCCCTATCCAAAAAAAGGGAGAAAAAAAAAAGCTTCAAAGTCAACTTACTTGGGAACCTCGTACAGAGGAACATGGACAGTGGCATAGATTGTCACAAATTTCTTCAGCTCCATTTCGAATTTTAGATATATTTTCAAGGAACGCTGTGGACTGATTGAAGAAGACAGTGGGCAACTTACTCAAAGCAGCTTTTCTTTGTTTACATATATATATATATATATATATATATATATATATATATATATATATATATATATATATATATATATATAGGGTTTTGTTATAATTAACTTTTGAGGATGATATAGAACTCTCGTCAACGCAACTGGCGCTGTTAACCCACCAATAAATTAAATGCCGATATCGTTCCCTTCATGAAAAGCACTTTGTAGCTTCTGGTGCCAAAAAAGGTGCTAAGCATGCAGGCGGATAGAGCGCGTAAAATTTGAACACAATCGTTTACTCTGATATTAATACGACGTGAATAAATGAATTTAGATTTAAAAAACTGACATGATTATTTGAATGGGTTTGACTGAATCAACAATATATTTTTTGTGTGTGTCGATTTAAGATTTAGTTTCTCAACTCATTTATTCGGGTTATTATATGACTATTAAACAATTAACCAAAACTAATTCATATGTACATAAAATTATTATTATATCTTTAATTACAAATTAATTTATAGAATATTATAATTAAAATTCAAATATTAGATGTGATTTTTTTTAAGGATAAACATTTATATGATGTTTCATTTTGTAAAATTCTAAATAGATTTAAAACGTCAATGATATAAATGTGTTATATTTTGGTAGATATTTATATTTTATAATATCAATACATAATATAATTTAAATACACATGAGTGCAATTTCTATCAAATGAGTATGGAACGTGTGATGTAAATCGTATTAAATAAGTGTTAAGCATGATATTAATTTATATAGTATGTTGGATGGCATGATTACCTAATTATTGATTGGACGTGTCAAATCACTCGTTTATTTTATGTGTCGGATTTAAATTTTAATATTTTAACACAATTACTAAATGAGTCAGTATTTAGATCAAACTAAATTGATCACAATATGAACATAATCGGATGACCCAGATCTAAGGGAAATTTACCAAATTAGCCATTAAAATTTTGCATTTTTCAACTTTGGCCACCCAAACATTTTTCAATCAAAATTAGCCAAACAACAAACTTTTGGACCACAATACCCTTGCAATCTCACCCAAAGCTCACCAAATCTTGAACTCACCCACACTTCTCACCAAACGGAAGCACCATAGAGAGCCAAATCGGAGACCATCATCGGTGGCAATCTCACCGGAATTCCGTTCAACAACACTAATTCCACCAAAATCACGTCTAATAGCAATCAAGATCTCCAAGATAACAGTTGAAGTTCAAAAACTCTAGGTTAGCAATTTCAAACACATGCTTTATGTTGTTCTTGTGTTGTGTTGTGGTTGTGTGTTGTTGTGATGGTGTTTGTGGTGGTTAGTGGTCTATTGTCGCACTGTGTTGGAGGCAATACGTTGCAATGGCTGTTGACCAATTTGTGAAAATTTGAAATTTATGTGCGACAGGTTCCCGTTGCACAAAATTTCATATTACACAATCTGAAATTTTGTGCGACATGTTCCCGTCGCACCAAATTTTGTGCAACTGCCTTTCTGTCGCACAAAAAATCTGATTACACAATCTGAAATTTTGTGCGACAGGTTCTCGTCACACCAAATTTTGTGTGACTGCCTTTCTGTCGCACAAAAAATTTGATTACACAATCTGAAATTTTGTGCGACAGGTTCCCGTCGCACTAAATTTTGTGCAACTGATGCTGTTGCACAAAAAAATCATATTACATAAAATTTAGGTTATTTTCTGGAGGTCATAATTACAGCTAAATAAATCTATTTTTTGTGTATAATATATCGTTTCAAAGCTTGCAATGAAACAAATCAAACCCACAATGTGTAACCACATTTGTTATATTTTTTTTTGTATATTTTGTAGTTTAAATGGATTCAGTTGTGCTTCAACTGTGTTACGACGGTTGATGGGAGACGTTGGCGGATGGACGTATGGAGTACGTGAATGGCAATAATACAACTTTTCTAATTCGGAAAGAATGTACATTTGATCAGTTTCTGGCAAGAGTTTATGATGTGTTACAGATAAATCGTAATAAATACTATCACCATGAAGACAACTTTGAGGTCTAGTAATACAATGTATCGTACATGTTCACTGCCTATGGACATATTTAACGATGAAATAGTCAAGGCTGTGTTACATATGGCCTCTGATGTGGTAAATTATGGATGCATTCCTATATTTGTGACCACATCTCCTCGATTTGATTACCAAGATCTTGAGCCACCTGTAGAAACTGAAACCTCTTTTAGAGAAAATGTCTCTGTCCTTGATAGTGAAGAAGATGTATTACCACAGACACTGTCTTTACAACAACGTTACTCTCCACTCCACGACTACAATGACACTATTAATGACAATGGCATTACCCTAGCGGATGTTGAAGCAGAGGCATTACCACAGACACTGTCATTAGAGCAACGTTACTCTCCATTCTACAATAATGAATTTCGCAGTAATGATGATCCTATTGATGACATCGGCAACACAACAGTAGATAATGTTTGTATGGAACCATATAATAATACAATGAACAACCATTTTAATAGTTCAGTTTATGATAGAGGCGTTGGTCCTTCTCATATTCCTATTAATGTTGACGATGATGATCAAAATAGTATTCCTATTAATAACATTGCCAGCCAATCTATTATATTGCAAATTTTTATTTCAATGATATGTAAAAAAAAAAGTTTTGTAGACACCAATAATAATTATAAATACAATCGTCTAAAATCCAATTTCATCATTATATATCGGCGCCACAATATCCTAAAGGCCGATATCACCATTAAATATGTCTACAACAATTTTATTCCTAAAGTATTGCCCGTGGCCACTAGTAAAATTAAGTCTGAGCCCAAACATTAAATACATCGTGATCATCAACATAAAAACGCCACAATCGCCACTACCATGCTCTTGTTGCGGCACACCCTTACATATTTTGACATTCCAAGGGTCGGCATTCCGCAAGTCATGTCGGACGTTGTAAAATTCGATATCTTCTAACCATCGAGGGAAGATGACTTCAAGTGGTTTGAACTTATCCTTGTACGTTTTATCATCACGAACTGCCACCAACGAGTCATAAATCCACACATTTTTCTTGTGAAGGTCAACTCAAGTTACTATCCAATGATCGCCGCCCAGCATCTGTTGCACAATATTTGGTGCGACGGGAACCTGTTGCACAAAATTTCAAATTGTGTAATCAGATTTTTTGTGCGACAGAAAGGCAGTCGCACAAAATTTAGTGCGATGGGAACCTGTCGCACAAAATTTAGTGCGATGGGAACCTGTCGTACAAAATTTCAGATTGTGTAATCAGATTTTTTGTGCAACAGAAAGGCAGTCGCACAAAATTTGGTGTGACGGGAACCTGTCGCACAAAATTTCAGATTGTGTAATCTAATTTTTTGTGTGACAGAAAAGCAGTCGCACAAAATTTGGTGCGACGGGAACATGTCGCTAGGGGTGGGCACGGTTTGGTTCGGTTCGAAATTAAGTAGAACCGATTTAAATCGGTTATTTTATAAAAAGAACCGAATAAGAACCAAACTCAAACGGTTCTTTTCGGATCGGTTCGGTTCGGTTCGATTTTTTCGGTTCTAGGCCTATTGGGCCTATTTTGAATTTTTAAATTTTTAGCCCATTGGGCCTCATGAATGTAATAATTTTTTTTCAACAATTAATTTATCCTAATTTTATTACAAATATTAACAATAAATACAAAGTATTCAAAACACATTTTATCACTAATATCTTACTAACTATTAATAAGATACTCCCAAAATATGAAATATTAAAATTTCAAAATACATAACCAAACTCCAATACTCAATCTATATAAACATAATCATAATGTTATAAAGAGAAATAACACATGTTTGATTTGAATAAAATAAAAAAATAATTCGGTTTTTCGGTTCAGCTAAGTGAACCGAATACCGAACCGACATTTTGGTTTTTTTTACAAACGGTATATTTCGGTTTTTTTTTAAAATAAAAACCAAACCGAATTAGAAAAAACCATCGGTTCGGTTCGATTTTTTTAAGACTACGGTTTTTTTGCCCACCCCTACATGTCGCACAAAATTTTAGATTGTGTAATATGAAATTTTGTTCGACAGATTCCCACCGCACAAAATTTTGTGCGACGGGAACCTGTCGCACATAAATTTCAAATTTTTCCAAATTGGTCAACAATCATTGCAACGTATTGCCTCCAACACAGTCCGACAATAGACCACCAACCACCACAAACACCATCACAACAACACACAACCACAACACAACACAAGAACAATATAAAGCATGTGTTTGAAATTGCTAACCTAGGGTTTTTGAACTTCAACTGTTATCTTGGAGATCTTGATTGCTATTAGACGTGATTTTGGTGGAATTAGTGTTGTTGAACGGGATTCCGGTGAGATTGCCGCTGATGATGGTCTCCGATTTGGCTCTCTATGGTGCTTCCGTTTGGTGAGAAGTGTGGGTGAGTTCAAGCTTTAGTGAGCTTTGGGTGAGATTGCAAGGATATTGTGGTCCAAAAGTTTGTTGTTTGGCTAATTTTGATTGAAAAAAGTTTGGGTGGCCAAGTTGAAAAATGCAAAATTTTAATGGCTAATTTGGTAAATTTCCCCGGATCTAAACTTGACTGCTATGTTGTTCACACCTGTACCAAAACTTGTATCTTTTTATTTTCTTGCGATAAATTACTAATAATAATTTTAGGTGCCATTCGACTTCTGTATTTTTTTTTATTTAGAGAAAATAAGAATAATTCATTAGTTTAATAGCAATTGGGCTCTTTGGATTTGGCAATTGGGCTGAATTCGACCCACTTTAATAGCCGAACGATTCGTTTTGCCGTGAGACGCAATTGATTTGACGAGGCTTTCTTCGTTACAACTTACAAGGAAACACGTTGAAGCTTGATTGCGGGCTATCTATTTGATAAAATTCCTGACTCAAGTCTGTTAACTTCACGTATGTAATTTGGTTTTCTCACGTAATTTTGTACAATGCTACGTTTGTCGTCAAGATTCATAAGAACCAAAGTCTCCCCAGTGAAAGATCTCTTCACCAAAACATCTTCTTCATGCAGTTTCACTACCTTCACTGTAAACCCAACCATCCAAAAACAGCGAGAGAAAGCGATTCCATGCGACTTCTTGAAATGGTCTTCGCTTGGTTTGTATAGAACCTCAAGGTTTGCAACTGGGTTCACGCCGTTGCAGCCAAAGCCGTTGGATTCGATTATTGATATCGAGCGAGCCAAGGATAAATCTGCCGAGGATCTTGCTACGATTTGGGACGATGTATGTACCATTTCGGGTACTTCTGCTTCTTTTTTTTATTTTTTGTGAACAATTTTTTTGGGTTCATATAATTAATGGGTTGTGTTATTTCAGTATCATTTGGGAAGGGGTCACATTTGCGCGTCCTTGAAAACCCAGCTTTATCGTTTATTGGAGCACAGATCAGCTGATTGGTAATTTGTTAATCATTTTATTATGTATCTGTCTTCATTCTCCATGTTCTGCATTCTTATTTTCTATTGCTCTTTACAGCCGCTACTTTGTAATTCCTCTGTGGAAAGGAAGTGGCTATGCAACAATGTTTGTTCAAGGTTTGCTCTCTGATGAATCTCGCATATCTTACATGCTGCTATTTAGTGAGATTTGGTCATCTTCTATATTTAAAAAAAAAAAAAAATTCTTGTCTTGGTACATAGATTGGCCCTTTTGGTGTACCAACTCAAGAGTGCTTGAGGTACTTTTGTTGAATAAGTGAATAGAAGAGATAACACTTGCATCACGGTAAACAGGATGTAACAAATGTTTTAACAACTAGATTTGGTTTATGGTAATAGATACAAGTTTTATTCTCTTCATTACTGCAGTTGTGGCATTAACCTGAAGTTAGCTGATTGAACTCTGAAGTGAGGAATTCCTTTTAAATCCCTTTTTAATGAATGGACATTATTTGCACCCACACGGTAGCCATTTTAGAGTTTTCCTGTTTTAGTAAAGATAAGGTTTGAAAAGAGACCATCGACTAGGTTATGAGAACCATCTTCTTAGTTCATAAATGTGCGCTTATTTGAAAATGAGTTGGTAATGTAATTTTTAACTGAAGAGAAATGTCATTATTTTTAACTTGGTCTCTACTTGCCATGTCAAAGTTAGCTTCTATAGGCGATTTCTCTTTTCGGGGAAACCTTAGATGGGGTTATGCTTCCTTATTTAACTAGAATTTATTTGTTGAAAACTTGAAACTTTTATTATAACTGTCCCAACCGTGTCTGTCTGATTGCCTGGCTCCTTCTTGTCTGTCTCTTTGTTCATGGACTCTTGATATGACCACCTAGCTTTTGTTTTGTTCTGTTTTCTTATTTAATGAAAGGGATCACCTACTTTAATATTGCCGTTTTTAACTTTATGGTTAGAAATTGGGATTGTTGAAAGTATTCATATGTGGATATTGAGGTGGTTATAACAAGTTTAGTAATGTCATGTGTCACCCGCACTTATTTTCTTAGCTTAGGGCCAGTCAGGAAGGATTTTCATTACTTCAAGCAATACAATTCACTGAAACTTGTTCTCAGGAAATCTGTGAAAGGAAAGTTTTTGTTTGAAGTAAAGCTGTTGGTTAGTGAGGTAAATCTGTTTCTCTTGCAGTACAACTGCCTCACATTCTTGTAACTGGACTTGAGGATTACAAGGCCAGAGGAACTCAAGCAGCTCCCTACTTCACTGCATCTTTTTACACAGACTTTGCAGAGAGCAAGGACTTGGTGCTCATCCGTGGAGATATTGTGTTCACGAGTAAGCTCACTGACTCAGAAGCAGAATGGCTCTTGGAGACCATTCAATCTTTCTATTTGAATGATGTGAGATTTAAGCTTGTGGAACGGTTCAATAAGGAAGCACGAAACTTTGAATTCAAGGATGTCTTGCGAGCCTTGAGCATGCCCCTCCTATGATTTCCTGGAGGATTGCAAGCTTTCCAAAGTAACTGCACAACTGAAAAAGAGAAGAGTTGAAGCAGTAGCAATAAGATCGCCGCAGAATATTACCCCGTAAGAGGGAAGATGATACCATGTATTTTGAAAGTATGTTTTGTATACTTTTTTTTTTTTTCAATCTTCTATGGTTGTTCGAAGACCTTCATTTTTACTTTTAATGGAAACATTGATTTTGTAACTGGTTATGTGCACTTTTTTATGCTTAGTAGAATAGATGAAAGCTTCATGAAATTGTTTATGATTTTTTTTTTTTTGTGGGGAAAAAAGGACAGCTACGCCCCTTGATTTGGAGAAATAGTCATAAAATTCTTAAGTTTTTAAAAAGGAACACTAATTTTTTTTGAGAAAATATCTACTGTGCACCCGTTTTTTTTAATTTTTTAAAAAATACACAATTTTTTTTTTTTGCTGGAATCCACCTAAAGTTACATTTTATTTCACTTTTCCACTTCCGTTTGGAATCCGTTAAGAAAACTAACGGAAACTTAAAAAATGATCATTTTACCCCCAAAACAAAAATTACAATTTCACCCTAAAAATTATCAAAAATAATTATATTAAATCTAATAATTTTCTCCATCGGTCAATAAAGAAATTAATTCCACAACCATCAAATGTAGGCTTTTTAAAAAAAAATATGTATGTAATTAGAATGTTAAATTATAACAGTAGTATTAAAAATAGCTCAATCTCACAAACTATCAATTGAATTTAAGATAAGTAGAGTTTTATTATTCATTGAGTTATAATCTCTAATAGTTAAGATTTGTTTGTACTTCATTAACGTACCAATAATGATAATCATCATTAAATCTGATTATTTTTTACATTTTTAGGGTTAAATTGTAATTTTCATTTTGAAGGTAAAATGGTTATTTTTTTAAGTTTATGTTAGTTTTCTTAACGGATTCCAAACAGAAGTGGAAAAGTGAAACAAAATGTAACTTTAGGTAGATTTCAGCAAAAAAAAAAAGAAGAAAAAGAATTGTGTATTTTTGAAAAATTAGAAAAAATGGGTGGACGATGATATTTTTCCTTTTTTTTACCATAATACTATTTATCTCTATTAACTTAAAAAATCAACTCTAGTGTTTTATAATAAATAAAAATATAATATTAAAATAAATATAATAATGTAATATTTTAAAATAATTTTAATATTTACAATTCATTAAACATATTTTATTATATTAAAGTAAATTTTATAATAAACAGAAATATAATATTAAAATAAATGTATTAAAATTTAAATTATTTTGAATATTATGCAAAATAATAATTTAACAATATTAATATGTGAGAATTTTTTTAATTGTAAAATAGATTTAACCCAAATATTTATTTAAATCTCTAAAATAAATTCAAATATAGTATTAAGATAAAAATAATAATTTACATATTTGAATTTATTTAAATATTTAAATATTATTAATCTACTAATAGGTTACATTATTTATATTATATTTGTATTTATTAAAAATTTAAAGATAATCCTTTTAATTACTATATTCAAAGAATATCATGATAAAAGAAAGTCTTAGTGTCTCTTTTCTAAACTTTAGAGTTTACATGACCATTTTCTTAAACTTTAAAATGCATATTTTTTTAAATATATGCAAGGGCTTGGATGTATTTACCTGGAATTTTTTCCCCGTTTTTTAGAAAAAGAAAATTAAAAAAAAATTAGAAAAGAGAAAAAAAAACACTTCGCATATTGAAAAGGGAAATTATTAGCTATATAACCTTAAATGACACCCGTATCAAACGTGTGTGAACACTTTTCAAGTGTATCACTCGTATACCCTAAATTAACAAAACACTTATGCCGTCCACCAATCCGTTAACTTTCGTTCGTAAGTACTGGCATCATAAGGGTAATCTAGTCTTTTAAAATGGACGAAACTTTGATTAACAAAACGACATATCATCCCATTCACCTAGTAAACAATGACATATCATATGATATATATTGATAAAAATGACATGTCACCCCATTTATCGGATAATTGTTAATAATTGCTAAAAAAACTACTCTACAACCAAATCTACTCCTCTAAAATTTAACCTAAATTTTTGAAGATCTACTCCTCTAAACTCCAACTATAATTTTTTATTGTATAATATGAAATTTTTTATGGATAATTGTTAATAATATGTACCATTAATAATTTATTTTTTTAATCAAAAAATTTATTATTAATAACAAAATAAAAAAAATTATTTATTAAAATTTTACGTTAATTTTTAGGATAAATTTATTTTTTCACCTTATTTTGAATTTTAAGGGCGAAATAATTAATTTGTCATAACTCTGTTAACTTTTCAATGGAAATTAACATATTGGTGGACGGTAAAAGTGTTTTGTCAACTTAAAATATACGAGTGATACACTTAAAAAGTATTCACATACGTTTAATAAATGTGTCATTTAAAGATATATAGTTGATAATTTTACTATTGAAAAACAAAAAGAAAAGTGGTACAGTCATTTGGGAACCTCCCACCCAAAACGGTGTGTCTCAGCGCGACGTGGGTGAAACGACGTCATTATGTAAAACAAGGCTAGTATGCAATTTTCGAGTCTCCACAGAAAGTCCGTTGTGCCCTCGTTGTTTAAGTCATGGTCTTCTTACCAAAGAAACCATTGTGCGTTAGTTTTTCTATTTTCTCGCATTCTCCACTCTTCCATTCGTAAATCATATAATCCATTCCTCCTCGAGTGAAATTCTGTACGGTGTCTTACTATTACTCTTACTTGATGCTTTTACTTGAAATTCAATTTTATATAATACTTCATAAATCAAAATCATGATGATTATATTATATACTCATTTCAGTTTTTGTTATTGTTCGATTTCACACTCAGCTCTCTACCAAAACGCAAAAAAATCAAAAAAATTTCCCCAATGACTGACCCCTCAGACGAGGCCAAGCAAATCGAGAAGCTCTACGAGTTCGGCGAACGACTCAACGAGGCCAAGGACAAGTCTCAGGTCTTACTCTAGGGTTTCATTAAGCCTTTTTTTATTTATTTTCCTTTCTTATATTTGCTTTTATGCTAATTATATTTATATTAAATTACCTAAAAAATTATATTTATATTATTTTTCTTTTTTTGTTTTGCAGAATGTGAAGGACTACGAGGGGATAATTGAAGCTGCGAAAACGAGTCTTAAAGCTAAGCAATTGGCTGCTCAGTTGATTCCTAGGTTTTTCAAGTTCTTTCCTGACCTATCCAGCCGCGCTGTTGATGCGCATCTCGATTTGATCGAGGAAGAAGAGCTTGGAGTCAGTATTTATTTTTTGAATTTGTAGTTTGTAATTATATCTGAAATTTCCGTTCAATATTTTATATTACATTTTTTTTTAATTTATGTGATTTGTTCATTATTTTCTTCTTCTTTTTCACTTGATTTGTGAATTAGTCAATGGAACATAACTTCTTAGGTGTCATGTTGTGAGTATGAAGTGAATTAACTAAATGAAATATGAAACTGATTTTGCAGGTTCGAGTGCAAGCAATTAGGGGACTCCCTCTTTTCTGCAAGGATACGCCGGAGTATCTTTCTAAAATTGTTGACATTCTAGTACAACTCCTTGCAGCTGGTATATTACTATTTTTAATTATTTTCTTTTCAGTATTTATTGCCCCTTTATTGTTTAATTCATCTGATATTGGGCTTTGCTAATGCAATTTAGAGGAAATTGTGGAGCGTGATGCTGTGCACAAAGCACTTATGTCCCTTCTGAGGCAAGATGTGAAAGGTAATTTTCATGTCAAAACTGCACGTGGTCATATCATTTCTTTTGTTTCCTGCTTTTCTTATTCTTGCTTTGTGCCTGGGTTAGCTTAGTTGTTTTGTTAATGCAGCTTCTTTGACTGCCTTATTTAAGCACATTGGGAGTGTCGATGAACCAAGTACAGATGAGTTTATACGTGAGAAGGTTCTAAGCTTTATAAGAGATAAGGTTGGAGGATTAAAAATATATTGCCAGATGCTATTATTACTCTCCTCTTCTTAATATTATTAAATGGCTAAGTAACCACTTTTACAGGTTTTCCCTCTTAAAGCTGAACTCTTGAAGCCTCAGGAGGAAATGGAAAGGCATATAACTGATTTAATAAAAAAAGTATGTTCACGATTTTTGTTAAGTTTTTGCTTGTACATTTGTTCTTTTCCTTTGAAAAATTAATGCATCTTAAAATTTATACACTTTTACTAAAGGAGTGTGGCTACTTTGAATGAGGTCTTACAGAGTTTGGAAGATGTAACGGGAGCAGAATTTAGAATGTTTATGGATTTCCTGAAAAGTTTGAGTCTATTTGGAGAGAAAGCTCCTACTGAACGAATGAAAGAGCTTATTGGAATCATTGAAGGGCAGGCTGATCTAGATGCGCAATTCAATGTGAGTGTGTTTTGTTCTAGTTAGTTTACTAAATGTCTATTTGAGAGTTATTCTAACAACCTTGATTATGCATTGCTGATATTTTGAAGCGTTTTTCCTTTGGCGATACTTGACGTGCTTTGAGCATTAGATTTTTGGACTATTATCATCTGTTGTCTTTCATACCTTTCTTGATGCATGCTAATTTGGTGTTTGTATAGTTTTCAAGTTGCATACAGTTGAGTGGATTATGTTACCATTTATATGACCGGATACCCAGAATACCGATAGATGCAAAATTGGTTTGTTTATGGAACGCGGTATATGTCCATTAAATTGTAACAAACGTCTGTGAAACAGAGTTTTTTAAGTATATAGAAATTAATGAGAAACTTTTTTCAACAGAAGTTGCTGGAACTTTTCTAAAAAAGGTACAATTAATGAAGGAAGACGTGAACCGCATTAGAGGGGAGAGGAAGTTTGAGATGCAGATTTTGTTTCAGTATTTACTATTATGCCGGTTTTTATGCTAGAGAATGTGACAAGCATGCTTTATTACGATGACAACTAAGTAACTTAATCTTCTTGTGACTTCATAGTCATCATCTGGAAAACTATGTTATTTTGACTGTATTTTATTACTTCTGTTATCCTTCTTCATAAGATTTTCCTAGAATATAAGTTTTTGATCATTTTGTTACTTTCCATTTTATTACCAACTTAATCTTCTCTAAATGCTTGTCATGTAGGTTTCAGATGCAGACCATATTGACAGATTGATATCATGCCTGTACATGGCTCTTCCCTTCTTTCTGGTATGGATTTTGCCTGATAATGTTAAATGTATTTACATGATCCATTTGACATTATTCTTAACTGAACCTCCTACACCCTTCTAAATTTCACCAGAGAGGAGCATCCGGCAGCAAATTTCTCAACTATTTGAACAAACACATTATCCCAGTTTTTGACAAGGTAATGCCTTTCTTTGTACCCGACTGTAATGCATGAGTTTTCATTGATGTGTATTGTATAGTATTGGTGTTGCATTCTTTCGACATTCAATATGTTATGCTACACTCCAACTTTTCATATCCTTCCTATGTTGAAGGGAAAAAAGGATTTGAAAAGTTTTTCACAAGGATATGTATATATGTTTCTGGTAATTATTTCTTCTTTTTTGTTTTTGATATAGTCATTGTATTGTTCAAATTTTAATGTGAGCAATGTAAAGATTTTTTATTAATGTCGGGATCAATTTTAAAGCTTTTGGGAGGTGTATCTCTGACCTGTGTGTTACTCTATATGGCTAGAATGCTATCCTCTTTTCTTCCCTTTGAACAAAAGGGTCTTGCATTGTTGTAAACGTATGTGTTTTAGTAGATGTACTACCCAAATAAGAAATTGGATGCCTCCTATTTCTTAGATTTAAGATATATTTGATGCTTGCTAATTGGTTTTGAAAAATAGGAACGAGAGATGGTAAGGAAAATTGAAATGAGAAATAATATATGGATGTGGTAGTTTGCAAACTTTCTGGTGACAGCTGAAAAAGTTGGGAAGGATTTGTAATGGAAAGATTGTGAACTGATATTAGGGGTCAACTTCCATATATCAGAAGATTATACTGACATTGGATCATGCTGTTTCTCTTGTTTGTTGTGTGTAAATACCCGTAACAATTCCTTGAAAGTGGAAGTTTATTTCACATAAAATTTGATGTTCTCTTTGGTTTAAGAGATGAGCTCTCATCCTTAAGAGACATTTGTTTTACTATGAAGTGTTCTAGTTAAGAAGTTTCTGGATATAATCTAACAGATATAATCCTTATCAGCTTCCTGAGGAACGAAAGCTCGATTTGCTTAAAGCCCTTGCAGAAATATCGCCTTACACAACACCACAGGATTCACGCCAGATTCTTCCTTCTGTTGCTGTGCTGTTAAAGGTATACATGTTATTTGTGATATTGTAGATTATCTATTAAAAATGATATTGTGGTAACATATAATGTGATACATTTCAACACTACTTTTTCCATTTGAGCGCATTTTGTGCTCTTTGTGAGAATTTTGGTCGTGTTGACTATGGCCAAGTTTTGTTAATATAACTTTATCAATGTATGTGTAAATTATTTTTCTTTGCATCTTTCATTCTTTCTAATATGATTTTATTGGTTGTTTAGATTATTTTTTGTTGACGTATTTATTCTTCCTTCCAGAAGTACATGCCTTTGAGGAAGACCGGAGGAGAAGAGATGAACTTTACTTATGTTGAATGCTTGTTGTATACTTTTCATCATTTAGCTCACAAGGTTGTTAATTCTTGCTGTTTTGGTTTTTATACCTACTCTTGTTAGTTTATTACTCCGAATGCTTATTTGGTATTTTCTTACATAGGCTCCCAATGCCACAAATAGTCTATGTGGTTACAAGATAGTGACAGGCCAACCTTCAGATAGGCTTGGTGAGGACTTCTCTGATTGTTACAAGGATTTCACTGAGAGGTTAACTACTGTTGAAGACCTAACTAGGGCAACAATGAAGAAATTAACTCAGGGACTGGCTGATCACAACAAAGAAATGGCAGCTGCTAAAACGGATGAAGCAAAGGAAAAAATTGTGAGTTTGTTCTTGGAGATTGTATGTTCTTTTTGTGGAATGATTTATTTTTAGCATGTCTTTTGCAACTAACTTCTTTATTTTATGTGCAGAAAACTCAGAAACAGAATACTACAACTGGGTTGCGGACCTGCAATAACATTTTGGCCATGTCAAAGGTAAGAGGAACTGTAATCTTATTATTATGATTTAACTATGTGGATAGCTGAAATATCAGAACTGATCTTCATATTTCTTAAACATTCAGCCATTACATTCAAAAACACCTTCATTTATTGGAGATAAGAGTGTCAACCTATCATGGAAAGAAGCAACAAAACCTTCTGTGCCCTCTACCACGACAGCTTCTGGGTATGAGATCTCTCGTTACTGAAAATCCTTTTATTGTTAATTGCTTTGCTGTATTTGTACCATAGTTTATTTATATATGCTTTTTAGCCTAGCATTCATAGCCATTCATAATCTATGTCAAATGATTTTCCATGACTTACATTTGGAGAGGAAAATTAAAGACGTATGATGAGAGTTTGGACTTGTGATAATGAAAACATGATCCCACAGTTAAGAGGAGAAATTGAATCACAAATAAAAGTGATAATCACACCTTACATGATGAAAATATATATGACACATGCTTGCACACACATCCCTCTTGCAAAATTTGACTGTTAACTGAAATGGCCCTTTCCAGGCAAGATTATACTTATTTTCTATTAATTGTGCAGAGGGAAGCGACCTGCTTCCATAAATGGATCTGGCAATACAGCCTCAAAAAAGGGCCGCGGATCTGGAGGTTTGCAAAACCAGCTTGTTAATAGAGCTTTGGAAGGTATATCACGTGGTGGAAGGGGAGGTATAAGAGGAAGGGGCAGGGGTTGGGGTGCACGTGGAAGAGGAAGAGGCTATCGGTAGCTTTGATGCATGATCGTGTGTACCTGAAGAATACGAATAGATGTCCCCGAAGAATACAAATAGATGTCATTGGATGTATTGTAATTCTTTTCTGTTCGAACAAGTTTTGATTGATGGATGAAGATAATGAGACTTCAGATTAATCATGCACTAACATCAGCAATTTTATCCCCCCCTCTGCTTGATTAACCGTATTGTTTGAAGGTCAGGGCTTTGAGTTTCCAAACGTTCTCAGATTTCATGATCAAAGCCACTATTACGGGACGGATTCAGGAACTTTTCTATTTGCATCCTTGTTTAGTGGTGTATGCACATTAATATTGATGTGCAGACATTTTCACTTGTCTGACCATTTGTAGGATTTTTCCTAGTTCATTTGATTTGTGTTAACCCTGTGAAAGTGTTTACGACATACTTGGGGCTGTTATTCGAGTAAAACATTTGGAGGTACTTTTTCTCTGGCAATCAACTAATTGTTGTAATGTGCGATTGGGAATTGGGCTTGTGGTATGGCTGTGCTTTACGAAGTCTGAAAAGTACTGAGAGAACGTTTTACGGGGATACGAAAGAACGTTATCGAGATACCTAGTCTCAAACAGGAATACACTGAAATCAGGTTACGGCAGCATCCATGATAGAGGCAACCTGATGGTTTCATCCAACGCATAGGTCTTGTTTTTTTTTAGATTGAGATTAAAATTTACAATATCAGTGTTTAATAAATATTAGTTAGTGTAGTTTAAAAATTAAGTTAATTGATTTTATATTTTTATAATGAAAAATTTATTACATCTTCATTAACTTCGTTAAAATTATTATTTAAAATTATGTTGATTATATACTATTAATTTTTATTTTATAGTTATAAATTTTTTTTACAACAATTGTGGTTTTTAAGATATAACACCTAATTATACAGTGAATGGCTGCTAATAAATAAAAGGGTAGGATTTTTTTTATTTTCTTTCTCAAGAATCAATTAATTGTTGTAATAATATAGATACAAACTCTTAAACAAATTTATGTGACATGATTAAATTGATTGAATTAAATATTTCTTAGTCCACGTGACTTTTGTTTATTAATTTATATTTTTTTTTCGACTAATGAATTAATATCAAGCCAATTTATTTAGTATGAGTTTATGGTTGTATCATTAATTATGACATTGTCCTGAGCAATTTGGAGATAGAGTAATACAGACCTCATGTCAAATTGATGATAGCACTAGATTATAGCTCTAGTTACTCAATCTGGGAAACACTGCATTCCCGTAGTGTCCTCTGAGGATTGATGAAGATTATCCGAAGCATTGGAAGGATCAACATATTCCCATCTCGAAAGAGCTCCACTCATGTACATCAGGAGTCCGAGCAAACGATAAAGCTCTCCCGGGGGTTCTAATTCCTTCTCTATTAAAAAAGGATTTTGCGAGTCTAACTGCTTTGCTTCAAATGCCCCTTCCGTTTGGAGTTATGTTTTCTTGGCTTGAATTTTGATGAAGCCTATAATTCTTTAGTAATTGAAAGAGACATATGAGAGAACGAATGTAGAGTTGGCACCTGACATCAGGAAGCTAGGGAGGCTCAAGTTTCTCGGTTTCATTGTTGGTTATATTGACTGAGCAATCTGGTGAGGGAGCAAACCATTATATTCCAACGACTTGAGCTTCTTATTCTCTGATAGTTTCAGAATGGCTTCAGAAAAGTCAGCTGCTATTGGTGAGCCTTTTTGAAATGCCTGCATGGACGGCAAAAGTCAACTACGATTGATATTTGATAGGATGATTGATATTCAATAAAATGGGAAATCCCTGTAAAAGTTTAAATAACAACTCAATACTCAAAAAGCCTAGTCCTCCAAATCCGTAGGTGGGTGTTGTGGCAGCGTATATCCTGCAGTATTGTGATACAAAAACTTTCTCATATGGGGGTCCAGCAATGTGGTTGCTTCCAAATTCTCCTTGATAGTTGTAGTCACTACCAAACTTCCAAAATGTTATCTGATTTGAATTCAAGCACATTCTGCAAGTAATTCCTCACAAATGAATCACGATCACAAGCGACTTTTGGATTTGGTCTCAATGGTTGCACAGTAAGCATTGGAGAAGGACTAGCTGTGTAGCTTGAGGTTAGGATCAACACAACAAAAAGCCACACTACAACCACCAGTCGCGTAAGATTGCTGTCAATTCTCCCCCCGAAAATGGGTTTCCAATTTACCATGATTATGAACTGGTATTTTAACTTACAAATAAGGAAATATTTACATGCAAGACATGTTCCTTACCGTATGCAAAGAGAATAGAAGAGAAATTGAACCAAAGAGCTGTGCCAATCTGATCTTTCCGAGGGCCATTGAATTCTGAATTTCTTTGGTGCTCCGGGAACCAAACTACAAACCTTGTGTTGACCAAGATGGCATCAGTCACCACCCACATTTCCCAGGTGCAAGGCTTCACGAATCTCCATGCTGACTCTTCAGTCTTTGCTGGAACTATCATTGACAATCTTGACTCAGCACATGGTTGAGTAAACTCCACAATTTTTGCTCTATCAGCTAGTATGGTGGCATCTCCCACAACAGAATCGTAATTCCGCAAGAAATTTTCTTCATGTCTTATACGCATCATTAATTGTAAAAAAAAGAATAAAATTGAAATGCCTTTACATGCCAGTTGACTCTTTAATTTTTAAATTGATTTATGCATCTTAATTACACTTGATGTATACAAACTGGAGCTGCTGGCTTAATGGGATCAATTTGACACAACGAGCAGATACATTTGAAAGAATTGTTTATATCTATGAACTGCATAGTTATGAACAAAAAGACTTTTCGTATGGAAGTAAGAGATAAAAGTCTTTATAAACATGATAAACGAGATCCATTATAGGAGCCACTATAAGGAACAAATTCGTAAGGTAGTGCATAGTCTAATTCGTCTAGCACCTCATAGTAAAGCTCAATGCAAAAACCATCATATTCATTTTCATAGGGATTGTCACTGAATTTCACCTTCACAAATTTCCCAAAAGAGGTCCCAATCTGAATATTCCATGGACCATTCAATTCTGGATTCCGTCTGTGCTACAAGAACCAAAATTTGGACATTGTGTAGATCAAAACGGCACCAGTTACTATACACATTCCCCAGGTGAAAGGCTCAATGGACATTGTGTAGATCAAAACGGCACCAGTTACTATACACATTGCCCAGGTGAAAGGCTTAATGAACATCCAAGCTGATTTTTCAGCTTTAGCTGGAACTACCACAGACAATCCTGAATCTGTATATGAATGAGTAAAGTCCACAAATCCCGTTCTATTCACTAAGTACCTGCAGAAGCAGCTCGGAGGTGGTCTTTTCCAGGATCCCAGAAATGAAGGGATAGCTTGTAATTTTTAGATGTACTGTTAAAATTTTGAGCAGCCATTTCGATGGCCACTTTTTCTTCTTTTCCACCACGGGAATTAAGATCAACTATTGCGCCAACGTTTATGAGCAATCAGCAGCAGCTTCAGGTGCACAGAAAAGGATGATAAACAAGGAGACAAGGAAAAGGAACCTAGGTCTAAAAAATTTATAAAAATAAATATAGCGCAAGATATCTTAGGGTTTTCTGTGATTGCAGCAGTACCTAAGTAACGCCTTTATCCTTCTGTTATTATCGTATTAAAACAATTTGCGGAAATATGATTAATTGACTTAGTCATTCTGTCATCAAACTTGTCACATATCAAAATATGATATGCACATTGCGTGTGAGAGTGAGATATTGCAATTGTTAGGATCATGTCTAGGTATTTTGTTATCCAGAACTTAGAATATTGCAGTTATAGAACTTGGAACCTAAGCAAACTTTGGTATATAAGTTGACCCAAGGAAAAATTAAAAAATAATATTAAAAGAAAAAAGGAAAAAAAGACTTAACTTGTGATTGGAATCGATGTTTGATCCTTCATTCAAAATCTAATTATCTTATTAGAAGTAAAACTTGCAAGATTAGCTCGTTAATCAAGATGGACAAGTTCCTAGCACTTACAAGCAAGCAGAAGAATTGGTCACTCGCTTGCTATTCAATTAGTTTTTATTGCTGGTTAAGGAAGAGCAAGGACAATCTGGGATATACCGTATGAATTCAACATGAGATGGATCCATCTGGAGTGTCATCTGGAGTGTCAGAAGGACTTCCACATTCCATTTTTGAAGAGCTTCGTTTGTCTACATCAGGATTTTGATCAAGTGCTGAAGCTCTTGCTGGAAATTTTCTCTCTCTTCTGGCATAAATGTATTTTGCAAATCCAATCATCTTGCTCCAAATGCTCCTCCCACTTGAAGTTATATTGCCTTCGCTTGCATCTTGACGACTTGTATAATTCCTAACCAGAAATACAAGAGCACAAATAGTAGAAGTGGTACCAGATATCAGGAAGAGACCCCAGAAATCTTGGAGGCTCAAGCATTCAGTTTTGTTGTTATTTACTTCCGCAGAGCCAGAGCACTCCGGTGATGGAGCAAACCACTTTTCTTCTAGTTACCTGAGCTCTCCATTCTCTGACAGCTTTAGAATGGCTTCAGAAAAGTCAGCTGCCAATGGAGAGCCCTTTTGGAATACCTGGATATGAATTTCACAAGTAATTAGTATTGTATTGGTTCCGTAAAATGTAGAAAAGATTCAAATAGCAACTCACGAAGGCAAATCCTCCAAATCTGTATGTGGGTATGGTGGCAGTGTATTCCTTGCAGTGCTGGGATAAAAATGCTCTTTCATATGAGAGTTCAAGAAAGGCAGCAGCTATGCGGTTGCTTTCAAAATCCGTTATATATTTGTATTCGTGGTCAACTTTCAAGATGTTCTCTGGTTTGAATCCAAGCACATTCTCCAGGTAGTTCCTCACGAATGAATCACCATCAAACCCAACATTCAAATTGGATGCTTTTAGCCACCCAATATCTGTCACATTTGGTTTCAGCCTTTGTACTGTGAGCATTGATGAAAGACTAGCAGTGTAGCTTGAGTTTAAGATTAACACGACAAAAAGCCACACCACAACCACCAATCGAGTGAGATTGCTATAAATTCTCTCCCCTGAAAATTTCGAAATGACACATTAATTTTAATTAGGTGAACTCATTAACATTTTCGGCCTGAGCAATTTCTATAATAATGCTTGCATGATCAACACTAGCAGTAAGCCTATCAAAAGGTAGAAAAAGAGAGAGATACTTACTATGAGCAAAGAAAAGTGAAGAAAAAGTGAACCAAAGAGCGGTGCCGATCTGAATATTCCATGGACCATTAAATTCTGGATTCCATCTGTGCTCCAAGAACCAAACTACGGACATTGTGTAGATCAAAATGGCACCAGTTACTATCCACATTCCCCAGGTGAAAGGCTTAATGAATATCCAAGGTGATTGTTCAGCTTTAGCTGGAACTACCATAGACAATCCTGATTCGGTATATGGCTGAGAAAATTCCACAAATCTTGTTCTATTCACCAGTATAGTGATATCACCAATAGCGGCATCATAATCCTGTTAAGAGTATTCCAAAAGTCTACTGTAATATAATCAAAGTATGTTTCATTGGTGGATATCAAAATGACATTTTGGATTTGATATGCCTTTACTAGATTTGTAACATAGGTTTTGAGCCCAAATTATAAACCGCAAGGAAATATTACATGCATGTATGATTTTTCCTAGTTTCAGTTTCTGCGTTCTATCCATTAGTCATGGATACCATAAGTCCCAGTCTATATAGGAAACAAACTTTTAAAAGAAAAAAATTAGTAAGAATCCGCAACCTCAAGCAAGTCATTTGTTTTAGTCTTCAGAGTAATCTGCTTTTGTCTTAGAAAGACGGGTTTTTTTTTTTAATTTTAATATGCCCTATTTGTCCTTAAATATAAACTCTATACTCCATTACATACATATACCTCATGAAAGAGTAAAAAGTTAAAAATAACTTAAAAAGACCATCTATTTACATTTTCTCCCTCTCTCATGACTTCTACATAATAACATAACCAAAGTCGAGTATACTCAACTTTTTACCTGACTAATTAAAAGGAAATTTCTCATTTCAATTTAAGTCGAGTATTCTCGATCAGTTACCGAACTTCAATGAAAAGTCTAGAATTTTTTAATGTTGGGCAAGGTTAAATTAAGGTCGAGTATTCTTGACTCTTTACTCGACTTACTTGAAAAAGTCGAGAATTTTCCAAATAATTTTTTATTTCAATTGAAGTCGAGTATTCTCGACTATTTACGCAACTAACATGAAAAAGTCAAGAATTTATACTGAATTACTAATTGTGTATGGTTTGATTGAAGTCGAATATTATCGACTATTTACCCGACTTTGAGAATATAAGTTCAGTTTTATAAAGATTTAGTTGTGGTTATTTTTATACTTTTTCTAATTTTTATAAATATATATGTGTAAAATTTAAGAGTGTTATAATTTAAAACATATATTGGGTATTTTAGAGGAAATAGGTATATGCCACGCAATTCTCCCCCACAAAGACTCACAGGAGGACGCAGTCCAAGTCAAAGAAGAGAAATGGAAAATTTTTGGGATCCAACACACACGTAAGAGCCCAAAGGTCAAATCAAACAAATCAAGGCGAGTATTTATTTCCTGTGAAGACTTTCACATTTCGTTGTTTTTAGACTAGTTGACTCTTTTGCAAAGACTTGTTGAAAGACGAAAGATCATACAACTCTCTTCATAAATAGTTCTCTATACAGATAACCGAAGATATACGCATATAGTATAAAGCAATTATTAAAGTTAGTGCCCCGGATAATTATATGAAACAAGAGAGAAACAGAGTATTGTTTACCTTGTTATAGACACGATAAACCAGATCATCATAGGTGCCATTATGGACGGAGAATTCATAAGGTAGATCATATTTCAAAACTTGCAGCACCTTATAGAAAAGTTCAATGCAATAACCATCATATATAATCTTATGTGGATTATCACTTGATATAAGCTTCACAAACTTGTCAAATGTGGTCCTCGCTGGAACTCCAATAATCAATGGCTTAGCATCAGTAGGCATTGCTCGACCTTTTGGATCTCGCTTCAAGTCCCCAGGCCAAATCACTGCACCAATCAATCCGTTTCTGATATCACCAACTTTGCTGCTATTTTTGTCCTCTTCCATTTTAAGGGTCTTGGAGAGTCCAAACTTAGGCAACCAAAAGTCAATCTCTTTGTATTTCTTTCCAACCATGTTTATGATCCTTAATATAGGAGAGTTCAACAGCTTGCCTCCTCTGAAACTTATTGGTCCACTTAAGCCAGTGAAATTACTTGATAATATATAACCTAGCGAGATTTTTGAACTGCTATTGTCACTAGTCATCCCGTCTATGCTTTTTGCCACTACTGTAATGCTATCATATGCCCTTAAGGCATAAATTCCTGGCTCAGATACGTCATCTTCTGGATATTCAGATCGAAAATAACTTCTGAACTGATCTTCAAAAATCTTGTAAGAACTGCTATCTTGAGAAAAGTGGGTCTTGATTCCGAGAGCACCTTCCATGGAGGAAGATTACAGAAGTATTGAATGAGTCGATGAAACTAGTGATGGTGTCTGAGGCAATTACCCAAACTGAGTCCGGCCCCACAAGTCCCATCTCTTTTGCTTCCCTAAAGAGATGAATCCCCATAGCTAATGATGATTGAAGAATAATAAAAACCCGAGATTCTGTTCTAAGTAGCTTCAGCAGTTTTTCTTGGAGAAACTGTTTTGGATCAGTCAAATAAGAAATTGGTGGAAGAACCAATCTGTATTCAATCTCCGAATTAGAGATTTGAAGAGCCTCTGACAGTAGAGCTAAGTTCCCTGTATCTGCATTAGTTGCATCATCTTCGTAAATGATTATAACCTTTCTCCAATTGTAAGAACCAACCAGAGCTGCTGTGCATGTTATTTGTTCAGCACTACTGTTAGCCATTCTTACCAAAAAAGGCCAGCGAGTTGATGTCAATGGTGGTGCTATAGCAGGCTCTGCAAATGAAAGGACAGGAACTTGAGCTCGGCTCCCAATATCAGCAACCATAGTTGCTGCTCCCCATGTCTCCATGCCAACAATCACTTTCACTTCCTTCTCCTTAATCATTGCTTCAGCTGCCCACAACCGTAATTCATAAAGATCTATTAGTGCAAGTTTTATCGTAGTAGCCAATTGAGAAGTTAAATATAATAGGATTTACTTATTTACCAGTGGAACCAACTTGAAGGGGATCTTTTTCAGGGTACTGGAAATGAAGGGACAGCTTGTAATTCTGCGCGGTGTTGTTAAAATTTGCAGCTGCTATTTCCATCGCCACTTTTTGTTCTTTCCCAATTCTGGAATTAACATCAACGATTGCGCCAATGTTTATTAGCTTGTATCCGTCTGCAGCTTCGGTTCCACTGTAGAGGATGAAAAAGCCGGAGCTAAGTATCATGACCAGGGGCCAAGGTCTTGAGACTAACTTGACAGAAGTGATTGAACGGAACATTGTGCAATTGATTTGAGAACCGATAACGCTAATGCCTTGCTCATTGCGTTTTGGAACTTAACATATACGCGAAGATGATGTCAACATTTAATGCGTAAGGGCTTTTACATTTCCAGTTGTTACAGTAGAAGTCATTGTCCAGCTCGTAAAATCGTTATGTAACAAATTATAGCTGACTTGTTAGTTAGAGAAAGCTTGTTAGTTACAAGTTATTGTCACGTGTGAGTAGTTGTATATATATGCATTGATTTGTAAACGATGATACGGAATGAATCTTCTGGAAATTCATTTTTTCATTTTCTCTGAAATTTTCCTTTAAGCCAAACAGCACATCTCTGTTTTTCTACACCAGTCAATCCGTTGTGATATCACCAACAGCACTGAAAAGGGCTTTCACCTCGATGTAAGGGAGTAAGTAAAGACTTTTACATTTATGTAACAAAGGGTGAGTCTGCATTGAGTACTATAAAACGCGTGATTTTGACCATAGAAAGATTATGGTTTAACTGTATATGCATCAAAATATTCGGATTCTTAATCTTTTGTTACAGATATTTCGGCAATGAGTTATACTATAAGCGAAGAAAACAGATAATGAAAAAGTGATAAATATATACTATCCCTAACCTTTTAGAGACAATGACATTTGGCATTCCTCTATTCAGTGGTTAAATTCGTTTTCAATGGCTAGGGCGTTGTTTGAATAAAATGGTTAAACTTTTGTGGTGTATTGTCTAACGTCTCAAATGAATTGTATGCATAAAGAAATTTTGAATTACAAAGAAATCCCTCAGTAAGGGAAAGATATAGAAATGTTGAAATCACAAAAGAAATTAACTGCAACAAATATGATGTCTACAGTGATTGCATCTTAGATGCAAATTAGCTATACAAACTAATTAGTATGATTAAATTTAACATGTTGAGAGTTCATTCATGCATTTGGAGTTCAACCTGAAGATTCTCTGGGGGATGAGTTGGACTCAATTTATATTCCCACCTGGATGAGCTTAATTCAAGTGCAGGTGGTGCTAGACCTAAAGCTGAAACTCTTGCTGGATTATTGATGGTTCCTTTCCTGTTATGAATGTACCTTGCAAGTCTAGCGGCAATGTTCCAGGCAGCTATGTTGCCTTGATATGTTTCTTGATGACTCCAACTATTGTTCAGCAAGCGAATAACAAACAGTAGAAAACAAAAGATAGAAGTGGCACCATATACAATGTAGAGTCCCCAGAAGCTGTGCAGAGTCAAGTTTTCTGGTCTGGTACTATATCTTTCATCCGCGGAACACTCACTTGAGGGTTTAAACCATTCCTCCTCCAATGTTTTCAGCCTTCCGTCTTCTGATAAGTCTAGAATGGCCCTGGAAATGTCAAGGGCTATAGGAGACCCTCTTTGAAATGCCTGCAGCATATACACATATACATGAATAATTTGTGATCGATGCATGCGGAAGCGCTTCAGCTTAAAATATTTGGTAACTAACGAGTAATTAAAGGTGACTGTATATTATATTACTCACAAAGCCCAAGCCTCCGAATCTGTAAGTGTTGATTGCAGTGTATTTCTTGCAGTACTTATCAAGAAAAACTTTCTCGTATGGACGTTCAAGAAATAGGGAATCTATGGTGTTGTTTTCAAATTTTTGTATATAATTGGCTTCAGTGTTGCCAAAAGGGACAATATTCCCTGACCTGAAGCCAAGCACCTCCTCCAGGTATTTTTTTACAAACGAATCGTCGACACAACCAACTTTCAAATTGCCAGACTTGAGAGACTGAATATCGGTAACATTGGGCTCCAGTCTCCGGACTGTGAGCAGTGAAGACAGACTGGCTGTGTAGCTTGATGTCAAGATAAACACAACAAATAGCCACAAAACCACCACCACTCGAGTAAGGTTGCTTTGAATATTCGCTCCTGCAAAATGAATTAAACCCATTATATTGTATTGGTTTGTTGGTATATTTATGTACTAACTTAATTGCAATTAATTAATAGAAGAGATTACGTTTTGTGGTTTTGAGGGTAACAATGAAAAAATCTAAAGATTTGAGGAATTTTGAACTCTATTCTCATAGGTAGCTAGGGAAGGCACTTTAATTACCAATAATATGCTAAGCTTAAATTAATAGAAAGCTGCAGCTCCAAATAACAAATATTTGAAAGTTATGCCTGAAGAGTAAGAATTAATCCTCAGGATCCAGGTCCAGGATTATGGTGTATGCGTAGATAACAGTAATGTTGTGACCAATGAGCACCTTGGCTCCACATAGAGAGAAATATATAGCAGAAACTAGCTAAGGACTGGAGTCAGAGTGCATTTGGGGAGAAGATATCACTGGTGCATGGCTAAATTCAATTTTGATAGGACGATTGGTCCACATCATCGGGGTGCTATATGATATAAAACAAATTAGGAGTCCTTAGTTTAATGGGTACTCACTGTGAGAAAAGAAGATCGTAGAAAAGGCGAACCAAAGTATGTTACTAATCTGATCCTTCAATGTGCCTCTGAATTCCGGATTAGATTGGTGCTCCAAGAGCCAAACTATGAACATCGTATAGATGAAGCTGGCAGCAGTCACCATCCACATTTCCCAAGTGAAAGGCTTCGTGAACATCCACGTTGACTCTTCTTGCTTGGCTGGAACTATCATGGAGAACCCCGATTCAGCATACGGCTGTGTGAATTCCACATATTCTGTTCTATTGCCTAGAATTGTCAAGTCGCCCACCGCCGCATCATAAGTCTTCCCATTGATTTTTAATCACAAGGCAAGCAAATGTCTTATCAGAAATGGGAGACTTATTCATTCAAGTAAAACAAAAATCTAAAGTCGTGCGCCTACCTAGAGGACCGAGTCGAATTTATAGTATATATAAAAATTAATTCGTAAAAAATTAAAAGGCCACAAACAGTTATATATCATGCATCATTCGATAACTAAGCATAATCTTTTTTTTTTTTTTAAACAAAAGTTTATCATGATAATTAAAGTAATTTACCTTGTCATAGACACCATTAATTAGATCATCGTAAACGCCATCATGCGGCACAAATTCATAAGGTAGATCATAATTCAAATGGTCTACCACCAGACGGAAAAGTTCAATGCTGAAACCATCATATCGCAGATTTTTATCATTTGAGTTTCCATTTAAGGGATCATCCTTGATCACTACAAACTTCTCAAAAAAAGTTCTAGTCGGAACTCCAATTCTCATAGGCTCTTGATTACTAGGCATGGCCCAACCTTTTGGGTTTCGGTTGATCAGGTTCCCGGGCCAAATAACTGGACCAGTGAAACCTTCCGCTGCAATATTACTGCTGATATCACCAACATTATGTTTACTACTCGTCTTCGAGAACCCAAAATTGGGCAACCAAAAGTCCAGCTCTTTGTACTTCTTTCCAACCACATTAACAATCCTCAATGTGTCAGCATTCAATAATTCACCATCTTTAAAGCGAATTTTCCCACTCAAACCTGAGAAATCACTTGATAACATTTGCCGCAACAACATTTCCGGGCTACTAATGTTATAATTCAATCTCCCGATGGCTTCTGTAATGATTTTAATACTATCGTGTGCTCTTAGAGCATGAATACTTGGGTGAAAGTGGTCTTCTTCTGGGTATTCGCTTGTGAAATTTCGTCGAAACAGGGCAGAAAACTCTTTATAAGGACTACTGTCATCAGAATAATAGCTCTTGATTCCTAAGGTGCCTTCCATAGAGGAAATGACAGTTGTGTTTAGCGAGTCTAAGGCATTTGCAACAGTGTTTGTGACTATCCACACTGAGTCTTTTCCCACAAGCCCCATCCTATTTGCTTCTGTAAACAAATGTATGGTCATGTCTAATGATGCTTGAAGTACAATGAAAACCCTAGACTGTTTGTCTTGTACCTTTTTTAGCTCTCCTCGAACAGCTTCTTTTGGATCAGATATAGAAGAAATTGGTGGAAGAACCAAACGAGACTGAATCTCCGAGCTGCTAACGTTCTGAAGAGCCTCGGCTAAAAGAGCTAACTTCCCAGAATCACCACCATAGACATTATCTTCATATATAGCTGCAACCCTTCTCCAATTGTATTTCCGAGCAAGATCCGCAATGCATTTCATTTGCTCGGAATCATTGCTAGCCATTCTTATCAAGTAAGGCCAGCGACGTGACATTGATAGCGGTGTTACTGCAGGAGCAGCAAATGAAAGAATAGGAACTTGAACTCGGCTGGCAATCTCAGCAACTACAGCTGTTTCCTCCCATGTCTCCATTCCAGCAATCACTTTCACCTTCTCTTTGTTAATCAGCTCCTGCGCTGCAAAAACCATAGCTATAAGTTAGTATATAAATCAAATTAAAGGGCATGTAAATAACTAATCAATTAATTAATTCAACCTGCCGTTGCAGCTTGGAAGGGGTCTCTGTTATGGTCTCGGATTTGAAGGGAGAGCTTGTGGTTTCTTGAGTCACTGTTGAAGTTTTGTACTGCAATTTTCATGGCTGTTATCGCTTGTTTCCCCATTTGAGAATTAGCGTCGACGATTGCACCGATCTTCGTAACTTCTTCAATATTAACATTGGTACTTGCTGATTCAACTCCGGGGGAGACAAAGACAAGTTCGGAGGCAATAATGAGCACAAGAAAAAAGAAGCGATTCATTATGTTAGCTATGCATAATTAACTTCGACTTTTGATATCTCAATATGTATGCATGTGTCAAATAAATAGGTGTAGTTTATAAATAAATATATATTGTAGAGGAATAGAGGAGTCAGCGTATGCAATTGCCAGGAATGTTGGCGTCGATCCATTCTCGAAAATCTTTTTGACTGGGTTCAACAGCCAGGAACTCACACTTTGAATATACAAAATAAGAATACGACAATTTACAATTATCCCTATATAAATATATATAAATACACAATCTAAAATTTTAAATTTTAAAGTGCCCGAAAACTTCACGAAACCATCCGGTTTAAGCATTTTGATTTTTAAACATCTTAAATTTTATAGTTTAAAATTTTTGTAGATTTTTTTCACATTTTAAAATTCTGAACTAAAAAACTACTGTATATATAAAGTGTGGGAAAATCTGAGAAAATTATAAAACTGTAGGATTTAGTATCATTATAAAATTAAACTTTAAAACGGCATAATTTTAAAATTTTTTTAAACTTTCCTGTACATCCAAATCATGAATTAAAAAAATTTCCCTATATATATATAATTAATAAATTTTATCATACCGTATGTGGGGGATCAACTTTAATCTTCAAAAAAAATGAATTAGAAGTCTACAAAGACGCTTTTGGAAAATTTCTAATATAAAGACGTGTTAATTGGAGAAGATTCTTGCAATTTAACAGAAAGTTCAAAGACAAGTAACTAGAGACAAAAGTAAGGGCCGGAATCTTAGACTTCCAAAAAATATCTTTGAAGACCAAGTCGATGTCAAAGTCAAGACAAAAATTGTTCTAATTAACTAAAAACTAATTTCTTACTGGAAATCATGAGGTCATAAGCTTTTGTTCTTAAACTAGGGGTATAACAGTTAAATTATTAATTTTAATAACGGATTTTTAATGGAATTCGATAGTATGGACGTGTATGCATGCAATGTATAAATAAATAAATAAATAAATAAATATAAATAAATAAATATATAAATATATATATATATATATATATATATATATATATATATATATGTTAGTAATTTTGTTTTCTCCGAAAAAGAGAGACCTAAGCATTTTATTACTAAAATATAATCCGGCCCACTTACCCATCCATGATCCAATCTAAAATCAGACCAGCCAAGCGACCCGCTCCGGTCCATTGTGCTCCGTACAAACAGTTTGAACGTTGTTCTCTCTACTAAAACGAAAAGAAAATCTCACTCGAAACAGACAGCGGCGATGTCTCAGTTCTGGAAACCGGGCGCCGAGAAGCCTCGCCTCCTCGACGATGAAGAAGGCGGTGTCGTTTTCTTGTCGTCCTCTCTCTCGTCCGCTTCGTCCATCGGGTATTAATCTCACACTAAGTTATGCACTCAAAAGCATACGTTTCTATATGTATTTTTTTTTATACGCATATGTATCTGTTGTTTTAGATATGGTTATGCGAGTATTGAGAAACAGAGGCAGAGATTGCCCGTGTACAAGTACCGTACAGCTATCCTTTATTTGGTGGAGACTCATGCTACTACTATTATTGTTGGTGAGACTGGTAGCGGCAAAACCACTCAGATTCCTCAGGTCTTTCTTTTCTTAATTAATTTCTTATTTAATTTGTTTATTTATATATTTTTTCTCTTTTTGATGGATGTGGCTGGGAACATTTAAACGAATTGCTTTTCTGCAGTTGGTTTTAGTGTCTTTATACTAATTGTTAATTGGATTATTTTTGTTAATTCATTCAAGCTTTGTGTGTCTGGAAACTGTGCTGTTTATATTTGGTTTCTGAACAAATTAGGGGAAATGAAAAACAAGTGAACATTCCAGCTTCATTGACAACCAAACAGAACTTTGTGTGCATTTTGTTGTCCCTCAGAGATAGGTTTATGTTTATCCAGCTTTTCATTAATGATCCATGACATTGCCGTTGTTCAACTTCATACAAAGCAGAATTGACGATTACCTAATAACTGGGCCAAGTTGGCTGTGATCTATTTTCGAGCTTCTTGCTTTGGAGGTGTCATCTATATATGCATTGTTGTTTTTGGAAGTGTTTGTTATTGTGGATGTTGGCCATGACTTCTTGAGATTGTTCAAACTGAATGGTAAATGTTGTCTGCTAAAATTACAGTACCTTAAAGAAGCAGGTTGGGCAGATGGTGGGCGGGTTATTGCATGCACCCAGCCAAGACGACTGGCTGTCCAGGTGATAAATTAATTTATTTGGCCTTGTCTTCCCTTTTTTTAATCCATACTGTCTGTATGTTTTAGTTCATGCCTTTAAATAGCCTAACATGAGGGCTTTATAAAACCTATAGACTGAGAGGAAGACAAACTAAAATTTGGTTTTATTTACATACCAGTGATATTCTTTTGGTTCTGCTGATTTTTTTGTAAATTCCAAATGCATAAGTTTGGTTTTCATATCTAATGCCGCCTGTTCTTGCAAAATTGTTAAGTTAGTTTAATATATCCAATACTGATATTAGTTGTTACTAATGCGCAGGCAGTTGCTTCAAGGGTGGCTGAAGAGATGGGAGTCAAGGTTGGAGAGGAAGTCGGCTATACAATTCGATTTGAAGATTTTACAAATAAAGTGAGACATCTGAGTTCTTATTTGAGGTCCTTACTTCTGTTTTGCTTACCTTTAATTGCAACTGGTACATCGTAGTTTTAGCATACCACCATGTGTTCAATTGAAGATTTCTGGTCTTCAAATATACTATTTCTATTCAGCATATTTGGTGTGATTATTTTTGTTATGCATGCTGGGATATCCTCTTTGGCAGTGCAGGATCTAACTGCAATAAAATTTCTTACGGATGGGGTCTTACTCAGAGAAATGATGGATGATCCTCTTTTGACGAAATACAGGTACTTGTTGTGGTTCTAGGGATTCTTTTAGTGCCTTCAATTCTGTTGAATCGTATCCTTTCTTTCCCTCAAAAGTGAAGCTGTCTGGAACTCAAGTTTTAAAGAATAATTTGCCTGGTATATCATTAATGAGTGATAGGCCACTGGCATTGGTCGCTGCACAAGCAACACCATGCTATTGGAATTGAAAAGCTAGAACACTCTTTTATTGACATTTAGTGCACCTGCTGGTCCATTGATTACTATATTCTTAACTGTTGCAGTGTCATAATGGTGGATGAGGCTCACGAAAGGTCTATTTCAACGGACATTTTGCTGGGCCTCCTGAAAAAGGTATCAATTTTAGCTGCTGGCTGATACAAGTGTTGTTATGAGGAAAAAAGCTTTTTAATTTTGTCTTGCTGGGGTCTGTGTACTTCTTTTTCTTTTTTTGTCCTTGCCTTCCTTCTTTCCTTCCTTCCTTTCTTTTTTTTTTTTTTAAATGTTAAATGATTATTGTGATTTCAGATCCAACGATGTCGGTCTGATCTGCGTCTTATTATCTCATCTGCTACAATAGAAGCAAAGTCAATGTCTGCATTCTTTCATGCCAGGTTATCTTTTAGGCTTCTAATTGTTGATTCTTTCGTATCCTGATTTTAGTTGCTGTTAACATGCAGTATTTATATTTAATGGAATTTGGGAGCTAAACTCGAAAAATCTTTTATTTTTATTTTTTTTCTGTAGGAACTGTCATTAGTATTAGATGTTATGTAGCATAATCTTAAAAGCATATTCAAATCTTCCATTTGCTGTGTACCAGAAAAGGCCGTCGAGGATTGGAAGGAGTAGAGTTGGTACCAAGACTGGAGCCTGCAATCCTTTCAGTAGAGGTATGACATTCTGGCATTATTATGTTTTCTCTCTCACTTTCTCTGTCTGCTTTGTTCTCGTATGTGTCCTATTTTTCCAATCTTGCAATTTAGAAGTCTACTTCTGTATCTTTCGATAGAAGTTACCCTTATCTGGCTTTATGATATGAAATGGGAATGACAAAACTGTGGTGTCACTGGATCTGCTTGTATTTCAGGGTAGAGGATTTAACGTACAAATTCACTATGTTGAGGAGCCTGTCTCAGATTATGTTCAGGCAGCTGTTTCAACGGTTTTGTTAATTCATGATAAGGTTCATTAAATTTTATTATTTGGCATTTCTTTAATTTTTTTACCTCTATGAGCGGACTGTTTTCTGTCAGCCTCTGTAAGGAGATCAAACCTTGAATTGCAATCTTTTTTGTATTATTTCAGAGACATTGTGTGGTTTTGTTCAGTGTGCTAGCTTTTGAACTGTTTTGGGAGATTTGGGGAAATAGGAGGGAAGGCTAATCTTAGAGATTGGTCCCATTGAATATGCGTTTAGTTAAACTGTAATAGAAGGGTTTTGGGGGGAAGTAGACCTCTCTAAGGCATGCTAAAATGAAGGTCTTACAGATGTTTTATTCTTGGGCATTTTAAATTTTTTCATTGTTTTCTTGTTGAATAAACTGCAGATTAATTTTTTATGTAATTTATTCAATTTTATTGAGAATCTCTCTTTCATCCTTTGCCTTTAGACTGTGCTCATTTTGAAATGTAATTGTTTTTTTGTTGTGAAATTTGATTTAAGGCTGCTTTTGTACACCCTTTTCTTAATAGATTTTGACCCTTCTGATATTAAAAGAAGCGTTTTCTTATTTTCTTTTATAATGATTAGATTTTTTCATTTAGAGAGGGGATCTTTTGTTATAATAGTAGCAGAACTGTTGTGTGGTATTTCATTGACAGTTGTTTTCTACATTCTAATTGTTGCTTAGGAACCCCCGGGTGATATCCTGGTGTTTCTTACTGGTCAAGATGATATTGATGCCACCATTCAGTTGCTCACTGAAGAAGCACGAACCAGTAAAAAAAACTCCTCAGGTATGAAGTAAAAGATAATGTGCTAATCTTGAAGCATAGTTTTTAGTGATAACGAATTTAGTAAAACATTTTATGATGTTATGTCATCCATTTCAGGATTGATTATTTTGCCTCTATACTCGGGACTTTCTCGAGCGGAACAGGTTAGTGATATATTGAGGTATTTGGGTTTGATAAACTGGTTTCCTTGAGTTAACGTCATCAAACTTCTTATTTACGGACATCACCTTTCTGCTTCCTTGATAATAATAGGAGCAAGTGTTTTCTCCCACTCCTAGAGGGAAGAGGAAAGTGGTGATATCAACAAATATTGCAGAGACATCATTGACCTTGGAGGTATCATCACTGCTAATTAGAGTTGTACCCCTTGGATGTAATATGTTATAATTGACAGGTGGTGCACTGATCCACCCTTGCTTCTGATCTTTTCAGGGAATTGTTTATGTTGTTGACAGTGGTTTCTCAAAACAGCGGTTCTACAATCCGGTATTTTCTTTGCTACTTTTGATGTTTAAATTATGTAATCTTTGGATTAGTTTCAGTTGCTGGTATATTAGTTGCATCTTATTGTCATGTTATAGATCTCAGATATTGAAAATCTGGTAGTGGCTCCAATATCAAAGGCATCTGCTAGACAAAGAGCTGGTAGGGCTGGAAGAGTTCGACCGGGGAAATGTTACAGGTGGTTAATTAAAGGCAGTTATATTAATGTTAATCATTTTCTTCTGTAGTTATGTAAATTGAACGTGTTGTCATGATTTGTTATTTGTTCTGTCTCTTGAACTTTAGGATCAATGTTACTATGAAGTATACTTTTCTGTTACTCTTTCCCTACTTAAAAGTAAACCTTGCCTTTCCTGTTTTATGTACATCATGATAGTGTTTCATAATGATATCAGACATCATTATCTGAATTAACCACTGATGTCAGTTAGTGGTTCATTACTTCATATTCCTTATACTTGATATTTTGTTGGAGTCTCTTCTTCTACCTTGCCATGGGGTAATCTGGCCTCTCCCCAGAGTTTCTTATACTCTGTATTTGTTTTACAATTTGGACAATGATTGAGAGCTGTTTGAAGCTATTATTGTATCATTGAGATCTCTTTAAATGCATGTATATTTAAACACACCATCCATCTCCTTTTTTTAATGGCAGAAGCTAATTTTTATAATATTCACTTTTGGTTTCTGCAAGCAGGCTATACACAGAAGAGTATTTTGTGAAAGAGATACCTGCGGAGGGGATCCCGGAGATGCAGAGATCAAACCTTGTCTCCTGTGTAATTCAGGTAATTTGTTGCAAGGATTGCTTGGTTTGATATTCTCACAATCGCATGCTAGATTGAATTGCTTCGGGCAGGTTTCTCATGCTGCTCAAGCTGATACTGGCTGAAAGCAGAGTAATGCTGTGCTGCTTGTGATGATTTATTGTTTCCTTGGAAACTATGAGCTTTTCTCTTCTAAGATTCTTATCTATAGTTTCTAAATGCTAAATTTTCCATGCTGCTGAAATGTCAGTTAAAAGCCTTGGGCATAGATAATATCTTAGGCTTTGATTGGCCAGCATCTCCACCACCTGAAGCAATGATCCGAGCACTTGAAGTACTTTATTCACTTGGAGTCCTTGACGATGATGCAAAACTTACTTCACCTACTGGGTTTCAAGTTGCAGAGATTCCTTTGGTAGGTTGTCAACTTATGTTACTAAGGCAATTAAAACTTTTTTGAAAAAACCAGCATCTGTACCTTAAGACTGGGTGCTTTCCTCTTTGTGTACTATAACTGTTCCTCTTTTTTTTTCTTGTTTTTTTTTTTACTTAATGCATTTGATTTCAATCTATTTTTCCAAACCAACATAGGATCAGTGGACTAAGCACAGCAATTCAATCGTTTTAATAAACTGACTTCATTGATGTTTTCTCTTTCCTGCAAGATCTTTTGATTATTATTTTTTTAATGATGTTCTGGTTGACCATTGACTTATCTTTGAAGGAGTTCATCGTTGGACTCATTTTGCTAGATATGTTTTGACCTCTGTCTCATGATGTTTCATTATCTAAGTTGAAGTTTTTGATTGCTTATTTTGAATCTGATTGCTTTGTAGGAACCAATGATCTCTAAAATGATCTTGTCTTCGAATGAACTTGGATGTTCAGAGGAGATTATAACCATTTCTGCAGTTCTCTCAATCCAAGTAAACTTTCTTCTATTACTCCCTTGTGCAAGTCATTTAAACTTTGTCTTAAATTCAACAAAAAGAAAGCAGAACAGTAACTAGCCTGATAAAAAGCTTCTACCATAAGATACAGCCTATTATAAATTATCTATAGTAACACAATAAAGATAAGCTATTGTGAGTTCTAGCTTACAGAATTATTCGACTAACCTAATTATAAAAATTTAAACCATCCAGCTGAGTTCTAGTTTGTACTAAAATGCTGTTCTTTACAGTCTATTTGGGTTTCTGGGAGGGGAGCACAAAAGGAACTGGATGAAGCCAAGTTGAGGTTTGCTGCTGCAGAGGTACTTGACTGAAACTTAAATTGGTTTGAATATTTACAAATCTTAAATAGATTTCATCTTCATTTTAACTTGAGTTTTATCTTTGACGTGGCTGCACCAATCAGTGATTAGATCTAGCACTGAAGTGTGTATGCTTGTTGGCCTTATGAATTTTACCAACCTCGTCTATTCTGTTCTATTGACTTTATGGTCGGTCTTAAGTTCACTCGAAATTCACTCAAACTTTTTTACATCATCTGAAAATGAAGATTCAGTGTCTCCATATGATCTGATTTTAGGGGTCTTAAAATATTTTAAGAGTGCTATATATATATTTGATCAACTATTCTTTGCCTACTGAGACAGGAAAAAAAAAAATTCAAGTGCCATTTATAATTTTTTCTGTAGCTTATCGATTATTTTTTCATACCTGCAGGGTGACCATGTGACATTCCTAAATATTTACAAAGGTTTTCTTCAGTCTTGCAAATCTTCACATTGGTGTCATAAGAACTTCATAAACTACCATGCTATGGTACGTAACTTAATTTGGATGCTTTAAACATTTTAAGAAATAGTTGACTTTTCCTTTTATCATTTTTTGGGCTTCCACCACTAACTCTTGTTTTCATAGCTTTATTCCTGTTGAGATACAATTATCTGTTGCATATAGATAATATATTACTCATGTTTATGTGAATTTCACTTGTTTTTGGTATTGCAGAAAAAAGTAATTGAAATTAGAGAACAACTCCGAAGAATTGCACAAAGAATTGGCATAGTGATGAAATCTTGTGAGAGTGACATGCAAGTAAGTCTTTTGACACTTTTACTGGTGTGCTTAGAGAGAATTTCAACACTTTATGATTTTCCAAAGTTAATGGGGACATGCATGCCATCTGCTGGTTGCTCATTTGTATATCATGTAACCTGTTCCCCAGTATTGTGCGTTTGTACTGGCAGATTCACTGATCAATGAAGAACAAATGTGTGCCACTATCATGAAAAGTTAGAATTAGTTGAAATCTGCTGCAATATAATTAAGTCAGTAATTATATAGGCCAAGGCCAAGTTCTTAAAAGCAAGAGTGCATTGTACTCTCTTTGCTTTACCTCATTTCTTATTGCTGAATGTGAGAAAAATTGAGAAAAATTTGAAATGTTATTTGCCCACCTGCTTTGCTCTGTTCTACACAATATGACTTCTACTATTTATGTCTTGTAGGTTGTACGAAAGGCAGTTACTGCTGGGTTTTTTGCTAATGCATGCTACTCAGAAGTGAGTAACTTAATTGCCGCTATTTTTATAAGTACACCTAGTGTTTTAGCAGTACAAATATATTATAGCCTTCCACCCTCTTCTTGTTGATAATTCACTAGTTAAATGAAAGTGGCTTCCAGGAATTTTTCTTACATTGATGTTTTAATTGAATCTGTTTGTTTATCTTGTTTGAAGGCTTATAGTCAGAGTGGAATGTACAAGACTGTGAGAGGTTCCCAAGAAGTTTATATTCATCCATCATCGGTGTTGTTCAGGTCAGTGTACAGAATGGATTGATATTTTAAAGTAATCTGGATTTTATCAGAGTATGTTTACAAGCAAGGATCTTAGATTAAAATATAAATTCATACAGTCAACTTCGGGAGACCTGTGCTCCTCGAGGATATATTTCAATAAAGATCAAATGTTAATTCGTTATTTTATAGTTATTTCTTAGAATGTCATACATTATTTTATAATTGTTTCTTAGAATGTCGGTGGCTTTTGCCCATTTCTTATGGTTGTGGACATTAATTAACTAAACAAATGCTGTATCTTTGATATTATATCTTTTAATTTTGGATTTGCAGGGTTAATCCAAAGTGGGTTATATATCATTCCCTGGTTTCAACTGACCGACAGTACATGCGCAATGTTATCTCCATTGATCCTTCCTGGCTGCTAGAGGTTGCTCCACACTTTTACCAGCAGCATCGACTCAATCCCATTCACTAATGAGGCTTTATAAACTTATTCTGTATTGGGATTGTGAGGAATTCTATTAGCGTAACCGCATCCCAATTTTGTTTTTTTTTTAAATCTCCTGTACATATCTATAATCAATTTATCATTTATTTGATCATACTAACCTTTATTTCACAGTTCAACTAGGCTGACTACTTTTAACCAGTTTTGAGATTACGCGCATTTATTTTTCATTCTTTAGCTTCAATTTTTTTTTCTATTCCAAGCAATTCAAAGTTAAGATGAACACAGAAGTGCAGAATGTGCATATGAAAAGATCAAAGACGATTGTACGGACAAGAAAAGGGGAAGAATGTGTGGGGGAAAGAAGTGTAAGCCTCTGCAACAAGTTGAGGTGACAAATTTCTCCTATATTAATGTGTAGTTGGTTAACTTGTAATGGAAGAAGATACTGTATTACATATGGTCATAGGCATCTGAGATTTATCCAAGTCAAACTGATCTACAGTCAGGCAGTGCTTAATAGGATAAAAACTTGTTATGAAAAACATAGCTCAAATTGTAAATGACAATTTTGATTTGTACTCGAATGAAGTAAGAATTAGAGTTAGTTTTCTTGTTCATCGCAGAATCCACATTTGAAAAACTAACGCACGGAGTGCGTTGCAGAAACAAACCAAAGAAATATTTTCCGACCTGAATACTAGAACTAGACTTACTACCATACCACAAGTCATATACATAACATCTTCACTTTCTGCGTAAATTGCCGGGGCGGCTGACGGAGTCTTGCATGAATATCGATTTCTTTTTGCTGCAACAGGTACTTGAGATGGAAACAGAATGCTCCCAAATTAATTATAAACTTGTGATGATAAATCATATGAGCGTTGAATGAGCTTTGCTGCAGAGTGTTACAGCTTTAGGTTAAGATCAATAGTTTCCCTTCTTGGTTTCTCGTTGTTTAAGCTAAGTGTTGTTTCTTCCTCTCTCAACTGCTCTTCTGGTATTAAGAAGCTGTAGAAGGGCTTCTTCTTTTGGTGTGAGTCTGAGTCTGAGCCATCCATACCGCTTTCCTTCGTAACACAACTCTAAACCAATACAAATAGATATTATATAATATTACACGAACACCATATATGCCAAATTGCAAAATAAAAAAGAAAAAGAAAAAGATAATGAATAATTCTTGTAACATATGCTTACTTGGAAAGGTAACGAGTGATATTTGGACAAATCTTGTTGAGAATTTTGAGTCATCATGAACGAGGATGGAGTTGCCGGAGAACCAAATAAAAGAAAATTGCCATTCATTGCTCCATAGTCCCTGCTGATCAGGAATTAATAAATTAAATACATAAATAATTGAATGAATCAATTACGTAAGCAAACGTAATTACCTCGAAAGTGTTTCATCTTGTTGAAGGTTAAGTACAGAACTAGTAGTGTGATTGGGAAAAGAGGGCGTTAGCGTGTGCATGGCAGTAGTGAAAGGAGAAGAAGCTTGGCAGTGGAATATTGGAGCAGGAGCTGAGCCTGTGGAGAATGTCCTTGGCCGCTTTGTTCCAGCCATCTAAAATCGATTTGTATGTATTTGTGATTAATAAGATGATGAATTTCATTTTTCATCCAAACAATAATTAATTTATAAAGTAATTAATTAGAGCAAGACAAATCAAAATTACTGCCAACGAAACTCAAATCTTTATTTGGTTCAACAGAAAAATAAAGAAAAATATTTGAAAGAAAGAATTTTTGTGAAGGAAACTGAATATATATATATCTCTTTTAATTATTTTTCTTTCCCCAATCGATGAGCAAAAAACAGCACTCAAAGTTTAAAAAAAAAATCTGAAAAAAAGAAAAAAGAAAAAAAGTGAAAGGACTCAACACTGTTTGCAAGTATTAAAAAAAATTGTCTTAAAAAAAGAGAGAGAAACATGACTAAAAACATGAGTCTTTTAGACCTTTTCTTCCTCTGGCAAGATCAGAGATGAGCAGTAGTGGTTGTGATGCGATGATGATCTTTGGTTTGAAGGGGGCTCTACATGGACATAAAATCCTGCTGATTGGTTTTCTGATGATGATGATCCAGATTGTGGGAAAAGATTTATCTGCTTTCACAAATACATTATTAATTAGACAATCCATATATCTCATAAAAAGAAAGAACTAAAGCTAAAACATTATCATAAAACAAATTAAAAGCTGGAATTATACCGTGGGAGAAGAGTATTGATGATAGTGAGAGTGTTTCTCTTGAAGCATATGCATTTGATCTGAACCATGTACAAAACTGCTCGTAGAAATTGGATACCCAGCTGGGATCTTAGAAGCTTCCTCATAAATGCTTGATTCGCAAGAATTCCACACTGTGGGCAACAGGGCTTCTTCAGGCAAAATTATGCCTGATCCAGCAATTCGGACGCCATTGCTGCCTCTGCCTGAGGATGTACTTTTATTACCATGAAGCACGGTCTTTTGCGGCGGTGGAGGAGGACTAAAGCGATTATTATTATTATGATGATCCGAGACAAACTGAACAATACTATTTCCTGTTAAAAATACAAAAATAATGGAATAGATTAATTATTATATATCACAGACGAATAAAAAAAACAAAAAGAGAGAGAAATCTTTAGGCATTAGGCTTTAGGGCTTGCCTTTGTCAGGATGAATAACTTTATTTTCTTGTTCTCTCAAGATCTTCTCAAGTTCTGCAACTCCCGGTCCTCTTTTGGGAACTCTCTGACGCTTTGGTTTCTTCAAAATATGAGTTGCATTATCATCACCACCGCCACTACCACTAACACCTGCACTACTAGCACTGCCTGTGTTGCTGCACATAATGATTTTTCTTATATTAATTTTGTTCTCGTTTCCTGTATTGTTGTTAATTACGTATGTGCCTTGTTGTGATGTAAGCTAATAATAAATCTAATTAACTTTATAATTTGAAGCAAATTTAACTCAAATTGATGATAGGCGAGATGAGAGAATTCAGAAAAATAACAAGAATCCCAATTTTCAAGATCACAAAATCTAAAACAAGTAACAAGAATCAATTCAAAAACCGGGATACAAGGAAAGGAAATCTGAAATGATGTGGAGTTGAAACCAGCCACCTATACGTACGAAATATGAAATTGAATTTAAGGAAAGTCCTTCCTTATTTTCAGCTCATAAAGATATTCGCGAGAGAGAGAGAGAGAGAAAGTATCTACTGCTTTCCGGGATTTTCTCAGAAATTTTTTTTGTTTGTCTGAAAAGAAAAGAAAAGAAAATTATATAACAACTTCCAGGGGCTCTGAAGATTAAACTCCTAGCAAAGCAATACTATTTCAAAATCCTCCTCAATATGAGAAAATTTCACCACCACCATCACCAACATCTAGTGGTCTTTCAGACCATTCGAAGTTAGAACTGTAACATGTATGTTCTATGTCTCGACATGCATTAATATGTGTCTTAAAATCTCAGGAGATTTTTTGCCATTTTCATAAGCCAGTTCTTTGTTCTTTTCTTATACCATTGAATCACCTCACTGCATGTAGTTTACGGAGTTGGTTATGGACCCCACCACTTGGAAAAAGAAAATTTTATATATGTGTGTGTATATGTGTATGTATATATATATATATATTATTTATTTCAATCAAACAATGAGAGTGGATTGGGTGTAAACACATTTTTTAACCATTTGAAAACGGTTTTTATCAGTAATAAAAACATTATTAAATTAATGCATTATTTAGAAGGGCATCAAATTTGATTAGGTATATACGTGATTGATTTATATCGTTTCAGCTTTAGTCTCATTGGTACAATCCTACAGACAAACAACAGCTTATTATATATATATACTTGGTAGTGAATTGATGGGGAGTTTTCTATCAATGAGCAAAATATAAATGCGCAATGGTGAATTTATGGTAATTAATGAGTGGATGAAAGGAAAGACTCATTTCATAAAGCAATCTCCAGGTTGGCAAAATCAATGTGAGCATATCTTTGAAGATATCCTCTAATATAGTTCCTTAAGGTAACCAATCTACATTGTTATTACTCTTAATTAGATTTGAGAAAGAGCTAAAAGATTTCATGTTTTAAATTTAAACTAAATCAAATCTTTTGTCAACATTTACCAGCTTTTTTAATTATAAATCTTTTTAAACAAGATTATATCCGAATATTTTGTTCTATGGAATGTGTAATATTAATTGATTATACAGTCACATGGGTTAGGAGACTATTATCTTAATCTCTCTATATATACGAAGGGGACACTTATATCATAATTAATGTGCTAAATATTAAACTTCGCGAACTAAAGGCTATAATATGCGCTCTTCAATTCCGGGCAACTGAGTCTGAAATTGATCAAAATTTGATAGCAGGAAGGCTTTGTTTTGTTTTAAAACTCGGGATAGACTCTGCAAGGACGTATGCATTACTTTAATGATAATCAGTTAGCCTAAAACATGTGCCAAGAAGGAAATACATGCCGCATTTAGCTAATTCAAGATTCGTTCAAAATATTGCTGGGTAATTTTTCAAAGCCAGAGTCATGCCATGTGAATGCATGGCCTTGACAAACTGCTTGAAGTCTTTTCTTTTCTTCTCTTTTCGTTTGAAAAATTACTTGATGCAGCTAGCACTGACCACCAAATATTCTACATAGATGAAGAGAATATTATGATTGCTGCACAAAAGTCGTACAAGCATACTTGACTTGTCAGATGGGCATCATTTTCTGGTGCAATTTCATGGAAACATCCAGCTTTAGTTAATTCTTCATAACTTGAGCGAACATTACATGCAACGTCTTCTTCGGACAAAGAAAATTGAAGCAAAAAAAAAAAAAAAAAAAGAACAAAGTTGTAATGTGTTTGTGTCGTGAGAGATATTTGCCGAGTAAGAGGATATACACACATATATAATTATTCTATTAATAATATATTCATTTTAACAAAGAAAAATGTTACTAACTAACAAAAAAAATACCGTCTCTAATGTATTAAAAAAAATATTTTTTGTATTTTAGTATCCATCCTCACTTAAACACAATGAGAATGCCAGGCTTTGAATCTAATTAATAATACGACATTGGTTATGATTTTTAAAATACTTGTAGAATTTCATTGGTTTTTAATATAATCATATCAAAAGTATTAGATAGATTGATGTGAGATGGTTGGATAGGATGAGGAAGGTACTTTTCAGGGATCATAGTTTATGTTACAATTATTTGTTTTGGGTATATTATATACTATTTCAAGGCTTGTGATGAGACAAAACTTTGAGATCAAGCTTGAAAATTCTATTTCTTTCTTGATTGTTTTGCAATTTTAAGTTATTTTGCTATTTTCCTTATTGTCTTTGGGATTTTTATCTTTTTTTTTTATTTCGGATTTTAGGTGTCATTTTTTTTGTTTTGTTTTTATATTAGGAGAATCTTATTACAAAATAATATTTCAAGTTTAATTATTTTGATAAATCTACAATATTTAAAATTAGTATAAAAAGAACTTAAAACTCTAGTTTTGATTATCAAAAACTTTGTTTCTCTATAGTTTATTAATCTTTTATGTTCTCGCACCATCATAGATTATAATATAAATCTTTGCACACACTAATTAAGTGCTTATTTGATATAATTTATCTAATGGTTATAAGTGTTTATTTAATCACATAAGCTCTATCATAATTTTTGTTGTTGTTTGGTTGTTTTTCTAGTAAAGTTTTTAAATCTTAAATAAGCTATTTTACCTCTACTAGTAAAAACTCAAATTTTAAGTTTTTAAGAGTAGAGGTTTAAAAGTTTTTTTTTTAAATGTTCAAATATCTAAAATATTCTCTATTTATTTGATTATCTTATTTTATTTTTTCATAACGTAATTTTAAAAAATTTACCTATTCAAGTAATTTCATAAATTTGTAATAAAAGTTCTTATTGATAACCAAACAACTAAAATTTTTTAGGTAAAAACTCTGTTACCAAAAGCTCTACTTGAAAAGTTATATCAAACGGAGTCTGAGTAATCTGATTATGTTATCTAATAACAGCCATCACTTGTTTATGATCATCGCATGCATTTTGTTGGATTTCAATTTTTTTTTCTTTTTTTTTAACATTTTAGTGGTAGGTTTTTGGTTCCTAGATTATGCAAATTACAATGGGTTATGGGATTTGGGTTTTGATACATAAAATGTCCCCGTATTTATGGTGATGGAGTCTCGTAGATGATAATATTGGCTTAATCTGCAATTTCTTATGATATTGGCATCATATAATGCTATGTAATTTGCCATTATATGAGTTAGGGAGTCAAGTCAATCAGTCATGATCACGACACTGATGTTGAAATTAAACCCAAAAAAAAAATATGTGTGTGATTAAGGAAATTTGAATGATCAATTGGTTATACTATATCGGCGATAATGGAAGACTCATTACTTCTCAATTTCTAAAGAGTTACTATTATTGGGGCAGCTCTCTCTTGTCATTATTAAGAAATAAGATGGATCTTATGCTTGGGTGGGGAGTTGATGATCATGATATTACCTGCAACTTGATAATTGCATGCATATATAATCGAGGAAAAATATTAATATCAGCAAAGTAGTTTCAACCAGAATAAAAATAAGAGAAGAATGATCCTTTATTATGGAAACAATTCCAAGGTTGATTATTAAGTGGGACTACAAGATTGTGGCATTTTTCATTAACTACGCTTCGCATTTCGTGGTTGATTATTAAGTGGGTCATTGTGGTTGATAATTATAATAAAAACTTTTAAACTGATTAATAACTAGGTTTATTTTTTTTCCCTTTTTGAGCCTAGTAACTAGTTATTGAAAAGGATGTAATTTTGGAATCTATTGAATACAGTCAAGTTTTTATATAAGATTTTTTCAGTAGTAATAGTTGCATAAGAATTAACACTGAAAATAATACACCGCCATTCTAAAAAATTTTCAATACAAGACAAATTTATTTATGTTTGTTAGCGCTTATAATTTTTGTACTAATTTTTATACTCCTTTTCGGTGCACACATCATTATTCATATATATATTTTTTTCTATGCAATTGATAATCTTTTTCTTTTTTTAATTTTTTTGAAATGCGACCACTGATAATGACTGAATTGACGGAGGGCCAAGTTTGAGAGCCCAAAAGTCAAGGCAATAATTTATTTTTAATTCGAGAAATTGGTATAAATAAAGGCACTAATTATATGTTAAATAAGATAACGTGGGAAGTTTTGCTGACAGGTCCCGTAGCTCAGTTGGTTAGAGCGTTGGTCTTATGAGCCGAAGGTCGCGGGTTCGAGCCCCGCCGGGACCAAGTTTTGACAAATTTCCGTTCTGACATTAGAACAATCGACCTCTATCTTTTTAGGACCTGTCTATGTTACAGATTCTGTAACAAACATCTCCCGTCATCCCACCATCCGATTTTCTTTTGTTTAGTTTCTCACTCCACATCCAACCACATCCAACGGCTGATGCTGCAGTCTGTACCTTACAGATTCTGTAACGTAGTTTTGTCCATCTTTTTAACGTCTGGAATCTGGATCGAGCCACCGAATCATCTCTCAATTTCAACGGTTTGTATCAAATCAGTTATTCAACCATTAACAGCCGTTACCCATTTACTACCAAGCCCATCACCTTCTGCCAATTTATTTATCTTTTTAAAAAAAAAAAAAAATTCAAAAGAGCCTAAGATGTGATATAAGGATTTAGCACTCCAATTATTTTCCATCTATCAAGTCCTCTGTACCAAATCAAATCCAAACTAATCAACGGCCCACAAAATCATTAAAGCGGATTGTAATTTACAAAAGTAAGCCCATGAAGCACCCACACCATCCCCCAACTCCCCAATAATCAGCCATGAAATGAGAAAAATTGAACAACTGAAATCTCTTTTTGTTCCATATTTTATATACACTAATAATACTACCACCATTGAGAAACTATTTTCCATTTTTAGTTAAAAACAAGGAAGAAAAAAGAAAAAAAAAAAGAAAAGAAGAAGCATATGAGAAACATTATTACAGATTCAGATAAGCAACCTATCTTAATCAAAACTAGTTTGTTGTGCTGTCAAAATAAGCATCTTTTTGTTGAAATATTCAAAACAAAGAGGGAGACCAGACCAACACACACGGCGAAACACATAACACAAACTCAGCTGTTGGGCGGGTCACTGATTGGTGTGAGAAAAATGAGACTTTGAGTTGCATCTCTTGTTAGAAAAAAAAAAAAAAAATTGAGGCTGGCAACTGGGCCATAAAACTGACTGACTCATACATTTCTCAACTACCTTTTATAATTTTCTCGCCGTCTCAAAATGTAATTAAAATAAGAAAAAGGACCGGTCTTTTGCTTCTTCTTTACTGCAACCTTACAAGAAACTAACTATCCCCTCCCTCCCACCCATATTTTTCATTTTTCTTTCTTTTTTTTTTTATATATATTTTGGTCCAAAATATTTGAGTACCCCATGTTCTAAGAAGAGTATGCACAGAACCGGACCTTTTGCTGCCTTTTTCTTGGTATGAAATCCTTAACCTTTTGCTGTATAATGGATGTTCTGTTATCTGGTTTTGGTTTCTGTGTTGCTTTTTATTTAGATTTAAAACTTACATCTTTATATGCCCATTTATTGCTTTGGAGATATTGAAGAGATGTTGACGCTAATAGTAATTGAATAACTTTGACTCCGTGTTTAGTTTTGTCTGAAACTGGTTGTATTAACTTGCTTCTCCGTATAAGCGTACTGGGTGATAGGATTTTGTTCCTTTAGTTTTCTAGTTATGCGTGGTGGATGGTTCAATTTATTCACGAGTGATGACCATCCGTTTGGTTGCTGAGAAATAGCAGGCCAAAAAAAGAAAAAAAAAAAAAAAAAGGAATATGATCTGACTGACTTTTTGACTTAAGATACTCAAAGTCAATATTTTGTATGCTGGTTCAATGCTCATTCTGGTTCTTAAAATAGAAGTTGCTTACAGGGTTATGTTAAATTGAAGAATAAGGACATTGAACATTGAGAGAATGGGTGGAGATTGGTTTAAGACATTTGTTTGCCAAAAGAAAGTGAAGGTTGGCAGTTCAAAACAAGTGAAGGTATGTAACCCTCTCAATGCTTTCACCTTGCTTGAACATGTTATAAACTGAGCTGCGAAATTTCCTTTGTTAATATGGCAACTGTCTAAGTTTATTTTTCAAGCTAAGTTTTGGAAATTATCGTTGACCATTTAAAGATGTTCTTTTATAAAATGTGTCTGTGTGCCCCTATCTTTATTTTTTAGTGATATTGTTGCGAGTTTAGGATTATAATTAATAAATCATTATTTGACAGGGATCTTCAGCTTCTGCAAAATCCAAAGGATTCAAGTGGAAAAAACCTTTGGGCAAAGAGTCTAGTATTTTTGCTATCGGTAGCACTCTTGGCATGCCAGTTGAGGATGTAGCTGCAATACGCATACAAACTGCATTTCGTGCCTACAAGGTACCTTGTGTTATAAGTTATACATGCTAAAGACATCAAATTCTTATTCCAGATTGTTGTCGTGCTATGATCCTTTACATGTGATTTTTCCTATCCGTTTTGCAACATTTCATTGTTAGTCATCATGAGATCATAAAGCAATAAGTGATCAGCCAGTGACTCCATCCGATTAATTTAAAGATGGAAAGCCTTTTAATGTTATCAGGGATTTTTTAAAGCAGGGATTTTTGTTCCTAATTAGTCTGAATTTTTTTTCTAGAGTGTAAGGAATGGGCATATCTTATAAATTGAGGGGATAGTATGAAAAAGTACACATTTGTTGTTGTTTTTTGACATTCTGAAGCTCATACGCTTATGATACTCCTGTGCCCAAAAAGATGGACTGTGCTCATATGTGAAGCTGTTTGCACTGCACAAACTCCTTGGACATTTCTTTGTCATTTAAGGGCAGAGAGATATTTTGGGCTTCTTTGCTGCAACTTTAGTTGTTAGTTGCAATCACATATGAAGAATTTTCTTCATTACCCTTCACTGATTGAACCTTTCTTGATAATGTCAACTTTGTATCGCCTAACAGCTTCACTCTGCTCCACAAAGCCTTAATCCCAACTAGTTAGGATCAGTAATTGGTCAGGTTACTCCAGTGTGCAGTGAGTTGGGAAGTTGGTCTCATGAATATTTTCAATGCTCAATCCATATGGATTTCCTCAATCACTTCTTAGGAATTTATGAGTAGTATTTTGATAAGTAGTATTTTGTCTATGAGAAGAGCAATTCATTGAGGTATTGGAATTTATGGATGTCATGGTGTAGGATCTCTACTACTTAAAGTTTCTGTGGTGCATTAAAGATATAATCGATGCTTTAGATCTCCTAACTGCTTTTCACACCTCTTATTAATATAAGTCATATGCTTATACAAATTTATTGATATACATAATTGATCTCTTTATTGTTCTTGCAGGCTAGAAAAACTTTTCGTCGTCTAAAAGGGACCATAAGACTACAGGGAGTAAGCCAACGTCATTCTGTTCAAAAGCAAGCTACAACAACGTTAAGCTATCTTCATACTTGGAGCAAACTACAGGCTGAGATTAGAGCTCGCAGACTGTGTATGGTAAAAGAAGGCCGACTTAGACAGAAGAAATTAGAGAATCAATTAAAACTTGACGCAAAGCTTAATTCACTAGAGGTTAGTACTTGGACTTACCATTTGTGAGAATCGTCAGGGTTAAAGTGCATTCTATACCAGCAAAATGAAACTTTCTTGGGCAATGTGTGAAATCCTTCCAATTTAGGTTAAAATTCACTTTGTCATTTATATTTTGAAATCCTACAAATATTCCCTGAAGTTAGTTAAAAGTTTCTGAATTACAGAATATTTTGTTCCAAACATACATTGCAATTTCACTTTTGTCTGAGACCTAAGACCAACAGAACTACTAATTGTCCATCCTGCTAGGTCATCATAACAACCTCACCATTAGGTAAAGAAAGCTCCAAATTTCAAATTTGCATTTTTGTCTTCTCAATTAAAGCCCCAAGCACAACTTTAAGTCTTTCCGATGACTAGCATCACATATTTTCATATGTTCCAGAGGTTTCTTTTTCCTCCAGGAAAATTTGACTCTGACGTTGTTATGCTTTTACTCCCTTTTGTAATTCCTTGCACTCTTGACAGAGGTATAAGTGCTATTATGATCTGTTTTCCTGTTACTGCACGAAATTCCGGATTTCACTTTGGTTATAATATTATCTGAAACCATAAGCTTGAAAACATCCTTTTTGATGTCTGTGGTCATCTAGTTGATGTCCATTGATTATTCATATTAGATAAAAGGCCTATTTGAAACATGTCAAAATTCTTGCTCTCTCTCTCTCTCCACCGCGTCCCCAAGTAATTGTTGAAAGGATGGGCAGATTGACTGGAGTGGAGGCCCTGAAACAATGGAGGAAATTCTCTCAAGGATAAATCAGAGAGAAAAGGCAGCAGTCAAGCGAGAGCGGGCTATGGCTTATGCCTTTTCGCATCAGGTATGTCAAACTCTGACATATACCCTCTGTGCTGCATCAGTATGAATGAATCAAATTAACAATGACCAGACATGATTTGCAGTGGAGGGCCAACCCTAATCCCCTTGGTAAATATGAACTTGGCAAAGCTGATTGGGGTTGGAGCTGGAAGGAACGCTGGATTGCCGCTCGACCCTGGGAAATCCGTGTTCCTTCTCCGTCCATTAGCCAAAAGAAGGTGCAGCGCACGCAAGCAGGGAAGTCTGGCAAAGACTCAAATTCACCAACACCAAAATCTTCAGTTTCAGTTAAACCCTCGATATCTAATGGGAAGGGAACTTCAAAGGCTCGAAGGTTATCATTTCCAGATGCTGAAAAACCATCTTCCAGTGAAGGGAACACCAAAGCCAAAGAAGAAAGCACTAAGAAAGAGCAACTGGCTTCTTAGTACCTGGCCATTTTTGAGACTTTAATAGCATATGGTTGGTTTCCATTCATTCGTGTTAGTGTTACAGTGGGCAAGTCTATTTTTCATTTCAAATTCATATGATCTTTTATTGATTGTGTACATGGAATGGTGTGAAATCAATTTGTTTCTGGCATGTATAACAAACGGCAATGTAATCGAACTGGTCAGGAGTTGGGGATTGACCTGTTCATTTTTACTTCTTTTTTTTTCCCTGTTACTGTATATTATGACAGAAAAATTATTTATACTAATGTAAATATATGCAGTCTTTCTGTCGGGATGAGTCAGATGCCTTTCTAGAATGTTAAAATACAAGACCAAAACCCGTACGGTTTCTCTCGTCCAGATTTCTTACCACTTAGCAATTTGCGCTGCTAATCAATGGCACGTAATGTTGATTCTGTCGTCATGTCATGACTCATGCTCTTGTTGCACGCTAGGGCAATGGCAATCAAGAATCATCACTTGCTGTAAACAGTTGAAGGGTGCCTCTTAAATATAACTTTCATTGGGTCAAACTAAACAAACTTTTGGGCATGTTTGAGATTGGGTGCCGTGGCTTTCAATCTGCGGCTACAACTAGTATGAAATCATCAAACACGGGACTATAATATAGATGAATTTGCCACGTTGGTCCAGAGCTGTTTCTAATGTTGTCAAGTTTTAGCTTACCAAACCCACTCGTCCTTCGCCTGTCAATTTCCACACCAACCTAATCTCAAATGCTACAAATCCCATTAAAGACGCATGCTCACAGACAGCTGCTAAAACAAAACGGACAATATCCACAGCATATGTGACATGGTAATGTTCATAATTGTCGGCCAACTAAATCTAATATCTCTAATGGGTATCACTTACGAGTTCATGATTCTTGTTGTGGTTGTTAACGGTCATGTTATCCCATTATGAACACCGTACAAGATGAGATGCACCGACAATGCCATTCGCAGATTGAAGTAATCTGTTTGGCTTGAACAATTACGCGTCAAATGACGATTATGGGAGATTTGAGATCCCTATATTATGAATGAAGAAAGAAACGACGAGCAACAAAGTCATGGAGTTATTGTTCTGTACTAGCATTTTATTGGGAGGGTGAAACAGAAACACTCTTCTCATCTAGGCTACATTAATTGAAAAAACAAAAAGTTAATGATATAAAGTTAGGATATAGAGGTTGAGTGCTTAATGATTTTTCATTTTTATTATTACTTATTTATTGATATTATAAAAATATATCATCAATGATATTATAAAATCAATCAGTTATTCTAAAATATATGATAATAATTTATTAATGACACATCTATAACTGCTATTAATTAATGACGTCTTATTTGACATGTAAATTTTTAAAAAAAATACTCTTTTAGTTCATATATTTTAAGTTAAATATTTGTTTAGTTCTTATATTTTAAAAAATATTTTCAAACATCCTTAATATTAAATATATGACACTTACACCCTTATTTTTCTTTATTTTAACGATAATACCCTTACTTCAATTTTAAGGACTTTAATTTATTTATTTATAAAAAAAGTTCATTAACAAATTAACCAATAATTTTTTATTAACAAATTAATCAACCGTTATTAGTATGAAAGAATTAGTCATTTTCATACTATTACAACAATCTTGTTAATAATCATTTATATTAAAAAATTAATTTATCAAATTAACCCAAAAATAAAATAATAACAAAAAATTTACATTTATTTTTATTTTACTTTTAAAATTAATTTTTTGTTAAATTTTTATAGGTAAATTAATTAATATTTTAAAAAAATAGTATAAAAAAATGAATATAACGTATTTAACAATACCCTACAAATTTTGTATCCCCCTAACAATATTTTGTCACACTTGTGCTTAGTTAGTTTAACAGCTCATCAAAAGGAAAGCTTCAAGCTCTTCATTTCAATACAATTGCAATTGATAATGCAAATGCAAATGGCCAAATGCAAATGATGCGCTGATGATCTCTTTTCTAAGAAAACTCCCGTTTAGCAAAATCATGGACTCATCGTCAACAGTAGCCTCTTCCAAGACACAAAGACTGGTTGCCTTAGCCCAACAGTTGCGTCTCTACAAGCCGCCACCTCCTTTTGATGAAATGGAGGAACAACAAATTCAAGAAACTGCAGGCAAGGTGGTTTCTCAAGTGGGGTTTCAAGAATCTGTCACTCCAATTATTAAGGACCCTGAAAGGTTTAGACCCAAGAAAGCTGCTGTTTTGATCTGTCTCTTTGAAGGAGATGCTGGTGATTTGAGGGTCATTCTCACTAAGAGGTCTTCTAGAATGTCTACTCACTCTGGTCTGTAATTTTTACAGCCACACCCTTTTGTTTGGTGAAAATTTTGTTGATTTTTTTATTCTTTGTTATGGTGTTCTTATTGAACGATGAAAATATTAGCCTGATTGGGGAGTTGTTTATTGAATGGAGGAGTTTTATTTAGTTCTTGAGAAAATTCTGGGTTTCGAAGGAAGAGAAAGATAAGGTTTTGAATCAGTTGCTTTGATTGCTTCCACAGAATCAAGTCGAGTATTACTGAGATTTGAAATTGTGAATTTTTTTTCTTTTTTTTTTTTTTGAAAACTGAGGGGAATATATGCAAAAGAATGTGAAAATGAGACTTTTGAAGTTTTGATGAAAGAGTGATAGTTTTCGGTTGTGAAATACTTGTTTAACTAGAGCATTAGTTATCAGATAATATTTGAAATTTTAATTTCTTTTTTTCCCTTCACTTTCTGGTAACTAATTGGAGATTGAGTGCAGGACGACGATTTTGGAATGGAATTTTTGGTGATTGGCCACTGGCCTGAATGGATGTATTTGGTTGCAGGAGAAATTTCATTGCCTGGTGGGAAGGCAGAAGAGGGTGACAGGGATGATGGGGATACTGCAACAAGGGAGGCTAAGGAGGAAATTGGGTTGGATCCTTTGCTTGTGGAAGTTGTAACTGTTCTTGAACCATTCTTGTCAAAGGTATGGAAGGATGTTTCTTCTATGCTCCTATTTTGTTTTCATAATTTTGTGTTACAATTAAAAGTAGAAGGAAAATCTCAAGATATGCTGATGCTGTTAATTGATTTGAAATATATGTGATTTGGCTGGGTGTGAATCAGGGGAATTTTGTGATACAATTGAAGGTGATGTGAATCGTGTGATTTGTCAAAAACCTTAAGTTGCTCTTCTTATATAACCTTATCATGGAGAAGCTGAATGTATATGGTTTTAAGTAGGTAATAAACTTTTGATAAATCCTCTAATAAGTTTCTGCTTAAACAGTCAATTTTTCAACTACCAAGGTTTGGTTGCCCAGGGGGACTGGGGTATGATGGGTTACTGTATTCTGCTGCCTGGATTACAAGGAATTAGATTGGTAATCGAGGAGCCATGTGAGAACTCCTGTATGACTGGGAATGTTGCTGGGGGTTTGGGGCCATAAATTACAAGGATGAAAAAGATAGGACAATTCTGGAAAGATGGGGGTGTTTCTTAAACTTTGTACATTACCTTGAACTTTGAGAGTTGATTGTCGATGTTAATATGACTGGCAAGCAAACTTTATCTGACAGTCCTCGTTTCAAAGTGCAAAATTGTTTGCATTTCCTACTTGCATTCTTGTATGCATGAACCATTAGGTCTTTCAGATGCATACAACCTGTTCATAGATTAATAACTTGTCCATCTCTTAATCTTGATTTACACATTTAATGTCTTATGAGGATCTGCTTGGTTCTGTTTAGCCATATTGATCCAAACGTACTCCTGTTTTGGGGTAGAATGAACTTGCATCCTCATTTATGTTGCAACTTCTGGTTTTTGACCAACTCACTCTTTTCGGGGACTTATTTGCACACATATGTTTATACATGCTTTAGTCTTTGGATTTCATTCCATCATAAAGGGATTAAAAAAAGGAAAAGCATCTCATTGATTAAAGATACAATTTAATAGTTTTATCTTTCAGCTTTACTTTTTGGGTTTAGCAGTCACTTCCTTTCTGTGCAGCACCTCCTTAGAGTAGTTCCTGTTATAGGCATACTTAGCAATAAAAAGGCATTCACGCCTACTCCCAATCCTGCTGAAGTGGAAGAAGTGTTTGATGCTCCCTTGGAAATGTTTATCAAGGTTTTTCTTCTCTGGCGTTATCTAAACCTTTTATTCTGATAATTACTACAAGTACTAACACGTAAGTGTTGTTATAATTATTTTATTTTAAGAAAGTGTTCAAAATATTTGGTCAGGATGAAAACCGAAGAGATGAGGAGAGAGAATGGATGGGAGAGAAATTTCTGCTTCACTTCTTTGACTATGAATATGAAAACAAGAAGTACTTGATTTGGGGTTTAACTGCCGGCATTCTGATTAGAGCTGCATCAGTGGTCTACCAGAAGCCACCTGCATTTATAGAGCAAAACCCAAAGTTCAAGTTTCCGACTGTTATAAACAAAGATACTATAGTCCCTTGAAAGAATTTGTAGAAACATTGTTGGCTTGTACTCCAAATAATATCTGCAATAAATCCACCATGACCCAGATTTATTGAATGAAATGGGTTTGTGATATTTTGTTGTATGTGTTAAAAGTAGTAACTGCAATGCATATGTCATGCTTTGATGTCCCTAAACAGAGGAGACAGAGGAGGCCAAATATGATCAGATTCAAGAAGGCAATTGGCATCAAGTGCCGAGAATTAAGCAGAGAGATAGAACAAAATAACATACTTGTGGGAGCTGTTGCCTTTAGCTTTACTCAGGTTTGTTGTTAAATGATTTGAAACTTTCAATTTTATGCAACTCTCATTTACCAGGTTTTTTGTGCAGGATCTGGATCTCGGCACAAAGATCTGCATGTTTCCTCATCAAATACTGTAGATGAGTTTATCCATAACGTAAAGATTCCCCTCATCAGTCATCAAATTTGAAGCTAACAGTCTTAACACCACCGAGACAAACACATTTCGGTTGCTTCTGTGAGAGCTGAAACTTGTTCACATTTGATTTTCTTTTCCGGTTGGAAACGTTAGAGAGGAGTAAATGGGTTTTGGCTAAGAGCTAGAAAACTGTGAGAAGCTGAAGTTGCTTTCCTTTGCTATTAAAGTGATTATTTCTCTCTAATTATTGATAAATGTTCATCAATCTCTCTTGTTGTTATTCACATCCTTGTTTCGTCTTGTTTCAGTTTGATCTACACGTATATGTTTTGTTAATCTCTAAGAAAATGACTAAGAGAAACTGTCTGCTCCAAGAAAAAGAGACTACCCTGGAGATATTGAAACTAAAATCCATTTGTTTGCCCAGCTTTCAGGATAGACAACTGATTTTATTGTATTATAAATTTTTTAATAAGTAAATAATAATTGTCTCTGTGCAGTGTCTTCAACAAAAGAAGTAGCAATTCCAAGCAAAAAATTATTCAATTGTTTCCCCAAATTAGATGGATGGAAAATGGCATGAATCACCATGCCAAATTGAACGATTAGTTTGTAATTTGTACCATTACCGGTGGTCCGGTAAGTGATCTTTCTTTAGAGGGCCCAAGCCCAATTCCATCCAATATGAGAAAGAGAAATTATGGCTGATTGTGTGAATTTCCCAAAGATATTATTTGTCCATTTTTCATACCGAAAGCGTAGGATTTTGACCAACAGAACATGCTTATTGTTTGCAAGTTGCTAGAGCATTTAACTCTATTGAAAACTATTAACTGTAAAGATCAGAACTGTTGTTGACCATACGTTTGTATGTGCTTAATAATTGACCATTATTCATCAAAGTGAATCTTCTTCAAACTTCCACCATATGTCTGTATGTGCTTAATCATTGTCCGTTATTCATCAAAGTGAGTCTTCTTCAAACTACCAAGGCAATTTAGCAGAGTCAAATCCAATGGAGTCGTCGTCCAAATCCAACATACAGAGACTGATTGTGATAGCCCAACATTTACGCGATTACAAGGGACCACCTTCTACTTATGATCAAATGGAGCAAAAAATCCGGGAAACTTCAGGCAAGGTGACTTCCCTAGTGGGGTCTCAAGAATCTGCTTCTCCAACAGTTAGGTACGCAAAAACGTTTAGACCCAAGAAAGCTGCGGTTTTGGTATGTCTCTTTGAAGGAGATAACGGTGAACTGAGGGTTATACTCACAAAGAGGGCTTCAAGGTTGTCTACTCACTCGGGTTAGTATTGTTTTGGATAAAGAAGATGTTTAACTTGTTAAAATTTGATATTTCGTCCTTGTTGATTATGAAATGAAAATGATGAAGGTTGTAGAAATATCATACTCAGTTTATCATTTCTTTATTTTTTGCTGTGTGTGATTTATATTTGCTTTGTGGAAAATTTATGGAACGCAAAAGAAGAAGAAAGTTAAGTTTTGGACTTTTGAATCAATCAGTTACTTTGATTGCTATTGTAGGAACAATTGAATTTTATATTGACCTGGAATCGTGGATATCATAATTATATTCTTCTCGAGGTTTGCTTTAAATTTGGGAATGGAAGAAAAAGTGAACTAAATCTTCACTCTTTTTCTATGGATTTCTAGGGAGGTAGTGGCAAATTTGACTCACTTGAGCAATATCCTTTATTGAGGTTCCGTTGTAAAGCAGAACATTTTAAATCTTTGTATTATTTTCATGATAAAAGCGTGGTAGCTTCATTGCAGTTTGAGTTCGTGGACTTATTAATTGCATTAGTTATGGGGTAAATTTGAGACTTTAAATTCTTTTGCTCGTTCCTTTTTCTTTCCATGAACAAACGGAAACTTAATAGATCATGATGTTGATTGTGGAAGGAACTATGGAAATATTGGTTATTTATTGGTCGTTTAAGTGATTGGATTCTTGGTTACAGGAGAAGTTTCATTGCCAGGTGGGAAGGCAGAGGAGGGTGATGAGGATGATGGGGAAACTGCGACAAGGGAGGCTAAAGAGGAAATTGGGTTGGATCCTTCACTTGTGGATGTTGTAACTGTTATTGAACCATTCTTGTCTAAGGTATTGAAGGATTTTTTGTGTATGCTCTCTTATTTTGTTTCTTTTCTATTGGTTAATAAGAGGTATATGGCGAAATGGGTTCAGATGAGTTATGTGATTTCTGTAAAATTTGATCAGTAATCAGCATTCATTACTTGTCTGTGCAGTACCTACTCAGAGTAGTACCTGTAATAGGCATACTTCACAATAGGAAAGCATTTAAGCCTACCCCAAATCCTGGAGAAGTGGAAGAAGTATTTGATGCTCCCTTGGAAATGTTTCTTAAGGTTTTCTTCGCACATTGTCTAGTCTTTGTTATTTTCTTTTCATGTTATGATTGTTTTTTTAAGAATTATGTTTGAAATGTTTGTTTCAGGATGAAAATAGAAGAGTTGAGGAGAAAGAATGGATGGGAGAGAAGTATCTATTGCACTACTTCAATTATGAACAAAAGAACAAGAAGTATCTGATATGGGGTATTACTGCTGCCATTTTAGTTAGGGCCGCATCAGTGGTGTACCAAAAGCCACCAGCTTTTGAGGAGGGGAACCCTAAGTTCAAGTTTCCTAAAGATGTAAACAGAGATACTTTTATGTCGTAGAAGGATTCAAATTAAATTTTTCTAAGTTGTATTTTTCCTAATAAACTTCTGCAATAAATTATAAATCCACCTCATCTAGCGTGAAGCAACCCCTCTTAAGGGAAGGAACTTGGCATAATCTGTTCAAACTGCAAATATGTTCCTCAACAGAGCCAAATATATACCCTATTTGCGCCCGTTCCCATAATGCTTCCAATTAAACTCCTCCAGTTGCACAAGTTGTGTAATATTTTATATAGGTGCACAATAATTTTATTTTTTATTTTATTGGGGTGAGAAAGGGTATAACTTCAATTAACTTAAACATGTGGAACCGGCAGTTTCCATATTCATTTTACTTCCATGCGCTCGATGAATGAAGGTTGTGTTGAAAAAGAAGAAAATTTTGAATCTTTTGTTTTGTTTCTTTGCATGTAAGAGAAGCAATATTTTGACCCTCATTGAGTTAAAAGTATCAATAGTTGTAAAATGGCTCATTCCATCGGACGCCAAGACTTCTGTAATAACTTGGGGGTGTCATAAGATAGCATTAGACTTCAATTTCATCTGTTTCTTTTTGTCCTTTGGCAACCAATAGGAGATATATTGAACGACGAAGATCTGGGAATTGGGGCGTCAATAATTGGTTACTGGAGTAAGCGGATGTCTCTGGTCGCAGTTCATTGGCAGGCGGGAAGGCAGAGGAGGATGATAAGGTCATAAGGATGACTAGGAGACTGCACTGAGAGAGGCAAAGGAGGAGATAAGGGCAAAACTCATTTGTTAAGTTACTGATGCAGGATCTGATAATGGGTATGATGAGCTTGTTTGGTCCTCGTCTGACACCATTAAGGAATTGTTGATGACTACAACCACCTAACACCATAACACTATAGCATCGCAGTTCCTTAGCATATAAGCTGCTTTATACAAGAACTGATTGTTTTACCTTTTTTTTTAAAAAAAAAAAATTTAATGCCAGAATAGATAGATCAAATATTAAGCACAGAGCTAGAAAAGCCGATTTAACTTTGATAATAAGGATAGATAATTTCTCTCAACCAATTTATAAATTGATCTAGGTTGAATATTTGGTATTAAAATTTGGCAATTGTAAATTAAAAATTATAATATTAAAATATTTAATAAATAATATTTTAAAAATTAAGTTGATTTAACATATAACAAAAAATTTATAATATCTTAATCATTTTAACAATTTTTTTATTTAAAATTTATATTTAATAGACGCTGTCAAAGAGGACTTACGCGTCGAGTTTGTTTGTAAAGAGGCTGGGGCTACAAAGAAATAAAATAATAACAAAACAAAGCTCATTGCCATGGATTCCAACAACTCCGGAGATCGATCTGAAAGACTTGAAACACTAGTCCAGCGGCTTCGTCTCTACAATGAGAGACACCAGAACCCTGTAACTGAAAGAGAAGCTGTGGATTCTCAAGACTCATATTCTGTTGCAGTATCTTCAACCAAGAAGAGAGCAGCAGTTCTTGTTTGTCTTTTTGAAGGAAATGATGGGGATCTACGTGTATTCCTCACTAAGCGATCCTCGAATCTGTCTTCTCACTCGGGTAATTAATAAAAAAAACATTTACCTTATTAATATAACAGATCGAACTTGGATATAAGTTTTAACAAATGGGTTTTCAGGGGAAGTTGCATTGCCAGGTGGGAAAAGGGAGGAAAACGATGCTGATGATGCGGGGACTGCTTTGAGGGAGGCGAAGGAGGAGATTGGCTTGGACCCTTCTCTTGTCAATGTTGTTACCATTCTTGACCCAATTTTTACCAAGGTATGTATGTACTCTTTTTTAAGTTTTAAGAGGTATTCTTTTTCCCTAATTCTGATAACTTCAGCTCCATATTTCTGTAGTTCATTGAATTGAACTTAAAGCCGCCCGATGCTGTTAAATATGGACAACTAATTGTCGATGAGTAATGTAAAAACTTTTCCAAGTTTCATGATTTCATACCATTGGTTCTTACTTCCAAGTTAAATATGCTGTAATAGTTGGACAACTGTCCAAAAGTAACTACTTTTAATTGTATTTGAATAACTTAATGATCCTATCATCCTAATAAGATACAAAAAGTATACATGAGTGTTTGTTTCATCCGTAATGTTATAAATGTGGAAAAGTATCTTTTCATGATACGATCATATTTACATTTTAAATTATCACGTATGTATCTTTATTTATGTATGGTTAAAAATTACTTGTTTATTATATTCTCATTTATAAATGACCTATTATGTGAGTGTATTTACTCCGATAAAACATTAAATCAAGAAATAATTTTAATCCAATCCCAAAATGAGATCATTTTTTTCAGGTGTTCGAGTTTGTTGGGTGAAAACTACTTTTGAAAATTTATGTAAGTTCAGTTTTGATGGAGAGTGGGTTTTTTTATGTGCAGAATGGAATAATAGTAGTTCCAGTGATTGGAATTCTTCCTGACAGAAACTCCTTCATTCCAGCTCCAAATACAGCTGAAGTAGATGCAATATTTGATGCGCCATTGGAAATGTTTCTAAAGGTTGTACACCTTATATACTCCAGTTTCCATTTCTTGCTGGAGTCTTGATATTTTTTAACATAAATCATAATCGTTTTTTATGACTGTGGACATAGGATGAGAACAGGAGAGCAGAAGAGAGAGAATGGATGGGCTATAAGTATTTACTCCATTTCTTTGACTATGAAGCAGAGGGCAACAAATATGTGATATGGGCTTTAACAGCTGGAATCTTGATAAACGTTGCATCAGTTGTACACCAATGCCCTCCTGCTTTTCAAGAGAGGAGACCTAAATTCTGGAGCGGCCTGGAGTCGCTTGCAAATCACAATAACACGTAAAAGCTACAGCATTTTCTAAATGGGTTTTGCATCACATTGTTCTTCCTTGAGTAATCAATTGATGAATGCATTATTCCTAATCATATTACTGAAGATTAAAATACATATCTTTTCAAGCTTCTTCAGTATAGATGTTGTTTCTCTGCTGAAACTAAATCCTGACGACGTAAAGCCCCCTGCAGGGCGATATTTGTAGATTGTTGGTGCATAAAAAGCAGCAAGTCGGTCATTTTGTCAAACATGTAATCTGCATCTTAAGACAAATTTGTCATTGGTCAAACCATGTTTAATCTGATAAAGAGCAACTTAAACCCTTAGGCTCTATTTGGATGATCGGAATGGATTAAATTAACTCTTTGGATTAAATTGAATTATATTATAATATAGTATTGTCTTTTATTTGGTATAGTATCGGATAAAATTATGTTTAATTTAATTTAATAAAGTTAAAATAACTATTTAAATAATATATTATTTTTTAAACCATATTACTATTTGTTAAATTTTATACTTAAATTTCAATATTATTATAATTAAATAATTGAATAATTTTTTTATTTTTAATATATTACATACTAGTTAAAATAAATAATAATCCTATAAATATTAGACTAAAATTTAAACTAATTTATTAATCAAGACAGCCAAACACGACCCTGAATTGGACTAAGTTTTTTATCCTCCTAATTAGTCTAATCTCATCTTTTATCCATCATTCAAACGTAACCTTAAGGTGAATCTAGGAGGGATTTTACACTTTACAGTATGCTTTCGATAGTCAAACACGTTATTGGCGAAAACTCATTTTTGAATTGACAGCAAAAGCCGCCTCAACAGAAAGCTTGACTGGGACTTTTTGAGGGATGCGAACGTGATGCGAAGAAATAGCACAAGTATCTGTCAAAAGAATTTCAACAAGTTTTAATGGACTAATGCTCATTATTTGACTCTGTAAGTATCCACAATTCAACATGCATAAAAACCTTACCGTCAGTTTACTAACAACTCCCTGAGTATCAAAGACTGTAATTTCAGTTTACATCTACTTCATTTTACAAGAAAATTCCAGCAGTACTTTTTAAATCTCACATAATGATCAAACAAAGTAATAGGAGAAAATAGACAAAAATATCATCAAGTAAGCAGTCTTGAGTGACAAAATTACGGAAGAAAAGAACGTTCAATACCTCCCTCAGCTAAAAACCTCATAAAATTTCTCGATGATTAGTAAACCAGAGTCAATTGACTCCAATGGATCTTTCCGAAGACGGTGTCTCAAACAGTTAGGCATGACAGTAGCAATATCCTCAGCACTGACTTTATCTCTTCCCTTAAGAGCTGCAAGAGCTTTTGCAGCCCTGTTACTCACTATGTCTCCTCTCAATCCATCAACATTCAGCTCCGCACAAACTTTGGAGATTTTCACCTTCAAATCATGGTCAATCTGGACAGCAGGGAGAGAACTCCTGGCTGAGGCAATTTGTTGCTGGAGCTTCGCTTGCTCTGCCTTGTAAGAATCACGGAATTCCTTTGGATTTTTGTCAAATCGAGCTCTCTCCTCCACAATCTTTACTCTGAGTTCTGCATCCCTTACAGTCCCCACTTGGGCATGCATTCCAAACCGATCAAGCAGCTGAGGCCTTAGCTCTCCTTCCTCAGGATTACCTGAACCAATCAGAATAAACCTTGCAGGATGTGAAATTGAAATGCCCTCTCTCTCTACTGTGTTCCATCCCGAGGCAGCAGAATCCAAAAGAACATCCACTAAATGGTCATCCAGAAGATTAACTTCATCAACATAAAGAATTCCTCTGTTAGCTTTAGCAAGAAGGCCAGGCTCAAATGCTTTGACACCCTCCGTTAGAGCTTTCTCAATGTCAATCGTCCCACAGACCCTGTCTTCTGTAGCACCCAATGGCAAATCAACCATGTTGATTTTACTGAATGTAATGGAGAGCTCCTCCCCTTTCACGACAGACTCTCTGACTTCAATACCCATGGCCTCTGGATCTTCTGGATCTGAGTTATATGGGTCACCGACAACTACCTTGATTACGGGGAGTAAATCTACCAAGGACCTAACAGTGGTGGATTTCCCCGTTCCTCTATCACCCATAATCATAACACCACCAATTTTGGGATCAATCACATTTAACAAAAGGCACAATTTCATCTCTTCCTGTCCCACTATTGCAGTAAATGGATACACCGGCCTCTGGCTTTCCTTGGATCTCTTCTGGGCCTGAAAATATCATAAACTTCTCAAACCCTATAATACCAAATTCTCTCTTCATAGAATAAATTACATATATCAATTTCTTCTTTCTTTCATGTTTTAGTTTCGAAACTCATTCATCACACTAAGCTTTCAAAGAACACAAAGAGTGCCTTCAAAACTGCAAAATTCTTCATGACACCATAAATTTTTAGTGACCAATTAAATGAACCATATGATCAGAGCAATGAAATTTTGGTCTGAAGACAAAATGAGTGGACACACTAAAAAAAACCAAAACATACCTGCTCAACAGAGTTAACCTCAGTGGCAACATTGGTAACTGCAAACAGAGCCCGCCCCATCTTTTCTTCAATCCCAATCCCCCCATAAAACCTCCTTCCATAATTCTGCCCTACAAAGACAAGACGAAAAGCAAACTTATATACATCTAGATGAGGAACAGAAAAAGGACCCAACACCAATACATAAATAATAGCACCACACTAAGGATATGCAAGCGGGCGTTAACCAGATACTTTAGTACATCCACAAAATTAGGAAAATATAAATAAAAGACACACATCAATTGCCTTCGTAAACTACATAAAAATAAGAAATTGCAGCAAAGATGAAGTGGGTTAGCCTGAAATGTGGTAAAAGTAACGCAAAAAATGTACCGGGGTTTAAGGAGAGAGAGGAGATGGCAGACTTTGAGTTTGATGCTGGAAAAGAGAGAGGGCGAGAAGCCAAGATTGCAGAGGAAGAACGAGTTCCTAACACGGACGCCATGCCCGTGCGCAAATGTAAGTGTTACTGTTACTAGGGTGAGAGAGTTTGTGTTCACTGGTTTTGTTGACCATCACAGATTGACATGGTTTCTTATTGGTGTGTTGGGCTGCGGATAAGAGGATAGATTTCACTCATATCGCATCTTGTATATTACTCCTACCATAGTCCGTTGCTTTTGCTTTTTGTCCCATTTTATTTATTTATTTATTATTATTTTATTATTATTATTATTTATAAGAGAGAGAGAGAGAGATTAATTAATTAGATTTTATTTCAAATAAAATAGAATAAATTTGTTACACAACCAAATGAGTCAGACCTAGTACACCCCAATTGAGTGAATAGAAAATGATCTTGAATCTTGATGCATTGTGCAATTCCCTCTGTAATAGCAAGTGCTAAATGATCTAGCCCCCTCAGGTTCTTGAAATTTCATTTCATGTTATTTATGTCTTGCTATAACACTTATATTTGCTTTCAATATTTTTCTTATAATCTACACAGTTTTTTTTTTTTTTTTATATATAGAATAATAATATAAACAGTTTTTTAGTTTATAATTTGAATTAAGCTCTCAATTGATAATTTTGTAATTTTCTCTATTTTAATTTATTAATAATAAATTGTAGTCAATAGCTTTTCCTTTTTCTTTTTTGCCTCTTTTACTTTTTCAAATCCATTTATCTAAGCCTTTATTAATAAAAATTGTCTATCTACATATATTTAAAATCGAAGTCTATCTAAATTTTTTAAATCAATTATATGCATTGTGATGGTACAATATAAATATCCTATCACTATAGGATAATGAATCAAATGAAGAGGTGCCCACGAACCATTGAATTGTTTGCTTTAGGAGTTGAGTTGATTGAGATTAGATTTTAATCGTCTAATTAAATAAAGTTAAAAAGCACAAATTAGTTTGGATTACAGACTACAGAGGCACAGAATTGGAGGAAATCGCGAAAATTGAAACTACTGTAAAGAATTTTATTATAACCAGTCAAGACAACTTCGTAAGAGGATTATTAAGAACTAGACCAAGAGGATCCAAATTCTGGCTAGTAATATTATTACAAGTGAAGACGGCTTACTGGTAAGGCAATCGCACAATACAAGAAGAAGAAGAAGGGGATAATGATTAATTAACCAACGTAACTGTCTATGCCGAGACCTGATAAACTTTGTTACCAAACTTGTCCATCTCTTCCCTGAAAGCAGGCAGGGCAGATGCCCGCAAATTCACTTGGAGCGTGAATCCATCTTTCTTTCGCGGCGGCAAGAAATAGCAGGGCTCCTTGCTCCCAACAAGATTCTTGGAAAGAGGGAACATGATCACCGGACCTCCCCAACCAAAGTCGACGCTTGTGTGGCCAACGTGCCTCCAATCCGTGAATGCGCTGACTTCCCTTCCAGCTGTAATGCCGTCTTCGTAATAAAGCTCCTGAAAGTCAATAAACGAGTGCACGTACTCGTCATTGGCATTGCTTTTGCTCTTCTTAATCAGCTCAGCGGTTTTCCAAAGGGGTTGCTCCACAAGTTCTTTGGCACTCAGCTGGGCATACAGTGGTATGCATCCATTTCCCCAATAGCCAAGTGGTAGCGGTGGCTTTACTGTTCTACGTATATTGGACGGGTATGCAAACTTCACATTCTTATCGCCAGAAATTCCCGAGCATCTCACCCTGTTAATGCATCAATTTATTATAACAAGTCTATTTTGCAATCTTCGAAGTGTTTGAATAGGAGGAATCGCAGCAAGAGCAAAGATAATTGACTTACTTGGCTCGCCAAACGAACGCGCCGAAAGCCTCAAACGTGGTAAATTTCATCCCACACTCATCAAACAACGCATCCTTCAACCCATCCAAACACTCATCTGCGACATCAAAGCATTGCCTAACAACCGGTCCAACGTCGTGGGAGTAGGGTTTGAACCCTTTCTCAGTACCCAAAAACTCAAGAACCGGACCTTCAGCCCGGGGCGGATGTCTCGGACCCAACAAAGTCGCCCGGTCCCAAACAGGTTGGACGGAAATTTTAGTCGCCCCGCGTGCCAGCTCACCCGCAGCGCCAAAAACCAGAGTGGCACCCATTCCATCGCACATAGAATGATGAACCGCAGTCCCCAATGTGTAGCCACCACACTTGAAAACCGTGACTTGTAAAATGCAGGGATTAGCAAGCCCCTCCTCCAGGGTAGGTGCGGGCACCAACTGCTCCAGGGAATCCGAATCGTAATCCAAAGAATCAAGAGTGCAATCAGCAGTGGCGTTGACTAGGGGGAAAGTTTGGCCGGACTGGCAAAAGAGGGAGAGGCGCTGATTGCTGCTGCTTTTGCCGACGGGGCGAAGGGTGCCGGCGAGAGGGTAGTAATGGACGAGGGCCAAGGAGAGGGAATTGGCGATGACGTCAAAGGGGTGGCGGTCGATGTCGGCGCTGGCAGTGTAAACGCGGATGTAGCGGAAGGTGAAGGAGCGGATGTTGGGGTCGTTGTCGAGGTGGGAGAGAGGGAGCTCGTGTTCCCCCTCATCTTTGAAGGGTGGTGTTGAGGGCAGTATTTGCTTTGTTTCTATGATTTTTACTTCCATTCTCTCCTTATGCTGGCTTTCGATTCGATTTTTCTGGGTATTTCGGTTTGAGACTTCATTGAGTTCAGAATCAATTTATGGAGTTGTGCATCGGTCCCTTGATTTGATTTTTATTATTTTTTTTTTAATTAACAAAAATTTATATTGTATTATTATTATCATCACTGCAAAATTGATTAAGGTACGTGCGAAGATTTTTCCATGGGAGCACGAGTGGTTGGTTCGGGAATGAGGAGTCGTCCGACTTTAGACCAAGGAGTGGTTGGTGGACGGGTTAGTTGGTATTTGGCAAGAAGCTGGAAATTTTAAAATATACCAAACCATACAATATATATATAACTATTATTACATAAATGGAGTTATATCAAATTTAAATATATATGTCATATGTGCACCCATGTATATTAATTAATTGTACTAACCTTAATATATTTTAAAATTTCTTGCAAGAAGCATGCTGCATGGAGGAGGACTTGGTTCAAACATGGCGAGCACCACATTTTTCTTATTTTCAAAGGTGGGTTACTCTCTAAAAAATGTAAAAAGTATTATGGTCCGTCTCTTACTTCCCGTACTTATATGCCAATAGAATTTTCATTCTGTATTGAGAAGAGGGTTTTATTATTTTTTTTAAGAAGAAATAATTAATAATTTTTAGATAAAAATATAAAATTAATTAAATCTTAATCATATATATTATATACATGCCAACAGGCAACAACCAATTTGTTGGGTTATTTGCTATTTCTTCTCTTTAACCCTGAAATAAAGGAAATTGAATCTCCTCAGTAATTACTATAATATTTTCTTTAATTTCTCATACTAAATTTGAATTATGTTGGACTTTGATTCTAATTGAGATGGAGTTGTATTATTTTTTGAGCTTGTGCATCTTATTATAAATGTCATTAGAATGAACTAGATTTAAGAGAAATAAGGAAATTATTAACGTTCGGTTAATCAGTTGTGCTAGGTGGACGTGTGGAAGAAATAGTTTTTGTTTTTTTTTTCATTTATACTCACTTATATCTCAAGTAATTTCTCACCCTCGCACGCACCTACCACTATGATACTCACTTAGTCTTTATTGAAGTCATCACCATACAGTTACAGTCGCTTTCGAACCATATGAAGGGTGCGTTTGGGATTGAGGTTGGGCAGTTGTACCTTAAAAGCTACAGCACTAAAGTGTTTGGTAAACACTAGCTGCTGTAGCTTTTAAGCTATGTTAATATAATTTTTCACTTGTATAATACAAAATTTATTATATCTTTAATAATTTTGATAAAATTATTATTTAAAATTTATATTTACTATATATTATTAACTTTTATTTCATAATTACAGCTTTTTTTTCACAGCAGCTGTAGCTTAAAAGCTACAGCACCTCAATCCCAAACGCACCCGAAGATTGTCACCGTATCCATATTGTCCACATCCTAAATGCTTGCGTTATATTTTAACCCTTTTTTTTTTTTAGAGTAACGATATAGTTACAAATTTTTGTATAAATTTATTTTATACAAACTGATGTGGTATGATAAAATTAGTTGAATTAAATATCTCTTGGCCCACATGATTTATTTTCATTCAACCAATGAATTAATGCCACATCAGTTTATACAAAATAAATTTATACAAAAATTTATTGTTGTATCATCACTCTTTTTATAAAAAAATAAATTACGTGCTTTGAATTTGGATACAAATACAAATGACTTGTTTTATAGGTTAGGAAATTAGCGTTGGTGGGGTTTGTTCTTTTGTTTTACTTGCTGGGATTAAAAAAATAAAAATTCAATTTGCTAGAAAAATGATAATTAATTCTATGTGGAATCATTATGCCTAAAAAAATTAAAATTCTATGTCGTTTTGTAAAAATTATCATGTTGTCTACATCAATCACAAAATAGTTTAGCGCGGCCTTATTTTGAATTCTTGAGTATTGATTCTCTACTCTCCCAACTTTAATTTTCAATTACGAATACACGAGTTTGTTATTTGTCTATTTAATTTTGATTTTCACTACCAACCCTCATTTTCAATTAACGAATTCATTATGCTATTATAATATTAGGACCACTATTTATAGTGGTCCTAATATTATTATTATTATTATTATTAGAAGGTTATAATTTAATATATATGTGGCAATAAAATTATTGTTTAAAATTATTCTTGGTGTAAGTAATATAGAAGTAAAGTGTGAATTACATTAATAATTAATGTCAAATATAATGTATAAAAATTGATAAAAGAGATGAACGTTATTTCAGAAAATTATTAATATATTTATGTAGCACTCGAAATATGCAAGTCATCTTAAATAAATAAATGTTTGTATTTCATTTAATGCCTTTTCTCTCAGCATATATTCAATAAATAATAACATATCATGATTTGGTAATAATTTTAAAGAATAAATCATTATTCCAAACAATTTTTAAAAGATATTTTATATCATCTTAAACCTTTGATGTAATTATCATATAGTACAATACACGGATAATTATTATTATACGAAGGTAAGTTTTTGAGATGGAGTTTATAAAACTTATAACTTATTATAATATGAAGTTTTTTTTTCTAAATTGAGAATAAAAATATTTTTATGACTATATAAAAATTATTTTTATATAAAATATTATTATTATAAAGAGATTTTACTGTATTAGTGGGAGATGTAATTTCCAACTTCTACGCATTTTGTTCACTCCATCAGAATAGTACAACATTGGAATGATGGAAAAGTTGTATCTTTATGATTGCGTTAGTTGAAGGTTGAATTTAAATCACATGACTTATGAAGTCCTATATTAAACGAAAAACTAAATTTATATAAATGAACTATTGGAGAGTCAAGGATGGATTACTTTATAAAATTAAACCGAATATTATCTTAAGTTAATCACATCATTAGATTGATTCTTATCTTAACAAAAATATGTGACATTCATTTAAGAAATAAAGACATGCAATCACGAGAAATTGACAAATATCGTTGGAACATCGTCCAATAACTGAAATTTATGTGAAACTATGTCATCGCTTGAGCATGCTGAATTGGCGAGGAGATGGTGAGATAGCTCGATAAATCTGTGTCATGTGGCAGAGCAAAAGATTTTAACGGGATTTATTGACTTTTTTTAAAACTGAGTAAAATCTCAGCATAGTACACACTGATGGACTCCTATTAAGACTCACTACTTTGTTGTATGGCAAAGTCTTAATAGATTGTGTCGTCGCCTTAGCATGGTAGAACCGTTCCACATAATTTTTTTCTCCCTCTAAACACGATAATCAGTCAAAGATATAATATTTATAGTATCATTTTTTTATTGAATATTGTTTAGCATCAATTTATGCATTAAAAATTAACAGTTTTAATACCATTTAAGCGCGCAACCAATCGTATTTATGCCCATAATATGAGTCCGAACTTAATGAGATTTATTTGAGCCTAATGTGAGATTCATCCCTTTATATAAGAATATACATTTTTGTACATATATGTGGGAGTAGATTTACGAGTTTAATATTCAATCTATATCTATATTTAAAAAAAAAAGTTTTATTGAGGAGAAGGATTTGTGTGGGACTATCCCACCAGCATGTTCAACGATATCCATATGACAGAACAATAGACCTCATAATAAGATCCACTAAATTTAATATTAAAAATATTGATAAGATTTATAATTCTGTCACATAATAGAGCACCATTAAATTATTCCACACAAATTTTATCTTCCAGTAAGATAAAAAAAAAAAAATAGTTTCAATAAGTGATAAATTTATCACCAATAAATATTATTAAACTTTTTGAGTTGTATATAATGACGTGTCACCCATTTACTGGGGGATAAATTAAGCCTCAAAGGTTATGAACATAAAACCAATTGGACCACAAACTAACAAAAGTAAAAATGGTCAAGGCATTTTTCCGGGAATCGCTATTTAATCCTCGCTCCCGCCTTTTCGTTTACGATTCAAATTCAAAGCAGAAAGGGGGGAAAAACACTCACACACAGAGACAGCAAAAATTAGCGTTACTTCTCCAGTAAGAATTTCCTTCGAGCCAAACAGCAGCTTTTCTCTCGTCACTCACAGCAAACAGGTAACTCCTCTCTTTTTCTCCATCTCTCACACAGACGAGACTCAAGAATTTGAGCCGTTGATTCGACAATTTAGGGTTTAGAATCATCTAAGATCATACAGTGGACAAATTCGGAGTTCTGGCATGTAATATTTTTTGCTCTTATTCTGATCATCCATTATTTCGTGATTAAAATTTAATGTTTGAGTCGCCAAGAATCTGATTCGCCTCTCAATATCATTATGCTTTGTTCTATTTATTTGAAATTTTAGGTCACAAATCTTTTACGGTTATATTGATGTGAAAACTGTATAGTTCGAGCCTTTTTTGTCAATTAATTGCTAATATTCATCAAATCTCACGCTTTGGATGTGAAAGGCGTTTAAATAGCATCCAGGTTATCAAATTCGGTGTAGGTTTTTTTATTCGACAAATTTGATAGAAATTGAGCTTTACATTGTTTGTTTTACCTTTAATTAAGGTTCAAATAGTTCTATTCTGTGATTCTTTCATATTAATTATGTGGCCATTTCTATATATTTAGTAGATACTTCCTTGTTGTGCTTTCCATAGCCTCTAGAAACTGTTTTGTTCCTTTATTTATTATTTTGACACCATTGATTGAATTATCTAACTGTAACTATATAATGTGCACAAAGATTTTGAATGAAGTAGAAGGGCCACCTGTTCTAGGTTCCAATTATTCTTACAATATTTTATCCATATGCAGTGCTGAAGGATAAGATTTACTGGAAATGGCAGAATCAGGGGAAGGAACTTCTATCTCTGTCAACTCCAAAGAGAAAAAGTCAATTTTAGGTGCTCTCTTTGTCGCTCTAAGTGTTCTTTCATCCCTCAACTTTTTTAGATAATTGTTTTGAGAAATCATAAAATAGAGGTTGCAAATCTAGAATTCATAATGAATTGCAGCATAGTGATATAACTAGCAAGGCCTTCAATTGGCAACTGACAGAAACAAATAATTTCAGAAGATGGAGAAAATTCTGAATAGGCATAATGTGAACTTGTTGCTAAGTTTTGCCCCGGGGGAAAAAGCGAATAAGCAACTAACTCGAAATGTAAACTTAAACCACATTCATTCTCCAATTACCTTAAGTTTGTGTTAGCATGACCAACCTCTTCCACTGACTATCTGTTGACTCTTGGTTTCATGAAGCCTGAAGGTTGTTGGCTAACCTATATCTCTGCTGCTTGAAATCACAAGATGTAAAAGAATTTTATAATAAACCTCTCAAGACTTGTTCTTTTTTATAGATAGATGTCATTCATGTGACAAAATCCCATCTTCCCTTTAAAACAGATAAGGAGATTGGAAAGGACTTTCTCAGCTCCTGGAAATCAATGTCAGTGACAGAAGACGACGCCATAGATTTTAGCTTCGACACAGTTTCAAATGGAAAGAAAAAATTCAACTTTGACAAACTGTAAGTACTGAATTTTAGTGTTTAGTGCATTCAACTCTTGCATTAGATTTTCATTTTATTTTCATCAATTTCCATTTACATTTTTGTGTTCTTGATTCGAGACATATTAATTCAGCTGATATATGATAACCCATGCCCAAGTCTCCAGTTTCTAGGTTATTCTAATGAACTCTCTTATTCCAGTGACATGGATTTTAATCTCGATGGTGATTTTGACAAGTTATCATCATTTAAAGTGGACATGCCAGAGCTTGATTTCTCATGTTCGTCAAAAAAGACTGCAAAATCAAAGGAAAGAACTGAAGAGAACTCTTCCAGTGGAAATTGTGAAGGAAAAAAAGACCTCTTTAGCTTCTCTTTTGATTTCAATGAGTAACTGGACTAAATTCTTTTCTTTTCCTTTTTTTTTTTTTGAAGAACTGGATTAAATACTTTTCACTGCATCTGTATAGCTGCAGTGTAATGAATCATATATCAAGTATGTGATCACGACCAACACTTTATCATGAATGTTGACAGTGAGGACTTCACAAATGATGCACAAATAGGGAGCAAGCTGGTGGGTAATATGATGTCACTTAACAAAGAATTAACAGATGCAGAACATTTTTCGCTCAGAAGTGAAAAGAATGTTAACAGCCCTAGGAATATCAGGTGAGGCATCTTTGCATGGAGACCTTTTCATACCAAAGCTCTTAAGTTATAAGAGCCATTTCTTGTGCTTAATGACAGTTAGTTATACACTCTTCAATAGGGATGGCTTCAATTCTGATGATGAACAAAATGGCAGCAAACTGTTTGGTGAATCAAGCCCTCAAGATAAACAAGTGACACAAGGCAAACCTGCTATATTAATAAAAAAGAATGCTGGGTGAGATATCTATATTTGGTTTTCTTTTCTTTTTTCTTTTAATTACATTTTGGTTTTATGTTTGCTTGTAATTATAATTACTTTAGCCCAGAGATCAAATGTTAGATTATAATTATTTTAGCCCAGAGATTACTTTAGCCCAGTAAAATAATTGTTGTCCGGTCGGCTTGCAGCAGGGAGGACTTCTATGCTAGTGATGCCCAAATTGCAACTGCATTAGTGGACAATTCAGAGTCACTTACCACAGAACTGTCGGAGGGTGAACCTGTTTTGCTGAGAAGTGAAAACAAAGTCAAGAATCTCAGTGATTCGCTGTAACGCATCTACCTGAGGAACCATGTCATACTGAAACTTTCTTATTCTGAGATGGCATTGATAATCGTTTTTTGCATGATTAGTGGTCAAATGACTGTTTATTGTACAATCTTTAACAGGGAGGGTATTGAGTCTGATGGTGCACAAAGTGAGAGCAAACTCGCTGCTGAGGCAAAACTTCAAGATGAACAAGTGGCACAAGGGGAACCTGTTACGCCAGGAAGTGAAAAGGACACTGGGTGAGGCATCTGCATTGTAGGTTTATTTATTTATTTTAAGAACTTTTGAACACGAAGAGTGCTCCCTCACCTCTCCTTTTTTCCATTTTTGCCACCCAGCAGGGTAGGCATTACACTTTGGTTGTGTCTGAATTACTGGTGAAATTTTCTAATTCATACACTGATTAGCTCAAAGTTTAAAACTCATAAACTACTTGTTGATATACCTGGCTATCAACTGCAATTTGGGTTAGAGGTTGATCATTTTCCAAGTGAAACCTCAACATGTACTTGTGAGGTACCCAATCTGGTATTTCCTTCCATGCCAAAAGTTTTTAAATTTTTTTTTTTTCTGTAGCTTTGGGTGCTCTTAGAATTATAAACCAAAATATTAAAATGATGGAGGAGAATAATTTAATTTTTGTTACATTTCAGTCATTCCAGTCGTAATATTGGTTCATTGTTCATGTATTTCTGATTCACTGATCTACAAACTGTTCTCATTTAATTTTTACAGGGAGGAATTTAATTCTAATGAGGCAAAAATTAGTAAGAAATTGGTTGGTATAAAGTCCGAAGAATTGAGAAAGAATAAGCCTGTTTCTTTGGAAAGTGAAATGGATGCCAAAAATGATGATAATATAAGGTGAGGTAACTAGGAAATTGATTTATCAAAAGCATCTTTTTAGGGACACCAAGTTGAAATATTGTCCCTTGAGAAATGGGCATGATCCTGTAAGTTTGGAACAAACACTATGACCGCTACAATCAGTACTTAAATGACACTTATGCAATTTGTAGTCGGGAGGGTATCGATGCTGATTTTGTACAAAATGGCTGCCAAGTTGTTGGTAACTCAAGGCCGCCAGAGAAAGAAGCAACGACTGGAGAACTTGTTACAATAAAAAGAACAAAAAGCTCAGGGTAAGACATTAATATCTGAAGTCATATATATTTCAAATTTTCCTTGTGATTTAATTTTTTTATTTCCAGAAATTGGTTATGTGCTGAATATTTATATTAAAAAGAAAACTTTGAGATTCTTGGATGTCAATTTAAAAGTTTTTTTTATTTCTTTATATATCTTTATACAATGCCTTCTAGCAAACTTATATTATTTAGCTTCAAAATGCAGCTTGATTTGAAGCTTTACACTCATATACAGAATTTCTACCATTCGTACTATTGTCTTCTTAGATTTGACAGTTGGTGACTGTCAAAAAGAGTTTCCTTCTTGTACTGAACTCTTAGTAGATTTTGGAATACTAATTTTATTTTGCTCTTCTTTTGGGAAGATTTTCTTTATTTTTATGCATACATACTCATAACTTCATATAGCTTACTAGAAATTCTTGGAGATATTCTGTAATAATTATATCATGTGGCTCATTCCCCAATTCATTTTACCAAATATCTTAAAATTCATGAAGAAGTATCATTTTTCATTCCAGTTTTTCGATTTCATCTTATCTGTTGTTAAACATGAAAATCAAAATTCTGTGCATAGTATTGCTATGTGGTAAGTTTATTTTGGCATTTAATCTAGTTTGTATGTTCATCTTTTTGGAAAACATCATGTTGGGATAAGCTTTTGTGATCCTATGGAAATATATAGCAGTTTTCGAGTTATTCTTTCCAGCTCAACTGAAAAGACAAATAAATCAACTGTGGAGGCAAGTGGAGATCCTAAGTTTGTGGTTTCGAGCATGCAAGCTATCCGCGATCTGAAGAATGATTCAGTTCAAGGGACTAAAACTTCCAAGAGACCACATGACCTTTCTACCACAATTGAAAAGACGAGTAAATCAACTGCCGATGCAAGTAAAAATCCTAAATTTGTAGTTTCAAGCATGCAAGCTATCCGGAATGTGAAGAATGGTTCAATTGAAGGGACTGTAACTGGCAAGCAGACACCTGATATTTCTGTCTCAGCTGAAAAGATCAGTAAATCAAGTGCCGAGGCAAGTGGAAATCCTAAACTCATGGTTTCAAGCATGCAAGCTATCCGGAATTTGAAAAATGATTCAATTGATGGAATTAAAACTGGCGAGAGAACACCTGATATTTCAGCCGATGGGATTAAAACTGGAAAGAGGACAGCTGATCTTTCTAGCTTGAAAACTTTGAGGTTTGATGCGAGTATAGCACTTTGTGTCCTTCAAGGTCTATCTTTGAAGATTTTTGTTAAAAATTGTTCCTTAGGACTGCATCTCTCTCAACACAGGACTATGGGAAGAAACAAAGAAGTACCAAATCCTTCAGTTTTAAGGCAAAGTAATTCCTTCAGAAACTTGGAACAGAATTCGAAACTTCTATCAAATATGACATCCAATATTCCCCTTCCTGTTGGTGGTACTGATAAACAAAAACCTCTAACCACTGTATCCTTGAAGCGGAAAAAGACAGAGGTATTTTAAATTCCAAAGTACTAATTGCTTTAATAATTAATATAGATTTTTATGAGCTATGTCATTGCTATGGATGTTTTGAAGCCTCAAATTCTGTCCTGTGATTTCCTGAAATTATTGTGACATTCCACTAATGTTTATTTTGAGCTATTGCACAGGAATCAAATGCAGAATTAATGTCATTGAAATCCCTTAAACGTCTTTCTGAGTCACCAAAGGAAAGCAGGTCACATAGTACTTTTTGACTGTATCATCATCTAACTGTAAGTTTTTGGTTTTGGTTGTGTGCTGGAATTATGTGTTTCTCTAAAACCTACAGATATTTTAAAGAATCTTCGGGAAGAGTTATTGAAGGAAAGGTATCTTACTCAAGAAAGCTTGTAGTTCAACACATCTATGGATATTGCTGAAAGAATATTATTTTACTTACCTTGATGTTTTGGCCAGGTCTGCAATCATGAGAATCAAGATACTAAGAATGTTCTCAATGACGATTCAACCTCTGGACTAGACTCTCGGGAGATCAACATGGGTGAACTAGAAATTACTGTTGGAATGGAAAATGATAGAAATGTTGAAAGTGCAGAAGCATACACAAAAGAGCTTGAGAATGTAAGCGAGCAGGAATGTTTTGATTGCTGCTTCATAGTTTTAATGTTTTGTCTGTTTATTTGATTAAAGCTTCTCAAAACCACAGGGTTTGTCCAAATCATATCAAATGATAAGAACCTAAAATTATACAATCAAGAAGAATTATGATGACTGTGAGACCGACAATTACAAAAAGGGGAATCTATTAGTTCTTGGCATCATTGTCTTTAGTACATTTTATAACTCAACTTAGTGTAGGAGCATGCAGGCTTCTTAAACGTGCATTGGAATGAATTTTGATTCTTTTGTTGTAGTAATGACTTGTATTTTCCAAATTTCAAATGATTGATTATGTCAATAGACATGGGATTATTATCATCTAAAGCTATCATGAGTTCATTCTGCAGATCTGCAACATGCTAAAGAAGAAACATGAGGAAGCCAAAGAATTATTGGTGAGAGCCATCGTGAGCAACAACAATCTACTGATTCTGAACCATCCAATGTTTGAAGAGAAGATATCCTTTAAAACCATTGCTAGTTCTATTCTTTGTCTTTGGAATTTATTTTGTATGCAAATGATATTGGACATCCTTGACAACAGAAAACATTCGTATGGTTCAAAAGTTTGCCACACAGTTGACGCTCAAGGAAGTTCCAAACTGATCATCTTGAAGAACTGTTGTTGTATATATATACTTCCTTCTCTCAGATACTCATTTCAAATTGTGTGATGGCTGCTTGTGCCGTGCAATTTTCAGGGATAATATCTTCTCTTCGCTGCTGCAGTTTTTACCAGGTATAGGAGAGTGTCCTTGATGCCATTGAATCAAGCAAAATTTGTTTAGAACTTGTAAATGTGATGTCATAGGTTGAATATGCTCCACTGGTTCTAGTTTAATGCTTTTACAGATTCTTCGATCGTATTCCGCTCAAGAGTCCATAAAACACGGTGCATGACTTGAGCAATCATGTAGATAGCCCAATCTATGGCCTTTTTTTTTTTTTTTTCCGGTCTTATATGGACAGCCCATTCTATCTCATCTACCATGCATGCTAACATAACGGTAGGGCTAAGTTTGGTAGAATGAATAAGTTATGGGATTGGATTAAATTTTTGGACTAAAAAATTAACTTATTTGTCAGTCCTGCCAAGCATAACATTAGATCAGTCTAAAATTTACTCATGGGATTCTTAATCCTTAGTTTAAGTAGAATAAGATTGATAAAATTAAATGAAATACTTTGTCCTTTTTATCCCTTTATTTTGTCCTTTTTATCACTCCTTTATTTTTGTCATTTAAATTAATGTTTAAATTAAATTAAATATTGAAATTAATTTCAATTTTTTTAATCGAAATTTCATATTATATTAAATACCAAAACTTAATTCAGTAATTTATTTTAAATTTAATTTAATTTAAGATTAAATCTCCAAATTTAATTCAATAATTTAATTAAACTAGTATTAAATACTAAACATAGAAAATTATTCAACTATTTCTTTACAATAAAATTGAATTGTTTTTATTACATGAGACTATTGTTCAAGAGTACAACTCAATTACATGAGATTACAATTGATATTTATAAATTAGACTATTGCTGGGACTAGCTTACACATCAATTCTTATGAAGCATCGCTTAGGTTTTAAGTTTCTCTAATATTCGAAAGACGTCTACTACACTCACATTTTAAAAAGAAGAAAATTACTTTCACTCAAATTGGGGACGAAAATTAAACTCTCGCAATACATTGTGGGGGCTCGAACTCATAACCTAACAACTGTGAGGTTAGGGTTCTAACTATTAAGCTCAATAAAATTGAATATTAGTATCAAATAACTATTTAATAGCATATTATATCTATTAACACAATTATCAATAAGAACATTTCATTTATTATTTGATTATGATATACAATATCAACTTAAATATAATTTAAATTTAATTTAATATATTCCAATCCAATGTTATCAAACATGGATAGTATTACATATAATCTAGTATAACCTTCATTATATAATTTTTTCTTCCTAATTTGCAAACTAATCCAATACAATCTTAGTAGTTAGTCCAATTCAATCTTGTGTGTTAAACTTAATCTTAATTTTAGTGATATTTGTAATCTTTATTTTATCACATTGACTCTAATTTTTTAATTAATCTTATTTATTTTCTGAATTATTTTTAAAAAATAGTTAAAGTAACTATTTCTTTTTCTTTTCTCTCATTTGCTTTCTCTTTCTTGAGCTCTCAACAATTTAACTTTTGTTCTCTCACTTTCTTTGACTTTCTTAAATTGACTTATAATTTGAATTAAATGTTAATTCCTAAAACAAAATTCAAGTTAAAATTGTCAAAATTTTAGATTATCACACAATTTTCAAGTTTGGATCTTGAGTTGGAGTTAGATTTTTTAGAATCATTCTAAGATAATGTACATTTGGAATAATTTTTTTGTTTAAACTAATACATAACCCCACATTTGTGCGCACACACACAAATATAGAGAGAGAGAGAGAGAGAGTTAAAGTTCATTGAGGTATTTCACACTTTTAAGTAGAGATCCTTTATGGAACACGACTCATATGTATACATATTCCCTTTTTTATTTGAACTTTTTTCCTTTCGTTTTTTTGAATATTTTGTTCATGTGAAAGCCAAGTTAACACCAAAAAAAAAAAAAATAAGGGTGCAAACTAACCTCCCTCGTGTTCCATTAAACGGCGCACAAAAACGCGCGCCTTCCCTATCTCTGCGCAAATTTTTACTTCTAATAGGGAAAAGGAAAATTCAAACTAAAAAATTTGAGAAAAAAGAATCCTCTACCTCCCTCCCTCCATTGAAATCAAAAGTTCAAAACCAAAGAAACATCAGAAAAACAAATTGAAAATTTCTCCTCTCTCATTTCCCCTCCAAAATCCACCATTACAAATATGCCTCTTCATGGCCTGCCCATGCCATTCCAAGACCTCCTCACCCTTGTTAACAATGGCTATTCTCTCTCTTTGGGAAAATGACAACAAAGAAAACATCCTTCCTTTCTCTTCAAAGCAGCCCACAATAGTTTTTGCGAGATCTTGTTTCTCCTCCACCGCCAAAAGAAGAAGAACCAGATACCCTCACCCACTTGAGGATATTACCCACCTCTTTAACTTTAATCCGTTACTAGATTCAAGTTCAATTTCAGCCTCTCTTGAGTCGTCCCAAGCCGAACGCCGAAAAAGAAGAGCTGAGGCCGATCTTGATTCATTTTGCAAGAACAAGATGACCAATCTGCTACATTCCAGTAGAAATTTCAGATAGTTCAATCCACAAATCATTTATGTGAATCATTTGATTTTGATGGTTCTTCTTGCTAGTTCCTATTATTACCTTTAATTTTTTGTTTGTGGGCATTTGCCCACTACACTAGTGATAAGTCAATATGTACTGTAACAAACTGATTTCATTCCACAAAAATGTCACAAATAATTTGCTTGATCAAGTAAAATCACTGCATACTTTCTTTCTCTGTTTGGATTGATGCCAGTCAGATGTGGGAAAAGAATGTACATGTTTTTTTTTTGTAATAATTGCTAATTAGTACTGCCTACCAATTAAGTAACCCCATTGGATTCTTTTCGCCTATGAAGCATCCGATGATAATCACACATAGCCACTGTGCCAGCCCATCATTTCGAAGGGAATTCGTCAACACTATACTAAAAAGAAAAGTAAATTGCATTAACAGAAAGCCAGAATGAATGCTAATGCAGACAACTGTTGAAGTTATAAGCAGGTTAACTATACAGACAGATGCTGAGAAGGAGCCTGAAAAGGTCGTGACCCACGCATTGGCCTTCTCTGACTCTGCCTGCACATATTGCCAATATAGATTGGAGTTTTTCAAGACTCTTGAGTTTCCTTGGCCTTGTAGACCAAGTTGGTTTGCGCGGCACTTCTTCTGGACCCCCAATGGGCTTTGGGCCTTGTAGTTGGTGCATGAGTTTTACAGACTCCCGAGTCCCGCCCCATTCGGCTAGCAATTTGCATGCATCGAAAGGCGCAATTTTACGGTTCAAAATTCAAATTCAACTGGTGGCTGCTGGTTTAGGCTTTTTGTGCGAAATGAAGAGCCGTGGCCTAACAAAATATTATATATTCTCGGTTCAATTAAAAAGGTCTGTTTTTAACAAGAAGGTAAGATAAGAGACTTTGGTCATCGGCTATCATAATGTCACAAGAACTTGTAAGAAAACAATGATTGTATAAGGAGTTCGCATATGTGAATTATACGTTTTAAGTACCTAAAAAGAAAATTTGAGTAACTAACAAGCGCGTAGATTAATTGGCATGAGATTATTCTATTTTAACCAAAGTTTTTAGTTCAAAATTTAGAAATGCAGCTGTGTTAAATATTTATTGGAAGAGTTTTATCGTCTTAGTGGTCCTACTTGGCTCGAATCTGAATTAGTCATGACTTAATGTGGTCTTCAGATATTAGATGATTTAATACACCAAAAAAAAATGAGTAACTAATAAACTAAACATAGGAAGTGCCAGTGGTGCCAATTTTTTAAAGAGAGGCTATTGATTATTGAAGTCCGATCATGGAGCTGTATGTGCATGTACGTTATTTAAGTATAATGCTGGAGGTTAGTTATTTTGTAGTTCGTTTATCTTTTTTCCACCTTTGGGTGTGATAATGGAAGGAATATAGCATTTTACAACTTGGATGGTACACAGCTTGCTAAGGTCACGAGGAACAATTAGAAAATAAAGCAGTGCTTTTCGCAGTGCAGAGAAGAAGGTTTGATTAGCCCAAAATATATGGCATTTGTAAAATTAACATACCTAATGTAGGTATCTGACAATAACAGGTGTCACCATTTGAGTAAGTGGCTGGATGAGACAGCAATAATTTAAAACAAGTGACATGCTCTCCTCGATTTGATAGTAAAGGGGTTGTTGTATGTATACAATCAGAGGTGGCTTTTAAGCCGAAAGTGATTTTATTCAACAATTTGTTTGATTAAAAAAAAAAAAAAAAAAAAAAAAAAAAAAAAAAAAAAAAGGTGTGAGTTTTTTTTTTTTAATTAATATATATCATTTATCTTTTTATTATTTTTATAATAATTAATAATCCTCTTGACAACATAATTTTACAGTATTACTCATATTTTTATATACAATTTTATTCATATTTAATATAATTTAAATAAAAATAAAAATAAAAATTTAAGTATTACCAATAAGAAATATATGTTCCGGTGTGAATAAAAAATTAAAAATAACATCTTTTTCTTATACTTTTTGTTGTTTTTTCAAAAAAAAATTTCTTATAGTAAATATAAATTTTATATTTTCAATATAAATTATCAAACAAATTACCAATTTACACCTCTTTTTCTTTTAATTTTTTGGTGCCAGGATGTTTTTGGATATTTTAGTAACGGTAGGAATATAAATGGCATAAATTAATTTTTAATAAGGAAAATTGACAATCTCCCTCCAAAAGAAAAAAAAAACTTATTATGCATTTATTCTTTTTTTTTTCAAAAATATTACGTAAATAAATTATATTTACTAATACAATTAATTTTTTTCATAATTATAATATTTTTTTTTCTACAACAAGAGTGAATTTTAAACCATAATGCCTCACCAACAAACGGACCTAGATTAAAGGTATACAAAGCCTTAATAACAAACGGAACCTAAATTAAAGATACAAATCGTATATAAACGATTAAGAACTAGAAGTAATAGGGGACACCAATTGATAACGTGTAGTAAGCTCATGCCATTTACGAAAAGATACAAGGAGTTGAAGCACCAGTCAAGCACTGCCAGTTAGATAGGAGGACGATGGAATAACAAATGCGTGATTCGTGATTTAATTAGCGTATGCACTAATTATCATACTCGTCTTGTAGAATCGAGAACCATGCGTACGCCTCCCCTTAAAGAGAAAAACATGCTCGCCTTGTAATCAGAAGTTAACTTATTATTTTAATATAGGACTAATTCATATTCAAGAATTTATTCATAAATTATGAATTACTCAAATCTTATTAATTTAACCCAAAAGTTATTGTTAACCAATGTGGGACTGACAAGTGACAATTTACAAATGTAAATTGTGGTCTTAGAGTTAGTTAATGCTTACTAGTTATATAAAAACAATATAAAAATTATTAACAGCGATATAATATACAACAAATACTCAAACAATACCGCGGACGAATTTAAGTCACCCTGCATTATTTGAACGAACTGTGGAACATCTTCTATCTTTAGTAGGTTTCCTAGGTACACCAGCACCATCCTATTTTTTTTTTATCTAAATTGGACTTTTACTATGCTGACTTTATGTTATAGAAAACAATAACTATGTGAAAATTTTAAATTGTAATAAGTAAGAGAACTTGATAATTGTAGACATCGGCATGCATTTTCCTTTTTTTTTTTTTTTTTGATATTAATCACGAGGTATCCTGGGGAGGGCCCCAACTGTGGGAGGCACCTTTAAGCCCGTACCACAACCCAGACTAGAAGTCCCTGCTCGAACCGGGAGGCACAGGTTCTCCCAACAAAAGCGACTTCCTTGCGACTCGAACTGGGGAGCAAACCCAGTCAAGCCACTTAAGGGGACTCCATTGCCAGTGGAGCCAACACTTTATTGGTGCATTTTCCTTTCTTTGATCAGACATCGCAGTTTTCTTTCCATAGCTATCTTGGTGGCTGGGTTGACAACTTCTGCCAGGTTTTGAACTTGTGGCCTTTCTTCGGGCATTCCATTTGATCCTTCTGTAGCACTTTTCATATTTTCTTGGTTGTTTTGTCTCACGGAGACTTTGTATTAATTTTGCTTCCTTCCTTGCTTAGCTATCATTTTATACGCACCATGTTACAACGAAATTTGTGATTGATCCTTTCACGAGGTTTCCAATGAAACTTATAATTTTTTTGTGTTTAAGGTCCAAAATTGATCCTTGATCTTCCCATATAGGTCTGTGTGATGTTAAATTTGTCTTAAAGGTGTATGCTCATGTAAGAATGAATGATTCCTTTAATGAAAAATATAAACTTACTCAAAAGTAATTTGTGTGTAATAAAATTAACTAACACAATGATTAAATTCGTATTTCCAAGAAATAATAAGGTGCATCTAATACTCTCAGAATAATAGATGTTTGTTCTTTCATTTCAACGGGGATTAACTAATTCATGTGGTGATTATTCCAACGTGGCATAAAACATGAGAAGGACAAATGTTTCAATACAACTTTCAAGTTATGTTGTATGCATACCAGTGTCTCAAGCTTCAACTTCCTTTGAACACATAAATATATTTGATCTTACCATTCCATCAAAAGTCAAAATGTTCCTTCACTCCATCATTACCTCATGTTGTGGTTGTACGTATTGCCTCTTATAATTTGAAGATTTTGTTGCTCTTTCCTTTCTCAGAATTATTTGTTCCTTTGACCAACTTGAAGTATTTGAGCAAATCACTATGATATTATAATTGGGCTAATGCTAAGTTACATGCATGTAACTTACAACCCTCTCACATGAATAGTAAATGGTGTGGGCTCACTCACTATTTATGTGAGAGAATTGTAAGTTACATGTAACTTAGGGGAATCCTTATAATTGTGTTGCTTTCTGAGTCATCCTAGGATTGATGTTTTCCAACCCTCTTGGTTAACGGTTTCTTCTTCTTGATCTTGCTGAAATTTAGTGAAATTAAAGATAAATTGTGTCTCGGAAGACATGTTCAAGTCAGAAGTGAATTGCTATGGCAAAATTGGCTATTGATGTGACTTTGCTGCATCGTCATGGTTAAATAGTTGTGTTGGACAGAGCCCTCCTTCTAGCACCAACTATTGAAACATGTTTTTTGCCGCTTTCTCTGAACACACAATAAACAAAAGAGTAATGAAATAGGGAAGAAAGGGGGTTTCTAGTGATCCCACTCTAATACTTAAGTTTGAGAATTTGAGTTATCAAAATGAATAAGGACAAAAACGGTGAGCTTGGAAGTATGCTATGATGATAGCCACAAACAAATTACAAATTACAAGTGGGATCACAAATGTACTTTAATTTCCAAGATGCCAAGACTCTAAAAAAATCATGTAGAGTTTTGCTTCATGCTAATTAATTAGGCCGATTCACAGCAGCTTGCACATATAAGTTAATTAAATACTGCATGCATATCACTTGGTGGGATATAGAGAGAATTTTTCAACAAAAAGTTCCAAGGCCTGGTAACGGTCGGTGTTATTTTTTATGGTCTCTTCAGTTAAAAGAATTCGTTAGATGACAAATATATGACCACAAAACATACAAAAATAATAAACACTAGATTAAGTTGAAACCGAATTAATTGGAGGTCCCTTTTCACCCACTTTTTGATTAAAAAATTAGAGCAAGATTCACAAACAGTGATCATCATTCTATATAAATGCCTCCCTCTTACTCTTAGTGTGTGACAAGCAAGCATTGCTTACATTTTCTGAAATCCTGTTAAAAAAATGGCTGCTGGTTTGAGATTTTGCATCTGTCTATCATTGATATTGCTTTCATTTCCATTATCTGAAACTCGTCCTCTTAGTAATCAACACATTCACATACAGATACGGCGAAGAAACCTAAGCAGTTTAATTCGAATACTGGGTGAAGATGCCAATGAAGTATTAAATATTGGGCTGGAAAATGAAAAGAAAAACAAAGACCTCTACGGGTCCAAAAGATCCAGTCCTGGAGGTCCAGATGCCCACCATCACTCTACCAACAACTAGCTCCATCCTTCGAGTTTGAGTTGACCCTTAGGGTTGAGGTCCCCCTAAATCCTAATCGTAAAATATGAATGGATTATTTTATCTACAAGACTACAACGGCATCAGTGTCCTTCTAGATGTGTTTTCTTTTTCTTTTTAATTCGGCCCCCTCGGGTTTTGTTTCTTTTCGTTTGTGCCCTAGCTACTTCCAAATTCTTTCACTATGGTTCTCTTCCCGTTGGTGAGAGGTAGAAATAGCTGCTGCTGCTGGTCTTCCCGCCTACATAAGTATATTCTAATGCTCTTCAGTAACTTTAATCGGCTGTGTTACTGCGGTGCTAAGCGTCGTTTTGGGTCGAGTTTCTCATTTTTCTTGATTTTCACAACAATGTCAATGTTAGAAAAGTTTTCTTTTTTTAATTTTTCGTTCGGCGGGGCTTGACAGAAAGTGGGGTCGAAGCATGTAACTAATAACTTTGGTTAGAAAATTTGTGTGCATGCACGGATTGAATTATGTGAAAGTTTGTAGTCATTCTTATTCTTCCGGTGCAAATTATGGGAGAGAAGAGAGCACTTTAAAATAAGAGCGTGTGTGCACATCTATGTATGTGTGTGTGTATAATCAAATGAAATAAAATATATTAGCTGATGCCATTTTCATAACAAGGCTAGCTAAGTGCACAAACAGAGATTTGATTAGCTCATAACAATTTAATTACGAAATGAATAGTAGCGCCCAACTAATAAGTAATAAATATGGGTAACCGAAAAATAACAGTAATTCAAGTGGTAATCAATTTGAAATAGTGGCTATATATGGATAATATAAAGAACTATATGAAATAAAGATTAATGTTATCTTCTTTGTTCTAAGAGGATTTCTCCAATTTGTTAGTGCCAGAATACTTCATAAGGCGCGTTGAGACAATTCTAACAAAATTAAGGAAAATCTGTGGAAAATAATGATGGCATGTAAATAAAATTACCCTATATATATACATTTTCTAACTCATGATTATGAAAAAAATCATAATGTCAAGGCTATATATATAAAAGACTCTCATTAATTGAAATTTTTAGGTTGTCGTGTAACTTAAAAAGTATTAGAACCTATATTAATAGGGAGGCCTTGTATTTATATTCAATTTTGTATCTTCATTTGGATTTGATGGCTTTGATGGCTTATGCTTTTGGTCAAGTGGTAACTTAACACAAACAGTGGCTATGCTAGCGTTCATTCCACTCATTGGTCTTTGTTCCGCACATGAACTGGAGCATTTTAATTTCCTTGGTTGACCACACATGGCTTGAGCACTATCTAAGTTGCTTTCCACAGTAGTATAAAAAAGCAAGGGAGCATTCTTAATTTATTAATCAAGTCAAAATCTCTTATGGGCTGTTTTGATAAGTAAACAGATCAATCAAAATGTCTCCACTAATTGTCCTTTCGGGGCTGCCAGTGGGCTTCGAATGGATTTCGTTTTTTTGTCTCTATTCAATCGAGAATATATGTTCCTTTTTTTTCTTTTCTTTTTTTGATTCAGAGAATATATGTTCCTTAAAACATCATATATTTGCGTGGTCCTGAAGTATTTTTTTTTTTATTCACTCTTTACTACTTTACTATATATATGTTTCAACTAATCATGATAATACATATACACATTTGACTAACAATGAGTTTTATTCTGAAGCAAATTTTGTGACTATTGTTTTTCAAGATATATATATATATATATACAATATGAGATCAAAATCCTTTAATTTTTATCTTCATCAATTATTTAGGAGAAAAGATGACACTCTGCAGCCCTAATATGTTTGTGCCAATAGTTCAATTTAGACCACATTTTCAAGAAGGCACTTAATTAAAGGCTTAAATTTAAGCACGATTTGTGGTCTTAATAACTCAGCTAATGATCGTTGCCCATCGTGTCATCTAATTTTTGTCATACTAACAATTTGTCATTATGTTGTGAACCAATCGATTCTCTTTTTATTTCTCCTCGAGCGCTCTTACCAGCGCGACATCGCATTTTTGAATGATCTGCTTCCTAGTAAAAACCAAGTCCTGATTCATGCGTTCTGAAGTCGCTCTCAAATGTACGGATAAAGCCGCATCAAGTAGTCGTCTCATGTGTTACGGAGACTTTAAGCAATCAAATTCGAAAGGTTTTAATTTGTTTTGTAGCTACAAACAAATTCCCACTCTTATATGCAATCAAAAGGCAATAGCGTTAGAGCAAAAGAAATCGTTAGAGTTCTGGGGGAAGAATCCAAACGATGAATGGACTTTGCAAGCCCCCACATAATCAAGCTGATCGATAATGTAATCAGACATAGGTTATAGCTAGGTGTAATAGAATTGACACCTCATATTCAACTGTAACCATTTTGCAAAATCTGAACCTGGCTTGCAATCCAGTGATCAAGAGGGATATACCAATTAAGGAATTAACAATCATTAACTATGCTCGTGTGAGCATGGACGAATATTTCATTATAATAAGGGGAAATAACAAGGCCAGCACGAGCCCGGCCGGCTGCATGTGAACCCAGATTGAACTGCGAATTTAATTTTAGAGCTACTTCGTGTAAATATACACATATATCCCTGCCGTGACAGTTGTTGTACATGTGTTTATCTACAGCATTAACTAAGCAGCAAGCGAAAGGTCAATTTAAAAAGAAATCACTTTAATTCTGCATAGAAAATTACTTTTTGTTTTCGTTTTTGACGGAGTACTTATCCATCTAAATCTGAGGTCATTTGTCTTAAGTGGAATCCATTATAAAGTGATAAACACGGACATTCAAAACAAGAAGAGACTCGGTTTTAATTGTTATTTATATATCTAGATCTGCAATTCCATGCTTAATAAATTCCCTTCCAATGGATACCTCTTAAATATTTGTGTCATCATTAACTGTCTGTCACTGTTGACTGCCCTAACGGGATTGGCCGATTGAGGAGTTTCTTTCACTGAATTAATGATATTCTGGATCAGATATGGATTAACGCAGGATTTAATCACCAATAACAACACTCTAAGAGGTGTTGAATTGAAAAGTAGTAATAAGTCTCTTAATGGACAGCTCATAGATCAAAATAAGTGGCAAATGCAGCGTAGGACATAGCAAGACCAGGCAGTTAATGATAGCTCGGCCAACTAGAAAAACGGGTTTTCTGCGTAAGATAACAACTTAAGCTGTTCTGATTGAACAATATCACATTCCACTAACGTTAAGAGATAACGCTTATACTTAAGAGGGGTCTATAAATACGGTATTTACCCAGTTGTGATCAGCACACAAATTAAAGCTGTTAATGAAACTGGCTAATGATAATGATGACCAGTACAAGTAGAATGTGCAGCTTAAGATGCTTGATAATTGTTTGCCTTACTTTGGTCTTGCTACTATCAGCAAGAGCCCAAAGCCGCCCTCTTACTTCCTTCGCGGAGAGGAGGAAGAACTTAAGCTCATCAATTGAGACCACGAAAAGGGTTGCCAGAGATGCAATCAGAAGCCAGAATGTGCAGCCTGACAGAACCAGTCCTGGAGGGCCTGACCCGCATCATCACTCTCACATGAGCTAGAAATAACATATTGCAGCTTCTTTTGTGCTGCTGAAACTTGAGATACATCCTTCTCTTTTATGCAATAATTTTATCTCCTGCTTTGTTGATAATTATAGATGTTGTCAACATTAATTTTCATGAAATGAGCATCTCTACACTAGAGTTGAGTTGCATTCGTGCTTATGTATCCAGGTCCAGGCTTGCTGTGGGAGACAAGTATCATTGGATTAGCAGTTACGTATAGATGTTCCACATAACAATTTTCGTATTTTGCATATGTACATTAATTGTTGTTGTCACCAGAGGATGTATCACTTAAGCCATTGTAAATGAAGTAATGCAATTATTTCCTTCCGTACGTTATCCAATATCGGGTGTAATCACTACAGTGACAGCACACTCAAGCCCCGGGTCAAACCCCGAACTTGAGAAAACGACGCCGTTTAAGAATCAATTTTTGTTAAGATAGATAAGCTACTTTCTTCATGCAACGATGCCTTTTTGATGACCAATTTTTTGTTTTAACTTCATCCAATAGGATAGAAGCAAAGCAAACATGAATAAGGCCAAGACATAAACTTGACGCTTTAATTCAATAAACAAAAACAATAAAAATAAAAATAAAAATCTCCAACCAAATAATCAAAGAAGGCAAAACCAACAACCTAGTTTTTTTTTTTTTTTTAGAGAAAGCAAAGTTTTGCATTAGATAAACTTAGAAAATTTCCACATGATTTGTTCTGGAAAATTTTCCAGCCATAGGACTTGACTTTCAAAATCTAGAGCTATCTTTGCAAGAGAATGAGCAATAGAATTACAGCTCCTAGGGACATATGTAGTTGGGGACAAGTTCTGATTGTCCAGTTTAGCTTGAATTTCCGCAATTTTCCACGATATTTTCAGCCTTGTTAGTCTTCTTATTTAATGAGAGATCCACCACTTCCTTTGAGTCTGACTCAATTATCATTGGGAAACAATCTGCTTGATGGGCACTTTGTATACCGAACAACACAGCTTCAGCTTTCATACACGCTACCTCTCCTCGATATGAGTGGGCAAAATCGGGTTCGGGTCGGGTTCGGGTCAACCCGATCGGGTTTCGGGTTGTTCGGGTTAGACAAGGGACAATCCGAACATAACCTGAATTAATGATCCGACCCGAACTATCTTAGGGTCGGTTCGGGTCGGGTCATTAATTCGGGTTATGTTCGGGTTGGATTTAAAATGGGTAGGATTGAGTTCGGGTCAATTTGGGTTAGTTCGGGTCAATTCGGGTCAATTTGGGTCAGTTCGGGTCAATTTGGGTCGGTTGAAATTGGGTCAGTTTGGGTCAATTCGGGTCAATTCGGGTCGGTTGAAATCAGGTCAATTCGGGTCAGTACGTTTTTTTTTTTTTTAAGAACTCGATCGGGTATTCGAATCGAGTCGGGTTTGACCCGAATCGATCACAACCCGATCGGGTTTGTAAATTTCAAACCGATCGGGTTTCGATCCCGACCCGAACCCGAAATTTATCGGGTCGGGTCGGGTCGGATCGGGTAAAATGCCCACCCCTACTCCCCGATATGGAGCTCCTTGGACTGCTGCAGCAACCACCTTACCCATAGAATTTCTAATGACTACCCCCAACCCTGCCTTCTGGTTTGAAACATTGATTGCAGCATCAACGTTAACTTTAAAACACCCTTTTGGAGGGGTAGCCTAACGTCAACCAGCAACCTAGTTGAAAAGGATAGACACGAATAAAAAGGTTAATGAATGAATAAAAAAAGACAAAACCTAAATTAACCATAGATTGAAGCATTACGCCATTACCTCAGGTGCAGAAGTGGCCGCCGCTTTGTGAGTGGTTGTGGCTGTCACGTAATGGTTGTCAATGGCAGTGACGGCGGCTAAGGGTACGCATGATGATTGATTTGTGGGCAATTTCATAAGAATTGTGGCTAGAGATCTTGATCGATAACAGCTGATTTGTGGGGAGAATTTTGGTTGGAGATCTCCATCGATGATGGAAAGGAGAAAAACTTTGCAAACGGTACGTTTTTGGCAGAAGGCAAACAATGCATTTATTTCGGGGTTTGACCCGGTACAAAGAGCATTTTCCGCTTACAAATTCTGGTGTTGAGGCTGACTATTTGGCACATGCATTTTTTTTTACTTTTCTCCTTTGATTAATTATATTCTACCCATTGCTCAGATTGAATCTTCCTTGTTACACACACTCTATTTCTTGTTTTATCTTGATTTGAGAATAACTTCATTCATTGCAATATCGTTTCCTTTGTTTATCATTTAGCATTTTTTCCTTGGTACTATACACTATATTTTGAGGGTTATTACTCATTTTAAATTTCTTTCACTATGTATCATTTTTTTAAATTATTTATTAATATTTCTTTGTACCACTTATTCTTTATTCTTTTCAAAGAGATAAGGCCCGGACCAATAGGGTTTTACATTTACCCTTAAAAAAATCACAAAAATAGATCTAGATGCGAGTCTCATTAATATTAGCATGTTAAATTAAAAAAAAAACACACATTTATATCTTAATAAGTTCCAAATTTACGTTAAAGATTCATGGTTTAAATCCTATCTATTCAGAGCTATGTTAACTATTAATGCCTTTGTAGACCCCAAAAATATATATATAATAGATTGCAGTACTAACTTTAACCCATAGAAGATTCTTAAACAAAAAACCCATTATATAGTTCTTTTTATTTTATCTTGTATAGTGATGTTACTATTTACCCCCAAATTTACTTTCAAGTTTTTCCTGTAACAAATTTACCCTTATGCATTTAGCCCCTCAAATTTCTAATTCTGACTCCTTCTTTGAACCAATCTAAGAACTAAAGTACTTATCTACTAACCATTTGAGTTTACAACAAGATTGTAGAAGGAAATTAAATTGAGAAAATGAAAGAACACCAAGCTCATGTTATGTAGCTCAACCTTAAATTTAAAGTTCGCATCACATAAAGAAAAGCATTTCTTTATTAAAGAATAAGAAATCAGAATCACAAAGATACTATTGAGTTGTAAGGGCGGACCCATAACTTTATATTACCCCAAACTAAATTAAATAAAAAAGTACATCAAATAAGGAAGACATGAAAAACCCTATAAATATATACTTTAAATAAAAATAATTATATAAAAAGACTACAAAACAAAAGATAATTCAAATATTAAAAAAAAATTATTTTTTAATTATGGAATATAACATTGCAACATATATTAACATCTAATTATATAAGAATTAATAAATCAATTAAGAATCTCAAGTTAGAATAAATCAATACATGTAATTATAATCAATTAAAAATTGTAAATAGAACTTTATATTTGAAAAGTACTTAATTACCAAGCTTAAATAAATTAAACAAGTAAAATTTATTCATCTTTTAAATTAGAAAAATATTAGTCGTCAAGAGTTTCAATAATAAACTAAACTCTAACCTAGCAAAAAAGTATTTGCGCGCCGTTATTTCTTTGCCAGACACTCTTACTCTCTTTAAATACTCAAATTTTGTTTTCTAACTTATCCTCTTAGTTAATGTAACTAATAAATAAAATCTCAACATTCACATAAAAAAATTATGAAATTGTTAATAATTTTTATTATATTTTTTTTAGTATTTTTAATACTAGTGACAATGTTATATTACATTGACATACTTTTTTAAATTAAAATTTTTAAAAACAAATTAAAGTAGCAATAACATTTTAGACCCCTAATGTTTTCAATCTATTCAATAAATATTTAATTTAATCATTTTATAAAATAAGTCATTAATTTCAGTTGGAAAAAAAATATAATTGAATTAGGGGACATATTTAAAAATAAAGTAAAAACTATATTGTTTAATGAAATTTGATGAAAACATAAAGGTAACTGAATTAGGAACTTATATAAAAATAAAGTAAAAACTCTATCCTTATATAAAATTAATCAAATAAATGATTTTTTTCTACACTAGACCAGACTGTAGCCCAGCTATAGGTCCCCCATTGTTGAGTTGTGTCCCATATTGGCTAATAAAGGGAAAATATTTGGGTTTATAAGGAAAATAGGTCATTTCATCTAATATGTTAGTCTTTTGGATTGAATACTTAAAAATCTTAAGGCACCCCCCCCCCCCCCCCCCAACAATTGATATGACCCTAATAATCATAATGTGGTGGTAGAACAACTCAGATGTGTCAGACGAAAGGACGAGGTCCGACAGTGGTTTTTTTTTTTAAGGGGAACTGTTGAGTTGTGTCCTATATTAGCTAATAAAGGGAAAATACTTGAATTTATAAAGAAAACAAGCCACTTTACTTAATAAGCTAGTCTTTTAGGTTAGATACTTAAAAATCATAGGTCAAGCCCTCAACGAATACTATTAGACTGAGATTTTTCTACAACAAAATCTCTTCCTTAGTATTTCCTTCAACCAATATAATAGGATATGATGTCAGCCAACCTCATTTCGGCATAAAGTTGATGAAAATTGATGGTCAAATTTGTAGTGTGGCTGCTATTACCAATTACTAGCAAGCGAGCTCAAGCAAAATTCAGATTCTGCAATTTTGTCCATACAGCTCTCGCGGATTCGGACATGCATAATAAAACTAGTGGCGCATGGTGGAATAATTAAGCTCCAAAAAAAATTTAGTATCTACGACAACCTTATGACGGGATATCCATTCATAATCAGTTGTTCCAAATCATAAAGTACACATAAGGCCAAATTTAATTTGTGAATACTGACTAGACATTCACGCCCACATGCAAAAATCAGCATGACCATGCAGATGCGGATACCATAACTCCACCTCGATGTATTTCTAAATTTACATTTTGTTGACTACCTTCTCTTTTTAAAGTTTCTTCTCTTTATCCTAAAGTAAAGAAAATTATTAGCTGTCGCCAGGTCACCTTAATTAATTAATTAATTAATCCAACTTTATCTAGTATGACTTTCTTAATAGTGATTAACACACATATATATACACTCATCCGCGTATATATCCCTCTAAAAAGATGAAAGAGATCTGTTAGGATTTGGCCAGAGCCGAATTTATACTAAATTAACGAAACAAAACAACATCATAGTAGCCAATTTAGGAATCAAAGACAAGCACTTTGTTCTTTAATAAATTGAAATTGTGCAGGTCAATTCTCTCCTAATACGTGCAATAATCTTAAGTGGAAATTAGCATCTGGCGTAATAATTTAAAACAAATGAAACTATAACATGTGAGATTCGGTAAGTCTAATTAAAAGTTGTATCTCTCTCAAAATAAAAAATTGTAATATGGGTGAATAAAGGCAAATCAATTTTTATATTCACCCATTTTCTTTACATTCAAATTCAGATGGTCAGTTAAAATAAACTACTTAAAAATTATTCGGACAAAGCCTCCACCAACCTTGATGGTGCACAATATCTGTTTAAGCTTTTTCTTAATTAATGCTCAACAATATCCAAACTTTACAGTGAAGGGCAGAGGATGAGTAGACAAACAAGTTTAATTGGCGATGAAGGATATTTTGCTGCAAAATTGAAACCAACGGTGCTTCAGTGGGGACTCGGGAAGTGATTCGTGCAATTTAAGGTAATGGGTCGGTTTGTGCTAAAAATTAATTAATGAATTACAATAATATTAATTTCAGCCAAAAAAGAAAAAAAGACAACAGCCAAATTGAATTTGTCAGCATATAGACGCCAGTACCATTATCAATTCCAGTGCTTTAAGATATTGGAAGTTTCCGATGCATTTGGTCTATATATTAGAGCCTATATGTCACCTGCCTGCTACTTCATTGCGAAGAGTTATTTTACACTAGAATTTGCTGCCAAGATGGCTAATACAATTTCTGTGAAAAGTTCATTAATGATCATACTAATCCTTTCAGTGTTTGTGATAAATTTGGAAGGAATTAGTTATCAAGGGCGTAAACTAATTATGCAGAAAAGAATTGATAGCCGTTCCCTTATAGGTGAACTAGGCTATGATTTGTCTAAGTTGAAGCATTACAGGAAGGATATGACAGAGAGAGTTGCACCAGGAGGGCCGGATGGTCATCATAACTCTCAACCAACGGCACCATTGCCCTAATGACTAAATGATGTTGCAGCGATGGCTCTACTGGTCAGCCTGCCGCCTGCCTGCCTGCCTGCTATTAATTCCAGTCGTTTCAGCCTTGAGCAATAAATAATTAAAGCTTTGAATGTTGATGTGCCGTGATTGTCTATTTTTAATTTAGTCATACATTGGCTAATTGGCAACCAAGCATCATGTACTGAGGAACCAAGTGTGACCAACTTATTGTGATAATATCCATGAATCATGAGTAGTTTAGATCAACATTATCATTAATTGTGTTTTCATACATTTTTATCATTACGTAGTCGTGTTTTGTATTGGGGAAGGTTATATTATATTATATGTATTTCTTTTTCTACATGTGTTGTTCTTATCAATAACGCGTACACTCTAGATACATTATCTGCGGCTTATGTGTCTAGTAGGTCACTTTTTGAGTTGATATACATGAGACGAGTTTGAGTCATGGGCCCACGTCTTTTTAGAACCATAATTGATCATATCTCTTCTTGACGTTTAAACCTGCTCGAGATAGGCACATTGTTACAAGATTTATTGTTTTATTATTCTCTGATTTATTCACAACCAATTTTAAGGTAAGAAAGCTAAGATGAGGAGCGCACCATCTTCCTAAATTAGTGGCTCCTATTGTAAACTATCCTTAAATATGTAACTCTACATTAGACTTCCTCTATATCGTAGGGAAAGGGAAAAGAAAACTTCCTCATAGCTTGTTGCAAATCTTACCATGAAGAATACTATGTTGGATAGAGTCTTAACTAAAAAGAAAAGAGAAATGAAAACTGTCTGCCAATTCTACAAGTCTTCTGAAATATTATGACAGACATTTGGCTAAATGAAGAGAAAAGGAAAAAAAAAAAATTAATAAATAAAAACTGTCAAATAGAAATTTGGAAAGCTTCAGCATATTGGAGATCGTCACTTGAGGCCTTGCCTGCAAGTAGAAGTTTCCGGATATCAATCAAAGTTCGTTTGCATAATTTTCTGGATTGTACGAATACTGATCTTTCATCTAACTGATCAATACATGAAAGCTGGATCCTCAAATATCTATCGCAAAATGCATAATATTTGAAACTTTCTAACCATATTATCACCATTCACCAATATGATCTGTTTTGCTTCTGGCATAAGAAAAGAAACAAACCAAGTTTTTCATCAAAAGAACTGAATTTGGAGCCAGACCCAGGGCTAACATTTTCCTATGTATTAATTATGCTGTTTATAATATACTTTGTGTGATGATATCAAAAGTAACCTTACAAGAGCTAGAAGTCCCGAGCTTACCCCTCAAAAGCCTTGAGTGGGTCATTAGGATCAATCTCAGATATCATTGGGAGATCAACCGGCAAATTTTCCAGACTCAAGCCTTCCGTCTTTAGCTTCATTACCACTTCCTCGAAAACAACCCTATTCCCAGTTTCATTGAGGTGCAACCCATCACTGCAATTCCCATCGTAGAAAATTATCACATAACTAAATCACTCAGCTCTATTTTTATATGAATTTGCTGAGTGAAACAATTTTACAATGTATCATAATTGATTATGATATTGATACATCCAAGGCATATTTCTAAAGCATATAAATTTGTCGAATCAATATATGAACCAGTAAGATAATTAATGTGGTAGACGCACAATCTTAGAGCTTCTATTAGTTTTGATATAGGGTTCACATAAAATCCACCAACGTGGTCTCATGCTTGTATCAAACAATTAATATATTTAATAAGCAAAATATGATGAATTAATATACCTTAGATAAGCTGTTTTCCAGTCTGCTAACTGCTGCATTTTGGTCCAGAGATCCACCACAGGGAGCCCACATTCTCCAGCAACCTCAATACATGCCTTGGCATAAGCACCAGCTGCCTCATTTGTCCTCTCAGGCAGGCCCGTTGGATTCTCCACATAAGGATGTCTGCCATCAGAGTTAGACAGCCGATCACTTTCAATAAAACATCAATAGATAATAGGACATTAGAGAGGCAAGCATGGTGAAAACATACTTAAGGCGAGCCTCTTCATCGATTGGAGGAGGAGTGATGAGGAGAACGAGAGTATTTGGCCACCGATTCTAAGACACAGCCAAAAGAAAAATTTATGCAAACACATTTGGGAATCTAATTAAATCAAATGCAAACATATTTAATAACATCTAAATTTAACAGCCAATTAGCGTCCTTGAATTGAACGTAGTTACTATGACTTAACTAAAATGTGATTACTCAACAACATAAATTTAGTAATTAATAAAGGACAGCAATTTCCTAGATTACCTTTCATACGGGGCATGAGAAAAACAGTTTACAATCTCTAAGGCTTTGAACCTAATTATCGATGGGATGCATTTGGAAGGCTTCTCGCTGATCAATTGAATCATCAAATCATCGACCTCTGTGTTTCTATACCATGATGGTTGTAATGGTTTCTATAGCTATATAAGTTTTTTTTTTGGTGGCTTTCTTTGAACGTGGTTTATTTATTTGTTTTTTTGAAATGTATTTGAATGCAATTTTAGCATTCTTCTATGAAATTTCCACTTTGTTTGTTATATCTTCATGCATTTAGTGAAAGGTAGGGCTCATTACATCTCTTGACAAGGTGCCATTTTTTTATTTCTACACAAACTTTCCTTACCAAAGCCTGTCAAAGTACCAAGTCGCTCATCAACATGCTTTAGAAGCCAAATCAAAGTGATTACACTTTATATACAATTAACTAAACAACCTGGTTATAACGGTATAACCTATTGGAAAATTCAGTGATAGTTAATAGACAAGAAAAGCAGGATTCTTGATTACATTACATGTATAAATAAAAACTGAGTTTACAAAGAGAGCTGATTAATATAGGAATGAAGTAAGTAGTGTAGGCATGTTTAATTTTGTGTACTAATAATTAGGACTAGTTATTGAAGATCTCTTAGCTAGTTAGAATTATGGATTCTTAAACGGCCAATAACGAAGTGTTCAAAAATATAATCGGTATCACATGCTACAATATATGTGTGTGTGTGTGTGTGTGTATACATACACTATCAATGTAGCTTCATACCTAAGATGACAAAATCTTCTACGGGTTTGGAGCTCCACGGGGCTCCATCCTAAATGGAAAAAATATTGATAAGTTTTTAGGGAATGGAATGAAGGAAATAATCTCAAACATTTAATGGAATGAGATTTGATTTTGTACTCCTCGCCTATCCCAATCTGCACATATATAAATATATATATACTTTTTAGTAAACTAGTTCTCATGTGATAATTCTCTATACTCATCCCCACTTAATTTATTGGGGAATGAGGTAGGGGATCAAGGACCAAATTCTAAATAGGATGAAGAGTGGAAGAGACCTTCTCACAACCACCCCACCCCCATTGCCATCCCTATTCATACCAAATTTGCTTGAAAGCCAAGTATCCTACGGAAAACTATTTATGAGGATAAAATGCATGCATGAATTACAGAACTAGTAGTGTCGCATGGTACAATGTGAAGTAGAGAACTTATTTTCCTAACGCCACCGTAAATAAGGCAAGCTATTATAGTGACAGAGGGCGTAAGGTATGGGGGACATGGCCACCTCCTGCCTCAGCTACGTGACTTATGTATGATATCAGTCACTTCATATAAATGCGAAATCATTGTAGACCCGCAATCGATGGCACGTTCAAACTCAAACTATATGGGTCCAACTACAACCCACAGATTAAAGAAAGAAAATAACAAATCTTTTTTTTTATATGAAAAATATTGCTTATATGCTTTAATTTCAAGTCATTACATGATATAATATAACAACTTTGGGCCACAACGCACCAATTGAAATTAGATGTAGCCAAGAAGGGGAGCTATCAAAACGACAGCTGTGATAATGTACTTAATGCCAATAATGAATCTTTCAACAACAGAAATAGGCCAAGTTTTAAAAACAAAAGTAATGATATGCTTACTACTCGAGTATCAAAATTTTTATTATAAGAAAAATAATAAAAATTTGTCCCTTATAAATATTATATTAATTATTATACATATATCATTATTTTTTTTTCTATTTGATGAACATATATCGTTATTAAAACAACTGGGTCTCCTTCTCTCACTCTCAGGTCAGCCACCACGCGCTTCTTTTGGCACCAACTAGAGTCTAGACCCACTTGTCATAGCCATTTCTGACCATCCAAACTCACCTTCCTCCACCAAATCAACCAATTTATTCAAACTCAGTAACGTTACAGGTATAATTTTTATTTTTAGTTTCTTAAATGGCAAGCAATTAAGAGGGCGCAAAAAAAAAAAGTTGCGAACTTACTGAACTTTCAAACTATTATATTAATCTCGGAGTACTTCCCTGGTTCCTTATCGAAATTTGAATTATAAAAAAATTATAATTTAAAAGAATGAAATCGAGGATATTCTATATATGTAGAGGGAAGTGGGTGGGCACAGATCGAGCAAGAGAGAAGGGGAGAGGGAGTGGACCTTGAGGAAGGAGACAATAGAGTGCAGATTGTGCTTGTATTCATGAAGCGGCACGTGTTGAAAGGCACCACATCTGTCGGGAAGGCAAGCGTCGTTAGCTCCAAAGAACACCGCCACAGCTATTGTGCTTACTCTTTCTCTTTCACTCTCGCTCTCACCGTTCGCCGCCGGCAAAACTCGCTCCATCACCTTCACCGCCCATCTCGTGTTGTACCCACTGTACCCTCTCAGCACCACATCAACCTGCAGGCAGTGCAATTCAAGTATTGCATATTAATCCATTCATAAATAACAAAAGATCGTATAGCTACAAACTGTACACATACATACATGCATTCATAAATAATAAGATCTAGAAATTGATTGCATGTATATGCTTCTCACCGTGCGAGAGAAATGGTGAGCAAGGGAGGCACCCCAGCCACCGTATGTGAAGGACGATTCAGTTATCGAGTCACCAAAAAGATAAATCTTTGGTCTCATCTTTATTGCTTTGGCAGTGACACAACCCAAGGTTTCTTGATTCTATATATTAAAACAAATTAGATAACAACATATACTGCTTCACATCACTCTCGCACATGCAACAAACTAACAAACAATATATTTTAAAAACACTTGAAGAAGAAACCGTTTTGCTTCTGGGGAGCCGGTTGCGGGAAATAAATAAAAGCCAATTGTTACAATTTTAATTTAGTAGTTATAGCTTCTCACCAAAAAAATAAATAAATAAAAAATTAGTAGTTATAGACGTCAGTGCTCGTCATGATGTTGCACTACAGGCGAGAAAAGGGCTAATAGCCTCTATAATTGGTGAAAATCACAGGACTGCCACTGTTAGACACATCTTTGGTGACATCACACGACCCGTGGATTAATTAATTCATATTACTTGCATTAAATTCCCTGTGATCTTAAAAAAAAAAAAAAAAAAAAAAATTCTCTGTGATCTGCCTCCGCCGCAGAGAGAACGGGGGAACAAACATCGATTGAGTCGCCGGCCAGCCCTTTTTCTAAGCTCTCATCGCATCTAATAATTACATGGGATGGGACGGTGGGTATCATAATTTTGGATTTGGTCATTGATTATTGTTAGCGTATGGGGTTGTGATGTCCTCCTCCTCATACCTACATTTTGTGTGGATTTCGGATTCTTTATACAACTATTAGATAGATAATTTATTTATTTTATCTAAAATTTGATTAGATTTAAATTATCTAAATTTTAGATAGAGTTAAATATCAGAATTTAAATTAGACTTGACCTACATTGCGAATGATTAAATTTAAATTAATTTAAAATTTACGGTAATTTTAAAATAGACCTAATTTCGTAATGCTCCATTCTTTTCTAACACCGACACATAAAAGTTTAATACGAGGGTCTACCTATAGTGCAGCATTGAATAGTACCATAATTTATTACCCAACTTCGGTTGAAAACGGCAGGTTTTTAATTTTTTTTTTTGTTTTGTGTTCTTGATCTTACGCGTTTTTGTTCCTAAATTCTAATTTATTGTTGGCCACATTTTTGAAGATAGATAATACATAAAAATTTATAAAAATAATCCTAAAACTTTTAAATATTTCAAAATTGACCTCTCTAACTTTTTTCTATTTCTATAAATTTTCCATTTATTTACGCTGGCCCTGTGTGCCGTATTATAATCTTTACAAAATCTAATGAGTGTTTAATTTTAAAGTGGTATCTTAAAGGCCACAACGTAAAAGCATTGATGATTCGTGTAGTCTTGCCTAGGAATAAATGCTTTTACGTTGATTTATTTACATTTAAAAAATTCAGATTAACTTTTCATTTAAAAAATTTATATTTTATAACTAAAAAATTATATTTTACTTGTTTGAATAATATAAAATTTCTCTTTGCCAAAATGTAAACAAACCATTGATTTATTTACATTTCGGTATAAAGTAATGAACAAGAAAGAAAGCTTTTGATTGAAGTCTTGTTTAACGCTAAAGTTAGATAGTTATAGGTCAGTTTGGAATTGTGATTAAATAAGTTGTTTGGACTGTGCAGATGAAATAAGTTGTTGATTAAAAAAGTAACTTGTTGTTTGGTAAACTGTGTTATTGCAGTTGCTGTAAGTTTGAAAAGTAGAATACACGCGTTTGGTAAATCTTATTATGAAAGTGTTGTTGTATTATATAATGACCAAAATAAACATAATTTTAATTGCTTTTATTTTATGTTTAATAAATTATTTAAACATATTTTTTTTAAATATGTAAAATTACATTAAAAAACTCAATTAAGGAAAATCTAAAGAACTCCATAATCTATTACATAAAATATGATAAAACTTTATACGTTTACATAATATAAATAAAATAAAAAGTAATATGTATTACATTCACAATAAATTTTTTGCAATAAAATTTCTCAAATTTTCCATTTCTTGGGATCTAGAGCCATTAATATTGTGATACTCTTCTTGACTATTATTATCTCTTTCTATTCCTTCATCAAAGATGAAAGTAGAATAATTTTCAATGTTGTCAAAATGAAGATCACATTGCGCATGTCTCCTTATATAATTGTGCAACACCATGGTTGCAATGACTATTTTCACTTGTTTGGTAAATGGATAGTTGGACATATCTCTTAAAATCTTCCATCTTTTCTTCCATACTCCATTAGTGCATTTAATAACACTTCTAAGCAATGAGTGAGCTTGATTAAATAATTCTTGATAACTTGTGGGTTTATCACCTTAACGGAACTCTGGAATGTGGTATCTTTCACTTTCATATGGACCTAAAAAATAACTGATTTTGGGGTATCCCGCATCCACTAAATAATATTTTCACGTTGAGTAAAAAACATGCAAATTTGTATCATAATATTTTAAAAGATTAAGTTATAATTCAACTTAAATACTTTGTAAAGAAAAATATTAAAGAATGTACTTAGTTATGATTGTAACTAAATTGTGGCGGTAAAAAAATATCTAATGATTTATATATTAGGGTTTATGGATAAGTAAGATTTAATTGTCTTTTTATTAAAATACTAGGGTTATAATAGACATTTTAAAAGGGCGTAGTAACTTATTGAATAAGTTGCTTATGAAAAGTAACATTATACCTGCTTTTTAAAGTTGCTGACGAAATGGAAAAAATTATGAAATAAGCTGTTTTTACAAAATTTACCAAACTCTATTTTTTTTAAAAAAAATTATGAAATAAACAGTTTATTGAGTTTCAACCCCAATCCCAAACGGGGCCATAGTTTAAAAATTATGACAAAAGTCTTTAACAAACACTAGTTATTATAACTTGAAAGTTAAATTGATATAGAGTGTTTGGTCTATCTTATTCTGCAAATATCATTAAAGAACAGAAATAATACTACTTATATCAAAGACTATTCAAATATGCTCGGAGTTTGGTTTGTTTTTGTTTTTGTTTTTGCTTTTTGGTCAGAGCTATATATATTTTTTCACATGAAAGATGAAAGTAACTTTCACTAATTCAATGCATCATCCACTAACTGACACCAAAAGATGAAATTGGTCAAGTTTAGGCCTCAAAAGCTCAATTGATAGTATCCCAATGATGAATTTAGATCCAATACTAAACTAATTTACTACATATGTATATATATAAGAATGTACAATTAAGATTTAATTAATTTTATATTCTTATCTAATAACTACTAATTGTGTATTTTAAAAAAATTAATAACATATCAACTAAGGATTGAACTCCTCAGTTGTGGGCCGTTATCAAAGCATTAACCAACACTCGAATGGCTGTTGCAGAAACTGCGAATTGCTTTTGCTGCTTAAAGCAAGTTAGCTAATAGCCTAATAACATACCAGTAGTTAGGGATGGCAAACAGTGGGCTTGGGTCGGGCTTTTTTCAAGTTCAGGTCTAAGCCCACTTCAAGTTTTGCATGTTGCGAGCCTGGGTTGGGCTTGGGGCCGGACTTTGGCTTTATTTATTTTAAAAAAATTTAAATTATTATAAATTTGAAATAAATTAATGATCAACAAGTTATTATAATCATTAATACATTAAAGAAAATAAATATTTCAAAGTAAAATAATAAATAAAGTAAATAAAAGCTCATAACTTCAATTTTCTTTAATACTACATTCTCTAATTTAAACGCTCTTTTAATTAATTAACACAAAAGAGAGAGTTTAGTATCATAATTTTAATTTTTTTAATAATAATTGATTTATAAGTGAAGAATCTAAGTTTTCTTTTTGTATTTTTAAATTACTTTTCAATTTTAATTATAATATTCTAATTTATAAATTTTTTTTTTTTAAAAAATAGTGAACTTGGACCTAACCCAGATTTTTTTTATAAGACCCTTATCAGGCTCATGTGTGAGGGTTGGACCGAAGCCCACGAACTTAAACCGAGCCTAACTAAGCTTGAGCCGGCCCGAATTTTTTTACCAACCCTACCAATGGAAGGCCTCTCTAAGAGTTGTAGTAATTTGTAATCAACCCTGTTGGCCGTAACCTTAATATCGCACTTGATAGCGGTTGATGCCACGCAAGTACATATGCAATTGCAAAGAAAATGAAACATGCCAAATTTATCCAGAATCAGATCGTCCGTTTTCTCATCAACTCACAACCGTCATTACACGCTGGTCCCACCAAATCAGACTTTCCCTCCCAAACTACAAAACTATGACAGTCTCTCGAACCCGTTAACTGCCACCTCACTTCCTTCAGCTCTTCAACACTATATCAATTCGGATACACCATTTTATGGCCTAAAGATTCATGCTCATATAACTAAAACTGGGGTAAAGCCCAACACCAATATCTCCATCAAACTCTTGATATTGCATCTGAAGTGTGGCGCCTTAAAATATGCGGGCCAAATGTTTGACGAATTGCCTCAACGAACTCTATCGGCATATAATTACATGATAGCTGGGTATCTAAAAAATGGGCAGGTTGAAGAATCGCTCAGTTTGGTGAGGAAATTAGTTTCTTCCGGCGAAAGGCCCGATGGGTATACGTTTTCAATGATTCTAAAGGCGTCTACTTGTTGTCGCAGTAATGTTCCCTTGCCGCGGAATTTAGGGAGAATGGTACATGCCCAGATACTGAAATGTGATGTCAAGGCTGATGACGTGCTCTATACAGCGCTTGTCGACTCGTATGTGAAGGGTGGGAAGACTAGCTATGCGAGGATTGTGTTTGATATGATGTTGGAGAAAAATGTGATATGTTCTACATCCATGATTTCAGGGTTTATGAGTCAGGGTTTTGTGGAAGATGCTGAAGAAATTTTTAGGAAGACAGTCGAAAAAGATATTGTCGTCTACAATGCAATGATTGAAGGTTATAGTATCTCAATTGAGACTGCTAGGAAGGCTCTTGAGGTTTACATTGATTTGCAAAGGCTTAGTTTTCGGCCTAACATATCAACTTTTGCTAGTGTAATTGGAGCTTGCTCTGTGTTTACTGATTTTGAATTTGGTCAACAGGTTCATTGCCAACTTATTAAGAATGTGTTCTTTGAGGATGTAAAACTGGGAAGTGCTCTTGTGGACATGTATGCAAAATGTGGAAAGATTGATGATGCACGAAGAGTTTTTGACCACATGCAACAAAAGAACGTGTTTACATGGACTTCCATGATTGATGGTTATGGAAAGAATGGGAATCCGAATCAAGCACTTGAGCTCTTTTGTATGATGCAAGAATGTTGCGTCCAACCCAATTATGTTACATTCCTTGGTGCTCTCTCGGCTTGTGGACACGCCGGTTTAGTTGATAAAGGCCGTGAAATATTTGAGAGCATGGAGAGAGATTACTCAATGAAACCGAAGATGGAACATTATGCTTGTATGGTCGATTTATTGGGACGTGCCGGGAGTCTCGAACAAGCGTTAAAGTTTGTGTTGGAAATGCCTGAGAAACCTAATTCTGATGTTTGGGCAGCTCTACTTAGTTCATGTAGGCTGCATGATGATGTTGAGATGGCAAATATAGCGGCTAATGAAATTTTTAAGTTAAATGCTAATGATCGGCCAGGGGCGTACGTTGCACTATCCAATACTTTGGCGGCTGCTGGGAAATGGGATAGTGTGACTGAACTTAGGGAGAAGATGAAGTTAAGAGGGGTACTCAAAGATACTGGCTGCAGCTGGGTTGGTACCGAGAGTGGTTTATGAAGTTTCATGTTGGAAAATACCTTTGTAAATCAATGTTTAGGTAAAAATACCTTTATAAAAACCACTCATCCTGATTTCCCCATCACTCTTTGGAGAGTTCATCTGTTTCAGATGAGGACTTGAATGCATCAGTCTCGCTGAGCTTCGTGATGAAATTTGTTGGAATTATCAGGATGAGTGGTTTTTATAATTTTTAGTGGGCAAGATGCTCACTAGATTGTTGATTAATTGGCGGAGCTTAAGCTGTTGTCATAGATGAAAGCCACACGGGATAATTTGCAATTCTTGTTAATCCTATGCTCTGAGGAAAGTTGTACTTTGATTTTCACAAATGCTTTTATAGTGATTTCCTTTACTTTACGTATACAAATAATTTTCAATAAAAAAAATTGGTTTTATCCTTTTAACATTAACTTATTATGTCTAGCATTAAAGAACCTTCATTGTCGGTATACACTCTCCTCTACCAATAAGATTTGAATTTTCTTTGTTTGAATTATTGAATACGATTATTTACAGCTCATATAGGCTGTTGCCAACCAATCTCATGCCAAAATGTTTTGCTTTGCATAGTCAAGTTGGGCTTCTGCTGAAGAAAATTGGGTAGGTGTACAATTTATAAACAATAATGTTAGTTATTTTAATATTTTCAAGTTTTAATTTAAGTCATAGTAATATTCATCTGTCGGATAATGATTAAGTAATTTTAAAAAATATAAAATTTATTATTTAATCAATGAATGACATGTAATATTTTAGTTTAAATATTGAAATTTTTAACATTATTATTTATGGATTGCATCAAATGCCCAGTTTTCTATAGGAGAATCCCAACCTAATCATGAAAAGCAAACATCTTGGCATGAGAGCGGTTGGCAATGGGCTATAAAAGCTGGAAATAATCATATTCAATAATTCAAACTAATAAAATTCAAATCCTTATTGCAAGAGGATAGCGTATTGTTACGGTCCGCCCAATTCGCTAGCCCAATTGCCCATAATTTCGGGCTAGAGAGCCAACACAAGGCCAAGAGTGCTAGCTTGGCCCAATTCCAGAACATTCTAGGCAACTCTAGCACATGAGCTTGTAAATACTCTAGAATTCTCCATAGAATTCCAGCACATGTAAATATCTAGAATTCTAGGAACATGGTAGAATTCTCTAGAATCTCTAGAGCTTGGCAAGCCTCCCCTATAAATATGGGATGGCATTAGGCATTTGTATCCAACAAACACTACAACAAGCATTGTAATCTCTCTTTGTGCAATACAAGTTTCTTCTTTGGCTCAATTGCTCTCTTCTCTATTCCGAGAAGCTCTAGGCTTACTTAGCAACATTCGGCAAAGTTGTCTAAGTGCCGCACGGGTTAGCTGCGCAACATACTCATCCCGTGACAAGTGGTATCAGAGCTAAGGTTTGCACACACGCAAGTTAGCTCACGAAGCAATGGCCAACCCTTCGAACGTAGCACAAGAGGGTGTTGTTGGTGTGGATGTTCCACCGGAACCAAGCCGCGGCCGAGAGGGAGAACGCGCCCAAGGCAAGACTCGCGGCAAGTCCAAGGCCCCATCCGTGGATGCGTTGGAGCCTCGTGTAACCACTCTCGAAATCGCATTGTCCGCCGCTCAAGATAGCCTCGAGGGATTGGAGGAACGAGTGGACGGTCTCGAGGGGGAATACGCCGAGTTCACGGTGGCAACCAAAGCTCTCATCCAAGAGCAAGTGAACACTCTCCGAGGTGAGTTTCGTTCTTTTCATGATGAGTTGCTAAAACTTCGTAGTTTTGTTCAGGACGAACTACGCGCTGTCCGTGCGGAAGTGGGTGAAGTCCGCTCGGATTGGGCATGGCACAAGCGCACACTCTCCTCAAGTCCAGCTTCCGCAAACTCGAGTGATGCGCGCCGCATTGACGTGCCAAAGCCTGACACTTACGATGGCACACGCAATGCCACAGTCGTGGATAATTTCCTCTTTGGGCTCGATCAATACTTCGATGCCATGGGTGTCCGAGATGAGGCATCGAAAGTGGGCACTGCACCCACCTATCTTCGAGGCGCTGCACAACTATGGTGGCGTCGCAAGCATGGCGAGATGGGCAAGGGCATTTGCACCATCGACACTTGGGCTGACTTCAAGCAAGAACTCCGAAAGCAGTTCGCCCCAAGCAATGCGGAGAAGAAAGCGCGAGCGCGCTTACGTCGCCTCAAGCAATCGGGTAGCATTCGGGACTACATCAACGAGTTTACTACCCTTATGTTGGAGATAAGCGACATGTCCGACAAAGATTCACTCTTCTACTTCCAAGATGGCCTCAAGGATTGGGCCAAGACCGAGCTTGATAGGCGTGGTGTTCAAACACTTGACGACGCCATCGCCATTGCGGAGTCGCTCACCGAATACTCCGCCCAGCTCAAGGACAAGAGGTCTAGCTATGACCAAGGTGGGGGAGAGAGCCATGAGGACAACAACCGCAATTGCAAGGAATGGAGCAAGAAAAAGCCTCCAAGCGGCAAGGACGGGCAAAGTAAGTCCGAGAAGCCACCCAAGCCTCGAAGCCCATGCTTCATTTGCAATGGCCCTCATTGGGTACGCGACTGCCCGGAGAAAAAGTCGTTGAATGCCCTCGTAACACAACTCAAGGGCCAATGCACACCAACTACGGAAGAACCCCAACACAACTTGGGTTCGTTCCAACGCCTTAGCACACTCGTGAGCCAACCGCCAGAACCCACAAGGAAAGGGCTCATGTTCGTAAGTGTGCTCATCAATGGCCGAACCGTTCGTGCGCTCCTTGACACCGGAGCAACGCACAACTTCATCTCCGAAGAAGAGGCTAAATGTCTAGGCCTCAAGGTAACGCAGCACGGAGGCACCATCAAGGCTGTAAACTCACCCGCCAAGCCATTTGCGGGAACCACACGAGGCGTACACGTTACGCTTGGGACATGGAATGGGAAGCTCGACTTCTCGATTGTGCCGATGGATGACTTCGCAATGATCCTTGGCATGGAATTCTTCGACAAGGTACATGCCTTCCCACTTCCAGCAACAAACTCCCTTAGCATCTTCGATGGGAATAAGGCATGCGTGGTACCGGTCGAGCGCGCACAACCCACAAAAAAGGCGCTCTCAGTCATGCAGTGCAGACGAGGATTCAAGAAGAATCCAGACCACTTGGTCTCCATCCGGCAACACCACAAGGGAGAGGATTCCGAAAGCCCTCCAAGCCAAGTCCCACAACAAGTACGAGCCGTCCATGACAAAGGCAAGGACGCTATGCCTCCGAAGCTCCCACCGAGACGAGTGGCTGAGCAACGCACAAAGCCATCCGAGCATAAGGGGTTGCGGAAACACAAGAGGGGACGCCGCAACACCAACCGAAAGAAGGAAACAACCACAAGCGGAGCAAGTGGCGGAACCTCCCCAAGAGTGAAGCACACGAAGACTAACGACAAATCACGGAACAAGTCCCCCAAGGAGCAAGGACGAGATCGCGACGAGGACGCCGCGAGCTTAGGTGGGGGAGGATGTTACGGTCCGCCCAATTCGCTAGCCCAATTGCCCATAATTTCGGGCTAGAGAGCCAACACAAGGCCAAGAGTGCTAGCTTGGCCCAATTCCAGAACATTCTAGGCAACTCTAGCACATGAGCTTGTAAATACTCTAGAATTCTCCATAGAATTCCAGCACATGTAAATATCTAGAATTCTAGGAACATGGTAGAATTCTCTAGAATCTCTAGAGCTTGGCAAGCCTCCCCTATAAATATGGGATGGCATTAGGCATTTGTATCCAACAAACACTACAACAAGCATTGTAATCTCTCTTTGTGCAATACAAGTTTCTTCTTTGGCTCAATTGCTCTCTTCTCTATTCCGAGAAGCTCTAGGCTTACTTAGCAACATTCGGCAAAGTTGTCTAAGTGCCGCACGGGTTAGCTGCGCAACATACTCATCCCGTGACAGTATGCCAAGAAGGAAGGTTATTTAATAGGAAGCAGCGTGGGAAAAGAGGATTGGTAGGTCATCTGTCGTTCCCGTCAAAGACTTGTGGCTTGGCTTTGTGTAGACGGCATTGCGCTGTTATAATTATTATTATTATATACATAAACTACAATACATGCACATCTGTTGCGTAATTGCGTTCTAGACTTCTACCAGTCCTCGTCTTATTAGTTCTTTTATCCTTTTTCTTACACATTATATCACATATAGTAACTAACGAGAAGGTCAACACAAAGACGGAGAAAGAAGCAATGTGTTGCGACGATGATTGTCAATGCAGGCCTTTGGGGTTCCTTTTGGGGCTCCCCTTCGCCTTCCTCTCTCTCCTTCTCTCTATCGTCGGCGTCTTCATTTGGATAGTCGGGTTAGTCTCGGCCATTTTCTTATTAACAATCTTTCTCTTTTCTGATGCGAATTAATAAATATTGATGTGATGTCGTGCTTCATGCTCGTGATTGTAAAGTTCTCTCTCACACACACACACACACGTATACACATATACATAGAATGAATGATTGGTAAAATATATGGGATGCAGGATAGTGTTGAGTTGTATATGCCCGTGCTGTATTTGCGTAACAGTGATAGTGGAGTTTGCGCTGGCGTTGATCAAAGCTCCCTTTCTGGTCATGAAGTGGTTCACCGATCAGATTCCTTGTTGATCCTGGATTTCAGAGCTTCCATTCGATCATATTTCATCGGATTCGGATGTAGCAGTTGACTGTGGAACTTGGGCTATTTTGATTATCGGCCCATCTTGATTTCCGTTGTTTTTTCTTTTGTATATTTTTTAATTATTTATTTTACTCTTCTCTCTCTATATTCAGTCGTTTGAATCATAGTTGCAACAGTTTGTGTAGAACTTTTTTTTTTCCTTTTATTTTCATATGGTAGAATTATAATCTTAAAATTATTATTTAATGGATGAAGTGACACAAAAGACTTAGAATTTAAATTAAGAAAAAGGTACTTATACTCCTAATGATTAGGGCAAAAGAAATTAAAGATTGGTTTGAACTTTGAAAGCTCGAAAATCAAAACCAAAGGTTTTTGCTTACTTTCATGATATCTTAGAGGTTTTACATCCTTTTATACATCGCGGCTTAGATAAACAAAACACAAATAAGTACTTATTTGATTTCATGAGATATTTAATTGTTTTAAATGTCAATCATTAATGAATTACTGATATATTTACAATCAGACATTCATTGAATTAGAGTCAACGTTTTATCATTTTCAATATTTGAGGGACGTCTACTTTTATTTCAAGAAGGAGAAGATTGCTTTCACTCAATTATTTTCTAATAATGGAGAATGAATTTTAGCCCCCACAATGCTTTTGTTGGGGTTCCAACTGCTACCCTCACAATTGTAAGGGTAGCGGCTCTACCCTTCGGCCAAAGGTTGAGTGGCGCGATTATATAGACTTAATCATTTAACATAAATAAAATAAATTATCAAGGGTTGTAACTATGGGCAGCTCTTTCATTAATCTCATGTAATCTCTATTATATACAATTTTATTTAAGACAAATACAAATTGAATTAATTCCACTTATTTGCTTTGATTCTTTTTCGCTCTATTCAATTCTATACAACTGATGCACAATCTTACTAAAAGATTAATCTTTCTTTTTTCATAATTATTATTTTTTATTTTGAGAAGCTAGTGATTTTAACTTTTGTAGAAAGAAAAGAATGAAAAATATCAAGATTACAAGTAAATTTTAAGAGTAAAACAGATTGAAGAAAATTATCAATTTAATTGTTTGCTAGCTACTGTTCGTGGTGATGCTGCCAACTAAATAAACTTCCCTGCACAAGTAAAAGATTACGTGCTCGTATGTATTAGAGTTGATCATCTGCCAATGAGAAAATGTTATACATAATCAATAATGAATGATTATATTTGCCATCTACTTAGACCCCAACTCAAACTAAATTAAAGCGAACTGGACTATAAAAGTATTGGGTTGAAACCCAATCTTTGGGATGAACTTAATCCGGCCCATACTAACCCCCTACGTCCCTATCTAATACAATGAAAATCACTTTTAACTTTAGTCTGGGTTAAGGCCCAATACTAGAACTTCTGACGGATTGGTGATATTTGACCTTTTTATTTTTCCTCACAATTCCTCATTTCTCAGTTAGCCCCACTCAAAATTTTGAAATAATATTTGTCTTATTATACCTCGTTTAAACTTTAAATCCTTACTTTACCTTTGTTATAAATTTTATCCCTTTTTAATGCACGGCACTGTAGTAAAACTTAAAAGATATGATTAAAAAGGAAAATAAACTAGAATATCTTATAATATTTATATTTTTTAATAAGGTTTATCGATCGCTGACAACTATAAAAGAGATTCTGTTATTAAAACATTATAAAGATGATGATATTCACCACGAGTTTAATCATAATTGTGTGCTAATTTCCTTTTGAATCTCTATTTCAGTTGTTTTTTCTTTGAACACCTGCTGGATCTCCATCACCTCCTTCATCGTCGTGTTTACAAAACTCAGGATTTACGGATTGGGACATAATTGTTTACAATCTTCCAAGTGTTTGTTCTGGCTATTGGATGAATAACATTCTTTTTTGCATTGAAACATCAAAATTGCTCAATTTAGTTAATATTGGAGTTCGAATATTGTTCTTCAATATTCGAATGGAATATTAAATTATTAGTGACTTTATTCAACTAAAGGATTAAAAGATAAACTTGAATACAACTCCTATCAAAATGCCTAGCATCTTTACGGCGTTGTTTCTGCACTACCCATCCGTGCCACCATCACCAAACGGTCCATAAATCATGATGTGAGAGAAAATTTAACTAATTAAATCATCCGCTATTAAATGACTTCTTTAGCTGTTAGTGAGTTTGCATCTCTGAATTTCTTTCATGATTACAAAAGTAAAATATATAATGTTTGAGATGAGATAATGATTCAAGAAACTAACAGAAATTATGATTTATAAAATTAAATTAACACTTAAATATATTTAAAAGTTATTCATTCTTATAAGTAGTAATTTCATATAAAAAATAAAATAAATATTAATAAAAAAAAATCGATATAATTTAGTAAAATAAAATGAGTGGTCAAATATCATCAATGTTTCTGAAGAGTTATCATAACTTTGAAGCTCTAGAATTGTGGAATTTAACTATACGACGCCGCCTGTTCTGTCGTCGGTGAAAAATCTCCAAAAGCTCGCTTTATATTTTTCTTCACTAAAAAGAAACTTCTCATTTGAGTCAGCTACATTCATTCTCGTTCCAATTATACGCAGTCGGTAGTTTACAAATTGAAGCTATGAATAGTGGTGGTGGTGGGATCCTGGGATTCGGAACAATGAGTCAATGACCATGCAGCTGCGTTTGGGCATGCGTCAACGGTCAACCTCCGGGACCTCTGAATAATTAATTAATTAATTAATTAATTAAAGATTGTTTGTGGAATTGTAAAACTATTCCTGGTTTTCCTTTTCAAATTCCACAAACAAAAGAATAAAGAAAAAGGGAATGTCCAAATTTCCAAATCAAATTACGGCAAAACCACTGAAGAGAAGCAGAAACAATGACATCACCTTTAAAACCACGCACAGTTGTTTCATGTGAAAAGGAAAACAACGGCGTTTCGAATGGGTGCTTCTCTGTCACCACATTTTATAAATTATTATTTTGCTTTGAATCGATTGTTTTGTTAGTCTATTCACTTGAAAAGAAACCAGCCCACAGTTCACGAAGACCCAACCAATCACAGATTCACAATAGACAATACTCCTATAATAACAGCCCCCACTTGCGCCATCGGTGGAACATAAGAAATTGAAAACAGCTTCGTTCTTGTTATACAATATACGCTTACACATGGACACTGCAAACGCAATGGGCTCAACGGGTCAACCCGGCTCAGCTCCAGCTCCAGTCCGCGGCGGGGCCTCCGTCGGCACGCTAGGCCGGCACCTGGCGCGGCGGCTGGTGGAGATCGGCGCGAAGGATGTCTTCTCGGTTCCGGGAGACTTTAACTTGACGCTCTTGGATCATCTCATAGCGGAGCCGGAGTTAAACTTGGTCGGCTGCTGCAACGAGCTGAACGCCGGATACGCCGCCGACGGCTACGCACGCTCCAGAGGCGTGGGGGCCTGTGTGGTGACGTTCACTGTGGGTGGCCTTAGCGTCTTGAACGCCATTGCTGGCGCTTACAGTGAGAATTTGCCCGTTATCTGTATCGTCGGCGGCCCTAATTCTAATGATTATGGGACTAACAGGATCTTGCATCATACCATTGGCTTGCCTGATTTCACCCAAGAACTTAGATGCTTCCAGGCTATCACCTGTTCTCAGGTACTAGTTAAAATTTGATGTTGGTAATTCTTTACGGAATTATTTAATTAATTCGAGATGTGGGATGCTGACACGCAGGCTGTGGTGAATAATCTGGGCGATGCACATGAGCTCATTGACACAGCAATCTCTACTGCTTTGAAGGAAAGCAAACCGGTTTATATCAGTATAAGCTGTAATTTGCCTGGAATTCCTCATCCCACATTTGCTAGGGACCCCGTCCCCTTCTTTCTTGCTCCTAAGTATGAACCAACACTCTCTCCTTTGCATATCCTTTTGCTCTCTATTACTCATAAGCATATTTTAGTTAATTAGCATCTGTAGAAAATGAAAGTTATTTGACATTCTACTCTGTTTCATATTTTGATTTTGTTTGCCCATCTTTTGGTTCGGGGCGGTAGATTAAGTTGTCATTATTATATCCAATCTCCCACAAAATGAAATTTCATCTAGTGAATCATAGAACACAAACTCTTTTTTTAACATGTTTGTTGAATTGATTTTCAGTTAGCTCTTCTTAATCATATTAGTGGGAGCATTTATCTGTGGTGTACTCTTTTCAAGTAGAATTTCTTTTCTAACATAGTATTCGTTTTTTTTTTTTTTAATACTTACTTGTAGAGATTTCATTCTTTACATCTGATGTAGGGTAAGCAATCAATTAGGATTAGAAGCAGCCGTGGAAGCGACTGCTGATTTTTTGAATAAAGCTGTGAAGCCTGTCCTTGTTGGGGGCCCAAATATAAGGGTTGCTAAGGCACAAAAGGCCTTTATAGAGCTTGCAGATGCCACTGGATATCCAATAGCAATTATGCCATCTGGTAAAGGGCTGGTGCCGGAGCATCATCCACATTTTATCGGGACATACTGGGGTGCTGTCAGCTCCAGCTTCTGTGGTGAGATAGTGGAGTCTGCCGATGCCTATGTTTTTGTTGGCCCCATCTTCAATGACTACAGCTCTGTGGGATACTCGTTGCTGATTAAGAAGGAGAAAGCAATCATAGTGCAGCCTCATCGTGTAACTGTAGGCAATGGTCCTTCCCTTGGCTGGGTTTTCATGGCTGACTTCTTAAGTGCATTGGCTAAGAAGCTAAGGAAAAACACTACAGCGCTGGAGAATTACCGCCGCATATATGTCCCTCCTGGCATTCCAGTGAAGCGTGCGCAAAATGAGCCTCTTCGAGTCAATGTTCTCTTCAAACACATTCAGGTACTGCATCATTATCATGATATAAACGATCATACATTCAGGTACTGCACAGCATTAAGAGAGATATTAACAAAATTGTTGTTCTTGTTAAACAGGACATGCTGAGTGGAGACACTGCAGTAATCGCTGAAACTGGAGACTCTTGGTTTAACTGTCAGAAGCTCCGCCTCCCCGAGAATTGTGGGTAAGCCAGGATCTGTCTTTAGCAATGTATTCCTATGGCTTTTATTATGAGCAGCAGCAATTTTGATTATCGATTGCATCCAGATATGAATTTCAGATGCAGTATGGATCCATTGGCTGGTCAGTTGGTGCCACCCTAGGATATGCTCAGGCTGCTAAAGATAAGCGTGTGATTGCTTGCATTGGTGATGGAAGTTTCCAGGTGAGTGACATAATTTTGATACGAACAGTAAGGAAAATTAGTTTTACAATGGAAACTCCTCTTCGTGTAAACTGATTCCAATACAAAGAGACTGAAATAGGAATATAGTTCTTGTAAAAGAGTTACAATGGGCTAAGATTTATTCCATTGCAACTGAAAATTTTATAACAATGGAAGTTCCATGATTATAAAATTTGTATGCTAATAGAGTCTAATGAGATCTGTGCTTGTGAGTAATGACGAACTGTAAAATTTTTTGTAAATTTTCCTAGTTTTGTTCTGTCAGTAAATAATGTTATCTTCATCTACTTAGGTAACTGCTCAGGAGATATCAACGATGATTCGATGTGGACAAAGGAGCATCATATTCCTTATCAACAATGGCGGGTATACAATTGAAGTAGAGATTCATGATGGGCCTTACAATGTGATTAAGAACTGGGATTATACTGGCCTGGTAAATGCCATCCACAATGGAGAAGGAAAATGCTGGACTGCCAAGGTTAGCATATATAAAATGTGTGTATGCTACATTTTGATGGAGGAAATGGATAATCAGAATTGTCAGATGATAAATTGGTTACGATTTCTACTCTCTCATGCACCCACCACTTTATCTTGTTCATCTCATCATAAGTATTCCCGAACATACGAGGAACTTCCAAAATTTTGCTCTCTTTGTATTGATAGATACTGAAACTATATTTATTCTATGATAGCATTTTACTTACAATTTTCCAAAGGTTTACCTTATGAATGAGAACTGAGAAGATGGATTTTACATATAAGCTGTGGTTTATAAAATACAGGTGCGGAGTGAAGATGAACTAACAGAAGCAATGAAGACAGCTACTGGAGAACAAAAAGATTCTCTATGTTTTATCGAAGTATTTGTGCACAAGGATGACACCAGCAAAGAGCTGCTGGAGTGGGGATCCAGGGTTTCTGCAGCCAACAGCCGCCCTCCAAATCCTCAATAGCACTTTGAAGTGTTGAGGATTTTGAGTTTCTGTTATTTCAACTGCAGTATTCTTGGCCTATATCCTAAAACATGTATCAAAGCTAGAAATAAGAGAGAGAGGATTGTTTGATTTAGATGGTTTCCCACCTATCTGTTGGCAGCGATCTGGTTTCTGTTGTGATTATGCATTTGTTGTTATCTGTTGTGATTATGCATTTGTTGTTATGTACATTGTACAATGGCAGAGATATTATAACTGACGAACGTTGATGAAACAAGCTTGTTGTCTATAATTGAACATGAAGTTTATAAATAAAGTTATTGAATGGAGGTGACCTCCATCTTGCTGCAAATTGATACTGGTGAGGTTTTTTATTTTATTTTAAATTGTTCGGATTTGTAGATGAAGATTTAGAAACACACAACATTACTCAATTTGTGACTTATGCTTTGGTGTCTTCTACTTTTATGTACGCGCGACTCCCTATCAAAGCCTACCGAAACCTGGGATCCTGTTCTTTGAGAAGCAACTGCATTTTATAGGTTCAATTTTTAATAGCCACCCTCCAAATTTCCATTTCGCGCGGTAGAATAGAAAGAAGAGAAACGACAGAACAGTTTATTTATGCCTGTCCTTGCAGGAGGATACAGCTGCATTTCAAAAATGCGCGAATGTCTTTTCCACTTGGTAATTTAATGGAAGTTTCGACCAAATCTTGCCCGTTCGCTTTAATCTAGCTTTTTAAAGTGAGCTGTGCCAAATCAGAAAAAATTAAAAGATTAAATAAAAAATGCATATTCCATGCACTAAAAAACTATGCTCTATATTATAATAATAATAATAATAATAATAGCAACAACAACAAAAACTTAAAATATCTTTATTTTAATAAAATGAATATATTATTAACAGATCAAAAATTATAATTTTTAGTAAACTAAGTGAGGGTGCCTTCGTTACATAATGATGTGATTGGTGCCTTCGTTAGATAATAATCTAAGAATTGCACCTAATATCTTTAAACATGCTTCTAATTAAATAACAGTTGAGTTTTTAGGAGCAACTCATAGGTGGAATGTAAATTAGCATACACTATAATAATATAGTATCTTAAAGTTGTGTATTTTTTATTTTTAGTTTGTTTTTATTTTAGTTATTTAAGAAAAATTTTATTAGAAAATAACTATTCATACAAACATATATGTATATTTGTGTGTGTGTGTGTAAAAATTTTAATTTAAACTTACAATTTAGAATAAAATCTAGTGTAGATTTACGGCGTCTTAAATTGACCTTTAAATTTTATTTTATGGCTGAAACTGACGATACTTACGTACTCCGCGAAAAGAGAACCACTGCTTTATTTATTTGTTTCCTTTTTTTTTTTCTAAAAAAGAAAAGAATTAAATTAAAGGCATAACTAAGCTTAGCCTAGCTTTTATTATTCTCTCATCACGATCACAGTCTCGTAGTCGTTTCTGCTGTAAACGAAAGGAAGAAATGAAGACAGCAGCATTGTTGAGATGTGGCGGAGCAGCTTTGAGAAGTAGTGGAGCTCCATCACCTTCGCATCAGGTAGGCATATCACACTACTCGTACACGACGGCTGCACAGCCAGAGCGCAAGGTGGCGATCTTGGGTGCAGCCATTGGCCCTCCTCATGAAACTCAACCCTCTGGTCTCCTCTCTCTCGCTTTATGATATCGCCAACACTCCTGGGGTCGCCGCTGATGTCAGCCACATCAATTCTCCCGCCCAGGTTCGTGTCAATTTTGCTGATCCAAGTTGTCTTTAGTTTTGATAACATTTATGGTTCAAGTTGATACCATCTTTCTATCTATAACATATGGATATCCAATATTTTTTTTTTTGCTGGGAGTTTAATGCTGTAATATGCCCATTTCTTAACCACGTGGGCTTCCGTAATTTGTTAGGTTGAGGGGTATGCAGGTGAAGAACAACTTGGTAAAGCATTGGAAGGTTCCGATGTTGTTATTATTCCTGCTGGTGTTCCAAGAAAGCCGGGAATGACTCGTGATGATCTCTTCAATAGCAATGCGGGTATAGTCAAATCTTTATGCACTGCCATTGCCAACTACTGTCCTCATGTGAGTTCCTCACCTTGTTTCTTTTTTGTTTTAATTGGCTTATTGGTGTTGGCTCCCGCTCCCGCTCCCTTGTTGATTGGATAGGATTGGATACATTGATGGTTTTCATTTGGGATCGTTTTAGGCACTGGTTAATATGATAAGCAATCCAGTGAACTCCACAGTGCCAATTGCTGCTGAGGTTTTCAAGAAGGCTGGAACCTATGATGAGAAGAAGCTTTTTGGTGTGACTACACTTGATGTTGTTAGAGCTAAAACATTTTACGCTGGGAAGGTTAATGTACCTGTTGCTGGTATGCTTAATTATGTCTTAATATTACAGGTCGTTTGATTGTTCATTTGTCTGCCTGCCTGCCATTTTAGTTGACAGAGAATTTTTAAAATAGGGAAGACATTTGGTGTTCAGGAGAAATTTTTTTGATGTGATTCATGAAACCGTGCGCAAAACCTGCAGAATAGATGCTATTCTCCATTTGCTGTTTTAATAAATTTAAGAAAACCAGTTACCTTGTCTTCCTGCTTTGTGATGGTACAGTCAATTGATTTAATCTGTTTTAAACATCATATGGAATGCTGACTCCAGCTTTTGTTTTGGATGCCAATTCCTATTGGTCTTCCAGTATCGATGCCACAGTCACTTTCATACTTTAAGGTCATCAGGCAATGGTGCTTCCCTAGTGCTTTACTTATAAATGAAGTCCCTAGATTTAGACTAACATGCTTTTATTTCTTAGGGATTGTCAATAATCCTTGATCTGAGTTCTGATTTGATATTTTGCCCTGTCTCTACTTGCTGCAGAGGTTAATGTGCCAGTGATTGGAGGTCATGCCGGCGTAACTATTCTTCCTCTCTTCTCTCAAGTACCTCTCTCCTCCCCCACTTTTCACCTTACTTCTTAAATTTTATAAGATAAATTTGGCATTTTTGTTAGCTGTGATGTTAAATTCTTTTGTTTCACTGAACAATAAATAGGCCACCCCCAAATCCAACAATCTATCAGATGAAGAAATCAAGGCTCTTACTAAGAGAACTCAGGATGGAGGGACAGAGGTTGTTGAAGCTAAGGCTGGAAAGGGATCTGCGACACTATCAATGGCGTAAGTCTGGATACTTGTCTGTTCTGTTTCTGTAAAAGTACTAGATTTCTATTTTGATAATTTAAGTAGCTGTTAGGTCTTGCCTCTTTGGTGACTTTTCTTGAGTTAAAAAGGGGGAAAAAAATAGGTTCAAGTCTTAAACAAAGGTTTTGTTTGATAGAAAATTTCATTAGAAAACCAAATTTGCAGTAAAATTTGTGGCACAAAAGCATTTGCGTTCAACCATTATTGTTGGCTCAGCTGCTTGTTTGGAATTATTTGAGCAGAAAATGTACAGTTCTGTCCCAGCTCCATGTTTATGGTCATAATCTAATGATGGATGGTCTGAAAATATTACCCATTTAATTATCAACAGTTAGTACTGCTGCATGGCTTTTTCAGCGGAATGAACAGAGGAACTTCAATGAGGTTTAACAAAGACTTGCATGATATCCCCATCCCCACCCCTACTGTTAGGCACAGAAATACTATGCAAAGTTTTTTATTTGTCTCACTCTTGAGGTATTCAAACACACTCACGTTCATCTCCAGTGATTCTGGACTGGTTTGTTTGTGCCTCTGACATTAGGTTTTTCTTTTCTTGTATGTTGCAGCTATGCTGGAGCGGTTTTTGCAGATGCCTGCCTGAAGGGGCTTAATGGAGTTCCAGATATTGTTGAATGCACATTTGTGCAATCAAGTGTCACTGAGTTACCTTTCTTTGCTTCCAAGGTGATTGAATTTGAGTTGTTGAATTTTTTCTTGCTTGTTGGTTTATTTTATTTTTTGCCTCAAATTGACAAGCATGGTTTGGATCTTCGGTTTATTGTGACCATTGGTGCATGTGATGGTTGTGGTCAATTGATTGATCATGTCTCTGTGTGTGCGTAATGGTATTACTCTGGGTCACCTAGACACCTGAGCTTCTATTTAAAACTATTTTATCTGCCCGTATACAATGAATTTGCAATATTGATGAGAAGTACAGCTGTGTCATGAATGTTATATCCTTCAGAAAATGACATTAGTGGCCATTATTAATTGGAAAGAGTCAGTCCTGAGTTAAGCTATTGGATTATGTTGCAGATGGCAGTATCTTCTCATATTTGTGTCTCTCTTGTGTGCCGCAGGTTAGGCTGGGGAAGAATGGTGCGGACGAAGTCCTTGGGCTGGGTCCACTTTCTGACTATGAAAAGCAAGGTCTTGAAAGTCTCAAACCGGAGCTCAAGGCATCCATTGAGAAGGGAATTCAGTTCGCGAACCGAAGTTAGTTCGTAAAATTATGATAATTTTAGGGGCAATACTTCTTTGTGCTGCACAGCTTCTCAGTTCTGATCTTCCATAAGAGAGCATCATATGCTTTTGTATAATCCTTGCTGCTGGAGTTGCAAAACCAGCTTGAATGTATTGCCAATTGAACTTTGGACTGAGGGATCCCATTAATAATATTCTCAGGCTTCTTGTTTGTAGCCTTCTAGTAGTATGTTAAATGCATTAATTCATTCAAATTTGATGTATCTTGTTCAATCAAAATGGGTTGAACTTCTTACAATAATTTAAATTGTGTCGATATGAAACTTTAAATTTGCGTGAGTGTTTAAATTCATACATAGCCGATATCCTTTTGTTTAATCCCCAAAATTGGGCATATTAAAGAGATTGTGATTAGTTGGCGTAGTTGCGAGGTTACCTCAATTTTTTTTTAGCAAAGCTCAGTGATATTTCTTGGTAAGTAGGACCGAGTGCAAACGCCACAACTTGATTAGGGGCCCAATAAATATATACAAATTAATGCCATATTTATTGTTATTTTTTCTTTCTAACCAATTACAGTTGAACATTTCAGCTACCAAAATTAATTAGTTCACACTGTAGATTGAATCACAAGAAATGAGAGTGAAAACGAAAAGCGAACGGGCATTTTGAGTTGGCTGAACCAGCATGGCCGTATGGGTACTTGCTTACTCATGGGAAAGAAAGCAATCGCCAATCATTAGAATTGCCGGTTCATCGACAGCTACGCTTGTGTCAATCTTGTGTTGTCGCAAGCCTTTTCGACATATAAAAGCGACTGCAACAACTAATAAAACTGAGTCAGTAATTTAATGCACAATTACGTATAGTAATGTAATGATGTGTGTGTGCGCGTTACATGTATATTATTTGATTACTAAGTATGGTTAAACAATAATTTAATCATCACCCGCTAATTGCTACGTGTGCTGAGGTCATTACTTAATAATAACATAGAAATTTTCAAATACCTGTAGTTTGGATCTAGCATTTTACCGGCAAACCCTACGGCAGCATGCACAAATTTTAATGGGACGCAAATTCTGGTCGATTTTGGAGTACACAATTAAAGCTCAACAGTGCACAGTCTATATATGCGGACAGGCCACAAACTAAAACGGGTCCATCAGTTATCAACTACTCTTCGAAATTATCTCTATATTTATCATATTAGCCATGAAATTTTTTCATCTCGTCTTTGCTTTGTGTTTGTTGAGGTCAGTTTCAACAAGTCATTTAAAGTATCATGCAATATTCAACTTTGGTGATTCTTTGAGTGACACCGGCAATTTTCTTGTTTCCGGTGCCCTCGCATTTCCAGTTATCGGAAAACTCCCTTATGGCGAAACCTTCTTTCGACACGCAACCGGTCGGTGCTCGGATGGACGACTTGTCATTGATTTTATGGGTACGCTTATCTATCCCTCATCATCTCGTTTATAAACTAACTTATACATATGATGTTAAAATAAGTGTGTACTTAACTACATCATGATATTACTGTAGCTGAGGCATTTCGGTTGCCATACTTGCCACCATATCTAGCATTAAAAGAAGGTCAAAATTTTAAACATGGGGTGAATTTTGCTGTTGCTGGTGCTACTGCACTTCGATCAGCGATTTTCTATAAGCAAAAAATTGGATCTCGTTTATGGACGAATGATTCATTGAGTGTTCAGATCGATTGGTTTAAGAAGCTCAAGTCCTCAATTTGCTCTACTAGAAAAGGTGACAATTACTAAAACCTACACTTCACTTTAATTTCTTTTTTTAATTTTTTAATTTTTATAACTTCTTTGTTATATTGTCACAGATTGTGAGACCTACTTCAAAAAATCGCTATTTTTCGTGGGAGAGATTGGTGGAAATGACTATAATTATCGTGCGTTTGTTGGTGAAAGCATTAATCAACTTCGAGCATCCGTGCCTCTCGTTGTTAAAGCCATTACTAATGCCACCCGTGTATGTTACGCGAATCTTCAATCTCTTTTGGAACCTTTTCTAAACACACAAGAGATTTCGAAATAAAAAAAGGTCATTTTTGTCATACTATAAGCCACTGAATTAAAGGATCTAAGAGCATAGACCAACTATGTTGGTTTTCCTTGTCCACCAAAGTTTTAACTTTACTAATCATCCAATCTATTAGAGATAATTTTGAGAATAAAATTCACAACGTTCATTGAATTTCTTTGAAGTAAGATAAATCAACTTGCTATGCGAGTAACAACATTTAAATCCTCATATTAATTACATTTAGAATACTGATATAGTTTATCTATTTACAGTGAATGAATTCCTAGGAAGTAGGAATAAATGAAATACCCCTTTTGGATCCACTTATGATGTGAGATTTCTAATTTTAAATATCATTGTCATTTTCACATGTTTATTATGAATGATCAACATTTAACTAGAGTTTATATTTTTATCTGTTAACAATCACCTATGAATTTTATTATGAAGAATGGCTTTGATTATATGAGAATCTTAAGTACTTTCATATATATCTGCTCAAAATTACATATAATGGTAATTTTGATTATTCCGATCATAGTTGGGTTGAGGGCTTATATGATATAATTATTTTCTTTTTTTTAATTAAAAAAAAGCGCCTAATTACTCAGGCTTGCGCAGTTTCATGTAGATAATTGACATGGTTAATTGATTACCCTAATATTAGTTTGGTTAATTCTTAATTATCATTTTGGTCGCAATATTATGTGATAGTTGTTGATAGAGGAAGGTGCGGTGGAGCTGGTGGTGCCGGGGAATTTCCCAATCGGATGCTCGGCTGTGTACTTGACCTTATTCCAGAGCCTCAACGAAATGGACTACGATCGAAATGGGTGCTTGAAGGCACCAAATGCTTTTGCTAGATATCACAACACTATGCTCAAGGCCGAGTTACACAAGTTGAGACAAAAATACCCACATGCTAATATAATTTACGCCGACTACTATGGTGCTGCCATGCGTTTCTATCATGCACCTGGACATTACGGTCAGTTAATTGCCACTCTCAATTCAACAAGTTTAATAAAGAGCTTGTTTTTTACGCATGCTGAGGCCTGAATTGATTTGTTATCTGTGCAACTTCTAAAACTTAATTACGGTTCTATCTTGATTTTGATGCAAAGAAACAATTTTACAACAAAGCCCAGCATTTATTTGGTCCATTAATGCTTGGAGTAACGAGGACCACTATAAATGTAGGTGATATAAACAACTGTAAACAATTAAGCGTGAAGAAAGAGTAAATGATGAGTTGACATACATTTTGGATCATAATATATAATTAAGGCTTGGTTACTAACTATTCTTGATGCAGGATTCTCCAACGGGGCAGTGAAAGCTTGTTGCGGAGGGGGCGGACCATACAATTTCAATAATTCAGCGAGGTGTGGTCACACTGGATCGAGAGCCTGTGAGAATCCATCTACTCATGCAAATTGGGATGGAATCCACTTAACAGAGGCTGCTTATCGCCATGTTGCCAATGGTTTAATTCATGGCCCTTTTGCTACTCCATCTCTTCTCTGAGACCTTGACATATTAATTCAATTGGTTTGATTCCTGTCCTGGTGTTGAAAACAGTGACACGACAGTTAAATAAGGGAGATTACTCAACGCCTGCCATTGGTCAATCTTTTGAACCAAAGGCTTCTCAATGTTTTACCTACCAACTACATCACGATGTTAAATTAATGTTAATAGTGAAAAAAAATGAAAAAAAAAAACTTTTATTTGGGTTCTATAAAGAGTGTGACAGACACACACCTGATCAGAAAGAGATTTTAGAGTATCTTTGTTGTGCTATAGTTATTTAATATACGTATAACTTGTGTATATGAATTAAATATAACTACTAATTACATGATATTTTTTAAAATAAATATATATCACACATATATTAAGTCGGTTTAGTACAATAGAGATACTTTATAATTTCTCTAAACAATACACTCATAATTAACATCCTTGACATTATTAAGCATAACCATTTATTTATTTTAATTTTACTTTTATTGATTACTAATTTCATCAATTATTAAATAATACCAAACATTTCAATAAATGTTCCAATATTTTTATTCAAGTTCAAAAAAAATTTTATGTAACAGTAAAAGGCCATCAAAACAATTAAATAATGGCCTGGCAATGAAGGTCATCATATTTATTTTTTCTTAATAGTTTTATAAAAATTTACATTAAGAATTTAGATCTAATGTTATTTTTTATATAATCTTCTACTATGGGTAATTGGGTATATTTAAAACAACATACATATTAAATTTTAAATATAAATAAATTTTTTTATCCAGTTACAAATTACACCAATAGTAAAAGCTTAGCTCATGGAAAAGTCTTTGCATTTAGCGGTGTCCATTATTAATTTGCACACACCGGTAGTGCATTTATGAGGTTCCAGAGTCAAGATAATCATATCCTTCACATTGGACTTGTGAAGACGTTTCAACTCCCCCTTGGTCGAAAATAAAGCAGCATGTTTTTTTTTTGAAAGGAGGAAATTTCATTAAACAGCCAAGGAATCACATAACCAGGGAGGAGGAATAAAACTCCACTCTCTCGAACTTGATATAGAACTTTTCACCTGAGTAACAGCGTGGGCAGCAGAGTTCGCAGATCTACGAACAAAAGAGAACGTCACTTCTCCTAAGGACTGAGCCAAGGCTCTACAATCAGCAATAATAGAGCCAAAACCATTTGGATAATCAAACTTATCATGTAAAGCATTAAAGACTAGTAAGCTATCCATTTCTAACATAACAGACTTAAAATGGAATTTCTTAAGCCAGCTGAGGGCCTCCTTAACACCTAGAGCTTCAGCTTCACGAGGATCAAATCTACCGGGGAGGGAATTGCTTTTTGCCGCAATAAAATCACCTCCAGCTGAGCGAATTACAGCCCCAAAGCTAATCAACCCTCTTGATCTAACTAGAGCAGCAACAACATTGCACTTGTGCCACCCAGAACTAGGCTTTTCCTAGCAAACAGAACCTTGAGCTAAAGAATCATGCACTGGAGGGGGAAAAAAACCACTCATACGAGCTTGCTGCCAAAAGAATAAGCTTTGTCCAGCCACATTCACCATTGACTGGACCCTCCCATTGACACCTTTCCAAACCTTGTTATTTCTATTCAACCACAGGCCCCAACAAATCATAGCAGCCAAACTACATTCATCAAGATTACAACGGCCTAACAACTCCTCCAACCATTGATCAAAGTGCAAACAAGTCCCATTGAAACCAATTACAGAGGAAATCTAGCAGGATTTAGCAAAATGGCAAGTCACCAGGATATGAAAAATGGATTCTGAGGAAGAATGACAAAGAGGGCATAGTGTTTGGACCTCAACTCGACGTTGCAGCAGGTTATCTGAAGTGGGGATGACATTCGCCATAGCTCGCCAGAGGAAGTTCTTTACTTTTGCAGGAACAGGGAGCTGCCATAATTTACGCCAAGCGCTGTTGCAGGGGGGAGAGAGCATTGAGTCTAGCATTCTATAGCAGCTTCTAACCATGTACAACCCTTTGGAGTCAGGCAGCCAATACCAGGTATCAACATCCCACCTTGAGCCGAGAGGGATTCGGAAGATAAGATCACGGTCCCTGCTGTTGAAGATGTCTGCCACCACATCATAGTCCCATTTACACTGGTTAGGCACCATGAGGCTGTCAACTGTTGCAGAGGTGATATTTGCTGGAATGGTCGAGGAGATGAAGCCGTTGTCCTTGTTTGGCAGCCAAGGGGCACTTCCAATAACAGTTTGCCGACCCCCCCAATTTGGATACGACTACCTCGAATAATGGTTGGATGAGCAGTCAAAATAGAACGCCAAACATACCTAGGGTTGCTTCCCAGACGAGCCTCCGCAAACGAGGTGTTGGGGTAGTACCTAACCTTGAAAAGGCGAGCTACCAAAATATTGGGGTTGGTTAGGAGACGCCAGCCTTGTTTACCGAGCATTGCAACATTGAACACATGCAATCTTTTAAATCTTATGCCCCCATGAGTCTTTGGTTTACACATCCTCTCCCATTTCATCCATATGATGCCACCATTGCCCGGCCCTTTTCTGCCCCACCAAAAGGAGTTCATCATCCGCTCTAACTCTCTATAAAGCTCCATGGGCAAGAGGTAAATGTTCATTGCATAGATGGGCAACACTTGAGCTACTGTTTTTAGGAGAATTTCTTTACCTGCACGAGACAGCAGCTTTTGGTTCCACTTTTGCAATCGCTTCCAAACTCTCTCTCGAATGTATCTAAAAACAGCTGACTTACTTCGGACACGGCGGACGCGTTCGGTCGGGTTCGGGCAGGTACGGTCGGCGGCGGGGGTGCCCAGGGGGCTATAGCGCACGGCCTCGGGGGCTGCAAAGAAGGGGTCGTAACTCATGATCGGGCCTCCGATTCCATTTCTGTTTTGTCCCACAGAACCAGCGATCCGGGGGCATCGGGATGGGGGGGTAGCCTCGCGGCGGTTTGAACGGCGAAAAATGAGCAAGATCGGGGGCCGCTTAGTAGGTTTTGCCGGTTTCGGCCGTAACTCATGATCCGAGCCTCCGATTCCATTTCCGTTTGGTCCTACGAGACCAACGGTTCGGGGGTATCGGGATGGGGGGGTAGCCACGCGGCGGTTTGAACTCCGAAAAATGGGTAAGATCAGGGCCGTTTGGCCGGGTTTGCCAGTTTCGGCCCCCTAGGGGCGGTTCTTGCCCCAGGGGGGACCGTGGGGCGGGATCGGCACACTGCGAACGCGTTCGGTTGGGTTCAGACGTGTGCGGTCGGCGGCGGGGGCGCCCGGGGGCCATAGCGCACGGCCTCGGGGGCCGCAAAGAATGAGTCGTAACTCATGATCGAGACCTCCGATTCCGTTTCCGTTTCGTCCCACGGGACCAGCGGTCCGGGGTATTGGGATGAGGGAGGTAGCCGCGCGGCGGTTTGAACGCCGAAAAATGGGCAAGATCCCGGGCTACTTAGTAGGTTTTGCCGGTTTCGGCCATAACTCATGATCCGGGCCTCCGATTTCGTTTCTGTTTCATCTCACGGGACCAGCGGCCCAAGGGCATCGGGATGGGGGGGTAGCTGCTCGGCGGTTTGAATGCCAAAAATGGTAAGATCGGGGCCGTTTGGCCGGTTTTTTCGGTTTCGGCCCCTCGAGGGGCGGCGGTTCGTGCCCCAGGGGGGACCGCGGGGCGGGATCGGCACACGGTGGACGCGTTCGGTCGGGTTCGGGCAGGTGCGGTCGGCGGCGGGGGCGCCGGGGGCCTATAGCGCACATCCTCGGGGGCCGCAAAGAAGGGGTCGTAACTCATGATCGAGGCCTCTGATTCCGTTTCTGTTTCATCCCATGGGACCAGCGGTGCAGGGGCATCGGGATGGGGTGGTAGCCGCGCGGCGGTTTGAACACCGAAAAATGGGCAAGATCGGGGGCCGCTAGTAGGTTTTGTCGGTCTCTGCCGTAACTCATGATCGGGGCCTCCGATTTCGTTTCTGTTTCGTCCCACGGGACCAGCGGTCCAGGGGCATCGGGATGGGGTGGTAGCCGCGCGGCGGTTTGAACACCGAAAAATGGGCAAGATCGGGGCCGCTAGTAGGTTTTTCCGGTTTCGGCCGTAACTCATGATCGGGGCCTTCGATTCCGTTTCTGTTTCGTCCCACGGGACCAGTAGCCCAGGGGCATCGGGATGGGGGGTAGCCGGGCGACGGTTTGAATGCCGAAAAATGAGTAAGATCGGGGCCGTAAACACGCATATCCCAGAACCTGTTGCTACCAAAAGTACTCTATCGTGCTTGTCAGTGAGATAAGGCAGAGCAGCAAAGTGCACCTGTCGAACCCACCCAGAGAAGAGAAAGCATTGCACTAGCAACTCCTGCGATCTCTGAGCAAAAGTGTTAATATCTCTGTCGTCCTTAAAAGTAAGCACCAGGGTGTGTATAAGTCAGGCAACTGAGGAAACTTCACAACTGCTATGTATACCACGAAGGTTTTCAAGAAGGGATTGATTGGAAAAGTCACCCAAGACCTGCCCAACTTTGATCTGCCAGCTTGAACGCCTGAATCATGCCAAGAAGGTGAAAAAAAGGAACAAGTTCAAGTCTACCGGTCATACATCACTGCACTTACACTTGACACCTAGCGTAATGATTAACGGCTCGTCTCACTGTGGCCTTGTCTTGAATTCTCACGAAAAGGTTTTGAATTGATTCTTGGAATAGTAAGTATAGATAGAAAAAATATTTTTAAATATCTTTTCAATGATAAATTTTAGAAATGATGGGGGAAAAGCTTCATCGTCGAGAGAAAACAGCTTGGATCACCGGCTAAGGCTCTAAAATGACCCATTAGTGATAAATGAGGTAGAAATGCAAATACAGGCAGGAGGTTTGCCTAGAAGTAGCTCGAAGCTCCAAATCGAGTAGCATGAGCAACTTATTGAAAAGATATACATAAATATTTTTCTATTTAATTACCTTACTATTCCAAGAATCAATACAAAACCTTTTCATGAGAATTCAAGAGAAGGCCACGTCGAGACAAACTCTTTATCATTAAGATAGTTGTCAAGTGGAAGTGCAGTGACATATGCAGCTAGAGCATCCTAACAGAGTGGTAAACTTGAACCTATCATTGACGGAAAACAGTCCAGATTACCAATTAAATCCCCTAAACGATTGCTTAGTAATAAAAGAGGTAGGGGTGCAGAGACAGTAAGGAGGTTTGATTAGAAGTAGCTCATGGTTAGCTCTAGACTGAGTAACATGAGTAACTTTTGATTTATTATGAGTCTAAACGATAGATTCAATAATTCAATAAGTTCTTGCCAATAACCACGCCCGCCACACATCAAAAAGGATTTGCGGATATTAAAAAAACAATGCTCGATTAATCTGTAAATCCTATTTACATATAAGATGGACTGATTTCCTTGCATTTTTCTCCTCATTAGGTCCTCTTTCATTCTCTCTAGAATGGCATCATCAGCATCTTCAACAGCATCGTAATTTTTAAGATCAAGATCGCAGAAGTGGCTACTGCTGATTCGGCTAATAGATTTTGTTATACAAGATGGAAACACTTTGGTGACATTTTACTGAGATACAATTTATGTATCCCAATTAGAAATATAGAGTATTATTGAAATTTCTTTGAACTATGAATAAATTAATTTAATTTTATTATATATGTTTAGAACAATACTAAACATCTCAAATTATATGTCAAAATTTCATCTTAGATAAACTATCATGTGAGGTCCATGCTAGAGTATAGATCAGTTGTTATGAGAAAATTCATTTTCCAGACGGTTAAAAATGAAGCGACAAGTTATAAATAAACCAAAAATAAAAAAATAAATGAAGCTATGAAATAAAAGTTCGAATAAAATAGGAGAGTTTGGAATTATTAGTTGAATACAAAGTAATGAACATTTAAAATAAGATAATGTAACTCGATCTCAAATCAGAGATGGCAAAAAAACCCAGGCTGGCCCAAACTCAGGTTGGTCCGTTCCATTCCTACAGGATTTGGCTTGAGATTCGCATACGAGAGCCTGGACAAAGGCTTAGGAAAAAAAGTTTAGGCCAGATCCAAGCCCTCTATTTTTTTATTTAAAAAAAGTTATAAATTAGAATAATGAATTCAAATTTAAAAAATAATAGAAAAATATAAAAAAAAATAAGCTTAAAATCATAATTTATATATCAATAATGAATAAAAAATCTTAAAATAATAATATTAAACTTTCTTTTAAATGTTAATTGGTTAAGAGAATACTTAAATTAGAGAATCGAGTGCTAAAAAATTAAATCTATAAATTTTTATTTACTTTATTTATTATTTTATTTTAAAATATTTATTTTCTTTAATTCGTTGTTAATTATAACAACTTGATTATTATTAACTCTTTTCAAGTTTACAATAATTTTTAAAAAAATTAAAAAAAATAAGTAAAAGCCTAAGCTCGGCCCAAGCCCAGCTGAGCCTCGCAATGGGTCCGGCTCAGGTCCAGCCCTTACACTTTTTATCTAATGAACTTGGGTATGGGCTTGGAAAAGCCCGGCTCAAGTCTTTAATTTACCAATCCTACCTCAAATTTGTTTCAATATTTTGACTTTGAGAAATAATCACCATGTTTTTTTTTTTTTTTTTGGGTGGGGGATAATTTTGATGGTCACGATCTCGACCCTAAAAATGTTCATCAAGACAAAAACTTTGTTTTGGGCTTACTCTTACCTTAAGCTCAGAATAGTTTTTGGTACACCCATTGACTTATTGTGACGTGACAATTGTGGCCGTCGCAAAAGACCTGCATTTTCCCTTACAAGTACCATTATTTGTTTGTTAAAAAGGTATGAGGTTGTCAAATTTTAAATTAATTTTTTAGCCTCCATTATTCGAATTCAGGCTGCTTATAGTTTTTTTTTTATATGATCAGCATAATATTTAAAGTTCTTTAAAAAGATTACTTTAGTTGTAAAGTTAATTTTTTTATTAAAGAGATTAGATGAAGTATCAACACTCCTATACTTAATATACATTTAAGCACAAAAGACCTGTTTTTATTTTAATAAGCAGACGAACAATATAAAATTAAATTGTCTGCTTTCATGAAAAAATTTCCAAATGAATGGTGATGCACACAAGATGTGGAGAAAAAAAAGAAAACGCAAGCAAGTGATAGCTAGGAGAGTGTGTAACTTATCAAATCCATGAATTAAGGATCAATGTCATCATCCTTCTCATGATCCATCAACTTCCAGGAACCGTCAGCCTGCTGGACCATGCCCTTGTTCTTTAGAATTCGCCAGGATACCGGCACAAGATACTGGTCCTTCAAACTATCCATTGTTTTGTTTACAAGCGAAATATCACGATTAACCTCCAATTGAAATCCTCCTTTCCTCCCTTGGGTTCCCGCCACTCCATGCAAATAAACCTCCAAATTATGCCACCCTGAAAAATTTGCAGCACCATTCTTCAAGTACTTAGAATTTGTTGTGTCAATTGTCAATTCTTTCCCAACATCTTCATAGCCTATGAGTGGATACTTGGGGACGACGTCCAATTCATTACGAATTCTCAAGACTCGAAGATCTTGATATCCGGACAACACCTTCTTGAACGTTGAGTCGCCGACGCGGGGGCTGGCGAATATTATGGCTGTGACGGGACAGGCTTTGTTCGGCTGCCCTCCGGGTTTGTTGAATCCATTGGCAGCTATGTCGACTGCATTCAGCGTCGCTAACGCTGCTCCTAAGCTGTGCCCCGTCACTGTTATGCTAATTTCCTCGTTCTTGTATTGGTCCACCAGTCTCCTAATCTCATGGATGACCTAAATAATCAAATATTATGGTTTTTAATCAACATAATTCTAAATGACTAGAAGTTCTAATCATTGTGGTTGGTGTAGTAGTGGTGTCCTGTTTGTTTCCTTGTCATTTTTCTTTCAATAATTTTACTTAAAGGATAAATAAATAAAGAAAGTACTAATTGTGGTTGGTGTCCAAACGTGTAACCCATGTGCTCCAAGTAAAATTGCTAATTAGAAATTCCGTGAGAAAACTCTATTAATTGCTTGTTGAAAAATAACTAGTTGTTAAGGTGCATCATCAAATCAAAACCAATGAGAGCTCAATTCCATCTGATTTTAACCGATTAAATAGAATTTTCAACCCAATTTGATTACAAACCATGATTATATTGAAAATAACTGGATAATTATGTTTATTTTTTACAAAATAACTAAAAGCGTCAACCCAAGGAACTAGCAGAATTTTTGTTATAATGATCAAAGCTAACAAAAACAGATAAGCCGATTCGCATTAACTATACATTTTAGCTGCAAATCCTAACAGGATATTGATCAGCGATATCTAAGCTAGAACGAGAATTAGTCTCCTTGTTGTCGGTGTGTTTTGAGTCAGTTCAGTCAAGTTTAATTTTAATTATTCTCTCACATTATTCTAAGTTGTTAAAATTAATATTTTCTCCATAAATGTTTTTATTAAATGAAAAAAAAAAAGGAAAATACCTGGTCTCTTGCACTGGTCTTATTAAAAGGTGAGCGTTGATCATCAGAAGTGTAGATTGAGTACCAACCTTGATGCACCTTGGGATCATCAGTTCTATCACCACCAAATATTTTTTCAGCAGAAACAAAATTGAACTCCAAATCATTAACCCACTCTAGGGTCTGCAACGATCCTCTCCAGGCTATCACAATGTCCCTTCTCCCTAACACAGCCTTTCCTTCATCAGTGGCCACCGCGACGTAACCCATCCAATTTGATTCCTTGCTCCAAGCCTCCCTGGATAATGGCACTATGATAAACGCTTCAGGAACATGAATTTGAGACGTTGCATAAAAGAATTTCGTCACGTTGTATTTGTAAGGATTACCCTTGTCCAATCCCACTTTGGAGAAGAAATCTTTCTTGGCGTATATGCTATCTCCCGCATATTTGGATGCCTTCTCCGTGTTGAAGGTGTCGTATGCAGCCTGTGCTATTTCCCCGTAGTGAATCATGTACCGCCGAAGATCGATATCGAGAGGATCCAGGAGGCCTTCCCAGTTGTTCTGGCCGCTTAGACTCCTCCATTTCTTGGCTATGCTATCCGCCATTTCCATTTTCTTCTTATTCTTTCCAAAGCAACTGAAGAAAAACTTTTTGTCCATGCTTAGATTTTTCCTAAAACCAAAGCTCGGGTTGACTTTACCTTATTTCTTTGATCAATTAAATTTATTTATGGGACATGAGGTTGGACTTTGAGTACAAATTTCATTGCCTCAAGTAAATGGCTCGCATTAAAAACAAAAAAGATCATTTTCAGCCGACCGCTACAGCACTTTCAGAACATTCAGAAATTGACATGTGTGTGTGTATATATATATATATATATATATATAGGCGTCCCAACTCTCAAGTATGTATTTTGTTTGATTGACGTGTGTAATGCAACCGATATTAGCCAAGGTTCTCTAATTTTTTTCTTTTTTCTTGTAACTGTGGTTCTTTATTTATCTATTTTTTTTATTATTTCTAAATGGAGCTCTGTTATTCACGCCTGGAATTAATCTTCAATAGTTTTTTTTATAAAAGATTTCTTGTCAACCTCTCTTTTCATCAATACAGAGCAGCTTGTCGATTTCTTATACGGGTCATTTCTCACTACTTGTCATGAGTAAAAATAAACACGGGATTGATTTATGTTCACAAACATTATAATTTTATTAACATAATTTTTACATTTCAAAAACTGCAAGCAACCAGGACGTTTGCTGGATTTTCCAAATTTACTGGAAAGCTTATTTTAACTTCTTGCGGATTGGAGATAAATGGTATGACTGATATCATATTGGTTTATAATGTTCTTTAAATCTACGTATGATCATATGCTTGACTTTGAAGGGACTTGGCCACTTCTTGCCAAAGCAAACGTCAAGTTATTTCCCAAAATTAGTAGGTGGGTGGAAATTTTCTGTTACAAACAAACATGGATTTCTATCACTCCTAGAAATTAAAATTTTGGTTCAAACGAAGAGGTCCCATGAATTATTATTATTATTTTTTTTAAAGACGTTGCCTGCAAGTTTTCTTTTGGGTTTTCCTCAAACACCTTAAAAATGGAATAATCTTTGCTTTGAAGTCATCCAAACATTTATATGTGCAAGTTCGAATATACATGCTTTGAAGTTGAAGGCGGCAAGTTTTGTGACTAATAAATCAGATACTTTGCTGAGGCTTTAATTCTCGATATCAGAAAGTCGTTTATGGCATTTTTTTTATTTTTTATTTGTTTCCAAAGCTTTTACTAATATGTAATATCTATGTCATTACCAATTTTCAAATAATGCATTTTGTCTGTACATCACAGCTTATAGTATACGTGCGTAAGGGCCTGTTTATCGAACTGCCATAATTTTTAAATTACCAAGTCTATAATAATCGGGGAAAAAAGTTACAGTTATTATTGAGTTTTTGGCAGTATTTGTAACATTTTTAGTAAAGTTATTTTTAAAAAAACAGTTGGGCCAACTTTCAAAACACAACTTAACCAAATGGGGTTAAGGCCTGTAATAACACAACAAAACCAATACGAATAGTGATATTTGAACATATCAATTTATCTCTTTAGCCTCCACTTTTTCAATAACAATATTTATTTTTTGAGTTATCATTACCATCAAAATTTTACATAAATGCTAAAACTTTCACTCTCATTTTTGAAGTCTAATTAGTGGCAAGTCCTTTCATTGTGTATGTTTGATTGGAAAAAAAAAAATTGAAAGGAGAGGGGAGGAAGAGAAAGGAGATAGGAGAAGAGAAAATAAGGCTAAAAGAGAATCAATCTTAATTTTATTGTTTGGTTCGATATGAAATCATCTTTTTTTTATTTCACTTTAATGAAATCATCTTCATTTGTTTTTTAAATTTTTTTTTCCCTTTCTTCTTTTACTCTCCTCTTCTTTCCTTTCATTTCTTCACATCAAACATGCCAGTTTATGAAAACCATCGGCTAGCAGACATATTCTGGGTATCGTTTTCTCTTCTAATGCAAAAAATAAAATAAAATAAATAAATAAACAGGGTGACAAATTACTTTCACATATAATTTTCATTTTAAAATTACTTTCGCATATAATTTTCATGTAACTCTTAAAATCTTTTGTTAACAGAGACTCGAAAAGCAATCATGGGCCTCAAAGCAGCCCACTCGAGTTGTAGCTCTAATCCAAACATAAGGCTATCCCGCTGCGTGGGGCTCTCTTTATGCCTGATTCAAATCTTAATTAGTAATAATTAATTCCATGGGTGGGGTAAAGTTATTTCCAGCGTTTATTCGTAGAGGTGGTTCAAATAAAAAGGATCACGGGCCAATTGGAATTATTCAGGGCCCCTGCAGATTCATTTCTCTGTCTACCTACCCACCACATGAATGAACACAAAATTTGGTAAGATAATAGTGTCAATTTTACGTCAGTCTTTGACTCTCTATCTTCTCAAATAATGAATTTGTATGATTCCACAATTAATATTGTTACTGCGGGTTACAGGGTTAATCTTTGAAGAACGCCAACAGAGTGCTCGTATTACAGTGTCCTCGATAAATGATTATAACATTAGCAATCATAAACACAATTTTCAACCCAATTACAAGCTTTTCCTTTTTTTTAATTCACCCAATTATGTGGTTTGTATGAGACTGTGTTCCCTTCTTTTGCAATTATCAAGGATTAATGAAGGTTGAGTTAAGCACACGACTCACGAAAAGAGAACAGATACTTAAGGACAAAGGCAAAACCTATGTCGTCCCTAGAACTTCTGTTTAGGTCTATTATATGTCTGTCCAGAGATGCATTGCTGTACTCGAAGGACCAATGTCTTTACTGACCAACACCTCGCACAGAGATGCAGAACCCTAGGCTTGTCCTTTGCCCTAGATTTCCCAGGGTCCAATATTCATTGGCTTTAGCTGTAGGCACATCAGTGTCGATGTGCGAGACAAACATGCTAGATTCGAGAAACAATAATTTTGCCCCTTTTTTCACTGTCTCGTAGCAATTACTCAGGCTCCGCGGGCATGCAATTGTCTTGCTTTTGCGTGTCCATAATGGGAATTTTAAGTTGTAGGGTAACTTTTGAATACCTCCCCCTGGTTTGGTCTTACCACACTTAGAGGGAAACTATAGTCGATATATTAACATATCACCCCCAAAACGTGTATGGCTGTTAGGCAACCGTGTTAACTGATGGTGAACTCTTCACTGGACATTCCGAACACCTTTTTTTTTTTTTTATTACATGAGACTATTGCTCAGATTACAACTCATATTACATGAGACTATAACTGATATTTACAAATCAGACAATTACTGGGACCAACTTACATCAAATGCTAATGGAGCTCTGCCCATATTTTAACTCTCACAAATATTCGAGGGATGTCTACTACTCACTCATGGGTAAGGGAGAAGACTATCTTCACTCAAATTAATTGAGAAAGAAAATACCCCCACAATACTTTTGTGGGGGTTCGAACTGCTACCCTCCAAATTGGAGGACAGCAGCCCTGGCCACTCGGGCTGAGCCGAGTGGTTACATTCCGAACACCCTTATTATCACTACAGACACTCTTTATTTTTGGCGCCAGATGCCAGAGTAGTGAAAAGGGTATTACACTTCTATGATAAATTATTTAGACAATATACAATCCTATAATAAGACATAAATTACTTGTATGGTGAAAATATCAGTATATAATTTAAAAAGTACTTTCACAGTGCACAATCGCATAATGAAACAAACATTTTAAATTTTAAAGTAAAAAATAACTGCAATATAAAATATTCTCATTAAAAACAACAAAATACGCTCAAAAAATTTTCATTTTCCCTCGGCTGCCGGTCCACCTCTTGTATTTCATCATCATAAATAATTAAAGAGAAATTAAATCGTCATTTTTTATTTATCAAAATAATTGGATATTGACATTATCCAATTAAGGGCAGATTCTACCAAGTACATGTAGAGCTGGCAAAACGGGTCATCGGGTCGTGTTCGTGTCGTGTCAGCTTCGTGTCGTGTCAAATTTAGGTCGACCCAAACCCGACCCATTTAATAATCGTGTCAAAATATTGAGACCCAAACCCGACACGGAAAAATAATCGGGTTACCCAATAACCCGTTTAATATCTATATATTGAATAAAAGTTACATCAAATATTTACACACTATCATACATACATATGTACATAAATACATACATACATACATACATACATACATACATAATTTATCGATATTATAAAATATACATATCTACCAATATATTACATATTTACACTATTGAGGTTTTAATTATATATAAAATATTATATATCAATATTATAAAATATACATGTCTATTAATTTTTACACATTTACACTATTGAAGCTCTAAATGTATGTAAAATTTTATAAATAAAACATTGTGTTTATATTCACCCTTTTAAAGAATAAAAAAAAGAAAATCATCTCTAATATTTGAGTTTTAATTATAAGAATATGTAAATTATTTTAAAATAGAAAATATAATCGGGTCATTGATCGGGTAAATGGGTCAAAACTTTTAACCCAAACCCGACACGGAAAAAAATCGTGTTGACCCGGACCCGACCCATTTAATAATCGTGTTAAATTTGACGACCCATACCCATTTATTTATGTCGTATTCGTGTCGGGTAATCGGGTCGTGTCAAATTTTGCCAGCTCTAAGTACAGGCACCCTATTCCCCAGCTCTTTCAAAAGTAATTTTAAAATATTAATATTAAGGTTAACTTTGCAGCCAATAAATGGATCTTTTCAGCTGAATTGGAATTTACAGCACCTGGAAAAGAAGCAAGTAGGATGTAGGCGTCGAACGGTTGCCAACCTAGCACGGGTAATAGTTGTCAGGCTGCAGCGTCGCGGACGGAGCGGGATTGTTAGTGGCAATAGTTGAATCAGTTGAGGCTGAAAGCGGCGATGGTTGATTTGGTTTGGTTTAGCAGCAAAGAAATTGGAGTTTGTGGAATGTTGAAGCTGGGTGAGGATTTGAATTTTGAGAAGAAGATTGATTATATAAATAGTTATGCGTGTGCAAGTGTATGACAATGCTATAATTAAGCTCGTTAATCAAAATGCTGCACGTGCATATTTCTTGACTTCTGTGCATTGCTGTGATCATGTAACTGCCCTCAATATCAAACGCTGCCCAATAGTCCTAAATGTTCTTTTTCTTTAAGTGTGATATGTCAATATATGGATAATTTTTCTTTAAGTGTAGGAGGGTCAAACCTCAAGGGAGATATTAAAAAATTACACTTAAATTGAACCCCTTTGTGGGAAGTTTGGCAAAACAGCCCTACTTGGTAATTCTGTATACACTCTAAACTTTTACATGAGAAGAACCAAATAGGATGATTAGTTTACTGAGCCACCAAAGCTTTCGCCTGGCCATAATAGCCAGTACACTCAATTAGTCCCCCATGTGGGGAGACTCACCAATTTTCCCGTTCAATCATTGTAAGCATGAATTGATGTCTTTGTTTTTTTTTTTTTTTATGGTAGATTAAATTATCTGGTATTGAAATAATAAATTAGATTCCGATTAATTCATATTCGAATCGGGTATGATCACTAGGGCGGCAAAGTTCTCTCAACAAATATATTAACGTAACTGCATTCTCGAGTCTCGAACCGAAAACTTTGATTAAACTAGAATAACTTCATACCAACTGATCTACGCGCTTATTGGTGAATAAATGTCTTTTTAAATATGTGAGTTAATGTCTCAACATTATTTGGTCTTAATTTTTGAATTATGTTCTTAGCAGACTTATAGACTATACCGTAAATATATCAATTAGATTCTAAATTGTAGTAACTGGAAATTGGAAATGTGCCTATCATTTTAGCCATTTGGGCTGAGACTGAAGATGATAGATGTTAATGTGCCTTAAATTTTGTGTGTGTGTGTGTGTGTAAATTATACGCGCGCGCGCCGCGATGAAATCAACACTCAATTAATATCCTGTTGCTAACATGTGACAACTCGGACACCTCAAATTCCCTCACCCTCAGCTACTAAAGCAGCAAAACACCCAACTCTTAGTCCATAACTCCATAAACGCTTAATATTTGTCTAGGCTAAACGATCAAAGGGAAGCCCCATTGAGGGATTTGCATTAAATCATGCTTCGTTGGCCTTTTTGCGTGGGTTCCGGCTTCTGCACGAGAACGCTATTTAATCCGATGGTTTGAGGCATTGAGTTCGAAAGGACCACTTATTCATTTCCTCTTCCTTGTTCCATTTCTTTCATGCTAGCTTTCTTTGACACCGCTAGCTCTTGGCATTTATTCCTCTCACACTTGTTTCTCACCTCTCCTGCTTGAGAATTAATAATATATAAAGGTTTACGATTATATATGTACGCTTGCACATGCCGGCCAGCCTTGCGTCGTCTAAGATGAATTACGTAGGAATTAATCCTAACAAGAATCCTGTGTCATTCTGAAGGAATTCTTTTGTAGTGATGATATTACATAGCTGTAGCTGCCTTGCCGGTGCTGGAGATGAACAATTAATAAAATGTCACATGTGAAGAGAAGGTGAAGTGTGTGTTATGTTGTGTGATGTTAAGGGGCACAGAGAGAGGCAATTAGTGGGGTTGGTTCTTCTCGACTGGATGACATTCACAGAGGAGCAGGTCATGTAGCCTTGACAAATTAAATGAGACAAGCCAAAAGCAAGGAGCGAGTTCAGAGAGAACCACTTTTCCTGTCAACGTCAGGGAAAGCTCTATGACAGCAGTTGCACACTAGTCACTCCCTCCTTGGCAATGAAACCACGAACAAACTGCAAAAGGGTTTCTCCGGATAAATTTTAGAATACTTTTAATATAATATAATTAATTAGTGCATATAATGTACGTCTATGTATGTGGTTTAATTTAATATATTAATCGCTTGAATAATAATTTTTTTAAATAAATTAATACATATAATAATATTATTTACTTATTAAATGATTAATATAGTACTTCTTATATATTTTAAAAATTTTCGGATAGTTTAGAGTTCTGTTAATAGCCACCATAAAGCTATCTTCAGCGTTTCACTGTGAAAGTGACGTGTCAGCCATGTAATTCCAATGAAGATCCTATCATGAATCACCTCTCTCGATTTTGTGCAGGAGGGGGACATATTTATGCAACAGCTAACCCCACCCATCCTAAAAGAAGTAGTTGAAATCAGCTAAAAATATATGCATTCAGCTTTGCATTTTTATCCTCTTTTTACAAGGCTACAAGCCTACAGCTAGATCCCCTCGTATTTTATTCTCTTCAATCTCAATAAGATTTAAAATTAAGCTAAATAAGATTTAATTATTTAAGTACGGATTTTGACTGAATTTCCTAATTTTGCCGGTTCATCTCACATGTTTTGCGAAGCTCAACTAACTTGGTAGTTGAAATTAACTACTAAAAATTAGAGCAATGATAAAATTATAAAATTATTGTACAAACTTATTTGTATACAATTAACATGACATGATTAAATCACTCTGCATAATAGTTTAAAATTAAAAGCACTTTCGATTTCAATAATATTACCTACTACTTTTGGCTTGCTAACTCAATTTTGTAGTCTCCTCGTGAAACCAAAGTATGTAACTAAGTTGTTTTTATTTTGTTTTATTTTTTATATGTATGTATGGGTGTATGCATGTACTTAACCAAGATGTAAAACGAAGAGTCACGAAAAACTCGTGATATTATATATATATGAGTAGTTTTCTAATAAGAAATCTTTGATTTTAATAAAATTATGAATAAGTTAAAAAATAAAATAAAATAAACACAGACTTATTACACTGTATTTTATCTTGTAGTGTATTAAAATTTAATTTTTTTTATCTTTTAGTTAATATTTGATTTTAATAAAGTCAAATATCAAAACTTGAAGCGTTTATATCGGTATTTTTTAGATATTCCCATACTTTAAAAATTCAATTGAAACATTATATATATATATCGATTCGCAGATTTAACTAAAACCGACCGTTGGAGGGACCGTTTCTAGCTTCTAATGTTTTCACTGTTTGTCATCAGTTCCATTACGTTGCTATCACCCACTTAAACAGTGCCTCCAAGAAAATCAAATCATTATGACTCCACGCGCCTACAAACGCACGCTCCTGTCACGAACTCTCGTATTTGTCATGCGGGGCCCATTCTTCAGCTTATTTGATATTTTTCTTAGGAAAGATATGGGCCGGATCGAATTATTTGAACCGGAAATAGAAAATGTTTAATTACCTGCAAAGGCCATGATAAGACTGTTAATTTGTTATGATATCTTTTAATTCTTGAACAAATGTTCAAGTATAAATTTTTACTTGACAGTTATCTTATAAATTAAATTTAATAAATTTATCTTACCATAACGACTAAAAATATGTACATCTTTTAATTTAGTCCAACTTATTTATTTCATGAGACATTTGTACATTTTTTAAAATTATAATTTAAATAGCACATAAGATGTACTGACGTATGTAATTTCTCTAATTTTATTTTATTACAAATGCACAACAGTTTGCTTTTTTTAAAAATACAACAGTTAAAAAGTTCAATAAATAATTATTTTATTTAATAACTAATAGTTTCAAACAATTATGCACTTGATAATTAGCCATTTATTTATAGCTTAGTATTTGATTGCTAATGATTTTAGCGGGAATAAAATTATAGCACCTCATTTTGAAATATATTCGGTAACTCAAATCCAAATAAAATCTCCATGGTGTGAATTGGTAAAAACTGAAAAAGGTTGGCCGAATAGATGATAAATAAATGCGAATTTGACCCATAGCCGTAGATATTTAAAAGATCCATCTCTAGAAAAATTCAATTCATATGGTAAAAAAATGCATATTCGAATGTATAAATTGAGAATCTACGCAGATCTGAAGGCACTTATATTTGGAAAATTAGATATATAAATATGTATTTTTTAAATAAATAAAATAAAATATAGAACTTATATAAGAATATACAAATTCTAAATTAAAAAAGCATTGCACATAAATATTATAAGACAACCAAATATTCATAAATATTATTTTAGATTATTTAAGATTTGTTTAGTGTTGGATGATTATTTTTTAGTTTTAAATAGTTAAAATATTGTAAATTTACAAATAAATATTTTAAATGTGTGGATCTGAATACTTGGAATATCCATCCGAAATCTGTATGAATATTATCCTCATTTTTTTATTACATGAAACTATTGTTCAAACTACAACTCATATTACATGAAAATATAATTGATATTTACAAATCAAATTATTATTGAGATCAATTTACATAAATTCTTATGGAGCTCTGCCTAAATTTTTAACTCTCATTAATATTCGAGGAATGGATACTTCATTCACATTTGGTTAAGAAAAAAAACTATATTCACTCAATTATACATTATAATTAACGAAAGAATTACCCACACATTAAATTTGTAGGGGTTTGACCTGCTGCCCTCAAAATCCTAACAATAAACCATGCGGATCTAAATACCCAGACATCAATGTGAATCCGGATCCGCCAGGCCGAAGGTCCGAACTCCGAAGGAAAGCGAGTGCAAGACTCTACCTACCCCGACAGGATTGTACAACAAAATGCAACAAAAATATATCATTTTTATTATAATTTCAAAATTTTTTCAAACTGGATCCGAGAAAAGAAGACCGTTTCTCGTAAAGTGTGTGTACCCTCTTTTAGTTTTATGGTCAGTTCCTCCGTTAACGTTCTTGCTCTCTTCCCCTTTAGATTCTGAAAATTTTAATCTTACAAACTCAAAGTTTCAGACCAAAGTCTCCGCCGCTGAAACAAAAAAGGCAAAAAAAAAAAAAAAAAGGGAAAAGAAACGAAGACTGAAACGACGATAACTAAATCTTCAGTTTTGAGAGCAGAAGCAAGAGGACGGTAACGTAGATATTCTAAAACCAAACTGAAGAAAAACCAACTCTATCAATGGTGGCTGGTAAGGTGAGAATGGCAATGGGTTTGCAAAAATCACCTGCAAACCCAAAGCACGAAACCCCACCGCCAGCAAAGCCACCCTCACCTTCACCGAGCTCGGCCAAGGCTTCTTCTCAAAAGACAGCCTTCTCACGCTCCTTCGGCGTCTACTTCCCACGCTCCTCCGCCCAAGTCCAGCCTCGTCCGGTACCCGATGTTGCCGAGCTCCTCCGCTTAGTGGAAGAGCTTCGTGAAAGAGAGTCCCTGTTAAAGACTGAACTCGTTGAGCACAAGCTGGTTAAAGCGTCAGCTGCGATTGTTCCAGTTCTTGAAAGCGAGATCGCTGCCAAAAACACTGAGCTGGAATTATCCTTCAAAAAGATTGAATCTTTGCAATGTGAAAACGAGAGATTGAAGGAAATGCTCGAACAAAATAAGAGAGAGAGTGAAAAGAAAATGAAAGAAATGGAGCAAGAGATTGAGGAGTTGAAGAAAGCGGCGTCTGAACGTAGCAAAGTAGCAGAGTTATCGATCGAAAGTGACGAGCTTTCTTCTTCTCAGAGGTTTCAAGGACTAGTGGAAGTGTCAGTGAAGTCGAATCTGATCAAGAATTTAAAAAGAGCAAAGAGTTCAGACGGGGTCATTTCTTCATTAAGTTCTGATACTCCTAATCATAATCACAAGCTTGAACGACAAGATTCTAAGAGAGAAGAACCAGAGGGTGAGAGACCGAGGCACTCGCGGTGTAACTCAGAAGAACTCGCCTTCTCCTTCTCCTTCGACTCAACTCAGGCTAGTCTCAGATCACGTGTTCCTCGCGTGCCGAATCCACCGCCAAAACCATCATCATCCTCTTCACTTCCAGCAGATAACAAACTTTCAGCGGGTAAACAGTTTCCTCCACCGCCTCCGCCTCCTCCTTCAGCGCCAAAGCCGTTGCCTGCTCCGGCAAAGTCAGCGCCTCCACCGCCTCCGCCCCCTCCGAAGGGACTGAGAGCGGGGCCAGCGAAGGTCAGGAGAATTCCGGAGGTAGTGGAGTTCTACCATTCTTTAATGCGCAGAGATTCGCGCCGTGATTCCGGTGCCGGTCAGTCGGAAGTTTTGCCGGCGACGTCTAATGCCCGTGACATGATAGGCGAGATTGAGAACCGGTCGGCACATTTACTCGCTGTAAGTGTTCGGCTCCCGGTTTGTTGTGTGTTTTTACGGTTTTGCCACCGTGACAAGTGACCAGTCTTGAAGGCCTTTTTTGGTCCCCTACTAATTATTTTTGAATTTTATTGTCTTTAGCTAAGATGAGACACAGTCTAGATTCGAAGTTGGCATAAAATTAAATGATTTTGAAAGCCGTAAATTTTATGGAATTTAATGGCAATTTTGACCATGTATTTATTTGTGATATGATTTTTTTTTTCCCAAAAAAAATTTTACATAGAAAAACAGATGTGGAAACACGGGGAGATTTCATAATTATTTTTTGAATTTTATTGTTTTTAGCTAAGATGAGACGGTCTAGATTCGACGTTGGCATAATATTAAATGCGTCAGAAAGTAGTAAATCTTATGTTATTTAATGGCAATTTCGACCATGTAATTATTTGTGATGATTTTTTTCCCTCAAAAACTTTACAGATAAAAACAGATGTAGAAACACAGGGAGATTTCATAAGGTATTTGATCAAAGAAGTTGAAAGTGCTGCATTTACTGATATTGAGGATGTTGTGCCATTTGTGAAATGGTTGGATGACGAGCTCTCTTACTTGGTACATTTCGATTTCCCCACTAAATTTTATTAGGTATTACAAAGTTGTTAAACTTGCTGTTTCATAAATTCTTACATTGAATCTTGAGTTTCACATGTGTTCTTTTTAGGTGGATGAAAGAGCAGTGCTGAAGCACTTTGATTGGCCAGAGCAGAAGGCAGATGCTCTGCGAGAGGCAGCATTTGGATATTTTGATCTCAAGAAAGTGGAAACTGAGGCTTCTTCATTTCATGATGATGCTCGCCAGCCATGCGGTCTGGCTTTCAAGAAAATGCAGGCCCTGCTAGAAAAGTAATTCATTGCATTAATCCTGTTTGTGGAAACCTGTAATTGTATGTGAATTTGTTAAAAGAATACATTTCAGTTTATGATTTCTTTCCTTATGTTAATGGATGCAACAGGTTGGAGCATGGTGTTTACAATCTCTCACGGATGAGAGAATCTGCCACGAAGAGATATAGGGGTTTTCAAATTCCCATGGATTGGATGCTTGAAACTGGAATTGTAAGCCAGGTAGTAATTTACTTTGTTATACTAATTCAATTGGAGTTTGGTTAATACAAGAAAATAGTAAAGAAATTTTTACCCCATGAAATTTATAGCTTGAAACTTTTAATGTGCGTGTAAAACACATACCAAGATAGATTATAATTATGTTTTTCGATTTAGGTTATTAATTTTACTTTCTTTAGTTGCAAAATATCCTGTTAACATAGCAAACTCCATCAATTTTATTGCAATGAAACTTATAATATTTGTTCACTCATTTCTACCACTAGCTGTATTGCAAAACTTTCCATCCACATGGAAATTCTGGCGAAGAAAACTAATGGTGCTGCAACACCTTTTAGGTGGTCCCCTTTAGGAGTCACCGTTTGCAAATCTTTGGAAGAGCAAGAGATAATTTGTTTTGACATTGTCTTCAATTCCATGTATTATTATTATTATTATACTATTGAGTAGTTGTATGCAAAATGACAAAAGGAAGGTTAAACATTGTGCCCCTTTTTCCTGCATGCGCACATGTGAACTCCGAGATTTTATAGGTATCTGCTTGTCTGCTTCTTATTTTAATGCAGGATTATTAATATACCAGGAGGTGTATTAGATTTTCATAGTTGACAGTTAAAAATCCTTGTACATATTATTTTTATGTCAACTGGGATGCTATTTCAATCTTTAATTACTTGAGAAAATTATAAGACCTTGCTGATTGTTAAAGAAATTGCTTAATGAGTGAAATGAGTCTATCAGTGCGTATCTAATATATTAATACTCGGATCATCAAAAACCCAGAGATTTGTTCTAGTCTTCATCGTTTAACCAGACCTATGTGGACTTAAAATATTAAGAGTGATGTGTTTCTGTGTGACTTGATGACTAGGTTAATGTTACTTGAAGAGTGGATCTGATTTTACGACTTTATGTGGTATCAATTAGAGATTCTCCGTTACAAGCTTTTGCTAGTCCCTTAACTCTTTGGAGTTGCATGATGACTCCCATTTATTCAATCCTTTTTGTTAATTTAACTTTTTTTGTTCAAATAATAATGAGGTTCACAATTGCAGATCAAGCTAGCATCAGTTAAATTAGCCATGAAGTATATGAAGAGGGTATCTGCAGAGCTTGAAACAGTTGGGGGTAGCCCTGAAGAAGAGGAGTTGATAGTCCAAGGTGTTAGATTTGCATTCCGTGTACATCAGGTAAAGTCTTAAAGAGTCGTATAAAATCAATTCCAACAGTTAGTGGTTTCCCACATTTACTGATGAGATGGTCACACTTTTAATTGTTGCCAGTTTGCTGGAGGATTTGATGTTGAAACCATGAGGGCATTTCAAGAGCTGAGAGATAAAGCCAGATCATGTCACATACAATGCCAAAACCAGCACCAGCAGAAACTTGTTTGCAGGTCTACAGCCTGCTAAATCTGCAGCAAACTCAGCTTCAGTATTGGCCCGTACCCCAGTTTTTTATGTAAAGATAGAGCACCGTGTTTGTGAATACAGTGCGAGTAGCCCCCTCGCACTCAGATTTATTTATTAGTTAAGTATTATTGAAGTGACCATATATATCAGTAGACAGTACATTCATCCATCCATAACTTAGTTCTACACTTCTACTGGGTGGTCTCTCAATATGGAACCGAGCATTAAAGCTTATAACTGAATCCAACTGTTATTTTCTAAGACGCTGCTGGTCTCTCAAATCGGTGATATTGTGCTATAAAAAAGAAATAAAAAACTGGAAATTCAAACAACGTCCAGCTTACTTTCAAATCAGAGGCAGAAAATTTGCTATTGGGACTTAAAATGAGATTGGATGCACCGAGCATTTTAGCTAGAGGTCTTCTCCACCCGCAAAATATGAATCAAGGCGAAACTCTGCACGTTCCTCCAGTCCCACACAAGAAATTTTATTGAGTCACGCTCGCGCACGGTTGCATTGCACGAACATTTTACAGCAGAAACAAATTGAAAACAAAATAATAGACGAAGTTCCCAAGTCAGCACAAAGTCAATGTAGTATGGGGGAATTGTTTGATATAGAAGGGCATTTTGGTCAGTATGTATCAATTTTCGATGTGAAAGATGATACAGCTGGACTTTCTACTACTGTCTTCGGATATCGGTGCAAGGAAATGAGTCGGACTGGGTGTGGGAGCTGGTCACTAAATTTGCCATCGACTGCTCTTAAATCCAATCATCCAAGTGTTAATATTCTTAAGAGCAATACGTTATATTCACCAGACCGACTTGTTTCTGGATCATATCTTCGAGCTTCTCCTAGGTTTTGTGGCCAAATCAAAGCGCCGGCAACAGCAGCAGCCATGGAGGCTGAGCAAAGTGGAGGCACAGCCACCAATAGCATCTCAAACCCACCTATGAAACTCTTGTTTGTTGAAATGGGTGTTGGCTACGATCAACATGGGTCTGTATATCCTATACCAATTTTTCCCTTTCCCCATATTTGATCGCTACCTTGTGACTTTTTTGGGGTTTAAACATAGATATGCTGATAGTTGTTCAATTGTGATTTATTCAGTTGTTTAATTGTAAATAGACGAGAATTTGATAAGTTGGAATTGCATGCAACAGGCAAGATGTTACAGCTGCAGCTATGAGGGCTTGCAGGGATGCCATATCTTCCAATTCCATTCCAGCATTTAGGAGAGGTGCATCTTTGTTGAGATTTCTAATGATTTTTTTTTTCAATAATGTGTACAAATAAACGCATGCTTTGAGTTTCATTAGATATCTAATATGATAATGGAAGAATGTGGTATTTTTGTGCTTTGCTGGAATGGAGAAAGAAAGAATTTTGTCACTGAGTAGTTGAGACAAGGGATCTGCAGCTGTTCTCACTTTGTTTGATTACTTTTGCTTTCTTTAGTTAGTAGAATTTCACGTCTAGTCCTTAGTTGTTTCCCTAGGAATGGTTCTTCTGCGAGAGCAACAATATTGATCTCTTGCATTGAAATTTCTGGACTTCTTATTAGCTGTATATTTCCAGAGAAGAAGCTTCTTAATTTTGTGAGTGCAGGTATTCTTTGGATTTTGGTACAACTGCATTCTGAAGGTCTCAGGCTGTTGTTTCTTTGAATTTAAAAGCCTAAACAATATCCATCCTCAATCCCCAATAAAACAGTTAAATGAGACTGGATAACAAACCAAACCTCATATATTCTCTTATTAACTGAGACTATTTCATTGTGTGAACCTTTTTTCATTAGCTATCATGATGTTGAACATCTAAATTTTATGATTCTTCATACCATCCAAACTTTTGGAAGATTTCTACTTATGTCGGTCTTTCTTAAAGTTTTGTATTTAGTGGTGTTTATAGTATGCATTTAGTGCCTTAATTGTGATTATTGTTTCATTAGCAATAATTAGCTGATGAGGTTGCAGGGTCAATACCTGGTGTCTCTTTTGAGCAAATGAAACTACTGATCAAGCTGGGGGTTCCCCACTCTCTTCAGCAGCTGTTGGACATTGAGCGGGTCAAGTCAGTGTTTCCATAGTGAGTATCTGCACATCTAAGAGATGAATGCATAAGTAGTCCTTATTGTTTCATGATGTCAACTATAAATTTTCAGTGGTAGAGAATTCTTAACTCTAAATGCCATATCTGGTTGAGAATACAAGCAGGATTTTTTCAGCCTCCATCAAGAATGCAAGTTCACGACCCTAATTTTTCTGAAGAATTCCTGACTTGCAGTGTTCTAGGTCAGTTAGAATATGATGAAGCTATTGTCTAATCTAAAAAGAAGTCCTATAGGTTTAGTAGTAAACACATTAAACTGAAACTGAAGTTAATTGAGTTTGAAGTGGAATGAGCTACAATCTGTATGTAGAAGCTTGAAACAACATGCTATGCAAGCTATTCATGGATATCAATTAGACGCAGATCTCAAAATTTTGAACCATTTTCATTTTGAGTAATTTAACCAAAATAGCACCCCAAGAATCTTTTCTGCTTATGTTTATGCTACACCACTGCCTTTCCAAGCTATGTTTTTGGTCATTTGTAATGATTTTGAAAGGCACCCAATATTTTTTAGCATTTAGTTATCGTGTTTCCTTGGCATGGTAAAACTTTCAAATTTGTTATTCATGCCCATACAAGCTGTAGAAATCTTTCACCTCTGTTCTGGATGGTTAATAATAGTAGGTTAAACTCTAGATAAATTAGCTTCGAGTTTCTTCTTGGTGCAATTTTGCAAATGTTGTGGTTTTAACTCTTAGATTAGATATGGGCATTACATGTACGAGTGATTTCACTGTTTGCAAACTTTAATTTTGTCTGTACACTTGCAGCGGCAAAATTTTGGATGTTGAAGTTGTTGATGGAGGCTTGATATGCTCTAGCGGTGTGCACGTGGAAGAAATGGGAGATAAAAATGATGACTGTTACATAGTAAATGCTGCGGTATATGTGGGCTACTAGTTTTATTGGTTCTTTTACATTGTCCTTGAGAATTTACTGTGGTTACAACATGGATGTCCTATCAAAATGAAAATTATCATTTATTGGAAAGGGAAAATAATTGGGAAGATGCTGATTTCTGATTTCACTGAGTTTCTCCTCAGTTCTTGGTGGACCAGAATGGTTTCGGAACCATCTAGCCCATGTTCTCAAACTAACATAAATCAAGCAGAAGTACTTCTCTATTGAATAAATGTAAGTTTACAACAATTCTGTTACAATTTCCCCTTCATAGCAGTCTGATGTCAATTACACTTGCAACTGTCAGTCTCATTCTCATGTGAAAGCAATTATTGTGGTTTGAAAAATCAATCTCTATACAATTGATTTTAAGCCCCTTATTCTGTCGACAAATATACAAGCAATTGTAAAGAATAGAAACTGTCATGTGGTATAGAACCATGACATTGTGAGGGCAGCATACAGGAGCTGGTTCCGGGTATCAGGCAGACCTGGAAGACACCAATGGCTGCAGTCAGTGCCGGAATGCTCGCTGCTATATGTTGATGGGTGAGCATCTTTTCACATTGTGAGGGCAGCATACAGGAGCTGGTTCCAGGTATCAGGCAGACCTGGAAGACACCAATGGCTGCAGTCAGTGCCGGAATGCTTGCCGCTATATGTTGACGGGTGAGCATCTTTTCTCAGTTGTGAAAGCGTCGTTATATCCAGCAAATAAACCGGCTTGTTAATAGAACTCAACACTTTGTTCACAACTGAAGCGGCTGGAGGTGCGCCTCCTGGATATGTAGATCCTGATAGTGGTTCCAATTCTCCCAAGCAGTTCTTTTTCCGCGAATTCCATTCCTTGCCCCTGGTTTCGGTTAAAGAAATGAACCTTTTGAGTAAAGTTTTACGTTTTGATCTAACACTGCAAGAGCTAGTGCACTTCACTTACGTGTAATGAGTGGGAGAAATGCCCTGGAAAAATACTTTGGTTTTGGAAGGATCGACATTGAGATCAACCCATCTAGCCCATGTACTCATTCCTTTATAAAATGCCTCTAAACGGTCCATATCTTTAAGCAGTGTTTGCCCATCTTGAATATAATCCCATCTGCGTCTCCTCGCATCACACGAAATATAGTAAGCCAATACAATAAGATGATGAATGATGGTAGCATGAGAAATGTGAAAAGATCTTACGGTTGTGCTTTTCCAGTGTGGGTCCACCAATGCCATGAATTAAAGATCAGAACGTCCATGTCTTTCCAAAATTTGCCAGCTTGGATTGAGTTCAGCGTCAGTACTCGCCCAACTTTTTGTTTAACTATATCAACCAAGTATGGCGTCCGATACAAAAGAAAAGTTACTCCATACTCCTGCACAATGGGGAAAAAACAACCACCATTTGATTTTAATTTACGTAATTTGGAATGTTTGAAAACTGTAGACTCTTTAAACTGCTGGAATCTAGACCTATTTTACAAATGTCCTAGTTTGAAAATTGACAGAAAAATATTCCGCAAGTGCCAACCTATATCTGTTCACTGTAATCGCTATTGAATAGTGTGATTAATTAACTACAAACATTTGGGAATCAAATAATTGTTATGGGTATGCCTGAAAAAAAGAAAAGAAAATACAGATTGGCATGTTCTAATTTCTATGGACACAGCTGTGATATGTGAGTGTGGTTGGTAATGAGCTGTCCTATGATCGATGGGGCGCCTTAAGATCATATATCAGCCGCCAACTAATACTGTGCATACATGCAACCTCTAAAGCCCATTGTTTCTTTGCTTTCTCAAAAAAATAGCAATGATAAAAGACAGATTTGTTTAAAGAGAGGTCACGAGTGGGGTTTGAACAAATTTAGTAAATAAAAAAAAAAAACTGCTGTGGCCTAATCTTTCTGTTATATCAATCTTACATCTGGTGATTCTATTTTGAATGAAGACAAGGACGCGGCTCGTTTATTATTTTCATGCCATTTTTATTTTTACTGCGTTCACTCCACACGCAGTCTATGTCTATCACTATAAATAAATTGGATGCTATGTAACCTAGTTATGGGTCTACAGTTTGCCTCACATGCACTTTATACGCTGTTTAAAATAAAAAAGAAAAAAGAATACTGCTAGCGGAGGAAGATTCAGTCCTTGCAGGGATAGAGGTCAGAGGAGAGCCACGGCCATATGAATATGAATATAATTGAATTTCATCAGAAGGAAAAATAAACTGACCTCAAAAGAAACAGACGACAGTGTTTCCTTCCTCACAAAAGATGTCTTGGCGTTCGGCACCGACGCGTGAATCATACACGACAACGATTCCCACATATTCAAACTCAGTGAGTCCCCCACAAACATTATCCTTTTCCCTCTATATCTCCTCAGAAAATCCCCACCATCAAACCTGCAGCATATATAAACAGCCAAACTATATATTTAAACCAAAAAAAATCACTTTTTTCACCACAGAAATGAAAAAAAAAAAGTAATATTTGCTTTTGGTTGATGGGTGAGTTTGAAAAAAAAGAAAAAAAAAAGAAAAAAAGAAAAAAAAAAAAGAAGTGACCTGGGTACGGCACAAGAGGCAGGTTGCCAAGAGTACTTGAGGTACTGCTTATCAGGCCTGCCATATTTGAGGCAATCAAACTCAGCATCAATGAAAGGGCAAGATGATGAATCGTAGAGTGGGTATGAAGGGTCTATCACCCATCTCCCTTGAAACAAATTGCACCCACTCACTTGCTTTCTCCCTCTCAAGCTGGTCACATTATACAAGTGCTGCTCAGCTTCTGCTTCTTTTAGCAACATTGATGACAAAAGCACAAATTGGAATAACCAAAAGAGCAAAACGTGGGAACCAAAACCCATTTTGGATTCTGGGTTAAGACACAATCAAACAGCTAATAAAGCCTGTGAATGAATTAAAGTTGCCTGGTTTTCTCTGCTTATATAGTGCGAGAGAGAGAGAGAGAGAGAGTGCGAGAGAGAGAGAGAGAGAGGGTTTGGTGAATTGGTGGGTTCACACGGAGTGATATTACCAGAGGCAAGAGGACACTGATTTTTATTTCTGACAATGAATTGGGGATATCTTGGATGGATTCTTTCTTCTTCCTTCTTGTGCAATGTGTGATGTTTCGAAATTCTGGCCCGGGGGAATTTGATAATTGTATATACTCTTGGCTTTATGTAATTTATTTATTTTGTCCGACGAGAAAAAAAAAAATCAAATCTTTGGGTGAGAATGGGGCAAATGCTATGTTACATTTCATGTTGGTCTGAGAATGGGGAGTCTTGTAAAAAGTTCTTTTTACATTCTTCTGTTGGTCTGCATGTCACGGGACATGTTAATAATCATGCACTCTAGATTAAATTGAACATGCATAAAACTATAATTAATGGAAGATTAGAGAACCTATGTGTAATAATTATTTTGATAAAGTAATTAAACATTACACATGCATTATGGACTGGCTTGTCATTATCATATTAATATGTATACCATACCTGCCCGGCGGGAAGCAATTATACCATCTAAACAGCTGTTTATATCGGAAAATGGGAAATTAATGGGAGGAGAATTAATTCTCATCAGACAAACAAGAGGTGGGGAGGGGGAATTAATTAACAAGTTTTAATCTTGTAATTATGGAAGATAGTGAAGAGAGAAATGTGCAAATAATGAATATATAACAGATTATATTGCAAGATTCTTGAATATGCTTGTCCAATTAATTAATATCATTTATTTACAATGAAATGACGCTAATTTTTGGCATGACTTTCGATTACATGGCAATTATGGCCCTCATGACTTGAGACAAGTTGGACACGTGAACAGAATCGTTTTCTCTGGACTAGAAATTATTGACATCCAAGTGTGAGTTTGCAAATCAGATAATTCACAATTTAAAAATGATCACAAGCTCCATAGGGACCGCAGTTAAAGAAAAAATAAATAAAAATTTACAGAATCACAATCTCATAAACATAAGAAATTATTAAGAGATAGCCTTGAGCACGTCATTCTTTGAAACACGTGCGTACAATGGATCGATAAAAATGTCGTACAATTTAGAAAAATGCGGAAAACCAAAATTTTTGCTGGCCCGGCACAAAGCAATTCCATAATTCCAATATATTTCGTGTATTTAATTTGATTTAGGTCAGCTGCCAGACACTTTTTCCACCAGCCGCAGCAGGCCAACCACCACCATTTCGGTTGAGTTCTGAAATGGCCATGGATCAACACTTTTTTTTTGTTGGGAAAATGCGACTGGGGCGGGGCGCACATGAAATTGTTTCTGTTCGTGAATTTGGTGAAGAGTCAGTTGATTGAAATCAGTCACTGCCAGCCACAAAAATTACCAAATGCGCCCAACAAATGAGATATTGCATTTTCGTTATCTCGAATCTCGATTGGCTGTGTGTTTATTTAGGACAAGAATTTGGCATTTATTTTCAACTTATTTTTGACTAATCATCGAATCTTCTTTTGCGGGATTGATTAATTTCTTTCCTAAAATGAATGCATATCTTACATCAACCTAAAACATTATTGTATAATTTCAATAATTTGCTCAAACTTGCTACCGATGTCATAAAACCTAGCCAAATAACCTTAAACATCCCAAAGTCTTTATCAGAAATAATATAACAAGTAATATGTCATTAATCAAGTGGGTGAATGGATTTACAAGTTGCAAGAAAATTTATTACATTATCTTATTGTCTACTTACTAATTAATTAACCTCATTTGCCACATAATTTAAAGAGGAGATTTTGGTACAACATTTTACTTTTTGAAAATTTATGGAGACCGATGCGAAATTGATGTCTAAACCCTAGGGAGTCCGAGGAAATTTACCATTTCTATAAATAAATCTATATATATGAAACTGTTTATTTGTTGAAAAAGGCGTAATTAAGCTATGGAATTGATTTATTTTTCTCACAAAGATTGCCATTATATATAATTATATATGCAGAGATGATTTTCGATTTCATAAAATTTACAAATAAAAACTCTCCTTTAAAATTAAATACAAGGAATTGAAAATTAAGATCACGGAAATGATGACGGCATTTTTGATACATATGATGTGTTGCCAACACCAGGTTCAATATTGAGTTGTCGGTGGCACTATCTAATTTCTAGAACAAGAAAACAAAAGCACTTTGGCTGCACTGGTGTGGTGGGTCGAAAATGCTGGAAAGCTTCGACGAGAGTCCTTTACAATAGGCAATGTGGACGTGGGGTTTCGTCTCAATATCAAAAAATCAAACAAAATGATTCGACTGTGGATTTTTCCGCTTGTAATCCTGTACCGCAAAACAGCTCAGCTCAGAGTTAAAAGACTTTTATTGTCACAATAATCTATATATATATATAAAGTTGGGACTTGAGGAGGTGATGTGGCATCACCATTTCTCATCTTTGTATATTCTCTATTATCTAATAAATAGAGATTTTTTTTTTAAATTTGGTTTTTCATCTTCTTATAATTAATTTGATTGTTATTACACAATAACAATTATGTAAAGATTTTAATGAAGCATATTCTTTGTAATGAACATCCAAGGGGGAGTGTTATGAATTTATTAAAATAAATGTAGATGTTCATAACATATATCTCTTAGTCTCCCCACTATATCTCATTAGCAACCTTTAGCTTCCCTATAACTCCCACTATCTCACAAGGAATTATGATCCATAATTTTTCATTAATTTCATGGAGTGATTATGTAACTATAAAAGGAGAACTCATCTTTTTGTTTTGTACACACACAATTGGAATGAATAAAATCACTCTATAATATATTCTCTCATTTTATTCTTTATCTTGCATTACTTCTTTATTTGTATTGCTGACTAATAGTTTTTTTTTTGTTTTTTATAAGGCTGCCTCATCTTTAAAAAAAATCAATTCATATTTTTTATCAGTTTCATCAAGTGTAAAATAAGAAAAAAAGATAATACTAAATTCTTTTTTCAAAGCCGCGTGAAGCGCAGTTCTATTTTCTAGTTGTTGTATAATGCCAACTTGCTTTTGGTTTTTATAATTTCTTTACTCGAAGGCTTAAGAGTTTTGAAAGTGGTTCCGTTTACCATTCTAAAACGGCTGCTTTAACCTGGTATTAAAATTAAATAAACTAATAAGATGCATGCTACAGACTAAGGAAGGTGCCAAATTAGATGAACCTAGCTAATCATCTATAAGTTTCCACGTCAAATTAATTAACTATCTATTCAAAGGCAATGCATGTCTCTTTATTTGATGCGATTAATCAAACTGGTGTTACAGGGGGCCGACCTAGAATGCAGCTGTTTTATTTCGTTTTCTGTTTTGCTTTCTAATCTTGTGGCGTACAATTGTTTGCGGGGATTCCAAAGCAGAATTTGTCACGGTTGACATATTGCCCTATCAAGATTAACTTCACGGGACTTAGGCCCGTGAAACTTCACAGAAGATAAGACAAAATATAATTAAATTAAGAAAGAAAAATATGCACAAAAGGACGTACCTTTGGTCAAGTTCCAACTTTTCTTTCTGCTGCCTGCTAATCCACCTTTCAGTTCAATGGATTTATAAATCAAATCCGACAATATTTTCTGAATTTACTGGTGATTGTATATATTACCAATCGTCCACCAGTAACGAGAGTTAGAGAAATGTTTTCTACAGTTGTGCATTCTTCGCGCATTAGGTGCATTGAATATATTAACTTTAAATGAACATTAATTGTACAGTAATCAAATTCTCTGAAAATCATGCATATATAGCGATAAATATAAGGAGTATAGCAAATTATAGATCATCGTGCAAATTAACTATTGACGTTACCAGTACTGTTCCTGCACAAAAAATTGTGGTTTCTGGTGGACCAACGACAAAGGTGATATTTATATATATAATTATATAGTGGGTGAGATAGATCATGAAATGGCACTAACGATGGTATTATTTTAAAATCAAAGGGTCAAACCATGCATGCATATATTATTATTTTATATGTCACCAACATCAACATGGAAGAAGATGGTGGGCTACAGTTGGCAGAAGGCAAAATGCCAAATGGGCTGCTGCTGCATCAACTCATCAAAAATGGTGGAGGTCCACGTAAAATTGCTTAACAAGAAGAAGTTGCTTTCTGCAGAAGCAATTATATATGATCACACCACACCACACCACACCACACCACACCACATCACATCACATCCTTCCTTTTGCAGTTTTGGCCCATTCTATATGTATATCCATCCATCCACACTCTTAAAAACTCTTTTTTCCACAAGTTAATGCCGACACTCTAAACTTGGATTTTTCTGTTTGTCCTCTCTCATTCAACCATTAATCCCATGATAACAACTTGATGGATCTTTTATCATATACATGGATATGCATGAGCGGGCAGTATTTGCTGGACTTCATCTCTTCAACTTTATAGTAATGGACATGCAAAGCAAATGGTACGTAACTTTCATTGCATTGATTTCTTTTGGATCATTAATTCTTGAAATAAACTTGATGATGAGAGATTCTTCTCTGAAATAACACATTGTCAATTTGCTATCGTGTTCCTTGACAAAACATTTAAAAAGAAGAAATCTGTTTGGGGGATATACTTCGACGAGACCAGTCGTGACGAGCAGATACCTGGTAGCAGAGTGTACTTCGGCGAAGACCAGCTGTGATAAGCAAACATCTCGTAGCAGGGTCTCGCGAGCAAGTATATACTATAAGAATCTGGCAGCAGGGGAGCAGGAGCAGGAATATTCTGCTCGTCCACGAATGCACCATCCGCGAGGCCGATCCTCTGTTAGAAGCATAAAGCCATTCCAGTTAAGGCTTGAGTCGAGGAGACCCGGTCAACGACTGTTGGCGAGACGTGCTCTCCAACCCGAGAATCAAGGCACAAAGGCCATACAACCACCCACGATTACAGAAGTGGAACATCCACTTTCGAGAGGCGGGAGGATAACGAGCATGAATGGAGGGAAGGTCTGAGTTCGGGAGAGGCCTATAAAAAGGTAGCCAACGAATGTAAAAGGGTTAGAATTTTTGACATTATAACATAGATAAAGAAAGCTCTAAAGAACTGAGACTAAAAAGAAAGCCATAAGATTTGTGGCTAGCGTTCCCAGAACCTTCATTTCTGACTTGAGCGTCGGAGGGTTTACATCGGGGAAACAACCAGCGTACTCTGACCTACTTCTGTGTATGCAGGAACTTCTGGAGAATAAGCCTTACGAGGAGAGATCCTGATCGAGGTGGAGTTGATCGAGCAGAGATCCTGATTGTAGAAAGAGAGCAACCAGAATCTCGCATCAACAAAATCCTTAATTGTATTCATAATTATGTCCAATCATTGTTTGAGTGTGTGTGTGTACGTTTAATTTATTATGCAAGTTTTATTTCAATAATATGTGACAATATTTACTACAATAAGAGGTTGTTTGAAATCGGACCGATCTCACTTTATTCAGTTGCTGTGCTTTTGAGATTAATACGAAGAACGATTATTACAAATGGATCCCAAATGAGGCTTAGCGAACTCAAGAACATTATTGACTGAGCGATAATCCCCCGACTGGTTCCCGATAAAGATTTTATTGTTACCAGCCATATAAAAAATCTTATGATTGGCATGGAGACATATCCAAGCAATTTTGACCGATTGAGATTTGAGTGGGTAGTAATTAGGTAACATTGTTGTATAAAATAAGAGACCAATCACAATCAAATCGTTATCTATATTTCAATTATCATCGTATTACCATTGGTATATAAATAATAAATAATGCCCTGGTTGTGTGATTCTTCACGAATCTAGTAGTAGCATGTGCAATCATTAGCTTCCTGAAGGACAAAGGTATTATCCCCACCCAAACTATCCCTACAAATTAGTTTAGATGCACATTTTATGTTCAATCTACTTAATTAAGAATATGTTTAAACTATGATCAGATTCATATCATTTACCACAATAGTTTATATAAATTTTGTATCAAAACATTATATGTCTAGACTCTAGTATTATTTATGATATCCATGTATAATAATCATAATAAACAAATTCACACGTTAAATTTTCAAGTTGTAACTTAGAACTTGATGTCGATGGCTTTCATGAGAAACGTTGGCGTGAATATTGGGATTTGCTTGCACTGAAAGCAACATGCGGACATTGTGAATGTGGTGCTTTGCCTTGAAAATGTGTCCTTAAATTTGAAGAGACAGAGACAGCGAGGATGAAATGGTTAGGGGCTCTTCCGAAAAGGAAATCTCAGTATTGATCCTGAAGTTCCACTCTTTACAAAATACACCCCTCAGGACTATGTATTTACACATTTAACCTTGATTGAAATTAAAGAACTCCAAATTAAATAAAAGAGAAATTATAACAACTCTTTACACCCATTTATTATTAAGAAACCAATTATTTTTCAAAAAAAACAAAAAAACAAATTGAGTATAAAGCAACAAACCTAAGCTAATGAGGCATAAATTAATATATTTTTCCCTTACATGCATAACTAGCAATAAAAGGGGCATTTACTATTTTCATTAAGGAAGAGTGCATGGTTATTAGTTATGGCGGCTTATTCTTTAAAGTTTGTTTACTGTTACGAAAATTTCTGCTTATTGAGTTCTATTATCTACCCAAATGTTACTACCGGTCATGAGATTTTTTTTTTTTTCAAAATTATTTTAGGGTTCAATGAGAAGGAAAAAGATAGGGTTATTTGAGGAATTGAAATGAGTGTTATTAGTAAAAGAGTAATCTTACTACTTTAATTAGTGGGTGCGTTCAGAATAGGGGTTTTATGAGATTATTAATTAGTGACTAAGTATATCCCAGATCGTTTCTAAAAAGGATTAGCCTGTTTCTAAGAGTCTACAATTGGGCTTTGGCAATTGATACAAAAGACACCCCATTTTCGTTAATATAGATGTTCCTGGCCCGTTTTGATTTTGATACGGATTCAGTCCGATAAGACAGCCAAGCAGCCTTCAAACGTACAAGTTAACACGCGCGCGCGCACACACAGACTTTGTGCAAGAGGATAACAAAACCGAAAAGCATAAAAAGAAGCTACCAAGAGAAACAAAGGCTTTTCAAAAAAGGGGGAAAAATAATGGCTTCATTGTCGATAACAACATCAATCCCACCACCATGGCTTACTAGCAAAAGCACACATCACTCACGAAGAATTCCTTCTGCTTCTCTCATTCTGCGGACGGGAAGAAGCTCTGTGTCGGTGAATGTTGCCGGCAACAACTCCTCACCATCTCGCCCTGGGCTTCTTCACTGCTCCTTTGTTTCCTCTTCTTTATGTTCTTCCGCTTTTCATTCAGCTTTTTCAGGTTAGCAGAAAGTTTTTATTTTTATTGCAATTTTGTTGTTTTTTTATTCATGGGTATTTTTCTTCTTGGCAAAATGTTGACGTAGTAGGATTGCATTGGTGTTTTGAGAGGATTTTTGGAATTGAATCAATTTTTTTATAATGTTATTTTATTTGTTGTTTTTGGATTGGACTGAATGATGCAACACTGATGTGGTTCGGGTTCATTTTTGAAATATTATGCTGGCTTTTAAGATATTTAATGGTTAAAAACTTAAAATTGAGTTTAATTTCTTTCTTATGAGAGTGCGAAATAATGCAGTTTTTATTCTGGAATTGATGAAGTTACCTTTTAGATGTTCTGGCTAAAATGGAATGAACAAATTGGACTGCAAGTTGGTTTGCCAGCTTGTCAAGATTAATAATTTTGTTTCCAGTAGCAGTAAAATAGCTTCAAAATGCTAATCAACCTGATCCATATTACCAAAATACCACTTGAGATACGTGGATGCTAGAAAAGCTATTTGGACACATTGTTATTCTGTAGTTGCAATCCCCTAAAACGGTTATGTATGCATGGATTATCTCTTTCCCCATTATTTGAAAGAATTGGAGCTTTACGTTCATTTGGTTGTTGTGTAATGAAAAGAAAATTTAAATTCAAAATCTTGCATGAGCAGTAAGGCTCAGTAAGTGATTGCTTTCATTGTTCTAGTCCATATCCATGTTTCTTTGGCAAATGAACACTGAAGTTTGTAGATTAGGTAACCATTTTCTTGTTGCTGGTGTTGAAGCTTCCTCTTTTTCAAACGGGGTGGATTGGCTTTTGATTTTAGTACACCTTTCTTAGTTTCTTTGTAAAAGCAGTTGTTTAGACAAATATAATTCTTTATGTAAACTGGTTCTTCACTTGTATTTTGCGCCTGCCATTATTGGCGATGGTTGAATTTGAGAGAAATAGTGAAGTAGAAAAAGCATAGAAGTAAATTTTGGAGCTTGCTCTCAACTGTGTACGTTATTTGCAGGTCTATCCTTAGGGCTAGATTTCAATTCTAATGCTGGGGTGCGAAAGGAGAAACGCCAGGGTCTGGTGGTGAGGGCGGGGAAGGCTGCTCTGTGTCAAACTAAGCGGAATAGGTCTCGAAAATCCCTAGCTCGCACTCATGGCTTCCGCAGACGGATGAGAACCACTAGTGGAAGAGCAATATTGAAGCGTCGAAGAGCCAAAGGACGGTGGGTACTTTGTCCCAAGTCCTACCCCAATAGTGGGAAGCGTGCCTAACTACTCATTGTATTCAGTTTCAGTAGGTGAATTTTAATATTCAATGTGGTTCGCAGATGATCTTCTGAACCTGATCAGAAGCTTTGTTTGTTGTTCCATTTGGGCATCTGTTGTATTCAGTTAAATGAAATTCACATTGTTATCATCGCCTTCTGTTACTTGACGTTGTTTGCATTTGCAGTGAAGTAGTTTTTGACTCTCTGTTGGGAATTTTCCAGAGACCAAGTAGTGGAAATAAGTACGTTTCAACTGAGAAACCACCTTTTCAATGGATGTAACATCGCTGTAATCAACGAGGCGAGAAATTGCCTTCTCAGACGTATTGCAAAGCAGGAGACGTTTATGGTTTGTGACCGACCATTTCATCTCTTTTTCAAGTAAACTAAAGCCCGGACACCTTGTTTTATATGGGCTTGTCGAGTGTCAATCATTTCAAGTATGACAGTTGTATGGCGTTTCAGTGCTATACTGAAGATTGAAAACAATTTACGTGCCACTTTTTGCTCTCAAGTCCTGGGAGCCAGTTCACGTTTGTTTCATTGTTTATATAGAGTTGATTCATTTAACATTTTAACCCTGCGTATGGCGGCTGCGGCAATTTAAGTTGCGAACTTGGCCAGTATAACAAAAAACGAAAACGACTACGTGGCACTGCACTGAACTCTGTTGTTTCGTCCTTAACAAAGAATTTAACATTAAAAAAATGGGATTCATTTAGATGATTGCAGTCAACGTACAATAGAATCAGCAGTTCAGCACTGGTTCCCCTTCTAATTTCTGATTGGTCTTCAAAGCTAGCCTACATTATTATTCTCCGATACCAATTAGCAAAAACATACTAACATTTTCAAAGCCTAGAACACTTGACAACGTACACGACTAGACTAGGAAACTGAAAAAAAAAAAAAAAGGAAAAAATTGTAAAAAAACACACGGTACTTATTGGTGAAGTGGTAGCTGATTAAAATGTGCAGTTATCGGCTCTCAGAGCCTTTTTATGCAATCGGATACGAAGCTTTTCTGGCAATACCACAAAGACCTGCTCCACCAACATCTCTCCGCATCCTTATAAAACCTCCCTCCCCCCAGTTCTGTCCCCATGAATTCTTAATTAACCAATATGGCCCCTCATTACTTGATCCATATCCCACGATAGTAACAGCATGATTTAGGTTGTTCCCACAAGGTCCAGCGAAAACACCACCACTGTAATACCTGAAGCCCGGTGAACTGGCATCAATGGCAACTGAAACTGGCTGCCTTGATACAGCGTATCGCAATGCCAGCTCACTAGTTGGTACGTCTTGATAACTTCTGATTCGAGCAGCTTTCATGGCACCCCGCTGCCAATTGCAGTATCCTTCTCTCCGCTGATACGGATACACACGCTCATCAGTAAGACCCTGGCTACGTATGATATATGAGAAGGCATCATCCATCCAGCCACCATAACATCCTCGAGAGCCGGAGCAGTCCAATACTTGTTGCTCTGAAAGTGAAATTAATCTACCCGTTCTGATCTTGGTGATTCCTTCCACAGCTGCCACGGCTGAAAATATCCAACAACATCCTATAAAACAAAAGAATCACGTCCATTAATTAGACGGACATATTAAAATTTCACATTCACAGTTCACAAAGATGTGAATGTTGTGTGACAGCTCCTCTTGTTCTGCTAGAGCTAGAGTGCTGCTGATTTTTTTTCAGAAAAGGAAAAACATATGCATGCGTTCGGTTTATTATCGACCAATTCACTTACCACATGAGCCTTGGTTTTTAACAGGAGTGACTGCTCCTCTGGCCCTCCAATCAATGCTTCGTGGTAATCGACGCCTTGAGTCAGGATAACCGAACCAATTATTTGCGTATGATTGTGATTGATTTGAAATATTACGAGTGGGCATTTTGTATCCAGTGTGGGAGGCAATAAACTCTTCGTCAGTTAAGTCTGCAAATTCATTGAGGCTTAACTTGTACGTCTGATTTCCTTCTCTGTTAAATTTCTCGATGAATCTAAAATTTTTCTTGAAAATCTTGAACCGCATTGCCTTTTCCGCCTGGTTCTTGTAAGTGCGAGCAGACCGAGCCATCCATAGCTCGTGTTTTGCACTGATGGAATCTTCATGCAACGTGCGAGACATGACAAGAGATGCCCAAGTCAGCATAATAATCAGCATGATAAAAGTCTTATCAAAAGTTACGTCCATGATTTTAATATGGAAGATGTTTTTAGCAGTTGCTTTTACTTGATACTGCGATAAGTCACGAAGAAGTGAGGTGACGAGTAGAGTTAATTACACCACTTATATATAGTGAATGGAGATGGCATGATATCTTTTCATCCGTGATATTTTAGATTTCAGCAAAGCCAAATGGTGGGATTCTTGGAAACAGATAAATATCTTTGAAGATTCACTGATTTGGTTTATTTCGGAAGACTATTGGGATTTCTAAATGATCATGCGGCGAGGGGAGAGAGATTTGATTGATAGGAAATCACTCAGAAAAATTTCTTCACAGTTGGAGAAAATATTCGGCCAAACAATATTTAGTCCAATGTTTATCATTCTCTTATATTTAGAAACTAAAAGGATTTATAAAGTTGTAGAGAGTGGACAATCGGACAAAGAATAGGAAGAAATACATATCCTATACATGCGAAAAATATCTTCAAGTTTTGGAGAATATTAGAACAACTTAATTGCTATTATCGATTATATAATTTTCCCATCCGTAGAAATTAATCGGGCGTAAGGCATTCGTTTATAAGAATGACTGAATTTTATTTTTTTTAGGTGATATTACTTTTACAAATTTTGTTTAAATGTATACATTTTTATTTAAATTAGGAGTAAATTCCATCAGAATAACAATAATAACACTTAACTTTTTAACTAAATCTCTTATTGGTGAAAACGAGAAATACTATTGGGGTTGCCAGTAGTTTTTACAAACTTGTTTAGATGTATACTTTATTATTTATATTACAAGTAAACTCCATCAGAATAACAATAATAACACTTCACCTTTTAACTAATTGTTGAAAAGGAGAAATACTATTCGGGTAGCCGTCTTGTAAAATTATCTTTTATCATTTTATTGGGTAAATGAAATTCTCATATTGTTATTGCTATCCTTGAAATATGTAGTAAATGAAAGAAAATAAAAAATAAGAATAGAAAAAAGAATGATGCAACCTTCTACTGCATTGATTTTCAACAAGAACTTTACAAGATAGTCTTTTTTTGGCTATAATTTATACTACCTTTTGCCTCATTTTTTAAGTAAATTCTAGTACGCGACACAGCTGTGGTGACTGGAAAACTTATATGCACCAAGTTTTTTTTTTGAACAACTTTGTCATTAATTCAAATTTTAAGGATATCCATTAAAGTTTGGTATTTTATGGGATTAAAGTGGGGTTAGAAGTGGCTATCTATCATTGCTCGTGGTGAGTGATACTATGACAATTACAGTTTAATCTAACTAATTAAGAGTGGCTGTCCTTTGCAAGGACAGTTCCTCATTTGCCTATGATGATCCACTACGTTCATCTTGCTGAGTCAGGCGCTTGATCATTGGTTGTTCATGAGAGTTAGTGAGCATTTCTTTTTTCCAGACATTTCGTCGAACACTTGTTTACTTGCATCAAACAGTTAACTAAACTCTACTCAACAATCGTCTTCAGTTATTCTTGTTGTTTGCATTTGTAGACAGTAAAATAAAAGTAGCGTACATGGAGAATATATCAATATGAAATATCATAAATTCTGAAATAATTTAACTAAAAAACGAAAATCTATTTAATGGTAAATATCCCCACGTATACAGGATGCATAATATAGCAGCTGTAGAAAAATCAGCACTTAAGCATGCTGAAGACTTATCAGCGGATGAAGGTTGAGCTGATTCCTTACTAACTGGAAAGGAAGCAAACATGGCAATGCCACATTGACCCTGAGGTTGATCAATATCTCTCTGTAGCCTAAAGTATCCATCTTCACCCCAATCCTGTCCCCACGAGTTCTTGATTAACCAATACTTGATTCCTTCTTCACTTGTTCCATACCCAACGGCAGTAACCCCGTGGTTGAGAAAGGTCTCACAAAAGCCGTTGAAAACACCACCGGAGTAGAATTGTAATGCACTGGCATCAATTGCAACTGAGACTGGCTGGTTCGCCACAGCCTGCAACAAGCTCTCTTCATCATTAGGTGGCACATCTTCATAATTTGTAATCTGGGCAGCATGATCTTCTGCCTTAATGCTGTCACAAATTCCAGTACTCATTCCTTCATATGAGTAAACTGCATCATTTGTAATTCCTTTATTTTGAATAATGTATTTGAAGGCATCATCCATGAAACCGCCATAGCAGCCGTTGTTATTGTCATTTGTTGCACAATCCACAAGTTGTTGCTCAGACAATGAGACTAGCCTATTAATTTTAATCGCATTAATACCTTCTACGGCTGCCACAGCTGAAAATGCCCAGCAACAAGCTATATCCATATATATTAAAAAAAAAGACAAATGTTTAGTAAATAGTAATCAATAAATGTAATAAGAATTCCACAATGCAATGACGTCTTCAATTCTAAATTTCAAATTTTTAGACAATTTTTTTTTTTAATAATTTGATCTTTTATTTGAGTAAATACAATCATGTAATTAGTGATTGATAAATAAAAATATCAAAAAAAAAGTAAATCTTGACCATAAAATATCAGCATCGGTGCATTAGCAGTTTTTTTGCATCGAGTGTTGAATTATTTTTTCAATTTTTATTTATCTTAATTACAAAAAGCAACATGATATAAATTTATCAAAATGCAGAGAAATTGGGCGATTCACTTACCACATTGGCCTTGGTATTTCACGGGGGTAACCGCTCCTTTTTCTATCCAATTCACGCTAGGTGGCACTTGTGAACTCTTGTATAGAAATGGAGTGCCGTTGGCTTTTAGTGAGCTCGAGTGATCGGACATTTTGAAGCCAGTATGCGAAGCAATGAATTCTTGGGGAGTTAAGTCAGCAAACTTATTCAAGCGTAGCGTGTAACTCCGATTCCCTATCGCTGCATTGTTGAATCTCTCAACGGCAACCAGATTGTCCTTGAATATCTCAAAACGCTTGCTGTTCTCTGCGCTTTCCTTATAGGTGCGTCCGTATTGTGCTTTCCATTGCTCGAACTTTTCAGCAATTGAACCTTCATCGAATGTACGGTACGTCGCTTGAGATGCACATGACCCCGAAATTATCAACACAACTATAAGAAAGTATTTGGCCATTATTTTTTAATTTAGACGTTGAACGAGTTCAGATAATTATGAGGCAGTCGCTTTTAGCATGATTGGAGGAAGTATATAAGTGCTCCATTCAGGTCTCTCTCGATATATACATATATATATACAGAAGCTGACTTCGTTCCCTTAAACATGATCCTCATTGCAATGAACGCGCGTGTGTGTATATACTTCACGCATTTCCATCGTAATGAACGCATATATATATATATATATATATATATTTGGTGGAAAATTAAAATTAAAGCAACCTGGAATTTCCAGGAGTGCCCGTCAGGTTGAAGGTAATTTTAATTGAGGACGTACGTGATGATTTGGCATTGCGGGATCGATGTTGACTTTGGAGTTTGGAGGTCTTCTACTCTAGTTTTTTTCTAGCTAACATCTGTCTTGTTGCAGCAAGGCTGTTGTTTGTTTCTATTCTAGTTTTGTAACTCTTATGTCTTGTCTCTCTGTTTCTTGCTCGGTTGTTTTTATCGCTGATAGTTTGTTTGAATGCGCTAGTAGTTAGTCGCTGCTTTGAGAATTTCGGTGTTTGTAAATTGTAATGTAACGGAAGGCAGGATCAAAATTATGATAGTGAAGTTTCCGGGCGAATTCTTGTAATTATACCAAAGTAGTTTTCTCCGTCTAACCATTCGTGTTCTAGTAGGGGTATGGCACTAGATTATAATCAGTACAAATTGAATTAGGTTAAATTAAAAGTATATTGTTATATTATTTCGTTAATTACCAAATATTCAAAGTTATAGTAATAAATAAACATTTTATATGTATGTCATGTCATTCAAAAGATTATCACATAGATGCAATCGTTAGTAAATATCTAAAATATATAAATGTCATGGTATTTTTATAAGAAAATGATATAGTGCGTACTTTAACGGATCATGATCCTTTCTTGATCTGAGCGCTCCTAATCTTTTACAGATCTTGTGCCACGTGTGTGTTTACTATTAGTGGATGATTATGATTTAACTATTTTTCCTTTTTAATTTATTAACCACCAATCATATTAACATAATTTGCTCAAATGAAGATCAGATCAGGAGAGGATCCTGATTCGTACCGAATTCTATAATTTTCTATGAATAGTATTTAAGCTATGCAGCCACATGCTCGCTATAAGATGAGCACATTAGATAATTACTCATCTTTTATATAATTAGAGATAGATTGCATGGCACAATAATATTACTTCAGAATTGAAGTTGTGTGATTTCTCCTTTATAATTTAATCTTATAGATGACATCTCATACAATGTACAGAAACTTGTATGCCATGTCATTTATAGATTCAGCACATAGATGACATGTCATAAAACTTAAACTTCAGGGTGAAAATTGTATGATATATAGTTTATAAGTTCACATAAATAACTTGTGGAAAATATTTGTTTACCTATATAATATGTCATTTACATTTTCTGCATTTAGATGACCTGTTATATTACAAAATCAATTTCAAAGGTTCTGAAGGTTTTAATTGTATACATTCATAGAGCATTTACACAATATCAAGAACGACAAGCACAGAGCTGCAGGGCACGAATTGCTCACCACACATAATTTAGAACACATGAATGACCAAATACATAAATAAAAACGAGATAATTAATTATATATTCAGCTTCAATTACTATTAGTATGTGTGCGTGTGTGTGGTTGCAATCAGTTAAGCTGTTGGATAGGAAGCTTGCATGGCAATGCCACAGAGACCTTCTTTGGCATCAATATCTCTTTGCATCCTTATGTATCCATTTTCGCCCCAGGTGGTGCCCCATGAATTCTTGACAAGCCAATACTTAGTTCCATCATCAGCTGTCCCGTACCCAACAGCTGTAACACCATGATCTAGTTCAGTTCCGCACTGTCCCGTAAATACACCGCTCGAGTAAAACTGGAAATCGGATCCGCTTGCGTCAATGGCAACCGACACTGGTTGATTAGCCACAGCCTTCATAAGAGCTGCCTCGTTGTTTGAAGGCACGTCTTCGTAGCCACTGATCTTGGCTGCGGAAGGATTTGCTTCCTTTTTGTTGCAACTTCCATCGGATGCCTTGTATGGGTATTTGGCTTCGGTTGCAAGGCCTTTGTTACTAATGATGAATTCAAAAGCATCATCCATAAGACCTCCCTCACAGCCTTGGTCTTCGCCGCTCGTGTCACAATCAACCAGTTCTTGCTCTGAAAGGGATGTCAATTTTCTGGTTGTGATATGGTTAATACCTTCCATAGCCGCAACAGCAGAAAATGCCCAGCAACATCCTATATCCCGGCCATTCCCGTATAGCCCAAAAGGGCAAAAAAAGAAAAAAAAAAAAGTCACAAGCCAATTACTAAAACATGAATCGATCATATAATAATTAAATCGTTATTTGATTATAATTACCACATTGGCCTTGGTCCTTAACACCGGTAACAGCTCCTTTCTTTCTCCAATCAATGCTGGCTGGCACTGACGCATTTTCATACCTAAATGATACATCCGTCGTCTCTGAGGATCTAACACTGGGGAGCCGCCTTTTGTATCCGTTACGCGGAGCCCGGAATTCCTCATTGGTTTGGTCTGCAAACTCGTTTATGCCTAGCTTGTAAGGCTTGTTCCTTGCCTTATTGTTAAAGGATGCAATGTACTCCACGTTCTCCTTGAATATCTTGAAACGCATCTCCTTCTCTGCATTATCTCTGTACACACGTCCATATTGAGCCATCCACATTTCGTGTCTTTCATTCATTGTGGCATCATTGAGCGTGCGGGACCAGGATTGAGGAGCCCATACTCCCAAAACTAGAATTGCCGCCAACACTAGTTTGTTCTCTAATAGTATCATCGCCATTCTAGCTAGCTACTTGCAATTAATATGAATTATGTTTGTGTGACTTGACCCACTCAGGTATTATCGTTATTTATAGAGAACATGTTTGCTTGATCAAGAACGTTGCTCATATTGCATTCTCATTAATGAATGATGTGAGTTTGTTGGTAAAAGAATCGATTGCCTGGTGAATGCGGCAAGTTGTATGTGATAATCAGACAACGATTGTCTGATTCCGTAGACGCTGCTTCATTGAACTCAATCAACGTTATTGATTTTGTTCGTAATATAGGGAAATTTATAAAAATAGCCAAAAAAATTAGGCATTTTTCAACTTTAACCCCTCCAACTTTTTTCTATCATAACTAGCCAAACACCTTATTTTTGGACTACATTACCCTCATCATTTTCATCAAATTTACAAAGGCATGCCACTTTCCCTTTTCAATTCCAGCACTTCCACCACTCTTTCCTTTTCAACTTAACAAATTTCATCACTCAACAAACTCCATTACTCTCAATAAATTAGCAAATTTCATCAAACAAGTATTACATAATTGAAGATATAATTATCAATTGGAGAGCTTCTTAAGGTTAGTTTATACTCTTACCATAACCTAAACTTTTAATCTATTGATTTTATCATTTGAATTCGAAATTGAAGTGAGTTTTTATTGCAAATGTTGTTATTTTTCATTAACAAAACAATGTGACTTGTTAAAGTAGTTAGTTTGAGTTGAGAAATGAAAATTAATGATTGAAACCCCTGCAAATCGAGTAAAACAGAAGCCCAGAACAAGTGAGACAGGCACCTGTCTCACTTGCCTGTCTCACCAAAATATGTGCGACAGGCAAGTGGGACAGGCGTGTGAGACAGGCGCCTGTCTCACTTGTTACCACTGGTTTTATGTGAGACAGGCAGGTGGGACAGGCGCCTGTCTCACTTGTTACCACTGATTTTATGTGAGACAGGCAGGTGGGACAGGCGCCTGTCTCACTTGTTACCACTGGTTTTATGTGAGACAGGCAGGTGGGACAGGCGCCTGTCTCACTTGTTACCACTGGTTTTATGTGAGACAGGCAAGTGGGACAGGCGCCTGTCTCACTTGTTACCACTGGTTTTATGTGAGACAGGCAAGTGGGACAGGCGCCTGTCTCACATAAATCTGCTGGTTTTATGTGAGACAGGCACCTGTCCCACTGTCTGTCTCACTAAATTTAAGTTATTTTCCGAAAGTAATAACTTGGGCTACATGTGTCCGTTTTAGGCGTATAATATATCATTTCGAAGCTTACGATGAGACGGAGTAAATCCAAAATTGTATACTTCATTTCATCAACATAAATGTACTGCATATTCATTTTTACTAGGTTTCCATCGCACGATCCGAGCACCCTTCCTCTTAATTTTCTCCACCCACTCTAATGGTAGTCCTTCGATCGCTTCAAAAATCCATGCCTTCAACAAGGAAAGATATGAAGTAAAAAAACGTGTCATTAAATATTTATTATAACAAAACTAAATTATAAAAAAAACTTCTTCACTCACATGCACTGCCGATGTAAAGCCGTAAAAGTTGTATTTCTCAATTCTATGCAATGGATTTTCTGCGCTTGCCTTCTTAAATTTTTTGGCTTTGCCGTTCAATACATTATCAATGCTTTTATATATTGTTTCCCATGACAAACGACCCCACGGAATACTTCGAAAATAATTTATGTCATCTACCTCATTAAGTAAATTGAAATTGATTTGACAATGATCCTTTCTTCCGTGTAGCACTCTATCAGCAAAGTAAAACATGGCAATTTTTAGCGCATCGATGTCATTCATAGTCTTGAAGCGTAAGTTCATAAATATTTCCTCGAACTGGCCAAGATTTATATCGCGAATCCTGCCTCCAAAGTACTTATTAAGTAACCTATGATTTGTTTTATGCTTCGTCAGGAATACTTTTTCGCCATAGCAAAGTCCCGTTACTAGGCACCACTCTCCAATCGATAGCCGTATCAAATGGTCGCCAACTTGAAACCATAACTCATCTTTTTCACTTCCATCGCCATGTGACACTTGCCGAAGCAATATATTGTGCACAATCACGCCACTGAACGGATAGCTCCGGCACTGTAGGAAATGCCCAAATATATCGTCTTTGAACAGCTTCAACTGTTGCCTTGTTAATTTTTCCCGGATGGCATTAACAACGACATCTAATTTGCACATACTTGTGATACGCCCAGGGAAGTGATCAACATAAGGTATCTTCATCATTCCCGGTTCTTTAATCGGTCCGGGTGGGTTATGCAATGCTAATTTTGATTTGCCCATTTATCTGGTACAAGTTAAAAGTATCACACATTAAAAAATTATGAACAAAAGAAAAAAAATTAAGGCAACACTGCGCACTGCCTCTTGGTGCGACGGGCACCAACTGTCGCACCAAGAGGTGCTGCCTCTTGGTGCGACGGGCACCAACTGTCGCACCAAGAGGCAGCACCTCTTGGTGCGACGGGCACCAACTGTCGCACCAAGAGGTGCTGCCTCTTGGTGCGACAGGCTCGCACGAGGGAAGCCAAGTGCGCGCGCGAGCTGCTTGCCTGCACGCAACTCGCGCGCGCTTGGCTTCCCTCGCGCGAGCCTACGCGCAACTCGCTCGCGCGAGGGCGCGTGCGCATCTCGCATGCGACAGGCGCATGTCGCGCGCGAGGTGCGAACGACGCGCGCACCTCGCGCGCGACATGCGCATGTCGCACACGAGATGCGCGCGGCATGCCCATCACGCGCGCGCGAGGTGCGCACGCCGCACGCGAGATGTGCGCGCGACATGCGCATGTCGCACGCGAGATGCGCGCTGCGCGCGCGACGCCACGCCCTCGCGCGAGCGAGTTGGCTTCCCCTGCCCTTTCTCTTCTCTTCCCTTTCCCACATGCATCTCACCCACCACCGCCATTAAAACACCACCAACAACAACAACATCCCAAACAACAACAACATCCCAAACAACAACAACAACCCAAGCAACAACAACATCCCAAACAACAACAACAACAACAACAACAACAACAACAACAACAAGAAAAACGGCAATAACAACTCACCTACGGTTTTCAAATTTTTTCTTTGATTTTGGAGATCTCCGAAGATTTTCAACGTGATTTAGCTTCTTTCAAGTGCCAACAACTTCCTCCGCTGCCGATCTACGCCGCCGCCGACAATCTATAGAAGTTCCGGTGATGAGATTTTGGTGAGAGGGGAAGGAATTTGCTTGAGGGAAACGTGAGAATGAGGAGGGTAATTTCGTCCACAATTTGGTGATTTGGCTAATGTTGAAAGAAAAAAATTTGAGGGGTTAAAGTTGAAAAATGCCTAATTTTTTTGGCTTGTTTTGTAAATTTCCCCGTAATATATATGCTGCATTTGTACGTAATTAAGAATCTGCTTTTACTACAATTTTGGAATCTGTGCAACCAATTGTTAATCGGTCGATTTTGCCACTTTGGATGTGTTACGCGTAAGTCATTTCTACGGCTACCTTGGATTATTCTTCTGTATCTATTGGAAATGTCATGTTGGCAATTTAAATAATAGGCTCCAAGTGCAAATGGACTTCAAAATTGTCAATCTCAGAAGATCGTTAACATTCCAGAAAATCGCGTTGCCAAATTCTTGGATTTTAGTTGTTCTATTTACTCTTAACATGAGATGAAAGCTGATGCTAACTGCTTCGGCAAGCATAAGCATAAGCATAAAGTTCGCGATTGAGGGTGGATAATTGTATTTTAAAAGTTATAGTATTAAAATATTTAGTAAATACTTGACTGTTATAATTTAAAAACTAAATTGATTTAATTTTATACTTTTATAATAAAAAATTTATTATATCTTTACTAATTTTATTAAAATTATATTTACCACATAATTTTAGTTTTTATTTCATAATTATCATTTTTTTCTTACAGTAACTATACTTTAAAAGTTACAATACCTCAATATGAAATAGGTCTATAATCTTATAACATAAGCCAAAAACGACTTTCACGAGTGTCTCTCTTGAGACAAAAACAGTAAATTCACCGTTGATATGAGCACACTTGTTATGTTGTAACTTTGGTTGAAAATAAATACAAAAATTCAATTAATGTTTCTAGCAAAGCTTAAGTTCAGGGAGTTATAAATCTGAATTTTAATTTATACAGTAATATTTTATTAAACACCTAAATTACTTGAGAAGTGCTTGAATGGCCCAAATGCTCTTTTGAGATAGCCAAACATATTGGATCAACCAAGACCAATATCTACTAGCTTTCAAGTGATGATCTCCTAAAGAATTAACTGATAGTCTAATACATAAAACAACGCATCAAACATTTACACGTGGAAGTCAATCATGCCACATTTGTACCATTTCGTGGACATATATACACGCCGACAATGTCTCAGGGTTTCCTGGTTTACAATTAGAACAGAAGGAATAAAACATCGAGTATAACAATCTTCTATGTGATCCACAGATATCTTACAATATCCCAACGCAAATTTGCGAGCTGTCATAATAGATCTTCCTTGTATGACAAAGTTTCTGCAATGCATTATTGAAGATGAATTATGGTTTCAGAAAATGTTGCAGAATCTTCCACATGTCCACTTGAATCATGGATCACTTTACTACCAATATGACGTCAGACCAATCGCCCTGTGAATCAAAAAGTTCGAAACTTTTTAAGCATACTGATCTGATGTGCAAAGAAGGATTAAATTTAACAACTTTTACCTGAGAAGGTCGTTCAATAGACGGATGAAATTGATGGCTATGTGCAAAAAACAAGACTCCTCCAGAGTTTTGCTCTATTGTTGATTTGACAAAGGTTCTCTAACAGTTGTCTTCATGTGCCTACCTAGAAGATCAGCAATGGCTTGTATTAATGACTTTGGGTCAAATATTATACCCACTTTTGGATCACATATAGAATGAACAGTGATCTGCAAAAGAAAACATTTGGTTATAAATAATGCACGAAAGGCATCAACCAAAGAGTGAAAAGAAATTACTAATCAGACTGATAACAACAATCATAAATACCACATCAAAAATTCCTTGGGAAGCCAAACATTGAATGTCTAAGGGAATTTCACCATCTTCAGGCACCAAAATTGTGTTGATATACTGACTTGGCTGCACAGTATTACTGACTGCAGTTAGTCGAATGTTTCCAGTTTAAGATACACCGAATATTAGAAATCGTATCACAAATTTTCTTTTGTTAATTTATTATTTAGTTATAGGCTAATGGCAACCCGACCCAACTCATATCATAAAGACTAAAAGACTCCAGACAATGCTAATAATGATTGTCAGTAAAAATATCACAACTTTCACATTCCTCTCCAACCAAATTAGTATCTGCAACAGAAGCTGCATTGACTGACTTACAGAGTTCTTAAGAGACTTTTGAGGATCTCCATATGCTCGATTTAGAGCATCAGTAATGGCAGTCACAAAGCAAGAAGCTGAGAAGCCACTGGTTTCTCGATCTTCTGAACCATTCAACAGAAGTACCTGGAAATAAAAGGAACCAAAATCGACGAAACAAAGAAAAGTTAAAAACAGCTACTAAAGACCTGGAAGTAATAACATAGGTGTCAATGTCTAGAGACTTTCAATTTAAATATCCAACCCAAAAGAGGCGGAGGGGGGAGAAGGGGGGTGGGGTTGGGGGAAGTTGTAAAGTAGAAAAGTTAAAAATTGAAAAGGTACCTTTGGACAAGACCTTGAAGATATTATCTCCCCAATGCCAAGTAAGACCTAGAAATGAAGCATAAACAATAGAAAGATGGATAAGCAAATCATGTTACAAATAAATTGAAGAAAACATGGTTGGAATGATGTTGAATGACAATCTGTCAAATAATAACTTATAACAAGACATCGAGCAATATGCTAAGAGCATAAAAAAAGTATACTTTAATCAATCGTATCAGTGAATCCTATAAATGCTTATGCTGTCTATTAAAACAAGTGGTCAATATTGTCATAAAAAAACAGCAATGCATGAAACATCAATATAGACATAAACATGGAAAAATGTATCTTGCTCCAAAATTGGTAAGGACTGACCAAAGATGGGCAGATGGAAGTAAATAGGGAGCCCATAGCATAAATAATGCAGTCCACAGCGTTCAACTGGTCCAGGACGGCTGAATTTGCAGTAGGGAAGACCTGATCAGTCAGAACCCTAACTTTATCAGTAATGCAATATAGATATAAACATATGATCAGCCAATTTATGCAGTGCCAAGTCATGTCATTTGTTAAAAACATACAGGGTATAACAAAGATATCCTCTGGGCAGATATTGAAAGAATAATAAATTTCCATCAAACAGCCTTCAATTTATCAAATTTCTTGCCACGTATTAGTTCTGACATTAAATACTAAGCCCTAACAGACAAAAAGGCCACTATTCCATACTAGCACTATAAGAATGTCCTGCAGGAAAAAAAAAATGAGAACAACTGCTTCTACATTACCATTTGTTGTGTTAAATATGAAAACCAATAAAACAGCACCACAGCAATCACCTCATGCAACAGATTACTGCCCTCACTGGACATGTAGAACACCCGCTTTATTCTTGATGGAAGAGCAGGAACTGCAGACCTTTCCTAGCATCCAAATAAAATAAAAATAAATCCCCTAAGACAAGTCAGCTAGAAATGATATCAGAAAAATGTCAGAAAACAGATGTATAAAAGTATTAAATCTTTTACGCACTCGAAACACCTATTTCTCTTCATACCAGTAACCAGTCAAATAGATTTGAATTCCCAAAAATATGAAGATCCAAAATAACCATTTAGAAGCCTAATGAAGGTTTTATTAAGATTATTGTCTACTTCACACCATGACCATCATGGCTACTAGCACCTATCCAACTTAATGTCACACACCATAGGCGTAATATATCTCACACCACGATTGCAGGGTTAATCTTTATACCTATCTTTATTTCTATTTTAATATTATAAGCCATGCAATCAGAAGAGAGTCTGATGGAAAGAGAATGAACAATAGAAACTTCCCATCATTGCTGTGATATTGACATACCTTTTTTACAGGCTCCATGGATCCATTGGTTGGATGAGAAATTTCATTCTGACCTCTTATTACAGTCCCATCCTAAAGGTGAATCAGACAAACAAGTGTACAAACAGATAATTAGAATATTATCTTTAAGCGGTGGTTTTGGCAGTTGGGGGGGAAGGTGGGTGTTGTGCAAAGTTACTGAATCATTCTCATATGCATTAATTCAAATGGTAAATATCTTCCGTGAGTTGCACAGATCTACACATACGAAAATTTCATATACCAAAATGCACCACAACTCCAAAAAATAAGCTTTGCATGGACAGAAATATATATGTCAAATAATTAATTGATAATCATACCCTGAGTTCACATCCTAATGTGAGTCTATCATTGGTGGATATCACTGGGAGGACTTGACTTTCAGAAGGAATATCTGAAACACGTGAAAACAAAAATATTGCAGCATCTAAAGACTGAAAAAAAACGCGTGCTCCTGCAAAGAAAAAATTTCCAATGCTGCAAAAATGATAGGCATCAGTTAAGTTAGGCTATTGTTGGGCTATAATTGATAAACTTGCATTGATGAATTGATTTTATATCATTACAGCTCTAGGTTATACCCTGACGAGTCCATCCAGTTGCCAGCACTCAGGCCTAACCCATTAACCCACTGTGAGAAAGAACTTGAATGGCAATGTGTATTTATTAATGCGACAATTCAGAGTGAATGATAGGAATTAGGAAGCCTATTCACCATAGCAATTTAAAAACACAGGCATTGAAGGTTCCAAAAGTAAAGCATAATCTTGTGATACCACAAAACAGAAACCATCCTATGATAGGACTGAAACTAAAAAGAATACCTTCCATTACTGAAGCAAAATGATTCGTTTGGACGCCGGAGGATCTATAAATAGAAAATATATTCATTATCAAATTGAGCACTAGATAAGTTCCAAAAGGCAGTTGAATAATTAACATTCATAAATGTGGTGATGATAGAGAAAAACCAGAAACAGGCAATATGCATGATAGCAAATACTGGAAAACAATGCAGTATGTGGGAGCGTGCAGTTAGGTAAGCCAAATATATTTTAAAAGAACGAGTATTATTCATCGTAATATCTGACATAAATTACCATGTAGCCGTTACTACAATTTTCAAGAACAAACCATCCTGGCCAGCAACCATAACTACTGACTATCCAGTATGACTGCATACCTCATTCTGGAAATAAGAAAGAAAAGCTCGAATAGTTTCCCTATATGGTTTTGATACACCTTTCCATAGTGAATGCTCTCCTTCCACAATATTGTACCTGCCAAATTCTCAATTCATTGCCAATATTAATAATAGAAAAAAAAATAACACAAATGAGAAGGCTGTAAATTATATATCCTTGTAAATAAATCCTGAATTCCCGATCACAAATTATACAACGATGATTGATAAATTACCATTCTGATTTGGCTTGTTGCGGATGAAGAGGCAAACGATGACCAAGCAACCTACGAACAGCAAGTGCCTCAGGAGTGCTTTCATCTGACAACCTCAAACATCTGGACCGTATATCTCCTACAGCAGGACCACCTAATCACACAGAAGCAACTTTAGCGATCAAGAAGTTTATAACCGCAAATACAATCATTAAAAAAGAAACGGGAAGAAAATGTGGCAGCATATCGTCCATCTGTCATTTGATTTGCAATCAATTGTTAAAGTTAAACAATATCAATCATTAAAAAATAAATATATTTTTGCTTGTAATGTTTTCAACTTGAACACAATGTTTAGAATCTGAAAATTTGTAAATTATTATTAATTTCATCCCCAAATAAAAGAAAATAAGTGGCCAACCAAAGGCATTTACAATAGAAGTGATGACTGATGAGTAATTACCGAGGACGCGAACAATTTCAGCGGTACTTCCGCCGTCATCAGAAACGGGAAGCACATGCGCGACACGTGTGGTTATATTCTTAAGCTCTTCAACGACGCCGTTAAACGCCGTACCACCTAATAAAACGTCCGGGGGGGGGGGGGGAGATCAGTAACTCTCAATTGATTCAATTTTGTTCAACAAAAATGGGAGGAGCGTAAGTAATGACCTGAGAAGACGAGAAGAGACGGCTGTGTATGCGTAGGATTGGAGAAGCAACGACAGTGAGTGGCAGCAGACATTGATTTTGTAAGAGATTTTCTGGAACTGCAGCGAGGACGAATTTTTCTTTTCTCAAACAAAAGATGACGAGTGAATGTTAATGTAAACGTAAATGAAATTGAGGGCCCCAATAAACTGTCTGCCATAATTCCCTCCCCGCAACAGCAACCGCGAAACTCACTCCTCTCTTCTTGACTCTTCAGTTGAGCGAGCCTTCTCCCAGCTTTCCTTGCTGTACGCACTCGAATTTTTCTGCTTTTGGCTCCATGTCAGCATGGGTCCCACTTCTCTTGGACTCATAAAACGACCCGTCTGTATATTCTTTTACTAATACCGACAAGTCGTAATACTTTCATTCCGTAGCTAAAACTCTTACGACCTGTCGGTTTTCTCTATCATTACCAATCTTTTTATTTTTAGATAAGATCTATCATTACCAATCTACACAACTGTAATCAGGATGTTTATAGGTTCAGTTATGTTGGAGATGCTCTAAGATAAAACATGTTTAAAATTATTAGATATATATTGTTATAGTTATTTTAAATTTAACTACATGATGGTTCTGAGGGTTGCTCTACGTTAGAATTGCTCTAACATGACAGTTGCCGTATATATATTGGAGAAGAGAAAAACCTCAAGTGATGCCACACTGCGTCGCACTCTAACTAATAAATAAATAAACAGGTTGTCTCCATGTCAATGCACAAATTTGGATATTTTCATTACAAATTCCGATGATATTTAAACTGAAGATTAACCCATTACCAAATTATTTTGCCTTCAAAGTTTTAGTTACAACTTAGAAAAGCTAATAGCAATTCAAATTGGCAAATTGTAGGCCCTATACCACTAATTGGAGTTCACTCGAAAAGAAGGCGATGTGACATACTCAGCATCCATTAAATGAAAACACCAAAATTCCGAATCATCACTCATCACGCGTCGAATTTGAAGCATAAAATCCTAAGCCTGATCATCTAGCTGGGGGCAAAAATATCATCTGAGGTACCCCAATTATTGCACAATACGTTGTTGTAGTTCGACTAAACAATCACCCAATCAGAATCACAAAACTCCTGTTCTTCGGTTGTAGTCATGGATGCTCTAAGATTTTCTTCTTCTTTTACAATTCCATGGAGATTCTGTGTTATTGTCTTCATCATTGAATAATATGGCTGAACCTGTCCCGAATATGTAATATGAGCCTGTTGCCGTCTTGATATCGGCAGAGCAATTGCCGTAGCTTCCAGATAATCGTTAATATTTTTCTGACAGAAACAAGAGACGAGAGAAAATATGTCACAGAGTATTGTATGTGAATTAACTTCAGAAGAAAGAGACTTGATGCTTATATATATATATTGTTAGAAAGAGAGAGTCTTACTTCCAACTCTGGATCCTCTTCCACTAAGCGACTGCAAAGATAATCCTCATAGTTTTTCTAATAGAAAAAATAAAGAAGAGGAAAAATATTCAGTCAAATGTAAGCAAATTAACTTCAGAAGAGAAAACTTAATTGTAATTCTTCAAGTGTTTTTTTTTTTCCCCTCAAAATTCTAAATATTTTCTCTATTTGGTGGAAAGAGAGGTAGTCTTACTTCCAATCTTTGACCCTGTAAGACAGAGCGGTCTTCATTATGTGAGATGTCTCCTGCAATAGTGTCATCTGAGAAACCAAATATGGCAGTGTTAAGTTGTATGGGAATAGCTACTTTGCTCTATGACAATCACATTGATTGGCCAAAAGCAAATTAAAGTCGCAACTTTTTTGGGATGGTGTTTCTGCGTGCAAACTGTGCAAGTGATAAAAATTTATATAAGACACAGAGTACATTACTTTGGTCAACCCACAATCAGTAAATCACAATACATTCACTCATAAAAATCTGATGTGATGAAAATTTACCCCTAACAGAATTACTCGAAAATGCAAGGGCAAGAGAAACAGTAAATCGTAGGTGTAAACGATTTGACTTACAGGAAGAATAACAAAGAGAAGACTTATCACCAGTTTTGTAAAGACACAGAATGGGGTAATTTCAATACAAAGCTCAAACAGACGCTAAGAAGGCACGGTGAAATATGTCAACAAACAGCAAAGGGAAAGATTAAAACTATTACCAGGTGATGCTGTTGAGGGATCAGCAGGAGTGACTTCAACATCCAGAGCCAGACTTTCACAGGATTCAGTAGAATGATCAGAATAAGAAGGCAGAGGACTGGAGATATAAGAAGATGCATCTTTAGTGTTATTGCTCTCTTCCTCATTTAGAGAAACAACATCTGACATCTCATGCTGAAGCAGCTTATCCTCTTCAAGGTTATTGCCCTCTTCCTCTTTAGGGAAAACTACTACAGACGTCTCGTGCTGAAAATGCTTTTCCTCAACAAGATTTTCATTGTCAATCACCTCTGACTTCGCAAAAGCCCCAGCAGAGGATGTGCAGCGCAAATGATATTCCTTTTCACGATGGTCGTTATCAGTGTGTATGTTTGAAGAATCGGAGTCCCCGACATCAATTTCAGAAGCTGGCTCTTTCTCTGTACTCGCCGAAGGCAAGAAGTGATCTTCTTCCACCAAATCCCGGCAATATTGCATTACGGTCTGTAACTGGTTTGAAACAGCAGTCAGTTCCTGTCAAGAGCGGAATCAATTTCGTGAGAGACTGTCATGATACTTTCATTATCCCTCCATTTTTATGACAGAATGATCGGCTACTTCATTAGGGATGATGTAAGAATTCATGCACGCGCACAATAGGACATAAATTTAAGACTCTCATAGAAGATCAAAGAAGAAGTTTTTGACATTCATTTTCTTTTTACTGAAAATATGAACCACTTTGGGATTCTTTCTATCGAGAGAAAGCAGTACATGGCAAGAACACATAAAAGAAAATAATCTCATACGAAAAAGGTTAAAAGGGAAGAATAACCCGATACCTGACGCGCAGCAACATCAACTTCCGAAAACAAATCTTCAAACTTCTGGACAATGTTACCAAGCCAGGATGTTCCTTCGCCGCCGTCATCCATAGGGAACAAATTCAACCACACTCTGCCATAAGATACAAAAGAAGATGATAAGTACTTCACCACCAGGTTGGCGGTGTACAAACAACTGTAACAGATATAGCCTCAGCAATAAAATAAGCAAAGGCTTTAGATTGTTTGAAAATCAATAAGCAACAATTCTTCACTGATTCCAGAATCAGTCAGTATTTCGTTTCTCGCCGTCCTATTATTGTCATAGGCAGAATTGATGTTGATTTAAATCGGAGAAACTAACACAAAAGGAAGCCAAATTATGAACAAATGGAAGAGCTAAAAACTCCAAACGAACAAGACAGAGCCACGCTATGAACGAACAAATTATACACGCATAAACTTTAAAGTTCTGACAGCTTACGGGTTGCAAGAACTGATACCCAGAAACTAAAAGAGAAGTTAAGAAAGAGTGACAGAATTAATAGTAGTGAAAGTGAAAGTGAGTTTTGAAAATGCTTGGTGTCCGTATCCTATTCAATTTCGAATCAGGCTTTTGTTCTGCCTTTTCCTTTGCTGAGTCATTCAACACTTTGAGTTTGTCAGTAGTTTCATAAAAAAATACGGTACAATCTAAGCGAACCGGATACTAAATTAACAACCGGTTTAGTTTCTGTCCACCTTTTTCTCCCTATTCGTTACTAATTGATACTGCCCCCTCGATTTATTAGGAGATTTATTTGCCTGGTTAGATTCAAATAATTGGGTATGATGAAAAAGAGAGGAAAAAAAAAATTCTACGCGCTTAAAATAAATTATTTTGTTAAATAAATAACCTGCCACATAATTAATAAGAAAAAAAAAGTACTCAAATCATTTTAATGGCGATTTAGCTATAGTTTTTTAGTTTTTAGTAATTAACAACTTTTATCTATGAAACACACTTAATTTTTTCTCCATCAGATCACTTATCATATATTTGTGGAGCAGAAATTCACTAAAAATTTGGAAGAGAAACTTTTTTTTTGGGGGGGGGGGGGGGGGGGGGGGTTAAGTATCGGACAAATCCAAATTTTTATTATAAATACTCAATTCACACAAAATATTAATTAAAATGTGAAAAGAATGATGGTTAATTAGTTTCTCATAATACTCGTAAAAATTGAAGGAATACGAGCTTTTTAGGAGAGAGATATTGACTGCTATTGGATTTAATTGCATGAACAGGAACTGCTCAGTTAGTGCGGTAGGGAAGTAGTGCAGGGACAATCATTATCCAAGGGGACAATTAGTGCCTCCACACCTTGTATAGCTTTGGTATTTATTACTCATGATATACAATTTTTGTCATCAGTTACTGCACAAGAAATGCAAATTTCTTCCTAGAATCAGCAATTATCAAATTGCTATAGAATTGCATGCCGGATTGAAGGTTTTAGTAAGGCAAGCTCTTACAACTTGTGCTAATTACCAAGGACTTGAGCTTGGAGGAATCAGCAGCAGCGTTAGCTCTTCTTGTTATCATTTCCAAATTCTTATGAAGACTTTGCTGCACCAAATTCTTCATCATTTTCTTCCCCTCTTGGGCCTCTCTTGGACTAACAGGCGACCCAATTGAAACTCTTCTTGTTTGAGGCCCGGAATGAGGCCCCATCTTAGCTTGCCTTTCATCCTTAAACCATTGCAATAATTTCGAAGCCCTCCTTTGTGCTAAAGGGCTACCCAATAAGGCTAGTTGTAGACTCACGTGAACAATTCCTGACTTGGCCATTTTATCTCTTTGTTCTGAGCTTTGATGAGCCAAAATCATCAAAATGTAAGCTGACAATTCTTGACACTTGGGTTTCTCTTCCCATGTCAAAATCTCTATCAAACTTTCAGGCACTAACGGACTATCCTCCATGGCTTTCTTTCCCGTTGATGTTACCACCAAGTTCCCTAATGTTGCCAGGGATTTTTCTGAAAGACGTTCCTTCATTGAACAAAGCTTCAGGAGGGTGTGAACCACCCCATTTGAGACCATAGGTCTAGCATTGTCCAAAACTGCAGAGAGATTGTACAATGCTCCAATGCATAACTCTTTAGTTTCAACACTTGATCCTGATTCAAGAATACCAACTAGAAATGGCAGAATTTCGGACGATGAAAGAGGGATGTGTGTGTTTGCTAGAGAAGACAACGACAGTAGCAGTTCCCCAAATTCGTGTCTTGTTGATTCATCAACTGCATCAACATTCTTTGGTAGTTTTGTCAAGATTCCTGCCTCTACCATAATCGCCTTGTTCCTGATCAAAGTATAAAAAATAAATAAATAAAAGTTAGGAACAAAATTGAAGCACTAAATGGTTGACTTATGATCAAAAAATAAAAGCAAAATTTAAATCAACAAATATTGACTTTGAAATCCCAGTTGATTAATTGTAGTAATACGAAAATTCAATAGTCCATAAGGTAGATGAACCAAAAAGTACAACATTATTGCTGGGTAATTAACAACCCAATAAAATAAAGAAGTTGGGGAATGAGAAATCAAGGATTTGGATCTGATTTGAAAGGTGAAGGTCGGCAAATTATTTGTTTATTGTGTAAATGAAGATCATGAGGAATCTCATCATGCAACTGCACTAAATATTTTTGTCGGGCTGTAATTATTTTCTTATTAGAGACAAAATATCAACAGCCAAAGTTGGCAAATATAATTGTCTGCCGACTCTTGTTGCGGCAATTGGTGCTTAGTGGACAGTCAGCACACCATGCGGCCAACTGATTCATGCACATTTTTGCTTAATAATTTGTTTAGGAAAGCCTTTGCCTTGACACTGGATCTTTCATTTGTAAAGGGTTTTGTAGACTTTTGGTTTGGAATGTTTGGTTATTCCTTAACTATTATTGAAGATATATTAGTGAAGAAAGCAAAAAATTTGGTACTTTTGCATATTGCAAAAAAACATTGGTACTTGCGGTACTCAATGTCCTTAATATACGTTAAATTCAACAAGTTAAATTCTGCATATTATTACATAAGTTATTTGCCTAAAAAAGTCAAATATTGCTGGTGGCCTAAAGGGCAAGCTCCACGGTCCCCACTACAAATTTCTTGATATATTATGTATAGAAATTTTTTCTATCATATCAACTACTAAATTAAAGTCATTGATAAGTTATAAATTAAAAAAAATAATAATATACTACATGATAAAATATATTTTATTATAATTTTTTTTTAATTTTTCCTAATTTTAATATAGTAAAATATTCTTACTTGAAAAATTATTACATACAAGTAGTGATCTGATAAAAATTTTTTGACTTTCTTAAAATTTGAGACGAATTGACAATAGTGTAAACATAGTTTTACAATATTGTTTAATAAAATTATAAAAGTATGTTCATATTATTGTCAATTCGTCATACGTTATAAGTTTGGATTAGAAAATTTCCTATATAGAGTGTCCTTATTTTTTTTTTTTTCATGCAGATATGCTATTAAGGCATATGACTTTATAATTCATTGGACACCGACTCTATTAAATAATATGGCTTAATAGTATGTTCACATAAAAAAAATAATGAGAGAGCCCACATAAGAGAATGATAATATATATAATTGTATTCAACCAATTAAGTTGTCTGTACATCAAAGTTAATGAATTTTGATTAATTTTTACAGGTATTATTATTATTATTATTATTGTTAACTAACCTAACAAATTTCCGAGATAATGAATTTTGATTTATTTTTATAGGTCCTTTATAGTGTATATGACCTAGAAAAGTACAAAACGGAACTCCATTATTTTCAAACACAGTAGAAACTTAGCGAAAGTCCAAATTCTAGCAGCCCCTTGGAAAAAGCGAAATTTTAGTTTTGTTAAGTAGAACACCAATTGCTAAATAAAAAACAAAATAATATCTAAGAGTTGTCTTGTACCAGTCATGCCCACTATATGGCCTATGCTCATAATTCACAAGTGGAGTCACATCCCTTCAAAAATCAAAATGCATGTATCTATCCTCCTTAATAAAATTAATTGAAATTAAATTAATCACCATGCATTTTATAAATACAAATTTATATTAATTAAATAAACTCAGATTATAGATGCCATGAATCCAAATCTTATTGTATAATAAAAAAATTCACAGATTAATAAACTAATATTAGCAGCATATGGATTAAGAACTTACGTGTATGTTCCATTAGCAAGCTGGATCAAAGCCTTGATGGCGGCCCGGCGGCGACCGATGACCTCCGTGGAGACCATGGAGACCAGCATCTGAATAACACCAAGCTCAGCCATCAACTTTTTGATCTTGACATCTTCTTTAGCAAGTTTTTCAATTTCCTTGGCAGCCATCTCCTTTTCTTCCCAGCTCCCAAAGTGAAGCCTCTTCACTGATTTTTGCAACAACACACAATCATCTTCTTCAATATCGCTTTGCTCATGATTCTTCTCCTCTATAATAACTTGCTTCTCTTCTTGGCTATTGATATTCTTTAACGTCCTTGATTTTTCATGATTGTGATTGGGTTCATTCTGTCGCCTGCGTGCCGATTTTGATTGAATAAACTGGCGGATACGAGAAAAGAATTGGAGTCTCATGTAAGAAGATGAAGGAATAGACATATTTTGTGTCTGAGAATGAGACATGTAATATATGTTGAAATTTTAGATGCTGTTTTAAGGGGCTTGTGTTACTTTATACTATGTATGATAATAACGTACGTGGTCTCTCTATTCTATACATATATAAAATAATAATAATATTCAAACTAAGAAAAAGCGCTTGACTTTTTGAGAGAATATGCAAGGATTGATATGAAGACAAGAGAGAAGATGACTTCGAAAGCCAAAACAAAGAGGGAGCATGAAGCACATGCAAAGGAACAGTATTGTCTCGATTAATCTCAGAGAAGGTGGCAGATTTTTAATTAGTACACATAGCACAAGAACTCTCCTTCCGTTTTAGCCAGCATGTGCATATTACCAACCTGCCAAGAATTTAATTACCGAGATCCCATTTACTTAAGCTAATAATAATATATTAAGAAAAGATCAAAATTATATATATATATATATAGTGTGTGTGTGTGCGCGCGCGTGTTAATGGGACCTATTTAGTACCAACTCTATATTGGGTAGTTTCTTGGATAGCAGAATCAGACAGCTAAGAGCCTTAAGACATTTGTTGAATTAACGTTCCCACTAAGCCTTTAAAGTCCTTGGCTTTTTGGGCATGGCGCTAACTGCGTGCGTTTGGTTGATCATTTAATGAGTCGTTTTAAGGCTCAAGTAAATTATATTAATAACTGTGGATCTTGATGTTAATCTTTGTTAGCTACAATTATGGCGATATGTGGTATTCAGGGAGCGTCAGCCTTCCATATTCGCTTAAGATTTACGTACCACGTGGCACTCATGCAGCGGACCAAGGGTTTAGGTCAGTCCTTAACTTATTTATTTCTTGTTTCTGTGTTGGTTAGTGAGGAAATCAAACCCGTTTCAGTGCTTTGATATTCTCACATGCACGGTTGATCTCGTAAATTTTTGCAGCAACAAGGGTGGATCAAGATTGATTTAATTAGAATATAAATGATCCCCAAAAAAAAAATTATATACGTCGATTGATTTTTTTTCCTTAATTGCATAAATATGTTAATTGATTTGTTTTCTTGACTGCATGGTTACATATTAATGTTATAATAAATGTGGGCGTCGACAAGAAAAAACAGCATATGTGTTGCCATTTTCATGTCTAAAAAGCAAATGTGTCAACAATTTTCCATAAGAAATCAGTGAAGGTCGAAATTCTTACCGAATTTTACAGAACATAGATGACCAGAAGGATTAACTATCCTTATCATCTACTGGCCAACAATTCATGTGTGATCGCGTTGTTTTTCACGTGGGATAATCCCCTTGGTTCATCACTTCACATTAGTGGCACGAAGAAAAGAGAAGAAAACTTTAAACCCAGTAATCGATAGGCAATTCATATTTATGGCTTAGGAGTAATTGTGAAAATGAAATTAGCTAGCTAGCCAATTACCATGGGTAGGCCGCCCGCCTTGGTCAGGAATATACTTGGCAATTGGCATAGCCATCATTCTTAATGCACCACTTCACGCCACAAAAAATTGATTTTGCTGAAAAGATGGGCAAAATTGCACTATGGCATTTCCAGTTCCAGGTCATATTCCACTGCAAGTTCAAATGTGCAGATGTCAAAATTGCCCGCTTGTGAAATAGGTAATCCGTAATTGTGGCGGCAGGACTCAAGTGTATATAATGTTTAATTAAGAAGCCCGAAATTTAGAGAACGCTAGAATAATTAGGCGCTTGTATGAGCCATGAGGTGTGCCACAATTCATCCTTCATCGACTTCTAGGCCTAACGTCGTGTAAGTGTTTGGAAAGTCAATTATTATCTATATGGAAAATCTTTTATTTCTTTTTCTTATTTAGGAGTTTTTTTAAACGTCAAATCTCTGAAATTTTATTAATTTTATATTTTTTAATTTTTTTTTCAATTTAGGTATGATTTTCAAATAAATTTTTGTAATTTTTATCTAATTAAGAAATGATCCGAATAAAAAGTAAATATTATATTTCAAAAATATCTCTATAAAATATATTTATTGCCTAAATTATAAAATCTAATTTCTTTTTTTTTTGTTTTGATTTGTAAGGACATAAATGTTAAATTAATCATGTTTGAGACTTTTTTTATTTATTTATACAAACAAACAAGATACTATTTACATTCAGATATTAAAAAAGATTTACATTTAGATTTTAAAAAAATTCAGACTCATTCAGATTTTAGACCCAAAAAAAAAAAATTGCTTAAGCCTTTTGGATTTTTTTTTAACTAATAATTATTAAAGTTACTCCAAAAAGAAATAACTCCATAACTAGCTGTTAGATTTTTTTTCCCCCTTTGTCAAATTATCGTCCTTCATCTAGTGGTTGTCACCAATAAAATTCTTTTCTAAATTAAATTATTTTGTCAGTAAAGGCATAAATATACTCACGTGGGATAGAGGTACCATGTCATCTCTACTCTCATCGAATAATATCTCAACAAATATATATATTAAGTTCTCCAATCATGCCAAAGAGAGAACAATTATTTGAAACACATTACATATATTTATTAAATTTGTCCTAATAAGACCATCCCGTGTAATTTTTTCTTGCAAGCTAATCCTACATTTATAAGATAATTTGCTTTCTTTAGTAGCAAAACCCCATGGAAGTGCCACGTGAGGGTGACTCGAAAATCCGAATGGAGATTCCACTATGTGGAAGTAGTGAGGGATAAGGGTGGTTAACGTCCACAAACAACAATATCGCAATAGCAAATGATACCAAAATTTATTGGATGATTGTGTCAGCCGCACAACAACATCAACATCGACTATGATGGTTTTGAGACTCGTTCGAGACCAAAAAATTGCACGAGCCACAACATAAGACTTTTTCGCTAGACTTTTTTGTACAATTAATGTTGCTTTTCATGCCTCAAATTTTTCCAAGAGAAGCTTAACGAGAATTTCTGGATTATTTGACTTGGTGAAGATTGTGTTTCAAGGCTTACGTTTGACTCGTTGTTGGAAATTGCGTTTGTACAGAGAAATGTTTTTGTGATGGTATCCAAGATTGATAGGGCCGCCTGCAGCCTGCCTAATGTTAGTTCGAAGTTGAAACTTTATCGCTCCGATTGTTTCAATTATATCATCATTGCAAGTTCAAAAGCAAAGGGAGAAAGAAAAGGACTCCAAAGACTTCTAAGTCTTTGCATAACTTTCATAAATCATGATGGTTCCTGAATTTGTAAAAAGATAGTCTTGCTCAAATTCTTATGAATCAAGCAAAGGGAGGTAGAAAATGAACTTTTAAGTCTTTGCATAGCTTTCATAAATCACGATAGATCCTGAGTTTGTAAAAAATAAGGTCTTGCTTAAAATCTTATGAATCATGGAAATTGTCAAGTTGTTTCCGGTTTAAATGGGGGGGGGGGGGCGGGGGGGGGGAGCCGAAGTAGGGTGGCAATCGAGATTGGTGAGTCGAAATTTCTATGTTTCATGCTTTACGCACCAGCCGGAAATCGACCCCGGCTCTACACATGTTGATAACAATTTAAAATTATATTTTCTTTATTAAAAGGTGTTGCTTGGGACAAAAGTAAAAAAAAAAATGTCCTTGTACAATTGATATTGCTATGGAAAATGGAATCTAAAGCACTATATATAAATTATAATTAGAAATTTATTTGAATTAGTTTTGTACATTTGATATGGTACAGAAAATGGGATTTAAAGCAAGGAACCAGTCAGATTTCAACACAATCATCTTCATTGTCTGATTCATAATCCCAGTCCACATGAAAAGAGTTGGCTGATTTCTTCAACTCTGTTAGTCCTGTCAGATCCTCCAGATAGGTAGGATGATTGATTGCTTGTAGTATGAACTCCATTCCTCTTTTCCGATATTCGGATACCACCTGAAAAGTCCGTCAAGATAAGAATTAAAGTACCCCATTTAAAACTTGATTAAGAAAATAAAACAAGATTGAATTATCTGATCTCACAGTGCTGCAACAAGCTGTGCAACTGTTTGAGGAGTGGCCAACGAGTGTCATCTGAGAAAACTGAGAAAGGGAACCTCGAATCTGGTGAGGTAAAATGCCAAGAGGTTGTTCACTGCTTCCACTATCAATGGAGTTAGCAAACTCAGCCCCAGCATATATCCTGTCCATGTGAAATTGGACCCCAAATTCCATGTCAAACGCAAAAATAAAGGAAAGTGTAAGTTCTATTTAACTCTTAATCACTGTGACATAATCACAGAAAATGTCACAGTTGGCAGATCCTTCACATAGTCTTTTTGAAATTACCCTTTAGGATGATGCAGGACCCCAACGAACAGTTCAACAGCAAGAGCCGAAGCAATAGGAGCAAGTCCCGGACGTGTAACAGTACATTGTTGGTCCAGAGTGCGGTTGGCAGTTGACTGCATGGGTAGCATAAGAGTTATTATTGAACTTGATAGATGCAAAACAAGTGTGACGCGTCATTTTTTTATTTTAAATTCAAGATATTACATCAGTTGGAGCAACCACATCATTGCAGAAGTAACAGCCCAATCTTTGCCCTCCATCTCTATTATTTAGGCCAAGGTTATCCATATCAGCAGATAAACCATTTACAGCTTCAGTTTTAACATCATGGGTAATGCTGAAAGGACCAGGTCCATGGCGCATAACTAAGAAGCTGTCAAACCCAAGAGCTGCAGTTATTGTAATCTGCAAACAGATGAATGTCATATCTTTAATATGAATAAAAGCTAGTGGAAACTGTCATAATAATTCTACCAAGCCGGGATATAAGCTCAAGGATATAGACCTTGTTAGTATTGGCACAAAGAAGTGTGGGGAGCCATCGACTTTCCCTTGTATCAGTTAACAAGAAAATTGCATCATGAGAAAGAATCAAATCAGTCAGGCGTCTACAGTCATCAAGAACACTATCTTCTTCTTGACAAGGCACTGGATGCCCAGGCATTGGTATAGCCATTACAACACCTTCTGCCGCCTGACATGAATAACAGAACAGATGCAGAGAATGAAAAAAGAATTTTAATTAGGTGGTTGAGCCTTGCATGCTAAGGCTACAGGACAAAACCAATTACCACGGCTGGAAATATCCTCTCAAGGCTTTTCACTGCTGCCATTGCTTTAAAATCACCACCATTGAGGCAGTCATCCAATGTATAAAGCGACTGCCTCAATGGATTAGACATTGCCACTCTGCCATTGTCAAGTAATGTAATTTTCCGGACACCCCAAGCCTGAAATATGCAAAACCTTTAATTTCGCATGAGATAGAATCTAAGATTATGATTACATTCTATCAACACTCACCATAAGCATGCGAGCAACCTGGCATCCAAGAGTACCTGCTCCTAGGAGAAGACACTTCCGAGAAGATAAGATGTCTAGGTTCAGAGATGGCAACTGACGCCATCTCATTAATTTTAAATTCAAATCTGCAGCAGATATGGCCAACCTGTAAAAGTAGCTGACAATTGCTCAGGAGAAAAGAAAAAAAGGGATAGTAGTACAGATTACAAAGGGACAATGCACAAAGCATACCTAGTTGGATCCATAGATTTAGCAAGGCTAATACACCTAGGTACTTTCCTCCCTTTGTTAAGTTCCCATCCCACTGCATTGGGAACACATTGATGATCCCCCCATCCTAAGCAAATATTTGCAGAATCAACCAACTGCCAAAATTCAAACTGTCTAAAGGGCTAATCTAACAATCAGAAATAGAAGTTCCCCAATATTTTCTGCTTTACCTTGTGGTACTGTAATCAATGCTTCACCAACAAGGGACAAGCCCAGATCTGTGAAACCACGGTTCTCTCTGTAGCATAAAAAGAGAACTGACTTGAGTTTCCATCTCGTTAAAATAAGTGCGAGGAAGTTGCGAAGAGGCCAACCGGGGTGGTTTTGAAGATGACATGGATCATAAAAACCAAATAGCAACTGCAAAAATAATGTCTAGTTGCTTGAGAAAGAAGCATCAACTATACCCATTTTGATAAATTATTCCAATAATTCATCAAAATAGCATTCCTAAAATCACAAACCAGCTTACTTCCACCAAAAAAAAAAATTGAAGTTATTGGCACAGACCTTTTGACCATCACCTTCGCAGGCTTCCCAGTCCTTCAGATGCCTAATAGTAGCACGTGAATTTGGAGCAATAGTGAGCAAAAAATATGGCACATCTGCAGCACACTTACATGATCAAGGTTTCCCAAAAAAAGACTTTTGAAAGTACAAAAAGAGAAACATACACAAATACAACTAATACCGGCTGTTAAGCTTGAGTTACGCCAATCACTACAAGCTGCTGACACGGATTCTGCCTACACATAGCAGAAAATTCATAACATTGAAACAGCAAACAGAAAAGATAGATTATCCTGTTCCTGGTAAAATCGCAATTCTGATTAGTGATCACCTCTTGTGAGCTAAACCATAGTGAAGCTGGCTTCAAATCAACAACGGTTGCTGGAGGGTCCAGCACCAGTGCAGGGAAAGCAAACCAGTAGTGAAAGCTCCATTTCTTCAAGTCTGCAAACGAGATAACCAGGAACCTTGATAATACTGTACTGTCCTCTACAGCTTTACCGGAGTGAATGTCCTCCCAAATCTAAGTTTCAACAAACAGCACAATCCTTATGAGATACACACACACACACTCTCTCTCTCTTCCAAAATCAAGTGAATTGCTACTACTGAGTACATACGTTACTATCTGAAGCACATATCTGATTGATGAAGAAACCCTATGAATGGTTTACCTTCTTTGCTTCTTGTTTGAGCAAGCTTTGTTTGTCAATGGTATAAAAACTTTCCAGTGTGTTTGAGTTGTAGAGGGTGCCTGGGACAGTGCATTTGTTGCGACTCCCACGGCTGATTTCTGCCGTTGATGACTGCTCATCGGAATCAGATGGTAAAGATTCCGTAAGAAGAGACAAATGATTTGACACTTGCAAGTGTGAGCAAGGAGCATAGAACCCTGCAACATTATCAGTTATAACTTTAGTTAAAAAACTTCAAAACCTTGCATTACAATAATTTTTCACTAAATCTGGAAACAAAAGGCTCGCAAGATTCACATTCAGTTATGGCAGAAGTTGTCAAACAAGGACCGAAAGAATATATTACTATCATGAGTTGGACTGAATTGAGAATAAGACAAAAAACCAAAAAAAGAAAATTCATTAATTTCTTATATAATAAAACGGATCATGATCAAATAACGCAGTCAATAGTGATAATTATCGATGAAGAAAAAGTACCGGTGATGGGAATGGGAGACTCGTCGATGCCGAGCTTGTTGAGCTTAAGAGAAGACAATCTGTGCCAGAAACCCTCGTCGACGGAGCTCTGAAACGGAGCGAATTGAAGTATAGATCCGCCCCCGCTCCCGCTCTCTCGTTTAGCGGCCATTACCGTTCGTTTTCCAGGTGATGTTTGTGAGCTTATTATGTTGTTTAATGAACGGAGGCAAGAAATTATTTAAGGATATCGTTGGGGAAAACGATACCGTGTCGGGTTCGGCACGGTTCCTTCTGTACGACGAATCCTTTTCCGTTTTGGTTATTTTATTTCGGCCTTTTAAGAGCTTGCCACGTCAGCACCCGCCATTTTGCATTTTGTCCTTCCATTTTTTTTGGGTAAATTGCATTTACTGTTTTAGGATGTGTTTGGGATTGAGGTGCTGTAGCTTTTAAACTATAGTTATTGTGAAAAAAAAATTGTAATTATGAAATAAAAGTTAATAATATATAGTAAATATAAATTTTAAATAATAATTTTATCAAAATTATTAAAGATATAATAAATTTTATATTACACAAGTGAAAAATTATATCAATATAGCTTAAAAGCTACAGCAGCTAGTGTTTACCAAACACTTTAATGCTGTAGCTTTTAAACTACAGCTGCCCAACCTCAATCTCAAACGCACCCTTAGTATTTAGTCTAACTGCGGTCAAATTTCTCTAGCCTGAAAAATTGTCAAAATAAGTTTCAAATGTAGTTTATTATCGTTGGGGAAAACGATACCGTGTCGGGTTCGGCACGGTTCCTTCTGTACGACGAATCCTTTTCCGTTTTGGTTATTTTATTTCGGCCTTTTAAGAGCTTGCCACGTCAGCACCTGCCATTTTGCATTTTGTCCTTCCATTTTTTGGGTAAATTGCATTTACTGTCTTAGTGTTTAGTCTAACTGCGGTCAAATTTCTCTAGTCTGAGAAATTGTCAAAATAAGTTTCAAATGTAGTTTATTATTTTCTCTTCATTACATTTTTTTTTTTTTTAGAGATATTTTCTTATAAACTATTAGTCGTAGTATTACAATTTATTTAAGGATAACATAAAGTAGATAGAAAGTTTTCGATATTCTCTACGTATGTATAAATTTTTTTATATATAATTTTTTTTCAAGGTTAAAAGATTATGTTCGTCTAAATTAGGTAAAAATTCAATAAATAAGAAAATAAATGTTAGAGTTGGAATCACCTTTTTTTGTTTTTTCTTTGGGGAAAATGATTTTAGTTATGTTGCTTGGATTTGTTCCTCTAAACGATGCTTTTAACCATTTAAATCTCAGAATGAAAGCAAAAGGGACTTGTATATCAACTGGCTTCCACAATTTTATTGTTGAGTTTTCATACAGTCTGATACATAAAAATACATCCACACGATCACCATTGCAGGGCCTTTGTGGTACAAGCAGCTTTGTCATCAGCTCTTTATGTAATAAAGTATGTATTTATATATATTACAGGAACAGTAATTTGGTTTTTAGAGGTCCATGACCGCACAGAAGCCAGTATCTATCTCCATATAGACAGTGCACATTGTCACCATCAACACTAACAAGGGATCTAAAGCTCTCGAGAAGACGAGCTGGAGGAGTCCAAAAAGGAGATCCTCTGCCTCTTGTTTGGAAGTGTTGTTCTCGGAGAGTATTCCGGCGAGGGAGAAGCTTTCTCCAACACAGAATTCAGGGCCTGCTGAACATCATTTGCAAGAGTTTGGGATGCCTCAGCATTCCCTTCTTTGCAGCTGGTAAAAACAATGACATTCTTCAACCGGCCTCCCAATGTTGATATTTCTGCCTTCAGCATCTTCAGCGGCAGGGCATCAAGAGCTTGTCTTAGATCAGACATTAGCTCAGGCCGGTACTCGCAGCAGATAGATGCCTTGTATAGAAAGTCTGCATCTCCGGCTTCCTCATCATTATATGGTTCAACTTTCACTTCATCAGCGTCGGTTGGGATGAGAAAACCTTTGCTAGCTTCAATTGCATTGGTTTTCAGTTCTTTTACTTGGCGAATGACTTCGGCAAGCAAGGTGGCCTTGTCCATCTATGAACAACAACCAAACCTCAGTTAGAACAGGCCACATAAATGATCTCAAGCTGTCACTATGATTATTACATCATAGCTTGCCAGGTTGACTCCTAAGCTTATTTTATTAGATAAGTAAATCATCATTTCAGTTTAAATATATGTAGATTTGCTGATCGCAGAAGTTTGTTTGTTCCTTGATTGAACTGCCAAACATGATAACTATTGATAAGTTGAGCAACAGACATTTAAGCCTCAAGTAATATATGCCAAGAAATACACCTCATAAGCATCTATAACAGCTAACAGAAGAGCTGGCATGTTGCCCCACAAAAGGAGGTAATCAATATAATATCACCACTTGTCAATTCGAAATCATATATGGTCTGCTACCAATTAAGCTTTGACAGCAATATAACAAATGTATGGTCATAAGTCATCCCATAAATTTATATGTTGTTTAACCACCATATGATCATCAAATTAGTTAATAATTAGGTTGACCTTTGCTAGGATGAAAGTTTTCAACCTTATTAACTATATAGGTGCCTTTCACTTTCACTCTAGCAAATGGTTTTTTTTTTTAAAAAAAAAATAAAAATTAGGATTGCTTCTGAGCTTTCACCAGTTGGAAGATCTTCATACATGATAACATAAAGAAACGCTGAAGGCGGCATAGCTGAATACTTTAGTTTCTAATCAACATACAACAGGTTCTTCAACAAATCCCTGGGATTGTTACCCCTTTTCCCGGCCCTTAGCTTGGCAGCGACCGCCTTCACTTTATTTTTGCAAACTTCTAACAAATTTCAATCCAAGAATTTTCTATAGACAAACTTGGACAAGTGATTTCAAAACAGAGAAACCAATTCACTCATTCAGAATCATGAACATCCAGCTGATAGAAAACCAAAAATTAAATGAATTAAAAGAAGAAAATCGATTAAAAAAAATCCTCAAATCAAAACTCTTATTTTCTTTTGTGAATCAAAAGGGAAATTGTATTCCGATAATCCCGAGCTAAAGAAGCTGTAAGGGAAATGAGGCTTCTCAGAAATATCAGAGTGCATGATTGTAGTTGTTATTACTTTTTTTTTTTTACCCTTAAAAAATTCTTGTAATTTGAATTCAGAAGACCAACCAAAAAAGGCAAATTGAAAAGATCCTAGGGCACAATTTAACTAAGCAAGGTGAATAATAGCAGACGTAGTTTCTTAAGTTCCCAAAATCTCGTTGTTAGCAAACCTGTATAACGAGTCATATTTTTTCGCTTTCTGAAAAACAAAAGGAGGCCGAGTAATCCTCAAGTTTTGTGATGAGCTCTAAACAATGAAAATTGTGAGCTTGGTGTTATTTTCTCCTCTTAACATTCTAGGCAACCAAACGTGATATTCCTCAACAGAAAATAAATCTTATACAAAATTCATCAGCAAGCATTTCTACGATTCAAAGAATGCTTACAAGCTAATTATAAGCATCCACATCAACCCCCGCTTCATCTAAATCGTCATAAAACAAATTTTGTCAAAGGTTCAAAGATCAAATCAACGGGCTAAAATAATTAATTAAGCACATCAATAGCAAAAACTAACTAATATAATTATATAAACCTACATGGAAAAGAAATAACCTTTCCGTTGGGAGGTACGAGACCACGGAGTGTATCAAGATGAGCATTGATCCTCTCTCTTCTCCTCCTCTCTGCTTCACTATGATTTTTCAAAGCAACCATAGCCTTAGCCTCAGATACTTCCTTCTTTCCCACTTTAGCAGGAGCCTTCACAAGCTCGCCTCTTACGCTATCCAACACCAAAGACTGAGGAATCGATCCCCCGCGCAAATTAGCTCCATTAAAACCACCTAAAAATGGATCATAAAGCTTACTAAAACCACCAAAACCTTGCCCAAGTGGAGAATTCTGATCAAAAGAATATGCAGCCATTGTGAGTTTGTTTCTGACAAAGGTTACTACAGGGTTGTTTTACGACCGAAAAATGAAAAAGAAGAGGAGACCAGGAGGGCGAATGGTGGGAGCAAACCAGAAAGAAAGTTTTTGGTCAGGGAAGTTTGGCTTGTTACAGACTTTGATGATGTTGGTAGAGATTCTTCTTCTTCTTGATCTTATGGTGATATATTCCATTACGAAAAAAGTACAAGCTTTCAAGGTGTTTAAAGAAGATGATCAATTGGAAAACATCCACATTTTCTTCTTGAAGCTCTTGAATTCAAGCATTTCTATTGTTTTTTCTTTGGAAAACGTGAGATTCTTGGAGGGTTTTTGTATATAAACAAAGACAGATACTTCTAAAACTTTGAATCGAATCAAGACTTTGTGATTTCAATGAATATTCAAGACAAAAGAGACAAGATTACTAGTCAAATTAAAGAGTTCACGGAGAACTTTTGATTTTGAAGAACAAGAAGAAGACTTTTTCGTTAGAGATAGCAAGGGCAGTCACAAAGTTGCATTATATATACAGATCCAAATTATATGAATGATTGAAATGATCAAATTCATTTAAATAATTTTGAGTTCTTTTTGGCAGTTTTTGAGTAAGTATGTGGTGGGGAAACCCTACAAATAAGTGGTGACTGTTGAGGGATTATACAAACAAAATTTGAAGTCAAATGAATAAAATTGGTGTTTAAGTAAAAAATTTATCATTAAACGATAAGTACTATTTTGATGTGACAATGACCAATAATTGAATCTTAAGTCTAAGAAAAATGAAGTCTAAAAATAATAATGTTTGACATTCAAGAGCTTCTTACTTCAATTGCTTATTATTAATTATGTGCTTGTGATATTGATATGTTTAGGTGTGGAAGTCGTAGAGTTAATAACCATGCTTACGCAATTCAAAAAGTGTATTTAGCATATGTTCTTGCACTAAGAAACTAATACTTCTGAGTACTAGTTTTTTCATGAGAACTAAGTTTATATGGGGATTACATATGATTGTATAAATTTAAATTTATTTATACAAAGAGATTAATAAACTTAAGACTGAACATTAATAAAGATTGGCTTAAATATATAAAAAGATATTGAATAATGATATACCTATAAGTTTTTATATAAGCCAATTTGAGATTGTAGTGGTTGATGAATAAATTATTTCTGTTGTGCGGATTAAATAAGTTACTGATTAAAAAAGTTGACTGATATTTGTAAACTGTGTTGCAATTGATGTGTGTTTGGAAAAGTATAGTACATACGTTTGCTAAATTTTATTAAGAAAGTGTTGTTTTATTATATAATTAGTAAAATTGAAATAAATTTCAATTACCTTTTATTTATATATTAGGATTTATAGAAAATAAGATATAACTGTCTTTTGTTAAAATATTATGGTTATAATAAGAACTTTACAAATGTGTGAAGACTTATTTGATTCATACTTTCAAAAATTAATGTCAAAATAGAGAAAATTATAAAATATGCCGCTTTTAAAAGAATTTTACCATACGTCATTTTTGCCAAAGAGTGATGATACAACCACAAACTTATCTTGTACAAACTGATTTGACATTAATTAATTGGTTGAATGAAAATATAAAATAATAAAAATAGATCATGTGGGTCAATAAATATTTAATTCAACCAATTTTATCATGTTACATAAGTTTGTACAAAATAAATTTGTATAAAAGTTTGTGGCTATATTATTACTTTTTGCCAAAACTAATGAAAGAAGCCACTTATAGCTTTCCTCAAATCCCAAATGGACCCATAAATTATTTGATAGCTTACAAAATATGAAGGATTGGTTGGATAAAAATATCACAAGGTCCGCATTTCTTAAATGCTTCTACTTTTTAATCAATTCAAATTCATATAATGTAAGTTGTTAGCTCAACTTATACCAGGTATTCATTTAATAATAAAGATACACATCCTAAATTTTTTAATCCTAAATTTAATCTCAAATGACGTGTCATTAATTGAATTGTTGGTAATTATTGACAAGATCCAAGTAAATTAATTGTATTATCTCACCAACCAATTGATGAATGCTACATCATTTAAGATAATTTTTTGAGATAAAAAAATTGAGATGTGTATCACTGCTTATTCATTTAATTATTAATAATTGTATCATTATTAAAAGATATTTTAATAGGACTAAACTTCTACATTTATAATTCATTTCTAATAGTCCATTTGGTTAGGCATTATTTATCTATTGGATATATGTTGATTTGGAACTCTCAACTTCTTTGTCATTTTTTGGGCACAAAGCATGTGTTTTCTTTTGATGTCTTCTTAATTATGGCCAAAAGACAAAATAATATTTGGACGTCAAGAAAAGCTGCCCCATCACTTTATGAAAGCCAATCTTCTCTTATCAGGCATTAACAACTTCCATCGACATCAATATTCAACAACAATTGATTAAAAACGACATGGGCGAAATCAAACCTTTGCTTCAAGAAGCTCATTGTATTTTATTGGGAAGACTTGCTTTTAATAGGTTATGGCCTTCTTGCCTTGTCATCGTCTACTCTTGAAGCGGTCATTAGTTTCCAACAATAGCACTTTCTCATTTTAAAATCAAAATAGGGTTTTGAATTGATGGGGTTCGTCTAGATTCAAGTAACTGAAGATAAGACCATCAAATTAAATTATCACGAGTATTTGTCTAAACTTTCTTTCATTAATCACCCACCTTTTTTAAATTTTTATATTATTAACTTATGTTGAAATATAGCACAATGTGTTTTGTCCACAACTTAAAAAAATGCATTTCCCAATATATTTAAATTCAAGAGCTTCAGATTTTATTTCTCCTTGAATCCTGACTTGTTTGCATCAATGACCACAATTTATTATAATGGTTAAAGTCTCTTCATATGTCATAATTTATCCTGATTTCTAATGCTATTAATTTACGGTTGGGTGATTCTTAAGTCCTAATCTTTATTTCAAAAAATTTCGTGAGTTCCTCACTTTATCTATAATCACAATCACACAAAAAGAAGTCGGTAACTCAAGTGTTGTAAGAAATAAGATCTTAAAGAAAAGTTATAACTATTAACCATTGGAGCTTTCTTAATTAAATATTCACATTTATATTAATTATTGATCGAAAACTATATTAAGAATCTAGTTAGAATTACTGCCCACATTTCTGGTTTTTTGGGGGGGTGGGGGGAGGGGGGTGTGAACTCTTGTATGTCCCTTGAAAATCACCTGATAGCCAACTCTCGTGTTAACAAAGATTTCTGTTTATTTGATTATTTGATGGCAAACTACTGACACTTTAACTAAATTTTATAAATGAAATTTGAAGGGTAATTGAAAAGGTTATTTAGATTAAACACATAAAGCTTACGTTTTACTATATATATATTTTTTGGTTAAACCACGAGGTATCCTGGGTAGGGCTCCAACGTTTTACTATATATATTAATTACGTTGAATGTTGAAACATAAAAACATTTTTTTCCTATTCAAGTGACTTTATCACATCACAGTGCCATTGAGGCACTCAAGCATTGGCTCTCACTAAAGTGAGGTTCCCCCAAGTGGGGACTCTACTACCCCGTCGTTTCTCTCCTTAAGTATATAAGTAAGTTGAAAATATTTATTTACAGTAAATATTTAATTCTTTAATATTAATGAGGATAAAAATGTAGGTTTATATATAAAAAAAAATGTTAAAAATAATTAAAAAAAAAAAACGTACTATAACATATATTGCCTATTTGGTACGAGCCAAATGTTTTTAGTTAATTAATTAATTAATTAATTATTTTCTTGAAAGAAGCCAAGTCACTTTTCGAAAATTCAAAAGATAAAGAGTCAGAGTTCGTCCAACTTGGTCTTCTCTCAAAGGATCCAAACACATTATTCAAACTCGTCTTTGTTTCATCCAAAATAGACTACACAGACTACACGTGCTCGAGCACAAATAACCATGCTTCGAGAGGAAAAAAACTAGTGGGACGACGCTGAGTTAGCAAAGTAATAATGGGTGATTTATTGATATTTTTAATATTAGATTTAATGCCGACGCTGTAATGAGAGTTACTGATTCTACTGCATGATTAGAGTATCATTTTGGACGACTGTCTCATTATCTTGGTTAGAACATAAGCCCTTCTCGCATTGAAATGGTGGGATATAACTTCAGGAGACTTTGAAGTGTATTTATTTTTTAAAGAGTAATATGTCATATGTGCACAAAAAAAATATTACATAATTACTACGTGATAAAAGATTTAGTACAAGATAAAAACTACAGTGAAACTTCAATAAATTAACAGTCTTAATTGAGGGATATAGTACAAGATAATTAAGAGAAGATTTTTCTTCCACATGAAGCCAAACAACGTTCTTGGCCGTTCCCATGGATTTCTTTTGGTAGTTTATAATCATTAGGGCTTGATTTTCCAAAGAGCATTGGCGTTATTGCTGTTTAGCAGAAGGGGTCGGGGCCTTCAGCTATGAAATTCTATGTTCAGGGTAAAGAGAGAAGTGGAGCCGGAATTAATTCCAGTTTTGCTGTCCATCAGGTTTATATCTTTCTGATCTTCCATATCCCTTCATTATATAGCAAACTGGCATGACATTTAAACATCTGACAAGCAGAAATGCTGAATGTCTATAGTCTTGTTTTTCTTGAACAAGAAGTTGATGGTAGGGCCACCTATATATGTTGCCTTGGGTCGGTCAATTGCTTAGGGTTCGCCTTTCACCTTTTCCACTGGGACCATTACATTGGAGCAGGAGTACAAGAGCGACATTTTTGGGGAATAGGTAAGCTCAGTAGCTTATGTGACTATAGCAAAGACGTTCTCTTATTTGATTCATAAATTTTATGTTCTCTCACTATGCTTTCACGCGGGATTGTAGCCATATTGCTAGGTGCTGTTCATGGAGTTGTGGAGTCCTTATTCAGAAAGTACACTGAGAATGGAATGAGTGAAGATTCGGCTTACAAGAAAACCTTTGAGTGCATAACCGGAATTGTACCATAGATCATCTCAGCGAAGGTTTATTTTTTCTTTTGGTTCACTCTCTGTTTGTTATTATTTATTTATTTTGGTTGGGAAAATGTACTTGTTTTCAACTGATTTTGGGGTAGGAAAAGTCAAACCAATCTAGAACAATAAATTTATATTTTTGTGGGAGATGGGGTACCTCACTAGTTTATTGTGTGCGGTGCGGTGTATCTAAGATTTGGGGGAGGTGAGAAAGGGAGAGAGAGTGGTAACAATGGTGAAAGGTTTAGAACTAAGAGAGGTATCCTTCGAGATGGGCTCCACACCTGCAAAACAGTGAAATAGAGGTTAGAGGTGAAGCCGGGGTACCCCGGCGTTCACACTCCGACGCTCAAGTTAGCAAACTCGAGCTTTTGTGGTAAAGAGAGCTAGCTAGCCCTCTGTAAATTAGGGTTTAAGGTTGAAGAAAACCTATTTTCTGGAGTGTGAGTGTTTTTGGGCGAATCAGAGCATGATGGAGAATGAAACCTAGGCACCTTTATATATGGAGTACCTCAGCTGCCACGTGGCGTACTCTTTTTGGCTAACGTCATTTTACCTCTTTATAATTGTTTTTGGGCCGTTATTTGCATGTTCGCGGCGTATCTCATCTTTTGGAAACGTGGCGCGCGTTGGCGAGTGGTCCAGGGTACCTCTGCAGTAGCTGTCGGGTAGGCGGCTAGGGACCACTGTCCTTGGGACAGTGTCCTTCACTTTTGGCAGAGGTAGCAGGCGGCTGTCCCTCCTTTTAGCACGTCGCTTTTGATTCCTAATTCTGACAAAATCAAATGATATCTTTTAGGAGGCGAAGACGTTTCTCATGGCGGATATTTTCGGTGGATTCTCTCACATCCGCTTTGCCGGGTACCTCGAGTTACGTGGGGTACCCCCTATTACGCGGGGTACCCCTATTGGTATGGGGTACCTCTATTTGTATGGGGTACCTCTATTTGTATGGGATACCTCTAATTGTGCAGGGTACCTCTATTTATACGGGGTACCTCAAGTCATGCCGGGCACCTCAGATTATGCAGGGTACCTCCGATTGTGCTGATATCATTCCATTGGCTGACACGTGGCGCTCTATTACCTTTCCTATTTTTCCCTCAAACAGTACTTATTCAGTTGACTAGTTTTGATCTGTTTGAATGTCTGTACTTTGACAGGGTTTGTTGTTGGCTGTGTACAACACATTGTCTGAGGACGGCAAAAAGGAGTTTAAGGCTGGCTGCATAAAGCGGCTCGTATGATCATCCTATGCATATCTTGTATGAGTGCTATACATATAGAAGTTGCCGGTGGGAGTGAGATTCGTGGTGCAGTCTTGGCTGGTCGCTCATTTTATGTGAGTTTTTTTTTTTTTTTTAATATTGTTATACATGATTGTTACTGATATTATATCAGGTATTACAATTAATATTTACAAACAGATTTTACAATTGAGACTTTCTTCGTGGCATGTACTCCTCTGAAGCGCTGCCAAAATTCTTTAAGCCCTCTCAAATATTCAAGAGTTGTCCACTCCACTCACATTTCGTGAGGGATAGACTGGCTCCACTCAATTATTTGATAATTGAGGGAGGATTGTAAACAACTTCCATAAGTATTTTTATGGAGGCTCAAACCCTTGCACTTACAATGTTGAGTGAAGTGCAAGGGTTCTCCCACTGGACCAAAGATCCATTAGTCTCATTTTATGTGAGTTGATATCACTGTGTGGGAGGGATTTATAATTTTTTTTATTATGCTTTAAGACATTAAAGCTAACCAAAGTGGAAAGTTGGTGAATGTGTTCGTGAAACTTGGCTCCTGTGAAAAACAAGGAGATTCACCTGAATTATCGACGATTATATATGTTGAAGATCCGGCCACCGAGTGTGTGCGACCTGCGGACCTATACTATATTATTAATTTTTATGTCTGCGAGTATATGCATGTATGATAATTGATTTTCCTTTATATTTTACTAAAATATTTGGTTTCATTTACTATATATAGTTAAATTTATAACTATAAAAACTAACTTCTACTCTATTCCATGAATGACTAAATCCCACCTTATTTTGGGGTTGTAATGTTTAGGAAACTAAGTAAAAATTGTAGCATTATCGTTTGATTCTAGTAAAAATCTTTTAGAAGTCAGAGAACTAGTGCTGTGTCCACTACCCACCACTCGACCAATTGAGTGGTATGCAAAATCTTACATAATTAATAGAAGATCCAATTATTACATATACCACTAAGGTATTATATCCTATAATCTGATGGTCAAAAGTCAATAAAATACTACGACCGTGAGATACTGTATCTACGCACTGTGTTTGTATATAGTCCCGGGCTCACCGTAGAATTAACAAATTTTCTTTTATTTATTTTTAGAAATTCAAAACCAATAAAAACAAGCGGACTTATGGGTTTCGCATCGCTCGTGTTAACTAACCCAAACCCGCTCCGATCGCCAAAAAGGCGGATCTTTCGGACCAGGTCAAGCAAATTAGCTGGCGGGCTTCAGCCCAAATTCAGTCCGTCGCATAAAAAAAAACTCTCAAAATGGACTGGCGTCGTGTAGAAACTAGAAAGGCTTGCCATAGCCGCCTCCAAATAAATAGGATCAAAGCAAAAGATTTTCAAGATGGGAGTGAATAATGAATGAATGACGCAGGCGCAGCAGCACCGTCGCTGAGTCTGGCTCTAGCTGAAACTTGAAAGAGTTCCTCCGAACAAGGTACCTCCATCCATTCCCTTAAACTTGAAACTTCTGGTGCTCAAGTATTTCAAGTATCTTAAATGCGATTTCAACTAATCTATTGTACGAAGCTTCGAAACAGGAATTTCTTATAACAGTTTAAACGCCTAAAAAAATTGTGTCTGAAACGAGGTGGGCGCGATTACTTGTTTAGTTAATTGCTAGGTTACGCGAACAATTTCGACAAATATTATTATTTTTGTGGGTGGTGGATGTCTTTGATATTTCTTTAGGTCTTGGGTTTAAGTTAATTTGGGTACATATTCTTCTATAAATCAGCAACGTAAAAATACAATAAGTTAATTCATTGCAGAAAGATGGAGATGGTAGTACCTCTTTTCTAAATGGTTTTCCCAAAATTGAATAATGAATGAAAACTTAACAGAGTTGATTCGATGATCAATTTGCGAAAAGAGGTTTGGGTGATAAAAAAGCACAACTAATGATGTCTATTTGGAATTTTTTCCTGTGATAATTTTCTTAGTATTGGGGGCTTTTGGCACTAATATTTTGTTGAGCATTGAAAATATCAATTAATTATATGATCCTCTTCTTATTATCGTTCCACTTAAATTTTCTTTCTGCCTGTGAAAAAAAAAAAAAAAAAAAAAGAATAGTGCCAAGTTAGAATATATGGCCTACTTGCAAAGTAGTAGCATTTAAACATTTAAACTTTAGAACAACATAAAATTTACTTCCATGATTCAAAACGCTACAGAGATGGTATGCAGAGAATACTAGTTCAAACAGAGATAAAAGTTCTTTTCCTGATGTTAAGACTTAGTTGGAGTTTATATTTCCCTTCAGTACTAAAATGTTACTGCTTGAAATTTAAAATATTCAAAGCCAAAGACAAATCTACAAGTCATGTAAGAAAAATCATTAGCTTAAGTTTATCAAATTCACCATCATCATCAAAATCCCATCATCGATTTCATCTAAACAGCAGTTAAAGCGAGGAACTGAAGGTAAGTACCTTTTGATGACGGCCGTGAAGCCGTAGCTTGGCAAATAGCAAGCACAGTCGGCGATTGACTGGCAACAACCGTGGTGAGCGATCCAACAAACAGCACGCGTCACGCGGCAGCAGTAACAGAAAGCAGCGGTGTCAAGGGGCGGCCGTTAAGCCTGTTTGCAACGGCAGCGTGTGTTTTGCATTGAAAATTAGAGTTTTTCCTTGGCGTTCTGGTCTCTGTGCTCTGTTTTGTTTTGATTTACTTTGTTTTCATTTTTTTAAATAAAAAAATGAAAAAATTCAGGTCCAGAATCCGGATAAACGGGTTCACGGATCCTAAATGTAAAAGACATAACCGAGTTGGACCAACAAAAGGGTACTTTTGTAAAAATAGTTGGAAGGGGTAAATGGGTCTGTAAAGGGAGGCAGGCTCAAAGTCCATAAAATGGAACAAGTCCATAAACATGTTGCAAATACAACCCAAAGGGAAGACGAATTCATCGAAACGACTCTACTTTTCCCACTTATTTTCTAAGCATCCAAACACAAATAAGAAAATTAAGCATCTATAGAACATGATGAAGCTTGCTTTTGGGTCCATCAATTCACATAAAGTTAAAAGTTCTTTATATCATGTATTTGAAAGGCTAAAATGCATTTTAATTGAAACATATTCGCAATCATAAACCAACACCAATACTGATTTAGAATAGCAATAACAAAAATTAGTGCAGTGAAACAAAAAAGAAACAAATTATCATTTAACTAAAGCAGGGAAATACCTTAGTAGGAATTAATCGAGCTTCATTAACGTTAAAATGTTTCGTAAAACTTCAAAACTTAATGGTGGAAAATCAAAATTGCCGACTAGCACAACAAAAATTTGAAAATGGTTATTTGCAATACGCAAATTTGCTATCTTATTCATCGAACAACATACAAATATTACAAATACTTTCAGTTCATGGACAACAAGCAATTGTTAATTAAACTATCATATCAGTCTACTAATAACTCAAAATTATTTGTTCAAATTACACAAATCGAATCATTTTCAGATCATTCAAGTTAATATCAAGTGCTTCGAATTACAATAACTAGAGCAATTCAAAAGCTTTTATTCTTTTATACGTCAATGGTTCCGAATAAAATAGTGTTAGAGCAGTTGGTTGTTTTTTTGTTTTTGTTTTTGTTTTTGTTGCGGGGGTGGGGGTTGTGAGGATAAGAAAGGGTAGATTTATTAACAACATTCAGCCACCTATTTCAGCATCTGTCTGTCTATCAACTATCTAAGTGACTAGATGAGCTATTGGCTCATACAAGACTGCAAGTAGCATCATCGCTCAATTAAAGCACTTGTCTAAACGACTTTTGTGCAGCTGAAAAGCAGGAGTCGCCCAGGCTCCACAGCTGCACTGCAAACCTGCCCAGTTGAAGGAACCTAGCCGGGCCTTGCACCCCATGCACTGAAGTTTCTCTCCCACAAAACCTTCTTGTACGGATTGCATCCACTTCATGGACTCCACAAATAAGGAGGAGCATTCTGCTGGTTCGTTTTCCATCTCACTTCTCTTTTTCCGTTTGAAGCATTGTTCTCCTTTTCCTTGCTCATGGGGAACTATGTTCTCCTCTGAAGCAACAAGTCTTCGACATTTTTTACAGCGATATATGGCCTGGGGATTTGCAACATGTTTATGGACTTGTTCCATTTTATGGACTTTGAGCCTGCCTCCCTTTACAGACCCATTTACCCCTTCCAACTATTTTTACAAAAGTACCCTTTTATTGGTCCAACTCGGTTATGTCTTTTACATTTAGGATCCGTGAACCCGTTTATCCGGATTCTGGACCTGAATTTTTTCATTTTTTTATTTAAAAAAATGAAAACAAAGTAAATCAAAACAAAACATAGCACAGAGACCAGAACGCCAAGGAAAAACTCTAATTTTCAATGCAAAACACACGCTGCCGTTGCAAACAGGCTTAACGCCCGCCCCTTGACACCGCTGCTTTCTGTTACTGCTGCCGCGTGACGCGTGCTGTTTGTTGGATCGCTCACCACGGTTGTTGCCAGTCAATCGCCGACTGTGCTTGCTATTTTGCCAAGCTACGGCTTCACGGCCGTCATCAAAAGGTACTTACCGTCAGTTCCTCGCTTTAACTGCTGTTTAGATGAAATCGATGATGGGTTTTTGATGATGATGGTGAATTTGATAAACTTAAGCTAATGATTTTTCTTACATGACTTGTAGATTTGTCTTTGGCTTTGAATATTTTAAATTTCAAGCAGTAACATTTTACGCTGTACAAAAATTACACATTGGTTGAAAAAATATTTTTTCAGAAATACCAAATGAGTCAGATTACAATTATCACATTATATGTACATAAATTAGGACGCTTTAGTGCAAAGTTTGGGACTTCTATTTGATTAAGTTACTTATAAGCGATTTTTGTTGTTTTTGATGGTTGTAAAGCTTAGTGGTGGTGTACATTTTGGACAAAACCGAATCATAGATAACGAGAAATTCGAGATGGGAGATACTAGGGATAGTGTGAGCTTGAAGAGAATTGTGTTCGTAACAGTCGGAACAACATGTTTTGATGCTCTTGTGAAAGCGGTGGATACTTTAGAAGTAAAACAAGAGTTGACAAGAAGAGGATATACCCATCTTCTCATTCAAATGGGTCGAGGAACCTATGTACCTACTAAGGTATTTCCCTGATGGCAATTTGTTTCTTTTTTGTTTCACTGCACTAATTTTTGTTATTGCTATTTTAAATCAAATGTAAAGTAGTGTTTTGTGAGGATGAAATGGAGATTCTAAATAGTGTTTTATTGAGGAGTTTGAATTTGTTGCTTTATCATAGAGTCAAAAGGTTTTTTTTTTTGAGAAGCTTCAAAGAAGTGTAGTTTTGTGTTATATGAATAAAAGCTTCAAAGAAGTGTAGTTTGTGTTATATGAATTAGGCTGCTGTATCATTAAGTGGAAGCTGTCACGTTTTTGCTGAAAGCCTAGTGGTGAAATTTACAAACGGAATTCAAATGTTTGTAAAGCTCATTAAATTTTGTACTACAGGTGGGTTGAAAAGTTAAAGAAAGCATTGCATTAAGTTGCTGGGTTATTGCTTCCTTGAATTTAAGTTGAACAAGTTCAACAGTATATATGATGTTTTGTGATTTCATGCAATTCTCTGTAATGGGTGGAATTAAAATATATTGAAAGGTACAAGAAAGCAATAAATATTGGAATTTATCAGAATCCTCTAAAGAGGATTTGTGCTTAGAACAATTAGGTTTCAGCGATTGAGCTATTGAAGATTTGTGCCGTCAAGCCTTAGATTGAGGTTAATGCTATACTTATAATATCAACTCTAGGAGTATTGAGGTTAATGCTATACTTATAATATCTCAACTCTAGGAATTAGGGGGAAGGAGAAAGATGCTTGCATTTCTAGTATACGAAACAAACCTAAGAGCTCCAACATAGGGGTTATGGAGTTCTTCCATTACCGAAATTTTATAGGCGCTAGGTATTGTTATTAGGAAGAGCAAATCCTTTTGTTCATTTGAGGTTGTTGAGTGATTAGGACAAGTAAGAGTCATAGTAGGAGTATCAGTCTAGGTTCCTTTTTATAGTTTGATTAGGATTTGCTTTATATTTTGTTATTTAAGTCATATTCCTTTTCTTATAAGGAATTATAATTTTATTAGGAATAAGATAATCCTAACTAGTATAAATAGGTTTGTTATGCTTGTTTCTTTACACAAGCTTTTCATTAATAATATTCAGTATTTCTCAATTGAGATATTTCTACTTTGTGAGAGCCCCTCCTTCTTGAGTTATCAAAAACATACGCTAGAACGAAATCTACTATCATTTCTGCCCGGCGTCATTGAGCCCTCGTTTTCTAAACAAATTTGACAATGACTCCACACATGAAGTTTGGTTTGTAGACCAAAGCCAAATTTGATCTGATGGCAATTAACTTGATATAAAATGATAAATAATCTGCCATATATTGATATTGTTGTTGTAATACCACCATTTATTAGTTGAATCTGCCAATGATTTGTGTATAATTTTGTCCCAGCTCTGTTGCTGCATTAACAAAATCCACTTTAGTAAGTTGTATTTAAATGGAAATTAAAAAACATTAAGATTGTTATTTTTTAGTCCAAGAGATTGATTTTTTTTCTTTTGATTTACAATTTTGCCATTGCCATGATATTATCAAAATTCTGATGAGTTTATTCTGTAACAGTCCCTTGGAGAAGACGGCCTCATGGCTGTAGACTACTTTACTTTTTCGTCAAGCATTGCAGACCATCTAAGGTCTGCATCTCTTGTAATCAGTCATGCCGGTAAATTCTTGACAGATTGCTTCATTTTCCTTGTCTCCTTTTATCTTAATTATTATTTTTAATTTCCTCCTAAGATTTAATACTCTCTCGCTCTTTCATTATGCTACATTGCTTCTTTATTATTCATGTTGACAGATTGCTTCATTTTCCTTGTCTCCTTTTATCTTAATTATTATTTTTAATTTCCTCCTAAGATTTAATACTCTCTCGCTCTTTCATTATGCTACATTGCTTCTTTATTATTCATGTTGACCATATCAAATCCACTGGGCATTGTTTGGAGAGAAGCAGATGATAATTTTGTAAACACTTACCATTTTATTTGATTTGCAAAGATCTATAAATATCAGAAAAATGTGGGTTAAAAAAAATCAGAAAATTGGGCACGTTGTTAGCTAGATTGTTCAAGGAGATGTCATTACCAGCCATAAATGTCTTAAACACAAGAAATGAATCCATGAATGGTGATGTTTGTGCCATCATCTACTCTGCTCCTCGACTTCTATCCTATTATGAGTCAATGACCTTGTCTTACTTCAGTGGTTTTGCCCTGATGGGAAGACAACATTACTAGCTCAGAGACTCCTATGGTCTATGGCTGACAACTGCTGATTTTTGAGTTTGAATCCTAAATAAATCGATTGGGCTTTTTCTATATTCAAATGGCGTAGAACCTTGTCATATGATGAGTATAGAGCAAACATATTTACATAACTTTTCTCCTTCTTAGATGTGTATGCTTGGTGATCCCTTCTTTTTTTCTCCTTTTGAGAAGAGTGCATTCTTGTGCGATCTCAGCCAAATTATCTTTACAATTCATTCAGTAGTAAGAATTGAACTCAGTATCCTTCCCATCACATTGTTCTTTTTTTATTGCACTTTGACAACAATAAAATAGCATAAATTCCCAAAAAACAAAGCCCCCAATTTATGGATCATGGTCTGCAGAGCAAAATTAGGCAAGTTCTGTTAGGTTAGGGTACTATACTAGAGTATAGGCTAGTTTTCTCCCTCCACCTCATCTCACTGTCCTCTCCTTTCTTTCGTTGCTTTTACAGGCAGGGGAAAACAGATATTAGCACTCTAGCCAATAGGCTTTATTTATTTTAGGCCTGATGTCATGAGATAGTGCAATTGCTGTCATTTTAACTAAAGTTCTTGATGTGTGGGAAAGAATGAAACAAACACAAAGGAGCAAGATCCTAAAATAATTCTCTCTTGTGTTGCAGGGTCAGGGAGCATATTTGAGACCTTACGGCATGGTAAACCTTTGATAGTGGTGGTGAATGAAGACTTAATGGACAATCATCAGAGTGAGCTAGCAGAAGAACTAGCAGCGAGGAAGCATTTATATTGTGCTCATCCTCAATCCCTTCATCAGGTTATAGCTGGTATGGATTTGGAGTCTCTCCTACCATACCAACCTGGTGATGCCACACCAGTTGCCAAGCTTATAAACAGATTTCTAGGTTTCCCTGATGATTGACGAGATTACAGACTTAATGTTGATTAGAGAAACAACTAGGCAGGTGTTATACTTTTTTTTTTAATCTTTTTCTCCTCGCCATACACTGAATTATGTGATGAGGTATACACAGTGTTGTAGGGCAATTCAATATCCTATAAAATTATTTAATGAGTGAGTGTCTCCCCTTGGAATTGTACAGAATTTTTCTACAACTAAATTCTTTTAATAGATGTTGTAGATCCATATTGATGGATCAATTAAATAGCCAAAATAAATGTTCGGTTAAGTTTATCGTTAGGTAGGTGAAGATAACATGATATCATATCTTGATGACATGCACATATGATAGAGAGGCTTTAACATGAGATTGTATGAGTATTTTTGCCATCAGTCTGAAGTTGGCCCTGCTTGAAGTTAATTTCTGTGCCAGTCCAAATCTATTAGTACCAAAATGCAACTGCCACTTGACCTGTGTGGCTATCAGATGAGCAATTACATAATTTCACCCCTCAGAGGAGCGGTTTGGATGAGAAATTATAGATAGAGCTGAGAGATAGTGTCCTATCCCACAAGAAATTGACATTTTACTGACAAGTCTATGCAATGTCACTCTCATCTGTGCTAAAGTGAAACAGGGGAGATGAAGTTCATAACTTCATTTATAATTGGGATGAAATGGTAGATAGGTTAAGGACAACATTGTGGACTAATATAGATTATTTCATAATTATATTTTGGCTTAAGCTTAACTTGTGTCACCATCATTGTGGCAGATTCTCTAGTGAAAATTTTTCTTACTTGAAGTGATTAGAGGATTGAAATCTTCACTCATTGGGAGGAAACTTCCCATGTCGTAAGGGGTTTTTGTCTGGACTCATTTGGTTAAAAAAGGCACCCCATATTAGCAAAGGGGTAATTGCTCCTTTTGCAATTGTCGTGGCTTCGCAGTAAAGTAAAAAACTATGCTATGCTTTTGTAGTTTAATTAATGTTAATCTGGACTTGAGAGTTATTTAAAATATAACAGCCGATTTTGCTGCTGAAATTCTAATGTGTAAGTTGACAGGTTTTGCTCCATGTGAAATTTGCATACTTGTCTCTTCCAGCTAATTACAATGACAAGGATTGAACTTCTCTAAGCCTTGTACAAACATAATAATGTAGACAACGGAAACGGAGGCGAAAGCTTAGAAGCTAGAAAACCTAAAATGGGAGAGATTTTTGAAGTGTGCAACGCTCCAAAGTTGTATGAGTCCTAGTTTCTAAGCAACAAAACTGAAGTTGAGTGTCAAGCGGACAAGCAGCTATAGGCCAAAAAATATTAAATGAGCTGGTGCCCGATAAGATTATCAATTTGACAAAATGGGTTTGGTCGTTCGGGGACTAGTAGCAGCTCATGTGAAGTTAAGTGCTCCCTCAATAAATGCTGCCATGGATTTTACAAAAGCAACAATTTTTGTGAGCTTTCCGGTGAATGGATTTCAGTTATCCTCTTCTCTTATCAGAAAATTTTCCAATCGTGATGATGAGAATGGATAGTACTGCATATCAAACTTTTTAAAATTTTTAAAATTTACTTGACAGATGAATATAAGTTGATTCAGTTAATAAAGTTTTTCTAGTGCAATAGATTTTGTCATCAAATTCTACTCATATCAAGATTAAGATGTGGGATATGATTGGATGATCAATTTTTACCCTTTGGAATCTGATTAGATTAGTATCTGAACAGAAGTGATAATATAATCAGAAATTTATGCATCATTCAACGGCAGATGTAGGAAATGTTTCCTTTCCAGAATCTGTATGTGGAGGGAGGCAAAAGCGTAAAAGAGTTAGTGAACTTGATTGGGAAGACCTTATTATAGAAACCCTCCTGCTGCATCAGGTGCAAGAAGTGGAAATTGAGACAGGACATTGCAAGGCCTTGCTGGACTTGCATGTGTTTTAACTCTGGGGTCATGTGAATATTTGAGCTTGGGGAGCAAATTTTTCCCTTTTTTTGTTCAAGCAATCATTTATTTTTACTTCTGATAAGGGAGCACGGTGTAAAGTACTTATGTTAACGACTGCTTTTTTGAAGAGATTTTAGGGAGCAATTACAGTTGTAAACTTTTGCAGCTACGAGAATGTCAAATGTAAAAGTAATTAATATAATTACAAATCTAATTATTTCGAAGGCCATTAATATCTGATTCAATTCATTTAACTTAGTATATTGAGCAGCTAATCAAAGATTGGCCATACACAGCAGCCCAGAAATATAAATAATCGGTTAACTTGCATTTCTAGATTGTTCTGGACAAACCAATTTGATTATAGAAGGAAAGAGAGGAATTATTCTGGAAATTCCGGTGAGGTATTGAGGTAAATCTTTTCGGGCTGCTGAATTCTATTGCATCGTCAAACTATCATCAGTGAATCTTATTTGTTTTGCTAACACTGACATCAGAAATTTCAACAATCTTTGACGACAATTGTAAAATAGAAATGAAATGTAGAAGTGACAAAAGGATAGTTGTCAGGCTAGCTAAGCTGTAAATAACTGAAAGCACGAGAACTTTCTCCGGCATTTGATAGCAAGCATCATTGGCCTGCGGCAAATGCTTCAATTGGGAAAGTCTTGGTGATCCCAGCAAGGCTCTTGAAGTGAATTTTCCCAGTGGGTGGATCATCAACTTTGATCTCACTGACTGGAGGCCAGAGCATAAGCTCCTTAGCCTTCACTCCCTTGAGCTTCTTGATCACATTCTTGTTAACATAACCAGTTATTTCAGTATCATAGCTCACAAGTTTTTTGACCATTTTGAAACTATGCTCCACCTTTTTCTTCTGCAGGATCCACATGTAGCCAGTAGTCTGGACGAAACCAACTTCAATCACATCAGCAAGAGGAAGAAGTCCCAGTGGCAGCCCAAACTCTTCTAGGAGAGAAGAAGCCACTTTCATCCCCTCTTCATGGCCCTTCTTGACAACACCTCCTTCCTTCTCTGCCATCGTCAGGTTTTAGCTAATTTACTTCTTTGTTTTGCCTAAATTTGATACGAGCTTCTTTGAAGATAAGGTGCTATTTATGCTGAGTGAAACATGCATTATGACAAATTTGACGGAAAAACTTATGCGAAAATCTTTGTATAACTCCCCCAAAATTTTGTCAACCGGCCCTTGTATTCTTTTCAAACACAATTTTCCATGCATTCTCTCTCTCTCTCTATTTTGGCTTATAATGGTAACATTTAGTATGCATGCGCGGTAATGAATAGAACAAAGTGCCCATAGGTTGTTAGTCGGACCCTGAAGAATCATAAGAGAGCTCTGCTGCAGAACTTCATACGTTTTCGTTTCATTTTCTAAATGTAGCTTACGGAGACGTGGCGCATTCGGCGTATGTATAATGTACGTATATTTTTCTTTTTTGTTTATGCTTTTTTCTTGTTTTGCCTTCAAAAATCAAAACAGACGTGACTCATCTTTTCCTCTTCTGAAGAAACACGATTGCTTTTCGGACCAGCCGCTATTTTTATGCGGAAGATGAATCATATTCATTCATCTATGTGATCTGTACTGGCTGCAAAAGCAAGATCATGAAGGCCTCTGCAAAAAACTACTCACGGTAATTGGTAAATCCTCTTCAAGCATTTAATTTTTCCTAATTTTTTTTTATGAAACAAATGATTTATTAGCTCCAAGGTTTATAATTATATAATAATTTCGTTTATTCACAAAGACAAGAATTAGGTTGCATGCAAGGTAACTAATTTTAAAATAAAATAAAAAAAAAACAAATTTTCTTACTAAACTGAAATTGAACCAACTATACGACAACAACAGCCTTAACTATTGACCATGGGGCCATTGTCAGCATTGACCGCTCAACGATTCCCAACTCTCTGCACCTAGCCAAATTGGGCAACCGAAGTAAATGACCGAAAACACCCTTACTTGAGCTAACATAAAAACAAGGTCCGATTGGTTGGTCACCAGTCACCACACACACGTGTATCTTCTTCTCTCAGACTCTCCCCCATGGACGCGCCAACAGCAAACAACATTATTTTATTTTATTCACACCCGAAGATTTTTCTTGCCTCAAGTGGGTAACTGTAACATATATCTCTACCCTTTCTCGCTCGAACTCTTAGCTGAGCAGTGCTAAGAAAAATAAAATTAAAAATAATAAATAAGTGTCCCAAAAACAACGGGAGTGACCCGAAAGGAAAGGAAAAAATTACAAAATGGGCAGAGCATGGGCTGCTGGCTGCTGCTATGTGGTACTACTACCGCTATGATTGATTTCGAAATTATAAAATTACGTTATGGCCACTGAATAGCATCGCATTGGGAACCGAGATTTTCGAATTTCTGTTATTTTACTTTTTTTTTTTTTTTTTTCACTTTGCCCGTTCTCACTACATATATATTAATGGCAACGGCTTCTTTGATTCACGCTTCTTGTGGTTATTCTCTGAGACTTGGTGGTAGTAATAACAGAAATGGAGCTCACGGTCCTCTAGGCTCTTCGACGTCGTTTTCGTGTTCTTGTTGTTCTTCCACCAATTTGATTTTCTCTTCCGGTAATTGATCTCTTTCATCATTACGCTGCTCTGTCCTTTTCTTTTTTCATCCTTAATTAGAAAGATTTCTAATTCGAACTGAAGCTGGAAATTCAGTGCGGTTTTGCTTTTAAGCTTTTGGAATTGAAAATCTCAAATTTATAGTTGTCTTTGTGACGGTTTGATGTTTGAGTGCCGTTTTGATTTAACTAAGTAATAGAAATGAAGAAACGAAGGACCTTAACTTCTTATTATTATCATTATTATTAAGATGGGTAACGTTCATAGAATTTTATACCGTGGAAGCAAATAATTGGATGCCTTAGTCCGTAGATGTCATGTCTGAGAAAAAGTCTACTGCTGTAAGCTTATAGTCATAATTAACCAGAGAAATTGAGGTGTACAAGGGAACTGTTTCTGATGTTGAAAAGAAGCATGCTGAAGTTATGGCCTTGGTGGGGTGGTTGTAGGGAATTGTAGTTTAATTGATGCATTTTCCATCTTTTTTAGGAAATTAGATGACACTCTTGTTATCATAGATGCTAAGATGTGCAAATCAATAAAGCTTCCTTATTTGCATTTGCCACTTTTGTTAGACTCTTGACCTTATCATCAATGTGGGCTGCATAGCCTGTCTCTAAAATTAAATTAAAGCCTTTGGTCTCTTATGTCAGGCTCTCATTACCGTAGAGTTATGTGCTGACTGGACCATTTTGCTTGTCCGAACACTGACTTGTGACATCTCTTGACATTGCTTATCTAAGTGTCTGCCTAGCGTACATCCTCTGTCCCACTAATAGTTCTGACTTTGAAGAAGCTGAATTTCTGGAGTGAAGCATTTCATAATTGACATCTTATATGTGATATGCTAATAAATACCAATATCACCTTCTTTTGAATGTGGAGGAGACAGTTCCAAGAAATATTCAGAAAATTATTTATAGGCAGTATTTTTCAAAAATAAAGGAAAAAAATAATGATTGAAAAAGAAAAGCAGCAGATAATGCAGAAAACTGAAAGAAAGTTAATGCCCTGACTCATTGATAATGTGCACACAGTTGGATCAAAATGGAATATAAGAAGCTCTTTCTGATGGAGGGGTTATTATTTGCGATGCATTAGGAAGTAAATATAGCTGTTAACTTTTTATCATTATTCCTTTTTTTTTCTTGATTATGTGAGATGAACTTGGGCAGGGATCAATAATTGGAAACAGCAAGGTCTTAAAGCTCAAACAATGGGTACAACCACTCAGGAAAGTTTTGCATCGTCCAGGGGAACTTTGAATGGGAAAAATAAGCCTGATCATCTTCTTGTTCTTGTTCATGGCATCTTGGCTAGGTATATGTCAATCATATTCCTTTAACAATATAGTTAGTGCCCAGATAAAGAAGTAAAATCTTGAATAATGGAAGAAAGTAGTGAAAGAATTAGTTTCATGCTTTAACCATAGGTCTTGGTAATATTATGTATTCATTTGTTGTTAGTTTTTGGTTATTATAGATTATTTAAACATTAGATTTAATGTGCAAGGCAGCAAGTGTCATACGCTCATTATTGTCACAAAACATTAGAACTTGATGGGATGAGTACCACATTTACGAAGTTTACTGATAGTGCTGTTGCATAATTTAATCCCTCCCCTACGACTTCAAAATATTATGCTTTAAACAGAGTAATGTCATGGTTATTATTCTTCCAGCTTTTATTTTGGGTTGATACCTCTCTTCAAAATGCAGCCCAAGTGATTGGACATATGCAGAAGCTGAGTTAAAAAGACGTCTTGGAAGTAACTTTTTAATATATGGTACGTTTATCTTCTTTATTTTAGCATTCTCCGTTTTCAAAAAGAAAACCTAATTTTTGTTTTTTTAGGGGCGGTTATGAACATCCCATTTTGAGGAAGTATTTGTAACAACTGATCGAGAGATCTTGGCAATCCACTTAGAAGTATTTTGTATTTATTTGAATGCTTTGATGAAGGATGGATTGACTAGAAAGAATGGAGGTGGGGTTATTTTGATTAACCCAATTTATAACTCTTTGACTGAGAGACCTAATTCTCTATGAACCACAAAAAGGTTATAGATCTGATGACACAAAATTGAGAGCCAAGGTGTTAGAAACAATGATAGTGGCTTGTTTGTGTATTGATTGTTTTAATTTCTTATTTTGTTGTTTGGGATTTTAAAGTTTTCATTTTCTTGATATGTGCAGCAAGTTCATCTAACACCTACACTAGAACCTTTTCTGGTATTGATGGGGCTGGAAAGCGATTAGCAAATGAAGTGAGTAGTGATATGCATGCAAGATTGTGTTTCATTTTATATTTCTGGGCTTGCAGCTTTGTTGGGAATGACCAGTGTGTTAGTTACATAATTGATGCTCTCTTTTCTCAATCAAAAGGTTATGGAAGTAGTGAAAAAGACAGATAGCCTCAAAAGGATCTCCTTCTTAGCCCATTCTCTTGGAGGGTTATTTGCAAGATATGCAGTTGCTGTCCTTTACTCATCAACTGCAGAAGAAAGTGGTGAACCCGTTGATCTTGCTGATTCAATGAGAGAAAATTCACTAACTATGTGCTCTTCAAGACGAGGTACGATTGCTGGACTGGAGCCAGTCAATTTTATTACCTTGGCAACTCCTCATCTTGGGGTGAGAGGGAAAAAGCAGGTTTGTTCTGGAGGGTATTGGTTTTCATGCTTGTTTTATATTGTATAATTACTATCCGGTATAGAATGTTATTGTATTTCACTCACTAAGAATACTTGTGCATGCTCATTATATGCATCTCAGAACTTTTCTGATTGAAAAGATAAAGCTACATGTCATTGTTGCTTGCTGCTTGTTAGAAAGCTAAAGATCATTCAGATTTTAAGGTACAAATTATGTACAGTAAATATGGGAATGCACCTTGTCTCTAAATGGTTTGAATTTTGAAGTCCAAAGTGAAAAATTGAGTTCTCTGACATTGATCTCGGTATTTGACATCTAGTGTGTTACATCTTCTTTCTCAATTGTTTTACTAGTTTCAAAGCTAGGCCTTACATTTCTCTTACTAACTCATCAAGCAATCAGACTCAGACGTATCGGAATCAAGGAAGTCATGCTGTAGCATTTCACAAATACTAGACTCCTACTTATGGTTCATTTGAGAACTCTAATGGCTGTGAAATCTTAGGGAATGCTCTCAGCGTAAAGGAATAAAATGATGAAGACCAATAGTGTTTTGAATAAATGGAAAATGACGAGGGCCAATAGTGCTTTGAATAAATGGAAGGTGTCATTCTATTGTCCGTTTTAAGATATATTATGCTCTTGTCAGGTCATCTGCATCTATTTCACTAGATGTCGTATCTGGTTATTATGCATGCAGATATTTGAAAGCAGGTTTTAAACTCCTTCGGTTGTGATGATTGAATAGGGTATATGGCTCTTACAGTGTGCATGCCACCAAACTCCTGCATATAACAATTGCAGATATATTTTTGTGCCCGTTGATGGTTGCATCTTTGTTGTATTGATATTTCTTTTTTGTGCTTTTATCTGATTGTTAAAATAACCAGCTGCATGAGAATCAGGTTCATGGATGATGAAAGTAAAGAATTTTGTTCTGTTTCTTTTCCTCATGTTACCTTCTTTGCATACGTTTAAGATCAAATCCATTCAAATAACTGTTCAATGAATCCTCTATTAGTGGCTGTGAATGACTTATTTAATTGATTACCTTCTTTTAGCATTTATATATTCTTATATGTTCATTTGTTTAAGAGGAAAAAAAGGGGGTTGGGGGGGGGGAGGGGAAATTCAACCACAGCAGAACTATCACAAATGTGGCTTAATTCCTGCTTCCTGAATCTTCTTGTATGTACAAATATGATAATTGGTGATTAATGAGAAGTGACTTCTGCATGGTTCACTCACTAAATCTGACTATTGTTTTCAGCTTCCATTTCTATTCGGGGTCTCCTTTCTAGAGAAACTTGCTCTACCACTGGCTCCAATTCTTGTTGGCCAGACTGGTAGTCAGCTGTTTCTCATGGATGGTAGACCCGATAAACCACCTCTGCTTTTGAGAATGGCATCTGATTGTGAAGATGGGAAGTTCTTGTAAGTGAACTGCATTACAGTAATTGGGGTATACTCTCTGGGCAAGCAAACTAATGGAATTAATGTGTTTTGTCTTATAGATCCGCTCTTGGTGCATTTAGATGCCGCATTGTTTATGCAAATGTATCTTATGATCGTATCCTACAGCGTATTAGTTCTTTGGTCTATGTTTCTTAAATCCAAGTATTTAGCTCTCTCAACCTTTTCGTTATTAGTCATCACTTTCTCCATGAAGTCAGTTTCTTTGACACGAAAAAGATATGGTTGGTTGGCGCACATCCTCCATAAGGAGGGAAACAGAACTTGTGAAGGTGAGATGATTTTTTTCTTCAAATGCACCATTTGCTGATTCATCCGTCTTCTTCGACCCATTACTGGAAATGCATGCATTAAAGAAACACATTTTGAAGATTATTAACTGGAAGACTTAATAGGGTTGTCGTGAGTATTGCTTTTTCTCTTTGTGTATACATTCTCAGGCATATGCTTGCTCACGTGCATGCTAATAGCATATTTATGTTTTTTTTTTGGGAAAGGGCATATTTATGTTTTGTATACAAGTTTAAGTTTCTGGACTAGTTCTCAGGCATCTGCACCAGTAGTCATAATAATCATCCCTTGTAAGAAAGACATTATAATTTAGATTCTTTCAAACTATTTGTTTATTAAGTGGCATGCTTCAAAATATCTAGGTCAATAGTTTTATACTAGTAGAATGAGCTGTAAAAAATTGCAATTATTAAGCAAACCACCAAACCCTATGGCTGAAATTTTAAAAATCAAGTCAAGAATGTGTTTTACTTTGATGCATAATTTTGATATTTGGTAGTTAATGGACAGCCTCCTCGTCGATCTTTGGATGGTTACAAGCACGTTGTAGATGTGGAGTATTGTCCGCCAGTTTCATCTGACGGGCCCCATTTTACTTCAGAAGCAATCAAAGCTAAGGAAGCTGCACAAAATGAACCCAATGCACAAAATACATCAGAATATCATGTAATTATGGAAGGTAGTTCTTTACGGCAATGGTAGCTGAACATGTAATTTTTCAATTAAAGTCTGTGTGAGCAGAGTGTTAACAGTTTCATTTTGTCAACAGAGGAAATGATACGTGGTTTACAGCGGTTGGGATGGAAAAAGGTCGATGTCAGCTTTCATTCGGCATTCTGGCCCTTCTTTGCCCATAACAATATACACGTACTGACCCTTTTCCATTTTCATTTAGAGTTGAAGCTCCTTTGTTTCAGTGTTTAATATGTTCTTTTTGTTGGTGATGTAGGTGAAAAATGAATGGCTTCACAATGCTGGTACCGGCGTGATTGCTCATGTTGCAGACAGTCTCAGGCAACAGGAATCATCGTCATTCATTGCCGCTAGCTTATAGTCATTTTGCTGAAATAGGTTGTATAATAAACGAACAAGATTTCTGACTCATTTCAAATGGCAATGGAAGAAAGGAAAATATTCTTTTGCTGGTCATCTTTTTCTCCCTCACCAGTCACCAAATGGTAGCTGGAATTTGAAAATTATAACTGCATCTTCTCTGTCAATTTGGACTGGCTAACGTGAAGGCACTCCACTATATATTTCTCTCAAGCATAAAATATATTCTGCTTCGGCTTACGGGCCTCATTTCAGAAACTTTCTGCTAAGGTTTTGCCAGCTATCAAAGGAGACCTAACCATTATGATCTCTAAATAGAAATTTTATCTTACAGATAAAATCTGCTGTCTTATGGAATTTAATTCATTTTGATATTTCCTATTTCTGAGAGGTAAGAAAAGAGTTCGGTACAATGATTTGTTAGTTACCATCTGCAACTCTTGCACAATTAGTAGAGTTGAGGATAAAGACGAAATTATTGATAAATAACTTGCAATTAGGGTTTGTAAACGCATAAACTCTGCAAGCTTATCATCAGAGCTAGTTTCACAGCGTATTAAAAGAGTCTTGGATGAAATAAAATAAAATTCAAGAGCCGAAAAAAAGGAAAGAAAAGGCATGATTAATATAACAAAGTCGGTTGGTATGAGTAGTTTGTTATTCTCACTCCTTAAGAGAGGTTAGAGATTTAAGTTCCGTTCTCGTATGGAGTCACTACTTTAGCTAGCACTTTACTCCTTACGGGCCGACATGATGCGAGCGGAAATTAATCTATATTATGGTACAAATTTAAAGATGTATTATACAGTTAGGACCCACTCAAAACCATCTCGTGGTTAAGAAAAAAAAAAGGCACGATTAAGATATAAAATTTATAAGTTAAATATTTTTTAAATTCTTTAATTTTATACGAGGTTGTATGTATGATAGTACTTGTAGGTAGGGTTGGCAATTTAAGGGTCTGGGCCGGGCTTTGCCAAGCCCAGGACCAGGCCCATATAATATTAAATAAGTCCAGGCCCTCTCAAAGCCCATCCAAGTTGGGCGGGCTTTGGGCGGGCCGGGCCTTGACGGGCTTGGGCTGGGCCTCCGGCCGAGCCCAGGCTTTTACGAATTTTTAAAATTTTTTTAAAAAATAAAACTATAAATTTCCAAAACATAATTATCAAATACATAATACTACAATAGGCTAAAAACTTAAATATAATTCTCTAATACATGATTAGCCAACACAAAATATAAAAATACTAACAATACAAGTACCGTACATAACATACAAATTAACAACTAATATAAAAAAAAACTAATAGAGATTTACTAATTTAGGAATTTTGACATTTTGTGACAAAACCTTTGCCATTTCCCTTTGCCCTATTTTTTTTATTGTTTTGTTTAATTTTTTTTTCAATTTTATAATATATTATACGTTGTTTTAAAATATATATATATATATATATATAAAGCCCTTATCCATAATATAATATATATATATTATTTATTTTAAGCTCGGACTTTTTATTTAGATCCTTAACTGAGCCCATATGTTATAAACTTTATTAATTATGAGCCTTTACCCATACTTTCAAGCAACGGATCGGGCTTAAAGCCCGCGGCCCTGGGCCGGCCCGGGCTTTTCTGCCAACCCTACTTGTAGGCGACCCTACTTGTAGGCGAGTGCGAGTTACCGGGAAAAAAAAAGAAAAAAATTCGCAACAGGTAGGTCCACAATTAATAAACCATAATGCTGACTTGGCATATCATTTCTGCCAATCCAATCTCATTCTAAATCCAATCCCGTGTGCATCACCCCCCAATCAATCAATCAAAAACTTTACCTTCCGCCCTTCCAATTGAAAGTGTAATAAACATTATAAATCTCGCGCGTGTGAATAACTTTTCCAAACATCAGCCGGCCTGTCGTGTCCTGTCCCCACGCTCTCCACTTTTGGCCCCCCGTCACTCGCAAACGAAAAAGGTAAAGAAAAAGCTCACACGCTTTGAAAGAGAAGAGAAACAGCATCTTCTCCTCTCCTTCTGAGTTCTCAGTTCTCAGTTCTCAGTTCTCACATTACAGTACTGCTTGTAAAAGCAAAAGATTCGCCATGGACAAAGATCGTGAAAACTTCGTTTACATCGCCAAGCTTGCTGAACAAGCTGAACGATACGACGGTTAGTCAACCAAATTTTATATTTTTGTTCTTTTTTGGAATCACAACTTATTTATTCAGCTGTAATTAGCTTAATACTCTCGGTTTTGTCTATGCGCAAAGAGTTTTTTAAGCTAGATCTGATGATTGAGTAAGCAAATCTGGTGATTTTTGGTTTTTAACGGTTAATTATTCACAGAAATGGTTGATGCAATGAAAAAGGTAGCGAATCTTGACGTGGAACTGACTGTGGAGGAGAGAAACTTACTCTCGGTTGGGTATAAGAATGTGATTGGTGCACGTAGAGCATCATGGAGGATTCTTTCGTCGATAGAGCAGAAAGAAGAGGCCAGAGGGAATGAACTTAATGTGAAAAGAATTAAAGAGTATAGGCAAAAGGTGGAAGCTGAGCTGTCGAAGATCAGCACTGATATTATGCAAGTCATTGATGAGCATTTGATCCCTTCCTGCACCGGAGGTGAATCCACTGTGTTTTACTATAAAATGTGAGTTGTCTCTTTTGCTGGTGGTGGGAAAGGTTTATTTCCATAGATATAAAATAAAAAACTTTTTTAGAAAAATATACCCTTTTATTTGATTTAGATTTTAATTTTTGTGAGTTTGTTTGGTTTCATGTTGTGGGTGCAGGAAAGGTGATTATTATCGGTACTTGGCAGAGTTTAAGACTGGTGATGAGAGGAAAGATGTTGCTGATCTGTCAATGAAAGCCTATCAGGTTTGTGATGGTCTTTGATAATGCTTTTTATTTTGATTTACATTCTCTCTTTGATTGATGAGCTTAAGTTTTCAAGCTTGATCAACCAAAAATACATTTAAGGTCGGAAAAATTGGTTCTGGAGTTTATATTGGTTTTTGTTTTGGCTTGTGAAAGGAAACATCATATTAATTTAAAACTCCTACCTTTTTCCTATGCTTGAATGCTGAGAAAGTAAAGGTTATATCATTGTAGAAACAGAAAAATGACATTTTTCACAATACTCATGTTGGCACATAATAGTTTGTTTGGTTTCAAACTTAATTTGGATTTTGAGTTTACTTAATGCTATGATTCCTCATCATAAAGCACCAGAATTTCATAACCTGTACCTTGAGCATTTTATTATATATTCTAGCTTTCAATTTCAGTATATGATGTTTGTCTTAATAATTTAATAAGATAGACAGTCTGTGAATCATAAATTGATTTCTGATCCTTCAAAGATATCTTCATGGACATATAGGCATGATGTGCCCCATAGCTGCTACTGGATTATGTTTGCTTTTAAGACAGAGCATACCCGTGTAAGTTTTGACCTCATTGTTCGGGATTGAACCTGTGATCCCTTTATGCATGGTTTGTGATCTGTGTTCTTCAGTTGTGTGTATGTGCTGAAAACTGAGTGCATGTTTCTTCATCTTCTTGATCTTCAATTTCTTGATACAATTAATCATTCTTTATTCTTTGGGTTCTTATCATTTAATTATAAGCTTACTGGATGGTTGTGAAGCCGAGAGTGTTCAGAGATAGTTTAATACTCTGAAGTGCCATGATGGCACAACCAGTCTTAATTATATGCCAGCATGACTGGGAGTTTCATCACTGGTTTTCAGGACATATAGCTCAATTCTCCCACAAAACTTGTGGTTGTTTTGGTCAAGTTGTCATTTGCTTGTCCAATAATGGTTTTTTGTCAATTCTGCTCACCTATAGTACTATTTGTTTGCAGGCAGCTTCTACTACCGCAGAAGCTGAATTGTCTCCTACCCACCCCATCCGACTTGGTTTGGCCTTGAACTTCTCAGTTTTTTACTATGAGATTATGAACTCTCCTGAAAGGTACACATACCATTATATTTGTTGGGCCTTATGAGTTCTATCAATTCTCTTTTATTCTTTTGATGACCCATGTGGCTTCCTTTTACATGGGAACATGCACTTCAGGGCATGCCACCTTGCAAAGCAGGCCTTTGATGAAGCCATCTCAGAATTGGATACATTAAGTGAGGAATCTTACAAAGACAGCACGTTGATAATGCAGCTATTGAGGGACAACCTCACTCTTTGGACTTCTGACATACCAGAGGATGGAGGTAACTCATTTATTTGAACCTGAGAATAATAGAAGTGGTCTTTTTCCTCTTGATAAATGCATCTAGGGACTAGTTGCATTAATTTTTTCCTCCTATTAGTTCTGCAACGAAGCCTGCAAATTAATGTCCAAAGATCAAATGTTGTTGAATTACTCAATGTTCCCATGTGTCATTCTGGCACATGACTAGCCAACCATGTATAATCAACTTTTAGGAAGTGTGGTTCAATTACTGTTCTTGCACATTTCTTGGCTCTGCTTCTTTTGGATAGGATACCAATTGTCATTTTTGTGCTGTTACATGGGATCAACGACATTGGAAGCAAGTTGTATTCAATTCAGTGTCGTGTTTAGGCCCTTCTAGATGCCAATTACAGAGGCAATTTTATGCCTGTAAATGAATAACATGGTAATCACTGAATAGTATAGGTCAATTTATGTTATGCCGGGTTCGTGATGAGTTGAGGTATATGATTTGCATGTCAAATATGTAGTCCACTGCTTTTCCAAATTGCCGTTTGAATGGCTGTTTTTCAATCTTGTTCAAAATATTTCTCCTTTGCACATAATGAGCAACCAATCTCCTACTTTTGATTTCCTTATGAAGAGATATATGCAGAAATGGCCATGTCTTGAAGTTGGTTTTTGAAGTATTCTCCTTGTACATAGCTAAAGTTCTATATCTCAAAGTCCATTTCATTTTCTCAATTCTGTAGTATCGCCATTATTGCCACCTTTCTTTCTTGTTTGTGTGTGTGTACATATATATATATATAAAACCAGTTACGTTTTTTATGTAATTGGTATTCTAGGTGATGAAGCCCAGAAAATGGACATCTCTGCTAAAGAGGGTGAAGGTGAAGATTGAAGAAGCAGAGGTGGGTTTGTTTTCCTATTTTGGAGCAGAGTTGCAATCTTTGTTGTTTTCTGTCCTCAGTGAACCAGCCAGGAGCTTGGGAGCTCTAGCATATGATAGCAAGGAAGCTGCAATACCTTTATGACTCCCGGTGTTTTTCTTAGTTTACAAGAGACACTCAAGTACTGTTATTGTGCTGTTCCTATAATGTGGGTGTTATCTTCACTGTCAAGAGTTTCATGATTGGACTGCTTGTATCATTTGCATCCCAGAATCTTTTATATCTGCTGCTGCTGATCAATTTGGACTTAGTGTTAAGACCACTTTGCACTTTATTTGCCGTTTACTTGACAACATTTTTAATTAATTAATTATTTTTTTCATTTAAACTCTGTTGCGAAAACCTTTCCTCTTTTGCCTTTTGATTTTCAATTTTACTTCTCCCCGTGTTTTCTTAAATAGCGGCGGCTTCCATTGAAAAACAAAAATGCTAATAAGCCGCTAATTGATGAGAATAAGGTAGCATTTATCCGGGTCATTTGCACCAAATTGATCAAACATGCTATTTTATGAACTAAATAAGAGCCCTTCAATGGCACGAGTATGAAATTTCAACATACTTCACTCATTTGCACGAATTCCTCCAGTCCTGAACAAACTCTAAACAAGTAAATTAAACAAGTGAAGCATATTATTAATAGGATCCTATTAATAATATGCTTCACTTGCGGTATGCTTGTCACTACTTTTCATGAATTGTTTGAAACAAAGAGAGACGGAAGCGGCTCCAAAGTATCGTTTAAACCAATAGTAAACAAACGCTGATGTCAACCTTACAAAGCACAACTAATACAAGGCACATATACATAATGTAACAAATTCTGCAATATTAAGTTTTTGAAAATCCCTCTTATATAAAGAAGCTTCACCATAGTCCTCCTCTGAAACAATTCTCCATCCAAATATTAAGAAAATAATAATTTTTTTTAAAAAAAAAAAAAAAAAAAGAAGAAGAACCAATGGCTGCGTCTCCCAAGACTCGCAAAATCTGGGCCCTTGCTTATTGCCTCTTATATTTCCTTGGCTGTAGCCCATGGCGAGTCTCAACTCAAAGTGGTGGGCACAGTTTACTGCGACACCTGTCGTACCCAGTTCTTGACTCATGTCAGCAAGATGATCCCAGGTGAGGTACTTGGCTTACCTTACATATGTGACAACAATTTTTATGAGTGCAATATGGTTTAGCGATATGATGATATTGTGACAGATGATGCAAAGGTGCGGTTGGAATGCAGAAAGAAGGTAAAGTGACCCACTCACTTGGTTGAGGGTGAAACGAATCACTCTGGAAGATACAGCCTTGCGGTGCAAGGAGAGCGTGGAAATGAGCTTTGCGAAATTGTTCTCGTAAAATCAAGCAAACCAGATTGCCAAGAGATCAACAGAAATGCCTTCCCATAAGAAGTACTGACAAAGAACGCATGGCCAATCCTCTTGTCTTTATGAAGAACGAACCTATTCCTGAATGCAAGGAGATCCTAAAGGAACTTGGAATCCTTCCAAATAGACATTTTTAAGGAGGGAAATCAATTAGATAACTTAGCAGATTGAATTAATTTTTTCCCTTTTTCTCTCCCCCTTTTTTTTTTTTTTCTTTTTCTTTCTAGTTAGGAATATTCCTCATAATCCAAGCAATTTTTTCAAGTGCTAAGGGATTTTAATGGTTCTTGGTGTATGTTCAGTTGGCTTGGGTTTGGTCGGTTTTTGTCATTAATGAAATGGCATTATTATTTTGACAAATGTCTTGTATTCTCTTAAAGTCTTCTGCATAACTTCATAAATTCATCTTCTATATACTATGCAATTACATCATAAATCCTATTAAATAATTCCATTATATCTCACAAGTATCCGAAGTGCCCATTCGCCTTCTTTTTTGGTTGTTGCTGCTGCTATTATTATTTTGCAATATTAATCCCTGTTTTAAATATTAGTAAGCATTAAAATTTAGCTAATATACTATCAATATCCCGTTTAAAGGAAAGTCGGAACTCGGAACACAAAAGATCAAAGAAACAATATTTACAATGTCGAGGTGGCATTGATCAGACGGCTAGAAATCAACAGGATGAGTTTAAAACTTAGAAGTCCTAAAGCAAAAAGGTCTGAAATTTCCAAGGAGAAACTTTCCTTTAAACCTCTCAAGAAACCCCACAACGAGAACAGAAATTTCACTGACGACTGTCTCTCACATTTAAAACTCAAAAGAATTAAAACAATGTCTTATGCTCACAAAGAAACAGTAGAGATATGCAAGAAACAAGAAGGGCTTGTGAGCTCGTACTACACGGCCACTGTTCTTGCGGCAATAGCAAGAACCAAGTATCTAGTTCGATACGAGACTCGTTTTTCTGAAGACAGAACAAGATTGTTAGTCGAGTCTGTTGATGAAGCCGACATCAGGCCACTGCCGCCACCAAATCTTGAAGTTTCTGAAAAGGTTGATGCTTATGTTAATGACGCTTGGTGGGTTGGAAAGATTGTGAGAAAAGTTGATCCTAACTACTATGTCAAGTTGGATAGTACTGGTACTGTGGTGCATTGTCCTTTTTATAAAGTCAGGGTTCATCTTGAATGGGAACATGGCAAGTGGGTTTATCCTCCAATTAAGTATGTGCTTCTCGTTTAAAGTTTTGATTTTTTTTTTTCTATTTTCCTTTTTGGGGGTCAATTTGAAATATTTGTTAATTCCTTGCTTTTATGACTCTTCTCCATTCATGTTTGTTTTGCAATTGGGAATTTTAGTTGTGAGTCCACATTGTGACTTCTGGTGGAAAATATATTTTCTCTTACGGACCTTTTTTCTTATCAAAAATTCTTTCTTGCTCTGCTGGATGAAGAAACTGGAGGCTACTTTATTTTCAAGAAGATTCTATCTTGTGAGGGGTAGTTTAGTTTTCTGCGTTGGGTTCTCTCTTTCTTGTTATGTTAGTGGCAATTAAGTTCTTCAGGCAACTTAGTTGGGGGTTATACATAGGCGAGCTTGCATTTTGAATACAGTAGTTGGATTCAAAGGTCTTATAATTACTGCTGGCTTAAAGTCATTAATTTGAGTGGTTTGTGTTTGTTCCCATAGAGTTTGGGGCTCAGTTCCTCAGGTCACTTATGTTGAAAAGCCACTACTTTCTACCAAATATTTGAAGGTTATTCAGTGATGATTTTTCTAAGTGGGTTCTGGTATATGAAAAGAAATGTCATTTTGCAAGCTAACTTTGGATGCATATGATGGAATATGGACGGACTCTTATCCAAATCCATGTGCACTCTTTGAACCCTATGAGCTTGAAACTTAAAGCTACTTTACCCACCAGAAAGACTAATCCAATCCATAATGATGTACCAGAAGCGACATTTTTGTTACTCGACCAACCATCCAGATAAGCAAATTCAACGGGCACACTAATCAGTAAGATTGATGAACTAGGAACTAAGTTCCCACTAAACCAACAAACACATAGACCTGCCCTAGTTATTGGAACCCACAAACCTTGAATATGAAACAAAAGTAGTCAAATTTTCCCTGCGAGTCACATTGACGGCTCAAAAGATATTCCTCTGTCCCTTTCTATATGTGTCATTTATGCTCCTTTTGGCTATTACTATGCAATTCAAAGTCTCTAATGTGCACTGTACCGTCACCTCTGTTTTTAGTTAAGAATCGTAACCTCTTTGAGCTCTCATCTAACGTGACTCCATTGTTTTGGTTTTTGGTAGGCCTCAAACTGACGAAGACCAATCAAATGCAATCTGAGCAGGGAAGCTAGTTAGGATTCAATAATATCTTGGGGTAAAGACAGCGTAGCTTTTACTGTAATTTCAAGGCACATAACGCATTAGCATTGGTGAAGAAATTAGGCCCTGACCATTCGGAGAGCATCAGTTTCTCAGGACCTGGAGTTTGACACACTGCATCTTTTTCCTTATTCTGATTGGCAAGATGCATAGAAAGGCATTATATTTTTCACTTTCTGGTTTGCAATTCTTCTGCTTCAAGCAGCCAAACATACGGACATAATTCTCGGATAATAATAGAAAATGACTAACTTGTGTACTTATGACTAGGAAAACATATTGGAAATAACCCAACTTATCTTTTGCTTCATATATTATGCTTGATCTATTGGCTGACGCACAATGCACACGTATTAGTTATTCTAATCCTTTTATCTCAGCCAACCCCCCAACATATTCTTCTGCCTTAAAGTGGCATCATTTTGTTCTTTGGTTCTCAATTTTTAGTCAGCAATCCAATGCAAGGCTCAATTCATGCGTGCACTAGGACCTGTCCCTGTCACAAGTTTTTTTTTTTTTTTTTTTTTTTTAACCGAAGAACTAAAATGCAATTCTAAGAGCAGAGAGAGTGTACAGAATCAACTTTTTGGAGTTATTGTTCTACTTATTTTAAAATTATGAACTGGTTTCTATTACTGTTGTTGCAGAATAACGAATGTGGGCATGGATATTATGTAGTTATGTATGCCACCATATCACATTTTCTTTACCTTAAAGGTTTTATTTTTTGACTAAACAATAGAACACATTTACAAGAAGAGAATTCAATTATCAAGGCATCTAGAAGCTTAGTTTATGAGGGCATAAAGATAAGATTTTTTTCTCCGCAATACACATGCTTCTATTTTCGCCCAACTGAAAAAGCAAAGAATATAACAAATAAAATACAAATTCCAGAGGGTTAATTTCTTTCATTCCCTGTTCTGGACTCTGAGAAAGAAAAGAAATATCAACATCTCTAAAGATCGTCCAGACAGGACGGTGTCGCATTAAGTTTACTGGGAGGAAATTTAGTGACCGTCCTCATCATCTAAAATTTATTTATCAGCGCCAATGTACGTAGTTTGCGCAAATACATGTATGAAAAAACTCATATTAAATAATCCTGATCTATCTTTGATCAAGATTTGTGTTACTCACTCGATCTGTTTCCAATCCAAAGATTATCTACACGCCGTTTGATTTTATCAGTTGAATTAATCACAGCCTCTTGACTAAACATTGAATTCCGCTGTCCACAGGAACCTCAATGATCATTCAGCGTGGCATAGAAATAATATTTCTTACAGCAACCAGGCATGAGTAATCATTTATCATAGGGAACATGAATTATCCGAGCCAACTTATTTCTTCTTTTATTATTATTTATATATGCATATACATACATACTGGTTAAGAGTGACTTATAAGTTAGAAGACTCTCTAATTTAATTGAAAACCAGCTGGCATCATACATGTACATACATCACTAGGATCAAAATCAATATATAAATTATAATACATTAATTTTTTTTATATCAAATTATAGTTATCTCAGACGGATGGTTAAATGAAGAAATAACAAAATCAAAATCAACAAAGTTGACCACCTGAGTTGCTCCGTCGCCGCTTCACGGGGAAAGCATTTTGGAAACCTCCGTAGCCGTGGGCAGCTGCTGCCGGGTGCCAGTCCTCCACGAACACCCCCTCTAAATCAAACTGATCAAGCTGGTGGTGCAGTAGCTGATGATGATGATCACCAGAGGCGACGTCATACAAGCAACCATCCGGGAGGCCTCGACCGGGAGGCTTGGTCTTGCGGCGGCCGGCACCGACGGGGACATTGCGGAGGGCCCCGCCAGCAGTCCAGTATCTCTGACAGCCCTTGCAGAAATGCCTAGGCTGGTTAACGTTGTAGTTGTTGAAGTAACAAAATTTTGTCTCCATGCTCTTGCATCTAGGGCATGGTATGATCTTGTCTGGTCTTTTATCAACAACCGCTTGTGGCTGATCACTTCCTCTTTGGTTTTGTTCTTCTTTAACTTGACGTCCGTGCAACGTAATTGTTTTCCCAAACAGCTTGATTCCTTGTTCTTCTTCATCGTTCCCCATGATTAATTTAATTATTTAAGAAATTAAAAAGGAAAGATAATTAAACAACTGATAAAGAAACAGAGTGAGAAAGAGTTGCTGATGATTTTGTGAGAAATGTTTTTGTGTGTGTGTTATACATATATATGTATATATATATATATAGAGAGAGAGAGAGAGAGGATTCAAAGCTGAAAAAGTGCAAGCAAGAAATTAAATTTTGGGATCAGGGACTGAAAATTATAAATGAATAAAATATCCCTCACTATTAATTAAGGAATTAATTATTACTGCTAATAATTATTATTATTATAATAGGTTAGGTGGCGTCAAAAAGCTGAAGAAGTGCTTTTTTGTCGACGTCAAATATTTCAATTCCTGCTCGCTCTGGAATCTGGATCGATCCCCCAATACGTGAATGATGAATGAAAAAAACGCATTCGCATTTGCATGGCTTTGAAAGTCCAAAAAGTGGGGCCTATTACAGCGAGGTCGCGTAGTACAAAGTGTCAATGACAATGCGGGGGAGCAAGCATCATCCACCCATAAAGTTGTCTTTGTTCTCATCAATTTTTCCTATTCACTTTTTTCTAAAAAATGCCCTAACCCCATGGAAAGAAAAAAGATTAAAGATAAAGATAAAGATAAAGCTTTCGATCGTGTTTCGCTTTGAAAAGCTCTTGAATTATATTACTTTGCCACATCACAGACCAAAATGTAAACTGTATTGGCCGTGAAGCTCATGATAACTCTCAATTCAATTTCATTGGAATATTATAAGACATATATGCAATATTTTAGAAAGTAGGTTTAACTAATTCATCTTTTTTTAAAAAAAATAATAATAATAAAAAGAGGAAGAAGAAGAGATAGAAAGATCCGGACATGATCTCGGAGGTGCTATTGCAAAAGTCGTCACTTTACAAAAGGTAAAGATTTGTTTAGTTCTTATATTTTGAATTAAGTGTCTATTTAGTAATTATATTTAAAAAATACATCAAAACACCCTTAGTAATTATATTGTGATCATACCTTTATTTTTCTTTATTTTTACAATAATACTCTTGTAACAATATTCTTAGAGATGGTAACGAAAATAAAAGAATATAAATTTATCAAATTAGCCTTAAAAGTAAAATAAAAACTAGTTGTTATTATTTTACTTTTAAGATTAATTTGATAAATTAATTTTTTTACAAAAAAAAAAAGACATTAGTGAGATTGTTGGTTGCAAGGATATTAAACATTACTTTAAATTGGTTTATATTAATTTATTTATGAATAATAATTAGTAAGATTACTACATTGGTATAAAAAATCCAGTTGTTTCATGCTGATATTTATTTCTTAATTTGCTAATAATTAATTATTGGTTAACGTATTAAATAACTTTTTAATGGATCAAACAATTAATGTCAAAAATATTATTGTAGGGGTATTATTGTAAAAGTAAAGACAAAGTAAGGGTAAGAGTTTAACATATGAATGTGGTTATTTGAATCCACCAAATTCTTGTCTACACCCATTTTAAAAAATAAATTCATTAATGAAAATTTAATATTTGAAGATCTCAAAATTGTCCTTTACTAATCTCTTTTTGTCTCAACCTTTAAATTGTATATTCTCCATCTGTTCTCACATTCTATAAATTAAACACTCAATTTCATTTTTTTTGAATTTTTTTTTCTTTTTTCTGTCTTATTAGATCATGATCTTTATTTCATACTTTTTATATACAATAAATTTTTTCTTTGATATTCATTAACTTTTATGGTGACAAAAATTTATTGATGTTAAATTTTAAATACTGGGTTTTGTTCCTCATAGTTTGTGGTATCAATTATTTACAACTAAAAGAATATATCTGAATTAATTAATAAAAATTTGGAAAATTGAGATGAGAAAGAGAAAAAAAGGGTTAATTAAGTAATTTTATTATAAATTATTTAGATAATAAATTTCTTAATTAGAAAAAGGGTATAGAGAGGAAATTGGTGGGTTTAAATAGTCCTACCCTTAACTTATTTAATAGCAGAGGTATTTCGAAACATTTTTCAATATATAAAAAACTAACAGACACTTAAACTAAAATATTGTGCTAAAGGAATATATTATCCCTTTGAAAATTATGGTTAACGTGTGCTTTTAGAGAGGAAAAGGCTTGTAATTGAATGATCTAATAGATGCCATATATATTTCTGACTAACAGGATATGCAAATGCAAATATTCATTAACTTCCAATCTTATTTGCACCATGAAGCCAACAGCAGCGAGCCGGCAACCCTGCTCATGACATTGCCGTCTATTTATTATTCTTAATTATCAAATTACTAAAGTATATTTAAAAGATACTAATATTCGTACCAACCATCACAAGTACAAATTCTTTCAGATAAAGAAAGATGACAAATTTCTACTAGTTATTTATAATTGCCAATATGACTTTCGTTTTCTTGTAATTTTTTAAAAGAAATCGTACTGTTTTCTACATCCAATTAGCTCCATTCAAGCTTTCAGGTAATTTTTATGGATCGTGTTATCTAATTTTACCCGTATTCTTTAGGTTCAAATTTTATATGTAAGCTAATAATTAAACTAGAATTACTGTTAATAATAGTAGTCTAGAAGATCATTTGACAACTATAAGAGCTAGTTCGGTATTCTATAGTTTTTAAAATAATTGTCGTTAGTTGTTCTTTAAGAATAATCAGTTATAAAAAGAATCAATTTAATGGTTAGTAAAATTTATTTTCAAAAGTGCTAAGAATTTTAAAAATAGTCGAATGCGTTTGATAAATCTTATTGATAAGATGTTTTAAGAATGCTAATGACTGAAATGGAGATAATATTGAATAAATTTGTTTAAACATTTATAAATATGTGTAAGTAATATTCTTTATTGTGTTTATATAATGATTGACAACTAAAATAAATATTTTCATTTATTAATTTTTTTATTTTGTTATTTCAATATAATTGATAATAATAATAATAAAATCTCTATAAATTTAATGATTTTATTTCCTAATTGAATAAGGATAATTTTGGATTTTTATAGTATGTGTGAGGATATATATATGAAATTGTTTTAAGTATAAAAATAATTCTAAAAATCAGATTTTGAAAAGCTAACCTTTCCATACATTTTAAAATCTATTGTAGGATAGAGCGGTTTTGTTAATTTTTAAAAAATTTTATCAGATGCCAAAATTAATTTTTAACTTTTCAAAATTACTTTTAAACCTCTCAAAAGTGATCTGAAATTGGCCATAAGTTGTATTTGGAAGCGTTGGTACCTTAAATGTCAACAATATCCATTAGAAGGTTCATTTTTTTTCCCTAGTTAGCTTGTTTATACTATTTTACACACACAACATATGAAATATAGAGCGATGATAGAGGTATAAATTCCTTGTACAAATAAATTTTGTATAACTTGATATGGTATAATTTTATTAGTTGAATGAAAATATAAAATAATAAAAATAAATCATGTAAGTCAATAGAAATTTAATCCAACCAATTTAATCATATCACATCAATTTATATATATATATATATATATAATTATGAAGAGATTGTAATCCTATCATCACTCATGCATAATGGAGAAATTAACTTATAAACTTAACATCAGTGATCGTAGTTACTCTACGGATTCTCTGTATTTAGTTACTGGTCCTATCAGATTCCACCAGATGGCTATATATGTATAACTTGTTCCGTGGCAGGTGATGGACGTCACTTGCATTTATTCATATATGCAAAATCACTTTGTGGGAAAAGAAAAAGGAGAACGTGGGTCATAACCTAATTAGTATTTATAATCAAACAGGATAATTAAAGGGGATGTTGATATCTAAAGTTGGATGCTGTTATATTATATATATATTACTTTTTTGCTTCTTGCCACAATCTTTTCATGTTTCAGTGAATTTGATGCATAATAACCTTTGTTGCATGCCTAAAATTATTGATTGGGTTCATGGGTAGCTTTCAATTGCAAATGTAGTGGAAAGTCGTTTTTTTTTTTTTTTTTAATATGGGATTTGTTTAATATCTTTACTTTAATAAAGGAATCTAATTTGATTAATGCATGCAAAAGTAGTTCATTTCCAAAGAAACATTTTCTTCTTTATTTTATTTGGAAAGCGCGGTGCACTTTTTCTTTAGGATGCTTTATTAGAATTTAGAAGTCTCTTTTTGATTAAGATACTATAAAGTACAGAGTCATTTGCATGAGTGCACACTTTTTGATTTGTGGAGCGCCCCCATCTTATTGATTAGCAGAAGCTCGATTTCCAAGTGCCATAGTGTGTGTACACAATATGAATACGATCATTTGATGTGATAAATTCTGATAGATGATTATTAGGTGTTAAAACAATGATTGATACCCACTTAATGATTCTAGCACCGTTCTCATTATCAGGAACAGATGGCTAAGGGGTTTGTTGGTTTAGTTGGTTCATTGTTGCTGTTGACAAGTAGCTAAAGAAGTGCTCTAATCAAATTGTGTTAAGTAATTAAACACGAAAATAAATAAATAAAATAAAAAAAAGATTTAAGTGGCATGTTGCTTGCTGGTGGAGCAAATTGCTTTATTAAAATGAAAGCAAAAAAGTCTAAACTTTCCTCTTTGTTTGTTATGCCAGCCCAAAACCAGAGATTAAGCTGTAGAGATATGATTGAATAAATGAAAGAAGTATTGTTTCTAGATGCATGCGTTTTTGGTGTGGCCATTATGTTTCAATATGGCTGCTACAACAATGTCCCATCCCACTGGGTTATGTGTCTCTCTGTGTTTGTGTGTACATATATTTAGGTCGTTTCTATTTCGAAAACAGAAGGAAAAAGTTTACCACATGGCAAGGAAGGTGAAGTGACCAAGGTACAAGAGCATAAAATCATTTTGCATATGAAATTGCTGTCACCCTCCCGTTCCATAGGAGAATTGAACAAGCACACGAAAATCCTGCTTGCCTCTGTAAATTAAATTTGAAGCATAAGTTTTGTTCCTTTAAACATACAATTTCTTATTTAACACATAAAATCTCAAAGTATGAGATTGAATTGCACTCCCACCAAAAAGAGCTTTTGGAAATTGAATTGCACTCCCACCAAAAAGAGGGTTTACAAATTATGATTTCTTGGTATTCTACATATTAAAAAAGGAAAAAAATTTGTTTTTGGTACACATTTATTTAAGAGTAAATTTTGGATTATCTTCTTGTGAATTAACTATTTTCAAATCATCTCATTATTTTTGAAAATATCAAATTACATCCTAAAAGTAATTAACTTTAACGATTGACTACCGCTGAGTTGTTAAAAATACGAAACTAACATTTTTTAATAGTTTTTGTTAACTAAAACTATGTGTTTTTATTTGTATAAGACATTAATTTTTTTCTTTTTTATGAAAAATTATGGACATATAAATATATAATAGTTCTAGAACAAAGCAATTTTGTTTTACATCATTGACAAATGAAGCAAAAATGGACAAAGCAAAGTAAAATCAGACAAAACAAAACAAAATATTTAAGGTGAGAAAGAAAGCACTTTGCAGGCTTGAAAAAAGCTCGACTTGACCCTGACCTAAATCGGAGTCGGGCCTTCAATTTCAGTAATCAGGTCGGGTCAAGCTCGGGCTTGGCCATCCCTAACTCAAGCGCTTCATTTGTATTGTTTCATCTATAATTCATTCCCGCCATTAAGATTAAAAATAACCACTTCGAACTAATTCACATACACACTTAGAAAATTAATTCTACACATAATAAGTTAACTCCTCATGATATTGACACTTATTACCATAAATTTATTTTACAATAGATTCGTGCACTTGCAAATAGTATAAAATTTGCACAATAGTAGTACAATTGCATTTACCTATAAAAGAAGGTGAGTTTTATTATATGAGGATGGACGTACAGCAAGAAAGTGTAACTTTTATTAAAAGATGAATGAAAAATAACAAATGAATTTTGAGAATTTTGACTTTTTGGAATTAGATTAAAATTTTTATTAAAGTACATTTTTCTCCTCCAAAATATAAGTAAGAGGTGATACTCATTGTATCTAATAATAAATATATAAGAGTGAAAAAAATAAAAAGGTTTGACTTCTTTCAGTTAACTGACCTTTGAAAATATATAAATATTATTTTACCCCTTTCACGGTTTCGCTGTTAAAATTGACTTAAAGATAACATATTTTAGAATTATTTTAATTATTTTAATAATAAGGGTGATGATGTAAAAATAATAAATTCACAAAAAAAAAACTCTGAAATTTACCCTTCATTTAATTTAATAGGTAAGTTGTGAGCTACTTGTAAATAAATAAAAATTAATAATACTCGGTCTCGGTTTTCCTCCGAGAACTGGTGGCTTAGGTTCCACTATCCTAGAAGTTGAAGACTAACTGAACAAGGCTCACATCATTACGTCGAACTTTTATTTGGCAATTTCTTTATTCATTCATATTTGTCCTTCATCCCTTGATTCTTGTAAACATCAACCTTGTCACACTCCTTTAAATATAAATTAAACTACCTACATAGGAAGAAATTAATTAGTACCAAATTTGTTTTATGCCATTATCTTTAATTTTTCCTTAAGAGCTAGCTACTTCAACTTACAGTTTGCTTTATTTATTCAATTTTTTTGTAAATCATGATTTTGACAACATTGATGATTAAGAGTGAAGAAAGGTATCACAACATACTGCTTGACAAACAATTCAGATGTGAAAATAACAAAAGATATTTAAATTCCATCCTGCGCGTTAAAACCCCAGGCAGTGACTTGTATAATACATCAATGGACAACGATGGTGGTAAATTTATTCTTTAAAGCACATTCTTGAATAATCTTGGACATTTCAATAAATAATCGCCTCAAAGATAAGATTACATATCATGTCAGAACTAATCTCATTGTTTACAACATAAATTTTAAACTCAAGAAATTAATGAAACAATTGCAAATAGATACAGGAAGAGCCCTACAAATTAATTACAAAAAGAAACTGGGATTATGCACATATGTATAACAGCATTGCCCAATGGCCAACATCACAGAGCCAGAACAATAAGAAGATTGGATTCTCTTACCGATGTTATGGCATCCCAAAATTATCAAGTATCACTCCAGTTATCATCGTCCTCACCATCATCGCTAGCCACAGCCTGCAAGTCCCGCAGTTATTAATTTTATAGTCTGATGCTCTGATTCATGGGAAGGGAACAAAAGAAAACAAATTTTGATGGAAATTGGGGGAATACATGATGAGAAAAGAAGAAGACAAATTATAAACCTGTCGGATTGCATTTGCTTTCTCTAAAATTGCAGTGACTTTGACGTTTGCACCGGGAGCTGGAGAGAAGGTTGGCCTTGCTGCTACTGTTGGCCTCAGGCTGAATGACTGATAAAAAAAAACAGAAGACAACAAAAGTCTTAGATAGATTAACATACATTATTTTACACCTTTTTTTGCGGGAATTAGGACCACCTTGATTTATTTATTTTTAATTAAAACCAAAGTACTAATTCACTGATATATATTTTGAACTCTTCAGTCCTTTTGTTCTTGTTTACATTTCACTTCTGTCCTTTTCTTCTGTTGTTTTAATTAGAAAGAAATTCAATCAGATGAGTTATATGTTCATTATCATTTTCGCAATTTGTCCATAGATATGTTGTTATCATTTTCGGAAGCTGTCCATAGATAAAAGTAAATTGAGAAAGTATTCCTTATCTACTTACTTTTGTTCTGATTTGATGCAAAAAGTCCTCTTTTTCATCCATCCCCTTGCCATTTGCACTCTGATTAACTTCCTTCTTCCCATTCAACTTCTGCTGGTCCTCCAGCTGCACTCAGAGAATTCCATAAGTTTGTAAATTGGCAGTTCTGACTTCCCAATATGTTCTATGGAATATGAGAAATGAAAAGTAAAAAATAAAAATAAAATAAAATCGGCAATGCTTCCATGATACCTTGCTCTCTCTTATGTGTGCAACAACCTCCTTGTTAGTCAATTGTTGATCACCAGGGCCTGACTCACGTTCCTGAGACATGGTACATCCTGAAAGTTCCTGGTCCAATGCATGTCTCAGGGCATCTGATACATGATATTGTTTTTCAGAATATTGTTTGTGTTCTGCCACATCTGAATGGGGTTTCGAGAGGCGCCATTGCATTGGAGGGAGAGGTGGTGGCAATGGGCTAGACTCTGTAGGATTTGGATCAGAGTCTGTTTTTATTTCTCCCTGTAGTGCAGGGTTAATAGCATCCAAGCTTGGGAGAGCAGGTTCTGCACCATTCTCAGTATATGTACTCTGAAATCCGCTGTGAGCAGGCATGCCAATTTTCGGTGCTCTTTCTACCTGCACGGTGCTTGAAACAGATTCCAAGGATGACATTCGACGTAAAGCATCATAAAGCTCATGGTTGTTGCTTCCTCCAGGAGATGATTCCCACTGCTCTGAATTTGACTCAGAGTGATGGCTGGCACAGTCATCTGACATATATGGAGATGATCTACAGAAAGTGTCGTCATCAGAATCAGAAACATAGTCACGCAGAGGAATAGCAGGCTCAGGGACCAACTGAAACGAAGGAAACATGTCTCTAACGCTTTCAGGGCACTGACTCCCATCAGGAAATTTCAGTTTTAGTTTGGAAGTCTCAGAGCTATCTACAGGGTTGAAAGATATTTTCATATGTTCAAGTGGTGGTGAAGAAGTAAGTGAACCTAGAGGAGATCTGCATCCAAACCTCTCCATGAAGGCTGTCTTCGAAATTGTCTGATATGCATCATGGTGGTGCCCACTTCCCCCATCAAATACACCAGTCTTTAGAGAGCTAACTGCTTCAGACTTGTCATCATGCACAAGTGACAACGTTTTATGGAAACCGTTTATAAGTAACCTATGGCCAAATCCAAACACCAGAGATGAGTTACTATCATTCTCCTCATTTGCTCCAGTAGATGTGGCCTTGACATCTGATGCCAGCTCAGTCCCAGATGCAGCTGCAGCAGTTAGACTCAAACCACCTCGATGACCATGCTCAAATTTGTTGCTATGAGAACCAGTGGGTTTTTCAAGTTCGGAATCAGAATCAGCAAATGAAACTGGAACCTTTCCAACACTAGCACTTGAAGCCTTCTCATAACTATTAGCATTCACATCAAGCTTTTCATTCTGCCCTTCAACCTTCGGAGAGGTGGTATCTGGAGTACCAGAATTACCTCTGAAAACAACATTCAGACTATTGCCATTTGATACAGCAAAATCAGGAGGCTTTGAAGGCTGAAGTCCTAATAGGCCACCATTTGTCCAGAATTTAACAGAATGAACACTGTGAAATTCATCAAGAGATTCTTGAGAGTCACAAAAACTACTTGTGGTTCTTTCTCCTGATTGTTCATGTAAATTGGACATTCTGGAGAGAGAGGATGATGGGTCACTGAGAACAGACTCCACTTTTGGACCATCAGTGATGACCGGTTCTACTTTTGAACTATCAAGACTATCAACACTTGCATAGATATCAGTGCCTGGTGAATGGTCTGAATCAGAAGATTTTGCTGATATTTGAGGTGTTTGTTCATGGACAATACTGACTGAGGGAACTGAGTCAGGTAAATTACCAGTCAATCCATTACTTGAAGGACCACCCAATACAGTTTTAGATTCAATGCTAGAAGAATATTGGACAGAACTATGTTCAATAAGCTCTTCAATTCCATCTTCCGTTTTGCAATTGTTAACACTGGAGTAACATTCCTCCACTTCCCGTTTCGTTTGACAATCAAGGTCATTTTCAGATTCCGATTCTATAGTGTTAAGGGCATCCATGTAGTTGTCTGTTTCACTTTCTACTTCATCAAGCTGGTCTCCATTGGATATAGATTTTTGAATGTCTTCATCAGCAGGAAGGATATCCATTTGATCAACATTTTCAAGGATGGCAGTTCCTCTTTCCTGAGTATCTGAGTCAAAATTAGCTGAAAGCACCTCCTGATACTCTCTATCAAGCAAGATATCCATTTGGTCAACACTTCTAAGGTAGGCAGTTCCTCTGTTCTGTGTATCTGTGTCAAAACTTGCTGAAAGCATCTCCGGAGGCTCGCTATCAAGCATGATATCCATTCCATCAACATTTGTATGGTTGGCAGTTCCTCCATCCTGCGTATTTATGTCAAAATTTGCTGAAATCGCCCCTGGAACTTCATCGCTATCACATTGCTGACTCTTAGGCTCCACTATTTCTTCTTTTTCATCCCAGGTAACACAAAATGAACTAGGGATAGTTCGTTCTGGTGAGGAACTGTGTGGTCTGTCATCAACCATTTGATTTGATTCAACACAAAAATCTGAATCAAGTGTATCAATATGCTGCATCAACCTAGAAGAGGATTCCTCAGACCCTTGTTCTCCAGGTTGCAAGGAGGAACCCAGATTGAAAACACAATCTATATAACCCAACCCAGTTCTGGAATCAAAAGACTTTGAACGGTCTCCAAAGTCAGATTTCAGTGTCATGTCAACGATGGAGGGAGTTTGAGAAGAAGTCTGCCCATTAACGCCTGGAGAAGTCAGATGCATTCTGCATTGCATGAAATCACAAATGTCTCACACATTTCAATTTCATCAAAGGGAATTGAAGACGTTTGGAGTTCATAATATAGATTATCGATATAGATTACCTGCCACTGTGATTAGATATCGATGCAACACGTGATATTTCTCCATTTCTTTGAGATGACCTTTTCTTCTGTTCATTAAGACATTTTACATTTAGACATAATCAGAAAAACAGCAAAATATATATATGTTCCGTAAGAAAGTATGTCCCCACGTTTCCATTACAAATGTCTCGGAGGCAACTATATCCACTATTATAACTCATTTAAAATTCATTTGTGGAATAAAATAATTTCATGAACATGATTACATGAATTTGTGAGGCACATCACATGACTGGCAAGACAAAATCATTATGGTTGCAATTCTCATCTCAGTTCATCTAAATGGTACCTTTTTACGAGCCTTCTTTTCTCTTTGGATTTTATCGGCAGTTGCATCAATGGTGCTACCGGATACTCTTCTAAAGAAGGTTGGATCTGAATACCTCTTCAGACAAGATCCTGGACCCCCTGCATCAAATCTGATAGGCAAAGCAGAGAAATAAGTATCTAAAATCAATTTTTAAACCTCATTATCTGATTACAATGGTTGTCAACTTAAATAAAGAGTAATTAAAAAATGAAACATACCTATCAAGCAAGTGCAAACGAGGAGGATTGTGACATTCTTCATAGGAATCCATAATAAATTGTGGCAAGTCATTGCAGATGAAATGATTTTGCTCATTTTGAATGCGAGGATGCCACTCAGAACCTGCAAAGCAACTGCTCTCCGTAAAGACTGGAATTATTTGTAAATCAACGTAGCACATAAGATATTAGCAAATAGGCAAAATAAACTTCCATGAATTGGCTCAAAGCAGTGGACCAAGAGCCATACCAGCTGTGTAGGCAAAATGTATGTGGCTTGTTTGAGCCAATACAGCCTTCTCAAGGGGAGGAAGTGCAGCCTCAATGCGTTGCACACGAACTGTCAACTTATGGCTTCTAGAAGCAGTAGCCATCACTTGCTCCTGTAAGCCATGAAAAACCTCAGCTGCAAATCTACAACATGTGAAAGACACTCCATCGTTTAGAATATTCTACAACTGTTTAGATGCACAATAAAAAATAAAAAGAAAAAGAAATGGATACTAGGAAAGAAAAATTAAGGGTTAGCAAACCAGATAAGTTGTCAAAATTATGTTTTGGAAATCCATGTCAAGTTGTTAAAATGTTAACAGAATCAGGCTGGTGATTTACTTACAATTTCTCCAGCATTATGCTTTCGAACGTGGAATGCATTAGTAATCTAAATATAGTGACATAACCTCCTCACTATGGTGGAATTTCTCACCACTGCTTTCACTTTCACATGATATTAAACATATTCAATTCAAAGTTATTCCTCCAGTTTAGAGTTAACACTTGCTAGGATCCCTTTCGCCCTAGCTCATCTCTCAAAAAACATCAGAAATTGTAAATTACCAAATACAGACAACTCAAGAGATCAAAGTTACACTGAAGCTAATTTTTTTTAAAAAAGATGAACATAATTGCACAGTAAATAAATATTGTTTTCGTCCTAATAGAACACTAAATATGAAATACAGTATGGTAACACAATTCGTTCTCTCCTTGAATAAAATGAAATTAGGGAATGAGCAAAGTGAATGTAGTAGATACATAAACGAATGAAGAAAGTAAGCAACACGAAACAACATACTCAGCAAGATCGCCTAATTGACGCAAGATCCCAACGAGGCCGGCCACGGCGACGCCATCAAGCACGGCTTTCGGATCTTCTTTGTTCGCCTCTTTGTACAGCTCCGGCTGGCCAAGGCCGTACTCGTTTCTCACTCCAAACCTCACCAACGGCATCGTTGTACTGTCTTCTCTGAAACTTGTGTGTGAGTTTTAAGAGGGACGGATGCATACATGTAGATGCCGTGTTATTGTGAGTAAATACTAATGCAGATGAATGAATGGAGTTAATGAGTGAACAGTACTAAATAAATGAGAAGAGAGAATTCTTGTTTTGTTTTTATAATTTTTTCATTTAATTGAAAAAGAAAAAAAAAAGAAAAAAAAAGAGGGAGAGAGAGGGGGAGTAGAGTAGGTGGTTAGATTGGAGCAGCTTAACTGCCGAGAGAGAGAGTGTGTTCATGGCCTTGAGGCTTAGCTGCTGAAGACGACATTGCCAACACTGCAAGCCATTCTCTCTCTTGTCTCTCTCAAAACACAGTGATTTTAACACCTAGAGACGATATTACCCTGATTTGTTCACTTAATGACTGTGGTGCCATCTCATGAAATGACAATTTTGGGTTTCGCTTTCCTGCGATGTTGGCAGAGGATGGAACGTGGGTACCATTACTGATTACTTTGACTTTGGTTGCTTGCCAAATTAGTCTGGTTTTTTGGAAACAAAGGGTTAAGTTATTCCAACTTAAATTTTTAATTTAAAATTTTTATAAAAATCCTAAGTTATTGATTTTAAGAAATTTAGTAGTGTATGAATAGTTATGATTCGATGTTATTTCCTCAATCAACTGAGACCCAAATGTTTTATTAGACCATGTGAAAGGTTGTAACTAAAATAAAGGTGGGTGTTCGGCCATAGACATGGGGAATGCCACTTTGATCCCACGATCTCCTTGTTCTTGATTTCCTGTTGAAGACAATCTTAAAACTTCTCTGAAGCTACTACACTATCGAAGCTGGCTTGCCAGTTTTGGTTACTGGTCGGGCTTTTGGCTAGCGATGGGAGATTAGTTAGCGGAAGAACTTGCAGGCTTGCTCCTTCAAAAGCTCATGCAGTGTGTCTCCCCCGATGGACGAGTGCTTAGGTTGCTGATAGGGGGGCCCTACTGTCCCTCCCTAATCTCAGTCTCGTGGAGAGAAAGACTTTATAAGGCCGAAATCAAGTGCAAACACTTCCTTATTATTAAAATGATCGAAAACTGAATAGCAAAAGCAGCAGCAATTCGACGATCTCAAGCGTATCTTCCCCAAGAGATCCACATGCATTTGAGGTCCAACGAAATTTCCGAATTGAGTTATGTTTAATTTGACTAGTTAGGATTAGAAATTTAATTAGGCTGTCGTCAGTTTAGCAAAGTAAACTATGTCATTTGTTGCTCAATTAAAAACTTAATTAAACAATTGCGAATAATGTTAAACTAATTGCAAGTGACATAAAGTAACATGATAGCAAAGGTCAACGATATCCCCGTCTAATAATAAGTCATAGAAAGTCATCGATCTGGACGATAAACTATCATTCAAGGAAATGACAGTCTGGTAGATGATACTACTGCGTATGCAAACAGTTGGGGTTCTGTTTTTCAGTTTTCCTATCGTTTTCAGTTTTAATAAATTACCCTTTTATCAAAGGCTTACTTAGTTAACAAATATTTGTGATTGATATTATTATGAAAGCGATTTGGAGGAAATATTAATGCCAAGAAGGCAAGAATTGACATCTCTCGTAGCCCTTTGGTAGGAGTAGGACTACCATCAGCTCACTCATCAATAATGTAGATCTAACTTTTATTCTTAAGTGCACAATTCTCACAAAATTAGATGTGTAATAATCATAGCTTAATTTAGAAATGATACCCAAAAATACATCTAAATTCTAATAAAAAGAGTTTGATTGCTGTGGCAGAAGATGGGCAGCTCCGATTCATGGAAACAAACATCGCTGTATTCAAACAAAAAAGTTATAATGATAGGAAAGACTTAAGGAGAAGGAAACATTTTGTAATTATATAATCACAAGAAGGATATTTTCATAAAAGCTTTTAGTGCTTGTCTTAATTTTATTGAAGATCACACTTTCATCTCATATGGATAAATAAGTATGCTTTTTCTCTCTCTCTTTTTTGCCTTGTAAATTGTATCTCGGCTTAGATTTTGTTTGGGAAATTGGAATCCTGCAAAATCCTGCTTTGACCTTTTTGGTCATTTTATTCCTTCTAAACTTTTGTTGGTAAATCTTTGTTTCCTTTCTTTTCTTTCGGCACTACAAAAAAAAATAAAAACAAAAAGGAAAAGACAGGACAGGTCACAGGAGGGAGAGACAAACGCAATCATACACAAACTAAGAAGTTAAAAAAATGGGTTCTTAAATTATATCATTTATTGAGATGGGCCACGTCATCAACATCACATGAATTGCGATTTTGTGACCACGAACGGTAAGAGATTAAGGTCCAAGTCCGACGATATCTGTCCGTCAAATCGTTGACCAGCTCTCATATGTTGACCCTGAGGGGATGCCTAAATTACAAAAATAAAACTGAAAAAAATAATGAATGTACATATAATAATAATAAATAAAAATGTGCATAATAATTTCTCATTAAAATACCCAATAATAAATGTTGTGTACAGAAAAATTGCAAGTTTATTCACAAATTAAGACGGCTTAATGATGGACCCACCACGCACAAGTACATAATTTTTTTTTTTTTTGATTATATGAGACTATTGCTCAGATTACAACTCATATACATAAGACTATTACTGATATTTACAAATCAGACTATTACTGGGATCAACTGACATCAATGCTAATGGAGCTCTGCCCAGATTTTAACCCTCACAAATATTCGAGGGATGTCTACTCCTCACTCATAAGTAAGGAAAAATACTACCTTCACTCAAATTAATTGAGGAAAAAAATACCCCCACAATACTTTTGTGAGGGTTCGAACTTGGAGGGCAGCAGCACTGGCCACTCGGGCTGCTGCCCGAGTGGTTCACAAGTACAGAATCTTAGTTAGCTTAGCTCTCACCAAATCCAATATTATTTATTACTGCGAGATCTGAATTTGATTAATAAAATCGACCATTTCAATTACTGATAAATTTTTTGTTTCCTTTTTTTTTAATGTAGGTAAATATAAACTTATCAGTTAATGTTTCGTACTTCATAAAAAATATTTTAATTTTTTTTTTTAACTTTCCACCTAAAGTTTATAAAGTGTATCATTTTTTTAATTAATATCGTCGAAAGATTTGACAAAATATTAAAAAAATACATATGTTACCTCTACCTCTAAATGTAAAAAGAATATTTATTTGTTGTTATTTTGGTAAGAATGTATTATTATTTTTAAATTGATGGGAATAAACTATTAATTCTAAGTTCTCCATAACTGATTTTATATTGTTATTCTTTTATTGACAGACACAAACTATAATACTCATAATTTCTCATAACTAATTTCATGATTATTTTGAATAATTATGACTGTTTTTATTTACTGGCGTTGATGAAGATATGTTATTTATGATAGATTATATGAGCGGAGGTTGTAGTTTAATGTTGTAAATGAGATAAAAATTAGTTAAGATACTTATTATAGTGATTTTATATCTTTAAATCAACAGATTTAATTAATTTATATAGCTAATTGTATAGCCAGTATGCGATTACAAAATGAATTTTTTTTTGTCATTTAAATATGATTATTATTTTTGTCATATTTATAAATAAAATAATTATTTTATCAATGTTCTGTTAAATTATCTAACAATGTCAATAAACAAATAAAAAAGAGATACAATTTGTAAATTTTAGATAAATAATCGAAAAAAATTGATTTTTTTTTTATAAAGTGTTGGCATGAGGCTGTAGCTCTTACAACCTAACTTAGCAAAAGCCGACAACCCAATCCGTCAGTGAACAATAATGACCATGAAAAAAAGGACATACAAATCAATTATTACTGTTCAACCATTATTGAGATATACTATATCTATTATATATCTTTAGGAATCTCAGTAATATGATAAATTAATAAATGTCTTGAAATTTACAAGCTGTAACTGTAACTTTCAATATTTTTGTTTTTTATAAGCTTGGATTAGGGTCTCCAAGTGCGTGGCAGACCAAGTACGTTGTTGGATCAAAACATGCCTGTTTGCTAATTGCAACCGTTATTTAAAAATTATTATTATTCCTAGGACACCTAGTTTGACAATTAAAGCTTAATTAACTATCAATTTGGACGGTATCATATATGTCCAACTTGATATATCACATATATGTACGTATAAACATATATTCAATTTGCACACGTAAATTATTAAAAAATTGTGGGGCAAGTGAAGTACATAATGAGATCTAAAGTTTAATAAGTTCTTAAGAATTAAATAACATAAAGCAATTCCTAATGAATTAGTAAACTATCAACAGATTTGAGTGAGGACTTTTTTTTTTTATTACATATTTATGTCACACAATTATAACTCTACTTATATTTATATGAGATATTTATTGAGATTATTTAGATTAAGTTTTATTATTATAGAACCTAATTTCTACTCTTATAAATATTAGAGGAATATCCGCTCCATCCACAAACAAATAGAAGACATATTTATCCCTACTTAACTAAGGGTATTTGCTCTACCCATAACCCAGTAGAAAAACTACCTACCTCCGTCCAATTCTTAATTGGGAGTTGAATAAAGAAGTCCCCGAAGGACACTCGGCCATCGGCCACTAGGCCTGAGTGAGGTATTTCATTTGGTTAAAAGCTCGAAGCCATTATTAAAGCTTGCGCTGACTCTTTTTTTGTCTTGTAGGGTAGTCTATAATCAAATATTGGGATTAGATACAGTTGCAAGTTTTTAATAAGGTTCGCAGCCTGAAGAGAAGTTCAACTTCAATCCAATGAGCATGAGCAACATTGGTTTTAAACGTGGGTTGGTGGGTGGGATAAAGGAGAGTTCAATGAATGCTTGCTTTACGGTGGTGTTGTAAAGCCAATTATCAAATAGACGGTGGGGCAAATTCTTAACGTGAGCCAAGCCAACGACCATCCATTGCAGCCCTCAGGGTCAGTACATATAAATGTGCTAATCATGAGCATAGGAAGGGGAACTGATGAGATACACATTTGTCTTGTCTAAACGAGCTGCAGACAGTGCGGCCCATAACTGCGGCCAATCAAGTTTAGTGAATGAGGTGACCAGTGCGGTGACCACTGAGCAGAGAAATAAATGACGAGGCCAAGTCGAATCGTTCAGAGCCTAACAACTTACACGGGCTAACAGCTAGGCCCATCTTCAAAATCGTAATGGATTTGGCCATTCGGCCGATTGAAAACCTCTTCAACTTCCTCCTCTTAGAGTATTTAGGCTTGCTCGCTTTTTGCCAGGTTACATTGGCAGCCAACTTGCAGCTTGTTAAATTAGTGAAAATATAGGCGACAGAGTGGGGCCAATAGATGGAGGTCACCTTCTATTCTAATATGGCTTGATGGCAAGTTACAGAAAATGCAACTTAGCATGAGCCTTCTTTTAATACAGTTAATGATGGGTTGTCACTCTGATAGGGGTGCTTCTGTTTGTGGATCCACGGCAGATTTTCTTTCAATTATTTGGACTAAGATGGGGTGTTTTGAGCTCAAATATCCCGGCCCAATATAATCTTTTATCGTAAAACAAAAGAATCGTACAATTTAGTTAAAGCATAACAAATTGTCTTTTTTTGGTATATGCAATCAGAGATCAACTCTCCTAAGTAATTTTATTACAACATAGTTCAAAAGTTAACCCTCAATTAAAGTTATGGAGAGATCTACACTCACTGTTAATATTGAAGAGAGATCGATTCTACTTCAATGTAAGGAGACAAATAAACTCTTATTACAGAGAGAGTCGAATCCCAATATTGTGCTACCGTTGATTGTAATATATCAATGTATATACATATATATATATATATATATATATATATATAAAAGTGCAGGGACTAATTCAAAAAAAAAAAAAAAAAAAAAGGTGTAGGGACTAATTCAATATCTGCAGAAACAATCAAATGAAATGAATGAAGGAGAGGCCTCATAAATGATGAATCCTAGATAGAGATTAAAGAAGATGGAGAGCATGTGGGGACCTCAACGAATAAAAAAAGAAAAGGAGAAATAACGCAATAAGAGCAATATTTTTTGTGAGATCTTATTCAGGACGGGATTATACACGTGTCGAGATCTGAGGGGGGGAACTGTGCAGTTGCCGGAGGGCTCGCAGGCCCTTCGCTCAGATCTCGACAGGCAGGACGCACACAGGCGCGCACCAAATCGTTTCTCTTAACTTCTTGTGGGGAAATAGAGAAGCAGAGGGGCCCTATCTATTGAGGAAGAAGTTGGAGACTGAGAGACAAAATGGAGAAGCGGAATGGGGCCAATATTCACGTGGGCTGAGTTTGAGTGGGGTCTCTCGATTTCTGTTGTTTTGTTAGGGAAATTGAAAGCATTCGTCAATAAAAGCGTGGAAATTGCATTTGCACTGGCCGGCTTGCTTGAAATGTAATGTTAACCCACTTACCACTAACATTATTATTATTATTATTATTATTATTATTATTATTATTATTCAAACACTATCCCGATAAAAGTGACTTCATTTTCAGCGCATCACTAATTTTTGTTACCCTTTGCTTTTTCTTTGAATGACTAAATCACTGCAATTTTCCTTCTAACCCGGGCCCCTTTGTTTCCTCATTTCATAATATCATACATCACATATCAACCCCATTTGCAATAATACTTTTCTTTTCTTTTTTTCTTTTTTTTGGTTGCCTTCATTTATTTCAATTTTTAAAATTTGTAATACTCTCTCTTTTTTAAAACAACCAAAAGAAAAGAAAAAAATTTGGTCCGGTTGACAAATAATGGAGCGTATAAATCATGTTATGAAAGAGAACCAGATTCTGAAGGAATTTGTTTAAATTTTCAAAAAAAAAGAAAGCAAGAACATGATGAGAAAGAACGTGAAAGGAATATGCTACAATTCCAAAAAATTCCCACATTCATACATAATTTACATAAGTTTGCTAGTAAATTGTACAGTTGACATATTGTTCCAAAGAGGTCTTAACTCTTTAAATTCTTCTCTTCCCTTTTGGTTCTTTGTGTTGCCTCCCTCGCGATGTATTTTCAATTTTGTAAGATTCATACACATAAATGCACATATTAATAGCACGAATTATAGAAAGTTTATATGCTATTTGTTGATAATATAGATAACTATAAATAAATCAATTAATATATATATATATTCATGAAATCGCAAGACGGGAAGTCATCTAACATCGAGTAACTCTTTAAATGATCTCATAACATCATACACGTTGTGAAAATAAATAGGAAAAACTTCAATAATTGTTTGGTACGATGCAGACATAATTGAAACATTGGGGGTACAACACGATGGCCAAATTTCAATAGGTCAGCAAGGACCCCTCACTCGACCTCCTCTCATTCTTAATTTCTAATACATTTTGGGAGGCTAAGATAACCAAATATACTCCAACCAACTCGAATGTAAATAATACTTGTTGCTACCACGCTTCAGGAACGTTTTTATATTATGCACATGTTTATTTTTTTAATTTTCTGCTCTTAGAGGAAGTGGGAATATTTTCGGTTCTGTAATAAGAGTCAAACTAAATGCAATCCGTTTGAGTTTATAACTTATACACGTACATTGGGCATTTGTCACAGTGTCTCTCTCTAGCATACAAAGCTATATATTATTTGATGGAACTGATCATGAAGTGAGTCGTGGAACTGTGTGATTCTCAAAATGACAAAGAAACAACAGGGAGCATGAAACTGTAGTTGTACGAATACTGGCACCAAACCAGGAATCGAACAATTTTGCAAAAGAATTCAGTAGCACTTCTGCACCGATGAAACACAATTGTTCTTCGTTTTATGCCAAACACATGATCCCACAACCCACGTGTCATGGTGGAAATTCATCATATAAAAATTAAAGAAACCTGTCCCACACAAGATCTTCAAAATATATTTTCTATGTGGGCATGGCATTGCATAATTAATCATGTAACTAGCTAGTTTCCAAGGCCAACACGCTAATACAAATTTTGTGCAAAATCCCCATCACCATCGATTTCCACGATGAAACCAGCGCATGGTGGCTGCAGCACTACTTATGAACTAAAAGTTGATGCATCAACCTTCCTCTGTCTAACGGATTCAACGGTTTTTTTAATTTTCTTATCAATTTAGCCCTCAATGATCGGGTTTCTTATTCTTATTTATGTGTCTTTGAGAATTTAGCGATCTGCGCAAGACTCCACAGGTCAAATGACCCAGAATGCGGAAACAATTAAAACGACATTGCATTTAGCTAGACAGTGCTCTTTGGCTGCCTCTATAGGCTGTAGTTTTACGTTTGATTTTGCTTCGTGCTATGACTATTGCCGCAGCTAGAAAGAGAGCTACCGTAAAAGTTTTTGAGATGGGGAAGGGTAGAAGAGGATATATATAGATTGATTTAACCTAGAAAGGGCAAATCAATAAATCTCCGACAAACAGTACCTTCATACGGTCATTTCTTTTCTTTAGCAGCATTATTTGCGTACGGGATTTAATTCACTTTAGAACCGGACACTTGTATTGTTTAAGCTGTTGATGACAGCATATATGTTATCCTTATAAATGAAATTTTCGCTTAAAGTCTTCTTATTGAATTGAATAAGTTTATTGCTGATGATATGTCTTTCAATTAACGTCAATCATAAAACTGTAACTTTTAAAATAATTATTATTAGTTGTGTTATCAAAATAATCAATAGTGAAGAGAATCTGTCAAATGTTCAATAAAATTTATTTTTAAAAGTGTTGTGAATTTTAAAATCAATAATATTTATTCGGTAAATATAACTGTTAAATTGTTGTAAGAATGCAAATGATTTAATTAGACATAATATTAAATAAAATTACATACAAATTTTATAAACATATATATAGAGTTTTTTTTATTGTTTATATATAATAATTGTTTTAATAAAACAAATATTTTACTTTTTATTTTGTTATCTCAACATTATTGACAATAATATTAATCTCTTTAAATTTTTTTAATTTCATTTCCAACTTGAATAAGAATGATTTTGGATTTTATAATGTATGTGAGGATATATATAAAATTGTAATTAGTGTAAAATTGATTCTCAAAATCAAATTTTGAAAAACTAGTTCTTTCCTACTTTTCAAAATCTACTGTAGAACAAAAATGATTATGCTAAAAGTGATTTTTCAAAAAGTATTTACCAAATATTAGAAATAGATTTTAACTTTTTAAAATCACTTTTGACCCAAAAAACAATCCTAAATAGGTCTTTAGTGTGTTTCAGTAATTAAAAAATAAGTCATTTTCCCATTGCATAATATGACTATACTTCCATTCCCTTTTCCACACATGTGAGTAGAGACTAGAAAGATTCAAATCCAAGAAACCATCACCCATTTCACTTGATTGGTCAAGAATGCTCAACTTATCAATTTATCCAATATGTAGGCCATAATAGATCAATCCTATTTTAGTTTGAAACCGTGAACCTATGTGGACCGTCAATGGTTCATTCATATGAACTAATGATTGATTTTACTTCCTACCCTAGCTACTTTAGATTCAGAGGGTATATCCTCATGGATAAGTTGTAAAATGCTTTCCATTTGTATAGGAATTGCTCCACTTAATTTTCCTTCTTGAATTATTTGAAGGTAGATTCAACATATTATGTGTGAAAAGAGAGCTATAGAAGTAATACTAGAAATTTATGATAGTAAATATGAAATTGTAAAGTAATATTTAAAAATTTAGGAAAAATGATCCTTTAGGTAGTATTTGGTTGTAAGGAGAGGAGGAGGAAAGTGGTTTGAATTGCTTTCTCATTTTCATATCTGGATGATCATAATTTACAAAAATTTAATAATCATCATAATGTAGAATTTAGATTCTAAACTAAAGAGTGAAAGTTTTAAATTTTTCTTTTATTGGAAATCAAAACTTCCAAAATTACCCAATCAGTCTTTTTTTTTAATGTTATCGAAAACTACATTTTATATTATTTAAATTTAAATTAATGTTTTAAAAAAATTAAAAAAATAACTTTATTTAATTAATTAATTTTAAAAAAATTTAAAATCACAAGTTTATCATATTCTCGCCAAATCATTGTCAGACTGTCGTCGCTGCTGTTGTCGGTAGCACGTGGAATATCATCTCCAATACTATTGGATTCACTAATAAAAAAACAACACCATTTTGGCATCATTGAGGTGAAAAAAAATGAATGTGTTGTATTCAAATTCGGTTCCTAGCGTTTGGATACTTTTTAACCTTCTCATATTCGGACAATTATCAATTTTTTCGGCCAAATAAGTTACTCCACTGTAGAGATCGTCAATTTCTAATCAATTTAGGTGGCGTTTGTTTTTTAACTTAATGACTTAAAATGACTTAACTTAATTAATTAAGTTAATTAGAGGTGTTTGTTTTTATAACTTAATGGGACTTTTTAGATAATTTTGAGTTAATAAAATAAGTCAATTTTTTTGGCTTTTTACTTAATAAAGACATCTGAATTACGTCAATTACTTTCTAATGTCAAAAATATCCCTACTTTGTGATTTATTTTTCATGTCTATCCCAAAACTCACTCATAGATATTTACCCCACATAATAATCTCATCATTATTTTTTTAGCCATCATGAAATCTCTCCTCACTTTGGTATCAACTCCTCAAGTATTGAAGATCAAAATTACATGTGACAACTTCGAGATGAAATGGCAAATCAATTGTTTCAATCATCTTATTAGTTTTTTTCTTTCTTATATTATATACGATAAAATTTAAAATTTATGGTATTTTATATATTAAAATTCCAAAATCATTATGTATTCACTTGAATATAGTTTTACTTATAAATGTTAAAATATTGTGGTATTTAATATATTATTTATTTGACATTCAAATTTAATAAGGATACAAATGTAAAAGTACATATTTTCAGTTTTTTAAGTTGAAAAAAACAAACAACTTAATAATTATTTTTTGAGATTCAGACGAAAAAACAAACATATTATTCAGATTCAGACATTCAGATCTATTCAGAATTCAGACTAATTCAGGTCTATTTAGATTTCAGACAAAAAAACAAACGCCACCTTAATGTCATTTACAAGATGAGATGAGATAGTTGGCAGTGGTTTTGGTGGTAGCTCCATTTCCTTTTCTTGGGATTTTTAAAATAAATTTTAAAATTATAATATATTGATTTTATATAAATTATAATTTATTTCAAAAAAAATAAATTAAATATAATTCACTAAATTACTAAAATAATGCTATAAATTTTTTAAATAAAATTTCATTACACATATAACAAGCAAATCATATAAAATAATTTTTATTAGTTACTTATGTAATACATTAAATAATTTTACTGTTAAATTTGTTGAATTATGTTTATGATAAACATTGAAAATTTAATACTAAATGGTAAACAGTCCAAAAACAAAGGAATTTTATTTAACTCTATAATTCTATAATAAACTAGACATTAGAAAAGAATTTCACTTCATTTCCCTCTCCTTTTGTCTCCTCTCATTTGCTTACATTTTTTCAAACTAAGCACCACTTAGTTTTTACTCCCTATAGTTTGAACCAATTACCCAATTAGTTCATATATTTTCAAAAATTATCCAAAACATCCTTATATATAGTAACTTTCATAGCTGTTGATCAATCTAGTTGTTCAAGGATACAATAGTATTTTTGTCAAATATACCTTGAAATTTAAATAAATCTAATATGCCGAGATTGAAAAATAGATAATAATTAAATATATTTTAATGCAAACATTATTCAACATGGATTTTTTGGTATTTTTGAAAATATAAGGCCTAAATTTAGAGAAACTTTAGCTTAAACTGAAGGGACTAAAAAAGTATTTACCCAAAAATTCACTATGATGATGTCAAAGAATGATGTACTAGCTAGTCCAATCTAACTTGTAACAACACACAAGAGAAATCAAATATCAAAATAAATTTAATATATAGCTAAAATATTTGTGAAAGTAAAGTTCTATTTCTTCAAATTCTTAATTAGCCATATGGCTAGAGTGATATTATTTATGAAGCTCAAATAGGCAAGTATATATATGTATATGTGTGTGTGTGTGTGTCTATATAATGAATGCTCAACAACGAGTACAAATAAAGACACCAATCTTGCAATGAAACTCCAATTAAACAGCATTATATTAAGCATCACAGGCATATATACCAAGAGATGGACCCATCTCGCAAAGATGTCTCGTAAATTTTTATTATGTCGCTCCATCAATTCTTCTTTTCAGTGTCTTGTATTTTCAACTCACAAATTTGTGTAAAGAGACCATATTATTGATCATGAAAATTAGAATAAATTTTTTTTCACCTTTATCTTGCTAAAAATGGAAATTTTTGGTATCCCAATATATTCTGCATCAGACAAAGAGACCATATTGTATAAAGAACCTGTGCAGAAATTTTGATGTAGAGCATATTGATCTTTTGTGGCTTTCACTTGAGACCTGTTCTAATATAATGGTCAAATATTAATTATTATCGGTCCAGTTCAGGTTCAGTGGTTAATTAAAATATCACAAGCGTACTGTAGCGGCGCGCTTAGTTGATTCAATTGAAAATAACACATTCCATTAATTAAATTTTGGGCCCCACGTGATCGGATTCTCGTTTGGAAGCAGTAAATCATGGCGATCCTGAAAATCTTGTACATGAAATTGTCATCATATTATGTCATGCAGGCACTGTCATTTCATTTCCTTGTCTTTCATGTGCATGCACATGCACTCAATCAAAAACCGAAGATAGAGCTTCATTTTTCCAAGAAGAATTTAAGGGTATCACCAATCCACCCTAATTAATAATCTATAAGCCAAGTCAAGTAAAGTCCAAATTGTAAAACTTTTCAAAAAGAAAAAATATCGCCGACAAACAATTTAGGTAGCGTTTATATTTTAGATTAGAGTGGGAATCTTAGAATTAGGAGTGTGGAGTGGGAGTGGGAGTGGGAGTAGATTGTTTACTTACATTATAATGGAAGCATGAAATAGAGATTAGAATCCAATTTATATGTTTACTTTGTCTTGGATTGAGAGTAAATAATTTTAAATTATAATTTTATCCTTATTTAAAGAATTGTAGTTTTTAATTACAAAGTTAATAAAAAATATATTTGATGAATAAATATTTATTTTATTATATTTGTAAATTTATAATAATAATAATTAATATTCTTAATTATATACATCATAATTTTTTATTAATTTTAATTTTAATTATGTAAATTAAAAATTATTGATAAGGGCAATATAAATGAAACATTTTTACTATTAACATAATACAAAATTAATATTTTCTTAAAATAAACTATTATTATTAATTATTAATATTAAATAAATACAATATTATTATTTTTAAATAAATATAATAATATTATTTTTAAATAAATATAATAATATTATATTTGCAAAATATAATAATATTATATTTGCAAAATATAATAATATTATATTTGCAAAATATAATATTATTTAAAATTTCAAATAAAAATAATATATAGTAATATTATTAATTTTCTATTAATATAATAATATTATTTTTTAATAATTTTAACTTAGAATCAATACGAATTATTATTTAATTAAATATAATAATAATATTTAAATAAATATGATTTTATTTATTTTATTTTATTAAATATAATTTTATTAAATTTAATAAAAGAGGGTAGAAAATGAAGAAGTGGGAGTGGACCCACTCTCACTCTCTACTCTAAAAATGTGTGAAGCCCATGAAGTGAAATTCTCAATCCCCCTTAAAATATGCAGGTAGACACTGGACTCTCACTCCGAAAAGTAAAAACAACATGATCATCGTATACAATTTGTCATGAGAAAAACCACTACTTAGTATTAATGTTAAGGGGAAGGGCCATGATTATTACTTTATTTAGCGGCAATATAAATGTGGAGAAAATGGTGATAGTAAGATTTCTTAGCCGTGATGTGAATTTTCGCATATCAAAAACCCCATATCTTCTCGAATCCGATTCATTCACACACTTTACAGACTGACTGATCAACTCTTTGCTGGAAGATAGTTAATTAATTAATTAATTAATTAATTAATTAACAAGCTAGGTATATATCACGTCACAGTGGGCAGTAAAAATAAATGAAAACGAGTGCAACAATGCAAGTGTATGAGTGCGCATATTAATCCAGTAGGCAGTACTGTGATGACCAATGATCATGATTAATTGAACGAAAATGCGATAATGCATGATTGTATTGATGATGGTATACAAATAATTATTTATAATTAGATTAAAAAAATATATTTAGTGCAAATAGTGTGAAATAAAAAAAAAAAAAGAAAGAAAGAAAAATTAAAGAGGGAACAAAAGCAACTTATATAGGGCCCCATTAAATGTCTCCTCAGTAGACCCTAAGATGTGAATTTCATCTTTTCTTTCTGCATTCGCAATTTCACTATTCTTTCACCTCCTCTAATTTTAATTTCTCTGCCGTTTTTTTGGTTATTTCTTGCCAAGAATTAGATTAAAGGATATAATTAATTTATTAGCCATCGATTACCATGTCTGGCGCTGGTGGTATAGCTAAAGCTTGTGCTGCAGCTGCGGCTGAAGGGTCGTCACGATCCAGTACTGGTACTACTATTTGTAGCGGCGATCGTCATCATCAGCCGCAGCCGCAGCCCCAGCCGCATCCGGTTCCTTTGAGCCGATACGAGTCGCAGAAGCGGCGAGATTGGAACACTTTTGGGCAGTACTTGAAGAACCAAAGGCCTCCAGTTTCACTATCACAGTGCAGCTGTAACCACGTGCTTGATTTTCTCAGGTATCTCGATCAATTTGGCAAGACCAAGGTTCATCTACATGGATGTGTCTTTTTTGGACAACCCGACCCGCCTGCGCCATGTACTTGTCCCCTCAGGCAGGCTTGGGGAAGCCTTGATGCGTTGATCGGACGGCTACGAGCTGCTTATGAGGAACACGGTGGATCACCGGAGACTAACCCCTTCGGTAACGGAGCTATTCGGGTTTATTTGCGGGAAGTGAGGGAGTGTCAAGCTAAGGCTAGAGGGATCCCTTACAAGAAGAAAAAGAAGAAGAAGTATCATCAAATCAAGTCCAATAACGATGAGCCTGCTAAGTCTTCTAGACAGTCAACTTAATTACAATTTGCTACTAGCCCTCTACCTCCGCTTCTTCAAATAAATGGTAATTAAATTTTACTTTATTTATATATATGCTTTCAATTTCCAACTCCGCTGCTAGCTTCTTATATGAATATATATTAATTATATAGCTAGTATATATAAACTGATGAACTTCATCATCATGAATTCATTATTAGAATTAATATAATTCAAGAATAAATTATCAGAGAGATAATTGAAACAAACATTTATTCCCCATATTTTGCCTTACAGGAACAGCTAACTGCAAACTGGACATTAATGATCGGTATATATATAGTAAGATCTAACGATGCTTAATCACTGTACGTGGATATTAAGCCAATTCTAGGTAAAACCCTAAACCCACATAGCGAAACCCTAGTCTGGGTACTGCCTTGGAAGCCTAGATGAAATGAAACGAACAATTCTTTCTACGTAAGAATTAAAATTTTTACTATTACAAGAGTAGATGCCTTGATTAGACTAGTGTAAGAAATTGTCAGTACGTTTGTCTCTCTCTCTCTTTCTCATCATGCAAAAAACACTGTACATGTATGTGGTGGTTCCCTAATTTAATATATCTATATATGGAATTGATTACTTTTTTCCTTTGTTTTTTGTTTGGGCTCTTTTGCGATTCTGTACGATTTTGTGCTCCCCATGACTGACCATGTGATATACGCATACGTTGCATGTGAATTTCATCAGCATTGACGTGCGTATTTATATATGCATTCCCATTAGTTTAACAGCAAATAATCTTGGATGACATTTTCTAGCAGAGGTACCTTAAAATAATTCAATGTTTTTGTTCTGGTGGAACTGTAATCTTCTATATATATATATGACGTGTGTTTGTTTCTGATCACTGTCAACAATCAGTGGTTTAACTGTTCGATTATGCTATATATATGTAAACTTGATTGCTTCTCAGTATCGGCATTAATGCTAATCAGAGGTGTGTGTTTGGATGATTCATTCTAATAACAATCTCTGTTGTTTCTGGTTAAATTAACTTGAACCAAGTGTTACAGTGTCAGCACATTGATGTTAATTAGGATCTTCCAGTGTCAGCACTTATAATTATTGGTTATTTTGTTTCTCTATATAGTTCTCAAGGACTAAAAATTGAGATCTACCAAAGAGCATAAGATTTGGAGTCAATGTAGAGAATGTTTGCTTGCAGATATTAAATGAAGATAGCAAAAGGCCTGTAATTGGTCATTGACAATAAAATCATGAATATTTTCTTCACTTAAGGGTACCTAGGATCATGGGAACTTTTTAACGATGGTTTGTTTCCAATATTTTGTATAGCATAGCTGCTAATTTTGGCATTAATTCATCAGTTTACCACGGAACGTTCCCCTCATTTTCGTTTACCGATAATTATAGCGCGTTTTGGCAATTGTCTTCTATCAAGTGACCTTTTTTTTTCAGTATCATTATTAATTTCTTCGATCAAAAATTAATTTCCACTTAATTTGTTCTACTGAAAATTTTTGCTTAATTCATCAGTATAGTTAGGGTCTGGGAACGTTCCATGGAATGTTTGTTTCCCAGAAAAAGAAGGGGGAAGGCTATTTGATAGTTGGATCAATCCAAAAGGTGAGTGATACTAAAAGTGTTACATGTTTATAGGTATATTATATGTGAATTTAGTTACTATTGTGTAATTAGTATTATTTTACTGTGTCTTAAAAGTTATAGCTATTATGAATTAATGTTAGTGTTCGGTTAATATAGTTTTTAAAAAATAATTTTGACAAATATAGTAAAATAAGTTTTTCATCACACAATTGGTGGATAAAATCAGATTACTTTTTTTGTATTATTATCTAAAAGGTAGGGATGGCAAAGCCTAAATTGATTTTTTAGCCCCTACCATGTTAAGGATGTTATTCTACATTGATTAAAAATAGTTATCAAGCCAATAATATAAGCTTGAGGCAACCTTTAACTCTTAAGATAGCTACTGAGTATTAGTTAAGCTACATTGATTAAAATATACTTTCCCCAAGATTTGATACCATGATTCAAATATAGGTGGTTAGCCAAAGAAAACTACTTGATCAAGCTCATTACCTTCCAAATAATAGTGATACGTGTTTACAAAAAATTGTAAATAGTTTAAAAGCCACACATTCTACTAATAGTGTTAGCCAAATAAAACTGTCTGAAAACCACTCAATCAAACTCTTAGAGACAAAATCACATTACCTTCTAAATAGTAGTTGCAAGTGTTTACTAAAAATATTAAATAGTTTAAAAGTCACATATATTAATAGAGTGTTAGCCAAATAAAACTATTTTAAAAATTGTTCAACTAAGCTTCAAGGCAAAATTATATTACCTTCTAAATAATGGTTTTAAGTGTTTACCACAAAATTTAATTAGTTTAAAAGTTATAAATGCTAATAAAAGCTCCAAAAGAAGCCTTAATCAGGTTGAATCATCATATGTTCGATGAAAATAAATCTTACTATTTACTTGGTGTATGTTAAGGCTATGTGGTCTCTTTTTCTTGTATATGTATTGTGTAAGGAAAATGCTATACTGACAAAGAATTGGTAATAAGATTTTTATAAAGAGCATAAAGACTAAAATGTCCTGATAAAAAGCAAGTTGTTTATAATTGTTTTTTATGCCTCTTCTCAAAATTTTGTTTTGTTTTTTTGTTTGTTTGTTTGTTTTTTTTTTTTTTTTTGACAAAGTAAGATTGTTAAAACTATTTCTAGATTTAGTAGTTTTTTATTGTAACAATTTTAAGAGCTGAGGTAGCAGGATCAAATTGCAATGACGCGCGATAAGAGTTTTTAGTTGTTACCATTAATGAATTTGCAAATGACTTATGTCGTCATCAATTAATTGGACTGTTGATTCTTGGCACTTCTAATATGTATACGAATTCTGTGGTCGAATGTATAAATATACACTCTATAATAATAAGATATTGGAATATTTTATAAATTTATAGGATGTGCTATACTAAAGTAAGTCTATATATATCTAGCTCTTGGGCCAATGGGATACCAAAGGGCTAAGGCAATCCGATAGAAAGATGCCGTTCTTTTGTGCTCTATCCACAGAACCCGAGGGAAAGAGCTCATCGGCATGCAAGTCGATGCACAAACAAATATATAAAGTAATCTTAGTCTCTTGATTTCTTATCTATTGCTCTATTATGTAGAAAGGATTAGGGTTTTAAACTGTTAGATGCAAATGTCAAATCATTTAAAAATGCATGTTTGAGTGTAGACAACATTGTCTGGCTATAAAAGGTTAAATTATAGCTAGACTAGGAAAAGAATCAGTACTATAATTACTTATGGCTGAGAGTGTTTCTTGCTAATAAGCTTACAGCTATATACTTTGTGCGAGAGATTGGTCTCTCTTTTACTTGAGTATATTCAATGCCGGCCATAGGATGATAATGTACAGCGTCGTAGTTGATGCTTACCGAAATCTACAATGTCTTGTGCTGAACTAGATAGGTTAGAATGCATCGCATGCATTTGCATATATGCGTGGCAAGATGCATTTGAGAGCTTCACACTATTGAAATATATTTGTGTGTGTTCCCTAACTGTTGTTTCTTTAGATTGTGCTTGTGCTTCCACTATTTTAATCTATATATGAGCGAATTTTCATGTTTAAGTTGCAAAAATAAGTTGTTGTGTATATTACACCCACCTAAGAAATTTGATGACCCTTGTGTCCTCTAGATAACTTCAATTTACATAAATCATAACATTTTGACATTTGGATTTTGCATTTTCTTTTGCAGGTCTCGAAACATGATGGGAAGGGCATATAGATAAAGGCAAATTAATGTTCAAAGTCGTGCTTATGATATATCTGGAATCTTGCCTTCTTGATAAGTACGCAGCTGCTTATGGAGAAGTTCTGAATAATGCAGTTATTCTATATATATTTATACAGCATTAGCAATGTGGTCTTAAGCCACCTCTATGTAGTAATTAATTACCAATTTCCTATTACATCCTACCTATATATATAGATATATACACATACAAGTATGTATGTATGTATTTCAAATTAGCTCTATAAGTACTCTTGCGCAGTAACCAAAATGGTTCTCTTACAGTCGAAATTGCATTTGGTTTCTGAGAACAACTCAACTATTTTCGTCGCTTTAAATTGAGTAGTGATTTTTCATGAAACCCATTTAAATGGTTTGTTTAATAATGTATGCAGAGTGATAACACTAGAATTTCATTAAACCCTAACCGTCTTGGATCATCATTAAATACAATCCAGGTCTTCATATTCATTGCAAAATCGTACATATTAGAATGCATTTTTCACTGCACTGTTACGATCATTTTATTGATTAGCGCCCGTGTAAATTTCTAAAACATTAGTAACTTCCTTTAATGGGCTCGGTAATAAAAGGAGAGCTCAGGAGCTGAATGCTCGCAAATTTCCAGAATGGATGCTTGGCTGGTTTGCTTTTGAGGAACATCAAATGTGAGAAATTACAAGCAAAGCAAACGCTTAACGAATGCAATACCTTGGAGAGTATGAAATTCAACTTGTGAGATTTTAGAGTAACTATGTTGTACTATACCTGCTTAGTGCATGTATGACATGCATGTATGAATTAAATATGGCTACCAGTTACACGATAATTTTTCAAAATAAATGGACGTAGGTCATACATACATTAAGTAGATATAGACAATAGAGATAATTTAAAATCTCTCTTAATCCATATATATTAAGGTAGCATTTACTTTTTGAATTGAAAGCCCTAAGGAGTGAGAATCCGATTAGAAGTGTGGAGTGAGAGTAGGTTGTTTATTTACACTAGAATGAAATGCTGAATAGGAATTAAAATCTCATTTATGTATTTACTTTATCTTGAATTAGGAGTGAATTGTTTTAAATTATAGTCTTGCACTTATCTAAAGAATTGTGGTTTTTTATTACAAAGTGAATAAAAAATATTTTTTTAAAATAAATTATTTATTTTAATTATATAAATTAATAATAATTATTGATATTCTTAATTATGTAAATCACAATTTATTTACTAGTTTTAATTTTAATTATATAAATTTAAAAATTATTGGTAAGAGTAACACAAATGAAACATTATTATTAAAGATATAGTACAAAAATAATATTTTCTTAGAATAAACTATTTATTATTATTAATTATTAATATTAGATAAATATATTACTATTAAAATTAAATAAAAATATTATTATTATATTCTCAAATAAAGATAGTATATATTAATATTATTAATTCTCTATGAAAATAATAATAATATATTTAAATAAGTTTAATATTATTATTTTTAAATAAATGTAGCATTATTTTATTTTAATAAATATAATTATATTATATTTAATAAGAGAAGGGTACAAAAGGATAAGATGGAAATCCTCACTTTAAAATTGAGTAAAAACCACGGAGTGTGACTCCTACTCCCCTTTGTAATTCACATTTCTCGCTCTCACTCTAGTAACTAAACACAACATAAGTTGGAGTAGCCAGTCCCTTTTCTATTGTTGTTAGATTACTCACAAAATCTATGTTTTATTAGTAATTGCTCGAAAATATGCTCCTAATGGAATAATGAAATAAGAGATTGATAGTGAATTATGTGACAAAGTTCTGGCAACGAAGTGGATAAGATTGCTTTCAGGGTTTTTTTTTTTTTTTTTTCTACTGGAGCTGATTTTATTCTTTTATCGAACGAACCAATGAATTAATCTTGAAAAAAGTATAAAAAGAAAATTGGTTCAATGATTATTTATAATTTTATGTGTACAAATGATGCTTTACTAAGAAAACTGCGGAAAAAATAAAAGCCAAAAACTCAGGAAATTCATCGTCAACATTCCAGGATAAACAAAATCCCATATCACACCAAAATAAAACATGGGAGACTATATTTCTAATTTAGAAGTCTGACCGCCACAACTTTGATGAGCATGGGATGGGAGTCCTTTATTATTAAAAAACAAAATAATACAAAACACACACCATTGAATGCTACAGAAAAGAAAGAAACCCTGGCGCAAATGCTTTTATTGAAAATATTTGGCACTTTTCTATGTGAAAAGCACATGATAGCTACTTCGTTGAAAAGCTCGTGAAATGTTTTGTCTTTAAAGAAATCACTTGCACACACTTTTGACTAAATCAAACCCTTGGTGAAGGGGGGGGGGGGGGGGGGGGGGGGGGGGGGGGGGGGGGGGGTTGGGAAGCATGGCCAGAAACACCTGTAATAATAACATCGACCCATTCACAGATCATGTTCAGGATACTCCCAACATATATAGATGCATAGCATCGGACGAGAACAATTGAGAAAAAACCTAGTGTTGTACATTGCAAGACAACTTCAAATTACTAAGTTAGCTATTCAAGTCATAAGTTTACCTTACCACTAGAATCAGACAAGAGGGCCAAACTTTGGCCATTACCAAAAAGCTGAGTAAATTATGACAAATAAAACTAAATAAAAAGAGGATGAAATATTTGGAACAGCAACATCCTGATCCTGACAACAGCTTGGTGGTATTAGCTGGAACTATATGTACTTTGTAGGGATGAGTATAATATAATCAATTCTTCAAATGTTTCCGCCACATAAACACAGTCACCTCTCCCCAATATGGCTAGCTATACATATCTGCAAACAATAACCATGAAGTTATTCTCACAGTCAAGGCAACATGACAATTCACAAAACAAAGAAGAAACTGCAGAGCACATACATCTAGCATTACTTTGTTCCCCTATTCGCTGTAGCAAGCAGCAACTAATAAATATGATTGCAAAGTCTTACCTAGGTTTTTAGTTCCTTACAAATATTTCAAATGCCACTAAATTGAATTTGCGAAAATCAATAAAACACTTAATTGTCAGAAAAATAAATAACATCTTCCTCCATGTTCTTTGATGATGGCAACTATCCTATCAATACAACAAAGGCTCATAAGTCATAACCTGTACCAGACTTACCATGAAACCACATAACAATTTATACATGGAAGAACAATATAGTACTTATCATTTGTCAGAATATGTTCTTTGCTCTCTCCATCATTAAACAAAAATCCACATAAGTCCCACTGATCAAATCATAACAAGATTTAAACAATTATGAACATAAAGATTTAGCATTGTACCACTCATATAGAGATAACCAAATTTCGTTAATCTATATGAAGAGAACAGTAGAGAATTAAGAGAACGAAAGAAATGCAGGAAATATCAACCCAGATAAAACACATCATAAATGAAACAAAAAGGAAACAGCATTCACCATTTCATCTGACAACTGACTATGCAACTAATATAAAATACCTTTCCTCTTATACAAGTCCCCACATAGTCTCCAAAAATCGGTGCTTAAAACTGATTCACAACAATAACACATAAGCTAAAAGAGGCGGTATTTCCTTCAACAGGGTCAGGGTGAGCAATTTGTCTATGTTCAAGCTTCTAATATGTTACTCAATATATTCTAGGTCCGGTAAAAGCATAATGTAAAGACAAAAGACCATGGTACTTGTACACTACTTCAAAAACCATGAACCCACACCCTTCTGACAAAAGATAAAGAAAAAAAAAAGTCCCAAAATTATCATAACAGAGAAAATCACATTGTGCCAGAAGCAATACAAGCTCAAACTTCTATATAATACTTCAAACCCTCTAGAATGACTGTAACAATAAGCGCTTCATTGACATAACACCAAAGTTGAATGGGGATATAACAATTGCAGAGGTAAATTCAAGCTTTTGCACTGACAAGTCATAAAAGATTCCACTTAAATATTGACAATATCAAGCATTTCTTAAAAATATGCAACCTTTGTAGATATCTGCACAACACATTGAGAAAACTAATGCCGATGTAATTTTGTTTATTCAATTCAATATCCCAAAACACGGACACAATCCTGAAAATTCAATCACAGAAAACATCTAATGGATGAGCTCGGCATAATAAAACATGAAGAGCCATCTTGTTCAAAGATATAAATAACATAAAACCATTAATAATTAATATATATCCTAATGAAATAATCAATAATATATCTCACCATTGGAGCCAGACCGCTTAGTGCGCTTGTTCCTCTCCAACTGAACCTGCATCTCAGTAAACATTCTCAGCCTCTGCATCTCCAAATCACTAGCAAATTGCATTCTCTGCTTCTCCAACTCCACCATCTGCCTCAACTTCTCCGCTTCCACTCTCTCATACACCTCTCCAAACCTCTCAATGGCTTTTGCCAATCTCTTAACTCCACTGTTCTCTTCATTTACATTATCATTCTCCTCCTCCTCGGCCTCCTCCTCCGCCTCTTCATCCTCACTCTCCGCAGCCGCCGCAGCAGCCGCAACGGCTGAATAATTCCTATAAAACCCCTCGCTGTTATAACCTCTCTTCTGCGGCAAAGCAACAGCCGTCGCTGTAGGAATTGGCGCCAACGCAAGGCTATTGCTGTTGTTATTGTTATTAATGTTATTGATGTTACTGTTATTAACGGAGACCGATTTCCGGTAAGCAAGCGGAACGGCAACGGGAGGAGATTGCGATTGAGACAATTTAGGCGAGAAATTAGAGGAAGGTTTAACGTTGTTTCCAATCAAGGTATCCATGCGTTCAAAGAACGGCCATGACGAGGTTAGGGTTCCGTTAGAGGAGACGACACGAGCCTTCTCGATCTTGTACTTTTTCTTGATCGTATCGATCCGATTCTTGCACTGAACGTCTGTACGATGCGTTTTCTTAGAGTGAGCATGGAGAGCGTTGACGGCGTCGGCCACGTCTTGCCAGTCTTTCTGACGGAGATTTCCGCGGTTGAGTTCCAGATAACGACGGCCCCACGCATCAACGAGAGTGGACGTAGCCTCTTCGCTCCAGCAGTCTTCACGGACGGGTAACGGACGTGAGTACGGGGTGGTGCTAGTCGGGGTGGTGGTTGTTGTCGACGGCGTCAGGGATTCCGTTAGATCGCCCATCTAAATCTAAATCTGAAAACACAAAATGTTCAAATTCTTCTCGTTTATGCGGCAATGTTAAAGAATTAAAACAAACAAAAAGAGAGAGAGATTTGGAAAAGATATTAAGAAAGTGAGAGGTCGGTGCCGCGATGACGCGCCGGGAGCGTGGGGGGAGGAAGAGTTTAAGCGAAGGGGAAGGGGAAGGGAAAGGGGATGAATAAGAGAAGGGTCGCCGGGATGAGGGTAAGCGCGTGGATGGGAAGCATTGGATTGGACGCTTGGGTGTCATCGGATTCGGCTCGGCTACGGTCAGAGCTGGCAATTACGTTACGTTTCTTACTAGTAATATTATTATCACTCTATAATCGACATTGCCCTTAACTGCTGGTGGTAGGTTAGGTTGGACTTTGTAATTTGGAGGATCTTATTAAAAGGGTTAAAAATTTTATTAAACTCTTAATTTTATTTTATTTTATTTTTGGTGGGGGAAAATTAATTGCATAATTGATGTTTGAAAAGCTTTAATTTTTTTTCAATTTTCAAAAAATTAAAAACCTTTAATATTTTATAAATTTCCTTATTATTTCATGCAACTTAAAACTTTGCATGCATTTTGTCTTGAAACTTACCAAATCAAGTAACTAGTCTTTTTTTTTTTTAATAATGACAATAAAAAGTATTTAGACATTAGAAATACACAATATTAGCAATTATTTACTGAAATTTGTTTCTTTTATGATTTTAACTAGTTGATACAACGATTCAAGTAAGAAAAATAATGACCCGATGAAAATTTATCTATAAAACATGAAAAAATAAATAAACAAAGGTTTACTATTAATACTTTTATAACAATTTAAAAAAAAATGTAACATTACAAAATTATTGATATTTACAAGTAGATAAGCTATTCAATCGCAGGGACCATGTAACAGTGAAAAATCTGTTGCCAAAATATTACTATTGAATCTACTTTTAATAGCCATTTCTAAAATAGTTGAAAAAAATCCAACCTTGATTAGTGTTTTTTTTATCTGCTTAATATTTCAATTTCACAAGGTATAATATTTATAATTTTATCAATTAATAATTTTAAATATATAAAATAATCATTTGAAAAAAAGTATTATTTCTTTGTATATAATTAATTTTATATTTTTTTTAATTTAGAGGATTAAATTACACTTACATATTTTAAGGGTAAAATAGACGTTTGCTATAATTTCTTTTAAAAACTCTATCAACTTTAATGGTTTGGCGGTAAAATAATAAAAATTAAGTAAAATTTTAATTATAAAAAAATATTAATGGTAAAGAGATATTTCAAAAAATATTAGGTTATAAAATGATAATGTCCCTAGAAAAATGTATATATTGATATAATTGGATAATAGATAATAAGTAATGTTCCAATGAGGATTATTCAACATTGATTTTATATTGGCATAATTGAATAATAGATCAGATAAGAAAAATATATATTTTAATGTATTGTATTTTTTGTTTTAATTTAACCAATAAAATAAAAAAATTCTTATTAAATAAGGACTTAGTAAATAATAAAGCAATTATAGTAAATAATAAAGCAACTAACATACTATGTACAAGTAGTTATTATTTCACTAATAACATTAGAGTTGAAAAACATATCACTGGGTCATGTTTGTACTATGTCAGCTTCGTATCGCGTCAAATTTAGGTTGACTATAATACGACCCATTTAATAATTATATCAAAATGTTGAGATCTTAACACAATACAAAAAATAATCAGGTTACCCAATAATATTGTCATCATAAAATATTCATATCTATCAAAATATTACATGTATACACTATTGAAGTTCTAAAACTATATAAAATATTATCAATAGAACATTGTATATGTGTTCATCTTTATAAAAAAATAAAAAAATTAAAAGGAAAGAATAATGTCTAATATTTGATCCGGACACGGTGTATCTAATAATAGTGTAAAATTTGACAACATGTGGAAAAAAAATTGTGTTGATCCGAACACTGTGTATCTAATAATCGTGTCAAATTTGACAACATATTTCCATTTATTCATGTCGTTTTTGTGTCGAATAATTAGGTTGTATCAAATTTTATTAGGTTTAGATAACATGTCATATGGTATAAAAAAAATTATATATTCAATTATGAAAGTAGAAATGTAGAATTATTGAAAAAAAAAAAGAAGAAGAAGAAGAAATTTATGCGAATGAAGTAGTTACAGGAAAGGGGTTGGATGGGTGTTGCCAGGATAATGACTTTTAAGGGTTTTCTTGGAGTTGTGCGTGGATTTTAGATTTTTAGTGGACTTAGAAGGGGCAAAAGATGAAGGCGATTGGGCGGCTGCGTCAATGTGGGGGATGCTTCGCTATTCTATGTTGATGAGCGGCAATGATGCGCCGGCTGTCTGACAGACGCGTCGTACGATTTTGGCTTCTTGCGTCAGCGCTGGGGTTGGGGTTCGGCTCGGCTCAAAGCTCGCTCGAGCCTGCACACAGCAGCTGGCTCACCAACACGTCGGTGTACTTTCTTGTGAATTTTGCAGGTTTATATTCATTCGTTATGCCTTTGACCGGGAACGGAACCGGGGGCAGCAGGGGTCTCGCTTTGCTTGTTCAATTGTTTTTGTGGGCTTTCTTCAGTTCCCGGAGTTGGACTGAAACTCGATGTCAACGGGCCCAATTTCTCTGACTCAATTAAAGGCCCATTGGGCTTCGTTTACTTTGTAAGCTGGGCCCAGTGGATTTGAAAAAGAGCTATCTATGCCGGGGACTCATCTCATCATTCAATCGCCCAGATGTAATAAGGATGGGTGTGAGGACAAATTTTCGCGATTCAATATCTTGAACCAAATTTATCCGAAGATTAAAGATAGATATAACATGCCGATTTTTATTCAAAGCAAAAGAGAAAAAGATTTGAGATGCAAGAACACATACACATCATAATTTCATATATGTGTTTGAAGAAAACAAATCATAGAAAAGTTGGAGATGGCGACATGTTAACCATTACAAGTTGATGCAAAGCAAGTGGCGCCGCTTGAATTATTGTAATTCATTCATTTATATTTTAAAGAAAAGAAAAGTTCCCACTTCAAGCGTTGTCCAGCACAAGATGATTAAAATAATCTCTGCCTTTAATTTCATTAGACTCTTGGGCCAATCACAGAATGGGTAGGACCCAATTAAATGAGGTGCTTTCATTGGACGGGAAAAGCTATTTATCCTGAATTCTGGCTCCGAATTTGTACCCCGAAAGCTAAAACGCACCATTTGGTTTGGTTTCATTTGCTTTCCACTTTTCCTTACCAAAATCAAACGGTGCGTTTTAGCTTTCGGGGCACAAATTCAGGGCTAAAATTCGAGATAAATAGCAGCACTCTTCATGGAAAATCTATATTTTATTGCTTACCGGTAGGATGATGCGATATTATTCTTGAAGTACCAACAAACGAGTTTTTATTTATTTTTTTTTATTTTTCCCTAAAGTGGGGGTGGGATTTAAATTTCTAAGAAGATTTTATTTGCAGACTTGTTGGGATTTTATTTGCATAAAACATGCAAGGTTATTTGGATGATTCTTCTGCATGCCTTGAAGCCTAAATACCGTATAAACACTAGCTTGTTGATTAAATGGGAATCTATACTACAATTGTATTAAGTTTTATATTACATATGAATTGAATACATATCTTATGCAATCTTACTCATTCTAGCTATTACCGTATTTTGTTTTCTTATGAATATGATTGTGTGGTTCATTTATTTTTATATCAACGTAATGGCCCAGCCAATGAACTGGATAAGTCCAATCAAAGTATCAATCCTCCCATGATGCGGCCTCTAACCTCTGTCGGCTACCCGTCAAAGATTATTGCAAAAATGTATGGCTGTAACATGTATGGTGATTTTAGTCGGCAAAAGGACTGGCCCGAATTTGTGTTACTATCGGAATCTGTTTAAATAACTTACTTCATATTATTACATGACATATGTGAGTACTTCTCTCGCGCGGGCATTTTTATTTTTTGAAAATACAAATTCAACATTTTACTATGTCGTAAAATATTTTCACAACTTAGTAAAATAAATTTTTAGCTGTTTACAACATTACAAAAACTTTTTACTATGTTGTAAAATTTTAAATTCACATTTTAAAAAATAAGACCGCTCGTACCTGAGAATGATTAGACATTATAATGTGAATGTTTGAATTTAAAATGACCAAATTTATTTATAAATTAATAATTAAAAGAAAAATCTCCATATATACAGCATTGAAAACACAAGGGGAATTTGAACGTTGTTCCGCCATGTGAAATGTGAACGATTTATCATCCTATCCTACTACTGAAGCTTGTTAGGCGAAAACAAGCAGATGGAATTAAATTTAACTGAGGCTTCTACTACTCTGCAAAGCCGGGGAATCAAATGGGTGCGCGAGAATAGAATTCAATGATTAAAAAAGAAAGAAAGAAACTTGAGTTATCTTTTTGATGATCCCAGATGGTGGGACTCAATTTTTTTTTTTTTTTTGGGCATCATTTGCACGTACATATAGGAGGATAAGAACATGGGCGTGTTGAAGGCTCAACCATTTGGTATCCAGCAAATACAAAGGTCAAACTCAACTGTAATTGCCTTTACAGATGCTGTTGGCAGTGGCACCATAAGATAATGGTGATGGTGATGATGATGATGATGATTTATGATAAATTTAAGAGAACAAAATGCTTAAAAGACATGCCCAAGCAGCCAACCCACACTTTGTTAGTGCAAGCTAGAAATGCATTACTATTATTATTCTATGGTGGAAAGTTTTGTGGGGACTATTATTCCATACACCTTAAAAAAAAAAGTTGAGAGAAATAAATATGATGGATATATGCACATAGAGAGAATTAAATATAATTTATATATTCATATATGTGAAAAGATCCTTCAAAATTTAGATAAGTTCATATCATAAGAGAATCTAATTCTTTATCAACCTCAAAAAACTCTAATTAACTAGATTAGCATTCAATTGCTGCTAATTGTTGTCCTCACCAATCATATATATAATTAATAAGTATTTGATAATTATGATATAAAAGTAAATTTTAAATTGTAATTAATTATGCCACGAATCAACACAATAAAATTTTCAATAATTTTAAAACTGGTAAAGACAAAGTAAATTAGACAGCAGCTACCTTGATCATATCAACAATGATGTTGATCTCATCATTACATAAGTCTTTTAGTTAATAGATTCCATTATTTATGGTGCGTTTGGAATTGAGGTGTTATAGTTACATTTATTGTGAAAAAAATAATTATAACTATGAAATAAAAATTAATAATATATAATAAATATAAAATTTAAATAATAATTTTGATAAAATTATTAAAAATATAATAGATTTTCTATTATACATGTAAAAAATTATATCAACATAACTCTTAAATTACAACAACTAATCTTTACTAAACACTTTAATACTGTAGCTTTTAAACTACAACTACCCAACATCAATCTCAAACTTATCTTTAAATTCATGAATACGGATCAGTGATCAGTCAATCGCAATTACTCCATCGACGCAATTACTCCATCGATGACTGATATAAGAATTGCATCACCTGAGATAAGCGAATAGTGGCCTACACCATGCCTTCAAATTTTTATCTCAATGAAACATGGGCAAAATAGTAATCACACTGACGCAATCGTACAATGGTAGATTACTATCACGATCATATCAAAATGATCACCTTCCAATTTTTATTAATGACAACAGTAGAGCAAAATTACTGAACATTATACAGTACTAGGAGTGGAATCTCAGACGACTCTATCAATAATAATCAAAACAACATAGCATTAATTCTTGATAAATCTAGTGGAGATCAGAGCAATAATCCGGCCAGTAATTTTTTTACCCGAAATCTAAAAACAACTGTTCGAGATCATAACGTGAAACGATTTTCAAGCCATGATATATAAGAGTTTTAAAATTATTATCTTTTGTTCTCTAATCCTATATATACACCAAAAAGGAAGTAAAAGAAAAATAACGGACGTTGAAGGTTTTGAAACCCTAATGGATGTTGAATCTCTAAAAATGAATTATATGAAGAAGAAGAAGAAGAAGAAGAAGAAGAAGGATAAAATTTGAAACCCGCCATAATTATTAAACATCACTTGGTGACTCACATATGCTTTCCAAATGAGGCCTCCAAACACCAACACGACCTCTTCTTCGATCTCTTTGCGTTGACAGCTTCTCTGACAGTATCTCACTCAAATACTGATCAGAAACAAGAAGATTTGTTGTCATAGAAATGCTGTTAACATTGTTCGTGTTATTATTTGCGTTGCTTTGAGATTGCTCTCTTCTTTTCTTCTTAGTGGATGATGATCTTGATCGAGACTTTTGATGATCACCTGTTGTTGCGGGGACTGGAATGAGAAAATAAATCTTCCCACGTTGAAGCTCAGCATCCGGTGGTACAACAACGATCTTCGGAACCACCCCGTCATCGGACGATGGCGATGAGGGTTTCTTTAGAACATGCTTTGGGTGAGCTTTCATGATCTCTCTTGCTTTGATCGTGCCACTGATTTCTTCCACGCGTCCGTTAGAGTGTATTATTCGAATAACATCAAGAGCTCCGCATGGTAGAATGCAAGAGATGCAGCACCTGATTGTGTTTTTCATGGCTAGCTAAATGCTAATAGCTCCTTAATTTCTCTCTCTCTATAGTATCTCATAGAGAGAGAGAGAGAGAGAGAGAGAGATAAAAGAGATAAAAGAGATAAGAAGAGAAAGAGAGGAGTCTTTTCTTTTGCTCTCTAATGAGAGTGGGGAAGGAATCAATCACTTAAAAAAAAAATGTACCAAATGATGATTTTATTATAGCTCTTTTTCTCTTTTTTATTTATTTTATTTTATTTTCGAGAGGAAGGGAAGATTTTTTCACTCGTAGCTTAGGATGAAATTCATGGCATTAATAATTGCACCTCACTTGCGTACTTTGCCTTTTGGATTCATCATTCAGGTCCCTCCATTCCCCTTGCCTACTACACTGTGTTCAATAATTTGGGTTCGTTTTGCAAGGCTACCTTATGGGTGACACATGTTAGCATATGATTGGGACTGCCAAGTAAGCGAAAACAAGAGCCTCTGGCCGGGGGTTGCCTTCGGGCACGTGTTTCAATGAAGTTGTGACGCGTGTCGATGTGACAATGAATCAACCGTTAAGATTAGGTAAGGAGGCTATGTTTATGGGGTCATTTGGGAAAGCAAAGAGAGAGAAGATGGTATTGTTTGTAGCGAATTGAGCATTGGGTGAAGGGCGGGTGGGAAAATGGGGCATAGAGAAATCTTCTTTTGAGAGAGAGTTATGATCTTTCAATATCCCCAAGCAAGATCATATGGGCTGTGGCTTTCATTGGAAAGTGAGGTGTGACGTAGACTTCTTTTTTCTCTTATCTATCAATCTCTTATGGTTTTAGGGTTTTCAAAGTGCTTGCACTCTTAAGAGATTGTAATTGTCTACTAACTCTATAGCTTGCACATGGTGCTCATGATATTCCTCAAAATAGTCCACAGACAAACAGTCTCTAATTTCTTGAACTTTTCTTTGTTTACTAATTTGACTCTTATAAGTACATAAGAGATCAATTATTTCGCAGGGAAATCAAAAAAATTCAAAAGCGAGATCATGACTCCAAGAAAATTCTTCATTCTAACCTCTTAAAGGCATGGATCTTGGTTGCTTGATTAGATATTATCTATGTAGTTTCATATTGATCATCAATTAATGAGCCCACATGGAGATTTTTGCTATAAGAAAACAAGGTAGTTAAAAACTGTTTAATCTGTTTGATTGCCCGTTAATTTGAGTAATGTCCCATCCGAACATGAATGTGGCCATCTCATTTAATGGTTGTGATGTAGATGTTAGTGGGCAGCATGTGAAGTATGGAGGAGGAGGGTCCATGGTGGGGTTTTGGGAATTTATTTTCTTTCAATTAATTAATTTTGAATTAATGCTAATTTATAAGCTCAATAACTCGCACCATCATGAAAATATTCAATCGTAGCATATGGACAACCAGAACTATCAATTCGGTCATGTACAATTCGACAAATGGGTTGTTCCACTGTGGGAACCCTAAGCTACATCTCTATCACAAAAGCTAGCTTTGGGGTAGGGATGAAACAAATTCAGTGAAAGTTCCAAATATTTATTGTACGAGTAAATTAAACTTGTTGTTACTCATTTTTACTCCATCTTACCCGTTGGCCTCGTATCGATAAAAACGAGAAAAAGTTTTGAGATTTTTGGTTACGGTCACGTGGCCGGAAGTGTAGACAAACGAAAATGAAGTCACACTCACTTGTATTATTGCATCTAAACAACTATGAAATTGGAAAGAATCAAGACGTTACTAACGATGCTGATTGAGAAGCCTCCAAATTGGCTAGTTTGAATCCAACCCCCCGCATTCTGAAAGCCACAAGATGAGTACACAGAGCTAGTTATAATGATAAAACGATCCTACATTCTAGTGCTTTACGGTAAATGCAAAATCAACGAAAAATTCAACTTCTTGAGCCCAACAGGAGAGAACGTAGTACTGGGCTTCCCACTGGAAGACGGTTTGTTAACCTCCAAACGTTTTCGCTTATGGGCACTAGCATTTATTCGCAAGACTATTTTGGACTTGGACATGATCCAATCCATGTGAGTCTCTCGAGATATAATAATCATATTGTTAAATGCTTGACGCATTATCTTTATTTTGGGGTGTTGTTTTAATTGATTTTCTCGTTACATCCACGACGTGTATGGTCGTTATTTTCCCCAGACCCCACTCATCAAGTATATATTTTAGGAGAATATTAATTAAAAATTAATATATTATTTTCGGATGAATTTTGAATAATAATATATTTATATGTCGCAAATGACATGTCACTAATAAAATATAGCCGTATGTTTGATAATAATTATCTTTTTCTACCATTATTTATGAAATAATTTTATAACATTAATAAATAAATGACACATCATGTGTTATATTATTTAAAACACAAATTTTGTAACTCAGATTTGTAAATTATATCACTACTCTATTTTGAATAAGACTTTTACTTGTGGGTTATAAATTGAGAACTGACAAAACAAATGAATCTATTTCTCATTTTTTTTCTTGTAAGGAATTGAAAGATTATAATTTAAGTACTTAACCTTTTATAATTCTTTTTCTTCAAATGAATGCATGGTATGTTTATGTATAATAATAATAATTAGCCCCAATTATTAACTACGAGATAAGCCAATAATTAACTAAAACTTAATTATCAGTGAGGAGTATTATATAAATGTTAAATGGAATTGAAAAAAAAAACAAGAAATAGAAAAATTATGTCCCTCGATAATAAAAGATTGAAACGTAGGGATATAAATGAAAAAGAAAAAAAGGAGCCATGGGGAGTCGTAATTTCATTGAAATCCGAAAAATCTCTCATCCGAGATCCGACGACCATCATAGTATGATCGGATCATCCATAATTATGCATACCCCACGCAAACGCTCAAACTGACAACAACACGATACACACTAGTAGCACCAGATGAAACTTGAGTACAGATAACTCCGTCAACTCCACCGGCAAATAACAACACCAAAGATGCCCGTCTTCAAAACCCCATTTAACGGCTACTCCGTCAAATTCTCTCCCTTCTACGAGTCCCGTCTCGCCGTTGCCACCGCCCAAAACTTCGGAATCCTCGGTAATGGCCGCGTCCACGTCCTCGACCTCTCCCCCGCCGCTCCCGCTCTCACCGAACTCGTCGCCTTCGACACTGCCGACGGTGTTTACGACCTCGCATGGTCCGAATCCCACGACTCCCTCCTAATCGCCGCCGTCGCCGATGGATCCGTTAAAATCTACGACACGGCCCTCCCGCCAACGGCCAATCCCATCCGCTCCCTCCACGAGCACACTCGCGAAGTCCACTCGGCCGATTATAACCCCACTCGACGTGATTCTTTCATCACATCGTCCTGGGATGACACGGTTAAACTCTGGACCGTTGACCGGCCTACCAGTGTGCGAACATTTAAAGAACACGCGTATTGCGTGTACAACGCCACGTGGAACCCGCGTCACAGCGACGTGTTCTGTTCCGCGAGTGGGGACTGCACTCTTCGAATTTGGGATGTGAGAGAGATGGGCAGCACGATGATAATTCCGGCACACGAGTTTGAAATTTTAGCTTGTGATTGGAACAAGTACGATGACTGTTTAATTGCGAGTGCTTCAGTTGATAAGAGTATTAAAATTTGGGATGTGAGGAACTATAGAGTTCCAATTGCTGTATTAAATGGACATGGCTATGCCGTGAGGAAAGTGAAATTTTCACCGCACAGGAGGAATTTGTTAGCGTCTTGTTCGTATGACATGACTGTGTGCTTATGGGATTTCATGGTGGAGGATGCTTTGGTTGGGAGGTATGATCATCACACTGAGTTTGCCGTTGGGGTTGATATGAGTGTACTTGTTGAGGGATTGTTGGCCAGTACTGGATGGGATGAGCTTGTCTATGTGTGGCAGCAAGGAATGGATCCCAGAGCGGTTTGATACTTGTTAGGAAGGGATTTTTCTTTTCTTCTTTTTTATTTTCTCCTGTTTTTAAATTTTTATTTTTGTTGTCGTTACAGTTATACATGATGATCATAATTTTATAAACTGGTTGAATGTGATGCTTATTGGGAGATTGGCACACTTTTGGACATAAGTATGAATGTTGCTGGAAAGTTGTCATGTGAAAAATGTTAATAATGGTTCTTGATTCGATTTTTGTTGTATAAACATAAGTTGGTGAATGTGAAAGCCATTGATTGTTGGATTTTTTCAAGTCACGAAGTGCCACCAGAGTTTGTGTTTAACTATCTTCATTGTTTTGTTTGAGCAATGACATTGTTGTATTATCTACATTCTCACTTTCTTTAGAGGTAGTTGTTTATTTGTAGTTCACTAATTTGGTGGCACATCTTTTGTTCAAGTTTACAAATGTGCCTCACATCTATTTGTGTTTGAGCTCTCAGTTTTAATTCCAGTTTCTTTATTTTACAGATTTTAAAGGTGGGAGAAGTTGCAACATATAAAAGTTAGTAATTAGTTGTTTTTGAAGAAGTCATTTTTAGTTCATTTGTTTAAGTGCATACTTAAAAATGTTTTTGGTTCATTTTATCTCCTTAATATTTGTTTTCTCTTGTATGTAGATGTATTTAGCTGCTGCAATGGATATTTAGTTTGTATCTTATGCTTGTTTTGTAAGGTTAGAGCTTAGTGACTTCCTTAAGTTTGTGCCAATTTGCTGAATGAGTAGACTTACCTATTAGTTTCCTGATCCAATCACTGTAGAACCGAATACCATTTTAATGAATGGGTTTAAGTTGGGCTTACAAGTCTCCTTAAGGTAATGCTAGGTTGAGGTGGATGTATATAGAATCTTCTTGAACTCGTATTGCAGGTACCCAGTGTCTTTAGGAAGAATTTATCAGTTGTATCTGGAATTTGATGTACTATAAGACGAGATCGCCGTCTTGACAAACATGAATAGTTTGAATGTGAGAAAAAATTTGATCTTTGTTTCATGTCTGCTAATTGTGACCTTTTTTTTTAAGGAAATGAAGTGATTTGGCATGTTATGACTTGTTTGGGGCGCCTGTTGTAAGATGTCAAGTTCTACTCATTAGAGGTCTCAGATTTTGAACAGATTTGTGATATTCGAAGTTCATTTAGTTCTTTATGCTGTAGTTGGAATTCTTTTGTACCAGCCGCTTCCCTTTCCTAGTGTGCCGCGGTCTGTCAACTTTTACATTAGTGTGTAATGATGGAGAGATTTTGTAATTTATTTTATGCTAGCAGAAGAAACTTGTCGTTTAATGTGTGGTGGGTGACTGTAATGTTGTCTAGAACATAAAGTATTACTCCAGTCATAAATTAAATGTTGGTTACAAAATTATGTTGCCTTAATTTCTATTTGCTTTCTCTTGTGACCTCTAATCATAATATCAGTAGGAGAGCCCTAGGATAGTTGACAAAGTTTCATTGGTTGAATTTTATACTTGCATGTTTTTTTCTTGAGGAAAGCTTTTGTAACCAATGTGCTATGGCTTAGTGGTATTTGGGAGGCTTGTTAAGCGACATCAGGTTAGTAATAGAGAGTTTTATGTCCACACAAGTACTGGTGCTTTGCTTGGATGATCTTTTAAAACATTGTGACATGCTACATTTTAAATGTTTGAAGGTTAGCCCTAGCCCAACCATTCTTTATTTTACATGGATAAGGGGGGAGAGAGAGAGGGGGATACGTTCAATTGGAACTTCAAAGAGCCAGAAGCGCAAATTGCAGTAGACACAACAAAGCCTGAAATGCTTAACAGAGAGATCTCCTGTAGAATGGGAGTGAGAGAAGGAGGTGATGGTGGGGACTGGGAGTAGGGCTGCAGACTCTGTTGATATTAATTGCATGATTTTCATTTTTTTGGTCCCAATGGTTGCGTTTAAGTTTGCCTCATTTAAAAAAGGAAAAAAAGGGTTGTAGTTATGTTTGGTTTATCATTTGCACTTTCTGAAAGGTTTTGGAGCTATGGTCTCTGTTTCTGTGTTGAGCTACTACAAATAAGAGGTCATTGGTGATGTCTTTTGTCCCTTCCTAGTCCCAAAAAAACAGTTGGTAGCTTGCGCGTTACTGCTTGATACCTTCCATCATCCAATTTGGAAGAGACAGTGTTCTTGTATGCTAATGGTTGAACTCTGATATCGACAATTGGATTACGCAATGATTTTGAAATATGGGCTTGATCGTTCTCACGTGGTGCTCGATTATTGCCTAAATTAAAAGGTTGGTTGGATGTAAATGATTAGACACTTTCTTCGTCTATAATGGAGATTGGGGAATCTAATAGGAAGTTTGGCATCGTTCATCCATTCGATCTCTGCCATCTGGGTAACAATCGAAGAATTCTCCTTCAAATTTTTTTTTAAAAAAAAATCATGAAATCTTTTCTGCGTATGATTCTTTTAGGGCGTAATAATCAAAATCCGGTTTCTCTCTTTTCGGGCTAGTGGAAGTGTTACTGTGGAAGATAAGGTCTCATTCAAATCTTACCATAAAGTTGCCTGCACTGTTAATGAATCATTGGCATTCGGCCATCCACTTGTCGAGTTTTAGACAATTTTGCGGTGTCGAGCGCTCGTTATTTAGTACTGCTAACTTTAAAAATTTTGGCTGCTGTCAGCACTCAGCAGTTATATCGTACTGAGAAGTATCCCCTGCGCCCCAAGTTCAAGCGGTGAGCCTGCCAGATCAACTTTTTAGAAGTCACCAAGTCTAAAAAATTAACGCTCACAGAGATACATTATCCTTTGAAATTCTGTCAACTCACTATGGGCTTTGGGAAATATAGAGAAGTTGTGGCAATAAGGGAAGATTATCAAATCAAAATCTTAACAAAGAACCAATTATATAAGCCCTAAAGAAAATGATTCGCAGGGCTCTGCTTCTGTCCTGTCAATGATTCTCTTTACAATTTTGTAATCACACTCACTTACACGAAAAAAATATGGAGAAAATTTATATTAGTGCATTTGCAGGTCTCATTTATAGGACCACTAGATCTATCAAATGATAAGATCCTTAATGGATGCGTATGTCCCACATAAATTTCTCTCACATCTTTTATTTTTCTTCGTTATTAATCAATTAGTGGCATGTAAGCTTTAACTTTTCTTTTTGAGTCACTTTTGTAGAAGTTGCTTGTGAGTTGTGTCAACTATAATTAGATCTAGCAAAATGTGTTATGAATCATGTTCGTATCGTATCAAATTTAAGTTGATTCAAACCCAATCTATTTAATAATTATATCAAAATATTAAAATTTAAACCTGACATAAAAAATAAATAGGTGACTCAGCACAATTATTTAATAATCAAGTAAATGTGTCACCCAATATGACATAATCCAATAACCCGCTTAATACATATTTAACAAGATTTACATCAAAACATTACACACCTATTTGACACAAATTATACTCGTTTATATATCTAAATAATATTATGTATCGATATCATAAAATATACATATCTACCAAAATATTATATATTTATAGCAATGTTATATAAGCCCTAAAGAAAATGATTTGTAGGGCTTTGCTTTTGTCCTACCAATAGAATGATTTTCTTTATAATTTTGTAATCGCACTCACTTGAATGAAAAAATCAAGAGAAAATTTATATTATTACATTTGTAGGTCTTACTCACAGGACCATCAGATCTCTCAAATGATAAGATCTTTAAGGGGTGGATTTGTCCCACACAAATTTCTCTCATATATTTTATCTTTCTTCATTATTTATTAATTAAGCTTTAACTTTTCTTTTGAGTCGCTTTTGTAGGAGTTGCATAAACTATAATTAGACATAGCAAAATAAGTCATTCAGTCATATTTATGTCATATCAAATTTAGGCTGACCCAAACTCAATTTATTTAATAATCATGTCAAAATATTGAAATCAGAACCCGACATAAAAAATAAATGGGTGACTCGATATAACTCATTTAATAATCAGGTAATCGTGTCACCCAATACGACATAATCGGTCATTGAGTCAAATTCATGTCATGTCAAATTTAGGCTAACTCAAACTCAATCTATTTAATAATCATGTCAAAACATTGAAATCAGAACCCGATATAAAAAATAAATGGGTGACTCGGTATAACTCATTTAATAATCAAGTAATCGTGTCACCAAGCAAGACATAATCGGTCATTGAGTCATATTTGTGTCATGTCAAATTTAGGCTAACCCAAACTCAATCTATTTAATAATCATATCAAAATATTGAAATCAGAACCTGACATGAAAATAAATGGGTGACTCGGTATAACTCATTTAATAATCAGGTAATCGTGTCACTCAACAGGACATAATCCAATAACCGGCTTAATAGTTATTTAACAAGATTTACATCAAACTTATACACTCATTTTAACACAAATTACACTCATTTATATATCTAAATATTATTACGTATCGATATTATAAAATATACATATTTACCAAAATATTATACATTTATACCATTGAAGTTTTAAATCTATATAGAATATTGTAAAATAAAACACAGTATGAATGTTTAATCTTCAGCTAAAAAAAAAGAGAGAATCGTGTCGAAAATTTGAATTTTGATGCAAATTAATTAAAATAGAAAACATAAGTTGTATATTTTAATGTAAACATGAATTAATTTGTATTTACTGTTTAATAATCGTATCATTAACTAAGTGAATAAAAAACTGAACTTAACCCGACAAAAGAAAAAAAAATATTAACCGAAATATAATTTATTTAATATTCATGTTAATTTTTATGATCTAAATGTCGGATATCGAACCCTTTAAATTTTACAGACTCTACCTGTTATTATGGTAATGGCCGCCCTTTCTGCGTTTTAATACCTGAAAAAAAGGTCATAATTAGTGTTGCCATGCCAAATGGGTTCACCATGTAACAGCAACACCATCATTGATCATTCTACCCGGCACTGAATCTAAAATGGAGGCGTGACCACAAAGACTTGCACCAAGTTTATCATTCTGCATTTTCTATTTAGTAGTACATGATATAGTTAATTTTGGATTACCCTGTTTATGAATTAATAATTTTTAAATAGACGCTTTATTTTTAAAAATCTTAATTTATTTTTTGTTCTTGTTAATAAGATAAAATTAATCCATCAACCTATTTCTATTTTCCTCTATTTTCTGAACAAAAGTGGGATAACTTCAGGTTTTTAAAAGAAAATGAAGAGATTTGAAAATAATCAGTGAATAATCCGAAATTTATCCTATATGATATATCTATGTATAATCCAAAATTCCAAATAAAAAAGAATAGAGAATCTTGAAATTAAAGCATCAAATTTATCTGACGAAAATTCATGTACCAAAGGTTTGGGTCCCCCACCCAGTTATAAAACTTGCTGGGTGAAAGACATTTTTCTACTAGTGGTTGCTCAAGAACGATGGCATTCATACAGTTTATGGAGAATTTGAATCCACAACGTTTCTCTTTGGCTATGATATGCGACAACGTATTACACAAGCTTATCCGTCTTTTCATAAACCCTTCGTTTCAGTACTTCTACCAGAAGAAAATTACTCTCTGTCCAATATCGGGATTGAAAAAAAAATGACATAAAAAAATTAGACAAAATAAATAAGATAAGGAAATGTGTATAAAATTAAAAAATGCACACGAGTTTATTTTGTAGCGAAAATAGTTTGCCTTTAGTGTTTTTTTGATTTCTATGTCAAATTTCTTGTGCATTTATTAATTTTGTAGCAAAAATAGTTCGCCTTTAGTACTTTTTTTTAAAAGTTTTATGTCAATTTTTTTGTTCACATATCAATCATTACTCAACTTTTTATATGTACTTTCGTCAATTTCTTCTTTTCATATATTCTTCGCTGCAGCAGCAGCTGCATGTTTCATTTTTATATATAAGATAGTTGAATTGCCGGACATCAAAATCTTTGTTACAATTTCTCGATAATGAACTAATTAACTTATTATATTCCTTTTTGAACTTTAATTTATCATGTTACATTCAATAGGTGCGGAGGATCATTTAGTGCTGAAATTTGTTGTAAAAATTTGTATGTCGCATAGTCTACACTAAGGTCCTCTCCTGATTTGAGTATTTTTTATTTGAGTAATATAATATAAATAGGGGCAAAACTATGGTACCACAATAGTATCATACCACAGCTGGATTCAGTCCACAGTGGTCTCCATAGTTAGATCTAATGGCTGGATTCAGCTATGGGCCTATGGCATGGTACCACTGTGATACCATAGCTGGACCCTATAAATAGGATTTACTTTCTTTATAGTTTAAATTTATTAAACATCTATCAACGTGTCAGTTTTTACTAAAGAGAAGTTCAAATCTGAGATGATCTTAATCAAGTTTAATTATCCAAAAGTTTTGTAACTTAAAATCAAAAGAGAATTAGTCCAACTTTATAATAATAAGCCATCAATAACAGAACTTAAATTTTTAACTACCCTTCAAATAAGAGTGTGTGTTTGTACGCGCTCGTAAGAAAAACAATATTGGAACAATGTCACTTAGTCACTCTTTCAAGAGAAAAAAATTCCACTTTAAGGCATAATCATGAGAAGTTATCTATCAACAATACCAAAGTAATTAGAAGCGAATAGTAAAATAATTAATTTTAATCATACGTGATGAAAATATCGTAAATGTAACAGCAAATATTTATTAAAGTTAAGAAGAGAGTACTTATCTCTCTTATAGTCATCTGACTATCTTAACGAAAAAGTAATAAAATGAATGTTTTATAAAGTTATAGTAGTAAAAATTTAGGAAACAATACTTATTGGAGTAATTTGATATTTTGTAATTTTTGAGGTGGTGAAATGATAATTATCCTATTTTAAATTTTAAAAGTCGATGTCAATTTTTTTTAAAAAAAAATTTTTGAAGCATGATGGACTTGCGCATTCTAATTTGGGGTGTAACTATCCTCACCCTTTTTCGAATTTAAAAACTTCCAAATTCTTAGCTTAAATTATTTGTATACTTATTTCACATTCTATCAGATGTCATCCTTGCACAAATATAAATAATTAGTTTAGTTAATGTCCAAATTATACTTGGAGCATTTTATTGGTTAGTAAGAATTTATGACAAAATTGTAAGTAAAAGATTTAAATAAATATATTTAAACCTACAGCTAGCAAAAATATTATTCCAAAAAGAAAAAGAGAAGTTGAAAATTGAAATATCTAGTAAAGGTCAAAAAGGGGGGAAAGATGAAATGAAAAAGAGGAAGAATAAAAGGGGTAGTGGATGATGATCAATAAGAGCAGCCCGCAAGCCAAGTGGCAGCCCACTGCCCACCAACCGCTAGTACCTTTCATGCTAATTGCCTAGCTGGGCAGCTACAGAATGTCTGTATCTTTATCTTGTACGCTAACAATTCGACCAAGAGCAAACCATCAGTTTCTTTCACTGTATCTTTATCTTCATCCTCAGACTCCCAGCCCCTTGCCATAAAAGCATATATTTCTTCTTTCTTCTATTAAAGCCACCAGTTCCCACTTCCCACACATTTTGAATACTCTCGCAAGTCTTAAGCCACCAGTTGTTGATATAGTGTGTGTATCTTTATCTTCATTCTTAGAGCTCCATCTCATATATCTATGCATGCAAATTTCTCCTCTCTAGCCACCAGTACTTTCCGCTATTATTATCGCATATCTTTATAACTTCATCTTGACACCTTTGCGCTTATTAGATTCTCTCTTTCTCCCCCCCTCCCCTCATAAGCCACCAGTCTGGTGATACTTTTCATCTTCACCCTCACTTAATGATCGATCCCTTCTTAGTTTCTTTTGTATCTACCTTTACGTACACCACATATATAAAACATTTAGAGACATCACGACCATATCCATCTGTTTCTCTCTCTCCCCACATGCCACCCGTTTCCATTATTGAATCTTTATCTTCGTTTTCATTCCTCACCACCTTGCTGTGTATAAATAGCATACGATTCAGGTTTCATTTGTTTATTATATATCTATATTCAACCCGCCAGGGCGGCCATCAAATATCTATCTCTGATCTTTTCCTCTCGTTCAATGTTCTTAACTTATTATTAGGTATTAGAGGGAGGTAGGCATATAGTAAAAATATATGCAATAATATATGGCTGCCACAACTGTTATCAAAGTTCCAAATTTTCACGATATACTACCAGATGCCATTATGTCAAACATATTCAGCTTAATTACAGATACTCGTACGCGCAACGCCATGTCCCTTGTGTGCCTTAAATGGTGCAAGCTAGAGCGGTCAACACGCAAATCCCTCGCTCTCCGAGGAAATATCCGCGATCTTAATCAAGTCCCTGTTTGCTTTCAAGCAATCAACAATCTTGATCTTTCATGTCTCTCCCCTTGGGGACACCCTCTTTTAGAATCCTCATCAAACCCTTCTCTTCTTGCTAAACTCCTCAGCCATGCCTTTCCTTCTGTTGTGTCTCTAACTATTTATGCCAGAAGCCCTTTAACTCTTCACTTTCTTGCCCCCGAGTGGCCTAAATTAAGCCACGTTAAGCTTGTTCGCTGGCACCAGCGTTTCAATGCTCCTATTGGTTATGACTTTTTTGCATTATTTGAGCACTGCCCTTCACTCTCTTCAATTGATCTCTCTCATTTCTATTGCTGGACCGAAGATTTACCTACAGCATTTGAATTATACCCTTCTATTGCAGCTTCTCTTTCACATCTTAATCTCCTCGTCGGTCATTCTTTCACCGAGGGTTATAAATCTCATGAGCTTTTATCCATCACTTCTGCTTGTCCAAATCTGAGCCAATTACTTGCAACCTGTGTATTTGACCACAGATTCCTTGGCTTTGTTGGGGATGAAACTTTGCTTTCTATTGCTTCAAACTGCCCCCGTCTTTCCCTTCTTCACCTCGCTGATTCTACAGCCTTATCATCCAATTCCAGCAGGGCTGATCGTAACAACAACGATGAAGGTTACGCGTCTGAAGATGCTAGGATCAGTCCTACTGCACTCGGAGACTTTTTTGAAAGCCTTCCATTGCTTGAAGAGTTGGTTCTTGATGTTGGTAACAATGTTAGAGATACTTGGCCAGCACTAGAGTTGCTTAATTCCAAGTGCCCGCGGCTTAAATCTTTGAAGCTGGGGCAAGTCCATGGAATTTGCAGAGAGATTGATTCTTCTATGCCAGCTGCTGGGGTTGCTCTCTGGAAAGGTCTGGAATCCTTGTCCATTAAAAACTCTGCTGATTTAACTGATTCTGCCTTGATTGCTATTTCGCTTGGCTGTTCAAACCTCACCAAATTCGAGGTTCAAGGTTGCAATAAGATCACAAAAATGGGGATGCAGATCTTTGCTCGTGTTCTAGAGAAAACTTTGGTTGATGTGAGGATATCTTCTTGCAAATATCTCAATACCGTGTGCTCACTACAGGCTTTGGAGCCAATCCGAGATCGGATACAACGGCTACATGTAGATTGTGTGTGGGAGAGTGTTGAGCAATATTCACAGGATCATGAAATTCGAGGAGAAAGTAGCAGTTCAAGTCATGAAGCTTGTGGATTCAAGGATTTTCAAACAGAAAAGCGAATCATGATGTCGGAAGAAGAAGCAAGCTTGAAAAAGAAAGGCAAGTGCTGCGACGGTAGCGGTAATGGTTTCTCTTCTTGTAGTGATACTTGGACCAAGCTAAAATATCTTTCTCTGTGGATTGCCGTTGGTGAGCTGCTGAATCCAATACGTTTAGCAGGGCTAGAGAATTGTCCTATCCTTGAAGAAATACAAATAAAAGTTGTTGGTGATTGCAGAAATCAACAGAAACCTGTTTTCATGGCTGAATTTGGGCTAAATTCTTTAGTAAATTATCCTCAACTTTCGAGGATGCATTTTGATTGTGGTGACGCCATAGGATTTGCACTTACTGCGCCTAGAGGATATGCAGATTTGAGCCTGTGGGAGCGTTTTTATTTGAATGGAATTGAGAATTTGAATCTAAAGGAGCTCAATTATTGGCCTCCGCAAGACATGGATGTGCACCAGAGAAGCCTTTCTCTGCCAGCTGCCGGATTGCTTTCGCAATGTCGAAGTCTGAGGAAACTTTTCATTCATGGGACTGCAAATGAACATTTCATGTCGTTTTTTCTCAAGATACCAACTCTCAGGGATGTGCAACTCAGAGAAGATTATTATCCTGCTCCCGAAAATGATACCACCTCAGAAATGAGAGTTGATTCTTGCTATCGATTTCAGGATGCCCTTAACAGGCGTCACATTCCTGACTAGTAAATTAATTCAAGCTATATATATATATATATATATATGAACTAGCTGTAAGTTCTACTCCTTTGTTCATACACATAAATGGTGAAACATGCATGCAAGCAGGAACATAAAAAATAAAAAAAAAGTTGAAATTCCCCATATTCCAGCCAAATTTCTGTGGCCTTGGAATAAATTTATGAAACGTAACGTTCTACTGTAGCTTTTCAATCTAAAGAAAAGAACACAAATTTTTTGGATCAGGACTGAGAATCACAAGTCATAAAGTTTGCGAGAATCTCCAGAAAGATCGGTTCAGCTTTCTCAACCCTTCAATTTGGTACAATGATTTAATATTAGTATTTATTATATTAATATATTTATTGATTACAATGTTCAATCTTGGATGATTACAAAACTAACTAGCTAACTAAACCCGCTTCATTTGATTGCGAATGTACAATGTTCACATCAATTGCTGTTAGGAACGGGATGCTCTAGTTGTAAAATAAAATTAGTAAGTCATCAATTAATCATCTATTTTACCAAACAATTGATAACTATAAAACAATAATATCAAACGGCAGCCTAATTCAAATTAATTCACATTATGTTATGTTTACTTTCTGGCGTGGGAGTGAAGAATGTAGATTCCTTCTACTGTCGTGTTTACTTACAAATTTTATTCCCACTCCCCCCTCTTTCCTTTTTACCCTTATATTTAATAAAATAAAATAAAAAATATTTAATAAAATATTATATTATAAATTACATTTATTAAAAATAATTAGATTAAACATATTTAAATATAATATTATTATATTTATTTAAAAATAATAGTATTATATTTATTTAATATTAGTAATTAATAATAATAAATATTTTATTCTAAGAAAATATTAATTTTGTACTATATTAGTAATAATAATGTTTCATTTGTGTTGCTCTTATTAATAATTTTCTATTACATAATTAAAATTAAAATTAATACAAATTTGTGATTTATATAATTAAGAATATTAATAATAATAAAATAATTATTTTATTTTTTAAATATATTTTTATTAATTTTGTAATTAAAAAACTATAATTTTTTAAATAAGGGTAAAACCGTAATTTTAAATCATTTACTCCCAATCTAAGACAATGTAAACACATAAATTGGATTTTGATTTCAATTTCACATTCTCATTCCAGTGTAAATAAACAACCTACTCTTACTCCCACTCCGCACTTCTAATCTCAGGATTCTCATTCCAAACCAAAATATAAACGCTACCTTAATGTATTGAGGCGACTATCTTGAGAAGATTCTCCATTTTATAGTGTCTAGAATTAATTATGGGACAAAAAAGCAACTTACTCCTACTTTGGGACTTAGCTATCAGCTATGGTGCAACTGTGGTACCATTCCATAGCTGCACTTAGCCATTGAATCTCTCACCATAACCGGATCCAATGACTAGGTGGAGCATAGCTGGACCCCTTACTTTAGGTATCTTCTGGTTCAATTATACTAGAGTCTATGTTGTTTATAATAAAATTAAAAGAAGTTAGAGTTTAAAAATTTTAACATTTAAGTCCTCTCTGTTTTAGTTTGTATAAACCCTTCATTGTACTTGATGATTAGGGAGTAAGTGAAATTATTTAAGCCATCAAAATATTTTATAAACCTACTTGTTAGTTAATAAGATTTATTACTAAAATGCCTAAAATATAAATTTCTAATATGGCCCAGGTAAAAAAAATTAAATGGAAGTGTTTTGTTAGAAAATGAATTCTTTATGTCGACTTATTTAGAATCTATTTCTAATTTCATGTAATATTCTAAACTTCTAAAAATTAAAAATAGTTGTGGTCTTTATACCATTTCTAGTTGTATATATTTTGTTAAAACTTCTCTCAATTTTCTTGTAGTTGACAATAATGTAAAGGATTATATAATGATTTTTAGTTTTATATGAATGTTGGGTCATTTAAATTTGACCATAAAAATTTCTTCATTCAAATATAGTTGAACAAATTATATTTGTTTGGTTTGTGGTGACTGAATTACATTTTGATAATAATTTGATAAAAAAAAGTTATTATTGTAATTTGATAGAAATTATTACACAATTTAATGGGTTTTGATTAGTCATGATTATGTTAGGTATTTACTTAGGTTTATAGTGTATAAGAAATTGGAAACAATGCGGATTTAAATGTCAAAATTGTGCAACCTTTACTTTTCTGATTCCTTTCATAAACAATGGGGATTATATTGTAAATAACTAAACAAAGACATTCCTGAAAGCACAAAATGACAAACTTGGAAGTACCTTGCAACTGGTGCCAGATAGCCGAATCCTTAATCATGAGGAAAGTAGATACTGCAATTTCTTTCGCACTCATAGAAAAGAAAAAAAGAGAGGGAAAATGGAACCAGTAAGTTGCATGAAAAATTAGATCAAGAATCTCAAAATTAAAAAAAAAGAGAGAAATTCCAGTATTCCACCTCGAAGATTGATGCAAAATTACATTTATTAAAAAACACTGGGCCTCCAATAAATTGAGTCCACTATACCAACTTCGCTCTTTTTTTTTTCGTCTTATTTTTTCTTGAAGTAATTGAAAAAACACTAGGCCTCTGCCTCCAAGTTAATTAAGATAACATTTACATTTTTATAATAGAGTATAAATTTTGAGGAGTGGAAATCTTACGATTGAGAGTATAGAGTGGGAGTGATAGTAGTTGTTGAATGAGAGTATGAAATCATAATTAGAATCAAATTTATGTGTTTACTTTATCATGTGTTGGGAGTTAATAGTTTTTAATTATAATTTTACCCTTATTTAAAGAATTTTAGTTTTTAATTACAAAATTAATAAAAATATTTTAAAAATAAAATATTATATTTTTAAATTAATAATAATGATTAATATTTTTAATTATATAAATAATAATTTTTTATTAGTTTTAATTTTAATTATGTAAATTAAAAACTATTGGTAAGAGCAACACAAATGAAGCATTACTATTAATAATATAGTACAAAATTAATATTTTATTAGAATAAACTATTAATTATTATTAATTATGAATATTAAATAAATATAGCACTATTATTTTTAAATAAATATAATAATATTATATTTTCAAATAAAAATAGTATATAGTAATATTATTAATTGACTATGAATATAAAAATATTATTTTTAAATAATTTTAACTTAAAATCAATGTAAATTATGATTTTTAATTAAATATAATAATATTATTTAAATAAATATGATATTATTTATTTTATTTTATGATATCATTTAGTTTATTAAATATAATTATGTCAATTTTTTTTTTAAAAAAGAAAGAATCCAATCTCACCTCTCCTATGGAATGATAATTATACTCCCCATTCTAAAAATAAGTGGGATTCACGGGATTAAATTTTTAGTCTTTCCTTAAATTATGCAAATAAGTACTAGAGTAGGAGGAATCTATACTCTTTACTTTTATTTCAATAAGTAAATATAGCATAATTTAATATCTAATTGGTCTGCGTGACAAGGGAAAGACAATATATTGGATAAATAAATGATGCCAGATCCACCAACTTTTGGGACGTTTTCTATTGTCATTCATGAAGTTCAAATTTTCAAGTAAAAAATATTGAGTGGTTGTTATTCATTTGAGCATGCTCATAGTATGCGTACTTATCATAGAACGTCCAATTTATAGCAATTTGTGCACGGATAATTTGGTCCGAACCTCACATAGATCGCTTCAAAAGCTGTCATCATATATTTCATCTTTAACCGAGGATGGGTATGCGAATCACTCATGACCTTTAACAATATTTTAGAAATACTATATATATATATATATATATAAAAGAATGTGGCAACCGGCAAACTGGGCAGCAGAGGCAAAAAGCGGTCGTTGGTTAGCATGAGAAAATTTGAGGGATGGTATATTCTAATTTCTAAAAGCAAATGGCAAATTGGCCAACATTAGCCTCCAAATTTTATAGACGACAGGCAGGCTGCGGCTGATCCAAAGATAAAAAAAAAGGATAAGAAAGATGATATACACAATACATGCCTTGAAGTTCAAACACCTGTTTCAAGAAAAGGCAATAAATTATCTAATTTTATGTGGAAAAAAGCCAAAATTTTCGATCAAAAGTATCTATCTACGCAAACCCAATCTCTAACTAACTTTAGCACTATCGGATATCGATCGATCTTTTAGCAATTATGACGACAATATATTCCACAGACATTTTTCATTTCTTTTTTTTTTTTTAATTCCGGTGGTCGTCGTCGTCGTCTATATACCGCGCCAAATTTCTATTGCACGTACATTTAAAAAAAAAAAAGAACTAAAAATTTAAATTAAATTAAACCCACCATGCATGAACATGAAGCAGAGTGTCTCATCGGATTCAAACCATAGACGCACCACTCCCGCAGGTGATACTGCGCCGTTTCGGCAACCCACAGGCTAGTTGCAACCTGCGGGCTGGCCCCCGGGAAGGGTGATGGTATTCTCGGGGTTAGCAGCAGAAAGAAGCACGGAGAGGCTGGATCAGCTTGATGATGAGTTGCACGTGACGATCATTGGTGAGAATTGATATTAATTTACATGAAATTTGCAAAGAGGACACCTGCGCTTTTGCTGATATGATTAGTCAGCAATTAATATTAATTTTGGTTTTGTTTTTTGTCTTTTGTGATGATTATTTTGTTAATCAAGATGACGATTTATTTCTTAAAAGCTCCAGTCTACGAGAAATATAGTGAATATGGTCTTCCAAACCGAAAAACAAGATCGAGGTCTTCCAAAATGGCACTACGAGCCCGGCTATTGACAGCCCTTCAAGGTCCTTTAAAATACCCCTTTGCTAAATACACCCAACAGAAATAAACGAAGAATTTAAAATACACCTCTAAAAAAATACCTTTTTATTCCACAACTAACCTTTCTCATAAACCTAGTGAAATAAGATTTTCTGAAAAAAAACATCTACAACCGCAGCCAACAACTATATTCTCATTATATGAATTAACAATTAGAAATGATATAAGAGTGAAGGGGTGTATATAATTTTATGGTTAAAAAAGTAAATACAAGTAAAAGGTGTTTTATAAATTTGAAAGGGTGCCAATAGCTCCACTCTAGGACTATATGTGCATGAAAATATTTGCCAATAAATTAAAAAAAAAAAAGAGATTATTATAACTGCATTTTGAATTTTTTTTTTTTTTCCCAATGAATACATTGCTGGGTTTAACTCCTGGTGATCCAACTCAATTGCATAGCAAAATTATTTCGGATTAAGAAGAACGTGGGCTCAAAATCTCGATGTTGAGGTTGAGGCCTTTCTTTGACTGTTAGATAATTATAGTTCTCATCTCTGAGCATCTATTCACCCTACTCAACGGTCAAACTATCTGAATGGTAGAAGCAGACCAAACACCAAACTAATTTGGTTCTAACAAGGTTCTCTCCAAGAAATAAATAAATTTCCAACAAAAGAAAAATACTTTTTTTCATTGAATAACGAAAGAAATACTTTAGAATATTTAAAGATTAAAATTTCAATAATTAATAGCGATCCCATTAGTCTTTTTATATATACTACGAAAATTAAAAACTCACAAATGGGTAACTGCAACTGCAGAAATACCCAGGCGAGGCTCATTATTTTGTCAACTTCAATTTGTTATTTTTGTCTCTATGAAACACAAAATTTGATTTTAATTTTAATTTTCTCTGTATAATCGAAAATGGAATGGTGGGAACAAGAAATACAAACGTCATTGTTTATTGAGTTTGACTGGTAGGCTTGAAGCTGCTACCAATTCCTAACCATATAAATCATCAGCACACAAAAACAATGAAGGAAGTATGAAGATCAATCACTGACTTAGCAACCCTTTTGAGCAAATGGGATTTCAACTGGCTATTCTTTTCTTGATTTTGGCTTCGGCTGCTAGCCTCCCTAGTGAACACTCCATCATTGGTCATGACTTTAATGAGTTTGTTTCAGAGGAGCGGGTATTCGAGTTATTTCAACGATGGAAAGATAAGCATGGCAAGGCTTACAAGCATACAGAAGAGGCAGAAAGGAGGTTCAGGAATTTTAAGAATAATTTGGAGTATGTTGTTGAAAAGAAAAATAATCCTGGTGGGCATGTTGTTGGGTTGAACAAGTTTGCTGATATGAGCAATGAGGAGTTTCGAGAAATTTATTTGAAAAAGATTCAAAAGCCTATTGGCAAAGCGATTGGTAATGCAAAGAGTAACTTGCACAAGACGGTACAATCATGCGAAGCACCATCGAGCTTGGATTGGAGGAAAAGGGGAATCGTTACTCCTGTTAAGGACCAAGGAAGCTGTGGTACGTCTTGTTCTTCTTTTTTGACCTGATCACTAAATAATAGTACTTTTAGCGTTTTCACCAGTCACAAATTGTTATATTCTATAGTTTCTTGACTGTGTGTGTAATTTTTGTTAACAGGAAGTTGTTGGTCGTTCTCTACGACTGGAGCCATTGAAGGAATAAATGCCTTGGTCACTGGAGACCTCATTAGCCTTTCGGAACAAGAACTCGTGGATTGTGATACCACAAGCTATGGATGTGATGGAGGCTACATGGACTATGCATTTGAATGGGTTATTAACAACGGTGGAATCGACACAGAATCTGATTATCCTTACACCGGTGTCGATGGTACCTGCAATATCACCAAGGTTTGGCCAAATACTAATAAAACTTGATACATGAACGTTTGAGGACCATAATAATTTTATCTGGTTTTACTTTGATCAGGAGGAAACCAAAGTTGTATCTATTGATGGTTATAAAGATGTAGAGCCATCCGATAGTGCACTGCTATGTGCTGCAGTTCAACAACCGATTAGCGTTGGCATGGTTGGCTCTGCAAGTGATTTTCAGCTATATACAAGTGTAAGTTCCAGGTGCCTTGACTTCTTCATCAAACATATTTTCAAAATTTTTTAGTGACATGAAAATTTTGTGATGTGATGTGATCAGGGAATTTACAATGGTGACTGTTCCAACGACCCATATTACATTGATCATGCGGTTTTGATAGTTGGTTATGGCTCTGAAAATGGTGAAGATTATTGGATTGTAAAGAATTCTTGGGGAACAAGTTGGGGAATTGACGGATACTTTTACATAACAAGGGACACCAGTTTAGAATATGGTAAATGTGCCATCAATGCTATGGCTTCTTATCCAATCAAAGAATCCTATGCACCATCTCCCTATTCACCACCATCCGAGCCACCCCCGCTACCGTCACCGCCACCACCACCACCTCCATCTCCATCACCAAGTCAATGCGGAGACTTTTCCTATTGTCCAAGTGGTGAAACCTGTTGTTGCATTTTTGGGTTCTTGGATTTTTGCTGGATCTATGGCTGCTGTCCCTATGAGAATGCTGTTTGCTGCGCTGGAACTCAAGACTGCTGCCCTGCTGATTATCCTATTTGTGATATTGAAGAAGGGCTCTGCCTCAAGGTATGCGAATTCTACTTCATGAATTTCAGGATTAAGGCATAAATAGTTGAATTTCTAATGTTTATTTTTCTTAACTATATTAGTTGTTAACATTTGTTGTACAGAAGTACGGAGATTACCTGGGAGTAGCGGCAAAGAGCCGAATGCTGGCTAAGCATAAGTTGCCATGGACTAAAATTGAGGAAACAGAGAAGATGCACCAATCTCTTCAGTGGAAGAGGAACCCATTTGCTGCAATACGCTAAATAAATGAGCAACATTCATTTATCGTCTCGTTGAGTGTGAACTTTGAACTTTGAAGGTTGCCTTCACTCTTGCTATGTCGCTTTTTTCTTCTAAATAGTTTCTGGGAAACAGCCCTTAAAATTTTTGTCCATATCTCATGGCTTGAAAGGTTGTTCAAATTGAAGCCACTTTAGCATCATAATCCAGGCCTCGTTGTCATATGGGGTTTTATCACAATAAATGACTTATTCTGCGGTTTGCTTTGTATAATTTAAATGCAGTTTTTTTATATATAATAATTTGGATACAATTTATGAAAATAGCTGGAACCTTCTTGAAGGTCTTCTTAGTTGCAACAAGATTCCTTTTCAATTATCCAAGAATTTTGTCACTATAACCCTTGATCTGATAAACTGATATAAGCCATTATAGCACTTTCGAATCTTGGTTCCACCATTATGCACATTGGCAACTTTTGTCTGCCAACAATATCAGCGATGAATGATGATGATGCTGCTGGTTTGCCAGACAGCCACTCCATCAAAATTTAAGCTTCCGTTGCTTTTAAATACCATTGAAGCTACCATAATGCTATAGTCTTTTAACATTACAAAGTTGTAGAACTAGAACTGTAGAAGATGAAATTCGTTCGTCTGCAGCCTGCACAACAGAGAGTTTATTTATAACTGAAGATGAGAATGGTTGCTCAATTTTACAAATCCCATGATTAAGAAAGGAAAATTCAATCCTTGTTGTGTGTATGTTTCAACTTATTATAAAGATATACATACACATGGTAAATACTAAATAGATAAGAAATAATATTTTAAAAACACCAAAAATCTTCTCTTAAAAAAATGGGTGTCCACAAAGTATGATATTAAATTAAATCAATTTCATTTCAAGCACTTTTTTATTTATATAAAGATAAAGAAAACTCATTTTGTGGACCACTAACTCTCTAATCCCTCTTGCGCTCTTGGCCACTCTTTACGGTTCCCTTGTTCTTGTGTTTGAATTTTGATATTACGAATAGGCATGTTTTTCCTTTAAAATATGCCAATATATTAAATTTATAGTCAAATGATATGAAATTATTTTATTAGCTCAAGTAACAATGAGTTGTTAAATTTTATCATTTCTCATTTAAATGTTGATACAAACTAAGTATATGAACCGAATAGATATCATATAATTTATTGTTGTTATAAGCAGTTATAAAATCTTAAAAGTTATGTTTTAGCCAGTAAATAAGTAAATAAGTTTTATATATTTAAACAATATGTTGGATACATGAATTGTGGTGACAAGGGTTCCAACTTCTAAGATTTTCTTCAATTATTAAGTAGGATAAAGCTTTATTTCAAATGTTTGATTAGTAAAAGTAAATCTACAAAGTAGAACAATGGCGCGACTATCCAATAAAAAAGACACTATCATATAAATATGCTTCCACGTAATGCCATTGGCATCTATGTTTCAGGTTTATTACGTGATCTAATCAAGACTTATTAAGAGTACGACTGAGCTATATAGTTTAAGTAAAAATTTTGTTAAAATTAATTAATTGTATCACAGAGACAACAAGAATGGCAGACCATGCCAAAGTCACGAGAGATAATCTCCATTCATCGACGCACCTACGGGCTTAAAATCTGAAGCCACGTTGGAATTACATGATACCCCCCGCAAATTAAGGGAGATTTAGACCAAGAAGAAATGCCGGACGAAAGATTTCTATTTGTTTATTCAAAGTGTTTGGTGTAATTGGAACAAAATTTTCAATTAGTTTATTTAATTTGTAAGATTTCAATTAGATTGCCAAAAATTTGTCGCATTCAAGACACATAACTTTTTTTTTTTTTAGTAGCTTAATATATTTCATTCCACGTTTGCTTTATGCGATTGGGTGCATTGAAACAGTGATAAGAGCAAATAATATTCCATTTATATGGTTATAATTTTAAGATACAGAATAAATTTGCGAGGATGACTACATCATAATGTTTTCCATTCTCCATTGACTACTGTAAAATCTCTGTTACGCACACAATTCTTCAGTTGTAGACAACTCAATTTTTTACATTGTACATAATATGTCATAAATCAAGGGGTCAAAAACGAAATTAGATAATCAATAATAATAAAAATTTTAAAAGAGTAACATAAAATTTGAAGTTTCGTAAATTGAGAGTTTTGGGTCTATATTACAAAATGAATTTATCATGAATGAGATGTTAGTAGTTTTTTAATTTTTTTTTAAAAGTAACTTCTTATTGTCGATGGTTCATGTGCTGCGATTCTTGTAAACAACAACGAATGCACGTCAAATATTACACATAACTTTAAAATATAAATTGTAATATATCTGAATTGCTTAATTGTAGCAGTAGTTTAATCATTATCTCTAAGATAATTTATACAACAATATCAATATCATGGTAGAAAATTACTGGTTGCCTACATCATGATTTGAAAAAAGAAAAAGAAAAAGAAGGGAGGGGGGGGGGGGGGGGGGGGATTTGGTCGTGGATGGCCCAATCTAACCACCTGCCGAATTAAGGACACTTGGCTTAACAACCATCAAGTCAAATCGAATTTCCTCATCTGTAAGCCCGTGACCACTCCTCCCCATTTCTGCCGCGGCATGTTCAATTATTACCATCATTATGGCAAAAGCGTTCTTAATTCTTTAAATTCAAATTTTCCTAGGCTCTAAATTAAGTCTTACCGTACATGCGTATTACTTTGTATCAAAACTCTTGACATAGTTTACTAGAATAATTAAGCTCACATGTAGTTTGTAAATTACAACTAATTAAGGGTGTGTTTGTGATTGAGGTGTTGTAACTTTTAAGGTACAGCTGTTGTGAAAAAAATTATAATTATGAAATAAAAGTTAGTAATATATAATAAATGTAAATTTTAAATAATAATTTTGATAAAATTATTATATTGAAAAATTATATCAACATAGCTGCCAAGTTACAGCAACTAGTGTTTACCAAATACTTTAGTGCGGTAGCTTTTAAGCTACAGCTACCCAACCTCAATCCCAAATACACCATAAATTTGTTTAATACAATTGATTACATAAGAGACATTATGTTAAATTAGCATGGATAAATAAGCATAATTCATGGGATGAGTATTTTGAATAATATATCCATGCGACACTTAGACAATCTCACTCGAAAGTTGCTTAAGTAGACCTTGAGCTTCTTATTAGCTAAACTTGAACAAAGAGTTAGAGAGAAATAATAACTAAGAAGCAATTGAAGTGAAGAGAGTAATTTTATTCACAAGAGAGTAGCCTTACAATGCTTGAGAGCTTGCTCGGAATTACATTGAGTTGCTTGAATAAAATACTAAGTGTCAAGCTCTAAATTTATAAAAGAGGTTTGCCTAACTTCACCAAATTGTAAAGTCTTCCGATTTAGAGAATTCTCATTTCTAGCAAGATCCCGAGACTTATAAATACAAGTTGTTAGAGAGTTTACATTCTACCACGCTCTATAAAAATTCTAAACATTTACGGTCAAGAAAAGTACTAGACATGGAATATTTTTAGAATCAAGCCAGGCCAGTATAAGCTTCCTCGGCTCAAAATTTGCGCGGCCCGGGCCTGTAACAACAAGCAGGGATAATTTCAAGAATATTGTACTACAAAGTCACGTGCGACAACGAAAAAGAATTCGTTGGTTGGTTGCCGAATTTAGTTAAGGGGCAAAAACGTAATCTGAAGCGAAGATTTCAAGATGAACACTGAAGGGGCAAGAGCAGACAAGACAGGTAAATTCTTGGCGCGTGAAAACCGCAACTGAAACTGGGGAAAAGGAACGGTCGTGGTACGTTTCTTCGTCTACGCTCTACTCTTCATTAGTCACGGTAGTAGGCCCGTCGCACTCGCACTTTCACACTCACACAGTAACACTTACTCTACTCTCTTGACTCCTCTTCCCTTCCATTCATTCAGTCAAGAGTATACTACTAATACAAAGCGCTCTCTCTCTCTCTTCCTATCCTTTTTTGACTTTTCTTTAGTTTCACTCATTCCCTAAACTTTAGCAGCAGCGACAATCGCTCCCGCTCACGCTCACAGGTATAACTCCTCTTCTCTTCTTTTCTTTAAACCACTGATCGTTTCAAGAAACCTGTCGTCCATGTTCTTTTCTCGGTAAGTCCTTCTTCTTGGCAATGCCACTTTTTTAATCTATCGGATGCTTCATTTAATGGATTTGTAATTGCACTGCACATTGTATTCACTTCCATTTCTACTTTCTCTTTTTAATAATTTAATTCCGATTTCATTATTATTGAAATTTTGTTACATAATTAATTTTGGATCTATATTTTGATCTAATTTAAAATATCTAGTGTGTTAAAATATTTTCCATAGCAACCGACAATGCTTGATTCTGTTAATCCGCTGTCAGATTCCCCCTCCCCCCCCCCCCCCCCCCCAATCATGAGCAAGAGCAACCAAGAATTTGGAAACAGTTGTTATTATGTTGCCGTACAAGTTGTTATACAATTGCTTGCTTTTTTTTTTTTTTTGGTTGTTTGCTCTTTAATTGCTTTAATGTCATTTCTGGCTGATGTACTGTATTTCCAGTTTGGATTGATAAGTTGTTGAGAATATGAAAATTTTTCATTTCGTGGACTTTGAATAGAGGCTGTGCGGAGAATTTGCTCTGTTGTTGAACGATATGGACGAGAGGAAATTAAATTTCAATGCACCTCTTCTATCTGTGAGGCGATACTCTACAACAGCGGTGGCATCTTCAGACGGAGAGAATGGGAAGATGGTTGAGAGTTCTGCATCCAGCAGACGATATAGTATTCCATTTTATAGAACAGACCTGAATTTGGAACAAGTCACAGAACCTGCTGCTGTTCCATTTATGTGGGAGCAGATCCCTGGAAGACCCAAGGATGGTGGACCTGAGCTTCAACACTCCGAGGACGCTCCCGTTACTCCAAGGCTCCCACCACTGAAAGCTTTGGATATTATTAAATATCCCTTGGCAAAGGAATTTGATGATTCTCCACGAGTTGAGTCGCGTTCTTTGAATGAGAATATGTGCACATTGGACTCCCCAAATGAGGCAAATGACTGGAAACAGCAATTAGATACAGATAATGACGATGATGTTTATTCTGATGCACTCGACACACTGTCCTCAACCGATTCATATTCCATAAATTGTAGTCTTAGTGGTCTGAGCGGATCTGATGGGCAGGTGGTGAAGCGGTCGGGAACATTCTCTACGGATCCCCAAACTCGAGATTTTATGATGAGGCGTTTCTTGCCTGCAGCTAAGGCAATGGCTTTGGAGCCACCTCAGTATGCTTCAAGGAAGCAACCTGTCACAATTGAGCAACCAAGACAGGTTATTAAGGTGGTTAGTGAAGATCGGAGACCTCTTGTTAATAAATCTATTTTCATACCTCATTATGGGGAGGATGTAGAAGAAGAAGAAGAAGAAGAAGAAGAAGAAGAAACTGAAGATGAAGTCGATGAGTATGACGATTCTGACAATTTATCCGGAAAAGCTTGTGGGCTGCTTCCTCGGTTATGCCTTAATAAGTCTTTGTGCCTCTTAAATCCAATGCCAGGGTTGAAAGCTAGAACCCACTCTTCAGTCTCTTCCAGCTCTGATGTCAGAAACTTGGGCAAAGCTGCTTATACTGAATCTCGTAACCAAACAGTGAAAAAGGTGCCACAGAACTCTCTTTTCCTTTAATTAACATACAATGTTCTTGCTACTAGTAATGAAGATTGCTTCTGATTGCCTTACATGGTTATTCTTATATATTCTCAGCATGTCCGGGATGCTGTTTATAAGCATCAAGCAGAGAGTGGAGTTCAGTCACCAAAGCTGCTGGGGATTGAAAATAAGATGACCTGTGGCTCTAATCGGTTTGCTTGCTTAAGTGACCAGCAGATGGCAGGCAGGTCATCTCCTTACAGGCGTGGCATTTCTCCCTATCGTAATGAAAGGCCTCAGTCTCCATTCCGTGGAGGAGGGTTTCTTGGTGTGCCCAAAGAAGCTGAAAATGTGAGAGCCAATAAGTTGAATCCTTATAACAGAGCTGGTAGCAAGTCTCAGGAATTATTTCCTCATCATAGCTTTAAAAAAAGGTTTGGCTCATTGAGCCCTGCAGTTGAAAAAACACTGTATGTAGATACTGTAAATTTTTCCAAAATATCAGATACCATGGGACAGATGAAAAGTGAAGGGATAGAACGCACTGCAAGTGTGGATACAGTGAAAGATGAGAGTAGATCAGAAACTAAAGTATCAGCGTCCATTGAAGCCAGCCGATCTTCTTCCTTTGAGAAGATAATGCACCCTGCAGGTCAAGGAGATATGGAGCAATGCTTGGGACTAGATGGAGAACTTAATCCGGAATGTAAGTCTTTGGTATGTACAAATGTTACTGCTGATGAAACTCTAAATAGCAGCTGTCAGCATAAGTCTGAAGCAGACGATCTTGGATGTATTAACAGTGGGTCTGAACAGTCTCTTCTCCCCCTACCATTACCAAAAAAACCTACTGAGTCCTGGCTTTGGCGTACCTTGCCTTCAGTTTCCTCACGAAACTCTTTTTCAAATCCAAATGTTGGCACCCGATTTAATCCTAAAAAGCAGGATCCTAAAACACCCTTGACTACTACCAAGTGGGAAACCATTGTAAAAACTTCTTATGCTCACCATGATCACATACGTTACTCAGAGGTAATCTACCTCAAATTTTGTTTTGTAATAGACGGTTTAGTGATGGAAAACAAGAAGAGCTAACCCTTCTATCCGTTTTGCAGGAATTAACGTCTCACTTTTCTCAGCAATCCAAACTAAAAATGTGAGAGCCCCCATCACGAAATGGTCATGGGTACTTAAAAATCTTCCAGCCCTATTTTTGTCCCTGGAAGATAATCCTCCAATTGATTCTTCCCCGATGAACAAGTAGGCTAATGTAGTATGGGATGCTTGGTTCTTGTTATTGTATGAGCTTGTAAGTTGCTATTTGTGTTTCTTTTACATTACTTTGTGTTGAGGCAGTAGATATGTCCGGTCAAATTCATTTTCTTCCAATGACTGTAAGTATTTGGAAGATTGATTCTCATGTATTGGGCTTTTAAGATATCTGTATTGCAATGAAAGTCATTATTCACCGGCCTGTTTGGAATTGAATGGAGAGATTCAGCAGTGCAGCTTGCTTGATAGTAGCATATATTTGGTGCCAAAGGGTTACTGAAAAGAGGACTTGAATTTGCTTGAGCTGCATTTGAGCAGTTTTGAACCGTAGTAGTCTTGTTGATCATGTAGATTGTTGCTCGTTTTTTTTTTTTTTTTTTTAAATATTGTTTATACGGAGTTACATACTGATGCAGAAAAGGTTTGTGGGCTAAAACTGCTGTAGTGGGCCGGCTCGAGCTATCTAAACGAAGAATGGGAATTAGCCCCCCTTCACAATCTTCATAGAACCCTTCTCCTAAAACTCTCACATTTTCTCTCTAAGTTTCCGTTCCTAATAACTCTTCACAGTTTACACATTCAATCACGCTAATGCTTTTCATATTTTTCTCGTTTCCTCACAAACGCATTGCATGCACTAATCAATATGATTATACTTATTTACAATATACACAAGCACAAATTTTTATTATTTTTCTTAGATATGAGTTTTTTTCGTGGAAGAAAATGATATTTTAAGAATTAAAGTAGGTCTTGATTAAAGATGGGTTTTAAAAGGAAACTACAGTGTGTTATTACTCCCACTCGTACGCCAAGGGGATGTTTGGTATCATTTTACACGGGCGTTTTCATTTTTGTTTTATGGATTTGAGTGAAATAACTATTCGACGAGTGTTTTTATAGAACATAACTATAAAACACATAAAATGACAGGCCTTTCTATAACTATAAAACACATAAAATGACAGGCCTTTAACGTGCCTTTAGCAGTAACAAATTACAAACAAAACAACTCATACATGTTTTACTTATTTTATAACAAAAATGGTAAAATAAATTACAAAACGATAAACATAAGTTGTCTTCGTCCATCTCGGATAGATCATCTATTATCATTGACCTTATCCTTTATCTCCAATTTTTACCATCTTTGAATTGCTAAAATATGAATTTTGTGCTGATGGAGCTAAAAGACAAGAAAACACATATTTTAATGAGTTATTTTTTGTCCTCTAGTATCTGGAATTCCGTGTCTTTTTTTTCTTTTAACTCCATCCGCACAAGATCCGTAATTTAGCGTTTGTACCTAAGAAGCTCTACTTTGAACTAAATCCCCATCTCTAGTTCTCTTTCCTCTTCCTTCTCCCTTCTTTTCTTCTTCCTCTGATTTTTTCTTCCTGTTCTTCATTCCAAAATTTTTCTATTTTTCCAAAGAGACTAATAAACTCTCTAGAATGGATGTGAAATAAGCATGCAATTAATCCACAAATTCAATGAATAAAAAAGAGATTGATCACGAAATCATTCGAACACTCCTAACAATATCAACACAACAATTCCCAACGATTTCATTTATATACATATATGTAGGTCCCTCATTTTTTCATGTGGACACACTTTTAAATTGATTTAATATAGTCAATTTTTAATGTTATTAAACCACATGGATTTATAGTATATTGAAAATTAACTCTATTAAGTTGCACAATCCAATTGCAATTTACGAACTGATGGCCACAATTAATAAACATAAATTGCAAAAACATAAATAAAATGAGCAACCACAAGACGCATAATGTTTATGAGGAAACCTTTTATCCTCATGATCTAAGGTAAAACCTCGATATGTGATCATGTCCATGTGTAGAAGAAACAATTTACCATGAAAATAATGTGTGTTTACAACGGATCAATAACACTTACAAAGCATAGTACTTGTTCGTACCTAAATCCTATTACATCAATCCTTATGATCCTCAAAATTTTCCTTTGCGTTAATCAAGTGCTAAAATCTCCTCACGAGATAAGGCAAAAACATAAAAATGAATATAGGAGTATCCATCTCAAATTTAACAATACTAATTTAAAAGAAATTACATCCATGATCTTGACCAATCTAAAATTAAGAGAAAAAATTGAAACTTATTTAATTATTGGTGTTTAAAAATAAAAAGGGCGCACAATCAACAAAAAACTAAATCTCAAACATTAGCCTCGAACCCTAAGGAAAATATTTCTCTAAAAATCTAGGGCTAAAATATATATTTTATGGAAATAAAAGTATTAAGTCGCTTACTAAATCTTCTCCCACCCCTACAAAAAAGTCCAAACTTCTATAGTTGATCTCCTCTTCAAAAAATTTTGGCCTTAGCACTAGTTTTCTGCTTGGTGAAAGTCAGCTCCCATAGGTGGTAGAAGGTGTCCCTTAAAAACCTAGAAGTAATGATGGGCGTTTGGATTGAGTTAGATGTTATTAGGATTTTGGGTGTGAAAAAAATAATAGAATGATTGTAATAATTTTTCGTACAGTGGATTTTTCTCTCCTTGTCCTTGGTGGCTATAATTCTTCTCTACTATATGAGTTTTCCTCGTAAATTTTTGTGTTGTGTGATTGGTTTTATTTTTTATCTACATTACACAAGGAAAGTTGGTTTTATTTTTTATCTACATTACAAAAGGAAAGTAATTAAGGGCAACGTAAACCTTATTTCCATTGATGGAAACTCATAGAGTTATATGGACAATCAAGGCACTTTAAAAAATATTGTTAGAACGGAGCATGTTCAATAAGTAGTTCTAAATTAGTAGATGGAGATACTGATAGTGTCAATTGGCAATGTGTCTTTTAAATAGAAATCCTCATGAGTAAGAAAACATATTAAGAAATATTCTAATAATTAGTCCTTATTTAAACATATTCCTTAACAATATCTACCTTGACGAATTTTTTCAGTTAGGTGACAAAACATGATCCACAATATATCCACGCAGCCATGTTTTCTTCACCTTCTTTATTTTACCAAAACTACACTCATACAAAGCTTATGAAGATCACGTCATCATGGGTAAAATCTCGTCCTCTATCCAGTAGTCATAATTCTCTACACTAAGAATTATTATATTTTACATTATCAAAAGTAAACATATTTAGCACATGTCGATCATCTTATTGAAAATACCCATTCTCATGTTTGCCTTCTTGAAGAGTCCTTAACCATTAACATAAAGTTTCCACCATACACCTTTCATAAATGTTAAATCATGCCTTGTGTGCTGATCTTGCGGAGTTGCTTGCAGTAACTCCTCCTTTTCCATGGCATGCTAAAAAAAGATAAAACAATCTCTCATGCAAAGAGGTACATTGCTAGCTGATACTATTAGTATCTCCATCTACTAATTTAGAGATACTTGTCAAACACACTTCATTCTAAAAATCTTCTTTAAGATGTCTTGATTGTCCATAAAACCTCAAGAGCTTCCACTAGTAGGAACATGGTTTAAAATAGATTGGATCAACATATATCATTAACTTCAACCTGTCTCAAGCTAAAATTTATTCTCCAATCAAACTTTGTATTTATTGTTTGTTTGGTATTCTTTCTTGCAAGATCTTAAGTGGGATTACAAATCCTTAACAGAGAGAATATTAATAATTTTCTTTAGAATAAAACACAAATTCAATTATTGTTGTTGATGCTTCCATATAATTATATAATTTCTATTGGTTATCCAACAGCCATTCTCATTTAAGAAAATGCACGCGTACATGTAAATAAAATATAGCAATTCAATGTTATTACACCAAATTATGAAAGGCCCGCGGCCTATGAAAAAAAATAAGCTCAATAAAATCTTTGAACATAAAATGATTTAGATTCATTCTCTACAAGAATGACTTAGGTACTTAAAATTAACTCAAGTACTTAGAATTCTAAGTAAAGTGTCTAAAAACAAATGTAAATAACATGTTGTAGGACGTGATATTTAAAAATGGCCTAGATTTGTTTTTTTATAAGAATGTCCTAGATATATAGAAAATATTCTAAATAAAGTGCCTAAGGGGGAGTATCGACAAAATAATGATTTATCTATTATTATTTAATGATAATATCTAATGACATCAAAAGTAAGATTTAATAATGTCAATTATTTATCTATTATTAGACAACATAAAATCAATGACTCAAAGTTACAAAATAGGTCCACTTTCGAATAAAATTTCCTTAAATTAATATGATTAAATGCACTATGGATGTCGAAATAATTTAACAAGCATACATCTAGGAAACGATTCAATCACAAACCTTTCTAGGGTTCATTATCATGCAAAAACTGACTACGTCAAAAATTAACAGACATAAACAAAAACTTGTGGTGAGTCGGAGATAAGTACTAAGAAGATCTCACTCCAATGGGCTAGCTACAAGTCTTTTATTCTTACAGTAAAGTCAGATCTTTAAGCTACTCAGCTTTATGGCCTCGATGCAAATCTATATTTGTGTATTCTAGGTTTTAGTTTGGAGAATCTTAATGAATTAATTATAACGTCACTCACTCTCTCTCTTGAGTCTCTGTCTCCCCTCTCTCTCTCTCTCTCTCTCTCTCTCTCTCTCTATATATATATGCTGTAATTTTTGCCTTGCGCTAAGATAGTGAAAGCTTGAGTTTAGTGCTAATTTCTCGAGGGTTACAATGAGACTTGGCGTCATCAATTCCAACTCTTTGGCTCATCAGTCTCAGTTGTAAATCCGGCAACCACTCCTTTTCCTTGATCAACATTTCATCTCGATTTAACTGCATAAATAAAGTTAAAGCAGCTAGCAATTACTAATTTTCCAGATTAAATGCATAATTAATTTAATTTCAGAATAACTATCAGTCCGGATTGGCAATTAAAATTTTACCTCAAGCCGAAATGGATGTTCAAAGCTATTGAATTTGGCTGCAGAATCATGGGAGTTCGATAGAAATTGCGTAATCATAGTGTGGGTTCCAACAGGCCTTGTACCGTAGGTGTAGGGTTCCCGTTCCCCAAGGGGAGTAGGTTGATGTGCAGCTTGAGGTTGAAAGCATCTGGTGGTGATCTTGTCATTCTTAAGATTATTATATCTATTGTTGTTAGCAGCAGCCTTCCATCGACCGATGTTGATCATTTCAAAAGGAGGCCACCTCTTTTCCTCAAGAAACCGGGTGGGTCTCATTGGCCCCATCCCCATTGCATTTGCATGAACATTAATATTGGAAGAGTGAGCCTTACCTTGTAAATGGATGGCAGTTGATGATTTCAACAATACATTATCTTGTCCATGATCATCTTTGCCTACTAGAGAACTCGTTGGCCTTATCATGTCAATGTCATCACATTTCCTTCAATAATTAAGTTGCAGAAAGATAAACATGATCGTCAGATGTCACTATCTATATGTGTGAGAGTGAGTGTGTGTTATTATATTAATTATTATTAACTTGTTTATGGTGAAATATGCTTGTACGTTACCTTGAAAATGTGGATTTGAAATCTAATGGCCGTTGCGAGATAGGAGACTGCAAAATATTGCGAGTGATGCTATTTTCATGAAAATTATTGCTGGCAAGAACAATTCCACCGTTCTCCAATCTGAAGTGGTGATGAGGACTGGTTATAACCGGCTGGTGATAAATGCCTCGAATGTGATCTCTTCCATGGATCGATCTATATGCATGACTTAGTACTACAAAACACAAATCCAAATTAATATTTGGGGTTATTTTTACTCATACAGTTAATCAATTCTAATTCTACGAAGCTTTTTTTAATTATTAATTAAGGAAATCTGTAATTTATCCCCTACTATTTCTACTTAATGGGATAATGAAAAAAGAAATGAAATATGATAAATATTTTTGGTTCATATAAACTACTATTATATAGTTTCAACTTTTTTTCAGAAAAATATATACATAATAGTGATTGAGCTTTTACTGGATATTGTGACTAGCACCACTTAATCAGAATAATAACCTAAAACAATTATATCATCACCTCTTCTTGCATGCTTTTACAGACCTATTTAGTTAGGTCTAGGTAGAAACAATTAAATTTTATTCAATTTATATCCATAAAATTACTTTGATGAGAAGTCTAAACCATATAATTTTTTATTTTTATATATTGATATTATAATAAGAACTCTACTAATATTTACAATCAGAAATTAATAAGGACTCTTTTTGATAATTCTACTATGGCATAGTCCGAAGTTTGACTATCATTTAACACTAGAGGGATATCTAATATACCCTAAATGATAGGGAGATAAGTAGATTTCTATCCAATTTTATTAGAGGGAATCAAGCCGCAGCATTGTTGGGACTCGAACCCTGCACTCAAGGAACCATAAGTCCATGGGTTGCCAATGGGCTCATGACCCCTTGTCAAACATATAAAATATTTTGAGTGAGAAGTCTAGATTTTTTTTTTTTTTTTAACACATAGATTCCGGTTATAATTGTTTCATCAAATAGGAGAGAGTAGATTATTCTATTCTATTGAGGAGAGAAGCAAATTTCACCTTGTCCAGCTTCATCAAGCTTCTTACTTCGGTACATCTGATGCATAATGCACATGTCACAAATAAAATGAGTTAGGAAAACGAAAAATACTGACAAAGAAAATCATGAAACCCTATATAATAATTGATTTTGCAAATTTTCCGGAATCAAAGTCTGGGAATATATATATATATAGGTGTGTGTGTGTGTGTATATATATAATTTTCCAGTACCTGCAAGTGACTCTTAACGTGGGCAATGCTAAGTCCTCGGACATTCATCAACTGAAGCACCAGTTTAGGAGTTGCTTCTGCAACAATTAATTTAAAGAGATCAATTAAGACAAAATTAGACACATGCTTGATCATGAATTGAAATTGTGAAGTTAATTAAGCATGCATACTCTCTTGTCCACCAAGGCGTTCAACAGCATGCACAAAAGAGAGATGGAGATCAGGAGTCCAACGGAGCCGTGGCATTTTTGACCGAACATATTGTCTCACCGTTGACCTTCTTTCGTTATTATTAGTACTACAGGAAGTACTCCCCTCTAAATGATCTGTTCTTTTGTCATCATCTTCAGCAGCTTTGGCAAGAACATCATCCTCTTCGCTGCAGCTGGCTTCTTCATTCAAATTCAAATCAAAGCACGACCATTTTTGGGGGGATACTACTGATGTGTTCTCAGCTTGCTCTTCACTTCTGTCGCTCTTTTCTTGACGGCATTGTATCTCTATGTCTGTTCTCATTTCCTTGAGGTCAAATTCTTCTACAATTACCTAGATCGATCTGCTAATATATATAATTGGGAAAATCATATAATTATGTGAAATTGCACTAGGAAATTTGGAGAGAGAAAATATGGCACAAATTTAATTGATTTCATAGCGTGATGAAATTACTCTTTTGATGCATGCAATATGACCATGGCTCCAAGTGTTGTGTTGAGTATATTATCCCACGTGGGTTAAGAATAATTGTTAGTCTAGTAATATAAGTTTGAGACAATCTTCGACTCTTGGATTAACTTTTAAATATGAGTTAGGTATATGAACTTCTATATGTTTGACTTAAAGTAAGAAGAACTTACCCAAGAACTGAAAACTTAACCCTGATGATAATTATTAATTAATTAGCAATTTAGATCATACCTAACCATTGAAAACTCAAAAACTTAGACTTGCACAGCATTGATTTATGAAACTTCTTATGTAATAACATATCAAACCCAGCAATATCTGAATGGAAGCTGTCTCAAATTAGAGAAATTTGTTCAGAGGAATTGTATTTTGCCTTTGCATACTTGTTAGAATTAATGAATGTAAGTCACCAAATCTTTGTTCATTAATACTGAAAAGAGAAACAAACAAGAAAAGCTCGCACGATCGAACTCAATCTCAATGCTTAACTCTTTCAAGGAAAAAGAACACAGAGATGGAACACAATAAAATTTAACTAGAGTAAGATCAAGCCAAAACTTACATGTTTATTCAATTATTGTGGGACAGATTTGATCCAACCACTCCGTTTACACTCAGTCTGTAGTTGTTCTGCGATATTCGTTGGAGTTACAAGATTCAAAAGCACGTCAATAATTTAAATTATTAAACAAAAAATCATCACACATTTGCTAGCTAGTGACAAGATGAGTATTTTCATCAATCTATTGCATAATATATGTGGAATTGATCAGCTTCATTTGACCTATATATATATATTTGGGAGTGTCAGTTTAGAACAGAATAAAACATCAATAAAGCTTGAGACACATCAAAATTCTTACATAAATTATTTTCCACAAAAAATCATATATACGAATCTAGCAACGTAGTATTACTTTTACATAGTTATATATATGCAATGGAATTTACAGAAATTGTGATTCTTGGATTGCTTTTAACTGCTGAAACCAATGTTCATACTATCTTTTTCATTTTCAGGAATCCATTAGAGATTATGAGAATAACAACTAGTGTCTTGAATGCATAATTGTAGTTTTACATACATAACATACGGAAATAGCTGTTGATTATCAAACAAATAATTTGGATTGTAGATATAATTTAATTTAATTTCTTGATTTTTGACGGTCACAAAAATAGTATGAAGCTGACTTTCAGAAGTTAATGGCAATTCGAATGAGATAAACTTCATCTTATTAGAAACTAGCACAAGATCTTGAGTCTAAGTTTAGCATTAAAACCCACAAAACACTGCAAAAAAATTTCACAAGAAAGAAAGAGATCGAGCGAGAGAAAAGAATTTAGGTTTTTGCTTTCCTCTTATACAAACCATTGATGATAAAAAAATCTTCCACTCTCCGAGCTGCTGATCAAACAAACTATATCTCTGCTGGATTCAAACGTGTCGCAAAACCATATCCCTTGATGCCCGCTACAGTGGAGATATATATCGGAAAAATATGCTTTAAAACAAATGAGAGGAAAGAGAGAAAAAGAAAGGATCAAGGAGAAGTAGCAGGTAATGTTTTTGTCTTGGGTTTCGGGGATGTTTTGTTTCATTGAATCGTGGAATTGAAGTCATCAAAATTCAAGATATTCTGAAGACTTTCATGGGTTATAAAAATCAACCAAGTTTCTGACGCAACCACTTGAGCTCTTAAAATTAATATATATGTTTATTGAAATTTATATATATATATATATGTATATATAGGGAGAGATACACACACACTCGGCGTTATGGATGCAGATGCGACTGTTGGATATCATGTGATTACACTCGATCCTTTTCTTCCTTTGCCCTACTTTGACAGTTGTCATGTAAAATCTTTCTCTCTCACTCGTGATTATCTTAATTGTTTGACCTATGTTATGTTACAAACTCCTCTCATTGTTAATTTTGTGATTAGCAAAATTTTGTTTTGTCCGTTAAGTTTAATTAATGTCAACATGGTCCTTGTAAGAAAGGTAGTGGGCCATTTCCTTTCAATCAACATATCAATTCTTCTTACCTAAACAAAGACTTTCTTCTTATATCATTGCACTGTTTTTCCTGTCCACATGTTCTTATTTTTATAACGTCATGTCTTGTTGCTACGACTTTCCTGTATTGGTCCAAATCCAAAAATCAGTCGTCCAATTTTTTGGGCTGCAAATTGTATGAGGAATCTAGAGGATTTTTCAATTTTGGTAGACTTGTGCATTTAAATACAAGTGGCATCGATCATTTTACAAGCTTTTCCTATTGCAAATGGTAAGAAATCAATTTCATGGACAGGCATGTATGACAAAATTAAGTTATTTGTTTAATATTTATCAATTGAATAAGATTAATTTGATTATACCTTGACTTCAATTGGCAGATTTTATTGGGAAAGAACGTGACGAATGCATTGAACTGTTTATATTTTTATTTCAATCTATTATATATATATATATATATATATATATGCTACAAATAGAAACTGTGCAGCATATAGATCTCGAGTCAAAACGATATTTTGGACAACGTTGGAGCAAGAATTTAACATCCATAATTTGACAACCCTAAAAGTTTTAATGCTATTCAAAAGATGCTGAATTTGAGGTATAATAGTTTAATTACCAGCTGCCTTCTTGTTAGACACTAAATATTTTTCCTTCCTCCTGCTGCCCTTTGTACGACTGTACAAGGGAGAATAATTACCACTTAATGCCAACAAATATTTCTTAAATTCTTTTCTACAAGCAGGTGAAGCTAATAAAATTAATTTACAACTGACTCTTCAAAATGCAGGGGCGACATTTTTTTTTAAATTTTGTTTTATCAACCTCAACTTAGAGAGGGATTTTATGAAAAAAAAAAAAAGGGTTATTCCACTGTTGTTTAATTTGAAGAAATTGAGTGAAACTTCTCTCATATTTTAAAATAAGTTTAAACCCCTTTACTGTTGTAATAGTGTTAACTTTGTATATCATTTTGCTATTTTAGCCTTAGTCTTGATTTAGCCATACAATTTAGATTTTTTTAAAATGTGAATCAAGCAAAATGACATATACCCTTAATGATTAGATTAATTGAGTAATAATATAACTACAAATTCTTGTATAATTTTTTTTGTACAAACTGATGTGGTATGATTTAATTGTTGGATTAAATATCTCTTGGTCCACATGATTTGTGTTTATTATTTTGTATTTTTATAAACTAATAAGTTAATGTCAAATCAGTTTGTACAAAATAAGTTTGTATAAGAGTTTGTGACTGTATCATCACTCTAATTAATTTAGTGACGAAGTGTAAATTATGGAGAAAAATTAGTTGCCATAACATTAGAATGAAGTTAATAGCCAATGCAACAAAAAAGTTAATGCCCACACCAATAGGCAAGCCAAATTTTTGGGAATAATTTAATCATCTTTTTATAATATTCAAACATATATATTGCAATGGACACATATGGCCAAATGTTATTGTAATTATATATATGAGTATATTATAATTATATTTGCCTCCTCTTTATAGAGTACTATAATTTATGAGGGAGCTCCAATGGTCATATATAGCTAATTGTTTTTGCAATTTAAATGAATAATTTATACAACTATGAGGGGTATTTATGATTTTTCCCAGGTACTTGTAAATTTTCTCTATAATTTATAATGTATTATTAAATTATTCTAATCATTAAGAGTATATCAATCATTTTGCTTGATTTATATTTTTAAAATATTTAAGTTTTATTGCTAACATCAAGAATGAGGATAGAATAGCAAAATAATATATAAATTTATACTTTTATAATTAAAGGGGGATTTGGACCTATTTTAAAACATGAGAAGAGGTTTCTCTCTTAGTTTCTCCAAACAAAAAGGGGGTAATCCTCATTTTCTAGGGATTTTATTAATGAAAAATAGAAGCCAAAACACTAAGTTAGGGAACATAATGAGTCTTACCCCTAAGTAAAAAAATAATAATAACAATATTTGGGATAAAAAGATAAACAAAACAAGAATAAATTAAAAGAAATGATATTTTGGAAAGTCATTGGCGTCTTGAGATAAGAATTATTGAATATTTATAGGGGAACATTCCACAAAAAAATGCTCTTCATGATCAAGACCCAAATTTACAATGTTGTTCTTCATAAAAGTATGAGAGCAATGGAAAAATGGAAAATAGTTTCATCTTACAATTCTCAACTAATATAATTCCCATCGAAAAGGGTTTAGTTTAGACTAGATAAAGAACAATTATCAGCTCATATCGGAGAAAAACTTCTGGATACACAAAAGTACAGTTAATGATAATAAGAGAAACATAACTTCATTTAATGTACTTAATTAGATTCTTATTATTTTTAAAAAATATGGAGTGGGCAAAACCTAAATCTTATTTGTAGTTTCTTACATTACATCCCTAGGATTTGAATTCGAATGGCCAATTTAATAGAGCTACGTCAAGACCACTTGATCGAGCTTTTGGGGCCAATATAATTACCAATGTGTCTAATAGTTTTTTTTTTTTTTAATGAAATATACACACGACAATAGACTGCCAGAATGTTGTTCAATCAATGACACGGTATCTTTGATATATAGAAGATTTTTCCTTATACTACCGATGGATCTGGTCAGCGTGCATTGTCATGTCATAGAACTAGAATTTTCTGGGCACAATATATACTAAAGTACAAGATGGGACTTATCATGGTGATGATGAAGAATTGAAAATGCTGAGCATTATTAAACAGATATGTGCAAGAACAAGGAGGACAAAATATATGAGCAGGAAATGGATGTAATGAAACCAATGCATCCTTTGTTTATCATTTGCTTAGAATCCAAAAGGTTTCGTTTCCAAGGTTCATTAGAGAGAATGAATTCGGATTGTTTTGTCTCTACAAGACAACGAGGGTCTCTTCTCTTCTCTTCATAGTCTTTGGGAAAGAAGAGGAATCACTTCAAGGGGTTTAGGTTTTAGCATCAAGACACCCAAAACTGGCTCGTTATGTGTGACAGGTGCATACTTTTTTGTTGCTAGAGAGAAAAGACAGATGTTCCAAGTATTAAACTAAGATGTTTTAGCAGAAAGCACTAGTATTATAATATATTTGCTAAAGAAAATGAGACACTCCTAACCCTACGTACATATAAAACACTTCATGCTTTGTCTTGTTCGTGCATGGGGAGTTGACATCCATTTTATTTATTTATAGCGTAAGAATCTTTCCAAGAATTGCTTCTTTTTTTGTATGAATTCATAGATCAAGACATCCAACCAAGCATTAGTATATGATGTACATTTTATATGTTAATCGAAAAAATGACTTAAGGATAATATTATAATTAGCTTAAGAGACCTAAAGTAGAATCATGTCTGTCTCTGATAATTAACTCTATTAATTGTCAAACCATTTCTAGGTATAATTCCGTTTATTCTTATATATGAATTTTAGTTGTTTAGACCCTAATATTTCTCTCAATTTGGAGCTCTTGCGAATACTGATTCGATTGGTGCAATTAATGAAGTGAACCGGCTGGCCAAATGTTTCCTGTGTCCCTATGTTAATTATATATATATGGGTTGATGGTCTAAATTTGGCAGACATATCATAAGCATAATTGCATAAGATTTAGATTGTAAAATAAGAGAGATGATCAGCTAACTTATAAATGGCCGGTCACCAATATAGTGCTTGCGGTCCAGAGTTTTTTTTTTTTGTTTTTGTGTATATGCAAACTGAGTTATATGTTGACTTAATATTACCAATCTGGGGCTTGCTTCCAGAGTAATATTGCCTTTTTGACAGTTTTTCAGTTAGTCAACAACAACATGAAATGGAAAAATAAAAATAAATTTATCCCATATGCCACTTCTTAACAATTACGTTCGTACTTCAACCTTGACCCCCAAAAAAAGAAAAAAAGAAAAAGAAAAAAAAAAGTAACCATTGAGAATTGGCCCCAGATATTTTTTTCCCTTTCTTTTTTAACTTTTGATTTGGGATGTTTATATCTTTTAAACTGATGCAGGCATAATAGCCGCGGCGAGCAAGGGCACCTTATCAGAGAGATCTTTATACGTCTACTTTATAAGTAGATAGGTTATTTAAGTAAATTTTTATTTACTAATTTGGGTCTAGCTGTAAGTATATTCACATCTGTAATAAGTCACCAGAATTCTTGTTGTGTTGTTTATAGTTGGAATACAGAAGATGCGTGTGAAGCAAGTGATTACTATACTGTGCAAGGAAAAAAAATGGCTTAGACCTAATAATTCCTCCGGAACTACCTCTGTTCTGTAACCAATGAAGATTGAACGGAGTATTAATTAATATGCCATCCTGTTGCGGTGTCCTAATCATTTATAGCTGAGAATACAAAGCAAAGTAGTTACGCAGTACCCGTCGACCTCGAATTTGAATTAACTCCCCGTATTAAGACTTTCCAGTTCCCCTTTAATTTTCATAAACTTTGATTTTACATCTTCAACCGACTCTTTTAAAGGATGATTGTGTATCTGTGTGAACCGTTGATTTATGCTATTCATGTCTTGTCTCTATTCTTTCACTTTCTTTACCAATTAATGCCTCCAAGATCAGTACTCTTTTAGCACTTTCGATCCATAATTGGCATGGCCGGTGTAAATAAAAAGTCGCATATGGCCAAGGTATATTGAATTCGCAGATTAAATGCATTTTATATTGTGAGGAATTCCCATGTATTGCAATTACCTGTCAAATAATGAAAGAGTGGCCAACTACCAAGCAATATTATCAGAAAGAAGGAACTTGTGTTCTGTACTTCTGTCTGTTAAAACTAGGGAAAAAATCTTTTTCATCCCTAGAGTTTTATGTAATAGCTCATTTCATCCATACTTTTTAAATAATAGTCTAAAACATCATTCCGCTAACTCACCGTTAGTTTAATGCCGTTAACTAGTAATTCATTGAGGGTAAAATATGATTTTTTTTTTATTAAAGTGGTACAAACTAGATTAAAATATTTTTTTTACACAATTAAATAACACTACAAAATATGTAAAATTCATTAATTTTTTCTTAAATGAAATCAACGATGAAATAGTTTGATATAGCCACTGAATAATCGTCATAAGTAACAAATTGTAATTAGCACAATATCTTTAAATCATTGGAAAAAAACTCAAAAATACAACCAATTTTTATGTGCTTGCATGTGCTGAAAATGTTCTTAATCTTCAACCAATTTTTATTTTGAACTTTGCCACCACTCTTTTTTTACCATTATTTTCTCCCCAAGTCCTTACCACTGTCTCCCCAAGTCAGCTCACAGTGCGATTAGAGAGTATATTTATACGAATATGAAAATTGTGATTATTTTTGTACTTAAATATAGGGTTTATGGGGCTTTCATGCCGCCAAAATAGAGAAAAGTGCAAAATAATTATTTTAAATAGAAGTTTTATCTTTTTCAGTATTTCTTGTTTAATGGGATTAGATAAACATCATTTTTAGTTATATGTCAACTTTTATTTATTTATTTTTAAATTTTCTCTTTAATGGAAAATCATTTGTTACCCTCAATGAATAACTAACAAACGATATTTAACTAACTGTGAGTTAACAAAAAAATATTTTGAGTTATTATTTAAAAAGTATGGATAAAATGAGCTATTGGATGAAAATTTAGAGATAAAAAGAGATTTTTCTCTTAAAACTATTACGTCGCATATTGGTCGCCGTTTCAGGGCCCAAGATTGTGGGATTTTTTAGGGAGATCATCAGCCCAATTAATCCTAAGAGCGCAGCTAATGTAGGGAAACGCCATATTTAGTTGCTATTTGAGTTAAGAACATAAATTTATGAAAATCAATTTAAGAGAGTTGGCAACACAGGAGCTGTCCCATTGGCCAACGTTTGCTGAGTGGCATGCTAGGTTTGATCATTATCAGGAATAAAGATTAGTCAGAACTCAGTAGAAGGGTACAGCATCTCTTACCCATATGCCAGCGCATATTTGTAAACTTGTATAATGTCTCGCATATCTGACAGAACTAATTAATTATTGCAGGGCGGTTGACAGCTAATATTCCAGCATATCAACTCGATGACTCCGTAATTTCTGGAGCCAAAATCTAATATGTAAAAATGTAGGACTTGACTAGCTTACAGAATCTGTAAGCTACAGACTGCAGCATCAGCCGTTGGATGTGGTTGGATGTGGAGTGAGAAACTAAACAATAGAAAATCGGATGGTGGGATGACGGGAGATGTTTGTTACAGAATCCGTACCATAGACAGGTCCGTAAATGTAATATGCTAAAATAGTGTTGGAACGCATTTTAACGTCTAATGTTAGGGCCTTTGTAAAGCCCCCTTTGCATCACAAAGCTTTCTGGCGGTTGAATCTCTTCCAAACATCAAAGCATGCCACTTGTGCCGGGCTTATACCACACGCTTCACCCTCATCAACACCTTGTCTGCAACACACTTCATCAACACTTACATTCAGAAATTCAAAGAACAAAAATAAAAAGAACAATGAGAAAGAAAAGAAAAGAAAATTCACCATCTAGGTCTCTCCTAGTCCTAGGAATCATCCGGTAATATGAGCAGTGTCGCCCGTCCTCTGAGCAGTACGGAGGTGAAAGAACGTCAAAGAGAGCACGGGGAGTTACGTACAGCTTTGAAACAATGAATGTTGCCACCACACTAGTTGGGTGAAGAATTGTTGTCCCACATGGTGCTGTCATTTCACAATCTCTAACAAGTTTTGCAGGTCTTGCAGTAAAATTTCCAACAACCGAAAAATGCCTATTCACTAAGACATTCAACATGTGCCGAAAACATATTACTCCAGAGATAGGCAACATCAACTAAAGACTGTCTTAGTTTCAGTAAACTTGTAGGCTAGCTGATTCATAAATCCCATCAACAAAATGGTCTTAATAAAGGATAATAATTAGTTCTAGGATCTTTTAGGAAATGCTCGAGCTGCTATAAATCCTCCTATACTAGCAAACCATGCAACCATCAAACCCATCAGCAGAGCAAGTGCATTGATCTGGTTAAAATTCTTCACAAGTGCGTTGAGACAGACAACAGAATCTGAAACAACATTAAGGATTTCCCATTGCATTAAACACAAAAGAATACCAGGACCATTTGCACTCCCTCTAAAAAGGCCAAGAAGTTAACAGCCCAACATCATCAGCAGAGTAACCAATTGACTTGGCAGTGGTACAGTGAGCACTATCCAATTAGAGTTACCGTAGCAACCAAAAGCTTAGCATTAATTAGACACATTACCATCGTTGCCAAGTTCCACTGTTGGCATCATTTTATAACATTAAGAAACAAAATTGCAGAAAAGACAAATATAAAATGTAATTATTCTTTGATTACACGCTCGTATTGGCTTCGATTGCAAACTTTTGCTCGTATTGGCTTCGATTGCAAACTTTTTACACCTCAATTATAAATCTTAAATTTTATTCTAAAACAGTAACTCATAAAGCTCAAGCGGCCAATTTTCTTGAATTTTGCAAAATCTCTTTTGTGGAATTTCACAATAAATTTGACTATTAAAGAGTTCAAAATTTTATGAAGTCGTAAGATTTTTAAATCCTCTGAAATATGTCGTATGAGTAGTTACTTATTGTCAAAATCGTTGTATCCAACACTTCTATTTCTAAATCAAAATTAACATAATGCAAATATTGTTGTTGGATATGGGATTTTTTTTTTTGGTAATTCAATAAATTGATCAATTAATATAAGAAACTTGTATAAATGAGTGTAAGAAGGGTGACCGACTGAGCAACAAAACTTTTATTAATGGGATTTGACCCTTTTTGCAACAAGAGAATTTTTTTTTTTTAAAATATTATCCATATTTTAACCATCACTAATATTTGAAAGACGCTTACTTCACTCACATGTCATAAATGGAAAGAGTGGCTCCACTCAATTATATTCATAATCAAAGAAATAAATTAAATGCCCATAACTACTTTTACGGAGGGTTCAAACACTTACTCTTACACATTTTAGGAATAAGTGCTCTCTTATTAGGCCAAACACATATTTGTTGCAACAAGAAAAATTTAAGAAAGAGCAAACTATCATATTAGGGTTCTCATGAAGTTAGAATAAGTTCAATATCTAGGGTTATTTTTTGAATTAATTTGGTGATGAAAGAAATTAATCAAATTTTGTAAATTTTTAATAGAGTGGGTATATTTGAACCCACTAATTTCCTCTCTACACTCTTTTTTAATCTAAAAATTTTATTAATTATCTAAATAACTTATGATCAAATTACTTAATTATCCTTTTTTTTTCTTTTTCTCTTCTCAATTTTACAAAATCTCATCAATTTATTCATATAAATTATTTCAGCCACAAATAATTGGTATTACTAACTAAGAGAAACAAAACGCACCATTTGAAAATGAACATTAACAAAATTTATTGCCCATGAAAATTAATAAATATTAAGAAATTAATTTTTACCGAACGCAAAAACTAATAAATATAAAAAAATTATTATATATATAAAATATGAAATATTGATCATGATATACTAAGAAACGTTTTCAAAAAAGAAATTTAAAAAAAGAGTGAAATTGAGTATTTATTTCACAATATATGAAAGTATAGGGAGAATATGAAATTGTATTAGAGAGAGAAAATGATCAATGAAGGGTAGTTTTGATATTTTTAGATTTTAATAATGAATTTATATCTTAAAAATAGATGTAGAGATGAATTTGGTGAGTTTAAATAGTCCCACCCTTTCTAATATTTTTAAAAAGGTTTAATAAGAAAAAAGGATTTTAAAAGGATAAAAGAAGGGTGATAATAATTTCACATTTTCCCTAGTGATTTATCACCACACAGACTAATAGATGATTGGATGGTTTCTATTTCAAGGGAAAAAAACATTCCTTAGCTTAAATTTAGTTTTATTATTTTTTAAATAAGAAAAGTAATACACATTTGATTATTATACATAAATCTTATATAAAGTAATATTTTTGATATCACATGAAGCTGAAAATTCACCCAAAAAAAAAAAAAATCATGCTTCATTGTAATGCAGAAGAAACCCAATTCACATGAAATCTTTACAATTCAGTGTAGTATACTTTTAAACCAAATAATAATAATAATAATAAATCAAACAATACTTATACTTTCATACAGTGCAAAATTTGTATGAAAAATGATGAAGCATATGTCGTTAGTTGTTGATTGTTTTTGTAATTAATGACTTTATTAAGTACTACATCAGCCACTCGGCCTTTGGCTGAGTGGTGAGAGCTGCTGCTCTCCAACTTGGAGAGCAGCAGTTCGAACCCCCACAATGCATTGTGGGGGGTCTTCCTTCCTCAAGTAAATTTGAGTGAAGGCAGTCTGTTTCCTTACCCAAGTGTGAGGAGAAGACATCCATCGAATATTTGAGAGGGTTAAAATCTGGGCAATGCTCCATTAGTATTAATGTATGTTGGTCTCAGTTATAGTATGATTTGTAAATATCAGTTATATTCTCATGTAATATGAGTTGTAATTTGAGCAATAGTCTCATGTAATAAAAAAAAAAAAGTACTACATCAATTGAATAAAAATTATATAGTCAAACTATATAATATATTATGATAGTATGCTTACAAAATTTACATCTTAAATAATACAGTACTTATATGTCATTCATTGGTATTTAAAAATTTTCATAAATGATAGTATAAAAATCATTTGTGATACAAATTTTTTATTCTAACTCACAGAGTACGTACTCATTGAAAGCTCACTGCCCTTGGAAAAAAAAAAAAAATTATTGCATTAGATTTGAAAAGAGAATAACAGAGAGATTTCAGTGGTGGTTGCTAGGCCAGCTGTGCAAAAAAATGGAATTAGATTTTCAACTGCAGAGTAGACAGGTCAATTGATTCATTGGCGGTTACAATGACGAAAATGTCCTTGAATATGATGAGATGGCAAAACATGAGTGGTCGAATTGAACATCTAAATATCGTAATTAAAATTGGTAGGAGCGGGACGCACGAACTCAGAACACAGAACAAACAACGGGTTGGAGACATATAGTGGGCCCAGTCAACGGTTAAAAAATAAATTGATAAACGCGTCCGATCACAACGGAAGTGGGGGCCCCCAACACCATCCAATTCCAAACTATACCCTCCGCCTTCCGACGATTAACCCGTTGGTTAATTTCCCGCCGAACCGAACATCGTCCGCGCCGCGGGAATCAGAGCCTCACAAAACCATTCAAAGTTTGCATATCCCTCATCGCTCATTTTAGAATAATTACCTGTTAAAAACATATATATATATTTTTTTTCTTTTTACGCGGGTCCCTGCATTGTAGATTCCCGTAAAAGAAATTAATTAATTTGGAATCTGAAATGTGTATTAAAAAAAAAAAACAAATGATACAAAGTTTGAACAACATACACTTCCTTAGAGGCCTAGCCTAGACAAATCCATTTGTCTTAAATGATTCTTTAGTGTGTATTTTTTTTATTTGTATAATTTTTTCAACAAATATTATTTCCAATGAAAAATATTCCCAACTATGTTGATTTATAATTTTTCTGAAAATCCAGAAATTATTTCTCTTAAGAAAACTTAATTTACCACAGTTAAATTGTTGATGGTAACTTAAACACTATAGTCTAAAGGAAAATAATTAAAAAAAATATCGGAAACCCACATAACTTAATAAAAAATGAAATAAAAAATAAAAAAAATGGAAAACAAAAACAGAACGTAAACTGTAGAGAGACAGAGAGAGAGGAAAAACAAATTTTAAAAAAAGAAAAAAAAAACAAAGACAAGGGTTGAAAAAAGGGGGGGAAAAAAACAAACAAACAAGACAGAATTTGGGATAGAGGAAAAAAGAGCGAGTCTTGGTCATGATAGAGACAGAAATGAGGGTCGGAGATAGGAAGACCCTCTGAGATTATCCTGCAAGAGGGCAGTAATTGAAAAAAATTAATAATTTTGTTCAAACATTTCTACGATTATTTGTTTATTATTAATTTTTCTTTGCTGCCTTTGGAGTTTCCAACTCATCACCACCTTTTACACTTTCATCACCTTAACAATATATTTATGTCATTTTATGTCAATTTTCTTTCTGTTCATTTCTACTGACGAGAGAGATCTTGCATTGTCAGCAACATCAGGAAAGAGTGATTCTTTTGTACCCTTTTGGTCTAATCGTTTTATGGTAATATATATTCTTCTCTCAGTTTCTGTTCTGTTTCACTTTCTTTTTTAATTTTTAATTTTCCTGTCACGTTGCTTGCTCTGGAGGGCATTCTCATTCTTTGCCTTTGCCATTCTTGAAATGCTTGCAGCCTAATAGCCTATTTTCCGTAGAGAAAAAATAATAGGAAGCTGAGATTTTTGAGCCAGGTCATGATCATTTCAGCGAAAAGGGTGCTGTGAAATTATTGTAAAATAAGACATGAGAGACCCTGATATGATCACCAACAAACGCCGAGTCTTCGAGTTTGCATTTGCTTGTAATGTAGTCTTTGCGCGGTAGTCATTTTCCAATTTCACATCTCAAAAAACCAAAAGTTAAAAAAACGAAAACATAGTTGTTGTTTTATGCATTGGTTTGAGGGGTTGTTTTGTATAGAAAAACCTGGCGATTTTTTATAGCGTGTTGACTGTTGGAAGATATCATCGCTACCTCCACCACTGCAGCATTTGGTTCTTAAAGCAATGGGGGGTAGATGGAATTCAATTGGATTCCAATTCTTCTGCTTCTTGGTTTTGATCAACAACCTCCAAGGCTGTTGGTCTCTCAATTTGGAGGGTAAGTTCTCAATTATACACAATTATGTGGTTTACAGGAATTGCGATATGAATATAATTGGTCGATCTTTGATGTTGTGGAAAATGCAGGAATGGCTTTGTTGGAATTCCGGACACGTGTGATTTCGGATCCTTTTGGTGTTTTCTCAAATTGGAATAAGAATGATAGCACTCCTTGCTTGTGGTCAGGCGTTCGTTGTCTGAACGGTAAAGTGCAAATGCTGTAAGTCCCTATAATGTGCAATCTGTAATGTGATTCTTTCTGATGTTGATGGGTTGATATGTTTTAGTTATTGAGGTTTTGATCCTGGATGTTTTTATTTACTTCTGCTTGTAGGGATATGAAAGAGCGTTCTTTGGAAGGAACATTGGCACCTGACCTTGGAAAGCTTAGTGACTTAAGATTTCTGTAAGAATTCACATTTCTTGAATGTCTTCATTGTTAAAATTCGGGTATTGATATTATGGTGGAATTTCTGATTAACTTAGTTGATTATGTTTTCTTTAACTCACTGGTTTTTTCGGTTTTCACTTTTCAATAATGTAATGCTTACCAAATAACTTCCTATAAAAGCCATTTGTTACAGTACAAAAAAGTACTCTGAACTTTGAACATTGTCTAAATCCATGTTCATATCCGACCAGAGAAGGAATCAAATGCTGTTAGCCTATAGAATCAAATGCTGTTAGCCTATATTAAGTTAGTGTTTGATTTATGAGGTAGCAAATACATGATCTTAACTCATTTATTATGGTCAAGGATGCATAATTATCACTTCTTCATTTGCATTAACAGGGTACTCCAGAAAAACCATTTCTCCGGAGTAATTCCTAAAGAGCTTGGAGAGCTTACCAAACTGGAGCTACTGGATTTAAGCAACAATAAGTTGAGCGGAATTATTCCAGTGGAGATAAGCCGGTTGCCATCACTAAAACGCTTGTGAGTTATCTGTTTATGGATCTATATATATATATGATGCCTAGGCCTTACGGGTTCTGGGACTAACTCATACTTTACCCTAGGTTGCTTGGCAATAATAAATTTGAAGGCAGCATCCCTCTGGAACTCAGTAGGTTCACCTTACTTTCAGAATTGCAATTTGATGACTACCTTACATCTGCTGAGGTCGCAGGAATCCGAAGTGTAAACAGAAAGTTTGGCCAGTATGGGTAAGCATTTTACTCATATTAATGAGCTTGATATATATCTACCAATGCTCTGTTAACTTCATATACAGACCTCCATGTAAAAAGACAGTGTCATGCAGAAACGTTCTTAGCTATGGAAGCTTGACATTCTTTATCAACTTATCTTTAGGAGAAGTTCTTTAAGTGCCTAGCATTTGGAATTTTATTGCACCAAGTTATACTTGAATTGGCCACATGAATTATCTCCCTGATAATTTGATTGATTATGCCTTGTCTAATAGTATAGTCCCTTTTCACTGAGCAGAGTATTCCTTATATCTTTTGCAATATTACCAATCAATGAAGGAGATTTGTAGATATCTAGTTTTCTGATACTTTAATTGTTTTGGACAGTATCTGGTATAGAAGTTTGAAGCCACTGTATAAGGCAAAATTCTTCATTACTCCAATTAAAGGAGTTTTCACCAATTACCTCGCTGCTTTTGCTATATAACTTTGGTAAAAATATTTGCCGTGTTCTTTCATCTTTTTCACTTAGTTGAAATTGCTTGTCCTTCTTGCAAGGTTCAAGATAGGAGAGGACTCTCTGCATACCAATGGTGACCATAGTTGTGCTAATCTGCCGGGTGAGTAGGAATACTTTTTAACATCTTTGTGTTGGACAATGTTTATGATTCTGATAGAAAATTTGACCTAGTATTTTGCATTAAGCAGGATCCTCTGAGACACACTTGGTTCAGCATTCGCAGAATCTCATCAATGTTGCACGTCGTAAGCTGCTTGAACAGTCCAGTAACCTTGCTGCTGAACCTGCTACTGTTGGTTCTTCCTCTGATCAGGTCATTGCCCTTCCAACTTCTAGAAGTAGTGGGACATTCCCTGCTATACCGACTGCCACGAAAAAACATTTTCCTGGACCTGCAGCTTCACCACCTATTGTTTCAGCAGTGCAAGGCAGTATTAGCAAGTTTAACAAAAGCTCCAAGCCAACTAGTCCAGCACCTTCAGATTCTAGTGAAAGCATATGGAAGTATTTTCTTATCATTCCCGGTTTGTTTGCTGTGCTTATAATTGCCGCCGCTGCATTCTTCACATGCCAAACCCGTGCAGTTAGAACCATACGTCCTTGGAGGACTGGACTGAGTGGACAGTTGCAGAAAGCATTTGTTACAGGTGATCTTCTAAGGAGTAATAAGACTTCAATTCATTATTTTATTGCATTTTAACCCTGTACTGAGTTGGCTGGTATAAATTTAATTTAAAACCTAATGTGGGCTGCTAAACGTTCGTGTTAGTCTTGATCAAAATGGTCTTCTTGACTAGGCTGAACTGACTAGTTGAAATGAGAAATCAACTCTGGGTGTACTTTATTCAAACACATTTGGCAAAACTAAAAAATGACTGAATGCTGATACAGCATTTAAAGAAACAACTACTAGTTAATTTAAAGATTTGAATTGTACCAATGGCTTTCATTGCTGTTATGCCCTGGTTGATAGGATGGAATTTGGCTACATATGCTGTGCAATGCATAATCTTCCTGTGATTCGACGGAGATCATCTAGGATACTAGTGTTGTGTAGAACAAGATTTTTGGGTCGGACTCTGGGAACTCTTAAAAGCTGCATTTTGTACATGGAGACGCATGTGTCTTTGTATATTTATGATCCCAAAAATATATCAGCTGCTATGTTTAATTGACTGACTGTTGTAGGATAACCACAGAGAGGACAGAAAAATGAAAAAAAAAAATGCATCTCCCTTTAATTCTTTTAATATTTATTTTTCATAGTTCAGTGAAAACTAAATATTATTATTATATAAAATGAAGGTGTCCCCAAGCTGAATCGGTTGGAACTGGATACAGCCTGTGAAGATTTTAGCAATATAATTGACACTCAAAGTGGCTGCACTATATACAAGGGAACACTTTCCAGTGGAGTTGAGATTGCTGTTGCAGCAACTGCTATCACGTCTTCCAAGGACTGGTTAAAGAGCCAAGAGATGGCCTACCGGAAACAGGTTTGTTGCTTTGGTGATCACTGGCAATGATATACTTGCATGTTTTTCAGTACTCTTTCCCAGATTCATTATATTTACTTGTTTTGGCTACTGTAGGTTGACACATTGTCACGGATTAATCATAAAAACTTTGTCAATCTTATTGGCTATTGTGAGGACGATGAACCTTTTAATAGGATGATGGTGTTCGAATATGCTCCTAATGGCACAGTCTTTGAGCATTTGCATAGTAATGTTCTAACTTACACGTGCTTCTTGTGTGTGTGACATTCAAGTTGTGGGCTTAACATTTTAGAGGCTAAAATATTCTTTGTTTCTAATTTCAGTCAAAGAAATGGATCATCTTGACTGGAATGCAAGAATGAGGATCATTATGGGAACAGCATATTGTCTTCAGTATATGCACCATGAACTCAATCCACCCGTAGCACATTCTAACTTGTCTTCTCATTGTATCTATTTAACAGATGATTATGCTGCAAAGGTGCGCCACTTGGGCACTTCCTCTAAGAATGACTGGCTTCCTTACAACTTTGATCATTTCCATTATGTCTAATCCTCCTGTCTCTCTTGCTTTCCCAGGTTGCAGAGATCTGTTTCACTACGATTGCTTTACCCAAGTCAAAGGTCTCAGATGACATAGAGAATTCTGTATTACCTCCTCTTGCTGATCCAGAAACCAATATATACAGCTTTGGTATATTGATGCTCGAAATCATTTCTGGAAAGCTTCCCTACTGCGAAGAAAAAGAGTTGTCCATTGAGAAATGGGTAAGTTCACTTTTGCAGGAGAAGTAATGTTAGCGCTATGAATATATTGTTGCACCTTCTTTTCTTTTTAGTTGATAAACAATATCAAACTTTGCAGGCTGCTGATTATTTGAACGAACCCCGGAACTTCAGCTGCATGATTGACCCGAGCCTCAAGTCATTCAAACAAAACGAGCTAGAAGCCATCTGTGAAGTAATCAAAGAATGCATTAAGACAGATCTAAGGCAGAGACCAACAATGAATGACATCGTAGTCCAATTGAGGCAAGTGATTAACATTTCGCCTGAACAAGCCGTTCCAAGACTTTCTCCTCTCTGGTGGGCAGAGCTCGAAATCTTGTCTGCTGAAACAACTTAAAAAAATCAAGTTGTCTCTGACTCTCTTCTCTGTTTAAGTCAAAAAGTTTTTCTATTATTTTGTGTGTCTAATGCAAAGAAATAGCTTCTCAACTCTATATATCCCGCCAATCACTTGTTTTTCAAAATTTGTTCTTTTTGATCTCTTCGTTTTCCTATTATCTCCTATGATTGATTCATGATATTTCTTTATTTTATATTGCATTCCACCACAGAAAAGAAGTATGTTATGGTGTTGTATAACTGAGGCTGTGTAACTATGTTTTCTTTTTAATAATAGCCTTATGTGAATTGATGTAAAGAACTAATTAACTTATCACTGGGATCTAGTCCTTATGAATATATATTCATTTGTGAACTTTTCTCTCTGAATGATAAATAGGCAGACGAGCAATTTCGGGGGAAAAAAAAACTCCAATTTTCACGTTATGAGATGATGGGATCAGTTATGACTCCGCATGATTTATAGATGTAGATGATGCTGAAGTCAGTTTGCAACGGTGCTGCACGCACGCTCCAGAGAATCTACTGATGCAAAAACATCATCGTTCGCTTGACTGCATTTTTCTAAAGGAAAATAATGGCCGCCCTAATAGGCTACGGTACGTAAGACGACGGAATACCGTTTGACGTAACATAATATTCAATCATTTAAAAGTGAATACGAATTATTGTTCAATCATTTTATGAATTATTGATCAATAATTTCAACCATGGCATGCGCCGACTCCATATTCAGTTCTAAATTAACCTGTGTCATGATCAGAAAGCTGAATATCAGTCATGAATAGCTGGATTTCATGCTATTTTATGGGTTTTGTAATTCATCAATAAATTTGCATTATGGATAAAGAAGTTACCAATACGGTGGATGCAGCAATAATCACTTAAGCACCAAAATGTAGAGAGGCAAACGGACAATATGGAACAGGACTAAATATATCGTTACTTTGTAAAAGCAAAAAACACCATGCGTGAAGAGAATTTTAAGGGGAAAAACACGCGCGCGCACACATCAAAATGAATTAAGGTATGGTTTCATGCAAGCTAATTAACAAACAAATTAAATTTTTGAAAAGAAGATAGCTAGTTACTAGTGTTCACATAGGCCTGCACTCTTTTTGTGCCCCATATGCTCATCTGAATCTGAAGAATAGAAGTCCCCGCCAAGAAATCCACACTTTGCTTTGTGCTCAAAACGTCGAGAATTCCTTTCAGCGTCTTGAGCCTCACACAGTCTGCAGCTTTCATAACTTTCTCCAATCCGCTCAACAAACCTTTCAATGCGACCTCCACCAACCCATCAACTTCCCCATTACTGAGTCGGCTCGTTAACCTGGCCAACTCAACCATCTTCCTGTCAGCCAATGCCACCTGTTGCCTCTCCATCTCTCTCTCAACTTTCTCCTCCTCTAGCCTTATCTTCAGTCTCAACTCCTCTATTTTCCTAAGTTGTTGCTCTGTCAACTCAGCAAGACTCCCTCCACCTGGGACCATGGTCTTCCTCAACGAGTCAACGAGTCGAAAAATGATAGAGGGTTTCCACCCAGTGACCCATGAATAAGCCATCTCAAAGGTACTGACCCAAACTGGACAGTAAAAGACGAGCACATCTTCATGAGCTAAAGCCCACTTCACGGTGTAATATTCCTTGTAATGGGATGTCAATTTCGAAACCAGGGCCTGTTGCTCCGCTTCACTGGAGCTCTCCTTGGAAATCCTAATGAGTTGTTGTGAATAATCATCAAGTTGACAAACCCACTTCTCGAAGAACTCTGCGAACTTCTCCTCAACTTGGTTTTTCATTTTTCTTTTTTCTTCTTGGCAGCGAAGCGGAAGGGTGGTATTAATATTATTCTTATTATCCTAAAATCAAACGTAAATAAGTGGCAGCGCAGTTGGTTTGGTTGAGATCGTGAGAGATCAATGCATGTAATATTATTAAGGGCGTGTTGTGTGTGTGTGTATATCTGCATCAAGAGAGGATACAAAAGAGTGAACGAATTGAATGAATAATAAATAATAAAGGGGGGACGGCGGTCGAGTGAACAGACGTACAGATGGAAGGTGGATTTAAGGCCACGGAGAGAGACGCGAGAGAGGGTTTTGTGCATGGCTTACGCGCAGCAGAAAGCTAGTTGTGAATGAGTGACGCTTTGCAGATGTGAGAGAGAAGGGACATGAAATGAGTGATGAGTCCATTGGTTATGGATTGCAGTTCAGCTTCGACCTTTGACTGTGTCTAGGAGTCATCGATCCACCACCTGGTATTCTACCTTTTTCAATATACGTGTCAGCTCCGAACGCCATCTGTTTTTCTACGTGGAACATGCCTAGCCTCTACATGCTTCTCTGTTTCCTAGGGTCCCACTCCGCTCTTACCTCCTATGTATGACTCGGTTAATTTTGGACCTTGACATGATTCCCTCCCTAGTCCCCCTATTTCTCCTCTAAAATCTTTCATTAATTAATTTGGTTTGATTTTGAGAGAAGGAAAATACTTGGTGTAGAGAAACATAAGAGAAAGACGAGAGAAATAATAAAAAAATGGATAGAGAGAGAGCGAGTGGGTAGAGAGAGAGAGAGCAAAATTCTCTCATCTTTCTCTCTCTAACACTACTCTTGAGAGAAATTAAAACTAAATTGATTTTGACCTTTTGACTTTGTCGACAAATGACAACAAAATAAGGTATGACAAGTGAGGGAACTAACAATTTACAAATTTGTAGATCCCCGCAATTCCGTTACCTTTATCGTTGAGAGATGACGACTCTATACTATGCATAATTCTCTATAAACATGTTTTAACTAAGAATTGTGGACATAAATGATATCATTCATCCTTATTCTAATGATCAATGCTATAATTGGGAGTAGAAGTAAAAATATTTGGGGTAAGCTTAATTAAATTGGTGAAATAATTTATAAAATAAGAAAATTGCTTTGATAGATAAAATTAGAGAGAAATTGTCAGAGATTGTACTGTTAATAAATCTATTATTTACATTTTACTCTTTTTTATACTATGTTTATTATAATTGATAACATGAGGAAAGAAAAACTATTTGTATAGAAAATAATTAGATAATTTAAAAATCTCCGAAACAACAACTTTTTTCATTACCTTCACCTCCTCCAAATTGGAGTATAATTAAATTGATGAAAATGGGTTTTCTGATTAAATCTGCCCCAGTTCCACCGAAAGACGAAATTTACATTCCACTATCACATTTTCATTTTATGTGCATATGCCTCAAACAAGTGACGAGGGACAAGTTAAAAGATATTTCACAAAACACTTTTCTTCGTATCCTCTTCAAAGGAAACACCATCAACAACAGGTCATCATTTTATCTCCTCATTATTTCATTCACACTTCCAGTATTATGTTTTGATAAATATAAACTCATAAAACAACTTAATTATGAACACACATATGTGTAAATTAGATATAGTGATTTAAGTTTTTTTTTTTTTTTGGTCGCTTCTTTCTTATTTTCTAATGAGCAGAAAAAGAATTCAGAAATAAGTTGAGTTTGAAGTCAAGAAAACTCAATCTGAAGTCGATTATATCAAATACTAAATCAAGAAAATCGAAATCGAGAAAATTCAAGTACTGAACTGTATTGCATCATTGGGCCCCACGTATTAGATATTTTGTGCACATCTAAGGGTAAATTTCATCACTCCCCATTAATATAGACATTTCTCCATGTGCCCCTTATATTATTGCATGTCACCAACACGGCCCAATAATGTGATATTCATTAATTGGATAGTAAGATAACACATTCAATTTACTTGAAATTTATTGATCGTGGTTGATCAATGAAATTATAATATATATATATATATATATACATACATATCTTTTTATCATAGAATAAAAATATTTCAAAATATGTAAAAATAAAATTTTAACACAATTTAAAATTTTAATTAAAATTCATTTCCGTAGAATCATGATCTTACAAGCCAAATTTTTCTCTTACAATCAACAAATCAAACCCTAATTTTCAAGAGCAAACGTAACGAAGTTATATATATATATATATAGGGAGGATCCTTATCTTTTAGTGATGGTTACCAATAATAATTAAAAAAAAAGAATAAAATAAAAAAGCAAATCAAACCCTTCATCAATTTTTATTTATCTAAGTCTTACAACAACAACAAAAGTAGAAACATTTCAACTGTGTAAAATATATAACAGCATAAATTAATGGTCGGGTGTGTGTTGATGACTTAAAATAATACTGCGGTAGGTTAATGAATACCAATACTAATGGGAGTGCAGTCAAATTTATCCTATACTTATTATACGCCGCAAGTTCGAGCCACTATAAAAAGAGAAAAGAGGAAGTTGAAAGTTGAAATTAACCACGCTTATGTCTTTTGTGAGCACTAACCATTTGCAATTTCAATGGCAAGTAGTCATAAACTCCGGTCACGGTGTTGCTTCAACGAATGGATGCACGTTCAAGAGCAAGAGCTGAATGAACTCCTTCATGCCCAAACCTTAACCACGAAAACTGAAAACTCAGAAAATTTATGCATTCGACTGACTAAAAAGATCATTAAAAACTATGAAGAATATATGGAAAAACGATCCCAGTTGTTCCATGACGAAGCATCAGGTTTTTTTGCACCACGTTGGTGCAGTTCCTTGGAGAACTCATCTCACTGGATGGGAGGCTGTAGACCCTCATCGTTTATCAGGCTTCTTTACGCACAAAGTGGTTCAAAAGTTACTGTTAATAGTTAATCAACTTTTAACATCTAACATGCAAAACCAATGAGCATGAACAGTGACACATGCAACAATTTAAGCACATCAACAATCCATGCCACAAGGTACTGTTAATAATAATAATAATAATAATAAATGGTCATTGATCCTACCTTTTACTTTAGTGATCATCCTCGTCTTGCATAGTATATAACATCAATGATACGAATACGGAATGGCCTCGTGACAGAACTTCAATTTCAATTTCAACTACAAAGCTTAGGGATTTGTTTACATTACCCATCAATATATATTATTATTAGCCAAAACATAAATATGTTTGTCGGCAAAAGTATATCAGTTACAGATCACGGGGGAAAAATCATGGGATTTGATTTCGATAAATCACCTGATTTTATTTTATCTCATGTCAGTCCATGATTTGGTTCATGCAGAAGTAAAGGACAATATGCTGATTAGTTCGGTGAGAAAATTCGATCGAAGTAAGAGCACCAAATTGAATTTTCCAAACAAAAAACCTAGCCACATGCTGACATGCATGCAATTTACGAAACAATTCAGTAATAGTTGTTTAATTATGCAAATTCATATGATTTTAACTCGTGCCTTTTAGAAAAAAAAAAAAAAAGTTGTTTCTATCATTACAATTCAAAAGCGGACACTTACGCCACTTCGGCCTTGGCTGAAGTGGTGGGCTGCTGCCCTCACAAGCATTGTGAGGGCAGCGGTTTTAGCCCCCACAAAAGCATTGTGGGGGCTAAATGTTCTTTATACTTCCAAAAAAATCATTCTCCCTTGCGAAACGCGAGTGGAGTATGGACATCCCTCTCCTGTGAGGGGTTATTTGTTTGGGCATGTACTTCATAGAATTCAATGTCATAATATAAGTCCCAATTATGTATATCTGATTGTAAATATCAGTATAATATCTCTGCTACAATAGCAGTTGTTGTAAATATCTGTGTAATGCAGTAATCTGATGATTAATCAGTATTCAAAAAAAAAAAAAGCGGACACTTACATGTCTTCAAATGTATAAACTTCTGCCACCCGCCGTCACGTAAGAAGCGACACGAGAGTGAGGACATGCAAGCAATGCTAAAGAAATCTTCTATCCGCAACCTTTTCCTTTTCACGGTTGGTTGTATGGGATAAGCATAAATAATAAGGTTGATGGAAACAAATTAATCAATTAAATTATTTTAAAAATTATATTTATTACATATTATTAATTTTATATATGTGTGTGTGTGTGTTCCGACGATAGCGTGAGTTTTAATCCACACAGCACCTCTCACTCTCAGTTCCAAACACCACCTCAGTCGGTCTAGCATTTGCGGTGACTGAACTGTAGACGTCTTCAAATGCTCGCCAGTAGAAGTTATACAGTTGAAAAGAAAAAATAATGCCCTAATGTATAGGACTGATAGCCTGATACTTCCCTTATCGCATACAAGCTAAAAGCTTGATTTTGACAGCTCGTGCTAGCTTCCTGGGTGTTCAATATCATCCATGTTTTAAGAATTTGTCGGTACAATTCCACGGAAAAAACCAGAAAATGGATAATAATATCTGGAGCCCTAATTTGTTAGGTTTTGCAAAAATAAGGATGTAATTTTATATTTATAAAAAAAAAAGGGTCATCAATCTCAATTGAAAAGACGTTTTCCTTTTTTTCCTTGAATTGCATTACAAACCTACAAATATTTATAGTTAGAAATCTATTTAAATTTTTTTGGATTGATAGAATTGTCTGAATATTTAAATTAAGACTAGGTTGAATCAACTTTCAAATTATTTAGAAGAAAAAATTAATTTCATAGTACTCAGGAGAATACTCTAATACATTCCAGTAATAAGGAAGGTAGCTAGGCACCACTGGACTTTAAGGTCAAGCTAGTTGTAAAAATAAATCTTAAGTTATATAATCTTATGTATGGACATGTTTGGTACAAAATGAACTATATCAATTTTTGAGAAAACAAAAAACTTAAAAGTCGGGATGTCATTCCCCACTGCATCATACATGTGGGTCTATGTAGATCATATTAATTGGCATTTGGAAGAGGAAGAAAGACATTATCAACATGCATGAGTGATTCTTGTGCAATTCTCGAAGCCATACGTGGCCAGCCATGCAACATCTCATTTAAAAAGAAGATAAAGATGCCCTGCTCATCAGGTCATTCCCTTAGAGTCACTCACATTTTGCCTTAATTTTTGCCTTAATTTAGGGAGGTGCTCATGGCCCTGTTTGATTTCCTCGGGCTATAGCCACATACCAATATTATTTTCTCTTTCCAGAATTCACATCACCAAATATGTGGCTTATATGAGCAAACATGGGTCAGTTAATCGCAAAGCACCCACCCGCATGACATGGGCAGGCCACATGCGGTCGATCACTCAGCTACAGGCCCTCGTCGTCTCTAATATCAACGTCGAAGCCCACTTAAGCATTTACATTTTTCATCTGTTTATGGAGCTTACGTGGGTTACTGTGGGATCGGTGAAGATTCCATATTCCCAATCAAACCATCGACCACATGAGCGTTGACCGAAATCTGGAGTTGCCACCTAATGAAAATATCATCTATTTATAACGCTAATAATTTCATTTATTAATAGCTTTTGTCATTGAAAGCGTCATATTCAAGATCAACATATATGCTACAATTCGTTGACAACATCATTATTACCAGCTCAAAATATGGATAGCCATCTGATTTTCTAAATAAGATCCAAAATATCAGCCAATACATATATTTATTACCATACATGGAGTGCCAGTGAGTAACGGCCAATCCTCGAGCGAAAACACCAACCCAACATTTCAATTACTATAATTATACTTCTTAATTTTGGGCAGATTTGGTTTTCCTCTTAGCTGAAATTATTGAAGGGGGATGTGGTTGGTTTTATAGAATAAACTTTTGTTTTGTTGCATTTTTCTCCAAGCACCAGGGATTTTTCTGGCCCTGCCGGCAGGCAAGGTTTGAGCGTCCTTTGTCCTGAATAGCCAGCCAGCCAGCACTGTGTCCCTCCATATCCTTTCCTTTCATGTAGAATAATAACAAATGACGTGATTAAATAACAATTCGAGTATTGGTGTTCTGTGTGCACATTTTTTCCATCCATTTTCTCTTGTTATAAGAGAAAATGGAGAAGAAAGCGGGAATTTTGATGAACAAGTATGAGCTAGGGCGACTGCTTGGACAAGGGACTTTCGCCAAGGTTTACCATGGGAGAAACCTCAAAACAGGGCAAAGCGTGGCCATTAAGATTGTTGATAAGGAAAAGATCCGGCGAGTTGGTTTGATTGATCAAATCAAGCGAGAAATCTCCGTGATGCGCCTTGTTAGGCACCCCAACATTGTTCAGCTCTACGAGGTCATGGCAAGCAAGACCAAGATCTATTTTGCCATGGAGTATGTCAGAGGCGGTGAACTCTTCAACAAAGTTGCCAAAGGGAAGCTCAGAGAAGAAGTAGCTCGAAAATATTTTCAGCAACTGGTAGACGCTGTTGAGTTCTGTCATAGCCGTGGTGTGTATCACCGCGATCTCAAGCCAGAGAATCTGCTTCTTGATGAAAATGGTGACTTGAAAATTTCAGATTTTGGGCTGAGTGCGTTGCAAGAATCAACCAGGCAAGATGGCTTGCTTCACACGACATGTGGAACTCCAGCTTATGTTGCGCCCGAAGTTATTAACAAGAGAGGCTATGATGGAGCTAAAGCTGATATTTGGTCGTGTGGGGTTGTTCTTTTTGTTCTCTTGGCAGGTAACCTCCCATTCTATGATTCAAACTTGATGGAACTGTACAAGAAGATAACAAGGGCAGAGTTCAAGTGTCCGAATTGGTTTCCACCAGAAGTCAGGAAGCTACTTTCCAGGATTCTTGATCCCAATCCAAGCACGAGAGTGACCATGGCTAAGCTCATGGAGAATTATTGGTTTAGGAAGGGGTATAAAAAAATTGAAACCCCGGAATCCCCTCGAGGTCAAGATAGAAACAAGTTAATTAGCGACATTCATGCAGTTTTTGAGTGTGAGAGTAGTAGTTCCCGAGACACAGACCCACCAACAAATTCATGCAGAAGCCCTGTTAGGCCATCTTCGTTCAATGCCTTCGACATCATATCTCTCTCGAAAGGATTCAATTTATCAGGTTTGTTTGAAGGCGATGCCAATAGTAAACTAGAAGCAAGATTTACAACAACGAAACCTGCCTCAGCTATCGTGTCGAAATTTGAAGAAATAGCAGTGACAGAAAGCTGTAAGTTCAACAAGAAGGATGGAACAGTGAAGTTACAGCACAACAGGCAAGGAAGAAAAGGGCAGCTTGCAGTAGATGCTGAAATTTTTGAGGTTACGCCGGCATTTCATGTAGTGGAGTTGAAGAAAGCTGCGGGGGACACAATGGAATATAAAGATTTCTGCAACCAAGGATTAAGGCCTTCTCTCAAGGACATTGTATGGACTTGGCAAGGAAATGATGAGCAGTAAAACACCCACGTACCCTCCCCCCTCCCCTCCTAAGAGAAAAAAAGGGGGGGGGGGGGGGGGAAGGATAGGCATTGTTTTAGGTTTTTCGTATAGTATAGGCGAAGAATATGTTTCTATGCTCTCTCTTTTGCAGCAAAATGTGCCTCTTTTACATGCTGCTAACTTTCTAGCCTTCCATATTAGTTGAAATTCTTTTCCATTTTTGAAATTCCTTTTCGCATTTTTCAATTTGGTCTTATGCGGAATCAACTACAGAGCAGGATGCAGGCATGCGAGGACCAATGATTACACATTTGAGTACAGCGTGAAGGCCTGCCAAAATGAAATGTAGGGTGTCCAGAGCTATCTCAAGCGCATTTCTGGATCCGGCCCATTGCTTACACAAAATGAAATTGTCTATCTTAAGAAGCCAACTTCTTCTTACCTAAGTTGGTCAGTAGCGTTTAACTTTCCTTTTGAGTGTGTTATATTTATCTACAAGTGCTGAATTGGGCTTCAAGTTCTGCATATTGTACTGTGTTTTATTTGTATTTATACTGTATTATCACATGTAATACTTAGAAACAAAAAAAAAAAAAAAATGTCTCGTCTTCAGAAAGCTTACAGTTATTAGTTACTAAAATTTGGAACATATATATAACAATTAGAGATCCCACACTTTATTAAAGAGATAAATTAAAAGATAAAAAAAAAATACATATTCCAATGCATTGTATTTTATCTTTTAGTATATTGGAGTGTGTGTCAGTGTGTGTTTTTTTTTTTAAGGGATCCCTCATTTTAATAAAGTATGAGATCTTTCGTTGGAACATTACTCAAATATTCTATGTGAGTGAGGTTCTAATCAGAATTTCTTAACCATATTCAAGTAGAGATAAGATAAAAGGTTAAAAAAATTACATAATTCAATATATTATGCTGCATTGGAGCTTTTTTGTATGTGTGTGTGTTTTTTTTTAATCATTTAGTTTGTCCAAACTTTAAGTCAAGATCTCTGATGAGAAAATTATTCTATATGTATGTATAGTACAATTTGGAATTTTGCTTACACTGTTGCTAAGCCGGACAAAAGTTCATACAACCCATTGACACGACACAAACCCACACAGTAAAAATGATTGTTAGTTCAATTTTTGTTGGGTCGAGTCATTAATAGGTTAACCCATTAAAACTCATTCCATAAAGAGTTGAGTTTGGGTTTAATATCAAAAGCTCATTTTAGTCATTACCAGTTAACATTTAATATTATTAATTTCATAAAACTTATAACTTAAATGATAAAATTTTAAAGAAAAAAATTGATTTCAAATTGACTACTTATGTAAACGATGAACCTTAAAACTCCTTCAGTATTTATTCTAAAATTTGTGACTATCATTATACATTTATATCTTCTCATATAATGCAATTCTCTTTATAATTTTATCTCCTAAGATTTTGATCAACGATATCTATTCCTAAAACTAAATAGTTAATATTTTTAACATTATTTGATGATGTTAAACATGAAGAATATTAATATCTTTTGTTTGGTGTTATAAAAAAATTTTATTTATTTTTTACAAATTGCATTTCTTTTTAAATTTTATACAAAAGATATAAGACTAAAAATAGTAGGTTTAAGTAAATCAGTTCGAATACACGATTATGATAACGAATGAGTTCAAATTCTCATTTTTTTTAACCAATAAATTAATAGGTGAATTTAAATACATGTAATTTAAGACGATATGATAAGACATAACATAAAACCGCTTAAACACAACACAGGCTTAATTGTTGCACGATTCGTTAATCTTTAATTGGAAAATGCTAAGGATTCAGGATGGTCAATAGAACAGAATCAGACAAGAAAATTTTCCCCAATGAAAATCAAAGTGATTTTCGTACATCGAAATAGCTATTTCTCATCTATTGCCTTTTCTATCTTCCATTGAATATCGTTCACCTACAGGAACGAAACTGTACAACGTGACACGTGGGATGCGGTCCGCCTTAATGCTGTGCTGCCGGCAGCAACTTAGTTGAAAATAATGCATCGATCAACCTGACCCCGCCAGTGGTCCAGCTTAACCCCACAACATCAATTAAGAGAAGAAAGCAAGAAACCAAACTTGAAGCGAAAAGACTTGGAAAGTAGAAAAATACAAGGGCAAGGGGAAGTTGCAGCCAGTGACCTGAATCCGGTGCTTATATTTAAGCAACTAAGGCAGATTCTCAATTTTTCCCAGATGGGTCTAGATTTTTACCTACATTTATTATTATTATTATTATCATTATTAATTTTTTTCATATAGCATTCTTTAGTGTTTCCGTTCTTGTTGTATGAGGGAGGACCATGTGCCATTTGCTTCTTTTCAACACAAATCTAAATTTAAACAACATCAAACTCTCAGCAGTTACGATTGAAAAATGCATAACCCCATCCCTGTATTTCACATTCCCTTTCCTCATAACATGTGACATGTAAATGTGTTAATCAAAACCTGACGACAAGTCAAACATCTAAAAAACTCATTTCATATATTCCCACATGTAAAATGTGTTAAACCACCGAGAGCAACCTATTCTCCCTCTGATTGACAAATGGATGAAACAGATGCCAGAAATACTCAAAAATTAGTAATGCAATTAACTCACAACGCTGTAAGACTGAGACTTCAGAGACGAAGATTAATCATCAAACTGGTACCCAGAATCTTTGCATCACAAACTCATTTTTAAGATTCCAAGAATGACTTTTAATATCACCAAGTAAGGACTTCTTAACAACAGACGAGGAGTAAGCATGCTACACATGCCAAATAGAGGATAAACTTGTGAAGAAAACTTCTTATTTCTTTTCAAGATTGTGATGCTTCAAAAATATGTGATCAAAGATTGTGATGTCTCTCGAACACATGTTTCTAACATAAGTTTTTAATACCTTTCAAGAAAAAGAAAGGAACCAAAAAAGTAAGTCTCCAATCTATGATGGCTAATCAAATTGGCAGGCTCACATGCAGTGACCTGAAACAAAGAGGCAAGAGTATGCGAAACCACAACCACGGCAAGAACATGAACAATTTAATCATAAGGATTCTGGCTCCACACAATTTAACTTTGAGCCAACATCATGAACAATCTAATTGAACACAGCAAAAGTGAAAGGTAGTAAATGTTACAACAAGGGAAAAATGGGGAAAATGTTCATGCACAGAATCCAGCAGTTGCCAGGTGGGGAGGTGTTGGGCTGGGAAATTAAGCAGAAATTGCTTTTCCCCCCGGAAATGAAGCAGAAAAGCAAAGGCAGTCATTAGATAAATCATAAATGACAGCCCTGATTGATCAATTTTTGCACACCAATTTTCTCTTCCCCTAGGCCTATATATTCTAGAAAAGAAAAACCTAGCTTGGTAGAAGTATGCATCTCCCTTTGTCTCATTATGCACAAACATCAGCGTTCCTTCTGCCTTCCAAACAGAAAAGAAGAGAAAAAATGAAATAGAGAGAGAAGAAGACTACAATATGAAACCTCTGTCTTAACGGCTTAAATGGTCCCGTGAGTCTTGGCTTCTGCCACTTAACCCATTTATCCACAAATAAACACTCTGGAGAACTAATCAAACCCTCAGGGTTGGTTTTGCAAGTTATCGAAATAGAAATTTTGTCATTGTTTATACAATGTCACAAGTTGCAACTAACTGACAGACAAGAAATTCAACACGTAGCAGTTATCCATTAATATAAATCCAATTGAATTTACACAACAGATATCCTCCCACATTCCCGAAAAGTTGTCCTTACATTATCTACATTGTTTCACCAAATTATGACTTACTCCCTTTCCATTAAAATAAATGGTCACCTAACTAATGCCTCCAAATCCTGCCGTGCAATTTATATTCCTGAACTTGGCAATTAGGGAAATCCCTTACAGCAGCACTCCACTAGACTGTATACAGAATTCCCAACTACCTGATGTGCAAAAGCAAGATGATTAGTACTGTCGGTAATGGAGGCAAAATGCTGTTTCCACCTAGACGTACTCCAAATTCTTTTTTTTTTTTTTTAACTGTCTTCCATCTCCAAAGCTTTAATATTCAGATAATCATATGTCTATCCTTATAGATTACCACTCATGAATTTCAGTTCTGAAGCTCTGCTTCAATGAATTTGAAATGTGTCAATCGATTGGTTTCTTTTGATTTATCTAAATTACACTTCCACTCTTTCAACGAGTTATTTGCCAAATTTAACTTAATATAGTTTCCATAGACCATTATAACAGACTCCATCTTGCATTGCTATGAACTTTAACATGCTAAACAATTATGAAACTTGTTCTTCACACTTGAAAACTGATTAAACAAGCATTTTCACTATTTGTATACTTAAAAAAAAAAAAATCCATTTCAAGCTCCTAATTTTGCTTTGCACTAAGTTATTCAGTACATAATGTTCCTTTACCTCAGATATTGCTAATAAAGTGTGCATTTAAATCATTTAGAATGAATTTCATTCACAATAAAAAAATGCCGACGACATGATTAACAGCAGTAGGTGATTGACATATCCATTGATACATTCTAGCCTAAAATGACATTAAATTGAAAAATCAAAAGGAGAAATGGTATTCTTTCAAAGAATTTGACGTTACAAGAAGAGAAGCAACCAACAAATCTCTACAGAGCTACATTTGTCACCATAACCCATCACAAATCTGTGACACTGTTCCATCTGAGGCATAACTCCATAAAAATAGGAAACAAAATAAAAGAAAGATATGGAAAAGATAAAGATCAATTACTCTTTTCTCAATAGATACAGATAGAAAAGATATAAGCCACCAATCAATGCAAAGATAGTAGAAATATGTATTTCATTCTTCATATTTTAACTATATCTTCTCGGTACAAGAACAGAACATACGATACATTGGTAATAACATACACTAGAAGCAAAACAGAACAATCAAAGACCATTTAAAGCATAGAAACATATATCATACAGAGGCCTCAGTAATGGAAAAAGAAAGAGAGAAAAGTTTACTCTTTGCCCTTCTCCCCTCTCTCTATTCAGTGTCTGATGGCAAATGCAAAGCATCATCAACAGCTGCAACAACAGCAGATTCTGATTCATCCAGCATCAAATTTTCCAACCCAGGTTTCAATTCCTTATTACAAAACTCCTCATACTCTCCTTTGTCTCCTCCTTTCTTCTTGACCTCCACTACCACCAGCTTAGGTGTTAATTCAAAGATTTCAGTTGCAATTGTCAGTGGCCCTTTCACCCCCTCTCTAGAACCTTCCAAACTCACTCTACAATCCTTCTTCCTCACTGTAAAACTCACCACTTTAGCAATCTCCTCCAATTTTGTTATAATCTTCGAAACCGGGGCCCCGGACACGAACCTTGCTCCTTCTCCTCCCTCTTCAAACAAGCCAGATAAATCAAACCCCGGGGAAAATGAAATGAGATCAAATGCATTCAAACTAGCAGGTCTAGGTAAAGAGGTAAGCTTTCTTTTAGTTTCCAATTCTGGTTCTGGTTCTGGTTCAGACAATGAATGATCATCAGAACATGGTCCCACATCATCCGTGTGATCGACATCCTCAACATTACACATCTTATCATCCTCGATATAAAACTTGATATGCTTAAACCCCTTTCGAAACCACCTATTCTCCATAATTTCGGGAATAGTAATTCTTTTATCAGGATTTGTATCGAGGAGCTTCGTTAAAAGCCTAATTAAGTCAGGCGAAAACCATCTTGGGGACCTAAACTCACCCTTATATATCTTCTTATACATAACCATAATATTTTGATCCTGAAACGGTAAATAGCCAGCCATTAAGACAAACAGAATAACCCCACAAGACCAAATATCTACCTTAGCCGCATCGTAGCCTTTTCTTGACAAAACCTCAGGAGCCACATAAGCTGGAGTCCCACAAAAAGTGTGAAACAAGCCGTCTTGACGAATCTGATCAGACACAGCACTGAGTCCAAAGTCTGAAACTTTAAGATCCCCATTCTCGTCGAGTAACAAATTCTCAGGCTTTAGGTCACGATGATACACGCCACGTGCATGGCAAAACCCGACGGCTGAAATCAACTGCTGAAAGTATTTTCTTGCGAGATCCTCCTTCAACCGCCCCTTAGCAACTTTGTTAAAAAGCTCACCACCTCGTACATACTCCATAACAAAGTAAATCTTCGACTTCGTTGCCATCACTTCAAATAATTGAACGATATTCGGGTGACGAACTCTACGAAGAATAGAGATCTCGCGCTTTATATGAGCGACCAGTCCGCTTTTCAATATCTTTTCTTTATCGATCACTTTAATCGCCACACTTTCACCAGACTTGACGTTACGGGCATGATACACTTTTGCGAAAGTGCCATGGCCGAGAAGCTTCCCGATCTCGTAACGCCCGAGGAGGGGACTCTGGTTTTGGTCTTTGCTGCTGCTGGTGGTGGAGGTGCTGGTGGGCGCGGTGGCGTGCGCCATGGGCGGAAGTGCCCTCCTGGGCTAAGCCGGGTCTTTTTGTATTATTTTTGGAGTTTTGCTGCTTCTCTTTTCTTCTTTTTCTGGCGTTGCAGGTGGTTAATGATTTGCCATTCGTTAGCTCAAGTTTGTTTTCTTGGGGTTGGGTGTGAGTTTGGTCTCAAGTATAGTATAGACCAATCAAATAATTTTGTTAGGGTTGGAAACAGTAAGACAGGTCCTGCCTTATTAAGGCTTAAAGGTATATGCTATATTTATACCCCCAATCAGCTCCTTTTTCTTTGTTTATAGTTTTCTTGTTGCAATTCAATTAGAATACATAATAGCAACCAGATCCCTAACAATGATAAAATCACAAATTGGAATATCATTTCAAAATATTTTGTACAAATTTATTTTATACAAAATGATGTGACATGATAAAATTAGTTGAATTAAATATCTCTTAGCTCACATGTTCTATTTCTATTGTTTTGTATTTTTATTTAATTAATGAATTAATATCAAATCAATTTGTACAAGAGTTTGTGACAATATTATAAATTAATGTATTATATATATATAATATTTATAAAAATAACAATTCATATTTAATGAGTTTTTTTTGTGCCAATTGAATTAAATCAATTTTTAAATAACATTCCCATTATTAAATGACGTAAATAATGAAAATAAATATTATAACTCAATCGAAACATGAATTAAACCAAATATAAGATAGTACTAAATATTAATTCAATACAATCTTATTGAATCCAATTTAATCTTATATAGTTCATCCAATGCAAGTACCTGTATGAAAAGAAGAAACAGATCTGTTCTTTCAGTCGTAAATTTTTTGATACAAGGATGCAAATGTTATTATACCTTATTAAACATAAAGTTGGGAGTAGATAAAACAATTTGAAGCGAACTAATTCTTCTCATTATTTGACTAATTAAGGTTATTGGAAGGATTAGTGCGCATTTTAAATACAGGGAATAATTGGCATTGATGAGGATCCAGGTGGAGAACGGCTGTGGTGAAGACTTCTCCTTTATGACGGAATGACGCCGAACTAACGTTTTCGAATTTGGAGACTGATGAAAACGCAACGTAATCGCTCTTATGACGTGGAAGCAAACGGTCAAAACTTCAAACCTATTTTTGTGGCCAGCACATCCACGTGTAACCGTGCACGACACGTAGGCAATCTCGTGTTTCAGTTTCAATCCCCATGACGCCCGCAACGTCGGATGGTCTTTCAGCTTAATGATGATTAATCAAGCGGCTACGAAAAGCGAGTCGATAGGTTACGTACAGTTGTAACGTGGGGTTTCTAGATCAAACCTCTTGCTGTAGCCGGTGATGATTTGAAGACGCGTGTGTGTTTCGAAAACTTGCCCACAAATTGCGAAAATTTAAATATTTTGGCCATCCACTTTCCTGCGATTGCACTCCACGTGTCGTGGGGCGGTGTCAGTATTTGAAGAATTTATAAATAAACAATGGGAAGCGCATAATGTATTGCACGCGACTTGCAATGAAGTTGATAATTGCCGTCGACATTTAAATAAAGTTTTGTTTATTAGTAATAGTGTTAAGTTATTGCTATTGGTGAACTTATTAGAATAATTATCGAGTAATAAGACAAATTATCCCGGGTTATTTATTGATTTGGTTGTCTTGAATATGTCGTCTCCCAAAGAGCTGGGAATCAAATTTATAATTTTTGAGAAAAAAAAAATCTAAATTTTCACCCGAGGCCAAGAGAATCTTTTGCTCGTTTTGATTATATATATATATATTTTTTTTCTTCTGGTTTTTGAATATTCTCTGAACTTTAAAGATTTTGCACGGTATCCCTTAGCTTTGTCGAGTGGAAATTGGAAAATGGAAGCATGTGATAGGCAACTGACTACAGGTCAAAGGAAAAACCATGATTCAGAAATAGAAAAGAAACGGCCTCCAAGTTCAATGGAGATTTACCGGTCAAATTTGCTTTTGCTGAGTGCATTTGCCAGAACAGATTGAGAGATAGATTCCGTTCGTTATGTTCGTGATTTAAATTAAATCTGAACAAAATCAATTAATCAGTCGGATTCTGATGGTGGGCTGTTTTTGTTATCACCCTCCACGTGGGTGAAGCCGGATAACATAAACCAGAAGTGGATTTGGGCTGCTTCAAAAAAATAAAAATCCAACTGTGGCCTAGAATTTGATTGAACACAAAATGGGCTCAGTTTATTCAGAATTTTGACTTGGTTCTGGGTATATCACTATACTATTGCCATAGGCACCGATTTCAAAGTTTTTCTGCACCCCATTTGCAACCCTTGTGAAACAATAACCTGAAGCCGATTTGTACGAACTCATAAAAGCATCATAAATGAAGGGAGGCAAAATATTGTATGCATTTGTCATTAACCAAGCAATGATATGCATAAAAACTATCACTCAGATTCTATTCGAAAAAAATCACAAGATAAATTTGATTTTATAAACATATTCTTGTTTTATTATGTACAAGCAAAGGACAAACACTAAATAGAGTTACGAAGTTAATTAGTCGTCGGTTATAGCCTTGAAATTTCTCAATCAATGACGCCACGTGAAAACGCAAGTCTCTTTAGTTAAACATGCTGAGTGTTTTAAACCAAAAAAAAAAAAAACACACCATTTGGGAGGGGTAAAGAGTTTTAATTGTGACTACACCCCGAATCCGGATTAGTCGGGGCCCAATGCGGTCGCCGGAAATCGGGTGGTTTAAACAAAAAAAAAAAAAACATGCTGAGTGTTTTTTTTTTTTTTCCCTTTCAAGTCAATCTTATTGAAATTATTTTTTTCTGAAAATGAAAAAAAAAAATACTGAAGCTGTCTCCAAAATACTACTAATATTATAGGGATTGAAAGTTTTTTTCTCATCTCATCTTTTATTTGTCTTTTTGTATTGCCCCTTTTTTTAAGGTGTTTGTTAAACTAAAAAGAATAAAATCCATAACCATTAAAATTAACAAGGAATACATCACAGTAAATCTACGATAAGACCCAAAAACAAAAAAGGAAGAAGAAGAAGAAGAATGGAAGATTTTAATTCTATTATTACTACTTTATTATGTGCACATGTTGATGGTAAAATTTGGGTCATGTGATTAGAGTGCAATACATATTAACTTAAGAAGTGTAGAAAATATCTCTAAAAATACCTTAAGGTTGTCACATATTGATGGATGACCATTATAAGAATGATACTGACTTTCATTTAAATTATTATATATCAACATAATAAGGACCCCACATGGATCAACAAAATGTTTCCATCGAAAATTATGTGCACTAAGAGTGAAAGAGGGAATCGAATTAGTTAAATCTGAGCCACCAATTAAGGCATTAGCGGCTCTAAAAGCTCAATCAACGCATTTGAAATGAGCCAAACAAAGATTAATATTTGTTGTCATCAAGGACATTCTTTTAGCTAACATGTGTCAAGTCCTAGAGAGGATAAATAACCTAAGTTAAACAGTCAAATGACCCAAGATCCCCTAGTTGAGGAGAGGAACGACTTGTTACAATCGACACATATCAAAAAAGATATAAAGATGTATTGAGAGTACTCTAAATTTAATGTCAGTCAGTTTCAACAAAAAAAAGTAGAGATTGTTCATAATTCTTAAATTTTCATTGATTTTAGGGTTTTTAGAAACTTATCACCTTCTACACTACTTACTTGACTTGAATGTCCGGGTGTGTCACCAACAACCGCTAGTATTGCCTCTAACATCAATTTCTCTCTTATTTGTAAGTTCATTCCATAACTAGAGAGATCATCCAACAACAGACAACTTCAAAATTAAGCATCTGATATCTTCTTTCTCAATTCAACTGAACACAATTCACAATTCATTCCATCGACAAACGCAAACGGGAAAGCTTATAAAAATTAACTAGCTAGCTAGCTAGTTCAAATTGATTACCTTTTGATGCTATGAATTACAAGCTGTTTAATTTCGTTATGAAGATGTACCTATTCACCTAACTTCTACGAGGCCGCCTGCCGCCCACTCCCAGCAAAACAAATTAATAGTTTGTTAAGATTTAATAGGTAGATTACTTAAATAATATTATCAAGCACGAGAAGACGTGTATTCAGTAGTACAAAGATAATGAGACCCACATTCTTTTGATAAACTTTTAGGTGGGAATCCAGGTTAATTTTGACTTGTTTATAATAACAAATCTTGGTTGTCATTCCATTGGAATTTTTGGTTTGGATTTATGTAGATTAGGCATTTCTCTCCCATTCAGTTTGATATATTTATATATGAATTAATAATTAAATGCAAAAGAAATCACGTGAGGGAGCAGGTGAACCCTGAAATCGACGTGCATATGGAAGAAATTACCACAATTAATGTCTGCCAACAGATTTCATCTTAATTATTTATTCTAATCATAGTAACTTTATGTGACTTGATACTCCATGAGAACGAATTAATTATACAAAGTTGTATAAAAAATATTTTAAAATTCTGGATTATACCACAGAAAGGCATACTTCGGTGGATGACTTGGGTGTGAGTCGATTCATTGCACAAATGCGTATATTAAGAGAGTTGCATATCAATTTGTTCTTTCACACTTTCTTTTCTTCCGAGACGCTGATTTATTATTATTAGAATCTTACTTATATTTATAATAGAAAATTTATTGAGATTACTCTTGATAAGGTTATATAATAAATTAAGGGAGGAAAAATCGACTTCCTTCCAATTTAATTGAGAGAGAAATCGAGACACAACACTGAAATTCGAACAAGCTTTGAGTGCATAGGTTGTGCCACAGAAGGCTGAAAGCATATTGGCTTTGTTCTTTCACGCTTTGAAAGCGAAGTATCCGTTATATCTCTTCACATTAGCTAACTCTGATCTCCATGAGGCATCATTTTAAAATGTTCCAAACCAAAGTGACATATGGAACAAAATTAAATCATGTGTTGAAAAATTAAGCTAATCAATTGCTTCATGATTGTTTGCTTGTTATTTCTAGATGCATATATATAAATCTTAATATTGATAATAATTATGGATTGTGCGATAGATATTGAATCACGTCTTCTGAAAGGGAATTGAAGTAATTAACTGTTCCCTACAAAGGTTATTATTATGTTCATACTACTACTCAGCTCTTAATAAGTTATATGACATGATTCCTAGAAAATATTGGAGCACTATCAAAAGATTTTTCTAATTTTATTATTTAAATATTTATTTGTTCACCTATACAGTAGAAAGAATAATGAAAAAATAAGCCCTCCTGAAAGACTCTTCAAATAAAAATAACTTTATATTATTTTAATCAATTTTTTTCTTCCACAAAGTAATAACAATTATAATACTTTTCTCTGTTAAACAAAAACAAGATAAAAATAATATAATGCTAAATTAAATATTTCAAAAAACTCTTCAAATAAGATTATTTAAATGAGGCGGTACTTCTCAATCTTTAATATTGAAGAGAGAGAAAGAAAATCTCATTTAAAAAGTCTTTAAGAACCTTTGGTGGTGGTGTGACTCTTGAAATAAGTAGCAAAATCATATTTAAAGAGCTTTTTTATATTGTTCTTACAATAATGCTTTAAAGTTGACAAAAAATAATTGTCACATATAATTCATGGTTTTACTCTCTTAAATCAATTATAATTTCAATATAAAGATAGCTAATAAACAATTGCATGAGAAGAAAAGAATTAAATTTAATCTAACATGTTTCGTTAACCATCATCCAGTAATGAGATAGTAGAACCACATTTGTTTCGCAATGAGGTGGTACTCCAAGAGCATTGAGAGTTTTTTGGACTATTTTCTAGATAGTAAATTTTGGATTATTCTCTTTGTGAATTAACTATCTTCAAATCACCCTCTTACTTTTATTAAACATCAAGTTACCCCTATTTTTATTTAAAAGATAAGGAAAAAAAAATAGGATTAGGTTGGTGAATATATGTGTGTATATTACATTAATTCTTAACAAAAATATGGGTAAATTGAGATTTTAAAAAATAAAATTGATTTAAAGATGATCAAATTACGAGGCGGGTAATCCAAAATAAAATCCTTTTCCAGATAATATTCAGAAGTTCATGTCATAAAGTTTGGCCGGTTTTATTATGCTGGGAAAATGAAGTTTGAGTTAGAAAATTTATTTTTATTATTCTATACTATCATTCAACCATTATGTTATGTTGCACAAAGTTTATATAAGAGTTTATTGCAATGGATAAGGATTTAATATTGAATTAAGTTTATGATGAGTACTAAGTTAATGATTGTTAGACAAGATAAATAAAAAAATAAAAATTTAAAATAATTCTAACCATTGATTTTAATACTCACTAAAAACTTAGCTCAGTACTAAATTCTAATCCTATTGCAATAATATTTCTCAAATAGATAAATTTTAATTTATTCTCCACATATAATGGAAGTCTTCAAATTACCATAAAAATTCTAAAAACATCAATATGTTACTATTTCCTTTTCAAGAGCTTTGTGTAAATGGGTGTTGATAAATCCCTTTTTTTAAACAAAAAAAAGGGTCAATTTATAAGCATATTATTGTTTGTTATGTAAATGATAAACAATAAATAGACTTACGAAGGGAGTTAGTCGTTGATTCCACATAAAACGCAAGTCTCTTTAGCTAAACATACTAAGTGTTTTATTTTATTTTTCTTTCTAGTCAAATGTATTGAAATTTTTTTTTTTCAAAATGAAAAAAAATATGATACTGAAGCTGCCTCCAAAACACTAATAATAATATAGGGATTGAAATTCTTTACTTATCTCATCTTTTGTTTGTTTGTTTGTACTACCATACTTTTTTTTTTAAGGTGTGTGTAAAACTAAAAAGAATAAAATTCATTACCATTGAAATTGACAAGGAATACATCACAGTAAATCCACAATAAGACTGGAGAAAAAGGAAGAAAAAGATGAATAGAAGATATTAATCCTATGATTATTACTTTATTATGTGCACATGTTGTGGTAAATTTTAGGTCATGTAATTAGAGTGTGACACATAGAAGATAGCCACTATGACTTATATATCCCCATAAAATGTGAAAAATGAATATTAAAGGATAGAGATAAAATGGAAAGATCTGAAAAATAAATAAATAAAATAAACCACCTTATTAATTTGAAGTGCGAAAATATCTCTAAAAGCGCCTCAATGTTATCATATATTGACGGATGACCACTATATTAATGACACTGACTTTCATTTAAATTATTACACCTCAACATGATATGGACCACACAAGGAAGGATCCCTAAAATACTCTCACCAACAGTCACTGCACCAAGAGTGAAAGAGGAAAACGAGTTAATTAAATTTGACCACCAATAGAGACATTAACTGCTCTAAAAGCTCAATTAGCTTATTTGAAATGAGCCGAACAAAGATTAAAACACGGTTTCATCAAAGACATTCTCTTACCTAACATGTGTCCAACCCTAAAGAAATTAAAGGACTTAAGTTGAACAATTAAATTGCCTAAGAACCCTACTTGAAGAGAGAAACTGCTAATTATAACCTGCCAAGCGTTCAAAAAGATAAAAAGATATCTTAGGTGCACTTTATATATAATGTCAGCCAGATTTTAGTATTAAAATTTATATATATTTTTTTAGTTTTTTAGTGACATTCTCACCGGAGAACGATTACCTATTGAGGAAGGAAACATTAGATCATTGACCCCACTGATGATCTTATTTCCCACACAAGAAGGATCTAAAATTTAAAGCAAAAGGTTTCGTTACACCAGTCCAACCAAAACAACAAAATAATTGGCGTTGCTGCTTGGATTGATTATTCCACAATTCACCACGGGTGAAAACGGTCATTTTGCACGGAATATCTGCAGCAATCACCGCGTCCCCAACCCCTACAGCTCAAATTTTATAATTCCTGTAACAAATCAAAGACTCTATGGAATGGAGTCGACGGTCACTGTTTAAAAATCAACCGTCAACGCACCACTCCACTTCCGTTGTTCCCCTTCTTTCGTCAAACTTAAAGCCGTCAACTCCTACTTCACTAAATCCCCTTTCCATAAAAACAAGAACAAGCAAGCTCTCTTTCGTGTCAAATCAAATCCTGTCCTCATTTCTTTCAGGCTCGGCATGGAATAAAGAAAGAAAATGATGAAAATCTTTTGCAGATTGCCGCTTCTGTTCTCGTTGTCGTTGGTTGTTCTTGCACAATCTACATGCAACAGTAAGGATCAAGAACTAGTTTCAAAAGCTTTTAGCTCAGTCTCAACCTTCAACATCTCCTGGCTTAAACCCACAAACCTCAACGGTTCTAATCCTTCAACTCCAATAAGGGAGTTAAATTTATCCTCTAGAAATCTCAGCGGCATCATATCATGGAAGTTTTTGAGGAACATGTCAGAGTTGCATTCAATTGATCTCTCCAACAACTCTCTCAAAGGCTCGGTTCCAGGTTGGTTTTGGTCTACTCAAAGTTTAACGCAAGTCAATCTATCCAAGAATAGATTTGGAGGGACCATTGGTTTCAAACCCACCTCCAGAAATGGTCCTTTTCCATCGGTTCAGGTTCTTAATCTCTCAAGTAATAGGTTCACAAACTTGGTTAAACTTTCTCAATTTTCCAAGCTTATGGTCCTTGATGTTTCTAATAATGATTTGAGAATTTTGCCATCTGGGTTTGCTAATCTCAGCAAGCTACGGCATCTTGACATTTCAAGTTGCAAAATTTCAGGCAATATAAAGCCCGTATCATTTCTTCACTCGTTGAAATATCTAGATGTGTCAAACAACTCGATGAATGGCACCTTCCCTTCTGATTTCCCCCCACTTAGTGGTGTCAAATTCTTGAATATTTCATTGAACAAGTTCACGGGTTTTGTCGGTCATGATAAGTACCAAAAATTTGGCAAGTCTGCTTTCATTCAGGGGGGAAGCTTCGTTTTCGATACTACAAAAACCCCTAGGCCGAGCAATAATCACATTATGCCTCATGTTGATTCTTCAAGAACCCCACCTTACAAAATAGTCCACAAACACAATCCAGCTGTCCAAAAACACAGATCAAAAGCCAAAGCTTTGGTTATTGGTTTGTCATGTGCATCAGCATTTGTTTTTGTTTTCGGGATTGCTATTATCTTTTGCATGTGTAGAAGGAGGAAAATATTGGCCAGAAGAAACAAATGGGCAATCTCCAAACCGGTTAATCAACAGCTGCCGTTCAAGGTGGAGAAATCTGGGCCGTTCTCTTTCGAGACCGAGTCAGGCACGTCATGGATGGCAGACATCAAAGAGCCAACTTCAGCTGCAGTGATAATGTGCTCTAAGCCGTTGGTGAATTACCTGACCTTCAAGGACCTGATTGCTGCCACGTCGCACTTCGGGAAAGAGTCACTGCTTGCGGAGGGAAGATGTGGGCCCGTGTACAGAGCAGTCCTCCCGGGTGAACTCCACGTGGCAATCAAAGTGTTGGACAATGCCAAAGACGTTGATCATGATGACGCTGTGGCTATGTTCGATGAGCTTTCTAGGCTTAAACACCCCAACCTGCTGCCTCTCGCCGGTTACTGCATCGCAGGTACTGTACCCAAACCCAATTGTCCATCTTCTTAACTTGTTCTGTATTTTTTGCAGTGCTTCAACTACCATCATTAATACATTCACGGGTCGGCTAAAATTCAAAGCTTTAATTTCCGTAGACTCGTGCGTCGAAATTGAAATCATTTTACCGATAGAGATATTTCTCGTATTCTGGACTATTGTATGTTTCATTCGTGCATGGTGCATAAATTTGAAAATTTCCGTATTTTCAAAATTAGAAACCCTATATTCGCGAAATTAAAATAAAAATATTTGCCATATTTAAGTATTTCGTTCAATTAAAAAATATTTTTGATTATTTTTTTGAAGAAAAACATATTACTGCCCTTAGCAATTTTTTAAACGGTTTTTATTATTTATTTATTACGTTGTACGCCCTTAGTAACTAAGTATGTTGTTGTTCATGATGATTGGTAATTTCAATTTCAATCTCAATTAAATTTCGGAATATTAGTTTTATCTTTTAATGAAAAATGCGTATTTAATATTGCTCGGCACTAAAACCTTACTATTTCAATTTGGCCATATGTCCTATTACCGATTAAAAAGAAATTTGTTTTACTTAATGAGTCTAGGGAAGGAGAAGTTAGTACTACTCGAGTTCATGGCGAACGGAGACTTGCACAGGTGGCTACACGAGCTGCCGACGGGGGAGCCCAACGTGGAGGACTGGAGCACTGACACGTGGGATCATCATCCTGGGGCTGGTTCCCACATATCCTCCCCGGAAAAAACAAACTGGGTCACGCGCCACCGCATTGCCATAGGCGTAGCGCGGGGACTGGCCTATCTCCACCATGTGGGTTCCACGCACGGCCACCTTGTCACCTCCAACATTCTTCTCGCCGAAAGCTTGGAGCCCAAAATCGCCGGTTTCGGGCTCCGAAATATCGGGGTCAAGAATGTAGGAGAACGAAGTGAAAATGAGACGTGTGGCCCCGAGTCTGACGTGTACTGCTTCGGTGTCATTTTGATGGAGCTGTTGACTGGAAAGCGGGGGACAGATGATTGTGTTAAGTGGGTTAGAAAGTTGGTTAAGGAGGGAGCTGGAGGTGACGCGCTTGATTTTAGATTGAAGCTCGGTGGTGCTGACTCAGTGGCTGAGATGGTGGAGAGTCTCCGAGTTGGATACTTATGCACGGCTGACTCACCCGGGAAACGACCCACCATGCAGCAGGTTCTGGGTTTATTGAAAGACATACGTCCGTCCGCTGACACGAGTTAATCTTCGCGTTTAGCTGAGTTAACTCGTTCGTTAACTTAGTTGGTGATTTTGACGGAGTCAAACTTATTGTGGGACCATGTTCTGTTGTATCTCGACTCTCGAGTTTAGAATTGTTAATTAATTATGAATTTTTTTAACAGCTTTTGTGATGTATAGACAAAAATAAAATAAAATAAAAAAGTGGACAAAAAGAAGTGAGATAAGGTAAGCAAAGGTGCTGGGCGTGGGAGAGAAATTGTTGTCTTTTATAGGTGGCCAGAGAATCCCACTTATTTTGATCTGTCTCTTCTAGCTAAGAAGCTTCACGGCTTCACCTATCATCGCTTACTTTCTCTTTTTTTTGGCCTTTTTCTTTTAAATCTTTATTTGTTTTGTCTTTTTCTTTTATTTTTGTTTCTTTCATTTGCTTTTTTACTGCTTTACTTGTTATCTTTAGTTATGGATAATAAAACTTTGCAAAAGAAAGAGGGAGGGGGACACCCATGCATGTAAATATATATGCTATTAATTAGGGTTTTTGGTAATTAGAGACCACTTTATATATGTGGTAAAAAAAATGCGATATCGTCTAGATTTGGATAGTGTAATATAATATAAACAAGATGAAATGAATTAAGGCTAAGTTCCAACACTTTATAGGCAGTAACGTCACTTATCGTTTTAAGGGCCTTCTTATTGTCAATTGTGTTCAGGATGTTTTGCTTCTCGTTCTTTGAAGTTGATATGAAGCTAAAAAGTGGGGTTGGAATTACGTGCAGAAGCAAAGGAAAGCAAGTCCAAGTTGATGTGGATATGTGTATAATCAGATTAGATTGTTCCATGCCTATCTACATAACAGTAAAACATGATCGATATATAGCGATAGAGAGAAACGGACGCATGTATATGGACTGTGTTAGTGGCGCATCACTCGTAGCATTTAGTAACACTCTTTGCGAAATGATCGTGATAAACTTTGTCAAAAGCAAGATACACTAAATTTCGTGCATTGATTTTATTTTATTTTATTTTATAGTAACGCTAACTAATATATGTAACATACTTAAAAAGAGGGCAAAAAGAATTTTCATCTGAAACGTTTATGCTCCCTTTAAAAAAAGAAAAAAAAAATCGAGACAACAACGTTTATGTCCATGGCTTCATGTGTTCTGTTCGAATTCAACATTATCAAGTTACTCTGATTCTCTGAAAAGCTTCCTCGGATACTCTATTACTTTAGACACCCCGCCTTGTTTTGGTCTCCCATAAGGTGTTGTGGGAAAAAGAACGGCTGTTTATAGTAAGAGTTGATTGGTAATTCCAAAGTGAGAAACACTTTGGAATGAAATGCTCATCTGTTTACAAAGAACTAAAGAGAAAACTTTTTAGATTTGTTTTCTCTTCAACCCCAGATTTCTCACACCTAGAACAAAATGAAATTCCTTCAATAGTCTCGTTTATCTATATATCCTCCACGCAAACAAAATTTTTAGGTTATAAATCCCATAATGCTAATCAGTAATTTAAAATAAACATATTTTTGTTTTAGTTTAAAAATAGATTTTAAGTTTAAGAATAACTAATTTAAAAAAAAAATAATATGAGAATACTGAATCCGTAAAAAGAGGAAATAAATTATTTCAATAAAATAATTGGATATATAGATGAAGATTGAAGAATCACAAACAAAAGAGACAAATAAAAGACTTTTTGATTTATTCAAAGAGAGATAGATGAAGAGAAAACAAACAATATATGCATGAGTTTTGAAGAGAAAAAAATAGTAGATGTGTTCAATTAGAATTATATAATTATCGTTGCATGTAATCACATATATAGAGTTGGCAACAATACCCGCGGGGCTCCAAACCCGCGGAGCCCCGCTTAATTTGGGGGTACGGGGCCCCAAAAAAAACTGCAAATAAATTCGGGTCTGTTTGGAGATATGTCTAAAATCCCAAAATTTTTCGGGTACGGGTTCGGGGATTTTTCCGGATCCCCTAACCCGACCTGAAAATAAAAACAAATAAAAAACTCTAATTTTTTTTCTCCCAAAAGAAACCCTAACAGCTCGTGAGCAGCCGTCGTCACTAACAACCGGTCAGCCGCCACCGTTCGTCGTCACCGACCAACACTCAGCCGCACCTGTTGGTTCTCCTGCCGCAATGTTTTTGCCTTTTCTACTTTTCTTTCTTTGTTTATTTATTAACTGTCTCATTCAAGCTCTGGATACCACCACGAAGTCTGTGAACAACTTAACTGTCTTTTTTGGGTATGGGTCTTCGTGTGCTTTAAAATTTCTGGGCGTTTCAAAATTTCGAGTGAAGAGACGAATTAACAGTGCTGCTGTAGCTAGAACAGGACAGACCATAATGTTTGTAGTGTGTTTTGATGGTGAAGAAATTATGTAGGCCTAAAGGTTATTTACTTAAACACTAGGATTTTGTAGAACCGAGGTGCTTGAAAAATACATCTGTAAACAAAAATCTGTCTCCATCGTTCTAAGCTGTAGCAGCAACAGTAGTTTGAGCAAAAGTGTCGTTTGAGGGGATGGGGGCGATTTATTTGGTTTGAGGTTTTGGGATGAGTGGAGGGAAGCAAAGTTGCGGGGTTTATAATAATTGAGCAAATGGGTTCTGTTTATTTTTCTTGTAGTTTTCTATTTGGTACTTGGTAGTAGAGCTGACAAAACGGGTCATCGGGTCGTGTTCGTGTCGTGTCAGCTTCGTGTCGTGTCAAATTTAGGTCGACCCAAACCCGACCCATTTAATAATCGTGTCAAAATATTGAGACCCAAACCCGACACGGAAAAATAATCGGGTTACCCAATAACCCGTTTAATATCTATATATTGAACAAAAGTTACATCAAATATTTACACACTATCATACATACGTATGTACATAAATACATACATACATACATACATACATAATTTATCAATATTATAAAATATACATATCTACCAATATATTACACATGTACACTATTGAGGTTTTAATTATATATATATATATATATATATATATATATATATAATATTATATATCAATATTATAAAATATACATGTCTATCAATTTTTACACATTTACACTATTGAAACTCTAAATGTATGTAAAATTTTATAAATAAAACATTGTGTTTATATTCACCCTTTTAAAGAATAAAAAAAAAGATAATCATCTCTAATATTTGAGTTTTAATTATAAGAATATGTAAATTATTTTAAAATAGAAAATATAATCGGGTCATTGATCGGGTAAATGGGTCAAGAATTTTAACCCAAACCCGACACGGAAAAAAATCGTGTTGACCCGGACCCGACCCATTTAATAATCGTGTTAAATTTGACAACCCATACCCATTTATTTATGTCGTGTTCGTGTCGGGTAATCGGGTCGTGTCAAATTTTGCCAGCTCTACTTGGTAGTGAGTGAAGAGAGAAGTTCTACTGCCAATTTTCCTTTGCATTCTTTTGCAAAACTGTTGTAATAAGCTATCTGGGAAATACCATTTAATAATATAATCACTGTTATATTCACCAACATAAATAAATTAAGTTATAAAAATGAAATCATTAACCATTAAATATAACTAGAAATTATAGATGCTTAATTAGTAAATTATAGACGCTTAACCATTAAATATAATTTCTTAACTAGAAATTATAGATGCAAATAAAAATTAACTATTTTTATTAATTTTTTTGTTTTGTTTATGTTGTTATAGGTTAATGAAGAATCTTATAATGTGCATCAATGGTGATGGCTACAAGTTTATGTTGAAAATTTAAAATTATTTTGATTTGTCGTATAAAATTTGATCATTTATAATTATGTCGAAAGCTTAGAATTATTATGTTTTTATTTATGTGGAGGTCGTTAAAATTTGATCACTTGTATTTTATTTCTAATATGGAATTTAATTATTTGTAATTTTATTTTTAAATATGAAGGTTGTCATATTTATTATTATTTTTATAAAAAAATAAAGTGAAATATTTAGAATTTATTATTTAAAAAATGAGGATCGGGTCCCGCTTTAATCCCCGCTCAATTCAGAGATTTTTGGGGATATATCCAAACTATCCCCCATTACAATTTTTCGGGTATGGGGCGGGTTCGGGTTCGGGGATCATGATTCCCGCCCCGAACCTGCCCCATTGACATCCCTACATATATGAAGGGTGTTTCGAGTAAAATTAATGGGGGTGTTAATAGCAGCACCCAAAACTGAAATATATCTAGGGCCCAGCCCGAGTCTTTAATAGAAAAACATAAGCCCACTCTTTCAACATCAACCCGATTCATTCCCAAACGGAAACAATTGCGCTGCTTCTCTTCTCTTGATTCTCTGCCTACTGAATCAGCTGAAGTGCAGACCCTGCCACTCTAAATCAAACAAAATTTGAATTCAAACGTCAGATATTTCCCCAAAAGAAAAAACCCTAGATTCGATGTCGTCGAAGAAGAAACAAGCGGAAGGAATTGCGCTGCTGTCCATGTACAACGATGACGAAGACGACGAGGAGATGGAAGACCTGGAAGAAGAAGAAGAAGAAGAAGAGCAACGGCATGAGAATCAAGAAGACGAAGGAAATAGAGAGGCGAAAAATTTGGAAGAAGATTTGAGAATGACCGGCGGTGACGATGCGGTCGCTGGTGACGAGACTTCCACGCCGCTGCAGCCTCATGTTGACGCACCGGCGGCTTCAGGTTCGAGGAGGAGAGGCAGGGGAAGGTTTACTATCGTCGACTACGGTCACGATGAGGTTGCCATGTCACCTGAACCTGAGGTACTATTAATGAATTTTATATTTTTAATTTAGTGCGGGAGCAAATATTGAATTTTTCAGATAAGTTTGTTGACGAGGAAATTCGATGGTGCTGTTTAATGGCAGGAAGGGGAAATTGACCTTCGCCGCGCTCATGGTATGTATGGCTTTAATTGAGCATTATATATGTACTTTGTACTCCGTCTATTTGCTTGCAATTCATTCACCATGCGTAGTTTAGCTTTTGTTGTACATTTTTTCTCTAAATTGGATTTGAATTATGATTTTTTTAGTGTTGTGCTTGCATATTTTAATTAATTTTTAGCAGATGATGTTCAAGAAAGGACAGTTTTGGGATATGACCAAGCAAGTGAGCAATTAGAAAAATCAGAACCTGATGCCACGGCTTGGTCGATGATGGAATCGGAAACTGTGATAGGTGAGGAGTCTATTGAGGTTAAAGAGGAAGAAGTTGATCCATTGGATAAGTTTCTTCCTCCACCACCAAAAGTCAAGTGCTCAGAAGAGCTGCAAGTAAGTAGTTTTTAGTATCTCTTACGAACTACTGTATGATGCATATGCTACTCTTTGCATTAAATTCTTGGCACTCTTATGGTGTCTTATAAAACTTGATACTACAGTAAAACCTTTCTACAGTCATATTGTTGGGACCAACTAATTTTATTACTATAAGGAGGTTTCATTTAAACATTATTATTTTAACTTAGTTATCCTTAGTGTAAATAATATAGAGGTGAAGACATTAATAATTAATTAATGGCACATGTTAATTCAATGAAGCTGTAAACATGCTTGAAAAGATAGAAATATTTTGGCTTAAAAAAAAGGTGTTTATACTAGCGAGTTATTATGTATCTGCAAGTTGAAAAATGCAGTAACAACTCTAAAGAATAAATCATTGTCTCAAATAACTTTAGAAAAAATTTTCTTCCATGTTAAATGTTTAATGTAATCTACATATTTTTGCAATATACAAATAATAATTATCATGTAGAGGCAAGTTACTTGAGACGGGATCTAGAAAACTTATAATTTATTGCTTTGTGGAGTTTATTTTTATTCATAACTGGCTCAAATTGGGTCATATTTTTTTAATGACAATATGGAGGTTATTTCTATATAGAGTATCACTGTAGAAAGGTTATTCTGTAGTATAGATTCCTAGTAAATGTATTACTAGTTGACAGAAAAGTCAACATTTGTTAATATTTTTGAGACAAGAATAGGACACATGGCTGCCAGATTCATTCATTTGTCCTTCCTGATTGGGATTCGGGCTTCTTTCTGGTTTTTAGTTGTTATGTGGTCTCTTTGAAGAAGTTTGAGACAGTCATGGAAAGGAATATGTGAAACGAAGAGTATAAATCTTTTGGCTTAACAAGGTATCTTTACTGTGGAATTCTTTTGAGGCTTTGTTGATAAATCATAATTTCACTAAAAAAGAATGTTTGAAAGCTTTTTCTTTTGCTAGTTTTTAGATCACAATGATACTTCAAAGCTGAATTCGGGTTTCATGGGGCATGAGTCACTTTTGATGGCACTTTGATTTGTTATTGTCTTTTCATGGTGAGGCTGAAAAGTGAGATAGTTCATAAGAGGTGTTTGTGCTCCAGTTCTTAAAGCTGGTTACAAGTGTGAGCTGTTGGAATTCCCTTAAGTTGGTCTGTGACATAGGCTATTTGGTCAGTTAAAAGACGCTCAGCAGAGGTGTGTGATAATTTGACTTGAAATAAGAAATGGTTGGTTTGAAGTATTCGCTAATGCGGACAACCATGGATACATCCAAAGTATCTTTTCTCTTAAAAATTAACAATTCAGTTTTGATGTATCTATTCTGCTATCAACCTTCCTTTGGTTTTATTTGGGTGAAATTGGTAGTTTGAAAGAAAAAATATTCCTTTACACTGCAGTACTGCAGTGCTGCTTTTGATAATGAATTATGTTTTTGTGCTTGCATGCATTACTTTCTTGGCTTTCTTTCTAGTATCATTGGCAATGGCTGCTTGTTGTATTTTGTGAAAGAATAAATTGATTTGCTACGGAACAGGTTATAAACAATTGAACTATATGTTGATGTTCCATTCTATTCTGTTGCTGCAGAGAAAAATAGACAAATTTCTAGGATTAAAAAGAATTGGAAAGAGCTTCAATGCTGAAGTCCGCAATCGAAAGGATTATAGGAACCCTGACTTTTTGCTGCATGCTGTGAGGTATCAAGATATTGATCAGATAGGGTCTTGCTTCAGTAAAGATGTATTTGACCCACATGGATATGACAAAAGCGACTACTATGATGAAATAGGTTAATAACAGTTCCTTCTACAAAATTTCTCCTTTAATTCTCTCCCTCTCTCTTTTTCCCCATCATCAGCACAAACACACACACTTCTTTGTGGCAATGAAAGATCTGCTGATATCTGAGTCTTATGTTGTACAGTTCATAACAGTAGTCCTTGTAGTCACATTATTAGCCTTGTCTGTTGAAATTTTTTCATAAACCTAAAATGGTAGTCTTGAACGTGTTTATGCGCTGGGTAAATATTAATTCCTGCCACATACATTATTATGTTTTCTACTGCAGAAGCTGACATGAGGCGTGAAAGGGAAAGAAAAGATCAAGAAAATAAAAAGAATCAGAAGGTTGAATTTATCGCAGGAGGAGTCCAAGCTGGAATAATTGCTGGTGCACAAAAACCTAACATACCTATTCCAGGTGAGTGTAGATTCTTTCGAAGCGAACTGTTTTCAGGGTATGAATAACTTTGTAGTGCTGTTCTTAAATTGAGTTGTCATTTTACATGTGGCTCAGCTGCAGTGGCTAGTGGTTTGCAGTCCGTGCCAATGGCAACGGATGCTGTTGCTAGGGATGGTAGACAAAACAAGAAATCAAAGTGGGATAAGGTTATCATCTGCACATACAGCTTATATCTGTTCCCGGTAAAATATTAGAGGTGTCAATAAATATCATTTTCATTGGCCAACTTGTTTTCAGGTGGACGGAGATCGTAGAAATCCCCTACCTTCTGTGGGGCAAGATTCTTTATCTGCAGTTGGGGCTCATGCAGCAATCTTATCTGCGGCTAATGCTGGCACCGGATACACTGCTTTTGCGTAAGTCTTAATTAAGACTATTCCTACACATCTTTCTGTATTAATTAGTAGATTTTTTAATAGTGGCCCATGTTTGAATGTTTCATAGTTGTGATGACATTAGGTGTGTGCATGAGAAACTGCCGCTTTCATAATGCAGTGAACTTGATTAAAGTAAACCTTTGGATGGGTGTTATACAATTTGTAGATATTTGTTGTTACACTTTCTACTTCTGTGTTTGAAAATTGACTTAACTTCTTGGAATATTTTGTGTCATGGGCAATGAAATCCTTGCAGCTAAGCTCTTAAAGGATGCTAATTCCTGTTGTTCACTTTTTGTTTTTCCTAAATTGCAGGCAGCAAAGGCGGCGAGAGGCAGAAGAAAGAAGATCTAGTGAAAGGAAGTTGGAGAGAAAATCTTGACTGGTATTTATTATCCTTCCTGGAGAGAATAGATGATCGCGATTTTGGAGACATGCAATGGCTTTGCGGCACCAAATTTCAGATTCATCCCAGTTTCCTGAATCCTACATCACAAAAATTGTACTAAATTGAATTCTTAGCCCATGCTCGATTTTCAGTTTCATGGTCATTGTGATTATAGTAGCCTGCTTTTCTGTCCCTCTGCTCAGAGATAGTGTTGACATATATCGTTGTATGTATTTTTAACAGCTGTTTCCCAACTTAATTACCAGTATCGATCTGCAGCATAGAAGAAAATATTAGATCTATGGCTTTTCGATGGAGTTATTGAAGAATAGCTTTGTTGAAAAAGTTTCAAGTTCTTGCTGTCCAGCTTGTACAATGTTGACCTTAAGTCTTCTTGATAAAGTGAAAACTGCCACACAACAAGCATACTTAGCGAGAAAGATTTGGACATCACAAAGTGATATTTTTAGCATTGTTTTATAAAGAATGCATTGATACTTGTTTGTTGTTTCCTCTCTCCCCGCGTCCAAGTCAAGATCCTTTGTAGGGAGTAGGGACATTCCAATTCCTGGCCGAAAGGAATGCAGTTATTCAAGGGAAGGCGAAGGACCCACGTTCTCCCTCTTCTTATCTTGCTGCTTGTAAAATTAATTTCCCTCCTTGGATTAGGTATCTAATCATTGGTCTTTTCCTCATTCCAATTCAGCCTTTGGCCTACCGTCACTCGACGACAAATCAAGGATATTAAAAATCAAGAATTTTTTTTTTAAGAAAAAAATTAATTCACCTGCAATCACTGTTGAGAGTGGGATTTGAACCCACGCCCTTTCGGACCAGAACCTTAATCTGGCGCCTTAGACCAACTCGGCCATCTCAACGCTGGTACCATCAATAGATACAGAGAAACTTATTTTTTATCTTCTGAAGCCATGCAACTTACCGCTTTAGTTCTGAATGATGATTTTTTTTTTTTTTTAATTTGATTTGAACAAGAAAGGCGCGGGATTCGCTGAATTTATTCCTTCTGTTTACCTCTTTTTAAGCCAACAAAGTGGGCAAAATGTTACAAAAATATTTTAATCTCGGGACAAAATTATCTTGCCCCGTTGTACCTAACTATCACGTCTTCATGTGTTTTTAGCCTTTAGTATTGGATGATTGATAATTTCTTTTTCTCTGATATGCCAGAAATACTCAACTATATTGTATGTACTGGCAAATCTACAATACCGTTGCTCAAATCAGGGACGGAGCCAGCATGGGACCACAGGACCCGGTTGGCTTTTAAAATTTTTTTGATGATTATATTAAAAAATTATATTTTATTTGTTATTTATGAAAAATGCCCTAGCTCAATTGTAAAATTTAAAAGCGACTCTAGTAATTTTAAAATATTTTATATTATCCCTAATTTAAATGTCTAATTCTAAATAATTTAATTAGCTATTAACATTTCATGAAATTCAAGTAAAGACACGAGAATAAATATTAAAACAAAAAACAATCATAACAAAATGTTAGTATAATGGTTAATGGACTAGTCTTTAATTTTTTGTTTTCTATTCGAGCAAAATCAATTGTTTGGTCTTTCAACAGTGACCCATAAGTTGTAAGTCTGCCTAATTCTAATTTTTAATTTTTTTATTAATCTTTTGTCTAGTTTTAAAATCTATAATTTTATCATGCATTAATGTTTGCTTTGTGTCTTGCAATATATGAATATTTTTGTTATTATTAAAAGATTTTAAAATTAAATTAAGTAATAACCTAGTCTTGTATATTAAAAAATATTTTTTTTTTATATTGATAATTAAACTATCATACATTATATTCGACTCATAAAATTCCATTGAGGGGTTTTCAACTTTAACAATCATAATAAGTAAATTTATTATCAATAAATATTATAGTTGTAAAATTTTATATTGCTATCTAAATTTTTAGAAGTGTATTATACTTCAATTAGATACATGCGGACACACTCTACAAGTACGATTGTGCACGTGACAACCTCTCATTTAGAGTTTGTGGGATCCACAACACAATTTCTCAAATGAAAACTTACCACACGCGTAGTCTCGCATTCAAGTCATGTTTGATTTTAAATGTACCCCTGCTCGATCAAAATCCTGACTACATCCCTCACTCAAATGCTTCAGGAAAAGTTAATAACTTCCATCTTTTTATTTAGCTTGACCAAAACTAACATAAAAGCAAAAACATGACCTTGAGCTGAAATAAACTACATTTTTTTTTTTCTCCCCGGAATCTAACATGCGGTGACATTGTTTTATGTACTTTTAATCGAAATATAATTTTTTTTTTTTTTTTAAAGTTGTTTTGGAAAATCTATCTGGGCACTGGGCAGTGAGCAGGTGCACAGAGGCGCAGAACCGTCAATAGCGTTAAAATTGCTGCAACTGCACCGAAAAATCACAACTGAGTGGTTACTATAAATATACCTGTAAAATGCAGATAAACCCAACAAAAAAAAAAAAAACTAAAATCTTCAAACAAATAAATAAAATCATAAAATTAAAAAGCTCAGATTTCCAAGCTGCTTGTCTTTGCATCAAATTGGAGACGTTATTAAGATCGTACATCGAGTCACTGCTCTTTCACACGTTGTCAGACCTCATGAAAACTACAAATCTTTATTTGAACCACTTGATTTTCGGTTCCCAAATGTTCATTTTGATACTGTACGATAGAGAGGCCTCCGAAGCACTCTTCATAAACTGAGATGGACGGTGGTGATCATAACTTTTAATTTATCGATCCCACGATAATCATAAACCAAAACAAAAAGAAAAGAAAAGGAATAAAGAAATTCATAAAAAATTAAAAATAAAAAAAAAAGTCGAGAAAAAGTTTGGTTTGACCCCATCTTGAGATCCCGGGCCATTTGTTCTCAATTAGGTGGTCGCGATGATACCCCAAATGTTTGTTAAAAGCATTACTTCAGTGGTCTCCCTGAATCATCCATCATTCACTGACTGAAAGAAAATGTTTGTTTCATGAATCCGAATAGTTGGTTAAATCAAATATAGCGAATCCAAGATAATTTATACATTTAAATATTTTTCATTGCACTCATTCGTAGTCCGACCAAAATTTTTTCCATTCTTTTTTTTAAAGAAAGAATTATTTACTACTTCACTTTTATTTTTATGTAAGTTTGGTAAGTGAATCTGAGAAGTATTAAATAAAGTCGAGTTGTAAAATTTACTAGCTAACGGTAACATAGGGTTTGGAAGTTCCTTGGGGGGCAAATTCGGAAGATCAAAAAAGTTAACGGCAACTTTAGTATAAAATCAAAAGTAGATAGGGATGAAACTCTACAAAGTGAAGCTTAGTGGGCGGCAAGTGCCTAATTTCGCGATTCACATTGCTTTGCTTTGTTGTGCTTTCTCTTCATCGGCGTCAGCAGCAACAGCACTGTCAAATCTTTCTCGCTTCTTTTCGCTATCTTTGCTTCTTCTTTTTTTTCTCAGTCTTCTTTCGTTTTTTAGCTTTTCATTGTTTACGTAAACGCTTTCAGAGTGTCTCTCTCTCTCTCTCTCTGCTTCCATTTTTTTTCTCTCTCTCTCTGTTTGGATCTTCATTTGAATCATCTGGTAGATACCGATTTGAATTTAGAAGCTTGAGAGAAGTTGTGAAGCCATGGCAGCTCCAAAACTAGAAGAGATAAGTCATCCTCCAATGGACCAGCTTCAAGGCTTAGAGTACTGTATTGATTCCAACCCTTCATGGGGTATGTCCATTTTTAGCCTTTTACCAAATCTTTAACTGGTCGTTGTCATTCAGTTTGGTTTTGTATGCTTGTAAGCTCTTTTCACTTCTATTAACTGTTTATCCATTTGAATGCAGGGGAGGCTATCGCTTTGGGGTTCCAGCATTACATTTTGGCGTTGGGCACTGCAGTGATGATCCCTTCATTTCTTGTTCCTTTGATGGGGGGCTCCGACGTGAGTCAAGCTTCAGATTATGTGATTATTTATTCAGTATAATGCCTGATGCATGATCTAGGAAACAAAATGGATATCTTGAAGAAATTAAAAATTTTGAAGTACATTAACCGTGAGCTTTTTTTACAATTTGTATTGTTGATTTTCGTTTTCGTTTTCTTTTTCTTTTTGTTTTTGTTGATTGTGATGGTTCAGGGAGATAAAGTGAGAGTGGTGCAGACACTACTTTTTGTTGAAGGGATCAATACACTTCTGCAAACATTGTTTGGAACTAGGCTACCAACAGTGGTTGGAGGTTCTTATGCATTCATGGTTCCAATCATATCAATAATTCACGATCCATCATTGGCGAGTATTGAGGATAATCATGTGGTTAGTCTATACTCAGCTCTGCACTTGCTTTATTTAATTGAAGCTGGATTCCATTGTGATGCGAAAAAGAGTCCTTCAGTCAATTTTTGTGTGACCCACCTAGTGGCCTTTGCTATTAACTATTGTAAGCGTGTACCTAGAATACATATTACAGGATTGAGTAGAAATTTAAAAATGCCAGCCAAACCAGTGGTGGAATATAAGTATTTGACTCGAGTTCAATAATTGTACTGGGGTATGTTTGAATGACTTTTGTTTTGTCTTTTTTTTCTTCGGTTAAATAGTAACATAAGGATCTTACAACAGATAAGCACAAAGCCACTCACTTATAAGTCAGCTGCCACTATTAACTAAAAGCTAATTTTGGCTCACCCCCATTCACACATACTCTAATCTTGTGGGGGAGTATTAATTTTATTATGCCTTAAAGCAATCGCTAATTGTCTTGTTTGTGTTTATAGAGATTTCTTAACACAATGAGGGCAGTGCAAGGTGCTCTAATAGTGGCATCCAGCATACAGATAATTTTAGGATATAGTCAGCTGTGGGCCATCTGTTCCAGGTGCAACTTTCATCTTAACCGAAGTTTATTTCAATATTATATACTGTTTATTGATGAAATGACTGTTAAACTGTGCATTACAGGTTTTTCAGCCCACTTGGAATGGTCCCAGTTATTTCCTTGGTGGGTTTTGGCCTGTTTGATAGAGGCTTCCCAGTGGTATTGTAACAACTATCAAATGCCATGGACATTTTTGAGTCTTTTGATTTTGACTAGTAATTTCACAAATTGAGATGAAATATTAGAATTTTTGATGTAGTTCACATTTTTTTTTTCAGGTTGGACGGTGTGTAGAAATTGGCATTCCTATGCTTATTCTATTTATAGCCTTCTCACAGGTGTTTTTATCTTTTTTTTTTTAATTATTAATAAAAATTACTCAAAATTTCAGACTTTTTCATACGGAAGAATTGATATACCAGATTAATAGGAAAATAGAGGTTTTCGAGATTGATTTTAGCTTGCACATTGCATGCTACAATGTAATCTATCATTTCACTTTGTTTCAAGTCAGTGGCTAGATACCTTGAACTTTGCGTGAAGGAAATTCAGAATAATTATTTGGACAAATCTGTGGTACCACTGTTGTATGGTACCACAGCTGGATCCAACCATTGGATCTAGCCCACAGTTGTCACCAGAGCTAGATCCAATGGTTGGATCCAGCTGTGGTACCATACAACTGTGGCACCATAGCTGGATCCTAATTATTTATTGCAACATTTGATGTACTTAAACCGAAAAAAAAAAGGTCTTCTAATTCTGTTTTGTTCTTCTGTTATAGTATCTGAAGAATTTTAAGACAAGACATTTGCCAATAATGGAGAGGTTCGCTCTCCTCATAACCATTACAGTGATTTGGGCATATGCACACCTCTTGACAGCCAGTGGCGCCTATAAACATCGTCCAGATCTTACCCAAATGAATTGCCGAACTGACAAGGCCAACCTCATTTCTTCTGCTCCATGGTTAGTACACTTCCCATGCATAGATAAAGATAAAACTATTCTCCCATTTCTAATTTTCCTTGCAGGAACTTGTATAGTATCTAAATCACAGAATTCAAGTTATAAACATCTTTTGGGGAAAAGGTGTAACTCTGCTGACGATAAAGAGAACAAGACCCAGAACTGTTCCTAACTTAGAAAACTAGTCTAATGCCATTTCTGAACTGAATGACTATTTTGATACTTATGTGTGCTTCATGTACTTTCGCATCCATTGCAATCTGCGGAAGTCTCCTTGAACACTAGTAATGAAATACAAAATATATTTCCTATTGAGTCATTGACCTTGAAATTTGCGGCAAACAGGATAAAAATCCCATATCCTCTTCAGTGGGGAGCTCCTACCTTTGATGCTGGTCATGCTTTTGGGATGATGGCTGCTGTTCTGGTCTCATTGATTGAGGTACTACTTGTTGAAATTCAATCAGATTTCAAGTTTTTCTCCAATAATAAGAGTGAAGTTTGCCTTGACAGTCAACTGGAGCATACAAGGCTGCATCACGTCTAGCAAGTGCCACACCACCTCCTGCCCACGTTCTTAGCCGTGGTATTGGCTGGCAGGGAATTGGGATCCTACTGAGTGGACTCTTTGGAACATTGAGCGGTTCTTCTGTCTCAGTGTAAGTTTCTGTTTGATTTTACTTTCAAATTACTCGCTTTCTTATGCAACTTGATTAAATTTGGAGAAAAAAAAAACAGAGAAAATGTGGGGCTTCTTGGAAGCACTCGTGTTGGGAGCCGGAGGGTCATTCAAATCTCGGCTGGATTTATGATATTCTTCTCAATGCTAGGTTAGTGGCAAAGGCATTGCAAATATTTTTATGTGCAATTTCTTCTAGAAACGGTTTTCCATGTTAACCCAATTCCTTTTGTCCATGTTAACTGAATTTCTTAATTGCCGCAGGAAAGTTTGGTGCTTTTTTTGCATCAATCCCCTTCACCATTTTTGCTGCTGTATACTGTGTCCTGTTTGGTCTCGTTGGTAGGTTCCAGGATCTCCATATTGATACTTTTGGTATTAGTCTTATCCTGTCTTCTCTTTTTATCTGACAGTTAAATTCCTTTTTGTTTAAAGCTTCTGTGGGGCTATCATTTTTGCAATTCACAAACATGAACTCAATGAGGAACCTCTTCATCACCGGTGTAGCCCTCTTCTTAGGTTTGTCGGTTCCTGAATACTTCAGAGAATACACTGCCAAGGCTCTTCATGGTCCTGCTCACACCAGGGCTGGATGGGTGAGAGTTTGTCTTCTTGACTTCTTCAATTTTCATGCTTTAATAAATTTTTCTACGTGTGAACAAATTAAAGATAATAAATATATAGACCTTTCTAAGTCACAAAGAGTTCTTTCAGCTGATAAAAAATTGTATGAAGAAAGAAAATTCGGACTCTTTAAAGTTTCTGAGAAACTTTCTGCTACTGCTAAGCTTGTATGTCAAGATTGCCAATTCCAATCATCGCTGCCTTAACTTGTGCTTTTTTATTGGCCAGTTCAATGACTTCCTGAACACCATATTCTTCTCATCTCCAACTGTTGCGTTGATTGTCGCTGTTTTCTTGGACAACACACTCGATTACAAGGACAGTGCCAAAGACAGAGGCATGCCATGGTGGGTTAAATTCCGCACATTTAAAGGAGACACCCGGAATGAGGAATTCTACACCCTCCCTTTCAACCTCAACCGTTTCTTCCCTCCATCATGAAGTAGCGTCATATTAAAAGAGGCTGTCATTTCTAGAAAAGAAATGATAACTCCGAGCTACTGCAGAGAAGACTTGAGACAGAGATGGATATGTTTTGCATGGCAGAGAAATGATGACTCTGGTTTCTCTCCCTATTTTCATCTCATATGTAAATTTAACTCGAATTATTTGGGTTTAATGCAATAATTTATTCTTTGTTCCCTTGCAACCAGTTTGATTTACTTAACGACAGCGTTACCATAATGAAGAGGATCTAACTTGTTTTTGTGATGACACTAGAACCATTAACCGACCACCTAAAATTCCTATCGTATCATTGGTTATCATTGTTTCTGATGACTAAATGAACAAAATAAGAGAATCTTATCTTTAATGTCGATCAAAAATGATTTACATTGATCAAAACTTATTGAATCATCGACTAAAAACTGGGAAGTATCAGAGAAAAAAAGGGGACACGTTAGTGGTGGGCATTTCTTGTTCAACATTTGAATTTCATTTTCAATGGAATGCTTCATGGGAGTAGTGGCCGAGTGAAAAACAATTTCAGAAGGGTAAAAGCGCCTCAAAATTCACTCAGCTGCAGAATGTCCTAAGTTCTGCACATACATTCTGGGGACCTTGGTTGTCGATAAATGCTTCGTCCAAAACCCCTTACTCGTACCCTTTGACCTTCCTCAATCATCTTTCTTACTCTATCTTCAAAATCATTCCATCTTATGGTGCTATTTTCTGACAAAATTGCTGCAAGCCTCTTCTTGTTAGGCCGCAAAGTAGGAGCCTGCCCATTCCCATAGTAAGTTCGAAAACCAGATACAAGGGATGACAATTGGCTGCCAGAGTCGGTCATGGCAAACACATCAGCAGTTGCACAGGCAATAAAATCCAGTGCTGCCAGCTGCATGCAGAGCAATTTAAACAATGTTACTTAACACCAAAGTTCAAATGCGGCACACAGAGTGCTTGTTTAAGCATCTTCAAGTCAATTGCCCAAAGAAATGCAGGAAACTTACGGAGTATTAGATGATTACAAAAGAATAAGCTAATACTAATTTACCTGAGACGAGAAATTCCTGAAAGGTTCAAGCTCACTTGGTGTGAGGAGCGTTTCCTTTGTTACCAAATTTGGATAGAGGCTGGTAAAAGCCTGCATCCTGGAATTTGCTCCATATATTTGAGAGCCTGCCAGATATATGTAAGTTCCATGTTTAAAACCAAGAGCAGAAAGAAGAAGTGCTGCCTCTTCTGGTGTCAGCGGGCACCTTCCCAATTTTCTCAACTCCTCAGGAGAAATAGGCCTGCAAACATCAATTGAGACAGATTAACAAACTATAATATGTACACTGAATAACAAATGAAAATTAAAACTTGAAAAACCAATCAAATACTTTGAGCTCTTCAAGCGTTCAATCAGCAGAGGGAAATGGATTTCTCTGTACGCTTGAAGTTCTTTTCTCTCGCTTTCTCCTCCGCCAAAATCACATTGGGAGTAGGCCACCATGTCCTCTTCAAATCTTAAGTGTAAAGCAAGATATCTATATGAACCTCTTGCAACCTCATGGTGTTTGGAGGGAATGTTAGGCATGTAGTTTCCTAGCAGTTGTTTGTCTAGCATACTGCGAGCAGAATCATGCTTCCTAATCCTTCTGACCAGTAATGAAGCAGCTTCTTGAATTTTTGGCACAAACTTCAATGCATGGAAGTTACATTTGCACCTTAGTCTCTGTAAGAAGTTCAAGAAGATATATATGAATATGACACCAAGATTAGAATTTCTGAAAATGAACAAAGCACAGATAATAGCTATCTTGCCAAAATTAAACCTAAATGAATGTCCTTAACCTGAAGCTTAGAAGGCAATGGATCAAAACCTAGTCGATTTCCATATCCAAGGAAATGAACAACTCCATTCCGCACTAGAATCGGAAGTACTTTTCTAACATAATCAATGGGTTTTGCCTCCTTTGCAATATCTGCATCAGTAATCTGAGAAAAAGCTAGGCAAATGATTTAAACAATATTCTTAGAAAGGAGTGTGCATTGTTGATTCGAACTGAGCACAGAAACTCAGAAGATAACTTACTAGGCTACCAATTGCTTCAATATCTATGGATTTCAGAGGAGAAGGAAGCTCTTTGACAATATTTACTTCATGCTTCAACACACTGATAAAATACTCCTCTTGGTAGATGTCACCAAACTGGCTGCAGTTCCGTTAAAAAACAACATGGTGTGAACATTTTGCTGCTGAAACATTAACTGCTTGAACATTTCCCAATTGGCTGCAACTACAAGTATATTGTGGAAAATACTACAGGCATTTGATCTATTATTCTGAATTCAGCAATTTTTCCCATATTATTTGTCACCCTATGATAGAAATACTAGAAAAATGGAATGGATATTCTCCTACTCAGATAATGACATTAATGAAATGACAAACAACCAAAACTTTTCATTACAATAACAGATATAATAGCAGACCTAGGATCCTTCCATACATTGCTGTAAAGAAATCTTGGAAGAACGAGAGTCGCGTTAAGCAGAGATGCCACTGCAACGGCATTGCAGATCTGCAGGAAATGACAACGTGTTACGAAAGTGTGTAACTGCAATTAAGAAAGCAAGAGAGTGAGTGTAGATAAATCTACACTCAAAACACTTATCTGCAGGTAATCAATCACAAAATGATGATTCGATCAAAATCTGCTGGGTATACTTGAATAACTACTAACAGAAAATAACTCAACAAATGGTGTCTATGATGTAGAAATCAAAATCACTGGTGACCTTAGCCACAAAAAGATTGCATAAATGGGTTTCTTTAAATATGGAAGAAATCTTTCTTTTCTCTTGGGTGGTCAAAAGAATATAAAACAAAGCAGCTTCGATACTTACAGCGACACGCTGTTGATTGAGACCACCGTTTGCACTCACCATTATGTAACCATTACTTTCGTCATGTTTCCCTATCTCAATGACACAAAATGAAGGAATTAATCAAATTGTCAGTTACTGTAAATGCAGCAATAATTTGAATACTTACATGAATTAATCTGGAGCCAAGAACTGTTAGTTACCTGGATTTGGAGGTCTTCTGTCAGAACATGGTTTCCATGAAGACGCCTGCTTGTATGGTTCCTTCCAGAAATCTGATTTCTTTGGCTTGAACTCTTTCTAAGGCATATTAAAAGCTTCAGATTTTGAGGGGAAAGAAGAGTACCATTCATGCACTGTGAATGTAAATGTACTGCTAACATGGAATCTATGAAGCAAACCTCTGTAAGAGCACTGGAAGCCAAACTTAGAAGTCGACCATACATCTTTACAGGTAGTTTCTCTTTGTTAGTATGGGCGACCTTGCGATCATCCTTCAAAGACATGCAGTGGAACGTCATAACAATTAATCACTAATGGTAAATCAATTATCAATGGCTGCTTGTCATTTATCTGCAGAACAAAATTTTGGGCTAGATAATTACAAGTCCTACCTTAAGCCCTTTCGAATTTTTTGAGGTTGAACTATGCTGAAGATTTATGGAATCAAAAATTGACACCATAAGAGAATCAAGCAGGAAAAAGAAACCCACCAATACGAAAATATAAGCAATAGATCTAACATTCTTATGAAACCACATATGCCTTTTCCCCACATGGGCTCCCTTACAAGAAGAGCTAAACTTGCCAGAATCACTTTTCAACCCATTAAGCAGAACGACTTTTGAATTCCAATTATGATCTCCTCCTGACATTCTCCTCCCAATAGAAGGATCACTCGCAGGTACATTTTCTGAACGTCTAATCTGATATTCCTTCATCCCAGAATCACCGTAACAAATTTCTTCAGAAAATTCAAGTAACAAGAATTCAACACTACACAACCGCCATAACAATGTCATACACGATGAGAGATATGTTGAACAAAATAATAAGGAGTTATAACAGCATGAATTCAAACTGAAGCTAAGAAGTAGGTAACAGCGATTTGTATAAGCAGATGAGTGAAACCCAAGTAAGATATGAAAACACAATACAAACTAACCTTGGAAAACAAGATTCCATGTCATTAACAACAACTCACCACCAAACACAACAAACCATCGTTTTCCAGCTATCTGCCCAATTCGGAACCCCAAGTTTTTGAACTAGAAAAGAAAGAACAAGACATTTGTGACAAAACTGAAACTGCCATTGAAAAATGAAACTGACGTGGCTTTGTCAATTTGGCGGTAAGACGAGAACACGTCTTAAATTTTGATCATCCTCTTGTTACGTGACATTGACGAAATTTACATTTTCATTGAACAGGAATAATGAAAATTATTAATATAATGAATAAACTCCATTCCTCTTAAATCTCGTTGCGGATTGCATAGGCATGTGATCGACTTGATTGAGTATTAACCACGGCCGCAGGGCTTCAATAAATCAGGTCGTTATCCATTTTCTTTTTCAGTAAATAATAATAAAAAAATTATTGTTGTTGTGCGGAAACATATGATTGCGGACATTAATTACTTCCATTAATTGCAATTGGCTTTTGCATTTTTATTCAATCAGTTTGTACGGATATGGAATAATAATAATTCTCCCAGACTCTACAGTGAAAGCGTTTTCTGTAACATGAATTAACATTTATCATCAACAATAAGAGAAGAAAATTGTTCTAAATCTTTCAGCTTTTATATTATCTCCGGCCTTTTTGGAATTGGCAAGCAATTTGACTCTAAAATTAACATGTCTGCAGTTTAGTTTTACCAAATTACTTAGTTAACCATTTATAACTCAGCCATAAACTAGTTAAATAATAGTGCCTGAATGAAATAATATCTAAAATTAAGGGAAAGCACAATAACATAAGGCCATTTGAAAATAAATAAAACGGATTAAAAGTACCATTGTTGAAAATTAAAAAAAAAAAAATTGAACTGATAGCATTCCACCTTTGTTTCCCAAAAAGTTTGCCAACATATCATTACTTCTTCATAAGAAAGCAAATTAGAATAAGGTCAAAGCAGAGATTATATTGTGATTGATATTTTAGTTTATGATTAAAATTAGATTATATTTCACTATGGTATGATCGATATTTTATTTGCAGTAGCTGTCTTAAAATAAGAGTAAAACAAGGCAAGAGCGAGCTAGCACCTAGGTTTGAAGAAGAACCATCTCCCATGAAAGCAAGATGCTGCATAGAAATTAGAAAGAAAAGGAATCAAATTGACATTCGACCGCCTTCTGCCGTACCATTATTTACAAGAAATTTGACTCTGATTTTTATCAGTTTCATTCAAGATAAACAAATAATCTTCATTTGACAATCAAAAGAGATCTAGCTTGTAACAAAGCGTAATTTTTTGGAATTAATTAGTTGGTGATGTACAATCAATGGTGGCAAAGGTCCCTGTTTGTGTCACAATGGCTTCTTCGGCTAATAACTTTGCAATGCGAAAATCACTCAAACAAGTGACCATGTTTTTCATCTAGTAAAATACTACTGGGCTTCGAGTCATAGTGAACTAAGAAGTTCAATAACCAAAGCGGAAATATTGTAAAGCAGATGTAGCATCTATCATGATGTTCAACCTTTGTAATATATCTGGAAAACAAATAATTATTATAACCATTCTCTAAAGCCCCCTTTGGACAAGTACTTTTGCACCACGTTTAAATGTTCATTTAAACAACTACTGATGATTTTGACGATGTTTTGATTGATGAATACTTTTTATTACTTCACATTCAACAGCAAAGCTCTTAAATGCTCTTTCAAGGTACAAGTGAAACACCTTTACTTCAAGCTCTTCCCATTCTAAAGTCTTCCCTTGTAAATAGAACCAGCACCCTTTCCCGAGTTGTTTGTGAGCACTGAACCCATATGTTGCTCTATAGGGTTCTTAAAATTAAGAGATTAAAACAAATGGATCATCTCAACCGTATTGTTTCATCCTCTTTTGACAAGGATAATTAAAGGAGCGATGATAATAATGGACGAAGCTCAATTCAACTATAAGAGGTATAGCTTATGCTTTGTTTGGTATTGAAATACAAGTTGATAGTATGTGGTAAGTATGACTTCTAAATAATAATTTTAACAAAAATATTAAAATATTATAAAAATTTTTAAATATATATATGAAATAAATTTGATTAAGCTTCAAAACTACATCAAGCAAATTATAATTTAAAAGTTACAAATGTCCAATCATAATACAAACATGACCTTATTTTACTGGACTTTTTGTAGTAAGTAAGAGGTCTAGCACTTAGTCTTCTTTCTTCTCTTAAAAAAATAATAATAAAAGGAGATCCATGACTGAGGAAAACAGAGATAGCAGCTAGATCTGAAGAATCGTCTCCAATAGAAGCAAGATAAACATATCACGTCCATACTTGTTTGCACGACATTACCGTTGTTTCATTCCTCATTCATGCATGTCCACTGTCAACAGTTTAGTCAGATTAAACAGATAGTTGCTGAAAGCAGATATTAGAATCTAGTGCCATCCGAAAACATGTAATAGAACTATTGACGATAAGAGTTAAGGTGAAAACAGAGTAAAGAAGAGCTGGAATTGAGACATGCATAAACAAGAACCATCTCTTATGAAAACAAGATATCTGCTTTATCTGAATACTCTAATGGATCTTCTTCACATGAGATTTTAGTTCATGGGCAATGGAAATACAAGAAAATTAACTTTTAATTACAATACCTTTTATCACTTGAATTTTCTATATTTGTAAGCAACGTGTTTCTGATTTTCAGAAGTTTAGTCAAAGCTTCTTTTATGTTGATCCTCTCCTCTGCAGACTCTCTTGTACATTGCATAGCCAAACTCAAGACTGATGATACACACTGTTCCTTTGCTGTCAAATACGCATCCTCTTTTTGCAGTAAATTGATGTCCACAACATTGATAATTTTACCATGCAAGGAATCATTAACCCGACTCTTCAAGCTTATTTCCCCGACAAACAATTCATCAGTTGGCTTCTTCTTCGTAAAAGTTTCCATCAGTATGATGCCATAGCTGTAAACATCTCCCTTTCTTGATAGTTTCCATTCTCATCCGTACTCTGTGTATAATATGAATTACATCGTTAGATAAATCAATAATCTTTTGAAAGGAAAAGAAAAAAGTCAATAACATGGGAATCTCAACAGCAAGCAAAAGTTTTGAATTTGAAAAACCTGGTGCCATATAACCAATTGTAGCGAGAGTCTGCGTTTGAGTCATAGATGTTTCGTCACCTAAGAGCTTCGAAATGCCAAAATCACTCAAACAGGCAACCGTGCTTTCATTTAGCAATATGTTACTAGGATTTAAATCACAATGGATAATAGGAGTGGGGTGATCATAATGAAGATATTCCAACGCTGAAGCAACATCAATCACCATGTTCAGTCTTTGTAGAATGTCGAAACTGCGGTTCTTATTGTACATCCAATTCTCCAGGCTGCCATTAGGCATGTATTCTAATACCAATGCTTTAAAATGATCACTTGAACAAGTGCTGATGATTTTGACAAGATTACGATGGCGAATACTTCCTAGAATTTCACATTCAGCATCAAAACTTCTAAGAGTCCCTTCAAGCTCAAGGTTAAATACCTTTACTGCGATCTGCATCCCATCTGAGAGTGTTCCCTTGTAAACCGAACCAAAACTCCCTTTACCAAGTAGATTGTTTTCACTAAACCCATCTGTTGCTCGAAAAAGTTCCTGGTATGAAATTCTTCTCCATGTTACTTCAGGCGACATTTCTTCATCAATTTGCAATCCAGTGTTTCTTTTTCGTCTTCTGATAAGCACAACTGAAAGAGACAGAACGAGTAATATTGATGCAGCAATTGGAAAAACATAAATAAATATATTCTTATGGGTTTTCCTTGCTATCTTATTACTTTTGGCTTTGCAAGCAGGGAATTTCAGCTCGGGGGCACCACATAATCCCTTATTTCCCACGAACGATTGAGATGAGAAATTTGTAAATGGCCCTCCGTGAGGAACTTGTCCTTGCAGTCCATTGAAAGACAAATTTAAAAACTTGAGAAGCGAGAGTGCTTTCAACGAATTCGGGATTTCTCCAGATAGATTATTACTAGACATATCCAAGAAGTTCAGGCTAGTCAAGCCGCCTAATGAATCAGGAATTGAGCCTTGAAATTTGTTTTCCGCCAAGGAGAGATGCTGCATATTCTTTAGGTCTCCAATTGAGCTTGGGATTTCACCTGACAAGTCATTTCTTGATAAATCTATTTTTGTCACAACCTTCAAATTCCCAATCTCCACTGGCAGAGTTCCATTAAGAGAATTTGATGACAAGTTGACATTCAGGATATCTCTAAGGCTCCACAAAGATGAGGGAATTACAGAAGTCAGTCTGTTGAATCCCAGTGAAAGGGTTCTCAGAGAAATGAGACTATCTAAGCATTGCGGTAGCGACCCATTTAGCTCATTGCCATCCGAGTAGAATTCACTTAAACTCCGCAAACCACAAAGATCAGTAGTAATTGATCCTTGTAATTTGTTATGCTGAAGATACAAACCTTGGAGCTTTTGCAATCTTCCAATTGCTTTGGGAATGGATCCTGTGAGTTCATTTGTCTCCAGGTGCAATGTTGTCAAGTTGTTTAAGTTGCCAATTTCTGATGGAATGCTTCCCTTAATGTTGCAAGCAGATAAATACAGCACGTCCATAGCATTTGAGAGATTTCCAATAGAAATTGGCAGGACACCGCTGAGGGGATTCTCTGACAGAATTAATTTTCTCAAGTCTTTGCAATTTGTCAAAGAAGTGAGAAAGCCAAGTTCATCATAGGGATGGCAAAATCCTCCACGGGTTTGGGCCCCATGGAGCCCCACCCCAAATGGAAAAAATTTTGATTAATTTTGGGGAATGGAGTGGGGAGTGGGGGGAAAATAATCCCCAAATTCTTAATGGGGTGGGGTTTGGTTTTGTACTCCCCACCCCAATCCCCATTATATATAAATATATTTTTAATTCTTGTTTAATAATTTTTATTTTATCAATTATAATGTCAATTAATAATTTTTTTTTTAATTTTTATGCAACATAAACAATATATGAATGAAAGAAAATCCTATAATATTTTTCAACTCTGAAACATTGTTATATTTTCTTTTTTTTTTTAAGGTGCTACGCTCTTTAAATATTTTTCACTTTTAATATCATTTTAAGATATTGTTTCAAATTTTTAGATATTTTTTTAAAAGAATTTAAATACTTTATAATATGATGATGATTTTATTTTAAATCTCTAATTTTTAACTTACTAAAATAATATATTTATACATATTATAAAATAGATAAATGAGGGATGGGGTGGGGATGGGGAAATCATTCCCTACATGGGGATTCTCCATCCCCACCCCACTAAATTTATTGGGGAATGGGGTGGGGAATGGAGGCAAAAATTTCTAACGGGGTGGGGAATGGGATAGGCCTCCCCACCCCCACCCCACTTCATCATAGCCAAAAGATACAGCTATCAAATTATTTGCCCCAAAATTGAGCCATTGGAGGTATCTCAAATTACCAAGTGAGTTGGGAATGAAGCCAGAGAATAAGTTATAGGGCATGTCAATGAGAGTAAGCATAGAAGCATTGGAGATAGAGCTAGGGATAGGTCCAGTGAGTCTGTTTCCTCCAAGGATAAGTTGTTGCAGGTTTGGAAGCGAATGGCCAATGTTTGACGGGAGATTGCCTAAGAGGTTATTAGCAGTTAGTGAAAGGACAGTTAACGAGGAAATATTGATGATTTCGGGCGGGATAACACCAGTAAGTCTATTACTTGATAAAGCTAATACTTGCAGACCTTGTATTTCACCTGCCACGTCATGAATAATGGTGCATTAATCTAAATGCTCCAAGTCCCTTCTCACAGAAGTGACCAAACAGGGCAGCAGAAAGAACAAAAGCATCTACCAATAAAATCAAACCCAATAAAAGTAAACATATGAATAAGCGGGTATGTATTTGTATAAATATTGCGATTTTTGTAACCATGCATGATTGCAATTTTTATAACAAAAGTATACATGTATATTAGGATTCTATTAAATTGTCACACGGCTGATGTGATACGCACAATGAACAAATTTAGACTTTCTCATAAAGAGATCAAATTATTAGTCTGTTAATTCAAGTTGATAAGACTGCCCCCCAAATTTTGACTTAAAAAAAAAAATTATTATATCCATTTCACACACTCATCAGTAATTGAAAGATCAATTCTGACAAAATTTGAAAAGGACAATCCTAGGTATAATTTGATCTCATAAAGAGATCAAATTATTGTTTGATATTTTTAAAACACGATCCTAGGTAGAATCTTCCATATACCTTTCTAAAGCATCTAATTGTTGTTTAACTCGATCAGGGCAAAGCTATAAAGAAGGCTTAACCCTGGCTGTAGGCGGGGTTAGTTTCTTGAAAAAACTAATTAATTAATTATAAATTTATTCTTTTTAAGAACTTATAGTAAAATATAAAAACTTGTTTAAATTTTTGACTAATTGATCTAATTATCCAAAGTTTAAATTCTTTAAAAGTCAGCTGTTCAAGTCATCAAGTTACCACCTCATGAGTGACAGTCAGCTTCTGCTGCACTCGGATGCTCATACTGTTTTTAAATTAGTTATTAGCTTATACTTTTGTCAAATATTTTTGATAAAATAATTAATAATTCTCTAATGTATTATTATTGCACACAATATAATTCAGATACGATAATATATGAGTTTTCTTTTTTGAAGAATCGGATAAAATTTTATCGATAGTGTTTTTTTTTTATGTATTGTACTTTTATAGTTTTATTATTAGTTTTTTACTTGTCTAGTATATTTTAATAATTTCATTTGTATATAAATTTTTTTTTTGAGAAGTAATTGAATTTAAAAAAAATATAGCCCACCTAAAAAAATAGTGATAGCTTCGCCATTGAACTTGATCTAGCGCAGTGGAGACTCATAATTACACCCATAGAAAAACCTAAAACGTACCTGTCAGGTTGGTATAGACGAGATATAGTCCCTTGAGCATGGTTATGTTCCCAATTTCTATAGGAATGCTTCCTATGAAATTATTGACGGACAACGATAGAATTTTTAGCTGTTTGCATTCAAATAAAGTTGATGGGATTTGTCCTGAAAGCTGGTTATACGCCAAATGAAGCTCTTCCAAGTGGGAAGAAACCTGAACATATTCTCAGGGAGGGCACCGGCCAGGCTGTTGTACTGCATATCAATGTTTTGCAATGAAGATGTGTTGTAGATGGAGGGCATGGGACCTGAAAACTGGTTGTTACTGAGATCAATAGCCAACAGTGAAGGTATGTTCAAGATCGAGGATGGCACGTGACCCTGAAGCTGGTTAAAGCTGAGATCAAGAGTGAGCAATGAAGATATGTTGCAAATGGAAGGTGGGATTGTTCCTATGAAACTGTTACCATCTAGATACAGGTGTTCAAGTTTAGGGAAAGAATCCAGCCATGGCGGAATTTCTATGCTGCTGAAGTTGTTGGATCTAAAGCTAAGATATTTTAACCTGCGCAGATTAGATAACTGAATTGGAAGAGTACCAGAGAAACTATTGTTTGTGACATTTAGCAAACTAAGGAATGACAGGTTTCCAAGCTCCGGAGGGATGGTGCCTAGTAGACCCATATAAGCAAGATTTAAAGCTGTGACTCTGCGGTGACGGGGGCTGCAAGTGACACCAAACCAGTTGCAAACAGAAGTGTTTGTGGACCAGTTGGAGGCCAATACATTGAGAGGATCATTAGTGACGTGAGCTTTCAGGGCAAGAAGAGCTGATTGGTCTCTGCCGACGTTGGTGACTGCATGAGCGATTCCAAAAGTGAAATAGTACACTAAAAATGCTTCAGCAAGAATGGAAAGACAAGCTTTTGCCATCTGGTATTTAGGAATAGAGGTAGATGAAACTGGAAACTTCTGGCAAAGAAGGCGGATTGATGTGGATGCATGAAAAATGAAATTTATTGAGATTATTAAATACAACGAAGAGGAGAATTCAACGTTAGTATAAAAAATTTGTGAGCGTTATCGGACAATTACAGGATTTGACAAGTGCAACGAAGAGATTAATATAATACGTGAACTTCAACCCTTCCTTTTCCGGAGCAAACGGTTTGGTCAAGCATTAGAGAACTACTGTTGAAATTATTTATACACAGAGACGCCAAATTAGTCAATTATACTGTTTACTCTAGAATAGTAGATTATCGTTAGCTCCTTAATTAATTAATTTGTTATCATATTGTTTACTGTCTTGCTTCTTTCCAAAAATTAATTCAGTATGCTTGCACATTTGTTTTCCTTTATCTTGTTTCGACTCATTTAATCAAACAACAACAGCCGTTCTTTCTTCCAATCCTCTTTAGAGATACTCTCCTTTATTGACTAATTTACGTAATAATGATGTTTTCTGCTGGTGACAAAAAGACATTAATCAGGACGTACGTTTACTTATTGAACTTTGAACAGGATGTATAAATTAATAAATTGGGGGGGGTTAGAACTTAGAACGGAACGGATGGACAAACTGATGTGTTATTTTACATTTTCGAATTTTATTCCAATTCTTTTAAAGATACCGTATAGATCATCGACTAAGTGTGTGTTTGATACATAAGATTGCGTCGTGGTTTTTGAACTTTATTTGTGAAATTAAATATAGTTTATGGGCAGGGACGTAGCCAGGATTTTGATTGAGCCAGGGCATATTTAAAATCAAACATGACTCGAATGCGCGATTGCTCGTATCATAAGTCCCCATTTGAGAAAATGTATTGTGGGCCCTATAAACTCCAAATGGGAGCTTGCCACATGTATAATTGTGCTATTTATAGAGTGCGTCTGTATGCATCTAATTGAAACCCCTATTTAAAGTATAATATATTTTTAAAAATTTAGATAGCAATATATAACATTACAACTATAATATTCATTGATAATAAATTTACTTATTACAATGGTTCTCCGTGAAAACTCCTCAATGGGATTTTATGAGTTGAAAATAATGCATTATCACTATAAGCAAAAATATTTTTTTCAATATACAAGACTAGGTTATTATTTAATTTGCTCTTAAAATCTTTTAATAATAACAAAAATATTAATATATTGCAACACACAAAACAAATATGAAATGCATGATAAAATTATAAATTTTAAAACTAGACAAAAGATTAATTAGAAAATTAAAAATTAGAATTAGGTAGACTTACAACTTATGGTTCAGTGTTGAAAGACTAAATAATTGATTTTACTTGAATAAAAAATAAAAAGATTAAAGACCGGTCCATTAACCATTATACTAACATTTTGTTATGATTGTTTTTTATTTTAATATTTGTTCTTGTGTCTTTAATCAAGTTTCATGAAATGTTAATAACTAATTAAATTATTTATAATTAGAAATTTAAACTAGGGACAATATGAAATATTTTAAAATTACTGGAGTCAATTTTAAATTTTACAATTCAACTGGGGCATTTTTCATAAATAACAAAAAAACTACAATTTTTTAGTATCATTATAAAAAAAATTTTAAAGCCAGCTGGGGCCGGTGCCCCACCTCGTCCCATGCTGGCTCCGTCCCTGTTTATGGGTATTTGATAAGGATCATGACTTTCTATTACAGTTACAAATCAAGTGGAAAAAAAAAATTGACTTAATTATAAACAAAGTGAAACAACTATGCAAGAAGTAATATATGAATTTTTATATATAAAAATGGATGGAATTAAATATAACAAATAAAAAATAAAAAACAGCTGTCACAACCCAGCTGTAGCAGCTGGACACTGTCCCAAATGTTACTTTAAAATGTTGAAACTCAAGAACATATATATTGCCGGGAGAGGGGGTGGAAAATTAAGAGGAAAAATTGACAGCTGATTATTTGAAATATATGTATTTTGATGACCTCTGATATGTCATGGACGATGGACTCATATCTAATATCTTCATATTAGTCATTTTTGCGGTGATGCATCACCAGTCGCCACTAGAAAGTGTTAGACGTAGGTTGACTTCATTTTACGTCATTAATATAATATTCATCCACGGTGTCTTTACTCAAGTTATCAAATGATGATTAAAATTTTCCATTATATAACCCGGGCACAAGTTGTGAATCGCAAATGCGTTTATGTAAGCATTAGTTATATGTTACGTATGATTCTCCCGCCCGCAAGAGGCCGGTTTTCGTTTGTTTTGTCAACTTACATTACAATGAGTCGTGTGTGTATTCAAAGTAGGAAAAGGTTGATGTCTGCGTTGGCATGGGCTTCAGTTTCACGTTCTCAACTGAGCCCAAACAGAACTTCTAAGATCTGGGCCCGGTAGTAGAACATTGGGTCGGATCAAAACGACCCATTGGTTACGTTATTGCTTGACAATTGAGCTCCGATTAAATGCTTTGTGCGTACAGTCAGTCAGTCAATCATTTCGGATTGCTCCTGATCCTATGAGATTGTTGCAGCAGCTACGGACCTTCGATTGGCGAGCCTTTACTGCAAAAATCTCTGAGTGTTGCTGTAGCTCAACATCAAATCAACTCTCTGTTTGAACACGTATCCTTATCTAATTCTTGGCGGTAATTGTCAAGTTGCTTTACAATCCAGCACCGCAAGACCTGGCTACAGAAGCCTACCAAAGGCTCAGAGCTGCCTCTGTATGAAGACTAGGACCTGCGCAGCTCCTCTAGCGGAAAAAAAGAAAAAAAGAAAAAGGAAAATACATCTCAATTTTGACTCTGACCAAGACAAACCGACTCACTCCGCCACCTTGGTCAAACTTACAATAGTGATTTATGAAGAAATAATAGGTGTAGAAGATTAAAATCATTCAACTCCAAGTGGGCAGAACTCTTTTCACTATGCTTCAGATTTCTGCTCCGTAATCAAAAAGGCTTCAGGCTAAAGGTTAATAAAGTGACCGAAAGTTAATTTGAAACCCCAAAAATAGTTTTTAATATTGGCTCAGTTTTAGCTTTTTGAACGGCAAGTTTCTTTTGTCCTTTTTGGAAGAATGAACCTACATGCATCTCTCTATTTAAGAAGTTTACTGTATATATATATATATTAATCAATTGTAGGTTGACAAATCAATTGTGGATTGACAAATAATTTCTCTCAAGAATATAAATAGAGTAAATATATTTAATTATAAAAATAAAAATTTAGATTATGTTATAATGAAATTCATTTAATTTAATAATAATATTAAGAATTTCAACATTTGAGTCTCTACTTAATTTCAATGTCATATGTTATTTTTTTTTTAATGATGGATTTGATAGGTTATAAAATTATTGAGAAGCCACTATACAATAAATGAATACTATATTAATTGGAAGTTCATTGAGATTTAAATGTTAGGAACTCAAATTGGAATTTAAATATTGAGGTGTCTAGCATTTGCTTTAAATTTAATCTATTAAATTCTAAAATATAAAGATTTAATTTGTTTGTAGAAACATAAAAATAAAAAAATAATAATAATAATAACTTAAAGGAAACCTAACAATTGGACTTATGAACAAAATATGGGTTGTGAAACAGAATAAATATGAGATTGGATTGAGGTATTTGCACAAAGCGAGGATGACATGCGTGGGAGCTTTCTTCACTAAACAAAATCAAAGAATGGGGAATGCGAATGCGAATGCGTCCAGGTGCATGAGAAGCTTTCAAGTCGTTAGGCGTTTCCAAATAAGCCATGATGACTGAAACAAAGCATGCCAGACTCATTTTTGCTAATGTTTTTCTCATGCTTCTCGCTCTCATCATATCGGTATCTTAATTAGGTTGCTAATCAGACCACTGTAAAGCAAAAATTTGCCCTTCCAACTCCAATTACTCATTTTATACCCCGACCCAGTAGATTTTGTTTTCTTTTATTATAGTCCTCCCCTGCCTACAAGAACGAGAAATCAAAAATTTAGTTTATAAGAGGTAATTTAACAATAAATTCAATATAAGTGATCGTAACTTTAACTCATAAGGCGCAGGAGCTTAAATTTTTCAATCTTATTAAATATTTTAAATAATAAATGTAATTTAGAGGATTGGAATTTTTTTTTTTTTTTCCTAAAAATCAAGTATGGGCAGTTGACCACAGTTATCCAATGCCAGCTCCCGTCCTCGCCGACCCGTCCTTTGCTATCGTTTGGGAAGCTATTTTTCATTGAACTTTCCCAATTCCCAGCGTACGCATGCCCTTCCAGAACTCAAGTTGAAAAACCAAATTTCTATTCCTGAAGTTATAAAAAATATTATATTAATTAGAGAAAGCTTATAAAATATTATAGCTTGCTCCCTAATATAACTAAACGAATCGTTTACAAATGCAACCATCTACTGCATGGGGTATCATAATTGTAAATAAAGTCGTCTCCAATTCCAAGCTGGTACTGGACCACACAACGTTTAGTTTGCAGATTGGAATTAGATCATCCCATGCCGTTTCAATTTGCGATATTGATGAAATCATTCTGCGTTGTTGGATTGATTATATGATCTCACGAAACTCGTCATACACAGAATAGGCAAGTTACCATTTAAAGTACTTGTACTTAACAATTTGCTGATCTTTTATATGATTACCAATTTCAATTTGTGTAAAATTCTGAACTATGGTCGATAATCTTTTTTTTTTTAATACTGATTAATTATCATATTACTACATTACACAGATATTTACAACTGCTATTATAGTATATATATTACATTGATATTTACAATCAGAAATATATGATTGAGACTTATATTATTACATTGAATTCTGTGAAGTACATGCCCAGACAAATAATCCCTTACAGAAGAGGGATGTCCATACTCCACTCGTATTGCACGAGGGAGAGGAAATTTTTGAAATATTAAACAAATAAGCACGTTAGCCCCCATAAATGCTTTTGTGGGGGCTTGAACCGCTGCCCTCACAAGCATTGTGAGGGCAGCAGCCCACCACTCCGACCATGGTCGATAATCTTAGTATGCTGTAAATGCATGAGTTAAGATTACATATAAGTAAAATAAAAATTAAAAAAAAAATTATCTTAATAAGATAGTCAAATCCAAAACTCTGATCGTTATTTTATCTCAATAGTATTACGCCATATAATATAATAATTTTCTCAACCTTTAATTTAATCTAAAATTCTCAAGAAAGTAAGCAGCCTTAGTTGGATATGGTATTATTGGGGTTCGACCGGTCAAAACACTTCAACAAACTTGCCGTTTATTTAATTATTGTTTAACGTATATTATAATATATATATATATATATTTTTATGGTCCAAATTCAAATCCTGTCCTCGTAATTCCATCACCAGAAGAGGGGCACTGTAGGAATTCTAGGAAAAGAGGAAAAATCAAAAAGCGAATAGAACGGAAAGTAGACAGAGGGGAAGGGGGAAAAAAAAAAAGGGGAAAAAGGAAAAGGAAAACAAAAACAAAAACAAGGGAGGAAAAAGAAGAGCTGGAATCACATGGGCTTGTTGTGTGTCCTTGGGTCCTCCTTTCTCTCATTCTCCATCGCCACACCATGATCATCATCTTCTCCCTCATCCACCGTTGAAATTTCTCCATTTCTCTTCCATCGCTCTCTCTCTCTATCTCTCTCTCTCTCTCTCTCTCTTCACCCCAATTTCTCTCCAAATCTCCCCATGGCCGACGATAAGGTATACTTTTTTTTTTTTTTTTGACTTTTTTTTTCCGCTGAAAGAACAACCGATGGAAACAAAAATTTTTATTATTTTTATTATTTTTATTATCTGAAGCTTGGTTTTTGCGGAAAAGAAAGTGATTGTGTAGAGTTTAGGTTTTCTTTTTCTTTTATTTTTTAGTGAAGCAAATGTAAATGTGGCACAAACTGTTGTTATTTTTGTATATTTTGAGTTGAGACGGGTGGAATTTTGGAAGATTTACGTTTTTCTTCAGTTTATTATACACTCGTGAAAATTTGGTTTTTTACGTGAAATTTGTAGCTTCTGCGTTGGCGATCTGGCTTTGTTAGCTTACCGGACAACTTCCTTATTAGTTTTTTCTTTTTCTTTTTTCTTTAGTTTGTCTAGATCTCAGATCTTTTTTGTTGTATGGATTTGCAGATAATTTTTTCCCCTTTTCTTGAGTTTAATTATGGTAATTAGTTAATCACTCTGTTTACCCGATCCGTGCTTTGAGCTCCGTTCAACTTGTTTTTCAAATGATTTTTTTTTGTTTCTGGTGCTTGTATGGATCAAACTTGCCTTACTTGCTTCTATTAAATTACTTTTGGATTTAATATGTTCGATATACCTGTTACTCGTGAATGATCGTCGACTTTTATTTCATCTGCCTTCTAATTTTGGTAGTGTAAACTAATATGAGACATCAAAGTAAATGATTTTTATTTCCTACTAGTTGTCTTCTCAGTTGAGTACATGATATGAAATTGCCCTTGTAAAATGTTTTGCAGGAGATGTCTGCTGCTGTTGTTGATGGGAGTGACCATGTCACTGGTCACATCATTTCCACCACCATTGGAGGCAAAAATGGAGAGCCAAAACAGGTATGAGTTCCCTCTTTTAACCTTCTTTGTGATTTTTGTTCCCGTTTAATCCTTCTTTTTTTTCTAGTGTCTATATTATTTGAAAAGTAAATATGATTGTTAACCAACTTTGGATTCCTACCGTAACCCTAAAGTAAAATTTTTATTTTCATTTGAATTTTAATGTATTTGGTGTGTTGCATCTTGCAGACTATTAGCTACATGGCGGAGCGTGTTGTGGGAACTGGGTCATTTGGTATTGTCTTCCAGGTAAGGAAATATTTTGTTTCGAAAATTTTATTGTGTTACCCTCTACTATGCTAACGTTATTGTCTTATCTTAGGCTAAATGCTTGGAAACTGGAGAGACTGTGGCTATCAAGAAGGTTTTGCAGGACAGAAGATATAAGAATCGTGAACTGCAGTTAATGCGGGTGATGGATCATCCAAATGTGATTTCTTTGAAGCATTGTTTCTTTTCAACTACCAGTAAAAACGAACTTTTCCTCAACTTGGTTATGGAATACGTACCAGAGAGCATGTATAGGGTTTTGAAGCATTACAGCAGTGCAAATCAGAGAATGCCCCTCATATATGTGAAACTTTATACGTACCAGGTATGTTGATGCCTCTGATGAGGTTAATTTGATCCTGCATGTGCTTTCTTTTTATAATTAGGGGATCTGTTGCAGATTTTCAGGGGCCTGGCTTACATCCACACTGTTCCTCGAGTTTGCCATAGGGATTTGAAGCCTCAAAACCTTTTGGTACGCATTTCCCCCTTCTAAGCTGCGACTAGAAGTTGTGGTGGTTTTCTGATCTCATACTTATCTCTCTGTAGGTTGATCCTCTTACTCACCAGGTTAAGATTTGTGATTTTGGAAGTGCAAAACAGCTGGTATGTTGTCTTGTTTTAGTTGAAATATCCTACTTACCCAAAAAAACAATTCTTGTTTTGCTGTCTGTTGAATGCTTTATGTGAAACTGATAAACTACCTGGACTCAGATTGCTGGAGAAGCAAACATATCATACATATGTTCACGTTTCTATCGGGCTCCAGAACTTATATTTGGAGCTACAGAATATACAACCTCAATTGATATATGGTCAGCTGGTTGTGTGCTTGCCGAGCTTCTTTTGGGCCAGGTTTCAATTTTAATTCCATTTTCTGGTATTTATTTTATGAATTCTAAAAAATAATTAATTCTCAGGTGTAATTATGTTTTGCTGACTGCTGCTAATTTTGAATATTTTTTAGCCATTATTTCCTGGAGAAAATGCAGTGGACCAGCTTGTAGAGATTATCAAGGTACAGTTTGCCCTCAAATTTTTGAAATGATGCAATTTTCATGATCACTCGTCACATGCTGCTTTTGCTTCTGTAGGTTCTCGGTACACCCACTCGTGAAGAAATTCGCTGTATGAATCCAAATTATACCGATTTTAGGTTTCCACAGATTAAAGCACATCCTTGGCACAAGGTATGTATTTTTCATTTTCCTAAACATTGGTTGTTGGAATATGGAAGCCATATCAATGCTATTTCTCCTAGGCATTGTGATTAAATTACCCTTTCACTGATACCATGTATCTTGGATGTTTGAGGCTCTTCTAAGGCCAGAAAATGAATCCAATCATTTGAATACAACAATTTTTTTGTTGTTTCCATATGTGCTTAAAATAATGTTTCCATTCATGTTTTTCTGTGTTTAGGTTTTCCACAAACGGATGCCTCCTGAGGCTATTGATCTTGCTTCACGCCTGTTGCAGTATTCACCAAGTCTCCGATGTACAGCGGTGAGTTTGATCATTATTCAACTGTATGGGCATGTGGTTTTTGTGTGGTCAATTTATGTTTAGTACACGAGGAATTCATACCTTTAATGCTTAATTAAAAAAAAGAATGTATTATGCAACTGTTTTTCTCTTGTTAAGCTTTTTCTAGCCAAATATATTGTGCACTCCATTGTTTTATTTCTGATTAAGATTTTACCTTTTCTATTACAGCTAGAAGCATGTGCACATCCTTTCTTTGATGAACTGCGTGAGCCAAATGCTCGCCTACCAAATGGCCGCCCACTGCCACCTCTCTTCAACTTTAAACAGGAAGTATGTCTTCAAAATTTGTGAAGTAGCCTCTATTGATAGAATGATGTTGATTTGGCTATCGAACTAGATACTTGCAATATTTGTTCCTATGCTTTCAAATCTCCAAGAAATTGTGTCCTTTCAGATGCTTTTTCATTTTTTATCTGAACAGTAAATTTTTTAGAACAATGAACTCAGTACTGTATGACATTTCATTACCAACTTCTTGTCAACATTTTATATTGAAGTTTAGGCTAATTTTTTTTTATCTATTTTGTTGTTTTTGTTACAGTTATCGGGGGCTTCACCAGAGCTTGTTAATAAGTTGATACCAGACCATGTGAAACGGCAATTAGGTCTGAATTTCTTGCATCCAGCCGGGACATAGGTCTAGACAAGTAATATAGAAGTGAAATCTACTTGGTGATGTGTAGCACAAAGGGAATTATATCCTTGTTCGTAACTGCCATGCATTGAGGCTTAATCAGCATCAGTTGTTGCTCGATCAGCAAGCCTACATTCTCAGGCAGCTATGCTTTTCTTGGTGCCTTCTTTTTCTGCTTTTCCATCCTCCTGTGTCTCCTCCCCACTTCGTCCCACCCCCCCTCCTCTGTTAAAGTTCCCATTTGTTTATGTACATGTTTGATAGTAAAGATAGGTTAAGTTGATAAGGTGGACTGATCAGACTGCTGTTAGTAGAGGAAAAACTGAGGAAAAATGTATTTGTACCTAGGAAGAAAGCCCCAAAGAGAATGGCCCAGAAGATGGGGTGGGCATGATGTTGTCAGGTTTGGTCCTGTTTTTCTTTTCCCTCTTTGCAAGTCTTTCAATTTCTCTATTTTGATGGTCTGTGGTGACTGACTTCAAATTGCAGACAATTGTTGTCACTTGCTGTTTGTGCAAAGTAATGTTATTGCAATTCTCCTCTTGGAAATGCTTGCTTGCCCCCTATTTGTTTCATTCCAAGTTCTTTGCATATTTCACTTGTTGGATGTGATAAGGTTGGTGAATCTTCAACATTTGTACGTCTCTAGAACTGATGTTGAATTATTGCGGTAGTTGACGATCCTACCAGATTGTTCCATCTTGAATTCTGAAAATACAATGGTAGAATGAAAATTGTAGCCGATTTTTGGCGGGGTGCCCTTGAAACGCTCAACTGCTAACATGTCTCCGCATAAATTACGCTGAAGAATTGTTTTCGATGTGGGGGATAACCAAAGAAAAAATTTCATGTAGTTGTCAGGTCACAACTTAATATTTCGTTTCGTGCTTTCTTCCTAGTTTCTTATTTAATACTAAAATATCAGCTGAGTGCTATTATTGCGCATTTGTTAAAAGAAGCCACCCAAAAACATAGCCATTCTCGATGCTTTTTTATCGTTTCCTCTTTCCCTCTTCCTTTTACTTTTTGAATAATTGAATGTCGGCATGACATTGATTGAACTTGTCCTAGTTGCCGAGTGCCAGAGTCAAAACAATCATCCAATGTAACTGTACTACGGTCATATTTAGAATCAAAGTTGCACAACGGAAGTTTTTTAAATTGTACTACTGAAGTATTTAGTAATGGTAAATAATTATTGGTTCAGCTACCTTGGCTCCAAGGGAGGGTAGCCTGAAGAGCCGTTGGATGTATCCTATCATAATTATTTCATTTTTAAGTACAGATATCCAACGGTTTTGGTGATTGCTCTACTTTAGAGTTGGTCGAAAGTAACAGTTGTAATAATTATTGTAATTTAAAAATTATATTGATATAATTTTTATTTACATAATAAAAAATTTATTATTATTTTGATAATTTTATTAAAATTATTATTTAAAATTATATATTTTTATAATAATTATATCTTTTAAGCTACATTACGGGAATCCAAAACAGGCCATATATTTAACAGCAAAAGGATAAGTGCATGAAATTAAAAGTTGCTGCCAAATTTCTATTGTACATATTTTAATGTTTTGATCATTCGTTGTGTCCAGGCAGCCAAAACTGGCCCATCTATTTGCGGCGGTATACCGCGGGCAGACTTCTGAGAAACCCGAACCGTTGTTTTAAAAAACCAAAAATGCACGTAACCCTAATACGATGTCGTTTCTTTCACACCCTATAAAATATGCAATCAAACAAATATAGAGTAAGGGGTATCTGAACAGTGGGATCGAGGTCAATGGTCAAAGTGGTAAGAAATATCAACGGCGCTTGCACTACCCTCTTTATTATCAAAGTGAGAAAAAAGAGCATGTCCGACAAGTCGACAATCGCTGTCACTTTACGAATCTCAAGAACGCTTCCCGCTCATGGAGCCTTTTTTTCCTGGTCTTGCCCTCGAAAAATCATTTTTAAATAAATTTGGTTTTACGACAGATTGCGACTTCCATATTCAATTTTCTGCACTGGGTCTCTCCCACTAAAAGAAAAAAAAAAGCAACCACCTCCTTTTGCTTTACTGTTCGTTCACTTTCTGGTTTCCAGTCCAAGTCAATGGGAAATAATGGAATGGCGGTGTCTTTCTTCTTGTTGCTTTTAATTTTAATTTTCGCTTTGTTTTGGGAAGACACCAAAGTGAAAGTATTAGCCTCTGACAGTCTCCTATCTCCCAAGGGCGTTAATTATGAAGGTGAGGTAACTGTGTATATGTCACTGCTGCTTTTTGGGTTCTGTCTTTTTGGGTTGCCTTAAATTATGGGTTCTGTCTTCTGTTGAGGAGCAGTTGCTGCTTTGATGGCTCTGAAGATCAAAATGAGAGATGATTTGCATGTGATGGACGGCTGGGATATTAACTCTGTGGATCCTTGTACTTGGAATATGGTCGCTTGCTCTGCTGAAGGTTTCGTTGTTTCTCTGTAAGCCTAACAACAATGACAATGTACCATTTGTTTCTTTATTCGTTCACTATTAGTAGTGCGGCGAATGTATGTTCCGTTTCTTTAGGTCGTCTGTAATATCTATTCTTTTTTTTTCCCGTTTAATTTGCTGTTTTGAAGTGAAATGGCAAGTATGGGCTTATCAGGAACGCTGTCCCCAAGTATTGGGAACTTGACCCACCTAAGAACAATGTGAGTTACCTACCCTTCAGAATGCTGTAGTGCTTACATGTTTTGGTTTTTATTAATTTGTTTAAATTTCAGTTATGATTTTAGTTTCCGAATAGTTGCCCTCTGTACATTGACGTTTTGAAATAATCTGTAATGTATTACATATTGGAAAATAGTACTTTTTCGTAAATCTTTGAGGAAATAATGAAAAAAGTAAACCTTTTCTTGTTTATATACGTACTAATTTGTGATTCCACATTTTTTTTTTCTCCTGCAGGTTATTGCATAACAATCAGTTATCTGGTCCTATCCCAGTTGAATTTGGGATGCTCTCAGAGCTTCAAACTCTTGACCTTTCTAATAATCAACTTGTTGGAGAAATTCCAAGTTCTTTGGGTTTCCTAACTCATCTAACTTACTTGTAAGTGTGGATTGACATTCATTTGGTTAACCAATATGTACGTTAACTAGTTCTGAGTTTGGGGTCTTCTAATTTTTCATGTTCTAAAGCTTTTCTATGACTAGTTTTTCAGGAGGCTTAATAACAACAAGTTATCTGGACAGATTCCTACTCTTGTTGCCAATCTTACAAGTCTTTCATTCTTGTATGTGTTGCATGTCATATAAACTGTGTTTTCTTTTTTTGATTCTTTAAAATGCTTCTGATTTATATTTTATAATACCGTGCAGGGATTTATCATTCAATAATCTCAGTGGGCCTACGCCTAAAGTACTAGCAAACGGCTACAGGTGAGAATTTTAGAGGAAAGAGATTTTCCCTATCAATAAACCTTACTACTCTTGCTTGTTTATATGTTTTAATTTAAACAGTTGTGTTCTTTTAGCCATCCTCCATTGATTCAATGAATCAAAATTCCTGTACTATTTATGAGTTCATCCTGATATTTGTTTTAGACAACTAAAGGTCAGCATATTTCATTCTAGTTTTACAGGGAACAGCTTTCTTTGTACTTCATCGGAACATTCTTGCACTGGTATTTCTAAACAAGAAAATGGTAATCTAGATGCAACATGTCTTACCTTTTCTTATGTAATGTGCTTCAATGATGTGAATCCAAATTAATTACAATACAAACTGAAGAGACAGGTCTATCTCCAAAAGCCAGTGGTCACCGTCGATTGGTGCTTTCTCTTGCTGTTGGCATCACTTGCACATTTGTTGTTTCAGTGGCGGTGCTTGTTTGTTGGGTGCATTGGTACAGATCGCGTCTTCTTTTTACATCATATGGTACTTTCCGAACAATATGTAATTTTACTAACCATGTACTTGTTTATAGAGGGTGAGAAAAATTAAAATGATTTGCGATTTGCAGTTCAGCAAGATTATGAATTTGATGTTGGTCATCTGAAGAGGTTTTCATTTCGTGAATTACAAATTGCAACTGGAAATTTTAGTCCCAAAAACATTCTAGGGCAGGGAGGATACGGAGTAGTATATAAAGGATGTCTTCCAAATAGGATGGTGGTGGCAGTTAAAAGGCTAAAAGACCCGAATTTCACTGGAGAGGTGCAGTTTCAAACTGAAGTTGAGATGATTGGCTTAGCTTTGCATAGAAACCTCTTGCGCTTATATGGCTTCTGTATGACACCTGAAGAAAGGTTGCTTGTTTATCCTTATATGCCGAATGGGAGTGTTGCTGACTGCTTGAGAGGTTAGTTTCATTTCCTTGAGCCAGTCCAGATTGCTAATATGAGCAACTGCTGCTTGAGGCTTTGCATTGAAGCTCACACTTTTCTGTTTGTTAAACATCTGTTCCTTAGCTCACTAATTCAGTTAGGGAAATCTTGTTTGTGTATTCATTTCTGCCCAAAATGATATTGTGACCCGAAATGTTTACTCGTCATATTAAGAACACATTTAAATATTTTCACAATTTGCCCTAATTCTGGGGCACTTCTTGATGAGTTCTCATTTATATTCTTATAGTCGGAAGAATCATAATTCCTATAGGAAACTTTTTGTTTGGTCAATAGAAAAACAACCGTGTTATGCAGCTATGCATCTGAATTCATTTTGAATAGCTACTGGATTTAATCAGTCACACTGAGTTTGAAATACATTCAATCTCTGCATTCTTATTCTACCTTTACTTTTTCTCTTCGTCTTTTCACTGTTTCTTTGTTGGCTTCTTTTATTTGGTAGACACTCGTCAGGCAAAGCCACCTCTTGACTGGAATAGACGGATGCATATTGCCCTTGGAACTGCCCGTGGACTTCTTTACTTACACGAACAGTGTAATCCAAAAATAATTCATAGGGATGTTAAAGCGGCAAACATTTTGCTTGATGAAAGTTTTGAAGCTGTGGTTGGGGATTTTGGCCTTGCTAAGTTGTTAGATCGGAGAGATTCACATGTCACTACTGCAGTGCGGGGAACTGTGGGTCATATTGCTCCTGAGTATCTTTCAACTGGGCAGTCCTCTGAAAAAACTGATGTCTTTGGATTTGGGGTACTACTTTTGGAACTCATTACAGGGCAAAAGGCCTTGGATGTTGGAAATGGTCAGGTTCAGAAGGGAATGATCCTTGATTGTGTAAGTACCTACGGCTCTCTTGTAAATTAAGTCGTTGGCAGTGCCAGCACATTGCATATCTCGATTCTGCATGTTGCATCTCTGGAAACAACTTTTGTGTTCCCCTAGTTACTAAATATTACACCAATTATGCAGGTTAGAACCTTACATGAAGAGAGGAGGTTGGATGTGCTCATAGATAGGGATCTAAAGGGAAGTTTTGATCCAACGGAATTAGAAAAAATGGTACAGCTGGCTCTGCAGTGTACTCAATCACATCCTAACCTCCGACCAAAGATGTCGGAAGTCTTGAAGGTCTTGGAAGTTCTTGTAGAGCCAGTAGCAGAAGAAATGCAAGGTGGAACCCACTTTTGTGAGGCAAGGGATTGTAGCTTCTCTGGGAATAATAGTGATCTTCAGGACGAGTCATCATTTATCATTGAAGCCATTGAACTTTCTGGACCTAGGTAATAGAAACTACTAGATGCAGTGTCCAAAATTCAGCTGTAAATGAGGTTTGCTTCTTATTAGGCACATTATTCACTGAATTGTAGTCGAACATTTTTTGGGTTAGTGCCTGAGGTTGCATCAGGGCTTCCAGGCAGTTAACTGTAAATGTTACTACTCTAAAGCCTTTTCCTGGGAGCGTCTAAATATGCTTCAGGAATATATTATTCTTATAATCATGATTCATTGACAATAATTTATTTTCCCAGAAGCTACGCTACACATTACTGGAATTAGTTGGCGTGACACATGCCAGCTGTCTCCAAATTATGATTTATTTCCTTTTCAGTTAATGGTTTAAATTGTAATTTGAAGATAATAACGTGTACAGTCTGCTGGCACTTACCCAGCGGATGGCGGCTAAACCTTTTGTATCTCTTTGCACTTTCAATGCATATCCATTTTCAGCAGACGAAGATTCATGAATTGAATATGCACTAAAATGTAAAATCCCTTATAGCCACTTGCATTGGTTGATAGTGCGACAAGTGATTAAAAGATTGTGACTACCAAACTCTCCACCCGTCCCACTTGATTAAATTTTGGCCATAACTCCCCTGTTTTGGTCTCTCCCAGTGCCTGGTGAATGTGCTTCAATTTTGCATTCCATTTTATATATAAAAAAAAAAATCCCATCTCAGTTTTTACCTCCGCGGTTTGCTTAAGTTGCGGCGCCAACAGAGGCAGCAGCCTTTACCTATTCAAAACGTTACCTAAAAAAAACAAAATATTAAATATTCCATGCCAAAAAGATAAGCCAAACATAACAAGATAAGCATGTTAACTCTACGTGTTTGTAATGCAATTCTCTGCTTGCTCCTAGGGTCCTTCCAAATACATACTTTATTTGGTTAATTAAATTCCAAATCACGAATAAATCCAAATCACGAATATTAACCATTAAAATATAATTTCATTCCCACTCAAACTCTACCTCTTCTGGTATTGTTTGTTGGTTCGTTTCTTCTCACCTGATCTCGTCTTTCATAATCGTTTTATAAATATATATATATCAACAAGAATATAAGGTACTTGGTTGACACTTGGTGGAGTTATCTTTGGGACAACGTTAGATCTCTGTTACGAGTCTAAAACTCTGTCTCTTGCTTCTTTCTTTTTCTTTTTTAAGTTTATTTTCAAAAAAAGTATGAGCTTGTTTTATCCTTTTTTTTTTTTAAGTTAGGGGGGTTTTAATATTTGAAGTAATCAAGTAAACGCTTTTTTTGGTGGATGATTGGAGGGGCTCTCGTTTGCGTGTGTATGAAGTGGACAAATAGAGTAGGTGACGATCTGGTCTCTGGGTTTGTTGTAAAGAAGCAAGAGGTTCGTTTTATGTTGGAATTAATTAGCTGTTAATTGTCATTATTTTTTCCCAATAACCGAATACTTTTGTCTGTAAATACTGCATATTTGATTCCAATTTTCCATTCTTGATTCTGGTTTTTAATCTGTGAATGATTGTTTTATAAGGATTGGCGAGAACGAGTATTTCAGTAGTAGAGATAATGCCATTGGCCATATGTCCATGATCTCATTCTATGCATATTTGTTCTCTTTTTCTTGAAAATTATTGGGGGGAGAATTATTTAATTTTCTTACATAAGATTAAATGGACCAAGAGACACAGAAGAGTAATAGGAACGATGACAATTTGAGTCAAGTAAATTGTGTTATAAGTGAGAATTCCAGATATTCGGTTAATAGGGTTGCCTTGGACACTGTGGCTGCGGCAAATTCAGTTGAAGCTGTGAGTATTGGCGGGGGAATTGATGATTTTGGATCAAAAACTGACGATCCTGGCTCAAGCAGAGCATTAGTAGAAGCGCAAGAGGTGGTAATAAACCATGATACATGTACTAGCAGAGTAATTGGGGAAAATTCAAGCAATCCTGTTGATGGGGTGTCGTTAGAAACTGTGGCTGTTAGAAATTCTGAACAGAATACTGGTTTTACTGAAGAAAATGGGCGCCTTGGATTGAAAATTGATAAAATGGTGTCAAGTGGTGCAGTAGTTAATGCACCTGAGACATGTAATGGACAAGGAACTGATGAGAGACGTCAAACTGATCCAGAGAGCAGTGGGAATTCTAGTCATGTGGGTGATGTGGTTGTGCCTGTCATTGTGATAAATTCAAATCAGACAGCATGCTCTGGAGGAGAAAATAGGGACTTAGAAGTGAAAAGTAATGATTTGGGTTCAGGTAAGGCGCTGGTGGAAAACAGCATCAGAAAAATGTCTAAACCAGAAACCGAGAAGGAATCCTGTGTGATTGATATGAAATGTAGTGCTGGAGGTGGAAAAGGGTTTAGGGAGAACCCAGATGGGGAAAGAGTTTGTAGGATTTGTCACTTGGGTTCTGAGCAATTGTTGGAAACTACAGCTACTGCCTCTACCACTGTCAATCTAATTCAGCTTGGTTGTGGTTGTAAAGATGAGCTTGGCGTTGCTCATAGTGATTGTGCTGAAGCATGGTTTAAGCTAAAAGGAAACAGGTAAATGTTTCTTGTTTCTGTGAAAACTTGCATCTTTTTAGTGTCTGCCACAGAGTTTATGAGTAAATGTGTTTTTGGGTAGATTTATCATCAGAATGTACTGAGAATTACAAGGGCTTTGCAAATTTTGTGTTTCCCTAGAAGCCGAACTTTCCAAATACATACCTGATTCTCTTGAGTTTTTGAAATATCAGCCGCATAACCACAGGAAAAGAAATATTAATTTCAATTACTAGATGATGTTGCTTAAGTTATATGGTTTTATTTCTTTTAACTTGCACATATTACCGAATAAAAATAACATTTTGTTCAAAAGAGTAACTTGGATTTCTACTTCTTTTGTTCATGTTGTATTTTTTTTATATTTAATTTTCCTCTCTTTTCTAATGTAACATGGATTTCTACTTCCCTGATTTTAGGAAGTTTTAGTCTCCATTAAATTTCAGTGCTCTGAACCTAATTTCAAGTGGACTCTTGGTCTCATGTTAAGCTCAAACCAAATACTGAGCATCCAGTTCAGGCGGCTCCTTCGCAGAGCAAAAAATGGTCTAGGGGCTTTAGGTCCATAAGCTTTCAGCTTGGAATATAGATCTTGATTCATTGTAAGTAAGTTTGATGAATATCCATTTAGGGAATTAGATGTTTATGGTGCTGTCATAATCATTCTTCTCAGTAATATAGATGAAATATTAAGTGATAGCAAAAAACTTTATGATTCATAGTGAGGAAATGTCTTATGGATACCGGATAGACATGTAGGCTGGAAACATCTCATTCATTACGTGTTGCTTTAGCAATTGTGTGAATATTTCCAGATATGTGTAAAGTGTAGTAAACATGTGATATAATGAAAATATGATTACGAATGTGGTGAAAATAAACTGTATCCTGCATTATCTTTGTCAACATTTCTCTATTATTGCCTCTCTTTTTGGTGGTTTTGGATTTTCTGACAATTTAGGAATTAGATGTTCTGGTGCTTTGCAGACATGCTTTCTGTCCCTTTTAACATGATTACGATAATTCTTTTACAAGGAAAAAAGTGATATCTTTTGGTTTTTTAATGTGAATCAACAAATTGTTTCAAATTGATTCTGTAATAATAAGGTTTCATATTCTGAGTGTGTAATTTTAGTCTCAAAACAATAAGTGAATGCTTCCAGAAATCTTTGAACCATTAGTTGTTAGCAAATTAATAATGACATAGAGTATCTTTCTTGTCTGTACAGATTGTGTGAAATTTGCGGCCAGAGTGCAAAAAATATTACTGGTGTTGGGGATTACAGATTTATGGAAGAGTGGAATGAGCGGAGATTTATTGCCAGCAGTAGCGCATCAGAAAGGGGTGGTTGTTGGCGGGGGCAGCCATTTTGTAACTTCCTTATGGCATGCTTGGTAATAGCTTTTGTACTACCATGGTTTTTTCGTGTAAATATGTTTTAGGAGAAGGTGAATAAAACTTAAAAAGGATTCTCTTTCCTTGTGTCATTTGGATTCTGGGCAACGTAGGCTAGTACCACATTATACAGTGATTTGCTGCTTCTGTGATTGAAGGCTGGATAGAATTGATTAATGATTAGCCTGCCCTATTCATTACTCTTATGGTTCCCATTGTTTTTTTTTTTTTAATTTAAATTTAAATTTAAATTTTTATTATAAACTGTTTTTCTTAGTCATTATACTTTCAATCCATTCCATTGTTATCCAAGGTGTTGGTCATTGAAAATACTGTAGAGAAAATTGGTTGCTGCTTATATTTGATTACATTCCATTGTTATCCAAGGTGTTGGTCATTGAAAATACTGTAAAGAAAATTGGTTGCTGCTTATATTCGATTACATGGAGAATTCTAGTCTTTTGGCCTTGTGTCTTTATCTTCTTGTTCTGTTGTCTAATTTAATCATATGTTACTGCTCGTGCTAGTAGGAAGCCATGGACGAGATGCATAGTCAGAGAACCACGTGCATTATGCAATGCAGGCAGAGTTTTGCAAAGACCAAGACCATTTCTAATGCATCCACCCTCCAGGCGCTTTTGAAATATATTATTTGGTAAATGAATAAATAAAAAATCATCTATTATCATAGCGGCTTCTATCTAAGTCTAGGATTTATACCAAACTATAATTGTGGTTGGATGATTTTTACATGGGCTCACTCCACTAATTACACTAAATTTTATATCTTCACATGATACTTCGTTCATGGTGGAGAAATATTGATAACTTGGATTTGCGCCAAAATATATCAAGAACAGTGAATTGCAGAGTTGGCCGCAGATAGTGAAAGGCCATCCCATAAAGGATAATAGAATTTGCCAATATGGCGGTCTTTATTTATTTTTTTAAATAATTGATTTTACACCATCCCACCATTCAGTATCCACCATTCCATGGTTCCACCTAGTGAAAATTATGCATAAGTTATAATAGTAAAACTAATTATGTTAGAATGCAAATGAAAATTATTTTTGCACTTCAACTTAAATTTCATTTACTTCCTTTCAACTTTGACTCTTCGTTTTACTATAGATAAAACAGCAAGCACTACACGAACACGATATGTGTTTGTACAGTGCGGCATGCACATGGGTTGGGCTGACCTTATAATTTTAGACACACGGACCTTAAAAGGTATAGTCTGATTAGAGACGTATTAAAACACGACACGTAAAAAGACTCATAATAAGCACGTTTCACTTTTTAATGGAATTAAACTTAAAATTTCACGATTTTACAAATAACTTGAAATTGAATATTTTAATATATTTTATTAGCGCAAGTTTTTTAAATTCATTTAGTTCTTAGTTAAAAAAAAGAACTCTAATTGATTTATGTTTATAATTTATTAAATGCACAATTGATATCATGATTTTAGCAAATAAAATTATAAATATCATGATTTTATGAATATGTACTAATGTTATTATGGATAATGATCTATAACTCTAAATAAGTTTAAGTTAATAACTAAGTTAACCCTTAAGAAAAATTTGGTATTAAAAAAGAATTATAATACCGTAGAGTCTAACTTATTAATTAGTATTATATTATCTTATTATTATTAATTTATTATTATTGAATACTGACTTTAATTTTGAAATTTGAACTCTGTAGATATGTGAACCCAAAAAGTACATAGATTTAAAAAAAATATGCTAACAACTTGACATGTCTTTTTTTTTAAAAAATTGTTGTATTTTTTTTTTTTTTTTAATTTAGGCACGACATATGTCTTAGGTCGAACCTAAATAAAAAAATTAAATACAGAGTGATTCGACTCGAGTACGAACACATACGTAAGTCTTTGGCGATATCTATTCATGAGTAAGTTTCATGCAACAAGTAAAATTTCCAAATTCTAATGTTGAGTAGTGAATACAATTCTGTCAAGAAGTATTATAGTGAGACCTCATCAGCATTCCGTTGTAGTCTAGGTGGTTAGGATATTCGGCTCTCACCCGAAAGACCCGGGTTCAAGTCCCGGCAACGGAAGTCCTTTATGCATAATTTTCGATTTTGTGAAGGGGGTATTTTCGTCAATGTACGAATCAACCATTACAAAAGCCCTAAATCGCTCACCGAGTCTATCTTAGCTGCCTCTATTCTTGTCATCAGCCCCTCTGCGATCAGCAAGCAGCAATGGTTGTTTTCTTACTCGCTGCATTTGATTTTGATTTGATTCGGTTCGTTTCAAACTTGTTGTCTGTTTTATTAATTGTGATGGTTTGGTTGTTTATGGTCAATCAGGCGTCAGACAAGAAGCTGTCGAATCCAATGAGAGAAATAAAAGTGCAAAAGCTGGTCCTCAACATCTCCGTCGGTGAAAGTGGCGATCGTCTCACACGTGCGGCCAAGGTCCTCGAGCAACTCAGTGGACAAACCCCCGTCTTCTCCAAGGGTAACTTACTTGCTTACACTTCACAATAATTTTCTTAGGTATTTCTTTCTTTACTTACTTTTTTTTTTTAAAAGAAAATAATAATTTTCTTTATCATTGCTATTTAAAAAAAAAAATGTTAATAGCGAGATACACTGTGAGGTCATTCGGAATCAGGCGTAACGAGAAGATTGCTTGTTACGTTACGGTTAGAGGAGACAAGGCAATGCAGCTTCTGGAGAGCGGTTTGAAGGTCAAGGAGTACGAGCTCCTGCGGCGTAACTTCAGCGATACCGGCTGCTTCGGCTTTGGCATTCAGGAGCACATCGATCTCGGAATCAAGTTTGTTTCTTGACTCAATGACCGTTGACATTTTATTCCAATCTTATTATTATCGATATTATCATTATGTTTTATGTTAGTATTTTAGTTTATGAGCTTTTTAAAAAAAAATTGAACTCATTGGTAGCTTGAGAAGTCAAGCCAAGGTTAATTGAATAGTTACTTTACTTTCATGTGTTCCTAGCATGCTGTATTGTGATGCTGTTGTACACACAACATTGGCTGCCTAACTCTTGATACGAGTCAACCAAATGTTGGGTTGGCTTTCAGTATGCTCGTGTGGAGTGAGTCTAAGAATTGGTATTTGAAATTGATGCCTCTGTTTGAGAAGCAAAAGTTATTCGCTCAGTGTGGGGTTGATGCCAACTTGCTTTATTTAAGGGTCATATCTGATTAAAATATTTTTTTTCCCGGAATTAATAGCAAGCGCTAGGTTCGTACCAGAGTTACCTATGGAACAAAAAGATACTTTCTTTCCTATATGTATTATACACCAAATTTTATTAATGCAGTCTGTCTCTGTTTCTTCCTTTATATTTTATTTAATTATGTATTTTCTTGTAAGAAGGGTGATTTTAGAAGTAATATTTTTTTTTAATTAATCTATCCAGTAAATGAGTTTATGTTGAGCTAACTGTTGGTGGTTATTTTCCCTTATTAGGTATGACCCTTCCACAGGTATTTATGGCATGGACTTCTTTGTTGTCCTTGAACGCCCTGGATACCGTGTTGGTCGTCGCCGCAGATGCAAGTCTCGCGTTGGCATCCAACATAGAGTTACAAAGGAGGATGCCATGAAATGGTTTCAAGTGAAATATGAAGGAGTTATCCTTAACAAGTCCCAAAACATTGGTGCTTAAGGCGATCTTTGAAACCTGTTGAGTTTTTTTTTTCCCTTAAGTTTTGGGCAGCTGCCCGATTTTTGTTTATTAGAATCTATATTTTCCTTTGGAGTTTTGAGTTGGTGGATTTTTTTAAGCACAATTTGCCGTGGTTGCCCTGTTCTTTTATTAGAATAATGGTAAAGGCAATTATTTTTCTTTTGAAAATTTCATTTAAGTTCTTTTACCCTGTACGCTGACCTGTTATTGCAAATGGCTTGTTTATCATCAGCGGTAGCATTCTACCACCTGTTGCTAAAATCCTTAACAATAAAACTCTTTGCACTAATAAATTTTCATGTGCTGTCATTTAAATATAAAGACAACATGGACAATTGTACACGCGACTGCTTAGGAGGGCGAAGCTCAAAATAATTGGAATCTACATAGGCCAGCTGAAACAACAACATAAAGACCATTCAATAATGGCAGTCAGTGGGAATACATCTCTTGTATAAAACGCATATTTTTGAAGCACGTTTCAGTGTTGTAAGTATGTTGATAATTCAGGTATGCTTAGAAACATGCAAGTATGTTGATAATTCGGGTATGTTCAATGGTCTTTCAAGATCTCAACTTCTTAATGAGCTCACTTTTTTTCATCCTCGAGTAACCTTTGATCCCTCTAGCCTTTGCTAGTTCTTTAAGCTGGGGAAGCTTCAATTCCTCTACCCTTGGCAACTCTAGCTGCCTGGTGCTTTCTTTGTTTGCCGATGGTTCATAGTTCAAAACTCTTTTATCTCTAGGGGCTGATGGAGATGGTATGGGAGACCTCTTGACAAAATTAGATGGCAACCGAGTTAACTTGGTGTCTGTGACTGGTTCGTTATTCTGTATTTTCTGCTCTTCCTTGGGCACATCCTTCATTGAATGTGTGTCTGTCACTGCAAGTATTTTGAATTAGACATAATGATAGTGCAAAATAAGTTAACTTTAATTACATACCAAATCAAACTGAACATTGCAATAAACAATTGAAACTCTAACTCATTCTGCCTAGAAAGTTAATAGTTTCGGAATTCGTGTTGTCCAGAATGAAAGTGGTACTAGTTGTGTGATGATGTTGCCATGGTCAAAAAGTGAATCGAAGTTGTACTGGCGATACTACTTATTCCTTTTCTCATTCTTTTCAAACTGATGCCTTTTAAATATCCAAGAGTAGCAAATTCAAGATAGATTTTCTAAGAACCATCTCTATTCTCTTTTTTTTTATTATTATTGTTCTGTTAACAAAAAAAAGCAACAAGTCACATGTTTTATTCCTATGGCAACTGTGGCAAACCAAAGAATTGGACAACTAAGGACATTCCAAAATCCTAGTAAGAATACTTCATGAAGTTAAATTTATGCTAGTCTTTTCCATAACTAAAAATGTAACACAAGACTGCAGTACCTTTTACTTCCTTTCGTGGCTGGAGAAGAACATCTGGAACTGATTGAACTTTGGGCTTGTCAGATGAGCTGGGATTTCTTTTCTTTGTGCGTATAGCCTCTCTCTTTGAGATTGAAGATTTAATCCGTCCGAACAGAGAAATTATCGCTTCGTTGTTAGATGAGCTCGATACCTTACCATCAGATGATTGAGATGATTCATTTCCGTCCCCATTCTTGGTTCTTCCAGCAGCATAACCATTCAGGGGTGGTCGGTCTCCTCTACTTCCATCAGCTCTTATGCTTAAATAAGTAAATTTAAATGGGCTCTTTTGGATGCCAAAAGGGGAAGGCCAATCTGCAATCGCTGTCAAATTCAAGAAGCTGCATCAAAGAATGACCTCTCAAGTCTGTAGTTTAATTCAACACATCGACAAGCTGTTACCAGACTACAACCCAAGGCAATAAGTAATAAGAACAACATTATTACAGGAACCACTAATTAATGGCATACATCAGCAACTAAGTGATTAAGCCAACAGTTCAAGTGAAAATGCAAAACATCCCAAATAAAGACTTAAACTTCGAGCACTAAGAAAAGTCCACGCAATTCAAAGTGATGGGCATTTTCATAATCGGAAAAGGGATGATTTAATACCTCTTAGGGACAAAACGGGAGTTCCTGGCTTCAGCTGTTTGTTGAGAGACAACATAGGTTGAGGATAAAAAGAAGTTGCATCCATCTAAGTCTCCTGGAAAATCGGAGATGATTCAGACAGGTATAATTAGCTTAAGCAGTTTTCAGGAAACAAGAGGGATTTTGACAATTTCATTAACAGGGAAAATATCTTTGCACTACAAACTGCATATAGTTTCGTTGGTAGGGAAAAAAATAACAAATAAATAGTTGGTCCACAACTTTGAAAAGCTCGTGCACGACACGTGACATACCTGCTGTAAAATACTAATTAAGTTGCGAGAATTATCAAAAAACTCCCTGTAATCTAAAAAAATAGTGAAATATATATATATATTCATTCATTCCTCTAACAGTGCCATCAATTCCTGAGTCCTGACAACAAATGATAGAGTTACGGGATGTGTTACCGGCTCTCGCCCACATATGCATTAATGTGTGGGAAAGGACTGGAAGTCTGAGAGAATCAAACTATCAAAGCAAAAGTCTCTATAGTTTGCATTTTCGTCCCGCCACCGCCAAATGTCTTTGGCCGTTGTTTTACTTACCACATCTATGCTTATTGCTTAATCAAATTCCTGCAGCGTAAAAGAAAATGCAGATTTTCATGGCCAAAATCACTACGAACTTCTTATTTTTCTCTCCACCTAATCAAAGTTATGGAAAAAAATTTGCCAGCTATAAGCCATCTACATTACCAATCATCGTTTCATCAAAGTCGCACAGTTCTTGCACAATAAACCCCATTTCTGCCTCGATTTCCAAAACCCTCGTTTGCAAAACTAAAAATTACAATGCTGAAATCGGCAGGTTTTGTGAAGTGGGTAATCTTGAAAAGGCCATGGAAGTACTTTACAGCTCTGAAAAATCTAAAATTGACACAAAAACTTACTGTTCCATTTTACAGCTTTGTGCTGACCTCAAGTCATTAGAAGATGGTAAAAAGGTTCACTCAATTATTTGTGAAAGTGGCATTGTAATTGACGATGGTGTTTTGGGTTCAAAACTTGTGTTTATGTTTGTTACTTGTGGGGATTTAAAAGAAGGGAGAAGGGTTTTCAATAAGATTGATAATGGAAAGGTTTTCATTTGGAATCTATTGATGCACGAGTATTCAAAAACTGGAAATTTTAAAGAAAGTTTATATTTGTTCAAGAAGATGCAAAGTTTGGGAATTGCAGCGGATTCTTATACATTTTCTTGTGTTTTGAAGTGTCTTGCAGTTGTAGGAAATGTAAAAGAAGGTGAATCGGTTCATGGATTTATGTTAAAATTAGGTTTTGGATGTAATAACACAGTTTTGAACTCTTTGATTACTTATTATTTCAAGAGTAGAAGAGTTAAGGACGCACATAAATTGTTCGATGAATTGAGTGATCGAGATGTTGTATCATGGAATTGTATGATAAGTGGGTATATAGCCAACGGTGTGGCTGAGAAGGGACTTGAGGTTTTCAAAGAGATGTTAAATTTGGGTTTCAATGTGGATTTGGCTACAATGGTTACTGTTCTTTCAGGTTGTGCCAATTGTGGCGCTCTTATGTTCGGTCGAGCAGTTCATGCTTTTGCATTGAAAGCATGTTTTTCTAAAGAAATCAGCTTTAATAATACTTTGTTGGATATGTATTCGAAATGTGGAGATTTAGATGGTGCAATTCGGGTTTTTGAGAAAATGGGAGAGAGAAGTGTTGTGTCATGGACTTCCATGATAGCAGGTTATGCTCGCGAAGGAGTATTTGATGGGGCTATCAGATTGTTTCGTGGAATGGTAAGGGAGGGTATTGAGCCAGATGTTTATGCTATAACAAGCATTCTTCATGCTTGTGCTTGTGATGGCCTATTGGAAATTGGTAAGGATGTGCATGATTACATAAAGGAAAATGATATGCAATCAAGTTTGTATGTGTCTAATGCTCTTATGGACATGTATGCCAAATGTGGAAGCATGGCAGATGCTGAATCAGTTTTTAATCAGATGCCTGTAAAGGATATTGTCTCATGGAATACCATGATTGGGGGTTACTCAAAAAATAGTTGTCCTAATGAAGCTCTGGATTTGTTTGTTGCAATGCTTCAAAATTTTGAACCTGATGGTGTAACGATGGCATGCATTCTTCCTGCTTGTGCCAGTCTGGCTGCTTTAGAGAGAGGCCGAGAGATTCATGGTTACATATTAAGACATGGAATTTCAGCGGATAGAAATGTTGCCAATGCAATTGTAGACATGTATGTGAAGTGTGGGGTATTAGTGCTTGCACGTTCACTCTTTGATATGATTCCTGCAAAGGATCTTATCTCGTGGACAATTATGATTGCTGGGTATGGTATGCATGGGTTTGGTTGTGACGCTATTGCTACCTTTAATGATATGAGACAGGCAGGTATTGAGCCTGATGAGGTTTCCTTCATTTCTGTATTGTATGCTTGCAGTCATTCTGGATTAGTTGATGAAGGATGGAGATTCTTTAATATGATGCGATACGAATGCAACATCGAGCCCAAGTTGGAACATTATGCTTGTATGGTTGATCTTCTTTCCAGGACTGGCAACCTTTCAGAAGCATATAGATTCATTGAAATGATGCCTGTTGCACCAGATGCCACAATCTGGGGATCTTTACTCTGTGGGTGCAGAATTCACCATGAGGTTAAATTAGCAGAGAAAGTTGCAGAACATGTTTTTGAGCTGGAGCCGGACAACACAGGGTACTATGTACTTTTAGCCAATGTCTATGCAGAGGCTGAAAAGTGGGAAGAAGTGAAAAAGTTGAGGGAGAAAATTAGCCGACGGGGCTTGAAAAAGAACCCGGGCTGTAGTTGGATAGAGATCAAGGGCAAAGTAAATATCTTTGTTGCAGGAGGTAGTTCTCATCCGCATGCCAAAAAAATAGAGTCTCTTTTGAAGAGGTTAAGACTAGAGATGAAGAGGGAAGGTTATTTTCCTAAAACTCGCTATGCTTTGATTAATGCAGATGAAATGGAAAAGGAGGTGGCTCTCTGTGGGCACAGTGAGAAATTAGCCATGGCTTTCGGGATCCTGAACTTGCCGGCAGGCCAAACCATTAGAGTCACCAAGAATCTGAGAGTATGCGGTGACTGTCATGAGATGGCCAAGTTTATGTCGAAGACTGCTCGGAGGGAGATTGTCTTGAGGGATTCTAATCGTTTTCACCATTTTAAGGATGGGCGTTGTTCTTGCAGAGGCTTCTGGTGAATCAGATGGGCCATATGAAGGAACTCATTAGATATATTTGAGGATTCCTACCCGTTCATAAGTTGGTCTTCAGAAACCATTTAGTTAGATTATTGTATACTACGATTCTTTGACCAATTAGCTTATCAGTGATAAAAGTTTGAAGAGTTAGGACTCACGTGGTACGGTAGGGAAGCATATACTAATTTACAGTCTCAAACTGTTCTGTAATCCAACTATGTAACTCAAAGGCGGTCGTTAATATCTCATTGCCAATCTAAGGTACCATTTACTTCTTGCATTGGATTGAAAATTCTGAGAAGTTAGAATTCTGAGATTAGGAGCGTGGAGTAAGAGTGTGAATAAGTTGCTTACTCACACTGAAATGAGAGTTTGGAATAAGAATTAGAATCTTATTTTTGTGTTTACATTGTCTTGAATTGAAAGTGAATTGTCTCAAATTATAATTTTAGTATTATTTAAAGAATTATAGTTTTTAATTACAAAGTGAATAAAAAATATATATATGTAAAATGAATTATTTATTTTATGATAAATTTATAAATTAATAATTATTACTAATATTCTTAATTATGTAAAGCATATACTAATTTTTTTAGAGTAAACTATTTATTATTATTAATTATTAATATTAAATAAATACAATACTATTAATATTAAATAAATATAATAATATTATATTTAAATAATATAATAATATTAAATAAATAAATATAGTATTATTATTTTAAAGTAAATGTATATTTTAATAAATATAAATTATATTATATTTAATAAAAGAAGAGTTAAAAAAGAAGTGGTGAGAGTTTGAATGGAAATGGAAATGGAAATTTTAATTCTCACTTAAAAAATGAGTGAAACCCATAGAGTGAGACTACCACTCTTCTTTTAAAATGAGCAAATAAATACTCCAAGGCACTGGAAGGAGTCCACACTCCCTCGATCCCACTCTAAATAAACACCACGTAAAAGTAGCTTTTTGTAACAGAAGTTACTCGGATTTAGATCTGGGTATTTTTGTTGTACTTTCTAATCATTCTTGAGACCGGTAGAAGTCAATTATTTTTCTTTCAGGTGGCTTCCTAAGGCATCCTTATATAACATTTTCTTTCTTTTTCCCCCAGTCCCCATCTCTTTCTAAGGCCAGCCATTGTAGAGAGTTCGAGTGAATAATGATATATGTACCTTATTTTAGTACAAAAGTCGCAAAATATGAAAAATTCATATGTTGTAGTTAATTTTTTTGTCATGTTTTTAATTTCTTTTTCTAGTAATAATATGCTATTTTTTTGTGCACTCATCATTATTTGGTTTGGTCACTCCTAGCATGAAGTACCGCACGATCTTGTATCTTTTATAAGGTAAAAGCATGGTTGTGGCAAGATTATAAAAATGTTAATCTCAGCACCCAGCATTCTTTCTTCTCCATTTTCTTTATTTACTCTCATGATAACTACCCCTTTATTCCTAAATCTATTAAGCTCAGTCGGTGCTATTTCTGAAGCGTCAAGGAGATGGCAATGATTATCATCACTTATTTATCTGTTTATTGTAAATATCTTTATTATTTTAACATGGATCCAATGGCAATTTACTTTACCTCCTCTGAAAAATGCTTTTAGGCTTGCCTATCTAAAAGCTGGCATGGATTAAGCAAAGGGATTCAGGGTGCATCTGTCGTTTATGGTTTCCGCTTTATTTCCGTCCAATTGTGGGCGACAGACAATAATAAATAAACCATGTGCAAGGTGCAATTACCCAATAAACAATAGCATTACGAAATTATAGCCTACGGAGAACCCCCTTTTTTTTTTTTGTTGTGGGGGGGGGTGGGGGGGGGGAGAGGGCTCAGGTTGTGACTTGTGACGCCATTCTTTTATTGTTATCAACTGTTTGTATTCAATACACAGTGACACCAATTTCACAATTGAAATTCCGGTAATTTGAAGGATACGATAGTACAGTGTGAAGGAAGTGGTTGGTCTCAAATCTCAATAGCACCACAGAGTTTGTATAATTCTTAGAAGAGTAGTGCTACACATCTTAAATTATTTAGCTCAAAAAGTTGTCATAAATGATGTGTCATTCATCAATTGGTTAGTGAAGATAATATAATTAACTCACTTAGAACTTATAAAAAATTACTTAATAAATAACATATTATTTTAGATAAAAAAAAAAAATTTAAGATGTCTATCATTAATCTTCTTAGAAACTCGTGTGCAATAAGATTGAGGTAAATAGGGAAGAAAAAAGATTATGAAATTGGAAATTCATCGACATGGGGGTGGTCCATTTTGGAAACCAAAGCCCCACAGAACCTCAACATCCAATTTCTATAGCGAAGTGGCAGCTGGATCCAACCATCCAAGGATTTGTCCTACAACATCAATTTCATTTTTTTCGTAAAAAAATTCCCAATTACAGATTCATCAAACATCACCGACTTGGCTTCCATTTTCATCCCTATATAATTAGATCATAATTACACAACTAATGGCATAGAAGCCATCACTAATGTCCCTAACTATTTGTGTAACCGAACATGACTTCGTAACTGATTACATTACATTTTTCTTTTTTTTTTTGTATTGAGTGTATTGCATTATGATGCATTATATTATGTTGTACTGTAATTCGGTGTAGTATAGACTATATTATATAAAGTAATACTATTTTATATTAATATTAAAATTAAACTAATATTATTTAAATTTATTAGTACTTACGATTTTAATTATTAATTATTAAATAATTATTTTATAATATAAAAATTAATAATATACTATTATTAAACAATAAAATGCTATAACATTATTAATAAATTATATTTTTACATAATTTATTTCTATATATTAGTTATCATAATATATTGTAATTTAATATTATATGGTCAAAATATACTATTATATAAGTATATAATATAATATTAAATTACAATTTATTTTTATTTATTAACATCGAACATAGTTGTTTAATTTAAATTTAGTATTTTAGTAAATAATAAATGATTAAATAAAATTAAATACTTTATACATATTTAAAGTAAAATAATTAAAATGATTCTATCTAATGAAAGCAAAATAATGTATTATTATTTATTTATTAGATATTCAGGTTTAAGGTTTATTAATATTTTATATTATTATTTAAATTAAATTTTTATTTAAATATAAATATAAATTAATATTAAATAAATATAGATTTACTATATATGTGCTTAGCCTCAAATCATTTGTTATAATTTACGAGTAATAAACGTTAAATGATTATGTTTACAATATGAATATTATCTAAACATAATACAACCTAAACTCTACTCCCTCATAAGTTTATTTTATACACCTTTCATTACGTTAACCATCTTTTTAAATACTACTAAAAATTACAGCCAAATATGGGTCAGCATAAGAGCAATACTTTAACACCAAACAATGCGGCATAATGTGAGCTGCCAAATGCATCCATAATGACTTTCAAACAATTTTCAGCCATAAATGATAAATCATCAAGAGACAATTCAATTCAAGATATAGTCCTCGCAGCAGATTTTGATAGAAATTAGAAAAGCAATAGATGGATAGCAGCAAACATGTTCTGTACTACGATGAGGATTAACAAATTCCATCTGTTCAGATATGTGGTGTTCAATAGAGAGAGCTCAGAAGAGTTTGGTCAAGTGGCACTATCAACTATTTTACCTCCACAACAGTCTGCAATCAATTCAGTCCACCAAACCTACTAAATATTTGTTCTCTTTTTAATCCCCGTCATATGAAAGAATAGTATTGAAAGAGAAATGCGGTGAAAATGAATCCCTGTGTGAGCTTTTTTGTTTTATGTTTTACTACTGCTTGGACAGAGATGAATAACAAACCGCATCCAAGTAAAAGCAAACAGGATGAGAACAAAGTGTTTCCAAAGTTGGCTTTATTATTATTATAGCAAACAAATTAATCTCAAGTTAAGCACATAAGATGGACAGGGAGGCTGAATAAATGAAAAGCACGAACAACTGAATGCTTGTACCTCAAGAAAAATGCACAATTATCTTATGCTGTAAGGGAAAACACTTTACCCCTCTTTAGCTTCTAACAATACAAACAATAGTGACAAAAATCAACAGCAAAAGGACGAAACCGCCGATCCTTCCTCATATCGTGATCAAAGCATAAAAAGTTTGAACACACTAATTCAATGATTCCTGGGTCTCTTTTCTACTTTCCCAAATTCCCCTCTACGATCCTTAATAATTCAATGAATACAATAATAAATCATTAGGAATCTCACTTCTAATCACCAATATTTCCTAATCTAAAATCTAACCAATCAATCAATGATATATCCCCATCGTTCCTTTAACCACACCATTTCGAGAGAAGAACAACAAAAACAATGAGAAAGACAATAGAGGAAAGCCCAATTGCAAGACCAAGAACAACCTTATTTGGCCCGTGATGGTGCTCCTTCTGGCTGGAATCATCATCACTATCGTCATCATCCGACGAATCATTTTCACTATCATCTGAAGAGTTATCCTTAGCTGGTGGCGGGGATATTGGCAGTCCATGCTTATCGCAAGGAGCAATCCCAAGCTTCAATTTTGACGACAAAACCGTATGATTGTAACACAAATTGGTATTCCCACCAACCTTAAACACTTGCAATTTCTCTAAAATAGAAGCATTAAACGGCAAAACACCATGAAAATTGTTGTTCTGAAGATTCAAGTACCTTAGCTTCTTCAAATCAGAAAAGAACCTGGGTATCGTCCCATTCAACTGATTTGAACTCAGATCAAGATGAACCATGTCTGTGAGTGATGCCATTGACTCAGGAACCGACCCAGATAACGAATTGGAAGCCAAAGACACATTTTTTAACGCAATCAAGTCACCAATGGAAGAGGGTATCTCTCCATTCAGCCCATTTGAAGAAAGATTCAAGTGTTGAAGATTCTCAAGAAGAGTAATTGAAGTGGGTATCTTTCCTTTGAGCTGATTACCTGAAAAATCAACATGGGTGAGGTTCGAATGCAGGTGCTTTGGAATATAACCAGTGACGTTGGCATTAGAAATGGTGACTGATCTCAGCTTGTGCATGTTACCAATTATGACATAGAGGCCACTAGCATTTACAGGGACATTAGTAACAGTAAGATCTGTAAGGTTGACAAAGCGAGAAAGAAAGACACCGGAGAGGTGGTGAAGCGAGTGAATGCAAGAAAAGGAAAGAAGTGAAAGAGAAAGGTCATTTGGAAAATGAATGGGAGCGATAGGGCAGTTGAAAAAGGTCAGATTTTGGAGAGTAGAGAGAGATTTGAGAGCTGTGGAGGAAAGTGAGATGTCATCTGAACAGTTGGAGAGACGGAGAGAGAGGAGGTGGCTGAAGGGTTTTGAGGAGTCGCATTTGTAAAGAGAGCAAGCGCTTTTTGAGGGAATGTTGAGAGATTGGAGAGCTCTTATTTGTTTTGGGTCTAAAGGAGAAGGATGTGAGGAAGCTACTGGCGTGGGTGTGGGTGTGCGTGTGCGTGGGGTTGGAGAAGAGGTGGGGGCTGAAGCGGGAGGGAGAGTTTTGGTTGGTTTAGTGGTGCCTGAGGAGGTTACGGTGGTTATGGTGGCGGTGGTGAGGAGGATAAGGAGGAGGAAGAAGAATGGCAGGGGTGGTCTCATGGTTCTGAGAGAGAAAGTGGAGTGTGTCACTGTGAGTTTTGTAAGAAGTGCGCAAGTGAGGAGGAGGATTTGATTTACGAATTCAGGTGACAGTCTGTGCTTCAATTTATGGTATTGTGCTTGGACCTTATTACGATAGTGCACATGCTTGTTTAATGAGTTTCATTTTGATTATGCAGGGGGTAATAACGTCTCTATGAGACTTTTTTTTTACATGAAAAAAAATTTTGGTTCTATTTTTTTCTAAATTGTCTCAGAAATAGCGATACAATTTTAATAAATTTTTAATATTTGAATCATAATTGACGCAGCAGTCATTTATAAATTATAAAATCATATTCTTTTATTTAAATTTCCATTTTTTTTAATCACTCGTGTGAACCGAATTTCCAAGCTACAAGCGTCAAGCGGTCAAGGTGCGATTGAACTTTTAACAGGTGATTTTAGAAAGTAATTAAAAAAAATTAAAGAACAGGTTTTACAAATTAAAAAAAATTATTTTTAATTTTAAAATGTGGCAGCTGTAAGCAAGCTTAAGCTGTCTCGCCCAAGTAAAAGTAGAGAGTAGAGACTGGAGAGTAGTAATTAGTAAAACCCAAATTATATTATCAGCTGAACTTGCGTGGCAGGCTAATGGCTTCCACTAGGACCGGGCCCAATAAAAACCGATCCAACACTGGGTTCGAATCGGATCGAATTCTTAACAAAATCCATTTCAATGGATTTTTGGCTTTAAAATAAAAAATAAATTAATTAATGAAAATTAAAAATTGAAGCTAGTGAAATACAAATAGTCACACATGTATTTGGTATTTCTTTCTTGAAGACACTTAGAAACACACAAAACCTCATTCTCAACTCTTCAAGAAGACAAAAAAACACTTAAATACACAAAGTCTTTACTCTTTATGGTTTCACACACACACAAACGTATAGGACAAGTAAGCGGCAGTCGCCCGCCAATCCACTGTCCAACAACGCAGACGTAGACGCAGCCAGTGATGCAGCCCACAATCACCGCTAACATCAACCAATCGTCTGCGACCAAATCTATTGCTCCATGCCTCGACCATCACCAAGTTCCTCTAAGCTCCACTAGGACCCAACAACCCGGATTTTCTCTTTTGAAGTTTTGATTGTATATAGTAATAATATATTACGATATGTTAAATTTTTAGTTGTTAATTATTATAATAGTCGACTTTTTAAATTTTTTCCTTTTTTGAAGAATTTAATTAGGTTTGTACATGAGATAATCTTAAATTACGTGCTAGAATTTGAATGAAAAAGATAAAAATGTTGTCTTTTTATAAATTGGCCCAAATTATATCTAATCTGAACCTGATCCAACCCAAATTTAATATGATTTTTTAAATTGGGTTATAGGTTCAAGTTGAGTTTGAATAAATTTTTGTCCAATTCAATCAACTCAAAACCTGATCGTGTTGATTTGAACCGAAATTTACCAAACCTTAACCACCATGCACCATCACCTCTCTTTTTCAAATTTTGGAAACTAATGACCACATTTATTAGCTAGATTCCATACTCAGTTAACTTGTTTTTAATCTCCCTTTTGTTTCGTAAATAATAAATTAAGTTGTTCTAAAATTTTACCATCTATTATTGCATTGATTCATTTTTATCATGTATATATATTAAGTGTATTTTTAAAGTTCTTGTCTTTCAGAAATCAAACAAATAAATAAATAAATAGATAAAAGTCTTGACAATAGGATTAGGAACCTGCCGATCTAGTTGCTATCAAAGGCAAGTGACCATTTGCTTTTTATTTACGCAATCAAATATAAAAAGATATAACTTCTCGGACATACACACATCATTCAACTTTTATAGTTTCCTCACTGTTACGTTTTCCTTCACTTTTTCCCAATGAACTGAATAATGATAATTTTAAAAAATGCAAGGAAGCCAAAACAATTTGCCGAGGACTTTTGCTAATTTATTATTATTTTTATTTCTTTGATAAATATATCTTCAACTTCAACTTCAAGGCGTTTGCTATCATGCTTTATATTATTTTATATGCGAAAAAGGGGTGTGGGGGATGTTTTGCTGAGTCTTTTTGGTAGAAGAGTTCAATTACAATTAAATTGGTTCTTTTTTTTTTTTCCCCTTCATTTGCAATTAAAAGAAAAAAAATAATTGAATGCAATTGAGAGCCAGACACTTTGGATGTAGTGAAATGGAATAAAATGCAAAAATATGATTGAATGCAACCGAATGTAAAAACAATTGCCATGAAATCAATGCTGCTTTATCATTGTGGATGCTGATTTGATTAACTATAACTAAAGTCTCAACCAATTATTTATCTAACCGCTCCAATAATTATTTTTTTTCCAAAAAAAAAAGTGGATTTAGAATGCATACTTGGTAATTATTTATCTTCTCTAATAGTTTCGTTAGTGTTTTCAACTGATTTAGGGGTAAGAAAAACCAAACCAATCTAGAACAATAAATTTGTTATTTTGAGGGGAGATGGGGTACCTCACTGGTTTATTGTGTGTTGGGCAGTGTATCTGAAATTCGTGGGAGGTGAGAAGGGGAGAGAGAGTGGTAACAATGGTGGAAGGTCAGAAACAAGAGAGGTGTCCTTCAAAATGAGCTTCACGCCTGCAAAACAGTGAAATAGAGGTTAGAGGTGAAGCCGGGGTACCCCGGCGTTCACACTCCGACGCTCAAGTTAGCAAACTCAAGCTTTTATGGCAAAGAGAGCTAGCTAGCCCTCTGTAAATTAGGGTTTAAGGTTAAAGAAAACCTCTCTTTTAGAGTGTGAGTGTTTTTGGGCGAATGAGAGCATGATGGAGAATGAAACCTATGCGCCTTTATATATGGAGTACCTTAGCTGCCACGTGGCGTACCCTTTTTGGCTAACGTCCTTTTACCGCATTTATAATTCTTGGGGCCGTTATGTGCATATTCGCGGCGTATCTCATCTTTTGGAAACGTGGCGCGCGCTGGAGAGTGGTCCGGGGTACCTCTGCAGTAGCTGTCGGGTAGGCGGCTGCGGACCACTGTCCTTGGGATAGTGTCCTTCACTTTTGGCAGAGGTAGCAGGCGGCTGTCCCCCCCTTTTGATACGACGTTCTTGATTCCTAATTCTGACAAAATCAAATAATATCTTTTAGGAGGCAGAGATGTTTCTCATGACGGATATTTTCGGTGGATTCTCTTACATCCGCTTTGCCGGGTGCCTCGAGTTACGTGGGGTACCCCTATTTATATGGGATACCTCTATTTGTATGTGGTACCTCATTATATGGGGTACCTCTATTTGTGTGGGATACCTCTAATTGTGTAGGGTACCTCTACTTATACGGGGTACCTCAAGTCATGCCGGACACCTCGGATTGTACAGGATACCTCCGATTGTGCTGAAATCATTCTATTGATTGACACGTGGCGCTCTATTACCTTTCCTATTTTTCCCTCAAACAGTTGGCATTAATTATTAGAGTGAGCGTACAGTATATGTAAAATCCAGTGTTTGACTTTTTTTTAAAAGCAAAAATTGGTAGGACCAAATTTATATCTTTTCATTTTTGAGTGGGAAACAAACGGTCGAATATAATGGATTGTGGTCGTGTGACCGTTGGAGAGGCAATTTCTTTTGCTCACATGAAGAAGTCAAGGCAGCCAACCAAAATCTAGTGTCGCTAAATCAAGCTCCTTTTCAGAAATAAAATAAAAATGATAAATTCAAGAAATTCCCAAGAAATTAATTCAACAGAAGGCTCATCTCATTCATTCTCTCTACTGCTTTTGTTTTCATAGAAGGGAAGTTACAACCAATCTTTAGCAACTTGAATCTAACACACTGTATTTGCATCAGTCAATAAAGAAAATAATATCAATACAAAATGTGATCTTGAATTCCCCCAAAAACTGGTGAGGTTCTTCTTAGTAACTCACTCAGCAATCTATGGAGATGCAGGTTTGGCCAAGGGTAGCGCTGTTGGTTTTCTCGACGAAGGGATCGATCTTGACCCAGACAAGAGAGAAGACAGAAGCCAACAGCACTGACCATAAGACAACAATGGTTGGAGTTCTGTTTTGGCGACCCATGAGACCCTTGAGGAATGGATATAGATGAACAATCACCCAAAAGGCAAAGAACACTTTGCCAAAAAGCGGTCCCCATGCTTCATATCCTTTGTTCAATGCGTCGGAGAATCCAGCAACAACGCCTACCATGTTGACAATGATAAGAGATGTTGGAGGAATTAGAAGTGTTGTCCACTTGATGATGTAGAGTTCTCCGAATTCCAAATCATCTGCTGCTTTTGAAGTGACTGTGAAGTTGGTGTCAAGGCCTGCCAGCATCTTTAGAAATCCTTGGAAGACAGCAAACAGATGAGCCGAAACGCCTCCAATCACCCAAAACTGCTCATTACGCCATAGGTCCTCAATAGTGACCCCACTCCATCGTAGTTCAAGCACACTGGTCGCAATGATGGAGAGGAAGAGCCCAAGAAACAGAACGCTTGCCAGGTTTGAGAGCTGGAACCAAGTGTAGAAAAAGTCATCAAGTTAGTTCTCTACTTAAAAGCTAACTAACTATGCAAAAGTGTAAACGAATATGGCAGGAATTTACCGTTGGTATAATGAATTTTCCCGTGAGAAGGCAAATTGCAGGCAATGAGCAATAGGCAATGAGAGGGAGTGAAGTAAATGGGTAGACAATGGTGTTTATGTATGCCAGCCTTTGCAACAATTTGAGACGGCCTCCTCCAAAACCATACCAGAGGGGACAGTGTCTACTCAGGAAAATCTCTACAGACCCGAGTGCCCACCGAAGAACCTGGTGAAGCCGATCAGAAAGGTTGATGGGTGCAGATCCTTTGAAAGCAGGCCTTAAGGGCATGCAGTATAATGACCTCCATCCTCGGCAATGCATCTTGAAACCTGTTAAGATATCCTCAGTCACCGATCCATAAATCCAACCAATCTGAGAAAAAGAAGATTGAAACCAAACATCTGAATTAGTAGTCCATTAAGTGGGTGAAATGCCTGAGTACTGTTGAAGAAAATTGCAGTAAAGTGAACGAATGCCACTAGAGCAAGAATAAATGCTCCACCTCTTTTCCCCATTCGGTCTTCTCTTCGTAGCCGCAGCTTATGACATGAATTGCTTCCTTGATAAGGGTTGAAGGATTGGCGGAATCAGGAACTCCTCCATTTTCCATTAGTGTGGACTCGATGAAGACAGAAGATAAGCCAAAAGTCTTCTCAAAACTCATCTGCGAGATCAGCATTGACCTCTCATAGTCATCATAATCTGCAGGAGAAACCCAAACATAAAATATTAATTGAGAACCTGTTGATTATTAGCGTAACTTTAATAGCTTAGAAATTCGAACTTACTATCAATCTCCTTGAGGTTAAAGATAGCAGCATCTAGTTCTTCACGTTTTGCATCTCGGTAAGCCTCTGAGAGATCTTTACTGGGCTTCTTAGAGGGGCAGCAGCAGGAGCAGCAGCCACACCATGAGCAAGATGAGGAAGTCTTGGGTAAGGTGGGCATTGTAGGAGGTCCATAGCCATAAAGTGCTTGTCTATTGAACATACAACCTGTACCCACATACATAGGTCCTTGGATTCCATCCAGTCCTTTCATGTTAACCTGAGATTAAAATCCAAAAATAGTTGGGAATGAGAATGCTCGAAATTCAGGTATTCGCACAGTTATTAATATATTATTTTGCTGCTGAATTCTCAAAAATTGAACTTATACATAGAATGATGCAATTTATACTCAGCATGACAATTAGTCAACATTTGCTGAGGAGATTGAACTTATGAACTAGATTAAGCTTACGTCGAAGAAAACTATGTTGCGATTGGCATATCTATCACTCTTATCAATGCCATCAAATCTCTGAGGGAACTGCACATAGCATACGTCTCGACCAACTTGAGGGTCCATCATGAAGCACATTGCCTCTCGAACTGCCTTGCTATTGTTAACATAGTGGTCACAATCGAGATTGAGGATGTAAGGAGCATTAGTGAGAACTGCAGATACCCTCACCTGTACGAACCCATTCATTGCAGTCTTAATATGACATTAAATCGTGTTCTGTACACTAGTAATCTTAAACCGTGTGCACATACCAGAGCATTTTCTGCTCCAGCTTTTTTGTGGTGTTGGTAGCCAGGCCTTTTCTCTCTGGAAACATATACCAGTCGTGGAAGTTCATTTCCCTCAATGTCACAGGCACCGCTGTGTCCAAGGAAAACCTGAAAAGGGCAAAACAGCACTTCTGTCAGAATTTAACCTAAGTGCAGTTCTTTGTGATGTACATATGAATGCACAGAGACCGATATCTGATGCACGCTTAAGTGATCTATTGAAAGGATGCAAGAAACAGTTTAGGCCCTACATAGAGTTACCAAGCTTTCTGAAAATACCCAGAACTTTACAGATTCGAATATTTCTAAAACAAATCTACAACATGTTTCCATTGTTTCTAGAAACAGCGCCTAAATAACCACCAGTCGATTGTCTTAAAATTCAAGTCTATAATAGAGGCATTAAAATATCTAATAGAGGCAGTTTCCTACTGTTCTGTAGTTAGTCGTAAATGTTTTGATTCTGATTTGTAGGGGTTGGTTGCTGACCTGTAGGGATAGACTATTCTCCCAAGATAAGTAGTTAGGCTGCGTGTATATAAGAATGTATTGATCGGTTGTTTATACAGAAACATAAAAAATATTTTTCTACAGCTTAAATAACACATAGTGGCAGCAGTCAAATTTGGTGATTTCTTTGTCTACCCTTCCAAGTAATCAGATATCAGATTGCTCAAAATTACAAAATTCTTATTTGATTAATAGTATATATAATAAACAGATAACTAAAGCAAAAGATAGATGGTTTAACCTGAATCATGCCAGGATGGTCACGTGTGTTATTTCCTGGCCAAGATGTTCCATCTTGCATTGTCCATCCTTCTTCAGGTGTTTTTTGAGCCTTTGCCACCAAAGCATTAATTCTGACTTTGTACTCTTCATAATCTCTCTGTAACAAAAAGAAAACATAAGATATAATAAGGCTGCTGTGCAAATTTTTAATACATTACTTATTCACAAGCATTCAACACTTTGTGTCTAGATTTAGCCTCAAATACTTACTTTCATGGCCCTGCGCTCTTTTACAAAAGAAGGTTGAATTTTGTCCTTCAAGTAATCAATCTTCTGTGAGAAGTAGAACTCAGGTGCCCGGGGTTCAATTGAGAACTTCTTGCAGAATGGAACCCATTTCCTAGCGAAGTCAGCTGTTTGTACTAGAGTTTCAAATGTAAGCATGGCAGCACCATCATCAGATACATAGCAGGAGACTTTGTCCACAGGGTAGTCCAAAGCAAGGATGGAAAGCACCGTATTGGCAGTGATCAATGGAGGTTCCTTCAACGGGTCAACTGTACTCACAAAGAAATCCACGGCAGCAAGCTCGGAGGGTTCACCCTCTCTTTCAAACCTGGCGTGCCAAACAAATGGAACCATTTTATCTACGCACTAAGCATGAAAACAGACAGGTATATACAGAGATAATATTTGCTTTATTACTAAGTATTGATAGCTCCAATATTCGCTTTATTACTAACAACTGATAGCTCTCTCACTGTCCGCTGAAAGAAATGTGCGGAAGTTTTGCATTCAAGAGAGATGTACCTTGCAGAAAGCCTGTCGATGTATGTTTCCCTATCAACGGGAGACCATTTGGGGAACTGATCCAACACCCAAGAAAAAGCAAACCAGATCTCACAAATGACCGAAGTGAGCCATAGACCGAGAGCACTGTCTACAGGATGTGTCACTCGGTAATGGAAGAAAAGCCCCAGAATGATTAGTCGCACTATAATCACAGTTCTGTAAGGTCCAAGTTTGCTTCTTGGAACCGGAATAAGAGTAGAAAGTGGCAGTGCAGCCTCCGGGGACCTGCAAAAGCAAACATGAATCTAAGTGATATATGCTTTATTATAAAACCATAGCAAGTCAGATTGCAGTAGAAGATGATGAGAACATAGAAAAACAGGTATTAACACTAATTGGATTCCAGTTGGCATTGCAGCCATATACTCACTGCTGATTCTCTTCCATCTGCTGCGCAGGTGGAACTTCAGCCTCTTTTTCAGCCTTTGCCGCAGTCTTTTTCTTCTTGTTCTTTTTGTCCTTCCAACTCTCTACTCTATTTTTCCAAATTGGATTCCCCGATTCGTCATTGTATTCTTCATGAAAAACACCAGATTAGACAATAATCGATAATGATTTATTAAAGCTTGTAGAAGTGTGACAAATATGATGCAACATATCGGAGAAACTTACCGCTGTCCACCGTAGATACATTACTTATATGTCTTGCATGAATTCCAGTGTTCTGTATAAACCAAGATACATGGTGGAATTAATGCCGTCAACATGATTATATCATGAGACTTTGCACATAAACAGCTAGCAAGAATTAGGGAGCCAATATGAAGACAATCATACCTCGGAATTACTGAGTTGAGCTGCCATCGTGGATCGATTGCCAGGTTCTTTAGTTCCAACATCATCCAACAAGTTCTCTGGAGATTTTAAAGCAATGCAATTAGCATATCGAGTGACAAAGGGCCACAAATTAACCGGAAAAAGAAAATCATATTACAGGAAACTGAGATCAACCCTGTCAAAATGGAAGGACCGTCGCTAACTGTGTTCGGGACTCACAATCAATTCCAAGGTGTATTAGCATTCTCTTGCTTTTCTCTCATTATTCACAAGATTCACTAGAGCAGTGAGAAAATTGAGAATAAAAATCTTAGACAATGATCCCTACTAAGTGCTTAAGAAATTCTTCTTTCTCTATTGCCAATCATCCAAATTCCAAGACGTTCATAAGTTACTCTACAACTTCACCAATTTATCTTTAACAAAGCATCATTGAATACTACAGTGAAAAAGAATGAATCTACTAATAAATCAAGTAACATCAGCAATAAGCAAATGAGTAACTCACATTCTAGTACGCAAAAATCAAACCTTGTAAAGCCGAAACTGAAACGTTTGCAAACTAGAGAGACTTACCATCATAAGGAGAGGCACAGCGCAAGCAAGCTTTGCGGCCTTCCTTGATCTCATCATCGAAACAAGACTTGCAAATGGGGAAATTACACTCACTGCAAGCTACAAACACTTCCCCGTTAGCAGTAAACCCCACTTGATCACCGCAAGTGTTGCATACAGGAGCACCAGATTGCATCATCCTGAATACACTTCTCCAAACAACCCACCCAATACAAGGACCCCTGTTTGGGTGTCGTTTTTATAAGAAAGACACTAACCAAAGCTAGGGCGTTTCGGAGTTTGTTGTGAAAACAAGGCGATGGCATTTTTTTTTTAATGCTAATAAGAGGGCGGTGGTTGGAGAGTTGAGGTGTTGGTGTCAATGTTTTGCAGGCAAGGAGAGATGAGAAGCAATGTCTCTGTTGCATTCTCCTCTGAAAAGATTTGAAATTTTTGCGGGAAGTTGAAGGAAGGTTTCGGTTGAGCAGGGTACATCTTTAACTGACATTTCTTCTCTATCAAGTCCCCTGTACAGAGGGATAGCAATTTTGCCCACAAATCTGTAGTTACCTGCCTTACAAACCTCTCTACTAAACGGTAATTTTACGGATAATGGATGGTTTTAGTAATATAAATTAAAATGATGCAGATAGCAGGCGAATTTAATTTTTTTTAAAATATATATATCTTGCTAACCCACATAACATTTCTTTATCTTTTAAATTGTGTAATTTTTGACATTTTAATCAAGAAAATATAAGGTAAAATTAACAATAGTTAGACCTAACTAAAAGTTTGATAATGAGCTGATCAGTTAATCAATTGGGCGTGGAAAAGTACTAAATTGTCCAAGCATTGCATGTTGATACTGTTTTGTACAGGTTGCTGTAAAGCTTAGCAGGTACCGAAGTTAATTACTAGCTATTTGCTTTTGGTTTCGTTTGTTTATTATAAGGAGGGATGGTATACTATTGAAAAGGAACTGGATTTTGTGCTAATGTTTAATCTCAATCTAAAATATCGGTAATTTTGTCTCAATCTAATTAAAGTTAAATTAATTCACTTGTGTGTGTGTGTATCCAATAATTTATATTTTTAAGTTGGGCACCCGCAATAAATTTATTGGATGCCAGTGCAAATTTGATAATTGTTCAAATTCGTAATATACGGGTTTTTCAAAGAAAAAGAAAATTTGAATCCTGCTGTGTCCGCAGTGAAGGTTTAGTAATTTAAATTTTTTTGACGGTGCAAGCCGCACCTCACCCTACCCATTGCATCTCTGGTAGACCGAATAAAACGGTGCAACACAGCACAAAACGAAAAACAAAAATAAGTAAAGATAGGGCCTCATTTAAAAATAAAGTAAATTAACATTTTATTAAATTTCCTGTGAAAATATCATTGTTTTGTCAAGGAAGTGTCTCTATTACAGCTTTTCTTGTCTCTATTAACATTTTGTCAATTTTATCTGAATAAATATTGTTCAAACAAAATCTGCCTTCCTTTCGGTGTTCTTCAATTAAATCGCCAGATGCCTAAATGAGGAATGGGGATATCCGAATAGAATTTGTATAATTCACCAAAAAAGAAAAAAAAAAGGTCTGTATCTTTTTAGCTCTCTTTCAAGTAATTACTTAAGGCTCTTTCACTAATAAATTGACACAGAACTTGCAAAAAATTCCAAAATTTGTTAGAGATCAGACACAGATCGGGCGAATCACTAGTTAAGTGATTCGATTATATTAATAATTTCAAGAAACAAAAGATATTCATGGACGTTAATAGACCGAATCATGTTACATGGCAAAGATATATTACTGGACCAACAGCGAGGCTATCTAACACAGTTGGTCAGGGACACCTATGTGCAGTGCAGCCACCTTAAGATCATCGAGGTGTATTTCTCAATAACAGTAAAACTCCAATAAAAGCAATACAGGTTTCTGGGCCATGCACTCCAGGAATATGAATTTTTCAGTCAGATAACGGCGGCTTCGATCTATGAAATTGAATAGACCTTTACCACTTTGGAAGTGTCACAGACAACAAGGTTTTCAGATTCAGTAGGGGTTGTGCAGAGCCAATTAACCTGCCGTAGTGAGAGACAGAAATAAAAACTTAAAAAAAAAAAAAAAATAATAATAATAATAATAATAAAGAAAAATTGACAAGTAAAAAACCCGACCACAAGACTTCCACCAAAGCTTACCTTTTTGTTCAAATTGATGTTCTTAATTAGAAGATCATTGTTGATACTAGTCTGCACCCCCTGAAATCTGGAGCAATCCCAGACCTTTACCAACTTATCATTACCACCTGAGATTAAATACTTTCCCCTCTCCCCAAACATTGAAAATGCCACACAAGAAGCAGCAGCAGTATGGCCACCAACAGAATAATCTAGATGCAGCCTCTTTCCACCACTTTGATCTAGAATTTCCATTTCTGCATCCCGAATATTAACTTTTGATGTGGATTGAGAGCCCTTCAGCGGTTTTGTGGTACTTTTTGACCTACTTATATTAAGTTCTGATTCAATATTGATCACATCAACAACACCATCACCCTTAGCAACGACACATATTTTGTTTGTTTTGTCTAACATATCAGCATCTGGAATTGCTATTGCATGCACAAAAGCAGGGTTATAGCATTGCCCAGCATTACCATTGTTTTCAGGTAAGCCTGCACCAACCAAAACATGTGAATAAAAATCTAAAAGACCAGTAGAAACATAACACCAATTTAAACTCCCTTTTAGTTTTTAGGGCCATCAGGATTGACTTCATGTTAGCACTCCTTACGGTTTAAGATGTATGTTTTTCAAAAACCCACCAAGGGAGAGGCAACACCAACCATACCTTTTAAAAGACATAAAACTTGTGGACATATATCATGAAATATTACAAGGCAAACAAAATTAAGACTCGTATCATACCAAAATTCACAATCTTGTTTGGACGCCCTTTGGAGAAGTCCCACATGACAAGCTTTGAATCCAGACCTCCAGAAATGACTGTCAGGATTACCCAAAAAGGGGAAAAAAAGAAGAAGAAAAAAAACAGACACCAGAGTATTTAAGTTGCATGTTTGATTGATTATGCTGAAGTACAACATGAAAAGTCATCTTCTTAGTGACTTGGTCTAACAGACCCAACTTATAGCAGAATTGTACAAATTTCACACTTAAGCAATACAGTTCCAAACATCAACCAGAACCATAAACTTGAAAAATATTACCTTCCCAAGGTTTCCAGGGTATGAATTGCACACTGCTACAGATCTATGATGCATAGTTAAGGTGACGGAATTATGATTAAAAGCCTACAAGTAAGAGAAATTAAGTAAATAATAACCCCCCCCCCCAAAAAAAAAAAGGCTCTAAACTAATTTCGAGATAGTTTCATACAACATTTATATGAATTTTTCTGGAAGAAAGAAAACTGTCATCACATCAGATACACAGCAGAGATATTTATGAGAAACCAAGCCCATGTTGCATGCTTACAAGGTGCATGTTAAAGGACAACGATAAGGTAAGCTTGTCATATATGAGGTAGGATACACTTGAATGGCCAGCTCTCAGTGATTTATAAAGGCAATGCTGGCGAATATCAATGATCTGCCACATGAATGATTATAAGCAATTATTCAGAAACAAAAGCATTACTGAAAAAATAGAAACATTTTTTTCCCTAGTTTCAGGCAACAGGAAATAAAAGATGCTGTTAAGCATTACGATGTTGAATTCTTTGTAAGAGCCAGTGAGATAGAGAAAAAGAGACATCCAAACCAAAACTAGAAATAACATAACAAACAATATTTGCAGTTATGAATTATCAATAATATGACTGCGAGAAATCTCAATACCTTAACATCACCACCATCATCTGCGCAAGCAAGAAAAGATGACTTAGGGTTGCACACGATCTGCACTTGTCAAACAAGCTTCACTTTAGACAGCTTGCGATGTATCATCACTATTAGATACAACCATCAAGATCTCACAATTTGGGCATATGCTAGAACAATAAGCCAATCAACTCCAATAAAAAGGCAGATAAACACAAAGAGTAACACAGTTCAAAAATCTAACTATATATTATCCACGTTACCTGATTTATCTCCTCTTTGTTATAGTTGTAGCTCTCTAATGGCCTCCACGATGCAGGCTTGAAATGCATGGAGAATGATAGGTTAGTGCAGAAGAGAAACAGGGATTATCGTTGAGGAATTATGCTTAGAACAAAAGAGGGTTACCATATGCACATCAAAAGATTTGACTTCCTTTCCCGAGGAAACGTAGATAATGTCTTCATTCCCTGCATTCGACAATGATCATTAACAAGAAATATGAGTCAGCAGCTTTCAGAAGTTGCATACAATCATTCAAGTCTAAACATTTGCAACTAGCTCTTTTATGCTCGTTAGAGATTCAAGTGCTAACTAACTAGGTGCCTTTCTAGGAAGTAGTCTCAAGTGCTTTTCAAAAAGAAAGGTGCTTTTACTCAAACAAACACACACACACACACAATAAAGAAACACTCGCAAGGTACAGTAAGATACAAAAGTCGCTAACAGAGCAAAGCCAAAGTATTGAAGAAAATCACCTGACTTGAAACAAAGTGAAGTAACAGGTCCATTTCCAACATCAGTGACAAGCTGCACGTCTTTGCTTCTCAAATCAAACCAGCAAATGCAACCATCCTATTTTTCATTAATTAATGAACCAATTAATATGAGTTCATTATTATAGTAAATAGAAATCGAAACCGGAAAGTTCGATGAATATAAACTAGTACCTCCCCAGAAGAGGCAACAAAGCCAGGGCGGTCACGTGAGGCTATGCAACACGTGGCAGTGGCCTTGTGACCTCTCAACCGTCGTGGCTTCGCCTCTGCGTCGGTCATACTCGTACCGACCCGTCGGCCCTCCCAAAGGCTTGTCGGTCGGGGCAGTGTTGTTCTTCTGTTTTCTTATTGGGTTTGGGCCTCGTTTCCTCAGCCTCCGTAGCCCAAGTGTTGATGATTCAGGCCATAAGCCCATAACTAAAACTTGCTTCGGTTTAAAAGAATCATTAAAGCAACGTCGCCCGACTGATGGTGTTGATTAAGTTTCATTGGATCTAGTAGGAATCACAAAATCTTTCATGGGTAATTTCGATTAACAATAACTATAATATTTATGGATATTGGGTTTGGGTTGGATGAGGAAGGGAGTACAAAATCAAGCCACATCTCAACAAACATTTAGAGTTTGGAATTATGTATTAGTGTGTACTAGGAAATTGGGGAATAGGATGAGAATAGGTAAATTGGTCCTGACTTGAGGATTTTACATACTAAATTTATTAAAAAAATTGAATGGGGAATGAGGGCTAAATTTTTAATTTGGTGAAGAATGGAGGAGAATTTAGTCCGCTCCAATGTCGTCCCTATATCAATCCTATAGGAAATAAGTACACATGTATTATATAAGAAAAATAAGGGTAATTACTCAAAGTGGTCTCCAAATACGAGAAATACCTAGGGCTTCCCTCATTGATCGGTAGAAATGATGAGTTTTTTTAACGATGTTAAACTTAAGGTGCTGTATAAAATTTCAAGCTGGAATCATAAGATGTTTTCAAGTGGGGGTAGAAAAGTCTTTATCAAAGCAGCAGCTCAAGCAATCCCACCTTATGCAATGAGCATTTTTAAGCTTCCAAGGGGTTTGTGTGATGGCATTTAAAGGGCTATAGTGAGATTTTGGTGGGGATTAAAAGATTATAAGTAGGACATTCATTGGACAAGGTGGGAAAAGCTCAGCCACGCAAAAAGTAGGGGTGGGATGGGGTTCAGAGATTTTACTTGTTTTAATCAAGCTCTCGTGGCCAAACAATGGTGGAGGCTTCTTCAGTTTCCTAGTTCTCTAGTCTCAAAAGTTTTGCAGGCTCGGTATTACAGAAGCTTCAGCTTCCTAAGTGCAAGTGTAGGCTCCAATCCGTCATTCATTTGGAGGAGTATCTTATGGGGCAGAGAAGTAATTAAAAGAGGCTTTAGATGGCGTGTAGGCGATGGCAGAAAGATCTCAGTGTACAAAGATAACTGGTTGCCAATGGCAGATACCTTCAAGCCGTTTTCTCCTCTAATTTTGCTTGAGGACTCAGTTGTGGTAGACTTGATAAATGAGGAAAAACTGTGGAATGAAGGAAAGTTAAACCATCACTTCATGCAGGATGATATAGCCGTGATCCTTAAGATTCCATTACCAAAAGATCTGGTCGATGATGAACCTATGTGGCACTTTGACAAAAGGGGGGAATACTCAGTAAAAAGTGGGTATCAGCTTGCACTCAAAATCAAGTTTCCAGAAGCTTCCAATAGCTAACAGATCAGCATAAACCATTGGAATGTTCTTTGGACTCTTGAGCTGCCTGAAAAACTCAAAATCTTCATGTGGAGAGCTGTAAAAGATCTCTTACCCACTGTAGAAAAACTATGGAAAATGAAAATGCTATAGGAACCAATATGTCAAAGGTGCAAGAGGAGAGCTGAAACTATCATTCATGCTCTTTTGGACTGTAAAGCAGCAAAAAAAGTATGGTCCCAAGGCCTATCCCCCCCCCCCCCCAAATTTTAATGTTCAATCTTGGGACATGCTCAGTATATTCCAAGATTTGGCTAGAAGACTAACCAAAACTGAGCTTGAACTTTAGGTAGCTTATTGCTGGGTAGTGTGGTTCTCAAGAAACAAGTTCATTTTTTAAGATAAAATGATGGAGCCAGGGGTTGCAGCAGCAAAAGCTGAATCAATCTTGGCTGCTTACCAGAGAGTAAAGGCACCAGACAACTCTCACATTGATAATTCCACAAAGGAGAAGCTGCAACATTGGTCCCCTCCTCCTGAAAACTGCCTTAAGGTCAATGTGGATGCAGTCATAAATAGCAATGATCAAATGGTAGGGCTGGGAGCTGTGATAAGAAATTCAGAGGCCAAGGTGGTTGCTGCTGGGGTTCAACAGACCTACATAAAAGGGGGTGTTAGTTATGTAGAGGCTGAGGTTGTTCAATGGGGTATCCAGGTGTCAAGAAAAGCAAACATAACCTCGCTGATTGTAGAAACTGACTACTTGGAGGTGGTAGAGTTGATAAACAACACAAAGAGTAGCATAACATAAATCTTCTGGGTAATTGCTGAGATTCAAAAGCAGAGCAAAAAATTTTAGAAATGTACAATCCAATATGTTCTCAGGAACTGTAATGCTCATGCCCATAATTTAGCCAAATTTTACTTAGGGGGAAAAACTAGTGCTGTCTGGTTAGACTCAATACCAGCATAAATTCAATATGTATTTAATGTGTTGTGAAGCAATGAAAGGTTTACTTTCCATTCAAAAAATAAGGGTAATTACTCTTTTTCTACATTAAGTAAAATAACAACCATGTGCAACAAGTATGGTACCCTAACACTTTACAGCTAAAGAATTATAAAATATTAAGTTTTACTACCTTTTTTTTTGTTGTTAAGACTATTGGTTGACAATTTGTTCACCTTTAAAATATTAATTTTACCCTTGCTTTGAAAAATGCAAATCATATTAATGAGTTTATAAAATATCAATACAAGGACACTTTTGCCCCTATTATATTAGCATGGTGTCAACAGTTAACTAACAATAACAATGGAAAGTAATAAAATGTAAGGTTTTGTAATTATTTAGTATTAAAGTTTTAGAGATGATACTTGTTGTACTCAAATGTTATTTTTCAATAAGTTAATTTGTAAAAAGATAGTAATCTTAAAAATAATTATATATGTTTATAAGAAATAAACATAAATTTTTTTTTTTTTTGAGTGAAACTAGATGAAAAGAGATAAATTTACTTAACTTAAAAGTACACTAGTTAGGGGAATGTAATGAATCTTACTTCTCAATAGACAAAGCACTGACTGAAAAATCCTATGACAAATGGTCAAAAAGAGGAAAAAAAATGCATGACAAGAACACTAATTGAAGTAATACAAGGCACATTCAAATTAAAGATTCTACAACAGAAATATCGAATAAAATTCTTAAGAAACCACTTTCTTTTTCACCGGGAACTGGTTTCTTAATTCATACGCATTCAGTTGCTTGTGAATATTGTTGATGAAGTATTGTCAATTTATTTTATTCCCTCTACGAAAATGAAAATCAATTTCGTTGGCATAAGGATCAATTAACATATGGATTCGTCTTTCAAAAAGAAAGTAAACACATAGATTCCAAAGTAGGAAACAAATGAGTAAAGCATATATACTAGACGCCAAAAATCTTGACTTGATCGTCCCTCTTTTCAACTAATATAGATCGTATAATATAATGTAACATAATATCTACCCAGAGCTTTTAGAACCAAGAAGGTCAAAAAGTAGAAATTACAGTGCTTGCATGTGAACCAAGATTTTGGACTAACATAAGTTGGCAGGACATGTAAAAGCTTGTTTTGAGTAGTGACAATACAGTGTCGTATCTTTTGAACTCTAGCAACAATTTTTCTCCAAATTAGAAGAGCATTGCAGCAGGTGATGCCTGATGCAGAGAGCTCTTGCAGTTAACAATGGCATATGATAAATTTTGGCACCTCTCTGTCCGAGGAAATTAAAAAGTGGATGAGATCTCTGATAAAAGTTTAAATTACCCACGTAAGTAAAAGTAAATTTCTCAATGGTGTGTGTGAAAAGTTCATATTTTTGGGACCGTAGCGATCGAAGACAGAACTGTCTTGAAAGAGATGCATCAAATGAATTTCAAAGTGAATCCGTGAATGGGAATGGGGTTGATAACCAGCTCGTACAAAAAAGGCCAAAAGTTAACTCTGTAAGAGTACAATAAAGCTTTTTATCAAGGTTTGATCAGAATTCTGGTTTAATTTAAGTGGCTTGCTGTTGTTAATCAGTTATGTGACTGAGATGCTTGCTGAGAAATAATCAAAATTCTTATGATTTACTTAATTGTCACGTTAATTAATAGTTGAATGTACGTGAAAAACATATTTATTGTATATGTATTAGACTACTAGCTATTTGATACTTTGTCTAATTACCTCGTCGAGAAGCTCCTTTGATGACCAAGCAAATAGTTTGCACTAATAATTCAAGAAGTTTAAAATGTGTATGTACTGGCATGATTAAGAAACTTCTAGGCAGTTTCGAGAACATTGTCAGCCAGAATTCTAGTGAAATGATACATAAAACTGCAGAAGGATTCAAAGTTAAAAATTAAATATTCTTAAAACAAAGAACATCTGGGCCTCTTGAAAAATTCATTCTTGTGTAGAAAGAAAATACAATAAGCATGAGGGCTTTAATAGAGTAGAACAGATTTGCTAGCTTATGACCGATCTCTCAAAGTGCAATAATGCGAGAAATGTATAAAATAATTGTTTATTTTCCCGAATTCAACTAGCTTAGGTTTCTGGGCATAATTTCTAAGTACCAATATTTTATACTTGACATCAAGATCAAGCTAAAATTTTTAGATTTTTAAAGCCTTGGTTATCTCCATTATTTCAGAACACTAGTTTTCGTTATCGTAACCATTACACCATGACAGCACGGCATCAAAATATTTCAAATTGTAGAGAAAAACAATAGAGGAGGTGAAAGAAAGTTAACGAAGTTGATTAATCATTCGTAATTCATTAGAGTTGATTAAAACCTACTACAGATCATGATTAATGTCATGGCATCTCACGAAAACTAAACCCAGCTAAAGAGACAACATTTAGACGACAAATTAGAGTTAATTTTTGGAAAACTTCCTATAGCTAATTCAGCTTCTTAGTTGATCACGGGGACCCGCATCACAACGTATGCATCGAATCGATCATCTATCTGACCGTACAGGCAACAGCATAAGCCCATGACTTGAGATGTTCTTTCATGGCCATGTTATCATCCAGTGGAGGCATCTTCATTTTCATACAAAGATGATATTCACTTCCAAGAACTTGGTTATGCTGCCGGCTCGTCGTCTCTTCGTCATCATCAAAAAACCCAAAATCTAACTCCGAATGATGATCAAGCTCTCCAAGAATCTTTCTTAAGCTTCTTCTTTTTCTTCTTCTTCTTCTTCTTCTTCTGCTTCTACCACTGGCACTGGTACTAGAACTAGTACTAGTCTTCCTCCTCTCTTCTGCTGGCTTTGCAAATTCCTCCATCTCCTTGCCGACGAATTCTCCGTATCTTGGAACCAAATTCTCTGCACTTGGAGACTCCTTTCCCTCTTCAACTTGGTTCACAGGCTTTGATGCTGCTTCTTTGACTGCATCCTCACCAACTGCATGAGAAGATTGCTCAGTTCTTGAGGAAGAAACAACAATATTAGAGTAGAACCAAAGAGAGTCTAAGCTGTCTATGATATCTGAACAATCCATGAGAGATAAAAACCGGAGAGAAGCATGAGTAGAAAAAACAGAAACACACTACTCCAGAGTCTAGATTGGACTGTGTAAGAATTACGTTATTTATAAAATAAGAAGAGAGACAAAGAGAAAAGGCTTTGTATTTTGCAACAGTTTTTTTGTGGACGGACTCTATTTCTATTGACAGGAGAAATATTAGCACAATTTTCTCCTCCTTTTGTTTTCCAATTGACCAAAGTTAACCTCTTTATTTTGTTAGATTCCGAATTGCATCGGAGGGTATTTTGGTCTTCATGGAAAGGCCAGGAGCATAGTCATTAGTCAGGGGACGGCGTGAGAACTGGCCACTGAAGTCGTAATTGGTAATGAATTACTTTGGGGAGAGAAATAACAGGTTACCCAACGGTCGACAAAAACGTGGAAAGTGATAATAATTCTGTGTCTTTTATTTTTGAATTCTGCGGGCGGGGCTCCGATGATTATAGAAAACAAGAAAATCATGGGTTTGCAGCGCAAACGAACTTCATGAGGGAAATTGTTAATAGCCATTAGCTAGCTTTAATTACTATGTTTGTTTCAACCTATGCATATGTATTAATCATTGGTGAGTTCAGAGGCATTTATTCATAACTAATCTATGACAGTCAAAAAATTGGCTTGAATTTCGCTTCCATGCATACATAATTTATGCTATATGGTATAAAAAAAGTATAAACTTCAAGTGCAGTGGTCGACCTTTCTAGAGTGTCGGCAAATAATGTCCCTGTATTCTCTTTGTATAAATTTAATTGACTTCGTTTATAATAACATAATTCTTTGGTTACTTCTGCTCCCCATTTACAATGTGATAGGTCAATACGTTTTATATCCACACACACACTGTTGTCTTATTAATATTGATCATTGAATATTTCTGTAGTTAACAGTAAAACAATTTATTTCCATGACCACCTATTTTCATAGCTTAACTGTTCATAGTTCACATATCCATGTGAGCCAGCCATTGTGTGTTTTCTTTTGTCTATGTTTTACCCTGTGCTTTCATTCCACCGGTTAAAAGTATGGGTCCAGCTATCCTGCCTACGTGGTTACTGCTAACCCCACTATTTTGTCATTTTCTGAATTTTGCCGCTAGATTGGAAGCACCACAATCCAACAGATGTAAATGCACAGGGGTACCGCACCCGAATCTGCGTCTCGTCTGCAAAGCGCATCGCACACGCCCCATCACCAATGCCAATGAGATCGATAGAGCATGCGACGCCCTCCGCCATATCACGAGTTATATTACTCCTCTCAAAAAAATTGTTTGGTGTCTCCTTTCGCTCATATGTGTGAATGAGAAAGAAAATTTGAGAGTAAACCTCTATTAAAGAATTTTTTTTTTTTATTTAGTGTATTAAATCATCTAATATCCGAAAACTACATTAGACCCCGACTAATTTATATTCGAGTTGGGTATAACTATTAGGGCGGCAAAGCCAAGTTTTCTCAATAAGTGTTTAACGCAACTGCATTCCCAAGCCTCGAACTGAGAAACTTCGTTAAATTAAAACAGTCTCATACCAGCTGATCTATGCACTTGTTGGTTAACCGAGGACCTTGTCATTTTCTCCCTTTTTTATTCTAATACGTTAAACATTTATATTAGCGAGATTTTTGGAAGGACAAGTAATTAAATTTCCTCACTGAACCATCTTATTGCAACAAATTACCTCGTTCTATTTTTCATAAATTTATAATCATTTCCAACATTTTCTTTACCCTTTAGTTGTTTCCAATGGTTTGCAGTAATCCACACAATTGTCGCATCAATTTTCCTTCTAGTTGTTACCAAGAATTAACCTTTTAGTAGTACATATTCCATTATTCTCACAACTGTTTGTCTAGAGAGTTCACCCGCTAATTACCTATTTGCAGGTCAGAAAGTGGCTACTTATGGCTTTTTGTTGGAAATAACATTTCGACAGATCTCGAGAGAATAATTCTACTTTAACTAAAGAACACAGCCTTGATTTACTTTATCATTAACAATTCAGATTCTTAGATTTGTGAATTAATTGCAACGAAACCAAGCTAGATGATTCAGTTTACTTTTATTTATGATTACAAAGGATGAAATTTTTTACAAAAACATCTTGTCAAAAAAATCAAAACTGTAAATTACGAAACTTCATCATCTAACTGCAGACAATGCAACAGTATGAGCCCACCATCTGAGATTATCTTTAATGTCCATTTCATTATTCAAAGCAGAAATTTTCCAATTAATCAATAATGAATTCTCTTTCCTTGTGGTATCCATAATCTCCCAAGCTTCAGAGAGATAAGGCCTTGAAACAGGAGAATTATCAACTGTGTCATCTTTCTTCCCCAGTCTCTGCAAGCCAGGAACAATCTCAACCAATCTTGAATCTTTATTATCTTCCTCTGTGAAAACAAATCCAAGATCCATAAACCCTTTTAGCTCTTCAAATTCCAAGTCTGACAAGCTCTTGCTCTCACTATTCTTCTTCCTTCTCCTTGTTGAAGCAACATGTACCCCTTTTTTCTTGGAAACAAATTCTTGAACATGATAATGAGCTTGAGCTTGTTTTGTCTCTCCAACTTCTTCCGTAACTGTAACTTCTTTGCCTGACAAAATTGTTTGAAGCTTTGGTGGAGAAAGAACCGAGTCTGGAGAGAAAGAAAAAGAATTGTTGAAGCTTGTTTCAGAGCTCAATTGCGCACTCATGGACCTTTTATGGCTTGTAGGGACCCGCAAGAACTCTGCTTTTGATGGCTTTTCTTCATTTTGGTTATCTCGGCTTGCTTCAATTTTTGAACAAATTGATGATCTTGATTGCTTTTTCAAGATTTCCATCTCAAACCAGCATGTATCAAATAGCTTCAGTATTCTCTCGGAGTCCATGTCAATGGCGGCTTTGCAGAGAAAACTAGAATCTGTAATTTGTGTATGAGATGACCTCTGAACATTCAGGCTTAATATATAAGACTAGACTAATGACAAAATACCCCTCAGGTTGCGAGTTTATTACCCCACCACCCCCCCCCCCCCCCAAAAAAAAAAAAAACAACTCACGTTTTCCATAGGTTCAGTTTGTAATTAATTAAACATTGATTTGGTCTTTGTTTTACTTTTATTCCCCCACGACTCCGAGTAAGTTTGCTTTTCCTGGAAAGTAAAGTGATTGGAACGTGTGTGGGTGTGTAAGTATATGATGTGTCGTCCAAAAACGAAAAAGTATGATGTGGCTTTAAGTAGAAGCAAAGAGATATATTATTGCGCATTTGCGTGTGGTGAAACATGGAGGAGCACTGCTGTTGATGTCACTGGAAAAATCCAACCCACATGAATATTATGATGATGATGATCATACAGGATTATGATTGATGATTGCACATCTTGTCTGAAAAAGTTTACATATTTTGGTGGTCACATCGTCATCTCTCGATCGAATTGCTGTTAGATGAGTGCCCATTAATTCAACAATCATGCACCAATAAACATTGCAATAATTGTTTTCTTGCTTAAAGTTTACACTTGAGTCACTATTAATATAAAATGCATATATAACCATTGTTCACACGTCACTGTGCTTTTGTTGCATTCACTTTCTCAGCGAAGGAAAAATTATGGAATATCATAGTTTTTTTCTTAAATAAATAAATAAGAAAATTAAACATAATTTTAATATATTTCAGTCGATACTCATATAGTTTCCATTCGACAAAACATTCTCTTTGCATGTCTATGAAAAAGTTTTTATTCTTATGCCCATTGTAAAAATACATTTTCATATAATAAAATTGTAAGGATATTATTTTTTTAATTTACCCAAAAAAAAGGTATCAAATAATTCATCCATTATGATAGATTTATATTTTGGTTTGATTTTGGTTCAGTTTAAAAAATTTATGTGAGCTTCACTTTGAGAAGTGATTTTGTGAATGATGGCCGGCTGTCTCTCTTTAGGACAATTTTTTTAGTGACAAACTAAGATGAGACAATATTGAAAGTAAAGAAAATAATCGTTAGAGGTGACACTGACAATGGTCGATAATGATGCTCCAATGGTCAAGTTAGGTACGAGTTGGAGAAGATGAAGGGTTTCAAAGAAACACTTGAACAAGAGAAAATTTAAGTGTGGTGGGAGTGACAAATCTTACATTTCTTGTGGGACTAACTGGAACTTATAAAATGAGTTTCCTTAAAGACATCTTTATGTCTTTTGGATAACCGGAGAACAATATTTAGCTTTTTCCTCCTTAGTTGGGGGTTGTGGAGTAATTTAATTGTTCATATTGAGTCATTTCTCTTTTAGGCTATTTGTAGTGGACACTATCCCTGCGGATTGTCTCTGCTGACAATATATCTCTAAGTCCGTTGGTTTATTTCAAATGAGTCAATTGGGTTGAAAATACTGCTAATTTCATAAATAATTATTCAAGTTGTTGATCAATTAGTTTCCTTTCTTATTTTCAGTGCACGTGACTGTTAGAGAGATATTTTGCAATAATCCTAATAGGGACCGTACGATACTGATGCATAGTAATTTTGGGAAAGGATTTGTCTCCGTCTTAATGGTCCTCTGTTGAAATGTGATAACTTTAAATTATTTTGAGAAATATTTTCTGCACTTGTTGTTAACGTATGTAGCTCATATTGTTTTCTTATGATCTTCTCATTTCACCCTTTTCCTTTCAATTTCTTCTTCACACTTTGCAAGGACATATTGGGTATGAAAATTACTGTACACGTGTCACAATCCAATTATATGACCCAAATTTTGCCTCCAACCATGCGAACAGGGAAATCTTATTATTTGCTACTAGAAATTGAAACAAGTAATTTTTTATTACATGTCATTTCAAAGTCAACTGTCAAAACAATAATTTTCAAATTGTAGGGGTATTATGGTGAAAAAAGTCACTAAATTGAGTTAATATGCCGATTCAGATTCTAAATTCGAATCATTTGATGCCAACTTATGGGTTAGGTATAAGAGCTGAAGTCAAACCCATAATAAAACGTTGAATTGAAAACGTCCATATCTGCTTAACTTAGTCATCACGCGTTTTATTGGCTCCCCACGTGGGAAGATACACTGCCAATAGCTACTCGCCACATCGAAAGAAAAACATTAGCCTTCTTCAAGCAGCTGCAGTGAGTTCACACAAGACTTTCACTTTCTTTTACTGCTGTTGGGGTCATTGATATCTTATCTTTAATGAATGTGCAACGACACAAAAAAAAAAAAAAAAAGTGATCAATGTGGAAAATGGCAAAAATAATAAAGAAGACGAAAGTAATACATGTCGTTTGCTCTTGATCTCATTAAAGTCGTTCACTCCAACGACAATTTGGTTTGGACCGGAGAACACGTAATTTGAATATTTGGTCGTACAATAATATCATGATACTCTTCTTGCAGTGCATTTGTATGTCAGAGGAACCAGAACTAGATTTTGGTTTGGTAGGGGCCTGGGCATAATTTTAAATTTACAAACTTCTAAGAGAGTCATTGTACAAAACGGTAAAACGGTAAATCTTTTATGATGCGTTTACTTTTAAAATTATAAAATTAAAATAATTTATATTTACTTATTAAAATAAAAAAAAAGAAATTGGATTCATTTACGCAGGCCCTACACCAGATTGGGAAACAACAATGGGAGTCTGATTCTAAGGAGGGTTGTGAATCAGACTCTCATTTTCAAAACTATTCATTTTATCCCTTTTAAATTTTTATAACTCTTAAATTACTCTTAATTATATTTTTTATATTTACATTTTGGTCCCCATAAATTTTATGAAAATACCTAAAAGCTTTTAGTTTTGTATTATTTGTAAATAAGTCCTCCATTATTTATTTATTATTATTATTGTCATTATTATTATATTAATATTGTTATTATTAAAATTTATTATTTAATTATTTTTTTGTCATTATTTTTAGTTTTATTTATTATAATAGATACAAATAATACTAAGTACAACACTTAATAATAGACATTTTAGTAACTTGTAACAATTTATTTTAATGTCAAGATAAAGTAAGCACGTTAATAAAATTACGGCTCATTCTAATTTCGATTCAAATAACTTGAGTAAACAATTTATTCTGATTCCCATTCTTTATCCTGATTCCAGCCCATTTTGATTTTATCCTATTCTAATTACCGATTAGTAAACGCAGTATAAGAAGACTCAAATAATTAGTTTTACCAAATAATGCACTCAATTTTAGTTACCTCACAATATTTTCTGCATTTTTTAGGCCTCAACATAGTTGATAGTTCCGTTCCTGTTTAGGATGATAATGATTATTTAAATATTTGTTAGTTCCTTTTATTGAGGATGACAATGATTATTTAAATATATATTTATGTATTCTCCTGTAGGGATGGAAAATGCCAGTTGCCACATGTGTTTCATGTCTCAATTAATAAAACAGTTTATGCTTTTAGAATTTTACAATTTAGGTGGGACTAATGCTTTCCTTACTTGAACATTAATTGAGTCTTAAAAAATAAACTAATATGTTTAATCTTATATTTATTATTTTACTGAACTCAAGTATCTGTTAATATTCAAAAAAAAAAAACTCAAATATTTCTTAGTAATAAATATAGTGTGGATGCTTATTGTTCAACCGACAAAACTCTTTTAGATGGTAAATTACATTTGAACTTTGAATTAGTTTCGGAGATAGCAAATGAATTGAATTTTCATCATATGCAATATTTATTTGAAGCAAAGATGAAGGAGTGGTGGGACAGAGGAGGGGAGGAAAACTGAAGCCCAACGATAGTCCATATAAGGAAAACACTAACTAAGAACTTTCATATTACTTCTGAACAGATATGTCCCTTTGGGATGTTTGATCTTTAATATCAATAAATTCATAAATTGGGAAAAAAAGGTAACTTATAACTTTGGATCCATGTTAATTTATATAATGAAAATTATCAACCATGTTTGTGGGGGGATTTGTTACCCTTTCATGGAGGGGTATCACTGATAATTATTAGATTACTTTGGCTTATCTTTTTCTTTGATTTTTTTTTTTGGCTCTTTCTTTTTTAGGGTATTTTATAAGACTTTTTTTTTAACTTATGGATTTTAAAGAATAAGGCGCATTACGTCTCCCTAGGTGCTAAAATTCTCTCTCTCTCTCTCTCTCTCTATATATATATATATAGAGAGAGAGAGAGAGGATATATTTATAGAGAGAGAGAGGGGATAGTGATCCAATCTACGAGTCCCAGATTGCATCACTATCCTTGAATTCAACGGCCCTGGGTGGCTTCTTTTTTCTTTTTTGTTTTGTTGGCTGCACATGACAGGTTTTGGATTTAGCCTTTGTCCCAATCTCGTATTGAAACATTTTCCTATATATATAGCCCTTCTTTAGGGGGCGTCCTCTCTTTTTTTTCATGCAGAAATATTTTTATATCATGGGGTTTAAATCACACAGTTTTATAATTCTTTCAAATATAACTAAATCGTATATTTAAGAATATCTCTACATTTAAAAAAAATGAGAGCGCCTGCACTTTGTTGCAAAAGAAAAGTAATTAAGGAACTAAAGCCTAGTAAAAGGCTGACAAAACACATCCAAAACGATGTTGCCAGTGCTATGGACTTTTGCTTGAGTAGATCCAAAATGATGAATGGGATTGTGGCACTACACTCACCGCCAATGCGAAAGGATGCCACCGAAAAGAATGGAATGCTACTTCGCTCTTCTAGATGCGTCGTTTTGGGTGTGTTTAAAAAAATAAGATTTAAACTCACCCAAAACGACATTGTTTTAGGTGTTTTTTTTATCAGCCGTTTCACATATTAGTGCTCAATGCAAAAATGTATTCTAATCCTTCTCTACAAAACAGTAAGTCAAAAACACGAACCAGCGAATAAATACAATATTATTTGCAATGAAATTTTGGAATATGTACCACTACTTAAGAAATAAAAGTTGGACGCTACTACTATGGCGAAAAATTATGGTATTATGCTAGATTGTTGGTTGAAGTTGATCTCCCGAGAACTACGCCTGAAAAAATAAAAATGTAACGTTATATTTTGATGAAAATAGTAAATGTTGACGCAGATGTGTGTACGAGCATATATTGCACAAACTAGCTATATCTAGGGCATAATTTTATTTGTTACCTTTTAATTTGTTGATGGCTAGCTAGAAATATTAGGATGATTGCACAGATGAATTGCCGGGCAAATCTCCTTTGGCAGTGAGCTAGGTTGCTCCTCCCTGCAGCCAACTGCCAATAGAGAATTGCCCAGTAATGCATCTAAACACTTGATTCATTTGATGGACTCAAACTCAAATTTTTCTCTCTCGATGAAGAGTGTTAAATCTCCAGACGTATATATAGGCGAAGAGAAAACTCTGGTATTTTTCATGCAAACAGGATATCCGAAGCACATACTCTCTACGTATTTCAGCATTTGGTAAGTAGCTTAGAAAAAAAGGCTAAAGCTAAAGTGGTCCATAATTTAGCTTTGATTCGCATAGCGTCAGCTTCAGCTTCAGCTACTTGATCCACGTACTAGGTTGATTAAGGGTTCCCAGCATTCCCTTCTTACAGAAAAAATATAACGGCATCATCGTTCTATCCCAGGAATTATTCTCTGCAACACGTCCTTATCTGGGGTTGAAAGAATTTCTGCACTCAAACCTTGTAGGTATTATAGTTGCTTCATTATTAAATGCAAAAATTGTACATTAAATACGCCTCATATATGAGTTAAAATTTACCTTAAGTACTATTGTTGGGTCATCACTTGTAAACTTAAGTTTTTGGGTTAAACTAGTTTCACTAACATGGTATCAGAGACAAGTTCTCAAGTTTTGATCACCTTATAACATACAAACTATTTCGATTGTATCTTCAATGTTCTTAGTTCACTTTTAGACTCTTTTCTTTTAGTTCATTTATGAATTTTTGTCTTAAGTCTTAATTCATATTTTAGGTGAACAAAAGTATTAAGACTTGTTTTAAATTTCACTTTTAGACTCGTCTTTTGGTCCATTTATTAATTTTGTCTTAAATCTTAATTCATATTTTAGGTGAACAGAACTATTAAGACTTGTTTTAAATATTATTATTGAATTCTCACCTATGAATTTAAGTTTTTTTTTTAATCAAACAATTTCTCTAACAATAAGGCGCTTAACATATTCTAAAGAATCATATGTGATTGATTACTTGTCAGCTGGACGTAAAAAAGTCCCCTTTTCAATCCCTATTTCGAATTTCAATAATCAGATCAATTACTCTATTAGGGGGAACAAAAAGAAAACGAAAATTTCCAAACAGCGAGAGACAATATTTAAAATATGTATGCGGCCATTCGCGGACAAGGGTGCTTAATTTTAATGGCCTTAAAAGATATATAAGTAAGAGTGGGTTGACTTGGGTGTTTATAAAAAATGCAACAGGGGAATGGACAGGATACAATATTCGACTTCTTTGTAGGCATAATAAACTTGATAGTCGATAAAATGTTCATATATTTTCGCTGCATAAATGAAGATGTTAACTGATCAGAATTCGGTGATTGAGTAAAGGACTGCTGATGATGAAGTTTTGGGTTGGGACCATGAACCCTTAAGAAAAAGAACATGGGAGTTATCTACAGGAATTGTACTGGCATATCCTATCACTTTGTTCATGGCATATCCAAGTGCAGGTGCGAATATTGTGGTATAAAAAGGCTTAACTGTGAATGCTGTGAGGACTCAGGTGGCTTGGCTGGTAGATCGAAGAATTTGTTCCATCAATACAAAGTGACAATGTGGTTGAGGAATAACAGTGCAGTCCTCCTTTGGCGTGCAGATTGCAAAGAGATAATGCATATTATTTCATTCATTTGCATCCTTCTGTTTGCCAAAGGAGAATTGCCCTGCCATTCACTCTCGCAGCTAGTTGTAATTGTTGCAAGATTCCAGCAGCCTCATTCAATTTGTTTGCCAAATTAATGTAACAAACGATTTCATCATTTACCATTCTGAGTTCAATATGCATTTTGAATGTCTCAAAATTCTCTTGCTATATATACACACGCACACGCGCGCGCATGATAACAGCTTATTTGCGCTCAACTCAGGGGCCGGGCACCCGGGTCCCAGGAAAGATATCTAGATAAGCTAATTTCTATCAATAGTTCGATCACGTTACGTTGTTGCCCCTTTTAGTTTGTATTTTTAATGTTATGGCTTCTCAGGTCTTTTAATTTGTTTCTCCATTATGGCCCTTTACTCCAAAATGGTGGCTTGGTTCCGCCAAACAAGAGTGTCAATCGAAAATGCCATCGTGGAAGCTGCTAGTTCAAGACGATTGCCAAATCAGAGACATGTATATTGTACGTGTTGGCAAATGATAATGATTGGCTGTATACAGTTATATTTTCCAATTTAAATATTGCATCCGTTTCTCAGTTTTTTACAATCTCAGTCTTTGTTTTTCCGATTATAATTGAATTAATTAGAAGCCGAATTAATTTGAAACTTGTTTTCAGATTTCATGCATTCATCTTGTCTGGTTCTAAAAGGTTGGAATGCACTAGAGTAAAAGCTTCGTCATGTGTATTTGTCATGCACCGCTTGGAAAAAAAAAAAGAGAGAGCCAAACGTGGCTGATTTCAAAAGCAACAGCCAGCTGCCTGCTTCACCACTTCTCCACATGCCAAGTTTACTCCTTGCTTGCCACATGCATATTTGACCTGCATGCTTCACTTGTGAGTTGGTGGTCATGTATATATAATTGAAAATAATTGAAAGCAGCTCTTATTTATGCTTCCATTTCCGAAGTGAAATCAAAACCGAGAGAAGAAAAGAAGAAAAACCGAGAGAAAAGAGAAGAGAAAAGAGAAGGACAAAGAAATAGAAAGAAGCTGAGTGTGAGAAATAAAGTGGAATTAAGAGGAAATAATACGAAAATTAGAATTGGATAGTTAGATTAAATTTAATTGAACTAGTGGGTAATAAATTTTTGAAATTTGAGCAATTATGTTACAGTTTGCATGATACGTAGAAGTTATTATATCAGTTCTAACAGTTAATTTTCGAACCATGTATTTTAGGAGGAACTCGAGAATCCAGGAACCTACAAGAGCCCCAACGAACCCCAGAGTGAAATATGATATGTGAGTGGATACTATTATTACTATTATGTATTCCATGAAGCATTTATGTTTGATAATATGATTTAATATCATGATATGATTACATGTACGCATATTATATATTTGATTGAGTCATGAGATGTGATTACCAGTTGCCATATATGTACCATTCCCTGTAACTTTGCGCATCTGTATTAAGAGTTAGGTTACTCTATCCGAGCAATGTAGCTAAATTCTGCCGGGTATTGAGAGTTTTTTTCCCCGCTCTACTCGTGCGATGATGATCCCGACGAGTATTGAGAGTTATTTCCCCTGGGTACTATTTAGTGCAGTTTCTAATGTATGTATGTATGAATTCCATGTTTGCTGATGTATTATATTCAATGTGGAGTTATGTCACATAATTATGCATAAGCACTAGTACACTATATTATTATTATTATTATTATTATTATTATTATTATTTTAATATATATAATTGCATCCACTCACTGAGCGCAAGCTCACTATTTTCTATTTACCCATTTTCTCCTAGGATTCCGCAGGATTTCGTGCAGATAAGTTCTAGTTAATTGAGGTTAGGCCACGAGACGCATTGCTGCATGTCTTGCATTTTGAGCACGTTTATGTTGCTTATGTTTTATATGTAAATATACATGTAATGTCAGTATGTACAATGAAACATAAGCTATGCAAGTTTTGAATTCATATATGGTTTAAAAAAAGGCACAGAGGTGGTTATGTGTTTATAGGAAATGCCATATTTTATACATATTTTCATGAATTAAATCTGTGCCACAAGTTTTAGTTATTGGTCTGCACGATTCGCCTCAAATCAGACATGTAGGTCGGGGCAGGTCGTGTCAGTATTTCTATGATAGATTTTATTTTCATTTTGTAATTAGATCTATATTATCATCGTAACTAGACACACATATATAAAATCATTCTTAGGTGTGGATGTCTGCATTTTTCTTAATGTGGACACATTTTTAAACTGTGCGATTTAAATGAGTTAGTTATTAAATAAACTATAAAACCATATGGTTTAAAAGAGTTTTAAAAAAAAAGCTCACTTTTCCTCCCCATTCCTTAGCATTCTGTAATTGTGGTCCGAATTTTCTTTTCTTTTTTTCGTTTGAATTTTTTTATTAACTATTTATTCTAAATGAAATAATCAATTGGTCAACCGCAGTTGATTATTTGATCAATTGGGTTCTTAAAATTATTGAGTTTCAAAAGCAGAATATTCAAGTGTTGTTTCATTGTATTTATAATTACTAAATAAACATAAATTTAAGTTGTCTAGATATATCTTTATTATTTTTCAAAGACAAATTTATGCTGATGTGATAATATGCAAACAATATTATAATAGATATTTCAACCTAGTGATGAAATATCAATTATAATGTTTGTTGTTTAAAACTCCGTACTAAACTATTTAAGATTAAAGTAATATATGAAAATAAACTAGTCTACAGGATAAAAGAATTCTGATACTGATAAACAAGTAATTGATGGAAATAGCAGAAGTGTAATATAGTATAGGATTATGCATTATAACGTAGGATTACAATAAGAACTCTAAAAAATCTTATTAATATTACGTGATGGATTATTTTATAAGGTGGTTTTACAAACGACCCCATTCTAACTTCTAAAAGTTGTTGCTATGGAGAAAATTATAAAAGAAAAAAAATTTAAAATATATACCAATAATTAGCCATAAATTAGGAAGTAAGTTGTCTTTGACATTTCAACAAATGCCAGACGTATCGTCAAAGTGTAAGGGTTCATCTCTCATATCGTCTTGGCACGATCATGGCATAATTTTGCCACATTTGGACGTACATGTTTCTCCGTTAACTAACCAAAGCTAGTAACTCGTCTGAATAACGTTTCATTAATTTAATTGACCAAACAAAAAATTACACATTAAACACGCATACATCTTTTTTGAGCTTCTCCAAGTGCTACAACATGTGAAAATGCATGCAGTGTGGCACTAAGTTGAGGTCTCTGAGCGCAAAAAAAGAGAGCTGTAATTAACATTTAACTGATCAATTTTATGTAAATATTATGTTTTTCCTTTCTAATTTACTCTTTTTATATTATGGCCACCTCAAATTAATTTGTTTCTCATTCATTATGGCCCATCAAACTAAAATGTTGATTCTGCCACTGCACGCTTGAAACGAATAACTTGGATATCTTTAATTGGCAAAAATATTTTTTTGAAAGAAAATACAAATAGCTGCCCGTTGGTGCAGAGCAATATTCAACTACCACAGAAAGAATTTCCCAGTAATATAGCAGGAGACATACTCTTTTAAGCCTTTCACCGATGAGCAGTTTCAAGGTTCCATAATCATTTGTAGTTAGGCCTTTTTTTTCCCAGAAAATTGCGTTCCTAAGTACATCCGTTATATCGTGAGGGCAATTAAGTTGCAGATCTGCTACCAAATATTGAATTAAGTTGTCCTCAATTTTCTTGCTTTCATTCTCCTCCTCCTCAAGTTCAAAAAGCTCTTTTCAAGGATATATAGATTAAAGGTTTTCCTAACTATAGGTTCTTTTAACCTTTCTCTTATTGTTTTTTCAATTTGATCTAGGAGGTACATCTCTTCATAATTTTGTATTAACTTTCTTTTTCTTTACATCTTATTGACGAGCTTTATTTAAAAAAAAAAAAACCGTTATTTTGCCCCCAGCTGATCAGAGATTTGTACTATTCCTTAAAAGTTGTCAATTAAATCGGAATGTACTTTCTTTCTTTTTTAATCTTAATCAATTACCTTGCCGCGGCAAGGTTGACAAATTGGGGGGAGACAAAAATGGTACATCAATAATGGGAATGCTGTAAATATATATGGTCAAATAGGTACGTTAGTTGTTCGAATCATATAGGCTGTGTGTGTGTGTGTGGTTACGGTCTCTCAATTCAGAAATTGCGATTATAAAACGTGGTTCTTGTTTAACTTAGGGCAATAACTAGGCCTCCTCAATCTCTGAAGGGCCAAAATATACGTGGTAGCCAGCTAGGGAGTCTAGAGACTTTCTTGAAAAGGGGGAGCATCAAAAGAGAAAAATCGAAGGAGAGCATGGAGAGAGCGAGAGGAAGATCCAGTGGGCATGTTCTCATTCTTCATTCTCTCTGATCTGGATGTGTCACATTTGTACATAAAGACATGAACGAAGTAGAATGAGCATTTTTATTGATGATATGTTTGTTGTGATTAAAGCTGAATAAATATCAAGATGTCATGGAAATGATGAGATATATGGTGATCAAATTGGGACCACGACACCAGGCCATGATTGAGAAAGGATCCTTCACAGCAGGTTTTGAATTTGACTCTAGCTGCTGGCAATGGCATATGCCATGGAAAGTCCTTGTAGGGAAGAAATCATCAACATACTATTAGTATTATGAAATTAATATTAAAGTCATGAAATGATCAGATGGCTATTCATCCTAGATATGATTAATTAATAGTCTGAAGAGAATTGAAATAGGCGGTGTGCTTTTTTTTTTATGATTAATCATATATGAACGTAAAATGAGACAAGATGCATGTAACTTAAGATGCTGCTGCAATAATTCCTATTAACTAAAATTCTGTATACTAAATTGACTCAAAAAACCTAGTTATAATTTCTAATATATTATACCCCGCATATACTTCCTACATCAATATCAAATATGACAATATATGCTTCTTTAAAGTTATATCATATAATTAGAAGGAAACTAAAGTTTATCTTGGATTTCAAACACGTATCCAGAAGCATCATGTATACATATATATGCTTGCAAATATATATGCCTTAAGGTGTAAGAAAAAGATGTTGCATGAGGCCCTTTTCGAAGGGAAGGGGGACCATGACTACAAAGAAGTGAAGAGAAAGCTCAATTGGAATGATCCCTAGCATGTACCAGTACTTTCATCGAATATCCAGATTATTATGCCAATTGTGCAGCAATAAAACTGGAAAGTCCTCCAAATTCTGGCAACAAGCACACACACCAGCGATCAGCAAGATTAATGTTGTTCTGCGGGCCGCGGGTAGAGGAGAATTCCAGGGCAATTCTCCTTTGGCAGAAAATATTGCGCTTGTACGTACACGCACGGTGCAGTACTTGCACAGGTGCTATAATATATAATATTTGCCGCCAAAGGAGAATTGCCCTGCCATTCAACTACTACCATATGTATGCATACTCATAATGGAGCTGCATGCATTAATTGTTTTCTTCATTAACATGTCTATGTTAGTTAAGTTCTATCTTAATTTGAATTTTCTCGCAGGTGATAAAAGTGATGAAGCGGCAATGTTGACCTAGCTTCTTGACTTAATGCATGAGAGTCAATTTGTAAAGATATCTTAGGCCGTCTTTGGTATTGAGGTTCGGCACTTAAAAGGTAGAGTATTAAAATGTTTGATAAATAATAATGTCTGTGGTTAAAAGTTAAGTTGATTGTATAACGAAAAACTTATAATATTTTTAGTATTTTTGTTAAAATTATTATTTAAAAGTAATATTATTTCACATTATTAACTTTTATTTTATAGTTATAATTTTTGTCCAGTAGCTATGCGTTAAAAGATATATTACCTCAATACCAAACATGACTTAATTTACACCTATCAACAAATAGTCATTGAGGCCGCTGGAAGGAGGTTAGCTAATGTTTTGCATTGGAATAACTCTTTAAATCAGCAGAACTTGTAACTTTTTCATAAATAATATGATTACCACTATTAACACCAAATATATTGAATAATTAACTCTTGGGGAGAGGCCCAATTTCGCTTCCCTTAGTTTTTATTGATGCCTTTTGTGCTTCTCTTGTACTCACCTTTTACCTATCTTCTTATAAATAAAATCTCTCTCAAGGATTTTCGCTGTAGATTGATGCCCAAATAAACTAATAAATCTAATATAAAAAATAATTATTTTAATCATCTTACCCTAGTCTGCTATGATCTTGGCGATCCTCAATTTTTTTTTTCCTTAAATTTAATAAAGAACTCCTTTTTTTTTTTTGAGCTTAATAAAGAACTCCTTTTAATAGAAACATTTTACATATATTCTTGGAGTTTTGATTCCTGAATCAGCTCTTCATTCAAGTGTGCATTGTCAATAGTCTTCCTATATATATATAATTTCTACCGGCAAGGTCCTGGGAGCAGTCAAATAGTGAATTTGACACACCCAATTGCCCAAAAATTAAGTGGCAAAAAATGGAAGGGGCCAGGTTGCAAATTAAAAGCAATTTGCTATTTTCGGTGGCTGTTTCGTTGTTGTTCTTGTTCTTTGTTAGTGTTAGAGGAGTACAAATCTAAGGGGCCACCAGGCGATGAGGGAGTTCATGTGATGCCTCAGCCTCAGTAACCAGCTTATTTTATCGAAAAAGGAATGCCATTAGTTTCACAGAAATTTCTAGATTCAACGTATTCCAACTTTAACATAAAGGAGATAAATAAGATTACATCAAGTTTTCTAAATAAATTCCTGTAAAAAAAAGGAAAAAAAAAAGTTTTCTAAATAAATGAATGCCTCAGTATTTGGTAGAGTAATCCCCGGTTCGGGAACTAATTTCATTTGTGATGTAATACCTACAAGAAATAGCAGCTAATTTTTTTTTTAATCAAATATATTTATACCAAAAAAATAAAAAATAAATAAAATCTCCTCTAGCAGTGGGCACACATATGTATATCAAAGAAAAATCAGCAGTGCCACCTCAAATCTGAGAGGTAATGCTGAACAACAATTAATATCCCAAAAGAATCGAAGCATATACGTTGGAAAATCCCTTGTGTGGTAGAAGGCTATACTTGACAATATTAATCAGAAGTTAATGGTTCAGAAATCAGAGTCGAGCTAGATTTTAGAATATATGTTATTATGATTAATGTGATGATGATAGCAAATACGCAGTAAGCAAATATAACTTATGCAGTGGAATTAAGAAAATCATAACCAGATACATAATATATCATTGCAGCCCAAATTCAAGTAATGTCAGTTTCGAAAGTCCTCAAAGAGTTGACTGCCTTTAATTGTCAATTATGTTAATTCCCTTCCATTTGTAATTGTGCGTAGCCAGCTAGAAAGAAGTAATAGTAGTAGGAATAATAGAGTGTAATTTTCAGATTAGAGCATCCACTCACGCTGTCCAATAATTAATTTCTTGAATTTAGATGATCATCATAAGGAACTGAGAAATTCTGCAAAGACATGAAAGGGCACAGCGATCGGATTGTTGCTTTCATGGCTGTTTACAGCTGCATAACAGATCCAACAGTTGATTATCTCGAAGCAGAATTTCGACATGGGATCTATTCTTGTAATATGTATGATATTTATTCGTTTCTTGTAATTACTGCATGCTCTAATCAGAATGCTTATCATGTAGTGTTAAATAATAAACAAAAATTCTCCAAAATACTCACAAGGATTGGGCCTTTCCAGCAATGGATGTCCCAGGGCGTCATGTATGTATACACTCATATCATATCTAATTACATATTAATTAGTCAATTAATTAAGTTCTTAAATTTCCATACTCGTATTTATTAAGTGACTTAGAAGATTGCACGCTTGAAGGACATCTACAAGTACATATTTGTCATGTACCATTCCTATCGCAACTTCTATTTTAAATAATAAGTGTTCTATACAAAACAGTAAGTTTTTTGTATAACCATGTCACTTCTCCAGTTTCATGGTTATATCAGCAGTCAGTTTAATTGGGTTGTGTGTGTGTCTGTGTATATATATATATACTAAGCTTAATTATGATTTTTTTCTCCCTTTGTTTTATTATATTGTATGGTATACCTTCTGTTGGATCAAATTTTGTTAGGATTATCAAATTTAATTAAAAGTTAATTAAATATATAAATGCATAAAAATAAAGTGGTTTGGAGTCCAAATCCTTATGTCCAAAGAGCCATGTTTTAAAATCCAAATAATTCACTAAGGTTCAAGAGATTACAAATTATTAAAATCTTACATAATATGAGACTCCCCTTAGTGATTGCCGCCGCCTTGTTATAATCTCATCAAGTAAACATTCTGCGTGCACTATATGTCTTGTTATAATCTCATCAAAGATGCTCTTAAGTACTCTCTCTTTTGCGTTAAGGCTTCTACCAAAATATGTGAATGATTCCCCTTTATATAATGCTAGGTAAATCACGTGTAATAAAGAACTCAATCTTCTCAAATCATCGTCATTTAAGCCTTTAAATATATAAGGAACTCTTCATGACAATAGAAGAATATTATCTTCAATATCTCTTTATAATGTTGATAAATCACTTCAATTCCATCTTGATCTTCAAGAACCACACCAACATTATTATGATATCCCTAGGACATTGTTTGCTTGATCTTGAATAATAACTTTCATGGAGGGATTGATTTATCTTCATTTACTCTGATCTTATGGTCCCCACATGAAGTAACACCCAAGTATTCTATTTCTTATATAGTTCACGCCAATTTCATCACATAAACTTGCCATGTATGTTATGCTCATGTTAAAATATCTCTCTACAAATCTATGTGGACCCCATATACATATACTATGTAAACCCCTAATTTTGTTTGTATCTGCCGCCATTCTAGGGCAAAGTTGTAGCACTTGACATAATAGATAATCTCTATCTTACATGCATGTAAGATATACTCCTCTCACATGAATAGTATATATATGAGACTCACACACTATTCATGTAAGGAGAGTATAATTTACATGTATGTAAGATAGAGGGATCCGACATAATATAGTTACATGAGTACTACAATATTAAAAAAGATTCGATGATATATCCAACGAGGATGCTAACATACAAATATATAATATGGTGTTGTTATAGAAATACCAACATCCATTCCTAAACCTTCTCTCTTATATATACACTAATTCTAGAGACATTCAATTTGGATATTAACCATCCGCACATTGCTTAGTTCAGTTTGATTTCATTAATTATTTGAAGGGAAACTTAATTGATTAAACATTATTATCAAGCATTTCGTATCTCTGACGCATTTGGTTTCTGAAACTCAATGGATATCCATCTGACGAAGCAGAAAAATGATTATCGATAATAAAAAAACATTTGTGATAAATTGGGGGGTTTTATTATTTTTTTGTATATAGAAAGCGAAATTACCAAACGGTACAATACAAATTATTTAATAAAATTCTAATGAATTAAATAAAAAGAATTAATAAAAGGCATGTAATTCTGATGCTTAGAAATGAAAATTAAAACACCATAAAGAAGTCTAAAAATTAGACAGAAATCTTTAAATTATAATTTCAGTGCTGAAAGAAATTTCATTTCTGAAAAATCCACTAAACATAGTGGTAAACGCCTGCCTTGATCTTTCTGTAAATTTTGAAACGGTATATGAACACCCAAAAAAAATGTGTGGCTCAAATTTCAACCAGAAAAATACAAAAATCATGCCCTACATCACCGTCAATCTAATTAATGCGGCGAGACGATTAATCAATTAAAAGCATAAAATATCTCCAACCTACAGGGTCTCGTATAGAAGAAAGTTAAAAGGACAACAATTTAATTAATAAATTAGTTGAAACAAAAAGCATACCACCTCGTCATGTACTCCCTTCTAAAGCAATTCTCACTTTTTTTTTTCTTTTTTTTTTTTCTTTTTTTGGGGAAATGGCAATAACTATTGCAGGAGACAATGAATAAGCTTTAGCACGTACGTGATTGAAATTAACAGGACATGGATAAAGATGTTTGTTTTTATTTACACTGCCTTACAATGAATTAGTATTTTTTTCTCCGAACTTACAATCCGCGATTAAAGTCTAGGACCAATTGATAGCAATGTAAACATACTTTTATAATTTTGACAAATAATTGACAATGTTGTGAAAGTTTATTGACACTATTGTTAATTTGTTTCGTACTTTATTAAAATTTAGGATCTTCCACTAGATTACCACTCTATATATAGAGGGAGAACTTTATCCAATGAGGATATTCTCATTTTTTCAAAGTGAGTATGTTATTAACAGACATAAAACACACATTTTCTAATGTACCGAAATATATATTTTTATATAAATCAATTGATAGGTTGGGGTGTGGCAAAAATATCCTCCCGGTCTGGATCTGGACTGCACCCGGGTGTTGTGGGCCGGGCATGAAGCCGGACCGGTCTTGTGCATCACTTGATAAACCCGAAATCTGGATTTTATTGAAAAAATACTATAAAACATTTATTATTTTAAATATTTTATATTTATTTGACTTATTTATTACATATATATAAAATTTTAAACACATAAAGTTTATATTTTCATGTCAAATTTTATTAAAATAAATTCAAAACATATAAAATTACCAAAAAATAAAAAAATATACACATATAATATTTTAAAAAATAAAATCCAGGCACCCGAATTAAAACCCGGCCAGGACATCTAAAAATTGCATTTGGGCCGGGTCCGGACATTGCGATACCCGGACCCGACCCAGGGTTTTGCCAACCCTATTGATAGGTGGAGTATGACTGTAGCATACCTAGCTAGTTTCATGCATTTTCATCTGTACCAGCAGGGATTGTGGTGAGCGTGCGTGCATTTATCCTGCAGAAACTATTCAGTTAACAATTCGAAGCATTGATTTGGTTAACAGTAGCAGATGCAGACAATAAGAATTTGTAAGAAATTTGAGCTCTATTATGGTGTCGTCATAATTAAAAATAAATGCAGAGGAATTGCCGGGCAAATCTCCTTTGGCAGAAGGCACACTGACTGAAGAACATACGTATATATGAGATGGATGTAATAAGTATGCAGCCTGCCAATGGAGATGTTGCCCTGTAATATGCAACTGCATGCATGCACCTCAATGCTCATATCATATAACTCATCGATCGATCGATCGTTGGTTGTTGTTTGGTTTGCAGGGAGATGCCATTTTGGAAGCCTGTATTTATGCCATCGTAGATGAAGCATATACTTTGGCACAATCCTTGCTGCTGTGCCTGTCACAGTGTCACTCATGCCTCTTCCCAATTTATTCGTTAATTGCTCATCAATAGTCTATATACGATATGATATGATATTGACACCCATTTCACTGTCTTCATACTTTTAATTTCTTTCAACTCCTTTTTCTGCTCAAGACTATACCATATTGTAAACGATGCCTATTATTCACAAATATTAATAATTCCCAAGAATAAATTAAACGCCGCAAGAATATTTCATCACTGTTCTTATTTTGACCTTTTTACTTTATTTGTTTTTGCCAGATGTTGTTTTGTACGGTAATTAAGAATCAAGGCATCTTAACTAGATAGATAACATAATTAATTTGGCAATAAAACAGATATAAAATTTCGGAACAAAAAAAAAACATGATGACTTTGATTTGAAGAGATAGTAATTTAATAATCTCAAGTACCAGTGGGTAACAACGATATTATTGATAATTGAAGTTAAATAGACAATAATGAAAATGAAGAGAATATGTATAGGATAGAATGGCTGGTTTGAAAAGGAAGATACCCTATTTTTTTTTAAAAAAAAAAAAGAAAAGAAAAGGAAGATCCAGAGAATGTTCTCAAAATAGTTCAAATATTCGTGTCGTGGCCTCTCTTTTACGGACTCGACTAGCTTACAGAATCTGTAAGGTACAGACTGCAGCATCAGCCGTTGGATGTGGTTGGATGTGGAGTGAGAAACTGAACAATAGAAAATCGGATGGTGGGATGACGGGAGATGTTTGTTACAGAATCTGTACCATAGACAGGTCCTTCTTTTACAAGGAAATGTATGACTGTCATATGATATGAGGACCAGCAGGCAACTCAAGTGGATCGAAACGCAGAAACTCGAGGCTGTATCTGCTGCGTATTGGGGTTAGCCTTGGTTGATTGCAAATTCCTAGTTTATTCACGCCTCACGTATCGATTACTATAGTATAATTTGGCTCTTCACCATACGAACGGACGCTTTAGCTGGATTGGAATGTACCAAGAATAGCTCCACTTGTGCGCTCGCTTTTTACTTTTTAGTAGTAAAGTGTGCCCAAATTCAGCCGCAAACGCTATGTGAAAGCTTTATATTTAAAAAGCTTCCACTTTTATGTAGATAACAATATATATAGAGTGAGAGAGAGAGAGCTTATTATTTACGAATGTAAGTTTAATTTAAAAGATAAAAATATTAATTATTAAAGTATAAAAAATAATGTATTAGAATCTATATTTTTAGTTTCTTTTAGTTTTGTCCATATAAAATTTACATTTTAACATCCTACTTGAGAAATTATATATAAAATTGAAGAGGTCCATGTAGTCCGCTTTAATGATTTAGAAAATGCTTCGTGATGTTTTCAATTGAAAAAGCAATTTTATTTCCGTGTGTTAATATTGTGCCCCATTGCCAAGTTGGTAGCCAATAACTTTAGGGTACGTTTGGTATATTGTATTATAATATGTTGTATTACATTAGTACTGTATTATAATAATATTATATAATATTTGGTGTTACATTGTACTGTATTAATTTTTTATAATTAATTTAAATTATATATTATATTATATTAATATATTATATTATATTCATATATTTAGTATTAATATATTATATTATTAATTATATTATTATTAATTTTAAATTAATATTCTTCAAATTTATTCATATTTAAATATTTATTATTAATTATGTTAAATTATAAATTTACTAACAAATTATAATGTAAAAATAAAAATATAATATAATATTATTAAATAATAAATAATTTATTTATTAATTTATATCAATAAGTATAAGGTAAAAATAAAATATTAATATTAATATTACATATTATTATATTAAATTCAAAAGTTATATTTATAATAATAATAATAATAATAATAATTAAAAAAAAAGAAGAGCCAAACTAATACGGCAGTTGCTGCATTAGCTTGGGCCCATTAATGCAATGTTGTTGTAGCTTTTCATATGCCAAACATGGACCTGTATAAATTTAATGCAATGAGAAATTTTAATACCTCAACCAAACATGCCCTTAAGATATTGTATTGTTTAATAAGAATATAAGATTAAAATTTTATCTTGCAAAATTATGTACAAATCACAGCGTGTTGATTTGAATAAACCTTATTATATATAGAGACTAGAGAGCGGTACATATGGTTCTGTATTAAAGATACAGTACACATGAATTTCTTCAATTCTATTCAGATCGAGATTCACACATGGGAGAGAAAGCATAATCACTATACATACATACATACATACATATAGGCAAATCTTTAAAGTCTCTGAACACAAAGTAAACAGGCATGACGCATATTAAAAGTTCCATATCTGCGCGTAAACCATCACCATGCAAGTGGAGCAAAACACTGGGCCATTGAGTTCATATATCTAGAACAAGAAGGCCTCAATTGTTCAATATATTTTACTTCTGTTGAAAAAAACAAAAAAAGATAAAATAAAGCGTGGGGTGAGAGAGGCTCGAACTCTCGACCTCAGGATAACTCAGAAGCTATGAGACCTACGCGCTAGCCAACTGCGCCACCACCCCTGGATGTGGCAATTGCTGTTTACTTTATTAATATCACAGATTGGTATGATAAACTCCATTAAATCAAATGCGAGAAAAGCTTCTGTAGATCTCACCGTAGTGAGATTTTGCCACTCTCTACAACTATGGGTTTTAAAGAGGGGTGCCCACTTTAAGATCCGCCAAGTTTAGGGTGCATTTAGAATTGAAATTAGGTAGCTATTAAAGTATTTGGTAAACACTAGTTGTTGTACTTTAGAAGTTATGTTGATATGATTTTTTACTTGTATGATGAAAAACCTATTATATCTTTAATAATTTTATCAAAATTATTATTTAAATTTTATATTTACTACATATTATTAATTTTTATTTCATAATTATCATTTTTTCCCATAGCAGTTGTAAATTAAAACTTACAGCATGCTACAGTACCTTAATCCCAAATAAGACCTTAATATTAAAAATATTAGTGAGATTCATTGTTCTACCATGTGGATTATTCCACCACCGTAGCATATTGAAGTGGTGAAACAAATTCTATTCAAGTATTTCTCACCAAATGTTTGTGGGTTTAGGCTCTCCCGGTGATGTTAAATAAAAATAGCACAATTTTGGTCATTAAATAGGAGACATGCAGTGTGTATATGTGTTAAAATAATGACTATGCAAATCTATAAATTAATATTTAGCAAGACAAGCTGAAATTTATTCCTTTTTTAATATGTTTTAATCCTGAAGTTAAGTTGCAGCAAATAATCAAAAGAATTGGAGCCAGAACTTGGAGTCCGTTGATTCAATAAATTAACAGCAAAAAATGCACCTACAAAGAGATAAAATGACTAGCTAGCATTGCTGCTTAATTACTCTCTAGCCATTCGCATTTAATTCATGAGTAGTCCCTCGTTGAAATTTTAGTTATCAACTTATTGTTTAATCAATTGCAAGAAAAATCTCCGTAATTTGGTACTGCATACATGCAGTTAGCATGTCAATTTGAGCATGATTGGTCCTGTAATTTCATTCTTATTCATAATTCACGATATTGAGATCACAATTTTCAATGGTTTTATATATATATATATATGAACACCCAAATCAATAAGACCAAGCGTATTAGGACATAAATATAACACTTATTATCATCATCACCATAAACCTTCGTGCCTGGGGGCGCCAATTAAAAGAAGCTCATGTGACTCCTGATTCCATGGACGAGCAGATAGAAAGCAAAGAAAGCCTCAGGAAGTAGACAAGAATTTGATAGAAAGTTGAGCCAATGAATTTGAGAGAGAGATGTCAAGCAGAAATAGACAAAAGAAACGGATGAAAAAGATGGGCTTTTAACATTGATATTTCAGATTATAAGGAGACAGCTAAAAAGAGGATCCCTTCAGGCCTCAGCCTTACATAATCACAAGAGATAGCTTAGCATCCAATACTAGTTAGTACACCATAACAAACAAAGTTATATATTATGGGATATATATAAGAGTGATCTAAGGAGCTATCTAATCCATATATGCACGCAAGTACTGTACAAATCCAAAATGATTGCCCCACCTTTCTCGCCTTTATGTGTTTCGGGCGCATGCATGCCTTTCCTGTGAAATAAGATTGACTAACAAAAAAGTTTTATCAATCCGTCTAGTCTTGTCTATATATATATAACGCATACACATTATACATACATGCAGCAAGTACGGTGCTTTTAGTTTTATCCCTGGCTTCTTCTAGCTAAGCCTAGAGGGGATGATCCAATCCTCACTGTTTAAGTCTTGATTCTAATAACTGAACCTGCAGTGACAATTTAATTGCAGGTGCTAATTCAAAATCTTATTAGAATAAGAGAAAGGTAAAAGATTTTCACCTACAGTACGTAGATGGATTTGTCGCAAGCAGATGGGTGGCTTTTGTAAAAGGGCATCATATATATGGTGGCCCCCAGAAGAGGAAAGAACGATAAAGAATAAAACAGAAGTGAGTGTCAGAGCATGTGACATCTACGGCCACTTACAGGAAGAGCAGCAACTAGGCAGCAGTCAGCAGTGTTAATCTGGCTCATATTGCCCATTGGGAGACAAATTGAAACCAAACGAGAGGCCCGTGATCGAATTCTGTCTTCAATGCCTCATCTCTACATGCTTTTGTTTTACATTATTATATATATATCTTGACTGCTGACTCAGTCTCTGATTCTCAATCACAATGAAACCACGCTAATATTCATATATACTGACTTAATTCCCACATCCCCTCCATGCGAAATTTTGAACATCATATGTGACAATTTTGACAGCCTTTTTATTTGTCCCCGTCGCTCTTGTCTGTTTTCATCATCCATACGTACAATCTACCGTGACAATACACGCACACATATATAGGGACTACTTTTTTTTTTTTTTTTTTTTTTTTTTAAGGCATCAAAATCTCCACCCTTTATTGTTGTATTTGCTGCTCAGCTCATCATTCTAAATATATATATTAATACAATTAAATATCTCTCTAATAAATTAATAAGAGTAATGATAAGGATTCCAACAACCGAGTTTCAACTTAAATCTTATAATGATATAGCATTTATTTAGTAGATAATAAAATATTTATTTTATTAATTATGAAATTCATTATTTAATAGATAAAAAACATATAATATTTAGTTATGAAATTCATTTAGTAGACTATTAAAATCCCAATAACTATTAATAAATTAATTAATTAAGCGTCCCAATTCCCATACAGATACGGTATGTTCTTTAGTTATTCAGGACACTATTATTTTGCCTTAGCAAATGGCATGGCTTTTTGCCCTGTATTAATAATATTAAAGACCATCACTATCCTGCTATATGTACTACATAGTGGGCTCTAACTAAAGCATTCATTATTGCATGCCTTCTCTTTTCAGTTCTCCTTTTCTATCATCTTTTTCTTTTCAAATTGCATAATCTGTTTTGGTTTCTTGTACTCCTTTTTTTTTGGGGGGGGGGGGGGTTTTAAATGCTTTATAATATAACCCGTACTTTAGGGGGCTTCCTATTGGAATGTGTTATAAATAAAAATAAAATAAATATCCTTCTGGTTTCCAAATCCATTTAGGACAAACGGATACACACCCTAGATTTGGCAAATCCAAGATCCCAAGACAATACATGCATCCACTAAATGCTCCCTCATTTCGCATGCTATATATAAAAGGCATACCACCAGCACCCAATGGTATCAAATCCTAATAATTAACACTTGAAGCATAAGAGAGAGAGAGAGAGAGATCAAAGAGAGAAATGGTGTCCAGACTTCAGAGGAGAAGAGCTTTGCACAGAAAGCTTCACATTCTGCGAACTCTTACCAACTCCAAATCTGTAATATATATTCACAAACTCAAGTAAATTAATTATTTTGCTTCAAGCCATTTCATTTTCGCATGTCTGACCTCTTGTTGTTTTGTTAAATTAAGGTGAAGAAAAGCTCCATCATCATGGATAGCCTGCTCTACGTTTGCAAGTTAAAACTCAAGTTGGAAGCAATCAAAAGAGAGTATTCAAACCTCATGGCTATCAAGAAAGCATACTTAGACCTAATGAAACACAATCGCGTGCCCAAGGTTTTTCTCATCATTCTTCTCTCTCTCTTTCCATGTTGCCATTTCCTCTTTCTTTCTTTTTATTTTTCTTTTTTATTTTAAATAGTTTGTGAATTTTTTGTGTTTGGAATCAATTAGCAGGAGGTGAAAGTAGAGAAGATTGGAGAAAATTTTATAGTAAGGGTGAGGTGCAACAAGGGTGAGAACAGACTGGTTTCAATATTAGAAGCGTTTGAAGAAATGGGTCTTATTGTTCGACAAGCTAGTGTTTCATGCAACTATTATTTTGCAATGGAAGCAATTGCTGTTCCACAAAATCCACAACAGGCTCTGGAAGCTAGAGATGTCGCTCAAGTTATTCTAAAGGCAACTGAAAAACAAGCTGTGGAGTGGCAACCTTCAAAAGCTTAGATTTCGATCAATTCATTTTGTTAATTGATTAATTCATGACTCAAAAGTATGTAGTTTAATTTACTTTTGTTGAAACATGTGTCATTATTAGTTTCTTGTAACAATGTACTTTAATTTCCTCTTTTTCATTTCCGAAGCCAAGAAAATGACTGAAAATGAGATGGTGTGTTGTGTAGGAATTTGATATATGTACATAATTTTACTATTGCGAGTATATCCAGCTATATAGCTTCTTTTCATTAACATACAGCAATAAAGAACTGACAAATGTCACTCTTAAAACTGGGCATAAAATTCAGGTGAAAACGATACATGTTTCTCAATTGGAAATCCTGCGTTCAATTCTATTATTTTGCATCGGTTAATCCAATAAGTAGCAGAAATAAATATTACTTATATAGGAAAAAGGAACTGAGCCTGCTCAGTGCTCTATTGTTTGTTCCCAACATCTTGTGAGCACACAGTAACTTAAATTAATAGTAATTAAGAATAGAATGAATGAATAATCTATGTAAACTTTTTCCCATTATTATTTAACCCTGGTATTCTGTTAAAGGACAAGATCAAAGAAAACAAAAGATAGCAGTAGTCATAGCCAGCCATGGCATGCACCTGCTTCGTGACATTAACCAGGCTGAATGTTTTTTTTTCCTTTTTGTCATGCTCTGTGTACATTCAATTCCATAAAACCATGTTGATGTTATCCATTTTGTTTTGTGCACAAAAAGTGAAAAAAAAATGAAGAAGATTTTTTTTTTTCCTTCAGTTATGGGTTGGATATAATATTTCAAACGTTTGGTAATGTTTCTGGTGAAAATTGGAAGAAGTCTTACCATATATATACATATATAGCTCGACAAGTTTGACTGAATCCAAGCTAAAAGTTAATAGATAAATAAATAAAATGCAATAACTCGTGCTCCTCATTACCCAAAAAGCACTAAGATCCAAACGATGAAATAAAAGCCATCCATAATCGATTCGGTGATAATTATGAACAAAATCTGATGACAACTTACATTACACAAATGCTGCAGCATCTTGCAAGTACCAACAAAGTACTAAATTACAATTTGAAGTAGGTTAATTAAATGACAAGTGGATTTGGATATAATAATCAAAAGGATCCTACGTCCTTCAATTACAATTGAAAGTCTACATTAGACGTCATGATCACCTTGACCGCCCATTATTAGTTTAACCGCAGATGTTATCCATTAGATTCATTCTCGGATAAGGATATGATGGATATTAATTATGGCCTTACGAGGATCACTACGCACCAACTACGGTCATATTAAACTTTTACCAAGCCCAAAGAATATTCTCATATACTCTCGTACATTGCATTACCACTACAAAATTCTTGCGGTGCGGCTAATTATAACAAATTAATAGACATATTATAACAATTTTGTAATCACAGTTGCACCAAACAAAATGGTCCTTCAAGTCATTGGAACGGCCGAACAGTCATTCAAAATAAAAAAGGAAACTTAAAAAAAAAAAAAGAGAGAGAGAGAGAATGACGTACACTTTGAATGGTAAAATAACATAAAAATCACACCATAAATGGAAGAGCAAATTTTATTTTTTAAAAAGCAAATAGATAAATTTCAATTTCTAGAGGGTTGGGATAATCAATTTTTGTACCAAGAAGTCACAAAAACTTAAATGGTAAAAGTAAATTATATGATGAAAATTGATGTCATTATATTATATATATATATATATTTCTTATTGGTTTAATGGTTACTTTCACTGTTTTTGACTTTTATGAATAAACGATATCTAACCATTTAATTTAATTAGAATATCTTTGCTTCCTCAAATTGACCAAATGAAAACATCATCTCCCAATAAGTGCCTTTTCACTTTCTTCCTTCATTTCTCTAACAACTTCGTTCAGCTCGTCGTCTGCAGTTGAGACATCCGAAATAATCTTTTTTTTTTTTAAAAAAAAAAGCACAAAAATGGGAATATATAATTCAGCAATTGCAAGTAATTAAGACTAAAAGCAGAAGCAAAGAAATTAACTTTGTGAAAATCTTGGGGATATGCTTGGGAAATTAAGGTGGCATTTGTTTTTTAACTTAATGACTTAAAGTGACTTAACTTAATTAATTAAGTTAATTAGAGGTGTTTGTTTTTATAATTTAATGGGACTTTTTAGATAATTTTGACTTAATAAAATAATCTAATTTTTTTGACTTTTTACTTAATGGAGAAATTTGAATTAAGTCAATTACTTACTAATGTAAAAAATATCCATGTTTTATAATTTATTTTTCATGTTTATCCCAAAAGTCACCCATAGACATTTACCCCACATAAAAATATCCATGTTTTTTCTTTCTTATATTATATATGATAAAATTTAAAATTTATGGTATTTATATATTAAAATTCCAAAATAATTATGTATTCACTTGAATATAATTTTACTTATAAATGTTAAAATATTGTGGTAGTTAATATATTATTTATTTGACATTCAAATTTAATAAGGATACAAATGTAAAAGTACATATTTTCAACTTTTTCAGTTGAAAAAAACAAACAACTTAATACTTATTTTTCGAGATTCAGACGAAAAAACAAACATATTATTCAGATTCAGACATTCAGATCTATTCAGAATTCAGACTAATTCAAGTCTATTCAGATTTCAGACAAAAAAAACAAACGCCACCTAAATTAACAAATTAATGCAACAAACTGAAGCAAATTATATATATCCACCTCGACCTCGAGCCCGCCCCATGGATTGGTCATAGCATAATACACGGACCATGACAACATGTGAATTACATTCCATTGGGTGCTGGCTGGGATCGAATGCTTAAAAGTTAATCTCATATATATCTTCAGAACAGATGATGTTCAAACTGCTAATCGAACATGTGCATTTAGAATACTTTGAGTAAGTTGGAAAAACGTTAACCAGCACGATCATGTTTCGTGTAGGAAAAGCATATGTAGTCTTAATTATATTTGAAGGATTTACACGAGACTATTAATTTATAAAAATAATAATAATAATAAGGATAATATTCTGAAATTAAGGCGAAGTTGTGAGGAACTTTGTGATCATTGAAAATGTAGTATATATTCAAATAAAAATTATAATTGACTAATTAGAGAGAAAGAGAGAGCATGAAAGATGCCGTAGGTGAGGGAAGTCAGAGGTGGGAACAAATAATTAATCACGGGATTATTTAACTATTTTCTATTATTTTATTAGTAAAAGTCATTCATGTCTCAAGTATAATAAATAGAAAAAAAAAAAAGGCCCAGTTGTAGAAAAAATAATGAATCTGTCACATTGCTTCACGCATCAAGAAACTCTAGAAGATCATTAATTTTCATATTATTTATCCAAGAAAAAAGAGATATCCAATTGGCCACTTTTCATCGCTTTCCCACTTTTGAGAGACAAAAAGATAGCCACCCGTTACTGACTTAGTCAAATTTGCCTAGATATATATATATATATATATATGACATACAACTAATCTAAAACCACATGTCGCGTTTTAATAAATGTGGATTCTAGTCGTAAATATTTTTATTTTTTAATTTTGGGTATATATCAAATCATCATTAATCCTGTTAATGGCATCAAGATTTTAGATTCTTTCTTTTTCTTTTTAACTGATCTATCGATCGTTTTTGTATTTTAATGCAAGTTCAAACGTTTCTTTCGTGATCATATAAATGTTCAATGAATCCACACCATTGATAGCAAATTAACTTGTTTCTTTGTCTCTTTTGTTTTTGCCACTTCTGAGATCCCAAAACGAGTTGGATTCCAATTATTTCTCTCAAATATCAAATATCTAATATATGGTACTATGATGGCATAATAATATAATCCACAACCAACAAATGATGGGCGATGATATCATGGTGATGATTTTTCTTTTAATATAAAAATATAAAAATATAAATTTTTAATCAATAAGATATTATTGTGATTCTTATTTCAAGTCTTTATTTAACCTGCATATGTCACTCTATCTGCAGACAAAACGTAGCGCATACCAATTCTTAATAACAATCTCAACATATAACCCTAATTTCAGAGAATAAAAGCTGTGAGGAGGATGCATAAGTTGATGAGCTCATCATCGTAAAATTGTTTTATTTACAAGTAATTAAATTAATGGATAGCTTCTCTTTCATTTGCTAGTGTAAGGGCCATATTAAAATCAAACATTGCTTTCAATTCACGAAGAGAGAGTCATGACTTTTTTATTTTAAGAGGTACTGTTAATAGATGATAAGGGCACTCCAAAATTAAATATTGGACTTCATTGTCATCTAGTTTCCAGCCTGTGGGTAAATATATAGAATGAATTCAGAATTGATTTTTGCCAGGGATTTTTTTTAATAAATTAAGATATATATTTTAATTGGATAAAAAAATTCCTTGAATTAATCAATATTATCCCCTATTTGTATGACATATCGCAATGGAAATTAAGGGGGAAAAAAAAAGATTGTAATATGGGAATGCCCAATTCAATCTTTTTTATTTCTTGCCCCTCATGGAATTCAAGGTAGAGTGTCCGACTAAATAAAATTAGTTAACAAACACTAAAACAAGCCTTTGGGAAGATCGTATCATAAGACATAAACATGAGTACATGACGAAATAATAAGAAAAAAATGATTTTTTTTCCTGTTTTTTAAAAGATAAGAACGTATATGTTATAATTTCTTTAATATCCAAATACAATTTTTCTTCTTTTTTTTTCTATTTCTATCGAGAAATCTTACCTGTTATTTGCATTATAATAAAAATTAATTAATTTAATAATAATGTTTCAATTATTGTATGAAAGAAAACGTTAATTTATCTTGAAAAGATGCTCGTTAGGACTCAATTACAGAAGATAGATAGAATATAAAAGGTAAGAAAACACAACTTTCAAACCAAATAACCAATAAATCCCTTAAAGGGAGGAAATGAAGCTTGCTAAAGGAAAACCAACACATATTTGTAGTGTATATATATTGAGAGAGGAGATGAGAGGGCGGCATGATCGAGCAATTGAGTAGTTGAGGAAGGTATCCAATATATATAAACAAAAAATTGTGTGGAGAAGTGGGAGCTTGGAACTCAATCAGTGGGCTATAAAAAGAAATTAGAAATTAATCTAAGAAGAAAAAAAAAGAAAGAGGGGGGAAGGGGGGGGGTTGCTTTCAAGTAGTTTAATTAATAATTTTATGAGGGATTATATATATCACATTTGCTTGCACGTCCTTCATAAAATAATATCAAAATTAAACTATAATACCCTGAAACCAATCTGTCAACATGAGTACTCCCACATTTTTAAAGCACCCCCATTTTCCATTTCTTCTTCCGCTCATCATCAAACATTAATCTCCGCCACGTTCCCCTTTCTCTCTCTATCACTCTTTTTAATTATACACACACATATATATATATATAATTTAGGATACATAGGACGTCGCCGGGCGGCGATCAACGTTGAAGATAAGTATAGAGTAGAGGGGTTTCAGGTATGGACGGCAGGTTCAACAGCAACAGCAACCCATTTACTGGTGAGCAAGAAGAAAATGATACGACGCCGGAGAACAGCTCCGAATCCCCACCTTCTTCTTCCACTTATAACGACATGATGAAGATGACCTCTACTTCTTCCCCTAAGAAAAGGTTAGTTAACTCTCTATTATTGTTATAATTGAAAAAAAGAAAAGAAAAAGTAATTGTCCCATAAAACAAACCTACTCTAACCATGAACATATGTAAGTAATTGTAACTTGTACTACGTAATAATAATGTGTATCAGTACGGTTGGTTAATGAGTACCCGATCGATTTTTCTAATTTTAGATGAATATTTATTATGAATATGCAGTTTTGTTTACTTATGTATATATAAAATAAAATAAAAAAAATGAAATTAATTAAGTGGGGATTTGATGATGAGCAGGCGAGCTATGCAGAAGAGAGTAATATCAGTGCCAATCAAGGAGGTGGAGGGATCAAGACTGAAAGGGGAGAGCGCCCCACCCTCCGATTCCTGGGCTTGGCGAAAATACGGCCAGAAACCCATCAAAGGCTCTCCTTATCCGAGGTCTGTACTCACCACCGATCACTATCTCTACCTCCAACGTTCGTTCAATTTCTCATTATGTATTCCCAGCGTTAGCGTACAAGCAAACCAAATTAATTACACTCAAAACTAAACAACAACATAAATAAATAAATAAATAATTGGATTTTACAAAATTTGCAGAGGATATTACAGATGTAGCAGCTCGAAAGGCTGCCCGGCAAGAAAACAAGTGGAGCGAAGCAGCGTGGACCCCAGCATGCTACTCATCACCTATTCTTGTGAACACAACCACCCTTGGCCTCTTCCTTCTACTTCTAGAAACCACCACCACCACCACCACAATTCTAAAGCCGCCAAGCCCGACCGCGACCCCGAGCCAGAGCCCGAACCCGAACCCGAGCCCGAGCCGGAACACGAAGAGAAGTTTACGGATCTTGCTGATCATGATAACGCGCTCATGACGACGAGTGCGGATGAATTCACGTGGTTCGGGGAAATGGAAACGACAACCTCCACCATCCTGGAGAGCCCCATTTTTGCCGATAGGAGTCAATCCGATTGTGACAGCCTGTCCATGTTCTTCCCAATGAGGGAAGAGGACGAGTCCCTGTTCGCCGATCTCGGCGAATTGCCGGAGTGTTCCATGGTGTTTCGCCGCCACAGAAATCTGGGACCAGAGGTACAGATCTGTTGACACGTGTCCATTCTTAATTTAATACTACTCATCGGTGTGCGTATCGTGCGCTATGAGATAGATAACAACAGGACAACAAAAAAGAAAAAATCAAAACCATTTTTTTTTTTTTAATTCGCCTTTTCGAGTTTTTGATTTTATTATTTTCCTTTGGCTTTGATTTCAGTGTAGTTATTGAATAAAAATAAATTCGCCATTCTGTCGTGATCTTGCCGTAGTTAGCATCGTAGCCGTCCGCTTCGTGTCCCCATTGCCAACTTGTTAATTGTCTGCTTTAATTTGGCCTTTGAATATTTGATTAAGCAACAAACCACTTGCCGTGGCGGATGAACTTACTGTTTTGTTTTTTTTTTTTTAAATCAAAATTGGCTGGCTACATGAAAAAATATTAATTAATGACATTTTTATTTATATTCTTTTTATTTGAACAAAATATGAAATGTATATGAAAAATCTAATAAAATGGAAATTGTATCATTGTACCGTGTAAAATGAGTCAGAGTAATGCTACTCTTAAAAAATATTTTGAATTAAAATTTGTCATTTTTCAATTTGAAAATGAATATATATTTTTAATTTTTAATTACATTTACATCATTATAGATATGAAATAATATTTATTTGAGATGGTGATCCTCTTCTGCCTAGCAATTTCTTACCTCGTGTAATTGAAGATGGAAGGTTCTATGCTAGCGATAGTTTGATTGGATGTGAAACAAATGACTTGCCGGCCAATCCCAATCCCAATCCCACAAAAGTCAAATGAATCGAAAAAGTTTGACTTTTAGGTGTTAATATAGCTGGAAATTATTCCACTGGATTGCACCTCCACAAAATCAGGCGGCATTACTATTCAAAATCAGGCGGCATATTTAATATGTGATGTATTGAAAAATGAGAGCGGGAGCACATGATACACATATTTCTTTGATAATATAATAATTATATTCGTTCATCTTTATCTTCTTTTCCCTGTATCTTGGCTTAACCAGCTAAGAAAATTAGTATTAAAATACAGAGAGTGGTTAGCGAGGAGATATATTAATGATTAAGCTTTTCAATTATTGGTCAGTGCAATATATTATTAATCACAAGAAAAGAAAAAGTCCAATTGTCTTCTTTCTTATCCATTATTGCATAGGACAGAAGGAATACATAAATTGAGTATAGTGCCAGCTAAATCATCCTGGCCTACCGTTACTGAAAGCAACTGCGTCAGCTTCGTGTTAACCTCTTCGTTAGTGAAATAATTAAGAAGTGCAACAGAGATCAGTGACAGATTTCATTTTCATTAATATGTTCATGAAATTGGGTGAGAAGTTTTTAGGCGCTTCCAGTCCCCGTTAGATTTTCACTTTATGATCTCTTCTTAATCTTTTTAAACAAAAATAAATACAATTTGTTTACCAACCTTGCACATCATTTAATCACAGGCCGTGCACAGCTTCAATCTTGCAAAAGAGAAACAAAGTTGGCGACACTTGCTTAATCATGTTCTTAATGAAAAATAGGATGCACAATACTGAAATAGGATTCTAGATGCGAACAAGAATCTCTCGATAAACAATTTCTCAGTGCAAATTTGTTCCCACTCAATACCTAAGTATGTAATTCATTGTTCCTACATAAACTCCTAGTCAGCCAGCCAAAAACAAGAGTCACCGGGAAAAATTTTGAATCTGAAAGAGAAATTAATCACCGCCTATCTCCTACTGTAGGCCACTTTTCAGAAAATTTTACACAATAACGGAGAAGAGAAAACAGACAGAGCCTAACATATAGCCGCTTCGTCCGTTAAAAATATATCAACCCACTATGTTGAGCAGCAGCCACCTTTCTTCACAGCAGACACATCTTTACTGACATCAATTTTCTCTCCTTTGGAAGGTACAGCAGAATTTCCTCCATCCTCACCTGTCTCCATGGCCTTCTTGCTCACAATACGGTAGATTTGAGTCAGCACTTCAGCAAATGCATTGTCCACATTAGTAGCCTCCAGAGCAGAAGTTTCCATGAAGAAGAGAGATTCCTTCTCAGCAAATGATTTCCCGTCCTCCGTTGAGACAGCCACCAGGTGACGGAGATCCGATTTATTACCAATGAGCATAACCACAATGTTGGGATCTGTGTGATCCCTCAACTCCCTTAACCACCTTTCCACATTTTCAAATGTGGAATGCCGAGTGACGTCATACACTAGAAGTGCCCCGACAGCTCCTCGGTAGTATGCACTGGTTATGGCACGGTACCTATGAAGTCAAAGAGATTAGCTCATGACAAAGACAACAGACACAATCAGCCTCTGATTTCAAGGCAATGTAAACTTGAACGCAATAGGAGAACTTTTATGAAAATAAGACACAAAAGGAGAAGTTCATGGATAGGGAAGACAATTCTGTAAACTCAGAAGGACATTGCTATTTACTTAACCAGTGATGTAGTTTACAGAAAAACTAATTTACGGGATTTGATAATGCTATCTGTAGTTCTGATAGGCACAATGGAATTTGCAATTCTGTAAACTCTGTAATCCTCATGCATGGGATTCTCATCTATGAACAACTAATGAGAATCCCATCAAAATTCTACATCACACTAAGTGCATCGAAAGGGCTTATGTTTCAAAGTGTAAAGGTACTGAATATGTTATAATGCATCGAAAGGGCTTATGTTACACAGGGAAGCAATTACAGGATCTGATAATGCCATCTTTAGTTTATGAACAGTTTTTAGTTTTAGGGTTCTATTTGGTGTAAGGTAAAACTTGTAGGTTTTTCATCCGATAATGCCTTGCTGGAAACTCTGGCAAGGTATAAAAGAGGATAGTCATTACGTTGAAAGGTATTTTTTGAGGAATTTGGTACCCATGTGGTTTGTGGAGAGTGTTTAGATTGTGAAAACAGCTGAAATTTAGATTGTCGGATACATGTCTAAGGGTAACATGGACATGGCAAAAAACATGTTAAGTAGCACATATATGAAAGCATGATCTGGCTTTCAATCAAGCAATAACGCATACAGAAGACTAATCATATATACTGGGGCAATAATAATATATTACGCATATATTTGATTTGCAATTGAACGCACAAGAATAATCTTCACTACGTTAGGCATGAAAACTACCATCAGAAATCACACCAATAATCTATACCAGATTAAGCATGTATCCGACTCACAATTGAAAACCGTCACTAGAAACACTACATGCATTTGCCCATACTGTTGCATGTGTAGCAAGGAAATTAGTACATATATACTGTAACATTAGTGAGCAATGTTGGACATCATGATTCAAAACTTCTTGGTGACACTGCATATCACTTCAAAATTTGCAATTTACTAGCATTCTTCTTGTCCTCCTAATCATTTAAATATTCAGGAAAATGAAGCAAGGACCACGGACAAATTGTATAGCAAAAAAGAAAGTTGCTGAATAATTTTTCATTAATCCTCTATGACTGAACAAAAAATGCTAACACCAACAAGAACTTTTAAGAATCTAGTGGCAGTAAGCAACACATTCCCTTCCAGGCTTCCACATGACAAGCTGACCAATGTCTTGGGCTGCATTCCTTGTGCAAGTGACATAAAGCAGTGATGTTATCATTAACCATGAAACTGCACCTCTTTTGAGAGTCCAAAAGCCCAAATTCTAATGAAGTCTTTTTTTATTCCCCCAAGTTCAGGGGTGGAGGGGAACCTCAAAATTAAGCTAATGCGGCCAATTTAGCTTTCCATTTCACAAACAATTAAAAAATAGTATGAACTTGAAACGAAGCATTGACATTAGGTAATACTGCATTCAATATTCCAAGTGACAAACGTATAATGCATGGAAGCATACTTGTTTGAACTAGAACAAAGCTATACATAAACAAGAATGCAACTTCAACTAAAAGTCACGAGTCAAGTTCCCAAACATTATCAACAAAAATCAGCCTCCTAATGAAGGATGGAAAAGGTATAACAAATGCAATCCTGCTTTGCATAGATTTGGTCACATCTGTCTAATACAAAGCAAGATTACAATTCCCAAACACAAAGCTTGAATCTCACTTCATATTTAACTAATCAGCAAGGTAACAAAACAAACCAAAGCACAGATCCACACAACGGACTCAACAACTCAACAAGTCCGATTGGATAAATATCACTCAATACAAACCTCTCGAATCAGCAAAAAAACAAAAACGTCTCCATAAACACAAGCATAACATCTAAGATTAGATTTATTTACAATTCTTACATATGTCGAGCACAACATAACCTCAAATTTTCTTGTCCATTCCTTACGACAATCTTCTAGAGAACACCCGAAGGCAAAGAATCACGGAAACCAAAACATCACAATCCAAAAGATCTTAACAAAATATACATCCCTCACTTTTCTCAGCATCCAAACAGCCCAAGAAAGCTCAAGAAAACATACAGCACCCAGATCACAGAACATAAATATATGACAAAACATCCGAACACCCAGATCACAAAAAGCAGAATTACAGTGGGGGGGAAAAGAAAATCAACAAGTAAAGAACAAACCTTTCTTGGCCGGCGGTGTCCCAAATCTGAGCTTTGATGACTTTGCCATCGACATTCAAGCTACGAGTAGCGAACTCAACACCTATTGTGGACTTAGACTCGAGACTAAACTCGTTCCTAGTGAACCTAGAAAGCAAATTGGACTTGCCGACACCGGAGTCACCGATCAAAACCACCTTAAAAAGATAATCATAGTCATCTTCAGCTCTGTATCCAGCCATAGCTATTGCAATTTTATATCTTCACACTCTCTTGGACTATTCTCTTCTTGTTTTGAGTCTTTGAGAGAGAGTTTTAAATTTAATAGATCTGCGTGACTGCCTCAAAAAAAAAAAAAAAAAAAGTAAAAAAGGTGAAAACTTGCGCTGTGTGTGAATGAATAATAAAAACTTTTTTTTTTTGTTACGAAATGTTGTGAGACCACTACCACCACTCCGAACCGTATGTCTGCTTCGCTGGACTCCAAAGTGAAAATTAGGAGAAAGTGGGAGGAATGAGGATGTCTTTTCGGGTTTGGGGAGCTTTGAAATGACTCTTGTGGGCATTTGATTTCATTCTCTCTCTCTCACTCTCTCTCTCATTTCTTTGGTTCAAGGGTATAGCTGTCTTTGGACATTCTAAGATTATGATTTATGTCAATTTTCGGTGGTCTCTTGGAGGCTGTGAATTGTGATGATAATAGACATGGATTTTGGACACGACACTGGTAGAAGAGGCTAAGAGCTAGGAGGAAATTTAGAGTAAAGTTGAAGATTGAAGGTGTTTTATTTTATTTTATTTTATTTTTAAAAAAAAATCATCAAATATAGAAGAATCTTGATAAATTTATCTTTTGGCCTCTATTACAAAATCTATCCCCTCCAATAGTCTTCTTCTTGCTCAAATTTGGATACCAAATATGCACTCACCTTAACTGCTAGTGAAAAATTTTCTCAAAGATTCGGACATTTCTTGGGGACAACGTTTAAAATGTAGCCGTTTACCACAAATGACAAATGTTTCTATAAGTAGTTAACTTTTTGTGCTTATCTCTCTCTTGAATGTCTTACGAATTATGAAGATGTGTAAAAATACTTTATTGAATTATTGACGGGTAGATTCTAAAAGAAATCATTTCTATTTTCTACTCAATAGATATGTGTTCAGTTGCTTCTGTCTGGCTGCGGAGAGCTTTTGGGCTTCTCTGAGGCCTTACTTTCCAGCATTTGACACAAAGCAAGAGAACGTATAGGCCTGTTCGACAGGCCCAATTATGGCCTACCCTCACTCAAAATATCATTCAAGTCAGCGGTGAGGTAAAATATCGTTTAGATCCCTATATATATTAGTAAATATTGTTGGAGTCTATCACTGATGGTAAATCTCACTAAAGTCCAACAGTGTGGTAAATTCTTAAAATCATTATCATTGGGCACGGCTGTAATTCATAGTTTCAACAAGTGGTCATATCATCTATATAGCTTTTTCTTTCTTTTGTAAACTGTAACAATAATGATTTACCATGGAAGGGTTGGTGACGTGATGATTCATATGGGTCATATGATATATTTAAGGGGAGTAATATCAGACATCTCAAATTTTTTATTTTAAATTCTATCCCAAATGAGATATTGTTCATTAATTGATTAGTAATTCTTTAGAAGATCCAAACCAATTAATTATATTATCCTCACCAACTAATTAATAAATGTCATATAATTTGGAAGAGTTTTTTGGGATAAAAAATTTAGGATATGTAGCACTACTTATTTAAGGGTGGCTTTAAGTTTAGGTGAATAAGGCAGTTATCTAAGATCCAATATTTTAGAAAGTATACTTTTTCAATATTTTCTAAATAATTTTCCAATTAATAAATATCTTTTTAAAATTAATAATATTATCTAACCATTAATTCATCCACTAAAAGTCTTTCCAAGAAAAATAAATAATTTTTTTTGCCTTTTTAATTTCTATAAAAAATTAACTATTTAATGTTAGAATTTTTTACTTTAATATTCTTTTTTATTTCTATTAAAAACATTATAATCTAAAAAAATGTAAATAAAAAAATTTCTTACTCTCTTCTCCACAAAGAAAATTATTAGATTCATTGATTCATTTAAAAAAAATAGTTTCTTAAAATACAAAATCTATATCTATTATCTGTCATCAATCTATCACCGCAATTTTTTATGTACTACTATTCTAAATATTCTATTTAAAAATAATATTATTCTTATTTATTTATTTGTTTATTTTTACTAAACAATATTGTTCTTATTTGCCTGAATACTTCTACAAAGCTCTGTTGTGAACACATACTTACTATTGTGTGGAAGTGTTAGTAAATAATAGTCTTCCCAAGTTACATTCAGCCAGACAAATTTGACCTACTACCCCATCTGATCTCGTTGTTTTGTTATTTATTTTTAACATTGTTTTATCTAATTGTAAATTACAATTAAGTGTAACTTCCAAAAACCCAATAAATAAATACATCATATGACCAATCGAGTGCATTAATTTATTCACTTCTATTTTTTTTGAAATAATTTATTTATTTACTTTTACTTGCTCTAGAAATTATGTCGTCTTTAGAGAGAGCACATGAAATGATAACTTATAAATGAAGCATCTCCCCGCTGCTTTTCGCCTTTATCACCAACCACTATGCTTTGGTCATCTGATTATTTCTCGATGGGTCCTCTGATAATTTCTCGACGGGTGATGAAGTCGGTAAATTAAATTTACCAGTATCCAATGACATGCATGATCACATGATGAAATCATTTACTCAAAAAGTTAACCAAAATTATGGAATCAAATAGCTCAGACGTATACTATTTTAGGGAAGTTACAATATCTAACAAATATATATGATCACCACCATGTGCTGCATGTGCTAATAATAATTAAAGGGAAAGATCCAAATTCTTTGCGGCACCTTTAAACAAACTTGTTGCTGGGTTGAAAAAACACAGTAGTAACTAAATCACGACTGGCGATTGTACAGGGGAAAGAAAATTACAAATGACAACCCAGTTGTCAGAAGCTAGGTCATGTCTCCTAAATCATGACTCCTAGGATCTTGTATTTTCACTCTTTCAATGGAACAGTTACCAGCTTCCCATGCAGTTCTCAAAAAATTTCCTCGGTACTGTTCATCAACTGGAATTGATATATTGAGAGGAGCAGTGCACATGTTCTGAGAATAATTATGCAGAGAATTTCGAGCCTCAAATTGTTGAACATATAGATTAACCATAACTTAGAACCCATCTGCTCTTCAACCAAAAAATAAATAAATAAATAAACAAAGAAGAAGAACCATATTAAACATTGCAATTTACAAAGAAACTGGAAGGTATAATGAGAATGAATATATGTGTTCCAATAGATTAATCAATTTCGTATGAAAATTAACATGGATATATCACATATATAATTATTTACATCACCCAGCAGCAACAGCCAAAAGAAATTAAGACCATTCCTCCGCCTCCACACCTCCCACACCAACAGAGACTCAGAGAGAGAGAGAGTAACTTAGAAAAAATAATAGTAATAACAACCATACATATATTCGTAGGGTTGTGATTAAGATAAAACTGGTAGCCTTCAGCTTTCCTTGATCGATTTAAAAGCAAAAAAATGCCTGCCAAATAAATAACAAATTAATTAATAATTAAAATTAACACTTCATTAATGAAAACAAGAAGACTTTAGAGAAGGAAATTAATTGAATGTTTAATTTAGTGAAAGAAAGAAAGAAACCTTCTTGGGCGTCCTTGTACTAACATTTCGAAGCTTTTCAAGCATTTGTTCTTGAGTGAAAATTCTACCGGGTGAGCTCATAAAAACGCTTCTTCTAACGGGAGGTGACCATAATCCACTTTGCTCATAATCAAAGTCATATTCAGATGCATCAAAGAACTTTTGAAGCAGCCGGTCCGATACGGACTTTGAAACCAGTTGGATTTTTTTAGGAGAAAACTCGGCCAGTACTAGTGAATTAGGTGAAGAAGAAGATGATGCTTCAGAGTTTGACATTGACACTCGCACACAAAATTAGAGGAAATTATTTGAACTCAACAGAGAGACACCGAACAAGATAAATGATAGATGTATGTACTAATATTATAAATGTGATGTTGAGGAGAAATTGAAGCTAGTGTTTCACATATAATTTCCGGGGGGAAAATGCGAGCTGGGAACAGTGACAAGGACGTGTATGGCTGTATGCAATCATTCATAGAGAATAGAGATGGTCGTGGGTACCATTACTATTTGAGGTTTCACTTAATTAATGTTTTGAATTTCAGTGCCTAAATTTTTGAGGAAACCTCTAACCTTTTTTGGCTAAACAATAAGTTGATGTACGGAAAGCCATGTTTTACTTTACCTACGCATTAGATTTATTTTGTTATGTAGGTAAAGGGCACATATTCCTATGCGGACCATCAGTATTTGTTATAGGGTTTTAATCAATAATCAATTCTTTTCGCCACTTCGGCCTTGGTCGGAGTGGTGGGCTGCTGCCCTCACAAACATTGTGAGGGCAGCGGTTCAAGCCCCCACAAAAGTATTTGTGGGGGCTAACGTGCTTATTTGTTTAATATTTCAAAAATTTCCTCTCCCTCGTGCAATACGAGTGGAGTATGGACATCCCTCTTCTGTAAGGGATTATTTGTCTGGGCATGTACTTCACAGAATTCAATGTAATAATATAAGTCCCAATCATGTATTTCTGATTGTAAATATCAGTGTAATATATCTACTATAATAGCAGTTGTAAATATCTGTGTAATGCAGTAATATGATGATTAATCAGTATTCAAAAAAAAAAAAAATTCTTTTCGAGGTTATATGATCCACGTAACCAACAATATTGTGGGGTTCATCAAATAATGTATATATACATACATACAAATTATATCAACCGTTAAATCTTAGACAGACATGTATATTTGATTAGTTTGTTTATCTTAAGTTAAGATGCACATTGAAGATCCGCTGATCAATGCCTCAGTAATATGACTACAATTGTTACGTTGACTCACATGGTGCAACTCATGATGTGTGTGTGTGTGTGTGTGTGTGTGTGTGTGTGTGTGTGTTCACTTCGAGAAACCTTTCATTATTGGAAATTTATTTACAACATTGGGAAACAGGGAAAGAAGAAATTTACTATAAAAAATCCTTCCAAATTTTTATTTAGATTAATGAGAGGACTTGAAAACATTGGGTAAAAAGATGGATGAAGAGGAGAGAGAAAGCGTGTATTAATGATAAAATTATAAAAAATAAAAAAATTAATATCATTTAATCCATTAGATCCTTACCGTTGATATATTTTAAATTTAAAAGTTTAAAATTAGTGTAAAATTAAGTATAATTTCAGAGGGCTCTTGATCCGTCTCACACACACAGTTCTTTTCTATTGCGGGTGTTCTTATTTTTTTTTATATAAATACACTTTTAAGCCATGAGATTTAATAAAATTAATTTTTAATACTATTAAATTACATGATTTTATAATATATTAAAAATTAACTCTATTAAAATACACAACTTAATAGCATATCAGTAATAAAAAAAGAAGATGTTTGTATCTAAGAATGATTTTATATAATAAAACTATGATAGTAGTGGGCATCATCGGCAAATACGCCAAGAGACTTTCATATTTTTAGCCTTTATTTGTTTTTAGGATATGTTTAAATTTTCACCTGCCTCCTCGATAGTTGGACTACTAGCCTTTGTCAATGTGTAGGGTCTTTAATTACAACATCCGTCCAACTGCCGTGTTACATTTTGTTTGTAGCAGAGCGTGCAGAATTGTTGATTTTAGCATATTTAAATATTTTGATGGAAATAGCAATTCTGGTTGTTTACGACGTTAATTGGATGGACGAAAAGAAATTCGTTTTATAGGTTTCATAGTAATTGGATCTTTGAACATTTCTAACATCTCTTGGGTACTGCATCATGCACTTTACGTTCATGAAATGAAGAAAATATTGTCGAACGGAAAATCATATCTATGCTTTGTGGGGATTACCACCATTCCATAATTTTTAAAAATAATAATTAATCACAAACTTACTCATACCATGCCATCACATATTTTGTATGAGACGGTTCTAGATAGACATGACATAGGCAATGTCATGTGGGTCCGACGAGAGACGAAAGTTTGTACCAGGCGAACAGGCACGCAGCAATACGTATCAATCAGATTCCAGAATCCAAGAATTTGTGTAACATCGACCTGTCAGACACCGCATCAGCATCACAGAACTCCCCTCGCCTAGTACCAAGGCCTTTAAAACCACCAGCTTCAACTGGGGACCCCGACACTGCTTCATGTGCCACCACAGCCTACAGGTCTACTACTAGGCTACTCTCTTTTCTTATTTTATTAAATTAGTTTTCCCAAATTGCTATCTATTCTATTTAAATATCTAATAGAAATTTCACAGAGCAGTGCGCCGAAGATTGTTAATGCTATTGCCACCCTTTCTTCTTAATTTTCACTGGGGATGGTAATTATACCCATAAATTCGTCTAAATTTATCTGTTAAAATTTGTCTGTTGTGGATAATTTTATCCGTTACGAGTGAGTTTAATATTATAAATTAAAATCTACACATGGATACAGGTGGATTTAGTATTAACTTTATATCTAGTGAATACCCACATGAATATCCACTAAACCCATAATTTTTTTTCAAATATTTTTAATTTAATTTTAATCTAAAAATATATAAAAATAATAATGTCATTATTTAAATTATCAAATAACCAAAGATTCAAAGTTGTGTATGTGTGTATGTGACACATCTCTCATTCTAAAGTAATAACCTAAAAAAAACTAAAAACATTTTCCTTCAAATTAGTATTTAAAAATATTAATTTTAATTATTATTATAGACATTGTATCATCACGAATTTAATAATTATTAAAACCCACTACGAGTGAATTTTTTTCAAAAAATTAAAATTCACTGTAAGTTACGAGTGAATTTGACAATTTAAATTTTATACAAATCTGCGAATTTAACAATAACAAATCTGCGAATTTAACAATTTAAATTTTATACAAATTTAAATTTAATAATAACAAATCTACTGCGGGCTTGCCCATCGCCATCCCTAGTTTTCACTCTTTTGACTATTGCGTCTTGATTATGTAGTTCTTTTCAAAGGAAGATGATGGCAGCTGGCAATTGGGAATTGGGGAATCACGTAAGCACGGGCTCAGACTCTGACTCCAGAGCAGCATATGCTGTTGCAGACTCGCAGATTGGGATTGGCTCAGACAAGTCTCGACTTTTATTAGCGCCAGGACAGCTGTGATGTGCTTGCTTTGTGTATCTAATTGAGAGATTCTCCATCTTCCACTTTTTTCTACCTCTCTTTGCTTTCTCTTCTTTACCCCAGCCCGCCATGAGGAGCAAGGACACAAAGCAATAAGTATTCGTTTTCTTTACTGACACCGGTGTACATGTAAATGAAATTAGCTTTTGGAGTATGGTTGAATAATTCAACCATGCCAAACAGGAGAATTCTCTTGCAGTAATGATAAAGACTACAGGAGAATTAATGTCTAATATTAAGGATCTATACATTCACGTGGCAAATTGCATCCATGGAGAAAATCCATCACTTTCTGACACAACCAAAAAGCAAGACACGTGCGCTTTAAAATTCGTATTTTACTTTCTGTTGGTAAAAACTTAGGATTACTTATATGCTTTCATATACATTGACACGAAATGTACACACCACGACCCAATCACCATCTCAGACATGAGTAGCGATTTCAACTATATACCAGTACTGTACAACATTCTCGTAGACTAACGCCGCATTTCTCTTCCTAACCTCTACTTTTCTCGAGCCTCTGACCTTGTTCCGTTTTTGGGGAAATTCCTGCAATTGAAAACCAGTAAATTGTATAAACCTTAGCGGTGTTCTAGTAAACTAATACAAAAGCAAAATAAAGCATAGAACAAATCTCAGGCTCCTGAATCCATTGCCATTGATGCCACATTTAGGAAATCATTAGCTAGACATCCATAACAAGCATATAATGAATCAACAAATAATTTTGAATATGCAATATGCTGCCGTTCATCCTCCAAAAAGATTAATGGCCATATAACTGCACTTACAAGGTGTAGTGTGAATATGGAACTTCCGCACACAAGGCATCAGACTGGAACAGGACTTTGTTCCAGACTCTCCTTCCCTGTAATGCCATCCTTCAACCCTTTGAAATATATGTTGTAGTCCTTCTCTTGGGGTGGGTTCTCTGGGTCAACTGTAAATGATTCACTAAATGGAATAGTACTCTTAACCTGAAACAGGAGGAACGTAAAAAGAATCATGTCACTAAGTCATCTTCCTACATTCTTATAAATAATAGTTATTCCTTTAATAGATATATGACCTCAAATGTTTTGTCAAGTGCAAATGGACTTTCCAAGGCAGCAACACATATCCGAGCAACCTCTTCCCTTGATATTTTCCCCTGTGTAAAACAGCTTGGTTAAAGTCTTAAAGAGCAATTTTATATCTCCAACCCAAGAACTCAATATCAAAGCCAATGTTAGTTCTTCTCTTAGAATTTTTGGATGTTCATCATAAAAAATTGAGTGCACTATTGTCCAATAAAACTTAATACCGTTATGTTGTCTCCTTGATCAAATATGAGATCTGCTCCAGCAGGCTCCTCAGTTAATGCACAAGGCCTCACAATGGTATATGGAATACCACTCTCCCGAATTAAATCTTCTCCCTGTTCAAAAAGTGGATATGATAAGCCAGTTTAAAAGGACAGAATGTATACTTGATGTTCAGATATTGCTCAATGAAGAGAGTTAGAAAGAGATATTTGCAGCTTATCACAAGAAGTCAAGCAAGGGCAACATAAAGCCAATTTTATATGTTGAAAGTTCAAAACCCAATTTAGGTCGTGAAATCTCAGTGAATTTGTTAAGGACAGATACAATCATCAAACTATATGTATTGAGTAGAATTTAACCTTCAACTTAAATGTGAGAATAAAACCTAATTCCTTGTTCAACCGCACAGCAGGTGGTTGTTTACTTAGGTCCAGTCCAGGCCTTTCAGGTCGAGTAACTCCTGCAGAGCTCACATGAACAAACCTACAAGTGATGCCCCCACAAAAAATAAATAAATAAATAAAATAAAATAATTTAACATGGGATGTATTTGCCTAATATATTAGCTATATTCAACCTCATAAAAGATAGGCCATGTAAAATGAACATTTATACCTGGGAGTGACAGGATCCTTTATATAAGACTGTATGCTTGACACAGGAAGCTGAAATGCTCCTTCCACAAAAGTGGGGTTTAGTTTCCCATCATATTCAAACTTGCTGAACATGAGCTGTATTAATTTTGCAACATGTAAGGACTTGCATAGTCGGATACAGAGAAAAATAGTAAATGCACAAACATGCCTGCAGTGATACAATATTGCTTGGGTCAAATGGCGGAGCATCCAACACTGTTCGTGCTTGAAATATAGGCCTCAAAGAAGAGAATGGCAACCGTATCTGAAAAAGATAGACGAAAGATTTAAGGACTAAATAATCCACCACAGGTATGAAAACAGTCAAGAGGGTACTTACTGATTGCCATTGGCCTCCCACGGTGTCGAAGCTGGCTGTATAACCCACAGTATCCCAATCACTACTAGTACGGACAACAAATTTATACCGTCGACCATCGCCTTTTAGGCGCAGCTTCAAACCATCATATGCAGAAAGATCCTCTGGCTCAGCAAAATTCTGAAACAATTTTTTTTTTCCCCCACATGGGAATGTAAAATTACTAAGTTTATTACAAAAACCCAAGAGAGAAAGAACACCTGATAAGGAACCATTAAAATTGATTTCTCTATGCTGTTGCCAAAAGATAGACTATTATCAGTTTGTTTTGTATGTTTTGCATCTCAGTAATTGAAGACATTTTTTTATTCCTTGTAAAAAAGAACCGAGGGGCCATTACTGGGTTTGTTCAACAAAAAGGAAAAAGAAACAACATCAACCATATTACTTATCTGGTTTATGTTAACTTAAACAAAATCAATTAGATTCCACAGGGTGTTAAGCTATTCCACAATAGAAACAGTTGGTGCGAAACTTATAATTTTAATCAAATAGCAACACCCAAAAAAAAAAGGGAAAGAGTGGCACAAGGCAAGGAAGGTAAGGCATTTATAATACAGGGACATGGGTAACTCAAAATGAACTTTTCAACATACCCTTGTTCTGATACTAGTAAAGCCACCATTGTTAGCGGTGGAAACAACACCTGAAGGAGCAAGCAAGAAGGCAAAAATAAAAACAGTTAAATGTTTCTACTAATATTATCTCAAAGATAGTAACAAAGCAACACTAATAGGCAATCGGAAATGACAAAAACAAACCTTTAAAAAGCCCTGTTGGTGCACCATTTTCACCACCAGTTCGGTCAATCTGAAATGTACTTTCACTAACACCCCCCATAACCACATCATCCAAAGCTCCCCAAGGAAGTTCTTTAAGACTGTTTTCTGCAAAATCCATCAAAGAAAACTTGAAACTCAATTCACATACATTGAGCAAAAAGAGAATTAGCCTTCATTGAGAAGGCATGTTCGAGAATATTTGATTGTTTGGTATCTGAGCATTCAGATCTACATGACATGACAACATCCACGAATAGGTTACTAAGCTCAACAATCCAAATCAATGGGCCCATTGATAACCTAATACCCCTCAGTGCCAAGAATTTTGGCTTCTTGGATAAGTTTTCTTCTAAAGATGACTTTCAATTGAACCACAGATAGCTAGTAAAAACCATAGGTGCTGTTAGAATGTAATAGAAAGTGAACATGATACTCATGAATCCTTGTTAGAAGTCCTATTTCCTTGTTTAGTGACATCCATAGCAATATATGAAGTTTCTTCCTGTTTTCTGTTACTGACTATACTTCATATACTCTTGCTCTATGAAGACCACCCCATCCATCTATTTCTATATTATCTCAAAGATGACATTCCTATTTTTCTCTACCTTATTCTTCAATCAATGGAACCTGCTCCGAATAACCCCCCTTTTGCAGGATTATTTCTGCTGTGTGTGTGTGTGTGTGTGTGTGTTACATCTAAGCCATTAGATTGAATGGATCCAATAAGATGAAAAATTAAGTCATGATTTCTAGTCAAAATTCAAGTTAAGGGAACCCAACAGGATATACACACAAGGCCTTGCAATGAAACAGATTAAAATAATTTAATTAGCAATAAGAATCACTTAAAACTCTACCTTCAAAACCAAATAATAATTTCCCGTTTTGAAGTCCAACACTCCCCTTTACCGCATTAATCAAATTTCTCATCCCCAAATACTCCACCATTTCAGGTGAATCACCTTTGATCTGTTTATATCAATAAAGCGATGGTCACAACTGCATCTTTGTAGCTCAGAAGACAAATAGTAAAAAAAAACAAGTGAATCCAAAAGAAGTCTCTTCAAAGGACAAATCTGGCAAATAGACACGAGAAAGAAGTTTGTTCACACCTCGGGTTCAAAAAATTTGATTCCCTGCAAAACATAATGATTAAATGTCAAGGACCTAAATAGAATGAAACCGAAAGGAATATTTGGCTAGTAACCTTTAAGTCAATAAGAATAAAATAACTGAAAGATTAGATAAATATCATGATCGAAGTGCTTGTGCACGTACTTGGCTATATTTTGCCCTATCAGGGGTGTCTCCTTCCTTTGGACCAACAATCACTGAAACAGCATTAATAACTTTTCTCACTCCTTTAAAGTACTCCGGAGTCAGAGTGTTCTCCTTGGTAATATCTCCAACAATCTGAAATTCCACAGAAAGAGCCACAGTTAGAAGCATGGAAATTGGCAAACAAAAAATACCATCAGGATTAAATACAACAGGCTTGTTATATGCCAATACGAACTAGAAACTTTCCATATCATGAGTCCCATGACCAAGCTCTTGGTGCCAAATGATGGAGAATGCATTAACACTGTCAAAGTTGATGAAGATCTACAGTTTAAATCAACCTAAATGGGGATACCAACTTCCTAAGCTTTGTTGACAGATCTTGATAAAAGCCAGCTCCCCATTTCATCTTATTATACAGATGAACTGAACGGTTCTACTCACAGAAAATGGAAGAAAATATGTAGACATGTTGCCGCACACATCAAACTTTTTTCATATCATCAAACCTCTGATGGAACATTAATAACAAAAGGTATAAATATAAAAGGTGAATTGCGCATCTTTAGTAAAAGAATGCAACCAGCATATCTAGAAAGGGCATAGGCAATCAAGCATCACCACCAGAGTAGTTAAATATACAGAGGTAGCTAACTTACCAAGTCAACATCTGGGCCTAACATCTTCCTTGCCTTTTCTTCATTTCGCACCTGAAAAATGCAAATGCAATATAAGCAAATATCAGACATGGAAAATTTCAAAAAACAAGAGAAGTTGAAAAAAGAAGACCACAGTACCAATACTCGGACAGGCAACCCTTTATTGCGCAAAATGTCAACTACTCTTCTACCCACACCACCAGTGGCTCCAGCTACAAGGACAATGCCTGAAGTTTCCATGGCCTTCACCGGTTCTTTGGGTGATGGACCAGATAGTTTCTCGACTAGAAATTCAACAAACTTCCAAACAACAACCCATGTCAGGCAATGCAAAACAGAATTCAACTTTAGATAACAAGAAAATTGGAACACAAGACACTCTCGATACCTTAGCAGGAGAAGGGGGTCCGTTGAAGAAATATAATGTTTTCAAAAATCGGCCGAAGTCCCAAGCTTCAGCTGATATGATTCCTCTAGAAGCTGTTGAAGGAAACCTAGAAGAGCTGCGTCGGTAAAGGAAAGTGTTCCGAGCATTATTAACTTGAAGAAATGGCTTGGGCAATGAGGAGGACAGCAAGTGATGATCTAAAGAATTCCTCGTAAATTTTCTACCAAAACCCTGCAGTACAGTTTATTCAGTTAAATAAATACATTAATTAAAACGCCCATAAATCCAACAAATGAATTTTTCTTTTTGAAAAAAAAGAAAAAAGAAAAAGAAAACTCAAAGTTGCACCAACTAACTAATTCATGCAGTCATTTGAACCTATTACATGGAGCATACAGTTAGCATGTGATGTGAGGTAGAGTTAGAATTACACAAGAAAATGACAACGTGTTGCATGAAACATGTATTGTAAATATAAAATATAAAACAGATAATTGAGGGGAAGTCGGGGGTGAAGCTGAGACCCGAGAGTCGGCGATGCAAGGATGAGAAGGCGATGCCGATGATAATTTGGTACAAGTCGAACAACAGCTCTCCATTTTTGTCTCTGTTGCAGAACGTCTCCGCTTCTACCTCCACTTTCCAGTGTTTGTTTGTTTGTTTGTGTTGATATTTGTTTGAATCTTAGTGGCAAATATAATATTGTCCACACACGTACACACTCGTGACACAGTAAATAAGCGCCATCTCTCTCCCTAGAAGAATTTGGGCCAAATTTGGAAAACAAAAATTACTGTGCGTGCGTTTGCCGGGAGTCGAACCCGGGTCTATTGCTTGGAAGGCAATTATCCTAACCGTTGGACTACAAACGCGCTTCGAAAGTGGAAATTAAATTTTAATCCCTCCACTTTGAAATGGAGTACTCAAAATTTCAAATTTACGGGGTCTGCGTTTCGCCTTACTTACATTACATTATATCGTACTGTATTGAAAATATTCATTTTTACATCAACCCAAATTTGAATGCAATTTTTGGTTGTATTTTTTTCTTAAAGCATCAAAAGCCTGGGGATTACGCGGGATCCTACCTGTAATATAAATCAGTAAAGTAACAAAATACATAAGGAGGAGGGCATAAATTAAAATCTTCTAAAATAAATATGAATACATAAAAATAAAAAATGAAGAATAAAATCATTAAAAGGAAGAAGAAAGCCATCAATGCTAGTATCTGAATAAAGAATACCAGATAATCTTACAGGAAGATCATGAAAACCCAATTTTTAGTTGTATTACATAAAGGTAGTTAATGCAAAGACTACTTTGTTCGGTTGTAATTTCTAGCTACATTTTACTGCATTTAAATTAATATTAATTAAACTTATTAGTATTTTAATGTTTTATTATGAATTTTTGAAATTAATTAGTAATTAATTAATTTTATACTATAAAAATAATTTAATAAATACTATCATCAAATAACAAAATGTTATAATATTCCTAATCTTATATTATACTACAATATAATTTATTTTTATATATTAGTTATTATAATTATTACATTATGTTGAAAAGAAATATGATATCAAGTTTCATAAATAAACTTAAAATTTATATGTTATATTATGAATTAATATAAGGGAAATTATCAACCATATACCCTTAAATGACACTCGTATCAAATGTGCTACAACATTTTTCAAGTGTATCACTCGTATACCCTAAGTTGACAAAACACTTATGCCGTCCACCAATCCGTTAACTTTTGTTAGAAAGTTAACATAATTGTGGTAAATTGACTATTTCGCCCTTGAAACTCAAAATGAGGTAAAAATATAAATTTACCCCAAAAATTAATGTAAATTATCAATACACAATTTTTTTTTATTTTGTTATTAACAATACATTTTTTATTAAATAAATATGAATTATTAATGGTACATATTATTAACAATTATCCGTAAAAAAATATCCATATTATACCATAAAAAAATATTAACAACATATTATTTACAATTATACATATTATACCATAAAAAATTTCAATTGGAGCTTGAAGGAGTAGATTTTCAAAAATTTAGGTTACATTTTGGAGGAGTAGATTCGGTTGTAAAGTAGCTATTTTTTTAGCAATTATTAGCAATTATCCAATAAATGGGATGACATGTCATTTTTATCAATATATATCATATGACATGTCATTTTTTACTAGGTAAATGGGATGACATGTCATTTTTTACTAGGTAAATGGGATGACATGTCATTGTTTTAAAAAGACTAGATTACTCTTGTGATGTCAGTGCTTGCAAACGACAATTAACGGATTGGTAGACAGCAGAAGTGTTTTGTCAACTTAGGGTATACGAGTGATACACTTAAAAAGTGTTGTAGCACGTTTGATAGTTGATACGTGTGTCATTTAAGGGTATATGACTGATAATTTTCCTTAATATAATTTTAAATTTTTAATTTAATTATGAATTAATTTTTACTTATTAATGTCGAATATAATTGTTTAATTTAAATTTATTTTTAGATTTAGTATTTTCGTAAATAATAAATGATTAAGTAAATAAAATACTTTTTATATATCTAGGTAAAATAGTTAAAATGATGTTATGTGATATAAGTAAAATATTGTAATATCATTTTATTTATTAAAAATTTTCATTGGTAAAAGATCAACCTGATTTGTAGTATATTCAGCCCAACAAGGGTATTAACTATTAAGTGTGAGATTGATTTCTCATGCCGAAAAAAGATTGATCAATATGTTAGGCAATTAATTAATAACATCACCAAATCTATATTTAGGGAGAAAATTGAACACAATTGGGATACTAATTAGTGGTTTTTGTTAAGAACAGATTTGTTCGTCATTGATATTGATGGTGTCTATCCCTATAAATTGAGCCCCCCCCCCCTCCCCCCCCCCCTATGTCCTAAACACCATTGCATAAAACACATTCACAATACATTAGTTCATATATAGCTGAATTTATCTTTCAAGACAATATGGGGAAAGTCGTGCTCGATTTAACTTTGTTGCTGGTCCTTATCGTCACTACTTCATGTAAGATTCTCTCTATTCATATATCTTTCGTGATTTAGGGGCATGTAATACAACATTGTATATTCATGATGCAAACATTATATATTTCAAAAGTGTACATTTACAGCAAGTGATAGCTCCTTATTTTATTAAAAGACCAAAATTAAAAGATAAGAAAAACATACACACAAATGATATAATTAAATGACTGTAATCTAGGTTTTAGTTTATCATTTATTTGATGCAATTTTTTTTTTAAAATTTGATACAATTCAACTGATATACTTATAAAGTTAAGTAATTTTAGTTTTTAATACGATACAATTCAACTTATATATAGAAAGATATAATTAGGTAATTTTGATTATTTTAATACAAGTATACGATGCAATTCAACTGATCTATGGAGGGATATAATATGATGGCTCTATCTAATTATATATAATTGGAAGGAGAAAGAATGTTACCCTTTTTAAAAAAATTAAATATATATTTTTTTTTAACACTCGTGTATGGTGTATTCCTTGTCCAAGTTTGTTGTTAGAGCACAACAGCATAATTATAAAATTTTCTTTATAATTCAAAAGCTCATCTGTTTAATTATTTTTAAAGTTTCGCCCCCACCTGGTCGGTTGCGCAAGACTCGAAACTTTTATTCATTATATCAAAAATACCATTTTTAAATTACAAATTTATCCTTTAATCTATTTTTTCTTCTTCTCTTCCTCAATTTTTCTCCAGCTACTCAGGCTCTCAAGCCTCTTTGTATCTCTCACTAAACTCACTCAATTTCTCCATTTGATCAATGGTCATTATCCCCCATTTTCAAAATGATGTTTTTTTTTCCTTGCATTATTCTATATTGTACTATACGAAAATATTATTTTTATACGAACCTATATTTAACTGTAATTTTTAATTGCATTGCATAAAGGTAATTAATGCAAAGACTATCTTGTTTAGCTACAATTTCTAGCTGCATTTCGATGCATTTAAATTAATATTATTTAAACTTATTAACATTATAATGTTATATTATGAATTTTTGAAATTAATTGTCAAATAATTATTTTTTATAAATTAATTTTATACTATAAAAATATTTTAATAAATACTATCATCAAATAATAAAATGTTATAATATTATGGGATAATATTACCTAATATTTTATTCTAATATATTTCTTTATATATTAGTTATTATAATATAAATGATCGTATAATATAATTACTATAATTATTGTATTCTATTGTAATGCAATATAATATTAAATTTTTATAAATAAAATTAAAATGTATGTATTATATTATAACACAACATAATATATTTTTAAATTTTAAATTTAATTATGAATTAATTTTTTTATTCATCTCGAATATAGTTGTTTAATTTAAATTTATTTTTAGATTTAGTATTTTAGTAAATAATAGATGGTTAAGTGGTTAATGTACTTTTTACATATTTATAGTAAAATAATTAAAATGATTTTATGTAATAAAACTAAAATAATTTATCGTCATTTAGTTATTAAAAATATAGGTTTATTAATATTTTATATTTTATACTATTACTAAAATTAAAATTTATCTAAATATAAATATAAATTAATATTTAGTAAATTTAAATTCTTAAAATTATATCGAATAATAAAAGTAAAATGATTAAAATTTGAAAAATAAATAATATTTTAATGCAATATAATGTAAACACTACCTAGTACCTTCCCATGGGATTGTTTTTATACTCCTTTTGCCACATTTTTAATGCAGTGTAATGCAATTAAAGATTGTAGCAAAAAATGACTTGGGCTCCTATGATTCGAATAGGCATTAATTTCTGGGCACCGCTATTGTCTACTTCATTCAAATGGATTTTGAGGTGAATCATATTATATTTTGACTTTTGAGTCCCTTTTTATCACAGAATAGTATTTTAGTGCAATATGATACAATGTAACGCAAGCTACCAAACACATCCCTAAAAGTATTTGCATTCAAGAAAAGTTGATCTTTCCACAATCAAATTAGCCGACTTTGTAAGCAAGGAATGAAGCCAAGATTTTATATCTCAAAAAGTTCAATATCTTCCCATTACATCATTTTACAGTAGCAACTGCTGTTTTATCACTTTATTATTTTGTGATTATGTTGTAGTATGTGTAAACTTTTATACTATCGTTCTAAGATGACTTTTAAACAAATCTTATAAGTTTTAGCTATTTATTTATACGTTGATTTTTTAAAGGTCATTTGATTGAATTAAATGCTTTGATCTTTATTTTATAGGGTATGCATTAGGAAAATACTAAAAAAATTAAATGTATGCAATTGAAAATTTTAGAATTTGTTAGTTTTACATAAGAGTTCTATGAAGAATTATGATATTCATTTACATTCATACCAAAAATATTGAAGTAAAAATTTAAAATTTCTATATATAATATTTTTCTAAATACTAATAAATATTATTTTCCAAACATATAATTTAAATTAATCATTAAAAAATTCATACAGTACAGTGCAATACAATATGCAATAAACATAGTATACTTAAAAGTTAATATAATATAATGTATAATTAAATACTGTACAACATTAATATAATATAGTGTTAATACAATACAACATAATATAATAAATATGTATTAAATAATGTAATATAATATAAAATGACAAAGGAAATAAATAAATGACAAATGAAGAAGTGTTTTGGGCAAACGGCACGGCAACGGATAAGTGTTTGTCCCAAGGCAGACACAGACACCTGAGCCGAGCTCACGACATGGGTGAATGCTTCAAGGCCCTTTTTGCGTAAACATCATGCCCAGCAATTTATTTTAGACCACTTTCTGCCGACACTAATTGAATACACATGTAACTTTTTCGCCAATTCAATTCAGACCATGTGACTTTTTTGCATTTCAGTTTCAAACTTTCAATTTTCTACATCGTGTAGGCAAATTGAAATTCGTTTCCGTGCACCTACAATTAATTGCACGTTTAATTTTGTTCATCAAGTCAACAATGCTGACCTTTGTCTTTCTGTTGTTAAATTTAGATGGTACATGCATGGAAGCTAATCTTTCTTGGCACTTGCTTTTATGCATGGATATATATTAATAATTCTAATGCATCCGCGCATATTGTACATTCGTGTCCGGCATGGAAATAACATGATGAAATATCGTATACCAGAAAAATATATAATACAATGTCAAATGTGCGCTCAACAACCCCATAAATTTTATATTTTTGTATTTGCCCAATCTGTTACAGAAATTAATACCAAAGCTCTGGTTGATTAAAAACTGATAATTATTATTAAGATCCACATGATTATTTACAATTATAAATTATTTACAACCATATTATTAATGCATTATAACTGCCTATGAACCTTTAGAACAAACATATGAGCCCCAACACCATTATCACACGGATTAATTATTTCAAATTCAGAGATTAAAAAAGGAAAATTAAGTGAACTCAAGAGGGTGTTCTACATAATTAATTAATTAACCAACAAAAATGTTGCTTGATCAACCTCTCTAATAGAATATAGACCTACCACAAAGGGGAGATGAGTGCATTATCATTAGGACCCCCTTTTGCATGGGTATATAGCAAGCATTATTTGGAAGTTCTTTGATTATCAAACTTTCACATCTTTCTTTCTTGAATTTTCGTAAAATAAGAAACTAGTGAATGGGAAGTGAATGTCGAACCTCATCCGACTCCATGTAATTAGGATGCCATTTACTGTTTATAACTTCCTACAATACGATTTTTTAGCTCTTATATATTAACCAGAATATACGTGGCGAGTTGTCTATTGTACCACCTAAAAAAATGATCTGAAATAATTTACTAGAAGATAGTAATCATATATAATGACTTGCAATTAACTTAGTTACTTAAAATGAAAAAAAATGAAAGAAATATCATTGACAAAATCAATCTTGGAAATATAATTAATTTTCAGATAGCTATAGCTGTACTTGATGATCAAGGTACGTAGAAACAATTGATCATTTCAAAGCAGGCATTTAATTATATTCAAATCTTAGTTAAAATCGTACTAGAGTGACACTGAAGTTGTTGACAAACTATTTGTGTTCTACCGAAAACAGCCAAACAGATCTCACTAGAGAAGTAAAATTAATATACAAACGTTAATTAATTTATGCTTTGACGGAAAAGAGTAGAAAGAAAAGTTGTAAAAAGGAAAAATAAATTAAAAAAAAAAACGTTAATTAATCAATGAGCTACATATACATAGATGGATCGAATTATTAACTTTTTTGTTTCATGCTAGCTGTTTGTAATACAATATATTTAGTGATAAAGCGGCAGAATATGGACGATTGCATTCTAACAACCAACATTGAGGGAGGGGCTCAAAAATAATGTTTCACTTTTGGCCTAGCTTTCTGTTTCAACCATGTTTTTTAAGATAAAGTTCAATAATATCAAACAAATTAATCACATCGCCATTTCTTGTTTGCAATTTTATATTACAAGTAATGCACGATGAAGTGGGTATTTTTTTTTTCTTTTATAAGGACTTTGAAAGTTATTAATTTTGATTGGAAAATTTAGAAAAATTGAAGATGACGGGCCGTGTAATCAGTAATCTGTAGGTTCTCGAAATACCTTGACTATAAGAAAAATATTGTGTGAACAGTTTTGTGCGCATATAGTCTAGCAATCAAATTGACACAATATGTTACCCTCCATGGAAATTATTCATTAAAATAATTCAATATAGTAAGTAGTAATTTTTTGAAAGTAACCATGAGATTGTTAGGAGGCAACTCTCGAATCCGGAATCACAGGGTAGTCCCCAACCCCAAAACAAAGATATATAGTATCGAATAATTGAATTAAAAGAGGGGCAAGTGGAGCTTCTATATTTGCACTCGAAAATCAACCAAGAAATCAATCAATTTCCCGCCAGCAGCCAAACACAAAGGCAGCGTAGATGAATGAAATCTCGAACTCGCTCGAAGAGAGTGGACAGATTAATAAAATGAAACCTAAGAGCTAGCGGCAATTTTGGGGGAAGGCGACACTGAAAACAAGACCACGTTGCGCCACACCGATTTGTGTGAGTAAGGCCATTAAAGACATGATTTACGTGTATGGAATTAATCAAAGTAGAAAGAAAAGGGCAAAAAAAATAAAACCCCATCTTTTTTTACCAAATTTATATATGAAACAAAGTGTGGGACCAGACTGATCTTATTATTTAGCTTTACGGCTTGGACTTTTTCTCGTCAATCACATGCAGCTTATAATAATAACCGTCTTCATCGGCCAACGTGGCTATAGCTCATGACTATTAGGTAAAAGCTAGGTGTTCCCATCTGACGGTGACAAAGCATTTTCTATGGGTTAGAAACTCAAACTATTGCCAAATCATACGTCGATGATTGACCTCCATGCGCCGGTGCTTTCTCTGTGATTGATGATCTCTTTGACGAATTGGCCGGTGACAAAAATCAGAAACGTAGGTTATTACACAACTTTACCTCATTTTCAAATCTTAAAATGGAGCCTAACTTTACTGTGACTGGTAACGAAAAGGTTCACATCAGAATCAGATTTAATTTCTCTGGTGAGCAGAGACATGGAATTTATCAACGAATGGGATGTTTGACTGTGCATGAACAGACGAAGTTACTGAGAACTAACTACATATACATCAGTGGCCGGCGGCCTATCTTGTAGCCTCACCTAACTTGACTGCCACGCGGCATTCGCATACTAATTTTTAGTACACCCACTAAATACCATATGAGAAAACGCACCAACATATAATTAAGACCACATTAAGCTTACGATCTTGACTTACCGTCCCTAATTTTTCTTGCTTGGACTCCACGCACGCTAGCCCTTTCTCAATAGCCGTCACGCGGTGACTGTATCTGTATGAAGTGGTGGGTGATGACTTTCTCACATCTCAGTCTGACTTGCCTATAAATAGTAAACCCAAACCATCTTCCGAAAAACACTCCATCAACCTCTGTCTTCACAACTTATTTCCACCCTCAAAAGCTAATATATTTTCTCTCTTTGTTTCTCCTTGTTTACAATACATTCAAATACACCATATATTCATGGATCGTTTTGGTGCTTTTGCAATCATTTTCTTTGTCGTGTTTGCTTCGTCTGTGCCATCTTTAGAAGCAAGAAAGCTCTTAAACACAGAGAAGATCGACAGCAGCAGCAAGAAAGTTTCATCTTTGTTTGCGAATTTGGTTCTGAGTGCTCTTCCAAAGGGAAGAGTTCCGGCTTCGTCTCCAAGCAGGAAGACTCATGGTGCCACGCTTGATCATGAAAAGCTCTTTGCCCGGCATCTCGCGGGCATTGATCGGATTCTGCAGTCAGTTCCAAGCCCCGGAATCGGCCATTAGTCTTTCCATATTATAGACACATGTAGTCTATATATTTTATTTATTGATTTTTTTTTTACTTCTTTAATTCTTTTAATGGGCGGTCAGTTAGATATTATCGTATTACGTTGTACACATAACGGAAGTGTATAGAGAGGCACAGGGTACGGTTTTCTTTCTTTATTTCCTCTTTAATTAATTTCACAGGATAATTAAATTTTGTTCTATGCATCCCTTTTATATCATTGATGAGAAGTTTCTTTCTATGGCTTATTATTGACAGTTGCACTCAGTGTATTAACGATCCTTAATTCCTCCTTTACTAGAAATTGCATCAATTCATATTACAAATTAAAATCATGAAATCAATAATTAAGCTGGCCTTGCACGTCAATTAATCTTCATGGACATGTCCTTGATTTGAGACATAAGCTAGCGTTTCATTTCATCTTTGATCTTTTTGATGATCTTCCTCCCCATTTTGGTAAACGTTGAATATAAGGTGCATGCACCGAAGAAAATCAACCCGTATTTGAAAAGGCAAATTAATATGGTCCTATTAAGGTCCCCATGTCATGTAAAATAAAGTATGCCACTGGGCTCTGATTTGGTTAAAAAAAAAAAAAAGTTGAAAACGCGTTTACAGATAAATCTATTAGAAGCTAATTGTCGGTTCCTTTGCAAAAAGATGGCAAAGCCAATATATGCATGTCCATGGCCATAGCTCTGAGACCCAACACCTGATTTCTTGCTTCAATGTACAATATGCTGAACTGGGGCTGGCTTGCTAGAGCAAAACCAAAAATAAATATTAAAAAAAATCAGAGAAAGTACAGTATTTATTTAATTTAATTTAATTTAATTAATTTATATGCAGTTTACAATGTGTTTGGCATTTTACTTAGATTTGTTGTCCTTTTCCTTTGAAGACATTCGTAAAATAGAAATGATACATTAAAATATTTAAACAATAGCGTCCTTGTCTTGCGCAATATATAATAGGTAACATAATTAACACAATAGAATAAGATGACAAAGATGTCACCAATTCTGTCTCTGTGATTAACAGAAAATTTAAATGAGCAACTACTTTAAATTATAATTATTGGCCCATCAGAAACTACCTGATCAATCATATATTAACTTATTAATTATCAACTTAATTAGAAGGAGAAATTAATTAATCAAAATCATTCAGATATTATTGTTATCTTTACAAGTAGAATTAATGAAACTGCATGTGAAAGCTAAATTTTGTCTTCGTTTCTCCAAGCCAGCAAAATTGACTGGATTAAAAGCTTGAATTGTCAGCTGCTTCTTTGTAATAATTTCGAGGCATGTGCACATGGTTTCCAATTCCAACATTTTATGATCAAATTGCTTACGACTTGTGTCACCAAATCTCTTCTCTCTGTGGAATAAATAGGCTCATTAATGACTATTTTGGCCCTCCCACTCCATACATCAATCATCACGACCAGGAAACGCTTTGTTCTCGTATTCTACTTTCTGATGATATATAGAATCTACAAAATAAGAAACATACCAATTACTTATCACTCAATTAATGAACGTTTAAATTAAGCTTTTCTTGCAGCCCAAAAAACTAATGTAGCTATGTTGAGACATCATTGAAATTCAATTTTAATGTGCATTTTTAATAACAATTTCTTTTTTGGCAATATTCATCGCGACCTATATATATTTATGCACGCACACACACGCATATAAACAGAAGGAACTGTCTCACTCCGCTCGTCGCATTAGGTCTTAATCTCATCATCATGACAACACATATGACAAGCTTTGTCCATTGTGTGTTAATTATATGACGCCGCCTTGGTTTAAATTTTTTTTTTTTTTAATAAATAAGAAAAGAAGATTTGGCTAATGACAGGACTAATCACGTTTAAATACGTACAGAACGCCTTTAGTTTATTTTAAGGTAACAAGCAAAGCATCAAAAGAGAGATGTGCATGAAATTGAAACATATATATTGACGAAAACGATGAGAATTGCTACCGCAAAATTGCTCTCTCTAAGCAAAACACAGGGGCTGCACAAACCGCCGATCGCTTGAGACAATTTACAAACACATGAAACCAAAACGTGTTGCGTCTGTTTGTGGTTCAGTTGCCGGACTCGACTAGCTTACAGAATCTGTAAGGTACAGACTGCAGCATCAGCCGTTGGATGTGGTTGGATGTGGAGTGAGAAACTAAACAATAGAAAATCCGATGGTGGGATAACGGGAGATGTTTGTTACAGAATCTGTACCATAGACAGGTCCTCAGTTGCCCATCAACTCTCCGAATCTTCTTATCCTCGACAACAAACAATTGCATTACAGTCGATTTTTGACTTTGTAATATAATGTACCTCTTTTTATTAATTAATAATTACAATAAATTAAAATTCCAAAATTTCCTATTCGACAGAAAATACCATAGTATATGATTGTGCTGCATTGAAATTCTAAGTCTAATTATTTAAAAACGTCAAAGGTTACAGTCGGTTTCTGACTCCAGTTGTAAACAAAGGGTAAAAGCCCATTTAGTTCTTAAGATTAGTGTCTATTTAGTCCATATATTTTTAAAAATGCCTCGAAACATCACTGTCATTAAAAAATTGATACCCCTACCGTTACTTTTTATTTCTTTTGGCTTATTTTTACAATATTACTTTTTTATAATAATTTTTTGTTTGGACATTAATAAAAAAAATAATTAATTTACCAATTTAACCCTATAAAATAAAAAATTATATATTTTTTTTGCAAGCACCATTTGCACACTTGGTAGTTTGCATACAATTTTTGACAATTAAAAATTATTTTTTTTTTATTTTTAGAGTTAAATTGGTAATTTAATTATTTTCTTTTTATTAATATCCAAATAAAAAAATTATTATAAAAGGATAATATTGCAAAAGTAAACCAAAAGAAATAAAAAGTAACAGTAGGGGTATCAACACTTTAACGACATGAATGTTTCGAGGTATTTTTAAAAATATAGGGATTAAATTGATACTAATATTAAAATATAGGGAAAAAAATGGTTTTTTACCCTGTAAACAAATAATCGAGTGAGACGATGGATGGCCAAAAATTATAGTGTCAATCCTTATAAATTAATTGTTATGTTAATATACATAATGTTATGCAAAGCAAGATTGGGATTTGGGCGAAACAGGTGGTTAAGTTATACATAACAACAAAAAACTGATGAAAATTAAAGATTTTGTTTCTTTTGTGCCTAAATCTAAAAGCAACATGGTGAAATACTCACCAGACACAGACAAGGCCGCCATGGAGGTCGCCTGCCGGACCAAGATTAATTGGCTCGACTCCAAGCCTGAAACATGAGGTTTGGAATTGGTGGACCACACGAGTGTCATGCTCATTCCTCAATCCCTCACACGTGTTTTCATTCGCTTTAGGAAATATTTTCATGAGACGTAGTGTATAAGTTTAATTAGCATTTATCACACAATCATAGTACACACTCCACGGAATCTTAACTTAGACCGTGGTCTTCACCACTTTGTTCAACAAGCAGTAAATTTAGATTGAAAGATCCCATGTCAACATGATAATGTGTTGGACATTAGATTAATTTCCATGACATTATTGTATATTAGCATTTAGGATTCCATCTTTACCTAAACTCATATATAATAGTACATGTAAATACAAAATAGATATTGATTAACTTTCACCGCATGGTTTGATAGTAAAATATATGTTAAAATTTTGGGAGGTTAATCCAAAAAGAAAAGAGAAATTAGAATCTTATCTTAATCGGAGCTCATATATGATATTGTATATAAATACAAAACACGTCTAATTAGTTTTCACGATAAGGTTGAAAAATAATTGTATATTAACAATAATGATTATGTCCTAATCATAAATCTACTGAGCTTTCAAGTATCTTGACATCTTGTGCCGTGTGTGTTGATAAAATAATACAGCTAACATTTTATTATTTTTATTTTTTTTACAATAGTCATCATTCATGATTATACATTTTCCCCATAGAAATTTTGGTCCATATATTAATTGACAATGATTTAATAAAGTTTAATACTTATTCTATTGATGATTCGAGAAAGAATTAGTGAAAGGTGACAGAAAACATTTTACACTTTTAGCTCTAGTGCTACGCTATCCATCTTGTATTTAACAAATACCATATATGTAATTGTACAAGGAACATTTATGAAATGGACAGCAAAAAGAAAAAGGAAATATAAGCACATATCAAATCATAAGGATATAAAATTATATTCTACATTGTCTTCCATTTGGTATATACCCATACGGCGTTACAAAAATAATACATCTATCTAATGCTTTTTTATAAATATGGGTAATATGTGAAACTCAATAAATTTAACTTTCAATTTGCAGAATTCATTCGCAGGTCTTTTGAGAATTCACAAACACAAACGTTATAAATTTGACTGCCCAAGAAGTTTTAGAAAAGCTAGTTAGTATATCAATAACATCTTTAGTTTTGATTTCTTTTTCCAAAGCTTTATTTATTTTCTGGTATTCATAGAGAATATAGAGTCTATATATACAAGTAGACAGTATAAACTAGACCAGTTGGAGCAGAGTAGTAGCCAATGAATTATTATAGGGAAAGTATTAATTTAGAATACCGGTATAATTTAGAAACTAATATAATTAATAATTAAATTAACCCTTGTAATAGTGGGTTTTAGTATAATTTTATTACTTTGATGCTTGCATATTTGTCAAGATTACTAATGGATTTGTTTGCTCTATAATAATGAATCGTGTACATGTCCTTCCAACTCAAACAATTGCTGATTCTAAGATGAATTTTAGATGTTGGAAATTTCCATAAATGCCCATATTGGTAACTAATAATGCTGTACTTACAAAATTAATATATATATTTATGTGGTTATTATATCGATTACGATGGTGAAATAATAAAGAAGTGGCATTTAACACATAATAATTTAATAATGCTACATCATATATGACGTCAATTGGAAATAATTAATTTTTATTATTTTAATCTTGTATGATGGTGATAAGATAAGGGGCTTATAGAATATTGTTCACAGAGTATATTAATTACAGTAGTGCTACATATCCCAAATTTTTTATCCCAAAAAGTTATCCCAAATGATGTGTCATTAATTGAGTGGTTGATAATTTTTTACAAGATCCAAGTGAATTAATTATATTATCTCATCAATCAATTGATGACACATCATTTGAGATAAAAAATTTAGGATGTGTAACATTACTCTATTAATTATGGAGGGAATAAAAGAAAAGGAATTAGCAACGGTGAAAGGGTAGCCGTCATTGAATTAATTAAGAGCTATTATTTAATCAAAATATGAATACTAGTAAAATCATTCACATGATGAAACCTTAAAGCTACTTTAGCTACTCAATTCACGAAGATTATTTTCATTTTTGTATATGAGCAAATGTAAAGATGTAAAAAAATAAAGAATTGTGTGATAAACAATTATATCAATGACCAATTTGAATGGTAAGAGTAAAATAATGTTAAAGATAACATATTATAAAATTAGATAAGGATTCAATATTAAAGTGAATTTTCGCTGAGCATTAAATTAATGGTCATGGTTTAATTTTCATGTTATTTTTTTATTTCTCTTACCTAACAATTATTGATTCAATACTTAGCAAAAAAAAAAATCAGCTCTAATACTGAATCTTTGTCCTATTACATCAAGGCACCGCATAGGCTGGCACATGAACGGAGGCATAGAAGATCGCAAAGGCAGCCCCACAACAGAAGATTATAGTCATGACCCATCCACATATGAATTTGAAGAGGAGCTTCCAGTTCACATTCTGCAAATAATCAAAATACTGTCAAATGAATCATCGTAAATTTGAGAAATGTACAAGCACTACTGTATGTAGCCGCTGGCAAATCAAAAGAAATAGTACCTGAATATCATCTGCTATTCCAACTCCGACCAAAGATCCAACAAAAGCATGAACAGTTGAAACAGGAAGATTTGTTGTAGATACTATGATCACCGCTGCCACAGTTGATAACTGAGATGCCAATCCTCTAGAGTTGCTCATGTATGTGAGCTTGCCGCCGAGACATTGTGTTAGCTTCCACCCACAAAGGATGAATCCCATTACTGCACCGAGTCCACCAAGGGCTCTAAACCACCAGCTCACATCTATGGAATCCTGACGAGTGATGACAACCATTAATTAAGACTAATCTATTTATTCTTTTAATGACGTACTTAGACTGCAAATTCTAACGGGATAGGGGTGGATATATCAAACTCACCACATCTTCTCCATTTCCGGAATATTTTGCTCTATTATTGAAAATGTCAACAATAGCTCCATATGGACTCACAATAGCTGCTATCTCACTAACAGACTGAATGAGACTGCATAAAATATATATCAACATATTTTAGAAAGGTTTTGTTATGCAACTACATATGTTTATTTATTTATATAACCAAATTAACATAATGGCGATTTATTAAAAACCATGAGTACTGAACCTACGCAAAGATACAGGAAGCTAAAAGGTGTGGAACGCTGAAGCAGTCTTCTATTTCATCATATTTTTCTGCTAAAGCATGGCGAATGAGTGTATTTCTGTCATACTCGATAACCTGTTTGATCATGTGATTAATAGACTAATTAGCAGAGAGAGGCACCTGTTTTGGCATTGATGGCTAAGACTGACAGCTTATACTTACTGGAGACACAGTGGATTTTGTAAAGTTTCTAACAAAATTATAGGCGCTTTGAAATGGACTTTGATTTTCCATCTTGTGAAAGGTCTTTGTTTGAACCAAATTGTTTGGCGTACACTGAAGCAAGTGCTTAAATTGTGTTGACTGTCCTGTAGATAGAGCCAGCTGCTGATCTGAATCTTTGATTGTACTGTCTGGTGAGGCACAGCTATTTCGCTCCTCCTCTTCGTAGACTGTGTCGAGTACTCTCCTCTGCATAAATTCTCTCAGTACATCTTCAGCTTCATCATCCCCACCTTTGGTATTGTTGCTGCAGGTTTGATCCTGTATTTCGACACATTGTTCCTTGGTAGAATTCATGTTGTTATTCTTTGCAGTCTTGTGTTTTTCAGTAGCACCAAGTTCTTTTGTGGCCAAAGGAACAATCACAACCTAAAGTAAAGAAATAGAACCATTGAATTAGTTAATGGATCCAAATTAATCCAAATGTGTGTTACAATTAGATTTAGAGTACTATTCACCAAGGGTAAGACTGCTCCAATAAAGGTGGCCAGAGCCACAGCCGCTATGGTAACCCATCTGGGTATGTGCACCAAGTGTCCTCTAACCTGCCATCCAATTTTTAAATCATGCGGTTATTTGGAAATTGAATAATGCGGTGAAGCAAATATGGAAGAAATAAGGGATAGGAATTGTACTCGATACACGAGAAAGAGGCAGAGGAGTCCTGCTGATAGTCCATAATCAACAGGGAAGAAAATGAGAATTCTCTCCCTTGCATTTTTGTGGCGAAGTATTAAAACCTTCAGGAGAATGAAGAGGAAGCATGCACACATGCAGGCAAATAATGGAGCTACAGTCCATTCGAGGAATATCCAGAGGAGCCCCCCACCATTGAAATTGTGATTATCATTCTGCATTAGAAGATTAGACCATCACGCTTCACTTGAGCATTGAATTAAATTTTCATCAAACAAATTTCTTTCCTTTTCCCAATAGCTTTGGTCAGCACCTTGTTCCACAAGGGAATGTAGTCAAAGCCTTCGGTCACAAGCATTGATCCCAACAAAGCGGCCTGCGTTGCTTGCTGAGGTGAAACTGGTAACTCAAAGTATGTTGCTATTACCAGCCAGATTGCTGTTCCAAAGTCAATAACTTTAATTATGGACTAGTATTCAATTATTCTCTGTAGCATAAATACAAAGGTATATACGCATGCTTGATATATGAAATTAAGGACCAAGTGGAGGTGATCTAATACTTGCAGTAATGAGAACAACTACCATACTCCACATCAAGAAACCTTCACTCGGTTGATTTTCCTTGATAAACTGCAGGAACACAGGAACTTTAATCATATATATGTGCAACCCTTTATTCTTGTGACCATAAAAATAAAAAATAAAAGCAAATTAACATCATTAATGGTCCCTGACACTACAAATAAAAAGAAAGCGTTAACCGTGCTGTTGCTGGCCAAGGCTGCTCCCGGCACATAGATTAAGCCTGCCATTATCGACGCCTTTAGAAGGGTCAATGTTCCCGACCCTAATGCTGTTGAGAACTGCAATGGAAAAAGGATAAATAAGCTATTAGCTTTCTCAATTTAAGATCGGATTATGTTGTAATACAGACCGGGGCCGGAAGATTGTTGGCACCAGCTGAAAATGCCATGGCAAAAGCAGCAAAACCTCCTAGTACTGGTACCCATTGATAGGTCTCCTTCCACTTTCCAACAACTTGAACGGCGAATTCCACCGGAATTTTCTCACTATCGGCAGGCATTCTTGCAAAACTAAGTCCAAGAAAAATTAATTAGATGGCACATGATAATTTATTAAATTTTGCATTGGATATGTCCCCGAGGCATTAGAGTTTGTCTTGTTAATTTCATAATAATTTTTTTTGTCTGACTAACAAACAACAGTCGTTGAATTTCTTTGTTAATTGGTGTGGACAATCCAATGTTTAGAACTCAAATCACAATAAGAAAATATTAAAAAGCCCAAATCTCCCATATTTTTATCGAAACAGCATTCGAGAAAAGACTAATGAACATGCAACAAGCTTGCAAATATTCTTTGCCTTAATTTGGGGTTGAAATTAAGAAAAACGCCAAAAAAATGTGCAGAACACGATAGGCCATCCGCCAACTAATGTTGTTGAAACCAAGCATTCAAATTTCAAATTGTCAAATCAATTATTATTGTAGTACGTACATTGGATTAGCCAGGCTCAGCTCCATTATCTTGTGCTGCTATAAAAGTGGTCAACACGTCCTTTTGACAACTTTTCTTCTTGCCTTCCAGGATTTGGGTGTGTTTTAATTCCATGATTTAATAGATAACACGGGCAAAATACAATGCATTGAAAGATAAGAAGATTATCCGAATACGGCAAAACGCCGTCCAACTTTTTGAATGAAAATAGTACGATTCCACAAAAATGGGCGCCCACTGATGCTTGTTCTACAGTACTACTAGTGATCTATTGCTATTATAAAGACAATCAATCACACAGCTTGTTTAACAAATTAATTGAATCATATGCAAATTCTCAAGGTAAATCCCACAGTTCATTCGAATACAGATTCATTTTGTTACATTCAAATCGAATAGATTTTGATTACAACACTGTCGGTCGATGCACCATCTTTTACCCTTCGTCGGAAATCTTTGGTTGTCCAAACACTCTTTAAAATTCTTTGTTGACATCCCAAATTACATAAATATATATCATGAGATTTTGTTTAGTTAGTAGTGCAATATTACTTTTTAAATTATAATTACCTTAGAACAAAAGCTATTATTGTCAAAAATAAGCTGCTCGAGCATTAGATAAATATTATTATGTAGGATTTAATATATGATTTTTTTATTTAAATGTTGGGCAACGAAATCAAATGGGTGCTGTCTGAGATGTTAGAAAATAATGAAAGAGTAAAGCTAGGCCTAGGCATTTTAAATAATGAGGCATTCATTAAGTGGATATAATAAGATGATGTAATTAATTTATTTATAACTTATGAAAAATTATCAAATACTTAATGAATAGTACATCATTAGGATGAGATTTTAAGATGGTTATCATTACCCATAAAAACAAATTCATAATACTAATGTAACCATTCTCACTATTTTACAACATAAATAATGTTTAATAAAAGTATAAGCTAACGAATCAAAACTCGAACAATTCTAACATAATAGCCAACATATTAGTTGGCATATGATTTGCATAGGAAAAAGAATAATCACAAGGAACAAGAAGACAGCGCATAGATAGGTTTAGAAATTAACAAATTATTAATTCCATTTTGTGAACAAAAGACGAAAAGCAGAAATTCAAAAGCTCCAAAGCTCACCAAAGCTAAAACTTAAATGTTGAATTGATAAGTGTATAAAGAAAGAGAAATGACAAAATGCACTACAAAAGCTTTCGTAGTGGAGTCCACCAAATGTGTGGCCTTAAAAAGCCCTTCTGAAATTACAATTGCACATGCAAAAGCTTTTGCCTCTTCCCATCCCACTATATACACGTACATAAATTCTCAACTTTCTTCTCACGTCCAAAAGAATCCAAACAAAATTTTATTTCACTTTCATAGCCCAAAAAAAAAAATACCATAGATTTCAAGATATTTTTATTCATAATCTTAGCCGGATAATATTGAAAGGATTTTAATATTCTATTTACAAAATTATTGGTGTTATAAATAATAATAATATAATTAATTAACTTAAATCTTATAAATTATTATCAAACACTCAATAAAATGACATATTATTTAAGATGAAAATTTTAAAATATCTATCATCACTCATTAGAAATCATAGACTTTTGCATTATTTCTACTTTACTTTTACATCAATTATGATAAAATTTGGGTTCATAAATAGTTGGATTTTGCTTATAGTGAGCTATGTGGGACAACAATCCCTTCTCAATACCCACATTTGTGTGAAAAAGGGAGCGATTTACTACTATTCAACCATAGGGTAGCTCTCAATTCAAATAAATTTAGACGGTGGTTAAAAAAAATAAATTTAATTTATTTTAATTTAATTTAATTTAAAATAAAATAAAATAAAATAAACAATATATTAAAAAAAACAAAAAAAACGTGAATTAAACAAAGCTCTGTCAAAGTCGGTCAAAACAAGATCTAAAATAAAGGGAAATTATCATTCATATACCCTATATTTACTCTGTTATCAAAAATATTACAACACTTTGAGGGTGTATCAATCGTCCACCCTTAATTGACAAAATGTATCAGCCGACCACCAAACCGTTAGTTGCCGTTTGAAAGTTAACGGAGTTATAGTGAATTGACGATTTTACCCTTAAAAATTATCACTTGTATACCCTTAAATTCTCTTTTTATCACTTATATACCCTTAAATTATCACTTGTATCATATAAAAAGACCAAATTACCCTTCTGACATCATCATACTTAAACGACAACTAACGATTTGGTGGTCAGCTGATACATTTTGTCAACTTAGGGTGGACGATTGATACACTCTTAAAGTGTTGTAATATTTTTGATAATGGAGTAAACTAAGGGTACACAAATGATAATTTTCCTAAAATAAATAATGTTCCAAGTGGGGAAATAGAAAAAGAAATATGCATACAGATAGACACACAGTCAGCAATGTGCTAATAATAATAATCAATTAATAATTGTTGGAAGTTCTTATTTTGGGTTTAGGTGTGAAAGGGAGAGGGAGTGGGAGGGGGAATGAAAAGTCAGTCACTTTGGTGACAACATTCTAAACTCAGTCTTATCCGAGCAATTGAAGCTTTGGAAGCCCACATCGCTTTCTCTGTATGTGGAGACGTACGAATTAGGTAAAGGACACCATAAGGGTCCATGCTGACCAATTTTATCTCCTGGATTCCCTTTATACCCTCGCGAAATATCCCGTTCACCTTCACTGTCCCTAAGGGTAAAAGAGGAATTGCATCCACAAACCAAACCCCCCCACCCCAGGGCTGCAACTGCAAGTATTCTCTCCCTCCTCCGGAAGTCACCCCAACCAGGAGAATTATTTTTATTTTATTTTATTTTATTTGCACGCATAGCACCACCAACCCAACCTCACTACAAAAGACCAAACCTGTTACCCGAGAAAAACCAAAAAAACACAACCAACCAACCAAAAAAACACAACTACAAAAGAGCAATTGAAGCTTCTCAAAAAAAAAAAAAAAAAAAAAAAACCAAATACCATGTGTTGCCACCTCATCAAAATTGTGTCACGGATGACGTCATCAATTTGACAGGTCACCACCCGCTCCTGCTTGTCCGCCAAACATAGCGGCCACGTGGCAACATCAGGAGCAGACAGGCAATTCTACCGTCCCCACCCTGCGCGCTCAGGTGCTCCTACGACCACAGCTTATCCGAGTCATTTCCTTCAGCTACTTGACACGTGGCACAGCAACCATGCGGGTGTCTTACGTGTCATGTGCTGACTGGTTTTGTCACGAAAGATTTACCAACGATACTTGAAGCATGTTATAGTTTGCTGGATAAATAGGCGATGACGTGTGGGTCCAGGTGGCAGAGTTGACAAACTGACACGTAGATGGTTGCCTAGGTAGGAGGGAGTAAGAGCGCGTGAGCCAAAAATTCAGCACTGCCAGCTGGCGTTACTGGTTATCCTACTGGCCGACCTTATCCTCTTCATTTTTTTTCATCTCTTTTCTACATTATTCTATCTGTTATCTTTTTATTATCCTAAAAAAAAAAAAAAAAATTTAATATTTACAATGAAAGAACCAATTGTTTTGTGTTTAGAGAAAGAAAAGAAGAGAGAGAAATTGTAAATGTGGCTCTTGAAATAGAAGAGAAGACCAAGCCAAACCAAACCCTAGATTTCTTTCGTGCTACTAAGGGGAATTTTGTTTTGTTTTGTTTTTTCTTTTTCTCAGCCCATCTTTGCGTTAAAGATTCAAACTTTTGTTCTGAAAGTGGGTTAAGGTTTGTTTTTTTTTTTTTTTCACTGGTTCAAGATTGTTATTTGGATTATGTAACAGTGAGTTCCAATGTAGTTTTGTGTATGCTTGAATATTTTTCGTGTTTGGATCTCATTTGGTGATAATATGAATGATTGTAAATGTTTAATTACGTGTATTTATTCATTTTGCGTGGTTTTTGATTTGCGTATAGGTGATGATGTTAATTTCTTGATAACGTTTACAGATCCTGCCGAGTTACAGAGATTTCACGAAAGGACCAATCTTGGGTCTGGTTTATGACTCTGAGATCTTGTGTTGAGTTTTAAAGTTGGCGATAATACAAAGTGGTTAAAGATGATGTCCAAATCGTATACTAATCTTTTAGATCTAGCCTCTGGCAATTTTCCTGCAATGGGTCCAAGTCGTGAAAAGAAACGATTGCCAAGAGTAATGACCGTCCCTGGTGTGATTTCCGAGCTTGATGATGATCAGGCAAATAGTGTGAGCTCAGACGTGCCGTCCTCCGTCGCCCAAGACCGCGTTATAATTGTAGCAAATCAGTTGCCTGTAAAAGCTAAGCGCAGACCGGATAATAAAGGTTGGAGTTTTAGTTGGGATGAGGATTCTTTGTTATTACAGTTAAAAGATGGATTGCCTGAAGATATGGAGGTCATATATGTGGGGTCATTGAAGGTAGATGTTGATTTGAGCGAACAAGATGATGTGTCGCAGCTTTTGTTGGATAGGTTTAAATGTGTCCCTGCATTTTTGCCACCAGACATTTTAACAAAGTTTTATCACGGGTTCTGTAAGCAGCATTTGTGGCCTCTGTTCCATTATATGCTTCCATTTTCGGCTACACATGGTGGAAGGTTTGATCGTTCTTTGTGGGAGGCATATGTGTCTGCCAATAAGATTTTCTCGCAAAGGGTGATTGAAGTTATAAACCCAGAAGATGATTATGTTTGGATTCATGATTATCATTTGATGGTGCTTCCTACTTTTTTGAGAAGGAGGTTTACAAGATTGAGAATGGGATTTTTCCTCCATAGCCCATTCCCTTCCTCAGAGATATATAGAACTCTACCAGTAAGGGAAGAGATTCTTAAGGCACTTTTGAATGCGGACCTCATTGGTTTTCACACTTTTGATTATGCACGGCATTTTCTGTCTTGTTGTAGTCGTATGTTAGGGTTGGAGTATCAATCAAAGAGGGGTTATATTGGGTTGGAGTATTATGGAAGGACTGTTGGGATAAAGATCATGCCTGTTGGGATCCACATGGGTCAGATTGAGTCTGTTTTAAGGCTTGCAGACAAGGATTGGAGAGTGCAGGAGCTTAAACAGCAGTTTGAAGGAAAGACTGTGTTGCTTGGTGTTGATGATATGGACATTTTTAAAGGGGTTGATTTGAAGTTGTTGGCTATGGAACACTTGCTGAAGCAGCATCCAAAGTGGCAGGGAAGGGCAGTACTTGTACAGATTGCAAACCCCGCTAGGGGAAGAGGGAAAGATCTTGAGGAAATACAAGCCGAAATACATGCTACCTGCAAGAGAATCAATGAGACGTTTGGCCGGCCTGGTTATGAACCAGTTGTCTTCATTGATAAGCCAGTGACTCTCAGTGAAAGAGCTGCATATTACACTATTGCTGAGTGCGTGGTGGTCACAGCTGTGAGGGATGGGATGAATCTCACCCCATATGAGTACATTGTGTGCAGGCAGGGAGTCTCTGGATCAGAGTCTTCTTCAGAATCAAGTGCGCCAAAGAAGAGCATGCTAGTCGTATCAGAATTCATTGGATGTTCTCCTTCACTCAGCGGTGCAATTCGTGTCAATCCGTGGAACATTGAAGCAACTGCAGAGGCAATGCATGAGGCAATTCAAATGAATGAAGCTGAGAAACAGTTGCGCCATGAGAAGCATTATAGGTATGTTAGTACTCATGATGTGGCATACTGGGCTCGAAGCTTCTTTCAAGATATGGAAAGGACTTGCAAAGATCATTTTAAAAGACGTTGTTGGGGAATTGGCTTGAGCTTTGGTTTCAGAGTTGTAGCTTTGGATCCTAATTTTAGAAAGTTGTCAATCGATGCCATTGTTTCTGCCTATCTAAGGTCCAAAAGTAGGGCTATTCTGTTTGATTATGATGGAACTGTCATGCCCCAAACGTCTATCAACAAGGCTCCAAGTCAAGCAGTGATCTCAATCATTAATACTCTTTGCAATGATGCCAGGAATACTGTATTTGTCGTTAGTGGAAGAGGAAGGGATTGTTTAGGCAAGTGGTTCTCTCCATGCAAGAAACTTGGAATTGCTGCTGAACATGGTTACTTCATGAGGTATGGTAATCTTTTATTATTATTATTATTATTTATCTTTCGCCAGTTGGTACTAAATTCTAAATCATTTGTCTATCAGGTGGTCTGCTGATGAGGAGTGGCAAAACTGTGGGCAGAGTGTTGATTTTGGGTGGATACAAATAGCTGAGCCTGTTATGAAACTATATACAGAGTCCACTGATGGTTCTTACATTGAAATCAAAGAAAGTGCCTTGGTCTGGCACCATCGAGATGCAGACCCCGGTTTTGGATCTAGCCAGGCCAAGGAGTTGTTGGATCATCTAGAAAGCGTGCTAGCTAATGAACCTGCTGCTGTAAAAAGTGGTCAGTTCATTGTAGAAGTAAAGCCACAGGTATATATTCAGCTTCGAATCTAAGTTACAGACATTCTACATAGATGGACTCTTCTAACTTGGCACCGACACAGATACACACAGTCATTTCTGCCCTTTTCTTTTCAACTATTAATGTTGTTGCAGGAACAAGCTTCCTTACCATCCGCACTAAATGTCTAAATTATCTATTTTTAGTTATTACAGTGTACTTATGATATCATGATGCCAGTGTGAGAAGACTAGAATATTGGAGGGTTGGCTATTCTTTCATTAGTTGCAATTGATGGTTTTAGAAGCAACGGCGTCAGTTTTACTTGTGCTAAATTGTGTCACATTTATCATACTTGCTACTATCTTGCGATTAGAATACGTGATGACTTTATAGTAAAAGCACGCTGTATGAACCAAATTTTTACTGTGGCTTACAGGGTGTCAGCAAAGGTGTGGTGGCAGAAAAGATCTTCACAACAATGGCAGAGAGTGGGAGGCATGCCGATTTTGTACTTTGCATTGGTGATGACAGATCTGATGAGGACATGTTTGAGATCATTGGCAATGCGACCTCAAGTGGAGTCCTCTCATCTAATGCATCTGTTTTTGCTTGCACTGTTGGACAGAAGCCAAGCAAAGCTAAGTACTATTTGGATGACGCAGCTGAGGTTGTAACCATGCTTGAAGCGCTTGCTGAAGCTTCCGCTCCACCCTCCTTCGAAGTTGGAGCATCCGATTCCCCATGAATTTTCCTTAGCCATTAAATCAAATTTGGCTTTAAGCTTAAGGCGGTTTGGAGGGATGCCATATTGGCCTGTAATGAAGGTAGCGATTATTCTCTACTCTTTATTTGGAAGTAGCTCGTTGGATGGCACATTGTGTTTGATTGTTTTGATGGCCAATTGTTAAAACATCAGCAGCTTGGATTTTTGTGCCGTAGTCAATGAAGCTCAGTGATGAGGCGAGTGGGAGAAAGTTATGTTGTGTCAACCTCATTTTAGTAGAGACTGGTCGGTGAAAAAGAAAAAAGAAACAGATCTCACATAAAGGGTTCAATGTTTCATTGAGGTTAACCTAGAAGGTGAACAAAAATACCCAATAATTGATCATCACATACATGTAAATGTCCCAAGCTTGTCTAGGCAAATTGTTGCTTAAATCATGTAGGTGACACTCCTTTCCAGCCATATTGAAGCCTGATAAGTGACTTTGATCGTCTGGACATCTCTTCAGATTTCGACTGTTTCATTTTTATTTTTTTTTTGGTTCCTGTTAAATCTGATAATTCCTTTGCTTTATAACCTGCAAATTCTATAGGAATCTCTGTTTAGTCCTTTACAATGCATCTATCTGTTCTTGTAATCAACTATTATTTTTGTGTAATCTCATCACCGTTCTGAGACATACATAAGTAGCTATCAAATGCATGGGATGATGAGGACTGGTTTCAGTCAGACATAATGATATATAGACATCCAAGATGATCAAACTATTATTGTTTCCATAGAAAATGCTTTATGCATTTGCTCGGATAAGCCATTGGAGGCATGCTTGAATTTGATGATGAGGCTATCCAATTGACCCACCTAACCTAAGGGCCTTACTTGGTGGTTCTACCATTATTGTTCTTATTTTTATTTATCCGCATGCCATATAATGTGCGCAGCAACTCAAATTTACAAAGAGGGAGCTTACCGAAAAGTTTAATAATCTCTGCTCTGCACATGAAGACGAAAGCATCCGGTACACACATACCGTAAAAGCCACGAATTAACATGTGAAGATAAACGTTTTCTTCATTCCACATCTGATCACTGTCTAATACTGATCAAATACGATGCATTATACAATCGCATTATACCCAGAAAAGAGTGAAAGGGTAAAGAGCCCTAAAAAATATTAAGAAAAAATTATTTACCGAGTACATGACTTTTGCAGAGATAGTTTACCGGATAATCTACCTGAATTTTACAAAATGTATGACTCCTCCATGTTTGCTTAACGCTGTTGGCCAGGAGTTAAATAGTCATTTTATCCAAGTTACGTAAATTTCAGATGACATTGGAGGAGTGACACATTTCATAGAATTCTGGTGGATTGTTGAAAATAAAAAAATATGTGCATTTCTAGCAAAATCTGAAAGTTCAGGTGATTCGGTGGATAATTTTCCAAAAATGGAAAACAAAAAATTAACGACTTGCTGGGTCAGTCTCGATCACATTCACTGGCGACAAATAAACCTGACTCTGTATCAGACTTTTACCGATCTTGAACCCAGGCACCACCGTAAAATTAACACGAACATCAACAGTAGAATCAACAATTTCGCAAGAAAATGCTGACTCATCATTCACATTCTCCATGTAAACTTCCGAAAATCTGCAATTTCTCGGCACCTGAAAGATAGAAACTGGTTGATCAAGTGAGAATGCCAAGCGATGCAGAAGCCAAACCCGTCTCGCCATCTCAGCAAAAGACGTGAAGAAAGCAGAATCTGGGCATTCTCCGGCGTTAATGAGCTTTCTCTGGTTCAAGTTGCCAAAAAGTGAACACTCCATTTTTGCATGTACAAGGTGAAGGTACTTGGAACGCATGAATTGGGCAAAAGAAGAGCTTGGTTTCTGAGCAAGAAATTGCCTTACGTTTACTAATTGCAGCTTCTTGAACTCGTTCAAGTATTGGTCCCGAGAGTGCTTGTGAAAACACTGAGACTCATTTGGTGGCGAAAAATTCGGAAAGTTGAAACCTTCAAGCATTGTTTTGCAGACAAATGATTGGAAAACGAAGTATCTATGGCTTGGTTTTGTAAAAATTGCTTCTGGTTCGATAACTTTAGCTGCTAAATCAAGATCCCAGTTTGCTGACTCCATTTCACGAACCAGCAACTTAACAAAACTTGTCATAGATCTTAAAGAGAAATGAAGAAACTGAACAAAATGGCTTGTGCTAAGAGCTGAAAGCTGAACATTTTCCAAAATTGAAATAGGCCCACTTGCGTTTAGCTTCTTTTCAAGACTCTTGTTAAACGCAATGGAATCATCAAGCTGTCTCTTGAGAGAACGAGCTTCAGATTCTTTCATCTCAGCTTCACCTTCCAATTTCTTTATAGTGATTTCGTAAGTCTTCATCAAACTCTGCTGCTCTTGAATCTCTGCCAACATTATAGTCACTTGAGGTGAAAGATCAAGCTCTTTCTTTAGGAAGCTTCTTTTCAGTTCAGATATAGCTTTCAACTCGTCAACCACAGCTTGGTCTGCAAGGTGAATGGCCTCACTATTGTATGGATTCTGAGCCATTTGTAGCTCCGCGTAAGCAGCTTTGATTGAAGTAACCCCAGCAAAAAGCTTTGCCACCAAAGCCTCCATCACTGCTCTTTGCCTCGCTCTTGGATCCCCGTGAGTTTTACTTCCCTTGATGGAAAACAAATCATCATCATCTTGATCAAACTTGTTTTGTGAAGTGAGCATGCAAATTCCCATCCCATTATTCGAACCAATCTTTGTTGCAGTCCTCAAATTGATTACCTTCTGAAATGTCTTGGCTAGCTTGCTCTTGTTGCTCATTGCTGATTTGGGTTTCATTGTTTCCATTTGCCGATGATCAACCCAAAAAGGAAAAACAAATCACAAACTATTGTGAACCGAAGAGACTGTGACTCACTGAGTGAAATCAACAAAAGAAACTAAAAGAGAAAACTTAGCACAAGGGTTGTCACAAAAAGTGACTATGGTGTTTGTGAGACAAGAAAAGCAAAGCAAATCAACTTTGACTATCAGATTGGAGCCGAAGATGGAGGTGGGGATAAATAGTTTTTTTTTTTTTTTTAATTTTAAAATAATACAATTAAAAATTGGGAAATAACACTTCGATCCCTGATTTTACCTATTATCACAAAAAAGATGTATAATTTGTAACATAAAATTCTTTAGTTTATATATTTCGCACTAAAAGTTCGTTTATTAATAAAATCAACGATTTCATTGTATTAATTTTGAAAATTTTGAATCTAAGTAAATCCTTGGATTCGTTAATATCGTACATATGTAACATTGAGATTGTTGATTTTATTAACAATTTTTCAAACAAAAATCGGAATACCAAAGATCATCACTCACTCAAGAGGGACTCGAGTTAAAATCATATCAAAATTATGTCCTAAAATGTGAATTTTATAAAACAATGCACTTTTATGTATTATTCAATTGGGAAAAAGAAAAAGGGTGGGAATTAAAGCGCGGGAAGAAAGAAAAAAAGAGGAGTGAACAGGGGAATTTAGGTGACTGAGGAATGAGGCTAAGTACAGTATAAATTAATCCTTGTGATTTTATTGGGGATTTCTTTCTTTTCAATAAGGAATAATGATTTAAAAATCTACATTACTGCAACTGCAATTCAGAGGTACGTGATCATGATGACGACACGTGGGCCATGCTGGTGTCGGGCGATTGATGAATTGAGTTGATGTTGTCTGGACCCCACGTTCCAAAACTAGCCATTGACATGCCAGAAACATGGAGCTGCTTGAATGTTTGACTACGCGATACAAGGGTCCATGACGCATCATGGTCTGTAGCATTCATTAGCAATATGTTATGCGTATGAGGAATAATTTCTTGGGATTGGCGCTTCACAAACAACAATTAACAGAAAACACAAAAGAAAAATTAATAAGCTCTGAGTCGGTGTCTAACCTGGCGGTCATGTAAAGCAACATGACAGGCGGTTGGAACTGGGCAGAAAATGGGAAAAGGTTGGTTGATTGGAGGCCTTGGTGTTCGTGGGACCACGGCTCAGATAATCTAACTGACTGTCACATCAACTCCTCACTGCCATCTGTGTCACTAGCCGTTATCTAATTTGGCATATTCTCTCCTCTACAAATAATACATTTTGTACTATAAAATTTTATTAATGCCTCCCTCCTTTGATTCTTTTCTAGTGCAACTTTACAGAAATTGTTGTACAAATTTATAATTAACATGCTTAGGAACACAATTAAATTCATCTTCTGAAATTTAAAAAATATTTACAAAATAATTTTTCTCGATGAGTAATTAGACAAGTATTATCATCTTTTTATTTCGGTAATTTCTTATCATTGTAGAAGTTATATTGTCATATTGTGTGATTCGCGTGCCGTTCATATCTAAATAAAATTAGTTCATACCCAAATAAGATTAGTTCATTGTTTAGTAATTTAGTATTTTGAAAGAAATGGAATACGTGGATATTGAATAAAATATGGAAGTTTGTTTATAGAGGGAGCTGGCATTGAATTTTCGATCACGCCCAACAAAATTTTGTGCTTTATTACTGACAAAAAAAAATATTCAATTTTCAAACGTTCATCAGATGTGTGACCCCATGAGGCTCAACTCACCGCATTACTTGACTCCATTAAAAAAAAAAAAAAAAAAAAAGGTTAATTTTTATTGGAAAAAAAAAAAAAATCAATGCTGACTGCTTTACTAAACTCCAAAAGATAAGGAATGAAGAAAATTTAAGAAAAAGACATGCACGGCCGAAAGAAGATGGTGACTAAAAACAACCTTTGATTCTCGTGTTGCAGGATTTGAGCATTGAGTATTGTCTGACCAGGGACGGAGCTATCAAATTTAGTTAAGAGGCGAAAACTTCAATTTATAAGATTTTTCAATTAAGTTCGTAGGGGCAGGAGCTTAAAATATTTTCAACTCTTATTGAGCATTTTAATTAAATTCATGGGGACAAGGACTTAAATACTAAATGATTTTTTTAAAAAAAAAAAAAGGCGGAGGCAGTTGCCCCCCACTTCCTTACTATGTACTAACGTCGATTATAAAAAATAAAATGGGAATAAGATGAATTATAAAATTAGTTTATATCTAGTATGAAATTAATTTCCAGTTTGAAATGAAACTTCGTTTAGAAAAAAAAAAAAATGAAAAGAACACTCAAAGACTTGTGAGATAAGAAATAATTAATATCAATCATACTCCCACATTCATCTTTGTCATAATTGATATTAGAAATGTGGAATGATTGTGTAAGAGGTGTGTGCAATACCATACATGTATACACTGGGTTGCTTGAGAGATTAATTTATATGATCCAAGCTTGGGACAATTAATAAAATTTTAGTGGACCAACTTGTTTCTGGACATGTGGGAAACAAATTATTTCACTTAATCATGGTTTTTATTTAGTTTAAAGTACCTCCAACAAGCTCAATAAATGTTTAACCTAATCCGAAATATCATGGTGACTTCAACATGTGTTTAAAGGGTGTCAATGGCTAGGGTTTATTTGTGGGGGGGAAAAAAAGTGGTACATCATTAGCAGACAGTAAGACACAAAGACAAGCTTGTATCATAAACGGTAATTTAAAGGAGGGGTCAAACCAAGCCTAAAAAGCGAGTTAATTATTGAAAATCAAGAGAAGTGACCCGCAAGCCAATCAATATGTAGAAAAATATTGAAACTATTTTGGTTGTATACCATCATGATGAAAATTTTGTTTTGAAGTTAGGACAACTTTTGTTAATTAATATATTTAATACATATTCAAATTTTAAGCATTTTGTAAAGCAAAGCATGTAGAGATTAGCTCATGTTATAATTACACTAATAGTAATTGATTTTTTTGACCACTCACGCAACTATAGGGTTGGATAATTAATGTGTTTATTGTCTTAGATCTTGTTTGGTACTGAGCAGTTGTAAGTTATATTGTTAAAATAGTAGGAAAATACTACATATTGTGGCTTGTAAGCTATATTGATTTGATTAACTACTTTTAATCATAAAACCTATAATATCTTTATTATTTCTGTCGAAATTATTATTTATAAATCATATTTACTATACACTATTAATATTTATTTTATAATTACAACGTTTTTTTCACGACAACTACAGCTTAAAAACTACAGTACTTAATACCAAATAGAGTCTTATTAGGCACTTGATCACGTATTATTTGAGATAACATGCACACTTATAAGAACATATTAATATTTCACTACAAGATATCTCAAAATTAAGCTATATTTATTTATTTTAAAAAATAAAATTATTTAAAAATCACTTAGTTAAACCTTGAGGGCAATCAAATTGTATTTATTAATTTAGGTAAGCATTGAAATAATCGTTCATATAAAAAGTTTCCTGCCTCTTTTCTTTAGGCACGCAACATAAATATTATTGTTCAAATGTCATTTTTCATAGAGATTTTGCCTTAAATGAATTCTCAATTACGATTATAAACATAATAAGATTTTTCAAAAAAAATCTCCTTCTTAATGATAATAATAAGATTAAGTAAACAAAAATGGAAAAGCAAAACAACATTAAGTTAACAAAAATGGAAAAGCAAAACAACTTGTTTGCAAAGAAAATGAAGACATATTCAAAGTAGCTTTTTTATTGTATAAGTTTGGGATAAAATTAAATGAACTTCTAAACCACACAATAATTATTTATCAAACATCTTAATGTTGTTTTCAACCACAATACTAAATATGGTCAAAGCATATACACATCCAAATGAAGAAGTCGAATCAAGTTTAAATCAATATAAACATTTGGTATGCAGAAATGATTTTGGCTTGGAAATGAATTCTTGATACTTTCTTTCATCGTTCTACCTATAACCTAGTCACGTTATGATTCGCATTATTATTATCATCATCATCATCATCATTATTGTCACCTGATATACAGTACTTGTCCTTGCCCTGATGGGAGAAGAAATGGAGAAATGCAAATCGCTCGATTGCACATATTTTCTTATTTCATACGGCAATTCAAATGGAAGTGAAGCAATCTACAACACACCAACTCTTCTCATTCTCCATCCACGATGTGAAAGATAAATCTAAGATGAATATTGGGAAAAAGAGTCAAACCCTCTATGCTGTTTGACTAAACTAATTGAAATTTTCCTTGATATTTTAAAATTGATGTAAATCTCCGGAGTGTTAATTTTTTTGTTAATTTTACTATTTTATGCTTGATGGTTATTTGATATTGATAATATGAATACATTTAATTATTTAATTAATTGAATAATTTTTAATCATAATTAATTAAAAATTAAATAAAAATTGTGGGAAAACAAAGGAATTGTCATAATTTTTTAATTGATTCTAAAATTTTCTAGAATACACACACACATACATACATACATACATACATACATACATACATACATACTTTTTTTTAGAATAAAAAGATGAAACAAATATCTATGCGTCATTTTCTAGTAAGGATATCCTCAATTTGTTAAAGCGATGATGCATACTAAGATATAAAAAAAATACAGATTTCAATACATTGGAAACTCTGTTTTTTTTCTTCTATTAGTGTATTGATCTTAGGAATAAGAATACCTTTAATTTAATTCCATTTAATTGAAAAACTAAATCTAAAATTATTATAAGAAGTAAGAGAATTCTCATAATTTTCTAATTTTCTAATTAATTTTGGAAAAAATTTCAAAATTAATTGCAAAACTAAATGTAAAATAAATAGATATTATTTTTTAAAATCAGTATTTTTGTTTTTTTGTTTGTAAGTAACATCTCTACTTTATTAAAATGAGGATATCCTCATTACATAATATTAAAACATTAGAGAGATTTCAATTATTTTAGTCAAACAGGAGTAGGGCTTTGTTATTTTTCTTTTTTTTTTTCCTTCTGCTAACATATGTACGTCAACTTGTAAACTTAATATTCTTAGTAATTTAACGTTGAATTTTAGTAATTCACTACAAGCCCGTGTTTTGTGAACTAAAGATACCCATTTTAGAGCTTTGCATCTCAAAATTAATTGTTACAGAAGGAAGGAAAATATAGGCATTCATAATGTGCAAGAAGAGTGACATAGTCACTACTTTTTTTCTTTTTTTTCCCCACAAAGTTTCGAGCTCCTCATGAGGTGTAAATAGTGTACAATAAAATTTATCATCAAGAATCAGAGAGCCGGAGCCCAAATTTTTTAAAACAAAAGCACCTTCAGGCGGTCCCAGATGGATGGTCCATTTGCAAATAATAATACAAAACTTGCCCAAAAAGCTGAATGTGATTTGCAAAGGACCACTTTAAATTTCAGAGGATTTTTTATGTGCAATAATTTTTCGTACCACAAAGCAAAGATTTCAGGCGCCTTGTAGTTGGGGTCGGCTCATTCTCACATAGATATGGAAATCTAGCGGCTACTCATAAAGCTGCAGGTTCACAGTTCACACTGGTAAAGTGAAGCTAAAACAGTCAGAAGAATGAGATTTTTGTACTGTTAATTACAATTTAAACTAGGCAAGCAGGGAAAGTTGTGAATTGGTTTGGATTCTTTTAACTGCTTCCCAAATTGATCTCAAAGAGGAGAAATTTTACAATGTATTACAATAAATTAATGCGTACATGAATATGTATAATTAAATTTAAAATAGTCACCACTTGTATTCTAGAATTTCAAAGGTATTTATTAAAGTCAATCTTTTCAGCTCATTCTAAAGAATAAAGCCAAAATTTTTACGAAGTTGTAACCGATTGAATTAGACCAAATTAGATTTGGAAGCGGCCAATCACAAGATGCCGCATCATTGCGAAATCTACTAACGACTAAATCGAGGCCCATGGACGAAATATTACTTTTTCTTTCATAGAAATTAAGCGGCCAATCACAAGATGCCGCATCATTGCTAAATCTTCGTACGACTAAATCAAGGCCCATGGATGAAATATTATTATATTACCATCCGCCTATCACGACACGTCCTGTATTTTCAAATCATCACTGCGAAAACGATATCGAGAGCGGAACTCATCCAGCTTCTAATTCTCTGAGAAGGCAATTTAGGTCTCATCTTTATTGCACAACTAAAATTCTGCCATAATGGGGTAAATGAGGAGTATCAATCACATTGTCTATGGACTAAAAGATGCGAAATGACAAGACACTCGCACTGCGTTGCAATGGCTGCACGCGAATGTCACTGATAGCATAAGCAATTCACTAAAACAAGAATATATATTTTCAACAGAAATTCTTTCTATCTTCCTTGGCGTGTTGAACGTACAGAAACTTTCAAAAGAAAAAAGAAAGGCGGCTAAGCATTGGCCAAACTACAGACTGATCTGAATCTCTATTCATAGGTGTTAACAAGGTATGGCCTATGTTAAGTCTTTGAATTCTGCAACAATATTGCACAATACTACTCACCAACTAATCTGAAACTCAAGATCATTGGTGTATTAAAAGCCAAAGAAGCCAAGTTCACTAGCTCTCTCCTTCTCAAACGTCTCAAAGTACTGATATATGATCGTAACTGCGAGCAATATCCCAGTTCCTGACCCAATTGCTCCCATGAAATCAGCCAGGACTGTTAATGCACCAATGCACACTCCGCCAAAGGCAGCAGCAGTTGGTATGTACCGGTTCAGTTCCTTTTGAAGATTTGAGTCTCTATGTCCAGGCATCACCATTTGTTGCTCCTGCAGAAACATCAAAGTCAAACAATATCCAAATAAACAAAATTATGAATTACCTTTATCAATTACTTGAAAAGAATTCATGATTTGCTCTAGGGTCAAATACCATTATGTATGAAAATTTAAAGACCATGCAGCTGAAGAAATTCAAAACATGTGTTCATCCATCAATAAATCTCCATATTCAGAATCTTTTGTCCTGTACGATTTTATGCACAGTTACCAATAGAAAAAGTTTCCATCCACAAGCATTTAACCATGATGAAGTGCTCGGATCCCAGCAAACAGTGACCAAAAGTAACAAAGAAGAGAAGACCAATATACCTTAAGCTGCTTGGCCACATCCCGGGCAGAAGACCCTGAAACTTCAATCCAAGTTTTCGAGAAAAGAGCACAAGCAGTAAGCATAAAAACCAGGTAGAACAGAGCATGGAAAGGATTGGCTGCCATATCAGCCAAGCTGTAATAAAGATGAAGAAAAAGTAAGTACCAAAGACTTGATGCATGATGAACAAAAAGCATAAATACTTGGTGCATGATGGACAAAAAATATACTACATGAACAACCAAAAATAGAGTACGGAATGAAACAAGGATGTTGTGTCACCTTGCTGGTGCAGTGACATAATAAGCTAGGCCACCAACTGGAATAGAGTGGCCAGAATATTCAGATTCCTTCCACTTCCCTAACAGATTAACAAAGAAATTGCCACTGTACTTCCTGTAGAGCAACTGTACAGAAAAAAAAAATGGTGGTTATCCACACTGGCAAAATTGCAGATAACTAGAAACATCAATTCTTACCCCGATCTAAAGAAACTCATGTACCTGAGAGATGAAATACAGATTTGAGACAAGTGCAGATTGGAGAATGATAGGCATGTTGGATGTGTAGAATAGCTTAATTGGATAAGCACCCTGTTGCCCACGGGCATTTTTTGATCTCACGGGCAACACCACTTTGAAACCTTGAAAGTAGACAACAATAAGGAATACGAGGACTGTAGCAAGCAAATTAGTAATATTGGGAAGGTTTTGCCGATAGAAAGCCTCTCGAAGAGCCCCAACTTTGTTTTGCTTGGTTATCAGCAGATGAAACAGAGCAATAACAGCACCCTCGAATTCAGCTCCCCGGCCACTGTTTATGGTTGTGGGGCTAAAAGCTTTCCAAATAATGCTTTCACTGCATAGTCAATCCCCAAAAAAATAAAATAAATAAATAAATAAATATTTCCTAAGTCATAAACAATATCATAAGGGAGAATCCAACAAAATAAAATGTGTAGCCTACCAAATGTTAGTGGCTATGAAAAGGGAGATCCCAGAGCCCAAGCCATATCCCTTCTGCAGAAGTTCATCCAGGCATATCACAATGATTCCAGCAAAGCAAAGTTGGAGGATTATGAGAATAGCATTCCCAGCACCAAGCTGGCTGACACTTCCATACATCCCCGACATCACGTAGGCAACAGCCTCACCGATAGCAATCAGGATGCCCAACAGCTTCTGTGCCCCATTTCTGCAAGAAAAGTGGAAGAATTATAAGAAAAATATATACACATAAGTAATGGAACATAAAGAGTGAGTAAATATATACACAAAGCTCATGCCGCAAAAAGTCATTCATGAATCTTTCAAAAGTGCTCAACTAAAATACTTACAAGAGCGCACGATCCTCACGAACATTGTTATCCACCTCAATAATCTTGGACCCAGCCAAGAGTTGCATCACAAGTCCAGAAGTCACAATGGGGGTAATCCCAAGTTCCATCACAGTTCCCCGGTTTGATGCAAGAATAACACGCATCCAATAAAAGGGATCAGCACCGGTGGTGGAATGGATGCCATAAAGTGGAAGCTGACTGCATACCAGAAAGATGAAAAGCGAAATGACAGTGTAGATCACCTTCTCTCGGAAGGGAATTTTCCTGTCAGCTGACTGAACCTCCGGCAAAAATGGAAGAAATGGTCTCACCAAATGCAGCACTCTAAATCCTCCTCCCATTTTCAAAAATCTTCACACCAACAATATTGTTAGGCAAGTAAATAATACAAATCAATGCCACATCCTCAGATAAAATTACTATTATTTAACACCTTTGAACAAATAACTAATAAATTGATCCCATGAAAGCTAATCAATTTAACCGCCAATCTCGTTCTAACTAGCAGCAATCACTTACTAATTAATTATCGATTGAATCATTCACAAACAATAGCAGCGAATTTTCAAAACAACGTCGTTTTCAGAGATTCTAAGATATATAATCAGTACCACACATACGACGGGATCTAAAATCGAAAGTTAAACAAGTAATGGGAATGAAAATCAGAGACTTACGAGCAGATCTGAATAGATCGACAAGCTTTGACTTTGATCAGAGGCTCGGAATCAGTGGCAACACCAACTCCAACGATGCAAGATGGAGGATCGAGGGTTGAACGTTGAAATATTATAAAACCCTTGTTTTGAAGCAGTCTCACGATCTTAACGCTTTTAAATAGGATTTTGCTTTATATTTGGCTCATATTTTTGCTAGGTGTCGTGCTTCTGCACGAAAATGGTTGCCACAACCCGATCTCCCAATGATCTGCAGCCACGTGTCTGAATTGTTGGGCTAATAATCCTCCACTTTCACCACACCCATGCAATGCGAGTTCGTTGATTATTGCGTGGATTGTTTCGAAAAAGGCCAGAGAGTGATGCTAAAGCCTAAAAGCAACAACTACCAAGACGTACTACCCTTGAATGGCGAGGAAATAGGATAATTGTACTTGTGAATACTATTTTAGTTTTTTTTCCCCTCTCTTTTTCAAAGGCAACACAGTATTCGGTTTTTAATAAATAAAAAGAAAAAAAAACTAAGATATAATCAAAGTTGCTGAATTCTAAAAAATAAAGAAGATAACATTAAAATGTCGATTGCGTCGAAACGACAGTTATTCGTTTGGCCCAAATAATCATCATCAACTCAAACCACAGTATAAAACTTGGGATTTTCCACTGTTGAGTAGTACTTGGCCCGAAGAGAGGCAATCAAAAGTTAATAATCATACAACTATTTGCCTACACAATCTAAGCAAGGAAGCAGTTGTTGAAGAATCGACGCACATTGCAGGGAGCTAAATCTAAAACCAATACCAGCAATGGGTAGAATCTAATTCTGTATCTAAACTGAAGTGCTTCCGCCAAAATTGTCAAGGTTCCAAGTAAAACAAACTTTTACTTGCACATAAAAAAGCATTCAAAAATAGCGAATCAAGCTTTCTATATTGCAAACACTTGCACTTTGATTGTTTGTCACTATAAGTCCAACTATGATGTTAGCCAGATCAATTTGTTGCCCTCCAAATAGCTTTTTTACAAGTGAGAAGTAATGGGAAGGCAAAAGAAAATTCGGAACTGTCACCTCTTGTAAACATGTGTATTTCATCTAAACAAAAGAGCGAGAACTATCAATCATGTCTACTCTTCCCTCAAACAACTATTGTTCACCAGTAGCCTCAACAAATTGAAATTTTCGACGCATTCCAACTTGGCTCAGGCTGGAAGCTGAAGTTTCGCATTGTTTTTCCAGCTGACAAAACAAAAGCAAAGTAGGAAATCCTGTTATATGAAATTTAAGTGCACACAACCTCCCCACCCACCCCCCCCCCCCCCCCCCCCCCCCACCCCCCAAAAAAAATATGTAGAAGCAAGAGTGCCAGTATGGCCAGGTATCCTTACCTGATGAAGTAGTAATAGAAGAAATCTGCATAAAGAGCTGTCTGGACAATGCCAGAGACGCAAGCTGAAAAACAACAATAGCAAGATGGAAATCAGAATATTATATATACATAATACATATAGAACACTTTTCCAATCGGGGATCCCTAATTTTAATATGGTAGAATCACGCTAAAAGACAGAAAAACAGACACTCCAATGCAGCATTAGTTACACAACAATTTTCTTTTCTCTTTGATTCATGATAAATTTTACCAATCCATCGACTAAAATGTGGTTCCGTGATATAGCGGTAGATCCAGTTGAGAATGTAGAAGGCACGATATGCTCTGCAGTTTAACATAAATGAAATGTAAGTACAAAGCAAAGTCCAAATTTCAGAGATGAAACATATACAGTAAGAAGATAGGTTGTATGTCCAGATTCATGCATTCATCTCACAGTATGCACGGACAGACTGTTCTTTTCAACGGAAAAGCAAATGGGACATTAATGGTACAGTTGATCTCAAAGAATATTTATACAGTTGAACAAGGTGTCTACCTACATGAAAACTATGCTGGAAGCTAAACAAATGCAATAAAGAAGTCACATAACAATAGTTGAGCATTTTCCACATACCAAAGTAAAATCTTGAAGATTTTGAAAAATATATAATCCAAATCTCTGTCTTCTGAAAATATCTTATTAACTTAGCACTAAAAACCCTACCCTCATGCTGTAAGCAAGCTGGGTTTTTTACTACAATTCACACAACTTAGTTCTCCTAACATTATTGAACGGTGCACCTCAACAATTAGTAATGTATGGAATGCACCAGTAGAGGCAATATTTTATAACCTAATTAATTTGCATATCTGGAGTGGAATATTCCTATTCACCATGCTCAGATAGGATTAATCTGAATTTCCTTTAAACAATAGAGATGTCCTCCCAGTGGAGAAAGAGCCTTCTCAATGCAAAGCTTCTACATGTATAAATACACACATACATACCCAAGAAAGAACACATATTGCCCCGTTAAATTGTCAACATTTCCGCTTCTCTGTAATAAGACTAACTGGGGAAGAATCGCAACCGCCTCCAAGTATATAGAAAATGCCCAGAAGATCTGCATTAAGCTTGCATCAAAACTAGTCACAAATCATTTAAGATTAAAAATGCACGGAAACAAAAATAATGTGAACAAGGAAATACTGATACTTGGTAACCAAGAACTAAGCAAAACAGTGAACAAATTTCCTCTCAAATAACTAGGAGTAATAAAATAGAAATAAAACATAATCAAAGATATTCACTGATGCATAGTTGTTGCATGGTCATGATCGATGAATATCTGGTGTGCTTTGTGCAATATTTTCTATTTCTGTTCTGCATTCTCCAAAAACACTAGTTGTGCCTACATTTTTCTGTTTAACATGCATATGATTTATGAAATAATTACTTAAACAGATAACACAGACAACATAAATGTTCCCAAAAATTTCTCACTCGTTTCCATCTATAACAGGGAATAACTAACAATGACTGCTTTCAAAAAAATTCTCTCAAACAAAACAGGACTAACAACAGTCCAAAAGGTTCTGATTGCTAATAGGTTTCACAAGTGAAATGGAAACTGAGCAAGTCACATCAAACACACATGTGATAAACAGCCTTCTCACCACAATCTAAAAAGAGGTCCAAGCAGGTACAGGACTTCCAAGTACAAGATTTGGAATTTACTTAACCATACCAGCAAAGCACAATAGATTAAATGCAAATATTTATACGCTTAATCAGACAAGCCTATATTTCTCATCAATGCCAATACAATCAAGCAAATTTAACAATAAATCACCTCTTGAAATGTGAACTTCTCATTCAAAATCAGAGACAGCACAAAGCATGCCGCAATGAGGAAGTAATGGCGAAATGTGTCAAGCTCTTTGTCGTAAGTACGACGAACAGCTCGGTGCATCCTCATGCACCAAACAATCGCAAGAGAACTAGCAATGAATACTAGCTTCATCACAGTGTTGTAAACAGAGATGAAGTCTGTGAAGAGATCCAAGTACCGCGTCAAAAAGACCAGTGCGTAGAGCTCTTGAGTTTTCAACGAAATCCCTAAGTCGAACAAAGGAAAATAGATACAGAACAAATTCAGCTCATTTTTTGAGACTATGCTTACTTTCTCAAAAACCTAGCAACAGCGAACCCTAAGTTTTTATTTTAGCAAATGAAAGAACAACAATGAAATAATCAATCCTGAAAACACAAATGAGAAACAAATTTTCAGTTTCCGCAGTTTCTAGAACCTTAAGCTAATATTTCTCTATAGAAATCCCAGCGTGAAAATAGTACAAATGAAAATTATCCAAGTGATGCTTACCTGAGCAAGATTTGGTAGCGTAGATTTTGAGAAGCAGTACTAAAATACTGATCAAGTGAGTCATGTCACCGGCGAATCTGAAGATATTCATGGTTGCTAATTCAAACTTTCTATTTTTTTTATGTGAGAAAACAAAAAATGGAGATCGAACTTTTTTGATCCCTAATTTTGGTAAAAGAAAGAAACCAGAGAATGAATGGAGAGAAATGAAATGAATGAGGAGTACTCTTTTTCCTTTTCTTTATATATATATATATATATATAGAAAGTATTCTAATTGATTTCGTGAAGACTGTAGGCTGACGTGGCAGTTGGAACGGCTTTGGCCTCTACGGTGAGACCGCCAGGCCCATGGTCTGACACCATGGAGGGCGACGTTGGTAAGTTTTTGACCGACCGCAAGCAAATTGCAAATGTACGCACAAAATAACTAAACCACTTTCGCCCAATTTTTATTCATAAATTAAATGAATTTATAATCTATACACTTCTAATTTTCAGATAATAATAATAATAATAATAATAATAATAATAATAATAATATATTGCCTTCAAAATCAAAAAAACCTATTAACTTCTGAAAGCAAATGTTTTTTTGTACGTTGAAATTTTTTTCTAGTATTAATAAGATAAGTATGCGGCCATGAATTAAATCAATTGTACACCGTTATTATTATCCCTTTTAATGCAGCTCACAGTTAAATATAAAAAGATTAAAAAAAATCATATACGTTGATGTAGATTTTCGGTCAATCAATAATTAATTTAGGTGGGGGTGATATAATAAAGAGACGCCGAGAATTATCGTGATCTAACCTTTAACTTATGTTCACAGATGGCGAAAATCAATTTTTTATTAACATCGTAATTACAATTTTATTTTCCCTTTCTTTCTACTTTTCCAGTGTTTGTCCTCACACTAAGAGGGACCTTTGCTTTTATAGCCCTCTACAAATAAAATTCATTTCTCACTTAAATTTATCCTAATTCTCCTCTATTTTTTAGGATTTGAATGATAAGATATTCTTTATTTTTTCATTAATCCTATCTGTATCAAGCTTTATCTAATTTACTTTTGGACTAAGTAACATCCTTCTATCGTTGACTTTTATTTAATGAGGCTTGATTCAACAATTACTTCTCTACTTGGACTTAGTCTTTCTGTGTGATCCATGATCTAAAACTAGATTAAGGGTCCCCATAAGGTTACAGTTCATGACTTATTTTGTTATGGGCATGGCTCCTAGTCCACACACTTTGAGAGCGTGATTTCTGTAGCATAGTTTCTACTTCCTAAGAGTACGACTCTTGTTCCTCACTCTTTGGGAGCATGGTTTCTACTTCATGGGGATCATGCTGCCAATTCTTGGGGAGTGTGCTCTCTATTTTTGAGGAGCATGATTTTTGCTCTTTGGGGAGTATGACTTCTACTCTTCATTATCGGGGAGCGTGCTCTCTATTTTTTAAGAGCATGCCTTCTGCTCCTTAAGGGAATATGACGCATACTCCTTATTCTTGGGAAGTGTGCTCTTTGCTCTTGAAGAGCATGACTTTTTAACTTCTTCGCAAACCTTTGTTGATTTTTTACATATTTTGTATAACAATTGAAACCAAACAACTGTAACTGCTCCAAGGTTGCAGCAAGAAATTTTATTTCCAGCTTTCACTCATGAGACTTCTTGTCCACAATCTGCAAGCTCTCACTCTACATCCACTAATGCTTTTATGCCCAGACTTTTTCTAGTAGATTCTAGCCAATAAAATCTGACCTTATTTGAAGGTTTACAGAACTTCACTTGGGAAGATCCTTCTCAAGCACATTTGAACTCTTTTGTTCAATCTTGGCCTTAAAATATCTCTGCTGATAACGTGAAGGAAATTGAGAGCTCTGATCTTGTTGATGCCATGCTTGCCAATGTTTATAAGGTATTATATACAATATTGTTTTTATGTTGCCGTTACTAGTATAAGATTGGATCCTAACTGCAGTCATCTTCTTGTAGCTTGGTTGTGTTATTCAAATATAAAAGAAAAAGATTAAATCCTTGACGTTGGAGATGAATGCTTCGCTTGAGTCAGGCCAAGCTTCTAAGAAAATGATTGATGAGCTGGAAAAGTGTTTAAGCGAAGAGAAAGCTCTCGTGGCCCAACTGAAATTGAATCGTAATACTACAAGAGAAAAATTAGCTTAATTTTAGTCCCAAGTTCAAGAGAGTTGGATAATTATTTAAATTTTTTAATGTCATACCAAATATTGGGGCAAAGTTGTGTTGGGACACAATTAAGGTAGATCAGCATATACCTCAATAAATATAGAAACATGTCCAAATTGTACAGTATCTTCTCTTCATTGTATATTTTTTACTTGATGGAATATCCAAGATGAATTGAAATTGGAACAAAAAAAAAAATGAGGATTTGAGTGAAAAAGGCAGAAATTTACAGAGACTGCTTGAGATGAGAAAGAGAAGATGATAATAAAAGACAAAAAAGAGCTGAGAGAAAAGGTGGAGTCGCGAGTCCCAGTCGGCAGTCGCGCTAATAAGGGGAAGTTTCAGAAGAAGAAGACTGACTATTTATGATATGCATCAATCAATAATCAACTACATGTTACTTAAACCTCCACTCCATCTACGCATTTTTCATTTTCATTTTTACCTACAAAACAATCACATCACGACTTCTCGTCTCTTCTCTCCTCTTTTCCTCACAAAATCAAATCTTGTTTTCATTATTCTGTCTAAATAAAGATTAGTCAACTTGGATTTGATCTCTCTAAATGGGCTGTAACTTTTTGTTCCCAATTTTTTGCGAATATGATTTCGTGGCATTAAGGTGTCAATCTAGTACGGCCCTAACTTTACGGTATATATGTCGTGATACTGCTGCTTGTATATTTTTTGTATTTTCTTTCATAACATTATTAAGTTTGGGCTTTTTTTTTTTTTTGGTGATTGAATTTTTGATCTTCTGACCATTGCTTGGATATGATTCATTGATTAGTATTTTTCTTTCACACAATTAATTACCTTGAAACATTTGGGGACAATGCATATACGAATTTCCTTTAATATCTGAATGAGAGTATTGAGACTGAAATGAAGATGAGTGCTTTTGAGAAAAGAACAACCTCTGAAGTTGATCAAAAATCTATTGTCAATTAAGCAAATGTAGAAGACAACATTGGATAATCAACCACGTTATGCATTTTGTGATATGCATCTTGATTCTGGTTAAAACTAGTTGAGTGAGTGCGATGGTATGGCGGTTTTTGCACAAACGGAGGGTCCAATGAAGATCCAGAAGCCAAAACCTTGAAAGCATTCTGAGCCCTGAGCCGATTACAAGGGAACAACTCATGCAGATGCGTGATGAATTTTGGGACACTGCTATGCTTTCCCATACTAATCCACTGCTAATAACTTTTATTACTGAGGATATATTGAGGTACTGCTACACCGTACATGTAGCAATTTTAAACAAGTTTGAGTCTTTAGCGTCCAACTTTCGTAAAACTATTTGTACTCGTAATTCGAGTTAAAATTTATCAATCTGATTAATGACAGGTATGCAACAAACTTTAGTAATATATGAATTTATTCATTGTCGAGATAGCGTTCTGTAGCATTGTTTTCTTTGATATTTATAGTGGGAAAATGTCAGCAGTTGCAGGACTTTAAGAAATCTCAAACTACTTGCTACAAGGGCCAAGATGAGTGGGGTTCGCATTGCCACTTTGTTAACTTGTAAAAATAGACTTTGATTATATATCTTTTGGCTTGACTATGGGACTCGGTTTCTTGGTCGCCTTGGTGAGATAAATATACAGCACTAACTTGACAAAATTCTACTATGAAACGTACCTAGAATCAAGCTACTGTCAGTTAATCAACAACACAAATACAAAGTAAACTGATTTCATTTTGATCAGCATAATTTTTCATACCCAGTTTTGGAGATATTTATTCTTCTATGCAATTTTGTTTCATTATTTTCAGTTTACATTCTCATGGAATTATTCGGCAGAGTCCAGCCATTTGCTTTTACACGTGATTGCTGATTGCACATTTGCAAACTGAAAGATTTTGCTAACGTAACTCCGATGAGTAATGATATAGCCACAAACTTTTGTACAAATTTATTTTATACAAACTGACGTATCATTAATTTATTGGTTGAATGAAAATATAAAATAATAAAAATAAACCATGTGGGCCAAGTGATATTTAATTCAATCAATTTTATCGTGCAACGTCAGTTTGTACAAGAGTTTGTGGCTATATCATTACTCAACTCGGATACATGAATTCGACAGTTTTATTTGTGGGTTTAGAACTTGGATGCATGACTACAAAAATGTGTACATTCATTGGCCAATCAGAGTGCTTCACCGTATTGTACCTTAACTAGATCTCAAATGTAGAAACATAATTCAGCATCTTTCTCATTATGACTGTCTGTTCTCAATAATACCCTTTCCACGTTAATGAAGGTTTACCTCTTTGACGAGAAATGTGAGGAGGAATCTCTGATTGTAAGATATCAATACACATAGAAGTATCTGTGTGAATTAAATAAAGGGAAAAAAGTCTACATCTCAAGCTTTTTGAGTTCTTGTCACAGATATGGGATGCACTTCGAGCCGCTGCTGTAGCTGATTTAACCCTTGCATAAGCAATTGTTGATAGTGCTGGTGTGATTATTCAGTGTAACGATTTGATAATATGCTATGATGAGAGAGATGGCTAATCTTTCCATCCTTGACCCAATTTCGCTATCTTTCTTTTATGTTGTTTTTGGGACCGATTCTTATGGCATGATTACTTTCCTCCTAGAGAGTTCCATCCTAAACATGATTTCTGTTGCAGGTGCGAAGTATGAACTACCGAAGTATGTCTTGAGTGAGCCCACCAATCTGATTCGGGATAATTGACCATATACAGTAAAGAAATACAACGCTTCATTTACAATGTAAATCTTGTAAATTGATCTATCATCCTTTGGTTCTGAAATATAATGCCGGTTTTGAAATCTAATTCCGGTTAATGTCAGTTGAAGTATCTAACGTTTTAGAAGGAATTTGTGGCATAACGATTCCCATCAATGGAAACTCTTTTTGTTAATGTGTTAGTTACAAAAGTGAACTTATTTATGTCTAAGGGGTAAGTTTAATATGACTTCAGTACAACCTTGCTTGAAAATCAACAATAAATGGGTTCCTTGATTCCCTAACTTGACTGCAATCACTGAACTGATGGTTGCCTGTGACGTTTATCCCAGACCTTGTTTATCCCAGTCTCCCAGACCTTGAGGCCTACTTTAGCCACAGACTTCTTCCACCCCATGATAATTGCAAACTCTATCTCCGCATATTTCCAATTCAATTTGTCATGATGTTCAAGGCAATACAGATTGGGCATAGATTTGTAAATTGTTTCAGATATCAATATGTACCCAGTTCATTATTACATGAAAGCCTAGTAAAATTTGTCTTTTGGGTTAGATTGATGAAAGGGCTCTGTCCAAGAAGCCATATAATCTAATTTTATGGCCCAAAATTGCATCCACGAGTTGGTTTCGGTTGAATTTGCCTTTTGATGCTGTCATTTCTATTCTTCGCATATTTATTGTTAGTTATAGCCTTATAGGCATCTTTTTAAGACCCTTTTAAATTAAATTGCATGAGTCCATGAGGGCTGCACATCACCACACCAACCTGGCGGCCAAGCCATGTCCGCTTATCTATGATTCTAAACGCCGCAAAGAATCACATTATCATGTGATTTAAGTAGCTGAAGCTAACCTAGTCAATGAAAATAAATACTAGCCAAGCAAAGCAACCGGTTGTGCTTTCTATCAAAGATCAGTGATTGCATTATCCCCAAAAGGTGAAGAAATAAATAACAGATTGGACCACATAACCATAGTACCACATAACCATAGTATTGTCCCTTGGGAACTAGACATAATGGACCTTTTCCAATGAATTAAAATTATGCTCTCCACTCTTCATTTGAAGGTGCAAATAAATTAAGTCTGGAATCTCACTACAAGGTCAGCTTGCTGCATTGGATTCTTGTTTATATTAATTTACTTAATATATTAATCCCATAAGCTGCTCAAGTTGGCCGTTGGCCCTCCGGTCAAAGAAAGATTTGACATCTATCTTTTTATCTTTATGTGATTTCCGTCTCTTGTTGTGAAGATCATTATGCACTTGTTAATTAATTGATTAAAAGCTGCTTTTAACTTTAATAAAGCAGCTTAGGCATAGCAATAAGGTGCGTTTGGCTTCGTTTCATTTTTAGTTTCACGTGCAGAAGAGTAGAATGAACCCTTTTATTTGCATGACCCAATAATCATTTTCAACTTTCAAAGGAAAAAAGAGAAAAAAAAAGGCACAAAAGCACTTGAATTTCATGCGGGTATATTGAATGACATGCCTTTTATATATTACTGGTGTGCATTGATGACGTGCAAAGAGCTACAAATTAATGGTCGAAAATGATTATTAGAAAATGGAAACAAGAAAAGAGGTGAACAAAATTGTTTCCATTGATTTGTAGATCTTGATGTCGTGCTTCATCTAATTAAAATGTCATCAATCTTAAAGGACAAAATCAAGAGCTCATCAAAACGGTTTGCCAATTGGGCAAGCAATTAATTTAAAGAACCAACCAACCATCTTTATGAGAGGTGACAGGCACATAAAATGTTAGTATGTATATTACGTAGCAAATGCTGATTCGTAATCGTACGAAGAGAAAATCCCAGTCACCGAAAATGACATTCCCATTAAATTGGCTTTTCTGCTGATTAGAGAATGAAAGAGAATATTAGCCTCAAGAGAATTGACAGGAGTAAAGAGACAGTGAGAGTGGCAGTAAAGCCCCAGAGGGTAAGTTTTAATGTTGATGTTTGTAGCATTGCGTGCATTATGATTTTAGTTTGGATGTCTCGGCGGTTCCCTACTAGCTATTTGCTAAGTTAAATACAATTGACTCGCTTACTAACATACATCGTGTTTAAAAGGAGCTAAGGCCATTTTTTTCTGGGCTTATAAAGATAATGTGTTGCGTGTGTATTTATCACAACAAGGGTTAAGTTTTTAATTATGTTTATCATTAGTTACGCGACGGAATTATAGCTTCGAAACCACCCAAATTTAGTGTCATCTTCTTCTTTATCCTTATGATATTTGGAAATTAATTTTTAAGCATATGGTATGATCTGAAAGAATTTTAGAAAGTAGAAATTGTTTGAAATTTTTATTTATTATCTGATCCCAAGTACAGGAAGTAAGAATCATTATTCATCGATGCAATGCTTCTCTGTTAGGTATAGTGCCAACAGCAACAGCAGTAGCAGGTAGCTGCTGAATTATTATTTATCCTGTTATAAATAACCCATGAATGCATGCCCATCACTTTCTCCTGGCGGTGCGATATATATGGAGGCAACAGAGTTTACGTGGTCCATATGCGATGTCTGTTGAGCTTTTTTTTTTTTAATTTCGAATGAGAATCCAAGGAGATTCACATGCATTTCATGTATTTGCAACACTTTTTTTTTTCTTTTTTCTAAACGAATAGTAAACATTTAATTAAAGGTCAAATACGATACTATCATAAAAATGGGAAATACAATATCAGAATAGGCTTAAATATAATAAACTTTGCTCAGGTACAAAATTTTTCCCACTTGTTTGTCACGTGCTGCATCGACGCGTAATACTTTTTATACAACTATTTGGGTATTCATGACGCTGAAGCTAAAGTAAGAACCCATTTATTTCTTTATATATAAATACAAAAATGCATACATCTAGGAGATGCTTTGTGCAAGATTTGGGATTTTGGATGTACACAATTTTAGTTTTTGCGTACAAATCTAATGTGACAAAGTAGCAGATTGGATAATATTGTCTATATCATTGCGAGATCTCAGCTAGTTTTAACGTGAGAAAGGAGGACCACAATCAGCCATTAAAGTTTCTTATTTGATATATGTTTTTTTTTTTTTCCTTGCGTGAATAACAGTACGTTTTAAAGTGTGAAATTGAGTTTATTTTATTTATTTTTTACTTATAGCATAATGACAATTCAATTATCTCTTCACTCATGTGAATGTAGTTCAAACTCTGGAGTTAATTCCACTATGAAGTTAACGAACGCGATATACTGATCCGAGTTAGAGTCAAAGTGGGAAAACAGAGAAGCATCATTAGAATCAGAAACATGATTCATCAGGTATCTTTGAAAATTGGTCAACCAGTCATCATTCTGAAAATTTCATGAGGGTCTAATGGAGAAGCCCCGCACGTGACTGTGACGATGATTGTTGATCCCTCGGTAAGTAGTCTTTTCTCGTCCAATCCAAACGCAATTAGGAGTATGATGATATTGATAGGATCCTTGATGAATGAGAATGATGATGGTGTGGTGCATAATTTGTTGGTATCAGTAATGCACCGAGACTGAGCTGCCCCCGAACCCCACACATTGATAGTTAAAGTTGATTTTAATTCCTCAGCTACGGGAGGTCATATTTGGTATTGTAAAATTTTAGTACTACAATGAAACTTCTTGCTCAGTCGAGTCGAGATCATTACCATATCCATATGATCTTGGATTTAGGAGCACAATTTTTTTTTTCTTTTAAATCCTTTATATTTTTTTAAAACAACATTTCAGTTCCTCTTTCGGGTATTTTTTATCATTCAAATTTGATTCCAAAACCAACATTAATAGAGCAATGCCAACCTAAATTACTATAAATTATAACAGAATTCTTAAGATGTAAAAACATTTTCCTTTTTAAATTAAATAATCTGATGATTACTAATTAGTTCATTTTAGAGAAAATGAAAATAAGAGATTTAGGTGGTTCATAGTATTAATCTGGTTCAAGATTCTATACTTTATTATATAATTTGATAGCTTTTCGGTTATTATATTTTATTAGTTTTTTTAAACTTTTATAAATTAAGATCTTAAATTAAAACATATATATATATATATATATATATATATATATATACATACACATATAATATATAGTCTTTTTATAGTGTGGACACCTTTATTTTTAAGAATATAAGTAGATATATGTATATCTATACATATATATGTGTGTGTGTGTATATATATATATATATATATATAAGGTAAAAATATTTTGAATGGATCCTCACTCAGTCACATGCGGTTTTATTTTCCCCGTAGTTGCTAGTTTCTGTCCTGAAAGTCCATTCAAAAGCCTGTACTATATAAAACGGCAAAAATTCAAACGGGATGCACTTTTTGGTCCCCTTTCAAAATCCAAAAGAAAAATAATAATAGAAAAATACATGCGACAATTTCTTAGTAATTTTTCTACTCTAAAAAAAAGGCCCAAAAAAAGAAAAATCCTAAATTGTAAGAAAAATGGAAAATTATAAATACAGCTACAGGGGAAAGCAATTTGCATGCTCAAACAAAACGGACACATGTGTCCTGTTGTCTTCTAGAGTCCTGCCTCCTGCCTGTAAGTGCAACAGATCTCACACCCTTCTAAAGATTCTCTTTCATTTTTTTCAAAAGAGTAAGGAGCTCTCACTCAGTCAGTCACTCTCCTTTTCACTGTTTTTGTTTTTGTTTTTGTTGTTGCATTATCTTTGTTGAGTTTGTTGCCAAGGACTGTCCTTTTCTTTTGAAAGAAACCCCCAGCTCCAGGAGTTGAAGTGCATGTGAAGTTGGTTGATAAAGATTAAAGAGAGATCTAATTGGCTTTAATGGTGAAAACGGTCACTTTGCTTTTTTGGGATTTTATTTTTTTCAGGTGACTTAACTCTAAGTAAACTCATTCTCTCATTCTTTGCACCCTTTTTTTTTTTGCTTTCCTTTTGATGTTACATCATCTTCTCTCAAGCCTTAAAGCTCCCTATTTTTTGCCCAAAAAAAAGTCTGATCTTTGGATTGGAGCTTTTACCATATGGGTCCTCTTTGATCTTTGGCTTGCTGGAGTTACTTCGCTTTCATGTTCAAGTTGAGGGGTGTAGCCATTGCTGTTGTTTGGGACTTTAAAGCTTGAATTTTTGGATTTGGTGACATGGGGTTTCAAGTTTAAGGTACTTCTGAGATTTTTTTTTTTTTTTTTTTAGTTGCCGGTGCCGACGGGCTTTTGCCATTTGGAGAATTTGTTAGTGTTTGTGGAAAGTTTTGAACTTTATGGTGTTCTCATTGCTACTGGGGCTGTTGCAATCTTTGTTTTTGATGAGGATCTTTGATTGCTTGAATTGTGGCATTATTATGAGGTTCTCTGATAAATCAGTTAAGTATTAAGAATTTTGGTTCCCTTTGAAATGCTGTAATTGTTGAAGATCTGTCTCAGTTTGGGAATCCTAAGAAAATGCAATATAGTCTGATTTATTTCCATAATTTACAAGAGATTATAATTTTGGACACATTAATGCTCTCATCATGACCAGGGCTGTCCGAGGTAGGATTTTGAAAGATGCAAATGGTGATATTAGTGATCATCTACGCAACCACATACATTTAACGAATTGCATTCACTTGAAAAATCATATGCATAAGCATAGCCCCATTTTGGCTGATAGGTCTATTATGAGGGACCTTATGGTTCTTCAGAGATCAAGGTCTCTTAGGGACCCCTCTGCCAGCCCTCCATCATGGCATTCGCCTTCTGTTGTTGATTTGCTTCCGAAGAAAGGCGACAATGATGGCATGATTAGAGAGGGGAGAAGGTCTGTTGGCATTGAGCGTAGGAGGGATAGTAGTAGATTGTCAGGAAGCTCACCACAAATACCCAACTTCGTTACTTCAAAAGTTGCTCCTGGTGAGGCCACTGGGTTTAATGATGGGGTAGCAGCAGCAATCAGTGAATGGAGTAGCAGGAGTGGAAATCGAGATGATAGAAGAATTAGGAGAGAAGAATCTAGTCGAAAGAGCAGGGCTGATCTTTTGGGTAGGAATGGGGAGGCTCCAGAAGATCAAGATGGTAATCATCTGGTTCGTGATGTTATTTCAGGTAACTCTGAATTTAAAGATAGAAAAAGTAGACAGAAGGGGAGGCAAACCCAAGATGTTAGGGTTAAGACGCTCTCTGAGCAGTTGCATGACATTCCAATGGACAGTGATGATTTAATTTCTTCTAATGTTCAATTTTGCGGTAGCCGCTCTGGATTGGAGAAGACTGGTGAGGAACATGGTGGCATCCGTGGTTACTCCAATGGATTGCATAGGGTAAAAAGGCGCAAGTTTCGAGGTGCCAGAAGAGCTCGGACTGCTTCAGCTCTGAGGGACGTTGGAGGTCAGAGCGAAATGTCTGTAGCTTCTAATTCGTTAGCTCAAGGCTTGGCGTGCCCAAAGTATCACATGGAAGAGGAAGATGAAGAATATGGGGAGCGTAATGTCACGAGGGCTCCAAGAAATGGGTGTGGGATTCCATGGAATTGGTCAAGAATTCATCATAGGGGCAAAACATTTCTCGACATGGCGGGAAGGAGTTTAACCTCTTGTGGTCTGTCAGACTCAAGGATAAGGAAAGCTGGTGGTGCTTCACACAGTAGGAATGTTCCTGATATGCCTCTGGTGTCTGATCGCTCAAGCTCATCTACTAATTCTGGTGCAGAGGCACTTCCTTTACTTGTTGAGGCATCTGGATCACAAAGCACTGAACATGCAGGTTGGGTGCATGACTATTCTGGGGAGCTAGGTATCTTTGCTGATCATTTACTGAAGCATGCTGTTGATTCTGACCTCGCTTCTGAAGGTAGATCTGGTGGCCAACAAAACCTGGGAGATAATCGCAATGGTAGACACCAAAATTTGACACAAAAATACATGCCGAGAACTTTCCGGGATCTAGTTGGACAGAATCTGGTAGCCCAAGCGCTTTCCAATGCTGTCATGAGAAGGAAGGTTGGATTACTGTATGTGTTTTACGGACCTCATGGGACAGGGAAAACTTCTTGTGCTCGCATTTTTGCTCGAGCTCTAAACTGTCAGTCTCTGGAACAACCCAAACCATGTGGCTTTTGTAATTCTTGCATTTCTCATGATAGGGGTAAAAGTCGAAACATAAAGGAAGTTGGCCCAGTCGGTAATTTTGACTTTGAGAGCATCCTGGATCTACTAGACAACATGGTCACCTCTCGTCCACCGTCTCAGTACAGGATTTTTGTTTTCGATGACTGTGATACTCTGTCACCTGATTCCTGGAGTGCTATATCCAAGGTCGTAGATCGAGCACCAAGACGTGTGGTTTTTATTCTTGTCTCTTCGAGCCTTGATGCTTTGCCTCATATAATAATATCCAGATGCCAGAAATTCTTCTTCCCAAAGATGAAAGATGCAGATATTATCTATACTTTGCAGTGGATTGCATCCAAGGAAGGTATAGAGATTGACAAGGATGCTCTAAAACTTATTGCATCACGATCAGATGGATCTTTGCGGGATGCAGAGATGACCCTTGAGCAACTGAGTTTGCTTGGGCAGAGAATTTCAGTACCTCTGGTTCAGGAACTGGTACGTTTTTCTCATTTTTGGGCACAGAATCGGATTGTTATTGTTGTTTAAGTTCTCGCTAAATGTTGTTATATATGCATTCATGAGGAATTGAGTTTCCTAGCATAATCATTGCTTACCCTTCTCTAATTAGTATGTTTTCAATGTTCTTAATATGCTTAAAATGGTAGTGGCTAGCTCTGAACCAATGTTATTCAAATGTTTTATTGGATATATGATTCCAACTATTGATTCCGTGAGGTATTACAAACCTACATGTCTTTTGAAAAATTTATGATCGTAGATTAGTGACTAAACAATATATTGTTATGAGATTTTTGGATAAAGTAAATCGGTGCTTCTTCTCTACTGATTATGACTCAGGCTCATCCCCATTTTCTTAGAATCAATGGTGTTGGTATCAGGGGCGGATCTTAATGGAGACTAGAGTGGGCCATGGCCCTGTAAAATTTCAATTTTTTTTAAATATACATGATGTCCCCTAAATTATAGTAGAAATTAAAATATATCTCTAAACTATATATACATTATTCACTCCAGCCCCTTTAACCAAAGTTTTCAGCTTTCGCCCCTGGTTGGTATGCATAAATGACTCAAAATGTAAAAACTTTTCTCAGGTTGGGCTTATCTCTGACGAAAAGTTGGTGGATCTTCTTGATTTAGCACTATCTGCAGACACAGTAAACACTGTGAAGAACTTGAGAGTGATAATGGAAACTGGTGTGGAGCCTCTAGCGTTGATGTCACAGCTTGCAACAGTTATAACGGATATACTTGCTGGTAGTTATGATTTCACAAAAGACAGGCATAGGAGAAAGTTCTTTCGACGACAACCATGTGAGTCTAAAATTTGTTTCTTGCTCATGTGTTATATTGACATATCCGGCCTTTTGATTTTAATTTTGGTTTCAATTGTATTGACTCCTAGTGTTTGCAATATTTCTGACTGGACAGGAAAAAGAAAAGACTTTTGTGTTTGGTAAATTTAAAGATGTAGTTCTTATTTTACAACTTTTTTTTCACTTTTTTTTCCAAAAATATTGAACAGCTTTGCTGCTCCTGATATTCTTTTTGGAACATTTAAATATTCAATGTTTTCTTCTCTGATCTTGAATTTTTTCCTTCAGAAATTCCATTGTTCTGTGTATCCTAGCTTGTTACAAGAATAAACCAATTGATCCAGCTTAATCGTTTTTCTTTTTCTTTAATGCTTCTGTTCAGTATAATTCTTTCTCAAAGACTTTTTCATTGACTTTATTGGTTCCAGTGTCCAAAGAAGAGATGGAAAAACTGCGCCAAGCACTGAAAACTTTGTCTGAGGCTGAGAAACAACTGAGGATGTCCAATGACAAATTAACATGGCTAACAGCGGCATTGCTTCAACTTGCTCCAGATCAGCAGTATGTGTTGCCTAGTTCTTCTGCAGATACTAGTTTTAGCCATAGTCCCTTGGACCTCGAGAATGCAGGTGGAAGAGGTATGACCAGGAAGGGTGGTGAGCGTGCTGAGATTTCTAATAAAGAGACAGGCATGCCAATGAATGTTAGGTTGGAAAATTTCCATGCTGAAAATTCTGGTGATTTTATTGACGGAAATATGAGGAAAGGTATTAGTCTAGATAGAAAAAGACATACTGGGTCTGGGATGGCTCTTCAACAAAAATCTCCACTCTCCACTGGTGGCAGGCATGTTTCAGGCAATAGCCGTAACGGAATTGAAGAAATCTGGTTGGAGGTCCTTAATAGAATTCAAAATAATGGTACAAAAGAGTTTTTGTACCGAGAAGGAAAGTTGATCTCTGTCAGTTTTGGTGCAGGTACATCCTAATGTTTATTATGCTCATTTAAGCATTATATGATTTGTGCAGCTCTATCGTGCTTTTAGAAAGATTTTGAACTTACTTAGCTTCTTATTTCCATATAATATGAGTTAACTTCTTGTTTCCATATAATGTGCATGAATTGTCATGCATTTGGGAGTGAATTTCAATTTTAAGAATTCTGAAGTTATTTAAGAAACTATTATAGAATGGAAGTGTCTTGACATTCATTTTTTCTGTAAAATTACGTACGACTCTCTCAAATCAAATTGGAGAGCAGACCTTTACCTCTTTTAATGCTTTATTGAATCTGCTATGAGTATTTCACAATAGCTTCCCTTTGATTCTTATTGTCAAAAGTCAGAATAATGAGTGGTTGAAGGATTCGTTTCCTTCAGTTCTTGAAGATTATATGTTTTTGCCAAGGGGCAATTCTGTGCTTTAGCTTTACCCAGCTATTTTTATACCGGAATACTTTCATGCCACCCTTTCGAGACATGGATTCATTCCCCTTCCAGTGAAATTATTCTTTGTTCATTTTCATTGGGTGCTATTAAGGAAAAGTGGATGCTTACGTCTTGCACCAGTCGGTGACCAGACCAGAAGTGGAGTGAAATGCTGGAAATTAGAAGAATTTTTATTCCACCACTATTCTATCAGTTCTTCTCACCATTAAAAGTGCATGCTTTCATTTTCATGCTCAGTGAATGGCTTACTCTGTCAAGTTCACTCTGATGGCTCATTGCTCCCACTTTTTGTAAAAGTTTTTTCCATTGTACAGTTTGTGTTACTTTATCATGTATGTGCAAACTTATAGCTGGTTAATAAATCTTAGGTTAACAAGTATAGGTCTTCTGAAACAGCCCCAAGAATACTTATTATGTTTCTCTACAAAGATTAATATAGGCACATTTGTTATCCAGTTGCTAGCATCATGATTTTCCACCAAAAATCAGCATATACTCAGGAGAATATACTTTTTGAAGCTCCGCTTGTATAATTTAATGTTTTGAAATTGCTTGCATGATGTGTATCATGCTACAATCGTGGCAAAACTTGGAGAGACATTTGGTTTTGTTATCATTATGATTTTAATTGTTAATGCATTGTTGGGTCCTGTATAGTTGACGTGTGCTTCATTTCACCTTTTATCATTATCATTACTGATCATATGCCATTTTGATGAATTGCCTTTCATATGTATAGAATATGTAAATTTAAGATTGCTTGATATTGCATTTTGGTTTGACACCAGGTTATCTGATAGTCTTTCTCTTATTATTATGTTTATTTTATCATTTAATTTGTTTATGCTTGTTTGGAAGGTTGACTATCTCTATCCACTCATTATTCTTTTTCAGCTCCAACTGTGCAGTTGACATTTCGCTCGCATCTGACAAAATCTAAGGCAGAAAAGTTTAAGGATCAAATTTTGCAAGCATTTGAATCTGTTCTTGGCTCTCCACTGACAATTGAAATTAGATGTGAATCGAAGATAGACACTCAAGCAGGTTTTCATCTCCCTCTTATGTTACCTGCCTCTAAAGATGGGTCATCTCAGATGGTCATAGATTCGGAGTCTATTATTGGAAACAGAGGGCCCATGGCTGGGCCTATTGAAATTAGCAAAAGAATTCCGAGAGATGAAGGAATAAATGGAGCCAGTAGCCAAGCTCAGCAGTTACATTCTGAATCTCGTGAAATGGGAAGGACTGAAATTGTTGAAGTACCAGCTTCTCCAAGGGAAACTAAGGATCATGCAGAAAATAGAGCAGACTACAGTAAACGAGCATCTCTTTCAGAAAGAAAGAAACTCGGAGAACAAAGTCAGTGTCAAAGCATTGTCAGAAGCAAGGTGTCTCTTGCCCATGTAATTCAACAGGCAGAAGGATGTACACAGCGAAATGGATGGTCAAAACGCAAAGCTGTTTCTATTGCTGAAAAGCTTGAACAGGAGAATCTGTATGTATTTGTGTTCTTTCCTGACTATCATGCTAGTTGTTTTTGCTTATAGTAAAAATAAGAGCTTTGCATAAACTTTAATCTTCCTCAAGAAAGTCCAACTCTACTATTTGCTGAATATATTATTCCTGTAAAGATCATAACTGAATCCTCTTTCTTTTCCATCTTTTAGTGGAATTATATACTCTTTCTTTTCCATCTTTCAGTGGAATTATATACTTTACCCGCACATCTCATGGGTTGAGCTTTTTGCAATACCAAATGGAGTTAGTGCAGAGTATAATGGGTCCCTAATCATATTTTTGCTTGTAGTCTTGTCTTGGTGTAAACATATATATGCCCATCCAAAGCTATTGTTGGCCGAAGCTAACTAGTGCTACATCTTTATATGTTTGGCATGTGAAATGCTGCTAAATATTCCACACTCTTTGAATCAACTCTTATGTTCTGCAAATTTACAGGAGATTGGAGCCTAGATCAAGAAGCTTACTTTGCTGGAAAGCATCTAAAGTAACTCGTCGAAAGGTAATTCATCTCAAGTGAACTTTTCAATATGATAGAGAAATTTTGAGAACACTTTCCCCTCATATTTAAAAAATGCATTGATACCCTATTAGTGGTAGAAAGATTCCATTAAAGTTCAATATTTTTTTTTTCCATTTTATCCCTAGAATAGTTTTGATTTGAAATGTAGTCCAAGCTAGGTCAAACTTATGGCATTAAGATGGGCTTGCTATTACACAAATACCCTTACTATCTGACAAAAAGAAAAAGTATTCGAAAGTATTTGGCTGAAAATGGGTTACTGCAAATTGTAATTCTCGTATATGTATTTGATTTTATAGTTACTCCCCTGTATACATTTTTTTTTCCCAAGGAGGTGTGTGGGCATGTAGCTTCAACAATTATGTCTCAAAATGATTCCAAAAGAATATTTTTTGTCCGAAGTAGGGGTAATTGTGTAATACCAAACCCATGTAGGTCTAAATGCCATAGGTAAGGTATGACAACTACCTACGACTGCATATCAAGTCAACATGATTCCATGGGTGAAACAGTAAAAAAAATTCGAAAAATTGTATTTTAATAGAATCTTTCTACCACAACGGAGATATCAAGCAATTTTGAAATATAAGGGTATAAAAGAGGGGGAATTGCCCTAATTTGGGGGGAAAGGTTGGATTCCCCATGAAATTTTTTAAGGCTGTGATTGTGTCTACTTATTGTGATAAGGGCAAATGGTATTTTTTATGTGTGCATTCTATAGTAAAACATGGAACAACTTAAGATCATTTGTCTTAGGCCTTGATTAGTATTAAATTGTTGTGGCTTTCAGTGGAAAGAAAAAAAAAATTGTAACTATGAAATAAAAGTTAATAGTGCATAGTAAACATGACTTTTAAATAATGATTTTGACAAAAAATAACAAATATATTATAAGTTTTTTATCATGCAAGTGTGAGATAAAAGCGTCTTAGTGTCGTAGCTTAGAAGTTAAGCTAGGCCTGCCCTACCACAATACCAAACAGGACCCTAGTGATTGTAATGGAACAAGTTTACTACATTTTGTGTGCTAGAACAAGCAGCTTACATTGCCGAAGTAGTAGTGCAGTATATCATCATTACCTTAACAAGATATAGCAAGTATTTTTAACTGTAGCCGGAAAGTTTGATGATTATTTAACTATGTATGTAATGTGACTCGGTTTTGTTTATGGACATGTGCATAAAGCAGATTTGTCGATTGAAAATTAGGAGGAGAAAACCTCTTTCGTTGCTGAAGCTTGTCTCCTGTGGAAAGTGCCTGTCTTCAAAATCTCCGAGGTAGGACGAGAACAATTTTGGGATGACTTTGAGAGCGGTTCGGTGTGTCAGATTACGTGGGTAATTAGCCATTTTTCTTGCCACAATTCTAATAAATATAAGTTTATCTCTGATTAGAAGACGTAGGAAAGGAGCTTATATAGTGCACACCAGTTTCTTTGAATGAATTTCATATTTTTATTTCCGCCCATAGTAGGCATGTGAGTGTGATTTAACATGATACCGTGGGTTGTACAGGTAGGTAAGGAACCTGAAGATAAAAACTACATCTGATTCTTCTGATCTAATTTTTATTGTTGGAAAGCATAAAGTGTCCATATTTGATTTGAGTTCAAAATCAAAATCAAAATTGATACTTTCTTTCTGGGTACACTGTTTCAAATTGTGAATGCCTTAAATGCCTAGTTGCAAAAGCCAACGGACTCACGGTCATTATTTCCTAATAAATTAGTAGTGTGATAGAACGACCTGAACCTCATTGTTGTCGTCCCTCTTCTTCATTCAACAATCAAATATTGAATAAAAAGGAAGACTTGGATTTGTCGCATTTTTTAAACTCGGTGATGGTGTCGTGGTCGTGGTGGTCGTACATCTCTGTGTGTGCGCGCTCCTTGCCCGAAGTCTACGCAAGAGGCAATTCCTTTGTTATTTCGGAGTCATTGAACGATTGAAAGCGGTGGAGAAGGTATATATAATGTTTGATTATGAAATTAATTCTCCAGTTCCCATTTGCCAGTTATCACTAACCCTCTTATTTCAAGTTGAAATTGATAATTTTTAAAATGAAGTAGACAATTTCAATATAATAGGTGACACGTGCAATGCATCCGCTCCAGCTTTTCAATTTTCATTAACCTAATCCTGCGGCCGGTTGGATGAAATTAAAATCCGCGTGGCCGGCTGCGTCAGCTACTCAAATAATCGGATCACCAATTGCTGATTGTTCTTCGATCATTAAATAAATAAAACAAAACAAAACTAATATAGTAAAAAATAAAGACGTGTGTCGTTCGCGAATGCAACCATTACTGTCTTTTTATTTAATCTTTTTGGTGGGAAGCGGCAACCATACAGTCGAAACCACGCATTTGGGTAGGGCAGGCGGCAGCCAGCCACCTGTACCGTTGGCTTAATGAGGGTTGCCATCCACGTGTCATTTTTGCAGGTCACCGCGTGTATCAGAAATTGCCGGCAGCAACGACTCCCCTACGTGGCGGTATTAACTATGAATCTGTCTTATGATTTCTCGAAAGAAACTTAAGTAGCGTTTTTTTTTTAATTTAATGATTTAAAATAATTTAATTTAATTAATTAAATTAATTAGAGGTATTTATTTTTATAATTTAATAAGATTTTTTAGATAATTTTGACTTAATAAAATAAATTAATTTTTTTAGTTTTTTACTTAATGGAAAAATATGAATTAAGTCAATTACTTACTAATGTAAAAAATATTCTTATTTTATAATTTATTTTTCATGTTTATCCTAAAACTCACCCATAGACATTTACCCCACATAAAAATATCCATGTTTTTTCTTTCTTATATTATATATGATAAAATTTGAAATTTATGGTATTTTATATATTAAAATTTTAAAATAATTATGTATTCACTTGAATATAATTTTACTTATAAATGTTGAAATATTATGGTATTTAATATATTATTTATTTGACATTCAAATTTAATAAAGATACAAATGTAAAAGTACATACTTTCAGCTTTTTAAGTTAAAAAAAACAAACAACGTAATATTTATTTTTCGAGATTCAGACGAAAAAATAAACATATTATTCAGATTTAGATATTTGGATCTATTCAAAATTCAGATTAATTCAGATCTATTCAGATATCAGACAAAAAAATAAACGCCACCTTACTCCAGCGATTTCCTGAGGATTAATGAACGGTGGAATGACCCCCGAGTTTGGTCTTGGTCCAACGTGGGCCGTCCCGTTCTTTGACTTTTTATAAGTTGACCGCTCTCCAATCTTCTCTACGTACCATACGAGCCATACTAAAACTAAATTGGTAAGGGAGGACAGGTGGAAGCGTATCATTCCAGCTTGACTGTGAACGTGACGAGACGGTTCCATCACGAGCTGACGCGTTCCCATGCAGAGCACAAAGACCAATCTCCGGCTTTATGGCTTCAGAATGAACCGGAAAAAAGAAAAAGGAACTCTATAATTTTTTTTTTCTTTTTTGGAATAAAACGAGGAAAATGCTACCAATTTTTTTTTTTTTTTTTTGTTTTCGGCAACATGTTAAGAACGGCCCGATTGACATAATTGTTATTATGCCAAAGATAAAGCACCAACTTACTGTGATCAGTTGGTTCATATGTGGCTTCCCTTTCTGTTGGAACATTGATTTTTAATCTTCAATCTTGTTTGAAAATGGATATTAAAGTGATTGGCTGATCAGAAAGATTTTCTTCATTTGGGGTACACTTGAAAAGATTATTAATGTGTTTTGGCCTAACAAAACCAATGAAGAAACAAGCAACCAAACCCTAATTCCAATTTCATTGATGGAGAAATCGAATTCGCTTGTACCTAAGCTTATCATGATCTTATTTGTCACCTTTTAAGATCTCGATACATGTTATGTAAGGATTTCTTTTTTCTTTTTTTTTTTTGAAAATTTATGTAAGGATTTCTATTGTTGATTTTTGGGTTCCTCAAAGTTATTGTTACTTTGAGAAATTATTAAATAACCACCTAATTTATTCTGAGAAATTATTATCTCATTTCTTTTTTAATTTACCATCAAAATATTAAAAGCAACATAATATTTAACAGAATCTATGTTACAAAGCTATTTTACTTGCATCTTGAACTATTTAAAGTGGGTAAAAAGACAGTCTTTATCCCTATCAAATATTTTTTTAATGATAAATCTCTTAAGAATAAATAATTACATTAAGAAACTTACGTCATCTTAATCGTTTTTTTTAGTGTTTATATTTATATTATTTTAATAAATTCATTTAAATTATAATATGAAATTTAATAAGGGTAAAACTTTATATTTCTTATTAAAAAGTTATCAATTTACTACTTGCCTAATTAAAATTGTAAAGTGGTATCATTTTGACTAAATTTATTTAAAATATTGAAATACTAAAAATATCCTTATGACGTCAGTATTTTAATAAAAATCTCAACAATGGTAAATTAACAAGAAATAATATGTTAAATGAAAAAAAAATTGTTAGAATTCTTTAGTGATGAAACGATATGTTAAAATAAATTAGGTGTTCATTTAATAATTTCCTTTGCTACTTTTTTTTTTAAGATTATGATAACCATTTAATCTATATAATGTTCATCGCCTAATCTTTTAGATTGGCAATTTAATTTTTCCCACATTTGTTGTGAGAGTAGAATTTGAAGTTAAATTTAGAGCTGAGGATAAATTATATTTACGATGAAGCTAATCGGTGAGAACGAGATTCAAATGAGGGCAGATCCGCAGATACAGGTGAGATGTGATTCAAGAGCTATAAAGACTGCACAAATTTAAAATTTGAAAAGTTGAAAATAGAAAAAGGTAAAGAAGAAATGGGAAATACAATTAACAGCAGGGACCTTGGAGTTTGTAATTAGTCAACTTGCGTTTGGGGCTTTTTAGCTTGTCGTTTTAGGCAAAAGCCTTTTAAAAATGGTAAAAGTCAAAGAAGCATTATAATTGCCAGATAGGACATTAACTGCAAAGATACCCCACCGATCGCAATCACCCCCTAAATTCCACCGCTCCTCTAATAAGTCACGCGGGCCCCACCGACTCTTTATTTTGGTCAACCCCTCAATTGATCCAATTCCTATGCAGTGGCAATTGTACCTGCAGCCCCTCCGTCTCTCTCTCTCTCTCTCTCTCTCTCTCTCTCTTTCTTTTTTTAATAAATTGAAAAAGGTTTTTACGTTTCACTAATTTCACAGTTTACACAACGGTTCTACAGATTACGGTTCAGTACAAAACCGGGAAATATCGATTTTCTCCCTCTGACAATTTGATCTCGTCTCATCCGTTCCTCACTCAAAACTCCAATTAGGTAAAACAAAACATTCAGAAGATCCTTATCTGACACGTGTAATAAAAACAGAAACCAAAATCTAAAAATATCAAATTAAATTAAGTAAATTTTTTTTTAAAACAAAAAAAAAACACCAGTTAAAAACAACAGAGTGATAAATACAACAGTTAAAGAGTAGGAAGAAGAAGAAGAAGAAGGAAGAAAAAAAAAAAAAACGAATGGACAAGAATCCGGATAAATGAATAAATAATAAACTATCTGTCAAAACAAAACCAAACAAGTCGTTATCGCCAAAACTTCATTCAATTTCTTAGAAATTTCAGTTTCTTATTTTCTTTCTCTCTCTCCAAACGCGGTTACGGCACACAAACACACTGAGGAAGGAAAATTCATTTTCTCATCACTTGAAAAGAAATTAAATAAAAAAGAAAAAGAGAAAAGCCCCTTTTCATTCACCGAATCTTTGCCCATCTATTTCTCCACCTTTGAAGATTCAACGTTTCATCAGTACCCACCTAAACAAACCCAGAAGAAAAGTAAGAGTTTTTCTTCCACTTCTAAGTCTTCTTTCTGTGTTCGATATTCATTCTTTTTATGTATAGCCCTATTGGGTTGTATTTGTTTCTGATTTCTTGAAGAAAAAAATCATTCTTTTTCATTATCTGTAGATCTATTTGTCAGAAAGATTTTTTCTTGTTCTTTTTGTTCTTTTTTCTTCTTTAAAAGCTAATATGGCCGCAGCGGCCATATTTTCGTCTCTAAGGAGGCGAAGGTCACCATCTTTGCAAGCGTTTTTGGCTCCGGTTGACTTAACGGATGTGGCTCTCGTACAAACCCTTCTGTCAATTTCGTCGGAGCTGGTTTCATGTTTTTCCGATAGATGTTTCTTCTTTCAGAGGAGGAATTCTCGGTCTTTGATTAGAAAGATGGAGGCCTTTCTTGTGTTGTTGGAGTATTTAAGGGATTCCGGTACTTGTATTGAATCTACTGCTGTGTTATGTTTCAAGGAGCTATATTTGCTTCTTTACAGGTGCAAGATATTGCTTGATTATTGCGGGCAGTCCAGTAAGTTGTGGCTCTTGCTTCAAAATCACTCGATTTCGGGGCATTTTCATGATTTGAATCAAGAAATATCCACCCTTTTAGATGTCTTTCCTGCTGATGATATTGAATTGAGTGAGGATGTTAGGGAGCAGATTGACTTAATGCAGAGACAGGCTAGGAATGCTAAATTGCATATAGATAAAAACGATGAGTTGTTGAGGCTTCGGTTGTTTTCATTTCTTGATGAGTTTGAACATGGGAGGGTGCCAAATCATGTGGATTTGAGGTCATTCTTTGTGGAGGGTTTGGGGATTAAGGATGCAAAAACTTGCAGAGCTGAAATTGAGTTTTTGGAGGAGCAAATTGTTAATCATGAGGGGGATGCTGAGCCAACAGCTTCTGTGCTTAATGGGTTTGTTGCAATAATGAGGTATTCCAGGTTTTTGCTTTTTGGGTTTGAGGAAGATGAGGCAGAGTTGGGAATTGGCAGTCATAAGAAGCGAAGAAAAGGGTTGATTACCCAAGAGATTGCTGAGACCTTTCTATCGATTCCTAAGGACTTTTGTTGTCCAATAATGCTGGATTTGATGCGTGATCCGGTGATAATTTCCACTGGACAGACTTACGATAGGCGTTCAATTGCTAGGTGGATGGAGGAAGGGCATCGTACTTGTCCTAAGACAGGCCAAATGCTTGTCCATGATCGGCTGGTACCCAATCGAGCATTGAGGAATTTGATTGTACAGTGGTGTACTGCTCATGGAATACCTTATGATCCTCCAGAGACTACAGATGTATCTGCAGAATCTTTTGCCTCAGCTTTGCCAAGTAGAGCTGCAGTTGAAGCCAATAGAGCCACGGCGGAGCTTCTCATTCAACAGCTGGCAAATGGGTCTCCTCGTGCAAAGACTGTGGCTGCTCGGGAGATACGCTTGTTAGCAAAAACAGGTAAAGAAAATCGTGCTTTCATTGCAAAAGCTGGTGCGATCCCTCATCTCCGCAACTTACTTTCAACTCATAACCCTGTTGCGCAAGAGAATTCAGTTACTGCAATGCTTAATTTGTCAATTTACGACAAGAACAAAAGTCGAATCATGGATGAGGAAGGGTGTCTAGGATCAATTGTCAAAGTCCTGAGGTTTGGACTGACAACAGAAGCAAGGGAAAATGCTGCAGCGACATTGTTTAGCCTCTCTGCAGTTCATGAGTATAAAAAGAAAATAGCAGATGAGAGTGGGGCTGTTGAAGCCTTAGCAACATTGTTGAGATTAGGAACTCCAAGGGGCAAAAAGGATGCTGTCACAGCTTTATTCAATCTGTCCACGCATACTGATAATTGTGTGAGAATGATAGAGGCTGGGGCTGTTACAGCTCTAGTAGGAGCATTGGGACATGAAGGGGTTGCTGAGGAAGCAGCAGGTGCATTGGCCTTGATTGTTAGGCAGCCAATTGGGGCTGCAGCTGTGGGGGAGGAGGAAATGGCAGTTACGGGGTTGGTAGGAATGATGAGGTGTGGGACACCAAGGGGAAAAGAGAATGCAGTCGCAGCATTACTTGAATTGTGCCGGAGTGGTGGGGCATCTGCCACTGAGAGAGTGCTAAAAGCACCAGCATTAGTTGGTTTGCTTCAGGCTTTGTTGTTTACTGGTACGAAGCGGGCAAGAAGAAAGGCAGCATCACTTGCTAGGGTGTTCCAGAGATGCGAGAATGCAGCCTTGCATTTCGGTGGATTGGGTGTCGGATATGCATTCGCAGGAAACTCAGCTGCAAATAGAGATTCAAGTTTCACACCTGACGTCTCTGTGCCAATGTCCATCTCTGTACCTGTTTTGTAATGGTAACATCCAGTCGTGTGGTGTTGTCCTCCCTCTTACATACGTTCCCATTTTTTGTGGTTATAGTTTACACATTCTTTCATAAATTTCAGGTCATTAAAAAGAAAAAAAGGGAAAGTTATAGGAATACCATATCATGTGTTGAATGAGTGGTTTCTGTTCTTGATTTGTTATCTGAATTTTTTTCACTCGTATTCAGTGATTCAGCGAAGATAAAATAGAAAACACTGTACCATATCATGTGTTGAATTAGTAGCCCCGATTGCATCAAGTAAATAAATGACTCCGATTGATCTTGACACAATTCCATAAATGAATTCAAGTAGCATTTTAAAATGGCAGATATTATTTTTTTAACTAACATGTGATGAAAGAAACATCCAGAAATCTAAGGTCAAAAAATAGTACAGTTAGATCAATGGTATGCTGCTCTAAAGTCAGAAGAATTAAGGCATATTTCTATTCGGAAGCATTCCTTAATGAAGATGCTGGGAAAAGATAAGATTAAATTTTGACAAAGGAATTTTCCTGGAGATTAAGCTCAAACTAGTGGCTGTCCTTGTCAATGATGCAGCATTGGACCAAAGTTTCTTCTCTTGTATAATGGCTTCTTTTACCCAGAATCAAGTTGGTGCCAATCACTTTGCTCTATTTGATTCCTCGCACTAGTGCGCGCCAGCACCCGTATCAAGACATCATCTTGCTGATGTTTCCATCAACAACCTTTTTTGAGTCGTCTGTAACAATTATCACTCTTGCATTTCATTCTAAAAATTTACATTGCATTACAAATCAAGTTCTTAAAATGTTTGTTACTAATATATCTGTTTCAGAGGTTTATATCCAAATACCGTAGTTTCCACCCGAACTTTCGATAGTAAAGTGTGGTACTAACATGATAACAGAGGACTTTCATTACAATGGCCCAGGCATATTGAATTGCTGGCCTAATGACCTCTGTTAAACTCTCATTAAAAAAATAAATATATAAATAAATTGGCCAGTGTTAGGATGCCCATTTGATGTCAACTCCCTGGGAAAATTTTAACAATGAGCAGAATCTTCCTAGTAATTGAGAGCTTTAGCAGTGGTATGATATGGTGGGTCAGGAGCTTCACAATGATGCATGTGCTTTGACGGATTATATTATTAAACGGCAGGCACCAAAAGTGGATGCACAAGCAGGCCATTTACTGGGGAAATAATTGGAGATTGCAGAAAGATACTTCAAATTATCAAACGTGGACATGTTGTAGCAGTTGATCTTATCTCTAGTGGAATTACAGCTGAATGAGACACAGTTATCATTATTGCTAATCATTCCCCTTTTTTATACTATGATTTGAACATAAATGGTATTGTATGATTTATAACTTAGCTTAAAATTTGTTGATAAATCTTGAAGTCTGCTATGAAATGGCAAGCGGGGTATTTTTTCCTTTTTTCTAACTTGAAAAGGCAGCCGCCAGGCCAAGCAACAACGAGTTGCTTAGTGCCTACACAAGTTACTGAAGTTGAGGTCATTCCCCTTGTTCACAAGTTGGTATGTTGTTGGAGTTGCACATAAATGCTTCTGTTGCTTTGCTTCATTTCATTTGTCTGATGCCTGTTATTCTTCTGGGATTTTCTATACGAAAATTTCATCAAAGTAGTGGACGGTTACTTTCTTGGAAATGAAAAGAATACATATGACATATGATAGGCTAAACACTTGATATTTGTGACTATTACTCCTTAGTCAGTCGTGAAATTTTGACCTTTCAGTTTGCTTTTTCCCCTTATTTTGTTGAATTTGTTGTCACCCCTCACCATTATGGCTATTACATACAACGTCTCAACTTTAGATTGATGCGATTCATCTTTCAAAAGAAGAGAAAAAAAGAGTGGTGCAATTTGTAAATTTATTCGATAATTATATGAATAAGATACATTAGGCACATTTCTCAATTGATCCGTTGTCGTCCAGCGGTTAGGATATCTGGCTTTCACCCAGGAGACCCGGGTTCGATTCCCGGCAACGGAAATTTTTGTGCATTCCTCATTTTGAGGAACTTCCCCTTGTGTAAATATCTCAGTTGATTCTTTGAACATAATCAAGCCAATAGATCTTTTCGAATTGAAACAAATTACAAACCTGCAAGGTATTGGTCCTCGTGATTCTTTGCCGGGGGGAAAAAAAAAAGAACATCTACTCTCGTTTCTTGTACCATCTTTGTTCATTGCTTTGTCACAAGAATGTCAAAGTCACTAACAGTCCACTCAGCGACTTGATCAGGGTCCTTAAAGATCTCAGTCCCCAGATCAATAGACGTCCACTGCCTTCTAGCCGGTTTAGTGCCAGGATCCTACAACAATAGCAAACAAGAGGCCAATGTTAATTCCAAATTCAGCAACCGTGCAATATGATTAAATTTTGAGAATTTCAACATCAAACCTGATAAAAATAAAGTGATTGTGACAATCTTCCAACGTCGAGCTCCCAAGTTCTCTGATCACCAATCCATCCCTCTCCTTGTTTAGTGGGATATCCATATTCACCCCATACGGGATGTGGCAAAATTTGCAGTATTTCCTGAGGCTGAGGATTGCTATATGGATCGCACAATGTGCTAGGCATCTCTAGATACTCTGCATTGCCAGGGGAACAGTGCAAGTGATATGCTGAATAAGGGAATCTGGAAGTGTCATTGCGATGAACGCGAGTGCCATCGGGGAACGTGTGATAGGGCGGGCACATGCTTAGATGATCCGGACGACACCATGCACTTGTCCTTGGATTTATGATCATTTCACTGTAACGTGTAACGTCTGATGTTACATTCCCATCACAAGGTTCTCCATTGTTCTTCCAGCAGCTGCCCATGTCCATTAGGTAGAATTGGCTTTTTGGACCCCCACCTTTGATCACATTCAGAGTGAACCTTACTTTAAAGTTTGGTGATTCTGGTATCTGCACAATGCGTGGTTTTAAGTAATTCAGTCAATGTCAAACAAATCGTGTTGCTTGTAACTTAGTCATAGTGTGTATAAGAAAGAATTGCTTACAATTTTGGACATGCCCCTGCTTGGGTAATGGTAGCCACCAGACAGGCCATGGGTCGCATCTGATCTCAAGTAAAGCATCAGCCAAGGATACTTTGTTGAAGTCTTCAATACATGATGAAACATCCAACTTCCTTTACCAACTTCTTTCTCCCAAGAAACAGAATGATATGAAAAGTCCCTCGCAAATAATCCTCTACTTAAATCAGCATTCAAATCCCACGAGCCATAAAATCTTCCCTTAAGAGTAGTCCTATTAGCTCCTTGTAATGTTGTGTAGTCATGAAATATCTTGGGTTGGTTCATGCACCCATTTCCAAAGCAAGGGAATCCACTATCAGGGCCAAATGGCCCTACTTTATGGCCATTTTTAGGGCACTTGGCTGCTAGTGTGTCCATGTTGCCACTCTTGAGCATGAACATCCAAAAATGCCAAGGATTTGGGTTGTCTGCAACTTCACATTTTGAGCCCAAATACCGTTCCTTTTCTGCTGCATATAGGTCTACATCTAAAAGGGCCTTTTGTGGCACCCCAAGAAAAGGGTCTCCTACACTTAGCTTGTTGTCTTCCTCTGTGACTCTATGAACCAATGTGTAGGGTAGCTTGTTGCAAAGGGAGCAGTTTTTTCCTGCACATAAATTAATAGGAAAAAATAAGAACACTTTGTAAAGAAGAAATATTTGTCACAAAGAAAACTGATGCATTTTTTGTAGAAACCAATTTCGCTCATGCATTAGCATATTCCAAGTCCCTCTAGTACAGGATACGGCATGTATAGTAGCCAAAAATAAGCTTTGAAGCTTTTTATTTATGCCTTTAATGCTAACACAGAATTTAAGACTTGTTTACTCATTGAAAAAAAATGGACAAATAAATGCAGCTTTTTTACATCAACTCCGTGAACAAGAAAAAGGACCTAGACCATTCCAGTTGATCACATATTTAACCGCGTTGTGATTGAACTAAGACGTAGATGAAAAAAAAAACAAGATGAACACACATTTTCTTTCATAAAAAAGAAGGCGGAAAGGGAAAAAGAGAAGTTACTATATGATTGTGGAGACGCCTTGTATATGTCAAAGCAATCTGCAGCTCTTGGGCTGCCCATGTTAGGAACTTCCTCTCCTACCTCGTTGCACTGATTCCATGACTCAATGGCCAACCTTAAGCTATCCCTTTTCATTCCAGGATCACCAACTGCTGATACATATTCAGTTACAGAACTTGCACTCAAGCACACATTACAAAGAAACACCAAATGCAGAATAAGAACAACATAAAAACTGCATTGTTTCTTGTGTTTAAAATTAGCCATTGATGAAAAATGCAAGCTAACTTGAGAGGATGTACATATTCTATAATATCCAGGTTTGTGCCTTATATGTAGGAAATAATCCAATAGCTTGAATGAATGTGAGAAAAGAACTTATTTGCCATATCTATAGTAGAGATTGCCTGAAACATTTTTTCTTACTTCATAATGTATTACAACTTACTCTGTCTTATTTGCCTTGCTGGTGCTAATTAATATGTCTAAGTAAGCTATACAACACTAAATTAAGGTTACTTTAACTTAATCTTGCCCTTTGTTGGGTGCAAATTCTGTTTCATTGACAGTAGTTTGATGCTTAAGCTTTTGTTAAACCTTGACTTTCCCACCAGAAAAGAAAAGGACAAATCTAATTATTCTTGCAGAAGTCCCATTTTCACACCTTGGAATATGCCAAAACATTTACGAAAATAAAACTGAATCGGAAAACTGTTGGTTTTATGCAGCAATTGAATATTAGCTTACGCATGATCCTAATCCTTGCTGTTCATTCCACGAACATACAGTAGTAACTCACTCATGTGCCGCCTCTCTTTCTGATGATGTCTGATGCAGTCAAATCAAAGCAATAAATTTTAATCCCCTTATCGGCACAAATTCTACTTCATAGATGGTGGCTTGTGCTTTTTTGTTGCATCTTGACTTTCCTACCAGAAAAGAAAAGGACAAGTCCATTTGTTCGTAAAAGTCCATATTTTCTGCTGTGAACTTTTACCACATCTGTTTATCCAGTCTGTGCAAATTGTATAATGGTAACATTGATACGACATGAAGATGATGATGATCATTTTTAAATAGAAAATGAAAAAGAAATGTAACCCTAACCTTTACCTAGCACTGGCAGCAGACTACACTTTAGTTTCAATGATCACATGATTACTTAACCTCTCATTTATGACTATCGTAACATAAATTCCGAGCCTGATAAAAGCATACACCTAACATCTTTCTTGATTTCCATGTATTTTTCTTGTGTGGGGATCAATGCTGATTTTTTATATACGACCGAGACTCTCAAGACCTAATTAAGTTAATTGGTATGCACCTACAAATCATAATTTTACTCACTCAACCACTTTTATTAGGTATCTCCAATAACAGTTAGGATAAAGCGGTGGACTTACAATCGAAGCGATGCCTTCATCAATCATCATTTCAGAAGTAAGGATGAAGATAGTTGATACTGTCCTTGAGGTGCAATCCTTCTTTCCAGAGGTTGGTACGAAAATTGCCATCCTGGTAGGCTTGACATGCACTGTTCTATTGGCTCAAGCAAGTAAACTTATGATGACTTTGCCCTTTTGTCTCCTTATCTTATATTTATTTTCTTCTTTTCCTCTTTTATTTCCAAATCGTGTTACGACTACTTTTAGTCCATGTAGTGCTTTCTTCTCGGAATCCATCATGAGAAGGGAAAATCAAGTTGAGGATTAGTCAGACTCAGAATCAATCTTCTTGGCTCTTGTGGTCGTCGATAAGCGAAATTAGGCAATTTCTACAATTTATTGAACTTCCAGTCTAAAGAAACTTGATAGGCAATGATTAATAATTCAAAATGCAAGTTGCTGGAATGGCACATGATAAACATTGAAAAGCACATTCAATAACCATTAGAGGTTGCACACACAAGGGAGAAAAAGATACTAATTGAAGCACCGATGACCGAACTAATGTTGAACGTTTGTAAGGGCTAAAACTGCTAATAGATATAATATTAAACAAGCTTGGCCCCCCTTTTTTGCCCTTTTTGGGCATGTAAATAGCTTGGCTCAGGGCTCAGGCCTAGTCCCGAGCAAAAATGGGAAGATCTTTTTCCCCAACTCCAGTTTCGGCTACGGTTTATTGATCTAATGTCTAAACCCAGCTAAGTTCTACTTCTAATGGGCCATTCTTAAATCCTTTCGTCAATTCAGCCCGAGCCCGACCCCATCAAATTTCATTGGCCACTGCGAAGAGTCTATATCAAAGTTTTGACTAAAGGAAAAAGACAAAAATCAAAGAACCTAAACTAAAGCCAAAAAGCAAAAGGAGGAAACAATAAACCAATTTGGCACAAAAGGGAAATAAATGATTAAAGAGAGAACATCCATCCCCAAATCACTAAAATGCAAAATCCCTGAGATATTACAGAAAAAAAAATCCGAAAAAGAGATAATGCCAGACGTCACTAAAACCCAGATAAAAGAAGTGCCAGTTCCAATCATCCAAAACTGCCAACATCTCACAGCCAAGTGGCTGTTACAACACAAAGACAAAATAATGGCATTGTTGATGTTAAAGAGACTGACCCACTTTGCTTAAAGTAAGTTTCTTCTCATAAATGCACTTAAGATGTTCCTTAACACAGAGAACAAAAGACCAAGGGTCCCCCCCTTTAGCATAAATTTCTTTCCGAGTACAAACCATAAAAGTAGAAAAAAGTTGCGAAGTGGTCACAGGATTTAGGGCGGGGTTTTCTTTTGAACACATACCTAGCAGGAAAACAAGTAAGAAGCCCACGTCCCTATTTAACAGCCTAACTGTCCCATAACTGCTAGAACCCTCCACTATCACCCATTATTGTTATCATAATACTATTCAACTCAATTCAGTTTGTTAAGTGCAACCCAGGAGAAACAAATCAGAAAAATACTCTTATACAGGCAATTAGCAATATAGAAGAGATTTTTACCACTTTCGTTAGTGCCGTGGTAGCACTAGCAGCAAAAGATGAAGTGGGGAAGAAAGAAAATTTCTTCTGAGTCTTCTCGCAATTCTTTGATCTCTCATGTCTTTCCTGTCTCATGGCTTTCCAAGTTCAAGCAGAAGAGTAGGGATGTGGAAGCAAAACCAGCGAAAGTGAAGCAGGAAGGTAATCGAAACTCACCCTCAAAATGTGTCGGTGTCAGTGGCAGAGGAGGTAGATTCTACGGTGGTGAAGGTGATGCTTTCTGGAGGCTATCATTTGGTGAGGAAGGTGGTGATCAAGGAAAGACTAGTAGGGGTGATTTGAGTTCAGTTTGGTATGATCATTCTGATGATAAGCTTGACGTTCCACCTTCAGTTTGCCGGAGCTGTGGATCAAATGCTGCCACGCTGTCGGGAAATGAAGAGATTTATAAGTTCAATAACTTAGTTTCGGATGCAAGGAAGATGAAAGAGTTGCAGAAAAATGTGGAGATATTTCATACTCAAGGGGAAGCAGTTACCAAGACACTGAGAGTGACAACTAAGAAGGAGCGGAAATTGAAACAAATAAACGAAAGAGTTCCAAAACCAAAAGAGAAGTGGTCCAAGCTAGAAAGATCTCGAGAGGGAAGAGAGGAAAAATCAAGAAAATCATTTGAAAAGGACAATTCAGAATTTGAAACAATTCCAATGATAAAGAGGGAGAACTGCAAGTTAATCAGAGCTGCCTTGAAGAAACATCACTTTGTCTCTTCCACAGATTCAAGAAATTCTAATTTGACAACAGTTAAAGAGGATGATGTACTCACCTTCCAGAATTTAAATGGAAACAACGAAATTTCAGCAGGAAAAGTTAGTTCCGAGTGGGAAACATTGAAAGAGATGAAGCTCAAAGAGGTAAAGTCAAAGAGTGAGAACCAGAGGAAGTCTTTGTACATAAGCAGGGAATTACAGACTAGAAAGACAAAGCAGATAACCGGCAAAGTCAAGGTTGGCTCTCCAAGAATAAAGGCTCTTGAAGACATGAAGAAAGCTAAATTGATGAAGATGAAGAAGGGAAAGGAGAAAACATCAGAGGGAGCAAACCTAGAGAGCTTTGCTGTTGTCAAATGTTCATTTGATCCCCAAAAGGACTTCAGAGACTCAATGATTGAGATGATCCTGGAGAAAAGGTTCAGCCAGCCACAGGAGCTCGAAGAGCTCTTGGCTTGCTATCTGACATTGAATTCTGATGAATATCATGACCTCATCATCAAGGTATTCAGGCAGGTATGGTTTGACTTGAACCAGGCTTGCTTTGATGAATTACAGAATGCAAACTATTGCCATAATTAATAAGTGTTTCAAGATGATGGTAATCATATTTGTCATAGATACTAGTGTTTCAATATTAGGGTTCTAACTTCATCACATCGCAATCTTTGCTTCAGAATCAACATCTGTGTGGATGCATCATGCCTGTGTCCATGTTTTAAATCATTTGTCTGCGGGCGCATGATCATGCTATGCATTGTACCATCATCTTCCCTCTATCGTAGAGGTACTAAATAGTAAGTAGAATCGTTAAGGTCGTAAAGACGTAAACAGTACCATCTATTATCTAACTACTTAGTTACTATGAGCGAAAACAACATTATGCATGATGCCTCTCAACCTTCATGAGCTCCATTCAGTTGTCCCATCATCTTCAGCGTTGACTATCGATAGCAGTGCATGTACCAAAAAGAAATAGAGAAGGTATGAGGTGGCTTCATTTCCAAGCTAATTTCCGATTGCGACCAAGCCCTTGTTTGGTATCCTAACTTAAAAGTTAAAGTTACTGTAAAAAAAAAAAAAATTATAATTATAAAATAAAACTTCATAATATATAGTAAGAATAACTTTTAAATAATAATTTTAATAAAATTAATAAAGATATAATAAAATTTTTATTATATAAGTGTAAAATTAAATCAATTTAAATTTTAAGTTATACCTATTAGTGTTTACGAAATATTTTAATACTGTATCTTTCCAACCTCAACCCTAAAAAAGAACTAAGAACATTGTTCTTGGAGAGCTTCCCAATATATCCTCCTTTCCTTGGTTACATACGCAAAAGAGGAATTTTTTCCCATTCCCCCAAAAGTTCAATCCACCATCAAGATATATTATTGTTCTGTTTCACTCAACTGTCAAAGGCTCGAAGATCATTCCTCTGAAAAAACCATTGCATAGACTTTTGTACATTCTACAATCTACTGCGCCTGGTTTTAGTAAGCCTTACATCAATTGATAAACCAAAATCTAGTGTCAGCCTCCAGGCACCTGAAGAATTGGAACTTCTTTAAAGCAAAACTAGTGTTCATACTGGATTTACAGTACTTATCCACTTATCAAGATGAGCCAGAATTCTAAATCATCCTCTTGCTAACTCGAAGTGTAACTCGAAGTGTAACGTTTGCACAAAAAATGATTCCTTCACCAAACAAAAGCTCGTGAATTATACCATTCATTTCTATCATGCTACAGCCAAGCTCGTTATTTACTCTTTGTACCCTCGTCTTTCTCCCCACTTCACATAACATCATTCCATCTTTCAACAGATGCAAACATATTTGAAAATTAAACATAACCAGCGCTATCTTGGGGTAACTGCTGGACGTTCCTAGCTGCATGTTCTGCCATCTCCAAATTGCATGGTTTTTGCAAGCACCCAAAATTGACTCCCAGCAGAGTTTCTCTGTGGCATCGCTCTCACAAATTCCTCAGCCTCCAGTAGTAATCCCGATTGACCAACTAAATCCACCGTACAGCCATAATGCTCAACCATTGGTTGAATCCCACATACACCATGGGGTCAAACATTTAATGCCCCTGACGATATGCAGAGACAGAGCACTGCTAAAGGTCAGTACATTGGGCTTAAAATCCTATGCCAACATCTCCGATTATATGTCAATGAATGTTTTCCAAATCCATGCGTACTTAAACCCCCTGAAACTGTAGAATTCCATGTGGTAATACCCTTGTTCTTAGCACTTCTGAACACTCTCTTAGCCTTCTCAATGTCCCCACATTTAGAATAGATGGCAACAAGAGCAAAGCTGTAAAACCATCTATTCCAGCCCCTTCTAATCTACATAATCGGGAACCCATTCACCCTGGCTTGAAGCTCCAATACAAGCAGAAGCAGATAAAAAATTCGCAACTGTGCAATTATCAGGCATCACTCTGCAGATTCTCAAACAGCTCTAAAACTTCCTTAAAAGGAATGGCCCTCGTGTAAGCAGAGATCACAGCATTCCATTGAGCTCCATTCTTCGAGGACGTGATATCAAAAACTCGTCTTGCCTCTTCGACTAATCCTGCATTTGTACCCTGACATCATAAAATTCCAAGAATCCACATTCTTAGCCTCCATTTCATCAAATAAATCTCGTGCTATTTCAGTCATACCCTTTTCCACATAAGCACTTAGCAAAGCCACCTCTTTTCGGCATCTTAACAAACACTTTTACGTGCAGTTTCGGTATATCCGGTTCTGCATACAAATTGATCAAAAACTTTGAATACATAAAATCATAACCAGATCCAATTTTTTAACAAGTGGCCATGAATTTGCATCCCCTCTTTAAATCCAACAAAATTAGAACATGCTTTTTCTGCAAAAGTGAAAATATACTTGTCAGGGAAAACATGGCCATATAACTTTAACATTTGGAGAAAGATCGGGAAAAGCATCTTGAGGGCTGAGGCTGTTGCATAAGCTCTAACGATGGCAATAAAAGTGAACGAACCTGGGTTGTGAATGCAAGTGAAAATGGAGTGAGTTTAAGAGAGTATGAGGATCAGGGTTGGTGGTGGCAAAAGTAATGAGCTTGCTCGCAGCAAATGTGCTCTTAAACTTGCCAGTTTTGAGCGTATGAGCGTGAGATTGTTGGATTTCAGTCGGGAAACATTTCTTTCAGTGAGACAATTGGACTAATTTGGCAGATGAGCATGAGCCTGACTGCCTCAGATAAGACTGCAATAATTTGGTAGATTAGCTTTACTGCATGAGCATGAGACAAGACAGGCCTGAAAATGCTCCAACGATTGTAAGCCTTGAAGGCTGTAAAGTGCGAACAACGACGCGTCCCGTGACCGGGGCTTATAACTGAACCACATTTATTCAACAAGTCCGGTCCGTAACCAATAGCAATCAGTGTTTTAAGGAAAACATGTTAAAATTGTTTATACATACATCCGTATCAACATCAAGGTAACTTTTTGAAACCTGCCTTCTGCGTTCATTATGCCATTGCCAGCCCATCTGGGTTCTGGACTGCAGTTGTAACTGAAATCTTCATGAATGAGGTAGGATGAAGGTTGCAACTGGTAGCGAGAAGACAGTGATTAAACTAATAAAACTAGAACTAGCTACATACCAAATGGGCAAAAACTATCAGTACCCTCTCAGTTCATCCAATAAAAACATTAACAAACAACACTACAATTATCTTTATTCTTTACGTTTTAGATGAGTGAATTTGTTCCTTGCTGAAATAAGAAGAGCATGATTATGGATAAAGCCGTGGAGAAAGACAAAGCCGCTCGCTCATGCCAAGCTGGCTCATTCACCATAAACACTTTTGACTGATTTACTTTTTGCCCCTCTCCCCGCCCCCACCCCAACCCCCAAACATGAATATTGTTCCAGTAATTAATCTTTAATCCAAAATGCATGACAATTGTGCGATGAAAAAAGCAGCACTTGCCACTTGGACATACATAACCTTACACATTTTTGCATTGACTTTTAAAGCCATATAACTTAATCCAATCACAGGTGGCATGATAACCACCAAGTCTCAGCGGAGTCCACCACTTGCTAAAAGCATTATTCACACACAACAGAAGTTCAATAAAATTTGGAAGTTAAACAGTACTCTTCTAGATGATCAGAGAGAGCCTGTAGCTACAAGCATAAAATATTCCACTAAAAATAAAAAAGAAAGAAATGCAAGCAACAGCAAGTTTCAAAAGCCCAACTGGTTCTTTCAATAAGCACATACTAATCTACGCACTTCCAGAAGATAAGAAAAGGAGTGAACCTGCTTTGGTTGCAGTTCCCAACACAACTTATGCTTTAAAGCTGCATTGATACACCATTGGAGCCCTGAGAAGGAAGCTTAGAACATCTTAAGGAACCCCTATGAAGCATCTCCAATTAAGGTGGAAAGCAAGAGCAGACCATCAAAGAAAATCTAAGGCATTCAAATTTAAAAACATTTAAGAAGAAACATTTGCCAGGCCACTTATCTTTGGTGATTATCAATCTATTCAATGTAAAACGTGGTCGGTCGAACTCCAAACCTCACTGCATCACTAGCAATGGAATTTCAAAATGATTCTGGACCATGACGATTGCTAAATAGAAATGCATGAGCCATTAAGTAAAAAAATTTGGTAATGTGACAGAGGAAAAAAATTTAATGGGTTAAAATCGAGACAAGAATAAGATGAGAGTTTCTTTAGTTTACATATCGTAATATATTAGGAATAGAAAATAGCCATAAATGACAAATCATCAACTGAGAAAGAAAATTGACAATGCAGTGTTTCCCGCATAACATGGCAATGGGTAAGAACTACTGTTATCAGGAGGACATATTAAGCATCACTTAGATACTGGTGTAACCACAAAACCAATGTATGTGCAACTGTGCTTGCCTATAGTGAATGCTACTCTTTGATAACTGATGAAGCAGAAATAAATGAATGACGTGCCCCCGCGCGTACACACACCAAAAAAAAAGTAACTTAAAGAGGGAATATCTATTTATTGTCAAATCCAACCAATAATACCCAAAAAAAAGTAACGTAAGATACTAAGGCATTAAAAGCTAGGAAAACAACCAAACAATATCAAGTCCTCTCTGCAGGGGTAAGATGGCCCATCTGTTCTGCAAGACTATTTACATTCCTCATATTCCACCAAAACTTGCCATGATCGGCAGGTTTGTTTTCATTCTTTTTGCCATCACATTCCTTTCTTTCTGACTGAACTTCCTGGGCGTCAGAAGAACCAGGATTCTCAGTCAAAAATTGTTCCCAAAACACATCATTGACCCCAGCTTGCAGAGGAATGGTGGTTGCAGTCTCTGGCTCCTTTGAAGGAACAGGCTCTGTAGCTGCAGTCACAGCAGGCTCTGAGTTCATGTCAATTCCAGGAGATTTAGGGCGAGCATCAACATTAAGTTGTATGCAAGATATAGCTGGACTATCTGCACAACTTGTAGATTCATCCAACTCCAAGCTTGAATTAGGTTGGAAGCAACTTTGACCAACGTCTTGAACAATATTCTCCCAAAATGTCATGGAGGACTCCAACTGCTCAAACTTCTCCATGTTCGAAGAAGAAATATCAGCACTATCAGCACCTGCTACAATTTGGGAAGTCCCCATCGGATTGTCTTCAATGTTGGCTTCATCATAGAAGTAATCAATTCTTGGCAGCCTTCTCTTCCTATCATGATTCTCCAAGTGCGCCCCGAAATTTGACTCAAGTCCGGGTTTTTGCAAGGCTCGACCTACAAAAGACACCATCTTCTGCTGCCTCTGTTCCATCAGTTGAAAACGCTCCCTCAAAAGCTGCATTTGCGACTCAAATCCTTGCCGCTCCTGCTCATGTCGTTGTAACTCCAAAAGAAGTATTTCTTTTTCTTTTTTTAACCTCTCAATATCATCCTTGAGACCCTGTCTCTCTGATTCAGTTAATGGAGTTCCTTGTCCATGTAGATTCTGATTAGAATGGCTATGAACTGGCTTTCGTCTATGGATGTTCTTCAAACGTTCAGGCTGACCTCTCACAAAATCTTCATTTGCAAATTCCCATTGTTCAGGATCAACTTTTCTAAAACCCTGTTCAAATGTAAAATTAGTTCATTATATGTATACACAAGAAAGTAAAAATGAAATAATGTTGACCGAGCTAAATAATACAAAGGCTTACATATGTGTTGAGCTGTCTGATGAAGCTTGAGAAGTTATTGTGCTTAAAGTATTTTGGTAACAAATCCCTAGCAAAATCTGGTGGATTCCACACAATAAAGCTCTTATTACTTGAACTCCAGGACACAGTCAAATCTGTCGAAGAATCATCTACCATCTCATATGTTTTTGCAAGAAAGGGAGGAAGTGAATTTGAACTACCTTGGCCGTCATCCATCACAAACTAAAGGATCCAATCACGCAGTCCCCAAACTCAATACCCAAAACTAAACCATAAACCAGTGCAAAATCCTATTTCCAGGGAAAGTCAAACACTTAATTTTCTTCAATACAGCAACAGAATCTAAGCTGGAAAGCTCAAACTTCTGATTATTAGTAAGCTCAATCAAGAACAAACCCTTCTATCGTGTTCATTGACCTCAGAAAGAAACCAAAACCTTAAATTCCCATCAACCCAAATCACAAATTTCCAAACGAAAAGCTCCGTATCCTCAATCAATACAAATCAGATAGCATAAGCATTCTGGAGCCTATTCCAGCAATAAAAGCAAAAAATAAAAATAAAAATAAAATCCAAAATTCTTAGCAGCAACAATTTTTAGTCAAGCACCAATCCTTTTTTACCTCAAATTCAAAAGCAATTGGGAACCCAGATCATAAATCTCACAAAAATCAATCACAAGTCTCTATAAGCATAGCAGCAGTCAACACTCCTAATCACTGCACTGATGCCGCGCAAAACAAATTAATTAAAATTAAAATTTTAGAAAATAGTAATAAAAATTTTGTCATTATTTGTTTGAACCCACCAGCCTATTTGGCAATCCGCATACCGCAATATTTAAAAAACAATAACAATTGACGAATTCCCAAAATAACAAAGAAACCCCAAAAAAAGAAAAAAAAAAAAAAAAAAAGAACGAGGAACTAAAAGCAAGAATCTTCAAGTGTTTTGAGCTTTTCACCTGAAAGGGAAATTGCGCCAGAAAGTTGGCTGGTTCCCGTTTCCCTAAACGGTTCGTTTGGTCCTTTCCTTTATCAGAATTTTTGGGATTCGCTCTCTCTTTCTCTAGTTTCTACTTTCTAGAACCGCGTAGATTGATTTTTTTCAGAAATTTAGGGGGATTTTATTTATACACCTTTTTAACTGCATCACAATTTAATATTTGCAAATAATTTTACATATTACTTGCATTTTTACTAAATTGCAAAATATTTAATAACTTACCACACTACGAACAGTCATAATATGCATAGCTGGCTCCATATAATTGGTTACTTTCCTCTTTTATTTTTATTTAGTTGTAATTTGCGCCGTAACAGTTTCTTTGGAGTCCAGACAAGACGAGACCAGACCACGCTAGTTTTGGTAAATATGATAAGTTTACTTTGTTGGCAAAATCTCTACGTTCCAGGGTGTTTTTTTTTTATTTCCTTTTTCGAGAATACGCTCGTCCAAGGGGCTCGGCTCGGCGAACAGTAGCCGTACACGTGGTCCAATGCTGGCCTTCTAAAAGTTTAAGCTAGTTAATTAAATTTTCTTCTAATTGAGATTGAGACACAGCACGAGATTGCTTTGGTCTCGGTTCAGCCATAGAAATTTCTTGCCTTTGAAGTGCATGGTGCAACACGTGTATGGGTTTTGACTGGATAATTGAGTCCCGTCGTCCATTTCATTCAATGAATAAATCATTTTAAGTCGAAATAAAAGATCGCAGATAAACATACGAGATTGTTCAATTCATTGGATATTTGATTAATTTGTAATGTCTCGTCTGGTTGAATTGAAGACCAGAATAGTTGCAACTTGCAATGATAATGTTTGTTGTCTTTCAGCAATCGAGTTTGAGTTGACCACAAAATTCTGAACTTGACTTTGAGACAAGGAATTGGACCAAGTCGGATCCCCTGTTTATACTCCAAAGAGGACTAATCCTCTGATGATATTCGAGCGTGGGCTGACCAGTCATCGATTGTCGCGGTGTGGAAAAATAAAGCCCAAATGTGGACTTCGTGGAAATTGGAATCGTTACTTTCCAATCAGGGAACAAAAGTGGAAAACAAATTTCACATTTTCTTTTTTTCATATTCTGTAAATGTCATTCAAGATGCATCTTAGGGGATACTAGTTGCTTCAACTTGGTAAGTCATACTGTCATGCGCAAACATAGTCCAAATGTGAATTATGTGTAAATTGGAATTTGTGCAGCACTTTCTATTTAACCACAAACTAACAAATACTGATTCAAAATAATAATAATGTTATGTTCATGAAGTTATTACACAAAATTTATAGCTCAAGTTAATTTTCATTGATTAAAATAATAAAATGTACCTTAATTTTATATAAATTATACATATATATGTGCTACGGGAGATTTTACATTTTAAATCTCACTTATGTCATGATTGAGGATGGGTGTCATTTTATGTGGTTTTTTTTTTATTTTAAATAAAAAATAAATGAAATTATAATAAAACGTGGGCCACTACAATTTTTCTAGAAAGTGCTTTGGGTTAGAATCCTAAAATGTTGTTTTCCTTGTTTTATTTATCCAAATCAAACTCAACGATTTTTATTTTTCCTTTACCTAAAACACATTTAAATAGCCTTGTAACGGTCATCTAATCTTATTTTTCAAAAGATAAAATTATTTTGTTATGATATCTATTTATATCCTGTATTGTAAGAAAATTGTTATTGAAAACAATTGCGCACTTATAGATACTTTTAGTATTCTTAGAAATTACATCAAAACTCTGAACTTCAATAATAGTTCCTTAATATTTGTCCATCATATTTTTAATTATTAGAATTACTGGAAATATAATTCAAATTTCTGAATGGTATCCAATCTTTGTTAGCTAAAATGGCTCTTTTTTAAATAATTTTCTAATCACGAATCAAAAGATTGTTGAACATTAAGAGAGTGTTTGTTTGTTAACTTAATGACTTCAAATGACTTAACTTAATTGATTAAGTTAATTAAAGATGTTTATTTTTATAGCTTAATGGGAGTTTTTAGATAACTTTGACTTAAACCAATTTTTTTTTAATTTTTTATTTAATGGAGAAATCTTAATCACACAACTAATTTTTTATGTTTAAAAAAATCTCTCTCCAAAGCCCACCCATACACGTTTTCCCACTAATAATCTCATCTTTATGTTTTTTTTAAACAGTCATGGAATCTCTTCTAACTTTTGCCTTTCTCATCAAGTTCTTCAATCTCCTATTAATCAAAGTTATTATTCTTAAGCTTTTATATGCAATTCTATAATATGTTTTTACTAAAAAAGGATTTTATATATTATAACTACAAAATCGTTATGTATTTACTTGAACTCTTATATATAATAAAATATTATGGTACTTATATTTTTTGAGATATATATTATTTATTTGACATTCAAATTTAATAAGAGTATAAATATAAAAATATATGTTTTTAGTTTTTTAAATTGTCAAAACAAACGACTTAATACTTTTTTTTTTTTATGTGTGTGTGCGTGTCAATTCATATTCAGACATTTAGGTCTATTTAAATTTCAAATAAAAAAAGCCACCTATTTCTCCACAATATGAATTGATAAATAAAACTAAATGTAATATTCATAATAATCTTTGGTCAACATATTAATAAAAAGGTTTTTATTAAATTACGTCATTTACAACTTTTACAAACGTAAAATCAAATTTGTTTTAAATAACTCAATTAATAGTTGTTAAATAACTGATGAGTTATAAAAAAATTAATTTTGAACCAACAGCTGCCTAATAAAACAATAATAACAATTTCCACTCCCCTTTGAATTTTCTTTTGCCTTTTTAGTTTTTTTTTTTTTTTTAATAATGTTTATTTTTTGGACTTCTTTTTCTTTGATGTAACAAAAAAGCAAAAACACGACGAGACAAGATACCATTAAAAAGCTTAAGGCCACAGCGCAGCTACCCGAACGCACTGTAAAGCTAAGATATTATCATCTCGGTTTGACTCAAAACGGTTTGAGGGAGATGAGGGTGCGGGTACCCCGTGGGTGGCGGACAAATCGGCGACCCCACCAGCTCTGCTCAGGACATGATTACTTTATCTCATTACTCTCCAGCCAGTGGGGCCCACCACATAGAATCACCTTTTATACTCCCGCAATCGGTGCCACGCTAAATAGCCTCAAAATTACAACTCAATAGTCAATAGCTCGTAGAAGCGGCGGACCTGAGTAGAATTTTCCAATCCAATTAATTAACTGAATGCCAGTTGGAGTCCGCTGCGTACGGGCACAACTTTTGGATTATTTGGATGGACTATCGGCGTAGGGGGCCAAGTATTTTATTATCTTTCTTTTTCTTTTGAGAAGAAATATTATCTAATTTTGGACCTGTCTATGGTACAGATTCTGTAACAAACATCTCCCGTCATCCAACGGCTGATGCTGCAGTCTGTATTTTACGATAAGGTACTAAGTAAGTTACTGTTTGTCTTTTTATGATGATAAGTAAGGTGGCGTTTATTTTTTAACTTAATGACTTAAAGTGACTTAACTTAATTATTTAAGTTAATTAAAAGTATTTATTTTTATAACTTAATGAGATTTTTTAGATAATTTTGACTTAATAAAATAAACTAATTTTTTTTTTTTTTATTTAATGGAGAAATTTGAATTAAGTCAATTACTTGCTAATCTCAAAAATATTCCTGCTTTATAATTTATTTTTCATGTCTATCCCAAAATTCACCCATAGACATTTACCCCACATAAAAATTTCCCTACTTTTTCTTTCTTATATTATATACGATAAAATTTAAAATTTATGATATTTTATATATTCACTTTAATATAGTTTTACTTATAAATGTTAAAATATTGTGGTATTTAATTTATTATTTATTTGACATTCAAATTTAATAAGGATTCAAATGTAAAAGTACATATTTTTAGCTTTTTAAGTTGAAAAAAACAAACAACTTAATACTCATTTTCCGAGATTCATACAAAAAAACAAACATATTATTTAGATTCAGACATTCAGATCTATTCAGAATTCAGATTAATTCATGTCTATTCAGATTTCAGATAAAAAAACAAACGCCACCTAAGTTTATGTTTGTTTATTTGTTTTTTTTTTATATATATTTACTTATTATTTGTTTTCCTAACTTATCATTTATTGTAAGTTAATTTTATGTGAACAGAAAGGTAAAAAATTCATTTCTATCTAAAATGTAAATAGCAAATTTTAATTTTGAAACTCAAAAATACCCCATAACATTTTTTGCATTATCATTAAAGATATTTTTTAATTCTTTTTAATTTTCATTCGTATGGTAACATTAACTAACCAAATATTGAACAACTTAGTGTTGTACTGTAATGGCTTCCATAGATGAATTATGTCCATTGTCATACAAACATGAAGACGGAAAAATTTGTGTTAATTTTATAACCACAATTGACGTAATAGTAATATCTTTTATTATAATGCTAAATTAAGAAATCACGATAGTAGTATTTTTTTTTAAATCCTATCAAACTAATTAACTTGCTAAATTTCTAAATATGAAGAAAAAATATATCCACAACTTAAAATGATGTTTATGTCAAACATAAAATATAAAATAAATATATCGTTTAGATACTTACATTTGTACCTATTCAAACTTTAGCTATATTCATTCCTATTCAAATTTCTTTGGAAAAATAAAATAAACACATCCTTAAGGAACAAATTGAAAAATAAAAAAAAAAATTATAAATTTTAATATTACAAGACAAAATATACCATAATAAAATATATTTTTTCTCTCTTAATTATATATTATTTTAATAAAACAAGAGAATTCTCTTATTGTAAAATTACTCTTACTTATCTAAATGTACATAGTTTGCTAGCTAAGAACCTGACCCTTAGGCTTCTGTTCTAACACAAATACCATTTACCCAACCCTTTTGTTTATTAGACTTTTCATTTTCGCGCCCCGACAACAAATTTAAGGTTCCCTAGATATGCTCAATTAATTAATTAGCTGCCAAATTTCTATTAAAAAAAAAGAAGAAAGAGAACAAAATGCAATGGGTGGTCTAAGAATTTGAATTAAGTGTGTATAAATTGAAGTAAAAGACACACTCCTTTGTTTATTTATATTCAAAACGATGACACATTCATGGTACATTCACTTTCTGAATTTGAAATCAGGATCATTAATAGTGTTTGCTTACAAAATTGAGGTTGAAATTGAAACCAAAATCGTGGGAAGCCCACAAATTTAAAAATCATTTCCATAGATTTGATTCCCAACCTTTCCAACAACTTCTAAGGAAGGGTTGGGAATCAAAATATAACTTCTAGAACTACTCATTATACCCTCATTAAATTCTTATAATCCCCAAAGCGTTGTCAATTAAGTTTCATTATTTTTTTACATTTTTTTACAGAATTTATGAAATATCTAGAAGTTTTGTATTACTTACAAATAGGTCCTATACTACTAATAATAATAAAAATAATGATGATGATGATTATTATTATTATAATCATCATCGCCATCATTATTATTTATTAATGTCATTATTATTATATTAATATTATTGTTATTAAATTATTATTATTATTATTACTACTAATTTCCTTATCATTAAATTTCTTAAATTTATTTTTCAGTATTATTATTATTATCATTAATGTCATCATTATAAATATATATAAGTTTATTATTTTAATTGTTATTATTAATATCATTATTTTTAATATTAATGCTATTATTTAAATTTATTAATTTTTTACTTTAGTTATTATTTATTATTTTTATTGTCATTAATTTAATTATTATTATTACTGTTAAAATTTATTAATTTTACTGTTTTAATTAATATTACTGTCGTTATTATTATTTTCAGTTTTATTATTGTTTCTATTCTTATTATTGTTATTATTATCATATATAAGTATTATATTAGAGAAAATAATTAACAAAGGGTATTTTAGTAATTTAAAATAATCCATTTTGATTCCAAGATAAAATAAATACATCAATGTTAATACATATTTCGATTCTGATTCTTACAATTCTAGTAAACAACTTATTCTGATTATAATTCTTTATTTTGATTCTTACTCATTCTAAATTGAATCTATTCTAATTGCAGCTCATTTTTATTTTCATTTAGTAAATACACGATTATTATAGATGGGACGGATATTTCTTTATCCTTTATAATTAGAGTGATATTTTAAATAATAATAATAATAATAATGCTGTGAAAGTGAGCTAAGTACCGAAAGGAAGAGGCCACACTGGGAAGGTGGCGCACGTCCGATCGGCCCACAATAATAAATACGAAAAATAATGAAAGATGCAACACCTGGCTGTCTAATTTTTGCAAGATTAGAATATGGCGAGAAGGGTATCTGAGTCCGCGTCTCTCACTCCTCCGGTCTTCCCTTCTTTTGTCACGCGAAAAAGCAAAAGGGGTTAGAGACTTAAGTGCAGATGAGCAAAGTGAACTGGGCAGTGTCACGTGAAGAGAGGGCGAGAGAAGCCTTAAATCATTATAGAAACCAACAAAGATGAAAGCAAGACGGACTTTGCTAGGTTACAGAATCTGTAAGTTACAGACTGCACCATCATCCGTTGGATGTGGAGTGAGAAATTAAACAATAAAAGATTGGATGGTGGGATGGTGGGAGATGTTAGTTACAGAAGCTGCACCATAGACAGGTTCAAGAAAGACACGTGAAGCGGATTTGGTCATCATGTAATAATGCGCCAACACCAATGTACAGATGCAGGTTACATCATACAGTGGCATGGATACCCTCTGACATATCTTTTCACTATCAATCTTAGTTAGTCTTAAGTTTCACTCCACACGCCGCTCGCCGCCGGCTAGGCCTGCCACAAGGCGCCTACCTACGGTTTAGGTTTTAGTTAGGGATGGCTATTATTTGTTTGTTAAAAGATAATTTATATTTGGGAGTCCCTATATTACCTATATCACATTTAATGTATCATACGTAACAAAACCACATAAATTGTGGAACCCATATAATTATGTAGTTCTTGTAGATTATGTATGGTACATTAAATGTAACATAACAAAATTCTTTATATTTGCTTTACATTGGTTTAATTTAATTTGTTGATCATATATTTAATTATATATTTTTTTTCATTTTATTTTTAAATTGATATTATTTGCAGTAATACATATTTAGATATCACTTTTTAAAATGAATAATTATGAAATGAAATAAAATTCATATAATAAAGTATATTGAATAATTCTGATAAGAGGGAGACATTCTCATTTTAACAAAATAAAAATATTATTAATAAAAAAATAAAAAAATAAACCTTTATATTTTTAATAGATAATGACTTTTAGATGTGCGGATGCCTAAATATAAATTTCATTGAGATTCATTATTATATTATATGATGTAATAGTTAATTGAATAGAAACTACAACATCATTTAGTGTAATAATAAATTGGTATAAAATTCACATTTAGATATTTATATCTAAAAAACTGTAAATATAAGGTAGTAGATATAATGAAACTACTCCACCATAAAATATTAATGATAACTGTCAGATTATAATAATAAATATAAATATAATATTTATTTTTACAATTATACGGTTATCATCCATGTTCCACTATAATTCAGTTCCAAGATAACCGAAACCTCTATATAAATATGTGTGTGTGTGTGGGGAGAGATCTCAAAATCTTAGTTGTTAGATTTATTATGGACTCGACTAGCTTACAGAATCTGTAAGCTACAGACTGCAGCATCAGCCGTTGGACGTGATTGGATGTGGAGTGAGAAATTAAACCATAGAAATGGGACGGTGGGATGACGGGAGATGTTAGGTACAGAACCTGTACCATAGGCAGGTCCATTTATTATATAATAGAAAAGAAAAGAAAACGAATTGGGTTGGGCTGAGTTGAGACGCTGAGTAGATGATGATGGTCAAAATTGTGGGCGTGGAATGCTTTGCACCGATCCCAAAATCCAAACAATCAGTCTAATCTAATTTTACCTTTGAATATTTTAGTCTATGGCTAACATAAGCAACATAGGCTGTTTTATATAATATTATCTATTTTCCTATAATACCCTCACTCATTATTTCGTCTACAATCTTACGAAACTATTGGTGGTTATTCGGGAAATATAAAATCGGTTTGGTATGAACACCAATCATTGATCAACATAACAATTAACACCGTCTTTCTCTCGTAGCTGCGAAAGCCACAAGCTCTTTATAAAAAGCCTAAACACGTGTTATCCCCGTGATCTCGGAATAAAAGCTCCCAGTGACTAGTGAGTGGCCCATCCACGTAATTTTCCCCAAAATCCATGTCCATTTACACTAGCACTCTGTATTAAGTTCACCTTCCCCAAACCACTCCATTTAACCACCACTCCACTCCCTCCGTCTCTCCGACTTCACATGAAACCAAGCTCTTGAAAAGAAGCGACGTCGTTTTCAGCTTCAGTGAAAATGACGTCGGGGACGAGAATGCCGACGTGGAAGGAGAGGGACAACAACAAGAGACGAGAGCGGCGACGGAGAGCCATCGCCGCGAAGATCTACGCTGGATTAAGAATGTACGGTAACTATAGGCTCCCCAAACACTGCGACAATAACGAGGTGTTAAAAGCTCTCTGTAATGAGGCTGGCTGGACCGTCGAAGAAGACGGCACCACTTACAGAAAGGTAATGGACTAATTACACCATAAATTCCCTTAATTTTTTCCATTGATTTTAGATTCGCATGTTAGTGAACTAGTTGTCTCCGGTGATTATCTGCGCCGGTACCGTTGGATTTTCCGTGCTCGATCTGAAATCTGAAATTATTGACATTTTTTTGGTCATTTGAGCTGAAGTCTGTCAGTTCAGGCGAATCACGTTTTCTTCTTTTAGTGATCGACGGTTGAGATTGGTTTGGTTTGGTTGATTTTACTTTATTTTTTATTAAAATCTTTATTCAGTTGAGAGCTCGGAACACAAGACCGTAATATTCGCTCCCTGTTTCATTTACTGATTTGACGTTATAACACCCTTTGTTAGTTTGTCGACTCAACCTACTTCTTTCCTCTGATAAGGTCCGAGGATTTTACTTTCAACGGGTAGTTTCGTCATTTCACTTTTAATCTATTTCTTAGATCGAACTTTCACTTGCTTTTAATGCAGCGTCTGTACCGTGAAGCCCTTTTTAAGTTTTTATCTTTTTTTTTTCATAGACATCGTGCATGCACTTTTTAGTCGTTACTGTAAGGATAGTTCCGTCATTTTCGGACATTTCCCCGAGATTTGCGGAATTCTATCCTTTTGTGGGCCGGTGAGTTTTCTTCTTGTTCACAAATTGTTGAAAGAAAAGTTTGTAGGTTTTAATTAGTTGTTTATATATGAAGGAGAAAAAAGATATTTGCATCTTTGGATTCCACTTTTATTAATAATTTTTTAATTTAGACAGTAAAGTGTGCGAGATATCTTTGGACTTTGATCAATGTAGGAACATGTTGGGAGATAGCGTGTTGTTTGGTGCATCATTATTTATTGATGTAGTATGTTATGTAGTGGCTTTGTCGGAGTGCAATGCCGATATTACCCATCATTACAATTGAAACATGGATAAAATGTGACGATGGTATAAGTTCATACAAAATCATTTATTCTGCATTTGCGTTTACTGTTTAACAGTTAAATTGTGCATCTTGTATTCTTGGTGTCTCAGAGATACCGGAAGGATAAGAACTATCATAAGGGATACTCTTAGCCAATTATATGACATGTTAAACTTAACATTGGCTTTCCCATTTGGATTGAATTATCCATCTTCAGGACTTGTGATTCTTACATTTCAAAGCAAAAAGAGAAAACAATACGAACCAGGGAATTTTGGCAATTTATAGCTTTTATCTTCATGCTTTTGGGTACAAACCCATAATATATAATACAGAGGAGCATTGAAGGGGATAATGTAGCTGATATGATAGGTTGTTATACTAGTCTTTGGCTGGTAAATAGTGAAGTTTTTCAATTTCCTCCTTTCACTTGGAATTGTGATTTGGCCGCCACTGACTGACTTATAGGATGTTTAGATTATGTTTTGTGATGCTGCCATCATTGATAGATGTCCAGCATGATACTACTATTGGTTTACAAACAAGTTTCACATATATTAAAAAGCTTTGTACTAGTATCAAAATCCAGGATCAAAATGACATTTAGCTAATGTGAATGAATTTGAAATCATCTTGACTCAAGATCAAGTAAAAACTATCTAGGACAACGCATAAAACAGAAAAGGTCTATTTGGTCTGTAGCGGCATTTGATAATAGCAATTTTTTCTCTAGATAAAATTGGTCAGCTGCATTTCTTTTTTGCTACAAAATTTGTTTATACCTGAAATTTCAATATTCCCTTCTGTGCTATTTCTTAGGGATGCAAACCTGTAGAATACATGGATGTCATGGGAGGGTCCGCATCAGCCAGTGCCTGCTCATCATACCAGCAAAGCCCATGTGCATCCTACAATCCCAGTCCTGGCTCATCTTCCTTTCCAAGTCCACGGTCTTCTCATTACACACCTCATGCTAATGGTAGTGCTGATGCCAATTCACTCATCCCATGGCTCAAAAACCTTTCATCTAGCTCATCATCAGCTTCATCCAAGGACCCCCACCATATGTACATTCATGGAGGTTCCATAAGTGCTCCAGTCACCCCTCCGCTGAGTTCCCCAACTTGCCGAACTCCTCGAACAAAAAATGACTGGGATGAACCAACTGCTGTTGCTGCTTGGGCTGGTCAGCACTATCCTTTCTTGCCTTCTTCCACCCCACCAAGTCCTGGCCGTCAGGTCCTGCCTGATTCAGGATGGCTATCAGGCATCCAAATTCCCCAGAGTGGGCCATCATCACCTACATTTAGCCTGGTTTCACGAAATCCTTTTGGGTTCAGGGAAGAGGTTTTATCAGGCGGACCATCCCGAATGTGGACTCCTGGACAAAGTGGGACATGCTCTCCTGCAGTTCCTGCTGGTGTTGATAACACATCAGATGTCCCAATGTCAGATTGTATTGCAACTGAATTTGCATTTGGCTGCAATGCGACGGGCTTGGTAAAGCCTTGGGAAGGAGAGAGGATCCATGAGGAATGTGTATCTGACGATCTTGAACTTACACTGGGTAACTCTAAAACAAGGTAACTTCAAACACACTTTGAGGCTATATGATGCAGCATGCAGTAAAATTCCTTATTTTCATTGTAGTTTTGTTAACTGATGAACTGTTTTGCTGGTGCAGATAAAGAAGCTTCTTCATAAAATGTGGTTTGAGGGAATCATCCTGTCCCTTGAGTTGGCTTCTCACATGAGCAAAATTAGACTCCAGATTATCTGGATTTCATAATGCACTTCTGTTGGCAAGGCAGCTGAATTAGAAGTACAGTGAATAGGAGCTCAGCCCCCCCCCCCCTCCCCCCCCCCCCCTTTTTCAACAAGAAAAGAAGACAAAAAGTTTAAATTATAAATAGTTCATGGTGTTGACTTTGCCCCCCTTTGTTCAATTCATTCTTCTGTTTATTATTCCATCTTATTTTCCAGATAGAAGTTCCAATTGAAGAATTGATAGATTTGCTATTAGGTTTTCTTGTGTGAGGTTTGTGATTAAAAAAAGGTTTTTGATGTCAAGATTAACTGACAGGTATTGAAGTTGTTACCACATTTGTGCTTGTGCATCCATACAACACAATTATGCTGTATGTTATATGGTGACATTATCCAATCGCAATCCCAGGTCACGCCAATTGTTGTCCCCGACTCTACCCACTGCCACTGCAATTGGTTTGGTTACCTAATTCCAACCAAACCAAAGCTAAACAAAAGTCTCACTTGTTTTTGAATCATGACCCTTCCGTTGAGTGGAGGCTTGATGTAATTATTATTATGTCTATGTCCTCGTTGCTGGATAAATGTGGTGGAACATCATGATTGATTTTGATGGTCAACAGCTTGCACGGATGATGAGATTGGCTGTATATCCAGCGGATCCCGCCTAATTTTGGAGAGTGATGATGAGCACAAGTCTGTGCTTGGCGACAAAGAGAGATCTGTTTGACGCATATTGTAATTGTTGTAAGTGCAAAATTTTTGTGTACTTTGTGGTTGTGACTAGTGAAAGGTAGTTTTCATTAGTAGATTTCATCCTAGGTCAACTAAACTCTAACTACTTATTTCGATTTAATTATCCCTCAAACCCTAGAGTAGATCTGAGAACATAATGGATGATGTTCCCATGTTGACCCAATCGGCGAAAGACTGAGCCAACTACCAGTCAAACAACTCCTTTGTTTTAGGTGGGCGTCCAAAACATGGCGTGATCTAAAGAGTTGATTGCCTTAATTTTCCAGTTGGTTCAATTGGTTAATTTTGGTTATTAATTAGCAGTTTTTAAGTGTAATAATATTTGCAAATTAGATTGACACATATCCAGTGCATATTCTGAAGATATATAGTTGCGAAGACATATAGTTGGCTAGTTGCAAGTTTATATGATTATTCTTACAACACTGGTTGAGCTTCTTAACTTCACATACTATATGCGAACTTGTTTCTTTCATATATATCACAGCAATTGTATCATGTACGGCTTAAACTGACTACCGTAGGATTTTAAAGATATGTAATTTGTTATAGTTGTAATATATTGTACTTGTTTTCTTGATTGTTTTGGTATTTGATTGGACGTGAATGTGATAGGTTATAATCTATATTTTCTCTGAGCCTCCGTCAAATTTCTCTTCAGATGCTATGCTACGTTGATGTTTAATCTTTCACATAGAAACTGTGGGTTGTTTAATGGTCAAGTTGCCAAGAGAAGATCAAGATTCAAGATAGAACGGACGGAAGTCTCAACTCCGTTGAGCTGTCTTTCTTTGTGCGTGCCTTTCAAAGCTTATCGTGCAATATGCATCATGCCTTTTAAATGTAATTATAAATGTTACCTATTTATGTATAAACAAGCAATTCTGTTAAAATTTGTTTAATCTTACCCGTCTCTCCTTCAAACCTAGCGTGACAGGTTAAACAAGTTTTAGTAAACTGTTATCAGGTAAATAATTTTTAGATCTTTGTTTTGTTGGGTGAAAATACTCTGTGATCCATGTAATTTATTTTTAAAATAAGTAATACCGTACTTAAATGAGATACACGCCTAACTTGTCATACATTGTGAGATATATAATTTACATCAATGTATATACTTTATATCCCAAATGACGTGACATCAATGTATCATTCATCCATAAATAGAGTAAGATTATCATATTAATTATTGAAAATAAAATCAACTTACACAAACACATGACAAAAAATAACTGGTAACGTACATCAAGAGCTGCGAACAATGTATATCCTCAATATGTAGGGCGAAAGCATATAATTAAGCATATCGTTATTGTTAATTTTGATAATTTCGTGTTGCATTCTACCAATACTATTATGCCCCACAAAATAACTTCGTGGCCCACGGAATTTGTCAATTACAAAGAATGCGAACCAGGGTGTAATAAACCCGCATTATACATGATATCATGCAATCACTTTTCGGGGATATGTATCCTATTCAAGTATGAATTTATGCATGCTGTACACTTCAGTTCAACTATTTACACGGCCACAATAGCGGCTAAAGAATCCTTAATATGAATTCCTTCACAGATATGCACAAAAGGTTCAGTGGTCCTAGGATTTCTTTTGTCCATATAAACATTTGGCAAACAGTATTCAATGCCACTCCAAATCAATCACCTCTGCAGCTTCTGATATAGATCTTCGAGTGCATGGTAAAGCATGGCAGCTGCAGGTGGAATAGGCATTGAGCCAAGAAGTACATCTGATGCAGTTACTGACTGGCTGCCATAAAATCGGGAATTCTCTTGTGTGCGGGTAGTGAAAACACTTCCTTCCAGAGAGCATCCAACGAAAGCACCTGCATATAATAAAAAGTATAAATTGAATGCCTCACAAGGAATCTAGACAGAGCTTGATGCTATTTTGGCCTGTAGATCATTTGCATCTTGGGTAGATTCTAAAGAACTTCTATGATTGTGCATCTCCAAAATTGTTTCCCTTCTGGATGCTTATTATGTTTCATTCTTCTTGGTATAAAATTCAATAATTTCCATTAAACATGACTTTTGGAAATGAAAAATACTTGAATCCTTAAGCATACAAGAACTCAGTTAAGAAAAAGATAAAAACTTGGAAAAAAGATCTACAGTACGCCTAATGTAACAGAATTAAAGCGAGTACCTTTACTGCAGCTGTACGTATAACAAGCAGCATAACCACCATCACCAGCCCGTACACCAGCTTCAACTACTCGTCCAACGGTGCCAACTGCTGCACTCAAGCCAGCTCCAATCGAGATGTGCGCATTACCAGTAAATGTCTTGACAGCGTCATTTGTTCTCAAAACGATTATGAAGTCGGTCAATTCTCCTCCAGCCTGTTGCCAAATAAACCCCACATTAATGGAAAGAGCAAACATAAAAGCAAACAGATATTAATAGCTGGGATCAAAGCTTTGTTGAATTTCTAACAATTGTAAAAGAATGATTATTTCACCTGAGCTCCCCATCCCATACCAAATGAAGAAATAGCAGAAGGCGGAGACCATGAGCCATCATTTCTACGAGCAATTACAAGACCCGTTCCAATATTGTAGGTAACCATCACACCAACTTTTGCAACTGATAATATGGCAAGGCCCTTTGCCTGTCGTAGAATGATATCTGGTATTGATTTTTCAGGTTTTAGAAAACCAACCTGAGAAGAAATATCACATCAAGACAGTGAGCGACACTTTCAAGAGATTTGCACAAATCAATAGTTCTTCCTACAGGCAGATTTCTTGAAGTATTAAAGAATAATAATCCCGTGAACTAATGAGTCAGTGTAAATAACAGCTTCTGGAAACTTTTTTATAGATGATCAAAACAATTCATTGCCTTTTTTCGCATGTGGCATCCACAAAAAGAGTGATACATTAATAAATCACGAATTATACCAGGAGGGATTTACCTTACTGTAACCCCGTATAGTATTTGCTGCCTTGTAAATCTCGTACTCCATGGACTGTCCCCATGGAAAATTGACCCAGGATCTCAATGTGCTGAGGTCTGTCAGGTCACGGGTTGGTAACTGAGCAGCATGACTTACTTGGTTCATTAGGTATGGTTGGACAGACTGAAGCCGCACACAGCACACATCACAAACTCGTTGTGGATCTGAAACTCGAAACTTTACAGGCAGCAAGCTCCTTCCTTTAGAACACTCACCACAAAATATTCCTCCACAAAAGCGGCAGTGATGCCTAGAGCACATGATTGGATGAAACCGCACACCACATAACATACAAGCAGAAGCAGAACTATCAGCCAACCATCTCGGTGGTTCAGCATCAAGAAGTTCGCTCACATTTCCAAAATTAGCTTCAGTGAGAGTTTGAGCCATCTCTTGCCAAGCTTGTTCAAGTAAATGGCTTGACATCCATGAAAAATTACATCCGTGAATATCACCTTTGGCTAAAGCGTGCACTTTTCCACGAGCTGCAAGTAACATTTCCACTACCACATCCCACATGGTCAACTCCTTATCTTCCTTAAGGTATTGGCTCCAACCCATGTCAACTTCAGGGAAGTAACCCCCATCGGAATGAAATCCTCTTGCCCACTCATCATCCTTGCTGTCCAACATAGGTGGAACAGATACAGGTATCCATACCCCAGTATCTTCGTAATGCGGCGAGTCGTAAAAGAAGTATTTTCCTTTCCTTGGACTGCTAGGTTGTAATTCCCTCTTCTTGCCATTCTCCTCATTAAATTGTGTTGGCAACTCAGTATCATATTCTTTAGAACCAACCATTCTTTGGCTCTCAAACTCAACAGCAGACATTGAGTTACAGCTCGCTCGAGAATTTTCTAATCCCATATCATCCTGTCATCAGCATCAAAAAGAAAAACAAAGCTAAAAACTTTACTAATGATGCAACAATCTGTTGTCCAATTTCCAACCATAATACAAAAAGTAAAAATTGTTTATGCATTCTACAGTCGTAATTGCGTCTCCAACCACCAAAATCTAACATAAAAATGGATTAATTCAAACAGAATACGATAATCAATTTGTAGTTCCATCAATGACTGTAAATATTTAACCAAGTCGAAATCAAAGAACAATGGAATTGAATAGGCTGAGCTACGGAATAGACAAGTTACCGGCGGAGAAGAAGGAATACGACGACTGGACGCCGGAGCTCCGATTTCTTCCGCATCGGGTTTGGGATTAACTGTCTTGCCCTCCATCCTACGTCAATAAAGCTACCACATAAACTATAGACAAATAAAATTTATTTTCAATCAGAGAAAAAAAAGAAAAAACTAGACGAATTTTTATTATGTTGCTGCTTACTTTTGGGGAATTAAAGCGGGTTTAATTAAACTAATTACGTAAAGGTTTAAAATTACAACGGGAATTGCGTCTCTTTGGCCGCCTGGCTTCCTTGTACATGTATAAAAGCAATAACAATGAGTTGCTGACGTGTGCAAGGCAAGGGCATTCGGGGGAAGCAACGGCCGCTTGTTGATTGTTTAATTAGGCTAAACCAATGAGACGCCGACACTTGACAACTCCGCATGGCATTTTAAGAAGGCTTTTATGGATTGTGATAATAAAATAAAATTCTAATTGAAAAAAAATAAATCCTATCATGTTAATAAAGTTTTTAAAATTATCAGAAATTATGCACGAGTATGAAAATCAAAACTTCAAGTTTATTATGTCCTCCACTTATGAAAGGGGGAGGTGAGACTACCGTGTTTGTGGGAATAAGATTTGAATTATATTGATTTTTAAAAAATATTTGGTCATGTATCTTTTAATAATAATGTATAGGTAAAATTTAATTTTTTTTAATTTTTTTATATATTAACAACCAATCAATAATTAATTAGTTTGCTCAGAGCATGATCAGATCAGGAGAAAATCTTGATCCTGTGTTTGTAACCACCCTAGCCAATCTAAAGTTAATTATTTTTTAGCACTTATAATTAAATAAAATTAAAGTTAATTAATAATATAACACCAATTAAAGTTAATTAATAAATGATGTAACGATACATGGCCAGACGGCCTAATAATTATTATCATTATGTGATCTTTTTTTTAATTTGTTTGACACTTTTTTTAACCATTTTTACCTTTTCTTATTCCCCTTTAAACCTGGAGTGGGGTAGCTGGGTGCTGAGTACTCACTTTGCGCACCGACTCGCCCACTTGGGTCTCATGGCAACGAGCTATAGATTTACGGTACTAATCTTCGTCGTCGTGCTATCAACGCTTTACCAATTTTCATCATTATCAGCTGCCGACTCTTCTTCGTCGTATCGAAGCCTATTGGCAGTTCAAAGGAGCAGCAACCGGATCCCACGCTGCAACGAAATGGGGTCAAGATCTGAGTGTTCGCTGAACCCCAAGTGCAAATGGTGCCGTAGTGAAGCTCTTGATGACATGTGCTTCAGCGAATCTGAAGCTTGGAGGCTGCCTCACCAGGTCTTCACTTGTGGTTCTTGATTCATCACTCTTCTTCTTCTTGTGCCAGGTTAGATGACTTGGTTAAATTTATCCTTCTTTTGAGTACTTTACCCAAACGGGGGAGCTTATCTTTGTAATGCTTTTCTCTCTTCTCCCTTTTGTATTCGTATCTTAACTTGTACTTGATTGTATAAATGAACTCAACGGAAGAAAATTGTTATCTTTCCTTGTTATTGGTTCGTATGAATTTGGAAAAAAATTTCTCTGTCGTCAATGAGGTTCTTTTTTTATTTTCATTTTTTGTTTATTTATTCATTCTTTTTCTTGAGGAGCTCGGTGTTTTGTGGCTACTGACTGATCCACAGGATTGGTACTGAATTTGGTAGAAAGCATTTAATTTATCACTTCAAACTTCAAAGCTCTTCTCTTTTTAAGCTTTAAGGACTTCATGCTCCATTTGGTTGGTGCGAGAATGTGTGGAAAGGATAAAATCTTAACATCTGTTTTTGTTAGGGAGCGATGGAAACAGTCAACCTTCAAAACTCTCCCTGTTTAAGAATTAATTGGTTCTAGATTGTTTCTCATTTCTGTGTCCATTACAATGCTGCATGTTGAACCGGCTCAATTCGCCATCTCATTGAATTTTATATGCCCCTTTTTAATATGTTCCATACTTCCATTGGACTAAAGTTCTGGCTCTTCATGCAGCAATCATCCATTATTCAAGGATGAGACTTTTTACTTCTTTGTATCTACTATCTATGATGCTATGTGCTGGTGCTAATTGCAGGTCCTGTCCTCGCCACATGCCTTCTGCTTTTCCAATTATGTGTTTTCTTATATCATTGATGTCCATTGTAGGATTAAGTACTGATATTTCTTCTTAAGAGAGTAGATAAATTAGCTTCTTTAAGTAGAATGTTAGACTTTTTTTTTTCCCTTGGGCAGCGGTTACGGTTTCTCTTTAAAGTTGTGGATTTGGCCTCCAATCTGATGTTGACATAGTTGGAGATTAAGGTTTGCTGTGATTGTGTTAGCTTTTGAAGTGAATTTTGTTAGTCTGCACCGCTCAGTTCATTTAATAAAGAACAGATTGATGATGGGGGGCAAGATAATGTGAGCTGGTAAAGCAACAGAGAAGGGAGTTCAATGATATGGCTTAAAAGCTTGTCTCAGAGATTTGAACTCTCTTGAAGAATTTACCTAGGAACTCTGATCCCCACTTTAAGAGAGTTGTAGTCGATTGTCAAGAAGTTTGCAGTAAATTAGATTGAAAGCAAAAAGAAGACCAGCAGTTAAATAGTGGATGGTGTTGGTGCTATTGACTTAAGAGACTAGTGGGTGAAAATATTTTCTGTATTGAGCATAACTCCAGAACCAAAAAAAATTATGAAGAGACGAATTGGGAGGGAAGAAGAAAGATGCTTTCCCTTTCTGAAATCTCAAGATAACCAGCTGACCGTTTATCTTGCATGTGATAGTGAAGATATATATAAATATAAAATCTTGTTTGCAAGATAGGTAATTTTTGTTTCTATCAAAATTAAGGTTTCATTAGAATAGGTGGCCCTTTGGAAGTTTAGGTTATGTTTCATTGAATATATAGTACAGTCAATTCTCAATAAACCAATCGCATTTAGACCGTGGAAAATTTATTAATTTAGCGAATACTAATTTTATGGATGTGTATTTGATAACCCCATTCAAGACTTCTCTTCGGTGCTTTTGTGCATATAATCAATCGGATATCCATCAATTTCTCAAAACGGAGAAAAAGAAACATTGAACTATCAACTATGTTGTGGATGGGTGGATGCAAACGTGTTATTTATGAAACTAGAAGAGACATTTTACAAGATAGTAGCGCCCTTGTGGCTACTATTCAAATTTACAACATTACCTTGAGATTGACAGTACATAGCCAGCATCAAAAGTTGAACTGGAATAGACTTTTTTCAAGTGCACCTCACCACACGTTGGTGCAAATGATTTTCGACATTCATCTGCAAAATGAACCACTTTTTGTAGAATTTCAAGAAACAAGAAACCCTACTGTGATATCACATGATACATATACTAGTTCTTTTTGGACAGATGAGAAGAAATGCTTCTCAAGCTGCAATTCTGACTCTACAATTGTAAACTCTATATATATATAATCTATTTTCTTCATTAAATCTTTAAGCCAAAGGAATGAACTGAAGTCCAAAATTTACTCGGCAAAATTGAAAGAACAATGTGACGTTATTGATAAGTAAAAGCTAAACTAAAAGGATTTGATCTTCACAAATCACCAAAAAAAAAAAAAAAATTGACTAAATAAATAAACAAAAGTAAAATAAAATAAAAGTAAAGTAAAGTAAAATAAAAGGATTTGAACAACTCCAGAAAAAAAATTAATCCTGGATTTGACAACTTAAATTGGAATCAATCAAAACATAGACTACAAATTGGATTACAATCAGAGGAACTTTCTACACGATTACCAACTTCAACTCAAGAAATTGAACAATCCTATGCTGAATACATATCATTTCAACAAATCAAAAGAACAATAAAAATCACATTTCTTCCAACTTCTCATACCTTTCGCCAAGATCAAACGCCTTCACAGCGTCCCTCATGTCAACAAAACAATCACAAGCCTCAAAAAAATTGACCAACTTCCACAACTCAATATCGCTAGGATCACCGGTGAAGGGCTTCACCGGAATGGCATTTTCCGGCTGAAATATGTAAGCATTAGGATTATCATCGACAATGACAACTTGCTTCAAGTTCCTCCCCATCTCGGATAAGTCCTTCACAAACTTGCCATCAATCTGCTTGCAAGAGTCACGATAAAGGCGGTGCGAAATCACCCCATTCCTGTCGAGCCTATTAAGAAGCAAAGAAGCATACTCTTTTAACCCGGCTGTGAACACGACCACCTCGTACTTCTTGCTTATTGCATCCAAAAAAGCATCAACGCCGGGCCGTTTCAACACATAAAAGTTCAAAACTTCTCCGTCAATCCTCGGCCTAACAATGAAATCAAATCTTTCGGGAGGAGGGTCAGGCTTGGAGTGAATCAAGGTCTCATCAAGATCAAGAAAAATTGTCTTCTTATCGGGGGAGATCAGAGGAGGCAACAGATGTTCATTGCCAAAGAAAAGTACTTGCGGAACAAGAAGTTGATCTTCGCCATTTGAATTTGAATCTTTATCTTGGGATCTCAGGATTTTGTAGCCTTTGGTCTTGCATCTTGACGGGGTGGTGATGCGTACCAATTTGGAGAAAATCCTGGCGAGGCGACGCTTGCATGTGTGCAAAGACTTGTTAATGGAGGAGATGATGGTGGCGGCGGAGGCGGTCTTCGCCGGAGACTTCTTGCGGTGGTGGTGGCGCCGTTGATGCTTGAAAGTCTTTGTTGGGGTTCTCTTGCCCATTTTGGCCACCATTTTTAGCTTGTGTGTTTTCTCGGATAATTTGAAAGAAAGAGAGGGTCCGAGATTTGGGGATTGAATTTAGGGGTGTGATTTTGTCTTTGTGGGAGACGCTGCCGTTGCCGTTGGGTGTTTTAAATTTCGCTTCGGTGTAACGGTAATGAAGTTAGGTTCGGTTCCGAAGCTACTTTTATTTTTATTTTTATTTATTTATTTTTTTGGCAAAATTGAAAAGTGAGGCCGCGAAATTGATAAGTGAGGCGGAGATTGGATTTGCTAATTTACAACTTATGTCGCGAGTATGTTACACTCACATCATCACCAAAATATTTTTCAAATAAGATTTTATTACTTATTTAAAGAGTTACATTAATATTTAAGGATTCAAAAGACACTCTAATTAAGATTCTTCAAATAAGAAATGATCATCTCTCTTTTCAAATTTGAAGAATTATTTTCTCCCTCTTTAATTTATATTTTATTACTTTTTGTTGAAGAAAAAGAGAAATGTGCTTTAATTATATTCACTTTTCCTTTTAAAAAATAGTTATTTAATTAAAATAATATTAACTCATTTATATTTGAAAAGTCTTTTGGAAAACAACATCTTTTTTCACTCATCTATTTGCCACATAGGTAAGCAAATGAATATTTTTCATGTTTATTGTCCTCCTATACCTCTAAAATCTCTAAATTTAAGATCAAGAAAATTACTATTTGTAGATCAATTTGCGCATACTCAAATCTATCATGGAGATGGCCATTTGAAAGTAGTAAGGGTGCATTGACATTCCTTCTCCTTGTACACAACAATAGGATTTTATTATTGGTTTATGTAATTGTGTTGATTACTTATAAATTAATCTAATGTCACAAAGGAATTTGCTTAGTTTAATTTTAAATCTGAGTTGAAGGGAGAAATACTCATTCATTGGCTGGATGATTTTTACTTTCCTTTCTTAATTTTAAGAGATGGGGTTCAATTTCTAGTAATAATAAATTAATATTAAAATATGAGTGTATTTTATTTGAAGTCGATTCCTTCAATTTTAGTGCCTATTTTTAGTTTGTTCTCCTCATCGTCTTATACTACTATATTTTTAATTGAAATATTAGTAGAACTGTCTGTAATATTTAAAAAAAAAAAAGAAATTGAGTTAGAGGAATAATTGAGGTTTATGTTTAATTTTTTTTTTCTTGAAAATGGAAAGCAAAGGCTTGGGCCTTTTTTGGGCTTTAGACATACTTCCGCTATTACTAAGTAGTAATTCGAACCGACAGTCTCAGGATTAAGCCCGTTATACAAACTTCACCCGCCAAAATCTTTTATTTTTGGGGTAAAAGCTTGGTGCGTCTACATTATTTAAAAAATAAGATTTGAATACACTGATGAGCTTTTGACGTCCGACCTTTAGGTTATGTTTGGGAGTCAGATTAAATATAAGGTTGGACTAATTTTTATGACAAAGTATTATTCTCATGTTTGATATATGCACTTGCATTTGACAAATGGACTAAATTTAAATTTTAATCCCAGTTTTCATGTGGATTTAGTTAGGATCAGACAATAAGAAGAAAAATACTTGTCCATTTACTATTCTTATTTATAACTTAAAAATTATTTATTTATTTTTGTTATTAATTAAGCAATTTTTTTATTTTTTTTATTCATGATTTACTTAAAAATTATTAATTAATTTATTATTTCAATAATTTTATTTATTTTCTTAATGAAATAATATATCTCATATGAAATCATCTATATTTTAAATCATATATATATATATTCTTATTAGCTTTATTTTTAATTAATTATAATATTTCTTATTAAATATCTATAAATAGTTGTATTTAAATTCAAATATTAACTTAAATACTATTTAACTTCATTTAAATTTAATGTAACATAGTCCAATCTAATACTATATAAATATAAGTTATCACTATGTATAATCCAATTAATATAATTCAATTTAATCCTTCGTGTCAAACGTAGCCTCACTGATTTATGGACTCCAACAAAAAATAGTCAAGTTATTTTACTGCTCGACTTATTCTTCTATTACACAGTGACAGGCCTTAATGATACTGTAAGCTAGTCGAGTCCCTAAATTCATGATATGCAACTTGGTGCCGCAAAATGAGGATGCAAAGATGTGGAATTTTGTGCACAACGGGAACGAAAGGTCAAAGTCTATGCCTGCCATTAATTTAAAACAGAGAATTTTGTTGAGTTTCCATGAAGTATGGGCGAGATTTGAGGAGTCAGCAAAACACTACTAATTTGATGTGAAATGTGAAACCAATGTGAAAGCGTAAAATTCCAAGAAGAAGATTGAAGATTTGAAGTGGCATCCAAAGACCCAAAAAAAAAAAGTCACAAAAAGTGAATAGGGGAAAAAGATGACCAATTGATCGACATCCATAGCTTTGAATATGTAATATCCTATAGACACCGACTGGGATTAAAGCAAAGATGGTGGGTGCATTAACAATATTAATGTAGATGACTACTTGAACGAATTACAAGGGTGGCATTTAATGGTGAGTTTGCACTTTGCGCGTTGAAATATTTATCTCATTGCTCGCTCCTCTGTTTGATCTTTACTGTTTGTAGCTTTCAATTACGCTTGTTGAATGAATCCAATGGAAACTTTTGAAGAGTAGTTGATGTTTGCATGCACTAGCTAGTAAGGATATTTTTTTCCCCCCCCCAAGTGCTTTCTTTTGACAATTTTACAGAGCAATACTTGCCCGTGGAAAATAGGAAAATAAGTATATGACCCATCTGTATGTGTGTGTAAAAGAACTACGGAAGCCGTGACAAAATGTGAGATCATCATGATCTAGATGATTGGACTTTGATATGTCAAACTTGTACAATTTTCTTCTTTCATAGGACCCATTAATTAAATTGTCCAAGAAAATAAATAAAGGAAAATGTACTTTGAAATATAACCTGTCCATTTCATCTTCATATTAATTCCGGTAGTTTTGGTATATTGCCGCCGTGAAATGGAATCAGTTGACAGAAGTTGCAAAAATTAATTAAGTAGAGTTTGTTTGAGGGGGAGCAGGGGAGTGAATTAATTAACGTGGGGTAAATCCATTTGTAAACAGGTGGTAGTATATTGTTTGACTGGTCTTTCAAGTGCTTGCCTCATGTTACAACTAATGGCGTGATTATATGGATTTTGTTCACCTATAAGTTGTATAAATAAAATCCAACCAATCGGGTATAGAAAATATGCATACTTATGTACAATTATGCCGGTAAGGTAAAGAAAACGAGGCTGTGGTTGGATAATTAATCTGTTGCTTTGTATGCAAGGAAGCAAAATAATTAGAGGAGAGATCTCTAGAGTCCATATAATTTAGAGCAGAGGATGCGGTATTTGTGTAATTTTGTTCAGAGATAATATTGCCATTGATGTCATTTGCTTGATCGGGAAAGCAAAATCCCTTAACCTTTTTATCTTATTCTTTTGGTAATATTGAGGGAAGCAGAATTCCCTCTTTGACCTTTTTTCTTTTTTTTTTTTAATTGAGAAGCTTTTTGACTTAAAACTTGTTTAAAATGTGGTATTACAGGAACTAAAGATTGATGGACTAATTGCCATTGATCTACCCTCAACATTTGAGCCGCCCCGTCGGGGCTAATTCATTCCCCTTTTCATATGTTTTGAAGAGTTGTAACTATTTATTCAAGAAGAAAACAAAAGATTGAAGGATTAATTAGTCAAATTGATAGAGATGTCAAAAAGGTGGATTATATGAATTTAAGCCTTAATTTGGTTTTGAATAAATGTCTGAACTTATTATTTTTCTTGTATTTTTGACAAATAAAAAAAATTATAAGATATTTGTTAAAACTTACCATCACTTTTTGTTTCTTTGTTAGACGTGGGTAAATCCCGAATCCATAATGCAGCCCTACTACTAATACTGCGACATCTATCAATTTGAATTTAAAAATGTTTCTTTATCAATTGGAAATTTCAGAGGATTTACAAATCAACATTATAGGGTTAAATAAGAGACGAATGGCATAATTGGTTTTCGATGATGGCGAGAGAACATTGAAAGAAAATAGGGTAAAAGAGAAAAAAAAAAAAAAAAGAGAAAGAAAGGGAGATAAAAAAAATTAAAACTATTAGTCGGTTTTGCAAGTGTAGAATTAGTTTCAACAGAAAATGAAAAAGAAGAAAACAACTTAGTTCTTTTCTAAAATATGGTATGTCCAGAATGAAAAATTACTTCCATAATAAACATATTGACATTTTTGCCAGGAAAAATGTTAAATAAGGTAAGCAGAAATTGCCAAGTAAGTATTTTTGAATATGGGTAAGGGAAGCAATATTAATTGTGGCTAAATCAAATAATGGATTTATTCAAAAAAGGGAAAAATAAGTACATTAGGTGTTATTAAAAAAGGAAGGCCTTGCTTCATGAGTTTCTGTATTTCCGGCGGGTGGTTGGAAGCAGCCTTCAATGCCTTTTCTTAACACTAACTATTAATTGTCGCATATTTCAACGATATCTCCAAAGCAGCAAACGGATAATGACATTGAAAAATAAAAATTAATATAAACAAGGAAAAAAAAAAAAAGATTGAAATTCTAATTCAATTTAAAGAAGAAGAAAAATAAAAAGGTGGCCATAAGCGTCTCACAATAAATACTTTGTGACGAAGTCCACCTATCCATTTTCTCAGGATTCTCTTTCGCTTGTCCATAAATTGCATGTGATTTCAGAAGGACACCAAATAAAACTCACTCCACCTCCCGGCCCCAAGTAAAGAGAAATCACTGTGCCTTTGTCTGTCCACTTTGCTCTCCGATCACTGTGCCTTGATCCTATATAGATAGATCATGGCCGATAATTCAGGGACAGGGAGCAATGGAGTTTGTGTAACATTCAAAGATTGTGAAGATGCCATTCAGAATTGCCCTTCCTCTGCTCCTCCTCCTCCTCCTCCTTCATGCGACACAAAGGACTCCGTATATTTTTCAGTACCCTTCATGCAAAAGGTGACTAAATGTAAATTATTTTTCCTTATTAATTTTCTTTCATTCATTCATACATTTTGTTCCGTTGTCGATGGATTGATGGGATTGATGAGCATATATATGTATGTGCAGTTGATGGCGGAGATTTTGGGGACATATTTTATGATATTCGCGGGATGTGCATCGGTGGTGGTGAATCTGAACAATGAAAAGATAGTGTCGCTTCCAGGAATATCAATTGTGTGGGGACTTGTTGTGATGGTGCTTGTTTACTCCCTCGGTCACATCTCCGGCGCCCATTTCAATCCTTCTGTCACCATTGCTCATGCCACCTGCAAACGTTTTCCCTGGAAACAGGTTCATCTTCTTTTCTTTTCTTTATCTTTTCTTTACAAATTCTTATTGTCACGGTCAAATTAAGTTCTCTTAGGGATTCAACTATTTCTTCTTCTTCTTATTATTTTTCACCAAATTTGGTAAACTACTCAAACCAACTTATAGTTAGGTTAGTCTTTTCTTTGTCACACTGTCGTTAATGATTATGTGGATTTGATTAGAGAAGTCATACAACACTTGAAATCTCTCAAACGGCTCGTCCTGACACTGAATCCTATCTCGTATAATTAATGAATGTTGCAGGTTCCGCCTTATATACTATGCCAAGTTCTGGGATCAACGTTGGCTGCGGGAACACTTCGGTTACTGTTTCAAGAAAAACAGGATCAGTTCGCAGGAACACTTCCAGCTGGCTCCAATATTCAGGCGTTTGTGATGGAGTTCATTATCACCTTCTACCTCATGTTTGTCATATCCGGTGTCGCCACCGATAACAGAGCTGTCGGTTCATCTTTCTTTACCTATTAAGAATAATCATTGCTTCTAATTTTGTCATTATATTTGATTTAAGTATATGTTTAGTCAATTTGGGTTGGCAGATTATATTGCTTAACAAGTTTTGGCATTTCATGATCACCCTGTCTAATATTTGCCAAAGAGTGCTTCTTCTGCTGTGTCAACTCACAATATATCTTAAACCATTAGTTTAATTTTGACGATGACTTAAGCTTACCTGTATTGAGTATTGACAAAGATAAATATATAGACATTTAATTTTATATACATATGCATTATTTTGATAAATAATTTGTTGGGTTGCTTATGCAGATAGGCGAGCTTGCAGGTCTCGCTGTTGGTTCCACAGTGCTGCTTAATGTCATGTTTGCCGGGTATATGTATATGTTAACTCGATCATTTCTAATTGATACCTGTACATGTGTGCACGGGAATGATGCTTATACTGTGATGTGGAATGCAGGCCAATAACAGGAGCATCAATGAACCCAGCAAGAAGCTTGGGGCCAGCAATTGTATCAAGTCAGTACAAGGGTTTGTGGATATACATTGTGGCGCCACCTCTAGGGGCAACTGCAGGGGCTTGGGTTTACAACATGGTGAGATATACTGACAAGCCTTTGCGAGAGATTACAAAGAGTGCCTCTTTCTTAAAGGGAGCTGGACGTTCTTAATCTCAGATGATTGGATTTGTTCCAATAGTTAATAATTGATGGCTTCTGATTTGAGATAAGATGCTAATTCTGTGATTTGTGTAAACTAGAAGAGCCAAGAGGAGGACGCTGTTTTTTTCTTCTTGTTTTGCTTTTGTACTTCAATGCAAATCTTAATTATGTGTGAATGGCATGTACTGGACTTCAAAATGAAATGAACTACAATATATTAAAATTGTAGCGTCTTTGCTCGTTTCATCTTTCATTACGTGTCTTCAGAAATTTCTACAGATAAGATCAATTCTGCAGTCTGATTTTTTTTATTCTAGAAACTTGTCCAACGAAAATTTTCTGATTATGCGCATTCCATTCTGGCTTGTATTGCAATAATACGTGTTCATTATCCAAAACCTGAATCTGGTACACATAATCTACGTGAATGGCGTGCTAGTAGTAAATGACTTTTAAAAGAGAAACATGAATTGAAATTTGCTAACCACACAACACAACACGGGCAAAGTGAATTGGGGTATTCAACCGTCCTTAGTATTCTCACAATTTGGATAAAATAAGAGACGATGTGTCCTGGTCTGAGATGATCATTGAACAGAACGTGTTGCCGCCGCCCTCGAATGGATAAGCAACAGATTTAAGATTATTTCCTTAACCAAATTGTTGTTCCAGAGGTCACATGATTCAAGCTCCATACACGTAAAACAGAACACGTTAAAATATAAGTATGCAAAACGCAAGATTTTGCGAGACCAAGTGGCCTTTAAGAATTACAGATGCACTTGCATCACAACTTTTTCAATTTCCATCTAAAAGAATCATACAAACCATGTGAACCATTTTGGCGTCATGAGAAGAACATTGAATTATAGAAATTTACAATGTAAAATTAGTATTACAACTAATATGCAAGAGCATAATCTGCTCTCTAAGTTCACATATTTTAAAATTCTGTTTTCGACAGGTAAACCATTTACTGCTAAACAACTACACTCAGTTAAAAAACACATGCATTGCGGCCAAAGTAGAGTTGCAAAAAGTTTTTTGAACAATCAAAGTAAGAAATTACTTGAATATGAATGAATTTGTTAGAAAATGTGAGTGCTGATGTACAGAGGTTAATCTTCACCTAACATCATTTCCTCAAGTTTGCTGAGGTCGTGGCCTCGATTCTGTTTGTGATGGGAGACTACCTGGAGTAGTGCTACTGCTAGCAGGATCCTCCCTACGCCTCGGTCTTGGAAGTATAAGAGGTCTACAGCATATAAGTGCAAAGAACAACTGCGTCATAAACAATGTCATGGTAATCCACACAAAAATAGTTCTCTTCCAGTACCATATGATCCTTTTGAATAGTGGAAGCTCTGATTCAAGGATAAGGGGTGTATCGTATAATTCAGGGATACCAGCACCAGGCTGGAATTCTGCTCTTTGTTCAATCATCACCTTCAAGCAGGAGGTAGGAACATCCCGTTCTACAAAACCTCTAAACTTCACATTCAGAGTTTGAGTTTCCGATACATATCCAACAACAATAGGAGCAACTTTGAAGAAAGTCAAAAGATGACGGACAGGTTCACTTTTAAACTTTAACATGGTACGATGGCTTGAACTTGAGAGGGTTTCACCATTACCAGAAAGGAACTCTACTCTGACCTTCAAAACAAAAACAAAACAAGTCAGACAAACATTCATCCTATATTGATATTGAAAAACCAACATGATAAATACACAGGCAGATTAAAAAAAAGAAATAAAAAAAGGAATAGAGAACCAAGAATTCAAATGCAATAATTACACTCACTATCTTCAGTAATAAAAAAAGGGAAAAGAATAAGGCTGCTTTGAGATAACACGTCATAAGTTAAAGTGATGCTCTTCAAAAGAGAACTGCTTATAATAGTAGAATCTCTCAATTTTCAACATCACAAGGAGGGGGGGGGGGGGGGAAGACACTTTCTTTTTCAACAGCAGCAAGTGGTCTAAGTACTAAGTTGACATAATATACCATCAAGTGCATAATGTTAGGTTAATATGGTATTTCATTCCTAACTTTTTATGATGTTACCACAAAGAAAAGTTCCCCACAAAGGTTCTTGGTAATCTTAGGAAAGACAAAAATTGCTTGTCATTGGGTGAACTGCAACTTCAATGACAAGAAGGGAGGAAGGAGGTGCGGTTTTACCTCAAAAACTGGGAAATAACTCTTTCCATACTGAAAAACTATATCACCTTACTAAAGGTCTAAATGAGGCCCTTTCATTCTCTAAATAAAAATCATGTCTAATACTTTCCACACGGTATGATTAACCAACTTGCACGAAGAAACTGCTACTTCAAATACATTTATGGAATCCAGCAGAACATACAAGCTATCAGTTTCCTTGTGCACAACACATCTTAAGTAACAATGTGGTAATTGGAAATAGCAATAATCCTTCCAAAGGAATTGAGCTTCTAAATTGCACTAACAATGCAAAAAACAATAAGAATCACCTAAAATTTTATCTTGGCTGTTATAAAATTAATCCATTCAACTTCCTAATTATTTTTATGCAAAGATAAGATGTTTCAAGCATAGAATGCTGTAGCTTGAATTTGAAACAGAGAAATCAGAAAGATTTACCATAAACTCAATAACAACTTGAACAAAATGAACTTTGAAAAAGAACAGATGTAAACTCGAAAGTAAATGAATCAAATAAATACCTGAAAAATCCCAAGTCTTCGGTTGTAGTCCGACTCTGGCAATGTTAACTTCACAGTAACCTGTAGTTTATGACCAATTGGTATAACCCGCGGGCCTAAACCCCAAGGAAGTTCTTTCTTCTCTTTACAATTGACACCAGAGAAAGCGCAATCACATGACATTATAGGCACAAAGGCAACCGGTCTATTCTTTGTGTAATCAAAATTCAATGTTTCCCTTATTTGAATTGGTTTCTCAACCAAGAACCTCATCAAAATCCCACTTGTAAGAATTGAAAAAAGCAATAACCCACACAATATGGAACACACAAAAATCGCCCAAAACAAGCCCCAACCAAAACGCGAAACGAACTTCCATATTGATTCGTGCCCTTTAAACCAATCATGAATCAGAGGACTAACAAACCCCCAAATTAAATTCCAGAAATTATACAATTTTTGTAATAAATAATCCTTTCCACGATTCACAGTACCAAACGGGTTCGTAATTAACATAAAAGAGTAATAAATAACGTTAAAAGGAAGCAAGATGAAGCCAATTAGCAAATTAACTTGAAAACCAATTGCTTTAATCACCAATCCAACAGTCCAATCAAGCAAACTCGACGGTTGTGGCGACTCAGCCTCGGAAACAAGCGAGTCAACAACTCGTTCTTCATTCTCAGTAGTCACCGTCGACTCCTCCTCCTTCTCTTCGCTAACACCACTTCCGAGATGGACTGAGACATCTCGGTCCTTCATGATGGGCTCAGATTTTATCAAATTAGTTTCTTTTTCTCTCTGATTTCGAGAAAGTTTGTACCTTTTCTCTCCGGAGTTATTAATATCAGTTCGGCGGTTGGGGATAGAACGGCGTCGTAGAGTGGAGGTGGTCTCTTTGTATTCTGACGTGGATTGATCTGATTGGTCGGTGGAAATGCAGTCGTAAGAGGGAAAATCGTCGAGCGTATCAAAGAATTCGTCGTCGTCATCGTTGGTTTGATTCCGTTCGTCCATTCAGCAACCAGAGATTAGGGTTTCAGTTTCCGGTTATCGCTTATCAGCATCGAATTTACTTGCCATTCACCATGTTTGCACCTTCCACGTCATCCCCCTTTTTTTGGGGGGGTTCGGTTAATAACATTTGTATCCCTAATTTTAACCATTTCTCAATAATACAATTTTTTTCTTATTCGCTCAAAATGTCATATATTCTTTCTTGCACATTAAACTTTTTCTTTTCTTTTATTTTCTTTTTTTAAATAGCCTTCGCAATATTAAACTTTTATCATTAGTAATTGTTTGTAACTTAGGGGTCGTTTTTTTTATTTAATTAACTTAATTCAATCAGTTAAAGTATTAAAATTCTATTTGGTATAACTCTTCAAATAAAGATTATTTAAATAGAGTTTTCATAATTAAAGTTTTTACTAAAAAAATTTTAGTTATTTGGTTGTCAATGAAAATTTTTATTAAAAATCATAAAATTATCTTAATAGGCAAGTTATCTAAAGTAACATTAGAAAAAAAAATGAAATAAGATTATGGAATAAATAACTGATATTTTAAACATTTTAACATTTTAAAAAAGCTTTTCAACATTTACTCCTCAAAGTTTAAAATTTGAACTTTTACTAGTAGAAGCAGAATAAGTAATTTAATCTTCAAAACCTCTACTAAAAAACAATCAAACGATAATAAAAAAAATTTGAAAACAACTTATAGATTAAATAAATACTTATAGCCATTAGATAAGCCATACCAAATATGCACCAAGTCTATTTGGTTTTTTCAACTTAATAAAAAATTTTAGTCATTAAGTTATTAAGCTAATTTTTTTAACTTTTGGTTTAATCTAAAAAGTTTGAATAATGTTATTAAAAAATAGGGTAATTATCCACCAAACACTTTTTTTTTCTAGATTTTTCAAAAATACACAAATCTTTTTTTTTTTGGGCAGCGCTCCACCTGAAGTTATCATTTTTTGCACTAGTCCACTCTCGTTATAACATTGTTAGAACTTTACTGATATCATAAAGGTAAATTTATCATTTCACAATGACATTATTTGAAAACAGAAGTGGACAGGTGCAAAACAATATAACTTTAAGTGGATTTCAGCAAAAAAAAATTAAGAATTGTGTAATTTTCAAAAAACTGTGAAAAAAAGTGGTCGGTGGTAATTGTTCTTTTACATCTGGGGGTAAAAAAGTCATTTAAATAATATTTTGTTAGTTCTCTTAACATTTTGAAGACAGAAGTGGACATGTGTAAAATAATATAATTTCGAGTGGAGTTCATAAAAAAAATTAAGAATTGTATATTTTTGAAAAAAGTGCGAAAAAATAAGTAGTTGGTGGATAATTGCCCTAAAAGATATTCTTTAAAATATCACTATCTAATTAATTAATTTTCATCCTTACCTAAATAAAATTTAATAATTAGAATTATTACACAATCTCCATAACTTGTGATAATATAATGGTTGATCATTGTTATTTTTATCTTTTTATTTTCTTCAAATTAGCATTATTTTTTTACAAATTTTTATGAATATTTTTCATATAAAAACATCATAAACTATAATGATTAACATTCACTAATTTAGAATATTAATTTGCAAGCGCACAAAATGTAAAAATACTTGTTTTTAGATTTTTTAAAGTAAAAAAAATGACTTAATATTTATTTTTAGTGATTTAGAGAAAAAAAAATAACTATATCATTTAGCTCTATTAACATTCAGACTAAAGTGTAAGAGTTTGGATCATTAGGCATGTAAGACAATAAGAAATCCTATAATGTGTGTATATATATATATAGTCATTCTTTAGTGAGAACATTCATATTTTGTTAAAATGAGAATGTCACTAACAAAAAAAAAAAACACAGATTCCAATATAATAACAGATAAAAAATACTGATTTTAATATATTAAAAATTATATTTTTTGTATTCTAATGATATACTCCGCTTAATAGAGTGAGAATGTCTTCATTAGAAATTTCTTAAATCTCACGGTGGGGACATAGTTTTTCCATTTGTATTAAAAAGGTCACAAACCCTTTTTCTTAAATCTCACTGTAATATATCCGAAATTGTAATCATTCAAACGAAAAAGGGGTTTGTGACCTTTTTAATACAAGTGGGAAAACAATGTCCTTACCGTCAGATTTAAGAAACAATAGCAAACAAGATACGGGCTTATTATTATTTTCTGGTTCCGCTAAACTTCCAAGACACGTGCCTCTCGGACCCGGCGGGAAACGCCATCGCCCATCGCATATATATACATTTGTTTTGTAAATTTTTCTCTTTCATCATTGAAGCCAAATGGAAATGGTAACATAAATATTTTATTTCTTCAGTGGGAAAAAGAAAGAAGAGAGAGTTCTTTGCATGAGCATAATAATCTCGAAGTCCGCTGAGAAATGTACTGTAAAAATAAAAAGTCTACTAAGAAAAGTAAAGCCAAAAATTTATCTTCAATCTTGAGAAAATTTTTGAAACAACCAATAGTCGATGCGTGTATTTTGTGAAAGATAGCCAATGGGAACGGGGAGGTAACGTAATCAAAGTGAGACATGCATCTCCAAGTTAATATATATATATATTTTTAACCACCAAGCCAACATGGATTTCTCTTTTTTTGTTTTAAAAGGTCCAATTAACTAACTAATCAAATTCAGATTGTATATGGACATCTGTGACTAACTAGTTAATTAATATACATAATATATATATATATATATATAGACACACACACGCACACATATATATCTCTCTCTCTGTAATCTCTTCTATGGATCCTAATGCTGCTATTATATACACACTCACACACACACACACACTATATATATATATGTATGTATGTATGTATGTATGTATAATAAAGGAAAAATAATTAATTTCCTAAGACATGCATTATTGCACTAAAATAATAGTGATTGATGTGAAAAATATCAGAAAGCCGTGGCCACGTTGCCTAATTTCGATGGTCAAAATTAAGTTATTTAAAGCAGAATCCTACAATATGAACATGCAAAAAACCAATGACAATTCAAAATCGGGGATTAATTAATCAGATAAACTGCGGATGAGGTTTAAGTCACTGGCAGCCAGGCAGGCGGCAAGTGGACCATGTGCAGAACCAACTTTTGATTAAAATAATGCATTTGGATACTATGCAGAATTAGGGGGACAATGGGGCAGATATGGGTTGGATCTACTCTGCTCTATATTTAAATTTATAATAAAAATCAAGATTTGTATTTGCTCCAGATTCGTCATGAATCCATATTTTTCGTTTCATATTCAGATCCAAAAAAGAAATAAATATCTATATTTACTTCAAATCCGAAAAAAAATTAAAATTCATATCTGCTCTAAATCTGTCATGAATTCTAAAATTCAGTAATAAAAAAAAAATAATTTTTTAGATTGAAAATTGAAGGCTATAATGTATTGATAACAAATAAATTATATAATTTTTCTCAAAAATATAATAAATATTGTAGCTTATACTTTTACACCAAAACAACAAATAAGAAAGATAATAAATATCATTCAGAAGTAATTGCAGGAGTAAGATCAATATAATATTCTATTGTCTCCTTCATCATTCTAATATCCACGATACACCTACCATCATTCCTACAACATTAGATAATGACATATAAATTAAATATGATTTATATTCAGTCCTTTATTATTTTTATTATGAACATATTTGACTAAATATATGAATAATTATATTCCTTAAAAATTATTTGGCCAATATAATAAAATAAATTGTCAGGTTATATTACTTGGCTTGCAATTTGAATATTGCATGTACATGCTTTGAGGCTGGCTGACCTTTAAATTTACAAAACTAATCTCTAAGTTTTAAGAATTTAAATGCATGATAAATACTACTAATATGCTATGAATAAAATTTATTATCATTATAATTCCACAATTGTTAAGAAAATTTTAAAATAAAATAAAATTAAAAGATGAGTAAATATAGATATGGATTTAGATATTAAGATAGATCTAGATCTGCTCCAGATCCGTCTTAGATCCGCACATCAATATCTAAATCCGATCCAAATCTATTTTAAACCGATTCAAATCCGATCCGATTAAATTTAAATCACGTGAATCTTGGATGATATCCAATCCATTGCCATCTATGCAGAATATGATAAGAACAATCTAACTTTAATTTGACTGGTACTGCATTCTATAATCGCCCCATGACGAAAGACAAAATCATATTAGAAGGATAGACTGAATTTTCTTAATCGAGCTATTTGCTTGGAATATTCATCATTCCTGCAGCTCAGCGGATGCAAAAGAAGAGCAAGATTATTAAAATAACGTAATAATAACAGCTCATCCGAAGATCCATACGGTACAGCAAGGAAACTGGAGAGAGTTGAAAGATATAGCCCGAAGCTCATACCTCACACACAGCTAGCTTTTCTGGGTTTTCAAAGATGTTCTTCTTGAAGCTTGATCTTCTACTTGTTTCACTTCTGTCTTTAAGCAGCTTATGGACACAAGTACTTGTTTCTGCTATGCTGCCTCAAGCTGAAGGTGGGAATGATAACTTTCATTTTATTTTCAATATTCCCTTCTTCATGATATGCTGTGACCAGTTGTAGCTTATGTTTCCGTCCTTTTTTTTTTTTTTTTCTTTCTCCCGGTATTAGTAGTATAATACTCTCAGAAATAAAGTAATAAAACATTGTTAAGAGCCTAACATGATTATTGAATTGAGGGTCAACGATCTTCAAATGATCAGATTAGTTGCATTCGTAATATTATTAAAAAAAATAAAAAAATAAAAAAAGAACTTCAAATTTGGTGACCGGTCAAACTCAAAACTGTTACTTTCAGAAGTTCTGATGTTGAACTGAGAGATGCTTCTGTGTGTATGTAGTTGATGCGCTCAATCAAATTGCCAAAACAATGGGAGCTAGAGACTGGACGTTTGATGCTAATGCTTGTGACCTGAATGAGACACCGATAGTGCTGGAAGAAGATCCCACCAGGATCATCACTTGCAACCTTGGAATCGATAATACAAGCCACATTACTGAAATGTAGGTTCTTTTTCCGTTATTTTATAAAATTTTAAGTGGCATATTTTTATTTTTCTGTTTTGCGTGTAGGTTGATTTTGGGTATGTTTTGTTTTCCATTTTCAGACAATTCAAACGTTGCAACCTTTCTGGAACACTTCCACCGGAATTGGTTCAGCTTCCTTCCATCCAGAAAGTGTGAGTTGAACAGTCTCCAATTTAATGCATTGGGAGATTAAACTTATAAATAAATTAATCGTTTTTGTTAATTTGCAGTGATTTTGCCTACAACTATCTAAATGGTTCCATACCAGTCGAATGGGCTTTGTTGCAGTTGAAGTTCATGTAAGCTATATCTAATTCTCTCTAATCAGGTTAAGCATTTAGCATTCTACTAGTTTCGTACAGTTAATTGATCGTCAATAATCTTAATGCAGCTCTGTTTTTGGAAACCGGTTATCAGGCAATATTCCAAGCCATTTGACGAACATTACCAGTCTCACGTACTTGTAAGCTCTCAATTCTTGGTTTATGCAAACATATTTAGGCCACTGATGTAAATGATAACAAATTTATTCCATTTGTAATCTGAATGGGTCTATTTTACCAGGGACATTGAAGCAAACCAATTCTCAGGAACCGTACCTGAGGAGTTCAGGAAATTAGTGAACTTGGGAACTCTGTAAGGCATTTTCAAGCTTTTTTGTGGCTGATATTTGTTCATGATCAATGTAATCATTTGGACGATAAATTGTCATGGGTTACAGGAGACTATCGTCCAATCAGTTGAGTGGAAGTTTGCCCACGGGACTAGCTGAGCTAAAAAATTTAACGGACTTGTAAGCTTTCTTGATTAGTGTCAGATCATGCTCAAAATTCATCAGAGGTATATCATTCTTATTGCACATTGCAGTAGGATCAGTGACAACAACTTCAATTGGAGTATACCAGAATTTATACAAAACTGGAAGCAACTTGAGAGACTGTACGGTGATCTACATTACAAAGATTTCTCATCTTACATTCTGGTTCTTGATTGTTCTTGATTTGTTAATTTGAGTTGATGCAGAGAAATGCAAGGTAGTGGATTCGATGGACCCATTCCGTCATCCATCTCTGTCTTGGAAAATCTGAAACAATTGTGAGTAAATATTTCTCTTACAAGAATCGGAATGATTCAATACATCAACTTATGCATTTGATTCAATGTAATTAATGTTACTAAAAGGATCTGTTAATCATGGCTCTCAAACAGGAAGATTAGTGACATTGCTGGAACAAATCATCCTTTTCCAGATCTTAGAAACATGACAGGCATTACTATGATGTATGCTGCTTGCCTATTTTCTATCATGTTGAAGGAGTAGAATTCTTTGCCTTATAATTACCTTACAGGGTTAACGTTGGATTTTCAGAAATTTGAGAAACTGTAGTATTTCCGGGGAGCTTCCTGAATATATCTGGGGAATGAATAAACTGCAAATTTTGTAAGTACGCTACACACTTTGTTTTTTAATGCAGAAATTAAATACTTGAAAAATGAAAGCAAAATTCCAGGTTGGCATTAATGCAATGTAACAACTAAGTAGTAATGTAGTATTTTTCTATACTTTGCAGCTGCAATAACAGCAATAGAGTTGAAGTATCAGCACTTACAGGCCACTTAATGTATTTATGTGGATAATCGTTATCTTTTGAATTTGTTTTGGATAGGGATCTCAGTTTTAACAGGCTAATCGGGGAAATTCCCAATGTTGCAACTCCTTCGACTTTGAAGTTCATGTAAGTTAACCAACTGTCTGGATTTACAATGTTAATTATGAGATGTCCAACTTATTAACCACTTGATATGGCCTTGGTCAGCTTTCTTACCGGCAACTTTCTCAGCGGGAACATACCAGCATCGATCTTGAGGAAAGGAACTAATGTGTGTGTATCTTATCACCTGGATGCCTTGGTTCTTCGTATTTGAGTAATTTATGTTCATATATCTTTGTAATCCGTTGATTTACAATATAGTAAATGGTGATGCATAGTCATATATAGCTTCTTATCCTGTTTCTAAAGAGACGACATTAAACATCAATTTTGAAAAGCACCATATGTGAAATTTCCTTCGGTGCTTCTTTCTTGCATGCAGGGATCTGTCATACAATAATTTGACTTATCAAAGCCCTGAGCAGCCTGCTTGTCTGGAGAGACAGTCAGTATATTTTCCCTCTCTTTGTGAATAAATAATCTTCTATGCTTATAATATCATTTGGTATATCTGCGTGCTGATATTTGCTTCGTCTTCTGTTATTTCGTTAGGAATTTAAATCTGAACCTGTTCCGAAGTTCTTCTGTGGACAGCAATTTGTATGTCACTTTTCATGCTTTGTTATTATTGTAGCTTATGTGACAGATTTAACAACCAATGAATCAAGAATTTTGCATATATACAGTCATTTTATCATCCAATAAATATAAAAGCAACATATATTTTTATATTAGACAATGCAATGTCTATTGCATGCTAATATTCTTTTTTCCCTTGGCTAAAACCAGAAGTGGAGTTCTTCCATGCAGGAATAATTTCAAATGCGATCGATGTAAGTATACTCTAATATCTATAAGCCGCCATGAAATCTACATCTCAAGTATGTTGACTTTTAGAATCACAATTGGTAGCCTAGCTATTAATTATATCATATTCAAATCAACTTCAATTCCTCCATTTATTTTTTCAATTGTCAATTCATTTCTGGTTTCTTGAAAGCTCATTGCTCAAATTGTCTTTGAAATTCTTTTGTCTCGGCAGATTGGCACTCTCTGCATATTAATTGTGGTGGAAATGAAGCAAAAATAAATGGCAGCACATTTGAAGGAGATGGACAAATTGGTGGTGGTGCTGCAACGTTCCATTTACAAGATGATACTAACTGGGGTTTTAGTAGCACTGGAGACTTCTCTGATGATAATGATGACCAAAACACCCGTTACACTGCAACTTCTGACTCATCAGGCCTTTCTGAACTATACATTAATGCACGCATTGCTCCTCTTTCACTTACGTATTTTGGATATTGTTTAGACAATGGGAATTATACATTGAGTCTACACTTTGCGGAGATCCAGTTCAGTAATGGAATTACATTTCACAGCCTGGGAAGGCGTTTGTTTGATATTTATATTCAGGTAATTAATTAAAATTAGGAAATAGATTTTCATTGGACGCATTTCTCTCCGTGAGTTCTTGGGAGACAGACATGCTATTGAGTAATATGATGGATGATTCTCAAAATGTTTCTCTGGATTTTCTTGTTTCAGGACAATTTAGTTGAGAGGAATTTCAATATAAAAGCTGAGGCTTCTGGGGTTCTTAAGCCAGTTGCAAGATCCTATAATGTCACTGTTACAAATCACATTATAGAGATCCGTTTCCATTGGGCTGGCAAAGGGACTACCGCACTTCCTAAAAGGGGAATCTATGGCCCCCTAGTATCAGCTATTTCATTGAATGACCCCAGTGAGTACTTTTCATCTCTTATTCTGTTTCTAAAATGCTTTTAAAATCGACTAACATTATAATACGTTCCGAAGTCCTGATTTTTAGTAATACAAGTTCAAATGTTTTTGTTTGAAGTTTAACTCTTTACGGCCATTGCCATTGTACATTAGAAAACAACCAAAATTCAGATATCTAGTTTGTTTCCAGCCATTTTCTTATGTATCCATTTACGTAACAGGAAAAAGAAAATCCCCATTAGTTATTTAGCCTATTCAATGTAGTTCTGAATTTTTTTCATAGCCACACATTTCTGTAAGGCATTTGTTCCATGTTTTCACATGCTTCTGATAATCAAAACTGCTTCATGGATTCTCATCGGCAGAGTTCAAACCTGAGAAGAAGAAGGTAGTACCGATTGTTGTTGGAGTAGTTGCAGGATTATCTCTCATAATCTTGGTGGTCAGTATCCTCGGTTGGAGATACTATTTGAGAATCAAGAGGCGCAAAGAGACAGGTGTGCGCTTCTTTTAGATAAAAATTTAAAAATGCTTCAATTTGCTACTCAACATTTATTCACATTCATTTTCTTTTTCATTAGAATAATCAAAATAGTAGTTTTATAACAGCATTAATTTTAGTTCTTGACAGCATTTATGTAAGCATTTGAAGACATTTGGGTTCAAACTACATGCTGATGCTAATTTTGTTTAATGAACCCGGAAACTCATCTAAAGGCTAAAGCTACTTGTCTCATCTAAAGGCTAAAGCACACTTGTCTCTCTTTATTTGGACAGGTTTTATGAAAGAGTCGGATCTCCAAACAATTTCTTTTACCTTAAAGCAAATTAAAGCTGCAACTAACAATTTTGATTCTGCAAAGAAGATTGGAGAAGGTGGATTTGGACCTGTGTACAAGGTATATTGGCCAACCTTTTGCACCTAATCATCCTCTTAACACAAAATTTCCTTCAATGGTTACTTAAAATTTGTACATTTCTTTTTTCATAACTGGGATGCAGGGTCAACTAGCAGATGGTACTATAATTGCTGTGAAGCAGCTCTCTTCAAAATCAAGGCAGGGGAATCGTGAATTCTTAAATGAGATAGCCATGATTTCGTGCTTGCAACACCCAAATCTTGTTAAAATTCATGGCTGTTGTGTTGAAGGGGATCAACTCTTGCTAGTATACGAATACATGGAAAACAACAGCCTTGCCCGTGCTTTGTTTGGTAAGTTTAGTCTAGTAAAACAAGAAGCAAATGTTACATACAGGTATACTATGTTTCATTTTCTGTAGGGATGTTTCTGATTGGATTCGGAATGGTTATTGTATTTTTAAGGTCGTGAAAACTGTGAACTGGAATTGGACTGGCCGACCAGGCAGAAGATCTGTCTTGGCATAGCCAGGGGGTTAGCTTTTCTTCATGAAGAATCAAGATTCAAAATTGTTCACAGAGACATCAAAGCTACAAATGTTCTGCTAGATAGGGATTTAAACCCCAAAATATCAGATTTTGGACTAGCTAAGCTTGATGAGGAGGATAAAACCCACATCAGCACTCGCATTGCTGGAACCATGTAAGCCTCATTTCATGTCTCTCATTTAAAACTGATAATTTTGTTATTGTTTCAGTGTAATACAAAATTGATAATTTTGACTTCAGAGGATACATGGCACCAGAATATGCACTCTGGGGCTATTTGACCTACAAAGCAGATGTTTACAGTTTTGGGATCGTGGCCTTGGAAATTGTTAGTGGGAAAAATAATATGAGTTATGCTTCAGCTCTGGAGTTCGACTGCACTTGTCTTCTCGATTGGGTCAGCAACTAACTCATATAATTCACCTTCTGCATTTTCATTTCTGTGGTTGTTGTGTCTTCTCTAATGCTATGTTTTGGTTTGGGTAGGCCTGTCATCTTCAGCTAGATGGAAAGTTAGTGGAGCTAGTGGATGAAAGGCTAGGATCAAAATACAACAAGGAAGAAGTAGAAAGGATGATCAAAGTATCTCTTTTGTGCACAAATGCTTCGCCATCACTAAGGCCAACAATGTCGGAAGTGGTAAACATGCTGGAAGGAAAAACTGCCATACCAGATATGATACCAGAAGCTGGAAGTTATAGTCAAGATTTGAGGTTCAAAGCCTTGAGAGACCAAAAGGGGCTGAGGCGTAGTCAGAATTCGACAGCAACTCAGTCCCAGCATTCAATATCAGCTGAGTTCTATCAGGCCTCTTCCTCTACTTCTGCTGCCCAAGATCTCTACGAAATTAATGAGGAGTCATATAAGAAGTATAAAGTCATTAGAGACGGTTATAAGCTGATCCACGGAATGAATTCAGAGGTACAGCTTTCGACGACTATGCCCTCATGAACCGCCTATGATCTTTACAACCATAATTCATCGAGTTCCTAGAAACATACGTCATTTTTGGTGTTGTCAATTCCGCAGTTCCTTTTTCATTTTTTGAAAATATGTGTGTATATACACATGTATATTATTGTGCATTTTGTTACATTGGTGACTGTAAGATTACAAACTAACTATACATTTGGAGTCCACAAAACAAGTGTGAAAAGAACAAATTTGATGATTGCTGGCTTCCTCAATAATTTTAGAGGCGCACGCAACCATTTCCAATCTGATTGGCCCTAGCTGACTGCCATGTCTAGCCGCTCGCATCCGTCCTGCTTTGGAAAAACAGCGGCGATGAATGTATAAAAATTAGTTAAAAAATAGCACATCACTATTAAAAGATAAAAGGCATTCACTGCAAAATAAAAAAAAATTCTGTTACAAGATATGTTTAATCTTCACTTTTCAACATTTTGACTAAAGAAAAATTGGATGTGCGTGCATACAGCATATTTTATTTATGGAGCTGCAATGTATTTTAACCTTTTCTACTGTGTAAAACAAAAAGTAAGGATAAAGTAAAATAGAACAATTGGATGACGTTGGCCGCTAGAGGCAAAAAGAGAGCTGCTCTGCTGAAGGCATATTTTGTGTACAAACTTGAATACAGATTCCTATTTTGGGTTTTGCGAAAATGTTCTTCTTCTTCAAACGTTTTCTACTTCTTGTGCTGGTTATGAGTTGCTTTTGGGCTCAAATTTTTGCTGCTGTTAAACTGCCTCGAGATGAAGGTAACCTCAATTTTTTGCGATTTTAGTACAGATTTTCATTTTTAACAAGTAGGATCTACTTCGATTAGTAGGTTTTGATTGTGTTGGCAGTTGGTTTGATCCTATCTCTGAATAATTACTTTATCAAGATAGTAAAAACCCAGAATCTCAAATATTCTTTTAAAAGCATTATTAACAGTTTTTTTTTAACTTTTAAATTTTCTGATGATGATGATGAAATGCAGTTGATGTTCTCAATCAGATAGCTCAAACAATGGGAGCCACTAACTGGACTTTTGGTTCTGATGCTTGTGAAGATCACATCACTATAAAGCAGATTTTATTAACAGATCCTTTGAGAAACATCACTTGCAACTGCCAATTTCAGAATGAAACCTGCCACATTATTGCCATGTAAGTTAGTTGCCTTGATTCTCTCGTGAACATGTTCTTCCTTGAAAGTTAATTCCAGAATTTATTCTAAAGATATCTTCTGCAAATCACAAGTTTTTGTAGCATTCTTTCAAAGAGGAATCTTGGTCACGCTGTGTCAATTTTTAATATAGTAAAAAAAAGTCTGAACATTGCTATTGCCCATTAATGGAGTGTGAAAAGTGCTTTTTTTGCGAAAAGGAAATTTCTTTTCCCATAAAATAATCTGGGTTTGCTTTACTTTTTCAGGAAATTCATGCTTTTCAGCCTTCCAGGAACTCTTCCACCTCAAATTGTCAATCTTCCTTACCTCGAAACTGTGTAAGATTGTACACAACTTTCATCAATGCATATATATGGTAATTTTATTGTTCGCTAATTTTTTATGCATTTGGGATTGATGCCCAATTTTGTTGAGAGGGTTTCTGTGAATGCTTGTGAAAGAACTTTAAAAGCACTTACTGATGCTTCTCCATAAAGCATTTCCAGTACATTTTTGACCCTCAAAGCATTTTCTAGAAATCATCTACAAGTGCTTCCTCAGAAGGAATTTTGCATTTTTGTTTATTTTTAGACTAATGCAACCAAAAAATAGACCCATGCCAAAAATGTAACTAAATGCACCCCTATTAGTCTACTGCATTATGAATATCTTCGTTTCCTTCTTTCTTTTACAGACCAATTTGTAAATTTGATTGATATTGTTGTGGAATGCAGTGATTTTGCTTACAACTATCTGCATGGTTCGATACCACGTGAATGGGCCTCGATGCAACTGAAGTATATGTAAGCTATATCTGCATCTTTCTATCAGTCGAGCAAATAAAATTTTGTTTGTCTCACTGAATTAACCATATTGGAATTGTCCATGCAGCTCTGTTTTTGCAAACCGATTGTCAGGCAATATTCCAAGCCATTTGGGGAACATTACTAGTCTCACATACTTGTACGCTTCGAAAACTCATCATGACTACAATATCCAGTTGATGGACTTGCAGAAATGAACTGATTATAGTTTTTCATTATTTTAAATTTCATGAATTTTCCAATTATTTTTTATTTCTTTGACCGAGAGAACAAAATTCTTGTTAAAATTCTTGTTTCTTCAAGGAGATAAACTAGAAGTCTTATGCTTAATTATTCCTCAGAATATTTTCTTTGTTCATGTGTATGTGCAAATTTGCAGGTAAGAGTCCTTTAAGTTTTTATACCAATATGTTCTGCGATTATTAGAAATCTCAATGGATCTGTTTACCAGGGACCTTGAAGAAAACCAATTTTCAGGAACAATACCTCGAGAGCTTGGGAATTTAGTTAACTTGGAAACCTTGTAAGGCATTTATGGGGTTTCTTTACGTTCAGTTTTCGTCCGTTATCAGCATATTCATCGGAGGATAATCTACATTTTATTGCAGGAGACTATCATCCAATAGATTGATTGGAAATTTACCAATGGAACTTGTGAAGCTGAAAAATTTAACGGACTTGTAAGCTTTTCAAAAGTTTATTCTGAGGATATTCTAAAATTTGGCAGAAAGTGTAAGCCATAATTCATTCTTGTTCTTGTTGGACAATGCAGTAGGATTAATGACAACAACTTCAATGGGAGTGCGCCAGATTTTATACAAAGCTGGACGCAACTCAACAGACTGTAGGCTCTTCGACATGCCAAAAATTGTTCAAGTTACTGTCAGGCCCTTGAAATATTATTGATTGCTTTACTTAACTTAATGCAGAGAAATTCAAGGTAGTGGACTTGAAGGACCCATTCCGCCATCAATCTCTGCTTTGGATAAGCTAAATCAATTGTCAGTGAAAATTTAATAAGTATTCTTTTACAATAATTCAAATGATTTAATACTTTCATTGTCATAATAGTTTAGCATATTGAATATTGCTGAAAAGATCTGTTAATGACGATACTTATATGAACAGGAGGATTAGTGACTTGCAAGGACCGAATCAGACTTTTCCGATGCTTAGAAACATGACAGGCCTTACACGGATGTATGACTCTTCATTTTTATCACATTAATGGAGTTTATTCACCTCAAAATTGCTTCATCTGATTTGATTGTTGATGGATTTCCAGAATTTTGAGGAACTGTAATATAGCTGGAGAGATACCTGAATATATATGGGGAATAAAAAATCTTCGGTTTCTGTAAGTATGTTACTTACTTACTTTTCGATTACCTATGTTCTATTGTGCAGATCATCATATGTAGTTAGGGTCTCTAATTAGCACACGTATAAATTTTTATTCTCGCTCTTTTTTTTTTTTTTTTTGGCTTTTATAGGGATCTCAGCTTTAACCAGCTAACTGGGGAACTTCCCGATGTTGCAGTCCCAGCCGATTTGAAATTCATGCAAGTTACTTAAACAAAAGTTTTAATTTTACTATTCTAATTTTCAAATGTCCAGATACTAACTGCTTGATCTGGCCTTTATCAGCTTTCTTACCGGCAATTCTATCCAAGGGGATGTACCGGAGTCAATCCTGAAGAAAGGAACTAATGTGTGTGTACCTTATCTCTTGGATTTTCGATTCTTATGTTTATCAGAGGAGTTTATGAGCATCAATCCTTGTAACGTGCATTTGTTATCCATCGTTAAGCTCTATAAATTTGTTAATCTGTTAATTTACTATTGTTGAAAATGAGTTTCCTGGAGGCATATGAACAAGCCATTATGTTAGGCTTAGTGGAGCACATCACACATCACTACTAGCACATATTAGAAACAAATCAATTTTGAGGTTTAGCTTTTTCATTTGATGAGGATAGCAGTGAGGGGGTTGTGTCAAACACAAAGACAATCTCTTGTATCTTTCAATTGCTTCATCATTTTAAATTAAATTTCCATCTACACTGAAAAGATCGTTGTTTCTTTCTTGCATGCAGGGACCTTTCTTACAATAATTTCACTTGGCAGAGTCCTGAGCAGCCTGCTTGCCGTGAGAAACCGTCAGTATATTTCTCTTAAGTGAATAATTATCTGATTCTGTTTACTTCTATGTATATCCTGTGATGGATCTAAGTCCTGATAGATGTATCATTTTTCACTAGGAATCTAAATCTGAACTTGTTCCGGAGTTCTTCAGTGGAAAATAACTTGTAAGTTCCCTTTTTCTTTCCTATTATACCAGCTTAAGTTACAGTGGTAATTCCTTGCAAAAAAAAAAAAAAAGTTACAGAAGTAATTACCTCAACATGAAGAATTTTGCGCATATACCTGGTCATTCTATCATTAAATCTTCATTTCTTTTTTGATGGTGCCATTTGCGTTTCAATGAAAGCAAGAAATCTTCTCATGACAGCCATTTCTAACTCTACTGTTGTTGACTTCACTTGGCAACGATATGGAGCTAATCTGTTTTGTTTACATTTTTTCTTGACTAAAACCAGAAGTGGAGTTTTTCCATGTACAAACAATTTCACATGTCATCGATGTAAGTATCATTCGGATTTGATGTTGTTAGAATTCTCTTTGTATTAGAATTTCTTCGATATTCTCTTCACATTTATTGACTCCTGGAATCACAATTCTTTGTCATGTTCTTTACTAATTCAATCACAAGTCTTGTTATCACGTACGTAAGTGCTTTATCTGAAGTACTTAAAGGCAAGGTGAAGTAATCTAGTTGATCCCTAGAATTGATGATCATACAATTACGTTTGCCGATCACTCACAAGTTCCCCAACCCCCAACAAAATAAATAAAAAAAATAAAAAACTGACCATATGAGCTTGTTTTCCTTTTAATGTTTTCAAATGGATTAACAGTATGTGAAAATGTCTTTGCTGCTTTAGTAGTTCACATTGTTTTCTCTTCACAGATTGGCACTCTTTGCACATTAATTGTGGTGGAGGTAATGTAAAAGTAAATGACAGCACATTCGAAGGAGATGCAGGAGTTGGTGGTGGTGCTGCAACATACCATTTACTGGATAGTACTAACTGGGGAATCAGTAGCACAGGAGATTTCACAGATGATGATGATGAGCAAAATACTAATTATATTGCAAATTCACAGTCATCAGGGATTTCTGAATTGTACATTGATGCACGTATTTCTCCTCTTTCGCTTACTTATATTGGATATTGTTTAGAAAATGGGAATTATTCAGTGGTTCTACACTTTGCGGAGATCCAATTCACAAATGACAAAACATATAAAACCCTTGGCAGGCGCATATTTGATATTTATATCCAGGTACTTTATGACAATCAAGAAATATATTTTCATCAAAGTCAACTCAGGCTGTGATGCCTGAGAATCAGATGATGGGTTGTGGGCTTGTATATTATAATTTTGTGCCAGATGTGTTCCATTCAAAATGTACCATCTTGTGAGATGTCTCTAGTTGTGTGATATGTTTAAAGCTATTCTTGAGAGCCCATTTTCTTGGTCACTTGGTCATATGGAGTTTGTTTCTTTCAGGATAACAAATACAAATTTTGTTGGTTTGCTATGTTGCAGGACAAATTAGTTGAGAAGGATTTTAACATTGAAGCTGAAGCTCATGGAGTTCTTAAGCCAGTCACGAGACCATTCACTGCCAATGTTTCCAATCACATTTTAGAGATTCGCTTCCAATGGGCTGGCAAAGGCACTACTGCAATTCCTAGTGGTGGAGTTTATGGGCCTCTTATATCAGCTATTTCTGTGGATCCCAGTGAGTGATTTTCTTTTCCTCTTCTTCCATGTTCCATGTCGGGCTAACAATGTGACATGTTGTACAATCATTTTGAGAATAAAAGTTCAAGTGCTCCAGTAGTGTGAAATCTAAGAACTGTAAGCCACAGCACCTATGGTAGAAAACCATTTGAAAATTTAAAGCAAACATCCAACTAATCGATATAGTCTTGAATACTCACAGTCATTCTTTCTTCCTATGTTTGTGTATATGTTTCTGATTATCATAATTTCTTGGCTTATGCTTTCTGGCAGACTTCAAACCCCTTTATGGAGCAGGAAAAAAGAAGATTGCACCAATTGTTGCCGGCGTTATTATAGGATCATGTCTCGTTATCTTGGTGTTGGGTATCTTCTGTTGGAGGCACTATTTTAGAACCAAGAGCGGAAGACAAGAAGGTTTGGAATCTTTCAAATAGATAAGTAACTGCTTCGGGAAGAGAGAACTGAAACTAAAACAATCATAACAAAACCTTGTGGCTGGAGGATATTTATCCATTGAAAATGTTTTTTCAGCTGGTCTATGGTTCTTTTACAAAGCGTATACACTAAAAATCAGGCAACTTTTTAAAACTGTACTTCTCTTTCATTCGAACAGATCTTGAAGGACTAGAATTCCAAGCCAGTTCTTTTACCTTAAAGCAAATAAGAGCTGCCACTAGCAATTTTGATCCCATGAACAAGATTGGTGAAGGTGGATTTGGACCTGTTTACAAGGTATATACTCAAACCTTTGTTCATTGTGATTATTCTTTGGTATACAGGACTTCTTTAATGGTTCTTCTTGATACATACATACATGCAGGGTCAGTTAACTGATGGTACTATAATTGCCGTGAAGCTGCTGTCTTCAAAATCAAGACAAGGAAATCGTGAATTCTTGAATGAGATAGGCACTATTTCGTGCTTGCAACACCCAAATCTTGTGAAACTTTATGGCTGTTGTATTGAAGGGGATCAACTCATGCTGGTATATGAATACTTGGAAAACAACAGCCTTGCCCATGCTTTATTCGGTAAGTGTAATCTATTGATGATTTCTTGATTGATTATATGAGAGGAAAATAAAATAGTAACTTAGAAACACTTTACAAGTTTATAACAATCTATTATTCGCCCTAGTAATATTTCTTGGAATGGTTATGTTAAGGTGGTGAAATCAGTCAACTGAAATTGAACTGGTCAGTGAGGCAGAAGATCTGCCTTGGGATAGCCAGAGGTTTAGCTTTTCTACATGAAGAATCCAGATTCAAAATAGTTCATAGAGACATCAAAGCTACGAATGTTCTGCTAGATAGAGATTTAAACCCCAAAATATCTGACTTTGGATTGGCTAAGCTTGATGAGGAGGAGAAAACTCACATCAGTACTCGAGTCGCTGGAACAATGTAAGCTACATGTCTCTCTTTTCAATGACATTTTGTCACTGTTTTAACATCAAAACTCATGATAATTTTATATGCAGAGGATATATGGCACCAGAGTACGCTCTATGGGGTTACTTGACCTACAAAGCAGATGTTTACAGTTTCGGAGTTGTGGCTTTGGAAATTGTCAGTGGGAAGAATAATATGAGTTATGTGCCAGACAGTAATTGCACCTGTCCTCTTGACTGGGTACGAGATTAACTAAATTTTTATTCTTTAGTAGCACATTTAACTCCATTTTAGTGGGGACATGTTTGTTTGTTTGTTATTTATTTATTTGGGACAACAGTTATGGCATGAGTTTAAATCCAATAAATGTAGAATTTTTAACATAATTGTCTCGGTTATGTATTTCCCAGGCCTTCCATTTACACCGAAGTGGTACGTTAATGGAGTTAGTGGATCCAAGGCTCGGATCAGAATTCGACAAGGTTGAAGCAGAGAGAATGATTAAAGTAGCACTCTTGTGCACCAATGCGTCACCTTCACTAAGGCCAACCATGTCTGAAGTGGTAAGCATGCTGGAAGGATCTTCTAACATTCCGTATGTAATCCCCGAAGCCGGTGGTTTGAGTGAAGACTTGAGGTTTAAAACTCTAAGAGATCATCCAAGAGAAATGAATAGTTCGGGTTTGGAAGGAAGTCTGTCTCATTATTCATCGTCAGCCAGCTTCTTGCCTGGTTCTTCCTCTACCAATGATGTCCGTGAAATTAATGCAGAGGCATATTTGAAGTTTAAAGCCATGAGAGACAGTCGTATTCATATGGAAAGACAAAGTTCGGTTGCCCAAGTATCAACACCAGTCCCCTCATGGACTGGCTCTTCAAAATCTGCCCATGATCTTCACAACACAATTTGAGTCCAGCGGATGTGCAAAATCATCCGCAAGCTAGTTTCAAGTTTCAACATTCAACTTTTTTGTAACCTACGTCTATGTGTCATACCTTCTCGCACCATCTTTGTATCTAAAATTTTCAGCGACTCAACCTCGGAAACAAGCGAGTCAACAACTCGTTCTTCGTTCTCAGTAGTCACCGTCGACTCCTCCTCCTTCTCTTCGCTAACACCACTTCCGAGATGGACTGAGTCAACTCGGTCCTTGATGATGGGCTCAGATTTTATCAAATTAGTTTCTTTTTCTCTCTGATTTCGAGAAAGTTTGTACCTTTTCTCTCCGGAGTTATTAATATCAGTTCGGCGGTTGGGGATAGAACGGCATCGTAGAGTGGAGGTGGTTTCTTTGTATTCTGACGTGGATTGATCTGATTGGTCGGCGGGAATGCAGTCGTAAGAGGGAAAATCGTCGAGCGTATCAAAGAATTCGTCGTCCTCATCGTTGGTTTTATTCCGTTCGTCCATTCAGCAACCAGAGATTAGGGTTTCAGTTTCCGGTTATCGCTTATCAGGATCGAATTTGCTTGCAATTCACCGTGTTTGCAGCCTTCGCGTCATCCTTTTTTTTTGTGGTTCGGTTAATAACATTTGCATCCCTAATTTGTAACCATTTCTCATGAATATTTTTTTTTTCTTTTTAGCTCAAAATGTCGTATATTTTTTCTAACACATTAAACTTTTTTTCTTTTCAATTTTTTTTTTTTAAATAGCCTTTGCAATATTCAACTTTACCATTAGTAATTGTTTGTGACTTAGAGGCCTTCTGCTTCTTTTGATTTACTGACTTAATTAATTTAATTTTAAGTAATTAAGGTATTAAGGTGGCGTTTGTTTTTTAACTTAATGGCTTAAAGTGACTTAACTTAATTAATTAAGTTAATTAGAGGTGTTTGTTTTTATAACTTAATGAGATTTTTTAGATAATTTTAACTTAATAAAATAAGTTAATTTTTTTTAGTTTTTTACTTAATGGAGAAATTTAAATTAAGTTAATTACTTGCTAATGTCAAAAATATCCTTGTTTTATAATTTATTTTTCATGTCTATCCCAAAAATCACCTATAGATATTTACCCCATATAAAAATATCCCTGTTTTTTCTTTCTTATATTATATATGATAAATTTGAAATTTATGGTATTTTATATATTAAATTTTTAAAATAATTATGTATTCACTTGAATATAGTTTTACTTATAAATGTTAAAATATTGTGGTATTTAATATATTATTTATTTGACATTCAAATTTAATAAAGATACAAATGTAAAAGTACATATTTTCAGCTTTTTAAGTTGAAAAAAACAAACAACTTAATACTTATTTTTTGAGATTCAGACGAAAAAATAAACATATTATTCAGATTCAGACATTCAGACCTATTCAGAATTCAGACTAATTCAGGTCTATGCAGATTTCAGACAAAAAAAAAACGCCACTGTCTTTTTATTTTTAATTTAATGAAAATTTTTAGTCATTAAGTCAATTCTTTTTTACTTTTTACTTAATCTAAAAACTAAAAAGTCTGGATATTATCATTAAAATATATTCTCTAAAATATTTCTATTTAATTTATTAATTTTTATCCTTACCTAAATTAAATTTTAATAATTAGCATTATTACATGTTTCTATAACTTGTGATAATATAATGGCAAACTATTATTGTTTTTATCTTTTTATTTTCTTCTAGTTGCACTATAAATAAATAAATAAATAAATATATATATATATATATATATATATATATATATATATATATATATATATATATATATAGATAGATAGATAGATATCTAAAATCTAAAATCCTAGTAGATTTCAAGCTGTAATATATCCGAAATCGTAATCATTCAAAAGAAAAATGGTTTGGGACTTTTTTAATACAAACGGAGAACCAATATCCTTTCCATGAGATTTGAGAAACAATAATAGCAAACAAGAAGTCATCTTATTGTTATTTTCTGGCTACGCACGATATAGGATCCGGCGGGAATCGCCAATCGCCCGTCATATTACAGCTTGAAATCTGTTTTGCAAATGTCTCTTTCATCATTGAAATTAAATAGTAAATAATTATTTTCTTTCTTTAATGGGAAAAAGCAAGAAGAGAAAGTTCTTTGCATGAACACAAAAATCTCCAAGTCCACTAAGAAATGTACTTACAAAAATAAAAGTCTACTGAGAAATGTAAAACCAAAAATTTATCTTCAAACTAGAGAAAATTTTTCAAACAACCAATAGTCAATGCGTGTATTTTGTGAAAGATAGCCAATGGGAATGGGAGGTAACGTAGTCAAATAATTTATTGATTTATTCAAGTCATCAATATCAAAGTGAGACATCCATTTCCAATTGGAAGAAAAAAAACATATTTTAATTACCAAACCAGAGTGGATTTCTCTCTCTCTCTCTCTCTCTCTCTCTCTCTTTTTAAGGTCCAATTAACACACTAATTAAGTTCAGATTGTGTATGGACATCTGTGAGTAATTGGTTAATTGATTCATTAAACTATATCTCTATAATCTTTTCTATCCATATTCCATTCTAATGTTGCTATGACATATATATAAATAAATAAATATTTATTTGTGTGTGTATAAGGAAATTTAATTAATTTCCTAACACATGCATTATTGCATTAAAATAATAGTCACTGATGTAAAAAAAAAAATCAGAGAGCCGTGGCCATGCTGCCTCAATTTCGATGGTCAAAAGCAAAATATTTAAAGCAGAATCCTACAGTTTGACCATGCAAAAAAACCAATGAAAATTCAAATATCGGGGGGTCGTATACCAATAGATTCGATAGGGACCAACAATTCAATTTGTGAGGGATGTATCTTTCGTTGACCTGTAAGGTAGAAAAATTCATGTCGGCGATTAATTAATCAGACATGCTGTGGATGAGGTTTAATAAGAATCTTATCATTGGCAGCAAGTCAACCTTGTGCCGAGACAATTTTTTATTAAAACAATGCACTTGGATACAATTCAGAATATGACAAAAACAAATCTAACTTTAGTTTGACTGGTACTGCATTCTAAAATCGTACCAGGACGAAAGACAAAATCACATTAGAAGGGTGGTTGGAATTTTCTTAATCGAGCTATTTGCTTGGAAGATTCATCATCCCTGCATTTAGCAAATATAAAAGAAGCGCAAGATTATTAAAACAACGTCATAATAACAGCTCATCAGAAGATCCGTACGGTACAACAAGGAAACTGGGTAGAATTGAAAGATAGCTCATAGCTCATACCTCACGGCTAGCTTTTCTGGGTCTTCAAAGATGTCCTTCTTGAAGCTTGACCTGCTCCTTGTCTCAATTCTGTCTTTAAGCTGCTTATGGACACAAGTACTTGTTTCTGCTACTCTGCCTCGAGCTGAAGGTTCGACTGATAAAATTTTCTTTTTATTTTCAATATCCCCTTCTTCATGATATCTTGTAACCAATTGTAGCTTATGTTTCATTTCTCTCTCTCTCTCTCTCTCTCTTGGTATTAGTAGTGTATTATTCTCAGAAATAAAGAATAAAACATTGTTAAGAGCCTAAGATGATAATTGAATTGAGGGTCAGCGATCTTACAATGGTCAGATTAGTGGCATTCATAATATTATTAAAAAAATAAAAAAAATACAAGGGAGAATTGCGTGGGATATACCCCATTTCCTTCTAAATACCCAATATATACCTAAAATTATAACACTCTTAAATTTTACACATATATACTCTAAAAAACTAGAGAAAGTACAAAAATAACCACAACTAAATCCTCATAAAACTAAACCCAACTCCTCGAAGTCGGGTAAATATTCGAGAATACTCGACTTCAACCAAACCATACACAATTAGTAATTCAGCATAAATTCTCAACTTTTTCATGTTAGTCGGGTAAATAGTCGAGAATACTCGACTTCAATTGAAATAAAAAATTATTTGAAATTTTTTTGATTTTTTCAAGTAAGTCGAGTAAAGAGTCAAGAATATCCGACTTTAATTTAACCTTACCTAATATTCATTCAGCAAAAATTTTTGATTTTTCATTAAAGTTCGATAATTAGTTGAGAATACTCGACTCAAATTGAAATAAAAATTTTCTTTTTAATTAAGTCAGGTAACAAGTCCAGTATACTTGACTTTGGTTGTGTTATTATGTAGAAATCATGAGAGAGAAAGTAAACGTAAATAGATGGTTTTTTTAGGTTATTTTTTACTTTTTACACTTTCACGAGGTATATGTTTGTAATGGGGTATAGATTTAGTATTTAAGCACAAATGGGGGCATATTTAAATAAAAAACCCAAAATACAACTTCAAATTTGGTGACTGGTCGAACTCAAAACTGTTATTTTCACCAAGTTCTGATGTTTAATTGAGAGATGCATCTTTGTGTATGTAGTTGATGCGCTCAATCGAATTGCCAAAACAATGGGAGCTAGGGACTGGACGTTTGATGCTAATGCTTGTGACCTGAATGAGACACCGATAGTGCTGGAAGAAGGTCCCACCAGGATCATTACTTGCAACCTTGGAATCGATAATACAAGCCACATCACTGAAATGTAGGATCTTTTTCTGTCATTTTATAAAATTTGAAGCGGCATATTTTTATTTTTCAGTCTTGTGTTTAGGTTGATGTGAAGGACCAATTTTGGGTATCTTTTGTTTTCCATTTTCAGACAATTCAAACGTTGCAACCTTTCTGGAACACTTCCACCGGAATTGGTTCAGCTTCCTTCCATCCAGAAAGTGTGAGTTGAACAGTCTCCAATTTAATGCATTGGGAGATTAAACTTATAAATAAATTAATCGTTTTTGTTAATTTGCAGTGATTTTGCCTACAACTATCTAAATGGTTCCATACCAGTCGAATGGGCTTTGTTGCAGTTGAAGTTCATGTAAGCTATATCTAATTCTCTCTAATCAGGTTAAGCATTTAGCATTCTACTAGTTTCGTACAGTTAATTGATCGTCAATAATCTTAATGCAGCTCTGTTTTTGGAAACCGGTTATCAGGCAATATTCCAAGCCATTTGACGAACATTACCAGTCTCACGTACTTGTAAGCTCTCAATTCTTGGTTTATGCAAACATATTTAGGCCACTGATGTAAATGATAACAAATTTATTCCATTTGTAATCTGAATGGGTCTATTTTACCAGGGACATTGAAGCAAACCAATTCTCAGGAACCGTACCTGAGGAGTTCAGGAAATTAGTGAACTTGGGAACTCTGTAAGGCATTGTCAAGCTTTTTTGTGGCTGATATTTGTTCATGATCAATGTAATCATTTGGACGATAAATTGTCATGGGTTACAGGAGACTATCGTCCAATCAGTTGAGTGGAAGTTTGCCCACGGGACTAGCTGAGCTAAAAAATTTAACGGACTTGTAAGCTTTCTTGATTAGTGTCAGATCATGCTCAAAATTCATCAGAGGTATAAGCTGTACTCATTCTTATTGCACATTGCAGTAGGATCAGTGACAACAACTTCAATGGGAGTATACCAGAATTTATACAAAACTGGAAGCAACTTGACAGACTGTACGATCATCTACATTACAAAGATTTCTCAGCATACATTCTGGTTCTTGATTGTTCTTGATTGGTTAATTTGAGTTGATGCAGAGAAATGCAAGGTAGTGAATTTCATGGACCCATTCCATCATCCATCTCTGTCTTGGAAAAGCTGACACAATTGTGAGTAAATATTTCTCTACTTTTCAATTACAATAATCAGAATGATTTAATACATCAATTTATATGATTAATTTATTATATTTAACGATACTAAAAGGATCTGTTAATTATGGCACTCTAACAGGAGGATTAGTGACATAGCTGGAAGAAATCATCCTTTTCCGGATCTTAGAAAGATGGCAGGCATTAAAAGGATGTATGCTCATTGGCTATTTTCTATCATTTTGATGGAGTATGATTATTCGCCTTATAATTATCTTACAGGATTAATGTTGGATTTTCAGAATTTTGAGAAACTGTGGTATTTCTGGGGAGTTTCCTGAATATATCTGGCGAATGAATAATCTGCGAATTTTGTAAGTATGCTACATTCTTTGTTTTCTAATGCAGAAATTAAATACTTGAAAATGAAAGCAAAATTCACGGTTAGCATTCATGAAATGTAACACCAACTAGTAATGTAGTATTCTTCTATACCTTGCAGCTGCCATAGCAGCAATAGAGTTGAAGCATCAGCACTTACAGGCCAGTTAATGTATTTACATGGATAATCATTCTCTTTTGAATTTGGTTTGGACAGGGATCTCAGTTTTAATAGGCTAACCGGGAAAATTCCCAATGTTGCAACTCCACCGAGTTTGAAATTCATGTAAGTTAATGAAATCAACTGTCTGGATTTACAATGTTAATTATGTGATGTCCAACTCATTAACCACTTGATATGGCCTTGGTCAGCTTTCTAACTGGCAACTTTCTCAGCGGGAACATACCAGCGTCGATCTTGAGGAAAGGAACTAATGTGTGTGTATCTTATCACCTGGATGCCTTGAGTTTTACTTATTTTGGTGATTTATGTTCATATATATTTGCAATCTGTTGATTTACTATATAGTAACCATATGTAACTTTGTAATCCTGTTTCTAAAGAGACCATATTAAACATCAATTTTGTTAAATAAATAATCTTATGCATGAAATTTCCTTCATTGCTTCTTTCTTGCATGCAGGGATCTGTCATATAATAATTTCACTCATCAAAACCCTGAGCAGCCTGCTTGTCGGGAGATACAGTCAGTATATTTCCCTCTCTATGTTAAATAAATAATCTTCTCCGCTTATAATATCACTTGGTATATCTGAGTGCTGATATTTGCTTTGTCTCCCGTTATTTCGTTAGGAATCTAAATCTGAACCTGTTCCGAAGTTCTTCTGGGGACAGCAATTTGTATGTTGCTTTTCATGCTTTCTTATTATTGTAGCTTATGTGACAGATTTAACAACCAATGTATAAAGAAGTTTGCAAATATACAGTAATTTTATCATCCAATAAATAAGAAGCAACGTATATTTTTAGATTAGACAATGTAATGTCTACTAATATTCTTTTTTTCCTTGACTAAAACCAGAAGTGGAGTTCTTCCATGTAGGAATAATTTCAAATGCGATCGATGTAAGTATACTCTACTATCAGTAAGTCACCATAAAATCTATATCTCGAATATGTTGACTTTTAGAATCACAAATATTTGGTAGCCTAGCTATTAATAATATCATATTCAAATCAACTTCAATTCTTCTGTTTATTTTTTAATTGTCAGTTCATTTCTGGTTTCTTGAAAACTCATTGCTCAGATAGTCTTTAACATTCTTTTTTCTCGGCAGATTGGCACTCACTGCACATTAATTGTGGTGGAAATGAAGTAAAAGTAAATGGCAGCACATTTGAAGGAGATGGACAAATTGGTGGTGGTGCTGCAACATACCATTCACAAGATGATACTAACTGGGGTTTTAGTAGCAGTGGAGACTTCACTGATGATGATGATGAACAAAACAGACGTTACATTGCAACTCCTGACTCATCAAACCTTTCTGAACTATACATTAATGCACGCATTGCTCCTCTTTCACTTACGTATTTTGGATATTGTTTAGACAACGGAAATTATACTTTGAGTCTACACTTTGCGGAGGTCCAGTTCAGTAATGGAATTACATTTTTCAGCCTGGGAAGGCGTCTGTTTGATATTTATATTCAGGTAATTAATCAGAATCAGCAAATAGATTTTCATCGGACACATTTCTCTCTGTGAGTTCTTGGGAGACAGTTGTGCTATTGAGTAATATGATGGATGATTCTCAATATGTTTCTCTGGATTGTCTTGTTTCAGGACAAACTAGTTGAGAGGAATTTCGATATAAAAGCTGAAGCTTCTGGGGCTCTTAAGCCAGTTGCAAGACCCTATAATGTCACTGTTACAAATCACATTATAGAGATCCGTTTCCATTGGGCTGGAAAAGGGACTACGGCACTTCCTAAAAGGGGAGTTTATGGCCCCCTAGTATCAGCTATTTCATTGAATGACCCCAGTGAGTCCTTTTCATCCCTTATTCTGTTTTCAAAATCGACTAACATTATAATACGTTGCGAAGTCCGGATTTTTAGTAACACAATTTCAAATGTTCTTTTTTGAAGTTTAACTCTCTACGATTGTACATTAGAAAACAACCAAAATTCAGATATTTAGTTTGTTTGCAGCCATTTTCTTACATATCCATTTTATGTGAAAGGAAAAAGAAAATCTCCATAAGTTATTAAGCCTATCAATGTAGTTTTGAATTTTTTTTCATGCCCACACGTTTCTGTAATGCATTCGTTCCATGTTTTCACATGCTTCTGATAATCCTGCTTCATGGATTCTCCTTGGCAGACTTCAAACCTGAAAAGAAGAAGGTAGTGCCGATTGTTGTTGGAGTAGTTGCAGGATTATCTCTCATAATCTTGGCGTTCGGTATCCTCGGTTGGAGGTACTATTTGAGAACCAAGAGGCGCAAAGAAAGAGGTGTGGGCTTCTTTTAGATAAAAATTTAAAAATGCTTCCGTTTGCTACTCAACATTTATTCACAATCATTTTCTTTTTCATTATAATAATCAAAATAGTAGCTTTATAACAGCATTAACTTTAGCTCTTGACAGCATTTATGTAAGCATGTGAAGACATTTAGGTTCAAACTACATGCTGATGCTCATTTTGACCATCCACATTAAATTTAGTAAGGAAATAACTTAATGAATCCAGAAACTCATCTACACTTGTCTCTCTTTATTTGGACAGGTTTTATGAAAGAGTCGGATCTCCAAACAATTTCTTTTACCTTAAAGCAAATTAAAGCTGCAACTAACAATTTTGATTCTGCAAAGAAGATTGGAGAAGGTGGATTTGGACCTGTGTACAAGGTATATTGGCCAACCTTTTGCCCCTAATCATCCTCTTAACACAAAATTTCCTTCAATGGTTACTTAAAATTTGTACATTTCTTTTTTCATAACTGGGATGCAGGGTCAACTAGCAGATGGTACTATAATTGCTGTGAAGCAGCTCTCTTCAAAATCAAGGCAGGGGAATCGTGAATTCTTAAATGAGATAGCCATGATTTCGTGCTTGCAACACCCAAATCTTGTTAAAATTCATGGCTGTTGTGTTGAAGGGGATCAACTCTTGCTAGTATACGAATACATGGAAAACAACAGCCTTGCCCGTGCTTTGTTTGGTAAGTTTAGTCTAGTAAAACAAGAAGCAAATGTTACATACAGGTATATTATGTTTCATTTTCTGTAGGGATGTTTCTGATTGGATTCGGAATGGTTATTGTATTTTTAAGGTCGTGAAAACTGTGAACTGGAATTGGACTGGCCGACCAGGCAGAAGATCTGTCTTGGCATAGCCAGGGGGTTAGCTTTTCTTCATGAAGAATCAAGATTCAAAATTGTTCACAGAGACATCAAAGCTACAAATGTTCTGCTAGATAGGGATTTAAACGCCAAAATATCAGATTTTGGACTAGCTAAGCTTGATGAGGAGGATAAAACCCACATCAGCACTCGCATTGCTGGAACCATGTAAGCCTCATTTCATGTCTCTCATTTAAAACTGATAATTTTGTTATTGTTTCAGTGTAATACAAAATTGATAATTTTGACTTCAGAGGATACATGGCACCAGAATATGCACTCTGGGGCTATTTGACCTACAAAGCAGATGTTTACAGTTTTGGGATCGTGGCCTTGGAAATTGTTAGTGGGAAAAATAATATGAGTTATGCTCCAGCTCTGGAGTTCGACTGCACTTGTCTTCTTGATTGGGTCAGCAACTAACTCATATAATTCACCTTCTGCATTTTCATTTCTGTGGTTGTTGTGTCTTCTCTAATGCTATGTTTTGGTTTGGGTAGGCCTGTCATCTTCAGCTAGATGGAAAGTTAGTGGAGCTAGTGGATGAAAGGCTAGGATCAAAATACAACAAGGAAGAAGTAGAAAGGATGATCAAAGTATCTCTTTTGTGCACAAATGCTTCGCCATCACTAAGGCCAACAATGTCGGAAGTGGTAAACATGCTGGAAGGAAAAACTGCCATACCAGATATGATACCAGAAGCTGGAAGTTATAGTCAAGATTTGAGGTTCAAAGCCTTGAGAGACCAAAAGGGGCTGAGGCGTAGTCAGAATTCGACAGCAACTCAGTCCCAGCATTCAATATCAGCTGAGTTCAATCAGGCCTCTTCCTCTACTTCTGCTGCCCAAGATCTCTATGAAATTAATGAGGAGTCATATAAGAAGTATAAAGTCATTAGAGACGGTTATAGGCTGATCCAAGGCATGAATTCAGAGGTACAGCTTTCGACGACTATGCCCTCATGAACCGCGTATGATCTTTACAACCATAATTCATCGAGTTCCTAGAAACATACATCATTTTTGGTGTTGTCAATTCCGCAGTTCCTTTTTCATTTTTTGAAAATATGTGTGTATATACACATCTATGTTATTGTGCATTTTGTTACATTGGTGACTGTAAGATTACAAACTAACTATACATTTGGAGTCCACAAAACAAATGTGAAAAGAACAACTTTGATGATTGCTGGCTTCCTCAATAATTTTAGAGGCGCACGCAACCATTTCCAATCTGATTGGCCCTAGCTGGCTGCCATGTGTAGCGGCTCACATCCGTCCTGCTTTGGAAAAACAGCAGCGATGAATGTATCAAAATTAGTTAAAAAAATAGCACCTCACTATTAAAAGATAAAAGAAATTCACTACAAAATTAAAAAAAAAGTTATGTTACAAGATATTTTTTGGAGTCTCCCATGCTATTTGTGCTCATTTTCTACATAAGATCTATGACTCATCCATATCAAATTGACAGTTTGACACTAACTATTCATATATTTGAGCTATCAATGATCAATGCGTGTCCAAATGATTCACTTCGCTCCAAGCTCAAGAAGTTTTGCGAGTTTGCAGGCGTGGCAAAGCTACAGCAGCGAAGGAATCTGAAACCTTATCATTGATTTGACAAAAGCAATAACCGGCCCTTTCTGTTAGAGTTACTATCATTAGTCATACGAAATGTTAAACGTTGATTCCTACTAAAAAAAAAAAGAAAAAAAGTAAAGGTATTCGTATTGCATGCTCATGCATGCACGGAAAGGTGAATTGAAAGTAATTAAGATGGCTGTTTAATCTTCACTTTTCAACATTTTGACTAAAGAAATATTGGATGTGCGTGCATACAGCATATTTTATTTATGGAGCTGCATAATATTCTAACCTTTCCCACTGTGTAAATCAAAAAGTAAGGATAAAGGAGAAGAGAACGATTGGATGACGTTGGCTGCTAGAGGCAAAAAGAGAGCTGCTCTGCTCAAGGCATATTTTGTGTACAAACTTGAATACAGATTCCTATTTTGGGTTTTTCGAAAATGCTCCTCTTCTTCAAACGTTTTCTACTTCTTGTGCTGGTTATGAGTTGCTTTTGGGCTCAAATTTTTGCTGCTGCTAAACTGCCTCGAGATGAAGGTAAGTTCAATTTTTTGCAATTTTAGTACACATTTTCATTTTTGCCAAGTAGGATCTACTTCGATTAGTAGGTTTTGATTGTGTTGGCAGTTGGTTTGATCCTATCTCTGAATAATTACTTTATCAAGATAGTAAAAACCCAGAATCTCAAGTATTCTTTTAAAAGCATTATTAGCAGTTTTTTTTTTAACTTTTAAATTTTCTGATGATGATGATGAAAATGCAGTTGATGTTCTCAATCAGATAGCTCAAACAATGGGAGCCACTAACTGGACTTTCGGTTCTGATGCTTGTGAAGATCACGTCACTATAAAACAGATTGTATTAACAGATCCTTTGAGAAACATCACCTGCAACTGCCAATTTCAGAATGAAACCTGCCACATTATTGCCATGTAAGTTAGTTGCCTTGATTCTCTCACGAATTAGTTGCCTTGATTCTCTCACGAACATGTTTCTTTGAAAGTTAATTCCAGAATTTATTCTAAAGATATCTTCTGCAAATCACAAGTATTTGTAGCATTCTTTCAAAGAGGAATCTTGGTCACACAGTGTCAATTTTTAATGTAGTAATTAAAAAGTCTGAAAATTGCTATTGCCCATTAATGGAGTGTGAAAAGTGCTGTTTTTACGAAAAGGAAATTTCTTTTCCCATAAAATAATCTGGGTTTGCTTTACTTTTTCAGGGAATTCATGCGTTTCAGCCTTCCAGGAACTCTCCCACCTCAAATTGTCAATCTTCCTTACCTCGAAAATGTGTAAGATTGTACACAACTTTCATCAATGCATATATATTGTAATTTTATTGTTCGCTAATTTTTTATGCATTTGGGATTGATACCCGATTTTGTTGAGAGGGTTTCTGTGAATGCTTGTGAAAGAACTTTAAAAGCACTTGCTGATGCTCCTCCATAAAGCATTTCCGGTACATTTTTGACCCTCAAAGCATTTTCTAGAAATCATCTACAAGTGCTTCCTCAGAAGGAATTTTGCAATTTTGTTTATTTTTAGTCTAATGCTACCAAAAAATAGACCCATGCCAAAAATGTAACTAAATGCACCCCTAGTAGTCTACTACATTATGAATATCTTTGTTTCCTTCTTTCTTTTACAGACCAATTTGTAAATTTGATTGATATTGTTGTGGAATGCAGTGATTTTGCTTACAACTATCTGCATGGTTCGATACCACGTGAATGGGCCTCGATGCAACTGAAGTATATGTAAGCTATATCTGCATCTTTCTATCAGTCGAGCAAATAAAATTTTGTTTGTCTCACTGAATTAACCATATTGGAATTGTCCATGCAGATCTGTTTTTGCAAACCGATTGTCAGGCAATATTCCAAGCCATTTGGGGAACATTACTAGTCTCACATACTTGTAAGCTTCGAAAACTCATCATGACTACAATATCCAGTTGATGGACTTGCAGAAATGAACTGATTATAGTTTTTCATTATTTTAAATTTCATGAATTTTCCAATTATTTTTTATTTCTTTGACTGAGAGAACAAAATTCTTGTTTCTTCAAGGAGATAAACTAGAAGTCTTATGCTTAATTATTCCTCAGAATATTTTCTTTGTGCATGTGTATGTACAAATTTGCAGGTAAGAGTCCTTTAAGTTTTTATACCAATATGTTCTACGATTATTAGAAATCTCAATGGATCTGTTTACCAGGGACCTTGAAGAAAACCAATTTTCAGGAACAATACCTCAAGAGCTTGGGAATTTCGTTAACTTGGAAACCTTGTAAGGCATTTATGGGGTTTCTTTACGTTCAGTTTTTGTCCGTTATCAGCATATTCATCGGAGGATAATCTACATTTTATTGCAGGAGACTATCATCCAATAGATTGATTGGAAATTTACCAATGGAACTTGTGAAGCTGAAAAATTTAACAGACTTGTAAGCTTTTCAAAAGTTTATTCTGAGGATATTCTGAAATTTGGCAGAAAGTGTAAGCCATAATTCATTCTTGTTCTTGTTGGACAATGCAGTAGGATTAATGACAACAACTTCAATGGGAGTGTGCCAGATTTTATACAAAGCTGGACACAACTTAACAGACTGTAGGCTCTTCGACATGCCAAAATTGTTCAAGTTACTGTCAGGCCCTTGAAATATTATTGATTGCTTTACTTAACTTAATGCAGAGAAATTCAAGGTAGTGGACTTGAAGGACCCATTCCGCCATCAATCTCTGCTTTGGATAAGCTAAATCAATTGTCAGTGAAAATTTAATAAGCATTCTTTTACAATAATTCAAATGATTTAATACTTTCATTGTCATATTAGTTCAGCATATTGAATATTGCTGAAAAGATATGTTAATGACGATACTTATATGAACAGGAGGATTAGTGACTTGCAAGGAATGAATCAGACTTTTCCGATGCTTAGAAACATGACAGGCCTTACACGGATGTATGACTCTTCATTTTTATCACATTAATGGAGTTTATTCACCTCAAAATTGCTTCATCTGATTTGATTGTTGATGGATTTCCAGAATTTTGAGGAACTGTAATATATCTGGAGAGATACCTGAATATATATGGGGAATAAAAAATCTTCGGTTTCTGTAAGTATGTTACTTACTTACTTATCGATTACCTATGTTCTATTGTGCAGATCATCATATGTAGTTAGGGTCTCTAATTAGCACACGTATAAATTTTTGTTCTCTCTCTTTCTTTCTTTTTTTTCTTTTTTTGGCTTTTATAGGGATCTCAGCTTTAATCATCTAACTGGGGAACTTCCCGATGTTGCACTCCCAGCCGATTTGAAATTCACGCAAGTTACTGAAACAAAAGTTTTAATTTTACTATTCTAATTTTCAAATGTCCAGATACTAACTGCTTGATCTGGCCTTTATCAGCTTTCTTACCGGCAATTCTATCCAAGGGAATGTACCGGAGTCAATCCTGAAGAAAGGAACTAATGTGTGTGTACCTTATCTCTTGGATTTTAGATTCTTATGTTTATCAGAGGAGTTTATGAGCATCAATCCTTGTAACGTGCATTTGTTATCCATCGTTAAGCTCTATAAATTTGTTAATCTGTTAATTTACTATTGTTGAAAATGAGTTTGCTGGAGGCATATGAACAAGCCATTATGTTAGGCTTTGTGGAGCACATCACATATCACAACTAGCACATATTAGAAACAAAACAATTTTGAGGTTTAGCTTTTTCATTTGATGAGGATAGCAGTGAGGGGGTTGTGTCAAACACAAAGACATTCTCTTGTATCTTTCAATTGCTTCATCATTTTAAATTAAATTTCCATCTACAATGAAAAGATCGTTGTTTCTTTCTTGCATGCAGGGACCTTTCTTACAATAATTTCACTTGGCAGAGTCCTGAGCAGCCTGCTTGCCGTGAGAAACCGTCAGTATATTTCTCTTAAGTGAATAATTATCTGATTCTGTTTACCTCCATGTATATCCTGTGATGGATCTAAGTCCTGATAGATGTATCATTTTTTAACTAGGAATCTAAATCTGAATTTGTTCCGGAGTTCTTCAGTGGAAAATAACTTGTAAGTTCCCTTTTTCTTTCCTATTATACCAGCTTAAGTTACAGTGGTAATTCCTTTAAAAACAAAAAAAGTTACGAAGGTAATTACCTCTACATGAAGTATTTTGCGCATATAGCTGGTCATTCTATCATTAAATCTTCATTTCTGTTTTGATGGTGCCATTTGCTTTTCAATGAAAGCAAGAAATCTTCTCACGACAGCCATTTGTTACTCTACTGTTGTTGACCTCACTTGGCAACGATATGGAGCTAATCTGTTTTGTTTACATTTTTTCTTGACTAAAACCAGACGTGGAGTTTTTCCATGTACAAACAATTTCACATGTCATCGATGTAAGTATCATTTCAGATTTGATGTTGTTAGAATTCTCTTCGTATTAGAATCTCTTCTATATTCTCTTCACATTTATTGACTCCTGGAATCACAATTCTTTGTCATGTTCTTTACGAATTCAATCACAAGTCTTGTTATCATGTACGTAAGTGCTTTATCTGAAGTACTTAAAGGCAAGGTGAAGTAATCTAGTTGATCCCTAGAATTGATGATAATACAATTACGTTTGCTGATCACTCACAAGTTCCCCAACCCCCAACAAAATAAATAATAAATAAAAAAACTGACCATATGAGCTTGCTTTCCTTTTAATGTTTTCAAATGGATTAACAGTATGTGAAAAGGTCTTTGCTGCTTTAGTATTTCACATTGTTTTCTCTTCACAGATTGGCACTCTTTGCACATTAATTGTGGTGGAGGTAATGTAAAAGTAAATGACAGCACATTCGAAGGAGATGCAGGAGTTGGTGGTGGTGCTGCAACATACCATTTACTGGATGGTACTAACTGGGGAATCAGTAGCACAGGAGATTTCACAGATGATGATGATGAGCAAAATACTAATTATATTGCAAATTCACAGTCATCAGGGATTTCTGAATTGTACAATGATGCACGTATTTCTCCTCTTTCGCTTACTTATATTGGATATTGTTTAGAAAATGGGAATTATTCAGTGGCTCTACACTTTGCGGAGATCCAATTCACAAATGACAAAACATATAAAACCCTTGGCAGGCGCATATTTGATATTTATATCCAGGTACTTTATGACAATCAAGAAATATATTTTCATCAGAGTCAACTCAGGCTGTGATGCCTGAGAATCAGATGATGGGTTGTGGGCTTGCATATTATAATTTTGTGCCTGATGTGTTCCATTCAAAATGTTCCATCTTGTGAGATGTCTCCAGTTGTGTGATATGTTTAAAGCTATTCTTGAGAGCCCATTTTCTTAGTCACTTGGTCATATGGAGTTTGTTTCTTTCAGGATAACAAATACAAATTTTGTTGGTTTGCTATGTTGCAGGACAAATTAGTTGAGAAGGATTTTAACATTGAAGCTGAAGCTCATGGAGTTCTTAAACCAATCACGAGACCATTCACTGCCAATGTTTCCAATCACATTTTAGAGATTCGCTTCCAATGGGCTGGCAAAGGCACTACTGCAATTCCTATTGGTGGAGTTTATGGGCCTCTTATATCAGCTATTTCTGTGGATCCCAGTGAGTGATTTTCTTTTCCACTTCTTCCATGTCCCATGTCGGGCTAACAATGTGACATGTTGTACAATCATTTTGAGAATAAAAGTTCAAGTGCTCCAATAGTGTGAAATCTAAGAACTGTAAGCCACAGCACCTATGGTAGAAAACCATTTGAAAATTTAAAGCAAACATCCAACTAATCGATATAGTCTTGAATACTCACAGTCATTCTTTCTTCCTATGTTTGTTGTTTCTGATTATCATAATTTCTTGGCTTATGCTTTCTGGCAGACTTCAAACCCCTCTATGGGGCAGGAAAAAAGACGATTGCACCAATTGTTGCTGGCGTTATTATAGGATCATGTCTCATTATCTTGGTGTTGGGTATCTTCTGTTGGAGACACTATTTTAGAACCAAGAGCGGAAGACAAGAAGGTTTGGAATCTTTCAAATAGATGAGTAACTGCTTCAGGAAGAGAGAACTGAAACTAAAACAATCATAACAAAACCTTGTGGCTGGAGGAAATTTATCGATTGAAAATGTTTTTTTAGCTGGTCTATGGTTCTTTTACAAAGCGTAAACACTAAAAATCAGGCAACTTTTTAAAACTGTACTTCTCTTTCATTTGAACAGATCTTGAAGGACTAGAATTCCAAGCCAGTTCTTTTACCTTAAAGCAAATAAGAGCTGCCACTAGCAATTTTGATCCCATGAACAAGATTGGCGAAGGTGGATTTGGACCTGTTTACAAGGTATACACTCAAACCTTTGGTCATCGTGATTATTCTTTTGTATACAGAACTTCCTTTAACGGTTCTTCTTGTTACATACATACATGCAGGGTCAGTTAACCAATGGTACTATAATTGCTGTGAAGCAGCTCTCTTCAAAATCAAGGCAGGGGAATCGTGAATTCTTAAATGAGATAGCCATGATTTCGTGTTTGCAACACCCAAATCTTGTTAAAATTCATGGCTGTTGTGTTGAAGGGGATCAACTCTTGCTAGTATATGAATACATGGAAAACAACAGCCTTGCCCATGCTTTATTCGGTAAGTGTAATATATTGATGATTGCTTGATTGATTAAATGAGAGGAAAATAAAATAGTAACTTAGAAACACTATACAAGTTATATAACAATCTATTATTCTCCCTAGTAATATTTCTTGGAATGGTCATGTTAAGGTGGCGAAAACAGTCAACTGAAATTGAACTGGCCAGTGAGGCAGAAGATCTGCCTTGGGATAGCCAGAGGTTTAGCTTTTCTACATGAAGAATCCAGATTCAAAATAGTTCATAGAGACATCAAAGCTACGAATGTTCTGCTAGATAGAGATTTAAACCCCAAAATATCTGACTTTGGACTGGCTAAGCTTGATGAGGAGGAAAAAACTCACATCAGTACTCGAGTTGCTGGAACAATGTAAGCTACATGTCTCTCTTTTCAATGACATTTTGTCACTATTTTAACATCAAAACTCATGATAATTTTATATGCAGAGGATATATGGCACCAGAGTACGCTCTATGGGGTTACTTGACCTACAAAGCAGATGTTTACAGTTTCGGAGTTGTGGCTTTGGAAATCGTCAGTGGGAAGAATAATATGAGTTATGTGCCAGACAGTAATTGCACCTGTCCTCTTGACTGGGTACGAGATTAACTAAATTTTTATTCTTTAGTAGCACATTTAACTCCATTTTAGTGGGGACATGTTTGTTTGTTTGTTATTTATTTATTTGGGACAACGGTTATGGCATGAGTTTAAATCCAATAAATGTAGAATTTTTAACATAATTGTCTCGGTTATGTATTTCCCAGGCCTTCCATTTACACCGAAGTGGTACGTTAATGGAGTTAGTGGATCCAAGGCTCGGATCAGAATTCAACAAGGTTGAAGCAGAGAGAATGATTAAAATAGCACTCTTATGCACCAATGCGTCACCTTCACTAAGGCCAACCATGTCTGAAGTGGTAAGCATGCTGGAAGGATCTTCTAACATTCCGGATGTAATCCCTGAAGCCGGTGGTTTGAGTGAAGACTTGAGGTTTAAAACTCTAAGAGACCATCCAAGAGAAATGAATAGTTCGGGTTTGGAAGGAAGTCTGTCTCATTATTCATCGTCAGCCAGCTTCTTGCCTGGTTCTTCCTCTACCGATGATGTCCGTGAAATTAATGCAGAGGCATATTTGAAGTTTAAGGCCATGAGAGACAGTCATATTCATATGGAAAGACAAAGATCGGTTGCCCAATTATCAACACCAGTCCCCTCATGGACTGGTTCTTCAAAATCTGCCCATGATCTTCACAACACAATTTGAGTCCAGCGGATGTGCAAAATCATCCGCAAGCTAGTTTCAAGTTTCAACATTCAACTTTTTTGTAACCTACGTCTATGTGTCATACCTTCTCGCATCATCTTTGTATCTAAAATTTTCAGCAAGTACGTACTATAGAAGTCATATCTGTGTGTTTGGAGGAAAGAGTTACCATTTTTCTGGAGTTGTTGAAATTATGGAGCTTGAAGGTTGATGCGGAAATCCTTCATCATTGAATAATATTGTGATTTTTTTTAATTAAATTCCTTTATTTGGATGAATGTATGTATACGTATATATGTACGATTTTTTAGAAATAGGTGAAAGATGTGATAAAATTGATGATGTTGATAACACATATAAAAAGTTTTGAGTTGAGGAAAATTATCAATTGGTAATAGCGATGCTGATAATGAATAGTTTATAAACTAATGCGCAAATACTATACGCGACCCAACCCGATCATATATATATATATATATATATATATTTTTTTTAATTTTTTTATGTGAACATTCTAAGTCCATCCTTTTTAGATAAGGAGTGCAATGCATTCAGACAAGCCGATCCTTATACCCTCAAAATTTAGGAAAATAATTAAGTAGACATAAATTTTCAACAAAAGATACTTAAATTATGTTCTGATTATAATACCCTTAGTAAATAATAATTAAAAATTTTACTTTAAAATTATTTAATAAGTACAAATATAATGTAAATAGTTTAATTTTTCTAGTATTCTAATAATATTAGAATATTTTTTAATATATAAAATTATCTTCAAAATTATTGAAATTATTTTGAAATGCATATATTAATTTATAAGTGCACAAATGTAAAAATACTTGTTTTTAGATTTTTTAAGTTAACAAAATAACTTAATTTTTTTTTTTAGAGATTCAAACAAAAAATAAATAGATCATTTAGATTCAGACATTCAGTTCTATTAAAATTCAAACTAATTCAAGTTTATTCAAATTTTTTAGATAAAAAAATAAACACCACCTTAGGTTTTAAATATACTTTTATTATTTTAATAAGAGTTTAGAAAATTAGGTATGTAATACAATAAGAACCCCTATACCTACAATGTGTATATATATAGTCATTTTTTAATGAGACATCTTTACTTTGATAAAGTGATGATGCGACTAATAAATAAAACACATATTTCAATATACTAATAGATAAAAAATATAAATTTTAATATATTAAAAATTATATTTTTTATATTTTAGTAGCATCTTTATTTTAACAAAATGAGAATATCCATATTAAAAAAGAAATATATTGAGAGAGGGATAGAAAATTGTAAGGGAGAGAAGATTTATGAACTAGATATTTTAGTTGCACTATAAATATATATATATATCTAAAATCTAAAATCCTAATAAATTTCAAGCTGTAATAAATCCGAAATCATAATCATTCAAAAGAAAAATGGTATTTTCTGGCAAACGGAGAACCAATATCCTTTCCGTGAGATTTGAGAAACAATAATAGCAGACAAGAAATCAGCTTATTGTTATTTTCTGGCTACGCACGCTATAGGATCCGGCGGGAATCGCCACTCGCCAATCGCCCACAACTCAAATATCTGAGGGGGGGGAGGACTCACAACTCAACTTGTGAGGGGATATACACAAATATCTGAGGGGGGAGAGGACCCACAACTCTGTAAGGGAATGTACCTTCCATTAACGCGTAAGGTAGGAAATGCATATCGGGGAATGATTAATCAGACATGCTGTGGATGAGGTTTAATAAGAATCTTATCACTGGCAGCAAGGCAACCACGTGCACAGACAATTTTTTATTAAAATAATGCACTTGGAAATTTTCTTAATCGAGCTGTTTGCTTGGAGGAAGATTCATCATTCCTACATTTAGCAAATATAAAAGAAGCGCAAGATTATTAAAACAACGTCATAATAACAGCTCATCAGAAGATCCGTACGGTACAACAAGGAAACTGGAGAGAATTGAAAGATGGCTCATACCTCATACCTCACGGCTAGCTTTTCTGGGTCTTCAAAGATGTCCTTCTTGAAGCTTGACCTGTTCCTTGTCTCAATTCTGTCTTTAAGCTGCTTATGGACACAAGTACTTGTTTCTGCTACTCTGCCTCGAGCTGAAGGTTCGAATGATCCCCTTCTTCATGATATCTTGTAACCAGTTGTAGCTTATGTTTCATTTCTCTCTCTCTCTCTCTCTCTCTTGGTATTAGTATTGTATTACTCTCAGAAATAAATAATAAAACATTGTTAAGAGCCTAAGATGATAATTGAATTGAGGGTCAGCGATCTTACAATGGTCAGATTAGTGACATTCATAATGTTATTAAAAAAATAAAAAAAAAATACAACTTCAAATTTGGTGACTGGTCGAACTCAAAACTGTTATTTTCACCAAGTTCTGATGTTTAATTGAGAGATGCTTCTTTGTGTATGTAGTTGATGCGCTCAATCAAATTGCCAAAACAATGGGAACTAGGGACTGGACGTTTGATGCTAATGCTTGTGACCTGAATGATATACTCCCAGTGCAGGAATTAGATCCCACCAGGAACATTACTTGCAACCGTGGACTCGATAATACACAGCACATTACTGAAATGTAGGTTCTTTTTCTGTCATTTTATAAAATTTGAAGCGGCATATTTTTATTTTTCAGTCTTGTGTTTAGGTTGATGTGAAGGACCAATTTTGGGTATCTTTTGTTTCCATTTTCAGACAATTCAAACATTGCAACCTTTCTGGAACACTTTCACCGGAATTGGTTCAGCTTCCTTCCATCCAGAAAGTGTGAGTTGAACAGTCTCCAATTTAATGCATTGGGAGATTAAACTTATAAATAAACTAAGAAATAGAACTGCGTTTCGCGCGACTTTAAAAAAAAAAATTGTATTATTATTTTTTCTTACTTTACATTTGATGAAACAGATAAAAAATATGAATTGATTTTTTTTTTAAAGATTAAGTAGCTTTATAAAATTAATGTTATTTATGAAAGTTAATTATTTTTTTTGTTAACTTTAAAAATATATATTAATGTGTATAGTGAAAGTGTACATACCTCATACCTTTTATAATTATTGATAAGTTCCAAATTATATTCAACTTGCTAATTTGGTAGAACTTTTATATCTCTTTTTTTTTCAACCAGCTCTAACAATCTCAATATTGATATGAATCTTAACAGTTCATTCTTCTAACCTCTTAAGCGAAGTTATAACCAAGAAAATAATCTTATACTAATTTGAAAGTGCTCTGTACTCACCTGTAGTTGAAACAACTTTTAAATTTTGACACTGTACAAAGAACCCTCACTCAACATGTGCCTAAACCTTGTCACTAAATTTTTCCTGATTGTTGCATGCATTAAATTTTCCTACGAAAAAAAAATGCTACATTAAGTGTAAAACAATTGGGAAAAAAATTAGAGAAAACAATGGGAGAATGAATTTTTTATATAATATTTTCATCAATAAAAATCATGTTCATGCTAATCAATTCTCCATTCTTCTTGGTATTATCAGACTCACACATCCTACAAATTCTAACCCTTATCATCCAACTATCTTTATCATTGTTCAACTCATGGAAAAGAGTACTCCATGAAGCACACAATATTAAAAATTCAAAAAAATAAAAAAATAAAAAGACAAGACATTTATAAAGAGGATGTTGGTTAAATAATAAAAAAACTCAAACGTAACAAATCTTAAATACTTAATGTTTATAAAGTTTGAAGAAGGCAAAATACACTAAACAAAATGTTGCATAATTAAATATGTGATTATGATATTAAAATTAGGTTTTAATGGCATTAATGAGAGAAGATGAAGGAACCTTCCTTCCTATATTAATTAGTTGATGTATTTTAAGCCACTAAAATTTAGTTGTTGGCTTAATAAAATAAATTAATGTTTCAAGACTTATAATTAATTATTATTAATGGTTACATATTGTTGAATTTAAATAGAAAGGGAGAAGAGACATGTAATCTTGTGTAATCTAATAATTATTTTCTATTTTTAATATTTTGTAATGTAATTATTTTTAATCTCAACCAATATATTAGATAATAGAGAATATAAAAAGATGAGAAATAATGATGCCACAAATCTTAAATACTTAATGTTTATAGAGTTTGAAGAAACCAAAATGCACTAAACAAAAGGTTGCATAATTAAATATGAGATTATGACATTAAAATTAGGCCCTAATGGCATTGTTGAGGGAAGATGAAGGAACTTTCTTTCCTATATTAATTAATTGATAAATTTTAAGCCATTAAAGTTTAATTGTAGGCATAATAAAATAAATAAATGTTTCAAAATTTATAATTAATTATTATTAATGGTTACATATTGTTGAATTTAAATAGAGAGAGAGGAAGAAAAATGTAATCTTTTGTAATCTAATAATTATTTTTTATTTTAAATAATTTGTAATATAATTATTTTTTAATCTCAACCAATATATTAGATAATAAAAAATACAAGAAGATGAGAAATAGTGATGCCACATCACCTCTTATGATCCCAGTTTTATATATATATATATAGATAGATATGAATCGTTTTTGTTAATTTGCAGTGATTTTGCCTACAACTACCTAAATGGTTCCATACCAGTCGAATGGGCTATGTTGCAGTTGAAGTTCATGTAAGCTATATCTAATTCTCTCTAATCAGGTTACGCATTTAGCATTCTACTTGATTCGTACAGTTAATTGATCGTCAATAATCTTAATGCAGCTCTGTTTTTTGAAACCGGTTATCAGGCGATATTCCAAGCTATTTGGCGGACATTACCAGTCTCACGTACTTGTAAGCTATCAATTCTTGGTTTATGCAAACATATTTAGGCCACTGATGGAAATGATAACTAATTTATTCCCTTTGTAATCTGAATGGGTCTAATTTGCCAGGGACATTGAAGCAAACCAATTCTCAGGAACCGTACCTCAGGAGTTCAGGAAATTAGTAAACTTGGGAACTCTGTAAGGCATTGTCAAGCTTTTTTGTGGCTGATATTTGTTCATGATCAATGTAATCATTTGGACCATAAATTGTCATGGGTTACAGGAGACTATCCTCCAATCAGTTGAGTGGAAGTTTGCCGACGGGACTAGCTGAGCTAAAAAATTTAACGGACTTGTAAGCTTTCTTGATTAGTGTCAGATCATGCTCAAAATTCATCAGAGGTATAAGCTGTACTCATTCTTATTGCACATTGCAGTAGGATCAGTGACAATAACTTCAATGGGAGTATACCAGAATTTATACAAAACTGGAAGCAACTTGAGAGACTGTACGGTCATCTACATTACAAGGATTTCTCATCTTACATTCTGGTTCTTGATTGTTCTTGATTTGTTAATTTGAGTTGATGCAGAGAAATGCAAGGTAGTGGATTCGATGGACCCATTCCGTCATCCATCTCTGTCTTGGAAAATCTGAAACAATTGTGAGTAAATATTTCTCTACTTTTCAATTACAAGAATCAGAATGATTTAATACATCAATTTATAATTTATACGATTAATTTATTATATTTAATGATACTAAAAGGATCTGTTAATTATGGCACTCTACCAGGAGGATTAGTGACATAGCTGTAAGAAATCATCCTTTTCCGGATCTTAGAAAGATGGCAGGCATTATAACGATGTATGCTCATTGGCTATTTTCTATCATTTTGATGGAGTATGATTATTCGCCTTATAATTATCTTACAGGATTAATGTTGGATTTTCAGAACTTTGAGAAACTGTGGTATTTCTGGGGAGTTTCCTGAATATATCTGGCGAATGAATAATCTGCGAATTTTGTAAGTATGCTACATTCTTTGTTTTCTAATGCAGAAATTAAATACTTGAAAATGAAAGCAAAATTCACGGTTAGCATTCATGAAATGTAACACCAACTAGTAATGTAGTATTCTTCTATACCTTGCAGCTGCCATAGCAGCAATAGAGGTGAAGCATCAGCACTTACAGGCCAGTTAATGTATTTACATGGATAATCATTCTCTTTTGAATTTGGTTTGGACAGGGATCTCAGTTTTAATAGGCTAACCGGGAAAATTCCCAATGTTGCAACTCCACCGAGTTTGAAATTCATGTAAGTTAATGAAATCAACTGTCTGGATTTACAATGTTAATTATGTGATGTCCAACTCATTAACCACTTGATATGGCCTTGGTCAGCTTTCTAACTGGCAACTTTCTCAGTGGGAACATACCAGCGTCGATCTTGAGGAAAGAAACCAATGTGTGTGTATCTTATCACCTGGATGCCTTGAGTTTTATTTATTTTAGTGATTTATGTTCATGTATATTTGCAATCTGTTGATTTACTATATAGTAACCATATGTAACTTTCTAATCTTGTTTCTAAAGAAACCATATTAAACATCAATTTTGAAAAGCATTATGCATGAAATTTCCTTCATTGCTTCTTTCTTGCATGCAGGGATCTGTCATATAATAATTTCACTCATCAAAGCCCTGAGCAGCCTGCTTGTCAGGAGATACAGTCAGTATATTTCCCTCTCTATGTTAAATAAATAATCTTCTCCGCTTATAATATCACTTGGGATATCTGAGTGCTGATATTTGCTTTGTCTTCCATTATTTCGTTAGGAGTCTAAATCTGAACCTGTTCCGAAGTTCTTCTGGGGACAGCAATTTGTATGTTGCTTTTCATGCTTTCTTATTATTGTAGCTTATGTGACTGATTTAACAACCAATGTATAAAGAAGTTTGCAAATATCCAGTCATTTTATCATCCAATAAATAAGAAGCAACGTATATTTTTAGATTAGACAATGTAATGTCTACTAATATTCTTTATTCCCTTGACTAAAACCAGAAGTGAAGTTCTTCCATGTAGGAATAATTTCAAATGTGATCGATGTAAGTATACTCTACTATCAGTAAGTCACCATAAAATTTACATCTCGAATATGTTGACTTTTAGAATCACAAATATTTGGTAGCCTAGCTATTAATTATATCATATTCAAATCAACTCCAATTCCTCCATTTATTTTTTCAATTGTCAATTCATTTCTGGTTTCCTGAAAGCTCATTGCTCAATTGTCTTTGAAATTCATTTGTCTCGGCAGATTGGCACTCTCTGCATATCAATTGTGGTGGAAATGACGTAAAAGTAAATGGCAGCACATTTGAAGGAGATGGACAAATTGGTGGTGGTGCTGCAACATGCCATTCACAAGATGATACTAACTGGGGTTTTAGTAGCAGTGGAGACTTCACTGATGACAATGATGAAGAAAACAAACGTTACATTGCAACTTCTAACTCATCAGACCTTTCTGAACTATATATTAATGCACGCATTGCTCCTCTTTCACTTACGTATTTTGGATATTGTTTAGACAATAGGAATTATATGTTGAGTCTACACTTTGCGGAGATCCAGTTCAGTAATGGAATTACATTTCACAGCCTGGGAAGCCGTTTGTTTGATATTTATATTCAGGTAATTAATTAAAATTAGGAAATAGATTTTCATTGGAAAAATTTCTCTGTGTGAGTTCTTGGGACACAGACATGCTATTGAGTAGTATGATGGATGATTCTCAAAATGTTTCTCTGGATTGTCTTGTTTCAGGACAAACTAGTTGAGAGGAATTTCGATATAAAAGCTGAAGCTTCTGGGGTTCTTAAGCCAGTTGCAAGATCCTATAATGTCACTGTTACAAATCACATTATAGAGATCCATTTCCATTGGGCTGGCAAAGGGACTACCGCACTTCCTAAGAGGGGAATCTACGGCCCCCTAGTATCAGCTATTTCATTGAATGACCCCAGTGAGTCCTTTTCATCCCTTATTCTGTTTTCAAAATCGACTAACATTATAATACGTTGCGAAGTCCGGATTTTTAGTAACACAATTTCAAATTTTCTTGTTTGAAGTTTAACTCTCTACGATTGTACATTAGAAAACAACCAAAATTCAGATATTTAGTTTGTTTGCAGCCATTTTCTTACATATCGATTTTATGTGAAAGGAAAAAGAAAATCCCCATAAGTTATTAAGCCTATCAACGTAGTTTTGAATTTTTTTTCATGCCCACACGTTTCTGTAATGCATTCGTTCCATGTTTTCACATGCTTCTGATAATCCTGCTTCATGGATTCTCCTTGGCAGACTTCAAACCTGAAAATAAGAAGGTAGTGCCGATTGTTGTTGGAGTAGTTGCAGGATTATCTCTCATAATCTTGGCGTTCGGTATCCTCGGTTGGAGGTACTATCTGAGAACCAAGAGGCGCAAAGAAAGAGGTGTGGGCTTCTTTTAGATAAAAATTTAAAAATGCTTCCGTTTGCTACTCAACATTTATTCACAATCATTTTCTTTTTCATTATAATAATCAAAATAGTAGCTTTATAACAGCATTAACTTTAGTTCTTGACAGCATTTATGTAAGCATGTGAAGACATTTAGGTTCAAACTACATGCTGATGCTCATTTTGACCATCCACATTAAATTTAGTAAGCAAATAACTTAATGAACCCGGAAACTCATCTAGAGGCTAAAGCACACTTGTCTTAATTTAGACAGGTTTTATGAAAGAGTCGGATCTCCAAACAATTTCTTTTACCTTAAAGCAAATTAAAGCTGCAACTAACAATTTTGATTCTGCAAAGAAGATTGGAGAAGGTGGATTTGGACCTGTGTACAAGGTATATTGGCCAACCTTTTGCCCCTAATCATCCTCTTAACACAAAATTTCCTTCAATGGTTACTTAAAATATGTACATTCCTTTTTTCATAACTGGGATGCAGGGTCAACTAGCAGATGGTACTATAATTGCTGTGAAGCAGCTCTCTTCAAAATCAAGGCAGGGGAATCGTGAATTCTTAAATGAGATAGCCATGATTTCGTGTTTGCAACACCCAAATCTTGTTAAAATTCATGGCTGTTGTGTTGAAGGGGATCAACTCTTGCTAGTATATGAATACATGGAAAACAACAGCCTTGCCCATGCGTTATTCGGTAAGTGTAATATATTGATGATTGCTTGATTGATTATATGAGAGGAAAATAAAATAGTAACTTAGAAACACTATACAAGTTATATACCAATCTATTATTCTCCCTAGTAATATTTCTTGGAATGGTCATGTTAAGGTGGTGAAAACAGTCAACTGAAATTGAACTGGTCAGTGAGGCAGAAGATCTGCCTTGCGATAGCCAGAGGTTTAGCTTTTCTACATGAAGAATCCAGATTCAAGATAGTTCATAGAGACATCAAAGCTACGAATGTTCTGCTAGATAGAGATTTAAACCCCAAAATATCTGACTTTGGACTGGCTAAGCTTGATGAGGAGGAGAAAACTCACATCAGTACTCGAGTTGCTGGAACAATGTAAGCTACATGTCTCTCTTTTCAATGACATTTTGTCACTGTTTTAACATCAAAACTCATGATAATTTGATATGCAGAGGATATATGGCACCCGAGTACGCTCTATGGGGTTACCTGACCTACAAAGCAGATGTTTACAGTTTCGGAGTTGTGGCTTTGGAAATTGTCAGTGGGAAGTATAATATGAGTTATGTGCCAGACAGTAATTGCATCTGTCCTCTTGACTGGGTACAAGATTAACTAAATTTTTAATTCTTTAGTAGTACATTTAACTCCATTTTAGTGGGGACATGTTTGTTTGTTTGTTATTTATTTATTTGGGACAACAGTTATGGCATGAGTTTAAATCCAATAAATGTAGAATTTTTAACATAATTGTCTCGGTTATGTATTTCCCAGGCCTTCCATTTACACCGAAGTGGTACGTTAATGGAGTTAGTGGATCCAAGGCTGGGATCAGAATTCAACAAGGTTGAAGCAGAGAGAATGATTAAAATAGCACTCTTATGCACCAATGCGTCACCTTCACTAAGGCCAACCATGTCTGAAGTGGTAAGCATGCTGGAAGGATCTTCTAACATTCCGGATGTAATCCCTGAAGCCAGTGGTTTAAGTGAAGACTTGAGGTTTAAAACTCTAAGAGACCATCCAAGAGAAATGAATAGTTCGGGTTTGGAAGGAAGTCTGTCTCGTTATTCATCGTCAGCCAGCTTCTTGCCTGGTTCTTCCAGCTTCTTGTCTGGTTCTTCCCCTACCGATGATGTCCGTGAAATTAATGCAGAGGCATATTTGAAGTTTAAGGCCATGAGAGACAGTCATATTCATATGGAAAGACAAAGTTCGGTTGCCCAAGTATCAACACCAGTCCCCTCATGGACTGGCTCTTCAAAATCTGCCCATGATGTGCAAAATCATCCGCTAGCTAGTTTCAAGTTTCAACATTCAACTTTTTTGTAACCTACGTCTATGTGTCATACCTTCTCGCATCATCTTTGTATCTAAAATTTTCAGCAAGTACGTACTATAGAAGTCATGTTTGTGTGTTTGGAGGAAAGAGTTATCATTTTTCTGGAGTTGTTGAAATTATGGAGCTTGAAGGTTGATGCGAAAACCCATTGTTTGGGGGAAAAAAATGAAAGATAGCAGAACGTCACGTGTCGACGAATGGAATAACTTTAGTATAATCTGAGGTACCTGGCATGATTCGAGGTACCCCACATGATTCGAGGTACCCCACATGATTAGAGGTACCCGGTATGATTAGAGGTACCTGGCACGATCGGAGGTACACCGCATAATTCCAGAGTAACTCGAGGTACTTCGCATAAATTGGGGTATCTTGTATAATTTGAGGTACCTGGAATAACTCCAACATAATTCAAGGTATCCAGAATAACTTCAGCATAATTCAAGGTATCCGAAATAACTCCAGTATAATTCAAGATACCCGGAACAACTCTAGGTACCCGAAATAACTCGAGGTATCCGGCATAATTCAATGTACCCGGCATAATTCAAGGTACTTGGTATAACTCCAAAGTAACTCGAGGTACCCTGCATAGATCGGGGTACCCCATATAACTTGGGGTACCCGACAAATTCGACTCAGGAGTATCCTTTAAAAAAGTCTGTCATGAGAAATGTTTCGACCTCTTAAAAGATAATATTCGATTTTGTCAAAATTAAGAATAAAAAACGTCGTACTAAAAGGGGGGGACAGCTGCCTACTACCTCTGCCAAAAGTGAAGAACATTGTCCCGAGGACAGCGGTCCTCAACCGCCTACCCGACAGCCACTGCAGAGGTACCCTGGACCACTCTCCAGCGCGAGTCATGTTTCCAAATGATGAGATACACCGCGAACTTGTACATAACGGCTCAAAAATCATAAAAAGGTAAAAAGACGTTAGCCAAAAAGGATACGCCACATGGCAGCTGAGGTACTTCATATATAAAGATGTCTAGGTTTTATTCTCGATCAGGTTCTCATTCACCATCAACACTCACACTCCGAAAAATATGTTTTCTTCAACTTTAAACCCTGATTTACAGAGGGATGACCAGCTCTGTTTGCTATAAAAAGCTTGAGTTTGCTAACTTGAGCGTCGGAGTGTGAACGCCGGGGTATCCCGGCTTCACCTCGAACCTCTATTTCACTGTTTTGCAGGCGTGAAGCTCATTTGGAAGGAATTTTTTTTTCTTATTTATGACATTTCTCCATTGTTACCACTCACTCTTCCCTTCTCACCTCCTCCAAATTCAGAAACACCGCACACAACAAACCAGTGAGGTATCTCGTCTTCTCTAAAAATATAAATTCATTGTTCTAGATAGATTTGTCTTTTCCTACCCCCAAAATATGTCGAAAACACCCATCATCACTGAATAATATTGTTTTGTTTTTAATCAAATTCCTTCATTTGGATGAATGTATGTATAGTATACATTTATATGTACGATTTTTAAGATGTGATAAAATTGATGATGTTGATAACACATATACAAAGTTTGAGTGAGGAAAATTATCTATTGGTAATAGCGATGCTGATAATGAATACTTTATGAACTAATGTGTAAATACTATATGCGACCCAACCCGATCATTATTTTTTAAAAAAAAATTATGTGAACATTCTAAGTTTATCCTTTTTAGATAAGGAGTGCAATGCATTTAGACAAGCCGAATTCATAAATTAAAGTGAAAAATACTAGTCAAAGCATTTGTCCCGAGGGAAAAAGATACTCATATTCTCAAGATTTAGGAAAATAATTATGTAGACTTAAGTTTTCAATAAGAGATACTAAAATTCTCTTTTGGTTATAATACCCTTAATAAATAATAACTAAATTGTTTAATTTAAAAATATTTAATAAGTATAAATATAATTTAAATAATTTAATTTTTCTAATGTTCTAATATTATTAGAATATTTTTTAATATATAAAATTATCTTCAAAATGTAAAATATTATACTAATTTTCATAATATATTTGTATTTATTATAAAAATTTAAATAAATCTTCGGTTAAATAGATTTTACAATTAATAAAATGTGTCTCATGTATTAATAGTATGAAAATTATTTTATAATATTGAAAATAATTAAAATTTTTATATATTTAATTGAATATTGTGTTTCTATTTATTATAGAATTTAGTTTAATATAATATAAGATTGTAAAGTATTAAAATTTTTAAATATTGAAATTATATCAAAATGCATATATTGTTACATTTATTTTAATTTCATATTTTTATTCATTATAAAACATTGGAGTCAATTTTTGTGAGTTAATAGAGCCAAACAATATTTTAGTTAAAAATGAGTCTTGCTGTTCTTTATTACAAACATGAATACTTGACCATTTTTCTAAATTTTAGGGGTGTATGTGTCGATTTCACTAACATTAATAATAATGAGAAAAGAATCAAAGAAAGAAGAGATATTTTTTGGTAACAAGAGGAGTTGCCCTTGATTTTTAGGACCCGTTTTGTATTGCTTTTAGAAGACTCAAATGTGATTTTAAAAAGCTATAAATTAATTTTAGTATTTCGTAAATTTGCTCAAAATTCCTTTTAACAAAATTGTCCATTCTGCAACATATTTTGAAAAGCGAGAAATGAATAGTTTTTTAGAATCTGATTTTAAAAATCAGTTTTATACTTAATACAATTTCATATATATTTTCATATATATTATATAAATACAAAATTATCCTTATTAATTAGGAAATAAATTTATTAACGTTAAAGAAATTATTATTATTAATTTTTTCTAATTTTATTGAGATAACAAAATAAAAAATAAAATTAATAATATAAAATATTTATTTTAGCTAGCAATTATATTCACACACACATGTTTTATGTTTATAAATGTATAAGTAAATTTTTTATTCAACATTATGTCAAATTCAGTCACTTACATTCTTATAATAGCTTAACAATAAGATTTAGTCAAAACACATGCTATTGCTTGTAAACTCACAATATTTTTAAAAATAAATTTTATTAAACATTTAACTGATTCTCTTCTACCTAATTATTTCTACACCATTGCTAACATCAATTATTTTAAAAAGTATAATATTACCAAACTAACCCTTAATGTGTCTTAGGGATGGCAAACACATGGCTTAATGCTACAGTTAAGGGCGTGTGGCATGATTTTTTGATTGGATTGTAATGAATATGATTGATTAAGATAAAATTAAACTAGATTAGATTGAGAAACATTTAGTGGTGTTCTCATGATTAGTTTAATACATGATTGGACTAAATTGTATAAATAAATTTACCATTAAATTACTTAAAATACAAATAAATATAACTCAATTTAATTATCCTTAAAAAATTAAATTTGATTATAGACTATATAAATATGCACTTCGATTAACGGATTTTGGTGGAGTGAAACTGTGGAGGATTTATAAGCAAGGGAATGAACAATTTTTTATGGGAAGAGAGATAAAAGATTTTATTTTATTTTATCTTTCTCGTCCACCCTTTATCGTATAGACAACTTTTTAGCCTCAAATTATCTAGGACAAAATTTTTAACTATTTAGGGACTAAATGGTAAGATCATGATAATTTAATTTAACACAAGTAAACTTTTTTGTACCGAATTTATTTTCTACTAAAATAAACCAATTCCATGATTTTATTTGCACCAACAAGCCCCAATGTTGAAAGGAAACTTTACATAACTAGCCCAAAATTTTTTGAGTTTTCTAAAATTGGTCACCCTAACTTTTTCCATCATAGTTAGACAAATACAAATTTTTTGGACTAAATTACATCATTATCTCATAGCTCTCTCTCTCTCTCTCTCTCTCTCTCTCTCTCATACTGTAACCCACTAATTCCCGCTCTCAAATATCCACAGGGGCAACAACCAAGATCCAACATTGGAAACACTACAATAATGTCAGCATAATGGCTCATCAGCTTATTTTTAGCGACAACATGTCTATCCTTTAATTTATAAATATTAATTTTTTTCGTAGGTTAGTATTAAGTTAGTTAATCCTTTAGTTATTGGAATTTTCTTATTGATTAATTTTATAATTGATTTTGCACTATTAGTTATCATTAGGATAATATTTATGAATCTTATAAACCATTTGTAGTTCAAATAGTTAAACTTATTATTGGACATAATGTATTTGAGTTAAACTTATTATTGGACATAATGTATTTGACGAAATGTGTGCGAAAGTGAATGTGTTATTGTAAGCTTCCCCTTTTTGTGTGAATAAGTGTTTCTATCACATCAAAAACTGCCACAATCATGCTGGGTGTGATGGGCATATTTATCTCATCTGTCCTTAGTAAGAGAGGTGCTTGTTGCACTAAAACTCAGTATATATATATTTTTTTAAATTTTTATTATAATTTTATAAATAAATAAAAGTTTAGATTTGACCGTTTGAGTGTGCTATTTTTCTGTGATAGAATGGTGTATGCACTTATTTGGTGCGATAAACATCATATGTGTCTCTATTTTGGTGCTTATCGCATGGCTTATTACACCCGTAGGTTATGTTTTGGTGCGAGAGATATTTGCTGCACTAAACACAAGTTCGACAGTTTTTTTTATATACTAAAGCAAACTAGGTATTTTATGAACTCACATTATTAAAAATAAAATTTAAAACAAACTAAGTATTTTATAAACCCACGTTATTAAAAATAAAATTTAAAACATCATCAATATTATTTTATGAATTTGGTGAATTGTTGAAGGTTGTGGTGACTGGTGAGGTTCGGAGATTTTTCAAGAGTACCATTAACTTTTTCTATTATAATTAGTTAATTACAATTTTTTTTTTGTGATATTTATCCTCACTATATCAATAGATTACCAAACCAATAGCATAAACAAATCATCAAATTTTAAGAAATTTAAAAGATTTTGGGTCATTTATGTAAATTTTCCATGTTGAAAAGTTGAAAAAAGTAGCAGTCAACTGAGAATCCAGTTCCAGCCAACAAAAACGCGTTTTAAGACATTATTGTAGTCAAAAGTCAAAGCCCCCACAAGCACATTACACATTTCAACACGTACACATTTGTCCTAAAGCAACAGCAATCAAATAAAAACAAGAGCAACATAAAATAAATAAATTTTTTTTAAAAAAATAAAAATACTCTTCTTCAGTTTTCACCAACTACAAGGTCCCCCCTTTCTCCCTTCTCCGTCCCCGACTTGGCCCACAACACAACAACAAATAAACTGAAAAAGAACAAAAACAATATATTTCAATTTTTTTGTTATTTTGTTTTTACATCATGAGATAAAAGAACTATTTTTCTTGTTTATGAATGAAAAAAGAATTCCCGTTCTATGGAAAATCAGATTGCTACTACTCTTCGGTACTCAATCCAAGCTCTGGGGCGTGGCTTTGATGTCACATCTGATATAAGGCTTCTTTATTGTAAGGGAGCACCTGGGTCGAGGCTTGTTCACATAGATGAGGATCATCATGCAGGAGATCTTGTTGTTTCTGATGGTGTTTTGGTGCCTAATGTCTCTGTTGATATTGAGTGTTCTAAAGGCAATAGAAGCATTGAGAGAATACCTGTTTGCAGCTTCCATGAGGTGACTGTTTCTCAGATTTTCAATCTTCTTTTTTTTTTTTTTTTTTATATCGTCTGTTGGCTTGGTGAGCTAAAATTGTTGTCTGGGTATGCTTAAATCTTATTGCTTTATTGAAAATTTTCTGGTTGCTGGCATGCTGGCTTCCTTGCAATTTGTTTTTTCCAATGCTTTAATTTGATGATTTGTTGGGGATGTGTGACATTTATTAGCTTAGTAAGACCAGAATTCTGTTTTCCTGATTTCTGCTCTTCAGCTGCTTTCACGTTTAGAAACATCCATTTATTTATTATAGGAATCTGAATAATTTCATACTAGTTGGATTAACAAACTGCATTTTGTGAATATTGGTTTCTCCCGGCTAAGTTTTGGCGATGTCTTAAAATTGAAGCTATTAGGCTTTTTGGGTAATTGCAACGTTATTATAGCTCCTGTCATAAGTTCGATTGAAGTGAAAGAGTTAATGTTCTAGATTGAATGGAATGTCCATGTTGTCAATAGTTTCTGTACATTAGAAAATCACGTCTGAATCAATGTTTTGGCATGAGTTTCTTGATTGCGATGAACGAATCTTGTTTCTTGTTAAACTGTGAACTTTTAATGGAGGCCTTTGATGCTTGAAATTCCAGATGGCAGGATACTTCAATGAGAAATCCGGTATATCGGGAAACATTCCACTTGGAAGCTTCAATGCCATGTTCAATTTCACTGGTTGCTGGCAAGCTGATGCAGCAGCTACAAAATCCCTTGCCATGGTTGGAAATTTCATTTCCCTTTATAAGGTTAAGCTAGCTAAGCTAAATTTAGTTCTCCGTGAAGAAATCAGGCGTGCTGTTCCTTATTCATGGGATCCCCCTTTGTTGGCAAGGTAAAGTGGTAAATTACTAACTACACCATCTTTGTGTAGTGCTGTACACTCTTTGACTTCACGCACATGCACCACATTTTCTATACAATATCCATTTGATAGATGTTTCCTCATTTCCACTTCTTTTTTCGTTTTTGCCAGTTTTATTGAAAATTATGGTACCCATATTGTTACATCTATAACAATTGGTGGAAGAGATGTGGTTTATATCAGGCAACACCAATCATCTCCTTTGTCAATGATGGATATCGAGAACTACGTGAAAGACATTGGGGATGAAAGGTTTATGGACTCAAAAAGTCAGTCAAGTGCTGCTCCCTTAAAGTACAAGGACAAGGTAGGTTTTCTTTCTATTTGTTATTTTTTAGTTAAACCTAACCCTGGTGTGAGCAAGATTTGATGTTAAGGCCTCTCATTTTATTTATGTTGCTGCCTCTTCTTTATTTTTTTATTTTTATTTTTTGGAGATTAGAGCTGTTGTTGGAATTGAACTATTTAATCTGCTAGTTTTACCGACTTATTTGAGCGTCATTGCACTTTTAGCTTGTTATATTTTGTTTTTGCGAAAGTAAAATTCTGAGGCACTTCCTGTTTCCTTAACATAGATCTTCTCTGGCACTTTTCTGTAAGAATATCCATTTAAAAAATTTCTTCTTGTAGGATGTCACAGTCATTTTTAGGAGGAGAGGAGGTGATGATCTAGAGCAAAGTCATGCTAAATGGGCAGAGACTGTACAACTGGCACCGGATGTAATTAACATGACATTTACGCCCATTGTTTCACTGCTTGAAGGAGTGCCTGGTATAAAGCATTTAGCCCGTGCAATTGAATTATACTTGGAATGTAAGTTTTCACCTAACGGTTAGATGTTCTTGTGGTTTGAATTGTTCATTGATTTCACATATATTGTAATTCATCAAGGATTCCTAGAGAATCTAGCATATCATCATTTATACTTCAAAAGTCTTCATGGAGCCGATTCAATTGATTGTCCAATAGTATCCCTGATTTAGCAGAGTCTGGGAAACACCTCATCACATTATCTCCTTAATCATAGGAAATATTGTAGAGAGTCCTAGTTTGCATAAGTTCAGTTTCACATATTCACAACAGGGTTAGTGTTGCTTTCAATTGTCCTGTTGTCTTGCTCTTTGTTCTGATCATAAAAGATGGAGCTCAAATTTGTTGAAATTTCTACAACAGTGCATCAGTTACATTGACTTCAATCGGTGCTTATTTTCTTTCATAGTAGATGTGGCCGTATTTATGCAAATACTATCACATTTGCTTTTGTCTTGCATTAAAATAGATTGATAATAATTTACTGATTGATTGACTGTTTATTTCTTTACCAGACAAACCACCGATTGAGGATTTACAGTATTTCTTGGATTATCAAATTCCTCGAGTTTGGGCCCCACAACATAGTAATATTCAAAGAAAGGAGCCTGTTTGTTCATCCCTTCAATTTAGCTTAATGGGTCCTAAGCTTTATATTAGCCCAGATCAGGTATTTTTCATTTTTTTAAAAATTTTTCATTTTTTTTAAATCTACAGTGTGAGATTAAATTATTAAATTATAATCTACTGAGGTAATTATAATATAATTCTTTCATGTCCAAGTGAATTAGAGGTAGCCTACTAATATCTCTCATTATCTGTAGCCCAATTTCCCGTTCAGTTTATTTTGCTTTGACGATAATGTGATGGTTTTAGTTCACACAAGAAGATAAAAATGACGACAGAAAAAAGTTTAGGTGCATGTTTAGTTAAAGCGTAATGCTATGCTTAGTCAGTTGGGATACTTAGTTTGTATCCCAACTGATATGCACAGAAGAAATTATTGCTTGTATGAAATGAAACATAGTGGTGGCTTCTGGTCTATCATTTTGGTGATCTTTTCTCGGGTGTTGGAAGATCTTGAAGTTGCAAGTCTTTAATTTATATGTTACTAGCAAAGGCAGAATCCTTGTGTAAATCTACAAAAATGAAATAGTGAAATTGTAATCCTGTAGTGCTGCACCTTCTTTTCCTGGTGTACATTTATGAGGGAGAGTAGTGGTTTCAGACCTTTTAGTAGTGGACGTCTCAAAGGGATGGTCTCCTTCTGCCCTTGTAGTGAAATGTGCAAAACTAATATATATCTTAAAAGAGTTGCCTGATATTGTTTAGTATGGCAATAACTTTTCTCTAGCTAAGCCAAAATATGCCATGATGTTATCAGGTAACTGTTGGCCGTAAGCCTGTCACTGGTCTTAAACTTGGCCTAGAGGGCAGCAAACAAAATAGACTTGAAATTAACTTGCAGCATCTAGTGTCTCTTCCAAAGATCCTTCAACCCCATTGGGATGCTCATGTGGCTATAGGTGCACCTAAGTGGCAAGGTCCTGAGGAGCAAGACAGCCGCTGGTTTGAGCCCATCAAGTGGAAGAATTTCTCCCATGTAAGCACTGCACCAATAGAGTATACTGATACCAGCATTGGAGACCTCTCTGGTGTTCATGTAGTTACAGGGGCTCAGCTTGGTGTATGGGATTTTGGAGCCAAAAATGTATTACACCTGAAACTCCTTTTCTCCAAAGTACCTGGATGTACGATAAGGCGGTCTGTATGGGATCACAGCCCTTCCATCCCTTCCACCTCTCAGAAGCCAGGCAGTGCTTCTTCATCAGTCTCAAACGAGAAAATGCCTGAGGATAAGAGGGAAGATAGTTCAGGCCACATAGGGAAACTGGCGAAAATTGTGGACGTAACTGAAATGTCAAAGGGACCACAAGATTTACCAGGTCATTGGTTGGTAACAGGGGCTAAGCTTGGAGTGGACAAGGGAAGGATTGTATTGCGTGTAAAGTACTCTTTATTGAATTATTGATAGATTATTTCTGTTTACTTTTGCAGGATTAACCCCCTTTATTCCTCTTACAACCATATTCTACATTCTTTGCACAGGATATCCAGTTCTTTCTTCTGTTGTTCAGGACCTTAGGAGTTAGGTCAGCATTACATTATTGATGTTCAATTTTTTTTTTCTTTTTTGGGGGGTCGTGTTTTGAGGATTACAGGTTTTAAATTTAGATTACACTGTTAGAGGAATCGAGTTACAGTGATGAAAGAGTTACCAAATGTTTTGGAATTCATGGATTAAGTAATGATTTGTTGTATGTAGTCTGTTTCAAGATTCTTGTATACCCAGCGTAAGTGTCAGATTTCACTCGGCTTTTTCATCGTAGTCAGGATCAGGGATGATAATAAGACACAGGTTCCTCCTGACTGCCGTTCTGTTTTTGTAATGTAAGCAATTATATTAATAACTCGAACAGTCGAACTCTAATGGTTTGGTGGCCCAAACAAAAAAAAATGCTAACTCGAACTCAGAAGCCTGAGTTTTACTCTAAAATACTTTCTATCTTAATAATTTTTAATAATCCTTTAGTCCCTTAGTTTGAGTCAATTGAAGACAATTCATATTTTTTTAACTATTACCTAAAACATCTATGTCATTATTTTCATAGTAGTTAATTTAACTTTTCTGAAATAGATTTTAACCTGATATAATTTATAAAATTCAAATAAATCCGAAATTTAAATAAAAGTAGATGATAATTAAATTGATTTTGATCAAAACAGATTTAAGATATGGACCTTTTAGGTAATTTTAGAAAATAGCTCTTACGCTTTTGAAATAGTATTTCAATTTTATTCATTCTAAATGGTAAAAGAGGTCATATTCATCCATTAAATAGTGATATACATCAAGTTTTCTTTTAAGTCATGAAGTTTAATAGAATCAATTTTTAGTACATATTTGATATGTCTTATTTAATTATCATAAGTGTTTATTTGATCTCATAAGCTTTATCAAAATTTTTATTGTTGTTTGGTTATTTTTTAATAGAGATTTTGAATCTTAAATAAGCTATTTTACCTCAACTAGTAAAAACTCCAATTTCGGACTTTTGATAGTAAAGATTGAAAGTTTTTTTTTAAATGTTAAAATATTTAAAATATTCTCTCCTTAGTTTACAATTTTATTTTATCCTTTCATAACGTTACAATTTTGTTTGGTTATTTTTAAATGTTACAATTTTAAAATATTCTCTCCCTGGGGGCATGGTAGACGGAGCCTTTCATAACATAACTTTTAAAAACTTACATATTAAAGTGATTTTATAATTTTTAATAAAAGTTATCATTGACAACTAAACAACTAAAATTTTAACAAAAATACACTATAAATCGTGCGACTTAACATAGTTAATTTTTAATACACTAGAAAGCCGTGCAATTTAATAGTATTAAGACTCCATTTGATACAACTTTTTTAAATAGAGCTTATTTAAATAAAGTTTTAATTAGTAGAGTTTTTATAAATAGAGTTTTTACCCACAAACACATGTACACACACTAATTTGCAATTTTACATGATATAAAATTATCATTTTATTGGATGCAATCAACTTCAGATTAAAATGTTGGGATACTATGTCATTAACATTTTTACCTTTTGGAAAAGACATGAGCCGGCAACAAGTAGATTAACATATAGACTGGAGGTAACACTCATTCAATTTCACACTGGACAACGAGCAATGCAATAAGCTCGGAAAATTTTTGTTGGTCGTCCATGACCAATTCAGTATCATTTAATCAGTCCAATGTGGGATCACAAAAGTTTCTGTCGTTATTTTGTTTTAATTTTTCCTTATTAACAATAGACATGACCTTTTCAATGAAATCACTTACATTCTTGGACCCACTTCAGAAAATAGAATTATATCTGCTTAAATGCCTGCAGCTTCCGGTAAAGAGACATTTGGCTAAACAAATCAATAGGCCACCTTCATATTTAATTAAAAAAAAATAATCAACACAAATTGCTGAAATGTCTGAAAGGAAGAAACTGATGACTACGAGCGAAAATACAACTGGAGAAGTGTTGGGATGCTTTTGGATTAAGCATCATGTCTTTCTGCTTGTAATGTTTCTCAACTTAAAATATTTACTTTCACGCCATTGTATGCATCCTGTTGTCAAAAGCCTGACAGATACATAGAATCTCTCGGCCCAGAAGTCGGCAAGCTTTCAATAGCGTATGCAAACAAGCAGAAGGGCCTAAGAATTGTGGTCGCCAATTCCATATTCGGATGTTGAGTTCGTACTCTTTATATATATATAAAGCTTAAGCTATCTATTCTTCAGCATTAAGGCACCAAATCAGCTGGGCTACCTTGAAGCTATGGTACTTTCTAGTTCACAATTGCTTATGGCTTTTTAGTTAAGTTATGTTTTTCATTTAACCATCATTAACTAATTTTGTGATTTCCTTATAGGAGAACCTTGAGCTTGTTGAAGGAAAGGTAGATTGGAAAGGAAGACCAGCTGTGAAGTATAAGCATGGAGGAATAAAGACTTCTTTGCTCATACTAGGTCGAAACTCTATCATGCATGGTCTAGATTTTGAAGTATAATCAGAGAGGTTGTGAAGGTCGTTTCAGTCTTGTAATAACTATAATGGTTGTGTTTTGTGTTGCAGCTGCATTTGGTTTCGAAAACTTGGCAACTATAGCACTGGGAGTGAATTTGGTGACATACTTCAATGGGGTGTTGCACTTAGATCTAGCTGAGGCAGCTAACCAAGTGACCAACTACATGGGTACTAGTTATATCCTCAGCATTGTAGTGGCTTTGCTTGCAGATGCTTTCATTGGCAGATTCAAAGCTGTGCTAATTTCAGGAAGTGTTGAGTTTCTGGTATATATGCTAATTCAGCTCCAACAATAATAATAAGCCAAATTTGGCTATGCTACTTACAAACTCGTTGGTAACTGTTTTTCTTTCTTCTTTTTTTTCCTTTTTTTTCCTTCTCTCTCTTCCATTCAGGGACTAGCATTGATAACAATCCAAGCTCACTACCCCGATCTTAAGCCACCTCCTTGTAATGTCTTTGACCCGACTGCTGGTTGTAAGAAGATTGAGGGTAGTGATGCTGCGCTTCTCTTTGTTGCACTCTACTTGATAGCCACTGGCACAGCAGGAATTAAAGCTGCACTTCCACCTTATGGTGCTGATCAATTTGATGAGAAAGACCCAATAGAGGCTAGACAAATGTCCAGCTTCTTTAATCTGCTCTTCCTAGCAGTGTGCATAGGCGGTGCAATTAGTGTAACCCTCATCGTGTGGATCCAAGATAACAAAGGATGGGATAGGGGATTTGGTCTCTCTTCGGTTGCCGTATTCTTGGCTACGATCATCTTTGCAGCCGGATTGCCACTGTACCGATTTCAAGTTGTTCAAGGAAGTAGCGTGCTCATTGAAATTATACAGGTATTTTAATTATATATATATATATATATATATATAATCTAGTGAATATTTCCGTATTTTATTAAAATGCGAAAATGCTATTATACATTCTTGTAATATCATTTCTGTACTTTAATAAAGTGCAAAAACTCACTAAATACTGAATTTATATATATATTTGAACTTTAAATTTTACAATTTAAGAATTAATGATTTAATAATTTTATTTTCTTGTCTTCAGGTATATGTTGCTGCCATTCGAAATAGGAAACTTGAACTTCCTGAAGACCCTATGGAGCTCTATGAGATTAACATGGACAAAGAAGCTGCTATAGAAACAGAATTTCTGCCTCACAGAGATATTTTCAGGTTAATTTTAAAGTTTGTTACAAACTCCTTATACATACATAAATACCAACATCTCATATAGAAATTTTCCTAGTACAAATGCCAATATATTAAATTTGTGTTATGACATTCAGGTTCCTAGACAAAGCAGCAATCCAGAAAACATCCACAGAAAATCTTGAGATAACAGAAGCTCCGAATCCATGGAAACTTTGCCGGGTAACTCAAGTAGAAAATGCAAAGATCATCCTAGGCATGATTCCAATTTTTTGTTGCACTATTGTGATGACACTATGCCTAGCTCAGCTCCAAACTTTCTCCATCCAACAAGGTCTAACGATGGACACAAGCGTCACTACATCATTCCACATACCACCAGCTTCATTACCCATCCTCCCAATTTTATTCATGATCCTTGCAGTTCCCGTTTATGATAGAATATTTGTACCCTTTGCTGGCAAGATCACAGGCAACCCAACAGGGATTACTCACTTGCAACGCGTAGGAGTTGGCTTAGTCCTTTCTTGTATCTCCATGGCTATTGCTGCAATATTTGAAGTGATACGCAAAGACGTGGCACGTGATCACAATATGCTTGACGCTATCCCAGTAGTACAGCCATTGCCAATCAGCACATTTTGGCTATCAATTCAGTTCTTTATATTTGGAATTGCAGACATGTTCACATACGTAGGATTGCTTGAATTTTTCTATTCAGAGGCACCAAAAGGGATCAAATCTCTTTCTACTTGCTTTCTTTGGTGTTCCATGGCGCTTGGATATTTTTTCAGCACCATTTTGGTTAACATAGTTAACAGTGCAACAAGGGGAATTACTCAAAGTGGAGGCTGGTTAGCAGGCAACAATATTAACAGGAACCATTTGAATCTATTCTTCTGGTTGCTTTCTGCATTGAGCTTCATCAACTTCTCTGTGTATTTGTTTATGTCTAGTCGGTACAACTACAGACCTCAGACTTCTGTTGGAGGGACAGCATGCAAGAGCTTTAGCCAAGATTTATCGAAGTAGAATGAATATTCGTGGGGCAAAAGCGAATTATTAATGGAAAATTGTTAGTGTATGCCTGTGTGTGTGTGTTTTTTTTTTTTGGTCCCCTCTATAATCTCTTAATTTGTAGTTATTTGAATTTGATACGTTGTGATAGAAAAGGGAAACGTGAAAATGTAATATTTATTTCAGAAATTTCATTTCTCAATTCAAGTGATTTGGCAGTAAGTATCAGCAGACGTCGTACAATTGTATATAAAATAACATATGGTTTAATTGTGAGGATCTAGCGATACATTCTAAATTAAAGTAAAAATTAATTTGATTCCTCGGTTTAAGATTGCTATAATTTTAACGTGCCTCAAGAATATGAGATCAATACTAAAGTGAATAGCACGTAGATCAGCTAGTACGAGGCTATTCTAACTTAACCAAAGTTTTTGGTTCGAGACTTGGAAATACAGCTACGTTAAATATTTGTTGGGAGAGATTTGCCGTCCTAGTAGTTTCACCCAACTCAAATCTGAATTAGTCGGAGCCCAATGTAATTTTTAGATACCAAATAATTTAATACATCGAAAAAGAAAAGTGAATATTTTACTAATTAATGAATTATATTAACATCTTTCACATAAAATTTCCAAATTAACTAGCTAGTAATTTTACTTAGCTAGGTACCAAAATAGCAGCATAGATCTTGATGATCAACTAAGAAGGCCAAGTTTAGCTCAAACTCTTCCATTTGTCCGCACCCTTCACGATTCTTAGCCACCTCATAACCAATGCATGCACACGTGTACTCGCTTTAACTCCCCCACGTCGTTTTCCAAGCACTCAGATATGCATGCATCTCTCAGAATAGCATATATATATATATATATATGATCAACTGAACTAGCAAAACCGAATACAGAAAACATAGATCAAAATTCAAAGGCGGTAGCTAGGTAGCTGCGTTTTATGAATTAATGGCATCAAGTGACAAGTCCCCGGAACCCACACCGCCGTATGGAGGGGAGCAGCCGCCAGGGAAGCCTATGACGATGAAGCAACACGTGTTGGACAAGGGAGCGGCGATGATGCAATCTTTGAAGCCCATAAAGCAGATGAGCCAACACGTTTGCACTTTCGCCTTGTACAGCCACGACATGCCTCGCCAGATCGAGACTCATCACTATGTGTCTAGACTCAACCAAGACTTCCTCCAATGCGCCGTTTATGACTCTGATGACTCCACTGCCCGTCTCATCGGTAATTTATTTAAAAATAAAATACCCACCAAACCGGTTATTAATGTATCCTTTAGTTTAATTTTGTGTATTTTCATATTATTATTATTTTACACGTCAGGAATGTTTTATTTATTGATATATTGTGAATGAAATATTGACATCAATTTGTACGTATCGTTACAGGAGTGGAGTATATTGTTTCTGATAAGATATTTGAAGCTTTGCCACTAGAGGAGCAAAAACTTTGGCATTCCCATGCTTATGAGGTTAATTAATAAACTATGTACTTATTATAGTATTCCTTGCAATTATTTTTGGATCATTATGTAAAAAGTGTGTGTGTGTGTAATGATGAGCATGCAGTATTAATAAATAATTAATTGGAATCATCCAATATAGTTTGTTAATTAATCCAGGTGAAATCAGGCCTATGGGTTAATCCTAGAGTTCCAGAAATGATAGGGAGACCGGAACTGGATAACATGGCGAAAACCTACGGCAAGTTTTGGTGCACTTGGCAGGTTGATAGAGGTGATAGGCTGCCACTGGGTGCACCGGCGCTGATGATGTCTCCACAGGCAGTGAACTTGGGCATGGTGCGCCCAGACTTGGTTCAGAAAAGGGATGACAAGTACAACATATCAACTGATGCGTTGAAGCAATCGAGGGTGGAGATTGACGAGCCTGAATGGATTAGTCCACAGGCTGACTACTGGAAGCAGCATGCCAAGGGCTTTGCCGTCGATATTCAATCAAGCGAAATGAAGAAGAGGGCACCGTTCCCTTGAGCTTCGCACAGCAACAGCCACAGCCGCAGCCTCAGCTTCTGTCTTTCATGTTCAAGCGTTGTTTCGTTGCATGTTACTCTATATTAGTCTTTTGTAAAATCTGTGTAAACTGTTGCTGCTTTTTCTTTTTCTTTTTCTTTTTCTTTTTCCTTTTATGTATTTTCTGCTACGGAAGTCTGAAACTTCCGCTTTATTTGTATGTATATTTTGTAGCTTCCATGTCAACAATTGGCGTTTGCCATGTTTGTGGTCGTTTCCATGTCAACATTTTGGGCGTCTGCCGTGTTTGTGATTGTTGATTTCTTGAGTTTTCCATGATGGTAGTCTGTAGACACACTGGAATTGCCAACGTACCTATAAATTAGCTTCTAAGAATATAATTTCTCAGAGGTAGATTTTTATAATTTAGATTGGGTTAATAAAAGTTCCAAGTTATTGTTCCAAATTAATATATCCAGAGTGCATGGATATATTAATTAAATAAACGTCCTATTAAAATATGGCTTGAAAAATTGATAAATATAATACAGAAATAAATCTTCACCATGTATATATTTTTTTTTAAAACAATACATTGAAATTATGCTTAGAAATTTTAAAAATGGGTGTGTTACAGGAGAACTTTTTACGAAGTTACTCACCTATCTATCTTCATGGTACTTTTTTTTTAAGTACTTTATTTACACACTGTTCCATGCGTATGCTATTGAGTATTGAGATATTGAGTATACAGATTTTATTTTATATTTAAAAGTTGTAGATTTTAAGTTGTGGATGCCGTAAAAAAATTAATTATAAAATAAAAATGAATAATGCATATGATTTTTAAATATTATTATAAAATAAAAATTAATAATATAGGATAAATATAATTTTTAAATAATTATTTTAATAAAAAAAATAAAAAATTATAAAGATATTACATTTTTACATTATAAAAATAATTAATATTTTTTAAATATTTAGTAACTTTTAATTTATAACCGTCTGATAGATTGAACCAAATCAACATTAATTGTGAGTTTTTCCAGGCAATTCCTATTCGGAGAAGTAAACCCAATACTAGTAGTACTACTTGCGAATTAGGACTATAATTTAGTCGATCTCGCTTAACACATGGACGGCCAAGATCAAGTCAAAGGAATAAAAGGAAAATGCCCTTATCCACTCGCGCCGCATGTGATTACGCCACTTCTTCAGATCCCCAGCATATATCCAGCCACGCGCCAACTTTCCCATCTCGCCAATGCCGCGGACACCTCAAGATCCCCAGCAAAGAAAGCTGCTAAACTCATAATCAACTCACACTTCCCTCAAGACTGAACAGAACGCTTGTTGATTTATCTTAATCATTAATGGAAGCCCCTGAAACGGTCGTAGTTGATAAAAACAAAAAGGGTTTTTATTCTGTGTGGGCGATTCCACCTGATGAGGTGAGGGCGAGGGTGAAGAAGTTGATGGAGGGTCTGAGGTCCGAGTTCGGTGGGCCCCAGTTCGACCCGCATGTTACTGTTGTTGGGGCCATGAGTCTGACGGCGGATGATGCGTTGGAGAAGTTTAAATCAGCGTGTAACGGGCTTAAGGCGTATAACTGTACTGTGAATCGGGTGGCCACTGGGACTTTCTTTTACCAGTGTGTTTTTCTGCTGCTTCATCCCACCCCTGAGGTTATTTGTTTTTATTTATTTATTTTGGGAAACCTTAGCAGTTTTTGAGCCCATAATGATAAATATTGTTTTTTTTTTTTTTTTGGGTTTTTCAGGTGGCGGAACCTAGCTCACATTGCTGTGGCCATTTTGGTTACAAATCCTCCACACGTTAGTTCTTAAATTTTTTTTTTTTTTTCGTTAAAACTCTGATTTTTGACTGAGGCTATGATGTTAAAGGGCACCATGAACGGAATTTTTAGGTTTAAATTCTCTGGAAAGATGCTAATACAAGCTGCTGGTGTTTTCTTGGGGACATTTTAGGATAAAGAGACATCTAATTATGTTATATTTGAGGAGATAAAATTCTTATGAATTTGTGACGGTGATTTTAATATTTTAAGAGTGTAAATGCCAAGACATTTCTTGAAAGTTTGAATATCTCAAGTAACATAAAAGCTAAACTGTTATCATACTATTGTAATGTTAATTTTGAGTCTCATCTGGTCGTAAATGCTGAGGGACAATTTTAGTATTGTATGTTTTGTTCTGTATCCTGATATTCAGGTCCCTAGATTGACAGGTGCTACTTAACTAAGTCTTGATTTCAAACTATTTGAGATTAGTTGCACAAATCAACTTCCTTCATTCTGCATTATCTGGTGTAATGTTTTCTATTTGTTGGAAGTTGTAATTTTCAGATCCCAGATAAAACAAGTACAGCAAGCCTTTCCTGAGAGCTTTAAGATGAGCTCTTTTTCACATGACGTGGCACATACGTAATAATGTATAGCTCTTGAGATTTGTGATACTTGCTAAGACTATGGAAATGCTACGTATTTAGACAACTCATTAGGTAATGTTGCTTGGTTGTAATGAATGTTTCATGTCATTTGAATTTTTGTGGGAGATTAGAAAAGTACATGTTTTAGTTGAAGGCTGCAGTTGATTGTGTGATGTGATTCATTCTAGACTTGTAATTGATCTTTAACAAAGATAAGTAATGGCATTTCAATCAAAACTTTGAAATGTTAATGCACAGTTCTTGCATAACAGAGATATTGTCTTGCAGCTTACATGCCACATTTGAGCCTCCTTTACGGGGACCTCACAGATGATGAAAAGAAGATTGCACAAGAAAAAGCTCACAAACTTGATGAAAGCATTGGCAGTTTGAGCTTCCCAATCACTCGCCTTCAATTGTGGAAGACAGACACAGAGGATACCACTCTCAAGTCTTGGGAGATGGTTGCTGAATGCAACTTGAGCCCAGATTAGCTCTTTTTGTGGTCCCTGATTTGAATAACTAGCATTATCTTTCTTTTTTTCTTTTTTTTTGGGGGGGTGGGGAGTTGGTTGATACTGATCTGATCTCCCCCATGATGGTATACAATAATAAAGCACCCCCATCTTGTCCACGGTCTGTTGTCAATGATATTGGCTGTCTCCTCTTGTGTTATATATATGGCCAATTGAATATGGAGTGTAAATGAATCTTGAAAGGGTTTAGTATATCCAGTTCCAGTTGGTTGTCAAACAAAACTATTCCGACAATTTAGCTAAACAAGCTATAGACTCTCTTATGAGTTATGATTCAATTGCAGCAGAGGTTTTGCATAAAAATCTTGGATTCAGATGTGTTTAGACTGCAGATGATGAGACTGATACAACAACCTTAGGCGTCGTGCTTGGGTATTCACTTACATACCAGAGACGTGCATTGGATGCCAAATTTGTTACAACTACTCAGCTGCCTATAACGTATAGACCTACTAATTTGGGCTCATTATCATCCAGGGACATATGAGCCGGAAAAAGGAAATGCTAGGAAACTTTTGCGTAAAAATGAGGAGCAAAAGTTTCATCTGGGAAGTGGAAACTGCTAGAAGTTCCATATGATTTTATCCATTGTCACGTGTGGTAAATTACATTAGTCCTTGTTTTCAACAGTCAACAGCAGCCTTCATTTGTTTCTGGGTATTTATGAGCTGGACTGGATCACTGTTCTGTATCGCTAACCAAATACTAGTCAAAACCCTACCCACACAAGTGACGCAACTCACAGTCTGATCAGATCATATTCCCTTCAATGCTAGAGTAAAGATAAGATTTCAAGGTCAAGTAATGCCACCTCAATTTCACTTTGGTAGATTGGACATTAGTTTATGATTCAACAATTTGTAAGGCCGCTTGCTTAAAGTCTTAGCAAATTTGACTTTGCATTAAAGGAATGAATCAAATTTGGGTATAAGCCAGCTTTGTTTAACTTGCAGAATCAACGGATAATAATTTTTTTTAACATTAATTCTCATAAAATGATTGAAGGAGTTTCTTCCCTTTTTTTTTTTTTTTCAAGAAAAGATATTCCCTTATCCAGTTGATTGTGTGCAAAATTGATATCTTTCAACTATATCAGCAAGTTGAGAGATAATTAAGATAAGGAGTAATGATATAACCACAAATTCTTGTACAAACTTATTTTGTACAACCTGATGTGGCATGATAAGATTGGTTGAATTAAATATCACTTGGCCCACTTGATTTGTTTTTATTATTTTATATTTTCATTCAACCAATGAATTAATGCCATGTCAGTTTGTACAAAATAAATTTGTCCAAGAGTTGCTGCACATGAAAAATTCGGTGAACAGGTAAAAACGCAATTATAATAAAGAAAAGGTTCAATTTAACTTTTAAAAGTTCACCAGAACACAGGAGAAATTGAACCAAAACACAGGAGAAAATGAACTTTACGAACTACTAATCACGTTTTCTCCTAAAGGGGTATGGACTGTGGTGCTGCCTACAATCATCTGAAACGCGCCATGGCAGCCAGTGACTGCGTTAACGCCCTTTAACTGACAGCCTGGCCGGGATGCCGTTAACCCTAAGGCTCACGTTAGTCAACTTCTATTTACCTTTCGCCTGATCCGCGTGCGCCGACATCTTGTTCACGTGCTTTCCATGCGCGTTGCCCACAATTTTCCTCCCAATTGAACGTTAATACATTCAATTTTTCACCAAAATCGTCTAACGTTACCAAACCCCTCTTAACTTCAGGACACACACAAGCTTCAGAACAACGTTACTAAAATCGTGAAGTGTGATCTCTTCTTAATCGTCTCTCTTCAAATATCTCATGTTATAGATCTCCTCCAATTCTAGTTTAAGCACAGTTTTATTTTCAACAATTAAAGAAAAAACAAAAGAAATATATTCAGCCAGAGAGTATGGAGACGAAGGTTCCTGTGAGGACGACATTATTGAAGCAGTCGTCGTTGGCGCCGGATCGCGAGCGGAAGGAGGCGGAGCTAAACGGCTTAGATGACGACGGTGAGGAAATTAAACCGGAGTTCAGGCTGATGTTCTTAGCAAATGAACGTGACGTGGAAGGAATCAAGGAGCTCTTGGATTCTGGCATCGATGTCAACTTTCGAGATATCGATAACCGCACGGCTCTCCATGTGGCCGCCTGCCAAGGCTTCACCGAAGTTGTTAGCTTGTTGCTCGAACGTGGCGCCGACGTTGACCCCAAAGACCGCTGGGGAAGCACCGTGAGTAACAATGAACTTTCAACTCAACCCTGTCGTTTTGGTAATTGATAATTGGTAATTTTTTTTTCAAATTTGATAATCTAGTGTTGGTTAAACAGCCTCTTGGAGATGCTATATATTATAAAAACCATGAGGTGATCAAACTCCTAGAGAAACATGGAGCAAAGCCTCTGGTATGGATTTCTTTTCTAGTTTATGCTAATGATTCGAAATTCTTCATGTTCATACAAAGAATTATGCGTATGCACTGTTTCAAGTTATTGTGAATTGATATTTCAGATGGCTCCAATGCATGTTAAACATGCTCGTGAAGTCCCGGAATATGAAATTGACCCTCATGAACTCGATTTTACTAATAGCGTTGAGATTACTAAGGTAATTTGTTGTTTTTCAATATTTGGATAGCTGGGAAGTGAAGTTGTATTTTAATTCTAGTGATTGATTGGTTAGATAATGCCCATAAATATGGTAAATTTGATTACATAATAATACCCTACAGAAGATGAATGTGTAGTAATCCAGGGGACTTACTTATCAGAAGTGTTGTAACATGGAATATGATAATCTGCATAGTTCTTTGCTGGAGGTTGACATTGATTACTAGTGGAGGAAGTTGAGTTGCTTTATTCCTGGAATTGTTTGTTTTAGCAATGTATCAGAATACACAGGAGGGATCTTAAGGTTAGATATTGCAATGCAGGTCTCGCTTAAGGGGTTATAGGAGATTTGCCAATTAGAGCAAGGTTAATGCCATTTTGTGAAATATGCTGAAATGAAGGTTCAAGCAAGTGGAAGGCCCTAGCTGACAGCTTAAAGGAATTTTTATAAAGTTAACATTGTTCAAAGAAGGAGGCAAAAGAGAAAATACATCAAATTAAATTCTCAAAAATTTTATTTGTCAAATTGCTGATGTTGAGGAAATGAGGTTTTTTTTTTTTTTTCCCCTTCAGAAGTGTAGTGGCTCTGTTTCCGCTTGCCACTGTTTCATCTTTAACAAAGTTAATATTAATATATGCCAGGGGACATTCATTCTTGCATTTTGGCGTGGAATTCAAGTCGCTGTGAAAAAGCTTGGGGAAGAAGTGATTTCTGATGATGATAGAGTGTAGGTTATTCGTCAATTGAGAAAATCTTTTGTTCCTTTTCTTGCTTTGACAACTTGTTTCTTCCTCTATTTTTTCTCACTGTTTGCCTGTTCTCAATCCGGTTATTTTGTGCACAGGAGGGCATTTAGAGATGAGCTTGCATTGCTTCAGAAGATACGACATCCAAATGTTGTCCAATTTCTGGGTGCTGTAACTCAAAGTAGTCCTATGATGATTGTAACAGAATATTTACCGAAGGTCTTCCCTAACCCTTGATGGCTTGATTCACTGACTGTCAATATAGCTATCCTGATGAAGTCTGGAATTATTTCTCTTTGCTGAATCTCTAACTTATTTTTAACTTTTTTCTGTTGGGCTTTCATTTTGCTGTATTGACTTTTTGATTTAGAATATTTTTGTTACCTGCTATTTTAAGTTCTAGGATAGTCAATGTAAAAAGTATTTCCTAAATATGGTTTCTGTTCAAATTTTAGGTTCACAACATGCCACATATTTGTGAAACAATGACTTAAATTGAATCAAAACGCTGGTGCTTTGATTTTTGTGCCTATAGTACTTATCTTGTTTGTATAGAAAGAAATTTAGAGCTAAAGTAGTTAAATCTCATCATGAAGCTTGGTTATGTAACTATATATATATAAGTTTTCTTTCATGTTGCAGGGAGATCTTCGTGCATTCTTGAAAAGGAAAGGAGCTTTAAAACCGTCAACGGCTGTGAGATTTGCGCTTGATATTGCAAGGTAATGTGATGAATTTTACTTACAAATAACAAGTTAGTTCTAACAGTAAAACTATGAGCAATACTATTTTTGCATTTGTTATCTTGGTCTGAGCCATTCATACTTCCAGCTTAGCTGAAAGATTGTTAACCTGTCTTTAATTGTAGAGGAATGAATTATTTGCACGAGAATAAACCGGTACCAATCATTCACCGTGATCTAGAGCCTTCGTAAGTTCTTTTACAATACGATTTTGGTTTTTCTTACTCAAAAGTAATTTGGTTGCCTCTGTTTCCTAATATTATTAGGGACCTTTATGTTGCTTATTGGCAAAATGACAGAAATATATTGCGAGATGATTCTGGAAATCTTAAAGTTGCAGACTTTGGAGTTAGCAAGCTGCTCACAGTTAAAGAAGATAGACCTCTAACTTGTCAAGACACTTCTTGTAAGTGCTGTTGCTTGTCAGAATATTTCATTTAATTTTTTTTTAAAGAAAAAAGTGTCTGAATTTCCCAATTGAGTTTCTTATTTATTTATTCAGAGTAAAACTGATATTGTGACCTTTCATTTTTAGTTGAAGGTACACTTATTGATTGTAATTGAAATGTGTTATTTGTCACTGACAGGCCGGTATGTGGCACCTGAGGTTTTCAAAAATGAAGAATATGATACCAAAGTAGATGTGTTCTCATTTGCTTTAATATTGCAGGAGGTGAAGTTTTATAATCAATGAGCAGTGTATTTAAATTACTCCAACAATGTTGATTATTTCTTGCTTAATCGCTAGTCTTTACACGTGAAATTGTGTCTGGTTTTGAACCTTCCATTGACGGTACAGAATGAAATCAAATTCTTATGAACAGTACAGGAGTCATATATATGAAACCTGATTTGGTGTTCTGTGAAACCTTTTACCATATATTACGTGTATGAGATTGGCTTAATAATTGATGCCTGTATTGGATGTACACCAGATGATTGAAGGCTGTCCCCCGTTTACCATGAAGCATGACAATGAAGTTCCTAAAGCATATGCTGCCAGACAGCGTCCACCTTTCAAAGCTCCTGCAAAGCTTTATGCACGTGGACTGAAGGAGTAAGTCCTTGTTTCTTAGATGTTCATTGTATTGTGAATTTCTTCTTCCTTAGATATAGTTGTACACTAGATTCCTTTAGTCAATAAAACCAGGATTCCCTATTTCCCTCTTGTTGTTGAGAGCTATAATCAGTGAATCTTGATTTTATTGTGTTGGTGCATATAGTTTAAGGATAAATGAAACTTTTGCTAACATTTTCTGCTTGCAGGTTGATTGAGGAATGCTGGAATGAGAAGCCAGCTAAGCGACCAACATTCAGGCAAATAATACCAAGACTGGAATCGATTAATAACAGTATTAATCATAAGAGGCGCTGGAAGGTCTATCTTTTTCTCTCTCTCAGTGTGTGTTTGCATCTGTTTACATGGATATCAATCATCATCATTCTATGATCTTACGTGCTAGCACCCTAACCCTTGGCCTTTTTTGAGTTGGATTCTCATTGGATGAGGCATGTCAGCTAATTTGGTGATTTGTATCAGTTGTTTAAATTTACTTTAGTACCTTGACCCATCCCTTGGGAACTAGGTAGGGAGCCAATAGGCTTCTGTTTTAGGCTGCATAAATGCTTGAGGTAGTCACTAGTCACCATTATTAATATTATAGAACTAATAGATCCCTTTTGTTAATTTGTAAAATGTACAGATTAGAACAATGAAATGCTTTCATAATCTGGAAGCCATGCTGAAGAAAGATCATTCCAGCCCCAGCAGCCGCAGGAAATCATCTTGTTCAACCAGCAGCATCTGAATAATAGATTGCCGTTTCCATTAGCTTGTGAATCTGCAGAAGTTATCAACTTTCGTCATGAATCAATAGTGTGACAAAAAGATTGGGTTTTCAGGTGGTAGGATAGCTGTCGCATAGGTGAATTCTGTTGTGGTAGTAGTCAAATGAAATTTCTTTTCCACATTTTTGAGATCTCCCTTTGAAATTGTGGGCTGAGGATAACATTTCTACGATGTATTGATTTGTCAAAAATTATAGCCATAAGTGTACATCATGTGCATATGACAAACTAGACATTCATCTTTTTTTTTTTTTTGGAAATAATGAATTTAAGAATGTATTGACTGAAAAGTTAACTCCGTTTGATGAACTGCGACGATGGGTTGAAACCAACGTGAGTGAAAATCTCATTGGTTGCTTTTTAGGCCCAGGTTTACTTGGGGGCCCAAATAGTGATTTGAACTTGGAGTTGGAGTTGGAAACCTTCTTGAGAGTTAGCGGTCTTTCCTTCCTACAATTGTAAGCAGCCCAACAGTGGTCGAATGCACAGTCATACAGCTGGCAAATAAAAAATCCATGATTTAATCACTGTTTCTTTAAAAAAAAAAAAGAAAAAAAGATATATAATGAGTCATCCAGGTATTTGTCAAAGGATAATTTCATGGACCACAAAGTTGTAGCTGAGTTTGCAGAAGGTTTAATATCAAATGATCAAATATTATTGACAAATTTTTAATTCAGTCCACTCTTAGTCGTGCGACTGACCATTACACTCGTAGAATTAATGTCTTATGCGCCCCCAGCTCAACTTTCTCTAGTCTTTCCCGACTTCGAATTTCGGTTAATCAAAATTATCGTTACTCTTGAAATCTGAGTTTTCAAAGGAAGAAACTTTCGTCGCTTTTATTTCTTGTAATTTTAGCTTTCCTCTAGAGTTGAAAAGAACATCCGTAAACTTCAAATTCTTACTATTTATCTTGTATTTTCAGGGAGCTGCTTGTGGATAAAATCATCAAATCTTTTTGAAAAAAATTCCTATAAAAATGACAAGTAATTCACTTCCGGAAAATGAAATGTGCATCTCACTTACACGAACATTCTTTTGTTCGTGTCATGATAATATTATTGGTGGTTTGTGGACCCATTTGAACAATAAAAGAGGATTTTCCTCTATATAGGGGAAAACTTACAGCAATCGGTGACTTTGGTAATAAAGTAAAACAAGGAACTGGAAACTGGAAAAAGAAATTCATAATTATAACTGAAAACTTGTGAAAGTAGTTGTGTTGATGATTTGTCTCCTGAATTGTGACAAGCTGTGCACACATACATGTATATGTTGAAGATGAAGCAAAATCCAAACTGAATTTTCTAATAGCTGAAAAATAACCACCAAATCTATTTTATTTTTTTTATTTCACTTTGATCTAAAGAAGGAAAAAGAACTGCAAGACTTGGGATTCATCACAACCAGTTTTTGCTTCTTCAATGAAAATACTGTCACCCGCAAGAGTAGATGCTGTAAATGAGAGGTAGCAACTTGTTATAAGTGTATGCATTCAGCCCACTGAAGATAGCAAGCAGTACACAATTGACAATTCTCTCTCTCTCTCTCCCCTTCTTTTATTTTTTGATATTTGATAGACTCACTCTCTTTTTCTTTTAATTTATATTATTGTGCTTTAAATATTTAAATTATTTCTAAAAGATTCATGCGATGGACTGATGCTGCAATTTGGATAACATGGCGAATTGACCCAGATTAATTAAATCAAATCGAATTTCAAATAATTTTTTTAATTTTTTTTTTACCTAATTTATGAATTTACCGCCAAGATATTCAATGTATCTCAAACAATAAAACAAACCTTAGAATGCTCTCAAAATTATATCGTTAATAATTAAGTGAATATACTATCCTTTTAACCAATCTCATAATGCTCTTTGAATTATTTTACACATTTAGGGATGCATCCATGACAAATTTTTTAAAAGTCTGGGGTTACAGATTCTAGATTAGGAAATGGCACTGCTTTACATTGTGTGAGATAGGGCCACAACTTTGCTTCCTTTGCTGGCAAGATCTGCGATTCCTTGGTGTATTTTGGTTGTGGCCATTATTGTAAATTAGGTAAAACTTTATTTAATCCCTATATTTTAAAGTTAGTGTCCTATATTGTAAATTGACCATCTATATTTTGATGTTTTGATATATTTTTAAAAATACATGGACTAATTGGACATTAACCTCAAAATATAGGGACTAAACAAAGTCTTACCATTATAAATTTCAGCTTTGTTAATTTGCTCGCTAATAATTGTTACAAATAAATTCATGTCCTTGCCTCAGGCCTCAGCACACACCTCCTGAGAGATTGAAACAAGACATTGTCAAAGCAAATTAATCACAGTTGACTTGTGTGATGAGGATTAGTGAAATAAAAAATTGCCCCATCTGGGTATTTCAAAATGCGCACAGCAAATTGCTGCTTTGTTGTCTTAACTGGCGGGAATGATTCATATGAAATCAAGTAACACTCATAATAACATGTGGGTGGTGTGTATGTTGCATGAGGACGTGGCCATGAAATGTAAATTAGTCGGCTATAATTCAAATGGTCATGAAACTCGGAGTCATTTCCAACCACAACTGTTCAGAAAAAAAAAAATTGTGATTACGCATACAAACCAATTAAGGAATGAGGGCTACCCATGCTAGCTCTTTGCAGCCAGCCGCAAAATTTGTTGTTATTGGTGACAAATTGAACCCTAACTTGAATGGAGCCTTTAAGGTTAGTAGCTGCCTCAACTTTAACAGAAAGCAAAATCATTAACTGATTGACACAAGGAGAATTGTTCGTTGTGAAAGGAATCATGAACATTAGCAATGTATATAATTCGCCATTGACCTTGTTGATTTGAGGAAATTGGATTCGGATAAAGTATATTAGCTAGGACTGTGAGTGGGCAAGTTGAGATTCGATGGGAAATGAAGCTTTCGGTATTGACAAAAGTATGCATGTGAGCCCCCACATAAAAAATATACATCATATGAACATTAAAAACGTGGAAGCAGCAGGCAAATGTCTATGGCTTTCATTTATACATAATACATTATCAGCTGAATCGAGGCTATAAATAACAATTTGGTTTTTTCCCTCCTATTGATCTTTGTTAATTTCAACGCCCCTCGCCCTCCCTAAAAATCATCGAGACAATCCAACCATTAGAAACATTGTTAACTTCCAATATTTTTTTATTGTAGTATCTTAAATATTTTTATCCTTAGAAATTTATATTGGTTAATTGTGAGTTTTATGAATTCAAGAGTAAATTATAAAAGACACACACAAAAAAAAAAAAAAAAACGAAGAGAGAAATAATTAATTTACTAAAACAATCTTGTGGTGAGTTTGATCATTGTTCATTTTCAAAACTATGTAGATCGTTTATGAGCATGATAATAGTGAGCCGGCGTGGAGATAAAACGTGATACAAAAATGATTCATAGAAGTAAGCTGGCTTCGTCGATGAGAATGTAAGCAAAAAAATATTTGACATCTTATTGCATGCCGATCGAATTGACTAATAATGGCAGAATATATATAAAACAAGGAGAAGAGTCCAAACTATAATGCAGGTTAGTTATTTTGTTTATGATTGAGGCTAATAGCTAGCTAGCTACGTGTTCGTTGGGTTTATGTCGGTCAAATTATTGACTAGCCATCGCATGTAATTCAAGCTTCAACTTCTGTGTTTTCTTTTCGGCCGCAATAAAATTGTTTGTTTGACGATAAATGTCGGCGAGTTAAGTACGTGGCACCTCTAAGAATTTAACCAACTTTTTCACTATCGAACCAATATTTAATTTTATAATCATATTAGACTATCGGCACCCCCCCACCCCCCCATAATCCTCTTTAAATCCTTTTTCAATATTTACAACTTTAACCTTAATTGTGATTACAATATTGAATGAGAGACTATATATCAAACTAAACCTACATATTTTATATACACACACATATATTACTTTTGTACGTAGTAAAAAATCTTTACACAATCAAATATGTTGTATGTATTTTTTTTTATTTTTAACACTCTTGTTATAAACTCCCTTTTATATATATTTAGCCCTAAATTAAATATATTTCTTTTATTAACTATTTTTATACCAAGAGTGAGCAAAAAAGAATCATAAATTTATATAAATAAAAAAATCTGATGAATTTTTTTTAGAAGTAATTATGTAGGAAATCTTAATCACCTTTTTTTTTTCTTCAAATAAGAGAGAGAGAGAGAGAGAGAGAGAGAGAGAGAAAGAAACTCCATGGATATTAGGTGTGAACAATAAAAAAGAAAAAAAATGAAACATTAGTTTTGATGAAGAATAATTTTAATTAAAACAAAATTTTTTGTTATAGGTTGTTATATATATTTCTAGATATTGAAATTAGAAAAATGAAGAAAATGGTTTTAAGAAATATATATAGCCATATAGGGGTGCCTATGTTCTGACTCTTAGGTAGCGTTTGTTTTTTTATTTGAAATCTAAATGAGTCTAAATTTTTCTGAAGTCTGAATAGGTTTAATTATGAAAATATGAATGACATGTTTGTTTTTTGTTTTTAAATATCTGAATAAAAGTGGCATCTTATTTGTTTTCACAATAAAAAACATCTTAAATTTGGTTATTTGACATTTATGTCCTTCTAAATTAAAACAAAAAAGAGGATTAAATTTTATATTTAGGAAATAAATTATTTTACAAAGATATTTTTGGAATATAATATTTACTTGTCATTAAGACCTTTTTTCATTCAGATAAAAGTCATAAAAATTTACTTTTTCTATTCAGATGTAAATATATGAAAATCAGACATAAGTTTCAAAAAATAAACAAATATATTTTAAAAAATATATAAAATTAATAAAATTTCATATTTAAAACATTTAATAAACAACCTCTAGTGTGTTAGTGTGTGTGTATATATCGTAAGAATGGCATATAAGAAACGTATCGGCAATGGAACCCACTTGTGCATTTGTTGTGTGGAGTTTGTTGGCCATATTTTCCTTATTAGCACTATTTTAGCTCAATCACAACTCAACTCAATTTATTGTCTTATGCTTTGAATCTTGATCACTACATTAAAGAATCACGTGACTGATGGAACAACTCCACAGAATGATCCATTTCCCATTAACCTTTTATGCTTATGCCCTTTGCTTTCCTTTTTTACACACCATTTATCGTGGAAGCTTTTAATCAAGCTTCCGCATTTTGAATTTTCGATTAATTTCAGAACTTGTTACTGTGCTTTGATAGTTTGATTTAATTGTTTAAATAATGTTAAAGATCCTAATATCTGGATCCCAATTTATATAATACTGATATTTATATATTAAATAATATAATAATAATTTTACTACTTATAAAAGTCACATCTAATACATAAGTGATATATGGGGTTAATTAGGGTAGAAATTGAGACTTAACATTCCCTACCATTATTAATCGTTAATTGTTCTCCTTTAAAAGGGGTTGATTTGGAGGGTGAGCACTTGGTCTGAAGCAACATATAACTCATCAATGTTGTAGTTGCAACTTGCAAAATCAATTACTCTATCACATGGTTCGTTAGTTTCTCAGGGTTTTGCTTATTTACCGCATCATCGACAAAAGTTTAGAGCAAAGGGAAACCCCCCATTCAGTCCCTTATTTTTGGTTTCTCATTTACTCAGATTGTCAAAAATACTTAAATATTTATCTATCAATTGAAAGATTTTGTTAAAAGTTTACCATTTTTCCCCACGTTTTCATGTTTCAAATGGTCTGTGAGTTTCCTTTTTTTTTTTTTCCCCCTTTTCGATATTAATTAATATGACGAGAAAGGTGACGTTTAGCCTTCAAATATAAAATTTAGATGTCAATTTTCTAGTAGTCGATAGGTATTAAGTTTTTTTTTTTTAAGAAAATTGGAAGTCAAAGTATGAAAAGTTCCAGTTATGTACATGTCTAGACTTTTGAACACTATTTATCACTCCGTAATGGATTAACAGAACTTGGAACCACCATTTTTAAGAGGCAGAAAATTCATCAAGCTCAAAAGCAGAAGTCCCCATTTCGGGGGTTTCTAACGTGAGGGCTTAAAATGTCATCAATAATCAATAAGATGATTAATTAACCTGTTTTTATCAAGAACTACCCGGGGTAAAAAAAAAGAAAAAAAGACAAGCTAATTAAGTATACTAGTAATCAAGAATCTCTGTACACAGTTTATTGTGAAAAATAGTAGGTGAGTTGAGTGCGTTGGTTTACTTGTACATATATACAAAGATTATTTTTAAGGATCACAATGACAATGGCCATGGCGATAGTGACTAGCCACGAAGCATTTAATGAATTAGGTCTTGGCATTGAAGCTGTGAACCATCCAGCATCTTTCGAAGGTCTATTGTTGAAAATCTCATCTTATTTTGTGGTCCCATTCATAATCAAAGAGAATATATATTAGTTTCGGATGTGACTTGTTGATGCGCGTACTTTCCTTAGTTTTTCCTCCATATTATTATGATCGAGTGTACAAAGTAACAATATTATTGACCTTGTTAATTAATTACTTTCTTAAGGCATACACACCTTGGTAATAAAGTCATTCATTCTTAATGTTGATAATCAAGAAATAGTATTTCCTTTTTCTGCTAAACACGTCAAAACCCTTGGCTTTGGATTTTCAATTTGTCCTGACAATTTCCATGAAACACAAGGGAAAAAAAACAGGAACCAGTATTAAGGTTTAAGTTCGACCGTTTCTTGAAGTCTTTTAAGGACTATGGGTCATTCCAACTCACTTAGGAAACTTATTTCGCATATGGTTAACACTTAATGTGCGGTCCAAATTGAGAGAGAGAGAAGAAATTGGCTTCCAACCCACACAAAGATTTCCCTTTTTTGGTAAATTTTTAATTGCTACGCACCTTTACCATTCATGTCGGATACTTTTTGAATTTGAGCTTTAATTTTGAGCCACTACATGCTTAAGCTTATAGCTCATGATTTCCAAATAAAAACAAAGGAATAGATTTTGACCATAGATCAATAACAATATATGCGTGTTAAAAAAAAAAAAAAATCAATAGTTTTTTGAAATGATAAAAATTCTTACCTGAATTTCTTTTCGATTGTAATGACCTCATTGGAATATTTTTTGTTTTTTTTGACAAATTTCTTGGAATCTTTCTTGTAAATCTCAAAGGTTAAGGAACGCTTTATGAGGTTTTTAAAATCAATCTATGTCTTTCTCCATTTTAGGCAAAAAGTATTTATATGACTTTCTTGTTAGGAAAAATGATAGCATGCTTACACTAAGGAAAAGAAAAATGAGAAAAGAAAAAAACGATGTCCCTCTTGATATACTCGAAACAATTTACCACAAAAGACAAGTCTGAGGTGTAGGTATTTTCGTATGTTACATCTTGCAAAATTAATTGAAACACATATAATTCAGCGGTAAAACTTTCTATATATTTAGTTGTACAAAATGTGATAAAAGCACAGTACTAATTGCCCTCAAAGTGGTCCTCTTAAGAGATATGGGGAGATTTTCTTGTTGTGAACCCATTAAGAAAATTTGACTGAAGAGACCATCCATAATTATATCATTAATTGTCCTTTCTACTTTAAAAATAATCAGATTCAGCCTCATAGCTAATTGTAGTAAAAGAGTTTTCAGAAAGTCCATACTCTAATGACACAGGAAGAAAGAAAATTTAAAAACGATCATCTAAATTGATCTTCTTATTGCCAAATGAACAAGCTTGAATTTTCTAAGAAGATCGATCATATTGTGTCATCTTTTTACTACGAATTTAAGCATATGAAATTACGCACGAAATTGCACAGAATTTGTTACTATGTCTGCGTCACAAATATTAGCCCTAGCTAGGTGAAATAACTACGTTTAATTAACGTGTTTCCTGTACAGTCACAATAATCGCGGAAAAAAAAAAATAATGCAAATCATTAAGAGAAAAAAAAAATCTTCATATTAGTGAAACCACTTGAATCAACGACTTCAAATACGACTCAAAAAATTAAATTGTTTGACAATTGCTTGAGTAACACTTGCGTGATTGCTTGTGTTACGGAAATCTGATCAATAGAGAACCCTAAGGTGGCTGACTATGTGTAAAGAATTTGAAGACGTTTGAGTGTGAATGCTATTGCCACGCATCAATTAATTTTTGACTACTTGATCAAATGATAAAATATCAATGTATATATGAACCATGGACTTGAATCATGTATGCGTGGTTCCATGTCCATAGGAAACACTATATCACTCATAATGATCGCTAAAAAATGACTAATCATTCCAACATTTAACATGTAATGTCAAGGTGGGTATGCAAAAAGTGACCTGTCCTTGAGAACTATTAAGTGACGTCTGGCACGAGGTAAAGCAGAGAACAAACTGTGTGGCTGGGGGAGATAATCATTAGTTCAACGTTGATCCAATCGAATTAATCAAAGAGAGAGTGAGGTGACAGAGGAATATTTGAGAAGCAATGCCAGTTGGTAAAGTCAGTAATTCTCATTTGAGCAGTGCATATGATTGCCAAAGTATAAATTAAAGCAGGAAACAAAAAATGAAAGAAGAAGAAATAAGTTAATTAGAGCACTAAGTGGGATTGGCATTGAATCATGAAACGGATGAACAAACCCGTCAAACCTATGGCTCTCACACAATACTAAAATATTGAAAAAAAAAAGGGAAACGATTAATTGATTCGTTGATTGCCAAATGCTTCTTCTACAACTACTATAAATGAGTTTAACAGTATAAGTAGATGAATGCTAGATGCATCACATGGAGTTGCCTTCACTTTTGTCATAACCCATGAGTCACAACCCTAGTCCTAGTAAAACAGTCATGCTTTCAAGAAGGTAAGAAAATTGAGAGCTGAAGAGAATAATGGAGCCTTTGAAGTGTGAGTGGGGTCTAATTCTAATAAAGGAAAGAGGTCTTATTGTATTGATTATACCTTTGAGCAATTTTGTACAAGTATATTTTTCTTATATAACATTTATCATATCGCCATTGCTAATTATTTAATAATTAAATAAATTATTCTTTTATATATATTTGTATGTATGTATTTAATTCATTCATGTAGTCAAAAAGTCTAAGTAGAAAACAATATTAATTGAAAATGGCACTATTCATAAAAAATATTTCTAGTGAGGCACAATGGGAATTGAAACTATGAGAAGAATAGATCCATTAAGCACACACAAACTTGAAATAGTAATTAAAAAAAAATTAATGATATAGTCACAAACTCTTGTATAAGTTTATTTTGTACAAACTGATATGACACTAATTCATTGGTTGAATTAAATATCCCTTAGCTCACATGATTTATTTATATTATTTTATATTTTCATCCAACCAATGAATTAATGCCACATCAGTTTGTACAAAATAAATTTGTACAAGAGTTTGTGGTTGTATCATCACTCTAAAAAAATATAACAATCTATTAAAAGTTCATTGCGCAAGTGTAAGGTGTGTATGCAGCTTAAGTTTCATTCAGGATTCAGATTGAAACACTATAAGGGGCTTATTTCATATATAATTTTTTCAGCAAATATGATATTTTGTAAATTTCTTAAAGGCCGCTTATTTTATAAGTTTCTCTATATTGAAAATGGTTAGTAAAAACAAATATGAGGTTAGTTTTTATAAGCATCTTATTAAATTTTTAAAAACAGATGGCAGCTTACTTTTTATAAATAGCCTATTATTAAATAAGTCAACACACTTTTTCAAAATTCCTATTATAATTTTAATATCTCAACAAAAAAATGTATTATTTTTCAATGCGTCCTAATATATAAATTAAAGGAAATTTAAACTTATGTCATTCTTGTCATTTTATAATAAAATAACATTTTTCGTAATAAAATTTACCAAATGTACGTTGGTTTTTAAATTCATAGCAATTGCAACAATATATATTTTAACAAACACCAAGTACTTTTTTTATCAGCAGCCTATTTTATCCGCACAAGAGAAGAAACTTATTTCATCATCTACCCCAATTGAAAACTGGCTCTTAAGTAATTTAATCTCCATAAATTGAATAAAAATAATTACCCGCTTATATATGGTTTCTGAATATTATGAGAGAGTGTATGCGATTCCCAAATTTAGCCTCCTCTTTTGCTTCATCTCCAATTCATACCACTTGTAATTTTTATTTTTATTTTTTTAAAAAAAAAAAAGAAAAAGACAATAAAGAAAACAACAAAAACTATAAGCATAAAATTTTTATTTTTTTATTATTTTCTTTCAGTTATAAAAAAAAGGTAAAAATCTTAGAAAGTTAGCAGAGTAGAGATTAAGTGAATATATAAAAACTAAATGGACGAACCCCAATTAATTAATTAAGAGTCGTAAATATACTTTATAAATACCCACCTCATCCTCAAAAGCTCCATCTCCTTAACTTTCACTTTCTCTTCTGCTTCTCTCCCTGCTCTGTTCTCATTTTTTGTTAAGTAAGAAAGAAGAGAGAAATCCCAAATCCTGCTGAATCCTGCTGAAACCTTTGTTTCTGCTGTCCTTTTGATAATCAAAATCATTCTACATTCCTTTGGTTAGATAGTGAGTGAGAAAAATAACACAATAAATCCCATCTCCGTTTTAATTGCTCCTCCGCTTTTGTGTTACTCTCAACTTATATATGTATATGTTGATCATCGCAAAAAGTACAAATTAATTAAGATACACACAGTCTATATAACTAGAATATCAGCAATATTGTTTCTTCTAAAAATTTGCCCGACTAAACCAAATGATTCTAAATGTATTACAGCTAGCTACCTTATAAATTAATTAATTAGTTATATATTATAAGTATTCATCACTTTTGTTTTTGTTCTGTTGAATGAATGAATCAGGCAGGTGGTCAAGAAAAGAATGGCGTTTCCAAATGAATTAGCAGCAGGAAGAGAGGAATTATCACCAAAGAGAAAAATGGGGAGAGGAAAGATCGAGATCAAGCGGATCGAAAACACAACAAATCGCCAAGTGACCTTCTGCAAGAGGCGCAATGGTTTGCTCAAGAAAGCTTACGAATTATCTGTTCTTTGTGATGCTGAGGTTTCTCTTATCGTCTTCTCCAGCCGCGGCCGCCTTTATGAGTATTCCAACAACAGGTATAATATTTTATATACCTCCACTAATCTCTACACATATTACATACATATCTGTATGTCTCTACCTTTCTCAATCCCAATTTCTCAACCCTACTTTGATTTTTTTTCTTTTTTTCTTTTTTAACTTAATTTCATGTTTTTTTTTTTTAAATCACTTAAGTTCTGAAGAAATCTTGTAGCTTTTTTCTAAGGTTATATGGTCATGGTGATTTTCTTTAGTTTTCTTTTCTAAAATTGGGACTTTTATTTCTTTCTTGATTTCTTTTTCCGGGGGTTATTCTGCAAAAGTTTCGGAATATTAGATCCTAGTCATGATTTTTTTTTTTTTTTTTTTTTTTTGCTTCTGCTATAGATCTTTGGCTGGATTTAAGGTCAAAGAACATACTCATTAATTTTTTTTTTTAAAAAAAAAAATAGATTCACTTGTCTTTCTTCTTTCTGTTTTGTTTTTTTTCTTTTTATGAGCTTTATGGGGGTGTTTATATTTTTTTTTGTTTATTTATTTATTTTAGCTTTCTGTTTATGATCATATTTTGAGCTCTTGGTTTGGTGAATACATAGATCTGGTGTAATAGATAGAAATAGAAGCATTATATATGGTTATGGTCACACAGTAGTAGAAGTAGCAGCAGAAACAAGCATAGGTTTGGCAGTGAGATCACCTCCCTCCATTGTTGTTAAATTTTCTGTTTACTTTCTTTTTTGCCCTTCCCCATTATTCCTCTTTGCCTTCTTTTGCTCTCTTTCCCTTTCTCTTCTGTGTTTGTTATTGTCATCTATGAGGCTGGCTAGCCAAGTGAAAGGCCTACTAGCCAACTGAAGCTAGCTGTCCAATTTCTTTGTCACTTCCTTAATGGCACGTCAGTCGCACATCAACGCAATCACAAGTACATAGTCAAAACTCAAAAGCAAAATTATCAATCCAGTCTCAAATAAAGATTTTTTATATACATATGAACATTAGGGTTCCGAACAAGGAACCCCCAATTTTGGTTTCTCTGATCAAAACTTTTATCAAATCTAACTCTTTCAACCAATCAAAACCGAATTAAGTCACGTTTAATCAACACCCATATTACGTCTTCGCCAAAATCACACGAAATCTTCTCTAGCCAATCAGATTTAATCACAAATTTTACTTTTTCTTAAAAAAAACTAACCCTAGTTAGGGTTTGAGGACCATACCAGACCGAGATGAAGTTGGTTTGTGGTTTGTTGTCTTAGTTACAAGAATCTTGGGTCACGTCACACACGATTTTTCAGTTTCTTTCCATTACTGACAAAAGAGTTTATGTCATGATTCCTAAAACTAGCTTCTCCTTATTATTATTATTATTTTAATTTCATCCCGTCATCTGAACCCTAATTTTTTTTTTTTAACACTTTTAAATCTTCTATGGTGCTAAAATTCAAATATCCCACCTGCTGCCCCATTTTTTACAAATTTGATTTACCTGTTTCTCTCTCTCAGTTAAATTCTTTTACAAAGCTCTGTTAGACACAGTCGTGGAACCAATCAGATTGCATCAACTGAGAAAATCATTACAGCAAGTCACTGTTGGCATTTTCCAGAGAGCTTTGCATATGTTGAAGATCTTGCATAGATATTTTTATGTAAGTTTAGTTTTATAGAGAGAGAGAGAGAGAGAGATTACAAGAAAGATGGTGATGATGATGTGGGTTCTGCGAGCCAATGAGAGACTTCTGAGCTTTTTTTTATTTTCCTTTTGGCTTCTTTCATGCAATCAAAACTTTGGCTGCTCAGTCGGACTCGGACGGCTCTGATTCACTCTGACCTTCAGACTGAATAAAGTTTCTGATTTGCAACAAAATAAGATAAAAACTTAAATCTTATACAGTACTTTCACTAATCGAGGTGGATAATAAGGTTAGGGTTCTGGCTATCATCTATTGGTTAATGGGTAAGTGACACATGGCGCATATTTGACCATAGACCGCATTTAGCCAATCATATGTTTAGGGCTTATGCCAGCTTGGCAGAGACAGCCAGTCACAGGTCGAGGAAATTAAGGTATCTGAACCACGATCGAGAAAAGATAAGTGGATCTCTTTTCACTGTTGCAAATAGAAATTATTATTATTACTTTTAGCAAAAAATTCATATCATATCACACGAATTTGGGATAATTTTTCAGACAAGAGTATGAGTCTGACTCAGCAACTGAGATTTCATCCTTCGCCATTATTATACGCTTTAAGGTTTCGTATTAGGTTTAGTTAACTGAAAGAGTTGGTTGATTTGACCGTTGAGACGGCACAATTTGGCGGTTAATTGCATTAGAGCTTTTCCCACTGTCCAGAATTAGAGTCATCATAACATGCCCACGTGAGAGATTCGAAAAGGTTGCTTATTTTTTTGCTGAAAATCAGGAGCTACTTGCATTCGGGACAATATATATATGTGTATTGTCACCATTCAAATCCTAATGTTGCTTTTTTAGCCATTATGGGAAATTTTTTTTTCCTCTATGTTCAATTATTCAAAGATTTGTACTGATCTATTTTCTATATATCAAATCTCAATGACTTCGTCTAGAGGGTTTGAGATTGGAAGAGGACAAGTTCTTGTAGAGATATTAATTTTCTCATAACAGCTAACTAATTTGCTGCTTGATTATCCATAAATCAACATAAGTTATGCCAAGATTACTGTAATATGCGTATGTGTTTGTTGGTAGATTGGATACCTTTATGGCATTTAAATATAACTGGGAGGAGGGTAAGATTATGTCTTTCAATATTAAAATTCGCCGGTGGATTTTTTTGCATTTGTTTTCTTTAGTTCTCCTTCTATATTGAGAACTAATGCTATGAATATGGTATATTGCAGTGTGAAATCAACAATTGACAGGTACAAGAAGGCCACTGCAGATACCTCAAATACTGGGTCTATCTGTGAAGCAAATGCTCAGGTACAATTTAAGCTCTCAACTTTACTTGTAATGGAAGAAATATAGGTCTTTTAAGGTGGGTTACTGGCTACATTTGGTTCTTAGACTAATGATGATTTCTTATAGTGTGGTAAGAGTGGTTGCCACTTGCCATTGCCTTTTATCTATTTGCTTAATTAAATTAAGGTTGCGAAAATGGTGCTTTGTGTTTCGACTTCAAAATTAAGTACTACAAAGTTCATTTGATGAAGTTTGCCAGATAAATCAATTCAAGAAACTGTTGTACCAATGTTAGAGAAGATCAATATTAAAGGAGAGCATATGTATGAGAATTTTGAATATTGTTATGATTTATAGTATTTATGAATTTATGTAAAACAAGTATACGTAATTGCATATGTATGACTTAAAATAACTTTTTTCTGCCCTCTAGAGGCTAAGATCAAGTGGTTTTCAAACAATTCTTTTTGACTTGCTATCCGAGTTGAATTCTAAGGCAATAGAGGACAAAAAAATTGATTTGGACTTAAGTGACCCCTTCTTTTTTAAAGAAAAATAATAATTTTTTTTTCCTAAACCATGAATTGAGGTCTTAACATTTCTGAATAATGTAGCATCAAGAAAAAAAAAAACAAAAAAGAAAACCTTGCAAGAGAGAATGCAACTAATAAACAATTCTATGGTCAATTACCATAAATAATTTCATCTAGGTTTAGAAGAGTTCCAGCATTTTTTTGCTCAGCACCGTCGATGCAATCATATAAATATGTTTTTTTTTTCTTTTTTTGCATGACTGGAAAAATGTTGTACACTTTTGATTTAACAAATAGGCATCATGAATTATGAATTTTATGTAACACTTTTTATTTGACTGCATTGTGCACCTTAAAAAACACTAGTATAAATACTCTCAAAATGTTGCAAGGCTGTGAAAATTCAATGTGTTATTATGAAGAAAAACAAACTTCTGAGAATGATATGGAAAGCAAGAGAGATGAATATTTTGTGCAAAAATTATTTTTAGAAGAATGCTAGGAGATGGGAGAATTTTAAGAAGGTTAATACACTTTTTAAAGTACTGTATGTGCCTTTTCCATATAACATTATTTAATTATCTTGTAAGTTCTCTGACAACATAAGTCTTACACCATTAATGTTTTGCTAATCCTAATAAAATACGTCAGCATCAATGTGGCTCCAAATCCCTAGTTAAAAAATTTTCTTCACTTGATAGTAAGCCGTTCACTAATTAATTTGTTATGCTCATTGCTATTGTATCCTTTGAGGTTCTAAAGTACTTTCTTGTGGTCACAAATCTCAGTTCTACCAGCAAGAAGCTGCCAAGCTGAGGATACAAATTAGCAATATGCAAAATTCAAACAGGTAATTATAATCTCAAATGGTCCTAGTCAATAATTGATTATTTGGATTGTTTTTGGGTTGAAACAATGTTTTGACAAAGCTATTAATTTCCAGAAACATGTTGGGTGAATCACTAAGTGGGTTAAATTTCAAGGAACTCAAGAACATGGAGACTCGTTTAGAGAAAGGTATTAGCAGAATCCGATCTAAAAAGGTATTCACTATCAATTCACATATATATTTATGATACTTATTTATGATCATTATAATATCAAGAAAAATAAAAGTAAATATATGTGATTTATATCTATGTTACTAGCTTCAATAATACTGATACTTTTATTTTCCTTTTCCTCTTAAACTGTGCCAGAATGAGCTGCTGTTTGCAGAAATTGAGTACATGCAGAAGAGGGTATCTAAACTTTACCTCTGTTATCTCTCAATAAGTTCTTGTTTACGTTTCATTATGTAATTCGTATGCTTATCCTGACATGGATCACTGTTATAATTGAATTTTTATTATTTGTTTAGCCTTGTTTAAATGGGGTGGGGGAATCCACAATTTTAGGAGTGATGATCGATTACTTAACATTGAGGATCTAATGAAGGTACTTCAGTAAATTGCATGGCTAACCGTCTAATCGAGAAAAGAACAAGATACAAATTTGTGGAAAAGATACAATATAGGGCTGTATTGATACGGCTGCCATTCATATATCGTCAGAAATATGAGATATGGATATAGTATAAGAGAAAATTAATGAAGAAATATGAGTGAATTTCTATACATTGAGCTGTGATTTAACTGTGCAATGGGAATCTCAACATTTATAGGTTGATATTTTTATAGTAGCATATATAATTATAGTGGTCTGTCTCTTTGTTTAAGCTACATAATGTTGCCTTCAGTGCGCTTATATAAAATAGTTGCATTGCAGGAAGTTGACTTGCACAACAGCAACCAGCTTCTCCGAGCAAAGGTTTCTGTATTATACCTTGTTATCAATGTTTGTGTGTGTGTGTCACTTTGCCAAATTTGTAGTACTGGCTAGTAACTGAATGAATCTTCTTATGGTTGGTCTTTGTAGATAGCCGAGAATGAAAGAGGACAGCAGAACATGAATTTGATGCAAGGAGGGAGTAGCTACGAGATTATACAGTCTCAGCCATTTGATTCCCGGAGCTATTTCCAAGTCAATGCATTACAGCCCACCAATCATTACCCACGCCAGGATCAGATGGCCCTTCAGTTAGTGTATGAATATCCTCTTCTCCCTAAGCTTTCCCAGCTTATTTATAAATTTAATTATCTCATCATTGCACTGCTCCAAATGTATAGTTCTGTTGCATTGATTGTCGACAGGGATTCAGATTTCCCCCCTTAAAATATGTAGTCTTAAGTGCTTCACTAACTGCCTGACTCAAATGGGCTTATGTACACACATATATACATTTTGATGGTTCTTGTTAATTGATTCATTTGAGGATGATGATTGTTGAAAAAGTAATGGAGAACAAATCGGGAGTCATGCTGATCTTGTAGATAAATTCATGATGCATTTTTTGGAGATTCCATGCCTTTGGTTCTTCATTAGTGAAATCATTTGTCTGATATAATCTTCTTTTACATGTGCAGTTAATATGTTTGAAGAATATTCTGCCATGTCATATCCTATGGAGGGTATCTAGCTATTACTTCATTCTAGATAAAAGGTGTGCAGGTGCGCGCTCAAAATTGCTATAAGATGCAGCGAAGAAATCAACTTTGCTTAATTAAGTGATCATCAGGGGCCTAAGCTAGTAGCTATATAAACTATTTTAAGACTCATAAATATTATATATATGTTTGTCAGCCATGAATTCATATTCTGTATGCCTAATGCAAACACAAAGTCTCTGCATTTTATATTAATTTCGAATATGATATTAATGATTAGTAAATGTCGAGTGTCCGTATGTATGTGCATGGCTTAGATTTAAAACACACACACACACACACACACGCACACATATATACCAAGAGTATGTGCAAGAAGATTTCTGTGTATATACTTAATCAGAAAGTTCCTTTCACTAACTGCGGGTAGAGTGAGCTTCTGGATTAAAATGAACTAAACGTTGAATATCCGTGGGATATGCATCAGATGTGGCTTCAGAATGGAAAGCTTTATTGGCTGCAATGAGGTTCAACACTTCTGCAGGATGGAATGAATCCCAAAATATGTGGGTTGCCCTTTGACTGCAAGGAGATTTAGCACGGATGCAGAGACCAAAGTCGTTTACATCACAGCACCTTAAGGTTGACATATTGAATCCTGAAGTGATTAACGTATACATATCACCAGTACACTAAGACAGAGACAAAATATTGAGGAGATTAACTAATTAAATTAATTACCAGGAGGAAATCCCGGTGGCGTTTGGACTAAGGTGTTCAAAGCGATAAATTTGGAATCTTGGTGTTTGGCATTGAGTTGATCAACGAGTGTTACTAGCCTTTTATTAAAAAGCTGGACGGCAGAATTCATCTTGTCCACGCATAGGGAGCCATTAGTCCCATAATATGATGTTGCATTTGGGGTGCAGCCAATTGCTCCGATTCCAGCCAACGTCACCTTCCTGGCTCCGTAACGGTGCAAAGTCTAAACAAATTACTTAGTTAACATTAACAACACAGCGACTCAGAGGAAACTGAAATAAAATGATCGATTTCGGTCACCTTCAGTTGACGAGAATATTGTTGGGAAAGGATTCTTGCGTAGGCGGACGGTGTATAGAGCTGGCTTGAATTATAAAACTGCGGCAAGAAGTAATTGTTGATGTAATCGTTACTGCCTATGGTGAACGAATATAAGCACTTTTTCAAATGCTCATAAGCTGAGTGGTAACTCCCTAGGAACCCAGCAATGCGTGAGATTATAATTTTGTGATTTTTCAACTGCTTATTTAAGCTTATGCAAACACCCTGCATGCGCCACGTAACGGATATTAATTTTTCAATCGTCAGTTGTTATTTGTTAATTCATTTCAAGTGTTCGGTTTTATGAATGTCTACAAATGCAGGTGATTAAAGTAACATATTAATATTGTGTGTATATTCGTATAATACCTGATGCGACCCGGTTTCGTCGCGAATTCCAGCACTCCCGGATGCATAATTGACTCCTTTGATTATCTCCGGGCCATTAGCAGTTGCAAATGGTGGAATGTAATCGTCAAATCCCAGTCGTTCGGCTGAAATGATCAAACAAATATACATATGCATGCTCAATTAATATATATATATAGAGAGAGAGAGAGAGAGAGAGTAATAGAACTAATTAAGATTTCAGTTAGTAATTATTAATAAATATATGTACACCGACCGGTTACATCAGCTATGGTTCGGCCGTTGCAAAATCTTCCGGTAGGACCCTTGGGAAAATCAATCCCATATGGCCAGTAATTTACTTTGGCATCTGTTGCAAGGTTATTGTTGTTGCCACTATCAACCAATGAATCTCCAAAAACAAAGTAACAAGGCACTGCTGGTTTTCCCCATACAGGGCTTTGCAGGTTGAAGACCGAAATAAATACAAATGCCATAACCCAATTCCAGCAGCATGATTTTGTTTCACAAGCCATATTCGCTAGGCAAATGAATTCAGTACGTATTAAACTAAGAACAAATAAATACAATTACAAAGATTAGCACATCACGTTTGTAAGAGATTGAAATTTAAAAATTTTTAAAAAAAAAAAGAAAAGGGGAATAAGGCAGGAATTTAATGCATGCGATTAAGGTGAGCCGAAAGAGATTGTTAATGAAGCAAATGATTTGTAAGGTGAGGAATAATTGTAGGCTAGGAAGACTGTTCGAAAGATAATTTTAAAATGGAGGCAACATAGTTGTGACAAAACCGAGATGTATAGATTACCAAATGAATTAAAACATTAATTGATTAATTTGCATGGCAAGAGGTTTCTTAATGGGCACAAATCGGCAGCTAGCAAGAGGTTACCAATTAATGTAGCAAGCTCTCTTGTCTCTACCTCTAGAAAATTAGGCAATTAGCATAAATCACGCTGGCTCGTTGTGAGGCAGGACAAAAATCCGAGACGATTCGCGGGTAGAATTATCGCCTGTGTTTTCGCTCATAAATTGTAAGTCGCTTCTCACCTCCAAACTTTTATTTAAGTTTATTTCGTAATTATCATCTAATTTAGAAAAACTAAAAATCTTGGCACAAGCTTCATCAGGGTCAAAGTTCGTATCAATTCTTATTTTTATTTTTGTTTATCAATTGTAAAAATACCTTGTATTGCAATACAAGGAGCATCTCTCACTCTGAAACCTACCATACATAGACATACACAAACACTAGGTATAAAACTACGAAAAATAAAAATAAAAGAAGTACATGTATATTTTAACATTACAATGTGTCAATTTTCAGAAATTAAAATAAATTAAACAATAAATAGCTCATAGATGAGGTACCAGCTTGGTAGCAGCATTGAATTGATGGACGAGTGATTTAAGCCCGTTATGAGATAGTTTGATGACTTTGTTCGTGCTCTCTGCGCATCTGGAGCCATTTCCTGGATGTGTAGCAATTGCATTAGGAGTGCAACTCATTAGTCCCTCAGGCCAAACAACACCACCTTCGATTCCTTGCTCCCAAATGATCATGCAGTGTTTAAAGAAAAAATAATGTAAAGATTGTTTACATCAAACACTTTTAACTTTTGTGCTTTCAGAACTAATTGAAGCATGCGATACTATATATTAATTAATTAAAAGAGTAATTATAAATCGTACTAGGCATTAACTTTTATTTGCGATGAATATTGTTCTCTAAGAAGCGCGGCAAATTGCTCAGGGGTTAAGAGGATAGTGGCATAAAGTACGTTGTTAATGCAATCGTTGCTGCCCATTCCAATTGTATACAAACACTTGTAAAGGTACTTAACTGAAAGCTCAGTCCTCATCTCCCAGTCGAGTAATGATACCAGTGGCTATCAATTTGTGAGGAATAGTTTGACTATTGAAACTGATATCATCACACAAGTGAAACGAATCAAACATCATGATCATCACTTGAGAATGTTTAAATTTAAGTGAGTGTGTGCGTACAGATGATATGATATCATCTGTGACAATTGACATGCATGCCAGTTATGTCGTATGCAGTACGGCCACTGCAAAACCTTCCAGTGGATCCAGAAGGAAAATTGGATTTAGCTAATATTGGAAGCAAATTGTTATTGCCACTACCAGCCAAGGAGTCTCCAAAATGAAATAGCAAGGCACTTGTCGTCGTGCTTTTCCTTTAGGGAAATGTAATTGAAAGTAATTATCTAATATCACCGGCCAAACCCAGACGACCATCAACCATAGCTTTGGTTCTTTGGCGAACAGGAACAAAGTAGGCAGCAGGCGGGACGGGGGTGTTATGGGGGTGGCCATACGGAGATGAGTTATACTATTGGCGAAGTGTGTTGATTTTGGTGTGTATAAATTAGGAGAAATCAATATACATGTATGCATATATTATAAATGTAGGCTAGAGAATAAAGTTAAAGAAGTTGTGAAGTGAACGGCATGCATAGGGGTGGGCATGGGTTGGGTTGGGTTGGGTTGGATAGAGTTTGTGAAAACTCAACCCAACTCATTATTGAATGGGTTGAAATAAAAACAATTCAATCCAATTAAATAAACATATTCAACTCAACCCTTAAATCATCGGGTTGGGTTGAAGATTTGAAAATCGAATCAAAATTAAAAATTAAATAAAGAAAAAGATATGAAACTTATAATAAAACTTATTGAAATCAAATATAAATATATTATAGTATGAAAATTCTATTCATGGTCTAGTATTAAAAAAAATATAAAGAATATAGAATAAATAAATAAGATAAATACCTTTTTGACTGAGAATTGAGATTTAAGAGAGTGATTTTAGTTATGATATTAGAGTCTATAGTAAATGCAAGAACAAAATAGTCTCTTTTATAAAAGAATAAAAAGAGGATAAAAAATATATTAGCCGTTTAGATTTTTAGGATTTTTCAAATTGAGAATTATTATTATTATTATTATTATTATTATTATTATTATTATTATTATTATTATTATTATTATTATTATTATTATTATTATTATTATTATTATTATTATTTATGAGGGTTGGGTTGGGTTAAATAGGATTCATCATAATTAATTGGGTTAAAAAAATTAATCCAATTAATTCATAATAACCCACTCAACCCGTCGAAATTAAATTGAGTTAGGTTGGGTCTATTGGGTTGGATTAGATTTGCCCACCCTTAGCATGCATGCTTCGCAATTGCAAATAATTTAAGAAAGGTGTGTGTTGTCTTTCAACGACGACATTTTGCAATAGATGTGTGGATCTCTCTCTCTCTCTCTCTCTCTCTCTCTCTCTCTCTCTCTCTCTCTCTCTCTCTCTCTCTCTCTCTCTCTTTCTCTCTCTCTCTCTATGTGTGTGTGTGTGTGTATGTCATATTGTTAAAAAGAAAACTAAAGGGCAAACCAGATTCCAGGAAGCAAATACTATATGTTACTTAAAAAGGTAGCCTAATGACTTGCATAACTTTAAAACATGCAGATATGCTCAATTATCTAGTTGATCACACTCAAAATTCATGTCATGTCGTATTAATTTATGAATAGCGTATGACATATTGTTATGTAAATATAATAATAGATCATGTCATGTCATATTAATTAATCAATAGCGTATGACATATTGTTATGTAAATATAATAATAGATCATGTCATGTCGTATTAATTTATGAATAACATATGACATATCGTTATGTAAATATAATAATAGATGACATATCGTACATATTTTACTATGGAGTAAAATTTTTACCATACTCATTTATAAATTGAGTGTGTAGAGGACATGTTGAAAGTCAATTAAATAATAAATATGTGGCGTCGTTTATATTTTTAGCATATAGAAGCATGTTCTATTATTAAATAATTGAATAATCTAAATAAAATTTGTTTAAGTATTTTATGCTAGTAAGTATTATCATGGAATAATTTAAACCATACTCATTTATAAATTGAGTGTGTAGAGGACATGTTGAAAGTCAATTAAATAATAAATATGTGGCGTCATTTATATTTTTAGCATATAGAAGCATGTTCTATTATTAAATAATTGAATAATCTAAATAAAATTTGTTTAAGTATTTTATGCTAGTAAGTATTATCATGGAATAATTTAAATTAATTATAAAATATTTTTGGAGTATTTTATGTATAATAGTAAATTAGTGACTATTATTTTATGAATTAAATATTTAAACTACTTATATATTAACATCAATTTTCATTAATGTAAGTTTAATTATTTTTTATGAAAATAAAAAATTAATAAATAACATATTTTCATGTTATCAATTAATAATTATAGATGTTATAATTTAATATTAAAATTTTAGCCGAATAACTAAATATCTACATTTTAATTTAAATTAATTACATGTTAATTATAATACATTTTTCTATAACACGCCGCATCAAATTGAGAAACTCAACACCAAATTCAAATTCAATAAAAATGGCTAATTATTTATTGTAACTTTAGTTGATCACCAATTCCGCTGGAACTAGGTTGAAAAGGGAAGCAAAAAAGTATATGATTGATTATGTATGGCAGAAGAAGTTATTGATCGATAAAAAAAAGACAACGTGGAATGACCTAACAAATTCCAGAAACAAATCCTAATCCTAATGGCATATAAAAGATTATAATATTTGAGATAATATATACTTTAACAAGGTCGTTAATGGGGTGGTCGTTAGAGTTTTCAGATGATCTTATTCGATGACTACCATTTTCCAAATTAATTAGAGTTGACAGTGATGTATCTTATAGTTATACCATTAATTTTTTATTTTCTTTTTATTTGGTAGTTTAACAACAATAGCAAGTATTTGAAACAAAAATAAAAAACAAACAGTACAACACATTTAGAAAACGCCATTTCCAAATGAGTAATGATAAGCCACAAACTCTTGTACAAACTTATTTTGTACAAACTTATGTGGCATGATAAGATTGGTTGAATTAAATATCATTTGGTCCACATTATTTGTTTTTATTATTTTATATTTTCATTCAACTAATGAATTAATGCCACGTCAGTTTGTACAAAATAAATTTATACAAGAGTTTATGGTTGTATCATTACTCTTTACAAATTATTCAACGAACAAAATTTCACTTAATTGAGCTAGCTATTTTATTTTTCATAAAAGGTTATTTAAAAAACAAAACACCATATAGGAAACGAAACGATACCATGCAAACTCCCAAGGAAAAAAAAAAAGGAATAAATAAATGATGATGGGTGGATGATGGATGTTGATTACATGTTGATCAAATGGCTGATATCAAAGGGATAAGCATCAGAGGGATGGGCAGCATTTAATGCTCTCTGTCCAAATCGATTCATAGCCTCTGTAGTGTGGAATTCGTCCCAGAACCTGTACTCATTCCTATTTTTACGTGCACTTCGGAAAGGAGTGCTTGTCAGGTTACCCACTGTTTTGCAGCAAGGAGCATCGATCACCTTGAAACCTGCCATGGCATGCATTTTCATACATCCACAAAATTAATTACAATCAATAATTATGCTTACTATATATTTTCTAAGACCTGGCAAAGAAAATGAGCAAAACAGAATTCGAGCTGATGGTTATTACTTGCTGGACTATTTTGAAAGCAAGGAATATATTCTTGTTTGAAGCAAAGAAACCTAGTTCTCAAATGTCAGTAGCAAAGGCAGAAGCTTTATTGGAAGCCTATCAGCGAGTAAAGCCTTCAGGATTGACTTGTGGAGCTGATAAAGAGAAGAAAACAGCCAAAGTTTGGAAACCTCCACCGCAATACTGGTTCAAGGTGAATGTTGATGCGGCCATAATTAGGAAGAAACATCTATCAGGGTTGGGAGCAGTGATTAGAGATTCAGCGGGGAATGCCATAGTTGCTGCTGTTAAGACTTCAAGGTTTCATGGGTATGTATCATATGCAGAAGCTGAAGCAGTAAGATGGGGATTACAGGCAGCTGAGGATGCAGGCTTATCTTCATTAATTATCGAAACTGACTCTCAAATGGTGGCCAATTTAATTAACAACAGAAAGGGCAGCAAGAATTAGATTTATTGGGTTATTTCAGAGATCCAAGACAAGATTAAGGATCTCCGCAATGTTAAATGTTATTATACCCCGAGATCTTGTAATGCGATTGCCCACTCATTGGCTAAATTAACCTTTGATCATTTAGGAGCTGTTGTTTGGTTGGGTTCTTTTCCAACCGAAGTTATGAATGTATTCAACTCTTTTGATTAAATGAAAGTTTTTAGTCCTTTTAAAAAAAAAAAAAAAACGTAGCATCCAATTTGCTATATATATATATATAATCGACAAATTAAATTATATACTATATGGACTATCTAGGTATATATATACCTAGGGGTGTGTGTGTGTACCTTGGGCGGCAGCATCCCCTGAGATTATCCCAGAAGCGTTTATAAATATAAATTGTGCATTAGAATGATCTTTATTGAATTTATCTACCAATTATTTGAGTCCCTCATCGAATAATTTGGCTGCGTTGTTCATTTTCTCAACGCACTTGGCACCATTTCTGGGATATGTAGCAATTGCATTTGGAGTGCAACCTAGGGGTCCCAGGCCAACCATGGCAACCTTTCTTGCTCCCATATTATACAAACGCTAATTTGAGAAACAGTTAACAACAACAGAGAAATGGTTAGCCAGATCGATCGACCAAAAATAACTTAATTGATAGAAGAGAAATTAAGGATGGAAATTAATTAAACTAAAGAAAGTAATAACTTTGATTTGCGGAGAAAAGTGTTGAATAAGAAGTTCAGCAAATTGGCTTGGGGGTGTAAAGGGGGCCTGATGGGTAATAGGGCAAGAAGTAGTTGCGAATGTAATCGTTGATGCCCATATTCACTACATAAAAGCACTTTTTAAGGTAACTGGAAGCTGATTCAGTATTCCCCAGCTGTGACTTGATATAAAAGACACTATTAATCCGTGACGGGTTAGCTGCTTTTTCATTGGGATATTTCCGCCCTGCAATAAATAATTGCGTGCGCAGCCCAGTCAAATTAAAACATATGGTCAGAATTTCGAAAACTAGCCTTTATGCTCTATTCATTTAGTTAATTCGATCTATGTCCATTTCCCATCATCTCATGTCGCGCTAATATGAGACGTGGTTCAATACAAATTATATAGCTAGCCAACGACACAGGTTGTTAATTATGTTCCAGGAGTAAATGCACATTCGCTAGCTAGTCAATACAGTTTAATTTTGGAAAATGAGAAGACCTTATTTTGTGGTGCCTAGAAGGAAATTAAGGGCAACTAAAAGTCAAAGGTATGACTATATTATCTACTCTACAGATTAACTTCTTAGCCAAATACTTAATTATTATTTATTTTAGAAAATTAAATTCTTATGCTAATATGGGAGCGAATTAAATAATTAATGACACTTTCCCCTTCCTCTATAGCTACGACTTCCTCTTCCTTTCTTTCTTTCTTTATTTATATCTTTATATTTTTTGGGTTTTGGGGGTGGGGAGGAGTTGAAATTTATTAGACATCAAAAGAGTAATGATATATTTGAAAATTTATATATAAACTTTAAAATTATGGAAAAATTGTCCATTTTCCTTTGGAATCCCAAAAACCACTTGGGCATAGATTTGCAAGATCTTTTTTGGGTTGAACAATCTAATACAAATCCTTTCTTTCAACTATATTTTAATTGTTTTCAAAGGAAAACATTTTAAAGTGAACTGATTGTTGTCATTTTCAAGGATATTTTACAAATTTATTCCTGAGCCCAAATCTTAGTTCTTTCCTTGAAATTACTACTCATTAAAGGTACAGTACACCACTAATGAATGGTGATTGAAGTATTTTTATGTTACCAACAATCTCACCCAAAAGTTTATTCATACAATTTATGACATTAATTTAAATGTACATACATTTAGTCGTGTTGCTTATTAATGTTATACCAGACATAAATTATATTTTTGTAACTTATTCATTTAATTTATATTAGATCATTTATTAGATATCATATCTTACATAATAGAAATAGATTCTGAAGCATTTATGCTTTTAAACTAAAGTAATAATAATAACAACATTATAAATTTAAAAGAGGGTTAAAATTTAATTTTTTAAATAAACCATATGTTCCAGTGAAATTATTACGAACTATGAGGGTGATGATAATTATTTTACAAAAATTATCCTCCTCCTCAAAAGTTAAAACAGTTTAAGAAACGGTTGCAATAACTATTAAATAATTTATCTTTTTTTAATACAAATATTAATCCAATGGTCGCAGACATTTTTAACATCATTGATGCTACAAAAAAATTAATGGCACCATACAATGACCTAGTAAATAATTCCTGGACCGGTTAATAATGGCCCAAAAAAAAAAGTGATTGAAATTCTTGGTTATAGATATTTTATATTGACGCAAAAAATAAAACAAAATACTGTGATTGAAATAGAAAATTAGACAAATGGAAAGATAGGGTGGCAGCCAAAATCTGTTACATTAATTCCTCATTGGATAAATTGAAATACACGCATAATTTAACTTAAAATACATGAGCTTTAGTGATTTGAAATATTTATGTATAATTCCACAAACTGATATAACAATTGCAACAAGAAATTAAAATGACAGAGTAATAAAAGAAGTTGTTTTGGAGCGAGTAATATATAACGCTATCACATAAAAGTTTATCTTAATTTAATGCATGTAAGAAATTATATGCTTTATCTTAATAGGCAGCCGTGTTGGTGTTGAGAATCAGAGCTGAGCTAAGCGTCGAATATCAATGGGGTAAGCGTCTGATGGAGACTGAGCAGAGTAAGATCTGGTGGCGATGATCGTATTCGCAGCTTCAGTTGGATGAAAAGCATCCCAAAACACGTACTCCCTCCTGTTTGGGCATGGATTTTGAAGAGGAAGACATGTAATTTGCCCATTGTTTCTTCCAACACCACAGCACCCAGTATTTGTCACTCTAAAACCTGTTACGTACAAATATAAATATAATGAAATGTGCACACGATGATACAAATATTTCTAATTTGATTGATTAATTAAATTAAAAGTTACCATAGCGTGCAGGATTGGCTGTAATATCTTGGAAAATCCCATAAGCATTGATGTAGATAAACTTGGCATCAGAATCGTTGTTGTTGAATTGATCAACGAGGCCTCTGAGCTTGTTATTGAATATTACGTTTGCGTCATTCACTCTCTTCACACAAGTTCTCCCATCTGGACTGTTTTGAGCCAATTGATTCGGGCTGCACCCTATCTGTCCCACTCCAATCAACACAAATTTCCTTGCCCCATAGTTGTACAACGCCTATATTATACACATATTCATTCACGATTCATCAGTACTTAAAATTATTTGAGAATTCATAATGGAAAAAAAAAGGGGTCTGAGCGACGCAGGTACGTACCTGAAGTTGCTGAGTGTACTGTTGAATAAGAAGGTCTGCATACTGCTCGGGGGTGTATTGACGACCGGTTGAATAATAGAGGGGCTGGAAGTAGTTGTTGAGGTAGTCGTTGCTGCCTAATCCGATTGAGTATATGCATCGGCTCAGGTAATTAGCAGCTTGATCTTGATTTCCTAGTAAGTTCACTACTTGCTGAACCGTGTTTTGGTAATTCTTTACCTGCCCACTAAAACTGATTCGATCTCCCTGCAATATAATATTGCATGTGCATGTATGTATAACATTAGTTATTTCAGGATTCACACTTCATCAGTTGATGCATGCTATTGTTAATTATTTGTTGATATGAAATGGACATTATTAAAGTTCATATATGCATGCATGCATTAAATAAATAAATTAACTAATTAATGGGATTGATTATTTTCTTTTTATTTACCAGCTGTCGACCAGTTTCCTCCCTGATACCAGCAGCTGCAGATGCATAATTGACTCCTCTGAGTATATCCTGACCTCTTGCAGCCGAATATGGAGGAATGTAACCGTCGAAGCCCAGAAGTTGGGCTGCAGACAAGCAAAACTAATGTGAGATTAATTAGTGGCTGGCAGGCATAATTTTTCAGTAGATTAAGTTGAGCTTACCAATGACATCGACGGTAGTTTTGCCATTGGAAAATCTTCCTGTAGGGCCATTAGGGAAGTCAATTCCATAAGGCAAGTAATTAGCTCTAGCCAATGAAGATAGTTGATTATTATTCCCGTTATCCACCAATGAATCCCCAAATATGAAGTAGCAAGGCACTTGAGGCGCTGCTTTGGCCCCATAATAATAATTCTGTATATTGATCAAAACCAACAACACCATCACCACCCACCATTTTCTTAAATCCATCAAGCCCGAAAGAGGAAACAAATTCTAAAACCCAGATGAGATGAGGAATGATCAAAATTGATTAGAGGAATGGTGAGTATGTGACAAAACAAAAATGATAGGTCATAGAGTTTTATATAGAGAGAACAGAAGTAGCAAATTGAAGAAGATGTAATTATTAGCTTTTACAGTTGAGGAGTTGGTTCGGGGCATTAAATTCACGCGGAGATAACGTGAGAATGAATGCCAAATAAAAATCAAAGCTCTCTGCTCTGAATTTCAATTTCCTCTGCCTGTGGGATTAATGGATATAATTACACTAAGTACATTACATGTGCAATTGATACACGGCACAATTTTGAATTGATCAAAGCTTGTTTGTGAGTGAGAACGCGCCTCCTCGCCCTGTGCCTTGTCGGTAGTCAGCTACCCAGCTTTGGTCCATCGCCACAAATTTCAACCCCCACTAATCATTAATGTGATCAATTAATTATGTATACCATTGCGACACTTTACGTTCTGAAATCCCCAAATTTTCTATTTTGTATTAGCAACTGTTTAACATGCCCGGGAGTTTAAATAGCATATGGACAGCAAAAAACTGAATATTTCTTGTCCTTTTTTTTTGTCAATTAAATAACACGATAATTTTTTTTTTAACTATAAAATTTGAGTAGAGATATTCTTCAGATTTTTCTTTTTTTTTAAAAAAAAGAAAAGAAAAAGAAATAACCATAGAATACACATTAACACTATTTATATTATCCTTAATTGGAAAATATACATAAACACCTTATGATTTTATTTAATTTCTGTAGCTGTTCTATAACTATTATGAATAAACATAATTTTTCTCGCTCTATTACAGGTTAACTAATACCCAATTCTCTTTCCACTAATATGAACAGTATTTTAATCCCAAATCTCTTATTTTAAGCAAGTGATTTTACTAACTGAACTAAATAGACCCACTCCATTAGCATGATATTTATAAAAAAAAAGATGTAAAATGCAATTATCTATTTTTGGGTTCTCTAGAGGGAATACAAGATGACGACAAGATATTAATTATTCAGAGTTATTAGGCATTCAAAATAGAAAATGAAGTATGGTCGTTAATTGATTACTTTCGGGGTCCCATTGTGATGAATATGAAAGCAAATCGGTTAGACTATAGCAACTAAATTATTTGACGATGGCACAACAACTAATTCAGAAGAGTAGGAGTAACTGTAAGTGAAAATTAAGATAATATTGCTGTCATATGTCAATGGTATGGACTTTGAGCCCACTAAATCACAGTTGTTACCCTAGAAAATTCTCAGAAAAAATCAACTTCCAGTAAGACTGGCTACAATTTTATCACAAACCATTACAATACCAAATCCAATCATGTGATGCCGGTGACCTTTTTCGAGTCAATATCATTTTGATTTATGGATTACAGCAAAATGATGAAGAAACGCGTTACTCTCCCAGAGGAAAGAACATGCTCTTTGATTGGAAACAGCTAGAGAGTGGAGATATATAGGAGAGAGCATGGAGACATAGCTGCGCTGTTTCAACGGTTGATAATTAAGAAAGGTAGAGATCCAACGGTGACTGCGTTGCATGGTAAGAAGCGTAGCTGGCTACTTTGCCATTAATACCAGTGGGTGAGAAAATTTAATGCATGAAGACAAGAAGTCATACACAGTAACGTGGGTGTCGTGTCTACAAGTACAGAGACGACCTTTCTGAAATGAAGGTGCAATTTTATCACTCGATCATCTTCCCAACCAGTTTGGCTATGTCGTAGTCATTAACTCAACATTAACTTGTACTTGAAATAATAATAAGTCGTTCTTCAGGAACTGAGACGTAAACAGATTATGAAAAGTTCTAGCAATTAGTTTCTTTTAATTTTAGTCAAATCTCTCATTTCACATAAAGTGCATGCCAAGAAAAATATTATTGCTTAGAATTTGAGGAGGCAACTTGGAGTTGACCTATCCGTCGGTGGTGAGTGGTGGACCGACGACCAGTAGTAGCAAGAAAATTGGAAGCCTGGCATATATTGTGCAACCTTCTCACCGAGATGATTGATTTGAAGTATCACTAGCATTTCTGGTTCTAGTATATCAATTTGTTACTTCAATTTTATTGGTTTGAATACGAGGATTTTCTTATCATGTTCTCGTCATTATCCTATGATGTATAGTCATATTTATTTAAAAAGAGACACTGAAAAAAAAAAATGTTCGTAGAGGCAAATAAATCACCATCATAACCAGACACAAGTATCAGTCCACACTGAACAATCAACTGCAATAGTTCATTGGGATGCTTATCACTTATGAAGCTTGTTTGCAAAATCATAGGTTCTTAATTAAAAACTAGAACTTTAGTTGGCATTTATCATGCATGTTTCCGTTTCATCACCCACCATATGAAATATTTCATAATTACCAGCTTCTGTTGTCAATTGCCGTGCCTTTTGTCCGCGGCCCGTTCCATAGATTTTTAGTGCGGGGGGACTTGCAGTTTTAACAAGCTGAAATCTGGAAATTATAATCTTTAATAAAATGAATTTGTTTGTTTTACAGTGAAATATTGCAATTTACATACAATATCATGCACAAAATATCACGTCCCGGCTGGTCCCCAAAAGCTAGAATGCCGGATTACACAAAAAGATAGTTTGAGCCCCAATGGTTAGTTAACAGTAATTTTGGAAATTGATGCAGGCTGGGCCTCCACCAGCTGTTGTTACTCGAAATCCGACTTTTTCCCAGAAAGAAAAATAGCGGGATGTGATATTTGATTATCGAACAACCACATTGATTACAAAACCAAAAAGCCAAAAAAATTACAGTTTAGAGGGAGATAGAGCCCCAAAAAAGAAAAAAGAAAGAAAAATCAGATTTCTCTCACTGAGTACTCAAAGATCACTCCTATCGTCCTGATCCTGAAGGGTGGGATAAAATTGCAAAACGAAATCTTTGATAATTTGAATTAATCCTTTCAAGTCATTACTGCCTACCTCCAAACAGTCCCTTAATAAATCCCCATCTACCACCTCTCTTTGCACTGCTTCCACCACTTCCCTTAATGGACCCTGCCAATAACATCCATAGCATATGCATAACACATCCACCAAATAATATATTTGATTTTCAAGTAAATATGAAATTAATTGCTGATGTCATAGCAAAATCACAATGACGAAATTCTTTTTCTTTTGCCGTCAAACTGTTAAAAACCAGTAGAAGACTTTTAAAGCAGATAAAACCCAGAGTGTTGTGAGCTGGTGGATGTCTATCCACATCTCTCTTGCCTTTAGCTAATTGAGCATGTGATTTTGAAAATCAAGCAGCATGTGGAGCCGAAAGGCACACAAAACCGCTTGCAACCAAGCCAAAATGAATACAGCCAACCTTCACGGCTAAGCCAAATTCCCCTAGTAAAACCACTAAAGCCGAGCATGACATGACCAACTATAATTGGATCATGGTTGCCATGAATAAGTGAATTCTTGCCTTGTATAATTTACACAATTCCCAACGATAAAAGCAGCATAACTTCTTTCTACTATATCTCTATGCTCCTTCTCCTTCATTTAATTCAATTATTTTTTTTCATACTTCATATACTCTCTAGCAATTATTACACAAAGCTAATTATATTTTCATTTAACGGAACCTAGCTCCAAGACACGTGAAAATAATTGTAAACCATATTCTTGGTATTTTGAAAAACATTCTAGAACGACTGATCCCAAATGTTAGGGTGGGTCTCTTTGTCATAAAACACTCTCTACACCCATAATTTCATAATATATTTTATTACTAAGACATCCATTAAAACAACTACTTAAGGTAGGGTTGACAGAATTGCCCGATTCAGTGCAAAATTTTATCCCAATTTACTATTTGAGTTAGGATTCGCGACTTAAATTTATCCTAATTCACTGTTCGATACAGAATTCACGATGTTTGAAAATCTCGATCAGGATCCCGAATATCTCAAAATATGGGTTTCCAAAAACATATGATAAATCAGTCTGATGAATCACATAAATCTGACATGTCAATCATATGATAAGTCATCTTGATAAATAGTATATATGACATGTCAGTCACAGGTGTATGACATATCGGTTATAAATATATGACATGTCATTTATAACAAAATCTACATAGTATGACAGAAAATTCATGTCATCTAGGACGGTTCGTTATCCCAATAGAAGCATATTTTTGTCCTCACATACTATTCGACTATTCAACACATATTTTTTGTCTTGATTATCAATTAGAACAAGATTGATAAATTTCAGCCTGTTCCATTGCCAACCCTACCTTAAAGGACAAATATTATATGAAAGAAAAAAACTCTCGCCGTTGAGAATTACACGAAAATTTTGCATAAACTATCAAAAAAGAAATTCTAGGTCCTTATGAACGACTAAACAATCAAAAAGTAAAGTCAATCAAATATAAAGAATTATATTGGATGAGTTAAAACTTTTAGTAGAAAGACTGAACTATAAGTTGTCTTGAACTCTACTGCAAGTCCTCTAGTTTTTAACATTTTCATGAAGGTCAAGGGATGACGAAAGAAACCGGTAATTTCATTGTAAATCCACCTTGAGTTTTTTGGATCCGCAACTTGCAATTCATTCTATTTACATGCGTGAACAATTTTTTTTTCTTTTTCATTGATTTGACATTCACAATAGCCAATCATTAAATATTTGCATAAATTGATTTTGCTAAGTATGTTAGCAAGATTGATCACGGATAACCCGTCATTAACTTAAGGGTGAAAAAATGAATGCAAGAACAGAGAAAAAAAGAAGATTAAGAAGATTAAGGAATGTCAAGGATATTGCTTTGCGTTGCTGACGTGTATCAAGGAAAAGAGCTGGCGTGTATCTAACTCCAGCTGATATGTCAACAGTTTTGGTTATATGAATTTGTTGTAACTACTAGCCACTTGACATCTTGTAATTGGCTATTCTAGATCAATTAGTTATTAGTAAGAGTTGTTATAACGGTATGGTTACTATAAATTGAGCTAAGCTCAATTGAAGCATTAAGCTTTCTGTTATTCTAGAAATGAATCTAGAAAGTTTCCATTTCTCTCTGGTTTTCTCTCTGAATATTTTCTTGGAAGCCAAACACCAAGTCAATTTCTAATAAGGAAAATAAATTCAGCATGACTTTTAGATTTTTGGAGGGTTTATAGAGTATAATCTTATTTTTTAAAATTTAGATAGTGGGTGTGTTTAAAAAATGGGTGTGAAAAAAAAAATTATCAGTTTAAATATCCCAACCCAAATATTATTTGCACACTAGCAAGCAGCAATAGCAAATTTAAGTGGGGCAATTACTATTTTTCCACGCAGTAGATGGTAAAGAGTTAAAAATATTAGAATGTCTGAAATTACTATTTCAATACCCAAAGCTTTCATATATACTATGACATCTTGTTCTGATTAGTCAATTTTTTTGAAAAGACAAAATTGCCTTTTAATGTATTTTAATATTATGATATAGAACTTTATTTAAGAAGAGTTAAATAAGACAAATAATGTCAAAATTGAGTGCATAAATATATGGTTTGAAGTTCTTGAAGGAGGAAGAAAAGGAATGTTTTCCCAATTTCTGTGGTTGGGAGCCTCCAAAAGCTCTTGAAACAGATTTGTTTTTTTTTGGGGGGGGGGGGGGGGAGAGGAGGGAGACTAAATGAAAGAATTTGACAAAAAATTTATTATAACTTTTATTTTTCTTATTTAAAATTTGAAATAGTACATTATGGGTGCGTTTAACACACTGTGTTTAACACACTACATTATATTATCCTTTATTGCATTAGCACTGTATAATAATAATATTGTACAATGTTTGGTGCTACACTGTACTATATTAATTTTTAATTATACTATGTTTGTTGCTCTATTCTATTGTATTAATTTCTTGTAGTTAATTTAAATTGTATATTTAAAAAATAATATTTATTAGTACTTAGAAAAATGCTAAACATAAACGACTTAAAGATTAGAAATTTAACATTTTTTTTAGTATAAATGTTAAAAAATATCATAATTCTTCATAAAGATCGAAGCTTATATCCTAAAATTTTCATAAGCATAACAATTACTTTTTAGTATTTTCTAAAAATAATAACCTATGAAATAAAAATTGAAGCAAATAATTTAATCAGAAAATCTCTACATAATGTAATAACATAAATAAATGGTAAAAACCTACAAGATTGGTCCAAAAGTCATCTTAAGATGATATAATAAAAGTTTATACATACCACAAGATAATCACAAAAATAATAAAGTGATATAATTATTGTAACATATTCATTAACATAATGAATTGTGCTAAATAATCCAAGTAAGAGTTTTATGGTATATGTAATAATATTTTATATCATTGTTTATACTATTATTAATTTTAAATTAATATTATTCAAATTTATCCATATTTAAATATGTATTATTTGTTATATTAACTTATTTAAGAATAATTAATTTTTATATATTAATCATTATAATATAATTAAATAATACATTATTTAGTTATATTTTTAATATAATAAAAATTAAAATACAATAATTTTTTTATTAATTTATATTAAGAATAATTCTTAATATAAATTAATAATTATATTAATGCAGCCAGCCAAAGATGGGGTTGCAATACCATGTTTAGCCAATGCATCTAGGGCTAACAAGGGGTGCCAAACAACCCTATATGCTTAAATCTGACGTCAGCAAAAATATATATTTGGAAACTTTAGGTTAAAAAAAATAGATTTTCCTTTAAAAAGAATGGTAAACTCCAAAGGCGTTAGGAAAATTATTTGCCTTTTACCATTTTGCCATCTTCTTAAAAAGGGAAAATGGTAATTTCTCCTCGAATAAATGAAGAAGAAGAAGAAGAACCGGAGACTGAAAAACGTACCGACCGACGAAACACGTTGAGCAGCCTAGCAGAAAGACGTTTCGAAGTGGCAAGGATTTTGCCATAATTTCTTCCAACCCAAGCAACTCTATCGATGTCCGAGTTCATCGACTCGCTTAAAATGCTACTAAGCTCATTCAAATCTGAAACGGCATCGTACAGCTCCCGGTAATCCAACTCCCTCCAAGCGTAGTTTTTCACGTAATCCCAACCCAACGAGAAGGCTAATCCCCAGCAAGCTAACCACAAGTGGGCCCCTCGCTGTAGCTTTTGAGATATCGCTTTGGCCCGGTTGGCGCCCGATATGTCGCCTCGTTCGGCGCGCAGGTTTGAGACGCGCATGAGGAGGGAGTGCGACAAAGAGAAGAAAGTGCGGTAATTTGAGACCGAAAGGGAGTGAATGGGTGCCGGTGCGGTGCGGTGCCGGTGAGGAGGACGAGGATGAGGATTGGGGCGGCTGTAAATCGGATCTTGGCCATGGATGATCCGACGGTCGAGGCTTTTCTTACTTTTTTCTTTTTCGAGATTTTATAGAAATTTGACCACCATTGCATACAATTTGTGTTTTGTCTATCGAGTGAGATTTGGGCCTTGGGGTTGGGGCCATATGTTGCCAAGGGGCCTTCTGAGTTGTATTATTATTATATTATAGAAAAGTGAGTGATAATGACTCAAGATTTTGGTCCCTTTCAGATTTGGGAAAGTCGTGATGAATTTGGATGAAGCTCCGTCGTTTTGGCTGCTGAAAACGTCCCTGATTTTCAATTCCAAAATATTGTCCCATGGTGAGGGCACACACATTTAGGAAAATAGCCAAAATGAAATACTATCAATCCATTTTTTTTTTCTTTGGTTTTTTAAAATAAAGTAATCCAACGCTATCAATTTCTATGACTACATCAATGAATTTGATGTAGATAAACTCAACACATTTAAAGTTTCAATTTTTTTTTTTTTTTTTAATGCATTGACATTATCACCCAAAAAGAAAATCAATGCTCTTAAGCTTTTCTTTTTTATTTAAAGTTTATATATATGTCAAAAATTTACCTCATTGCGTGTAAATGACGTGGCATGCTTATCTTATTAACACACGGTGTTTATCGTTTATCAATACATTTCAGTATTCGGAAGTTCATATAAATATTTACAAAAAAAATTTTTAGACTGTCGAATTGATTGAGCAAATTATATGATGTTTATCACTTTTCTTTATAGAAAAGGCTCATATTAATATATGATATAACTTAACTCATGAAAAAATATTAATTAAAAGGGAAAAAAAAAAAAAAAAAGGTCGTCCAGTCGTATACAAATTGGTGACAAACTAGACTAAGGTGTGTCACGTTGCATGCAAATGAAAAAGCAAAAGCATATGTATGTGTATAAATGGATAATAAATTAATATGTATAGAATATGATCAGGCGAGGTAACGCCATAGGGCGAGTGAAGATTTTTCTTGCAAATGTATGATGCTACAACAGAGACCTGACCACAGCCCCCCCAAAATATCGGCTGGCCAACTTGCTCCCTCAGTCCCTCTCCTTCGTCTCCATATGGCTTGGCCTCGTTGTTTTCATTATCATTTTTTTTTTTTATGTACGTTTCGTATAACATTAACACAAGCTGAGTCACTGCCACTCTTTCTTTCTTGGCCATGAATGTGAATTCATTTGAGGAAGATCTCTGCGTTTTGCCTAATAATCCGGTATTTTCTTATTAATCCACTCTAGCTTTTTGTATTTTTGTTCATTCATTGATTTTCTTCTGTTATCTAACTGCAGATGGGTTCTTGCCGTAGTATATGTTTATGTTATTCACGAGCATTGTCTTGTTTTCGTCATCAAAGATATTGTGTCAGATCATCATTTTGTTTTTGTTTTCTTGCCTTAGTCTCCACTAATTTACTTATTATATTCGTTGGCTACCCTCGCAATTTGTTTTTATTCTGTAGTTGGTAACTGTGTAGCGTGATGATTTCCCAATTTTTTTTTTTTTTTTTGTGGGTGTGTTTTCGTTGTTGATCAAAAGACTTTTGGTATATATTCTAATTGCACAATTTCGTAACAACATAACCATATCTGCTTACAATAACAATAGTAATATAATTTCCCAGTTGTTAAATTTTTGTTCTTATTCGTTGGTAAGTGTATCCGCAACGATACTTATTGGAATAATGTAATTTCTCAACTTTATCAACCTGACTATCCATAAGCACTGGGGTATTTTATAATACAAGTATTTCCTTCTTTAATTTTCTGAGTGTACCTAAACAGTTTGTTTAATATTTGTAGTTTGAGATTCAACTTTCTTTTGAATGGAACTTGATGTGTTGTAACAGCACATCAGCTTGATTGATTGAGTATGTCTGATTCAGTATTTCCATTTTATTTGTTAGGTGGTCGATTGGATAAACTGCTTGAAATATTTACTGAATTATGTGCAATTCATTATGTTCATGAAATTTTACTGACATGATTCATTGCAACCTGAAAAATGCAGCCTCTGTTGCAGACCAAACGTATGCCAGGGAACAAGTATAACAGCAGTCCCCTCACACCAAGAACTAGATTAGAGAGACTTCTGAGGGAAAGAGAATTACGGAAAAACAGGTCTTTCCTTCAGAATGAAGGAGAGCCAGATTTCTTTGCAAGTGAATCATTTTTAAATGCAAGTGAAAGCTGGGGTCAAATTGATGAGGAAGAGTTTGCAGGAACAAGGTCTTCTACCGATAATGGAGAAAGGCTAGAAGGACGGTGTAAACAACGTTTATTGGTGGTGGCCAACAGGTTGCCTGTGTCTGCTGTTAGGAGGGGTGAGGACTCGTGGCAACTTGAGATTAGTGTTGGGGGGCTGGTCAGTGCACTTCTGGGTAAGTGATGGCTAAATGTTTTCCGTCTTAGTGTACCTCAATTTTTCTAATTAGATTTTCTGTTTCATCCACTGTCACACCAGGGTTCTGTAATGATGATCTTGCCTACAACTTCTCCATTGTTCATTTTATGCTTTCAGTTGATATATGGGTTTCTATTTTGGTAGTGAAGACCAACTAACCCTGATTATTTTCTGAAGGAGTGAGAGAGTTTGAAGCCAGATGGATTGGTTGGGCTGGTGTAAACGTACCTGATGAGATTGGGCAAAAAGCACTAACTAAAGCCCTTGCAGAAAAGGTTTGAAATTTTGTTTACTTGTACACGGAGTTCTTATAAGATTAGATTTTGTGCATCAGCTGTTATCTTGGATTATGGTAGTGGTGTTAGCAACCTACATTCTTATGTGAGCTTTACACACACACACACATAACTTTCATTCTTCCCCACCTTGCTTGTCATGGTTGCAGAGGTGCATCCCAGTTTTCCTTGATGAAGAGACTGTCCATCAATATTACAATGGTTATTGTAACAACATGTTGTGGCCTCTTTTTCATTATCTTGGGCTACCACAAGAAGACCGCTTGGCAACAACTCGTAGTTTTCAATCTCAATTTGATGCATATAAAAGGGCAAACCAAATGTTCGCTAAGGTGGTGAACAATATATATGAGGAGGGAGATGTTGTTTGGTGCCATGACTATCACTTAATGTTTCTTCCACAATGTCTGAAAGAGTATAACAACAATATGAAGGTTGGTTGGTTTCTTCATACACCCTTTCCGTCCTCAGAAATACATAGAACTTTGCCTTCTCGAACAGAGCTTCTGAGATCAGTTCTTGCTGCTGATTTAGTTGGGTAAGAGTACTGGTTTTTCAGCATGGTATCTTAATTGACAATGCTATGGTTCTTTGTTTTTATTTCATTTCATTAATCAATTTTATATGTTAGATGAGTATCTACAAGAAGGTCTCCAAGTTCCCTCTAATTTTAGTGCTAACAGGATCGGGCTTAGTAGTGGTGCATGGTACCCACTGGAACAAATGTCTCCGTAGTGCTTGACCTGTTTCTTCACCTTTTATCTCTTCTAATTCTGTGGGAAAATGGTAGATGTATGAAACACTGAGAGCTCCATATTTGATGGGAGTAGTCTCTATACTGAGCATTAACATCTAAACCCTTGATATCAGACACCATTTGTAATTCCTACATCAAATTTGTGCCAAGATATGATAGTGAATTATATATTTATCCAACAGTGACAGTGTTGGTTTAGTGCAACTGCACCGAGTATAGCAATCATGCTACCCATGTCATCTTCAAGAGTTTGTATTTTTAGCATCAAAGCAATATTTAATCTGAACCCTGGCTGGAATAGTCATTTTCTGCTCAGACATGGATTACTTTAATCATTCACATAAATACTAGCCCTTAAGTGCAAAATGCTGCAGAAGAATAAAAAGACAATCAATAATTTCCTCTCCCCAAAATTATCATGCTTGTGAACTAGTTAGGTTCTGTAGATTCAAAAAATTTATTTCTGTCTGCTATCAATTTCTGATATCTGTTTCTTACTATTGGAATTTTTAATTTTAAGTTCTGAACCACTATACTATCACCTACATCAGTTTTTTAACTTTGCAGCTTTCACACCTATGATTATGCAAGGCATTTTGTTAGCGCTTGTACTCGTATTCTTGGGCTTGAGGGTACACCTGAAGGTGTAGAGGATCAAGGAAGGCTGACTCGTGTGGCTGCGGTAAATATTTGCTACTAACTTTTTCCTTCTCTCTTTTGTATGTACAGCAACAAAACTGGAACTTTAGGTTGTCATGATTTGTAGGTTTGTGTACATACAAATATCTTTTTATCAATATGAACTCCGGGGAATCTTTCCTCATGATTGAAATCTCTGTTTCTTTGGGAGAGTGAAATTACAGTTTCCAATTGGGATAGATTCTGATCGGTTTGTTCGAGCTCTTGAATTACCTCAAGTCCAGGATCACATTAACGAATTGAAAGAAAGATTTGCAGGCCGAAAGGTGGGATCTGTTTGTTCTAGTGAAAGCACCATATTAGCTATTATAATTGAGCTTGCCAATTGTGTGTCCAAAATTTGTGGCTATACATATAGAGATTTTGTTAATTTTCAACAAAATATTTATAGATCTGCATTTTAATACAGATTCGGTAATATATTGTTTACTCTGTTAACCCTTTGCATACTTCATGCATTAATGGCAGGTGATTGTAATTTAACCTGATAATCTGTTTTAATTCTCTAGTGATTCCAACAAAAAGAATTGAAAGAAAGATTATCTCTCACATGCAGAGCTACGCACACAAAAATGCACTGAAAATTGCAGACACACTTGCACAAACATCAAGTTAAACTACAGTTCTTCCCATTTGGAAATTTCAAAACATTTTCATTTTCTTTCTTATGTTGCCAATGACACCAACATTAAGCATTATAATATTTCTTGACAGGCACAGTACCAGTTATGATCGCCACTGACTGAATATATTTTGCTAATGTTAGCTATTTTTTTCCCCCTTGCACATGATTGAAACCTCTACCTTTTGATGTTTATATAATTTTCCTTCATACCTAGCCATGTTCTGCATTCGATATCTTGACCAATTATTCTTATTTTTCAACTATGGGCAGGTAATGTTAGGTGTTGATCGTCTTGATATGATTAAGGGAATACCTCAAAAGATTTTGGCTTTTGAAAAATTTCTTGAGGAAAATCCAAGTTGGCGTGATAAAGTAGTCTTGATTCAAATTGCTGTGCCAACAAGGACAGATGTTCCTGAGTGTATGTTTCTTCCTAACACACTCTTTCCCCGGAAGTATATTTGTCATTCGTTTCAAATTTCTATTTATTTGTTCAAACTGGAAGTCTGACGAAATCACTGCTTTGCTGCCCTGCATATTACAACCTTTTACTTTAAAGTTTCTATCTTAATATGCAGAATCATTTATCAGTTATGTCCTTTACCTTTATTTATTTATTTTTTTTATTTTGCAGATCAGAAGCTTACTAGCCAGGTTCATGAGATTGTTGGGCGCATTAATGGAAGATATGGAACACTTACTACTGTTCCAATACATCACCTGGTTTGTCATGGTCTTACTTTTATCCATCAACTCAATAGCGGAATGACTATATCAAAAGGGGGGGGAAAAACAAAAAAAAAAGAAAAAAAAGCCTTCTAGCAAATTAAAATACTTCATATAATATACAATTTACAAGGGCTTTTCGAGTTACCGGTCCATATTGGAAATATACACAATACATATTACAGTATCATGGAATGTGTTTACAAATTAATGCAAAACCTGAATTACAAGCAACAATCGTAGGTTAAATTTCCACTCACTAAAGCCCTATTTTCATGAAGACTTTCTATATGATCTTCCTACAGTGCTCTAAGCCTCTAACCAAATTACTTTTGGAGGCTATATAAGATGAAATGTTGTCATTTCTGTAAATTTTGGCATCTAGAAATAAAAAGTTAGAAGAATTAGTCAAAAGTGCATCAGGTTAATGGTTTTGCATGCATGTACTTGCCTTTTTCTTGTGGCTTAATAATACATTGGTTTCCCCTTTTCATTTTTAAAATTTTATTAAATATATTGTGTAAAATTTATCATTTGACCATTGCCGTTCACCGATCATCTGAAGGTCTCTAAAGCATTTTATTCTCTATGACAGGATCGATCTCTTGACTTTCATGCATTATGTGCACTATATGCCATTACTGGTACTAATTTTGTCCCATAATGCTCAGAGTTGTTTATTATTGTCGTATTTTTTATTTGATACTCTGTCTTAAGGACTGTCCAATAATTAATTGATCTCTTATACCTGCAAAATAAGATGAATAAGCATAAACAAAGGGAATTTTAATTATTAGGATTTTCATTCTTATGTGTTTATCGAATAGCTCAATCTAGTTTGTGCTTCTTGTGCTTTTTAATGATGATTTCGTTTCTTCGCCAGTATGAACTTTATCCTTTTTTTCTCTTTGGTATTAGCATGCCCTGCATGATCCAAAAAAATATTCTAGTTCTTGAAAAGTGAAAACTATTCGCATTGCAATTTCTCTGGCATACTAGCCAAGAATTGGAAACAGAATTCCACTTTTACAAATCCTATCTGAAATGAATCCGTCACGTGCTGCTATGAACCTTAAATAAAATAATTCATTTCTGAACACCTACAAATAGACTTATCAGATATGGAAGATGGTTATTTTTCTGTAGCATGCCTCTAACTAGCAGATTTTGGTGTGTACAGAATAAGTAACAATGTTATGGTGTTCATTCACATTCTCATAATTTTTCAACTTCATTCAAAGCAGGCTTGCTCTCTTATTCACTTAATTCTAAAAGCATTGATGTCTGAATAGGAGTCTGTAGATTATCACTCTTTGTTCTTTTGGGTCTTTTTTCTTGTTCAGATGTAGCACTTGTTACGTCTTTAAGGGATGGGATGAACCTCGTCAGCTATGAGTTTGTTGCCTGCCAAGCTTCCAAGAAAGGAGTACTCATTCTGAGTGAGGTAATCTAAACTCTTTAAATTTATTTATGATTAACTCTTAGATTACTCAAAGAGTAGCTGTCGTTAAAATAAGTAATTGCGAAATATGGTTTGGCTGCCAAGTGGTTGAGAAAAGGAAGATAATGATGTAGGCTAGTGTCAATTATACTTTCCCATATTTATAAACACGGAACTGCATCAATCTTGTGATAATACAAGGCAAAGTAAGTTTTCATTTATGTGAGCCATGAGTTTTGATTTAATGTATTTTTAAATCCATAACAGAGATTAGGATATTTTGGTGGTCTTAGAAGTGGTACCATCAGTAATGCTAAAGTACATTGCAGAGTACTGTGGGTAGTATTACTTTCTGGCTTTTGAGTTTGGAGGTAGGAAGAAGTTTGGAGGTGAACTCTTTTAGAGATCTATTGCTGGTAACCTAACCATCAGAAATTGGTGTCTTTGGAACAATGAGGTGTACTTATTGATGAACTTGTGTTTGTCAGTAAAATATAACTTTGCCTGATTTGGAATCCATTGCTTTTCCACTGTAAATATTTATGTGTGTATGGTAGGTTCTGTTATATTGAAACATTGGAGATAGAAGGTAGTAGGCCTTCATTAATTGCGTCACACCAATTAGTAAATTTTTGCATATTATAAAGCTTAAGTTTTTGTTAAAAGAATTCTATTCATTCCTAGTTTGCAGGTGCTGCACAGTCTCTTGGTGCCGGCGCAATCTTAGTAAATCCATGGAATATTACGGAAGTTGCTTCTTCAATTGGTTATGCTTTGAACATGCCAGCTGATGAAAGAGAAAAACGGCACCTGCACAACTTCATGCATGTGACTACTCACACATCTCAGGAATGGGCTGCAACCTTTGTAAGGTGTTCATCATTCTCTCTCTATGATTTACTTATTTTCCATGAGTATTCCACTCCCAACTTATATATTTGCTTGATGAAGGTCACAGAATTTGAAATAAGTAATCTTTTCTTGTTCTCCTCGACATCCAGAATGTCAATAAGTTCACCACCCTCACATCGACACATTAGTGAAAGTCTGCACACAAAGTGGAGAAAATGGTTGTTTCATTGTTTTCTAGTTGTGATGAGCACTATCCTTGTATTGACTGTTCCATGGCTTGTTGGTGCTTTCAATAATTTCACATGACAGCACACAAAATATTGTATTTGACATGGCCAAAAAAATTTCTATTGTTGTCTCAATCACTAAATAAACTTGTGTGTGTGTGTGTGTGTGTATATATTTGCAGAATAGTAATGTTTTATCTTCATATGTTACTCTAATTCTGATGTTTCTTGCCACATAGTGAACTCAATGATACCATAGTTGAAGCTCAAATAAGGACTAGACAAGTTCCACCATCTCTTCCAATCAAAGGTGCAGTTGATAGCTATCTGCAATCCAATAATCGATTGCTTATACTGGTATGCTTGTTTTCAAATTCCTCTCGCCTAGTCATTGTGCCTTGTAAGAGGGTTTATGGAATATCAATTATCCCCCATATTGCACTCATGTATCCTCGCTCTTAATGTAGGCTGGGTAGTGGGCATTAGTTATCTTTTCTCTTTTTCATTAACTGTACCAAGTCTAGTCTAAGCCATTTTACAAAAAAACTTAGTATTCTGGTGAAATATGACTTAAAGACTGTCAGAGTAGGTGGTGAAAGAAAACATTCATGCATTCGACAACATTTGTTAGATTCTTACCTCCATGATCAACATGAATTGACATTACAGGGATTCAATGCAACTTTAACTGCACCAGTTGACTTCCTGGGGAGAAGGGGTGGTCAAATTAGAGAAATGGAGCCTAAACTGCACCCAGATTTAAAAGAACCCTTGAAGAGGCTATGTGATGATCCAATGACTACAGTTGTTGTTCTCAGTGGAAGTGACAGAAATGTCCTAGATGATGTAACCTCGTTTCTCAAATGATCTGTTCTTCTATAATTTGAATATTCCACTTTGGACTAACAGCTTCATATACAGAATTTTGGTGAATACAATATGTGGCTGGCAGCAGAAAATGGAATGTTTTTACGTCTTACAACAGGAGAGTGGATGACAACAATGCCAGAAAATTTGAACATGGACTGGGTAGACAGCGTCAAGGTTTAAATCTTAACTACTAGAAAACTAAGTATATTCTATGTAAAGTTCTCTAGACTCTGAGCTACTGATGGTTAACATTTTTCAGCATGTCTTTGAGTATTTTACTGAAAGGACACCACGATCACATTTTGAGGTCCGTGAAACATCCCTTGTGTGGAACTATAAGTATGCAGGTATATGACCATAAACAGTGAATTTCGATTTATGCTATATGAAGAGACTTTCATTGGTTTATTCATCCATTTTGGGAAAACTGAATCTGCAAATTTAGACCTTGAGTTTGGAAGACTTCAAGCTAGGGATATATTGCAGCATCTATGGTCAGGCCCAATATCAAATGCATCCGTTGATGTAGTCCAAGGTGGTAGATCCGTTGAGGTTCGGGCTGTTGGTGTTACGAAGGTAAATCTATGTTGGTTGGCAGCGAGTGTTTCGTGCTTGTGTAACTATCAGTGATCATACTTTTTCTGTTCCTTGTTGAACTTTCACATATATCAACAGGGTGCAGCAATTGATCGTATCCTGGGAGAAATAGTTCGCCACAAAGGGTTGAAGACACCTATTGACTATGTCCTGTGTATTGGACACTTTCTTCAGAAGGTGTGCTTTTCTTGGCTTACAACTTATGAGCAACTTTCATTTATTAGAAACACTGTTTTATGCATGTTTTAGCCAGAAAATATGCCTCTGTATGTATTGGTCCTGAAATTGCTTTCAATTATTCAATTACTAGATACATGATTATTGTTTAAGCTTTCACAATAGTCAGAGAGCAATGCAATGTTCAAAATTGCCTCTTTCTTGTTGCCCTGTGTTCCGTGATGCTTTACCAAAATGGAGTTGGCACAACATGCTCTTCAGAGATTGATTTGGGAAGCCACAACCTATGTGTTGTTTCTATTTGAAGCACAATTGAAGTGAAATGGATAAAATGAAACGAACGATTGATTTTGAAGCAGAAAAATATGATTAGTTGTTTTTGAATGATGTTGCCTCAGGATGAAGATATTTATACATTTTTTGAGCCAGAGCTTCCTTTCGAATCACCTGCTGGACCAAGAGCAAATGCAGCAGATCATTTGAGGAGATCATCCATATCACAGATTCCACAAGCTAAAAGCGGACCCAAGGTTCGTTTTAGGAAACAACGGTCGTTGTCTTCTATAGAAAGAAAAGTAAGCAATTACTTAACAGGTGGCATTTGGCGGCCTGCAATGCGTGATAGAATGACACTGAATGAAGGCTCTTCGGTACTTGATCTCAGGGGTGAAAATTACTTCTCTTGCACTGTCTCGAGGAAGCGATCAAATGCAAGATATTTTCTTGGATCGTCCGGTGATGTTGTTACACTTTTGAACGAGCTGGCTGAGTGTCCACAATCAAATTGAGAATCCCACCAACTAGTACCGATCAACAGGGGGCATCATGCCATGGTGATTTTGTGAATCTATATATCTACTACTTTCTGGTCAGCTATTACAATTTTTCTTTCCAAAATGCGTAGAATGTTGAGTTTTAGCCAGCAATAGATCGCGAACTGTAGGTATTACCGTATTACTGAGATAAAAAATGATTCAATTCAATGATACTCTTACCTTACGGCAGCAAATTTGAAGGGATAAAAGATAGAAATAGATGAATCTCATGACTAAACCAAAAGAATGTCAATTGTGTACAGCTTGATTCTTTATTTCATGGTGGTGTATATAAAGTAGTTTGATTTTTCACGGCGTTGGTTGTGTCATGGCTGCATGGTATCTAATAAAGAGATGAGAGAATATTCTAAAATGGGGTTGCGGCGGTTGCGCTAGGGAGTAGAGATGGTTGAAAATCTCTATGGAATCCATTATATTAGGGTCGGGCATGTGTCTAATTTTACTCGTATTTTATAAAAAAAGATCAGGCGTAAGTATAATTTTTTATACTCATTGATTAGACGGATAAGGTACAGGTACAAAACCGACTAAGGACAACATTGGGCCTTAGGCAAAAATTTCAAATAAATATTAAATTAAAATTTATTTTGTTCTTGGTGGTAAACTAAAAACTAATGCTTATGTTAGTTGATAAAAAAAAATAGAAAAAATAAATAAATAGAGAAAATGTGTATGTTTAATGCTATAGGTATAGCTCTGAAAAATGTAGATTAGGAGTAAATTTTTTTTCTCAATTATTTGTGGGATTATACTTTCTAATTAGTGCTTCACTAATCTCTAAACTGTATCACAAGTGTATGGATCTAAAATTCTAGTATATTAGGAGTAAAATTTTAATTTGTGAAAGTAATTTTTTTTCTCGATTATTTATGGGAGTATACTTTCAAGTTAGAGCTTGACTAATCTTTGGACTATATAATATATTTTTTAGAATTATAACAAAAAAAACTTTGAAAAAGAAAATGATAAGTGATGAGATTGGATAATGATTCAATATTAATTTAATTTTTGTGCTTTTTTAAACTATCTTCTGAATTTTGATATATCGAAATAGATATATGCTAACTTTTGAACTTTAATGAGCTATTAAAATAAGGTTCGGTTATATTGGAGTTCACCTACGGTTGAGCACGAATCTTAATCACATACACAAAGTGATAAATAATAAATAATGAGTTATATGGATATTGATATCCCCACACAAAACCCAACTCGTTATCGTCCCTAAGCGGAAACAGTCACAGCCACAGCCTCAGAGTTTTGACAACTTAGAAAGATCTCGTAGGCAGGTTATGTATGTGGGTATATATATACCTTTTACCTAGGTTTAGAACGGTGATGCACCTAGCTGTGACCTAAGAGAACGATGCGTGCTCAGAAGCGTTTTGAAACTCCAAAAGTAATCCAAGACAGACGTACATGGTTGAAGAAGAGATCGAGTTGCCGTGATACGTAGGATACTAGTGACTAATGTCAATTGTCATGCCATTTGATAATTTAAAAATGAAAAAGTTTGCACACGCCATAATAGAACAACAATGTAATGTCAAGCCCATCAAGAATCATCTGTGTATATATACTTCGTATATACGAGACATGCATGGGATATATTATTTAAGAAATCTTAGTGGACAGAACTAATTGAATTAATGCATCAAAGCGAAATTCTAAATTTACGATGATATTGAGATATTTGCTTCCCTAAGGGATCCCTTCCGACTCGTTGACCCTCAAATTTTGATTCGTCGATGAATTTCATTCCCCATTTCTTTATGGTGGCTGCCGATAGTTTCAATGCATCAAATTTTCAAACGCTATTATTCGGCTGATAGGAAAAATAGTTAAACTCTCCTGTTATTTGATACATACTAATAGAATCCTCGAAATATTTTAAAACACATCCAAGCTCTCTTGAGTGTCAACTTTTTCACGGATCTTATCATTTTATCCTTGATGGTTATTTGATGTTGGGAATATGGATATCTTTAATTATTTAATTAATAAATATAGTTTTCATAATTAATTAAAAATTAAATAAAAAAAGTAAGGGAATTGTCATAATTTTTCAGTTCAGTCTAAAAAACTTTTACAATTAATTGAGAAATTATTGCAAAATTGCTATATTTGTATGTATGGCGATCCCTTACCTTTTCTCATAATTTTTCAATTAAAAAAAAAAGTTGACACCTAAGAGTTTGATGTGTTTTTGACCCCGCGAGGTAGCTCCAAATTTCAAATTTCTTTCCTTTTCTAAAAAAAAAAAAAAAAAAATTTAGTAGTACTTTATAGAATATAAGTAAATTATTGGCCGGTTATCATGTTCACTCAAATCAAGGATAAATATCTTTTGTGGATGTCATTATGAATGAATAATTAAAATAGACTGCGATGGAAAGGCCATCTTTCTTTCAACTTGCTCATCATATTTGGTAAAATATTAATTTGTATTTGGTGAGTTTTATAATAAACATATAATTTTATATTTGTTTCCCAATTATTTTGAACATTTATATAAGGTATTATACATAGTATTTAATTCCATAATATCTTTAATTTTTGTCTATAAACACATCAAATTTCACATTACTTATATATTATTAAATTGTTTATCAAATACTACTTTAGCTGGATTAAAATTCTGTAATTTCCATTGTATTGCTATAATAAAGATGAAGACATATATCTTTAACGCGCAATGAAGACTCTCTGATTCTCTCAACAAGCTTAGAAAGGAAGATAGCGACAGAAGTGCGTCAAATTGGAGGGGGTAATATCCAATTATCCATCCCAAAAAAAGAAAAAAGAAAAAAAAAAAGAAGATTATAAAAAAAATTTAAATCTATTTACCAAATGGAATCGTATAGTATTGATACCCTACGACTCTATAAAGGAGCAAGAGAGACCGTTTTGATTTGTACTGCTACATACATACCTTTTAAGGTTACCTTAATTTAAACTACTCCCATTATCTTCGCAACATTGCGTAAACAACCATGACCAAAATCTTCATCTTCTTTCTTTTTCTCCTTACCCTTTTGGCCTCAAGTGCCCAAAAACAAAAACAGGTCTATATAGTGCACTTTGGTGGGAGCGATAATGGAGAGAAAGCTTTGCATGAGATACAAGAAACCCATCATTCATATCTGCTATCTGTGAAAGACAATGAGGAAGAAGCCAGAGCTTCTCATCTTTACAGTTACAAGCATAGCATCAATGGCTTTTCGGCAGTGCTCACGCCAGATGAAGCCGCCAGACTTTCTGGTAATTATCATTTAATCGATCATATGGGTTTTATTACATTTGTTAGATAATTAGTTAATTAATCTCTTCACATATATATATGTTTGACAGAATTAGAAGAAGTGGTATCAGTTTATCCGAGCCACCCAGAGAAGTACTCATTGCAGACAACAAGGTCATGGGAATTTGTAGGCTTGGATGAAGTGGCAAAACAGAACTCGAATCACTTCAACATGGGGCAAGACTTGTTATCAAAAGCAAGATATGGCCAAGATGTAATTGTTGGACTCGTGGATAATGGTAAAACCAGAATAATTAACATTATCACTACATTTAATCTTCTGTTTTTCATGTGACTCCATCTCTTATCACTTTTTGTAGTTTTAATTGTATATATGCCAAAAAGTTGTTGTTTCGTTTTCTGTGTGCATCCAGTTCATTCGTTTACTTACTGCTGCATGTGAATGTAAATTCTTTTTTATTTTTTAATTTGTTATATATTTTGATTAGGTGTATGGCCAGAATCAAAGAGCTTTAGTGATGAGGGAATGGGACCCGTTCCTAAATCATGGAAGGGAATCTGCCAAACTGGAGTTGCTTTCAACTCTTCCCTTTGCAATAAGTAAGTGATTTTGCCATTTCTTTCCTTTTATTGACATTTCTTTTCTCATGTACTTGTTACAATAGTATATAGTTACGGGATACCCCTGGGTGAGTGAGTTAGTTCAGTTTTCCTCTACATATGACACTACTTGACAAGCAAAATGATCTCATGTTGCATGAGTTCAAGATTTAAGATTTAGGGTTAGTTTAGTCATAAAAACTTTGTAAAGATGGTAGGCACAAGCTTATCTAGTCTTAAAGAAAATGAGCTCTTGCTAGCTGCTTTTCTTTTGGAACAGTACAAATTAAGAAAGAACCAATGAGCATGCAGTCTTGAAAAAAGCATCGATGTTAACTTCAGAGATGATGGGTTATATATAATAGTGTAAAGTTGATGTGGGGATTCTCAGTATCGATAATTTTGCACTAATTTCAACTATGACCGCTGGCTTGCAATCAACATCCTTTTTACGAAAGCTATCCTCTTCAAAACTTCCAGAATCTTGCATTTTAGTAAAAATTAAACCACAAAAAAAATACTTACTATATCTATAATCTATATACAGTTTATAATGATTGATATATATTGCACTGAAAATTACGTACATGGGGGTGTTTATTAAATAATTATTCAAGATGGTTGTTCTATAAATTGATTATAATATTGTCGACCAGATGGCCGTGGCCACCTCTCAGTTGGACGTTTTCGGAACTACCAAAGAGGCCATTTTCAGTGACAGCGTTCACTTTTGGACTTTTATGTGATTGTATTGCAAAAGTGATCCCATTGGTGGTTCGTTTCTTGTGTGTACGAATTAGACGACAAAGAAGCAATTGACCTATATAATTATTGTTTTTGGCTGCTTTTATTTCACATGCATGTATGTATGTAATATAATTTATCTTGTGAACGTTTATCACTTCGATATAATGCCGGCCCCCAGGCATTCGGAGTCAGATTGCCCTGTACGTACAGTGACTGCTTCGTTAACATTGCTGCAAATTAAATTGCAATCTTCACAGCCGTGTGATGATGCCAACTTTCATGATTTGATCATCAACTCGCTAGTCTTGGAGTTAGGTAGACTGTAGGCATTTTTTGTGTGCACTAGGTGCAGGCTGCAGGTGATATATATAATATAGGGTCCGTTTGGGATTGAGGTTGGGCAGCTGTAACTTAAAAGCTACAGCACTAAAGTGTTTGGTAAATACTAGCTACTGTAGCTTTTAAGCTATGTTGATATAATTTTTCACTTGTATAATACAAAATTTATTATATCTTTAATAATTTTATGAAAATTATTAATTAAAATTTACATTTACTATATATTATTAACTTTTGTTTCATAATTACAGCTTTTTTTTCACAGCAGCTGTAGCTTAAAAGCTACAGCACCTCAATCCCAAACGCAACCATAATATAATGATATACCTATCGTAGCCATTAATTATCATTCATCAATCTAATTAAATTCGGTGACAAGGGAGCATAAAAACATGACGTGAATAAATCTCAAATTAATTTGTATTTTGGAAAGCGCTGTAAGTGAACATGAGAAGCATTACTACTACACATGTACATATATAATTTATTGTAGGATGTTTAAAACTAAGTGATTGAATTAATATTTTACTACAATGAGTATATTGGCAACCTTAATTCAATTGTCAAAAAAAAAAAAATAAAGGGAAAGTCTCTCAGTTAACTAACTACTCTTAATTTGTACTTTTACTTTGCAGGAAGATAATTGGAGCAAGGTACTACTTGAAAGGCTTTGAGCAAGTATACGGGCCCCTCAATGCGACGGAGGACGACCGTTCGCCACGAGACATGGATGGACATGGGACTCACACGGCATCCACGGTGGCTGGTCGTCGAGTCCCAAATGCGTCAGCCTTTGGTGGGTTTGCAGAAGGCACTGCTTCCGGAGGAGCCCCACTGGCCCGGCTAGCCATCTACAAAGCGTGCTGGGCGACTCCCAAGGCGTCCAAGGCAGCAGGGAACACATGCTTTGAGGCAGATATGCTGGCAGCCATCGACGATGCCATTAGGGACGGTGTTCATGTATTGAGCATCTCAATTGGGACAAACCAACCCTTTGCTTTCAATAGAGACGGCATTGCAATTGGGGCATTAAATGCAGTCAAACACAACATCCTTGTCGCTTGCAGCGCAGGGAATTCGGGTCCTGCCCCTTCTTCATTATCAAACCTAGCCCCTTGGTTGATCACAGTTGGTGCTGGCTCCCTCGATCGTGATTTTGTTGGCCCTGTTGTGCTAGGGACTGGCATGGAAATCATTGTAAGCAACTTCATTATAATATTATTCACTGTTCAATGCATAAATATTGTGATAACCTTTTCTTTTCTTTCATTTCATCTTCATAGCTAATTACATTACATTTGTTTTCCTTCATTTGATTGATTTTAGGGAAAAACAGTCACTCCTTACAATCTTAAGAAGATGCACCCATTAGTCTATGCAGCAGATGTTGTGGTCCCTGGAGTGCACCAGAATGAAACAAAGTAATTTTTAATTTTGAGGGTTAATTAATTTATATGACAGTTTTAACAAATATATGTATAATTTTTTTTTAGTGCAGGCACCCTCTTTTTTTTTTTTTTTTAACATAGAGACTTTAATAAAATCATATTTTAATATTACTAAATTGCATGGCTTAACAGCATGTCCGTATTAAAAAAAATTGATAGTACTTATACATGAGAATGGTTTTATATATTTAACTAATTAATATAATTAATTAATGTCTTGAATCTTGATCCTGGGAATTGATTAAGTTGATTTGTTGTTTTTTGCAGTCAATGCCTCCCTGGTTCTCTGACACCGGAGAAAGTAAAAGGAAAGATAGTGCTGTGCATGAGAGGTAGTGGGTTTAAACTTTCCAAGGGGATGGAAGTGAAGAGAGCTGGAGGTGTAGGATTAATACTAGGAAACAGTCCAGCTAACGGAAATGAATACAGTTATGATGCTCATTATCTTCCGGCAACTGCAGTGCTCTATGATGATGCCATTAAAATTCATGAATACATCAAGTCTACCAATAATCCAACAGCAATTATCAAACATGCCAGAACAGTGCTACACACTCAGCCAGCTCCCTTCATGGCTAATTTCACAAGTCGAGGTCCTAATGCTCTTGATCCTTATATCCTCAAGGTAAGCTTCTAAGTTTGCAAATATCATATCAACATATTACTACTACTGTCAGGATTCCATTTCCAGCTGGCACACGATGATGAGTACATGTGCATCTATATATACCTACATTTTAATTTGTTGCAGCCCGACATCACGGCTCCAGGACTGAATATACTGGCGGCTTGGAGTGAGGCATCATCCCCGTCAAAGTTGGCATTTGATAAGAGAATCGTCAAGTACACTATATTTTCGGGAACTTCAATGTCTTGCCCTCATGTTGCTGCTGCAGCTGCTCTTCTCAAAGCCATTCACCCTGATTGGAGCAGTGCTGCTATACGATCCGCCCTTATGACCACAGGTAATAATAACTGTTGTGTTTCTGCTTGATTTTGAAAACATATGGTCTAAATGCCTTCTTGCTTAATTTCTTATCACTTTGTCCTGCAGCCTGGATGAAAAACAACAAGGCTTTGCCAATAACTAATGCAGATGGCAGCATAGCGACTCCATTTTCATTTGGTTCTGGCCACTTCCGCCCTACCAAAGCAGCTGACCCAGGTCTTGTGTACGACGCCTCATACGAAGACTATCTTCTCTACCTTTGCAGCCACGGATTCTCATTTACCAACCCAGTATTTAGGTGTCCGAACAAGCCACCCTCAGCCCTCAACCTCAATTATCCATCAATCGCCATTCCAAATCTGAATGGCACTGTGATTGTGAAGAGGACAGTTACAAATGTTGGTGGCAGCAAGAGTGTCTACTTCTTTAGTGCAAAACCACCAATGGGAGTTTCCGTCAAGGCAAATCCGAGCATTTTGTTCTTCGATCATATTGGCCAGAAGAAGAGCTTCACCATTACAGTGAGACTAGGTAGCGAAACAACGAGGCAGGGTCTTACTAAACAGTATGTCTTTGGGTGGTACCGCTGGACAGATGGACTCCATCTCGTGAGAAGTCCAATGGCAGTGTCTTTCGCATAGATTGAATCTTTCCTCTTTTCTTATAAACTTTTCTTTCTGGGTTTAATCATTGTCCAGATTAGTGAAACGTAAAGAAAGACATTAGAGATGAGACATCTCTAGAGCTTCAATCAGTTTGAAGCATGGTTTTTGGGGAAAATTGACTATCAGATAGGAAAAATATGTATTACCTTTCTTGGATTTGAACTGTAATAAAATTAATCTCCTTTCTCCTCAAAAGCCTGGCTTGTTAATTAACTGCATTGAAGCTTGATAAAATTATAAACTTATTTTATACATAACGTCAAAACATAATAGCAATTGCCAAGAGGCTGGCACTTTTTGGATTTACAAGCAAGGATATGAATGAAAGCCTAAGTCGCGATGATATTATTTAATATTTGAGGCGATTTTATCTGCAGCAGCAGCCATGAAATTTCTCTGCTCAATTTCTGCAGTAAACTCCAAAGAAAGTGATAGGATCACAGGGTATGCCCTTTAGGCATTCAGTTGGTTGAACCAGATTCATACCATGCATCTCTTCTCACTCTGACTCTTTCACCTTTAAAGTGGATGTATTTCCATTTAGAGAGATACTTTTTAAGAACAAGCTTCTGCTTGTCATCTTGACCTACTCTCTGAAAGGCACTTGCAATTCTCCTCACAGTATCCTCATCTGGTCTAACACCAAGCTCCTCCATATCTGCAAATACCTGCATAAGCACCCAAAAAAAAAAAAAAAACACTTAGGCCCCAGAGATATGAAATCATTCTTGAGTAAGAAAGGAAAAGCTCCCAAAGTTCATTTTTCATTTAAAAAAAAAAAATGCACAAGTCATTTCAGGAGTGAGGTGAAACTGCACCCTCATCTTTTATTACCTCAATAATCTTATTTGGCATGTCATGATGATCGTATAAAGAGATCATCCTCGAAAACAATCGCTTTGAGATTGATCGAGTTTGCGTATGTAAAATCATATTCCACAATGATTCGGCCTCATCTGCCCTATGATCCTTGTCAAATGCTAGTAAAAGTGTGTCATATGTTCCCATTGTGGCTCCTTGACCCTTGCTCAGCATCCATTTTGCTACCTGAGAATTGATAGAATTGATAAACTTATACGAATAACAATATCCAAAACCGAGATGCATCAAGTTCTTATTCGTAAATTATTCCATCAGACCATTTAATATAATTGCTTAAAACAAAGAATTAAGTTCTCTGAAAACCTCTTGAACAAAGGATTCATCTCTCTTCATTTTATTAACAAGTAGCTCAAATTATTTTTCTAAAACCATCAAGATTAAAGTAACAGAGGACAGATGTTATCTGAATTGAGACTGCAATCACATATATATATTATTACCAGAGAAGCACAAGCACAACAATATCAAGTGAGTTAAAGTGTTATACTTGAATGACACGCAACCATTGACCCCTTTTCCTAAGAATTCTTAAAGCCTTAGCTGCTGCAATCAATGGAAACTCTGTCTCCCAAGCTGTCCATTTATCCAGTGCTCCATAAACAGCATGTTTCTCATTAGGAAGCTCAGAAACCTGACATTTCAAGAGTTGCACCCTAACATGAAAAGATGATATCACATACAGAACAAGCAAAACTCATAGTTTTTTTTAATCTTTTTTTTTTAGAGAGAGGGGGGGGGGGGGTTCGGGCGGGGGTGGTGGACTTACAATTCTGACAAGATTGAGGGCCTTCTGCCCAGACCCAGCAGAATCCCTTTTCTGCCACAAGTGTTGCTCTTTCTTTCCCACCTTCACTACTAATTTGCTGCATTCAATGTCAATGGTTAAAGTAGTAATATGACTAAAGTGAACATACATAAATAAACAAATGAATTAAGAAGCAAGAGAAAGCACCCACTTCTTCTTTGAGGCATTGGCATTGGAATTAGATACTGGTGGTTGTTTATTTTGATTGAGAAAGCACTTGAGATGGGGATTGCTAGTTGCCAGCTTCACACACGCACAGATACACAGATTGCTTATGAGAAAACAAACAGAACAAGAACAAATTACCGGATTTTCAAAATTAAAGAAACGAAATTTCACCAGTATTTTAATTTTTAAAAAAAAATGATACGAAAGCTGTTTCTTTGCACACCTTAGTTGTGAGAAGAGAAAAACCGGACGCAGTTTGCAATGGGGGAATTCTGCAGCTATTTGAAAACCCAAAACCCATCACCCATGAACTCCGACAAATCATTCAAACCCCCCACTCTCATTTCTCGGCATTATGCTTCACAAAGAATGAAAGGGCAAGCTCCAAGCTACAATTTTCAATTTACCAGATGGTTTTCAATTCCATTTACGGGCAAAACCCAAAAGCTAAAGCTCTTGAGACTTGAGCTTGAGAGAGTTTCAGAACATAAAAGAACGACAACCAACGATCGTGATTTTTTATTTTATTCCCCTTAGTTCCTGGACGGGCCGAGCTGATTAGTTTTTTTGAATAAGGTCCAGCTTAAATTGGACTGGGCTACCTGTTTTCAAATCAGGTCCGAATTAAATTAGACTGGACTTTCGATTTATTTAAAAAGAAATCAATAGTAGATCAGATATAATAAATTTGACTTCAAAAATAAATAAATATTATATAACCCATTAGGTACGGGTACAATCTACCAAATACTCCAATGTTCTAAATTGACGGCATAACAAAAGGTTTAACAACATAGTTTGAAAATTAGTGCGGGTAAGATGAAATCTCCTCCATTTTAGAATAAATTTGACATTCCTAATAAAAAATAAAATAAAATAAAGATAAATTTGACATTCCTAAATTTTGTATTCAAATATAGTAATAAAATTGAAAAATAACCTTCGCGAATGCCACATTTTGATGTCAATACAACATCAGATTCGATCCAAATCAAATTGCTCACATGAATTTTCGGATGTTTTCTTAGAAAAACATCTAGTAGCAAAATTGCCTTACTTCCTACACCAAATCCTTAATCAGTTGTATGCTTGAAGGAACGAATAACATTGTTTGTGGGAGAAGGTTTTCCCATCTACCGAATATTCTGAAGCCTATACCATGGCTATATATCCAAATTTTATTAAACTAAACAAATTCCAAAACTGAAAGTGGATCGTCTCTTATTCGATTATTTCAACTTTGGGCAAGTTTACGAAGAAAAATTTGGAGAAAAATCGTTTGATGTGCCAATGCACCAACATGCATTGCATGCATGCAGTATCAGCTAGCTAATTCCAATATTCCAAATTTGACAAACACTAAACAAGCTGTTGGCCAAACCCTAGTTCCGTGACAGCAATACCTGCTCACTCACCAAATTTTAACCACAATTAGAGATGAAATTGAAGTCACGATCGCCCATCTTCATGAAATTCATATATTTACATATAGTTTATAAATATCTGATGGTAAGTTTGCATGCATGTAAAGGACAAAATTGCAGGAAAAAGACTCCTCAAAAGTCCAAACAAATGGGTCTAATCCAAACAATAAGTTTGTGATAATCACTAACGAACACGTAATCATGTACAGGGTTTTCCAAATTCGTACGTACTTTAAAGACGATATCGAGTTGTAAAGCACTGAGAGCCATAAGCTACGTATAGGTAGGGTTTTAAAATATATATATATATATATATATATATATTGAGAGAGAGAGAGAGAGAGAGAGATTAATGTAATTTTATCTTCTGGCTTCAAAACTTCAACGTTTAAGTTGGCAATTAAAACTACTCGAAGAAAGAAACTCATACATAGTTAATATAATACATGTGACGAGTTCGAATATATTATTGTACACGCCCGCACGCGAAAACTTGCGCGAAAACAACGGGAAGCAACGTGGCATATAATCTAAGCAGAATAATTGAGATTCTCCTAATGATTTCGTTTTCCACGTGGCGAACAATTATTGGTTTGTCGTATTCGAAATCATTCTCGTTGGCATGAGGGGATCAATTAGGTGGACCTCAGGCGTAACCATTTGTTTTCGTTTTTGGTGATGTGGGCCCCACATACATCTGACGCAGCGCATGAGCCGTGGGATGCGCCTGTGACTGTAGCCCTGAATCCTGATTGATTTGTAGCTTTCCGCATACGCTCTTTACCCAATCATTAACAAATGAAGAATATTAATTATTACATCTTCCGTTATCTGCTGTTTCGTCTAGTTTAATAATCGGAACCATTTGATTACTGCAAGCAACCCGGCTCGGCTTGGCTTCTTTAGCAAATCAGATTCTTATTAGTTGTTATTACTCTCTAGTGTTCGTTGTGGATCAGATACTTAGGCTAATGTTCAAGCATTTTATTTTTTTAAAATTGAACGGAAATGACAAAATTTTCCAAAATATTAGTTGAAGTTGAAGTACAGCACAGACATGGGGAATTGACCAAACATGAACAATTAGAACAAAATCCAAACCCTGAAAGTAAAACAGTATGAAAAGGAAACGCATCAGCTGTTCACATATTTTCCCAATACAAATCAGAAAGAGAAGCTCAAAATCCAGAAGAGCTAGAGAGCCAAGCAAGTCAAGTCAAAACGTTAGCTTAACAAGCCAGAAGAAGCAAAAAGGTCCGTAGGCCGCAAGCAAAGTAGCTGTGGGGTAATGGTGTAATAGGCAGCCGACTCTCCCTCATTCATCCATAACACACACAACCCCATAATACTTTTTTTTTTTAGGGGAAAAAAATGAAAACAACTCTCTTACAATCTTCCATAAACAAAACTTACAAAAATCAAACACATTAAAAAAAAAAAAAAGTTGCGGGGACCGCACTCAACGCCATTTACAGTGAGTGACGCCATCTTATAAATGATTTGTGTAGTGACCACGATTTATATTTAGATTCTTTTATCTATAAATCCCAGCCTCAATTTCCTCTCTTGCATTCTTCCATTTGTTCTACTTCTTCATCAATAAATCAAATCCAAATCCAAGATTTTCTGTCAAATTAATTAATTCCGATCCTACGATCAACATGGCCGAGGAGTTTCAAGAATCCGAGGTGAACTTCTCCGGTTACTATAATAACGATAACGGTAACAACGACGACGACAGCTACTTGAGTTATCAGGAAATGGTATTATCAAATAATAGCAGCGGACGCGTGGCACGTGGTGGTGGTAAGAAGAAGAAAACAGTTAATAAGAAGAATAAGTCAGTTCCGGTGAATATTAATATCCCGGCGGATAACACATTCCAGTACGTGGATAGGGATTATGAGTTCGAAGAGGAATACGACGATGATGATGGAGAAATTGTACCACCCCATGTCATTGTTGGCAGAAGAATTACAGGCAAAATGGCCTTTTCAGTCTGTACCGGCAATGGCAGAACATTAAAAGGCAGAGATTTGAGTCAAGTTCGAAATTCCATTCTTCGAATGACTGGTTTTTTGGAAACATAATTTTTTTTTTCTTTTTTACATTCTATTTCTTGAGAGTCAACCCAACTCCAACAACAACCAAAATTTAAGAATAAAAAAAAAACTGTTACTTTTATTTGTTATTGTAACAAAAATGGAAATTTGGAGCTAGAATCAGAATTATATGTATATATTCATATGGGGTTTATTTTTGTTATTATTATTAGTTGGCTTTTCTTCCGATGAATGATTAATTTGCTGGGCTTGGAGGGTTAGTGATGGCGTGAATGATGAATATTAATATTGTTGAATGAATGCTGCAAGTTATTGATTTACAGGCTGGTGAGCATGTGATAATTTGCTAATGCCCTAAATGGTAATACTACTATTACTTGTGCCTGTTGCTGGAGAAGCTTTGTGTTGACTTGGACAGAAGAAGCCCCCCAACATTAACAGCTGTTTTTGCTTTTAAGACAGAGAGATAAGACTTTTGCCTGCAACTTTTAAAGCATTTGCTGATGGATCATTACTGGATTTCATCATTCATGTGAAACTGTTGTTCCCCCTGTGTGTGCTGCCAGTGGTGTACGTACGTGCGTGTGTATTTTATTTATTCATACTTTATGGTAGTTATTCATTCATACATTGCTTCTTATCTTAAAGCTCATTCCGACAGTCAGTCCATGTAAAAATATAAGATTATGGAGCTTTCGTACTAATCATCCAATTGTCAGCATGATAAATTATTGTAACGGTGGGAAGGAGTACAAGTCATCCCTTGTGCATTATTGTTTAAGGATGATGTTCTTTCAAATCTTTTTAAGTAGGTCCGGCTTATTTTGGATATAACTATTCAAATTATACCAATTAAGAAGTTGATGTATAATACTTCAATATATTTTTGTTTGTAATGTTTTAGTAGATTTGTGTATATGTAATACCAAAAATAAGTAAAGATTTTCTATTGTTGTTTTAAAGATCAATTATGTCCTTTTAATTTATATTCGTGAAGGATTTTATCGAATCAACATGAACAATATGTAAATTCAATTTTATGATGTAACGACGTGTGAGAATTATTTTGAAAAACTACTATACAAGTCGTAATTATATTAAATTTAACTACGTACACATGTCATATATGTATTAATTAGTTACGTAATCTAATCTCTTATGTGTTTTAGAATTTCTTAGTGTTAATTTAAAAAAAAAAATTTATCAACTCAGGCATTCATTGAAGTTCAAACTCAAGACATGTATATTAAGAATGTCACTGTTTACTAATAGAGCTATCTATATAAAATGATAATAACATATACGCTTCTACAATCAAATTGAAGCAAATGTCCCTCCTGAAGTACATTCATGCACGTAAAGAGAATCTTGATTTTACATTATGATTGATTCTATTATGGAGGGATATGTGCGTAGGTGTATGTTTTGGACATGTGCCTTTATCATTGATGTAGGGGTGGATGGATTTTTGCATAATAACGACATGTACCATAGTGTTAATATTTTATTCCTTTATTTTGTTAATGACAAAACTTGAATTAATTAGCCTGCAAGAAATAGGGTTAGGAATCTCTTGGGTCTCTAACTATTAGATGACACCGGAATTTAGGGATCCAACTGGAATTACGCCAACTAGGCCTTAAAATAATTGTAGAGTGGCGGCATTTTGCTTACTTTGCCGTAAATTTGAAAGACGGTTTTAATTAAGTTATCGCACGCAATTCAACTTGAATAATTCTAGAACAACAAATATTTACATAAAAGAATATTATATAAATTGATATTCAATGTAGGTCTATAATATTTTTTAAGTCAACTAATTGTAATAACCTACATTAACTTATGCAATTGTATTTATACACAAGTCTTTGTAATCTCATTACTACGCAAACTTTAAACAATTTCTTTGTTTTTTTACGTTCTATTCTAGCGTTTAATAAATAAATAAGTATGAAACTTCAAATTTAAAGAAAGGTGGATAACACAATTGGATATAGCTTGTAAAACTCTATTTGTTTTAATAAAAAAATCTATATTATTGTTGAAATTGCTAGCAATAATAATAATAATATGTAACGGAAGTAGAGTGCTGTGACTGCATAATCGCGAGACAGCTTAACTCAACTTGTTCCTTATCAACATGTTCCAATATATATTATGTTCCCGTTTTTGCATGGTTCCATTATGTATGATTATAAATTTAATAAAAGTTAATCAATCATGTCATGTCCTGTCCGGTCCGGTCCCAATTGTCCGAAAATGTGCATCACATAATAAAGAAATCCAATATTTTATTGACATTGATAAAGTAAAGAAAATTACACATTTATATTATACTTACTTCAGGATTATATTATTATTATTAAAATTGATGCAATTTATTTTAACAATAAATAATTATTAAGCAAAAGTCTGGATCCGAATAAAAGCAGACATTGACACCGAGGCCACATGTGAAACAGGAGAGAGGATACGTAATTGATGTAAGAAGACACGTGTTGGATAATAATTAAGTTGTCCCGGACAAATGTCAGCTCACCCCATGTTTAGTCTATGACGTGTACCACATCCCAGCCTCAGCAGCCCCCCTCGGATGAGATTCCTCTTGTTTAACTCTATATTTTATTTCGTAACAATATTTTGAACTCATCAAAATACTCGCCCTACTCATTTGTTAAACCTATCAATAATCCCACCCATCGCTAATAATAAAAAATTAACATTTTACTTTACAAACTCCTTAAATGCCAAACGTACTTTGTTTAAATAAATTTTTGTGTTAACATTTTATAAATGAACCAAAAAAAAAAAAAGTGGGAAGAAAGCTATTTTCTTTCTGATCAAACCAATTCATAGAACACGAAAGAATGTAAGAATTACAAATAGAGTTTCACCTCCTCATGTCTCTTGTTGCTTTATTCAGTTACAATATCATGAACGAAAATATAAAAAAAAAAAATTACAATTAATCGTATGTAATCCATTACTCATTGAGAGGCTAGTCAAAATTGGGGGGGGGGGGGGAGGGGGGGAATCCTTGAAGTATAATACGAATACAACGAGGCGTTGGATTGAAAAAAAAAATCCTTAAAACCTTTTAGCAAGCATTATCTTTTTATTTGTATGGATTGAGTCCTAATTTTGTAGTTGAACTCCTTCCGATATCTGGGTTTTGCTCTATATTATGATAAATTATATTCATTGTTGCAAAAATAAGGAATATGGAAGGATGAATATGTGGGCTCTCGGCAAGGATTTGTTTAGAAAGTAACTAAAATACTTTATTTAATAATATTATCATGTGCTTTCTAGTAAATTATTAAATGATACTATGGTAATAAATTAAATTAATTTTGAAAAAATGGGTGTTGGAAAGTATTTAAATAATCTCACTTTTTATTTTATTTTATTATTATAATTACAAAAGTACCCACCCGTGTTAATTTCGTTACAACACGCCTCGTTGTATTGGTATTAATTACTTAATCGAATACTGGTTATTATTTTATCATACATTTCTCGAATGCCGGTTTCCCATTTGCTGTTGCATGTCATATGGATTTAGTTGTTGTTAGGTATAAGAGTTTTCCCAAATCTGATAAATTGACGATTAAGAAGATAGCAGGTAATTCTTGAGATTATTTTATCTAATGACTGAATCAAATTCAAATCTAACTTAATACATATTTTGAAAAATAAATTTAATTTAATAAAGTTGAAAGAAACGAGTGGTTGCTGGGAAGCAACATGTCGACTTTGTAACTATATATTTTATCTTCTGAATTTGTCAACCGCAATAGATTTGATTGTCGCGTGAGTAAATAGTAGATTTGCTAACGTATATTATCATGAAGATCACACAATTCACAGATGAGTAATGATATAACCATAAATTTTTGTATAAATTTATTTTGTATAAACTGATGTGACACGATAAGATTGATTGAATTAAATATCACTTGCCCCACATGGTTTATTTTTATTATTTTATATTTTCATTCAACCAATGAATTAATGACACATCAATTTGTACAAAATAAATTTGTATAAGAATTTGTGGTTGTATCATTACTCTTCACAAATATAAGGAGAAAATTAAATAGTGACATAAGTCAATAAAATAATCGGAGCTGATCTTAAAGTGGCAAATTCATACAACACACAGCAGGGCAGGCTTTGATTTCTTCTTTGTTTTTGGGGGGAAAAAAATTGTGGAGCTGCCTGGTGCGATAAGAAGAATCCCACCTATATATAGAATTATTATTATTATAATACTTTGCCCAAGGGGTAACGTACCCATTTGTTTGTCTTTAATTACAAAGTCACCGTTGGATATTATCTAATGGCTAATAATTAAAGAACAAGGAGTAGATTGATCAACAGGTAGTTAACTTGTGCCTCCCGATTCGAGCGGAGACTTCTAATCTGAGTTGTGGTACAGGCTTAAAGATGTTTCCTACAGTTGGGGCCCTCCCCAAAATACTTTGTGGATAAGACCAAAAAAAAAAACAGGTAGTTAACAGTTGTTCGGTACGAAAATATAACTACTTTGCTAAACGTAGTTAACAACTAATGCCGTGATGAATGCAGCAACCCGTTGCACGCAAGCAATTCAAGGTTGCAAACTGCATTTTGCATCCATGCAAGTAAAAGTTACTTTTTGCATCCCTGCCAGTTTCGTTGGACTAAAATTCATGTAAAATTTTATAAAATATTGTCTTGAATATTTACAAATAAGGCATACAATTTGAAAAATACTTGCCATTGCCTAATTTCGGATCTCCACAATCATCCCTCCATTATATGTAGTTTTTCTTAGTTCTGAATGATCGACCCAGAAACTGCCCTTTTTTGCCCTGTTGGTTGGATATGATAAATTTTTATCCACCCCTCTATTGAAATTGATTCTCACATTTTCCCCCGCATTCCAACAGGGCAATGCGAGCGAGCTAGATACAATGCCCTCCAAATCCGCTATCTGATGTCATGTCCCGACCACCGATGTTATCTATTTACCGCCGAATCTCCGTTGTTGCCTTCTGCCGCCTCGCACACACCGTTGATTTCGTTGATACCCAACAGCCTACCTCACATCCACTGGAACCCACAAAAGACCGTTGTCCGCATTTAGCTGTTAAAAGACTCTAATGTCTGTTGCAGACATGGGCCCTCCAAAAAAAAAAAGGACAAATGCAGCTTTTTGTATGCTTTACCCATTTCATTGAAAAAGTGTCAGCAAATTCATAATTCAAATTCCAGAACACAGAAGAATTCTAAACTGATGACGGTGTTTTAAATTCCACAAGAATAATCATTTGCAGGAAGATCTGGGTTCCTGTCGTCCAAGCGAAGAAAGATTCAATTTTTCTGTGCTGAAAAATAAGGTCAAAATAAATTAAGATAAGAGAAAGTGACATAATAGAGTAATCCCGATAATTTGCGCTTCCTAATGTAATTGGCGAATAGAGATGTCTCTCTCTCTTTCTCTCTCTCGCTAGTATTATTATATTTCTTTCCCGTTCAACTTAACATCTTGATTATGGCACCTCCTGTCTCCATTACTACTGTAACTAAATCACAATTCAAATTGTCTAAATATGATAAGAGAAATCTCGGTACGAAGACTTTTTCAGCTCATGCTGACGATAACACTGCCGATTACAGATTATTAAACAGGCTTTGGGACCTAGTAGTTCCAACCGGTGTCCTATCGTATGGTGCTGTGCTTTTTATATAAATGACGAAGCTTCGAGCATTGATTATATTCGGACCTAACTAATTAATTGAAAGAACCGTAAGACGGTTAATGATGGATGATCCACACACATTCCGTATCATATGCCAGCTTGGTGACAAGGAAACTTTTTTTTACTTTTAGGGATAGCGCATGATGGATTGAAATTGAATTGTAGTAATCGCCACTTAAAGCGTTTTATTTCGACACTCGACACATAATTCTGCTGCCAGTTTTGTGTTGGAGAATGAGATCCAAAATCCTTTCAACAGTGATCAAAGAGAAATCTTTTCCTGATAGGCCAGAAATATTCAGAACCCATTACACAACTCTTTATGAATAACAATTACAGAGAAATCGGCAGCATTTTCGTACAAATGAAAAGGGAAAACACGAAACGCTGAAATCTCAACTTAAGGTCATAGTTGATGTAAAATTGAGGAAACGCATCAATTGTGATGATGGGAATGAAACCAAACCAAAATAATGCCTCCACTCCAGTTTTTCCAAATTAAGTCTTAGAGTCGCTATACCAGACCTGAATGAAAAAGCAAAAAGAGAAGTTAATGATACCACAAAGATACCAATGAGACAAATGAGTTTCAAGGAGAAGGAAGAAAGAAACCAAGTGAACCAGTGCCAACTTACATTCGCCGAGGAGAAAAATGGACCCTAGAGATTATGCTTCCAAATTCAAAGGATCACGGGATGCTCCGCTTAAATAGTATCCAAACACCAAACTCAGAGTCTCCGTGATGCTAAGTCAGACTTTCGGCTTTTTGGTACATATTCGAACTGGCTAAAATCCACCGCAACGGGTGACCTTCAGAGGATGAGACCGACACATTGAGGAAAGATTTATACCTAGTTATATAACAAAAAAGAATGACGTTGTCGGGAATGAATTACTTTACCTAACAGTACAAGTGTTTCGAACATCTTTCAGAGGAGCACGAAGACCACTAGCACGGGAACCAGATGTGCACCTATATTTTGATATCACCGAAACAAATCTTTCCATTGATTTCTCAGCTATTTCAGAATAACTGCCCAAGTGCGAAATGTTGGCACCAAACTTTGCTTCATCAGTTTCTGTCGCTATAGTTTTGTCAAGGTTAGGATCACTATAACCTGGAGGTTTAAAAATCAAATTAAAAATTAACGAAAACTATTCTCTGTTAACATCGATGATCAAACAGTGACAGCATAAACAATATGGATGCAATCAAGCAAAGTCTTGTCTATCTTGTCAACTTAGCCATAACATTCTGTAAATAATCGTGTATGCATGAAGAAGCTGAATTTTCATAAACAAGTGTCCAGGGGTAATCATAAGGTTGCAAAATCCTAGCACAATACGGAGCTGAATTTGATGAATAAGGATGCATATCAGTTGATTAATAAATATATTACTTGCCAAACCAAAGTACACTAAGAGTTCTAGGAATAAGTACATACCATTGTTATGAAGAGATGCATTTGTACGCATGAGCTTGGATCCCATTTTGTCCTGAAGGAGTTAGAGAAAGTTAAAATGAGAAAAGTTCCAGAACTTCTCAACCCTACACCGCCAAAAGAACATATTGAAGGAACATGGAGACAAACAAATGAAGCACCTACTGTGTGAACACTGTCAATCAAAGAGGTTTTCCGTTTTATGGCGGTGCCCTTGAGATAGCTGTAGTCAAAATGAGCACTCTGAAGACCAGTGTTCTCAGACATATCAATGGCAGCATCATTCTCAACTACAAGTTTTTCTTGTTTATTCTCCTGATCATCCTTGTTAACTTGCTTATGCAGAAAATAAGAACTCCTTACAATGACCTTTCTGTTCTCTGTTCTTCCCTTTCCCACAACTGAATCTGTACAGTTCTTATTCTCATGCTCCTTTCGCAATGCTGGACAAGGTTTACGAATTGAACGGCAAAACTGTGGCAGGGAAGTATGTTCTGCATTTCTCTCATTCTCCATCTCTTTCAAATTCATTAACACAACAAGTCAGTCACTCCGGACTAGTGAAGTTGTGGACTTATATGTGAGTAGACTATATTCTTACCACGACTTGGAGATGCAGAAAATTCAGGAACTTCAGATGCAAAACAATTTTTTTCCTGCAGAAAAGGAAGAAAGCATAAGCAGAGTTCAAAGCAGCTATATTCAACTGAAATTTTTCACAATTCTCTTCATGTCACTCACAGAGCTGTTATGAGGGAAATTTCCCACAGTTTCGAGTTCCATGCGGGATGATGATTGGCAGCTTATATCACAACTAGCTTCTGCAGTGTGATGCTCACCAGGACTGAGGGAAGAGGTCTCCTCTGGACTGAAATGGTTCGGCGATATTCGAGGGGTGGTGAATTTTCTCTTTGCTTCGAGAGATGCAAAGCCTTAAGGTGTTGAGGAATACTATTCACACAAGTTCACCAACCACAATAAAACTTTATTTGAAAGGAAGTCAGATGCTATAGTATGACATTGTGTAACATAAATATTCAGACTCATTCTATTATACAGAAATATTGTAAGATCTACCAAAGGACTTCATTGGATACAGAAATACTTGGTTAGGAGATTCTTCTGCACCGGCAAATCCAGCTTTTTTCTTTCACTTTCAGGTTTAAAATTTTTGAGGTGGGAATTTTGGCCAACCACCAGATGAGAATTATCAGAGACTTCCTGCCATTTTAGAGAAGACAGAAAGCAAAGTCCTGTCGGTAAAGCAGAAACTTTACGATTCATCTCAAAAAATAAAGGGAAGGGGTTGGGGGGGAGGGGTATCAATGAGGTCAAAGATAGACTTTAAGCAACATACAACCTTTTTTATTCTTACTTTTTTGTTTTTCATAGACAATATCATATAAAATGAATATGAGTATCAGAGCAGAGACTATCCTGAAAATGTGTTTTAATTTTGTTTTCCACAGCAAATTAACTTCTGCAATTTGCATTCCACAACAATATAATGTGACTAATAATGAAACTTCTTTTAAGCATTTTTCTGAATTTATACATACATTATTTTAGCCAGTTAACCTAAAATGGTATAAAAACGGAAGACATACTTCAACCAAGTGCATGCACAAAACATGAAGGTATAAGCAAATAATAGCACACAGTATACCTGGAAAGGCAGTTGAGTAAATGGGTCCAGATCGCCTATTGCTATCCCTTTAGCTATATGTTGCGGAAGCAATGTACACCAGGTTAAGGCATGATCTTAAGTATTTTAAGTAAAAGAGCTACAGAAAACATGTAATTCAATGAATAAGATGAATTCTAAATAAAGGATATGGGCCTAGAAAATCCAAATCATTGCCAATGTTGTCAGATATGCAAGACAAATGTACAATATCTTCTGTCTTTGGATCATAAACTCGTTGATGCTGGAAGGTCAGAACTGCTTTCCCGAATGACTCTTCATAAAAAGGAGGAACTGAAACTGTGCTGTACTTCAAGTGCTTAATTACCTGAAAAGACCCAATGAGTATTTGGTATAAACAAGAGGAAATGAAGTTATAGAAAATATTTAAGCAGTTTATCTGAGGCTTACTCAGTGTCAAGAAGACTTTTTGATCTAGAAAGTATTCAAGTAACTAGAGCAATCGCAAAGATATTTACCTTGTCATAACTTTTGAACTTGCTAATAAGTGCATGAGCTCTTTTCAGACCCATTCCTGGCAGTGACTGCAAATAGTCACAACCACTCAAGATGCACATCTCAAGAAGCATCTGCTTGGTGAATCCTCCAAAACTCAGGTCCTTGTTCTTCTGTAGCATGGAACACTGAAACTCAACACCTTGCCCAAACTTGTCCATTTTAAAGATGATCTGGATCAGAGAAGGATTGTCAATGCAGCCCACCAGAATGCAACAATCAGAATAACAAGCACACAAAATTAAGAGTTACTATAGAACATGAGAAGTTTGAAGCAATCAATTTCAAGAAAACTCACTCTAGAGCAGCCAAATGGTATCAGATCAGAGTCCTCAGTAATAACTGCCTCAACTTGTTTGCTGACTGCCAAGAAGGTCATCTGGGCATCAGCCTCGTAAGGAGCAACAATGTAGCTTACATTCTGCTGCTTTAAAACCTTCCAAAAGCATCCATGTCAACAGAGGGAAAATATCATCTAAGATGATATATTTATAAAAGAGATTCTCTGAAGGGTAAGGTTAACATGATGCCTCTAAATTCTCCTTCCATACCTGGATAAGTTCATGTGCAATTGAGGGTGAAATATCAACAGCTTTTTGGTAGAACTCATAAGAAGCAGAAGAATTTCCTTCTGACTCACACTCAATGGCTCGTGCAAGATTTTCCTTCCTTGACCTGCATGTGTAGGGAAGACAACAATTCTTTAGGCCACATTTGGCCTCGACAAGGTCAGACCAAAACCTTAGGTAGTTAAAATGTTGGAAGCAATTAAACCACCAGCCTCTAACTATAGAAAGCCATAAATACAGAAGTCAGACAAAGAGTGACAAACAGCATGGCAACTCCACTTTGTAAATTTCCTAAGGGCAGAGGCAGACCACTGATTTTAGGCAAACAAGGTAGGCCAATAAGGTACCATATTGAAGGGAGATTCACACTAGACGAAACAATAAGAATGAGGTAATTGAAGAGCTAATTACAGATATGAAAGAAACACAGCTAGTGGTAGAGGCGGTGACATTATGCCTGACTCATCTGTACAGCAGACAGAACAGGTAAATTTGCACTTATCTGAAATTTAATGTCTCCAGCTTTTTGTAACACTTAATGGTCAATTGGAGCGCTGAGTCATGACTAAAGATATATTCTGCCAGCCCCAAGTACTAAGGACTAGAACCTTTTAAGTTTTTGGCACTTTTTTACTGTTAAATAAAATTCTTAAGCAATAATAACTAAGCTATCATTATATTCAAGAGGCATTAATTGCATACCTAGCACGCTTGTTCTCTTGTTCAATCTTCATTGGCAGAAGACCTCCATCAAAGATAAGAATAGGTTTAACACCATAATGCCGCAACAAATTTACTCTATGCATGCAATAGTCAATGTGCCTATGATAAGAAAGAGGAGAAGCACATTAGATCATAAAACACATCCAGAATCACAACATTACTTGAGAAAAATATTTCCTCTGGCCTTCCAAAATTTCCTGTTCATTATTGTACTTGCTAGCCCCAACAAAAATATACTTCTAAATGAACACAACAAGAACATCGCTTCTAATAAAAAAGGTTGCCTTTTTCAATAAGAACTGTGCTCAAAAAGTCTTATAATGAGTTACAAGTTGAAGAAAACCCATTTCGTTTGCTTCCATAACCACTCACACTGTCACACATAATCATTCCACAAATTCTTTGCCCATCAGTTAAGAAAAAAAAAAGAATGAAAGTTCAACAGCAGATTACAAACCACTATGTAGGAACAAAGTTCAAGTCTACCGGTCAAATCAAAGAAAGGGGACATTTCCAGGGCTTGGAAATTGACAAAATAACATGATAGAACACACGAAATCATCAATACAAGTAAACCAATATCATAGTTTGGCATACGCCTCCACAAATGATCCTAAATCCACATCACATCAAAATCACTAGATTTTATCTCCTTTTGATTCCGATAGAACTTGAAACTTTTCCACTACATTACCCCAGTATAGACAAAAGGTGATTTCTTTTAGAAGGATTGCGGCATTAAGCCTAATCAAATGCGTGAAAATTTACCCATTACCCAATATCAATCAAATCTCGAGATTTGATAATAAAACAACCCAAAAGGCAGAGAGAGAAAAAGAAAACTGATAGTTAAAGAGAGAAAGAGAGACCTGGAGGTGGGTAAGCCCTTGCAAAGCTCTCGGCTACAAGACAATGCACCTTTGTGAAGCCAAGAATAAGTATCAACAGCCACACAACAGCCCTCTAGCTCTTTGATGTGAATTGGTATCATTATCGATTTCAACAGTGGCAATAATCCTTGAATCCCCATTTTTGTTGTTATTATTATTATTATTATTTTTCTCTTCCGCTTCTAGTTTTTCTTCTGTTTGATTCTTCAATTCAATTCAATTTGTAAAGAGAGTTTATAAAACGAGCTGGGTGTTTCTCCAGCTTCAACTCAAGAACTGCAAAATGTTGTCTTTGAGTGAAAATGTAAAGAGACTGTAACTTGTAAGAGCGAAGATTCAGGAGGATTTAGGTTAACGAGCTACTTGGCGGGAAATTTTCATTTTTGGGGACGATGGCGAACCTGGACCTGCCAGACGGGCTGGCTGTCAGTTCCGGGTTCGGGTTATGTTTGAAGAGCCTTTCTCCAATAAACATCAAAGGTGACTTCTTGATCAGAGTCCAATTCTTTATCAAAAAAAAAACAAAAAACTAAATGAAGTCCAATTAAAGTCATTTAGTAATGGCTAAGCCAATTAAAGTCCTAAAAATATTGCATGCAACAATAAATTATTACATGATTAAGAAAATTAATATCTAGACATTTTCCGAGAATCATAGGCAGAGAATTTTTAATTGTTTAATGAGGAAAATCTCGTTATGTCAAAATCGGATCGCTAAGTCAAATAAGAAAAATTTAAATCACTATTGAGTAAAGTATTTGTGACAACATTACCATTTTTCTGAATATGGGAATAATAGAATCGCATAATCTTTATCATGATTAGTCAATTGAGCCATCTAATACGAAGTTGTCAAGTAGGAGAAAAAAAATCAATTTTTTTTTAATAACAACTAACCATCAAATCATATTTTAGGCATAATGAATGCCAAACTTCATGATAAGTAAATTTAATAACATAAATTACGACACAAAGTTCTCAATAAAAAGAAGTTTGATTCTTAATTAGTAAGCAAATACCCCAAAAAAGTTCCATGAAATATCTAAAAAATAGTCCCACAAGAATTTGGACCCAGATTTTCTTTGGAAACAGGGCGGACCCAGAACTTAATATTATATTTATACCGGGCTAAGTTTTAAAATTTATATTTTGAAGCAAACATAAAAATTTATAAGTAAAAAAGAAGTACATTAAATAAGGGGGAACGGCAAGAATCCTATCCCTTTAAATATGTACTGTAGACAAAAATAATTATAAAAAAAAGTAGAAAACAAAAGATAATTCAAATATCAAAACACTAATTTTCAATTATGGAATCTAACATTGCAACCTATAATAACATGTAATTGTATAAGGATTAATAAATCAATTAAGAATTTCAAACTAAAATAGATCAATATATGTAATTATAATCAATTAAAAATTACAAGTAAAACCTTTATTTTTGAAATCAAGTACTAAATTTACCAGGCTTAATAATTTAAACAATTAAAATTTATTCATCCATTCAAATTATAAAAGTATTATTAATCAAAAGTTTCAATAATAAACTAAACTCAATTCAACAAAAAGGTACTCGAGTGAAGTTGTTTCTTTAGTAGGTGCTCTAACTCTTTTTAAATAACTAGATGTTGATGATCCTTCTATCAAAAACTCCTTAAAATATTCAAATTTTATTTTCCAACTTGTCCTCCTAGTTAATGTTACTAAAAAATAAAGTCTGATAATTCACATAAAAAATTTATGAAAGTATTGATAATTGTTACTATATGTTGTTTTTTGTAAGTATTTTTAATATTAGTGATGATGTTAATTAGATTATATTGACATATTTTTTTCAATTAGAAGTTTTTAAAATATATTAAAGCAGTACTAAAATTTTAGCTCGCTAATGTGTACAATCTATTCAGTAAATATATAATTTAATCATTTTATAAAATAAGTCACTAATTTCAATTGAAAATAATATAATTGAATTAGGGACATATTTGAAAATAAAATAAAAAATCTATTATTATATGAAATTGATGGAAACATAAGGGTAATCGAGTTAGGGACATATTTGAATATAGAATAAAACATCTTTTATTATACTAAATTGATGAAAACATAAGGGTAATTGAGTTAAGGACATATATGAAAATAAAATAAAAATTCTATTATTTTACTTAATTAATGAAAATATAAGGGATATACATGATTTTTTTTTATACTACAGCCTGGTCTAGCTCACGTGTAGATCCGCCACTGTTTGGAAAAACCATTAATATTAACTTTAACTCAAAAAAAAAAGACCAAAGGATGCTAAAGAATTGTAAAGATCTTTGAAGAAGTGTGAAGAAAATTGCTCAAGCTAAACAAGTTATAAATAAGAAAAGAATCACGAAGACTTACAGAGCCTGAACATATCTTGCTTAAGTGAGAGACATAACCTGAACTCTACTCTAATGCTTGATACATGCAATTAAAGGTTGAATATTTTCAAATGTAAGTTTATTCCAGTGCTTCTTAATGTTGTACAAAATTACAAGAGGAGACATCAACCACATATGATATGTGTGAACCATATATGAGCCCAATTAATTTTCGTTATAACGGGTTAATTACTTAAAATTACACAAAACAAACAAGAAGTCGATTTACTTATCTTGTTAATCAATAAAATGAATTAATGAATCATGAATATATTGTCCCTTTCGGGTGTCCAGTTTAAATTAATCTAATAACACGTTCTTCGCTTCATTTGACAACCTTTCTGCATTTTATATTTTGACCAAAAAAAAACGCAGACAATAAGTTATTACCACGAAAACAAAATGCATTTGATTAATATTAATATATAAATCAATAAGTTTCGAGAATTTATTAAAATATTCACACTGAAATGAAGTGAATAGAAGACGTGCATTCGTGCAATGCTCTTGAGCAACCCTAACACTTTTTGGCAGCAAACATATGCATCCATGTAATTTATTTTTTATTTTTTCTAAAGGGACAAAACTACCCCGACTTATTCGCTATATAATAAAAACAAATCCAAGATTTTGAGGGAGTAATGATGAGTTTTACCCCGGGCCAGTCTGTGCCACAAAAACCAACTACTTGGTTGTTCGGATATTGTCTGGTTATCGTTTATAGATTCTTGATATGGGCATGAGATGAATTCTGACACGTGCATAACAAATACATGTGATTGACACAGTGGCCAGTTCAAATGGGGTCCTTTTAATTTTATTTTCTTTATTTTTTTTAATATTATTATATAAGACCGTAGGTATTATAATTAATATTTATAAATAAATTTTATAATTGGAATCTTATTTGTGGCATGTATTCTTTTGAAATGTTGTTCAAATTCTTTAAATTTTTTTAAGTATTTGAAGAATGTCAATTTCACTCACATTTCGCTAGAGATAGACTGACTCTACTCAATTATTTGATAATTAAAAAAAAATTGTAAATAAGCTCCATAAATATTTTTACAGAGACTCAAATTCTTACACTCAATATTATAAATGTAAGAGTTTTCTTACTAAACCAAAGACCCGTTGATATTTTTTTTTTTCTTCTGAGTTCCACTTGGAGTCTATCAAATATCCCCTCCACGAAAGTTCCTCGGTTCCCCAGTATTATTAAATTACTATATATTAAATATACGACACACAAAGACACAGTTGATCTCCAGTCTCCACCACATATATTATTTTAGAAAGGGATAATATTTCTAATATGCGTTGATTTGATGTGCCTCTGTTTTTTTTTATTTTATATATTTATCTAAAAAGACAAAATCATTTGAAAGGCAAATTCAAGGCCACTAGACATAAGAAGCTTTAACAGACACATAACTTCACAATTTGACAAATGAATGGCTTTAAATGTTCCTTCAAGGCATACTACATATATTTATTCGTATATGGTCTTTCACAAGCAAACTTTAAGTTCTGCACAAAGCTACAAATTAGCAAGGCAGAAGAGGGGCAGAGAGAGTCGGCATTGGTGTTGAATTGAGTGATCAGTGAATTGCAAGTGAAGTTTTAGGGAGATGTCTTCAGTTGGGATTTCTTCAATTTACTCAGGTTGTAGTGTTGCAGCTGGCGTTACTGGTAAATTTTTCATCATCCTACAATCTCATCTGCTGCATTATTCTTCTTTTAATATGCAAGATTGAAATCTTATATGCTTTTTTTTTTCCTTTTTTTTGGGGCTTAAAGATTGTACATCTAACTTGTTTTCTTTATTTTGGTCTTGTTTAAACTGTTTCAATTGAAGAAGAGTGACTTGGCTTTTGTTGTTTTTTGTTGCCAAGAACATGCAGTGAGGAAAGAAAAGTTGAAAATTCTTGCTTCGTAGAATCTTTAGCATGCAAAGTTCCGGTATCTAAATTAATTGCTTTCTAGAGTTTCTCACAAACTATATGTTTCACTTTCTCTCTATGGTAAAGAATTGCTCTAATATAGAGAAGTTTACATGAATTCCCATTTGGTAAAATCGGAACTCTAGTACACTGCAGTTTTTCCAACACTGTGATGATGGTACATGTGATTGCGATGAATTGATCAACCTTAATTCCAGATTATAATTTGTTAATTGCTTCAGTTTCTGGAAGCTAAAGTGAAAGTATTCTAATACTATTTTATTGATTGCAGGGAACATATTTGCTTTTGTATTGTTTGTATCGCCCATGTAAGTTGTTGTTTAATAATCTTTCCATTTAAACAAGAATTATATTGGGAAAATGAAACTCCTTGAGCTTATTTCAATATTTTTCTCCCTCTTTCAGACCTACATTCAGGAGAATTTTGAGAAACAAGTCAACAGAACAATTCTCAGGATTGCCTTACATCTGTTCTCTCTTGAATTGCTTGATTACCCTTTGGTATGGCATGCCTCTTGTATCCCCTGGTATTATATTAGTCGCTACAGTGAATTCAGTTGGAGCAGTTTTCCAGTTGATTTATGTTAGCATCTTCATTTCATATGCTGAAAAAGCTATAAAGGTAATTCTTTTATGCTTGATTGGTCTTGTTATTGGAATGATGAGAAATTCTGTCATATCTCATTACCATCTTTGAATGCCTTTTCCAGCTGAAGATATCTGGATTATTGATAGCAGTTTTTTTAGTATTTCTTGCCATAGTCTTCACGAGCATGGAAGTTTTTGACTCCAATGGGCGGCGGCTTTTTGTTGGATATTTGAGTGTTGCTTCTCTCATTTCTATGTTTGCTTCGCCATTATTCATTATTGTAAGCTCATCTGGAACTCAAGCATTCCGACTTTTAAGACTACACATTTCCTTACATTCATATGGTTGCATGTATATTTTTATGCAGAAGTTAGTCATTAAGACGAGGAGCGTTGAATTCATGCCCTTTTATCTTTCTCTTTCAAATTTCTTGATGAGTCTCTCCTTCCTAGCTTATGGATTGTTCAAGGATGACCCTTTCATTTATGTAAGTACTATCTTTCCTGCAGAACCATTATAGTTAATTCTAGATTTTCATGTAACATTGACAAGCAGAGTAGGCATGACAGACTTAAAAAAAAAAAAAAAAGGAATTGTACTTTTACAGTTAATGAATCAGTGGTGGGCTGAATTGTTGCTGTTTAACTCCAAGTACTATCTTTTTGCTTCGTTTGTGTACTCAGAAATCAATTCAAACAATAACTATGAGTATTGCATCAGAGAATTTTGATTCATTTCATTATCATTTTCGGATCCAGGTCCCAAATGGAATTGGAACACTTCTGGGGATTGCTCAAGTGATGTTGTATTCCTACTATAGCACTAAATCTGGTGAAGTCTCAAGACAACCCCTGATCGATTCATTTGCATAAATTAATGTGAAAATCATGTGTAGCAGAGAAGTTAGCGATCAGCATCTGTATAATCAGTAATTCAGTGACTTGATTATTCTAAAGCTCGAATTCCTTTGGAATCTAGGCGCTTCACTACTTGAGGTCTGAGGCAGCAAATGTAAGACTGGTAAAATGCTATTTTAGACTTTCCAAATCACTCATTAAGCAACAAGTAATCTTATATGGAGCTACGTGCCCTTGTTGAACGCAGAGACAAGTCTCAATCACACAACATTGTCCAGGCTTGCTAGCTGATAGATGGGATGTCAAGTGGATTTTATTTGAGCTTGATCCCTTCTATTGCCAAATGCCTTGTCTTATTCTTTACTGCGTCCAAATCATTTGAATTAAGTTTATATGGAAGAAGAATCAGATATCTGATATATCGATGAATCTATATCTTATGCTGCTCTTGTATTAGAGCTTCCTCAAGTGAGATGTATATTGAGCAATTATCAGCATAAATGAAATTTCAACACTCAGCTATTCTGGGTAACTTTTTTGCATGATAAATCTTCTGTCCCTGCAGTAAATGTTTATATCAAACAAAAGTTTTAGTATGGGAAGAGGTAATTGGTACAAAGTGTAGTTTGTTTTAATGCACACCAGTTATGTATAGGAGAACAGATACTGTTAGATCATCGAGATTAAGAAACAAATAACTTGTTAGTAGTAGCAAAACGGACGAGCATAAAGTGCATTCAAAAAGAAAAGGAAAACTACTATTCCATTAAGAAAGCTGACTAAGAACATGAAAAGAAAAGCAAATGCTAACTACTAATTAGTTATTCTCTTCAGCTTGTCATCCCTCGATCCGTCAGGGAAGGATGAGAATGGAATCAAGTCATTGGCTGTGACTCCAGTCTAAGATAATTAAACTTAATTTTTGTCTTTTAGTAATTTGTTCATCAGATTATGAGCAAAATGGTCCAACGGCTTTGAACTAATATAGAAAAATGATATAGTCAGCGGGTTACTGACATGACCTGTCTGATTTTAATCACAAAAATTAGGGCTATCTTCGCATTAGCTGTATCAAGCCAAACTTCTCTTAATTAGGATTTTATTAACATAATTCGTTAATTGGTTTACCTTTAAATTTTTACAACAATATATGGGTTGTGAGTAATATATTTGCTCGGCTGATGATGATGAATCTTCATTGAATGAAATTTGGTTGTATCGATTTTACTATACACCTGAACTTGAGTAGAGATACTCATGCAAATTAATAGGTTTTATTGTCTTGCTCCCTGAAACTAGCTTGCTTATGTCGATACACTTTGTAGAATGCGGGTGATATAGCAGTCATCATTAAATAGCTAGACTTGTAATGTTTATCTGATATCTGAATAATTAAGCGTCACCTGACAGGCAAATCCATGAAATTCCTTAGTTGGAAAAATGTCAGCAAGATTTGAGATACATTTTACAGTAATTGGAATGCAGGAATGGATGGATTCTGAGCACTCCTGATCCTTCCGAAATGGGATCTAACAACCTCACAAAGCTAAATTGCGGAAGACTGAAAAGGAAATTATGTTGTTGGCTAGTTGAGAGAATTCACATGGTTAGGTGCGTAATAGAATTAATTGAATGGTCGTGAGTTAGAGCTTAGTGCCAGCAGTTTTGGGCTCCATAATGAGAGTAACCGACGGGTATCTCACGCTAACAATGGTGTTGAATATAACTTTTGAGGCTTGTCTTTTTGAAAATTGAAGTGCGGGCTGTTTTTCTTTTTGTGGAATCGGAGGAAATGAATATCACATGGAATTATGTTATGTGTGTTTTGCAGTAATAACAAGAATAATATGTTATCTATTGATTTTATGATTGCAAATTTGTCATTTCTTGACGTCGGTGGCCGAAGTCTCAGCATACATCACTCGAGACAGGAGCTGATTATGAAGGAATTAAATGCCCCAAGAACTTGCGATATTGCATCTTGTTCCTCCAACCCTGTGATCATCATTCATCATATGGCCTTATTCAAGATCTCATTACTTTAGTACGAAATTAATATATTTCTCCATGATAGCAACAACTTCTTAATCGTTAGCAGGACAGCTTCGGTATTGTTTGTGCCACTGATAATTAGCAAATTAATCAATACAATAACAGTAGCAAGAACAATTTGGAAATATCAGATCACATGTTTCGCATAATAATTACATGTCTGATGGACATAATAATTACATGTTTGATGGACGCATGTACAGGATTTAACATCAACTTCATTTTTTCCTCCTTTTTATTTTTTACATTATTCAACATCTTCGTATTGCAAGAGTTATTCATTTGACACCACTAGGCTAGGCCCAGTGGATAGAATTTTTAATTTAAGTGTGAGGAAAGTGGTTCGAACTCCTATAAATTTTTAATTTAAATTTTATTTCTCAAAACTTGAGTAAAGACAATATTCTCTCATAAGTGGAGTTGACGTCCTTTAAATTTTAAAGAGAGTTAAAATTTAAGCGATGCTATATAAAATTTAATGTAAAATAATCTCAGTAATTATATAATTATAAATATCATGCACAATAGTCTCATAAAAAAAAAAGAAATTATCTATTTGAGGTGAGGATGACTTTGGAACTACTTGGTAGCAAGATAATTACTATATCAATCTATATAAAATAATTTTCTTGCAAAATTTTTTTATAAAGGACGACCTCTTCGAAACAGATAAAATATTTTAGCTAACGATTACAGACATCGTTCGAATCTGTATAAGATATGATCAGATCAGAAGAGAATCTTAATATATTTTTAATGCGCTTGAAAATTTTAGGTTTAATTTAAGATTAAATGGTAGTGAGTTGTTCATCGCGTAGAAATAACAACCCAACTACCAAAAAATCAGAATGAAAGAACTCATAAAATAATTAGAATCATGCACACAAGTAAGTTCATATTGGAATAATAACATGGAAGATAAACGTGAGAAAGAGGGAGAGATATGATTTTTATTTATTTTTTTATTTTTTTTATAAGAGAAAAATGATTGGAAGGAAAGAGCGTGTAAACTTTAATATATTTGAGGGAAGAGAAGTCATCATAAAGTCTTCATGTACAAATAGGAGCTGGCGGTAGGTGGAACATATCCAGCCAAACACACACCCATTTTGGTTATAACATTCGCACGAGGATCACGTACGATGGCGAGGAGACATTACAAATTAAACCCCCCAAAAGACACTTCATAAAATAACGCTGACTTCTTTTAATTCGTCACAATTTCTCAATGATTGAACTCATCCAGCTTCATTGTTAGCATTGAAACAGTTTATTTAAAGAGTGCGGCCGCAATTTTTGAAAAGAGCCGTGTTTTGTTACTCTACTCTAGTAACCACAAATCAATTTCCCTGATGAAAAAAGTTTTTAAATAATTATATTTTGGATGGGGCTATTTGTGGTCTCTAAGTTAGTTTGGTCATTCACATTCTAACGAAATTATGCATTTTTAAAATATCTATAATGTGAAGTACGAATAAGTAAAACATATTATTTGGATGCTTACTTATCAAACCCACATCATAAATTCTGATTTTATTTTTCTCAATTTCGTCAGTTTTGGGTCTCGAATTCTAATATCATAATTAATTTCGTTAGTAAAGTTCAAACTTCTGCCATTCTTTCTTCTCGAGTAAGAGACAAAGAGGGAAAAAAATTGTTCTTTCTTGTGTTTGTGAAATCAATGGATTGCTTACTAAAATCAATTGATGCTTTTAAAAATTACAGACATAGCTGATTCTAATACGTTTTGATGTTCGTGTGATAAGATCATGAAAAGGGATGACCATATATTTTTCAACTGATATGAACACATGCTTATTCAATAGTAATAACTGCAAAATAAACTTACAATGAATTCTTTTTTGGGTGTTGAGAGAAAATAAAAAAATTCTGCTAGAAGCCTAGAACACTGTTTTGGTATTTTAAGATTGTACTAAATAAAATTTTAAATTTTAAAATTTATTAAATAAACATATTAAATAGATTTATAAAACAGTGTTTAGAATATTTTCTAGAGTACAATTTTTTTTCGTCACGTAACCGGATCAAAATAAATACAAACACAGGAATGGAAGGTGTAGTTAGATTTCTTTTGTTTTTTTGGTGGGAGTTAGATATTTCTCTTTGACTAATATAAAAAAAATCTCTCAATTTAACCACCCAATAAAAGGGCGATAAAGTAATTTCATTCGCTCGCCTTTCTTCCAGCTGTACAGACCTCGCAATTGGGGAAGTAAGTAAATTGGGAGACCAAGCCGAGTAAATCAGCGCGTCAACACTGAAGCCAAAACCAAAAACCCTAGAAGGGCAAGCCTCGCTTTACTGGTACTACTGCTTCACTATCCCCTTCTTTCTCTCGAAAACCCAAAACCCAAAGCCTCTCATCTGAGGGATTCTTATTTCACCGATCGATTTGATCGATTTGTTGAAGTTGACGACTTTCGCCGACGGTGCTTCGATTCGGTTTGGGTAAGTTCTTTCAAAACGCTTAACCCTAGCTATATCACAACTTTTTCTCTTTATTTTTAATCGTTTTACGCGTAATTTTGATCACTCTTATGATTTAGTGCGTTTCCGAGTTTCGAATTGAAGAAATCGAAGTTTGCGAGTTCTGATATCTTGATTGAGTGTATAAATATACGCACTTTTGGTATACTCTTGATATTTGATATGTTAATTTATATGGGTTGGTGTCGAATTTGGAGGTTTTTTTTTTACTCACTTATTGTTGACTGTTGTTGGAGGGACGCGAAACCCTAGTTTATTTTTCCCTTCTGTTTGATACTTGGATTTGGTGAAATTGAGTTGCAAGATTTATTATTATTGTTAAAATAAGTTTTGGGCGGTGTTATTTCTTATTTTTCTATTGGGCTTTGATCTATTTCGACCTGTTGTATTTTTAGAGAATTTGGGTGCGAATGGTCTACCAAAACGTAGCACTTTCCCTTCTGTTTGATTCTTTGGGTTTGGTGAAATTGAGTTGTTAGATTTATGGTTCTTCACTAAATTAAACTTTGGGCTTTGATCTACTTTAGCCACTGTTAATATTACCAGTGAATTTGAGGTGCAATCTCATTTCCTGAGTGTCTCTTTTCAGAACCCAGAGTGTACTGATAACATTCTTCGCCATAATCATATGATTCTGCATCTAATGGCTCTTGAGATGCTTATCTGTTGTAAAATTTGTAACAGGAGTCTTGCTGAGTTATCCATGCATGTTATTGTTCTTTTTGGAGGACACTGCCTTACTCAGTGCACTGTTTGAGGAGGTCAGTTTTTATATTGCTTGACAACTCGTAAGCATCGAGGCTTCTTCCTTCGGTATTTGCAGCTTCTCACCATGATTGCTACTGAAGCTGTAATAACTAAGAAGAAGTTAAAGATTAAATTTGGGAGCCAGAGAATTGAAGCCGTTCCTGGGTCGCAACCATGTGAATATGGCCAGCAGCAATCTCACGTTGAAAATTGGCGCCACAGTTCTTCTGTGGCAGAAAGTAATCAATTGATGATGAGTAAACCATATCGTTCATCTGGTGGAAAAAAGATGATTGCTTCTGAGCACTCAAAGGAAAGATCGTCTATTCTACCTTTTAACAAGCGTCAAGCCCAGGAAGTAATTGAGGGTCCAAAGGATAAGAGGCCGAAGATGGATCGTGGTGTAACTCATCAGTGTTCTGTCATTTTGAAGTCACTGATGATGCATCCAGCTGGCTGGGTTTTTAATCGGCCAGTGGATCCCATGAAGTTGGACATCCCTGATTACTTCTCGATCATATCTAAGCCCATGGATTTGGGCACAGTAAAAACTAGACTGGACAGGAATTTGTACTCTGTATCTGATGAGTTTGTGGCTGATGTCAGACTGACTTTTTCTAATGCCATGCTTTATAATCCTCCTGAGAATAATGTTCATAAGATGGCACAGGAGTTAAACAATCTCTTTGATATAAAATGGAAATCCTTGGAGGAAAAATGGAGCTCTGAAGTCCCAAAAGCTGGGCTGGGGAAAATCTTGAGTGGAAAAATGATGGAAGTGAATGACACAAGGCAGAATTGTCCGAAAACACCTCCCTTGCATAGTACTCTCTCGTCCAAGAAATCAAAGATGTCTGAAGAAAAGGCTGCAAGGAGTTCATATTGTGCAAGAGCTGTTGAAGTAAGTAATATCCATTCCATAGGCGATATAATGGCAGCTATGCGTGCTTTTATACTATATGTTTCATATATTCTTAGTATTCTGCATTGGGATGGTGCCCTGACTTTTTTATATTTTGTTCTAAGGTTGAGCGGGCCAAACCAGCACAGAACTTTTCAAGCAAGCTGGTTATAAAAAACTTACACAAAGGTATGCAATGGCGGGGTAAAGTTTTTGCTTTGTGGCTGTTTACAGGAGCTAATTTGCAATGTGTCTTATAGGCACCAATGATGGTGGTAGACTTGCTTGCAACATTGTCAATGCTAAGCCACCATTGAGCCCCGTTGCCTGCAAAAGTTGTGGTAAATGTGGCAGCGCTACATGTGGATGCAACTTGCCTAGTGATTCAACTCATGCATCGTCAGGTAGTTGATCTTCCTGTTTTGTTATTCTGTTCATAGTTTGTTGTAGATGGTCAGTTCATAGTTTGTTGTAGATGGTCATTATATCCTTCGCTTTATTTTAGATATCACTTCGGAAAGATCATTGGGTGGAGATCGTGCTTGTAGCACTGATGCTTCTAAACCGGTATGTATGATGGGTACTGATAATTTTAAATAACATTTTTCAGAGCTACCGTGAACAATCCTCATCCTTTGTAATGTGTAATTGGAACGTTATATGTAAATTTAGGATTGTCAAGTAAAAAGCACGTCAACATCACAGATGAGCAAGTCAGATCCGGATTCCGATGGTGAGGATATATACTCATTTAAAGTATGTGTTATTGTTGCACTTATATCTTGTTCTGAGCATTGGCATGCTGTCGGAATGATATGAAGGAGCCGTAAGTGCTTTGGATGATGGGAATTTATGTCCAAGTTCTCAGCTTACACCTCCTGCCACAGACTCTGCTTCTGCTGAAGGTCTGTTTACTCTCTTGTGACTATGATGCCTAAATTTTATGCTAACTGATGCCTATCCAAGTGGTGAAATTGGTTTTGACTTCTTGGGTTGGTTTCAATATGAACAACTCCCGTGTCAATATATAATTGTAGTAGTGGATGATGTTAGTGTTTAACTTTTGTGTTTGTTTCTTTGGTTTAGAATGGACAACTCCACTTCTTGATGTACAAATGTCACCAAAGAAGGCTCTTCGTGCTGCGATGTTAAAGAGTCGTTTTGCAGACACAATTTTGAAAGCTCAACAGAGGACACTGCTGGATCATGTAAGCCTTTTCTAGCCATTATTTTATGTGGCTTCCAAGTTTTGTGGTGTTTTAGTGTCAACTGTTATTTATAGACCAGTGTTTTCTTTGATTTAAAGGGTGATAAAGCTGATCCAGTGAAGCTGCAGCAGGAGAAGGAAAGATTAGAACAAAGGCAGCGGGAAGGTGATTAAGCAACTTGTCACTGATTTTATGCAATAAAACTTCTTGCACTTTTTTTTTCTGTTGAGTTTGAAATATGAATTTTTTTTTCTGTTCCATACTTGTATGTTTTTGCTGAAATGTTACATTTTTTAGAATGTATGAAAATCCTGTTCTCTGTTGGATTGTTTCGAGTTGTGCAAGGCTTTGTTCTTATGTTTCTCTGCTTTTATATACAATCCCCTAATTTGGTGGTGGTCATGTTTTGCAGAGAAAGCTAGGATTGAAGCCCAAATCAAGGCTGCCGAAGCTGCCTCACGAATGAAGGCAGAGATTGAGTTGAAAAAGCAAAGGGAGAAGGAAAGAGAAGCAGCTCGAGTTGCATTGCAGAAGGTAAAACCTTTGATGTGCATTGCTTTTCAGCATATAGATTTGGTTGGGGAGTGTTGTCACCTTTGCTATTTATCTTCCCCCTTCAGATGGAAAGAACTGTTGAGATTGAACACAACCTGGAGATTCTAAAGGAGCTTGAAATGTTGAGTGGATGTTGCTTGTCCCCTCACCTGCTAAATGGGTCCGAAGCACAAAAAAGGGCATTCAAGGAAGCCCATTTTAAGAACCCACTGGAACGGATTGGCTTGTTTATGAAAAGTGATTATTTGGTAGAAGATGAGGATGAGGAGATATTGAATCTGGATGGGGATGGCGAGGAGGGAGAAATTTTTTCATGAATTAAACGTACCTTAAATATTGTTACTATTTTTTCAACCCTAATGTTCCAGCCTCTTGTTAATACTTGATAGTGAGGAAGAGAGATGTTAGCTGTAAATGAATATGATTTTCCAGATAGGATATCGGAACTTTGTAACGAAAAACAAGTATTTATACAGATTAATATAGGCGTAAGCTACTGGCTTAAATCGTACATCACTCTACCCCTCTTCAAACTTTTAAATCGTAAATATCAAGGGTAGGCTTAAATCGTGCTCTCCAGATTTTTTATCAAGAAAAATATTATGGTTCTTCCGCTTTCAGTATTTACATCTCGGTGTTACTTCTCTGACGGGCCGTTATTTTGCCACTAAACATGCAGGAAAAGTGTGATCTTTTAAAACAATTTGTTATTTTAGATTTTCTCTATCCTTCTTTGAGACGGAGAATGGTCTTTACCAATACACAAATGTATAACTTCCCCCAAAGTTTCAAATGTGGTAAAATTTTGATTGCGATTTGATCAACTTCTAATGATGCAAAATGAAATCTCCTAGAATAGTGCTTGAAATAGTGTATGATCTGAAATGAAATTTCTTAGAACTACGGGAATTCTAGCTCTAGAGTGCAGTTAAATTATTGAGCTTGGTTATCTCTGAAGAGTTCTATATCAACCGAAAAAACTGGGAAAACCAGAAGAAACAAACTTCAAATATATTGCAAAGGTAAAATCAGCTAGTGCTTTAAAGAACCTTTTAAGAGGGTATTAGTACAGAAAACAGGAAATGGCAAAATGTTTCAGAGCTCTATAACAACTAACAAGCCTACTGTCATCCAGAAAATACAATGCATTTCCTGGGACTACACTGCAAAACTCTGTACAGTTTATGTTGTGTAGCGATTCTTTGACCTGTTGTCATGCTTTGCATCCTCCTGAAAAAGAAAACCACAGCCATAAGCTATTTATTGTGTGGTCCCTAATCCTTGATAAACTAAGCTGCACAATTTAGGGCAAACATTAACAATGGACAAAAATAATAACAACAAATCCTTACATGAAAGATGAACCCTATGGTGTCACTATAATCAAGCAACTCCTTCCACTGTTTCCCAATGCTCATCTGCAACAAGATATTTAATGTTATTGTGAAGATTATACAGTCAGAATCAAAGTAACAGGTACAAATTAAAAAGGGATATATTGAAATGCCCAAGCAGTTTCAAGGACCTGATCATGTAGTAAAGACATGAATCATCTACCACTGATATGTTACAACACAAGACAAGGAAAGAGTTGAAAAAAAAACAGGCCATGACAAATTACTATTGAGTCTTACATACATGTCATCAAATTAGAATAGGAAAGAAAACTGAACTTCCTCTCTCTGTCAAGTAAAGGATAATTAATCAACATAGATGCTGTTTAACTTATTTAAGCGGACATTATAATAAGTACTGTTAATATGGAGGACGGAGGCAGGTGCAAGGACGGATTAGAGTGCACAGTATGGGATAAATTGCGTGCAAAACATCTAACATCTTCATCTAAAATTCTACCCCCATACAAAGTCGTTAACTTTCTAGCATAATTTTCCGCATTACTATGGGAACTGTAGCTGTTTGATTAATAAGTTACCTGAGCAGCTTCATTTGAAGCATTCTTGGTCCACAGAGATATCTTTTCCTGCCTAGCTCTAACATTTACAACTGCTCCACAGATTTCATCTCCATGATCAAACTGTTCTCCAATCATTGCCAGCAACTACCAAGTACATGTACAAATTTAAACCCATACTTGGTATTTAATATTAGGCTGATAAACCAACATAAACAAACAAACCCACTCATTGAGTCAAGACATACCGTATACAGCCAAGAAGTATCAGATTTTCCTTTAGGAAAGATGACAGTCCACTTCCCGCCATTAGCACAAACTGGGTCCTCCCATTTTGGCTCAATCTTATTCTTGAAACAATAAAAGTCTGCTCCCACAGCCAACTTGCTCGGATGATGTATATTGTTGTAAAGGCTGAATGCAGAAAAACTTGAATGAAAACTTTTAAGAACCATTTACAGGATAAACAAACAAAGAACGACAACTAACAACAAGCCATTCAAAACAATAAAGCAAAGAAAAGTGAACACATTAGAAATTTCATGATAAACAATCCCTATAACAGAGTTCAAAAGCATGTAAAATTTACCAATGAATCTTTCTCCAAAGTTCAATTGCGTTATTAATGGTGCCACTCAAAGATCAATCCTTCAAGCAGTAAGGACGGACCAAAAAGAAAATTAAATCCAAAAAATAAAAAGGCTAAAATTATGACGACATCTCGCAAAGATTGATTCTTTAGGGAAAAGAACCAGAATTTCCCTTCAATTTCCATCAAACTTTCACATAATCTAAACAAAGAACATTCATTGACATCAGAAAACAGAGAAAACTTTTAGTCTTTCCTAAATTATCTCAAAAACCTAACAAATCGCACAAGAAAAAAATAAAATAAAAAAATTTTACCTCCAGAACTCTTCAACGGAGGAGAAGGTGTAGATGGAGCGCATGGAGCTACCCCACGTGGCTTGTTTTGATTTGGCAAAAGGGTTATCGAACCAGAAGGTCCAAGAGTGTTCGAGAGGATGCGGCTGTTGCATCACGGCGGTTGAATTCTTCGAGGGCTCATCGTCGCCAACGATCTCGCCTTCCTCCAGCTCCTCTTCTTCGCTAGGGTTAGGGTTTTTGGTGTTTGTTTGGTCTTCAGTTCTTGGGTTATCGCTCTCTCCAGCCATTTCCTCTCGTGGCTTCTGCTTTTTTGTTTCCGGCTCTTATTTTGCCTCGGGACTATGAGAGGGAAATATATCCCTCTTTATCTTGTGGGTCGGGTCTGTCAAGCGGTTCGGGCGGTGCACTTTTTAGTTTACGCTTTGTCGATGTTTTGTCGTTACTTTAGTTCTCTTCAAAATGTATTAAACGCTAAAACATTTATGGGAAGATACCCCTTTAATTCTCTTTAATTTTAATTTCATCAATAAAAATTTCTCGGATCTCTCTATACTTACTTTTTGTTCCCATTGTATACGTTATTTCTGAGAATTGTTTCTTATCTTTAAATCAGTAACTAGTCCTCTAAAATAATTTTCTTGAAAGCCATAAAGCTACAACGTGTGATAAACACATTTTAATTTCTTAAATAAATCTTGAGGATGATCCATAGCAACCACTGGTAACTGGACCCTTTGAGAATGATATTGGGCAAGCACAACAATGAACATATGAAGAAAAATAAATAATTTGAAAATTAAACTGGCCAAAGAACATTATTAGGGCCCCCGGCCGCGACTAAGTTACCCCGGTTTTGTCGGCTTCTTGTGGCATCGTTGGATTTATAGGGACAAAATCAAACGGCTGGTATGAGCCAAGGAACATTATGGAGTGCGTTAATTTTTTTATTTTTTGGGGGAAAAATGCATTGTGAAGTTTCTCTTTGTTCATAATAATTATGTTAGATTTATTCTAATTTATTTCCCATCAAAATTCTTTAACATAAAGTGTTTCCAAAGTGCAATAATTCTTTAACATAAAATTCATAATGCAATCCATTTAGAAGCAGACATTACACACAACAGGCCCGGGACACAAATATCATATGGAACCCCAAAAGTCATTCCACATAAGAGATCTCTTATTGCCAAACAGCTAGCATTCGTAGAATTTTGCTCAGCTGCCTCTACTATTATCAATTTTCATGCACTCGAGGTATGATTTTTCATTGAGCTTATGGGAGAAGAAGGTTTTGACGAATTCTTCCATCCCTACTCTTATAAATAATGGTGGATTCTCAGGGCTTATGAGGCTGGTTGCTGGTCCAACTTGTGCATCAAATTTGGGGCTGACGAAAAAGGCAATGGAGATCCTCTCTTTCACTGAATTGACTGTTGCCCTGTGCTCGACGCTGCGATAAACTCCGTTGCTCATAATCTGTAAATTTAAATTAATCACATATAATGTGATTAGAGAAATAGAATACAACTTGCACCACGTTGACATTTAAATTAGTAATAAAATAATACATCATATACAATACACTCAATTTGTGTACGGATGGTATATAATATAAATTGATAAGAAATTAACGATAAAAACAAAAACAAAAAAAAAAAAGTTTGATATATTGGAATTAATAAATACTATATGTCGCTAGTAACATATATGACAGGTGTAGTTTCATTTGATGGATGGGATGGGATGTACATGAACGCATACAGATAGTGGCGGAACTAGTCGGGCGAAAAGAAGAACAACAAAATTCAATAAGCAATAATAAAAAATCTACAAAAGCAAGGGCCTAAAATTAAAGTTTAAAAGAAGTAGACTAAAAGTTTCAATGGACACGTTTTTTTTTTTAAAGAAAAAAGAAAAAAATTTGACATACATACCATCGAGGCTCAAACCAATTGGACCTAAAGTGAAACGTGAATGCGCACACAATTCTTAAACCAGGAATTTGGTTATAATATTAATTTGTCCTGTCTGGAGCAAATAGGAATGGAGAAAAATTGAAACTGACAAATGAATAAAGTAATTTACCTCAAGAATATCACCGACATTGACAAGAAGAGCATCGGGGAGGATGTGAGCAGGAATCCAGACCCCATCTTTTTTAATCTCAAGACCATCAACTCCATTAACTTGGTGAAGGATAGTGATGCCACTGGCATCAGAGTGAGGTGCAAGCCCCATAACCTGACCCGGTGTCGGGCATGGAGGATAGTAAGCCATCCTCACCGATTGCCTCCCATCTTCAAACATTTCTTCCATTTCTTTGGCGTCCATCTTCAGAGCCTTTCCCATCGCTCCAAGAAGTTCCATGGAAAGTTTTTGTAATTCCTGGACGTATGACTCTAAAGTTTTCCTGCATATGTCGATTATTAACGAACTAATTAATTAATCTCTGTTAAATTGATTAATTAGCTGGCTAGCTAGCTAGTGAGAGAGAATTATATTAACCTTAAGGATGGAGGGAGCTCTGGAAATAGGTGTGATTTCCTTTGATGAAGTGGGTTTGTTACCGTATAGAACCTGTCTCCCCAATCAAGTATTCCATCTGATCCGGCCACGCTTCCGTAGCCTTCAGCATCACCTGGCTTTCTCTGGTATCTCATTTTCTCTTCTATTGGAAGCTTGTAAAATTCAACCATATCATGCTTCAGCTTTTCCAGCAGTGAAGACCCAATTCCATGGTTCACCAACTAGAATACGTACGAACATATATACATACAAAAATCATAACGTGCTGTAAATATATAGTTAATAAGATTCGGCTGTTTTTTTTTTTTTTTGGTTAATAATTATTTATTTGTGCTTTTACTTTTATTTTTACAAAAAAAAATTATATCTATTACCTGAAAGATGCCCCATTCTTTGCAAATAGCACGTAAGTTGTCCAGTTGAGAGTTTGTGTCTTCCTCGGAAAGCAAACATTCCAGGTCAATAGTAGGAACTGGGATGGAGGGAAAGTGATGGGTTCCTCCATTCGAGAAGTTTGGTGGCTCTTGATCTGCACGAAGGAAGCACTGCGGCACCGTGAGCTTATCGGGGTTTTTTATCATCAGTTCCTGAACACTTGGTATGGAGGATTCTGAGCCTTCAAGACCTGCAGCTGACTCTGAAGATGATGCCATATCATTCACAGAATTCGGTGCTTCCGAATTATTTATTAGGAAATCTAATCGAGGAGGTTTTAATATATATGCACAGTTTTAAAAACTAAATCTTCTAACATATTTGAGAGTAATCAAGAATTACACGCACCCATATATATATACACACTCACACACAGAGACTTTGATTTTTATTAATTATAAAATTAAATAAAAATAAATTTTACAGTGCCCGCTGAGGATGCTCTCCTGAGGCAAGTACAAAATGGAAACATAAGCGGAGAATTTTATTAAAAAAGAAAAAAAGAAATTGAAGCTAGCCCAAGAAGTGTATTTTTTTAAGTAAATTAGGGTGCACAAATAATCTAATTCAATCCAATTCAAAATATTCGGATATGAATCAAATGTGGATGAATAATCTAACCCAATCGAGTTGAATTTTAGTGGACTCAATTGGATCGAATCGTGGTCAGATTGAGTCAAATCTGATATGATCCAATCTGAACTGATAGCAAATATATGTTGAGTTTGGATTACTTTTTTTTTTTTAAATCTAATTAACCCAAAATTTGATCGAGTTTATTCGAATCCAATCCGAACTTGAATTAGCCCACCCCTAATCTAAATTACACAAATATATGCATAAGCCCAACAGAAATTCATAACTAAAACTCAACATAATACAAACTCATAAATAAAGTGCATCACAGAAAATTAGTTAAAATAAACTCCAACAATAGCATAAGGAGAATCAAATCTTCCACCAAAAGGGAAATTAATTTTAATTTTAGTAGTCAATTTTTTTAGGGTTACCAATCATAAGTGCTCCGGACTTTTTGCTCCTTTTTCTTATTCCTTTTAATTTAATAAACATTTCCTTCCTTTAGTAGGTTCACTTAAACAAAATAATGTTGTCTTATAAGAAGAGTGAATTAAGATTGTTAAATTAAAATAAATATCTAATGTACGTAGTATGAAACATCAACGCTGAATGAACAGGCCCCCCGAATGACCAGAAAGGGAAAAAAAAAAAAAAAAGGCATGACGGATAGACCAATCAAATTATAATAAAAATTTTCATTATCTCTTTCAAAAATCTATGGGCGAAAACCAGAGTGTGGAAAGTTTTGAATCTAATTAGTTGTATCAATTTTATAGAAAGAAACGCAGTAAAAAAAACTACCCACTTGTTTCCAAGAATATCAAAAAGACGTTTGAAAAAAAAATTATACATTGAACGAGTTGAGATCACGTGAAGGATGACATTTTCTCCCAAGCTTGTTATCAAGTCAAAGAAATGCAATCCTATTCTAAAGGCAGTACAAGTGACTGAGCTAAAAACGTGCCTAATTCGAAGCGGATATTTTTAAAGTTAATAAAGTTATTTTATGTGGTTTGACTATTTTGCACCAATTGTTTTTTACTAGCCGGACGAGCCACGTCTATGATAGCATTGATTATTCCTCTTGCTTGCAGAGAAAACATATAAACAAGTTTTTTTTCCCTTGATTAATAATATTTAGCACAGCGTTGCTTTAATAAAATGTTATATGAAATTAATTTGGACAAAGATTGAATTAGAAAGGTCTATCTGACCATGTAGATCTAAAAGTTTAGTTATATTAGGCTGCTTCAGCCAGCTAAGTAATGTTTTCTTTTTTAAGCATATTTTTACTTTAAATAATACAAAGAGCGGTGACTATTTAAAATCCTAACGAGTGAGCAAGTTAGAGTGAAAAATGCATAATAAATTATGTACATACTCTGTGTTTTTTATGTTTTAATTTTCTGCACTTTTATTTAATGCTCGTCTATGTACGAGGTTCATGTGAGATTTTATGTTTAAAATTTGAGATTAAGTTAATATGGTTTTAAGAAATTATTTCACCTAAACTAAATGATGGAAATGTTTGGGATTAGAGTAATGTTAGAGACTCCAATAGTTAAGTTCTAACTTGAGTCTCGGTATAACATTTATCTATTGGATAGTAGAAAATTAAATTTATTAGTTATGAGATTTGTTATGCAATAGATGAATATAGGACTCATCTGTTTGGATTATAATTGTTGTGGAATTCATAAGTAATTTTAAGAAGTTAATTAAAATTTTATTTTAGTGACTTGTAAGATTTGAAATTAAGGTTTAAGCCTCAGAAAAGTAAATCCATAAACTATCTATTTTCATTCCAAACTCAATCCACTAACAGAAAAGTAAATCTAAATAATTTACCACTAAAAGTTTAGTTCGTTAAAATTTAGAAGGAAAAATACGAAATCTTCGTGTATGTATTGGCGCTCATCATCAGTACAATTGTTATTATATTTCTTTTCGAAATTCATAAAACCAAAAGTATTGTCGCACACAGAATGAAGTTTTTTCATCGAGAACGGAAGTAAAAACATGGCGAAGGAGAGAAGGAGAAGCAAGGAAAATAATAATAATAATAAACAAAGCATGACATAACATAAAGATTGGAACTCAAGAAGGCAAAAGCGTTTAGACTTCAAATATTGTTTTGATACTTCTTCTATCATGTGGGCTTGGAAGAAATAAAACTCCATCAAAATGTTTTTCCCATACAATAACTATTCTAATCTTCTTTGATTCTTTGACAATTATTATTATTAGCGTCGAGATTATAACTTTCCTCTTGTAAATTAAGAATATTAAAAAAGCAACTGTAAATCAAATTCTCAAACTTCATTGATCTTTTCAGAATAGTTATCAGAAAGATTAGATTACTTTTAAATCCTTCGAAAAACTAACTAAAATCAAAGGTAACAAGCCAAGTGCAGAAAAAATGTTGATCATATAATAGGGATGGCAATGGAGCATATACGGATTGGATCTACTCTGCTTCAGATCCAGATTTATAATAAAAATTAAGATCTGTAGCTACTTCAAATCCGTCATAGATCTATATTTTTGCTCCATATCTAGATCTGAAACAAAAAATAAATATCCATGTCTGCTCCAAATCTAAAAAGAAAAATTAAAATATAAATTTGCTCCTAGATCCGTCATGAATTCGAAATCTCAATAATAAGAGATCAATAATTTTTTAGAAAGAAAATTTAAGACTAAAATGCATTGGTAACAATTAAATTATATAATTTGTATCAAAATAAACAAATAAGAAAGATAATAAAATATCCATCAAAAGTAATTGCAGGAATAAGATCATTATAATATTCTAATGTCTCATTTACCATCCTGATATCCACGGCACACCATCATTATTCTTATATCATTAAATAATAACATATAAGTTAAAAATTATTTATTATATTCAGTACTTTATTATTTTCATTATGATCATATTTAACTAAATATATGATTAACATAATTATTTTATAGTTGATAGCCACCGCTGATTAATGATTATACAAAATAAATAAGATTATGAGAAAATGATAGGAAAAAAAAAACTCAACTCTATAGATTTTCCTAATAATTAAAGGACTGATCCAAGCATTCAAATGAAGTGGAGAAGCAAGAGTAGACTAAAGAGAAAAAATGAGACTAAATTATAGAGTGAAAAAATAAAAAATAAAAATTAAGGCAGGCCATCCTAGTTTTATTTTACACTTGATAACTTTTTATCTTATTATCATTTAAATACCTTTAAGTTTTAAGATTTTTAAATACATTCTAATGAATAAATTTTATCTTAAATACATTCTAATGAATAAATTTTATTATCATTTATAATTACATAATTGTTAAAGAAAATTTAAAATAAAATTACTTTAATTTGTGAGTGGATATGGATATGGATCTAGATATTAAGAAAAATCCGAACTTGCTCTAGATCCGTCTTAGATCCACGCATCGATATCTAAATTTATTTTAATCTGACCCAAATATGATCCAATTGGATTTGGATCACGTGAATCTTGAGTCAGATCTGAGCCATTACCATCCCTATCATATATACGAATAATAATTCTTACCAATAAAATCACTTTCAGGATGTAACAATAATCGATATCTTTGATTAAGTTCAGCTTTCTTTAATTTGAAAACCCGCTAATGTTGTGCTAATTAATTAGCATCCACATACAGTCCACTTGTTTGCATATAAGTTTTCCAAATATAATACAATCAGCCGAACCAACCAGCCAAAGAAACAAAATTCAGTAACTCAAGCGAAATACTTTTGTTCAAGTGAAACGTCTTGTGCAGAGTTTACAGTAGAAAGGAGAAGAAAGAGAAAAATATTTTTTTTATAGAGAAAATATGAGATTTAAACTAGAGTAATTTTGATATGCTTACAAAAACTAGGATACACAAAAATGACTGCCATGTGTTTGATAATTATTAACTTTTATTCCCATCATTATTGAGGTGATTTCACAATAAAATGAATGAATGGTAAATTAAAAAATTTGCACTCAGACTTTGGAAGTTAAATCTTATTCTTTAAACCAAAGGGTAGGTCACGTTAAGAAAATCTGTATCCCAAAACTTGGGATAAATTTCACATTTCACATTAAGTGTTAACTTAAAATTTTTAAATTAATCTTATTCACGTACAAAATTACTTATTTTAAGTGTTAAATAAAGAAAGTTAACGTGTTAAAACATCCAAATCATTGAAAATTGTAAGTGATACTAAGCACTGAACGGTGAAACAAACAGCCCCTAGGTTTCATCAAAAGGAAAGGGAGGGAAGTAAAATTTTTTCTACTCTTCTTCACATAGTTGGTGAACAGAAGTTAGAAAATATTTTTGGACAAAACTGACTCACAGATCATCATCAACGACATCCTATACACAATTTGCGGGCTGAAAATTGCTCTAGTTTTGATTTTCCATTAAACTTACGAGGATGAGCAGTAAAACATATGAAGAGAAAGTTAAGTAGATGTTTACTAATTAGATAAAGTTTATCATGGAAACAAACTAAGTAGATGTCACTAGACTCTGGACAAAATGTAATGTTTTCAATTATTTAATGAAGTTTATTTAGAAGAGGGGTTTAATTAAGAGGATAATAGAGGGGTGCTGTTAGTACTTTAGTAGCATCACTCCGTAGAAAATTATAGTTGAGAAAACAAATTGTTTACTCTCATTACACAAACACAAATCCACTTTTATTCTTAGTCTCGTCGAGAAAATATTACACGATATCAAAGATCAAACAAACAATTACATACTGACATGCATGGGCCGATTTATTTTTCTGCAGAGTCCATGTAGAAGCAGACCGAAATACAAACCCGTGATACAAATATCAAACAGCACACCATAAACTATATGAAAAACACATAGGATCGTTTTATTGCCAAAAGTATTATTATTGTTGTTGTCACGTGTCTCTTGTTCAGCTGCCTTCAGCATTCTCAATTTTCATGTACTCGAGGTGTGATTTTCCATTGAGCTTACGAGAGAAGAAGGTTTTGACATATTCCTCCATCAATACTCTTCGGAACAAGGGTGGATTATCAGGATTTATGAGGCTGGTTAAAGGACCAACCTGAGCATCGAATTTGGGACCGACAAAAAATGCAATGGAGATCCTTTCCTTAACAGAGTTCACTGTTGCCCTGTGCTCCACGCTACGATAAACCCCGTTGCTCATAATCTGTAGAGTCAACTAAGCACATATTAATCAAATATTGATATCACACACGCACACACATATACAGATACGACTTTTCCATGTCTGCGTGGTGTATGTTCTATTTTATCTCTTTAAATAATATATATACATATAGACATATGGTTTAATAGTATTATGCCATTATAATAGTAAATCATATAATTTAATAGCTTTCCTAGACTTTATAAATCCAAGATCTACACACACATGTAGTGCTTACATATATATGTATAGTTGTGGATGCTTTCATTTTTTTTAATGCGGACACGTTGTTAAACCATTCAGTTTAATAGTAAATCCGACTCCATTAAACCACATAGTTTAAAAAGTATGTCCACATGAAAAAAGAATAAAGACAACCGCAAATAAATAAGGAAGAAAAAAAAAGTTTCAAAATGATAGTTAAATTTCCAATAAAAAATGAAGGATATATAAATTTCAAAATATATACCATGTTTTCTTTTGTTAATTATCTTCTTAATCTTCATTTTTTCTTAGTTTGGGACAAAAGAATAATAATACAAAACTCACTAACCTCTAGAATATCTCCTACATTCACGACAAGAGCATTAGGGAGGATTCTGGCAGGAATCCAAACCCCATCTTTTTTAATCTCAAGACCATCAACTCCATTAACTTGGTGAAGAATAGTGATAGCAGTAGCGTCTGAGTGAGGTGTAAGCCCCATTACCACCTCTGGTTTTGGGCATGGAGGATAGTAATTCATCCTCACCGATTGCATCCCGTCTTCAAAGATTTCTTCAATCTCTTTGGACTCTATATTTAGTGCCTTTCCCATCACTAATCCAAGAAGTTTCAATGCAAATTTTTGTAACTCCAGGAAGTAAGACTCTAAGGTTTTCCTGCATATATATTCATGTAGATTTAAAAAAAAAAAATCTTATCAGGGGTCATCATGATGCCTAATCATTATGTTTAAATTAAGAATAACTCCATTGTAGTCAGTGGTGAAACTAGCATTTCGGTTCAACTAGGGCTAAAATAAAGAAATCACAAACTTTAAGCTTCCGTGGTTGATCAAGAATTAATAGTTAAATTGTCGAGCTACAGTCTCCAAAATCTTTTCCCATTGTTCTCATATCTACCACCGAGAAGGCAATCAAAGTGGCAAATTTATAGGTCAATTTGGGTTTGTGTTGTCCTAGTTTTTAATTGGTTTGACAAGCGTCCAAAATTTCAAACTAGACCGCAACATAGGTTCATACATGAATATAATATAGATTGTTACAGATAAGTGTATATGATATAATGAAAGTATTATAGAGGGAACGGAAGGACGAAAGAGAGAGGGAGAATTAAACCTTAAGGATGAAGGGAGCTCTGGGAGGTGTGATTTCCTTCTCTGGATAGGGTTGGTTATCATATAAACCCTGTCACCCCAGTCCAGTTTTCCATCAGAACGGGCCACGGCTCCATATCCTTCGACATCACCTGGCTTTATTTTGTATTTCATTTTCTCTTCCATTGGAAGCTCATAAAATTCAAGCATGTCATGCTTCAGCTTTGCCAGAAGCGAAGAGCTAACTCCATGGTTCACCAACTACATCATGAACATAACAAAACATAATAAGACAACCAGTTAGGAGGTTTTTTCAAATATTAATAATACTCGTGCACTTTTTAACGCTATATATTGTTAATTATTTGAACTTTTTGTTTTGAGCGTGTTCCAATATTTCTTGAAACTTCTTTTGAAGAAATAATAGATATATAAAACAATTACCAATTTGTACGACCTGTCCTTCAAAATCAGAACCAAAAAAAAAAAACTGTTCATCATATAGATTCATCACGTCCAAATAAGTAAGAAGAAATAATTATAAAAATTTATACTAACCTGAAAGATGCCCCATTCTTTGCAAATTGCATGCAACTTCTCCAGTTGAAATTCTTTGTCTTCCTTGGAAAGCAAACTTTCTAGGTCAAAAGTAGGGATCGAGGCTGGGACATGGGTTCCATTCAAGGGATTTGGAGGCTCTTGATCTAAACGAAGGTAGCTCTCTGGCACAGTGATCTTATGGTTTTTCATGAGTTCCTTAACGCTAAGTACGGACGATTCTGAGCTTTCAAGAGCTGCAGACTCTGAAGATGCCATGTTATTCTGGTGAATTGCAACAACGTGAGTAAGGTATTTATACACCCGGCCAGAAGTCAGAACAAATGAGGAATAGTTTATTTTTTTTCGAAATAATTGTGAAATGAATGTAAAATTAACAATTAACAAGGGCACTACTAGAAAAAGCTTTGAAATTGAAGAACACTAATGGAATATTATGTGGCACTGACGGTCATTAACAGACACTTGCAATAATATCACGTTCACCCTACACTTGTTGTCACTATTTTCATGCAGCAGATCTGATTGACATCTATCTACCTTCTGTCTATGCATGCGCAATAATGCAAACTTCGTTTTCTTGACACTATACATATCATATATAATATTATTTACCTACCTTCTGTGTACTTATTGTTCAAGTTTCAGACTTTTCTAAATTATATCAGGGAGATCTTTTGAAATACAGTTTTTAAATCTAAAGGTTAAAAATACACGAAAACAATTTTAAAAAAAAAAAAAGGAAGAAGAAGTTAATTTTCTATTTCTATTTCAAAACTTAACCACCAACCATTTGCAGCATCTTCAGGAGATAGAAGGTATAATCCCCATTTTAGTTTCTATTTTCAGAATTAATCTCAAAATTAATTAATTAAAAGTTCATCTCAATGGTATTTATCATTTTAACATGTAAAAATTACTATCTATCCAAAGAATAATATCATCATATGTCATTTCATTTAGAATACATTTTTTAAAAGATAAATTTGGTATGTTAATATTAACTAAAAATAGTACAACATTAGAAGTTTTATAGGCTCAAAATCATCATACATATAATATACTGCCCTGTGTTTTCGAATATGTATAAACATATTGAGATTTATCTTTTCATGGAGAGAAACACAAGCACCAACTGATAGTAGTGATGATGATGATGATGGACGGTCTAATCGAATGATATAAATGTTTTGTCATCTCTATTGATCAGAAGGAAAAAAAAAATGGAAGTACTGGTAGGATTCAGATACTCTTTTTTCTTTTTTTCTTTTTTCCTTTTTCTATTGTTTACAGGAGAAATTAGGACAAGTGATAGTTAAGTCTTTCAAGAACTAAGATTTTATCCATCTTTTTTGTTCTTTTTAAATACCAAAACTTTTTTTTTTTTGTGACCAACTAAATACTTAATACTAACAAATGTTAACTCTAAAATCCCCAAATTCTGTTATTTCTTCTTCATACGGTTTGAAAAAAAAAAAAAAACCTCATATTTCTCTTCACACAAGTAAACTCTCATAACATGTAAATTTCTTTTCTTTCCCTTTTTGATATAAATTCCTCTTTCTCTTATTTTGTATTTGATTTTCGTACTCAAACGATTATCACAATTTGATTAAATCAAAGCAAAATAAAAATATTAGTTATATGTAAATAAAGTTATTTGTTTGTTATAGTTTTGATCTTCTTTGACATTGTCTTATTTATCTTTTTTCAGTTCTCAGAACACAAAAGAAAATACGGGCACATAAAATTTGCTTGTGGTGAAACATTATCAAATCTTATCCTCTGTTAGTTATCTTTTGAACGACTGAATATTATTAAATAATAAATAGAACTTAGCTTAACATATCCTTCGCCTTAGCACGACTGTAGGGATGGCAAAATCCTCCATGGGTTTGGGTCCCATGGAGCCCCACCTCAAATGGGAAAAATTTTGAATAATTTTTGGAGAATGGGGTGGAGAGTGGGGGAAAAATAATCCCGAAATTCTTAATGGGGTGGGGTTTGGTTTTGCACTGTCCCCACCCCACCCCACCCCACCCCCACCCCCACCCATTATATATAAATATGTTTTTAATTCTTATTTAATAATTTTTATTTTATCAACTATAATGTCAATTAATAATTTTTTTAATTTTTATGTAATATAAACATGATATGAATAAAAGAAAACTTTACAATATTTTTCAACTCTGAAACATTATTATATTTTCTTTTCTCCTTTAAGGTGCTACTCTCTTTAAATATTTTTCACTTTTAATATCATTTTAACATATTGTTTCAAATTTTTAGAGATTTTTTTAAAAAAATTTAAATACTTTATAATATGATGATGATTTTATTTTAAATCATTCCCCACATGGGAATTCCTCATCCCCGCTCCACTAAATTTATTAAAAAATAGAGGCATAAATTTCTAACGGAATGAGGATGGGGATGGGGAGGCCTCATTGCCATCTCTACACGCCTGTTTAATAAGATATTATTTCATTCCGAAATTAATTAATTAAAAAAAAAGTAGAAAGAAAAGACCAAACGTGCGATTAAGCATACATTAGTGGCATCTTTTAAGGTGGGCCTGTCTTGTGTTTGCTTTGGTGAGTCAAGTAGTCAACGTTGCGTGATGTCGAACTATCGATTGCCACATTATTTTTGCCTTTTGTCGTGTTCTCACAGCGGCGCATTTTCGAAGCCAGTAAAGTCTAAAACACGTGCTTAATTCGATGTGGATTATCTTCAACAAACTAATTTATCGAGGTTTTGACAAATATTATACTACAAACAGATAAACTACACCGCTTCCGACTTGACAATCCAATTGCTATGAGAGTCTTTTGATGCATGCTCCTAAATCCTTATCAATTCACTAGTTGTGACGTCTATATCAATATTATCATAATTGATTGAAATATATATATATAATAAAGCTTGAGAGTTTTATTAGTTGAACTAATTAACATCATATTAAAGAGTATGGTTTATATTTAATTTATTATTTTAAATTTATCTAAACTAATAGGGTAATATAATTAAGAATCTCAATATTTCAGTCTCATATAATAGTTTATACACTATGATCACATTTGATTAGTTATTAATATTTACCATGATGTAATAATACATATTAACTGCCACGACATTTAGGACTGAAGTTAAAATTTTAAATATTAAGATCTCTAATATTATTAGTACTAAAATTAAAAAAATATAACATATATACATGTATGTTTTGTTGTACACTAGCATAATGAATTATCTATCATCTTAAAAAAGATTATAAAATTTTATAACTGAAAAATCATAGTATTTTGTAGACTAATTAATGGCATCTTTAAATATTTATTATTGGAGCCCTTTTGTCTCTAGCGCAGCTACGTGCATATGTTTCTCTCCAATTTTCTATTACATTTATTTATTTTTATTCTTATCTAGATTCTCTTGAAATGATTGAAATACAAATGCGCCACTCGATCTTTGGAAATAAGTGAGAACAGTGGTTCGAGTCCTTCAAAGCCCACTCTCCCTCAATTAGGTGCGATTGAGTGGAGCTAGTTGCAGTCTTTCTCCCTTACAAGTATTTAAAAAAAAAGGTAAGACATAAATGTAAAAATCAATATAGGAATCACTATGTCATTTTACATTATCTTCTAGATAATTAAAGTGAAACACAAATGAAAAAATCAATCTAAGAACCAGTACGTCATTTTACATTATCTTCTAGCTAGATAAGTAATGGCCAAATAGAATTGGATTGTAACGACACAAAAGTGGAGTACATTGACTTACCTTTCTATTAATATAATATTACAATAAGAGGAGATGATTACTAATTTTAATTTGTAAGGATAAGAAATAATCAATTTGTATATAAAAACGTCACGTGTATATTTTTTTATGGTTGCTTTTTAACAGTAAAAGTGAAATGAATATTAAAAATTTAAGTGATAAAAAGTAAATTAGAAGAGATAATGAAATTAAAGTCATGGCTACTTTGAAGCTACTCTAAGGTAAAGCACGAATCACAATCACACAGTAAAGTGATAAATAATAAAAAATACGTTATAATTTTTATCATGTAGTTATGAAAAAGTATTATACTTTAGAGTGGTTACAACATAGCCGAGCCCTAAAATTAATCATTCTCCATGTTCAGATTCTCAAAGAGTCAAGATTTATGCACAAACATCTTCTAGTTGGAACTACAAGCCTTTGATGATTATAACTTGTTTATACTAAACACACATTGTAATTACATATACACACACATATGGCGATTGAACCTTTAATTTATTAATTGCATCAATCTACAAGTAATTAATCTAGTAATAAAATGGATGTTAAAGTATTGTTGCAATATAGGAGGAACACGTAAACACATTTTATTAAGAGAAACCAACCATAATCATATGGTGATTGAACCATTAATTTATTCATGTTGGTTGCTAAGGATGCATATCTTATTCACTGGCTTGTTTGCTTAAACATTAATTTAGCAAAAAATTTTAGTCAAAGTCTAGAACACAAAAAATATTTATCTTCTTAGCAGGTTGAGTTTATGCATCAAATATTATCAACTCCGTGTTGCAAAAGGGGTGTATTTATTTAATTATTTTTATAAGACTGATGTTAATACAAACGTGCCTAAATTATATTTCATATGTATTTTTTTATTTTTTGGTTAGAAACTCAATGCATAATTCGGTTGATAATGCATGTGATTTGACTAGTTTGTGATTTGATTATTTCATTATTTAACAGGAAAATCACGTTTCTAATTAAGATTAGTAAATGGAGTAATAATCTCAGCCACTAGAAGCTAGCACGACTTGTTCAAAATTTAGTTTTTTTATTACAACACAACATCGTCACTGATGACGTGCGAAATACGTAAACCAACCAAAGGCTGACAAATGGGCGGTTAGGATGATCCAACTAGTATGATAATCACTCCGCCCATCATAAATAATTTAAATTAAAGTGGTGCCTTCGATTCAGTGAGTAGATAATTTAATCGAGATTGATTTAGCTGGGCAACGTTCAATGTTTCTGTATAAGTTTACAAAAAAGGCCGTTGAAACTTAACGCTATATTTAGAATAATTAATGGGACAAATGTTAAAAACGGTTGCTTGAGAGAATCTGCCAAGCAAATCAACGGTTTAGATGCTTGGCATCTCAGCCGGCCATATGGTATTTCTGTATCACATGACGTGTGAATGAGAATTTTAAAATTTTTTTTTTTCATATATAGTCAGTCTATCTAGGGCTCCATTTTGTCTAACGTCTTTGTGGTTTTAATTTTAAGCTACACTGTTCTAGAATTAAAGTTTGTCATAGTTTGGAGAAAAAAATTGGAAAAAAAAAAAAAGATGAAGTGTTTACCAAATATTTAACGGTTTAAAATTTCACATTACCTCACAATATATCAAATGAAAATCCTTTACCTTATCATTTGTAACTGTGGTTTGTACGTTAAAAGTGACTTTTCATCTGTTAAATGAAAATTCTATATTATGCTTATTATTTTGTCAAAAAAATTGAACTTTAAAAGTTGTATTTTATCCGACACTTATTTTGAGCTAAACGAAGGCTAAGTTGTCACGTAATCACACTTCACATCCATCATCTGCAATGTTCAAGTTTTCGAAAAAAAGAAAATTAAAAATGGTGTTAAGACAGAATATGTTGGGGTTGTCTTAGTAACATGCTCCAAACGAGGAGCTATTCAAATCCTTTAAAGAGCCTTATCCAAAGGATCTAAGCCCGGCCCAAAAAGGTACCGGACCGGAACGGTTATGATTGAGAAGTAGGCGGAACCTGTTACGGGCTCGTATAGCCCAAATCGTTTTGACACCTCTACAGCGGCAATATTAATATTAATATGCGTCATCCGCTTTGAAGCAATTGCGGCCTTACGAGTTTCGCCCCCTAATATATAATCGTAACGTGTATTAACAATTAATAATGGGTTAACTGAGAAGCGCTTATGGAGTTTGAAGCGGAAGCAACGACGGTGAACTTTGGAAGATCTATTATAGTACCAAGCGTACAGGAGCTGACCAATGAAACCATTATCAATGTCCCACCTCGATATGTACGTACAGATCAGGACCCTCCGAGTGTCACCGCTGACACATGGCTTCCATCCGTCCCACTCATCGATCTTCAGAAACTGGTGGACGATGTCCGTGCCGACGAGTTGGAGAGGTTGCACTCATCTTGCAGAGAATGGGGGTTCTTTCAGGTATACTCTACGCAACGCGAGCATTAATACTAATTATTTAATTTCTTCCTTTTATTTATTTATTTTTTTTTTTTACACGCTGCAATTCTAGTCTTTTAGATGGATTCCAACCAAAAAACATTTTAATTTTAACTTTCTTTTATAACTAAACTGAGACTGAAAGCACTACAGTTACAAATAAAAGCTTTTTATATCAAAGTTAATGATGCACAATTTTTTTTTTAAATTAATAAAATGCGTGCAGGTTATAAACCATGGAGTTAGTAGTTCATTGTTGGAGAAATTGAAGTTTGAAATTGAGAATTTCTTCAAACTTCCTTACGAAGAGAAGAAGAAGCTGTGGCAGGTGGCAGACAATCATGAAGGTTTTGGGCAGCTCTTTGTGGTTTCGGAGGAGCAGAAGTTGGACTGGTCAGACATGTTTTACATAGCAACGCTTCCACTCCATCTAAGAAAAACTGATCTCTTTCATAAACTCCCTCCAAGTCTCAGGTCTTGCAAGATTAATAATTTTTTTTTTTTGGGGGGGGGGGGGGGGGTGTAAAAAATGAAAAGATGCATCTGATGCTTAATTAATTGATTTCATCCTCGTAAAAATGTGTTGCAGGGAGACCTTAGAATCATACTCCGCGGAGATGAAAAAGTTGGCCATGACTATTTTGGGCCACATGGCTAAAGCTTTAAGGATGGATGGCGAAGAGATGAGGGACTTGTTCAGTGATGGAGTTCAATCAATGAGAATGAATTACTATCCTCCCTGTCCTCAACCGGATAAAGTCATTGGTTTCTCACCGCATTCTGATGCTGATGCTTTGACAATTCTGTTGCAGCTCGATGACACCCAAGGCCTTCAAATTCGTAACCAAGGCAGATGGGTTCCCGTTAAGCCGCTTCCAAACGCTTTTGTAATCAACATTGGAGACATCATGGAGGTACTATTTTACATCCGATAATTAATCTCTTTGCATGTATTAATATGACAATGGTATTGCTATTCAATTATAACATATATATGTTCTGTTTCTGTAGATTGTGAGCAATGGCATTTATCGAAGCATCGAGCACAGGGCGTTGGTAAACTCATCGAAAGAGAGGCTGTCCATTGCAACATTCTACAGTTCCAGGATAGATTCTGAATTAGGCCCTGCACCAAGCCTTATTGGTCCAAGTAACCCTGCAATTTTTCGTCGAATGCCTTTGGAGGAATACTTCAAGGAGTTTTTTGCTCGGAGATTAAATGGCAAAGCATACCTTGATTTCATGAGAGTGGATCTTAACAAAGTGAATAATTAACGCAATTGGGACTTCGTCAATAATCAAGGAGTTAATTCTCATTGCCTGAGCTCCTGCCGCTGAGGGTTTGATGGAATTAATTTTGTAATAATTTTATTTAGTTGTTTACAGTACCTTATATTTAGTTACCCAAAAAAATAAAAAGGGCATGGCATGCGAACAATCATAATTGTTAATGCTATAAGACCTCTTTTTCATCTATTTCCGGTAACAAATCGAATTTCAAGAGCGTGGATTGGATAATTTCTTTCTATCTTTTATTTTTATTTTTTATTTTTTTTACTGACCTCTATATTGGCTCTTAGCTAGCCTACATCCTGTTCTTACCTCGGCTAATTAAGGTGCTGATTCTGGCATGTACATGCACTTCTTGGCTCCATGCCTAATTAACCCATCTACAGCTGCCATATTTTCATAAAGAGAAATTATCATTTGTATATTCTTAGTTTACTCTATTATTAAAAATACTACAACACTTTAAGGGTATATCAATCATTCACCCTAAGTTGACAAAATATATCAGCTGACCACCAAATCGTTAGTTGCCGTTTAAATATGATAACGTCAGAAGGGTAATCTAGTCTTTTCATATGATACAAGTGATAATTTAAGGGTATATAAGTGATAATTTAAGGGTATACAAGTGATAATTTTTTAGGGTAAAATCGTTAATTCACTGTAATTCAGTTAACTTTCAAACGGTAATTAACGGTTTGGTGGTCGGCTGATATATTTCGTCAATTTAGGGTGGACGATTGATTCACACTCAGAATATTATAATATTTTTAATAACATAATAAATATTTTCCTTTCATTTAAAAAAATGCAGACGTTCCCACGTACCTACGATATCCAGAGTACTATAGACTGGTGTCCTTCGCCGATCACTAGACATGGACATGTATATATTCGTCTGAGCTTGAGGTGGACGTGTAATTTAATACTTGTGCATATATAAAAGAACTTGCCCGAGATGTCACATCCTAGAGTGCATTAAAATATTTAAATTAGAAACGAAATTTATATATGACGATCGTGCTAGTTCTATTCATCATCTTAGCTGTGTTTCCTCATGCTAGTTCTGTATGTGCATCGTCTTAGCTGTCCTTCCTCTTCTACTTAAGATGTCAAGACTCTACGCTGGTGCCTTTCTTCGGTATCTGAAAATGGAGGTATAACTTTTCGTCTGAGTTTGAGATGGACATGTAATTTAAAACTTCTTTTGCGTAGTAAAAATGTTATTGTTCTGTGCTACGATTTTGCAGATGGTAACCAATGGGAATTTATCGTAGTTTCGAGCATCAAGGAACATTGAACTCAAAGAAGGTTACATATTGCCACATTCTTACAGCCAAAAATAGACAGTGTCATAAGTCTAACAAGGAACATATCTAATACAAACCAATCCATCCAATTATTATTATTATTATTTAGAGTTACATGTCATTTTTATATTTAAGTTATTAAAAAATAAAAACCTAATTTTATATAACTATAAATATATAATAATTAAAATACATAGTACAAACTGTATTATTAATTTAGATTATATTCGACTTCAATCAGTGATTAGATTGGATTGGACCTATTTAAATTTAGACACAACGCCGCCCAACTGTGTTTGGGCCAACCCGTGGGCCTCAATTTTGATTAAAAATTTATTATTATTTACTTTTATTGAGTGCTGAATGTTGGTGCAAGTAAAAAGTTAAACTGCCTAAATCCACTTGGCTAAACAAAATTAATTATTTAAAAAAGCATAATAATAATAATATGTAAAAACTATAATTAAACTATGGTTCTTCTAATTAATTCAATAATTTAAAACACGTTTATAATAGAAAAATTAAGAATTAAACACATAATATGAGTAGAAAAACAAAAACATCATACCATTAAATTTCATTAATAACACAAGTGTAATTCTAATTTAATAGCATAATAAAAATGACAAGTAAATACATTTATTCCCAATATATTAATAAGGCATGCGCACACCCTCTCCCCTCAGCTGATTAAACTTGTTAATAGATTCAAAATCAAGGTTCATAAATAGTTCCATATGTGCCAATCTAATTAGAATGTATTGTAAATTATAAAGATGTAAATTACGCCATATTTTATTTTATTTATAATTTGTAACTTTTCATTTCATAAAAATAAATTTTATTTTTTTCTCTCAAATAATGTTTATCTTAATTGTTTTTATTATTGGGTAATATTTCTATTTGTCCTTTAAAGTTTAGATTATTAAAATTATTCAAATCGTTCAATGCAGTTATCAATATGACTGAGAATGTCACTAATTTAAAAGAAATAAATGAGAAATTAGAAATTTAAAGCAAATTTTCAAATTTAAATTATATTTTTCTATAACAAAACAAAAAAGAAATGTTTAAAAAGTTGACATGGACCCATGGGCTGACACATATAGACCCCAGATAGGCTCGTGTCCATGTCGTGCCTAGGCACTACTCCTGAGCCGAAAAGCCTAGGTCGACACAGCCTGCTAGCCATCTCTAAATATAACTACCGAAATTTTGTTGTCTTTTCTTAATTTTCGATTACGTGCACGCGCTCAAGTTGTGCTCGAAGTCTTTAATCGAGAAATTTAACGATGGTCGCATCTTTGCAACGGCTGTAATGTACAACCTTATTCTTTTTGTCACTGGACCTTTCAAAATAGCAACTCCTTATTAGCCGTAAGTGCAACACTCTCGAGTACGCCCAGCCCGCAGAAGTTTTTCTCTACATTGCTTATCATTCAATTCCATAGACCGAAAAAGTCTTCTTTCGACAGATGGGATTTTTGTCATGGGTTTTCAGTTCATTTAATAGAACGAATAACCCTACAAGGCCAGCAGACAGGCAACCCAGCAACAGAGAGAGGACAACCAATAAATAAATGCAATAGCTTTGAAGATGAGAGCAACACATCCCACTGTGTTATTAGAGCTATTACTGCAACATCATGACAGATCACTGCAAGAATTTGACCACTTTGAATGGCTAGGTAATCTGTAATTCAAATACAGTAGATAAAAATGACAGGAAATTTGGTTTTAAATGCTGCCAAGAAACCTCCAAGCATCATATCGTCAACAATTACACAAGCATTATAGATTTTAGCGGAATGAATGAGAGGGGAGAGAGAGAGAGAGAGAGAGCAAATCACTAATATTTTGCTAGACAATGACAAAATTGAAAAGATAACAAATAGAAGCTGCAGCAATGTTTTCTATTATCTAAATAATTTAAAAATAGATGATCAACAATTTACAGTAAATGTCAATATAATACATTTACCCTATGCTACACGGACCGATGGCTTCATTCCCTATTCCAAACACGGAGTGTATCAATCCATAAATTCCAACAGTACCTATAAATAGTTAACAGTTAGTGTTGGAACAGAACATAATCCTTACAGCACGCGTTAGCTGCATCACCATTGCCTCCAAACCTAACATTGAAAAAAAAGAAGGATTTATGAGGCACAACTCAAGATAGAATGTAGTTAAATGTAAATGAAGAGTATTTTAAGAGCCATAAAGGGAAAAATTAAAACAAAATGCCCCCTCAGCAACGAAAGGAGATGAGGGCCAGATTGAGGGGCTGAAGCCCTTGTATCGTTTGAGGTAGAGGCCAGGGCATAAGGGTTTCCCACACTACCCAGAAGAAAAAACACACAAACATTCACTTACATATTAGAGGGGTTTTAAAATAAAATGGCGCACCTTTTAACAGGATAAATTACATACACAAATACTGGGAAAATCTATGGTTTTACAGGACATTCATATGACATCTCAACCAAGGAAGAAAGAAACCTTTCTTGTCATCGTTTGCTAAATGCCCTTTTCCATTTTCCAAAAGAGAAGGTAGGTAAGAACAACTCTAGGATTTTTATTCTCATATCTAGACGTGATCAAAACAATAGAAGACTGAGATCTTACTTGCATTGATACATATTGAGTTTTCAAGTTTACAGATGAAGAAAAAGTGTTGAATCAAGGGAAAGAGTGGCAATTGTAGAAGCTACCTAACAAATAGGAAAAATATTAATAAAACCTATCATATGGTAAGTACAATGACTTCACATTGTGTTGAAAAAATCTGCCCCTCAGGGCAGAAATGAGGAGGTACTCTACTGTTAACCGTTAGAGCTTTATCCCCCACAGGTTGGTGACATATAATGCAAATAAAAAGTTAAGTGTGACATTTTTCTATGACAACTGAACCATCATCATAGACTTTTATGAAATAATTTAACAAAAGTATTGTTGATTTTCTATTTTAAGAAATAATATCTTGACAAGGGAGATCACTTGAATTTCAGAACAAACAATGGAGATCCATGCATTTATCACTCAAAATGGAAGGCACTGTAGCTTACTCTCTACCAGTGGAATGATGTTCAATAAATAGAGAACATAGTCATAATAAAGTTTGAAATTTTCCAGGAAATAGAACACATTAAAAGAACAACACTCAACTTCATGCCATTTCCTGAGATGCAGAGGATGTGCAGAATACAACAAACATATCAAAGTTTATCTTTCTCCCCGACAGTTCTCAGTAAAAATGGTTGAAAGTAAAATAAGCTGTTTCAGTGGCAAATAGTGGGAAAGCAACAGCTATCTTTTCCCTCTCCTTTCATGCCTTCTCTTATCTCTCTCTTTCTCTCTTCTCCTGAATGGTCCTTTGATTATCAAAACTAAGCAAGTATTCTAGAGATAAATCCTTCCAAATTACTTATGGTTTACTGATTTTCTACTTTTTTTTTCCAGCTCCACTTAGTTGTCAAGGAAATCCTACTCATTCTCTAGTGTGATCGATTCAGCTAAACTCCTTTCTGCTAATCCACAAAGACTTATATTATCTTTAAAAATTACAAATTTTGCCTCTACAGCGCTAAAATGATTGCCACATCAAGAACATTGCTAAAAAAAGGTATGTCCAAAAGTCATAAATTACGGACAGATGCATAATTACACAGTAAGTTCAAGCCAATTCCTTTGATGCCACGCAAACCTATCCGTATCAAATTGTTATTATTATTTTAATCTTCATTTTGGTAATCCAAACAACAATTTGTGAGATACAGGTGTCGTTTTCTTTTTCATAGTCATGAACAACAACAGCATACAAGTCATAATTTGTACTACAACACAACAACACATTTAAGGAAATAAGACTCCATGTGTAATACAAAAACACTAACACAGCCAATACATGTAATATGTTTTAATGAAACTTGAGAACAACATTTCATCAAATCTCAACGCACCCACTTAGCCACCACCTTTAATAATAAAATCCAGAAACTAAGATGAATAATCAGCACTAAACATACCTCAAAAACTAAACTTTAACTGAACAAAAACAAAATAAAAATCGAAACTTTGAATATCATTTCTTTCGTTTTTTTTTCTTTTGACAAAAAAAAAGGGTTACCCTTTTGGCAGAAACCATGGCCACGGTAGCCTTGAGGCTGAGGTCGAGTTGTTGCCGACCACATCTCAAAAACAAACCCTAAATCAATTTCTATCAAGAAATGGAAAAAAACGGGGGAGAGAGAGAGAGAGAGAGAGAGAGGATTTTGAAAGAAAGAAATTAATAAAAAGTGAGGTCGTGGATTTAGATGTAGAAGCAGACGAGAGATGAATGAGTAGACAAATGCGTTCCTCTTATAGATTGCACGAAACCCAATGTGACAGAGGGGTTGTGTGTGTGTGTGGTGTTTGTTTTTGTTTTGTTTTTTATTTGTTTTTGGGTTGGCAGCTTGGTGGCGTGGGTCTCTGTTCTGCGTATCCGAGGTCCTTTTTGTTCTCTCTCCTCCCTCTGGCCTCTTCCTTTAAATCTTTTCTTTGAAAATCAAACCCCCGCGCTTTTTTTTTTTTTTTTTTTCACTTTTTTAACATCTTTCTTGTCGTTGCTTGTTTTGCACAGTAAGATTATATTTGACACGTTGAATTAGATTAGATTAAATTATTAAAATTAAATTAAATTAAATTTTATAATTTTATATTTAGTATAGTATTAGATTGGACTATGTTAAATTATATTTAAATAATATAAAAGAGTATTTAAGTTGATATTTTAATATAAATATCAATTATCCATGAAATTTTATAATCATAATTAAAATAAATTTAAAAAGAAATTACTAGAAAATTTAAATATATTGCAAATAAATTATTGGATAGTCATAATATAATAAATAAATAAAAATAAATAAAATATTTAATTAATTTTTATTAAATATTTCAAATATTATATAAAATCAATTCATTAATGATATTATTAATTTTCATGATTATTTTTAATATCATATTAGTGATTATTAAATTTAATACAATAATTAAACGTTTAGTTTTATCAATTAATTATTAAATATACAAGTAATAAAAATTTAATCTCAAGAATAGGTAGAAATAAAAGTACCAATTTAATTAGATCATAGATAATAAATAAAAATAAATTTTAAGTAAATCATAATAAATAATTAATAATTAATTAATCAATCAATACTAGGTGTAAAATAAAAAAAAAATGATACAAATAAAAATCTTATAAATAGATAACTTTTTTTTATCTTATCCCAACTAAACTCATATGTAAATTAGGATTATTAATCCCATCATTTTAGGATTAAATTCAAATTTAGTCCCCCTTAATTCAATCCAACTAAGTTTGCCAAACATGGGATAAAAATTTAATCCCACATTTGATCAATTTTATTCTTAATCCTAACGTCCAAACATGACCTAAACTAAATGTCTACAACTTGGGACCAACCTAATCAGAGACAGAGACGCCGACAGTTAAAAAAATAGAAGAGGAGTAAAATGGTGATATGATAACATATCTGCATTCTACAGTGAAAAGCGCGTTCTACAAAAGCAATTCTTTCTCACTCTTAGCATCCGTTTGGTAAAGGTCTTGTTGTACATTTGAGTTTTCACACGAATAACCAAAATTAAAGAACGATTGAATGAATAATCTCCTTTAATAATTCTTTTATCCTAAATTTAATATTAATTATTACAAGCTTTATCCTATTCAACATGAGAATAATGTTTTTTTGGTCTTTGCCCGATAAAAAAAAAATAAAGATGAAGAAAAAAAACCATATTTTTAACATAAATGAAAAAAATAGAGTCAAAAGAAAAATAAAGTTGTAGCATCATCTTTTTTTTTTCCCTTTCATTTGCAATTTTCTTATCTTTGAGAAGAAACTTGCAATTCTTTTTCTTTCAAATGAAGAATCAAAGACATTATTAATGCATGACATGATTTGTTTTAGTGAATGAGCTTACACACACACAAATATATATATATATATGTATGTATGTATGTATGTATACACACACACACAAAGAAAAGATTGATTAAGTGCGTGATTACGTGTTTGACAAGTTTTGATTAGGGAATTTTGTGTTGTGAGCCTCACAATACCTCAATTATAATTTGATGTGTGCGTAGTCACACACTTGATCATGTATCTCTCTCTCTCTCTCTCTCTCTCTATATATATATATATATATATATATATGTATGTATGTATGTATGTATGTATGTATGTGTGTATGTATAATTAAATGGCTTCACTCTTTCCCAAAAGAAATAATAATCGCTAAATATTCGCTTTCATAATCATGTTGAATTCTAATTCTAGATCAACTAAATAGGAGTGGGGGGTGTATTTATCGTTTAACTACCCATGGACCAATATTTGATTCATGGCAATGTCAATTGGGCTTGCTTGGTTATAATATAGAGCCAATAAAGTCTTGCGTGAAAAGTGCCTTCTGCATTAGTAGCTCTTTATTCTAAGTACATATTTGGTATGATTTTATTTAATAATAATAAGTGTTTATTTAATCTCATGAATTCTTTTTAAAATTTTTAATGTTGTTTAGTTGTATTTTGAGATTGAATAAGTTATTTTTTCTCTACTAGCAAAAGAGAGTAGAGGTTGAAAATCTTTTTTAAAATGTTAAATTGTGTAAAACATCATCTACTCATTTCGTAATCTTATTTCATTCATTTTATAATATCTTATTAAGTTATTTTATAATTTTTAATAAAAACTCTTATTAACAACTAAACAATTATTTAAAAAGAGAATGCCTACACTAAAGCAGGACTATACATATATATGGAGAGAGAGTAATTGTCTAATAAGATAGTTTCATTTTAATGGTTAAATTAAAAGATATGAAAAATAAACATACTTTAATGTAGTATATTTTATCTTTTAATGTATCAGAGTGTGTGTTTTTCTTATATTTTAAAGTTTGCTTAGCACCAAGCATTGCATTATATAAAAGCATTGTTATGTATTAAACTTATGCATACTTATGTTTAGCTATCTACTACCCCTGCATTGCTTCACATAATACATAAAATTATGCGGTGAAACTCAAATTAACCAAACCTATGATAAGGGTTTGATTTATGCGGGTACACATTAAAAATAACCAAAAAAGTAGTTGTTTTAAAAAGTTTCCATTTTCATTTAGCCTAGAACCTTTTTTTTTTTTTTGCCCTTTTTTCTCACCACCTTACCTTGAAGGCTACTGCATCTTGATTTCGTAATGAATCCGTCGCCGGAGCTTCGCCTCATTGCCGCTGCTGTACGAATTCAAGGACTGCCTCACCTTGCGCTACAGAAGCTTCTACATCACCGTCATATTAATTTTTTTTCAAAGAAATAATTTTATTTAATCACCAAAAATTAATGTAATGTAATGCAATGCGATACAGTGTATCACCAAATATAGAATAGTTAAAATTAAAACAGTACAATATAGCACCAAATGTTATAAAACATTAATGTAATTCAATATTAGTATAATATAACATAATATAATATACCTGCATTAAAAGAGAAAGGGACTGATATCCTCTGACGTTTGAGAAAATGGACATAAAACTCTCTAATAATTTAAAGAAGACATACAACCCCTAATCCCGTTAATTTTTAGTTTATTTTAACTGAAAAAAGAGTAATATTGTATATTTATGCAAAAAAAAAAAAAATACACTTATATTTATAAAAAATGACATCTCAAATTTTCAAAATCGTCTTCCTCTCTAAAACGGCGCCGACAGAACTTAAAAAATTAACAAAATTTGAGGTTACATGTCTTTTTCAAAACATTAAAAAGTCTTTATGTTCCTTTCCCTGGCGGGCCAATAACCCTTTTCCCTCCATTAAATAATATAATGTAATGTAATAACACTGTATACTATTAAAACTCTGGGCATATTTTGGCAGGCCTCGTTGTATGGTATTAGCCCACCTCATAATATTAGATTAATTTTTTTTTTTGAGAAAAATAATATTAGATTATTACAATACAATATTAGATAGCTACTACTCATTGTATTGTGTTGCGGAAAAATTATTTTGTAACGCAGTAAAACCCAGATAACCAAACCGGTGTGAGATTCGGGTTTATGCGGGTTTGAAATTCTTGAAACAAAACAATATTTCTTCATGGCTCTCCTTCACAAATCATCTTCACTCCCGTTCTCTCTCACAGGCGTTGATCGCGACAGCAACTCCACCACAACGCCATCTGCCTCTACGCGATCTGCTTGAACACACCAGCTCCACACGATCTGCCTCCACACAGACACTGTCGCAAGACGCCACCGCCATTGTTGTGCCTCAGCTCCACACCACCACTGTCGCGCGACCTCAACTCCACCACCATGCGATCTGCGTCAGATCCACACCGCCACGGGTCATCTGGGTCTTTTTCCTGTTAAGGGTCTCTCTGATCACAGCTTTAATTACATATGTTAAAAACATTAAAAGTTTTTTCGATCATATTCTGAGATTGACGGATCTTCTGGGTAAATTTGTGGTTGCAGAAGATTGTATTAAAGTTGGGTTTTGCATGATGATAAGGTCAAGCAGAAAAAGAGAAAAAATAAAAGATGAACGAAGAACAAAAAGAACTGGAGAAGACGAAGGAAGGAGGAGAGAGTGGAAGCAGATGATGACACATAAACATTATTCAAAGAAGAAGAATTTTTTTTTTTTAAAAAAAAAAGGAGGAGAGAGAGAAGAATGAAAAAAAAGTAAATAAATAAATAAATAAAAAGCTAATAAATATTATTTTTTTAAAATATAATTTAAATTAATCATAAAAAAATCTTTTATTTAAAATAAAGCAGCTGAGATGCAATTATTAATTCTTTCCGAATTGTTATTGTCAAATCGAAAGCGAGCAATGATTCATGCGAAGAAAAGAGAAGCCATTACAATTGATTATTGAATGTTCTCCAAATTCCATCTTTTAAAAAGCTATGCTACGTGTCTGGTACAAACAGATTCTGTAACTTAGCCCCACCCTATATTGTATAGTTTGCTTTTCATTCTTGCATCAAAAGAATGCACCGTGCCGTAAAAACTAGAATCTTATATTTTTATGGAAGCAAAGCAAGCCAAGTCCAGCCATTGACTATCCTCTGGTAATCATTAACTAGAGAAAACATTAATCAATTTTTTTTTTTTTTTTTGTAAATCATCATTTGACTAACCATCGTAAGCATTTTATCAGTTAGTACTTAGTAGTGTGGTAGACTTAATTAATATATAGATAAATCTTTTTATAGTATAATATTAGGACTAAACTAATTTTATTACGAGGATATTACAATTTGATAAGAGGTTTAATTATAAATATTACATTTGGATTCCATATTTAATAGAGATTTTACTAAATTTTGTGAGGTCTTACGACATGCGTCATAATTATTTTTTTAAAAGCATAAAATACTCTAATATTCCCTTCAATTTTTGGTTTGGTAGTGATTATTATAAAAGAGATAGATATAATTTTTTTTAAAAAGAGAAAATAATATGTATTTATGTAGTATTGGGACTTTGGGAGTATTCAAAATGCAAGTCTAAATATTTGCATTCTCTTTAATGTTTTATTTTGTAAATTATATAAATATTAGACAATGATTTGGCAACAACTCTTAAGAATAAATCATTGTTCCAAACAACTTTAAAAAATATTTTATTCCATTTTAAATATTTAATGTAACGTAGTTTTTGTTTTGGTAATAAAAAGATAATTATTATTATAATAAGGCAGTTCTCTGAATATGAGATATAAAATAAAATAAATAACTTATTACAATGTAGCATTTATTTTTATTTTTATTTGACCTAAATTGGGACCATAATTTTTCATTGTATTCGAATTTCGTTTAAATTAATTCTATGTCGATGTTAAATTTACTCTTAACTTCCCTCAATAAATAATGACATTTTGGTGCTCGCTAAAATCATAGAACTAATTAGAAACTAACCGGCGTTTAACTCCTTTCCTCTTTCTTTCTTGTAGGCATCTAACACAATAAAAATGTAATATATATATCGACACTCAAACAGAATTTGGACAGACATCATCTTCATCTCTTGGCCTTGAACAATATCCACTCATCAATTGCAAGTTGGATTGAACGAATAAAGCGTTGATCAGATCTTGTTAAGGTTAAGGTTAAGGTTTGAGATCAGTAATGTTTGTCGGTTTATTGTAGATGCAGGCAATTAGAAGCCGGAGAAAGCGAAAAAAAGAAAAAAAAGAAAAAAAGGAAAATTAAGGGGGGAAAAGAGTCTAGAGAAAAAAGAGGGAGAGAAAAAGTTAACAGCTGTTTGTTGTCTATTAGTGTTTTTGTTTTTATTAAAGAAAGCTAAGCTTAAAATCTCATAGAAACATTAAGAAAAGTTAGGTTGAGAGAGGATCTACATATTTTTTTTAATAGCTATGTGAAATTTATTTCTAGCTATACATAATATCATTATAAAAAAAGATTAAGAAAGTTAAATTAAGAGAGGACACTTATCTTTTTTTATAATTATGTGAAGATTATTCTTACATAATAATATTATTATAAAGAAATTTTGCTGTAATTAAATAATTTGTTCATAGCTACTACAGTCATTTGCTTTTAGGCGCATGCATGTTTTGACTAGCAAAAGATAACACAGCAACCCCTAACTAACAGAATAACGAAAGTAATTTTTTTTTTTTTTTTGAATTTTTTGACATGGTTGGCTAAGTTACATTAATATAATCAGTTTGGCTCGATGGATTAATATGTGTTGCTTTATTAACTCCATTAATTAATTGAGTTTTAATGAACCATAGCTACAGGGTCTTGTTTATCCTGGACCTGTCTATGGTACAGATTCTGTAACAAACATCTCCCGTCATCCCACCATTCGATTTTCTATTGTTCAGTTTCTCACTCCACGTCCAACCACATCCAACGGCTGATGCTGCAGTCTGTACCTTACAGATTCTGTAAGCTAGTCGAGTCCGTTTATCCTAGCTTTGTTCGACTCAAATAGTCAAATCTATTAATTTTTATATATAATTAATTGAACAAACATCGGTCATATCACACAGGTTCGCCACAATTATAAAGTTACTAGAGGTTGCTGTAGAGTACTAGTCACGTTAGGTGAATTATTTTTTTTTTTTATGAGATCTTTTAATATTTAGTACTCAAAAAAATATAAAAGAGTTCAAAATTTATTCAATTTTAACTATATCTTGAATATCAATAATCAACAAAATAGTAAGAAGTTTCAAAAAAGAAAAGTAGCCAAGACGATATATTTTTTACTTCCTTTAGAACCATTATTTCAAGAATCAATTTTTTTTTTAATTTAAAAAATGAACCAACAAATGTAACAATTTTCTTTATAGAGAAGAGTCTAAGAAATTTTGCAACATTAAATAATTAAGTTTTTTTTTCAAACTGATAAATAACTATTAATATAGCTCTTTACAATATAAAAGGTTATCAAATATATAATTTTTCAAAAACTTTTAATTGTATGATAATTATTAATTAAAGATAGGCCTAAAAAATAAAGTTTTCCTATTATAAGTAATTTAAAAATCTATTAATTTGAGTATATTAAGAAATAATTAAAAAAAAGATTTTACTAACATATGGGGCCTAAGTGACCAAAAGGAGGCCTTCCTAACATGTGAGCTTTAGGCAAACAACCACACACTTCTACATATATATTTATTGCCAAATAGCCAAATCAATGCTAACTTCTCTTTCAACTTAATGTTCAACCATATATATAAATTCTCTAAAATAATTGTCAATTTTCCACGATATTCTTGATCAGAGCTAGGAAAATTAAGCATTTTGAAAAAAAAGAAAAAGAAGAAAAGAGTTAGTATTTGAGGGTTCAATTACTCCAAAACTATGAAAAATAGTCTCACGATTCATTCAAAAAATTATAATAACAAAATTTATGATATGACTATAGAGCACAGTGTAGGAACGTAAAAGAGTTAGGAAATTTAACACTTGCTAACTATTAATGGAATTTTATTAAACTTTTGACCAGCATGAAGACGAGACGTAGTGTTAGGTCAAAAAACACCCCGCACAAAATTTTTTCAAATCATGAAAATAAAATGTGAGCTTCTAATTGGGGAGAAATTTTAGAATATCTTATAGGTATTATAACTAATTAATATACGTATGAAATGTATAATTAAATTTAGAATAATGATATGGTCACAAACTCTTGTACAAACTTATTTTGTACAAACTGATGTGGCATGATAAGATTGATTGAATTAAATATCACTTGACCCACATGATTTGTTTTTACTATTTTATATTTTCATTCAACCAATGAATTAATGACACGTCAATTTATACAAAATAAGTTTGTACAAGAGTTTGTGGCTGTATCATTACTCTTAAATTTAATATAGTCATCACTTGTCCGGTGGTTTTTCAAATTAAATATATGTATTATAACATCATTTACTTATTTGTACGACTAACATCATACCTTTAACGTATTCTAATATTTCTCCTAATTGGGAGGCAAGAACAAATAGAGACAATAGCAGTAAAATATGACCAACTTTTGAAAGAGAAAAACAGCAACGAAGAAAGTGTTTGGTGAATAAGATGGTATTAACTTGTTTGGCTACCTACCAGATCTTTAAGGTACATTACATGCCAAGTCAAATTAATATAGTATGATCCAGCTAGGAGAATCGATAAGATAATGTGATAATATACGACTTACTTAATTGTGCATATTATTTACCATATCTATCACATTTAAGATGAACGGAGAAAACAAAAATATATCTGGTTAGGTACCAAAACATTATTGGTTGTTTTCCATTCAAATTAGTATTGTTAGTGCCACAATACTTGAAAATAATTTGTAACTGTGACCTGTGTTTTTGAAAGAAAGGATATTTCAACTTTGCGTCTTCTTCATTCATACCATGAAACAAGGCGCGAAATCTGTTAAAAGCAAAACGTCCAAGGTTTACGTGTGAAGACGACGTGATAACACATTGGCTGTGAGAATGTAGTGGAGTCATAGAATGCCACATCGCCGTCTAATTAGTTTCAACGACGAAATTTATCAAACGGTTTGATCGATATAGAGTCTCCACAAATTCCTCTAATATGCAAATAAATTCTAAATTCCGTAATATTTAAGAATAGATTAGACACACAAACTCTTTTATGAATCGTAAACAATTCACACAAACTATTTTGAAAGGTGTGAGTACTCAATACGTATTGCATACATCTAAAAAGATTAGAGCTTGCAAAATGTGTAGTGTTCCTAAGAAACAAGCAAAAGAAAATGAGTTTATATGTCCATTTAGATAGAGAACATTAATTTTATGGAAAACATAAAGAGACCCAGATATTATTTTTTCACCAATAATTATTTGGATGGATTGATCATATCTTTCCTTATCTAGATATTATTTTTTTTCCTTATTTTTAAAGAAAAAAAAGGTGACGTTTTTCCCTTTTCTGTATAAAAATATTATTAAGGACTACAATATAATTATTTAAAAGAAATAAAAAAGAAAGAAAGTTTATAACAGAAAGAGGAGGCAGAGACGAGTAAATTAAGGAGCAAGGCAGGCTTTATAGAAGAGTTCAAAAAAGAAAAAGAGTATGCACTATATATGCAGTGTTGTTGTTCACATTAAAGTAGGACGTACGTAGCTATTGATATTCTTCTATATCGGCGGAGGAGGAGGATGAGGAATAAGAGAGCAAGCTGAACTCTCAAGTTTGATTTATTTTATTACTTCCTCCGCACTATATATATAACATCCATGAAACTACAGCAGATTACATAATTCCGTTCTTTACTATAATTAAAAAGAAAAAAGAAAAAAGAAAAAGAAAAATTGGAAACTTACTATCGGTTGCATATATCAATAAATAATTCCTCTGTTCATATATATATATATGACTATAATAAATACACATACAACACATACACCGCACGCACTCTTCTCTCTCTCGATATAGTTAAATCTCGTTTGATATTGTTACGTCTCTGTTTCAGCTTCTGGTATTTTTCTTTTATCTTTCATGTTAGTTTCCCTTCAACTTCAAGAAAATATGTATAACCCTAAACCCTATTCGTGTTGATGGTACGTCATCTTTATATACATTATTTATATGTACGTGTAAATTTGTTGATGTGCAGGAGGAGGAGGAGGAGAGGTTGATCAAATTGAACAGGATGGCGGAAAATGGAGGAGCGAGTACTCAACTCAAGGGAATCAAGAGAGGAGATAACAATAACAATATTAATAATAATAAAAATGACGGTAATGATAATCAGAAAGTGCCATTTTACAAGCTGTTTGCGTTTGCCGACAAGCAAGATGCCGTTTTGATGATCGTTGGAACAATTTCTGCCATTGGCAGCGGCCTCGCTCACCCTTTCATGACTCTTATTTTTGGCCACCTTATCAACTCTTTCGGCTCCTCTGATCGGTCACATGTTGTTCATGAAGTCTCTAAGGTGATCAAACCAGCACTCCTTCATGATCTCTCTTTCTCTTTTTTTTTTTTTTCTTTTTTTTTTGTTGTTGGGTTAATTAATTAATTATCTTTTCTGTCATATACAAGATTTATTATTATTACTTTTGTTGTGACTCAATTATTCAATTATAGATCACTTGTACATGTGTCAGTATAAACCTCAAGCTCAACTTGCAAGCAAATCTTTGATCTCTTTGTTTACAGGGAAATCTACTGATCTTGCGAGTAGATTTTTCATCAGGAACACAGATATTAATTTTTCTTACAATACTTTCTCCAACCCGAATGGAAAAAAAAAAAATTCACGATCATGTCATGTCGCCCATCAGTTTTGTCAACAGAAGATGGGTCTATTAGGCAACAACTTTAATTTAATGGCCGACACGAGCTGTGTGGATTAATAATTAAAGATATCGACAAAACAATATTTCAGCATCTTGGAGAGTTATGAGCCTAAATATATATCTATTATTAGCTGCGTAAAATTATTTCTTTTCATCTAACTAAGTTAGATTTGCTGTTATCAGGATTTAATCGAAATTACATGTATGATGACTTTCAGGTAGCTGTGAAGTTTTTGTATTTGGCTGCTGGTACGGGAATTGCAGCATTTCTACGTAAGTGCATATGAGCTGTTCCTGAAATTATTACTTCAACAGTTGTCTTTTCTTTTTTTTTAAGAAAATAAAAGTTTGAGTTTTTTATTCTTAAATTTTTTAATTATGCATTCCAAATGAAACTATACATGTTAATGAAAGTCACCATTGTATATCACTGCTATTCCTAACCCTTTTAGAATTTTTTCTTTCTTTCTTTTTTTTTTGGCCAAATGAAACTGTTAACGATAATATTTGACACAGGGTATTATGCTTGTTCTGTCAGGTTACGAGTGCTTGATTTTGTGGAAAGCTACTGTAAATAGAAGTTTTTTTTTTTTTTAATGAAACTTGAAAATGCTTTTAGTAAAATCACCTACTCATCCAAAAAGAAATAAAAGCAGGTTTAACTATTGGTTTGATCAATATCAAAAGCACCTGACTAATGCAAAACAATCATTTGCCAGTCTGGAGTACTTAGTAATGGCTTGTTATAACTCTTTTTTCCCCCTTTTTTTTTCTTTTCTATGGTTACAAGGCTTGTTATATCTTAAATGAACAGTTTCTAGTGCTGGCTGCTGCATTACTCAAATGAATTTGAAACAAAATGAGGTGTAATATATTCAATTATTTGTATTTGTTCTGCATTATTGCAGAGGTGTCCTGTTGGATGGTGACAGGGGAAAGGCAAGCCACCCGAATTCGAGGCTTGTATTTGAAAACAATATTGAGACAGGACATTGGCTTCTTTGACACTGAAACAACAACTGGAGAAGTCATTGGGAGAATGTCTGGAGATACCATACTCATTCAAGAAGCCATGGGAGAAAAGGTTAATATCTACTTTGTTCATATCTGTTCTTGGTTTTTTCTACACGCTATACATATGAGAGTCCTAATAGAATTTTCTTTTCTTTTTTTATTACGTACGACAGGTAGGGAAATTCATACAGCTCATGTCAACGTTTTTTGGTGGGTTTGTAGTTGCCCTTGCAAGAGGATGGTTTCTGGCTTTAGTTCTGCTTGCATGCCTTCCTGCTATAGTCATAGCTGGTGGATCCATGGCATTGATTATGTCAAAAATGTCAAGCCGCGGGCAAATTGCTTATTCAGAAGCAGGGACTGTAGTCGAGCAAACAGTTAGCGGGATTAGAACAGTAAGAAACAAGGATCAATCTTTTAAAAATCATCACACATTTATGTAATGCTAACTGCCTACTTGTTTTTTTTTTTTTTAATTAACTTATCATTACTCCTTTAACTATACAAGGTTTCATCCTTTACTGGGGAGAAACAAGCAATAGAAAAGTATAACAACAAGCTTCAAGTTGCATACAGAGCTGCTGTTCAACAAGGGATGGTCTCAGGCATTGGACTTGGTGTACTTATGCTTACCGTCATTGGAACTTATGGACTTGCCGTATGGTATGGTTCAAAATTGATCATAGAGAAAGGATATAATGGTGGAACAGTCATCAATGTTATAATGGCAATCATGACGGGTGGAATGTAAGTGTATCATAACTTTTGATTTTGTAAGTGTGTGCTATAGGTAGCTACTACACACAATCTCAATGTTTGTTCGTGGAATTTTGAATAGGTCATTGGGTCAGACATCTCCATGTCTGAATGCATTTGCGGGAGGGCAAGCTGCGGCATATAAGATGTTTGAGACAATCAAACGCAAGCCAAAGATCGATCCCTATGACACTAGTGGGATCACATTGGAAAAAATTGAGGGTGAGATTGAGCTCAGAGATGTTTATTTTCGGTATCCTGCCAGACCAGAAGTGCAGATCTTTGCAGGATTCTTATTGCATGTTCCCAGCGGCACCACAGCAGCTTTAGTTGGGCAAAGTGGGAGCGGGAAGTCAACAGTCATCAGCCTAGTAGAGAGGTTCTATGATCCTGATGCTGGTGAAGTACTTATAGATGGTATTGATATAAAGAAGTTACAGCTCAAATGGATACGGGAGAAGATTGGGCTAGTTAGTCAGGAACCTATCTTGTTTGCAACTTCTTTAAGGGAGAATATAGCTTACGGGAAAGAAAATGCAACTGATCAGGAGATTAGAACAGCAATTGAGCTTGCTAATGCCGCAAAATTTATTGACAAGCTTCCGAAGGTAATCCCATTTTCTTTCGGTGAAAACAACAATTTTCGTTTTTTTTTTCCCCTTGTAAAAACTGTTCTCCTAGTGCATTTAGCATACAGCTATATTGATCATTGCTCTTTCTCTTTATCAAGTAATTGAGATGACAGCATATGTTTGCAGGGGCTTGACACAATGGCTGGTGAGCATGGAACTCAACTATCTGGTGGACAAAAGCAAAGAATTGCAATTGCAAGGGCCATTCTAAAGAACCCCAAAATTCTTCTTCTGGATGAAGCAACAAGTGCCCTGGATGCTGAGTCTGAACGCATTGTCCAAGATGCATTAGTGAAAATTATGACAAGTCGTACAACTGTGGTTGTTGCACATCGTTTGACAACTATCAGGAATGCTGACTTGATTGCCGTTGTGCATCAGGGGAAAATTGTGGAGAAAGGTAGCACTAGCACCACTAAACTACCCTGTCATTTTGAAACTTCCGAAAATTGTTTTTCTGGCTTTAAAATTTTCAAATTTCAGGAACTCATGATGAGTTGATCAAAGATCCAGAAGGGCCGTACACCCAGCTAGTTCGCTTGCAAGAAGGATCTAAAGAAGCTGAAGATGCCCTTGCCACTGATGCAGATAAATTAGATTCAAGTTTTGACATTCTAGATAAGGCCATGACAAGGTCTGGAAGCCGTGGAGAAAGTATGAGGAGATCAATAAGCAGACATTCATCAGGTAGCCGCCATTCCTTTGGTTTTACCTATGGTGTTCCTGGTCCCATTAATGTTTTCGAGACTGAAGAAGGAGACCAGGGGGGAGCAGAAAGAACCCCATTGATGATTGAGAAGCGACAGAAACTTTCCATGAGAAGACTGGCCTACTTGAACAAACCTGAGTTTCCAGTATTGCTGATTGGATCAATTGCTGCTGGGATACATGGTGTAATCTTTCCTATATTTGGTCTCCTACTCTCATCATCCATTAGAATGTTCTTTGAACCAGAAGACAAGCTACGAAAAGATTCCAGGTTTTGGGCACTCATCTATCTGGTTTTGGGTATTATTAATTTAATTGCTGTGCCATTCCAGAATTACTTCTTTGGAGTTGCTGGAGGTAAACTGATAAGACGAATTCGATCCTTGACATTTGAGAAAGTTGTGCACCAAGAAATCAGTTGGTTTGATGATCCAGCAAATTCCAGGTTAGTTTATTGATAGTAAATTTTACGTGTTTCAGAACTATGCTTCTCTAACCGTGGTTTCTATTTTCCAGTGGTTCAGTTGGTGCTAGGTTATCAACTGATGCTTCTACTATCCGAAGTCTCGTCGGTGATTCCTTGGCCCTAGTAGTCCAGAACATAGCAACAATTGCAGCAGGGCTAATCATAGCTTTTACTGCAAACTGGATATTGGCTTTTGTTATCTTAGCAGTATCACCTTTGATGTTAGTTCAAGGATACACTCAAACAAAATTCATGAAAGGCTTCAGCGCAGACGCAAAGGTTAGTCATGATCATAGTGTTCTGTATCCTCTATAGCAATATCTTTTGCCTGGATATATGCCTATAATGTTGTTGATTTTTGTAGCTGATGTATGAAGAAGCAAGTCAAGTCGCTAACGACGCTGTTGGCAGCATTAGAACTGTTGCCTCGTTCTGTTCAGAAGAGAAGGTGATGGACTTGTATGAAAAGAAATGCGAAGGCCCCTTGAAAAATGGAGTTCGCCGAGGAATTTTAAGTGGTGCAGGCTTTGGTTTCTCTTTCCTTGTACTATATTGCACAAATGCATTCTGCTTCTACATTGGATCCGTACTTGTGGAGCATGGAAAAGCAACATTCGGACAAGTTTTCAAGGTAAAGTCTCAGTAATTTGTTATTTTATTCTTGGAGTCTTGAGAATTCTTTAGTTCTGATCTGGACTTGAATGGCTTTGCAGGTTTTCTTTGCATTGACAATTTCAGCTCTTGGTGTCTCCCAAACCAGTGCCATGGCACCAGACACAACCAAAGCTAAGGATTCAGCTGCTTCGATATTTGAAATTCTTGATAGCAAGCCTAAAATTGACTCGAGCAAGGATGAGGGCATGACGCTATCAAGTGTGGGTGGTGCTATTGAATTGCGATGTGTCAGTTTCAAATATCCAACGCGACCAGATGTTCAAATTTTTAGAAATTTATGCTTGAGCATCCCATCTGGAAAGGTATAGTACTCAGCGTTGCACTGATAGGGCTTAGGGTTAAACTAAAACTGATTTTTATTAATTGAATCAAAAGCAAAAATAATTCTGACCTACAATTTTAGAGGTAGGCCAATCCTTCTCAAAACTACTAATTACTCCTAATATCTGACAAAACTCAACATAAATAAATAATTTTTTAATCTCTTATTTATACCTAAAATTATTAAACTGTCCATGCTCCTTTATACTTGCACCTAACATAAGTTTTCATTTGTTTAACGTACACATATTTCTTTTCCCGGTTTCCATATTAGGAGTCATTTCTTAGCTTTTGATATTCTTAGTGCAGACTGTTGCTCTTGTTGGAGAGAGTGGTAGTGGAAAATCAACCGTCATTGCCCTTATAGAGAGATTCTATGATCCTGATTCTGGTCATGTACTTCTAGATAATATTGAATTACCGAAGTTCAAACTAAGTTGGTTGAGGCAACAGATGGGTTTGGTCAGCCAAGAGCCGGTACTCTTCAATGAAACCATCCGAACCAACATAGCCTATGGCAAACAAGGAGGAGCTACCGAAGAGGAGATCATTGCGGCTACAGAAGCATCAAATGCACACAACTTCATAAGTGCATTGCCACATGGCTACGAGACCAATGTTGGGGAACGAGGAGTGCAGCTATCCGGTGGGCAGAAGCAGAGAATTGCCATAGCAAGAGCTGTATTAAAGAACCCAAAAATTCTTTTGCTTGATGAGGCAACAAGTGCACTGGATGCAGAATCAGAGCGTGTAGTACAAGATGCATTGGAGAGAGTGATGGTTAACAGGACAACTGTGGTTGTAGCTCACCGCCTTACCACTATAAAAAATGCTGATATAATAGCTGTAGTGAAGAATGGTGTGATTGCAGAGCAGGGAAGCCATGATGCACTGATGAAAATCACTGATGGGGCTTATGCTTCCTTGGTAGCTCTCCATGTGAGCTCATCATAAGGAGAAGCAGAGTGCGTTACCAATAGTTGAACACATGACTTCATCTGTCCCGGGGCCATCACCGTGGAACTGAAATTTTTGTCAGCAGCAGTTTATTTTTGCCACACCTATTTACCTAGCTTTAAAAGTAGGAACTTACTTACACTTTACCAATTTCAAGAAGGGAATTTGAGAACTTTGACATTGTATGAATTTCCATTAAAAATTTTGAGCAATTACACATGTAAGTAATCCTTCAGAATTTTTATTTGTTAGTTTTCCTTTCTTTGCATCAGATAAGCAGATGTATACAATTAGTACTATCTTTTTTTTTTTCCCTCCCTTTTGAGCGGCTTGGAAGGACATATAGGCGGCACCTTTTAACTTTCAAGAATATGCACAGCAAACAAACTTCTGGCAAGTAGTAGTCAATACTTGGTGCTGCCCTCATATATGCAATATTGCAACCACAGCTTCTTCACTGAGATATCAGCTGGATAGCCATGTTTACTTTTTGAAGTTCCAGCAACTTTCCTTTGATTCCATGCACGCGTACATTTGTCCCCTTGAAGTCACAAGCACATTTTTTACATTAACGTAACATGCAAGATCCTTCGTTCTATTTTTTTTTTTTTTATAAATTTTCAGGGGTAATATATCTTTATAATTTTTTATTTGGACAAACTGAAGTGGTAATTGGATCCTCCTGCTTTAATAAAAATTAACAATTATTCTTGACACACAACGAATGGACAATATAGTTTTGTTTAGATATAGCATACTAAATATGGCATTCTGGCATAAGCTTGTACAAATTTTTTTTTTAAAAAAAAAAGAGAGAGAGCGCAAGAGTAGGGATTCTGAAAAAATTCAACATTTAGAACACATCCCTGCAATAAATCAAAGAAAGTACTGCAGATCTTACGAGAACAAGTAACATTTACTTGTCATATCATACATTTACCGAAGCATAACCTCTGTAACTTGTAGCTGCATCTCACAATATTTTCATGCTCCATCTCTCTTTCTGGTATTTTTATTCTTTTTATTGTTACATTTATGGTAACATGAAATATAAGCATCCGGTTCTTATTTACTTATATTTCAGTCCTTGAGACTATTAACTAATAACAACAACTCTCGATGATGTTTTAGTGATTGCAAATGAACAAATAACAGGAAATTAATATTCAGAAGGAGAGGTAATGGAGGAAAAAAGAAAGAAATTAATGGAGAAAAAGCAGGAGATGGGAAGAAAGAGGCTGAGGCTGTTCAAAAGGTGGCATATCATAAGCTGTTTACATCTGCTGACAAACAGATATCGTTTTGATGACGCTGGGATCATTAGGTGCCATGGACTCTTATTTCGGCCCCCTTGTTGAACCATTTGGCTCCAGTGAGTTGAATCATTTGGCTCCAGTGATCCTTCCCATGTTGTAAATGAAGTTCCAAAGGTGACAAAACCATAATTCTTGACGTGCAGCCTTATATTTCTCTAGTTCCTTTGGTTTTGTTATGCTGATATCATTGAATGATTTTTAGGCATCTTTGACGTTAGTATATTTTGGCTATTGGCACCGGCATTGCCTAATTTCTTCGTAAGTAACATAAGATTTTGCTCTGCAATATTGCGGAGGTGTGCTGTTGGACGATCACAGGGTAACGGCAGTCTGCCAGAATCTGTGGCTTGTACTTGAAAACAATTTTGAGACCGGACGCTGTCTTTTTTGATACGGAAACATCTATAGGAGCGATCATCAGCGATCATCTGGAGATAGAACCTCCTTCCAGAAGCCGCGAGGAAAAGTAAATTTTTTTCTCACTTTTTGCTATCTTTTGTGACTTTGTGCTAGGTTCTGTTCTTGTGAATTTTTATCCTCTAATGTGTTGCCAAATACATGTTAGCTATTAGTATTCGGACGCATGTATACACATCTTTGGCGGCTTTATAGTTGCCTTCTCAAGACGATGGCTGCATGCCTTCCGGCTGTAGTTATTGCTGGTGGAATCACGGCAACGGTCGTGGCAAAACTGTCATGCCGGGGACAAATTGCTTATGCAGAAGCAGAAATGTTGTTGAGCACACAGTTGGAGCCGTTAGAAGAGTAAGGCATGAATATCTATCTTTTATAACTCCAAATAAATTTATGAGCTTCTCCCTTAAGCAGCTGGCTTGCTTGATTACAAGGTAGCGTCCTTCACTGGGGAGAAGCAAGCAGTAAACAGATATGATAACAAGCCTAAAAGTTGCTGAGGACTAGCCTCTGGCCTAGGAATTGGTACTCTTGTGCTTATCGTCTTCAGCACTTATGGACTAGCCATATGGTAACTCTCCATATTGATCATAAAGAAAGGATAAAGCGATGGAATAGTCATCAATATTATTATGGCAGTTATGACTGGTGGAATATGAGTTCTTATGACCAATCTGCAATACCACGCTATATCTTGTTAAAACAGGCACTCAAATTTGCTGTGGTATGATGGAGTATGCCACTAGGTCAGACATCGCTGAATGTGAATGCATTTGCAGCAGGGCAAGCTGCAGCATGTAAGATGTTTGAGACAATTGAACGCATACCAAAAATCAATCCCTATGACAATAGTGGGAAAAAAATTGCAAAAAGTTGAGGGGCAAATCGAATTTAAAGATGTTTATTTCAGATATCTTGCCAGACCAAACGTATAGGTCTTTGCAGGATTCTTACAGCATGTTCCAAGCGGCACAACAGTAGCTTTAGTTGGGCAAAGTGGAAGTGGGAAGTCTACAGTCATCAACCTGGTAGAGAGTTTCAGATTCTATGCTCCTGAAGCAGAACAAGTGTTAATATAAATCAGCTCAGATGGTTTAAGGAGAAGATTGGCCTAGTCAGTAAGGAACCTATTTTTCTTTTTTGCGACTTCAATGAAGGACAATATATACCATATGGCAAGCAAAATGCAAGTGATGAACATATTAGACCAGCAGTTCAGCTTGCTAATGCTGAAAAATCTATTGACAAGCTGCCCTTGGTAAATCCATTTTCTTACAGACTCAAAACTACTCCTGTTTTTCTTGTAAAAGCAGGTTATCTGCTACATTCGCCACTGCACATCTTCCGCGCACCATCAGTTAGCTAAAAAATTTCTTTTTATTCATTACGAAATCAGGTTAGTATTTGTGGCTACCAGGGTCTTGATACAGTGGTGGGTGAGCATGGAACTCAATTATCTGGAGCAGAAAAGCAGAGACTTGCAATTGCAAGGGCCATCTTAAAGAACCCAAAAATTCCTCTTCTGATGAAGCAACAAATGCCGTGGATGCTGAATCTGAACGCATTGTCCAAGCTGCAATGGTGAAACTTGTGACAAATCAGACGGTTGTGATTGTTGCAAATTGCTTGATAACTATCAGGAATGCTGACTGTATAATAATGGTGAGTAAAGGAAAAATTGTGGAGAAAGGCTGCAATGCTAGACCTGTTGTTCTCGTTTTACCACTTTCAAGAACTACTTTCGAGGCTGTGATACTTAAAAGGTGAATTTTAGGCACACATGACGAACTGATCGAAGATCCAGAGGGGGCTTACAGTCAGCTTGTTCGCCTGCAAGAAGGAGCTAAAGAAGCTCAAGATAAGTCACTTGGAGTCAAGCACATTCTTCGAGGTTTTCCAGGTCCCATTGGTGTTTATGAAACTGCAGAGCGAAGTGAGGACAGGATTGAAAAAGATCCAACGGAGATTGAAAAGAGAAAGAAGGTTTCGGTCACCAGACTGGCCTACGCGAACAGATCTGAGGTTCCAATTTTATTGATTGGATCAATCGCTGCAGTGATAGTCTTTCCCATATTTGGTCTCTTACTCTCAACATCCATTAATATGTTCTAAAAACCAGCAAAAGAGCTGGAGAATGATCCCAAGTTTTGGGCAATTTTGTATGTAGGTTTGGGTTTGAGTAGTCTATTCATTTTACCTACTCAGAATTAACCTCTTTGGAATTGCTGGTGGTAAGCTCATAGAAGGGATTCGATCCTCGACTTTTACCAAGACAGTGCACCAGGAAATCAATTAGCTTGATGATCCTGCATATTCAAGGTGAGTTATACCAGTTGTAAATTTATCATTGTTGGAAAAAACATTTTCTTACCTTTGACTTCTACTTTGCTATTGTCAGTGGTGCAGTTGGTGCAAGGTTATCAACAGATGCTTCTGCAGTTCGAAGTGTCGTTGGTGATGCCTTGGGCCTAATTATCCAAAACATAGCAACAATTGCAGCGGGGCTAGTCATAGCCTTCACAGCTTGGAAGCTAGCTTTTATAACTTTAGCAGTACCATCATTGACGATAGCGGAAGGATACCTTAAAAAAAAAAAAAGAATTATGAAAGGCTTCAGTGGAGATGCAAAGGTCAGTGCTTTCATAGTTTTTCTGCGTCTATATAATCGGGGAATTATCTAGGTATATGCTCATATTGCTATGGATGTATGAAGCAGATGTATGAAGAAGCAAGTCAAGCTGCTAATGATGCAGTTGGCAGCATTAGAATTGTTGCCTTCTGTTGAATCGAAATGAAGGTGCCAGAATTGTACCAAAAGAGATGGTAATGACCCATGAAAAATGGACTAAAACTAGGAATGGTTAATTCGGTGGAGGATTTGGCTTCTCTTATTTGAATTTGATAGCATTAATGCATTCTGCTTCTTCATTGGGTCAAAACTTGTGGAACATGGAGATGCAACATTCGGGGAAGTATTCAAGGTAATACCTAAGTTAATTTGTTACTTTGTTCGAGCTCATCAAAGGTTTTTTTTTTTTTTTTTAATTTTAGTTTTTATCTGAATTTGGATGGTTTTGAAGGTTTTCTTTGCATTTACAATTTCAGCTTTTGGTGTCTCGAATCCACGGCCGTGGCTCCAAACGCCGACAAAGCCAAGGGTTCCGCAGCTTCAATATTTGAAATTCTTGAAAGCAAGCCTAAAATTGACTGGAGCAGCAAGGATGGCATGACACCATCAACCGTACGTGGAGATATTGTATTCGAACATGTCAGCTTCAGGCATTAAAGAAGGCCAGATGTTCAAAATTTCCAAGACTTGTGCTTGACCATCGCCTGTGGCTGTATTCCATACCAGACAAATTGGTCACTTTGTTTGCATATGGTTGAATTTCAAATAATTCGAAATTTTTTGCAGACTGTTGCTCTTGTTGGAGAGAATGGTAATGGAAAATCAACTGTCATCAGCCTTGCAGAGAGATTTCACAATCCTGAACAGGTCATCTATTCTTGGATAATGTCGAATTATCGAAGTTCAAACTAAGTTAAGGCAACAGATGGAGCTGGTCGGCCGAGAGCCAATACTCTTCAATGAAACCATCCGAACAAACATAGCCTACGGCATGCAAGGAGAAGCCACTGAAGACGAGATCATTGCAGCAACAAAAGCATCAAATGCACAAACTTCATAGCTTCATTGCCACAAGGCTCTGATTTAAATGTAGGGGAACGAGGACTGCAACTCTCTGGTGGGCTGAAGCAGAGAATTGCCAGAACAAGGGCTAGAGTAAAGATCCAAAAATTATTTTGCGTGATGAAGCGACAGGTGCACTAGATGCAGAATCAGAACCTGGGTAGTTCAAGATGCATTAGACAGAGTGATGGTTAACAGAACTACTGTGGTTGTGGCTCACCGCCTTACCACTATAAAAATGCTGACATAACATCTGTGGTGAAGAATGGTGTGATTGCAGGAAAGGGAAGACATGATGCGCTGATGAAAATCACCGACGGGACTTACGCTTCCTTGACAGCTCTTCACATGAGCTCATAATGAGCAGAAAAGCATGCGGCTTCCCCAAATTAATGTTTTCAGATTTGTACCATACAACACTGGATGACTGTCATAAGAGAAACCAACAGTTTATAGAGATTCTAGTTGTGTTTTAACTTGCTATGCATATTGCATTTGGGGAGGTACTTGCTCTAATGACTAGCACAGCACCCACGGGCTACATTTCCATATTATCCAGAGATTGTGTTTTTTTTAATATTTAGTTTTTTTTTTTTAAATTGTAAGAACTAGTAGTTGATTAGATATTCAGTTAACTGATAACAAGATTTGTTGGTTTGAAGTTTCTAATGGGGAATTTAAAGGTTTAAGCGTACAAGTTCTGAGGTATGCTAGGTTTTAACTAGGAAGCCCAATGCGGCTAGGAAAAAACAGATTTAGACCAAACACATCCCAGAACCATACAAGCAATAAACTTGACATTGAAGGTGGTAGAATTCTTAGCATCCGATAAATAACAAAAAAATAGAGCAAATAATTGTGGTCTTCATGATATCCTGCTATATAGAAGTGGGTCATGCAATGGAATGATCATGAGAATAATAATTTCAGCCTCTTATAAGAAGCTACTTCGTTCAGTTTTCATGGACTGGGTACATGCATTATATAACTTGATGGAGCCTTAATCTTCTGAACTAATGTGATTGTTGTCCTTGAGAATTAATAAAATAATACAAACACTTGAAATTATAAGTGGTCATAGTAACAAACAAAGGCATGTGAATGAAAAATGAGACAGACGATCAATGGCACAATTAATTGCAAACACAAAAGTTCCTTTATAATTATGGTTCTCTTAAAAAACAAAGATGTCTTTTTCCAACTGGATTACCAGATGAACACTTGATCAGGACTAGTAAGCTTCATCAGCCACATTACTCACAGGAATCCTCTGACGCTTCTCTACATTTGCTGATGGGAACCACCCTGCTTTACCTTTGCATTCTCCTTCTGACCATCCTGATGGGCTCACCTGAGAATGCGTATGAAGAGTTAAATACAGAAGAAACAAATAAAAATGGACCAAAGCCAAGCAACTGAGAATCAAAGATTCCATATCCAATCTCTCATCCTCTCCATTATTAGCATCTAAACCAAGCATTCAATTGACCCATATAGATTTTACAGCATGGAGGCACATAATGAAGAAAATAGGAAAAAGTTGATTACGAAAAATGCATCTAATAATTGACAGACAAGAATCTCGACACAGAACAACTCACAAAAACCTTAAAAAGTCTTTTAACAGTTTCTTCAGCAAAGGTTTTCTCTCATCTGATGAGCATCTAAACAGGTATTTTCTACTTGCCAGCGCTAGAAAAGGAAAAACTTGTAAACTCCTAAAGAAAGGGAGACAAAAAATTGATTGTGAATAGTTAGATAATTTTAAACCAAAAAGGCAGAAGAAGACAAACAAGGACCTAAAATAACAGTGTTCAGAATGCATGCTCAGGCATGAGCAATGTCACATAAACATCCCATAAACACGTGTGATTATAAATTTCTTTTGTCCTGCTCTGAGCGTGAGCAACATTTGATTTCTTACACCTTGAATCTGCCAATCCATCAAAATGTAATCAAGCCATTTGTCTCAAGAAGGAAATATAACAAACCTTTCGCACGACAACATAGTCCCCGACTCCCAAGCTCAGTTCCTTCTCAGATGCAGCAGTGAAAGGATGAATTGCCTGCAAAAGGAGAACAAAAATATTAAGAGAGTCAGTCCTCTCTCAGGGTGTACGAGAGTAAGAATGCTCACGAATCATGATGTGTTAAGAATATAATCAGCCAATCACTCAGCTTCATCATCTCAAGTGTTATGAATTAGACTTATGAGTGAACCACTCATAAGTGTATTCTAGAACATTATGTGCAATTTGATATGGACATTGTTCAAACATATTATTTAAGTATAGTTTAGGTTAAGCAGAACATTTTCATCTCAAAGCAATTTAGGAGCATACCCTTAAAGAAGGAAAGAAACTTACTTCTGCCAAGAAATACACTGCTTTCTGTGAGGAATTCTCTGATGGAATCACAGGAGGAGCAGACTCTTTGCGCTGCTTCTCTGAGACCATCTAACAAAAGTAGCATGCCCAAAAATAAGCTAATGTTGTATAAATGGAATTCAAGTTTTCCTACTGGAACGTGTGAAACCTGCAACTAACCTCAGCTTCAACATCACCAAGAATAGCAGCAATTCTTAAATGGTAGTTCTTTTCTCCTTCAACCTTTAAAAGCATAAGCTCTATCAAACTCAAAAGCTGATATGCTTCGACACTAAAACTTAAACGCCAAAAAGCAGGTTTGAACGTACCATTGCTACAAGCCTCTGAAAAGTCAGTCTATGTTGCTGTGCTTCAATAGCAGCCAGTGCAGCAGCAGCTTCTTTACCTAAAATCGCCATGTTTGCTTTGAGTTCTTGCATTCTTGCTTCAGCTGCATGAAGCTTTGCAACATTTTCAGGATTTGGAGCTTCTCTTACTCGTTGTTGTCTTTTAGAAACCTCGACTGCCTGTTTGCTTTTAGTATTCAACACGAATTATGAGTTTACAAAGCAATATGAATTGAAAGTATGAAGCGAGGATTTCAGGCATAATAATTGTCAGTTATAACATAGAATTGACACACAAAATGCCCATCTTTTATTACCTGTGTCTCTGCTTCCTGTCTCATTCGACTATAACGTTGAGCAAGATGACGAGCATCTTCCAAAGGAGCTCCAGTTATCATGGCTCTCAAGGGATCCAAAACCTGAAAACATAGAATACATTAAATTCAAGTTTTTATCACAGATGTATAAGTGTGACGCATTGTTTTACTTATTATGAGACTTTAAAGATCTGCAATAAAAAAAAAAAAAATCAATTCTTTCTTCCTTGTATAGTCCACAGAGAAGTAGGCAGCTTTCACCTGTTATTGCTTTCACGAAAATAACAGTGTCTGTCCCTAATAAACTACTTTGGTTAGCAGTCATCTCACCTGGATTTTTGGTATATGAACTTAATCACAGACAATATCATGATATGATAGTCTTTACCTAACATGAATCTGCATAACTTTAAATAGAATTTAACCTGTGAGGATAGCAGTCTATTGAAATCTTCTTGCTCTTTTTCTACATGTTTGCGAGCATCGCCATATATGGCTGCAGCCTTCGGAAGAATATTTTCATTGATGTTTTGATTGTTCTCAGCTCCATATCTACAGCAGTCCTCAGACAATTTGGTTCCTGACCATCATTAAGTTTGCAAATATTAGTGAGAATTTTTTAATCAATGATACTAATGCTATCACAGCCAACTACATGGTAATCACATTCCACTTGACTGTGAGAAATGAATTTTCACCTGCTTCAATATGCTTGTACCCTATGGCAGTAAATACTTCTGCTACTTTAACAAGATCCCTCTGAAAGTCCTGAAAGGAGTACAGAAACATTTAGAAAAGCAATTTAACATATATAAGAAGTTTGCACAGTGAAGAACAATATTAAATCAGATCCAACATTTTTGAAAGACAGCATAAGTAGATCCAAAAAATATTGCAGGAAAACAGTATAACAAAGTAAAATCACAATCAAATATCAATCCAACGCCATACGCAGAACCAAACAAAAGAGATCAGGAGAATAAACAATAAAAACATCCATACCTTAGTTCCACGAGTGGACCGGTAAAGTTTCTCCAATTGTTGATGTCTTTGCATCTCAACCTCATCAATAACCATAACATCTGAGCGTTCATAACCACTGGCACTAAATTGCTTTATAACAGCCTGAAATGAAAACGTATTGAACTCATTTAATATGTCATCTATCTTTATGGCAATGCACAGCTGCAGCTGACAAAATGACATTCATGTTCAGCTCCAAATTTGCTCAAAGTGACCCAAAAAAAAAAAAAAAAGAAATTCAATTTTGCTAACCCTTTCAATAAAATTAAGTGCTAAAAACCAAATAAGAATTTCAAGATATTTCTGTTTTTTTGGACTTACGTATTGATTTAACATAAGTATCATGCTACTGTTGACCACTTTCGAAGCACATTAAATTGAAGTTATTATTTTTCTATTACTGAAATTTCCTAGCAGCCAAAGAAAACACTCGCCATATTCCAATATATAGGTGAGAATTTAGAGTCACCTGTTGTTGCTTAGCAACTTGTTCTTTGAGCTTGCTGGCTTGTCTTCTCAAAGACTCCATTTGGATTGTCGCTGTTAACACTCTCTCTCAGTGATCCCCTTTCAAGCGAACGGAGAATTTTGGCACTTTTGGATTTTGGTTTTGAAGAGGTGGGTCAGATCTGACAGCTCCCTCACAATTCTGAATTGTGAAACTCTCTATCTAACACCACTCCATCTTTCTCAGCTCCAACTGAAGCTTCTTGTGAACTGTGTTTTTGTCTTCGAAATCTTTTCTCCCTCGAAACTTACAGGAGATAACCCTACTTTTTACAAATTTTACAAATAAATATATAAATTTATCAATCATCTCAATTTGATCTCTTTTCTTTTATTCTTCCAACCCCCTTAGACATACCTAAACAGATTATATAATACGAATTTATCATCTTACCGAGGATTTAATATGAAGGAGTCCCCGAAGTTTTATATTGCAACAAAATTCCAATTATGATTTGTGAAGGACTCAATTGATAGACATGATAAATATATAAAAGTATTTGTAATTTTATACAATTTACAAGGATTTTTATATAATTTCTCTTTTGCCCTTTTGTAGTTTTTGTATCGGGTCATGATGTTTTGTTCTGTAGCAATTTTTGGCACCCTCAACATTTTTATTAAAAGCTCTTTTCAATAAAAATTAGGGGAATAAAAATTAGGGGAGGGCATCGGATCGGATTCGGATAAATCTAAATATCCAATTGGATATACACTGTAAACAAAAAATAATAATTGAAAATTAAAAAATAAGCTAAATGACTAAATGTTTTTGGATAATAATTTTTATTTTGGTTTATTTTATTGTTGGATGATATAATGATAATATTTATTTTGTGATTTTGTGTTGTTTATTTATTTGGAGACTTGAAGTAATGTTTGATTGTTTATTTTGTGTTGCTTATTTGGAGGCTTGGACTTGGAGTAATGTTTGTGCACCTAGTTTGTAAGAGGATTACTAATTAAATTAAATGGGAATGTTTGTACAAAATGAATGCATATGAGAATATATATGGGCCGTTGATTATAGATTATTAGATTTGATTATTTAAATGTTTTCATTTTAATAGTTTATATATTTTTATTTTTGTGAATGGAAACTTTGTATCAGCTTATTTTCTTGGTATATGTCAATGCCATATTGCCAAGGAAACAATACATTATCATTTGTCAACTTGTTTTCGTTTTTTTAATGGTTAGTAAGTTTTCATTAATTATATATTTCATAAATTTTTTTGTGAGAATTGTTAAAAAGGTCAAAATCTGATTTCAATCCGAATTAATCCGAATCCAAAATATAATTCAAAATCTAAACTCATCCGATCCGATCCGAATCCGATCTAAATAATTCAGATCGGATTCGGATCGAATTTAAAGTCGGATTGAATTCGGATGAATTTTTTTTCAATCCGAATAATCCGAAATCCGATCGGATTCATCCGAATCCGGAATTGCCCACCCCTAATAAAAATTGCTTCAATGATTAGATAAATTAAATTTTGTATTTTAATAGAATTTCAATTAAATATTTAACCAAAATTTTCTTTTAAATTTTTTTAGCCCATTCCATCTCATAATTTATATTTTAAAGTTAACTAAAAAATATTTATTTTTAAGGAACTTATGAGAGTATAGGATTATGAAGATAAAAGTTATATAATAAGAAGAAAATAATTTAAGATTTTTATGTATTTTATAAATAAAAACTTAAAAGAAATATTATGTTTAGAGTAAAATTTTGTGACAAAATATTTGATTTTAATACATAACCAATATTTTAAAAATTAAACTAGGTATTTAAAGAAATAAAATTCAAAAAAGAGTGTTATAAAGATTTTAGATGGGTGTTAAAAGCTCCACTGGTTGTACAAAGAGGCCCATTGTAGCCCACCATCAGTTTTAGTTGGATCAATGACCTGACCCCATTTGGTTTCTGTCTCGGAACTCTCTGCCTTTCATTTTTTTTTTTATCCCCAATATAGTTTTCAAATTTAGGTAACAAAAGTTGGCATTTATATTGAAAAACACTTGGAAACGTTTCAAACAGAGAGGACGTCCAGGTTCACGCATTTTGTCAAAAAGGTATTAATGACCCATCATCCTTATTCCATCTTTTCAATGGAAAAAAGATTGCGACCTGTGACCTACTCTAGGACTAGGTTAATGAATGGGTTATTTTTACAAACTTTTCCAGAGGTTTCACATAATAACAGTTTAAGAAAAAATATTTCTGTATTTTTACATTCTTTCCCTGCAGTTTCACAAAGTTATGTATAGCATTAGTATACAAGGCTAAAATCGTAAAATCTCATTTAAAATTAAAAAAAAACTCAAAATTTTTTTAAGGTTATTATTATTTTTTTAGGGAAAACTATTACAGTAAATCCCTAACAGCCACATCCTCTCTCATGCAGTCATCCCTCCCGGTGATTCCTTCATGCCGCACCATGTCTCGCCGTTGCAGCCCATGATTTTGCTCCCCTAATTCCCAATTTCACAAAACAAAATGAGCCCTAAGAGCCACATCCTTTCTCATCCAGTCATTCCTCCCGAGCATTCACCCCGGTCTCTTCTCCCGGGGAATTTGACCCAACCTGAGTCATGAATCTGAATTGGGGACCCGCTGCCAATTCATCTGGCGGGTGATTGGTCGGATCTCCTGGTGGGGGATTGGTTGACGACCCGGTCTCTTCTGAAGCCATTTCTCGGCGGCGGCGGCTTTGCCGGAGATCTAGTAATCACTCTCGGTCGTTGCCTCACTTCTTGCTCGCCCTCTTCAATGTCTCTCATGTCAGTGACATTAGTCATCGTTGAGAGGCTCTCGTTGACGCTGACGCTGCAAATCTCAAACACTTGAGACATGATTTCCTCCTCATTGTTGCTGCTCAAGTTCTACTTATCTTGAGCATTCTTGGCAAAGGCTTCAACTTTGCGGGGGCTATCACTAATCTTGGCCTCTTTCTCGTGTTCTCGTTCTTGTTGTTGCTGCAACTTTTGTTTCATATGAGCAGCGAAAGCTGGGTATGGGTTTGGCTTTGGTTTTGATTTACGGGTTTCGGAGAGAACTTCTTTGACAGTTTCTTCTTGATCAATAGCAGGTGGTGGCGGTGAAGCTCTACTCTCGTGGCTAAAACCCTTCTTGAGCTGTGAAGAAGCTTCATCAGATCTCCCATGTTTGTGTTTCTTTGAGGCTAAGCTTGGGGCTCCGCTATTGGAGTTTCAGCTCCTATAATGGATGTACTATCTTTGTTAAAGTTATGAAAGTGTTACTTTCCCTTTTCAAAAAAAAAAAAAAAATGCATGCTAGCCCACGCTCGCTCGTATCATTACACTAGCAAAATTTGCTGGGAAATTGTACCTGTCAGCCTTGAAAGGGTATTTTCGTTATCATATTGGTCCATTAACGGTCAACTAACCTTCTTGAGCTGTGAAGAAGCTTCATCAGATCTCCCGTATTTGTGTTTCTTTGAGGCTAAGCTTGGGGCTCCGCTATTGGTGTTTCAGCTCCTATAATAGATGTATTATCTTTGTTAAAATTATGAAAGTGTTACTTTCCCTTTTCAAAAAAAAAAAAAAAAATGCATGGTAGCCCACGCTCGCTCGTATCATTACACTAGCAAAATTTGGTGGGAAATTGTACCTGTCAGCCTTGAAAGGGTATTTTCGTTATCCTATTGGTCTATTAACGGTCAACTGACGGAAATATTAACTGCAGGAGAAGGATGTAAAAATACAGAAATACTTTTTATTAAACTGTTATTACATAAAACCTCAGGGGAGGTATGTAAAAATAACCCATTAATGAATTGATTTGAATTTGCAATATCCCAAAAGTGGGAAGCTCTTAAATTTTAGATCATGCATGAACCAATTTGATTTTTTTGTCCCCATCTGACATGTTTATTCACAGAAAAAATCATACGTGCATTATGATTATGTTACTCAAACCATATACGTCACTAATTTATAGTTATAATGTGTGATTCATTAAAATCAAGATTTGGTCGTTTCATTTTTCAGATTTTAAGAATGTGTGACCTAATCACGAAAATTTAACCGATAATTTTGACTAAATTAAGAAATCCTCAATCAAATCAAATTATTTCGATTAAAATTATTTATTGTTCTCTATTTGGTCTTATAAATTAATTTAATTATATAGAATGTTTCATTTTAACAATTGTCATACCATAAGTAGGTTATTTATTTCTTCAAGGATACAGATAAAACTCTATTAAAAACCCAAGATCATGAAATTGAATAAAATATATAGGTCTCATGAGAGAGACGAATCGATGGCTTTGAACCATACGGGCGGGGCGGGGGCTTAAATACTCTCTACTGCAAACTGCAGACATGAATGAGGGTTCACTTTTTTTTTTTTTAATCTGAAAATTCAAATTGAGTTATGAGGAAATTGAGATCCGTCTTCTCCTCAGATCAGATCCCAATTGACAATAATATTTATTTAACTGTGCAAATAATATATAACAGCTTTCACACTTGCATTTAAATTTAAAAGTGATTTGCCGACACACGTGACACCCTCCTGAAACTACCTTTCTCTTTTGAAATAAATGAATAAATTTGAAATAATCAACTTCTTAATCAATCTAGAATTATCCAGCGTTCAAAAAATCGTTAAAAATCCCCCCCCCAATATTATGACGCAATAAATTGGTTGGCAAATTTGCCACCATTCACTCCCCCTTCCAACCACATCATCCGGTCATTACCTTCTGTATGTGCCTGGCCCACCCTATCCTCATTTCCATTTAAACTTTCAAATGAAAAAAAAATAAAAATAAAATCTCCATCCACCTCTATCAATAAAAAAAAAAAAAACCAGAAAAAGAAAAAAGAAAAACGAAACACCTCATAATCATTGTATATAGAGTAATAAGAATAAGTTGAAAAGATGGGAAACGAATGAAATTGTGACCTAAAAATAGAGGGGAAAATGGAAATAAACGCGTGAAAACAGAGTAGCAAAAAACAAGAATTGCCATAAATAAAATAAACAAAGAAGCCAACCAGTAATTGGGAAACACTTGGCAAGCAGACACAGACAGAGAGAAACATTTATACGAATTTTACAGAAACGCACACACGGAGAGACAGAAAGGGAGAAAGAAAATCTAAAACAAACACACTCTCAACTCTACATCCACATAAATAAAATTTAATAACGTCTTTTACTTAATCCATTTTGAGCTTCTCGAGATTTTCCCAAATACAAACATCATCATCTTCATCGTCCCCGTGTTATTTCCTCTGTATCGTACCAATTCCCTCCTCCAAAAGGATATATATATACGAAGCCACAAAGAAGAGTCAGTCAATCATGCCATCAGGTGCTAAGAAGAGAAAAGCTGCCAAGAAAAAGAAGGAACAACAGGCCAACCACCAGCAGGGCAACAGCAACAGCAACAGCCCTTTAGGTATATCTATTTATCTTTGTTTGGCTTTTTTGCTTTTTGGTACATCACGTAGACCCATCTCTAAAATCTGTCCCTCAATCATTTTTTATTACTTCTTCTAACCTTTATTTTGGTTTATTTTATCTATTTGGGTCGATGACGGGTTTTTTGAATCATACCTATTCTTTTAACTGTTTAGGCTCGTGCACCACTGTGTCCCTTTCTCAGTTACGAAAATACTTGGAAAAGTCCTTTTGTGTTTTGCGGGTTCTTGTCATTTTCAGTTCATGGGTATTGGTTTGGTTAAGTAGTTGTTTTTTATTGGATCTTTATTTTTATTTTTATTTTTTTTATTGTGTGTTTCTGGAATTGGCTTGATGGGCGTTGATTTCATTAGCATTTTGTTGGATCTTTTTGGTTGAATCTACTATGTTTGATATACGCTTCGGCAAGTTGTTCTTAGTGAGCACGTTTTAAGTTAACAGTTTAATAATTGTGTCTGTTTACTGTGATTTAATCGAAATGTTGTTAGGTAATGATGATCCCAAAAGCCAGGATGAGAGGGAGAGTGACGGCGGTGAGGCTGGTTCCCCTGCATCACAGGACCACCATAATCACCAACATCCATTTCAGGAGGGCAATGGAGAATTGGAGAAGAGGGATCCGACCCCTGTTCGATCATCTGACTCTGAGAGAAAGTCCATGGCTGAAGTTGCTCAAGGATTAGAAGATGCTGTTAATATTGGGAGGGAAGTTAAAACAGAGGACGACTCAGGGAGCCAAAGTATCAACATTAGGCATGTAGAGTTTGTGAAGGAATCACATGGTGGAAGCTCCAGCAGCAGTAGCTCAGATAACGAATCTCAAGTGTGTGAGAAGAGGGCTGCTTCACATAATGGAGAAAACAATCCAGCTGATTTGTTTCCGAAGGAGGTGATTCAGGGTAATGAAAAGGCGTCTCTGGTAGAGGCTGATAACTCAGCTGTGGAAACTGCACCCACTGGTCATTCGGTGGAGCCTTTGATAACCGAGTCTGAGGAGGTGATTCATGTTACACAAGGTGATTTGGTTGAGATTTCAGCTGTTCCTGATGTGGTTGAATCGTTGAAGGAGAATAAAGAATCAAAGAGAAATGAAGAAAAAGGTAATCCCTTTGTGGAGGACAATAATGGGACATCTCCTACTGTGGTGGAAACCGTGACAAATGAAAACGAGGGCAAGATTTTACCCACATCAGTCACTCCTACTGATGAAATTAGTAATGTTGGAGAAAGTACAAGAGATTCGAAGATTCCTGACTGTTCTGAAAACCAGGTATTTCCCCTAATCTAAATTATTGGTTATTAAATTTGAGTTGTCTTCAGTTCAATTTAATTGATGCTGATAGACTGAATTGATATGCAGCCTTTTATAGCTTCTGCACCACGAGTAGAGCAGAGAACCTCCTGGATGAGTTGCTGTGGATTGTTTGATGTGCTTACATGCTCCAGTAGATAATTCAAGGTTGGAATATTTGTATGCTTAAAAGTACTTTTGGCATTCTTTCTTTTAGACAACGCTGTTGGATTTATGTATAAAGGCTGGGGAATTAAATAGAATGGAGCATTTTTGAGAGGTCTTGTTGGTAGCAGTTCAGTTATACCGGATTTACTATAATTTGTCCTATGCCTAGAATTTTTGTTAGAATATTCTTTATGTACAGTTTTTAAGAACATGTTAGAGAACAAGAATTTCAGAATGGATTTTGGTAGATGGATCATTTCTCCCTACATGTGGCCATTCCAACAAGATCCTTTTTGGCTAAGAGTGTCAGATTTTGTTTGCAGAAATTAGTTGAACAGTCTGTCAAGTGTTGAAATATGCCAACAGTTTGATGATGTGATTGAACTGTGGTGGAAAGGGGTGAGATGGATTGATCTGATGATCTCCAATAGAGGTTACAGGTTACTCTTAGACAAATGTACTAACTGCATATTGTGTTCTTTTGTGTGAGAGTGTGTGTTTGTGAGAGAGAGAGAGAGAGAGAGAGAGAGAATTCCTAACCAAAGATACTTTCAAAGAAATGCCATCACAGTTTGGGGTAGTTGAGCGGGGAAATGTTAAAAATGTTCTTCCATCTGGAAAAAAGAAAATGAGCCAACAGCTTGTGAACACTGGTTTGAAAGAGGGTGATTGGTTTTCAAAATTGTATAGTAGCTGAGCCATTCATTTTATTTGGATTTTCTTTTATGGGAAAGAGGGTGATTGGTTTTCAATTTTCTTACAATGCTTTTCCTTTATTTAGACCTCTTTTGCCTGCATTTAATATGTTTGACCACGAATTTTCTTTACAAGACCTGCGTCATCCTCTCCCAATGTTCTGGTGAATGATTTCTGATTCTGGTTTTCATATTCGTCTGAATTTATATATTCTTTAATCTCAGTTGCATAAAATTTTCTTTTTAAACTAAATCAGATCTGCAACTGACATCAGTATGGTTTCCTTTTGATGTAGAAACAAAGCATGGTGACTCTTCAGTGGGCCAGGAAGGTTGTGATAGAAAAGAAGGATTTGGTTTCTACAAGTGCGGATGTTTCAAGTTCAAATATTTTGGTAAATTTTCCCATAAATAATGGTAATGGACCTAAATGATCAAACAATTTTAAGATTACAGTGATGATTATGATGATAGTGTCAAATTGTCAATGGATAGACAGCTCAATGTCCCCTAGCTTTTACTTCATTACTTTTATTTTGATTTGGCAGTGTAGTATTTTACTTGAGGTGTGTTGTATCTGTTTCTTTCACCATAGAGTTGGGCGGATTTCCATATTTTACTAAGAGAATAGTGCTTGATAGTTTCATTTTGTGATGGAGGGATTCTCGACTCTTTGAGCAAATTTTGTGTCTCGCTTCTATGTTACCTTGTTTGGATGGCCAGGAAATCTGTGAAAATTTTGATGCGTTGATTTAATGAGAGACTTTTAAGTTCCTAGTTGAAGTTGAAGTTGCAGTTGCTGAAAGGCTGAGGTTTACATTTCTTGTCTGAATGTCCCCAAGAATTCACCAAGCACCAAGGTGGGGATTATATTCTTACTGAGGGATTAAATACACACGGTGATAACCAACTTTGTGTGTTTCACGGACTCCTTGTCTTGTAGTTTTAAAATTCAAAAACCAAAAAAAGGGTAAAGTAGGCCCCAAAAAAAAGAAAAAAAAATTAAGTTTAGATAGCAAAATAACATTATAATATAATATTATTTTTTGCGAGAGTAGGAGAGAGCGGAACCACGAAATGATTACATTTACAGTAAGCTCAATGGCATTTATATTCCAAATCCAGCATTTACATTTTATTGGTAAATTTTCAAATCCAATGATATCACATACAAAACACACCAATTATATATAGCATGCCAACATATCCTGGGCAGCAAAGCGGGAAAAAAGAATAAAATATGGAAAATTGAAGACGAAGCACCACATAATGTACAACAATTAATATTAATGATACAAAGTTTCAAGTTCAAATTATATCCTCGCTGCACCACCATGAATGGCTGCTATGTACAGAAGCTGTGTAACTGAGAGGATGATCAAAAATGCCTCCATGGTTCTCTGCAAAGAAGTTGTCCATGTGTCATTTAATTTGTAAAGCCCATCTTATGAAAAATTAAAATGAGTGCTTTTATTAAGCTGTGTGTTGTGTTTTGGTTCTTAATTACCAGACGGGCGTTCCTGATGTGGAGCTCAATCTCTTTGCAAGCAAAGCTGCACATATGAGTGACATCTTGCTAGTTAGAAAGAGAACATTTAGATTCATAATAGAAATTATACATGCATACAGTTGCACATGCTTTAGTCTTACCCCGCAGCGAGGAGAGTGAGAGTCCAAGCAATGGTAGCAGCTGAGGCTGCAGCTGGCATGCTATCAGCAGTCCAAACGCGAACGTGGTTCAAACCAGCAATGCAAGATGCAGCACCAACAACACCAGCTATCAAGGCAAAGGTCACAAAAAACCCAGTGGCAGCGTTGCCCATTGGGAAATATATGGGCGAAAAATGTGCCGGAAGTTCAAACGATGGGCCTGCAAGTTACACAGCAACATAATTAGCTAGCGTGCAACCTACATAAATGATAAAACCAATCATATATGTATAATACATTGTGTCATTTTTTTTTTAGGTTACATTTCTTAGTTTCTAGGAACATCAAAGTTGCGTGCTCTTACCAATGACAAAGCCATGCTCAATTGCTCGGTTCATGGCCCAACCACCAATGCCCAAAACTATGACAAACATGCAGAAATTCAAAACCAAAAGTAAGGATGCAACTGGTTTCATTTGTGTGTTGACCATTTTGATTAGTGCTCGGTTTAACTAAGATGATTAAATTTAGGTGCTGGAAGCAGGAAAAAGAAATTAGAATTTTAAGGGATGCAAAAGTTGAATAATGCAAGAAGGCTCAGAGCAAGCTGCTATACATGTGTTTTGTGCAAGGGGGAAGGCTTATAAATGACAATGCAAGAGGTGTTCTGGTTCTTTTCTTGCTAAGGCTGCCCGTTTCCAAAGTTTTCTCTGTGGGTTGTAAAGAGCATGCTTCATTTTCAAGGCAAGCCCACAAAACCAGATTCTTGGGTTACATTTTTATATCTATGGAGAGAGAGAGACACACACAATCTTTTTCGGGTTTTTCCATGATGCATTCTTTGGATGTAGTATATTTTTGTGCTATTAGGATTTTGCAAGGCAGGAAAGTGATATTCTTTGCCAGCCGCCCAGTCCAAGAGGTGCTGATGCGCCAATTTACGTGGACCCATTTGGTTTTCCCAAATGGAAAGTTGAGTAGAAACTGTAGCATCATGCACAAGCAAAATTGGGACCTTTTTTTAAAAAAAATCTTTTTTTTGTCTAAGTAATACGATTTCATGTCGAATTAAACTAATATTAGTTTTGATGATAAATTACAAACGTGAGGTGAATTTTGAATTACTACGACATTAACAATTGGATATGTTGAAAATTTATAGATAATTTAAGAAAGGGTGTCGCTAAGATAAATTATAATGTATAATAAAATACATCAAATTTAAAAGTTATTTCTATGAATTCAAATACAGTTTTATGGATTTAACTTTTAAAAGTATACTACAATTGTGTTAATGTATGATACATTTAACAAGTGAATCAACAACATATACATTAATGGTGCGTATTCAGATAAAAGGTGGAAATAAGAGAGAGAAAAAAACAAAGGGGCCGTTACTTATATGAAAACATGTTAACCATTCGCGCCAAAATTCAAACATTCACCTTTGCACCCAGATCTTTCTGCCGGCCTTCGATGGGTTTTATGAATTACACCAACCAAAGCACACTAACCTACAAGCATGGACTCTACAACCACATAAAGAACCAAAGAATTGACTTAGCTCGCAAGCTTTTCGATGAAATCCCGTCGCCTAATTCTCTATTATACACGATAATGATCACGGGTTACGCACAGAAGGGTAGAATTAACGATGCCTTGAACCTTTTTGAGCAAATGCCTGTTAGAGACACCATTAGTTGGAATTCGATGCTAAAAGGATGCTTAGATTGTGGCAAATTATGCATGGCTGAAACACTGTTCGATAAAATGCCCGAAAGAAATGTAGTTTCTTGGACAACTATGGTTAATGGGTATTTCCAGTTTGGAAGGATTGATAAGGCTGAGAGTTTGTTTTATCAAATGCCCGTCAGAGATGTGGCGGCATGGAATGCGATGATTCATGGGTATTTTTGCTATGGGAGGGTTGAAGATGCTATCAGGTTGTTTGAGGAGATGCCTTGTAGGAATGTGATTTCTTGGACTTCGATGATTGGTGGGCTTGATTGCAATGGGAAGACTGATGAATCTTTTTTGGTTTTCAAGAAGATGGTGGGTTATGGTATTTTGCCCACTGCAACCACATTAGCTTGTGTGTTGGCTGGATGTGCTAATGTGTTGGATTTATATTTAGGGCTGCAGATTCATGGTTGTGTCATCAAGATAGGGTTTTCTTCTGATGAGTTTATATGCGCTTCACTTATAACATTTTATGCAAATTGTAAGCTGATAGAGGATACTTCTAAGGTTTTTAATGAGAAATTGCATAAAAATGTAGTGGTGTGGACAGCTCTTTTAACAGGGAATGGTTTGAATGGTAAACATGAAACTGCATTGAAGGTTTTTTCTGACATGATTAACTTAGGTGTTCTTCCAAATCAATCTACATTTGTTAGTGTTTTGAATTCTTGTATCAAATTAGAGGCTATTGATCATGGTAAAGAGATTCACACCGTGGCTATCAAGCTAGGTTTGGTGAATGATGTCTTTGTGGGTAATTCTCTTGTTGTCATGTACAGTGAATGTGGTAATGTAATTGACGCTGTGGCCATATTTAGGAAAATTGATGAGAAGAACATCGTATCTTGGAACTCGATGATTGTTGGAAGTGCACAACATGGATTTGGCCGGTTGGCCTTGACACTCTATAGCCAAATGATACGTGAGGGTGTAGACCCCGATGAAATCACATTCACTGGCTTGCTTTCTGCTTGTAGCCATTCTGGGATGCTACAGAAAGGGAGATACTTTTTTGAGTATATTAGTAGGTACAAACCCAATGAGGTGAAGCTTCAGCACTTTGCTTGTATGGTAGACATCTTGGGCAGAGGAGGGAAGTTAGAGGAAGCAGAGGAATTAATTAAAAATATGCCACCGAAAGCAAATTCTATGGTATGGCTGGCTTTACTCAGTTCATGTCGAATGCATTCTAATGCAGAAGTAGCTGAAAGAGCAGCAAAAGAGATTCTTGATCTAGAGCCCCACTGCAGCGCTGCTTATGTCTTGTTGTCGAATTTGTATGCTTCAGCAGGTAGATGGAGTGATGTCTCGAGATTGAGAGTGAAGATGAAACAAGGGGGAATCGTGAAACAACCTGGATGTAGTTGGGTATATTTAAAGGGAACAAGGCATGAGTTTCTTTCCGGAGATCGGTCGCACACCCTTAGTGAAAAAATATATGAAAAGCTAGACTGGTTGGGAGGAAAATTGAAGGAATTTGGCTATTGTCCTGAAAGAAGTTATTCTCTGCATGATGTTGAGGATGAACAGAAGGAAGAAATGTTGTCTTTCCACAGTGAGAGGCTCGCCATTGGATTTGCGTTGATTACTACTGTGGAGGGCAGTACAATAACAGTAATGAAAAATCTTCGAGTGTGTGGGGATTGCCATCATGCCATTAAGCTTATATCGAAGATTGTTAGGCGTGAGATTGTTGTAAGAGATTCTAGCCGTTTTCACCACTTTAGAAGTGGCAGTTGTTCTTGTAGGGATTATTGGTAGCAAGGATCCCCAGGGGCAGGGGACCTCACTTCTCTTCACCATCCCACCATCAAAATTTAAACCCCGCAAAACAATCACAAACTGATTTAAGTATCGATGCCGTATCATTAGCTCCTACTGCGGCCTAACGTTGTAGTCATAACTCATATCAGTAAACGATTGGAAAAAACAATTAATGGAAAAGAAATATTGCTTTAATGACTAAATTAAGCAACTAAAACGCACCCAAAAAAGAAATACTATTAGCTATCATGTATGAATGCAAGAATGCATGCTTCATTCTTAATCATCCAGCTTTGAAATCGGGTACGTTTGAGATTGAGGTTGGTCAACTGAAATTTAAAAAATACAATACTAAAGTGTTTGGTAATCAGTAGTTATTGTAGTTTGAAAATTATGTTGATATGATTTTTCAATTGTATAATGAAAAATCTATTATATCTTTAATAATTTTATCAAAATTATTATTTTAAATTTACATTTACTATATATTACTAATTTTTATTTATATTACTAACTTTTGCTTCGTAGTTACAGTTTTTTTTTCCACAACAGCTGTATCTTAAAAGATAAAACATCTCAATTCCAAACGCACTCATAATGTGCTGCAACTCTGTTCTGACTAATTGCAAGGAAGCTCTGATTTCACCCAAATGAAAATTAAAGTCGTCTAATTCACTTGGTTTGGATTTATTTATGTCCTTGTAGTGAATATTCATCAAGATTTCCCATTCCTCTTCTGCACGTTTTTCATGTGGTAATAAGTACTGAGGAATTAAGAGACCAGCCCTCAGACCTTCACTCTCTTATTCATTTGCTGGTTTCACTAATACTTCCTGTACAAGTTATAATCTTCTAAAGACCTTCAAGAAAATTTAAACAAACACTAGTTGTGATATGCTTAAATTAAAAGAAAAAAAAAAGAAAAACTTCTTATATTTTATAGCCTTAGTTCCTGAGATGGACAAGACCATGCCTTAGGATATATTTTAGATAAATAATTGCCAAATTTTTCTTCATTTTTTTTTCAAAAATAAATTGAAAAAAAAATATTAATAACAAACAGTAATATTGGAATATACTGTTTGCTAAAATTATAAATTAATAAATTAATAAATTAATAAATTAATAAATTCATATTAATAAATTGCTAAAATTTATCAATATTATTTATGATATTTTATTAAATATAATTGCGATTTGAATGCTCATGATAATCAAACCAGCAGTTTTCGGCCGAGACAAGTCATGTAACGACTACTAATGAATTTGCACCGAGACATAAGCAGATACAAGGCATGGAGAGAAAACATGCAAACACCATAACACAGGTACACGGCAATAATAATATTTTTATGAAATAAAAACTACTGTATTATCACTCATCCCAAAAAAAATAAAAAATCACAAACGGTCGTATCTTTGTAAGTCAAAATTTTCAAAATTTTGATAAAGCGTACAAAACAAGACTCACTACTACTAAAAAGAACAGATTGTTTAATCTCATTCATCTTCCTGGCTTCTCAATCTAGCAAGCTTGTTAGTCACAACAATATCAAGTTGGGCAGCTCGCTCCACAATCTCTTTCCTCTTCCTCGTGGAAACATCATGGGCAATTTCAGCACAGTAGGTCCTATGATAAAAATATTGGGTTGGAATCAACAAACAAAAGGCAAAACAATTTCAGGAGGCATTAATGCAACTTCCAGGAATTACAAAAGAAATGCTACCTGTTGTGCATCATCAACAATTCAAGCTCTTTCGTATTGTGCACCACAAATTTCTTGAAACCATTTGGAAGATAGTGGCGTGTCTTCTTGTCCGAACCATAACCAATGTTGGGCATTAGAGTGCATCCCTTGAACTTTCTTCGCACCCGGGAATCAATACCCTTTGGTCTGCGCCAATTTTCCTGTAACAGAAACAGGAAAAATTTGTAAGAACAAGGCACTTGAACAATAGGGTGAGCAAGAACTAAATAACATATAAGATATGAGCTTATAATTACATTTGAACACCTATTCAAAGTGTATGAAAGAAAAGGGGAAAAAAAGTACTGAAGATTGAGGTTAAATAAGCACATATTCAAAGGCTGGATTTATACCAGCAAAAGGATGTGAGCAGGGATAAAGTAACAGAAAGCTTATGATAGAAAAAGCTAACTGTGTCGCAAAGACCTGTTCTTTTATATCTGCCCTAAAACCGAAATGTCCAGCTACAAATAAACATGATCTGGACATTAGATACCGTGGGCAAGTAAACATCATCTAAAACAAATCCAGCTTCACTCCCAAAAAGGAGAAAACATCAAAAGCAGAGTCAGCAAATCAACAAATGACTGCAATCTCAGCCGAAAGATGGTGATTTTTGTATAATAATCACGGAAAATCATAATCTTTACATAATTTACATCATAGATTGCAGTAAGATTGCAACTGTCTATAAAAAAAAAGAGTGAAACAGAGAGAAGACAAAAATGAAATTTATGAAAATACAAGAATATTTAATGGCAACAGAGATCAGATGGTAGTGCATGTTTGTAATTCATCATCAGATAACAGAATAGATGGATAAATATCATCACACCTCCGCTGCATACAAATATTTCAATAAGATTAAAAGTAATAAAAACAACAAGATTTCTCAAAAAATTAAAAAAAAAATCTCAAACAATGGGATCAGATAAAAGGTCGATTTCTATCACCATATTCCATAGTGGAAATAAGACTGGGTGTCAAAAAGAAATCATCATATCCCTTTTTATTTATGTTAAAACTAAAGGCTGATATATATATATATATATATATATATATATATATATATATATATATATATATATATATATATATGTGTATATATATAACAAAATTTCCAAAGGATCAGATAGTCGATCGTTATCTCACCACATTGCATCAACGCAAAAGAAGCAAGTGAGACTGGGTGTCAAATGCTATCATCATGTCCATTCTAAACACCGTAATGAATTAGTCAATCGAAAAAAACTAAACAAATAAATTTCGGGAATCAGATTACAAATGTCAATCACCACATTGCATCGTAAATTAGATGCAAATTAAGACTGGGGCGACAAATACATATCATCATTTTCCTTCCTTACAGATCCCAACTCAAAACAAACAAACGATAACTACGTATATAAATGAACACGAAAACGACGTAATATTTAAGAAGTCGTTTTGATTATTTACCTTGACGGAGATCTTGCGATCGCTCTGAGGCCTCTTGAACTTCTTCAGCCTCTTCTTCACTATCTTCTTCGACAGTAACGGAACCGCCATCTTCCTTACCTTCTTCCCCTACACATTTTGAAACAAAAAAACACTAATCAATATACATAAATATGAGAAGACAAGTTACATTAGATAAATAGTGGAAGGGAGTTAGAGAGAGATGCTCACAGTGATTTGAGCTAGGGTTCAGCTTGGCCGCGAGGCCTTTCAAAGGGTTAGCTAAGCCTTTATATATATAGAAGCGGGGAGTGGCTATCTAGGGTTTCATTTGGGGCTCAAGGTTTGTTTGCAAACAAGATGGGCGCCTAGTGCGAGAATGGACGGTGGAGATTTAGGGATTTAATTTCGAACGTCGTCGGGTTAAAGGCCTTTTAAATGAACTGGACCTGTAAGTTCGGAAGCGGCCCATCAAAATTTAAGCTTTTGTACAACGTGAGATAGTGACATGCTTATTTGCAGCAGAGATGGTCGAGACTTTGGCCACCACTCCCACAACTTATGGGTGTTGACAAAATTAACCAAAGATTTATATTTATATTTTCAATTTTCATTGAATTAAAAACTTATTTGTACGAAAGTCATGTCACTAAAATATTTAATAAAACCTAACTACTATAGATTAAAAGTTAAAATTAATTTAATTTCATATTCATATCAAATTATTACTATCTCACGATACTCTCAAATACATAGTACAACATTGTAAATTTAAAATTCAAGTTCGACTCAAGATATATCCATCAGGAAATTCGCCGGAGAGTCAAGAATGGCAATCAACCTACTAATAATTCTATTTGCAAATGATGTGAAAATGGAAGCTATTTGAACTAGAATACATTAATTGGGGAACAAAATCTATTTGAGCTACTAACAATTCTATGCGCAAAAGTTGTGTAATTTGACCTAGAATACATTAACTGGGGAACAAAATCTCTTGTACATTATTCCGTGATCTCCATAACACAAACTTTATCAAGAGAACAGGCGTTTAAGCAACTGTAAATGGAACTACGAAGCTCGTATGAGTTCGGAGCAGCGGGGATAACATCAATGAACTCTTTGTCAACCTTCTCAACGTGAGAATTCAGCTTCGGGGTGGCATAGAACTCAAGTTTATTGATATGGTTTGTCAACTTTTTCATAACATTCATTGAGAGCATCGTGTTAAACCTTTCCTCGGAATGCTTTGCATATTCAGAAATTTGGAAGCCTATATCTGCTCCACATGACTTAACAAACCCAAGAAACATTGAATTCCCAATTGCATTTCTTGGATTGGCGGTGCATATCTGCAAACAGGTAAAGCATAAAGCAGCAATGAAATAGTAAGAAATCAAGTCAATAATTGCGGAGATCAACTCAGAAATCAGACGCACTTCCTGTTTCGCAATGGGTCATACCTGAATATACTCCACACCCAGTTCATCAAGATTCTTGATAATGTTGTGTGATGAAAGCAAGCTGAAGACTCCTCCAGAGCCGACTGGTGCTTGAAGTATTTCCCAGGGTGACTTCATCAAAATCTTGAACTTGTTCTGTTCAGTGGGAGAGCGACTAACAATTGGCAGCTTCTCTTCTTCCAAAAACCAAACCTGTTAGCAGTTTGATATGTTACAGACAAAAATATGAAACACACACTCCAGACAACTACAAAATTCAGAAGTGGTAAAGAATGCTTCATCTTGTGTAATTGGTAGTTTGGTAAATCGCAATAGTACAAGTCAATCAATAGGAACACTACCATACTACAATAGTATGAGCTCTATTAATCCAAATAAATATTCTTCTAAATAGACAACTTTACTTTACAGCTTGTGCGGCAGAATCTCAAGATTCTAAATAAAAGAAAAAAAATTACAAAAATGATTCTGAAATATTACTCACCTTTTTTGAATCAAAAGCAAAGTGATCATTATCCAAGAATAGCTTTTCCAACATTTGCATTTCCAGAGCTGGCAAAACCAAAACCAGTGGCATAGATGCACGATTCTCTATCTGAAAATAAAACAACTTTGTTAGGCCGTGCCCTTAAAAACAACCTAAAGACGGATTCCTCATCATTGTCAAGTTGAGAAAGCTTTACAAATGAAAGTCAGAATATGGTATTACCTTTACAAATCTCTGATCATCAGAAAGTAATGTTTGAAGGAGGGCTAAAGACTTATTTGCAGTACTTTCAGAGACAACAGAATGAGGGTCACATTCGTTTCCCTCCTCACTGTTGTGCACAACTAACACCATAGCCTTTTTGCCTTCAGAAACAAGATGGTTTCCTTTCTTTTGCAAACTAGAATTTGTAACCACTTTCTTTGCACGTGCACAAGGACCAAGGGATCCCTCCCCTGATATCTTCAGGGAAGAAATCATTAGTTCTGCTTTTGTAGCGTTCATTAACTCAGTTGCGTTCCATCTGATTCAAGAAGACAGAGAAAAGTAAGTTTTGGTACAGCTCAATCCTACAATGCATATGCCCACTAGTGCTTGTAACTATATCAAAGTAGAGAGTTTTGCCACCTTGCAACTGTTCACAATAAATTAGTTTATTGTCAGTTGAACTGATTTAGGTCTTCAGGAGTAATATATATGGATAGACAGACCAATCAGGTTCAATCAACAATGTTATGAAGGTAAAACTTATAATGTGAATAGGCCCACACAAATTTTCTTTACATTTAAACAGGATAAGATAACAGAATCAGTATCTGATGAACAACTAAAGAGCATTCAACTCCTATAAGAAGTTAATGATTATAGAAAGTATTCACTCATTACGAAACTTCACCTCTTCGAAGGTATCTCAATATTTTGCAATGCCTGTTGCAGTAATTTTGAATTAATACCCACAATGTGATTTGCAAGTAAGCTCGTTTGGTATTTCTCTCCAAATCTAAACCCATGAAAGACATGTTGCTGCTCCGTTTCACGAAGTTTCTTTTTTGCAGCTATCAAGCGTTTCTGGAACTTTTTCCTTTCTTTCCATTCCTGAAATGTGCATAAAGAAGTCAGGCTTGAGTAAAAAGAAAACAACCAGTGCAATCATTTGTAATAATTAAAAGAGAACGACAAAAGAAGAAAGGGGCTATTCTTTAAAATGCAAAACAATAGCCAGCCTTTCAGAACATTAATGCATAACAGAAACACGAGAAATGGTATCATTTACATGGAAATACTGCACGAATGAATATCAACTTGGATGAAATTACTGCCAGCAAACTTCTAACTAATAAAGCAAGTAGACTAGCAAAGAGTATGCCTCACAAGCTGCCTCCTTTCTTTCTTGGACCTCTCGTCAGTGCGTAAGTTTAACTCAAGGAGACCCTTTGGAGGAGTAATCTGCATTTCTCTTCCATTCATATCAACAATTGGAACAATTTCTTCGACAAATGGTATCCACACAAGGCGACCAGATGCATCACTTGCTGATGAGCTTGCTTCTTCACTTCCCTCAATCACATTTACAGAAGAATAACACATGACATGCAAGAGATCATTGGCTCCACTGTTGAAAACATTAACAACTGTTCCCACAAGTTCTCCAGTTTCCTGAGGATTAAAAAAAAAAAAAAAAAAAAAGCATAACTAAAACCTTGAATTGCTACTTCACCTAAAAGAGATAGATCTCTTTTTATTTTTCTTAACATCATGAATCATGTACTAGATTTTCATACCTCAGATGATACTAAGTCCATGATTAAGATTATTCTAACAGAACCACATCGTTGAGAAATTGCAATAGTTTCTCATTCATAGATTAAACAACATGTGAAAAAGAAAAATATATGAGTTCTCTGATTCTAATAGAATCTGTAATCAAACACAGTAAACAGATCTAAAAATCAAAGAAGGGGGAAACCAGAAATGATCATCTCTATGCCTTTTCACGGATTCTAGCCAAACAATGAAACCTAAAGTAAACCTCTGAGGTCAATCATAATGCAGCATTAGAAGAAAGCCAAAACTGTTATTTCAGCAAAATGTTATTGCATTTAGCAGAATAATGAAAAACAGTGCCACAATAAGTACAAACCTTCATAACAACTCTCATGCCAACAAGGTCACGGGTGTAAAATTCACCATCTTCCAACTCTGGCTTATCTCCTTCTCTTGCAAGTAATGTTGAACCAACAAGTGGCCTAGCCTGATAAAGTTTCGAAAGATTTAAAATGAAGTACATAGATACATAGTAATTCACTAAAAGAACTTGTGACTCAATGTTTGCATTGAACAAGATGGCAGAAACAATGTAAATGGTAATTTTGGGTACTTGGCGAAAAGCATTTTTCATTTTAAGTCGCATTAACTGATCAGGAAACAAAAGGATAACTCCAAAATCAAGAAGCAACTCACCTGTTCAACGGTGTCAATTCCTTCAAAGGTAAGTATCCAACTCTTCTGTCCAGGATGTTCTCTTCCGTCGATTAACTTCACTTCTCGAATTGTTTCTCTTCCCAAAACTTGTTGCCTCAGCCACCTTGTTCCAGGCTGCAGAAATAAATGATCATTCTCCTCTCCCGTAAGCAACACGAAACAGTCAGGTATTAAAACCTGAATCTACTATCAGATAACAATTCCGAGTAGTTTCATACCGTGGTAAATCGCAACTCAGGAAAGTCAGTGCTGGGTTTCACAGAAATCTCCCCTTGAAGACCATGAACACTGTATACGTAACCAACATCAACGAAGTCTAATCCACTCGTACTAGTTTCAACAATCTCTTGAGTAGCTGGAGTTGCCATAAAACAAACAATCATGATCATGAAGAGCCATCATTTTAACAAATGCAAAATGTTCTGCACAACAATTTCACTACAACACAGTGCCGCATAGTTGGGATTTAAAAAAAAAAAAAGAACAACAACAACAACAAATAAGCTTTATCATCGTCAGTAAATCTAAATTCGAGAAAAGAAATTCTAAGATTCAGATAAGTGGGATTACCAGAGCTGTGAAGAAGAGAAACGGCATGGCGGTAAATTTGGGGAGAAGTTGAGGGCAATTGCACACCGAAGGAAGCTGGAAGCGAGCGAGGTAATTGATGTTGAAGTGGAAGCGACAGCGGAAGACGAGGAGAGCTTGGTGATAGAAACACCGGATTTGAAGAGCAGGCAAGTGAAGCTCTATGCATCGTTTCGTTTCCTTAATTTTCAGTTTTGTTTCATTTTAACGTTCTATTCTTATAAGTCTTAGCCAGCTGACAGCTGATGAATTTATTCAGGTCTTCTACTTCGACTTTCTTGGTGCACCGCCGTATCCTTATCCAAAGCCCCGTCGAGCCCGACTGAAGTGGCTATACATACAACTTCATTCGGCTCTCACGGTTACCTGCTTGCCGCATGTGAGGATTTTTTTTTTTTTTTTTTTTTTTTGGCCCCTTTGTTACCTTTTACTTTTTGGATATTTACTTTAAAACAAAATTTTTTTTTTCTTTTCAAGAGAAGCGCCTTCAAAAAGATGTGCAAAAAATAATTAAAATGTAAAAATTCTCCAACAAAAGATAGCAAATTGTGAAGAATCTATATCTATCTATCTATCTATATATCTATATATATATATAAAGTTAGGACTTGAGAAGGTGATGTGGCATCACCATTTCTCATTTTTGTATATTCTCTATTATTTAATAAATAGAGAAATTTTCTTTTAGATTTGGCTTTTCATCTTCTCATAATTAATTTGATTGTTATTACACAATAACAATTATGTAAAGATTTTAATGAGGCATATTCTTTGTAATGAACATCCAAGAGGAAGTGTTATGAATTTATTAAAATAAATGTAGATGTTCATAACATTTATCTCTTAGTCTCCCCACAATCTCACATTAGCAACCTTTAACTTCCCTATAACTCCCACTATCTCACAATGAATTATGATCCATAATTTTTCATTAATTTCATGGAGTGATTATGTAACTATAAAATGAGAGCTCATCTTTTTGTTTTGTACACACACAATATATCTATATCTATATATATATATATATATATATATATATATATATATATATCTATATATCTATCTATATATCTATATATCTATCTATATATATATATATAAAGTTGGGACTTGAGGAAGTGATGTGGCATCACCATTTTTCATCTTTGTATATTCTCTATTATCTAATAAATAGAGAATTTTTCTTTTAGATTTGGCTTTTTATTTTCTCATAATTAATTTGATTGTTATTACACAATAACAATTATGTAAAGGTTTTAATGAGGCATATTATTTGTAATGAACATCCAAGGGGAGTGTTATGAATTTATTAAAATAAATGTAAATGTTCATAACATATATCTCTTAGTCTCCTCACTATCTCCCATTAGCAACCTTTAGCTTCCATGTAACTCCCATTATCTCACAAGGAATTATGATCCATAATTTTTCATTAATTTCATGGAGTGATTATGTAACTATAAAAGGAGAGCTCATCTTTTTGTTTTGTACACACACAATTGAAATGAATAAAATCACTCTATAATATATTCTCTCATTTTATTCTTTCTCTTGTGTTGCTTCTTTATTTGTATTGCTGGCTAATAGCTTTTTTATTTTTTATAAGGCTGTCTCATCTTTAAAAAAATCAATTAATATTTTTTATCAGTTTCATCAAGTGTAAAATAAAAAAAATTATATTAAATTCTTTTTTCAAAACCGCGTGAAGCGCGGTTCTATTTTCTAGTATATATATAAAGCTGGGATTTGAAGAGGTGATGTGGCATCATCATTTCTCATCTTTGTATATTCTTTATTATCAAATAAATTGAGAAATTTTCTTTTAGATTTGGCTTTTCATCTTTTCATAATTAATTTGATTGTTATTACACAATAACAATTATGTAAAGATTTTAATGAGGTATATTATTTGTAATGAACATCAAAGGGGGAGTGTTATGAATTTATTAAAATAAATGTGGATGTTCATAACATATATATCTTAGTCTCCCCACTATCTCCCATTAGCAACTTTTAGTTTTCCTATAACTCTCACTATCTCACAAGGAATTATGATCCATAATTTTTCATTAATTTCATAGAGTGATTATGTAACTATAAAAGGAGAGCTCGTCTTTTTATTTTGTACACACACAATTAGAATGAATAAAATCACTCTATAATATATTCTCTCATTTTATTATTTATCTTGCGTTTCTTCTTTATTTTTGTTGCTGACTAATAGTTTTTTTTATTTTTTATAAGGCTGCCTCATCTTAAAAAAAAAAAATTTATATTTTTTATCAGTTTCATCAAGTGTAAAGTAAAAAAAAAGATAATATTAATTTTTTTTTTCAAAACCGTGTGAAGCGCGGTTCTATTTTCTAGTTGTAATATAAATAAAAGTCTATTGTGGTATAAGTGGATACTCTTATATTATGTAAGTGTCAAGAATATAGTCTAGTTGGCTAGTTCCTCGCATGATAAGGATTATGCAAAAATAAATAAATAAACAGATAAAAATCAACGACATTAATGCATCGAGAGAACTAGTGTTAAATAGATAATCTCGTGCTTTCTAAAGGTAGCGGAATAAGCATAGTGGATATGTTTATACAAATACTTAACACATGTAACATCATTTTCAGGGGGGACAAAAAAACGTGTACATATTTTTTATCATGTCATTCGAAAGGCTTAACCGTTTCCCATCGGTACGAAGGAAAATATCGTTGAAAGAGTAAAATGACATGCTTTAAGCATGGAACAATAAAACTTTTTTTTACACTGATGGAACAATAAACTTTAGTCCAGACAAAATAGTCAATCAGATACATTATTGATTTTTTAAAGGAACTCCCCAGTTTGGGAAATAAATTGATGGAATATTCCAACTGCACATCCTTAGTGTGGAATGTGAAAATGCAAATTAAGGAGGAAATTATTTATTTATTTATTTGTTCATCTTGTTGATTAGGGATGACAATGAGAGGGGAGAGAACTAATAATATTTCCGTACCTGTCACTAATATTTTGCATATGTCTTTGTTCTTTCCCCATCTTCGTCATAAATTATTTAAGAGAATTCTTATGCCCTCCCTAAATAATTATAGAAGATTCTTGAAGATCTCTAATTCTTAAATAACCCTCGAATAATTATACATTTTTAGTTTTTGAATTTTATTTAATTATATTAAAATGAAATTTTAAATAAAAGTAAAGTTTTATAATGTATCTTAATAAAGTTTAGATATTATACCTTTAGCTTTTGCATTAGTTTTTGTTTTATTAGATAAAAGTTTAAAACAAAAATGTTGGGACAAGCCTTTTGAATAAGCATGATTAAATAGTAATTCAAGACTACAATTAATTAACTAGGCTCAATAGTTTCATAGTGTATTTATATAAATATCTTGATATTTGTTATTTACACAAATATTTAATATTTTATAATTTAAATTTTATAATTTATTCATTAATAGTTTCAAAAATAAAAATAAAAATAAAAATGGAGAATTGAGAAGGGGATGTGGGTTGGGGATTCCAGCTCGTTTGTGCCCCTTCCCAGAAAAGGATATTGGGTAATTATTTTAAAACTCATAATATTTTTGAAAATAAATTTATCAAATATTTAATTAACTTTCTTAAATTATTAACTTTATTATACAACTAATAATAATTTTTTTTAAAAGGTACAATATTATCAAAATGGGCCTAAACATAGTTCATATTTCCAGTAATCCTTCATTTCCATTTAAACAGATAGACACGTTTGGGAGAAGGCTGCCCTCAAGTTGGCTTTCGTGGCCACGTTATGCGTCGCAGCGCCGTTGCATTCTACGAATCATTCTTCACAATGCCAATGGCTGAAGCCAAGGCAATGAGCCAAGAAATTTCATGATCAAATGATGGCGAGTGCACTCGGGGAGGTCAAAAACAGACTGCTCCTGAAGCTATGTCACCCGCCGCTACTTGCGTTCGCAACAGTGATGCACACGTCCTGCGCTCCTGGCTGAGTGTGCAATAATTAGACGTAGTGGAGTAAGCTTTTGAGAGCGTTAGATCTGAGAAAGATGCTATACTTAATATCTTCTGATGATAAATGGAGGCCATTCCTCATATAATATTGAATCATTTGGCATGATTCCTCGGTAATTTATGTTTGTACCTTTTTGTTTAAAAAGAAAAACAGACAGATACGTTCATTATGTAATCTTTTCAGCAATACAATTGGTTATATTTTCTTTTTCTTTTTACATATTATGTACCAGATCATGAAGGCCCATAAAATAATTTACATATTATGCTATTGCTATTTGCTAATCCACGTACATTTACTCTTTGGCGATTAATTTAATTAAATATTACAATCTTTTTCAATTGAATAACGAAAACTAAAACTGTAGCTAAAAAAATATGAATTCAAAATCCGTGGGATTCTCCACTGACGTGGTTAATAATTATCCTCTTTCTAACTTTTATTATAAATTAAAAATAGTCGAATAAAATTTATTTCAATCCGAATTACTTTTTTTTTTTTTACTTTGACTCGCCCACCGACCACAGGGTATGGCATTTTCGCAATTAATATCAAGTTGCAGGTTAATCTCAATAAATATAAAAAAACAATTTATTTTGTAATACTTTATCTTAAATCGGGCAATTAGCAAAAATAACTAATAAAAAATTTCAGGTTAACTTAAGTATATGAACCTTATCCAAACAGTAAAAGTTATTTAGGCAAGCAAGACAATTGCTTAGTCACCGGACTCCAAAATTAATTTAAACACGGTTCAATTTCCTTATTTAATAAATAATTCTTTCCCCTATTGTTTTTAACTTTCCTGCTCCAATCATAATCTAAATTCCTTTCCCTTTTTATGTTTCTTTATTATTATTATTGGTAATTAATTATTTTCCTTTTTTATCCACAGAGTTTTTATTTATTTATATATATACTCCCAGAAGAGGCGAAAAAAGGGAAAAAAGCACAAACAGAGTCCTAATTTCGAAGTGCATGTCCCTTTGTTGAAGTCTTTTAATTAACTTATCTCAATTACTGGTTGGAGCTCTAGGGTTTGCTGATTTTTCACCTCATTCGGTAATTAAAAGTTAAATATTGCTTCACAATAAGTTTTCGTTTCGCTCGTGTTTTGTTGTAGCTGCTCTGGCGTTTTCTTTGTTTATATTTTAAAACCAAGTATGATGTTTTGTGAAAGAGCAATTTTGCTGGTTTGTTGGAATATATATTGCATGTAGTCGCTGTTATAGTGATTTTGTGTTTCGGGTAAAGTGTTGGTTGTAGCGAATGGTATTAATTTCTGATAATTTGTTGGTTTTGTAGTCAATGACAGTGGCCTTTGGATTTTGGTTTTTCCAAGTACTGTGTTTTCCTTTTTGTTTAAGTTTGTAAATTACTCTACCATGTGTCAATTGGGTATTTTCAAGGGTGCTGCTGTGATTGTTCATGATATGATTTGTGCTGTGACAACTGACGCGTGATGATTTCTTGATATCTGGCTGCAGCTGAAAGGTGGCGCGATGAAGCAGTTTTTTGACCATTCTTCAGGTAACCCAAACTTCTGCTGTCTTCATGAATTGGGATTGTAAAGTAAGGTAACTGGATTTTCTGTTCTAGCTTCTTACTTCTTTGAATGAATGATACATGTGATAGGTCCTCCTAAGATCCCACAGCTGAATATACCTAAAGAAGTAGGTGGTGGTTCATGTGGGAGAATAGCTGGTTCTGATTCGTACCTTGCCTCTGACGATGCTTCTCTTTTCTCTAGCTCATTACCTGTTCTTCCACATGAAAAGTGTATGTTGGGCTGTTGATTGAAAGTTTTGTGTTTCTCTCAAGTATGAGTCAATTTCTCACCTCTATTGACCTGAATGCAGTGAACTTAAATGCCATGGGACTTGGCCGTCAGTCTGTTGATGATATCTCATCGGGCTTAAGTAAAGTCCACCATGGTGTGGCAAGTGATGATCCACTTGAAGGCGTCATGAATCCTGCTATTGGAAACTCACTTCCTGATGATGAGGACGAGCTTTTAGCTGGCATAATGGATGATTTTGACCTTCGTGGGCTGCCTTCTTCACTTGAGGACTTGGAAGACTATGATATCTTTGGTAGTGGAGGGGGCATGGAATTGGAAGGCGAGCCTCAGGAGAGCCTGAGCATGAGTATGTCAAAAATAAGTATCTCAGATAGTGCATCTGGGAATGGGTTGCTTCATTACAGTGTTCCTAATGGTGCGGGAACTGTTGCAGGGGAGCATCCATATGGTGAGCATCCTTCGAGAACATTATTTGTTCGGAATATTAATAGTAATGTTGAAGATTCGGAGCTGAGAGCTCTCTTTGAGGTAATCTAAATTTCAAAATTAGGCAGGCAAACTTACTGTTGTTGTCTGTAGAAGTTTTTATTTTTATTCCTAACTTATTTTTGACTTATCCTTCGGTTTATACCAATGGTACTGTTGTTCATAATTTCAGATGACATACCGGTAATACTGGATGTCAGATCTTAATCACTTATTTTTTCTTAAATCCTTGCTTAAATATTCCGTATTTATTCTGTATAGAATCTTTATCTTTTGAGAACTATTAATGTTTTTTCTATGTTTTATATGTTTTATTTGGAAGCAATATGGAGACATCAGAACTCTGTACACTGCATGTAAACATAGAGGCTTCGTGATGATATCATATTATGATATTCGTGCTGCTCGAACTGCTATGCGTGCACTACAGAACAAGCCACTGCGGCGGAGGAAGCTTGACATTCACTTTTCAATTCCGAAGGTTTACGTCTGCTTTATTTACATACCTGTTTTCTTCCCTTTTTTCATTTTTTTTCTTTAGCTGTTGATGTCGTCTTTACTATTTTGCATGCATTCACTCAGCCTTCTCATTTTCTTTTGCATCTGCACCAGGATAATCCATCAGACAAAGATTTGAATCAAGGTACTCTGGTAGTTTTTAATTTGGATCCATCAGTTTCCAATGAGGATCTCCGTCAAATATTTGGGGCCTATGGCGAGGTCAAAGAGGTGATTTTTTTCCCTCTACATAAGTCTTTGACATTATATGCTTGACATCTTTACTTTATGGTATATGTTTGCTAGCGCAGATAAGGGAAACTCCTCATAAGCGGCACCACAAATTTATTGAATTTTATGATGTCAGGGCAGCAGAAGCAGCACTTAAGTCATTAAATAGGAGTGACATAGCTGGAAAACGCATAAAGCTTGAACCTAGTCGCCCTGGTGGAGCTCGTCGAAAGTGCGTAAATTTGATTTACTTGACTCTTGTAATGTATATAGTGCCATAACTTGTATAAGGAACTCTCTATATTTGGACTTCTAATTCTCCTCAACTTTTAAATTTTGTTTCCATCTGTGATTATATTCATGAAGTTTTAAAATTTGGTCTTTCTTTGTGCTGTTGTCTAATTTCTAGAATTTTATTTTAATGATTTCTTGCTTTATGAATTTGGATAAATACTGACTGGTTATACCCTCTGCCTTTTAGCTTGATGCTACAACTGAACCAAGAGCTTGAACAAGATGAATCTAGGATTTTGCAGCATCAAGTTGGTTCTCCAATAACCAATTCTCCACCTGGTAGGTCTCTGTTTCATGCTTTCTGTGACTCATGGACTCAGTTTTTAATTATGTCTACATTTTTGCTTGCACGCTAATTTTGATGCAATTTTTGCGGCAGGTAACTGGGTGCAGTTCAGCAGCCCTATTGAACATAATCCATTGCAAACTATTAGTAAATCCCCTAATTTCAGGAACATGAGCCCCACTACCAGCAATCATATGCCTGGGTTGGCTTCAATTCTGCATCCTCAGGTGTCAACCTTGGAGAAAATTGCACCTATTGGCAAGGACCAAGGAAGGGGCAGTCTTATGGAGCATGCATTAACCAATACAATTTCAGCCAATGGAGCTTCCTTTCAACAATCAAATTCATTTTCAGAGCCAAAAATTGGCCTATACCGTGGAACTGTGTCTTCATTTGGCCCCTCACCTTCAAATGGATCTGGTGTAGAGACATTATCAGGGCCACAATTTCTCTGGGGGAGTCCAAGTCGATACTCGGAGCATAGCAGTTCTCCAGCCTGGCAGACGTCGTCTATGGGGCATCCATTCTCATCCAATGGGAAGATCCATGGTCTCCCATATTCAGGCCGGCAAGGGTCTTTCCTTGGCTCATCCCAGCACCATCACGTTGGATCTGCTCCATCCGGTGTTCCTTTAGAGAGGCGCTTTGGATTTCTCCCAGAGTCACCAGAGACCTCATTCATGAATCCTGTTGCTTTCTGTGGCATGGGTATAGGACAGAATGATGGGAGTTTCATGGTGAATATGGGTTCTCGTGCTTCTGTTAATCCTGGCATTACTGTTCCAAGAAATCTTTCTGATAATGGTTCGAGTTTTCGAGTGATGTCTTCACCCAGGCTTAGTCCTGTTTTTCTAGGTAATGGCCCATACCCAGGATTGACACCCGCCAATATTGAGGGATTATATGAGCGTGGACGGAGCAGGCGGATTGAGAATAATAATGGAAACCAGCTAGATAGCAAAAAACAGTTTCAGCTTGAGTTGGAAAAGATTAGAAGTGGAGAAGATACTAGAACAACATTGATGATTAAAAATATCCCAAATAAGTAAGATCAAGCTCTATATCCTGTGATATTTCAATACACAGCAAATGCCAAGCCTTGTTGATTTTTGTTTTGTTAATTTTTGTCCTCAGATACACCTCAAAGATGTTGCTTGCTGCGATTGATGAAAATCACAAGGGTACTTATGATTTTCTTTACCTGCCAATTGATTTTAAGGTAATGAAATCAGGCTTTCCAGGAGTTTCAATTGTTTTTCTTGAATTTTTCAAATCATACTGATTGACATTTTCTTTTGTGGTGCAGAATAAATGCAATGTGGGCTATGCCTTTATCAATATGTTGTCTCCTTTGCACATAATTCCATTTTATGAGGTTCTATTTTCTTGCGCAATAGGAATTCTTTTTTTTTAATAATAATAATTATTATTATTATTATAATACAACTTAAAATTTTCCTTTTTAGGCATTTAATGGAAAGAAATGGGAGAAGTTTAATAGCGAGAAAGTTGCTTCTCTGGCATATGCTCGAATTCAGGGAAGGGCAGCGCTTGTGGCTCACTTCCAGAATTCAAGTTTGATGAATGAAGATAAGCGCTGCCGCCCAATCCTGTTTCATTCGGAGGGCCCAGAGGCTGGTGATCAGGTAATGCAATTAACATTCCCTTGACAAGAGTCTGCTGAAGATCGATAATAGCTTGCAATGAACTTAAATGAAATGAAATAGATGAAACTGCTGCAAGCTTATAACATGCAAGGATCTCCCTGTAGATGTTCTGCTCTTCTTTTCCAATGTGGGAACAAGAGTGGGAACAAGACTTAAGACAGATAGTAAATCCATATTAATAGGATTTGGTGTATGTTTTTCTTTATAGGTCACTCAGGAGCAGCTCAATTCCAACAGTGTGAATTTCCAAGTTTGTCCATCAAATGGGTCACATCTAAGGGATGCCTCAGGAAGCCCAATCGCAGATGATGAAGGCAATAAGCCAGAGAATAGCTGACAGTTAAGTGAATGGAGATGTCGTGTGCCCAGACTTATGGGGATACAAGTGCTCGCTTAAGCGTATATATGCAAGTGTAAAAATTTAGGAACAGGTGAAACTTTTGGTGAAGCAGCATGCAGATTTTGTACGGTGCTTAGTAAGAAGTCTTTTGAAGCAGAAGCATTATCATTTTGGATTATGGTGGTTTCTCATGGGAGGGGGGAGAATAATTGGGATTTGTGCATGATTTTTCCTTTCCTCACCATTTTGGCATTTTGATTTTGATTTTGATTTTGATTTTTTTCCCCCTTTTCTTGGTATTCATCAGGTTGGATAATTTTACTCGGGGATAGTCGGTGGGTAAATGTTTTCTGGGGTTTAGGTTTTTTAGGGTTGGGGAAGTGAGGTGGGTAACAATCATAGAAATTGTATAGTGGAAACGACCACCAAACAACTTTTTATTTTGTTAATATTTATATTAGTATTTATAAATTGTGACTTAGTTATCTTGTTGCAAGGGAGAATTCTCTCCATTGCATTTTTGGGAAGGTGGATTCTTTGCATATTTAAATTTATTGTATTTGGTGAAAATCCTTCTTATTATATTTATACGTAAAGGTGTCGGTATGCTGGGACAATGGTCACGACATCAAATCAAATTTTGTAGTGGCTGCTCTTAATATCTTGAGTTTCCACTCCACAATCCCCAAGCGTACATTGTGACTTGCCTAACGAACAGGCTTAAGCTTATCTGTTGCTGTGTTCAACATGATGCTACTGCTTTCACCACCCTTCATTCAGCGAAACCAGGATATGTATGTGCGTATATGCACTGATGGAACATTTTCAAACATGCTTACGCTACTACCCCAAGATGGGAATTTGACAAAACCGCTTTTGATTTCATTCACGATTTTACCAATATATATAAAACATTTCCAAAACATGCTTACGTTACTACTGCATACTAAGCCGTAAAGCCACAATTACAAAGCTGCTGCAACGGTAAAGCAAGTGCATGTTCGGAAATACTATTTTGCAAATGAACAGTTTCTAACCGAACATTTACGTTGATAAAAGAACATGATCTGCTGCAAGACTCAGGCTTCACCAGATACTCCTTTGATGTCCCAGGCCATGCTAGGACAGAATCTAATGGACTCGTGTGCATGCAAACAAGAAGAGTGTGGTGATTTAAATTATGCCATTCTAATTACATCTTTTGTCTTCCTCTAGTTTTGAGTTCAAGGTCGATGACGAAATAACACTTGCTATTTTCTCTGACATAGCGGACTCGGCCATTCATCATGATGAGAAGTTTTCGAGACAGTTTCAACCCTAAACCCTCCGGTGTAGTCCACTGATTTCTACCATTATACATATCTTCAATAAGATGAGAGGGAATGCCTTCACCAGGATGAGTCAGTCTACAAGACCAATATGAGAAAGCATTAGAGTGCACTTTTTGAGAATGCATCTTAGTTCTATTAAATATCTGATTAACTGACTAGATCATCAGGGAGCAGATGGAGGAGGTGATAAATGAGTAAATCTAACAGTCTCACAGGGCCTTATGAATTACAAAGTAGATCATTAATTGTCAAAGATCAAGCATTTCAAGGAATGATGTATGCTCTGAAATAAATTTTAAAACAGTTTTCAGATAGCCAGATAAGTAAAAAGCAATGCTCCATGATCACAAGATGAACACAAATAGTCTAGAAATATCGAGATTTCTCCGTATCTGAGGTCTAAACTAACAAGTGGATTGTTTGGCAACTCTTGCTATATGAATGCACAAATGATAATGCAAACTCACCTGCGTCCATGCCGCAAGTGCAAGCGAGCTATATCATTAAATAATTATTCAAATATAGTATCAAGGTCAAGACGCCGCATATTAGATAGAAGGGGTTCAGAACTGATGAATAAATTTAGGCATATTCATTGTACCTGAACTGTACATGAACAAATTGGTCGGCATCCTTTATCAGCTTCAGACCAGGCAAAACCTTAATTTCTACCCAGCCATCTGGAGAAGGTGCATGGCGCACCACACAATGCAAAAAATCTGACAGAACCAGCTGAAGCCTAATTCGATCACCATTTAGTGATAGTGCTTTGATTTCCTCTGGAATGTCATGGAGAAGATGCAAATTCTTATCCCTCAACAAGACCATGACTTGACTAACAACAGCATCCAAGATATTACCCAGAAGGAATTCCTCCGATTTTAGCTCCATGTTGCTGTGACAACCAGGAAGATGTAAGGTGCTTTGTAAGCATTGCACATAAGTACTTTAGAGCAAATGTGACTGGTGGTTTGATGAACTAGCAGAGTAGGTGTATTTTTATGACTAAAACCTAAAGGGTTAAGTACTTCCTGTACCTTCTGCTCAGAAGACGCATCTCCTAGCCAAAAACAATAAAAAATGACAATATGAAGAAATCAGAATAGTTTATTATTACCTACATTACCTTAGTTCAAGAGTTATTATTATTAGAAAATCAAGAACTGACAGCAGTTAGAGACTGCTAGTTGGAACTATAAGACTAATTTTAGTACAATGAAGTTGAGATTCACAAGGATTTTTTCAGATTGTCCTAGATTGATAGGTTCCACAAGATGCAATGAAACAACTTAGAGAAAAGGTGAACATAAAATATGGATTTATACAGATAACAAACTTACAAAACAGACTCACCCTTCCTCTATGCATCTCAAATCCATACCGTCAATAATTGTCATGATTTGTCTTTCACATGCATCACTAGTCTCAAGATATTGCCTTTGATTTTCTGAAATAGATGAACTTTCTAAGAGTTTGTGAACAAATCTAATACCATTTAACGGATTTTTCACCTCTTGCCGTATATAAGCCAGCTCCTTAATTTTTGCATAGATATCCATATCCTCTAGGCCCTGGGCTTCTAAGGCTGGCTGCAGGTCTGGCACAAGAATCTGCATGAAGCAGAAGCAGCCAATTACTTTCCCCTCTGCATCAGTCCTTCTACTTGCAGTTAAGGCCACCTCAACAAACTGTCCTTGTCTATTGAAAAATCCAAAAGGGAAGTTCTCTGTACCTTGACCAGTAATTCCTTGATACAATAGAATCATAAATTTAGTGAGCATATCCTGACCTTTCATTCGACAGAAATTTCCAAAGATTTCCCTTGGAAGCATTTTACCTATCACCTCATGTCTCATCCAACCAGTCACCTTTTCCATGGCAGCATTCCATTCAGAACAGCATGCATTCTCATCAGAAGCAAATATTGGTGGAATCAATGGATTAACACTTTGTATGATAGCGTCATAATCCCCTTGCAAGCGGATGAATTTATTCATAAGAACTTTCTCATGTGTGATGTCTTGACCCACGAAGCACACCCCTTTGACATTATTCTTGTAATCCCTACTTGTGCAGGCATTAACTAGAATATAAACAACTGAGTGTTGCTTTTGAAGCTCAAACTTTCTCAGTTTTAATTCAACATTTTTGTCCTCCTCACCTGGATAATATAGAATTCAACTGATTATTAGCGTAAATAGTAGAAATAAACTGAAGACGACCACATTTTTAGGGGAAGAAAAAAGAAATAACATGCAGTAATGCTTAAGCTTAACTTCAATATTTTAGTCAATATTAGGCTAGAACAACTCATGAGCTAAGAAGAAGAATTTATTGCAACATATATTTTTAACTTGTAATATTTATCAAAAAGATTATAAATTTTCTAGAAAAAGTGAATTATAATGAAGAAATTTTTGTGATGATAGAGTCAGGTAATACTTTCATATCCTTCAGGACTACCCTTAGTGATTGACTTAAGAAAAGAAATTACCAAGCAGAGCTCGGCAGATAAGATTTTCAACAGCTCCCTGAGATTCCTCATGAACTACTTCATCAATTAGAGATTTCCCCATGGCTTCACTAGCTGGTAATCCTGTCAATTCGGCAACTTTTGCATTCCACCCATTGATGGTACCAGATGAATCAACTCCAAAAATTGGAGCTGTCGCTGTCTCAATCAATCTAACCATTTCACATGCCACTGAACTGAGCTCATCCACACCCTGCATCTTACTGCCATTCTGCTGGGTATTACCTTGAACCTTGGAGTCATTTTCTTCCTCCATCTCCTGAAATGAATCTCTCATTACAATTTGCAAAGAGTGAATAGCATTGATTTCCGAAACTTCCCAAGGAAAACTCCTATTTTTCACCACTTCAAGGAAAGCTTTAAACGATGATCTTGGATGCATTTTGCCACCGTTATCCTTATGCTCTGGGTGATGCTTAGCTCCTCCCCATTTAACTTCTTTTGCTGTGTGAGATCTGAACCAGAATAAGAAATCCTTTGAAGTGATTCTGGCAGTAGCCATACCACAAACCGCCTGACCCAATAAAGCAGCACCGGGGTAACCAGCCTCTGCCAAACTATCAGTACTCAACCCTGTACAATCCCCATGATTATTGAGAAGCCACCATGCAATATCTTTTAACTGTGATTCAGTTGGAGTTACCCCCACCAGCCAGCATCTCCCACCATAATATAATGCAGCCCCATCACACTTCACAAGATCCATGATACTAGGAGATTGAGTAACAATACTGAATGGGGCATCCCTGAGGAGCATGTCACACAATAAAACTTGTGTCCTCAGAATATTCTTCTCTGCCAACTGCATTGCCACCTGAAGCTCCATGTATAGCTGCAGGCTGAATGCCTGCACAAGAAATTCACAAGCATAGCGAAGAGGGAAAGGGATGTAGCGTGGAGATGTGTGGTGGCACACCACCAGCCCCCATAGCTTCATAGAATCCTTACTATTGATGATAACCGCCATCACCAATGAGGCAATAGACCCCATATTAGTCATGTATTGCAAGTGGCAGCCATGGGGCGACCGTAGGGTTGAATTGACCAAACAAAGAGGCTGCTTTAATTCTTTACTCTGAATGACCATAACAGGAATGGCATGGCAATCACAAATCATCCTAACACGATTCTGCTTGAACAAGAAACGAGCTGCTTGAGGGATATCATTGGCTGGAAAGTGTATTCCCAAATAAGGTTCCAAATCAGACCTTCTAATTTCAGACACAACTTCACCATGATCATCATCATGGAAATTGTACAGCATAACTCTATCATAACCAGTGAGCTTCTGCACATCCTCCACAACGGTATCACACAAGAGACCGATGTCCCCCCCAGGGAGTGCCTGTAACCTAGAAATTGCACTAACAGCTAGTTTCTGAGACTGCACGGCCCCAGCAAGAGACAATGCAGGATCACCTGACTTTGAAGGCTCTAAATCAATTACAATTCCCACATCAATTCTATGCAGTATAGCATAAAATGGTTTCTCGATACTCCTAGAATTAGAATGAACCAAAATTGGGTTTAGCAGTGAAATCTCTCTAGAAGCAGCTGCTTTAGCCAAAGAAGCCCCAGAAGGAGGAGTAAAAAGGGTTCTTGCGTCAATTCCGATTAAACCGTTCAACTCAAAATCTTCACTTCGTGATCTCAAATCTAACATTTCTAAGCAATTTTCACTATAACCAATTATTCTAAAAGTGGGCTCTTCAACAGCCAGCATACAACCAAAGGGCTGAATAAGACCGCCCCTTTGGATTTTTGATAAGTAAGCAGTTATTTGTTCCTCGGGAACACCTTCTGGAGGACTAATAACTGATCTTGAATAGTTAAATGACTTACCAGACGCAACAGATTGCTCGAACTCAGCTAAAAGACCGGCATCTGCATTGTAGTGATCAATAATCGTCTTGCCTTTGTTGACAGGCTTCATTTTAGCATCCGAAGATTTGAAAGGAGTTGTGTTGTGTCCTCCTCCTATTGAGTTTGTTGTTTCTCTGTTGCCTTGAAGTCCCATTTCTGAAGGAGATGTTTTAGGTAATTTTCTCAGAAATTCATGTGGGTACTCTTGTTTCTTGCTTTAGTAGTAAAAGCTGGATCTTTGTCATCATTGTACAGCTGCTTCTGTTTGTGGATTCTCCTCACTACATGTTCCACCTGTCGTTTTCAATCCTTGTTACATGTTCCACCTGTCGATTTCATTCTGCAGAGGTGGAGCTTATCTTTTCTTCTTCTAAACTCTTTTGTTAGTTGCTTCTAACCGACTGTTATTGCCGATATAATTCTCTCTAATTATTTGATTAGGCAGACGTATTTTAAGTTATTATTCTGTGGCTACTTGCTACACTGCCTCTTTCTAGTGAAAGTTTTACAGTTCTGTTGGAGAGTCCATAATCCATTGCTGGGTTGCTCCAGTACTTAAAAAAAAAAAATATCCTAGTTATCCGTGAGAACGACGTCCATTCATTTATGATGTGGAGGCAGTTAGCAATGCTTTGTTTCTCTGACGTTGCCTTTTTGGGGAAGTATCTCAGCCACAATAGAATTCAGAGGACGTGTCATCCGGATGAGCTCAGTTGCTGTCGTTGTATTTATACGATGTGGCCTGTCCTGGAAAATGAAGAAGATATTTTTGTTTCAAAGCAAATGCGTCCACTACTTATAAAATATAAAGAAAGAGGAGGAATAAAAGAATGGCAAGCCAGGCTACATTGTCTTGAGTGCTTGCTTGATACTAAGCATCAGTGCTTACAAAATCTGGCAAGCAATAGCAGTTTGCAACAAGAACTGAGAGTAAGCAAGCAGAATTGGAGGCAACCTCTGTGGCAATAAATTCCTGCCTCTTTTAGACAGACTCATTAAGTCTATCAGAATCAGAAGTCAACAAACAAAGGGAAGAAAAGCCATTGAATTGGGTTTGGATATTTATAATATGGACATGAAATTCATGCCAAACTGATAAAACACAGACCATATACATTGGTTATGTTTTTGGGCACTAAAATGCCGAGGTTATCTAAATTTATGCTCAAACTGGTGAGACAGCTGGTATAATTGATATTTCTGACCTGTGATTGGCCTCAGATTTTTTTCTATTGCTTAACATGAATTTAGCCTTATGATGTTACAATTTATCACGAGTAAAATGCTAAAAGTTCCATTGCTTTGGGATAATTTAGGGGGATATATATTCTTGCTTTTCACAGGTAAATTGGAATGGCATCGTGGGTACTATCCAGTTTAATTGGTAAAATTTATTTTATTGAAAATAAAGAATCGGGGGTTCGAATTACGTAGATAGAGAAGAGATTAAATTACTATTACGGTAAATAATAATAAATAAATAAATAAATAAAAACAAATAAGAGATGGCATCCCAATTTTTATATCAGTTGAGATCAAGACTGTCTTATCTTTAAGAAATCCTTCTTACCAAGCAGTTATTGTATCTGGGCTGTTTTCAATTCCTTTCTCCGAGTTCGTGAAAATGTTTCTAGTCTTTTGTTGTATTGGGTAAGTAAATTTTTCCACAATTAGTAATATCTGAGTCAGTAAATTTAAAATCTGATACTGGAAACAAGTGTCATTTTCATCTGAAAAAGAGGGAAAGCCTAGACTTATACTTGTATGGGAATTTTTCTCTTTTGGCAGCAAAAATCAACTACAGCAGTGGAAGTGGAACCCTCCACCGCCCATCGGGAGAGAGGGTTCATTCTACTTTTCAGTGTTAGTGTTTGTCCACAAAAGTTTGGTTGTATGGATGAGGTTTCTTCTCTCTCTCTCTCTCTCTCTCTCTTTTTCTTTTTCTTTTTTCCCCTCTTCCCCTCAATTACAATGTGCATAAAAAATAAAATTATGGTTTTCCTAATTCTTCATTTTCTAAAGCCAATGATCTAAAATGAAAAAACCAGTCTCATTTTAATATTAGGTATTTTTTCGCACCCTTCAAACAATTTCTGTCCACATTTGTTATGGAGTCAATTCTCCCATTCCCACGTGTGGAATAAGAGCTTTGAAAATTGACCACGTCAGTCAAAATGGTGGCTATTTATCAATGGGCCTAATTCAGTTGGGCCGTTGGCTAGAGCTGCCACCTTTTCTATGATTGTCAGTGAACTCAAGTAACGGCGCATTTACAGGCTGACAATGATATGGGTTAGAAGTTATAACTATAGAATAGGCAAGTATTGTCATTAGTTAGAATAGAATTGAGAAATAGAATTGTATGTTTGTTATTGCTATGTTTGTTTTATTATTACTAAAAAGATATTATTATTAACAATAATGACAATAATAATAACTTTAACAACAACAACATCTAATAATAACGAACAATTACAAGAATAAGAATAATAACAATAACAAGTAATATAGAAATATTTTAATTTCGGAAAAAAGTAAAATTATGAAAATTGGGTGGGGTAAACGGATAAGTTCAAGGAAAGGAAATTTAATTCCCATCCCATGGAGATAAGTTCCCATTTTCAAAAAAATGTAACTATTAGGTCATTCATGTTTCATTCACATTTTCTATTCTATATTAACAATTAAACATTATTAGTTATTCCTATTCCAAATTCAAATTCTCCAATCTCACAAGTAAACATATCATCAATATGATCTTTAATAATATGAATAAACAATTTAATATGAAAATTTTAATAATACTCTTAATTATAAAAAAGGAACTGAAATAATACTTCTCTCCAATCTTAATGTCTCAACATCCACCATGATTTTTTTTTATAAAAGAACTCCTCACATTACTCTGAGAAAAATATGTGTGAGATGATTAATTGCATTAATTAGGATAAAAAATTATGTTAATACTAAAAAGAAACTCCACTAATTACAGAAAAAAAAAAATAATAAAGAGAATTTTTTTCTTTAAGAAGAAAAACGAAAAGCAATCAACATCAAAGAGAGAAGCTTCAATGAGTCTCCTTTACTTCCGCGAACGTGCACGTGTCAACGCGTAAGTCCGAGCTGGTCTTACAATCCACGTGGCAAATTCCTAACGGTGTACACCTTTCTCCAAAAGATTCAATCTCGGCCGTCCGTACGATCGAACGGTCGCAGGCAACCCAACCCTGTCTTAGACTGCTCGTAGAAGTAGAAATAGAAACAGAACGGAACAGAACAAAACAAAACAAAACAAAAAGTCTTTTTAGTTTTCTTTAGACAGAGAACTAAGAAAGAGTCTTCTTAGCTTGTTTACGGAACCAGGTGAGTCTAATGTTTCTTTGTTTGTTTGTTTGTTTTTTTATTTCCCATTTGAGCTGTTATAATTCACCTTTTTTTTAATTACTTTGAAGCTAAATCTTTTAAAAGTTTCTATCTTGATTTGAGTTGCTCTTTTTTTTTTCTTTCTTTTTTCAAAGTTAATTGAATTTTGGTTTTTTTAACTGTATGGTATGGCATAGTTGGTAGTTGAACTGTATAACTGTCACTTGAGCTGGTTGGTTCTTGGGTTTAATTTGAATATGAGAAGCTGTGCTGAATTGTTTATTGTGGCTTTGTTTGTGAGTGTTTGTGTATGTGTCTAGTTTTGCTTTTGAGTGTTGAAATTTCATTTTTGGATTTATGACTTGTTTGACTTTCATTTTGGTGTTCGAGTTGACGTAGTTTTGTGTTCTGTGATATGGGTTTTCAGTTTAAGTGCTTTTTGCGAAGTGGGTATGTTCTCTCTTTCTCTCTCGTTCTCTTTAATCTCTTTATCATTGGATTTGTGTTGAGGGCTAAACATGCTGTACAGTGACAATAACCATAACTATTGTCTTCTTAAGTTTTAATTCTCTTATCGTAATTTTTTTCTTCTTTTCTCTGGTAAATTATTTGGCTGGTGATCTGGCCTGTTCTTTGAACTAGTATTTTGTGATTGGGCTGGCTTGTAAGGTTGCTTTTCGTAGATCCTGTCTTATCTAGTGCTTAATATTATTATTATTGAACTGTAAATTTCATGCTACATAGTCAGTCTGTTTTTTCAGAGAAGTCAGGTATTAACAGCACTTTTAATTTAGCTCTAGGAAATTTTTGATGATTCTGCTTTTTGAAGTAGTCGTATGGGCATTAAAAAAGAAAAAAGAAAAAAACATTTGTATGCTCTCTTCACTGCGTAATGAGTTATATATCTTGAATAATTCTATATAGAAATTTCATTTTTCTTGGGCTTCTATATCTTCCTTGATATGTTTGCTTCTGCCTCTGTTATCTGTGACACAGCCTCTGTTGCTGCTTCTATTATTTAGAGGGGTCACATATCCCCACTAATGTTCCGGAATCAAGATTGTGGCAAATATCATCACTTAAGTTCAAATGCCATCTTTAAAAATGAAGACCAAATCAAGCGCGGGATCCATAAAAGAAAAATATGGTCTTCATGTTTGCGTAAAGTCTAGTGTAATTTCCAAAAAATCATGCTCTCATGTCAGGATTTCCCAACAAACAGCCGAATTCGATTCGTGTTCTGGCGACTGTAGTGATGGTAAGCAATTTTATTTCATTGTTCTGTATTTGTTGTTAGAAGATATGAAAATAATGGGTATCATTATCAAAGATATAAGAGCGAGTGTAAAGATTCCAGAGTAAATTATATAGTTGTTCTTTTTTTGACTGATGTCTAATTTTGAAGTTATTTTTTTCACATATATGTTTAAATACTGTTATTTTTTCCTCTTTTTTTTTTAAAACACAATGTTCCGTTTTATACAGTGAAATACAATGATTCTACCAATGTGAAAGTATTATTTTTCATGCATTATTAGATGTTGGTTTCCAATTTCATAATTGATTCTGAATCATTATCTTGTAGGATGTGTTCTTTTTCTTTTCTTTGCTTTTTTTTTTTTTTCACTGAATTGATGCACCAATTAATTATTCTTGACAGTTTCGTCAAGCATGGAAGCTTCCACCCTGGGCTTTAACTGTGAAGATGGCATCAGGCACCGAGAACTGGTGGATGAAGAAAGTTCCCATTTTCAGGTGCAACCACCAATTTTTGTCGATTCCACAACTATTGGGAGAATGGTAAACCTTTTTATTTTAAAGAGACTGGGATTTTTTGTCACAATTTAAGCTTCTCCTGTTTGTCACTCTGGGATATCTTGATACTGATTACTGCATACGCTTGAAACACATTCAGCTTTCAGCTGTCTTTGTTAGGCAGAATGTTGTCCTATAGATTTTCCTCCTTAGAAACTTTGGCATAAGGTTGATGCATTGGTGGCAACGTAGGGAGCTTTTCATTTACAAGTGACTCTTATATTTATATTTTATAACCCATGCCAATCATTCGGATGTACTATCGTTACAAATATAAGTTATTTATCCTTACTGTTGTTTTTCATGTACTACTTTTTTATTCCTGGACCTGCATCTTTACAATTCTTTTTTATTTTTATTTTTCAGTTTGTTTAATTTTTTTTTTTTGGGGGGGGGGGGGGGGGGTATGCATAAATGACAGGAGCCTACACACATCTGCTCATCGGACTTGGAGACAATTTTTTCTCCTATTCTTGAGCCAGTTGAAATCTTCTGTGGATCAAATGTTGACTATGCAGCAGGTAAATTCCATTTTGATTTTCATCAAGGTTCATATGTTCTAAATTAGGTAATTTTATATGACGTGATAAGTTTTCTTTTGGTTCATGTTCATTCTAGGTAATAATGAGGGTTCAAGGGTGCCAGGGGTTGGGACTGATGATGGTGATGATAACAGAAGTTCGTGTGACTATCAAACTTGCAATGTATCGGATTTCTTTATTTCTGACATGATTATTGCGAGCTTACCCTTAGATGGGAATGCAGATGTCATCACTGAAACCAATCCTTTTCCTGATTACAAGTGTGCTGAACCAAACATGTTTTTTGATGTGGCCGATGAATGCATGATGCTGCCTTTTCTCGAGGATACAGCCAAATCCAGCAATACCATTGATGTCAAATCTCATGAAGTAGCATCAATTGAACAAGATAATGGTAGCTTATATCTAGCAATTAATCAAATGAAATCCTTCAACCAGGAATCTGATGTTAATGCTAACTCAGATCAAGCCCAACACTTTGATCCACAGTTCTTCATTAAGTATTTACCGGAACTTTCAGATATAGCAAACTTTCGGCCCACTGCATCACCGAAGGAGACTCAAGGAAGGAAGTCGGTGACCCTAGTACTCGATTTAGATGGTAAGAAAATTGAGTTTCTTTTTCATCATAATCTGCTATCACATTATTGAATGTTATTTCAGGTTTGTATAACTTTTACAATGCCAATACAATATCTGTCATCACTTTTGGCCTGATTTTTGTGATATTATCATGATTGAAGCCAAATCATAAATAAGTTTATTTGTATCTGACATAAAAATGTGCTTCGCTAGTTTTTGAAATATATTGATAATTTCAGGGATTAGGTTCAGCTTATCAAGAAATCTTTTGGCATACCAGAAAAACTGTCAAAATAGTTCTTAATGTTCTTAGTGAGTGTAGTCCCAACGAATCCTATATGGTTTTGCTGACTTGGGACTTATTCTAATCTGTTATTGAGATTATTATATGGCATAATCCCATTGTTTTTGTCTTTGGATTTTCTTTGAATAATTTTTATGTGAGAAATTGATTAAGTTTTTGTTAAATATGGCTTTATTTTGGCAGAAACACTCGTTCACTCTACCTTGGAGTACTGTGATGATGCAGACTTCACTTTTACTGTTTTCTTCAACATGAAAGAGCACACCGTATATGTAAAACAGAGGCCTCACCTTAAGACATTCTTAGAGCGGGTTGCAGAAATGTTTGAAGTTGTTATATTTACAGCCAGCCAAAGCATCTATGCAGCACAACTTTTGGATATACTGGACCCAGATGGAAAGCTTATATCTCGGCGGGTTTATCGGGAATCATGCATTTTTTCTGACGGAACTTACACTAAAGATTTAACAGTTTTAGGTGTTGATCTTGCAAAAGTTGCCATTATTGATAATTCTCCACAGGTATAAAGACTTGTAAGATTTATTATTGTTCGTCCAAAGATTTAAATTTCCATTTTCTTTCCCTCATTTCTTTGATTTTGATGTTATCTTATACTGTCTGCCAATCTTTTATTTTTTTTATGATCATATCTTTCCCAATTTGTCGTGGGCAATTAAAGTTTAATATAATGAGTCACCCACATTCACTTAATGTAACATAATAAAATATTTTGTATCTCCTAATAAGGTGGTATGGAGAGACCATAATGAACAGAAGCAAAAGAAATTGTCATCTGTACCAGTTACTCACATGAGTGCTTAAGCTTTGTACATGTTCTTGATTTCAGGTTTTCAGGCTGCAAGTGAATAATGGGATTCCTATTGAGAGTTGGTTCGATGATCCATCAGATTGTTCATTAATATCGTTACTTCCCTTCTTAGATATCCTGGCTGATGCTGAGGATGTCCGCCCAATCATTGCCAAGACATTCGGTAACAAGGAATAAAAGTCCCTTGTTTTTCCTCACTTGTTTGAATATAGCTTCTTGTCCATCTGGTTTATTTTTGAGCAAAAAAAGGTCTTTTCTTTAATTGCTCACTTCAAATCTTCCTTGCTAGCTCTTGAGATAATTAACCATCAAATAAATAATTGATTGTCTGATTGTTGGTCAGCTTTTGCTCCATCCCTTTCTCCTCTCAGCTGACAACCTTGTGTAGTGCTTTATCTATCCTTTCAAAAGGTAGTTTTAGAGAATGTCTCTATTTACTTTTATTGTACAGCTGAAGTTTGCAGGAAAATATGGGAGACATATATGAAATTTTATCTTGTGAAATATAATTTTGCAAACTCTTGTTTGATTTATTGTCTGTTTGACTAACTTGCTGATGTCCCTTAGCAAACAATCAAACATGGACCTTATTGAGAGATATTGTGTGTTGAGTGATTTAAATTGACAGGTCAATGATGAACTTACATAGAGTGAAGTGGATGGTGAACTTTGTCTTCATGAAGCTTGTATTTTGTTCAAACGTTTGTGAATAGAACCATATACTTATGCTTATTCACATCTTTCTTTGTGGTTTCCGAATGCTTACATCCAGTTGTTTTCCTCAATTATGTGTACACTTGTATCTTTAATCTTTTATTTTGTTTACCATATATCATCTTAATATTTTTTACGAAAGTGCCCCTTCTTGCTTAAATTGCTATAAATCTCTCAAGTAGGCAATTTCTCTACTATTGGATGAACCTTCAACCTTCTTCATTACTTATGGTGTGCATGCGGGATTTTCAGGCAGTGCTATCATTTTTATGGTCCGGAGAGGAAGATAGTCTTGAAAGTGAGAGTTGATTATAAGTCAAGAAAGCAGTTGGTTATTAACCTTTTCTCTTGCTCAAGTCTCAGAATCATATCTCTTGAAATTACATAATACTAGTCTTAGAGATTCAACTACAGCATAGATTTAAGTAGTGAATGAGTGAATTGGGGATCCAACTTGAGGGTAGTGGTCTGTGTTATGTTGATTTGAAGAGATTAAGGCTACTATCTCTAAACAGGTACCTACCTGACTCAACCCTGCCTTTAGGAACTTTGCCTTGTAAGTGAGGATATCTGCAATGATGCTAATACCAAGTTATGACTCTGTCTTACGTAATCATGTGTGAGTTACCACAGATTTAAGCTTCAAGTACCCAAAACTAAAACTGTTGGAGAAATTGAATTGTCTGAATGGCCGGTAGATTCGTAATTAAGAGACTCTTGCATATCCTTTTTGGGTGTTTATTGAGTAGATTGGACAATGAAAAAAGAGTGCTTAATTTTTTGATCTTCTGCTTTGAAAAGTTGAAAGAAATTAGCATGGGCTGTAGCCTTTCTCTGCTTGTCATTGCATATTTTCTTCTGAATATAATAAATAAATAAAGAAGGATACAACTGCTAACTGAAAAGAGGTACAGTACTTGTCTACTTGACTTTCTGAAGGGGAGATTGATTGTTAAATCTGTTAAATCTCATGATCTTTAGTGCAATTTCACAACTTTGCGTGCGTTATCTGCAGGTCATATATTTTCTGCCACTGGCAAATAATAGGTACGTAGAATTTTATTGGTATCCATCTTTCTAGCGAACTTCATTGATATGGCTGTTTAATCATCCCATGGACTGCCCTAACAATTTTATATCATGTATCTTTGGATCTCCGAATTTATGTTGGGAACAGTCTGCCTCTGTGTAATCTCATTTTGAAATGCTAAGATGACACCCATTTATTGTTTCCAGTCAACTGCTCTTTTCTCTTAACCAACTGGGTTTGTAAAAATAAGCAGAAGCACATTTGGCTGGTGTAAATGCACAACTATTTGTAGTGATTCATTCTTTCCAAATATTGGTGATATGGGAAATCATTTCAACAGTTTGTGGATTCGGATTATTTTAACTAGCGCCTTTTGGAACCCTCTGTTAATTACGTCAATTTATGTGCAGTGTATAATGATTGTTATTGACTTATGGTACTATATTTGCCCTGGTTGAGGCTCTTGGATTTTCAGTGAACACCATGAACAAATGCACGAACGTTGTATATTCATATATATGTGCCGTTGTCAATTGAGTAAGCCGGATACTGTTGGTAAAGTGAGTACAGGGACAAGGAGGATCAATGAAAAGAATTTTAACTCATTGTGAATATAGCATATGAACAAAAAGACTAATCTAAGAAATAACAAAATCAAACAACCATTAAAACTGTGTTTGGTTTATCCAAATGCTGCGCGTAATATATTCTGCTCATAAAATATATAATGGTTTATTACGTGTATTTTTATTTTTCGAAGTCACACTCGAGAATTCAGTTCAATTGTTCACTTATGGTAACGAGGAAAGACTGACAAAAGTAATAAACTATTAGCTTAAACAATTCTTTATAATTTGTATGAAGTTGAGATTATGGACGAAAATAATAATGATGATAATAAAAATTAATAATGATTACATAAAAGGTAGAATTTGAGGAGCATGAGAAAAATAACGGGAACCAAGTAAAGTTTATTAAATTCTACATTGTGTATATTATTACTACATCTGAAGACTATACGAAAACGCTTGTGCGAGCGGCTTGTTGTGAGCCTTCTTGCATTGTTCAACTTTTGCGTCCCCTAAAATTCTCATTTCTTTCTCCCGCTTCCAACAGCTTTTAATCATCTTAATTAAACCAATTACTCAAACTGCACCAAACAAGTGAAACCAGTCGCATCCCCTTGCTTTTGCATTTGAATTTCGACATGTACGTCAGAGTTTTAGGCATTGGTGGTTGGGCCATGAACCAAGCAATTGAGCGTGGCTTTGCCATTGGTAAGAACATGCAACTTCGTTATTCCTAATTACCTAGAAAGAAAGTGAAAAATGACACGATGTACTATTATTGGTTTAATCATCTATGTTGCTTGCTAGCTAATGTTGCTGTGTTGTAATTTTGTGTGTAACTTGCAGGTCCAGCACATTTTTTCGCCCGTGTATTTCCCAATGGGCAATGCTGCCACTGGATCTTTTTTACATATTTACCTTCCCAAACATATGCAGCCCCACCATCTCTCTTTGGAACGCCCACCCTGGTTTGCCTCTGTCATGGACGGTCTTGATCACCTGATTCCAAATGCTTGAAGTCGAAGATGTAAGTAGCATGTCATCCAAAATTCCAAATAACCACAACATATTGGTAAAGCAATTTTCCTTATCACAGTCAAAGATTTTTTTTTAACATATCTAAGACCTATCTGCAAGACTCGACACTCCAGGTTTGATGATGAAACCGCATTTATCAATTGTTGGCAAAGAACTACAGTAACTCAATGAACTGAACATTTAGGACATTCCAATATCATTGACTTTGGAAGACTGTTACTGGAGATGCAGAGATGGCGATGCAGCGGGTGTTGTAGCAGCAGTATTCGGTGGTGCAACTCCTTGGTCCTGCATGATTTTATTAAATGGAAAATCAATGAAGTCTTTGGAGAAACAACATTTGGTTATAAATAAGGCTAACTCATACTTCTTTTACATTTGCCTAGTCCCTTCTAGTATCCCCCCACTAATTAGAAAGTCTGGAACAGTACTTAGGATAAATTTAGTCACAGACCTGTTTGGAGCTGTTATTCCATTTCTCAATCTGTGACATGCCAATTTGCTGCTCAGATTGTCTCTGCTCTAGCTGCCACTGCTGCGGAGGATGTTGATCTTGCTGCTGGACCTGCTGTTGCATCTGATACTGCTCAAGTTGCTGATGTTGCGGTTGCTGTTGCAGGTAAAGTGAATGTTGCTGCTGATATTGTTGTTGCTGCACGAATTGCTGCTGTTGAAGTGGCTGCAGATGCTGTTGCTGTAATTGCAGATGCTGCTGTTGCAAAAACAACTGCTGCTGCTGTTGCTGTTGATAATAATAGTATTGCCACATTTGATTATAAGCTAGGTTACTCTGCAGAAGCCCCTGCTGCTCACTACTCTGTGAGGGATATTGGGACATCTGTGCTTGAGGATAAAAAACAGGTTGAGCAGGTACTTCAGACTGGGATGCAGAGGCAAAAGTCTGCTGCTGCATGTTCTGCATGGGCCAGGCCTGCGCTGTTAGACTGTGTAGGAACTGACTTTGTGCTTGGCTGCCCTGCTGAGCTTGTGGATTTTGAGAAGGCAAAGGTTGAGAGGGATAACGTGAATTCATAGGCATTTGATCACCGGATTCATTTCGTGGATAACGTTGTGAAGAAAATCGCCGCTGTTGATGCTGTCGTTTATGTGAATGTCCTCGATACCCAAATCTGAGATCCCTGTGAACTCTGTCAGGATTTTGCTTCTCGTGCCAGTTTCGACCACTATTTGCAGGTGTTTGTGGATGTGAATGTGCCTCTGGTATAAAATTTTGATGACTTGCTGAAGATGAAGGGCTAACTGTTCTGGTTTGAATTGGTGCAGAACTAGATGCTTGAGTGCCCATTGAACTGGGTGCAAAGTGACTTCCATTATTATTCTGGCCAGCCCCAAGCACACTTCCATCCGACAAACTGGTTTCACGCGGAGCTTCACTCTTCAGCATGCTTTCATGTGAAAAATTGGTTTTTTGAGGAGCTTCACACTCATGAGAGGTGGCGCACAGAGAGCCTGGAGAATCATTTCCTCCAGGATCTAAGGAAAGTCCCTCCAATGAAAGTGGCTTCAGATCCTTTTTGGACTCATGCTCATACTCTCGCTGAACATCATCTTCTTCAGAGAATGCCTCTGAAGCTTGTACTGTTTCATTTTCATTTGTGACTTGATGTGCTAGATCAAGTGATAAAACTTCAGGATCACAAGCATCTTGACTATGCTGCTCTGCAGCTTCAGGAGGTACCTGCTGCATTCTGTCCTGTGAACTGCTGTCTGCTTCTCCTGACAGAAGAATATCAACTTCAGCACCATCAGAGCGAATATCATGATTTTCTGGTAATGGAGATTTCTGGTTTGATGGTAGGGAAGTGGCATCATCGCCAGACTCCGAATCAGATTTTTCTGGAGGTGAAAATTTCTTGTCTTGAGAAGCTGACGGCATCAAGTGTTCAGATTCAAATGGCTGCGGCAGCGAAGCAACATTACTTTCCCGTTTTCCTCTAATGAAGGCTCTCAAGGACTTTGTTTCTCTACCCGGACACTCATAAGCAGTCCTCACGGTGTGTGGAAACAATTTGATGTGCTGATTCCATGCATTCCTAATGTCGTGGATCGTTCCACATAGGTCAAGAAACTGCTATTATAGATCACCAGTATTGGACGAGTAAGATGACAGAATATCATACATGAAAATGGAATAATTTTGAAGTTAGAGGTAAATGCAATATTTTTGAAGCTAGAAGTGAGTTTGGGCAGCATCTGCTCAATATTAGCAACTGATGAAAATAAAATGTTGGAATCATGGAGTACACATAAAAGACGTGCAGAAATCAACAAAATATAAATCCAAAGACATATAAAATACAAAAAAGCATGCACTTCTTTTACCATCTTTCAAGAATTGCACAAGTTTAATTTAGGATATACTGCACATATTATAGTAAACCTGTGCCGTATAAGGTTGTTAAGAGATAAATCAACAGGTGGCATAAAGGGTGTTCATGCAACTTACAATGGGCTGAAACACATGAGAGGTAAAGATGAAAGCTCAAAACATTAAGAAGAAAAATCACACAAGGAGAAAATTCCAACTTTTGCTACTTTTCCCTAGATCACTGTGCTGAAAAGCAGGAACTAATTTTTTTACATTCGAAAAGGAAATTTAACCTGTAAATATAAGCTTGATATATCCTCCACATCTTCCAGACTAAAAACTTTAAGTACATCTGGACGCGAATATAATGCATTAGAGATAACAGCATCTACAATACTTATGTGACTTCGTCCTCCATGCACCATTGTGAATTTTATTAGTTCCTGCATAAATTAGAATCAATAATAAAGTTTATTATCCCAACAATGTTTCATAACATTTATAAAAAAAAAAAATGAACTGATATCAAAACATGCCAACTATATTTCTATGCATATATTGTCACATAAAGGCTATGCCAATCTTACCCAGGGACATAATTCTACAAATTATCCACAGTTTGGTTGACAAATAATCATGTGTAGAAAAAACTATGGCTAGATAATGGATCGAATACCTCTAAAAGCAATTTGCAGTTTGGCACATGTTTGATACCATCTATTAAAATGTCTCTGGCATTGTCTGCACTACCAGTAGTCTATAAATTGAAGAAGCTGTCAGTAAAAAATTTATAACTGCATTTAAGACCAACATTTAAATGAAAAAGAAGAGGAAGAAAGAAAGAAAGCTAAAGCAATTTGATTGCTTTTATTCATCAGCATCTCCTCACACAAGCAACCTCCAACATAATTTTATAGATATTTAAAGCAATCACTTATAAGCAGATAAGAGTGACACTCAAGTAATTATATTGAAACATGTGCAATGTATGATTAAAAGAAACGACTTCAAAAACAGACATTAACTGGGTACTGATTAATGAACAAGTATATTGAAATAGTGAAAAGATTAACACAGCAGAAAGACTGAAAACTTGGATGTGCATGAATGGCTTACCGTGTATGTAAGTCGTGAAAATTGAACATATAACAGAGGAAGGGTATGAAACTTTCTCTGTTCTGCAGCAGTTTCCAATGCTTCTTTGTATGTATCACAAGCTGCCACAAAATTTCCCTAACAATTACGCAAAAGAATGACAGATATGAGAAATCACTCCAAATATAGACGATACATAAGTGAAGCTTTTTCCTTAATGATACACATAAAAAAAAAGGAATTGATTACATACCAGACGTCTTTCCATGTTAGCTTTAAATGTTACTTTTTCAATAAATCTTGAATCTGAGTCAATATAACTTTCAGGAAAGGCAGCACGTGCAGCAGATGTGTCTCCTATTTGCTCCTTATACCTGGCATTGAAAAGATGGATCACCGGCAGTCTCTGCAATGAGCATGTGAGAAGGGGCACAATCATAATCTGGTCATGTATAAAGCAATGCAGTCGAAACATCCAATAAAATGCAGCAATCAACCATATTTCAGCAGTGTACAAACTTGCTTCACAATTACCAAAAGTCCAGGAGTGATGTGGAAGGAGGAAAGAATCTAGGTTCATCTGTAGAATTCTACTCGTCTAAACTAGTTACATTTAGATTGTAAGTTTATAACTTTCTTGGACAGAAGTCATATGCTCATTTCTAAATTCTAATAAATTCCCCCCCTCAAATCATCGGTCTTAATTCTAATACCAAATTTATATGGAGGAAATAAAATGAGATTACCATGTGGCAGATTCTCCTTGCAAATGAATTAAAAAATGAAAAATCCAGACAACTGTCTAATGACCAAATAATCAAGTTCTTCAAAAACGAGAAGGCAGCTAATGCAACAGTTGTCAAACTTCAATTGGTGTCAAGAACTACTGCATTTATAAAATCTAGACATCAATCAAATATATCCCATAAAAGATCAATAAAGAAAAGTATATCCATTGTCAAGCTAAAATCTACTCATCAAATATTATTAGATTTAAAGTTCCATAGTTTTATGTCTAAATTAAGTGACATTTTTAATCATTCAACTATGCTTCAAACTAATTCGACAAGTTTCTTGAAATGGAAGAAAGAAAAATGCAGTGATTGTGAAGCTGAATACCTTCAGAAAAATTTGAGTTGCTCGATCCAGTGCATAGCTTGCTATCTCTCTTCCTCCCTTACTTTCCATGAAATCCACGTAACGCATCCAGAACTCAGGATAATCAGCACAAGGGATTAAGCACCTCTCATAAAGTTTCACAACCTAGAGTTAAATTTGAAAATAAGAAATAAAAGTTGCAGATGAAAATTATAGAACAGCAGGGGGGAGGAGAAATGCTACAAGCAAACTCCAGAAAAGCACCAGAGGATAAAAGCGATACCCAATCAAAATCCCCTTGCTTCTCAGCAAAGCTCAAATAGTCATGCCAATTTTTTAATTGGATGTCATCAAGTGGCTTTACATGGAAATAAGGCCTTCGAATAAGATTCTCAAAGCAATTTATTTTTTCGTCCAACTGGCTGGCTTCTTTATAGATTTGTTCTCCAATGAATCTATATTTCTGTATTGCTTTAGATCTAACCAAATCAACAGATGGATCTAGCAAGTCTTTGATGACACTAGAGGTTTCATCGTCCTTATAGTACGCAGGGACTTCACCTTCAAGCACTAACTCTGACTGGAATTCCATAGCTGAATCACTCTCACATTCCAACTCCTCTTTCCAAGCCCCAGCCAACTTCTTAAAACTGAAGAAAATATTAAACTAACATCTGGTAAGTATATTATATCGTCCAGTGAGTAGAGACTGAATGACAGAGAAGATTAAAGGATATGTCCCAGGACACAGTAGGATTGAAGAAGGTGACACACACTTTTGAGAAAATAAATTTTTTTTTTTTTAAATAACAGAGCGAGTTAACTATTTTGCTCAGAATTTACATATTATAAATTTTAACTAGGAGTTAAGTACATACCTATCATAATAGTGATGTAACTTTTTGCTTGGAAATCTCAGAGTTTGCACAAAAATCTGAGCTAATGAACTCCAACGTTGCTGAGAGATTTCAAATTCAATGTATTTGTCCCACATCGTATGGCACAAGTAATCTTTTCCCACAAACGACAAAGCTCTTTTGAATAATCTGCTAGGATGATTTTAAGGGAACATTTTCAATAAGCAAGAATATAAAATGAATTGCAAAAACAACAGCTAGGCAGGGACATTGAAAGAAAAATAACTTTACAGCATCCCTTTTTTCAATATACATACATTGAAGACAAAAGATAAAGGTGTATAGTTTTATACAAAATTGATCACAAGAATACAATTGCTTATGTAACAAATACAAATTAGGCCCAGAATACCACTAAAGTGTCTCACAAAGTTTTCAGATACCGATTTTGATCATAATAAAATCAAGTCTCTTGTTGGTACTCATATTACCTTCGGACATCATTAGGATCTTCGAATGTGGACATGCTCAAACTACAATAGTGAAACCACACATCAACAGAATATGTTGCAGATTGAACAGCTCGTTCAAAGACTTCAACAACCTTGTCAATAGAGCATAAGCGTGCCTTGTGGTCAGCATACTTCCTCCAGTAACCATAGCACAAAGGAAACTCGGCCAAGAAAGAGTCATACACCAGGCCTATCATCTCTATATCATCCTGCAGTTACAACAAAGCATGCCTTATATAAGTTTAGCATAAAAGTGGATCCAAATGTGGTAGTTTCATAGCGTAATATTGAACTTACGGGGCATGAATTCTCAATCTCGGATATAAGTGACGTCCATTCATCAAAGTCCAATGAGCCTTCAGCAATAAATTCCTCGAGTCCTTGCTTACCAAAACCAACTGTAGAAAAAAAAAAAATTGCTCGTATGTTAAATAGCACCGAGTAAAACATTTTTCTTTATTTCTTTATTTTGTAGAAGGAAATTAGAAATTTCATTAGCAAAACAACAGAAACTCTTTCTGTGTATTGTCAAAACAAAGTGAAAAATAATAATAATGCCTCGAGGTAAGTTGAGCCGCGTGGGTTTGTTTTTACCAGGCGAGTTTGGCTCTGCGGACAGAGACTCTAAGTTTGAAATCTGCACCTCCATTGTAATGAAATTACCAATCTTACTTTTAGCATCACCAATTCTTGAAGATAGAGAAGGAAAACTTTCTTTCGTTTTTTCGTTTGGAAATTCAGAAATGAATTTTTATGCTTATGCTAATTTACAGGCTGGGCTTAATTCATCCATCGAGCCGGGCTCGGCATAAGATTGTTGGGCTTGAAGGCAAAGTCCAGCATAGCAGCCCACATTCAAACTGGGGGACAGAGTTTCTCATTGGGTAAAAAGGGCCCCTCTTTATATCTCTTAAAATTCCTTTTCTCTATTTACCCTGTTAAAATATTTAAAAGTAGCGTTTAACACCATTGTTATTGACAAAATCAACATTAATCAAAACTCATGAAACCCCAATCTTTTATTTTCTTTTTTATTGTTCAGACACATGTTGCCGGTTTTTTAGTTCTTTATCTAATCTCTCTCACAGAAACTTTTGATTATATAAAAAAGGAAATCTCCTCTTCGTCATATAAGAATTTAAAATTTTCCAAGAAATTTCCAGCAAAATAAAGTTTATAAGTACTTATCAAAGCTACAAACTCTATTCAATTGTTACATCACAATCATTATCATTTTTATTCTTCAATATAATTGCTTGCTTATGCCCTTCTCTTATGATCCAACCTGTACCAATATTAAAATTTGTGGAAAATTGTGATCATACAAGATACGTATGTATTATGGTGAGTAAATATTATATATTATATATATATATAGAAATAGCAAGCAAACAAGTATTTGCTTATTAGTATTATTTTTAAAATTGGAAAATAGAGGATATATGCAATTAAATTTTACATTATATAGAAATTTTTTAATTTAAAATTTTAAAGTGCGGAAAAATTTAAAAAAATTTTAAAATCGTGCCGGATTAAAAAACTACAAATATATATATATATATATTCTCCCTACACAGTCTTTGTTAAAAATAGCTGAGGAATCGAATTAAAAGGGAGAGTTTAGGATGTAGAGAGAGTTTACGATCTAATTTCAATAAAGATTAAAGTCTTACAAACAAAAAAATAATTTTAAAGAGATTTTTTTGAGGGATGACGATAGTGCAGGCCCGGTTGAATTAAACCATTCTACGATCAATCATCGACACACTTCAACTACAGGCATGTCTAAATAGAACAGTGAGTCCCCACGTTGCATCAAATTATTAGCATAGAGAAAGGGACAATGAAGAGCAAAATCAACGGTGTAGCTTCATCTCCAGCATACGAAAAGGATTTCGGAGCCAACGATTGCTCGCCGCGAGGATAATTCAAGAAACGTAAACTCCTAATCCGTCTCAAAAGATGGACCCACGTGGCCCCAAATGAAATTAAAAGAATGAATTAGATCTCGCAGCGGATTGATCGACGCATATACAAAGTTCGGATCAACGGTAGAGATTCACATACATTCAATTAAAGATTTCCCACTGCAGAGTGAGTCACTGAGTCCAGTTCTCTTGCTCTCTCTTGCCGGCAAAAGGAGAAATACGACGACATACAAGCGACAGAATCGTAAAGACAATGTTGCCTTTTTCGCTCTCGTCCTCACCTTCAACTCGCTCTTTCTCTCTATACAACAATATCAACCAGCCAATTCTGACGCGACAGACGAAGCTCTTTGGCTCGCGTAGCTTCAGCTCGAGCTGGAGCTCCTTCGCTTTTAATCCTCTAAGGTTTATAAATTATCATTAAGTTCAATGTAAATTTTCCTCAATTGATTTTTTTTTTCAATTTCTATTCTTTGTGTTGTATAGACTTTCGGTCAATCATGAAGAAATGAAAATGGTGACAAAGCGGAAGAGCAGAGGTTTCAGTGCGGTTTGTTACGCTGCACCGCTAACCGCACGTAATCTCCAGTGGATCTCGACCATTTCTTCTACGTATTCATCGCTTTCTCTCTTATTCATCAAGAATTCTTATAGCACTTGCTAACGTTATAAAATTTTGTAGCTTTCACATGGGAATTTTCATATCAAAGAGATCTTTGTTTAATCATCCTATGTCTTATTTGGTATTTGGTATTTGGTATTGAGGTGCTGGTGCTACAATTGTTGCAGAAAAAAATTATTATTATAAAATAAAAATTAATAGTATACGTATAATTTTTAAATAATAATTTTGATAAAATTAGTAAAAATATAATAAAAAAGTGTAAAATTAAATCAATTTAATTTTTCAGTTACAGGAGTTAATGTTTATTAAATACTTTAGTGTTGTAGTTTTTAAGTTACAGCAACTCAACCTGAATCTCAAACAAAACCTTAACTTTGTTCTTTTGATTTTTCGTTTTTAATTCCTTATATTAGAGGAGATTAGTTTATTAAAAATAAATGATGATTTATAGCAATATATGAATAATAAGTAAATAAAAAATATTAATTATAATCTATAGAATATGCACATTGATATATGAAGTGTACATAATTTTGATTAAAATCTATAATAAAACTGTTAGATATTTATATTATGTAATTTTAACAAACGTTTGATGTAAATCTACTTTCAAGACCTATTTTATAACTGTATCCATATCCTAACATATCTTACGGTCAGACCCGTATCTCATGCTTCATTGTGTTACTGAATATAACATTAATTTATTGCTTTGGTTTGTCGTTTTAAGAATTTGTTTAGTTCGGGAAGTATTCACTGATGGCTATGAATTAAAACTGTCCAGGGTTTTGATGCTCGCAAAAGGCACTGCAGTTCCAAAATCATTTCTTGTACCGTTATTTGCCCTCCAAGCTCCTGCAGATGTCATCTCATGGATTAAGTAAGTATTTTGAAACATCACTGTCATCTTCACAGGAAAGCATTTTCCTATAGATTAAGAAACCTTTTGAGGCTGCAATGGTATTTTATCCTTTGGTGAACTTATAATTTTATTTGCGATTTGCAGAGGTGAATATGGTATTTGGGCTGCATTCTTGGCACTTCTTGTTCGTCTCTTCTTCTTTATTCCTGGTAGGTTTTTGAATAAACTCCTTTGATAAGACTGTGAGCCTAGGCAATAGGAACTTGCTTATTTATGAATGATATTTTCTGATCCTCCCTTAGGCTTACGCACAAGTAGGTGCTCAGCTTTCCTCCTTTCAAATATTCCCATGAACATTGTGGGTGCAATAAAATTGGAAGGATGAGTGATGAGCTTTAGTTTACCATGCAGCCCGGAGGAAAGGACAAAAATTTTGTGGTTTTGTGGACTTCAGTGAGATCGATGTTAATAGAGTAGTTTGTAGTTCTCTCAGAAACCGGTCTTGTCAGTTTGACCATACCATGAAAAATTTTGAAGTTTGTTGCTCTTAAACATTTTTTCTTTACTTATATCTTTGCATTGTATTTATTAACATCTATTCTTAAAATTGAAGAGTGGCCGAGATTGTCAACAGTTCCTCTATCCCATCTTCTTTGTTTGTAGGTGAGCTCGAGTTGCCATTTATGGCATTACTCTTGGTTATTGTGGCTCCTCATCAAGTTTTGACTCTGAGGCAAGTAGGTTTTTTGTGTGAGAATATACGAAATTATTGTTTGTTTTTAACCTGTTTTCATGCTCTTGCCAATTTTTTTCCCTCTTACAGAGGAACGCAGCAAGGTGCTATTATTTCCTTGGTGATTGCTGGTTATCTGGCTTTCCAGCATTTTTCACGTGCGGGAAACTTGAGGAAAGCATTTGAGCAAGGTTCAGTTGTTGCCACCTTAGCCATCATTTGTATCACTGCCCTCTCATGCTTGTTCTTGATCTGAATCTATTGTAAAATCATGATGAGAGGTTTCATCAGTCGTCTGTAAATCATTTCGTGCCGAAGGGTAACAAATAAGGGAATAATCATGATTTCTGGACCTTTTTGTCATGCTGGATAAATGTATAATTCTTTGAAACATAAAATAATATTTCGAGTTATACTGCCAATATATCATGTATAATTATTCTTGATTAGATTATGCTTGTCTCTGAAGCTTCTGTGTTTGTATATTGTATGACTGACCAAGCAGATTCCTCTGCATCAGTATAGAGATGGTTCATGATAAAACTGTTTGTGGCTTTTGTTTCTGTACAAATCTCAATTATAGGAAACAAAGAAACTCTATAAACCACTTGAAAAAGGAATGAATACATCCATCGTAAGGACGAGGATTTTTGTGACTTGATGGTTTTCTCAAATTCAAAGGTAACTCAAATAGATCATACCCTCAGTTGTTGTGGAAGGAATAGTGTGTTTCCTTGTATCTGTATATGAAATATATTCTTTGATTACTAAAAATACAGTGTTGTTTTTTGGAGTTTTCCCCAGGAAAAGAAAAAGGGGACATGAAATAGTGAAATTTGATATTTGTCCACGCCTAAAACCAATTGCTCAGTATCCTATTCTTGGTTAGATCTATGAATTCTATATTTATATTATTGTGTTATCAATATATTCAATAAAGACTTTTACTAGATTTCTTAATCATTGAATTGATTGAAGCTGTTGTAAAAGCTAACATTGACCATATCTTTCTTCACTGGTAAAGCAGTCCTAGGCTGGATGTGCTTGTCTAGTAATTTATTTAACTATCACTGCAGAGAAGTAGCTATAGAAAGGTGTCTAGGAATACAAGATCCTAAGGACTCTATGACCTTCTTCTTTCGCCATGGCTGCTTTATCAACTAATATGCATACATAGAAGATGTATAGTAATCGATCTTATGGTGAAAATAAAAGGCCTTGGAAAAACATCTCATTGTCAATTCTCAATGCTGGCTTAGAAGTTCAGAATTTGTAGTCCCAGGCAAGAAATTGCTATGTTGTTGCAGAAATTGGATTTCCTATATGCTTAGAGATAATTTTCAGCAACAAATGACCCCACAAAACCTGTTGCGGTGACGAGGAGCAGTAAGTTGCAGGATACCGAGGTGGCCGAGCTGGGGAGCCCTGTTGGTTCAGCTGCACCATAGACTGAATCAGGAGTCATTATGGATGGCGTCATTGGGGTTGTTGGAGTCATCGTAGCTGGAGGTGGGTTAGCTGGAGTAGTGCTGTATTAAAAGTTGAATGAGTCTTTTCTTACAAAGAGAAATTGACATTAAAGTATGGCCATGAAATATTTACCTGGTTGATCCTGTGGATGAGGGGTAGTGACAGTTTCCATTACCTGCAACAGTTCAAGGAGGGAGTCAAGATGTGTTTGAATCGTGTCAAGGTAAGTACTGGAGAACTCATATAATTGATTGTTCCTTTCTGATGAACAAAGCTTACTTGGGTCCGTGTATGTAAGCTGTGCTGCTCCTCCAAAGACACAGCTTGTAGGAGCCGGATTCTTATGATAGTAATCATTGAACGCGTAAGAAGCATGGTCGCGGATAGTGTTTGGGTTATAGCAACTTGCTCCTGGTTGAATTGCAGAACAGTCTGCACCTCCGAAGCCACAAGCATAATCGAGAGCAACCTGCAAACCAGTCTCAGAAGCACTTGGGTTTGCAATACACCATGCACCACCTGATGATGCCGGAGTTGTTGTGGTGCTCGGGGCAGGTGGAGTTATGGTTGGCCCGGTGGTGGTTGGTGATGGTGGCGATGGCCCGGTGGTGGTAGGTGATGGTGGTGATGGCCCTGTGGTAGTTGGTGATGGTGGTGATGGCCCTGTGATGGTTGGTGATGGTGGTGGGTTGACAGTAGGAGGTGATGTTCCTGGAGTTGTTGGGTTTACAACGGGAACATTTGCATCTAGTTGTGTAATGAACAGAGAAGGTGAGGAGGAGAGTATCCGGCTTTCTTGAGTTTCTAGTTTTCTGTTTTTCTGGCTTGCTTCCAATTGTAGTTTTTCTGCAACACTTGAACCTGAAGAATTCAAAAGCAGAATGAGTTCTATTCTTTTCTCTGTCCGTGGATGAAAGAATGGAAATCAGTCGCTGAGTTTGAGGCCAAAGAATAATGCAAGATCAAGAAATCTCACTGCAATCTTTCTGAGATGCAAGTGTTCCCTCCCATGTCAGTACTGGAAAACTTAATAGTTTTGCCCCAAAAAAATTAAAAAAAAAAAACACTAAAAAGGAAAAACTAAAGATACTCGTGTAAATGGATAAAGCTAAGAAACCTAACCTTAAATTGAGGCATTAATATAATGTATACGATTACTGGTAACATAAGCAAAATTATTTAAAGCATATTATTGGTCTAATGTTGTACTTATTGGATGGTTGCAAGCACAAAATATTGAAAAAGATTAGAAATCAAAGATAAAATGACTTGATCAGATTGTTGAGCTAATCCATCAGAGAACAATCAGAAATGAAGGCTCGGCTCTGCTTTGTAGAATTACAATGCTAAGCCAAGCATGCAGCGTGAGCATTTTGCTAATGTCTTTCTATTTGTGGATATTGTTATGCTCAAAAAAAAAAAAAAAAAAAGCCGAAAAAATTACATATATTTTCACGCAGCTATTAAACGCTAAAAGGCATTGCAAATCACCTGGACTGAGCAAAAGATGCAGAAGGAAGATTGAGAAACATTGAAGAGCTCTTGAACCCATGTCTCGAAGCTGCTTCTATAACGTTTTTTCTTTTTAAAAAAAAAATTATTCTTTCTTAGTTAAGAACAATGATATAGAAGCTTCCAATATATATAAAACAAGACAAGTGCACCAATGGTACTAGTGCGAACAAGAGTTCATCTTTCATCTTTACATTTGTTATATAAATAAAACTTGAAGAATCAAGGTTTCCTTGGGTTGAAGAGAGACGAAAAGAGAGCAATGAGAATAAAAAGAAAACTTGAGAAAGGAGGCATTGGATAGTTGGGATTAGCAAGCAAGAGAAGGTGCAAAAAGAGGGAAAAAGTATATCAAGCAAGAAAAGTTTTTGGAGTCCTGATCTGTTGGGAATTTAATCTGTTTCTGTATGGTATATTAGATAATTAAAATTCGACAGTGATGTTGTGGCAGTTTCCTTTCACTTTTATGCCCGTCTTTCTACTGTTTTATGGGACTGAATCAAAAGTAAAAGGTGGGTAGAGATTGATTTCTTGTTTTATATATGCATCGTAGTGGTTGTATTAACAAAATGCTCCAAGGAGGAGAAATTAAAAAACAAAAAAAGATTCCTCATTAGGAGTAGGAATAATATAAAGTTTGTTGATATTGTCTTCTAATTGTCTGCATTAGAGAGAGATTAAAGATGGAATAAAGATGGAATATTACATTCGTTAGGGTAACTTGTCGTATAACCAATTCGGGTCGCTTTTTATGTTCAAAATACAAGTTCTGGTGCTAAAATAGCTTCACGCATAAGAGATCCTTAGTTTTAAGTATAACTTGTTCAAACATGAACTTTGTTTTGGTGTTGGATTGAGCTTCTGTTCTCCACCGCACAGTTTAAACTTGATTATCAAACATGGATGGAGACTTTTTAATAATAAAAAAAATATGAAAGAAAATTTTATTTAAAAAATAAAAAATCAATTCTGTTGCAGTATTTTACCTCAAGATTTAAATTTGAAGCCATGGGCTCGATTCCAGTGTCTACAAGAAAAAAATTTGAAGGGTATATGCTAATGTATGTATTATCAATATTTACATCATATGGTTCGTATGGTAACAAATAATTTTCTAAATTTACCCCATGGTTCCAAATAATTCTTCGTTGCAGTTCAGCAGCAAACATTTTCGGTACTGAAGCAGCTGGAGTTGAATCACAAAACAAACGAAAACATTAAAATCTGTCAAATTCTTTGTCTGATCCTTGCAACTGTCAGTAGTCAATGCTGTAAGAGCAACTTGTGTATGCCAGAAAATGGAACACGAGAGCTGTTGATAAATGATCAAGTAATGCCTCGTCTTTCATTTAGGTCGCAGCCATAGGGCTTGGCAAAGAAGTGAAAGGACTTGTAGTTTACCCTTGTGGATGCATAGTGCACTGTGAAAGATGCTTGGTGACATCATTCCAAGCTGCATATAGAATATTCTTTGTATCAAATAGGTTCCAGATTAAATCACTGAAAAGTGCAAAGATAATTAACCTGGAAGATTCCGGTAATCAGGCTCAATTCCATTCCCATTTATATCCATATGATTAGGCGTGACATATTTCCCTATGGTTACAACCACACCGGATCCATCATGAAGTTCATACACAGATTGAATCAAACCCTGTTAAAAGCAACAGGGAGTAACAACAGATTGATTAAAAAGAATTCTCCTTATCATTCACTAATAATTAAGATCACATTAAACAGTCACTTTTATATAGATTCAGGTCTATCATGTAATAAGATCATATATTAAACAGTCACATTTGCAAAAATGAAGGAACACTGATATAGAGTAAAATGATGGCAAAACAATTAAGCTAAAATTTTAACCTTGCCAAAAGTCTTTTCCCCCACTAGAACAGCTCTGCAGTTATCATGAAGTGCAGAGGCTACCTGAGGAAAGAAAAGAGCCATTCGTAATAACAAAGTTGTAAAGTGCCAAAAGCAAGCAATCATAAGCACATAAATTGGTCAACTAGGTACTCACAATTTCACTTGCACTAGCGGTTCTGTTGTTCACCAAAACCTGCACAGGGAGTGAAAGAGCCTTATAATGATATCCAGAGCACATCAAAATCACACATTATAACTTGCTACAAAATAGATGTTAGCAACACACATTGAAGAAAATATATTCTCGGCAAGGACAGAGGGTATCTATATCTTGAAAAGGAAGTAGGCATCAAATGTTAAGGACACAAACAAATTCAACAGAATAAGAGAAACTCATTACTCAATTTGTAGAACCAACTTCCTTGACAAGTCAAACCCATTAAAATGTGACATCAAAACCCAGCTTGAATTCATTGTGATTTCCACAACTTTGTTTTACTGAGGTCAATGCGTTTGGCACCTCATGTACATGCCAACTACAGTCACCATTCTGATATCCTTGTTTATAGACAACAAGTTGACTCAAGATTGACAAGAATTCCAATAAAATAAGAAGCTTCTTGTATACCAATACTAACAAGTGTAATTTCAATTTAGTCATGATATATAAAAGAACAGTTGTTGTCTCATCTTAAATGCAGGAGCACATACAATTACAGGAGCTGTAACCAGTGGACTATTATCAGCAACAATGGTCTTTTGGTACTGGGGATCCCTTCCAACTGTGTAAGTGATCTGTTCATACAAATCATAAGAGAAAAAGAACACATAACTTAAGTCAGTTCCGTGGAACTCAAATAATGCAAAGCCATCTCAAAGGATATGTCATAGCTCTACAATCAAAAAATAAAAAATGTGCATCTCAAAAGTTCAGATCTCATAAATTAACATACCGTCTCCCCTTCATTTAGAAAGAGTTTGGCGATTTCAATTCCAGCCTGAAATAAATTAAAAGGATAGATGGAAAGCAATGTCATAAACCATAAATCCCAGTCCTCATAAACTACAAGAGTTAATATACAAACACATAATTTGATCTTTTTAATCACATCCCTCAATGGATAGTTTATGAATAATGGTTGGATGTTCAGTGAATTATTCAGTGCACATTAATTTGAATGTTCGCGGAGACAAGAAATGGCAAGCTCTTTTAAGCGGGTAAGAATACAATAGCAATGAAAGAAAAGCAGTTCAGATAAAAACAAAAATTAAACCTCAATGAGAGTAACATCTAGGCAACATAAATTTAGCAAACATACCTGCACTAGTCCACCAAGATTATCTCTGAGATCCAGAATGAAATACGAAGCACCCATGTCTTGAAGTCGCTTCATTGCTGCCATAATTGTTATTTCCTTATTTAATAACAAGACCAACTTAAATATAGAGAGCAATGGCATGCAATCCAGTGAAATTATGTCTAAGCACTGCATTTTGTATTTTGATTCTCAAAAATTTGAATTTATGCAGCACAAAAGTTATTTGTTAGCCAAAATATATGACATATTACCAGTGACCAAATCTTTTCTAGCCAATGCATTGAATTCTTTTAGGCGCATATACCCAACAGAAGTGGTGCCATTATCTAAATGTTCCAACCGGTAAAAGACTGGAGTTCGAGCTACAAGTTGCCTCTGGACTTGTATGGATTCAATAGGTCCACAGTTGCCGTGCTTGACCTGATTTTCACAAGAATCACATCAAACCATCATTAAAGAAAATATAAGAAAACTAGAATAGCTTAGAATCACAACCTCAATAGTCACAAAAGTTTCACTGGGGCCTTGTAACAAAGATGACACTTCAAATGCTGATTTCCCCCTTACATCCACTCCATTGACAGCTAAGACTTCATCCCCCTAGGGAGAAAAAGAAGAATGTGAGTAACAGAACTCAGAAGCAATACCAGTCATGTCATGCTATGCTTACTAAAATACCTGTCTCACTCCAGCAGAATGTGCAGGACCGTCTAATATAAGTCCAAGTACCTTGAGTGTTACAACTCCATTAGCATCGGGAACTTCCCTAAGGTTTATTCCAATACCAGACATGTCATATCTCGCCATCTTGGAGAACTTTCAAAGGTGACAAAAAATTTCACATGGCATGCAATGAGAAACTAAAAAGTCTGTCAGACTGACAATTGAGGACATTATTAGATAATAAATCAAAGAATAAAGTAACGAAAGAAGCAATTACCTCAGCAGGTGAAAGAAAACGAGTATAAGGATCGCCCAAACTGGCCAGCATTCTTTTAATTATACCATGCGCCTTTGATCTTGTCTGAATTGAACTGCTCAAAATATCTTCCCGTTTTCGCTGAAATCCAACAACAAAAACAACAATGGTATATATTATTTACCGGCATCCACTAAGCCACAGTCCAAGTCTAAGTCAGAATTGAAGAAGTTTGATGTTAATGATATTAGTATTACTTCTACCTGCCAGTTTTGGGGAGTCCATCGGTGGCGGCCAGTATCAAGAAAGCTGTCATTAACTATCTGCCAAGCTTCCTCTACAATTCCTTCGTTAGTCTTAGCCACCACTTGACGTGGTTCGCTCTCAGCTGCGTCTTCTCCTTCATGACAAGTCAAAGAAGGAGAAGGAGAAGGAGAAGGAGGCACTGATTGTACGGAGGACGAAGATTCGAGAGCGAGTGGTGAAGAGAGCAAGAGATTGAATGAGAGAGCTCCAGTGAGGACGTTGATGACTGCTTTCTTGGCCCAGTTAGTATTGCTTTGGATAATTGGAGCTTTTTGTTCAGAATGTTTATGTGGACTGAGCCTCGGTGAAGAAGATGAGGTACAGCTGCTGCAGTTTAAGATTAAGCTGCTCATCTTCTCTTCTAATTAAGAAGATGAGCGTTGGTTGGAGCGGAGCTGAGCTGAGCTGAGCTTCACTACTGTATAGTAATAATGGAAATGAGAAGAGCAACTTGATGAGACTCACTCGTGTGTCGTGTAAATGTAATGAATTACGGTATTTAGATTTTAGCCATTTCACTAACACCGAGCTCTATGCTAGCTACATTATGGGCCTATATAATTGCAAATGCGTGTGTGTTGATAGAGATCATTTTGGGGTTTCGTTTAACGGGTGGGCAGGTTGTTTTGGTTTTGGATTGACAATTTATTATTAGGGAAATTATTATTTATATATTCTTAATTTATTTTCTTATTAAAAATATTATAATATTTTAAGAGTGTATTAATTATTTATTTTAAGTTGATAAAATATATCAACCGACCACTAAATTATTAGTTATCGTTTAAATATGGTAACATCAGAACAGTAATCTGATCTTTTCATATGATACAAGTGATAATTTTTAAAGGTAAAATCGTCAATTTACTGTAATTCGTTAACTTTCAAACGACAATTAACGATTTAGTTGTCGGTTGATACATTTTATTAACTTAAGATGAATAATTGAGACACTCTTAAAATATTATAATATTTTTTATAATAAAATAAACAAAATGTATATAAATGATAATTATTATTATTATTATTATTATTATTATTATTATTATTATTATTATTACATACCGACTTCCAGCCCAACCAAAGGAGATACGGACACCTATTTAATTTAATAACTGCATCGTAAGGCAGCGCGCTCGCCCACGTGTTAGATTTCTATAACTTCATACGACGCCTCCAATAATATTTTTCAATACAAGACTCTACTGGATAAACACAATCATTTTGTTTCATTTCACCCACGCGGTATCCAACCCAATGCGTGTTCTAAGCGAGTTTCCGCCACGTAGGTTCTGATTGCTCCTCCTCACTAGCAAAAAAATTAATCCCTCCACCTAATCAAAATTATAATAATTACCTTTTTTTTTTGCCCTTTGGATTAACCTAATTAAGAGAAACTTGCGGTAATCTCCTCGACAGTAACCGTAACAACAATTAAATTCTAATGCAACGGTTGCACTTTTGTTACATTAAAGTAACTAATCAATCAGATTATCAAGATATTTATCTAATAAAATAATACAGATTATGAAATAATTATTTTATTTTGTTTTCTTATGTCTGTCTATTTCAAGTAAAATTTTAATTGATTGAGGACTTTGGGTGTATGTAATAAGCTTTTAAGATCAAGTCGAGTACGCAGTTTATCTTTATGGTAATTGAAGTGATTGTCTCTACAAATTGAAAAGTTAAGGAATTGTTTTTTTTTTTTTTTTGGAGAAAGCATAATTTAAATTATACATAGAAATAATATAATTTTTATTCGGTGCTTTGCCTACTTATAAATTATAATGACTTTGTTTTAGGCTGTCAAATATTATTATGAAAAGTAAAGGCGACATGGATTGAATCTTATCATAAAGTTCCTTTGTTATCACTTTCAATACAATCATTAGACATGCAAGACCAATTTGCCATGAAACCACCCATAAAAAAGTACAAAAAAAAATGTAATTTTTAGAACCTGGAAAACCATAATTTTATAGACATGAATTTAATTTGTGATACACATGATTTTCCATTTTCTCAAATACAAATTGATTGTGAAAAAGATATAATATTCTTAAAATACACATATAAATTTACTTTCAACCGTGTATGGTAAATTTTTTTTTTTCATGATTAACTAATGTTAGAGGTACAAATGATCTTTAGGTAGGATATCATAATAATAATATTGGGAATTACCACATGATAAAAAATAATTTAATTTTTATTAATATGTTGGAGTATATGTGGGTTTGTACAGTCATCACTAAATTACCCTTATATTAACATCAATATTTTTTATTTTCCAATGTCATCAAAAGAGTTTGTGCATGTAATTTTTTTTTTGCTATAATAATAACAAATTGTCACCAATAATTTATATTTTATACTATTAAAATAATTTATTATATAACTTAAAAGTGGTTATATCAGACGTTCTATTTCGGGGGAAAAAGTTTTTAATTAAAAGCATAAAAGAAAAAGAAAAAGAAAATAAGTTTAACTAAAAATCGTTCTTACCAAAAAACAAATTAAAAAAAAAAAAGAGTAGCGCACAGAGAGAGAGAGAAATTTATGATTTTAAAACTAGGGGGGAGAAAGAGCGAGAAAGAGAGGGTTTTCGGTGCCGCAGAGAGAGAGAGAGCAGCAGCCTTCATATAATCTTGTTCTTCTTCTAGTCGTCGGAGCCGAGGAGCCAATAAAGCGAGCGAACTGACAACAAACGACGTCGTTATTTACCGTCATCAGATCTGAGCGAGCTATAGAGATAGTCAGAATGAGTGGCAAGGGAGGAGGTGGAGGCGTCGGGAAGGGCAATAATGGAATTTCATCTATCCCGGCTGGGTCGAGGAAGATAGTCCAGAGTCTTAAGGAGATTGTTAACTGTCCTGAGTCCGAGATCTACGCTATGCTTAAAGAGTGTAACATGGACCCTAACGAAGCCGTTAATCGCCTTCTCTCCCAAGGTCCCCTTTTGCTCTGAAATAATTTTTTGAAAAAATTACGAAATTTATATATGTGCGTGCTTGAAATTAGGGATTTTTAAGCGCCTTTTTTCTTTTTTTTTTGGGGTTAACCCTGTCATACTACTATTACAGATTTTAAGTGACATAGAGTTAGTTAAAAACTTGTAACTTTTGGTTGAATGAATAGTTGTTGATGTGGATGCCAATAAGGATACAAGCACGCTGATTCTGTGTTGTGTGTATATGGGTCGTGCTGTAACATACTGTTTCAGTATCTTTTATGTTATAATTACTGTATGATGTGTAAATTCATGTTGTATTGTCCTTTTGTTCGTTTTTCAATTTTATTTCTGATGTGGAGTTTTGTTGACCATGTAGATCCTTTTCATGAGGTGAAGAGCAAACGAGACAAGAGAAAAGAGGTTTGTGGTCTTGGAAAAATACGCTTTTTCATTAACTATGTGACACTTGCAAAATTTGTTCAATGAACAATACTTCTGTTTTTTGTTTTTGAATTTCAGTTGAATTAGGTTCACATGTTTATATAGCAATGTTTGGGATTATAAGTAGTAAAGAAAGATTAAGCTTTGTAGATTGGCACATGTGCTTCTTTTGTCTCGGCCTAGGAGTTATTTCAGCTTTTTCAAATATTTAGTCAAGAATCTGTTTGTTTTTGCTTTCTCACCAGTGTTTTCTGTCATTGCTTCAGAGTAAAGATACTACAGATTCCAGGTCTCGTGGTGCTAGTAACACTTCAAACCGTGGTGGTAGAGGTGGCACAGACCGTTATGGTGTACGCAGTGGTGCAGCTTATTTCACCTCTAATGGTATTGCATATTTGCACATTAGTCTTGTATTTGTTTTGGTGGAACTTGGAAATTTTTATATCTTGATGAACTTGTTCTTACTTTATGTTTCTTTGTTTGTTTTTTGTTTTCAAGAGTCTGGCACATTGCAGAGTAAACCTGCATATAAGAAGGAAAATGGGACACATGGTTATGCGGGTTCTTCATCTTCTGCAGCTGGTGTGGTCGCAAATAACATGAATCAACGTCCTCCATTCTACAGGTTACTCCTCTTAAAACTTTGAAGTTCCTATAAAAAGGGAGTACAACAGGTTCATATAAACCTTAGTTTGACCAAGGTGCTTTCATTCCTGAATTTGGTGACTTTAGTTCTTAATTCTCACTTTGGGTGAGCTAAAAAAAGTTTGCTCCTTTATGTATATGAAATGATTTGAAATGTTTTTTTTTTTTTTTATCCCTTAGTTTTTGTGCTACATCTATGTTATATGCCTTTGGTTTGTTACCATTGTGCCAAACTCATAACTTTTGGTATCACTTGGTTTTCTGCATACAGGTTTAGATATGTTTTATCTATTGGGTTTGTACTCTATTTCAGATATACAGAGAGAACTCTTTAGATTGAGTTAGCTGGTTAGGTTTCATGTCCTTGAATATATCTGCTGGGATAGCAGATTGTGTCTGTGTACTTGGTGATGCGTATCACAAATCTGTTTGCTAGGTTTTCCAGTATATAAATTTATATTTGATGTGGTGTTATTTGTTTCTGATGTGCATTTCACATCTATTGCAGTGATGACATGCCTACAGAAAACAAAACATTAGAAGTAGTATCAGGTGATGGTATATCTTCTTCCTCGCAGCCTTCTTCTGGATTTCAATCTTCCTGGCTGGGGGTCCCAGGTCAAGTATCAATGGCTGATATCGTGAAGATGGGTAGGCCACACAACAAGGCTCCACCTCACAAAAATGTTAATAATCACCATGTACTGGCACCGCCTGCAGCAGTGTCACATCAGGAGTTGCATTCATCGCAAGGTCATTCCAAGGTGTCAGAGTTTAACTCTGAGCCAGAAGTTGCCACAAGCCAGCATGTTTCTCCCAATGATGAATGGCCTTCTATTGAGCACCCACCAGCTATGTCATCTGTCTTAGAGGGATCAGCACAGTCTGACCTCTATACAAAACCAGCACACTCTGAACTCTATACAAATCCATCTAACTTGTCTGTGGATAGAACAGACCAACAAATAGAGGCCCAGTTAGATGAGGTCGAGGAAGAAGAGGATGGTCCTCATGAAATCCCGAAAACGAACCATGTTGGATCTGCCCCTGTTTCTAGTAGAAATATGCAGGAGGATAATTCTGGAGGGTCGTCTCTTTTTGAAAACAACTTGTATAATAATATGAGTTCCTACCAGCCTCACAGGCATGCTTTTGAGCATGATGAAGGTGAGTTGACGCTTATCTTGCCCATTTCCACCATTTGTTTTCCAAATTTACACTTCTTTCAGGATCTTTATGCTGTTATGAAGACAAAAAAGGATGTGTTTCGAATGATGAAAGATTAGTTTAACATTTTTGTGATTTGTTCTGGCAGTCCTTGATATGAAGGGGTGGTTTGTTCAGTAAACTGTATAACATCTGGTATTAAATATTCACTTAAGAAGTGTAAATTGAGTACCACAACCCCACCCCCCCCCCCCCCCAAAAAAAAAAAAAAACACCGCCACCCACCAACAACAAAATTTTCTCTTATTTTTGTGGTGGAAGTGAATGATTGCCTTTGGAGATTGGTAGTCTGTGTGGACTAACTCCCTTTTTTCTCTCCATTTGATTCACCAAAACTTTCCTATGCCTCTTTGCTTTAGTGTTTAAAATGAATATTCTATGAGTTACGGAACATTATATTTTTCCATATGTAGAGACAATTGATGCTTGTTTGTTGTTCCTAGTGATTTTTGTCTATCTCAGGAGTTTATAGCAATATATAACTTTTATGCCTCTTTTCTTATTTTCTTTCAGCCCATGATGGCACATCTGTCTCTGCAAAGTTGCAGCAACTTAATTTACAGAATGATGATAGGGAGGCACCAGTGGAAGAAGATAGTCCTTCTGTAATTATTCCAAATCACCTTCAAGTCCACTCTTCTGACTGCTCACACCTGAGCTTTGGCAGTTTTGGAACTGGAATTGATTCTGCCTTTTCTGGGCCATTTGCATCTAGGCCCTTAAAAAATAACTTGGAGGAGAGATCTGAAACAGCAGATGCTCCATCAATTGGGCACTCTGACGCTAGGTATTCCCTTCATATGATATTATTTTGCTATATAATTTTTTTTTTACCTTGTAATTATGTTATCTTTGACTTGTTTGGTGGCAGAAATCCTGAGTATTATGGGGATGAGCATCTTAGAAGTACCTCAGATGCAAATATAGCTAATAGACCTAATGTGACTGCTGGGGATTATGACTCTCCTGCTGTTTCACAACCTTCAGAGGTGTTGAAACAGGAAAGTGTGGAAGCTCTGCAGGAGAATCAATATTCATTTCCTTCATCTGCACCTGGTTACAATTATGAAAATGCCCAACAGTTGAATTCTGCATTTGCTCACCAGCAGGCAAGCTCTCAGATGCAGAATCTTGCTCCTTTCTCAAGCATGATGGTAATATAATGGTTTTCTGAATCTTATGGCTTTTGTGGTTTGGATAAAAGCTATGTGTATTTAAGGGTTGGCTGAGTAAAATTTTCAGTTTTCAGAGCAGGAGTTCATTCTGAATCTATGAACATTTTGGGCAAGTAAATTTTGTATAAAGGCTCACTGTGCTAATCTATGTTTCAATTCCTTGGTAATTGTAACTCGGTTTTTTTATACATTAAAGAAAACTACTATTCTGGATCTTAACTCATTTCCGTAAATATTCTTCTAGTAAGTCTATTCATTGTCAGTGGTGAAGAAATATAGGGAAGGGGTGTCTGTGGTGAAGAAATATAGGGAAGGGGTGTCTGTGGTGCTAATACTTTTACAATAGATATGAACTTAAAACCTGCTGTATTAAAAGGAAAAAAATGAAGTCTCTTTTGGTAAGGGCCCGACAAACCATCAGCGTTGCACTTGTGATTCTATTATCTATGTTACTCTAATTTTGCCACTCGCGTTGCTTTAGTTGCATTCTGTATTTATGGCTGAACTTAAGAGGCTTGGAACTACAGTTTTAGTTTTGTTTTAATGTCATTTTATATATCGTCCCTATGGCAGGCATATACGAATTCACTACCTAGCACCTTGTTGACATCAAATGTCCAGCCGGCGAGGGAGCCTGACCTTCAGTACTCTCCCTTCCCTATGACACAATCAATGCCAACAAAGTATAGCAACACAGCTTCTTCGATTAGTGGTCCAACTATTTCCATGCCAGAGGTGCCACCTTTGCTCTGTCTTATTGAACTTCTTAAGTTTATAGCGCTTCTTAGAATTTGGTTAAGATTAAATAGAAATCAGTTTATTTCTTTAAAATTATTGGAGGACGTGCTCTGAAATGCTGAAAACATCCATGTCAAGCAATATTTACATCTAGAAGGGAAGTCAATTTTCACCATCTGGAGGTCTGTTTGGTATTGGTGTTGACTGTTGAGTAGCTGTGGGCACAGCTTAAAGTGTTTGGTTAACAGTTGCAACAATTGTTTAGAAGTTAAGGCTCCCACAGTTTGATGGAAAACCCATATTACCTTAACTGTTTGTTTATTTAAAAATCAGATTTACTAAACTCAGTTTATTTCACAGCAGTAGCATGAGCAGCTACTTTGGATATCCATCATGGTTGTGGCAAGACTTTTTCTCTGACTGTCTCAATCCATGTTTTGCTTGACTTTCTGTATGTTGGAACTTTTTCTGTGTTGGCTTGTTTTTAGAAGACAAGTGTTGTATAGGAAATTTTGGAAAGCTGTTTCAAGTGTTGGGGATTCTGCTATATGTTATTCTAAACTTATCCCCCTGTGTGTTCAGGCTTTGAGAGGAGCTAGTATTTCTACAGCTCAGCCAACTCAACAGACCATGCCTGGTGCCAGCGTTGCCACTGGACCTGCTCTTCCTCCGCATCTTGCTGTGCATCCCTATTCCCAACCTACTCTTCCTTTGGGTCACTTCGCCAACATGATTGGCTATCCTTTCTTGCCTCAGAGTTACACATACATGCCATCAGGTTTTCAGCAAGCATTTGCTGGCAATAGCACATACCATCAGTCTTTGGCAGCAGCAGTGCTCCCTCAATATAAAAATAGTGTTTCTGTGAGCAGCTTGCCTCAGTCTGCTGCAGTTGCCTCTGGCTATGGGTTTGGGAACTCTACCAGCATTCCTGGAGGAAATTTTCCTTTGAATACACCCACTGCTCCTGCAGGCACAACCATGGGTTACGATGATGTTTTAGGTTCTCAATACAAGGACAATAATCATTTGATCTCTCTTCAACAGGTACTATACAAGGCCTTCTCAATTAGCAAAATTGAAAACAGGCGTTTCTTTTAAATGTAATCGTCACTGATGATGTAAATCCCTTGTGTGCTTTTGTCAGAATGATAACTCGGCCATGTGGGTTCACGGGCCTGGTTCGCGAACCATGTCTGCTGTTCCAGCGAGCACATATTATAGCTTTCAGGGGCAGAATCAGCAGCCTGGTGGGTTCCGGCAAGGGCAGCAGCCGTCACAGCATTTTGGGGCACTTGGGTACCCAAATTTCTACCATTCTCAGACAGGAATGTCGCTGGAACACCAACAGCAAAACCCACGAGATGCAACCCTGGGTGGCTCTCAAGCCCAACCATCCAAGCAGACCCAGCAGTTATGGCAAAATAGCTACTGATCGCATCACCTCTTGGTTTTTCAGGGTCTTGTAGTGAGTTTGAAAGTGGCCAATCAAAGGAATTCCTCGGTTTAATAATATTTATGTAACCATTGATGGAGGGTCTGAAGAGACCTTGACTGGCTACTGCCCTGTACCATGAGGTTGTATTCTTAGTATTTTCCGTTTGGTCATGTTAACTTAGGAACACGTGTGCTAATTCCAGTTAGTGAACTACGTGGTGGTCGTCTTTTCTTTCGCCTTTCTATGGTCACTCGGTGTTGGGAGTGAAAATTTGCCTCTTTTCCATTTCCCGACCTGCCAAACGTTTTGTAATTTTGATGTTTGTTATTAGTTATCACCACTCAACAGTTCTGCCCATAAAGATAAAAAGGATTTACATACATACGCACATATACACACACGCGTGCGTGTACTATGCAACTATTGCAAATGACTGGTTATATTTGATGACCAGTTCTATTGACACGAGTCAGGCTCGGCTTATGGATCTAACACCGGCAAGCAACGGATCCGTTGGGAACCGCCTAGAAAAGAATCAAACACGGTAACGACATGATACAAATACGGTCGTTATGTGATTAGGACGTACATAGGCTACTCAGTTCGGATAATGGAGAGACAAATGGTAATCATGGTATCATACATACCCTTTTGGACCAACGGAGCAACTGTTTTAACTGTAGACGTTTACGGTGACAATTATGAGCTTGTCAGCTCTGAGCCGAACGTGTGGATTTAAGCTTAGCTCAAACCGTCATACGCTGCTGGCGCAAGTTAGCAGCAGTCCTCGTTGCGCTTTTTCGCGAACTTTACACGTCAGGACTTCTTTCTCAGTAGAAGCCACTCTCAAGAGATTTATCGTCGATTCACTGTCTAAGAGTCTGTCTACTCCTTTAATCTCTCTCTAGATTTTCAATATTCGTTTCTTTTCAATCGAAGCATAAGTACTCTTCCACTCACAAAACAACATTTTATGGCAGTAGCTTTTCAATTGTAAGGCTAAGGCCAGCCAGGTCCTGCTGACGCTGTCATTTCGGAACCTTTGTTCAGGTTCATGGTAATAGGCAGCTTCTTCTTCTCGTTTTTTTTTCCCCGAATAGTTCTTTTAATATGTTTCCAGTTTAAGTTCTCATCTCATTTAGTTCCATAGCTTGTAATAGTTTGAGCAACAACGCGACTGACGCCAAAGCTGTTCAAGAATCGGTGTCTTTAAATCGCTTAATTTAATCGCAATTGAAAAGTTCCAGCTTGTCTATATTGTTGTAACCGAAGACTTAAAAGCCTCTAGACCATTAGTGGGGCTTTAGTAATTTTCCTTTGTATTTTTATTTTGGTTTTGAATCTAATTGATACATATATGTGTGTGTGTGTATTTTATTAGCCGTATTTAATTTTAAGATCTGTTTTAGATCCTAACAATGTTATCCCGTGATTATTAATTTTTTAATTGTGCATGCCATAGATGGAACGTAGGAGGAGTAACTTGAGTGATGACCCCTCGAATTCTCAAAACCATAATATGAAGAAACCTGAAAGTAACAAAAAATATGCTAACAAAGATGTCATGCCCCGGTGTGAACTTTGGACTGACGGGCTTATTTGTGCTTTTGAATTCATTCGAGGCCGTAAAAGATCAGTAACCTCAAAATCTGATTCAAGGACTCTGTCTGATAGTGAAAATTCAAAAAAGAAAGTTCCAGCAGAAGGACTAGGTGAGGCTTCTCCAGAATCGGATAGGAACAAGCTTCTGGATTCTCTATTGCTTGATGAATTGAGGGGCGGTCAGAGTTTTCCTTTGGGTGACAGTAGGCATAATCGTCTATCTCAATCAAGCCAATTTAATGCCGCAGCAAGGTTTGAGGGCAGTCATTGGGTACCTATTGGCTGGGCTAGAATTTCTGAACTTGTACAAACTGTGCAAGTTGATGGTGAATGGGCTTCACAGCAGTTAGAACTAATTGATGACGAAGATGACATTACGGTTGCAGATTTAGCTGCCCCATACTGGGAGCGACCAGCAGGGCCTGTATGGTGGTGCCATATGTTGGCAGGTCACCCTTCTGTTGAAGCATGGCTCAGTGGTGCTCAGTGGTTGCACCCTGCTGTCAGTTTAGCTTTGAGAGATGAAAGTCGACTGATAAGTGAGAGGATGAAATACCTTCTGTATGAGGTAAAAAGATTCTTATACTTTGATCATGCTTGTGTCATAGGCAGGATTTAACAAGTTTATGAATTATGAGCAATTCATAGCTGATGTAAGAATTAATAGATGATCCCACCTGAACCGAATTACATATATGGTGTATATGCAGATTGGGTAGCATTTTTAATGACAAGATTCCATATGGATCTAAACTTAGGAGATCCTGTGCGTAATGAAGAGGAAACATTCTCTTCTTTTGTTTATTTGATTTTGTGGATCTGTGTCTTCTGTTTGATTAGTGATGTAGCAATATTTTCTTGTCCGGAGACCTCTTAATAATATGCTCCAGATTATAACTTATGATGGATGGAATTAATTTTTGCCTTTTTTTTTTTTTTTGGGGGGGGGGGGGTTTCATTTGGTTATTGACGATGCTTTCTTCTTCATTTAAGGTCCCAGTTAGGGTTGCTGGAGGGCTGCTATTTGAGCTTCTGGGACAATCAGCTGGTGATCCATTTGTTGATGAGGATGATATCCCAATTGTACTCCGGTCTTGGCAAGCACAAAACTTTCTTATAACTGCTTTGCATGTAAAAGGACCTGTGTCAAGCAATAATGTTCTCGGTATCACAGAAGTTCAGGTTGTTCATTCTTTGATGCTAAAGCTATGATTTAAGTTGCATGCATCATTAGAATCTTACTTGATTGCTGATTCATACTTCATACCTTTGATGCTCTACTTTGTTTTAGGAGCTTCTTTTCGTTGGAGGCTATAATGTACCAAGGACAGTGCATGAAGTCATTGCACATCTAGCTTGCCGTCTTTCTCGATGGGATGATAGGTAATGGTATATTTCATCTCGAACTTCATATCTGTCCTTGCACTCCACAAACATAGCTTGAGGTCATAGTTGTTTGGTAGCTAACTAATGATTGCCCCTCTCTCCCACTTTACATAGTGAGTAACATGCAACCAACAACATCTTGCTTTCTATCTTCTAATATGGCTTAAATGACATGATTCGAAGGCTGACAGGGGAGTAGTATATGTTTTTCCTTTTTGGTAAGAGACAGTAGCATAAGTTACTAATAAATTGCAATGAAAAATAGTATGCACTTGAAGCTTTTCTTTAAATAATTGCAGTGTGATTTTAGTTTATGTTTCATTTATTTCCCCCAATCTAATTATAGACTCTCTGTCTTGCACAATGTCTTTATCAAGAGTATGATTGCTTATTCCTTATTAGATTGGGATTTGAATTTCAATTTTTTGAGGAACTTGAATGAGAGAGAAATTCAAGAAGCTTCTGCTCTTTTAGCTTTATTGGAGAATATTTTGGTTAATGTTATGGTAGAGGATAAAAGAATTTGGAAGTTAAATCCTTCAAGGATCTTTTCTTGCAAATCCTTTTTCGATAAGTTGATTGATGAATAAGTTCTTTTGAACTTTCAGCCTGCCCATATGTTTTTGAAAGCTAACGTCCCAAGTAAAGTTCAAATTTATGCTTGGTCATTGGCTCTTGGTAAACTTAACACTGGTGATGTTATTCAAAGACGGAGTCCTAATGTGTGTTTGTCTCCTTCTTGGTGTGTCATGTGCAAGAGAAATGGTGAAAGTGCGGATCATTTGTTTTTGCATTGTCACAACACTGTCCAGCTGTGGATTAGATTGTTTCAGGCAGTTAAAATCTCTTGGATGATGCCAGCTTCTAGTATGTCTATGCTTTCAGAGCTTATTCATGCTTTTGGAAAAGGTGAAAAAGCTAGAGTGCTGTGGAAATGTTCGGTTTTTTTGGGTGATTTGGATTGAAAGAAATAGAAGGATTTTTGAAGATTTAGAGGAAGATGTCATCCTTTTGTGGGAAAGAGTGTGATTATTAGATTCTCTTTGGGGCTCAGTTACTAAGGAATTTCATAATTCTTCTTTCTTCTTTATACATCTAAACTAGAAAGGGGTGTTGACTTAATTCTACGTTTTTTGTTATGTCTTTGTTGTAAAGCTTTCACAATCTTTTAGACCCTATACTTACATTGTCATCTGATATGGTTCTCAACTTTATAGATCTTTTATTAAACTTTTGGGGGTGGTTCTTTCTTTATGGACTCCTTGTTCACATTTTGTAATAATTATTCTTATTGGTACTAGTTTTTTTGTTTCCTATATATATATATATATGAGTTCATCTAGTTGCAGTGCATTAAAAAATACTCACACGTTTATGGTTTCTACCCTAGTATGGAGCATATGATATGATTTTTATCTAAGCATATTTGAATATCCTGACATAGGCTTGCCTCTTTTATTCTTTTATATGTTTTAGATTGTTTCGTAAGACTATATTTGGTGCTGCGGATGAGATTGAATTGAAGTTTGTGAACAGGTATTTTCTTTTCTTTTCCGTTTTCTTTCTTTTTTTTTTCATTATAAAACCATTTTTCTAAAAGTGAGTTTATTACTTCTATTGATGTACTATCTTAGTGAAAAATAATTCTTTTTGATTAGGAGAAACCTTGAAGATATGAATCTTTTTGCCATCATTTTGAACCAAGAAATCAGAAGGCTATCAAGACAGGTATGTCACTTTCTCTGCTAGAAAGAGCAACAATCATGAATTTATCAACTGGAATAAAGTTATTTGGATTATTGTGACTTATGGACTGCTAGACAATTTCCTTTGTTTCTTTCTACATTTTCAGTGAGCCTACTTATCTTCTTCTGCTAACGACTGGGGTCTTTCAATGAGTTTGTTTCTTCTGTGTCTCTTTTTCTGTGCTACATAGGAGATGGGTGAATTTGCATAAATATGTGATTTTAAAATTTTTGCACATACAAAGTGAAGTATACCCCTGCAAACTGAAGTATACATCCCTCAGATTGCCAAAAGAAGTGGAAGAATAAATTGGAAATTTGGAATATGTAAACATGTTACCCTTTTGGATCTAAAACTCTAGTGATATGATGGCTTGTATTAGTGCTTCTTATCTGATTTAACGGACAAGAGAAGCTGAAATATTTACAGAAAGGATAATGTGGCTGTTAATCATTGATTCCACGCCAAAAGCTAAAGTACTCAATGGAGGCATTCTGAATGTTTTTCATTTTCTGTTCCAGGTCATCAGAGTGAAATGGTCGCTCCATGCAAGAGAGGAAATTGTGTTTGAACTTTATCAGCATTTGAGAGGAAATGTAGCTAGAACCTTGTTGGAAGGGATAAGGAAGAATGCAAGGGAAATGATTGAGGAGCAAGAAGCAGTTCGTGGCCGCTTATTTACAATTCAAGATGTTATGCAAAGCACTGTTCGTGCATGGTTGCAGGTCTGTACAAAAACGTAAAACCAATCACAATCCTTATTCTTATCCCAAAAAAAAGAAAAAAAAATTCAGAATCCTGATATCTTAAATATCCCAGTCAATAATTTCATCTACCTCGATTAATTCAAGTTACTTTGTTGTTCAGGACAGAAGCCTTCGAGTAACCCATAATTTGGCTGTTTTCGGAGGCTGTGGTGTTGTCCTTACTGTTATCACCGGCCTTTTTGGTATCAATGTTGATGGAATCCCTGGAGCAGATAATACACCATATGCATTTGGATTGTTTACAGCCATTCTGTCCTTCATAGGAGTTGTTCTAATTGCGGTTGGCCTGCTTTACCTTGGCTTGAAGAAACCCATCACCGAAGAGCAGGTTGAAGTGAGGAAGCTGGAGCTGCAAGAGTTAGTGAAGAAGTTTCAGCATGAGGCAGAGACTCATGCCCAGGTTCGTAAAAACGTCCGGAATAACTTGACCCCAACTGCTGGAGATATAATTTCTGATGCAGATTACATTCTCATACAGTGATATTTTTCAACTAATTGTGTAAACCATTTGGTCGTCTCGTGTGGTGGGTTATGTCTTACCGCATGTTTAACGGGATCCACCACTTTAAATTCCGCAATTTTTTTCATTTTACGGAAATTAAGATATAGCCTTGGTATAAATTAATAAATATATCTTCATTGCTGTCTGAGAAGGCATGGAAATATATTACTGTAAGCTGCCATGCTTCCTATTTCTATGCAATTATTTTGTTCAGAACATCAAATTTCATTTAACCGTCGTGGCAACGGTTTTAAATCCCCAAAAAATAAAAAGATCAAGCCCACGGAATTTTTTTTTTAATTACTGTAAAATGGGAAAAAAGAAGAAGATTCTTCCATCTATTTCTTCTCTTCTTTCACCTAATTCAGTTAGATTAACACTCGCGCAACTACGACTGGAAGTTAATGTGGGGCAATTCCGTGTCTCAAAACTAATTTTTGATACTTTAATCATCACCGTCCTCTGTGTTTTCAATGATCAAACAATACAAGGTTTACACAATTAAAATCTTCAAATGCGAAAACGCCAGCACACCCCCGAGGGACAACACTTCTGACAGCACAAATGGCAGGATCATCTACTAATATTAAGAAAGCAAAATTGGAGATGCTCATTAACCGGTAAATCATGTATGGTAAAAACTGAGAAAATACGAGAACTCTGCTCTCTCCTTTTTATTCTGGTGCAATCATCACTTAAGAAGGGATCTTGTTAAATGTTCACGGGCAGTAGCCAATGCTTGACTAATTGTCTGCGCATATACACAAAAATCACATCATATAATGAAGAAATATTTTCCTTTTAAGGAGAATGATGGTTTGTATATAGCAGAACAGAGTGTAAATACCTGCTCAGACAAAGGAGCTCCGACATCCACACTATGGCTTGCAACCTTTCCAGCAATGACATTTGCATCAGTTTCCAGAATGATACTGCACAGGCCATAAAAACATTACGCCAGTGTGCTAACAAACATCAAGGGGATTTAGTGATCGGAAGGATATAATAATAACCTAACAAGACCAATTGAATTATCCCAAGAATCCTAAAGGTAAGATGTCAATAGGCAGTTTCAAACAACAATGCCTAACTCATACTGATCCTCCACAAGTTGTTTGCCATGTATGTGCTTTTTAGTTACAAGCAATTGAATGTTTTCAACACAATAGACTTTTACAAACTTGGAATCCAAGGGATGCAATCTTTCCATGTTTTAAATCTCAGCAAACAATATCAGATCAGAGGCAACTTTGGATAAGTTCAGCAGTCAAAGTTGATTAACAATATAAACGAGTAGCACGTTGCATACCCTCCATCAACAATTTCATCAAGGCACAACAAGATAAGATCCAAGTTCTCAAGAGCCTCCTTCTTGTCCACATTGCCTCTGGAATAAAGAAATATTAAGAATAAACGTCCAAAAATTGGTAAGTACTAACCAAATTTGAATTTATATTAAGAAATAAACGATAACATAGTGCAATAACCTAAGAAGAAGACCAACTGCATCAAAAAATCCCTGAAGAACTGTGGCTAAGATCAGCTCATTTTCATCTTCACCCCCAGTGACAAAAAAGTGAAGGTCTTGAACAAACTTGTAAACAATAACGTTGCCCTCAAGCATAGCTATCTCCGCTGTAGATGTAGAAGTAGCAACAAGTTAATTACAAAGGTTAAAATATTAAACTAACAACATTTTCTAGTCCAACTATTCAAACCATGAAACATAATGAAAACACAAAATCCTAAGAACTTTGTAAAGAAAGAGATGTCATTGTCATTCACAAACAACTTGAATATTTAAGAGATTGAAATACACACATGCATTACTACAGACCATATATTGCGAAAATACACCACAAATACACACATTTACAAATGAAAAGAATTTGCTAATACACACAAGCATATGAGGACAGGCAATTGCATCGTATGCAAATCAAGATAAGAACAAAAAACTTCATCAAGAAACCAAATTGTAAATAGCTTACCTTCGGTCCGTGCATTTGTTTTCTGGGTCTTGGTAAACACAGCTTTCTCAAAAGCTTCCTTTGCACTGTTGGTTGGCCAGTCATTTGAATAATACTTGACTGCTACACGTTTCCCTTCAGAATCCAGGAGAAGGATATTCTTTATGGACGGACAAGTATCCTACAAAAGATATTCAGACCACCATTCAATGCGAATCACTTCACATCAACCTTTCTACTCCTCATTTACAAATAAAAAGAAGCAACCACCCAACCTTGACCATGTAACTATGGCCTATTAATACTAACAACACTCTTAAAACTGATCAGTTAGAAATTTTGCATTTGACATCTTTGTTGTGGCAATAACAGCTCAAACATAACATTATAGCATCCAGTCACAATCGAGATCTAATCACAGTTAGCAATTCAGAAGTTCAACTGCACAAGACTGCCAATTATCTCCAAACTTAGATCATTTTACTTTACCAATTTCCATGAGTTGATAATACATCAAAAACTAAGATCAATCTAAATAATACACAACTTCAGTAGAACCAATAAAACCCAGGTCATTTATAGAATATATAAGATCTACAAAGTGTGGCAAACAAAAACCTGGGACCATCCTTAAAGTTATTACAGAACATTAAACAAGAATCAAAAGTAAGCCCAATTCATATTTGAAGTAAACAAGTCGGATCTGCATCGTCGACATCGAAAACGAAGCATAGCCAACGAGATCTCATAAAATTTATAAGAAAAGAATAAACCCTTGAGAATTTTAACACTACAAATAGAGAATTCGAAGAAACTTACCATGCTTGTTGTTCGATTAAACTTGGTCGTCTGCAGTCAATTAATTTCGAGCGTTGAGACTCCCGAGAGTCAAGGAAGATTACAATACAGAGAAGAACGTAATGGACGTTTGTTGATTAACCGAGCGAACAACATGACAATACTAAGTCTTCAAATATAACGCTTTCTACAACAGCTTTTGAGAAATAGCACTTCCTTAATGTTATTAATGATATGACTCAAGTACCCCCCGCATGTATAATAAATAAGTTAAAATTTGGGGTCACTTGGGACGGATGAGGAGGCACCTGTGAGACATATCAAAAGAGTCGCCGTAGTTTGCAAAGCAAATATTTCATTTTATAGGGTTATATACTTATACAACTTGAAGAATCATTTATAGTTCCTGCCAGTGCCATGCCACATGTCAAGTGCCAACAGTCTTGTTAGCAGAAAATAATAATAATATATTCACAAGCTTGATTAAATTTTAACCAGTTTGCACGGAGGAGGGGCAAAAACGACTGTAAATACGGATGGCGATGGTGTCGACTGTCGAGGACTAAAATGACACGAGTGGTAAATATGTGGACTAGACGGTTATTTAAATGAATACTAAGGACTTTATGATAATAAACCATAAAATTGTCAAGGTTATCACTGACTACCCCTTTTGTCAATCGTTTAATCATACCGGGAGGTATTCGGCGGAGAAAGCAACAACTAGCCAGTGAGCAGACACGTTCGTGCCGTGACGCCAACTTCGTAAGCAATTATCTACATATTGATCCAATGAATCGGTTGTTTAATCCTCATCTCCTTTCTCTCTCTAGGCCTCAGGTACTCACCAGCACCCCTGTCTCTCTCTCTCCTCCCACTCTTGTACAATTTGTATATCAGTTTTGTTTTGGTTTTGCAGGTACCTCTACGATCAGTATTTGAAAGCCTGTTTGCTCGTAATGGACGGTAATTTACGGCCTTACCCTTTTTGCACTCTTGCTTTTCCTTTGCTGGGTTTCTATTTTCATTCACTTTTGATCACAAACGTATCATTCATTTTTCGTTTTTGATGGGTTTGGATTCTATCTGAAAGCAACCCAGTTCATGTTGCTTTTTGGTTTTGTGTTCCGAGCGTCTTCACTTGTTTGATTGCATTTTTAGTATAAGATTGATGCTGTGAAACATTACAGTAGCGCACTTCATGACATAACAGTCTCAGGTGAACATACGTACACAATGTTTTTATTATATTCATCACAAAATAAGTTCATTTGATCTTGTTCTATCAAGAATGAGATATTATGAACTTGTTCTGTTATAAAATAAGATCTTTTGGCTTGTTATATTACTAAATAAGTATTAACCCACTCTGTATTTGCCTCATACCATTTACCATGCCCTTCAATTCTGATGCTGAACTACTCTTGTTTTTGGAAGATAACATTTCACTTTTAACTTTTTCTTCAATTTTGTTTGTCCTTTTAAAAAAATTTAGTCTTTATAGTTTTCCCCTTTTCTTTTCCTCTAGAATTCTATCATATGAAGGTAAATATTTGTATGTACATACAGCTCCAATATTCGAGTGACTGAGATATTTCAGAATCGTGTGGGATTGTTTCTATCTAGGAACTCACTGTATGGGTTTAGAACCTTTTGCACTGGCCAAGGTGTGTGATGACCTTTCTAAGCTGCATAAGATGATTGCAATTTTATGCACAGAACTTAATTTATTTACCACATTTTCATAATTAGCATTCACCAGCATGCACTGGAGTGCAGATTATGATATGAAATCAGGGTTTGGTCCTAGTAGTTTTTTGATAGTATGTTTTTTCAGAAACATGTTATTTGTGTTTTCTAATACACTTTTATGGCCTTGTTAGATTTGACGACTAAAAAGTGTGTGCCATGTGACACAAAGGACTTACGTCCCATGGCCGAAGATAGTGCTAAGCACTTAATGCCCAAGGTCTTATTTCATTTTTTTTTTTTCGGCCTCTAAAACTCTGTAGATCTATTTCTCATAGCGGTTAAACATTGTTTAGGTAGTAGGGTGGGATTTGGTGAATGAAAATGGTATCTTGAAGCTGAACCGATCCTTGAAAGTGAAGAGTTTCACCAAAGGTTTGGAGTTATTTAAGCTTGTAGCAGATGTTGCTGAAGCAGAAGGTAATTTACACCTTGTTTTTGGCTCATTGTAATTTTCGATTCATAATTTTTAGAGACACAATAACATATTCATATAGATAAGCATCAATATTTTTGTCAATGCAGGTCATCATCCAGACCTTCATCTTGTCGGATGGAACAATGTACAAATTGAGATATGTACGCATGCAGTTGGTAAGAGCATCATCAATGAAGTACTATTTTCTGTATCTTTCCTCTTTGGTTTTTTGTGTTGTTCTGCAATCTTTGCATCATAGCTCCGTGAAAATAGTAGGAGGTATCTCTCTGCTGGAAATTTAGCATGTAGGATGTTTACTTTCTTTTAAAGTTTCATGTGAGTTTTACTTGACACTTAATTGGGTTTGAGAATTGACAAATTTACATTCTTTTACCATGCTTCTTATATGCACAGGTGGACTGACTGAAAATGACTTCATACTTGCTGCTAAGATCAATAGGCTTGATATTCACCACCTACTGAGGAGAAAGATTTCTGCTTGAGAGATTATCAAAACTTGTGCTGGCTTTGTAAAACATTTTAAAGGAGACCCCGAGCATAATTTTGATGCCCTATTAAGAACTAGGAGGTGAAGAAGTATCTTTGGCTTCCTTTTATGAATAATGTTTTGATCCTGAACACCAATGATGATGGTTTTGATTGCCTTATTCCATATAAGATTCCAGTTCACATTTCTTCGGTTGGGTAACAGTCAATAGTAAGAACTAAGAAAACATGTCACTATGTCAGGTGGGTTCGTGGTTTTTCCTGGTGGGCAGACACATCACAATTCAACACTAGAGGAGCTTGATTGCTTTCCGACATCATACATTTTTTTGTTTGGGGATTTGAATTGGCGTAGTCTGTTTATTTCATCTCACTTCATTAGAATTTTGTATAAGATGAGTATCTATCCCTAAGCAAACCACAAATCAAACCCATTGAAGTGTTGAGCCCTCTTGTCAGTTCAGGCAATCCCTAGCCAGCTAGGCTGTGGCTTGTGGGTTCTTCATAAAACTATGAAAGTAGCAAAAGCGGGATACCCAGTTGGCTGAGTAGGTTGTGCAAGTGGATCTTATTACAGTTGGAAAAATATATGAAGAAGGGAGATAGCATCATGTTCCTTCTCTGCAACTTGCTAGTTGCTAGCTACCTTCATTGACAAGATTTCCCCTGCTCCCTGTTCCTTTTTTTTTTTTTTTTAATTTCTTTTAACATGCCTTTTGCTTGAGCTTTTGCCATCAAATGGACAACTCCGTTTCAATGACTGTCCAAACATAGATTTGTTTTCCAACAAGAAAGCAGTTTCTTCCCCAACGTACTTGTAAAGAATTAATAGAAATTACATACCGGGATAAAAAGTTCAAATTCCCATCACCAAAAATAAATAAATAAAAGAGTAAAGCGAATAATAGCAATGTTCCACACGGCGTTCTCCCTAGAAGCCTTATGATGATACAACCTGCCGGCAGTTACTAATAGAAATTTTTCAGCACTACGATTTTTACAACTTCAAGAACCTGCTACTAACCTATTCAACAAGTACCAGATGGTATATATGTTGTTTCCTTATCCACAGTGAGCGATCCATCTTCAGCAGGAAATGATATGAATCCTCAACAGGTATCATTTAAGCAATAGAGATCTAAACAGCAACAACCTTTTTCCAGCCATTGTTCTGACAGTAAAACCTGAAATAATAGGAGTGCCTGTGAAATGGTATGAACTGGAACTGCTTCGAAGTAAGGCTAACAATTTACTCATTTAGCTTTTCAGCCTTAGCACGCATCTGAAAATCTGACCAATCGGTCCCAAGGGAACAGTTCAGTTGATTTGCACTCTTGAAGTGAAAAGCAATATGTCAAGGATTAGAATCCCCTCAGCACCAACCTTGGTGGGGGATTATTTTACTTTGGGGTGGGATGGGGTTAAGTGAATTGTAACTAAAATAAAAAAACATCAGGCCAATGTATCTGCTGGAAGTTCAAATCACAAAGCTTAACAACATCATGCCATTCAAATAATAACTACCGGCTTTCAAAATGCTGCAGGTTGTTTATAACAACAAACATTAAAGAGTGATCCGCCAAGCAATTAATGTGCACGTTTTCTATTAACTGCCGATAACTTTCCACACAATAAAATGATTGTGTCTTTTTGTTGGTTGGGTGCTTCAATTAATAAGCTAACCTTCACATGCACCAATTTAGAGAACTAACACCACAGCCTTGGTAATCCCCATAGACTTAAGGGTACAGCGCCCAATATAGTATCTGGGTGCAAGTGCAACTTCAATCCAAGCATAGCCACCAATTGTGATGGTAAAACACAGTCATATCTTAAGGACTTTAAATGAAGCTTTACAAGGATCTTAGTCCAAAAGACAAGCCAAACTCAATAGCATGTCTTTGGAAGTCTCAGTTTGGCCCCAAAATCTGAAAATTGATTGAATAGATAGATAGATAGATAGATCAGCATGTCAAACTGACAGATGATTTTTCAGCAGAACATTTCACCTGTACTTTTTACACATAGGTAGTCAAAATTAATGCACCGGGCAAAACATAAAGATCCGGTGAAATGAACAAGCAATCTCTTGCAATAAGAGACTAATCAGAATTCAGCACAACAAATACTACGACTAGCGTAGCACATTTCTGGGAGAAAGAAAAATCTCAGCTTCAGTGCCTTAAATCATTGATGGACACCGAATTAGTACACACAATACTTCACTTCTAACTTACAAACCAATGCCATTGACAATCAGGCTAACCATTTTCGATTTCAACCCACGTCACTGAAAGCCACCACAAAACATGAAATAACAAAGAATTGTAAAAACCAATCAAATATTATGACTTCCCTCTATGCCAATGCCTTAAGATTCAAAAATGAAGATCTAGTTCATATACTTCTACATTATAGAATTGGTAACAACAAAAAAATTGTAACAAGGTAGAACTGGTAACAACAAAATGCTAGTAAATGGTACAATGCAATAACAAAAACACACAGTTCACAATTTCTGATTCGGCATACCAATTTACCTGAAATACTAGAATCTCATTTCGAGACAGGCTTTTGCAAAAGAGCAGTCAAGTAAACTTCCCCGTTCTTTGAATTAGGCTTATTAGCTGTCGCCCACTTCACCTTCTTGTACCCCAATTTCCCAATTAACGGGCCATAAACATCCTCAAGATCCGATGCTTTGCTGAAAAAACGATCCAACCACAAGTACCCTCCCCCTCTCAACACCCTATCAACATCGTAAAACAAAAACTCCATCATTATGACAGGTATCCATCTATTCACTGCGTGTCCACATCTCACAACATCAAGCACACCGTCAAACAAAGGCAGTCTCTGCTGCAATGGCACGTGCAATGGCACTAATCCTCTTAAAGCCGCAGCCTCACTATAAGGAGCACCAAGATTCATAGTTGTGGTAAGTATCGTTATGTTGTAAAGTTTCATTCTTGCGGCAAATGAACCGGTAGCTCCACCGACATCAATCCCAAGTCTTATAACTGAGTTAGCTGCTTTAGCTAAGTCTAGAAATTGTGTAACTGGAAGATCAAGCTCAGACTTGAAAGCTAAAAAAGACGAACTTTTCTCACTAGCTGGATCAAACCCAAGATTGGGACTTTTTTGAACTAAACAAGAGAAGCTTTTGCAATTGTACTTACTCCAAATGACATTGGAATCAGGAAGTGATGAAGGGAAAGGGTTTGAAGAAAGAGAAGATGAAGGCTTTGATGGGGTTCTTGAGAAGCAACGGCGGCGAGGTAAAGGGTGGCAGCCATGAAGAATGAGAGTTTCTTGAAGGTCAGTGTCATGTGGGCAAAGAGTAAATGGAGTGTAGCTCATGTAATTGTGAAGAAGATCAGGATGGCTATGGCAAGAAGAAGCAATGGGGGAGAGGCGAGAGTAGAGGAGGAGATCTTGAGGGATGGTGGTGGTGGTTTTGGTTTTTGAATTAGTATCTATTGTGGTGGAAGGATGGTGGCGCGTGAGGTGGTTGATGGTGGCGCGTATGGTTTGGAGCTGGTGTATAAGGTAATCAGGGACTTGTTGCTGAGTTGGGGGCTTTGTCTGGGATTGGTAAGTAGTGGAGGAGAGGTGGTAAAGGGAAAGGATATTGGTGGCCACCATGGCTAACAGGAGAACTAAATTCAAGCCCATTGAGAAACCCATTTGGTTTCCTTGTGTGTTTGGTCGATCTGTGTAACTGCTTCGTTTTTGGGAACTACCTCTTGTCTTGGTTTTTGGAGCTTAAAAGCTTTGGCTTTGTTTTTGACTTAAATGAGGAAGTGAGTTATTGTCTAATCTTTTCTTGCAGTCGTGAGTTTTGATTCAATGTGAGTGATCTATGATTTTGATATTGTACGTGGGAATGTCGTGGCCGTTGATCTGACTGGGGGCAGCTTGAAATCATGGGATGCAAAATCTAGATTTTGTTTCTTTGGATCTAAACCAGAAAAAGTTGGATGCACCTTGCATAGTTTTGCAATTAAATAATATTAAGGTGACTCCAAAACTATTTATATATTATTATTTTTTTCTGCTCCTTTGACTGTTTGACTCCCTCCTTTCAGTAAACGTAAGTCATGATGTCTAGACGCGTGAATTAGAGGATAATTGGAAGTAAAAGATAAATATTGCCTTAATATTTAATTCTTTACGCTTCAATAATTGCATAGACCACAGTAAATTAAAAGGGGCTCTTAACATTGAGATTCCTGAGTTTTTATATCTTCTTAAAAAGCACATAATTTCTTCATTTATATAAAATAAGTCCCTAATTTATTTTTTTCCCCCTATTTGTATCGAGTAACTTCCTAGTTTCTCTGATAAATTGAGTACGATATCCTTTAGAGTGTTTAGGAGCGTTTATTATTTATTTATTTATTTTGTGATTAAATCTAAATATGGCATGTTTTAAAGTATTCAAAAGCTGTAGGTTGTTCTTTTAACTAATCACTTATTGTAAAATATTTTGATTAGTTTAGTTGGTTTACTGAGCCGGATTGAGATGATACTTTGAAGGATGCTTGACTTATTAGATTCTTTTTTGATCAATTAAGGTTCCGCGCTGCTTGCCACCCCCCAAGGCCAAGGATAAGGCCGAATCATCATTCTAGGATTTGTAGTCCGAGACAATTCCATTATGTTACCTAGCTACACCCACCACCTCATGTGCTGAAGTCAACCAAAGTTATGGAAAAATATTCAGTGAGGGCAGATCCTTTAGATGATTATGGAGGGGGATTATAGGGGGGGTAGGTGATTCGGGTACATCTATGCGATCCATTTAGCTATCTATTGGCAACAAGTGAACCAACAAATGGAGATTCTTTTTTATAGAGGCCTATTTGCCATTTTTCAATAACATGCAACACAAAACCTAGTGCTTTCATTCTTCCTGAGTGGGTATAGATTGGTGGGTTGGCATTTAATAAGAAGAAAACAACGATCAACTATAAGTCGATGGGACTGGTAATTGTAAGATATTTTGATAGCTTAGTTGGTTTAGCCCTTATCAGAATAAACCATAACTAAAGCATTCAATCTTGTAAATAAACTTTGAAATAGAAAAAATAAATTAAAATTTATGGTAAAGTTAAAAATGAGTACAGCAGTGACAGAGATTGATGCGTCTTCTTGAGCTGTTGGCTTTTGTCCTATCATCTTGATTAGGATCAGGCTACGGTACAGTGGTACCGTGCCACATCCTTTGTCTTTTATGGCTCCAATATTATAAATTTTTATATAACCCCCTTTTATTCATTTTTATTTAAATTTTAATTCACAAATATTAAGTTAATATCTATTATATCCACATTGACATTTTAGTTAGCACCTTATATTATTTATTATTTATAAATTATTATTATATATTGCACTTATATCACAATACCCCCTCTGTGAACCGAAATACCCATGCCGAACCCACAACCCGACCCGGATGCTATTTCCATTTCCGGCCACTTCACCGGCCAAGGTTGGTACCGATCGGAAGATCGTGCGATGCCGGTCATCTCCATGCCAATCTTGTCGCCGAAAAGCGTTCGGAAAGCTCCCGATTGAAGCCGTAAAAAGCCGCAAACCACCGCTTCAATTAGCCGCGATTTCTCCGGTTTCCGGTGATGCTATCACTTGAGTTTTGCTCCCCACGATTCCCTCTGTATTTTCCGACCAATCACAGCCACCGGGGGGAGCCGATTTGCCGTTGATCGGTCATTGAAGGATTCACAGCTTTGAGAGCTCGATCTGGCGCCATCACCACGCGTAAGAGGTCACCACCACCACCGTTGGACTCAGCTCGGCCAAAAGTGTCTAACTCGAGTTTCCTGTCGCCGTCAGTTGAAATCCGGTCACCGTTGGTCGGCATGGGTATTTCGGTAATGTTCACATGGATGCAGTTGAAATTAGTTTAATATTTGTAAAGTAAAGTTTAAATAAAAAAGAGTGAAAGGGGTTATATGATAATTTATCACAAAAGACAAAAGGAAGTGGCATGGTGCCACTGTAGTACTGCAGGCTGATCCGATTGATTAATATTATTATTATTATTATTTTTATCTTGATTGGTTATATAGAAGATTTGATAATATCTCCAGTGGAGTCTTATTATGTAAAATCTGCCTTGGGTGGATGTAGAGGAAACATTGAGATTATCTTTGAAGATGTCTTTTTTATATAGAGAAATACAAAAGAGTCTTTTTAATTTTCTTATGGAGTTTGGTAGATTATTAATTTTGGTGAAATATAGTGATAGTTGTCGTCAAGTAGAAGTATGGTGGAAGGAATTTGAGTCATGATCTACAAGTGATAATGTTGATATAATGTTGTAATCATCATGTCCTTTCATTAGACTTTGTGCCTCTAATTATAGTGCCTCACTTGGAGTTCAATGATAATTCACATTTCTCTTTTGCCTCTTTTACTCTTCTCTTTTTTTCTTCTCTACTGCCTCTTCTCTTACTCTCCTTTGTTGTTATCTTCTAAATATAACTCTTTCTTTCTTTCTTTCTTTCTTTTTATAGCTTTTTTAAGACTTTTAAAGTTATTAACTAATAACTTTTTATTTAGTTGGCGAATTTTTAATATAAGGCTACAAATAAGATATTTTTTTGCCACTATAAATACGTAGTTAAAGAATAATTTTTTTTGTCTAAATGAAAAAGAGTACATAATTTATATATATGTATATATGAAAATAAAAGGATAATAATAAAGTGCACCTACAGATGATCCACCTTATGATCAGCGGGGGCTTAAGCCCCACGCTTAATAAAATAATTTCAAAAAAATTAAAGAGAATTGATTAGTCTCATTAAATTCATTAAGAGAACCTCGTTAAATCTATAAAAATAATACCATACACTCATAAGTCTATAAAATTTAAATTTTAACATTGAAAATTATAAAATGCCGCACTTTACGTCTTTTAACTAATAAAGTAAAAGTTCATGGTAAACCGTATGAGTGGTTTTACTATTATTTAGTTTAGCTCTTATGGCTTTAGTTGGTATAACTTTTTAAATATAGCTTATTTAAATAGAGTTTCTATAAGTATAGTTTTTACCTAAAAAAATATTAGTTGTTTAGTTGTCAATAAATGTTTCTATTAAAAAATATAAAATTACCATAGTAGGTACGTTTTTTAAAGTTATGTTATGAAATGAATGAAATAAAATTATCAAATAAGTAATAAATACTTTAAATATTTTTATATTTTAAAAAAAAGTTTTCAACTTCTACTCCAAAATGTTTAAAGTTTAAGTTTTTGTTAGTAGAGGTAAAATACGTTATTTAATCTCTAAAAATTCTATTTAAAAAAAGTCCAAACAATAATTAAAAATTAAAAAACTTTTAAGATGAAATAAATACTTACAACCATTAAATAAGTCATACAAATATATCAAAATAGGAAAAATATGTGGTGCAACTATGGTACCGTGCCACAGTTGCATCCAGTCGTTGGATGCTAGTAGACTCCACCTATTTAAGTGCATCCAACCAGTCGTTGGATGCTAGTAGACTCCACCTATTTAAGTGCATCCAACGATTGGATGCAACTGTGGCACGGTACCACAGTTGCACCGTATCCGGACCCATCAAAATAACCTCTACAAATGTATTAACTTATAAAATTTTCTGGTCTTATCTACAAGGTATCTTGGGGAGGGCTCCAACTGTGGGAGGCACCTTTAAGCCTGTACCACAACCTAGACTAGAAGTTTCCGCTCGAACCGGGAGGCATAGGTTCTCCCAACAAATGCGATTTCCCTGCTACTCGAACGGGGAGCAAACCCAGTCAAACCACTTAAAGCGACTTATAAAATTTTCACTTTACATCTTATTATTCTGTAATTTAGTCAACAATAAATTATTTTTCTAAATCTGTTACTGACCACCCACCTGTGACCTGTGCTGTGCAGCAACGTAACCAGGTGATTTCAACAGGAGCTTCCGGGATAGGAGATACAAAATATAGAAGTAATGCATTTTGTGGATAAAATAAAAACACAGGTATCTAAATGATAAAGTACGATCAAGATTAAAAGAAAAGAAGTAATGGGTCCCACGCCCACGAAGTATATCGGGTGTATGAGGATGGCGTCCGACAAACGCTGGGCTCCGCCACCTAAAACATATTCTAATTTCTATTGAGCGGAGGAGATCGAATCATAAACCCCAAGGGGAAGGAAGCAGAAACAGAGTTCAGAGTAGGCAGCGTTTGCTCATCGATCCATTCAAATCAAATGGTTAGTTTAGTTTCTTCTCTTTTCTTTATTAATTTTTTTTCCTTATCCAAATAGTCGTTAGGGTTTCATGTAACGTCTGTCGAATTCGATTATTTAAAAACATGCACATTATTATGAAAAATCTAGGCTTTAATTCATTCGTTTCCGATTCTTGATGTTTTGTTTCAATTTATCGAGACTATTATTTTGACGAAATTTAAATTTTTATTATTAGTAATTGAAAGATTAATTTAATGTTCCTTTAAATTGAACTTAATTATACTTACTTCGGTGCTCTGTCCGTGATTTTATTTTTATGAGGGTATCGTTAGAGCTTAAATGCTTTCAGAGAGCTAACACCTAAACAACATGATTTGGAATTTCAGAATATTTTATTAGATAACGTCTGTTGGCTGTTATTTTTGAAGAGTTACACACAATGCTCTTGCTTGATCCATTGTTTTCGTATTGCTGAAGATTGTTGGATGGGTTATCTTATGTTTGGAGCAATTTTCACCTTGCGTTAGATTTTAGTTTAAGCAGAATCTTAGTCATGAAACCCGTAATTAGCCTATATTTTTTCATCTATTTGTCCATACCTCGTTTTCTTTGGAGTTTGAATTTTCCCTTTATTTATTTTTGTTAGGCTGACCCTGAACTAGAAGCAATTAGACAAAGAAGAATGCAAGAGCTCATGGCCCAACAAGGCGTGGTAATCCATTACCTCCTTTCCTCTTTCTTCTTCTTCTTATTATTTTTGGTTCCTTTTTGACATGTCATTGAAGAATCACTAAGGCCTTATCATCCATTTTCAGTTGTGGAACTAATAATCAAATCTTGTTTGTCTACAGGGGAGTCAACAAAATTCTGAGCAGCATCAGAAAGCTCAGGAAGATGCCAAGAGGTGGGTTTCTGAAATTTCTATACTCATATATATGCTCTCATGGAAATTTACATTGTGGATTTTTAATTTTATTATTTAAAAGTCTAAGTGCTGATTCTAAGATTTGAATGATTATTTAGGGAGGCAGATGAACGGAGACAAATGATGCTTAGCCAGATTTTGTCAACCGAAGCACGTGAAAGACGTAAGTTTGGATTTTGAGCTTTCAACTTGCTGAATAGGGTGTTTCCTCTTTCCCCTGTTTGTGATGCAACAATGTCCAGTAGTATATGGGAGCATAGACAGTGTATTGTGAATTTCTAAGATTACTTTTATCAGAAAGAGTTGGGCAGCATCTGGGACATTTTGATACACCCATCAGATTCTTGAAAAATTAGCTGGTGGAAAATGCTTTTATTATTAGAAAGTGCTTGCAAAACTTTCAAGTTTTAAACCAGGTCATCAGTTCTTTATAGGATTGAATATTAAATCTTTTAAGGCATTTTGTCAATATAAACAAACGTGCCAAGATTTCGGTTTAGGGCCAGGCTGTCTGGAGGCACACGCACAAGATTAAGGTTTTTTTTTTCAATTTCTTTTTTTTTTTTAAATAATTGCAGAAATGATCCCCTTGCATTTCAGTGGGGGCAGTAGATTGTTATAGGTCTAAAGCATTTAAAATACTTATCTTTATGCTGTTAACATTTCCAAATGAAATGTGCTTTTGTTTTTCCTGTGCTAATAATCATCTTGACAGTTGCTCGAATTGCTTTGGTGAAACCCGAGAAGGCTAGAGGTGTTGAGGACATTATATTGAGATCTGCCCAAATGGGTCAGATAGTTGAGAAGGTACCCCTTTGTTTACTGCGTACTCAATGTTGGATGGATGCGCAGATCATTAGTCAGAACATTGTTTATTTGAGTGACAATGAGATCAGAATCATGCTTTACTGATCTTTTTAACTTGTAGGTTTCTGAAGAGAGGCTCATATCATTGCTGGAACAGATTAACACCCAAACCACCAAACAGACCAAAGTCACAGTAATTAATCTGCCAATTGTTGTCTATCCAGTGTTTGCTTACCAGATTGTGGCTTTCTATCTTTTTCTAATTTTTGTCTTGCTTTATTCTGTGTTCCAGATCCAAAGGCGCCGGAGTGTTTTGGAAGATGATGATTAACCTTGTGTAATTTCTGGTCATCATGGTGTGATACGCAATGCTATTCATGGTTATTGAAATTATGATGTGCTTTTTCATTGTTATTGACGGTTCACCGTTTTGACATTATCTACAGGGTTTGTGTTATTTATACTCAAATCTTTTCTATAGTTATGTATCGGTTATTTTACTAGTAATTAACTTCCATGAGTGTTGAAATTCCCATGAATTCGTTCATGCATGTATGCATGAAGCATGAGCATTATTTTCGGGATATGATGGAAAAATGATTTCATCTGGAATGTCTTTTGAGAACAGTTGACTTCAAAAGTCATTATATGTTGGAAAATAGCATGTTGTAAAGTATAAAACACGGCAGCTAAATTCAAGTTGTCGGTTTCGGCGTTCGGCACGAGCACGACCATCCATAAGATTTCAATATTGGGTAATACGTTATTATTAATAGCTTCTTTTCAATGGAATTTTTTTTTTTTTTTTATGCTTTTTGAGTCTTTTCAATGGAGTTGTGATTGCTTATAAGCACCCAAAGCGTAAGACAAACTTGCTCGTGAGTCGTGACTCTGCGAGGTGGTTGGTGACAGCCAAGCCTTGGAAATTCTAAATATTGAATAATTTACACCAACTCACAAATAATTTTCACATGTCTGTTGGTCATCAATTATCACTGTGAACCAAAAATTTGAGGGTTGGTTTGTGATGTTGATAGACAATTAGAGATCGATACCTATATTTCTTTCTTTCTTCTTTTCTTTTTTTTTGGGAAAATATCGATACTCAACTTTAAATTGATTAATGGAGAAAATTTAACCGCATGGTGGCCGAGTAACTCGCTTCGTTGTCTTCTAATTAAAAACTATTGGATGAATTTGAGAGAGAGACACGACTGCTTGTCAACTTAACCGGAAGTGAAAGTAATAATCCCATAAGGGTAGAAAACAGATTTTTGCTATAACAATTTTAAAATAAAAAAGTTTAAAATTGGCTTGGGAATTGGGATGCAGTATTGTGGTGGCCGTATATTAGTTTATGGGAGATTTTCTCCCTGTTGAAATAAATATATATCATTTATTTTTTATTATTTTTATAATACCTAAAAACTCTCATATCACCATAATTTTATAATATTATTCTTAACTACATATAGATTTTTATTCATAATTATTTTAAATTAAATAAATCACATACATTGAAATTAAGAATAAAAAAACTTAAATACTCAAAATTAAAAAAAAATTAGTGTGAATAAAAAATTAATAACAAGATACTATTCTTGTACTTTTTTGTAAATTTTTAAATATTTTTTATAATAAATATATAGCTTATATTCTCAAGATCAAATTTCAAGTAAATAATATATTTATCTCTTTTTTCTTTCAAATTTCTGTATGAGAGAAGTTATTAGATATTATGAAAATAATAAAAAATAGTAATATATATTGATTTCAGTAGGAAAACTGACAATCTTTCATTAAATAATTTGGGACAGTGTGTTAGGATTAATTTGAGATTGCAGTAGCTGATAAAATAAGCTGCTTCTACCGTACATATGAAATAAGCAGCTGATTAAAACAACAGTTTGGTATTTGATTAATTGTATTGTTGCGGTTGCTAATAAAATAAGATGTTTCTACAGTATATATAAAATAAACAACTGATTAAAACAACAATTTAGTGTTTAATTAACTGTATTGTTGCGGTTGTTGAGAGTTTGAAAAATAGAATACATGTGTTTGGTAGTTTTTATTACAAAAGGGTTGGCATCAATTTGTAAAAAAAAAAAAAAATTGTACATGAATTTATAACTATATTATTACTATTTATTGTATAATGATCAAAATAAACATCAGATTAACTATAAAGTATGTTTAATAAATGATGTAAACATACCTTTTCACTTTTCAAAGTACAGAAAATGAAAAAAAAAAAAACTCAATTAAATAATATCTAATGAAAATTTATCAAAATGCCAATACAATTATAGATAATTATTGATTGCTGCTGCTTCCAGCTTCATCTACAATTTACAGAAAGATTCAAAACAATTACTTTAGATGACTGGTGCAGCCAAAACTTCCAAGCCGGACCTCAACTAAGGTTCGACAGAACGATTTAATCGAACCAACCATCTATAAATTTTACAAAGCTTCACCACCAGTATCCAAGCAGGTATGGATTACTCCTATCCTTTTTTTTTTTTAATAGCCTCCTAATGTATATATACTTTACAAGCAAACTCGATAGTTTTGTGTACCCAAATCTTCTTATTCGCCAGTCCTAACTCATCGTCCCAGCCCAGTCATTTACCACCAAAACATACCTCAATTTGTGCAAGAAAGAAAGATGCACTGATTGACACTCAACAACAGCAACACAATATTCACAAAATCTCTTCCAAGATGATTCCTCTTCTCATCTCATGGCTGCAGCACGACTCGATTGGTCGTTTCGCGACATCGACTAACAACCATAATAAAGACCAGAACCTCACGTGTTGTATGTGAACCCGCCGCCGTGTGATTGATGAAATACACAATACACGAACTTTGCCAATGAAAATCCTAATTGACAGAAGCAAGAGTTTGTTAATAGGTATCTGAACCCATTACTCTAATAAATGTAACGCTTGGGTCCCTCGCCTCTACTAGCCTTCGGCCACCAAGTAGATTCGCTAGATCAACTTATCAGACAGTAGACATTAAAGAAACAATTTTTTTTTTAAAAAAAACCCTAATTTTTCTTAACAGCTTCTGCCGGTAACCCAATAATTAGACCTTTTTTCTTTTTCAAATTTCAGCCCTTTGATATTTTGCTTCACCATCTGATGATGAAATCGCTAAAAGACAAAGAAGAAGTGTTACTTTACTCCTTATGCAAAGTAGCCGGACCCGTCATTTAGTATTTGCGGTGTAGAAACTAACTACCTACTCCATCCACTTTTATTTTGATAAATTATTTTATTATAACAATACCCATAATTTTTAATAATAACTCCTTCTTATAAACTAATATAATATAATTACTTTAAACACTAATATCAAAATTTGTTGTTCAATATATAATTCTCTTGCCATAAACTCTAAAAAAATTTATTTTTTTATCTCTTAAACAGTATTCAGTTAAATAAGGAGCAAATCAGTACTTTTAATATATCTTGAACATATTTTTACTTTTTGATTTTAAAAAGAAAAAAAAAAGAAAGATTTTTTTGCAGTCTTTTCCCTTTACTCCGTTGTCTTCTTCTTCTTACTCTTTTTTTTAATCTTTTTTTTTTTGGGCTAGTAGCCATATTTTTTTTTTAAATGGTTAGGTTCAAAAATTGGGATATAGAAACTGACATTGAACATATTGTAAATAAACAAAAAATAATAACTGAAACTTATGCTAAAAAAATGTGTTTAAAGCATAATTTGATTCCATTATTTTAAATGTTAAATTATTATTATTTCATCTTAGATGTGCTAAATAGTTTCATTAGTATTTTGAGTAAATTAATTTAACTAGTTTAAATAATTTTTTATTTTAAAGAATATAAAAATAAAATTTAATTTTTTTAGGATACGAGTATATAAAATAATAAAATGGTACGAATAATTTTTAAAATATAAATAACTCTACGCCCTAGTAATATAGTATCAATAATAATTGTCACATGCGCTGTGCCAGCGTGTGTATCCAAATTGTGAAACGTGGCCACCTTCAATTACGAAAAGCAGCGTCCGTAGGCAGTCTGTAATCAGATTCACATGACGCACTCGCCATCAACTGGCGCGTGTTTCACAATCATTTGACAGAAGAAACCAAAACTTTTTATCGTTGAGGACGATGATTAAGGAGTTTCAGCTTTTAATTCTTTCAACTGCTCGGCGGTTTTCCATTAAAAAAAAACGACGGCCACAAAACACGAGATCGAATCCAAACTTTCTCAAAGCTTTTATTTCATCGTCTTCTTCTACAATATAAATGCAAAAATATAAAAGAAAATAAAATCCTTTTAATTTGATCCTCAGAATTAATAAAAGCACTTCCACAAACTTACACAAATACAGTCACCATCTCCAAATCCATCCTTAAATATATATTTTTTTTAAAAAAAAATTGATCGTTTGGTTGTTTGTTGAGAAACCCAGTTCTCCAAAACCACCCAATAATAATAATAATAATAATAAGGTGGGGTTATAAAAGCTGAATCTTTTCTTTTCTGCCAGTAAAAGCGTTTTTCCGGCTTGGCTTACCTGTGAGGATGGAAAAAGAACCTCTTTTATGTTATTTGAGCCCGAGGAAGAAACCGACGCCGCCACCTCCTCTGTTTCCACTTCCAGAAGATGGAGAAATCTCAATTCCAATGCCTATAACTCCTTCAGAGCTCAAAGATAGACTCATATTTGGACCTGTTACGTCTCCTAAAGATGCTTCTCCCATTGTTGATGCCTTGACTCTTTCACTCGCGTCGCCCACGACCAGTGCCTCCTCTTCTTCCAGCACCTCTTTCTTTTCCAGAGATTCATCTAGTCTGCAACAGTCATCCTCGATTCAAGATGCAGTATTGTTGCCGCAGCAGCAACAATCTTCACAATTGCAATCACCTCAATCTTGGTTAATTGATCCTAATTATGCTTTTGCCAAGAGCAATCTTCACAGGTCAAAAACTGCACCCGCTATGGCTGTCATCAATGATTTAAAGCACCATGATGCTGTTCCTAAGCCTCAATTCGGTTCTCAGTCTATTGTTAGGCAAGCTGTTGTGCTTTTGATCTTATATTTATCATTGGGCGTCACTATTTATTGGTTTAATCGTCATAATTTTACTGCTTCTGAGACTCATCCTGTTGTTGATGCTTTGTATTTTTGTATTGTCACAATGTGTACCATTGGCTATGGTGATATTACCCCTAGGACTGTGCCAACTAAGGTGTTTTCAATCTTGTTTGTGTTGGTTGGATTTGGCTTTGTTGATATTTTGCTTACTGGGATGGTTAGTTATGTGCTTGATTTGCAAGAGAACTATTTGTTGAGAACTATTAAGGGTGGTGGTCATAAGGAGTCTCCAGGATCATATATAATTGATGTGAAAAAAGGGAGGATGAGGATAAGAATGAAGGTGGCATTGGCACTTGGTGTTGTGGTTCTTTGTATCGGAATTGGTGTTGGTGTTATGCATTTTGTTGAGAAGCTTGGTTGGTTGGATTCCTTTTATCTTTCAGTTATGTCGGTTACCACAGTAGGCTATGGGGACAGGGCATTTAAGTCAATGCCAGGTCGACTTTTTGCTTCCATTTGGTTGCTTGTATCCACACTTGCAGTTGCTCGAGCATTTTTGTATCTGGCTGAGGCCAGAGTAGATAAGCGGCACAGGAAGATGGCAAAGTGGGTACTTGGTCAGGACATGACCGTGGCTGAGTTTCTTGCTGCTGATATTGACAACAATGGTTTTGTGAGGTATGTTATACTCGTAATTTTGTGTGCCCTAATTATGCATTCTCATCTTCTCACTTTGTTTGGGATTTGCTGACTTGAAGTTTAATGTTCAATCAAGCTTTGTCTGAGTGTTTTTTTTTTTTTTGGTATAAATAGCTTCATGTTTGGTAAATTGCTTTGATGTACTGCTGGAATCTGTTAAACTATGTGTCTGATGATTACTAAAGGTATTGCGGGAGTCATGTGGTGCGGTATACCTTATGTTAAGATGTGATAGACAACGGCAAATTGTGCCAAGTTCTACCTTATCTGAACCTAAAATTCATTTTTTAACACTAGTTTAAATATTTCAGTTTTAGCTTCAATGTTGCAAAAATTTTCTTACTGAACTTTTTGTGTTCAGTGCTTCCAAGTTCCAAATATGAAGTTTGAATTTCAAATTATTCATAGAAAATTTACAACTTCATGTAGTAATGAAGACTGCAGATTTGCTTGCTCTTTGATTCTAGTGATGTGCATTTACGTTTGGTATTGGCCTCTCTCTCCCCTTTTCACTATTGAGAGTGCTGCTTGACAGAATCAAGTTAAACATCAATTTCTCCTGTTAGCTTTAGGTGTCCAATTCTTGTGACACTGCTGGGAATTGTTCGACAATTCGTCCTGGTTGAAAGGAGAAGTAAATCGACACTCTAACATCATCTCAAAAGACTTCAACTTTTACAAATTAATACATCCTTGCTCTTCTGAACAAGGAAAAACATTCCAAGTGATTCATGTAATGAGATATGGGTATTACAGATTGTATGGTAACCTTCAACTTCCTATGTCATTCATACTTGGCAATTTTTGTGATCTATGGAGTTTCTTACTTTCTTGGGTAGCTTGGCATTCAAATATGTGTTCTATGCTTGAAAAAGCTTGATGATCTATTTAAGAACTTAAACCCTGCATTTCCAATGCTGATTCATTTCTTTGTTATTCATCATCCTTCCCATGACTGCGAGTAAGTTGTCAAATAGCAGTCTAAATCTGTAATCTCTGCCTACTTTGTTTTTGCTTTTCTGGATTTCCTCAACGTTCAACGCTTGTGTAATCATTTATTCTCCGTTCATTTATTTAGAAACAAAGCCAACATGAAATAGGCAGGTTGATGATTAGACTCTTATAGAGTGTTCTGTTGTTGTTTTTGCAGTAAATCAGAATATGTCATATACAAGCTCAAGGAGATGGGAAAGATATCAGAGAAGGATGTTATGCAGATATGCCACAAGTTTGATAGACTAGACACTGGCAACTGTGGAAAGATAACTCTTGCTGATCTCATGGAGGCTAATAAATGAAATAAAAGCATCCTTGCTTTAAATAGCAAGTTCCATACAACATGCAATTGTAAATTGAAAGAAGGTTTGGTCAGAATGCAAGTTGAACTAGTTTTATAATGCCCCCATGAGCTTAAATGTCTGATTAGTTATTCTCTTGCACGTCAGCCTGTTCATTAACCAGCTTTTGAATCCAAATGCGCACAATCCACACAATTTTCCTATCCCTCGAGTAGATGGATGACTGTATTAGTGAGGGCTTAGATGGCGTTGTACAAACATTCTGCTAGTGTAGGCATATTGAATTTATTCTTTTGTAAGTGCATGAGAGACTTTAATTAGTTTTATATTCTTGATGTTGCTGCTTCTGAGCTTATTCGTTGCTCTGCAGAGTGTATAAATTATTTTAAATTGCATGAACTGAACTGCCTCGTCACTCATGCGGTGTTTTCCACATGTTTTCGGAGTTGATTAACTCAACAAGACCCTTATTATTTTCCCACATTTTACACAGCTCTTTTATTAAGATTACACCAGCACTCAATTATTTGTTCTAGAACCATGATGATTCCACGCCATGATGTGTTTGTAGAAGTTTTTATTCTCCCTACGTACCTTTTTCCAAAGTTGATTGGTGCCACCTTTTAAGCTTTGACCATAATCTGAATTTGCCATATGCTGATGAAAGGTTACTTGACCTTTGCATAATTTGTGCGGTAATCATACAAACTTTTAGGTAATGATTTTAAACAATCTTTCTGTCGTGCACAGAGTTTGTGTAGAAATTAAAGTGGTCTAGAAACATGATGCTCTATTTAATTAATTTGCATGCCTTAATTTATGTAAGTTAATAGCTCTCCCAAAAGCTTACTTCACTGCCTGCCGCAGCGATTCAAGCTACATAACCTTTTCAATGAAATGCGATATTTAAGTAATTTATTTTTAAATCTCAAAATGTTTAACGTTTATTTGAGGTAGAAACAATCTCACATACAGACTACTTTGGTTCAGAAATGAGTAGCGTAGTAGACTGTAGAGCAGAGGGTTTGCAAATTGCATGCGTCCTGGCTTTGCCTTGTTACCCTAAATCTCCCAAAGGTGGTAGGCCAGTATTGCTTTGTCTCTAGACTAGGAGCAGCTTAATTTGATCAAAGGCACTTTTCGCGAAACAGCTAAAGCAATTTACTTTTGGACAATAATTAATTGGCGTCGTATTGTATTAATCATCCAAGCTTTTCCTAATTAGCTTGACCTTTCAACTAGTCCATGCACGACCCAAAGTGTATATGTTCATTGAACTTTGATATTTTTTTATAGTGAAAACTCATTAGAAGTCTTCATTCAAAAGCTAATCACTCGATTATTAGTTGATACTGGGATAAAAGCAATACCCTTTTGTTCAATTCACAAAATTCAATAGATATCATAACTTTGAATTTTCCAAGTTTCATAAAAATCTTTGTATGATCCCCCAATTCAAGCTAGTTGGCTATAGCTCCTTTAATATCTCTTTATGTCCGCTTACATGAATTACCCCACAATGAAATAACAACCATGGCACAGTAACAGGTGCATGCAGACAAAGTCATCGGTCTCTTTATTTGTAAACTTTCTTAGCATAAAATAACTCATAATTAAAATGAAGAATCATAATACAACCTTTTTGAATTCAAGTGAAACTGGCTTCAGTGACCTTGACTGAGTGAACAAACATGGTCTCTAAAAATAATTGAGTTCATGGCGTTTACTAAAAAGCTTTCGAAAATGGACAAGTCAACTCCTTCTTATCTTGTGTAACTACTGTTATTGCATGTATAATTTGGTTAAAATAAGTTTTTGTACATTTTCTTCTTCTTCTTATTCTTATTATTATTAGGACATAACTATGTTGGAAATGCTCCACTTTAGAATAACTCCAACAACCATACGATCATAATCACTCCATTTGACCATCAGACTATGGTTATAATCGTACGGCTATTCCTTATAGCAACTCTAATATATTTGAACCCTTATTATTGTTGTTGTTGTTGTGATTGTTGTTAGAATTATTATTATTATTATTATTATTATTATTATTATTATTATTATTATTATTATTATTATGTTGAATGGTGGTGGGGCACATTGACATTATGAAATATATATTAGAATTGAGAAGATGAAAATAATTAGCCAGAATCTAGAATGGGTCAAAAGAAATTTTGACTGACGAAATAATCAAACAATCCATATCCCTTTCACATTATAAGTTAGGGGACTAAGAGACAAGCTTTGCTTATCAAATTTAGAAATTATATTTTATGAAACCAGTTGTATTTGTTTAAGAGAAAAAATAAAAAAAGTTTGGAACAATAATTCTAAGTGGAGTATATGTTTATTCGCGATTGGACCGGTGTATGTACCTTCACTTTCAAGTCAATTCATATAATTAAAAATATGTGAAAAAAAAAAACAGATTTTTGACGTTACATGATTTTTTTTTTTCTTTATCTTCGAACCTAGGATCCTAATCCTGGTTGGGTGTTCAAATAATTTCAATAACGTTTTAAAGAGATATATATCTTGTTCATCTTTAATTTATTAATAGGGTTGTTTTCAAATGATTAATTGATATTACTTTTCCTAAATAGGAAGTTTCGGATTTGAATGAGTCCTTAATTGTGTAATTTCAACTAATAAAAAAGAGTGGAGGGTGGGATGAATTCTAAACTAAACTCATATATATTCAAATAAATCGTTTTGTAAGATTTCTTTTCAAGCCATACTAAAATTAGAATCCATTATGATTAGAATAGGTTGCTTGGTTGTCACAAAGTTGCCAAATTAAACGTAAGTGTGGAATTGACATTGGAGCGTACAAGTTGTCGCATAGCTTTCAAAACTTCAATTTTTTTCTTCCCCTTCACCACCGAATTAATGAAATTAATGAATTTTGTTGTATTTTGTGAGGTCTAATAAAAAACAGAAATATAGGAAAAATAATACCTACACCCCTAGACTGTGAAGAAATGGTCACAAAGACCATAAATTTTCAATAAAGGATACCAAGATCCCCTTTTAATAATAATGCCCTTTGACTTAATGAATAGATATATGCCATTAAAATAAATGTAATATTATAAACATTTTAAAATGATTTTAATATTTAAAATATTTTTATATTTTACAATCTAGTAGACCAAATTTATTATATTAAAGTAATTTTAATAATAAATAGAAACATAATATTGCAATAAATAAATTAAAATCAAAATTATTTTGAATATTATAAAATAATAATTTTAATATTATTAATAGGGAGATATTTTGTTAATTGTAAAATCTATTTAACCCAAAAATTTGTTTAAAATCTCTATAATAATTTAATAGTTAATATAATTTCAAATGTTAAAAATAACTTAATATTATTAGTCTACTAGACATATTATATTACCTATATTAAATTTGTATTAATTAAAAAACTTCAAAGTCATTTTTCTAATTATTAAATCCAAAGGGTATTATGGTTAAGTAGTGATATTGGTGTCCATTTTTTAAAACGTGGAGGTCTTTGTGACCATTTTCCCAAACCTTGGGGGTGCATGTATCATTTTGCCCATAACTAAATTAAGGGTTAATTTGGTAATACTATAACTTTTAAAATAATTGTCATTAGTTGTGCTGTAGAAATAATCAGCTGTGAAAATAATCAATTAAATGTTTGGTAAAATTTATTTTTAAAAGTGTTTTGAGTCTTAAAAACAATCGTATGTATTTAGTTAATCTTACTGTTAGACTGTTGTAAGAATATAAATGACTAAATTAAATGTTACGTTAGATTAAATTTTTTTTAAACATGTATATAAAATATCTTTTATTGTGTACATATAATGATTAATAACTAAAATAAATATTTATATTATTATTTTTATTCTTTTATCTTAATATAATTAGTAATAATAATAAACTCTTTAAAGTTAATAATTTTATTTTCTAATAAATAGAGATAATTTTGGATTTAATAGTATATGAGGATACATCAAAAATTGTATTAAATATAAAAATGATTTTCAAAATCGAATTTTGAATGCCACTCCTTTCTTACTTTTTATATATGTTGTAGGATAGGAGATTTTTATCAAAGGTTATTTTAAAAATAAATAACAATAAATAAAGTTTTTTAAATAAAATAAATAACAATATTAACTAAATTTTTTAAATAAAATAAATAAAAGTTTTAACCTTTTTTTTTTAAACACTCTTAAACCTCAAATAAATAATTTGTGATTTAATGGAGTCGACATCCATCCAAAGACTCTTATTTCAGTGTGTACACCTAACAAAAACCTGCCCTCTTGTGCATTGATAGGGACTATTAGCACATATTCATACTCCTCATTCCAAATATAATGAATGCAACAGATTAAGGTCAACAATTTCATGCTGTTTTGTCAATTCAAACCTTAGCCATCATCAAAAGTCACCCTCCAATAAGCAATCGTCCACTGGAATTTTACCCACAAATTATGTATTATTATTATTAATTCTCCACGAGAATACGGCATTTGCACTATAGGTTTCATTATTGGTGCAGACATGGTTGATCAAATCTTCTAATTGTATTTAATTAAATTCAAATATGTGCCTCCCGGTTCGAGTAGAAATTTATAGTCTGAGTTGTGGTACGGTCTTAAAGGTACTTCCCACAGTTGGAACTCTCCCCAAAATACCTCGTGGTTAAGACAAAAAAAAAAATCTTCTAACTGTATCCAATCAAATTCAAATATACGATAACCCAATACTAACCTTGTAGATTAGATGTCACAAACTAACACAGTACTTTATTATAAATGTTATGTACTACTTTGTTATAAATGTTATGTACTATCATTAATATTAGGCAATGGAAAAAAAAAATTATATACACATGACACAGTGATGGTCCTATTTCACATGTCACATTTCTTTGTTTTCCTTAAACAGAACATACTTTTTAAAATATTCACATGTAATTAAGTTCAATCTAAGATAGAATTATGTCAATAGAATGATGTGTTTTTAAATATTGTCAAATGACTTATACTATCTATCACACCTGCTGTCATAGATCTAGTTGTAGTGCACAGAATTGAACCATTTGGTTCTTCTCTCTATGTCTTTGTCTTTTTTTTTTTTTGGGTTCAAAAAAATAATTAAAGAAAACCTATTTCAATACGTAAAGGACATAATTTGCAATTAAAAAAGAATAAATAAGTGTACAATTTTGATACCCACCAAGGCAACAACCAACAATATGAGAAGGTAGGTAGACGTCATAATTGAAGTGGGTATTGTGTAGCGATATGTGAGAGAATAAATGTGACAATTGTGGAGTCAAATGTATAACTTAGTCTACGCCTTTCCGTAATTAAATCAGAAGGTCATGATTTAAGAAGGATTAGTATATATTATGTAAGTTTAAATTTGTCAACAAGCACTGTGTGAAAAGCGCAGGCATTGGAAGAGGACACCAGCAGTCGTGTAACCCAAACAACTAGCCACAATTAACGGCAACTGCACATATTTTTAAGTGAATCATCTTTGATTTACCATTTCAAAACACTACTAATTTTCATTTTGAACCCAAATAAATAAATAAATAAATAATAATAATAATAATAATAACAGGAAAATTCTATAATAGAGAGACGTGATGAACTTTGCTCAATCTATGAACGCATGTTAAACACACAGAAAAATGAAGAAAAAAAAATACAAGAAAAGTGCAATCTAGTCAAACATATAGCTAGAGAGATAAGAAAGTAAGAACTTTTGAACGATTCCTAGAGGAACCATCACAATGAAGAATAAACTAATGGTCACTGAGAAGAATAACAACTAGCAGCATTAGCAAAGAGTCCCTCCGAAACTAGTGATTAAGCCAACTCTTATCAAAATTTAAAACTTGATATCAGCCCATCAATGTCAGATGATTGAGGTAAGTTAATAATTAAACATGTGAAAGTATTTCTTGTTGAAATACATTTTATTTCATTTTCATGATAACTAATGCACAAAAAAAACTCAATAATCAAATAATGCATGTACCGTTTCTTTAAAGACGATGCACGTTGGAGGACACGTACATATTTCACAAAAATGGTGATAAAATTGATGAGAAACAGCAAAATGTTTCTTGATTTTTCAAAACTTCATTCGTGTTATTGATCAGTTCTGTCGTGGCTTCATGAAGGGGTGGCTTTAGCAATATACGGCCTTAAATTTTCTTGTCATTTGATGATTGTCGCCGGAAAATTGATTTGTGTGCTTTCTTCCAATTTGTCATTGGAAGGGAGACGATTGTTCTTTATTTATTTATTTTAAATAATAAGAGAAAAAACTTCTAGATATAACGAACTCATCAAATATAAAGAATTTGCTACTGATTAACCAAGATTTTAAAATTCTGACAATTTCTCAATCCTATGTAATTTGTGCGATATAGGCATCCTCACTTTATAAAAAAAAAAAATATTTAATACATTAAAAATTATATTTTTTTATTTGTTAATAATATTCTTATTTTATTAAAATGAAGATTTCATTATTATACAAAAATTATATATATAAACACACACACACGGGGCGCATACTAGCTTCTACATCTCCATATTAACATTAATTGCTTATGTGCACATCAATTGGTGTTTTGGGCTACGATTAAATATAAAGAATTTACTACTAATTAACCAATATTTCTAAATTTTGGCAATTTCTCAATTCTATTTAATTTGTGCAATATAGGCATCCTCATTTTATAAAATAAAAAAAAAATTCAATACATTAAAAATTATATTTTTTTATCTGTTAATAACATTTTTATTTTATTAAAATGTATATGTCGTCATTAAACAAAAATTATATAAATATATATGCATACATACGCGCACACGCGTGCACGCACACACACACATACATGCACGTGTGCGCGCGCACACCCGGGGCGCATACGAGCGTCTACATCTCCATATTAATGCTAATTGCTTATGTGCACATAAATTGGTGTTTTGGGCTGCAAAATAAAAACAGAATGGCAATGTCAACGACAAATTACCCAACAAACTTATATTGAATGATCATCAATTCTTTTAACTCACAAACAACATTTCTCGCCGGAAAATTAAATGAAAGTACGCCAACTACGTTTGCGCATTAATTTGTTGTACGAAAGAATAATAATTTATTTTCAAGCTAATTAAAAGGAATGGGATTTTTTATTTGAAAAAATAATAATAATAGTTATTATTATCAAATTTGAAGAATTAATCTCAAATACGTAACTAACGAAAGTCGAAATTTCAATATTATAGAGAAGCTAATTAAGAGCCATATAAATTGTAGTGTGTCGATGAGGAATGGGACCAGAAAGTGCGAGACCAAAAAGTTTGTACAGCAGTTCAGTCAAACGTACAGTTGGAACGAAGATGGTGACGTGGGAAAAGGCTCCAGCAGTTGCAGACGGCAGGACAGGCCAAAGAGGCCCATGGGCCATGATCACTGTGAGAACTAAGAAAGCAGCTTAAACTTTTAAAGGTCTCCCACGTGCCAGATCATGTTGTCGGCTACGGTCAAAAGCCGGTGCCAATTTAGACACGTGTAAGCCTGATAACGATAATAGTGAACTTTGAAACTTTGACCAATTTTTCCTATCGTCGTCATCATCTCATAAAAAATGAAGAGCCATACATTACACATATCGTGACTGACTGACTGACTCTCGCCGGTTACTGCTAGTCTCCGCTGACTTCTTATCTCGTATTGCCATGTCCGTCTCATAGCTCCCCTTAAACGCTGATCACCGTTCATTCAATTCAACGCCTTCTTCACTTCTCCCTCATCGGACTGGTCTATAACATACATTAGTGATTCTAATATATGGTTGTATCTTCTTCTTATTTTTATTTTACATTTCATTTTGAATTGTAGGATCTCGCAAGCTAGGCATGGACATGTTTCCACATGAGAGGCCATTTTATTTTATGGTCATGTTATCGGAAAGGAGATGTGTCAACTTTTTCTCTTTATAAAAGTGGCGTAACAAAAGTCTCATTCAACGCTCAAGATAGACTTTCTCTCATTCTAATTTTATATATATACATGTGTGTGTTGTGTTGTGTAAGAAACGCAAAAAACGACATGAATATTTATATGTGAAATCACAAGTCCAAAACAAAATTAAACTAAGAGTCCATACCAAATAAGCTAGCTAGCTATCTCTCTTTACTTCTTCCTTTTTCTTCTTATTCTTCTTCTTCCATGTCTAATGAATCTAGGGATATTTACTATCGTGCTCTATTTCAACCTAATGTTAACATTGAAGCGGCCGCCAGGCCAGGTGTTTCCGTAGCTGCAAGTTCATCATCACCAGATTATGTGAGCCCACAGGAGTTTGATCCTTCACAAATGAACTTCACCGACTGCTTTCATGGACTCATGGACTATAATTCACTTGAAAAGGCCTTCACGGGCATGTCGCCTTCTTCATCCGAAGTGTTTTCTTCGGTTGAAGGCAACCAAAAACAAGTTAAAGATCTCTTGATTCCGAATTCTTCAATCTCTTCTTCTTCTGCAGAGGCTGGCGGTGAAGAAGATTCTCATTCTGGCAAGAGTACTCAAAAAGATGACCAAGCCCTGCAATCACCAAAAGATCACGGTCACGGGGGAGAGAGCTCTAAGAAAATGTAAGTTTTAATTAACAATATTTACTTAGTAATTCGACCTTCATCATGTACACACACACACACACACACACACACGTATAGTAGTGCAACTGTTAATTAATTTTTTGATTGATTAATTAATTATATAATTTGAGCATTAATTGATAATTTACTACAGGGGCAGAGAAAAGAAGAATAATAAGAAAGGAGAGAAAAAGCAAAAGGAACCGCGAGTTGCGTTCATGACGAAGAGCGAAGTTGATCATCTAGAAGATGGGTATCGATGGAGAAAATACGGACAAAAGGCTGTCAAGAATAGCCCTTTTCCAAGGTAATTAATTAATTGTTATTTTTCCATCTTTACACGCAAAGGAAATTAAGCTTGATAATACAATTAAGAATTAATTTGGTCATCCTACGAGCAGTCAACAAACTATATATTTTCATGATCACATTTATATATGATCACATTTATATATGTGTGTGTGCGCGCGCGCGCAGAAGCTATTATAGGTGCACCACTCAGAAATGCGGAGTGAAGAAGCGAGTGGAGAGATCATATGAGGATCCATCAATTGTGATCACAACATATGAAGGCCAACATAGCCATCCACTTCCCACTACCCTGAGAGGAAACGCTGCCGGGATTTTCCAATCCTCATCTATGCTCACGCCGACGCCGATGAATGTCTCAAGTTTTCCACCAGATCAGTGGTTAGGTTACAGTAATATGATGCCTGCCATGACTCATAACCAAACTGCTGCTCCAGGCCCTAATGCTTTTGTTACACACCCTCTTGACGATCATCAGCTTCCTGATAATTTTGGTCTTTTGCAAGACATAGCTCCCTCAGTGTTCTTCAAAAGAGAGCCATGAATCCGATCATCTCTCTCCATATCCTTGACTTTAATTTGTAGATATGTACTTAGTTACTATGCCCACAGGCGGCTACTTAGACTTTTATATTCTAACCTTTTAATTTAAAGAGAACCACGTCTATGAACGAATCCAAACTGAAACTGTTGTTTTGCCCCTTAAATTATATGTATTTTGCAGCATCCTCGTCTTTGAGATCGATGGATGTTTTTTTCTACATACAATGGGAGAAATTAAATATGTTGATGCTGGCGATAATTAATTTGTATTTTATATATATAGCCTGCTGTTGGTGTTAATTTGTATTATTTTATGGAAGCCTGCCCATATATGTTATGTGTATACAATTACTCCTCGATATATATGGAACTATAATTATCATTTATATATGATCGATGAAGAATTGCCAGAGTTTTCTCCCTGTGTATTGAAGTAAATATTATGTTCAATTTGTCTCCAAAAGTTAGAAAACGCCATTTTTGGAGAGCTTTTCAGGATTCTAGTCGCGCAGCCAAGCTTAGATTGTTGAATATTGCACTAGCTAGCTTTATTCGTCAGTTTTATGACCTCTTCAATCAGGCAGGATGGCAGGAAATTAAATGCAGGTATTTTTGACCTTCTGTTTTGGTACTTAATTTACACCACTTGATTTTTTCAACTTGCGACTAATCACCAAAAAAGTAGCTTACAAGTTTGAAGTGTATATATATATATATATATATATATTAGTTCCGTATATTAGTAGTTTTCACACACACACACACACACATATAAACACACACAGAGATAATATAAAAGCCCGAATTTTCTTCCCAATCAACTATCTGTGATTATGTCTATAACACAGTAGCTAGAATCAATGGTTTGTCATTTTTGTTTTTAATTTTGGTTTGATTTATCATTAATTCAGGAATATGATTGCATAATTGGATTTTTCGGGCCAAATTCGGGAAAAAAAAGAAGAAGAAGAAAACCAAAAACAAAAATGATTTGATCGAGCTTAATTTGGTTGATTCCTTGGCTTCCTCGTCTTATATATATATATATATATACACGAAGATATTATGCGCACATCAAAGAAGAAAAAACATATGTAATACGCATACATGTTTCATTTGTACGTATAAGATACATCGCGTGCCTCACGTGTGAATTATTTTATGTCGATCAATAATTGGTTATGTGCGTAGTTATTCAATTTACTTACTAGCTGTTCATACTCGGTGCACTTAGAAAAATTATTACGAGAATTGTGAGACTTTTGCAAGAGGAATTATTTATTTAGTCAATTTTCCACAAAGAGCATTAAGATTTAAGAACAGGATTAACTAGTCATTAACAATAACAAAATTAAATATATCAAAATCAATCAAAAAAGTTATTGTGTATGGATAATGCATCAATTTGTGTGATGAATAATGGTCGAGTGATTGTTCGAATAATTTTTTTTTCTTATACATCGATATTTACAATAACATCGTAACTCATTTTACTAGTTTATATTGAATATCATACTATAACTCATATTACTGGTTGACATTAGATTTTATGAAGGACATATAAACCACCCACATTTTCTAAAAGAGAAGACCGTTAAAGGCCCAGTGGTTGATTGTTTGAATAGGTTATTATCTAAATCCTTAATAAAATGAAATGATGTTGTAGTTTGTAAAATAACAAAGTAGATAGTTAGATCTCTCTCTCTCTCTCTCTCTCTCTCTCTCTCTCTCTCTCTCTCTCTCTCTCTCTCTATGTGTGTGTGTGTATTTACATTTGGAGTTTCAAGTAATTACCATATGAATATTGTATGTGTAAGATTATTTGCACTAAAAAAATTACTCACAATGTTCATTTTCTCAAAACACCCATTTTCAAACTTAAAGTTAAAGAATTGAATTTTTACTCTGAACACTCTAATATTTCCAATATTGCCTAAATTTGAATCATGCATGTCGTCTACTTTAATTAATTAATTATTTACTATAAATAAAATGATTTCAACGCCAACTTTAATCAAAATTCTTTCAAGACGTGCCTATTTATACATTTTGGATTGATCTTTTAATATGTGTTATAGATATATAACAATAATAACAAGAACAACAATTATAATAAGTATTTATAACAGGTGCAGACAGATAACTAAATAAAAAACGTATATTTATATTTTTAAAGATCAATTTCTTAGTTTTGATTCTCGTCAATTTTGTTGTCTGGCAAACCACACGTGGGAAGAAAAATAAAATCTTCTTCATTTTGTGTAATATAGCTCTTGATTAGCGAAAGAAGATTAATTATATAACTTGCTATTTACGCAGGAGATTGATAGAGCTTTAACCAAACATTGAATTGGGAGATGTCATTGCAAGCCACATCGTGTGTGATCTAAAATGCAATAATTTAAAATCGGTGCTGAACACCTTAAGGGGGAAAAAAGGTTGTTCATTTTCTTAATTATGTCTATTTAAGTAATTTCATTAAATGGTAATTAGATAATAAAAATTTTTATTTTAAGATGAGTGTTCAAAGTAAAGTTTAGAGGAAGAATAGCCCAATTCACATTGTTTTTGCACTCATTGCCTTAACTTTAATTACTTGATTATGAACAAAGTAAAGGTAAAAGCTTGTTTAGTTCCTATATTTTGATGTTAGTGTCCGTTTAGTTCTTATATTTTTTTAAAATACCTCAAAATATCTATGCTATTGAATTATTGACATCCATGCCATTACTTTTTTCTTCATTTTAGCTTGTTTTTACAATATTATCCTCTTGCAATAATGTCTATTTTTTTTAGACATTAACAAAAAGAAAAAAAATTAAATAATGAATTTGATCCCAAAAAATAAAATTAGAAACAAAAAGAATATATATATATGATTTTTTGTGGAATACCTTATTGAGGAGTTAATATATTAATTTTTTATGCCTAAAAAAATGGTACATTTAATTTTTCTAATAATGTTATTTTTTGGACATATATGAGCTTCCACAAAAATTGATATATATTCTTTTTGTTTTTATTTTATTTTTGGGGTTAAATTGATAAATTAATTTTTTTTCTTTTTATTAATGTCTTAAAAAATTATTGTAAGAGAATAATATTGTAAAAGTAAGTGAAAATAAATAAAAAGTATGGCCAGGGGTATCAATATTTAACAATAGGGATATTTTAAGATACTTTTAAAAATATAAGAATTAAATGGACAGTAATATTAAAATATATAGACTAAACGAGCTTTTACCGATGAAGTAATAACAACCTACCTTGTTTATATCACCAAAAATAAACGATATACACACTAAGATTTTTGAATTAATATAAATGCACAGAGTTAATGGTTACTACAAAATTTGAATTAAATTGCTTTTGTATGGTATGTCTGTTTATCTGTCAAGGTTCCTTAAGCAAACCGTATAACTCTTTTATTGAGTTACCAAAATAAAAGCCAAAGAGGGGAAAAGAGAGAGAGAGAGAGAGAGTTGTGAGACGTGTCCATTGATTTATGTCCGAAAGTGTTAAAATATGCGATTGGGTGATTTACTTAATCTTTACTTGTCTCTTAATTAATTATGTTTTATCTTCAAGACTCCCCTCTGCATTAATAAGTACAGTTCATATCGTTCAATAAAGTAATCAAAACCAACGGTTACGATAAGAGTTTGTGCGGTTTTAAATTGCTTGTTTATCCACAACATTAGTCGTGTTTCTGATCAAAAGTCATCAGTCAGAGTCAATGATTCGTGGGGTGGTGATCTGAGGTTTTAGATCTTCCCCAATTTCTTTTCACGTGCTCAACATTGTCACCTTCTGTCAGAAATCTGTTATAAAATTGGAGCTCATAATTAATATCAAAGCGTCTCTTTGTTATGAAAGTCCAGTAATCAGGCTTCAAAAAAATTATTAAAAATCAGCAGCTATTTAAAAAGTTATTATCATTCGGAGAGAAAAAAGGCAGTGCATTGGCTTGTTTAGTAATAAATAATAAATAATAATGCACACAATAAATAATAATAATGATGGTTCATTTTATTAAATTCAATGTTTGTAGTAAAAAATAGTGTGTGTCAAAACGAAAGCTAAAGAGCAACCAAAAACCAAAGCCAACAGCAACAACCCGACCACCACCAATCCATCGACCGTTTGAGAAAGAGGAGTGAAAACGACGCGTCGTCGAACATTTTCTCTCTTCTTGAAGCAAACTCATCGTCCCTTGTTCACTTCGGATCTCTGCTTCTTAGCTTTATATTACGCAAGCCTAGCCTAGGTTTATTAAATTCTATCAGAACTTTTATTTATATAAGCATGTCATAGAGATCACTCTCCCATACGCCTCTGCTTCCTTCTTCTTCTTCTGCTCTGGTACTTCATTTCATTTCTTTTTTATTTTATTTTAGCTTATCGATCTAAATTTCGAAATTTAGAGTTTAATTTTCGTTTTCTTGTTTTATATTTCGTCGTTATTTTCTACATGCATTGTTTTTATTGTTTTTTGTTTTTCAGTTTTCCGGATCCTATCACAATGGTGGTTTTCCGGCCAATCACGCCTGGACAGGTGCGGTGCCGTTTCAGTTCCTCAGCATTATTCGATTCCTGCTAATTATAATTAGTTTCTTCCTAATCTTATTGTTTCTTGTGTTGTGTTTGATTAACTTTTGTTTTTCTTTTTTCATTTCAGTAAAATGTGGTTGTTAGCTTTAGATCTTTTAGATGCAACAACTTCTGATAATTCTGCAGATTTTGCTTCATTTTTAAATTGATAATGCTTGGTGATTAGCGGAATCTGTGAGTGAGAGCAATTTGAGCACACTAGCAAAATGAGACTGTACACATTACAAATAAAAAAGAAAAGGAGAGAGAAAAATGCTAATGTCTAGTTTTAATAGAAGTTCTGAAGCTGATGGCAATCAGTTTCTGCTGCTGTTTCTGCATATTTTGTTTCATTTGGATTGTTATTGGTGTCTTCATTTTTGGTGTTCTGAATAAACTTTGCCTGACGTATGTAATGGAGTCTTTTGCTGCACATCTCAGGTGTCTTTTCTACTCGGAATTATCCCAGTATTCGTTGCATGGATATATTCAGAGTTTTTAGAATACAAGAAAGTTTCTTCTCATACGAAAGTGTAAGTTCCTTACCAAATGGATTGAAGTAGTTTGTTAACCTTGGTTTTGTCAGGTAATCCACTTTTATGTGTCTACATGGTGAATTGATGTTGCAAAATAGGTTTCTTTTTGGATGAAAAATATTGTTGTCACAGGTGTAGACTAAGGGAAAATTTTCCTCTCGTTTTTTTTTTTTTTTTGAAAATCGAAAATAATACTTTGAGATCTTGTGATATGTGTGCCTGGACGAAAATCTAAGTCACTGATACAATGAGTTGACTGGTATGTTTGGAGAATAAAGGGAAGGTAGAATCTAGACTATCAAGTGGTCAACATAAACATTTTCTAGTACTGAATGAATTCCCTGGTTGCAGCCATTCAGACACCAATCTAGTTGAATTGGAAAAGGAGACCATCAAGGAAGATGACCGTGCTGTTTTATTAGAAGGAGGCCTTTCAAGATCAGCTTCTGCGAGGCTTCTCAGTTCATCCATCAAAACAAACCTGATTAGGTCACTTCCTGTGATATGCAAAATGGTCATGGACCTTCATGTGATTCTTGTATTAAAAAGTCTTTCTTACCTTCACCTATTCTTCTTCTAGGTTTATGACTATGGATGATGCTTTCTTGCTAGAAAATCGTGCAACTCTGAGAGCAATGTAAGACATATTATTTTGTTGAGGGGAATAGGTTGCTGGTTACTCCTTTTGCTATACGTATATAAACTTCATGTATATCATGTAGGGCTGAGTTCGGGGCAATTTTGTTTTATTTCTACATATGTGACCGTACAAATTTACTTGGTGATTCTACTAAGGTACTTTTGTCCTGTTATTTATTTAATTTGTTTCTTTCATGATTTTGTTTCTGATTGATTCGCACTCAAATGCTATACTCAAGTAAATTTTGCAAGTGGTTCCTTGACTTTGAAACATTTCCTCTGTCACTCTAGAGTTTTTTGTCTTACTTCTTTTCAACTATCTATGTCATGTGCATATCAACATATTGCTGAAATCCAGCCATCTTATTTTTTTCTATGAGGGAGAAAGGGAGGAAGTTGGGGAATCTAAATTGGCATTGCTAGTTTTGTTCCTCGGTTTAAGCTAATGCCCTTATGAAGTTGTTTGAAGCTGCAAATCTTTTAACCTTTTAATTGTTCTTGATGGATATCCTATGAGCTGTTAGTGTATACCCTGTAATTTTTTATATTTTGTCTTTTGATGGTATAGGTTGCTTAAGTTTTATGCAGCCGTAGCTTTTACCTGAAATGCAGTACAAGAGCAAATTATAAATATGGTGCTTCTTTAGAATAACTTGATGGTTGTTGGAATCATAGTTCACATTTGCCTGATAATGACAATGAGCTAGATGTCTATATTGTAAATTTTATATATTTGTTTCTCCTCCTTAATGTGCCTTTTCTTCAACAGAACTACAATCGCGATCTTTTCCTCTTTCTCTACCTTCTTCTTGTCATAGTTTCAGCTATGACTTCTTTGAAGAAACATAATGACAAGTCTCCATTCTCTGGAAAGACCATACAATACCTTAATCGACATCAGACTGAGGAGTGGAAAGGATGGATGCAGGCAAGTATTTCTTGACAGAACTTTTAACTAATAAAGAAATATTCCTTTAGCATAATCTTGAGTGAAAAGAATAAAAATATTTTTTAGACCAAGGCTTAGCTCCACTGATTAGTGGGCAGCCTTCCCAGGACTTAGGTTTGGGTTCGAGTCTCGTGTAGTTTGTATGTGTTTAATTAATAATTTTTTTTTGAATAAAAATAATTGTATGCTTTGCAGCCGCTTTTTGTTCTGCATTTACTTTGAATTATGGAAATTGGATTTTAATTTGCATTCTGTTATTCTTCTTGATATATTTATCTTGCATTTATGTTTTCATCTGTGTACAACAAGCATTATCTCTTGATGCTCTTCATCTTATTCAAGCTGAAGACAATATTTTCTTTTTTTTTTCAGTAACTGCACTGTAATTTTGAGAAAATCATATCAAGAAATTGCCAAACCACGAGATGGAATTAATTATGATATGTATGATGGTTATATGTTGAAAGAATAGAGTACATTACCATATCTTAGTTGGTTTTCGAAAAAGGGCTTGTTCTTACAGCTTTGCTTCATTTATCAACTAAATGATATATTCAACGTGCATGAGGACTTTAAATTGTTTTACTGGTGATTTTGTATTGTGGCAGGTCCTATTTTTAATGTACCATTACTTTGCTGCAACTGAGATATACAATGCAATACGTATCTTTATTGCTGCATATGTTTGGATGACTGGGTTTGGAAACTTTTCCTACTATTACATCAGAAAGGATTTTAGCCTTCCACGCTTTGCTCAGGTGATTATATTTATTCTAGGCTATTGCTACATTTCACTGTAATAATCATGACTTTTTTTTTTTTTTTTGGTCTCACATGCTTTTACATCCTTATAATTTGATGCAGATGATGTGGCGGCTGAATTTCTTTGTGGCATTTTGCTGTATTGTTCTCAACAATGACTATATGCTGTACTATATCTGCCCAATGCACACGCTTTTCACCATAATGGTTTATGGAGCTGTCGGCATTTTTAACAAATACAATGAGATAGGATCGGTGATGATTGTGAAGATTCTTGCATGTTTCCTTGTGGTCATCTTGATTTGGGAAATTCCTGGAGTTTTTGACATCTTTTGGAGTCCTTTAACATTCATATTAGGTTGGTATCCTTGCAGATATCCCTAAACACTTATCTAGCAGAATCAGAGAGAACTCAATTTATACTCTGCAGTTTCGGTTTTATGCCCAATTTTGATTGTGTTTTATGGCCTTTGTCACTTTTCTGCATACCTTCTATATGAAGTTTTAACGAATTTTCTTGTTGATAGTTTTACCTTTTTCCCAAAAGAACTTAAACTGATTGTGCTTAATTCAAGTTGAATACATTGAATAAGTTCAAGTTGACTTGGATTTCTTGGAAGGTGCTCAACATTATAGTTTTTCCATTGGCAGGATATACTGATCCTGCAAAACCAGATCTCCCTAGACTGCATGAGTGGCATTTTAGATCTGGGCTTGATCGCTATATATGGATCATCGGAATGATATATGCCTATTATCATCCCACTGTAACTTCTTAATCTTTGGTGATCTTGGATTTTTGGTGTATTTATTTATTTATTTATTCATTTTTTAGTGTCTGGCAACAAACTACTAAATTTTTAAAATGTTTTAACATGTCAGGCTGAGAAATGGATGGAGAAATTGGAGGAATCTGAACCCAAGAGAAAACTTTCAATAAAAGCAGGCATCGTGACAGTTGCTTTATTTGTGAGTTGCATGCCTTTGTGGTCACAGTCGAATTGTTGTCTGCTTAAATATGATTGATTATCTTTTATCACCTTTCTAATTTCAGGATTTTTCTTATATGGTTTATTTTTAATTTAGGTTGGTTATTTGTGGTATGAATGCATCTACAAACTGGACAAAGTTACATACAACAAGTACCATCCATATACATCATGGATTCCTATCACGTATGTACTTTTTATTTTTTATTTTTTCTCTTTGGTGAAGCACTTATCAGGTAGTTTATACATGATGGCTTGTAGATATTCCTAAGGATTTTGGTTAAGTTTTAACTCAGCTTTGTTGTGATTCCAGTGTGTACATCTGTTTGCGAAATTTTACTCAGCAGCTTCGGAGTGTCTCTTTGACTCTCTTTGCGTATGTTCTTTAACCATTTTAACTAAATTATCTGACTTTGGTTAAGCTTAAATTATTTTATTTTGCATCCTTACCTGTTTTGTCTAACCATATTTTTGTGCTGTGGAATGGCTAAACCTTGTAATGCTAGGTGGCTTGGCAAGATAACTTTGGAAACATACATTTCACAGTTCCATATCTGGTTGAGGTTTGTGGACTAACTGTTTTGTCCTCGTATTTCTTGCCCTTACTGTGCTTGTTTTGAATTGACTGGTATGATATATATATATATAAATTTCCACCAGCTTTTTCAGTTTGTTACCTTGATATCACTCTCTCAGCTGAGGTGGAACACTGCATATTTGTTTTCGAAGTAATTAAAATAAAAGATCATATTTGATGTTTCATTTCTTGGGTCTAATATTCAAGTAAGCTAGCAAGTGTTAGGCCTAATTTCTTTCTAGTACATCATTTTTTGTTGGGGGGGGGGGGGGAGCCTAAATAAACATGAAATATAACATCATTTGAGCTTACTCTTGAAGTCTCCCAGAAATCAAAGACTTCACTGTCAACTAGAATAAATGCACTGTAACTTATTCTACATATGTGCAGATCAAACACCTCGAATGGACAACCTAAATGGCTTCTTTCATTAATCCCAGAATATCCAATGCTCAACTTCATGCTTACAACTGCCATTTATGTCTTGGTAAGTAAATATTTCGTGAATTTTAAAATTACGTGAGCAGAGAGTTTTAACTAATCTTGTTTTCTTTGCATGATCCTGATATCTTGACTTGCTTCTACAGATATCTCATCGACTTTTTGAATTAACCAGTACACTCAAGTCGGTTTTCGTACCTACAAAAGACAACCGGCGGCTGCTATGTAATTTTCTTGCTGCAGTTGCCATTTCCTTATGCTTGTATTGCGTCTCACTCATTCTTCTTCAGATCCCTCATTCACCGGTAAGCTTTTCAAAAGCGCCTAAGCAGGGAGAGAATTTTTGGAACAGTTATCATATGGCTTTGTTTGCTCTAAAATTATAACGAGTTATGTCATGTCCTGTGCTGAGTTTTGCTGTATTATTTGGAGCTGTAAGAGTACCTTACAATTCTCTTTTAACCTGCATGTATAACTTGTGTTGCAAATTATTGTTACAGGCCTGACAAATTGAGGCGGAAATGAAAGTTGTGTAGCAGTTTTCTCTTGGACATACAAAATCAATTGTAGGTGGAGTGAAATAAGGGGACGTCGATATTGTTGTTTGCAGGTAATGAAGCAATTGTTTCTGCAATTTTGAGGAAAGATCCCCTCCATTGCGATGGCAAAGACAAATTATGTTGCAAATGGTAGGGGCAGGCAACGAGGGAGAGTAGAAATTTCATTTTTTCTGTAATATTTGTGAATTGCTATATATATCAATTTTTTTTTTTCATTTTTTTGGGTCAATCATCAAAGAAAATGTAGGTTCATGAGGCATAGATTTTGTTGTTGGCATCAAAAGAAAACGAGACCCAATACGAAAGAAATTGTTTATTGTGAACTCGTCCTGTTACACGCCTTGAGCAACAGAAACCTATATATGTCAATACAAATTTCTTATCAATAATAGCCTTACAAATTTCTTGTTACCCGAACCTGTAAAATGAAGTAATGCCCGCAGTTTGTTCTTCAGATAAAAAAAGAAGTTAAAAAAAAAAAAAAGTCAGACTGAGGTGAGGTGGTTAGGGCATAGCAATGCAGAGGGTGAACCTGCAATCCAATTATAAGGGATCGCTCGGCATTTAAGTAAGGGGATGGAGGATTTCAATTAGTCTACATATGCATATATTGTAGATTTGTGATTTTAGTATCGATGTGAATTTTGGATGTAGGAAGCGGGAACTAAATTAAATCTTCTGATAGTCCAAAAATGAGCAATTCTTTTCCTCAACGCATAAAAAACTCATCTACCCAAAACAAAACAAAACAATATTCTTGGAATGCGTGTTTGGATATCCCTCAATACGTATCTATTCCGAAGAGGAAAGAGAAAATAAACTTTGTGGTCACTTCACTCGTTGGTTGAGTTTTGTAAGATGTAAATGTAAAACAAAAGGGGTGGTTCATGGTTGGATGTAATTTGCAACCAAGGTAGCAGAATGGAATCAATTCCATATGAAGACAGAATGAAAAAACAAAAAGGCCTTGTGGGAGGGGGCCTCTCAAAATCAACTAAAGACGCCAGGATTAAATTCTTCATCGCTAACGAATAAAATTCTCCACTCTCTTTCTACTCTCAGCTTTGATCGTTTCTGTAACCGCTAGCTTCACCTTTGCCATGAGAGAAGCTCAACAAGCGCAGCTCATGCTATGTAACGTGACACCCTTTTTTCTTCTCCTTTTATCTGTGTCATGTAGATTTATGGGAACATATATAATTTCAAACAAATGGCTTTTGAACGCAATTTTAACCAATTTTTTTTCCAAAATTTTATTTTCATGCTTTATTCAGTATTTTCTTGTAACAAAGTTGACAATTTAGTTTTATCACAGTCTAGAGCTATTTTGGATTACTTTGCACATGCACGTGAACATGATCTTTTCAAGGAATTTATGTTACACATTTAGGATTAATTTTCTCTCTGTTGGGGATGCGAAATATTTTTTTAATTTTTTTATTTGAATGTTTTGAATCTAATTGACATTATTAAGAAGAGTGGGTTTAGGATTGAGAATTCAGTTGCTACGACTTTTTAGCTACTGTTAGCTAGTTACCGTAAAATGGAATCATTGATTGTTATTTAATTCTTGATATCAGACCAAGAAGCAAAAGATGAAAGCTCGATTGCTGGAAATGTCATCGGCAATTCAACATCCCCTTCCCAACAGAATTGGAAGTGGTGGATCCGAATTTGCTTTTATATTCTGTTTCTCCTTGGTGGGCAGTCAGTGGCCACTCTTCTCGGAAGACTATACTATGCCGAAGGAGGAAAGAGCAAATGGATGGCGGGACTCGTTCAACCTGCAGGCTTCCCAATTCTGCTTCCCTTGTATCTCATCTCGGCACCCGAAAATATTCCAACCTCGTACAATAGTAACCTCCATGAAAGACCCCCATCATTTTTAACTATTATATCAGTCTACGTTTCACTTGGCATACTTCAAGCGGCAATCAGCTTGATGTATTCATTTGGGTACTTGTATCTCCCAGTCTCCACTTATTCTCTCATTTGCGCCACCCAATTGGCATTCAATGCTTTATTCTCCTTCTTCCTCAACTCACTAAAGTTCGATCCTTATATCATCAATTCCTTAGTCCTTCTCACCATCTCCTCAATCCTTCTCGCCTTTAATAATGATGAGTCCACCGAATCAAGTGATGCTTCCAAAGGCAAATATGCAATCGGGTTCATTTGCACCGTCGGCGGATCAGCTGGGTATGGATTAATACTTTCCTTAACGCAGCTTTTCTTCGAAAGGGTTTTCAAAAAGGAAACATTTACGGTGGTTTTGGACATGATAATTTATCCATCCTTGGTCTCAACTTGTATTATTCTAGTGGGGCTTTTTGCAAGTGGAGAATGGGAAGGCTTAAGTGGAGAAATGGAGGAGTTTAAATTGGGAAAAGTATCCTATCTAATGACATTGATTTGGACAGCTATTGGCTGGCAGGTTTTCTCAATTGGTGCAACAGGGTTGATTTTTGATGTGTCTTCACTCTTCTCTAATGTGATAAGTACCTTAGGGCTGCCTTTTGTTCCAGTTCTGGCTGTGATCATTTTCCATGAAAAAATGAGCGGATTGAAAGTGATTGCCATGGTGTTGGCTATTTGGGGCTTTCTTTCTTATTTCTATCATCATTATTTGGATGACTTTAAGTCCAAGACTAAGGATGGAACTGCCATTGAAGCTCCAGAAGCTTCAACAACTCCAAGAATGCATGAACCAGAACAAGATCTTCTATAAATCATCTAGAAATTAAATGTACGTAATTAACATCTGCCAGACAGGATTTGGGCTTTTGTTGAGTAAGCAACACATTCGTGATGGAGCTAAATAAGAGGAGTTCTATCTGTTCTTGCATTATAATTTCTAGTTCATGAAATAAATCAGATGTCGATGTGTATATGCAAAATCAATTAATTTCACTGAATTTGTTGCCTCATTGGTCTAATCAAAGTTGCAATTTCAGTTTCCATTTATTCTATTATTATTTATTTAACCAAATGCTAGATCCAGCATTAATTGACGAAGCATTACCGATATTCCAGACCCGAAGAATTGACGACCAAAGATACATGGATCGCTCTGTGGTTTAGTGTATAATCCACACCTACATAGACTTCGAGATTTAGGATTCGAGTCTTAGTAAGTAAGATAAACCTTTTAAGCCATTGGAGGATGGGGCGAACCAAGAGTTTGGGCACTACAATGACAATATCAGAGTCTTAGAATATACAAGTCGCGAAATACGATTTAATGATACCATTAAACTCAGGACCCTTTTCCCCACTTAAAGTGGGCTTAATTAAACCCTCTAGATATGGGCTTTAGGCTCAGGCTGCCAGAGGCATAAGGCAAGCAGGTGAACATGTGGAGTGGTCATGAGTGCCGGCCGTATAATGACAATGTCATTTCTTTTGTAATTAAATGTCACGACATATCATTGGACGGTGAAATTCTTTTGAAACCCAACCCAAAAATTTCCTTTAAAGATGGAGAAACAAACTCATTCTTAAATTAGGAGATTCCTATAATTCTATGGGAGGCTGGAATCTTTCATTTTGTAGATAAGATAAGAAGTATCAACCATAAGATTAATAAATAACTGCTCTATTTATGGTCATATCTAACTCATAATTTATTAACTAATGATATACGTCTCACCAATGAACTCTACTTTAAAAAAAAAAAAATTAATGTAAACAAATAGAAATTTTTATTCCTACAATTATATGGGGAGACTTGAATCATTCATATAATAAATTAGACAAGAAATGTCAACCAGAAGTGACTATGTTATTTATAATTTTATCTAACTGAAAACTTATTGAGCAATGATACACCTCTCTTTAGTCAACCCCACCTAAAAAAAAAATGATATAAACAAAATTTGACTAGATAGATTCAAGTGAGGTTCGTTGGTGGGATGAGTATCATTTTGCTAACTCATATATTTGCGTACCGCAACTCTTACTTGACATATCAGTCCCATTTCAGCCACTCATTCAAATAAGTTCTGAATTAGTTGTAAAAGTATCCACTTGGTAATTTGTTAGGTTTTTTTTTTTTGAGTTCATTAATTTGTTAGTTGGTTGCATTAATACTGACAAATACGTGTATATAATATTCTTAATTTATTACTGGATCGAGTGACCCGAATCTAGGTAAGACAACTTGAGCAGCGTGCTACAAAATAAATATCGATGGAGACAAGAGACAAGGTGATCGCCAAAGTTGAACCCCGCAGAGGCGGTTGACAATAATACAGATACACGTGGATTCTATTCCAGATTAAGATCAGTCTGAACTGAAGAAAATATTTGTGGCGTGGCTGGTTTATGTATTGGCAATTTTCCATAAGAGCCATGTGTTTCATTTGCTGAAATCAAATAAAAATAGATCCAACTTTTCTGTAGACGCAACTGGATATGAATATATCAGAGAGCGTTGTATGTTACAGTTCTTCCATTCTTTGAATAGAAACTCTCTCTTGTCCTCTTCTTGGCTTAAAAACTTATTCAGATCAGCCTTCCATTGACTTACATATCACTTACCACATATGGGAGAAATTCAAGAAGTACAACTCCAAATCAGGGCCAAAGGTAAGTCAAGTTTCTGTATGTTTTCGAGGGTTAATTATTGCTTGAAGTCTCTTTAATTAAGTAGTTATTTTCGTTCAGTTGTCATCTCCAGCTTTTCCTTTTTCTATCTCCTGTTGCTAAGAACTTTTGTGTTTTCTTGACAGTTGAAGAAGAAAAGGAAGCAAAGTTAGCAGTGAATAACCGCAATAATCTGACCCTCACCGATCAACCAACAACTGATAATCGATCAAGAAACTATTGGAGGTGGATCCGGCTAGGCATCTACGCATTATTTGTTATCTGTGGTCAGGCAGCAGCTACTCTCTTGGGAAGGCAGTACTATGACAAAGGTGGGAACAGCAATTGGCTAGCAACACTTGTGCAACTTGCAGGCTTCCCAATTCTCCTTCCTTACTACTGCTGCATTAATATTTCTACACCATTTGTCCAACTCCAGAGGAAGATAAAGATAAAGCCACCAAATTCTTTCTTTATCTTAGCTTCAGTCTATGTCGGCCTTGGCATAATCACAGCAGCAGACTGCTTTCTTTACTCAATTGGGCTCCGCTATCTTCCAGTTTCAACGTATTCAATCATCTGTGCATCCCAATTGGCCTTTAATTCTTTCTTCTCATTCTTCTTCAACAAACAGACGTTCACTCCATACATAATCAATTCACTGGTCCTTCTCACCATCTCCTCCGCCCTCCTCGTTTTCCAAAACGATTCTGAAAATAAAAAAGGAGTACTGTCTAAACAGAAATATGCAATCGGATTCATATGCACTGTTGGCGCATCAGCTGGGTATGGATTTCAGCTTTCCCTCACGCAACTAGCCTTCACCAAGGTTATAAAGAGGGAAACGTTTAGAGCTGTCTTGGATATGATAATCTATACGGCTTTTGTAGCGAGCTGTGCGATTCTGGTGGGACTTTTTGTTAGCAGAGAATGGATGGGTTTAAACAGAGAAATGGAAGCGTATCAACTTGGGAAAGTATCTTATGTCATGAATTTAGTCTGGACAGCTATATGTTGGCAGATATTTTCTATTGGATCAGTAGGATTGATTTCTGAGACGTCTTCTCTGTTCTCCAATGCCATAAGTGTTGTGGGTTTGCCTGTTGTTCCAGTCCTAGCAGTCGTCTTTTTCCGCGACAAAATGCATGGCTTGAAAGTGATTGCCATGGTGCTGGCTATATGGGGCTTCTTCTCGTTTTTATACCAGAACTATCTTGACGACTACTGCAAGTCCAAGAGTAATAATGGAGAAGCCAAACAACCTCTCCAAGCTCCTTCTACTGGAAGTTAATTAATTAATTAATTAGTAGATGAATGTGAAAAGTGTGTTATATCATTGCTCTGATAAACAAACAAGAGAAGTGGAATTTTTAGCTTTAATTACGGTGTTGAAAGAACCTGGATATCAAGTCAAGCAGACCGCCCTTTAATTTGGTGTTGAAAATTAAAATACGTAGTATGAATTTATTATATCCACCGCGTCTATTGTTTGGAAATACAGAATCATTTTTTGTTGTTGTATGAGAAATCTTGTGAAAATGGATTGCATATGTCAACCATGAAAAATTGATTGCAAGAATATTTGTTCAACCTGCTGGCTAGGCTTGCAATTCTCTTTCCCCTTTTTTTCTGACTGAAATCGGCACCCGGAAATCCAAACTCAAACAATCTCCATTACGAAAGGCCACCCTCCGTTGTCATATTTGTATCATCCTCTATATGTTCCACTCGGCATGCATTCTTCCTTCCAGCAGCTAGCTGTTAATTAGCAAATTGAATTATTCATTCGGTTAATTATATCTTCCCTCTTGTGTTGTCTTTGCTTGTGAAATTGGGAAATCAAAGTAAAAAATGAGAATAATTGATGGTGTTTATTTGTTGTCTTTCATAATTTCACTCTTATGATTGTTGTTGTTATTAATAATTATCATTAGAATAATAATAATAATAATGCTAAAATTATTATTATTATGTTAGAAGTATTTATTTAAATGATAATAATCACAATTATTAAAATAAATAATAATAATTAACTAAGGATATTTTAGTGATTTAAAATAATCTATTTCAATTCTTAAATAAACACATCAATAAAAATAGAGTTCATTTCAATTTTAATTCCTATAATTCAAGTAAATAACTTATTTTAATTTCCAGTTTACACTCTCATTTCAATCCATTCTAATTCCTTCTTATTTTAGCTCAAGCTCAATCCTATTAGCAATGGATAAGTACAACCTTATTCTCTCATTTGTCTTCTTCTTATCTAATGGATGGGCCACTTAATTTTGCACAAAATTATACAACTTTTCAACCTTTACATCTCTATACAGTGGAGATTAAATGGGGATGATGACATGGATTATCAATAATTAACAATAAATCTATCAATTTCTCTCTCCAGCATTAGTTGAGTTTTGCAATCTTGTCTTCCGTTTCCAATCTTTCACTTTCCCATCTTATACCTTATTCTCTTCCATGACAGAATTCCCTTCTCCTAAGATTTTTCTGAGTCATAGAACCATATTGTCTAGGATGCATTTCATTTTATTTGAGTAGTTATAGCCCCTATTTGGTATTAATGTTATAGTTGTTTTGAAAAAAAAAAAAATTGTAAGTATAAAATAAACATTAATAGTATATAATAAATATAATTTTTAAATAATAATTTTAATAAAATTAGTAAATATATAATAATTTTTTTATTATATAAGTGTAAAATCAAGTTAATTTAGCTTCCAAAGTACAGTAATTAGTGTTTACTAAACATTTTAGTACTGTAGTTTTAAAGATATAGATGTCCAACTTCAATTTAAAACGGACGCATAGCGAAGTTTTTCATTTTTAACTATCATTAAGTAGTATTCATATTCAAACATGAGATTATAGCAAGAAAAATTTAAAGAAGATTAAAAAATGGGAATAAAATTAATAAATACTATTAATGTGTTATGAATTGTTTCGTCTGTGAATTTTAAAGAAAGGAATTAAGATGGACACGTTTTGCGCTTGGTAGTGCTTTCGGTAATTTCCAAAAAACATTGTAAAATAACTTCACACGTTCCGTAAACTCATTGATGTGATTCAGTTAAACTACCAACATTATGCATGGAAAAACGTCAAAAATCCTCTTGCTATATGTGTTTAAGTATATGGAGGAACAAGAGATTGTACTTAAATTTATGTAGCAATAATATATAGTAGCTCTAGATGATCAATTCATTGTTAAAAGAATCACTAATTCTATCACATGTATCTATATTGAAAAAATCGCACGACGAATTATATTGCAAACCGATATCCGCGTTCCACATTGCATCTTATTCTATTCTATCCATCCATCCGATTTAATAAAAAAATTACCACATGTGACACAATACAGTCATTATTGATTTCAACTAACTGAGGTCGACACCTACGCGTCTGTACAAAAACATAAATGAAAAAAACACTCCATCATGATTTCATCAGAACATGGACGTTACATTGATTTTTTACGAATCGAAATCCACAATTTGCTTGATAAAGACATGCAAATGTGCTGTTTTAACATATTCATCCTTGTTGAGATTAGATTATTCATTCAACAACACTCCATTAGTGCTGTCCAGTATTAACGTTAAATCTAATACTTTCGGCAAATAGATGGTAATACTATATAATTAGGGGGCAGAGACTATACGAAATAAAAGTTGATCTAGGCCGTCCTACATGTAAGAACACATGTGGATATTATTTAATTTATATTTAGATTTAGGTATGAATGAAAATATATGGCAATGGATATGATGGAGTTGCTCCACAGTAGAGCACTGATGATGATTGTCAGATCATAACATTAAGTAAGGGTGGACAAATAACCCATCCCGACCCGATCAGATCCGAAAAATTTGGGTTCGGATTAGATTCAGATGAAGGCTCTAACTCGATCTCAGATCGGGTCAATCTGAAAAAATCAAACCCGATCTAATCCGAAAATATGAAAAAATCAAAGCAAAAACAAGCGTAAATTTTCGATTCGATCCGAATTTGTTTGGATCTGATTGGATCGAATTGGATCACATGTTTGAGTTATATTTTTTCCAATATGATTAACCCATAATCGGATCGGGTTGTTCTGAACCCAAATTTGCTCACCCCTGACACTAAGTTCAGATTTTATTTTTATGTTTATGATCGTATAATTATCAACAGTACTCTATCGTGGAGCAGCTCCAATATAGCCAGGCCCAAAATATATAATTGATTTGATGAAGTTAAATAAAGGTCGTTCCACGAAGTTTTTTTTTTTGCAAACCGGATATAATATTGTCAGAGCCACATATGGTTCACAACTCACAAAGCCCATTAATTCTTGAATAAATTTTTTCTCTGTTTCTTGTCTCCCCTTTTGGCTTAATATCTTCTTTCTGAGAGACTAACCATACGGGAGAATTTGAAGAACTGCAACTCCAAGTCATTGGTTAGTCATGAGTTTTTGTTATTGTTTGCTTTAATTTATTCTTCATAACAAAATTCTTGATCATTGTCGATTTTTATGCATTCATATATATCCACGTACTTATTTGCCTAGCAGTACCACTGGCATTAGCCGAAAAATAGCACCTTCAAAAACAGAGCAGGACCGGATAACTTGCGGATTAATAAGTTGAAAGGTTACATACTTGCAAATGATTTAGATATCAAATTTTCTAATTTAAGTAATAGATTATTCTGTTAGGCTAAAAGCCTAGAGGTTGTGAGGTCATGAGTTCGAACCCCCATAACGTATTGTGAGAGTAAATTTGAGTGAAAACAATCTTTTCTTTTTTGAAATGTGAGTAGAATAGACGTCCCTCGAATATTAGAGAAGGTAAAAAATCTAGGCGTCCTCGATGTAAACTAGTTCCAATAATAGTCTGATTTGTAAATATCAGTTGTAATCTCATGTAATACAAGTTGTATTCTTAAGCAATAGTCTCATGTAATAATAAAAAAAAAGTAATAGATTATTCTATAATCTATAGTACTTATATTTTTATCTGCATTCTTGCCGGTTGAAAGAGATGAAGGAGAACAAACTTAATAGAACAATGCAGTCCGACCAATCAATATCAACCAGCAGTACTAAATGGATCAAGAAACTATATTGGGTGCGGATCCGAATAGCCATTCACGCATTCTTTGTTCTGTCAGGCCACGCAGCGGCTGCTCTATTGGGAAGGAGGAAATAGCGAATGGCTAGCAACAGTAATGCAACTTGCAGGCTTCCCAATTCTCTTGCCTTTCTACTACTGCATGAAGTTTCACAAAGAAGCAAAAATCCCAATGCAGAATCGGAAATTGTATTTGACCAACTAAAGACCAAAACAATAAAGCCACCAAACCTTATCTTAGCCTAGGCATAATCAGAGCAGCAGATTGCTTTCTCTATTCAATTGGGCTCATCTGTCTTCCAGTTTCAACATTTTCCATCGTCTGTGCATCTCAATCGACCTCCAATTCTTTCTTCACATTCTTCTTCAATAAGCAGATGTTTACTCCATACATAATCAACTCACTAGTCCCTCTCGCCATCTCGACCACCCTCCTCGTTTTCCAAAGCGGCTCTGAAAATACAACTAAAAATATGCAATTGGATTCGTATGCAATGTACCGTTGGCGCATCAGCCGGGTATGGATGTTATAAAGAGGGAAACGTTTACAGCTGCCTTGGATATGGTAATATGTTCGTTTTTCGTCTGTGGTGGGACTTTTTGGTAGCAGAGAGAGATGGAAGAGTGTCAACATGGGAAAGTATCTTCTTATGTCATGAATTTGGTTTGGTCAGCAATATGTTGGCAGCTGTTTAAATAATGGCTCAACAGGATTGATTTTTGAGGCGGCTTCACTTTTCTCCAATGCCATATACGTGCGCACTGAGCTTGCCTGTTGTTACAGTCCTAGCAGTAGCAGTGGTCTTTTTCCATGAGCTTGAAAGTGATTTCAATGGTATTAGCTATATGGATCTCTGTTCCGTTTCTGTACCAGCTGTTTCGTTTCTGTACCAGCATAAGCCTGAACAAGTTTCCCAAGCTTTAATGTATATATGGATGAGAAAAATTTAATAAACAAGAAAGGAATTGGCTTTTCTATAGCCATTATATATATATATATAATCAAAACCAAGATCAGTGTCAATGACTTTTCTCCGTGACACGTGTGTAATGACTAACCAAAACAAACTCTTCACGAGAAAAACTTGCACACGTCGCGCGGTTCGGCTCACTTCGAATTTTTGTTAAAAAATAAATAAAAATGATTGAGACACCATCATTTGCTTTTGTAATTTTGTCAAACAACAGTCGCCGGACTGTCAACTACCGTCGGCACAAAATAAAAGCTGACCAAGCAAGTCCGTAAAGCTAACCATGAAGGACCAGGATCCGGTGCTCAGCTGAGCTTGTGCTGAGCACCGGATCCGTTTCCAACCATGAAGCCCAGAGAGAGTTAGTCAGTGGTCATGATGACCAAAAATTTTGGGTAATCCTAAAGTATTATTTTTTTTTTCTATTCATTATTTATTATGTATAATTTTAATTAATCATAATAATTTGTATACATGCATGATAAATAATGAATAATTAAGAAGTAATATTTAAAGAGTACTAAAAACTTTTCATTCACCATAATAGCACATTTAAGAAATCGTGGAGTTATAATTTGACAAAAAAGAAATCATGAGGTTATAACTTTATTTATTTTCACGTCTGAGCATTATATAAAAAAAAGGGGTTATAAATTAATAATAGAAAATGACTTAATTCTGTGTTTTAAAATTCTCTTTGGAGTAATTTAATTAAGAAGGGAGCGTAAGAATGAAATAATAGAATTAACTGTCATTTTCGATGATAATTTTTTATGATATATTTTCTATGATAATTGGATACAACTAGAGGCGCATAAAATAACAATGCTCAATATTAACAGTAGGAAAAATTAAAATAAAAATATTCTTCCTATAATTATGATAAATGGAAACAACTAGATGCACACAAAATAAATGGACGACTTTAAAATAAAAACAATAAATTAAAATTAAAGTAAAATAAGAAAATCATACACACACATTCATGGTGGTCGGTCCACTCACCATTAATGTGAGAGACTGAGAGTTACGTCTACTTAATATATACAGTAAAATGCCAAGGTCAATCCGCAAGTGCTTTAGTGTCAGGGTCATAATTAGGCTTCGTGCATCTAACAGTGATAATGACGGTACAAAAGAAATATAAGTCATTATAGAAAGGGTTGGCAAAATCCCAAGCTGGGTCGAGTATCGCAATGACGGGACCTAACCCGAATCTATAAATGTCCGAGTTAAGTTGTGTCAGGCTTTAATTTAGGTATTCGAATTTTATATATTTTTAATAAAATTTAACATTAAAATATGAATTTTAAGTATTTAAAATTTTATATATATATGTAATAAATAAATCAAATAAATATAAATATTTAAAATAATATATATTTTATAATATTTTTTAATAAAATTTGAGTTTCGAGTTTATCAAGTGATGCTTAAAACCGGCCCAGCTTCATACCTGACCCAAAACGCTTGAGTGCTGTTCGGGTTCGGACCGAACGGATATTTTTGCCACCTCTAATTATAGATAAGGATTTCTAAAATGTTGGAGTGCGGTGTGAAGGAAGTGGTTCGAACTCCCCAAAAATATTGTGGAGATTTAATTTAATTTTTTTTCATTATCTCTTAAATGAAAGTTAAAGTTTCTTGAATATTAATATTCAAAGTTTCTTGAATATTAATATTCAATGATTAAATCTACATTGTACTATATAAAAGTTGACGTAAACTAGTATAAAATTATGTAATATGTTGTATCATGAACTAGGGGTGGGCACTATTTAGTTTAGTTCGGTTTGGTTCAGCCCTAGAACCGAACCAAACTAAAACCAAATGGTTCATGAATTTATGAACCAAATACACACCAAATTATAGAACCGAACCGAACCAAACCAAATTAATTTTATTCAGTTCAGTTTGATACTATAATTTAGTTCGATTCAGTTTGGTTTGGTTTGATTTTATCTTATATATTCATTATTCAATAAAAATTAATATAATAATAATACATTATTAATACAACAATAATCTTGAGTCTATAAATTAACAAACAACATGTAAAATCTAACAATAGTAAATTAACATAATAAATTCTAAAAATAATCTAGAAATCCATAAATAATAATCAACATATGTCATGACCCAACCTAGACCTAGCAAGATATTGTCCGCTTTGGGCCTTAACAAGGCCCGCACGGTTTTGTTTCTGGGGCGCCCATACACCCCAAAACGCATCTTGTCAATTAAGGTGTGGATCACCCCTTATAAACCCAGCATTTCTCCCGTGCTTTGCCGATGTGGGATTCGCCTAGGGTGTAATATCATGACCCAACCTAGACCTGGCAAGATATTGTCCGCTTTGGGCCTTAACAAGGCCTGCACGGTTTTGTTCCTGGGGCACTCATACACCCTAAAACGCGTCTTGCCAATTAATGTGTGGATCACCCCTTATAAACCCAACATCTCTCCCGTGCTTTGACGATGTAGGATTCGCGTAGGGTGTTACATACACTCCCCCTTGGGGACTCAGCGTCCTCGCTGAGGTTTGCCCTACCATTGCTCAAGAGGACACGCAGAGCCGCTCTGATACCATAATGTCATGACCCAACCTAGACCTGACAAGATATTGTCTGCTTTGGGGTGTATGGGCACCCCAGAAACAAACCTGTGCGGGCCTTGTTAAGGCCCAAAGCAGACAGTATATTACCAGGTATAGGTTGGGTCATGACAACATAATAAAATCTAATAACAATAAATTAACATAATATAGTTCAACAATAATCTAGAAATCGACTATACATTAGAAAATAAACGTTAAACTTTCATTGCCAATGAGTACTCTCCCAATCACCACTTTTTCATCTTTTAACTTCCACATTCGCCTTTGCCCTGGTGGTTGGGCTGCTGCCCTCACAAGCGTGAGGGCAGCGGTTCAGGCCCCCACAAAAGCATTGTGGAGGCTAAACATTTATTAAAAACTCTTCTCCTTTACGAATGCGAGTGGAGTAGGGACACACCTCCTCTGTGAGGGTTATCTGTCTGGGCATGTACCATATAAAATTTAATGTAATGCATAAATCACAGTTATATCCATCTGATTGTAAATATCAGTGTAATGTTTGCTATAATAGCAGTTGTAAATATATGTGTACTGCAGTATCTAGTGCGTAACCAATATTCCAAAAAAAAAAAAAAATTCACATTCACAATCCTTACATTATCTCTCAAAGTCAAAGCAAGCCATTAGCAAAGCATGAACAATAAAATAAAATAAAATGTATGCTATGACATATATAATCACATGTATTAATTAACAAACAAAAATTAAAAAGAATAAATTCTGAACCATTTTTTACTTTTAATTTTAATTTTTTCTTGAACCATTTAGTTTGGTAATTTGGATCGGTTTTGAACCGAACTAAATAAAAAATGAAATGGTTCAGATTTTTTGAACCATTTAGTTTTTATGACGGTTCGGTTTGATTTGGTTCAGATTGAATCGAACCAAATGTCCACCCCTACTTGAACAATAGTCTCATGTAATAAAAAAAAAAGTGTGTGGTGCGGTTGGAAAATTATGTAGGAACGTATATGTTGTATAGGATATTGTAATTAAAGAGGTATCAGCAGAAGGTCCAAATTCGTTATATATTAACTTAACAATTTCCATTCTTGGTTTAAAATCTTCTTCAGAGACTGCCTACCTTCCTTTGAATTTCATATGGGAGAAGTTGAAGAAGTGCAACTCCAAGTCATTGATAAGTCAAGTTTCTGTATGTTTACCGAGATTAATTAAAGTCTCTTTAGTAAAAGATTCATGTTTAGTTGATATATGTGATGTGATTAAGGCTTGAGCTGGTTTACTTGTCATTTGAGCTGGTTTACTTGTCATCTCTAGCTTATTCTATCTCCTGCACCTGCAACTAATATATTTACCTGTGCTGACTGCTGTGTGCACTTGACAGTTGGAGGAGATAAAGAAGCAACCTTACCAATGCAATGTGATGTGGCCAACCAACTAACACTAAATCGATCAAGAAACCATTTGAGGTGGATCCGGATAGGCATCCTTGCATCATTTGTTCTCTGTTGCCAGGCAGCAGCTATTCTCCTGGGAAGACAGTACTATGACAAAGGTGGAAATAGCAAATGGTTGTCAACACTTGCGCAATTTGGAGGCTTCCCAATTCTCCTTCTTTCCTACTGCATTAATCCACCAAGAAGAAAATGTAAAAACACTGAAATCGTATTTGTCCACACAAAGCGTCTTTTTTTCTTTATCCTAGTCTCAGGGTACATTTGTAATTGAGGTTGGACAACTGTAGTTTAAAAGTTACAGCACTAAAGTGTTTGTTAAACACTAACTACTGTGGCTTAAAAGCTATGTTGATATATTTTTTCACTTATATAATGAAAATTTTATTATATCTTTAATAATTTTATCAAAATTATTATTTAAAATTTACATTTACTATATATTACTAATTATTATTTCATATCTACAGTTTTTTTTTTTCCACAGTTATAGCACCTCAATCCTAAACGCACCCTCAGTCTACGTCTCTGTTGGCATACTCCTAGCAGCAAACGGCTTTCTCTATTCAGTTGGCCTCCTCTATCTTCCAGTTTCAACATTTTCCCTCATCACTGCATCCCAACTGGCCTTCAATTCTTTATTCTCCTACTTTCTCAATAAACAAAAGTTCACTCCGTACATAGTCAATTGTTTAGTCCTTCTCACCATCTCCTCCACCCTCCTTGTTTTCCAAAATGACTCCGAAAACTCAACAGGAGTATCAAAACGAAAGTATGCAATTGGATTCATACTGTTGGTGCATCAGCAGGGTATGGATTGTTGCTTTCCCTTACGCAACTCGCCTTCACATGGGTTGTAAATAGGGAAGCCTTTGCAGCTATCTTGGATATGGTATTGTATCCATATTTTGCTGCAAGTTGTGCTATTCTAGTGGGACTGTTTGTTAGCAGAGAGTGGGTGAATTTAAAGAGAGAAATGGAAGAGTATAAACTAGGGAAAGTTTCTTAAATCATGACTCTGGTTTGGAGAGCTATATGTTGGCAGCTGTATGCTATTGGCTCAACAGGACTGATTTTTGAGACGTCTTCCCTCTTCTCTAATGCCGTAGGGATCGCGGGTTTGCCTATTGTTCCAGTCCTAGCTGTGGTCTTTTTCCACGACAAAATGCATGGCTTGAAAGTGATTGCCATGGTGTTGGCTATATGGGGCTTCCTTTCATATGTCTACCAGCACTATCTGGACGACCGCAACTCCAAGAGTGATAATGTCCAAACAAATCTTTGAATTTTCCCAAGCCTCTTCTCCTGTGAATCAATAGAGAAATAAGAAAGGTTCTGAAATGGGCGTAAATCAACCTGAGAGGCTTTATAAGCTATATATTAAGTAAAATGATATAATTGTGAAGGCGAACTTTTATGCTGCAATCCATAGCATCTCCAGTTGTTGGAAAGCTGAACCCGGAAACAAAGATAACAAAATAAAAAGTTTGCCTTCACTGTTATTAGCTAATCAGTTGAATGTTAAACATGGCCATCTTCCTATCCATGAAATCTTTAGAAGCTCTTTCAAGCAGCGTAATTGGGCACCAATTCACAAAGGCTTTGAATTTCTCATCTCCTTCAAATATTGGTTGTCACATAATGCATTTTCATTAGAATAGAAGGCCCTAGTCAAAGCTCTCCTGCGAAAAGCTTTTAAAAAGAGAAGCACTTGCAGTGTTTTGGCCTTTGGGCACATTGTTCTAAACCTAGTAATGATCTTCTCTCATGACATAATGAAGGGATAAATGTCGTTACCATGGTAATGGCCTGCAAGGCTCTGTTTCATATAAATATTATCTGGAAATTTTGAATACCAAGCGCGGTGGCAAAAAGGTTAGTGTAGTCACAAAGGCTCCCCTAATTGATGGGGATAGATGGCTGATGACCAAATGACTATCTGTAATTCCACCTATTCAAACTTTTCATTTAACAAAAAAGAATAAATTCGAAGTTACAAGCAAGGCAACATTCTTGTACTACAACTAGATCATGCCCGCTGGACTTTAATCAACTACATGAGACAGCCGACATAGTGAGCTCGTGGATATTTTCTCTGTAGTTGTGGCCATTGCACAAAGAACTGATCAGCTATACATAACTTGTAGAGAAGCAAACCACTTAGAGAAAGCCTTTTCACCCTTGCAATACTCTCAACATAAAAGATGGATGACCATCTAATTCCAATGACCTAAAGGAAAAATGGAGAAGGTTAAATGAGGAACCTCAATACCATCAACTTTCGCAGGTATTAAGTGGGAAATTAGTGAAAACAGAGGCTCAGGTGAAAGTTCTCACACCTTAAATAAGAAGGCAATCACACAGAGAGGAATACAAGTCCCAGGGCCATTGCAAAGAACCTAAAGTGAGAGGAAAGTTGATAATTAAAAACCAACTTTAAGCATGTTGCAAAATTACTAAACTACTAAAGAAAACACGAGCTAGGGACAAATTCATTACCACTTGTGGCCTGATTTTAACCATCAGCCATAGTGCGTGAGTGGTAGCTAGTAAAGTTGTCCATACAGAGGTTACATATGACTGTCCAACTTCCCTGCTTCTATAGATCTGCATGAACTGAGCAGAGGACCCCTTGATCACTTTCTGCAGTAACAACCAATTTAGTGAGTAACCTTCAAGAAAAGTGAGTTGAAAAAAAAAAAATTGGAGAAACCATTAAGATTAAATGAATAATTATATCAGGAGGAAAGTAAAGTAATGCAACACATATGAAAAAAATCTGTAAACAAGTTTCTTCTTCATTCCAACATTTAACAGTAAACGTTAGGCAAAATTCTACAAATAAATCATCTCTAAATAGTTTGCATTTTGCAAAAGATTTCCATCTTGAGAGATCAACTACTTCGGCTAGATTAACAACAAATCTCTCGATCCTCAAAGAGTAAGTTGCTACATGTATTTAATCAAGACCAAATTTAACAGTGAATTCAACTACAATGATTAGAAATACTTGGAAGAACCTGAAAACAGTGAACAAATAACAGGAACAAGAAGAAAATCAATAAATAAATAAACAAAATTTAGAAACAGTCAAATCAAGCAACCTACTTTGTGCAGCAATGAATCCTCGAACACACGAGCTTTTTGGAGACTCATGTTATCAGTAGCAGCAGCAATGTAGAAGCGCGGCGTAAACCTATCCATTTGCAGCACGGATAAGAGATTCATCATCTCCGCCGTGTGGCCGCCTATTAAAATTTCCAATTAATAACAATTAATTGATGATAAATATAGATGAATAGCATCAAGTAAAGCAAGCAAAAATAATTAAAAAAAATCAAAAACTTGTTTTTAATCATATTTAAATTTATATAAATGTCTCTGACTTATTAATTACCTGAACCTAAAACAATGAGAGTGGAGAGCGGCTGCGGAGATTTGAGGCGGCGTGATTTTCCAGTCAAATAGAGAACGTGCAGAAGACGAATTAGAAAAATTGCAACACTAGTGGCAATAATTGTCATTATATAAAAGTAAAAATCATCCATTTTGTTCATCTCAAGAATTTGAATTTACATGTCTATTGAAAGTGAAACGAACTGAGTCGTAAAATATCAGTTTTATGACGGATTAGTTTATTCGAATTCTATGATCCGAGAGAAGAAAACGAAAATTTGTCTAGCAATCTCGAATCGGCGACGACCAAGAGAGGAATAGAGCAATTCTCTATGATGTCAGCTTTACGCAAGCTCCCCCTTTTGTGCTCGTCGTCGCTAAATTCTTTTTCCCGTATTTTTTTTATTCGAGCTTTAAAAGTAGAATGATTATCATCTAGCTCCCTCCTACGTTTCTTTATTTTTATTTAATGATATAATTAATTTTCTATGTTGTATTAGCCCCATCTATTGGATTTCTATGGCAAAACCAAAATTGTTCACATCTCATTACCATCAAACGGTTGCTGGCTAAGACATAAAAATTCAACATCACAAAAACTGTCCTTGAATAAAATATAATCATGCCCCTAGTACAGCTTAATTAATTAATGACTTTAGTTATTTTATATGATCATGTAAAGATACATAATTCTTCTACAGCCGTTAGATTTTTATTTAACGACTGTGAAAATAATATTATTTTATTATTTTATATTTCCACAACCATTGAATTTTCATTAAATGGATGTAGAAGAATCATGTATCTTACATGATTATGTAAGATAACAATCTCCTTAATTAATTTATCTTTTTTGGAAAACTCGTATTGGTGGTATAGAAAAGTAGAAACTGTAAAGTTCTTAAGAAAATGGGAAATAGAAAAATTTACATATACCTTAGAAGTAAACTTTTTTCAATTTTGTTTCTCTTTAATTTCATGAATGAAGAAGCATCCAATTTTTCAATTTTATTTTTCTCTTCCAACAACTAGATGTCTGCAATTCTGCAAGCAGCGATTCCAAGTAAACGTTTTGAACATGTGCTATCTTGGGCCAATCTTGTCCCCTTTCCTTCTCACATCGCTTCTTCAGTTTATAGCATTGTGAAATGAACAAATTCTGTAGTTTGGTGACCGAAATTTTTGCAAGCCCTCCTAAACCAGATACAGGATAGACCGAAATTTTATCACGACAAGCTACGTGCTTTACCAGATAATCAATAATTTTTTCTTTATCCTTATCTCTTCCAGACACCTTAGGCTGAGTTACTATGGAGCCAGTATGGCATCCTTCCATGACTTCAGCTTACCTATCTGAAAGTACTGCATCTACCTCAATTCAAATGAAACTTGATCCGCCCTTGAGCAATTTCATCTAACCTCCTTCTAATATCTCTCTTTCTATTGCCAATATCGCAACAAAACAAGATATTACTTAGAGAAAATCTATTAAAGAAGGAAGTTTGTTCATTTTCAGACTCCAATTGAGATGATTTTGTTGCACACTCATCCATTGTATCTTTCGCCTTGTAAGCAGCTTTCACAGCCAATTCCGAATTGCCTTGTCTTTTATTTGCATCTCTTCAGCATGTTCAGCCACGACTTGTCTAGTAGAGAGCAAGTTTGAAAGCCGTTTCATTTCTTTGTCAACACCCCAAAGCAACCCGAGATCCTTTTGGATTTGCGAGTTCAAATTCTCCAGCAACATCTGAAAAAAAAAAACTTTAAAGACTAACCACGTTGCTCAATCACATTCGAGATTCCATGGTATTTTCAGAGAAGATGGAAGTACATTTCGTCCTCCACTTTCAAACATGTTCCCGCGAAGATGCTGCAAGCAGTGAGGATGATTTTATGCGTTACAGTCTCACAGATCAAATAAATGTAACTTTTCATATAACAATAAGCTATTAACAAGTCCATTAATTAATAACGCCCCAAAAACAACGATTTACAAACTTCAAGATCTGCGCTCAAGTTTATTTTCTGTTGCTTCCTTATACTCCTGGGAATTTGAGGTCTTGTGTAACTAAAGAATTTTTTTACTATTGATGTCGTAATTAATGTACAAAGCAAAATTAAAAGATTGTTTATTAAAATTACCAAAAGATGCTGCAATTTCTGTTGCTTCAAGATTATTTATTAAAGATTGTCGTAATTAATGTCTTCTCTAATCGCCCAGCTTCTTGTTTCTTTTATTGGTTGCTATAAAAATGACCCCAAAAAAAAATAAAAAATCTTAGTATCATGTAGTTGTTTCACCAATAGAGAAAGCAAAAATCTAGAAAAGCATAAATGCTAATTTATTAGTAATTTTAACCTTTTGTATGTAGGGTTGTCAAAAATACCACCAAACTTGAATTTGATGGGAAAAAAAAATCTATTATTGTAAATAATCATATTAATTTGGTCCACCCACTATATATATTTCAAATTTTAAACATTTAAAGTCTATATTTAAAAGCCTAATTTCATTAAAATAAAATTTAAAAATTATAAAAACCTAACTTCATATATATGTGTGTGTGCGCGCACGCGCGTGTATGTATATATGTGTATATTATATATATGTATGTATGCATGTATATGTATAAACAAAATTATTATATTTTTTATCTTTTTTTTTTCCAAATGCCCACCTATAAAACTTATAAATCTATTTAAAAGAAAAAAACTTACATCTCTCTCTTTTTTTTAAAGATTTTATCCATTGTTGCCATAACAATAAGAAAAAGATTTGATATTTCTTCATTGTCCTCTATTGAGTATTGTAAATTAAAATTTTCTTATAATTACAAAAGTAGAGTATACAATATTTGAGAAGAGATGATAATTTATAAAATTAAAAGAAATTAAGGTATAAAAATTAAATTAACTAAATTAGATATTAATAAAAATTATTAAATGGGTACATTTAAAAGTTATTTGTCTTTTCAAATTATTTCATATAAGAAAATAAAATAAGTATGGTATAAAAGTGATTAATGAAGGCTAATAAAGTATAATGAAGGACTCGAATGTAACAACTGTTATTTTTCCCCTCGAACGAAGCTATGTTCGTGTTTAGGCGCATTTAATACGTTGCTTCGATTAATATACCTAAGTTGCTTCGATCGCTCAAAACAGTATATTAAATACGTTGCTTCAGACCATGGTTACGTGCTTTAATCAAATCAAACGATCCCAGAAGAAACACAAAAACGGGTCACACAAATTGATCGGATCCACATTTGATAAGCCGTTCGATAACCGTTGCGGGTTGGGACCCACGTTTCATCTGCCATTCGATCAGGATAACTTCAGTGACACGCGCCTTACAACACTTCCCGTTATTCTTAAAAGAGGGCAAAAATAAGAACTTTTTGAAAGTCATTGTTCCGAAGGAAGCGCTTGTTCTCTATTAGGACAGAGAGACGGAACAAAGCTCAGCTTCTAGTTCTTGATAGGAGGAGTCCAAGTCAAATTCATTTCATGGCTTCGAAGATTTCAACTTCCTTCATAAGCCCCTTCGTAATCCATTTCAACTGTAAAAATAGTAACAATAAAAATAAACACTTAAACGTCCCGTTGCTTTTTTCTTCTCGTCGCTTACTCCCTGCTTCTTGCAAAATGCGACAGCGTAGTTTCGGGTACTTTTGCTTTCTCTCTTTCTCAATCTCCTTAACTGGGTTAACCTATAATACAATTAATTGGCATTCAATTGAAAAAAAAAATGATTCAGTTCGCAGCAGAAGAGACAGCACGTGAAGAAAGGTTCGCCTGATCAGCAGCGGCCAAATGATGCAGATTTGGTGCCAACTAGTGATGGGGATTCCGAATCTGAAAGTTCTTTGATAGATAGGGAGCCAATTGATGTGGAGCATACCGAAGAACAAAACTTGGGCAGTGTATTTGTGCCTGAGCTTAAGGAATCTCTGGTATTTCTTTTTTCTGTAGATTTAAATTTTATAGCTGACTGTTATTTCTTAATCCAGCAATTGAGTATGCGACATGTTCCACGCAAGTACTTTATCATTCAGATAACTGACTGGAAATGATGACTTATTATTTTATTTTGATTTGTACTTTGCAATGCAACTTGTAGTTGGTATTTGTAGTTTAATTTGACAATGAACATTGGTAAAACTAAGGAAGTTTAATTTGACAATGAACATTGGTAAAACTAAGGAAGTTTCTTTCTTCCAGGTCTTAAATTGCGATGGTGGAGAGGAGCTTTCAACTTCCCAATTAGATAATCTGATAAGCATGATAAGAAATGCTGAGAAAAGTAATTACTTTTAGTGTGTCTTTTCTTTGGTTTGGTGTCTTGTTATCAATTTTTGGAGGATTATATGCGTGTCCAATTGCTCATTGTACATATATTTCAGATATCCTTCTTCTCAATGAAGCACGAGTTCAAGCACTTGAAGATCTCCACAAGATTCTACAGGAGAAGGAGGCATTGCAAGGAGAGATTAATGCTTTGGAGATGAGATTGGCTGAAACGGATGCACGGATTAGAGTTGCTGCCCAAGAGAAGATACACGTGGAACTCTTGGAAGATCAGTTACAGAAACTGCAGCATGAATTGACTCACAGGGGTGTTTCTGAACATAGTGAGCTGGATGTTTTTGCAAATCAAAACGAACCTGCAAATGAGGACCTTGTGTTGAACAATAGTGAAATTCATTCTTTTAGCAAGGAGCTTGATTCGTTGAAGACAGAGAATCTGTCCCTGAAGAATGATATAAAAGTGCTCAAGGCAGAGCTTAATAGTGTCAAGGATGCAGATGAGCGTGTGGTAATGCTGGAAATGGAACGCTCATCCTTGGAGTCATCTTTGAAAGAATTGGAATCTAAATTGTCTATTTCTCAAGAAGATGTTGCAAAATTGTCAACTCTAAAAGTTGAATGCAAGGACTTGTATGAAAAGGTAGAAAATTTGCAAGGATTGCTGGCTAAGGCAACAAAACAGGCTGATCAAGCTATTTCAGTGTTACAACAAAACCAGGAGCTCCGAAAGAAAGTAGATAAGTTGGAAGAATCTCTTGATGAAGCTAATATCTACAAGTTATCGTCAGAGAAAATGCAGCAATATAATGAGTTAATGCAACAAAAGATGAAATTATTGGAGGAGCGTCTTCAAAGGTCTGACGAAGAGATTCATTCTTATGTTCAGTTATATCAGGAATCTGTGAAGGAGTTTCAAGATACTCTTCATAGTCTGAAAGAAGAAAGCAAGAAAAGAGCAGTACATGAACCCGTGGATGATATGCCTTGGGAATTTTGGAGCCGCTTATTGCTTATTATTGATGGATGGTTGCTTGAGAAGAAATTATCAACCAGTGAAGCAAAGCTGTTACGTGAAATGGTGTGGAAGAGAAATGGACGTATTCGTGATGCTTACATGGAATGCAAGGAAAAGAATGAGCATGAAGCTATATCTACATTTCTCAAGCTGACATCATCATCAATCAGGTATTGTTTTTGGTATTTATAAGTTTCAGAGAATTACTGCTCTTATCTAATTTTTGCTTTGTTGAATTTTAGTTCAGGATTGCATGTCATTCATATTGCAGCAGAAATGGCACCAGTTGCTAAGGTAAGCTTAGTGAGCTTGGCACTTCTTTGCTCTGTTAGTATCATTATTGTGAACTTATTCTAATCTTTTTGGAAAATGTTAAACTCTTCCTTGTTTCAGGTTGGTGGTTTGGGAGATGTTGTGGCTGGTCTTGGTAAAGCACTGCAGAAGAAAGGTCACCTTGTAGAGATTGTCCTTCCAAAGTATGATTGCATGCAGTATGATCGTATTGATGACTTGAGGGTATGCAACTAACTTGGTCTATGAGCAGCTTGGTTTTATGATGTTTGAGATGACACATTTACTTTATACAGGCCCTAGATGTTGTGGTGGAGTCATATTTTGATGGCAGACTATTCAAAAATAAAGTGTGGGTCAGCACGATAGAAGGTAGCAATTTTCTTTTTATTTGTTAGTGTGAGAACTGATACAACTTAGCAGTGAATTCTGACCACATGTATGGCTGCAGGTCTTCCTGTTTACTTTATTGAGCCTCATCATCCTGATAAGTTCTTCTGGAGAGGACAATTTTATGGAGAGCATGATGATTTCAGACGTTTTTCATTTTTTAGCCGCGCAGCGCTTGAGTTGCTTCTTCAAGCTGGCAAGCAACCGGACATCATTCACTGTCATGATTGGCAAACAGCTTTTGTTGTATGGTCAATTGGAATTTCACTGTTGACTTTATGTTCTCCTTCATCACCTGATTATTTGTTTTGTTATGGTAAAAATTGTTTTTGATTTTCTAGGCACCACTCTATTGGGATTTATATGTTCCAAAAGGATTAAATTCTGCTCGAGTTTGTTTTACTTGCCACAACTTCGAGTACCAAGGGACTGCACCTGCAAAAGAATTGGCATCTTGTGGTCTTGATGTCCAGCAGCTAAATAGACCAGACAGAATGCAGGACAACTCAGCCCATGACAGGATCAATCCTTTAAAAGTATGAGAATGATTGTTACAATGATACTTATGGTATTCCTCAGGGAAACATTTTCACTATTTATTTGTTTATTTTTGTAGGGTGCAATTGTGTTCTCTAATATTGTAACAACAGTGTCACCCTCCTATGCTCAAGAGGTACGGACATCTGAGGTATGGATGTTTTTTTGATAAGGATGCAATGTGGATTTTTGCATTAGGTACTATGGATTGCTAGAAGTAACTGTTTATTGTCTCATAGTATCTATCGTTAATATCGTGCACCCATGTTCTAGGTATTCAATGAAAAGTCTCTATTTTATATTTGTTTTATAGGGTGGACAAGGCCTCCATTCAACACTTAATTTTCACTCCAAAAAGTTTGTTGGCATTCTAAATGGAATCGACACTGATGCATGGAATCCGGCCACCGATACTTTTCTCAAAGTCCAGTACAATGCTAATGACCTTCAAGGAAAAGCAGAAAATAAAAAATCCATCAGAAAGCATCTAGGACTTTCTTCTGCAGACGCTAGGAAGCCGTTGGTAAAGTTTACATGAAGTTTTCACCTTAGACACAACTTATACTCTATTTGAATGTATGCTGCACATTTTGTTGCTTCATAATCTAATTCTTAAAAAAGTAAAATAAATGATATCACGCACTACATTGGGGCCTACATTATGATTCAGTGATGGAGATTTTGAATCCTGAAAAGATTTGTTTACTGCATCACCTGAATTTTAAGTTATGCATCTATATATGATGAAGACTTTAAGCACATACTTTGCATTCATATATATTGAATATAGTGAGCACAACATCTGATATTAAGTTACAGATACTTAAAAGATTATGCTTTTAGGAAATTCATTTAATTTGAAGTGCCTTTTCTTTTTCTTCATTAATTTCTTTTGTTAACACCCTGCATCCACTGTGCATTCTGTTGTCATTAAGAATTTATTTTTGTTACCTACACATATGACCATATCCTGCTTTCTGCTCTGGTACAGTCTTTGCAATTGTGCTCGCATTCTTACTTGCAACTCCTTGATTTATCCTTTGATAGGTTGGATGCATAACAAGGTTGGTGCCACAGAAAGGCGTGCATCTTATTAGACATGCAATATATCGAACATTGGAGCTGGGAGGACAATTTATACTTCTTGGTTCAAGCCCAGTGCCGCATATTCAGGTTTATCCAATTTTACTATCTTCTTTTTCCTTTCTTCGAAAGCACATATTCAATATTTGCAATTTATATATAAAGTTAGGACAAGGAGGGGATCTTACTGTAAACAACAATTGTGAACCTTGGTTACATCATATTGAAGTCTGGTGCTAGTGTCATTCTTTCCCCATTTCTCAACTTTTTTCCCTTTTAGTTTTTGTGTTTGAAAGTGTTGGTGTGCATCATGCTATGATTACTGGTGATTACGCATCGTGATGGCATCTGATGATCCTAGTACTGTTCTGTACTTATGTTTAGATTTGAATATATGTGATATATTCATTATTTGTAACTTTTAGTAGTTATTGCTTGGTTGTACTGCCAGCTGATGGCTGCTTTGATCTTTCTGATTGTAGCTACTGGTTTCCATTTTGAGCTGAATTGAAGTCTTCCTTACTTTCAACTTTATCATTCAATGTGCTGACTCTTGTGATTTCAGTGAACTGATTAGGGACCTTTACTTCTTTAAATGATAATTATTTTCTCTGTAGAGAGAATTCGAGGGCATTGCAAATCATTTTCAAAATCACGATCACATTCGGCTGATATTGAAGTACGATGAATCTATTTCCCACTCCATTTATGCTGCATCAGACATTTTCATTATCCCATCTATCTTTGAGCCTTGTGGCCTTACACAGGTAATTCTTCTTGAACAGTGAATTCAGTCGTAAGAAATGAAGAAATAGATGGATGTGGCTAAAGCTTATACCTCCTACAGAATATTGAAACCTTGAAAAGAAAGCTTATTTTGTTGAAATCTACCTCTGTATAGATGACATAGCTTAAGATCTGTGGTTCGACTTAATGCAGTAATCTAGATATTAGCCAAATGCCTCTGTTTTGCATGCATATGAATCAAGTGTGAATCTAAATAACAAATTTCAATTTTCATATTATTATTATTATATTTGTCTTAAACATTTGATGATTTTCTGCAGATGATAGCAATGAGATATGGTACTATACCTGTTGCAAGGAAAACTGGAGGTCTGAACGACAGGTAAATCACTGATTGACTGATATCAGGTATATAAGCTATACTAATTGGAGAATTCTTAGCTTTCACAAATTTTCTTCTGTAGTGTATTTGATGTTGATGATGACACAATACCTCTCCAGTTCAGAAATGGATATACTTTTTTGAATCCTGATGAGCAGGTAAATGGAATGCTTATTAGTTTATATAAAAGTGGCATTGGATTTTTTTTTTTTTTGGTTCTTTGGCCACTAGTGTATCATATTTCTTCTAGCATTGCTTTTATAGAAACTTCATGTTTGTTCTTGTCCAATTGCAATTGGTCATATTGCTCCTGGGTTGTTTGTCATTCTAATTTTTCCTAAAATTGGTGAAACTTGACAGGGAGTCAATAGTGGTTTGGAGCGTGCAATTAGTCGCTACAGAAACAACCCAGAGAGTTGGCATCAGCTTGTTCAAAAGGTCATGAGTATAGATTGGAGTTGGGAATTTTCGGCATCACAGTATGAGGATCTTTATGCAAAATCTGTGGCCAGAGCAAGGGCAGCTGCAAGTCGTGCTTAAGCTAGCTGCCCTGTAGAATAGTTTACCCTCAGCGTCTCATACAGATTTTCCATGCAAATCCCACCAGCAGACAGACAGTTGTTGGTTTGATCATTAGATGCAGCAGGTGAAGCAATGGTTTCAGATGCTGATCAGAGGTTTCAGATTTTTTTATTGGATGTAGAAGCTGCATTGGTGGGTTCTATCTACTTCACACCTTTGCCATATTTTACAGGCCATCCTTCATTTTTTTTTTTTTTTTTTTCCATTTTTTGGGTAAATGAGAACCTAGGTTGCAGCTTATGTAAATTATGATTCTCATGGAATTCTTACTTTCACTGAGGAGCTAGATTTATACTTTTATACAGATACAAAGATTCATTGATGTACTTAGTAAAAAAAGGAAGAGAGTCATTGATGTAAAATTATGTACAGCATACATGCTTCTCTCAATCATGAGTGAGATATAGCAACATGTACTGGATAACTCATTGTTTATTAGCAAATGTATTGTTTCTGTTTTGTAACTTATCGTTTTCTGTTTATGACTTTCCCTAAATTCTTTATTTTTCCGGAAATCTCTATCACCTGAAGCCCGTTACCCTTCAAAATCGCCTCTAAGGACACTTAATGATTTAAAGAAAGGTCACGAGTGGTACCTTCCTCGGTTTTTTTTTTTTTTAATAATCTTGCGATTCTCTTTCGCGTTATCACCATTGATTTCACAAGCACCGAAAAAAAAAAAAGAACAAAAAGCAGAACAAGATCAAATTGAAGCATTTTATAAATAATCACAACTCAAATTAAAGCTTCCATGAGCTCACAACAGATTTACATGATATCCAAGAAACCGAAAAGAGAAAAACTCTTATCAACCGAAGCTCACTTTCCGGGGACAAAGTTGGTGGCGTAGGCCCAGGCATTGTTATTGACAGGGTCAGCCAAGTGGTCGGCCAAGTTCTCTAACGGTCCCTTGCCGGTGACAATGGCCTGAACGAAGAAACCAAACATGGAGAACATAGCCAACCTTCCATTCTTGATTTCCTTAACCTTGAGCTCAGCAAAAGCCTCCGGGTCATCAGCCAAACCCAATGGATCAAAGCTGCCACCTGGGTACAATGGGTCAGTCACTTCACCGAGCGGCCCTCCAGCAATTCTGTAACCCTCAACGGCTCCCATCAAGACCACCTGGCAAGCCCAGATGGCCAAGATGCTCTGAGCGTGGATCAGGCTTGGGTTCCCCAAGTAGTCAAGCCCGCCCTCGCTGAAGATCTGGGCCCCCGCCTTGAACCACACGGCCTCACCGAACTTGACTCCGTTGCGGGCCAAGAGCTCCGGGAAGACGCATCCAAGAGCTCCCAACATGGCCCATCTGCAGTGGATGACTTCGAGTTCACGGTTCTTGGCAAAGGTTTCTGGGTCAGCTGAAAGCCCAGCAGTGTCCCAACCGTAGTCACCAGGGAACTCACCAGTCAAGTAGCTTGGGGGCTCGCCAGAGAGTGGGCCCAAGTACTTGACTCTGTCCGGGCCGTACCACGGGCTACCTGAAGAAACAGACTTGCTCCCGGTTTTACGCATGGAGATGCGGCCACCATTGCTCAGCTCATTGCCTGAAGGGGCAAGGTTCACAGCCTTGCCGACGAATGATGAGGAGAGAGCCATGGTCGAGGTTGCCATTGAGGAATTTAATTGAGAAGCAGAAGCTGTGTAAGCAAGAGAAGCTGTGTAAGCAAGAGAAGCTGTTGGTTGTGGTGGATGGGCTTAGTGGGCTCTGTATAAATATGGATTAGAGGAAAGAGTCCTTATCTTAGGAGATCTATATCTCGCTCCCCATTGGCTGGTAATATTTTGAAAGTTTGATTCCTATGCCCACTTGGCACACTCAGTACCACTCACCGGATTTTTACGACAATGCATCACCTAATTCACGGGTTTGGAGATCGTATCTCCTTCCAATAATGCACTGCCACTTCCGCCATCCGATAGCGCCATCCATTATTGTTTAATAACATTGTTGTTCATCTTGTTCTTTTTTTTTAAAAAAAAATTTACATAATATTATTACTCAAATTAGAATTTATATTATATGAAAGAGGGAAAAATATACCCATTCAAATTTGAGAAAAAAAATTAAATCCCTATAATATTTTTAAGAGAGTTCGAACCATCACCCTCACAGTTGTGAGGAAATGGTTCTAATCACTCGGTATCTTGTTCTAATTATACAAATATTATTTATTATTAATTATGTTTTTTATTTTATTATGGGCTATATATATAGAGTGAGAGAGCGTCTTCCGCTAATCATAATATATTTACTTTGTTAAAATAAATATATTACTAAAATATATAAAATAAATAAATTTTAATACATTGAAAATGTACAAATACATTGAGAAACTAATAAGAATGAGATGAACATCATAAAGAAATATCTAGTCTCCTAATTTACTTTGATTACAAACCAGAAATTCCATATACAGTAATATTGAGAAACGAGGATGGTAACAGCCCAAAAAATCAACATGAAAAAGGATCGATGGGTAGACAGAGATCTTATGCTCGACTAAAATCAAGAATTTCAATATTTGTTGTAGACAAATTAATGTATCCTCACAAATTAGTTTGTTACTGTACAACAATGACACGTTTCGGTTTTCCTTTCTAGATACTTTCTACAGGCATCCTATCTGCCACGAAAACTTCATTATTTGTGTTTAAGCTTTCATGACGACGAATCACTTGGGCTTAGTCCAAGTGGCCAGAGTCACTCTCTCACAAATGTGAGGGAAGTGGTTCGAGCCTCCGTAGACGCATTATAGGGGTTTGATTTCAATTTCCTTCCTTGGAGGCTCAGATCTTGAGTGAAGGCAGTCTTTCTCCCAGAATGGGAGTTGACGTCCCTCGAATATTTGAGAGGGTTAAAAATCTGAGCGGTGCCATATCAGAATTGATGTAAATGAATCTCAGTATATATATAATTGTAAATGCCATCATGATCAATAGTTCTCATTGAAAAAAAAAAAAAAAAAGCTTTCATGACGACGTATAATTGTTTCATTAATCTTCCGGCCCAACGTCCGCATCGTCATGGGTTCATTTTCTTTTCATTTTGTCTATCAAGTCAGACTAACATCACGTCTTTTAATTCAAACAAAGAAAACATCACGTCTTTAAATATCTATAAATGCAAATCACTCCAGAATTTTCTTCTCTTGTTTGTTGTTTATCTGCCGACGACGATAACTGATAACAAACAAGTGTGGAAAATTCAGTTTAAAAACTTTCAATTAATCCATCAATATTTCGTGGCGCAATTTTAAGTCGTTGAAAACTATTTTTCACCAGAGGAAAAACAAAAGAAAAAAGAGTCGTTAAAAATATCGGACCATGCAAACGTGGGTGTTTTTAATTCAAGATAATCAATCTAGGAAGCATTATCTCTTACAAGATTTTCAATGAGTCTGAATGCAATCCATTATACATACGTGGAACACCCACACTGGTTCCATGTCAATAAAAGAATCTGAAGAGCCTGGTGGACTAGAGACTGCCACCTCACATGAAAAATCAAACCCAAAATCTTCAGCTTCCAATGAAATTAGAGAATTAGATACCACAAAGATAAGAAACCTGACTCAAAAAACATTATATAATAAACCCACCAATGTACAAGTTCCAATTCACCTCTCAACACTCGAACACTAGAGCTCACCAACAACTCTGATCATTGTAAAATGGCAACCTCGACCATGGCTCTCTCCTCATCATTCGTCGGCAAGGCTGTGAACCTTGCCCCTTCAGGCAATGAGCTGAGCAATGGTGGCCGCATCTCCATGCGTAAAACCGGGAGCAAGTCTGTTTCTTCAGGTAGCCCGTGGTACGGCCCGGACAGAGTCAAGTACTTGGGTCCATTCTCTGGCGAGCCCCCAAGCTACTTGACTGGTGAGTTCCCTGGTGACTACGGTTGGGACACTGCTGGGCTTTCAGCTGACCCAGAAACCTTTGCCAAGAACCGTGAACTCGAAGTCATCCACTGCAGATGGGCCATGTTGGGAGCTCTTGGATGCGTCTTCCCGGAGCTCTTGGCCCGCAACGGAGTCAAGTTCGGTGAGGCCGTGTGGTTCAAGGCGGGGGCCCAGATCTTCAGCGAGGGCGGGCTTGACTACTTGGGGAACCCAAGCCTGATCCACGCTCAGAGCATCTTGGCCATCTGGGCTTGCCAGGTGGTCTTGATGGGAGCCGTTGAGGGTTACAGAATTGCTGGAGGGCCGCTCGGTGAAGTGACTGACCCATTGTACCCAGGTGGCAGCTTTGATCCATTGGGTTTGGCTGATGACCCGGAGGCTTTTGCTGAGCTCAAGGTTAAGGAAATCAAGAATGGAAGGTTGGCTATGTTCTCCATGTTTGGTTTCTTCGTTCAGGCCATTGTCACCGGCAAGGGACCGTTAGAGAACTTGGCCGACCACTTGGCTGACCCTGTCAATAACAATGCCTGGGCCTACGCCACCAACTTTGTCCCCGGAAAGTGAGCTTCGGTTGATAAGAGTTTTTCTCTTTTCGGTTTCTTGGATATCATGTAAATCTGTTGTGAGCTCATGGAAGCTTTAATTTGAGTTGTGATTATTTATAAAATGCTTCAATTTGATCTTGTTCTGCTTTTTGTTCTTTTTTTTTTTTCGGTGCTTGTGAAATCAATGGTGATAACGCGAAAGAGAATCGCAAGATTATTAAAAAAAAAAAAAACCGAGGAAGGTACCACTCGTGACCTTTCTTTAAATCATTAAGTGTCCTTAGAGGCGATTTTGAAGGGTAACGGGCTTCAGGTGATAGAGATTTCCGGAAAAATAAAGAATTTAGGGAAAGTCATAAACAGAAAACGATAAGTTACAAAACAGAAACAATACATTTGCTAATAAACAATGAGTTATCCAGTACATGTTGCTATATCTCACTCATGATTGAGAGAAGCATGTATGCTGTACATAATTTTACATCAATGACTCTCTTCCTTTTTTTACTAAGTACATCAATGAATCTTTGTATCTGTATAAAAGTATAAATCTAGCTCCTCAGTGAAAGTAAGAATTCCATGAGAATCATAATTTACATAAGCTGCAACCTAGGTTCTCATTTACCCAAAAAATGGAAAAAAAAAAAAAAAAAATGAAGGATGGCCTGTAAAATATGGCAAAGGTGTGAAGTAGATAGAACCCACCAATGCAGCTTCTACATCCAATAAAAAAATCTGAAACCTCTGATCAGCATCTGAAACCATTGCTTCACCTGCTGCATCTAATGATCAAACCAACAACTGTCTGTCTGCTGGTGGGATTTGCATGGAAAATCTGTATGAGACGCTGAGGGTAAACTATTCTACAGGGCAGCTAGCTTAAGCACGACTTGCAGCTGCCCTTGCTCTGGCCACAGATTTTGCATAAAGATCCTCATACTGTGATGCCGAAAATTCCCAACTCCAATCTATACTCATGACCTTTTGAACAAGCTGATGCCAACTCTCTGGGTTGTTTCTGTAGCGACTAATTGCACGCTCCAAACCACTATTGACTCCCTGTCAAGTTTCACCAATTTTAGGAAAAATTAGAATGACAAACAACCCAGGAGCAATATGACCAATTGCAATTGGACAAGAACAAACATGAAGTTTCTATAAAAGCAATGCTAGAAGAAATATGATACACTAGTGGCCAAAGAACCAAAAAAAAAAAAAATCCAATGCCACTTTTATATAAACTAATAAGCATTCCATTTACCTGCTCATCAGGATTCAAAAAAGATATCCATTTCTGAACTGGAGAGGTATTGTGTCATCATCAACATCAAATACACTACAGAAGAAAATTTGTGAAAGCTAAGAATTCTCCAATTAGTATAGCTTATATACCTGATATCAGTCAATCAGTGATTTACCTGTCGTTCAGACCTCCAGTTTTCCTTGCAACAGGTATAGTACCATATCTCATTGCTATCATCTGCAGAAAATCATCAAATGTTTAAGACAAATATAATAATAATAATATGAAAATTGAAATTTGTTATTTAGATTCACACTTGATTCATATGCATGCAAAACAGAGGCATTTGGCTAATATCTAGATTACTGCATTAAGTCGAACCACAGATCTTAAGCTATGTCATCTATACAGAGGCAGATTTCAACAAAATAAGCTTTCTTTTCAAGGTTTCAATATTCTGTAGGAGGTATAAGCTTTAGCCACATCCATCTATTTCTTCATTTCTTACGACTGAATTCACTGTTCAAGAAGAATTACCTGTGTAAGGCCACAAGGCTCAAAGATAGATGGGATAATGAAAATGTCTGATGCAGCATAAATGGAGTGGGAAATAGACTCATCGTACTTCAATATCAAACGAATGTGATCATGATTTTGAAAATGATTTGCAATGCCCTCGAATTCTCTCTACAGAGAAAATAATTATCATTTAAAGAAGTAAAGGTCCCTAATCAGTTCACTGAAATCACAAGAGTCAGCACATTGAATGATAAAGTTGAAAGTAAGGAAGACTTCAATTCAGCTCAAAATGGAAACCAGTAGCTACAATCAGAAAGATCAAAGCAGCCATCAGCTGGCAGTACAACCAAGCAATAACTACTAAAAGTTACAAATAATGAACATATCACATATATTCAAATCTAAACATAAGTACAGAACAGTACTAGGATCATCAGATGCCATCACGATGCGTAATCACAAGTAATCATAGCATGATGCACACCAACACTTTCAAACACAAAAACTAAAGGGAAAAAATTTGAGAAATGGGGAAAGAATGACACTAGCACCAGACTTCAATATGATGTAACCAAGGTTCACAATTGTTGTTTACAGTAAGATCCCCTCCTTGCCCTAACTTTATATATAAATTGCAAATATTGAATATGTGCCGAGTGGTTAAATAATATTTGTATAATTAGAACAAGATGCCGAGTGGTTAAAATTATTCTCTCACAACTGTGAGGGTAGTGGTTCGAACTCTCCTAAAAATATTATGAAAATTTATTTTTTTTTAAATTTGGATAGAGAAATTTTTCTCTCTTTTATATCATATAAATTATAATTTGAGTAATAATATTGTGTAATTTTTTTTTTAAAAAAGAACATGATGAACAACAATGTTATTAAACAATAATGGATGGCGTTATCGGATGGCAGAAGTGGCAATGCATTATTAGAAGGAGATACGATCCCCAAACCCGTGAATTGGGTGATGCATTGCCGTAAAAATCCGGTGAGTGGTTCTGAGTGTGCCAAGTAGGCATAGGAATCACACTTTCAAAATATTACCAGCCAATGGGGAGCGAGATATAGATCTCCTAAGATAAGGACTCTTTCCTCTAATCCATATTTATACAAAGCCCACCAAGCCCATCCACCACACCCAACAGCTTCTCTTGCTTGCACAACTTCTGCTTCTCCATTAAATTCCGCAATGGCAACCTCAACAATGGCTCTCTCCTCATCATTCGTCGGCAAGGCTGTGAACCTTGCCCCTTCAGGCAATGAGCTAAGCAATGGTGGCCGCATCTCCATGCGTAAAACCGGGAGCAAGTCTGTTTCTTCAGGTAGCCCGTGGTACGGCCCGGACAGAGTCAAGTACTTGGGCCCATTCTCTGGCGAGCCCCCAAGCTACTTGACCGGTGAGTTCCCTGGCGACTACGGTTGGGACACAGCCGGGCTTTCAGCTGACCCAGAAACCTTTGCCAAGAACCGTGAACTCGAAGTCATCCACTGCAGATGGGCCATGTTGGGAGCTCTTGGATGCGTCTTCCCGGAGCTCTTGGCCCGCAACGGAGTCAAGTTCGGTGAGGCCGTGTGGTTCAAGGCGGGAGCTCAGATCTTCAGCGAGGGCGGGCTTGACTACTTGGGAAACCCAAGCTTGATCCACGCCCAGAGCATCTTGGCCATCTGGGCTTGCCAGGTGGTCTTGATGGGAGCCGTTGAGGGTTACAGAATTGCTGGAGGGCCGCTCGGTGAAGTGACTGACCCATTGTACCCAGGTGGCAGCTTTGATCCATTGGGTTTGGCTGATGACCCGGAGGCTTTTGCTGAGCTCAAGGTTAAGGAAATCAAGAATGGAAGGTTGGCTATGTTCTCCATGTTTGGTTTCTTCGTTCAGGCCATTGTCACCGGCAAGGGACCGTTAGAGAACTTGGCCGACCACTTGGCCGACCCTGTCAACAACAATGCCTGGGCCTACGCCACCAACTTTGTCCCCGGAAAGTGAGCTTCGGTTGATAACATTAGTAGCGTGGAAATTGGAATTGAGAGTGATTGGTTATTGATGTGACTCTATTTCAACTTGCAAAACATGTGAATTATGTAATGTACTGCTACTACCAGTTTGAGGGGATTGTATTTTCATTCAATCTCTTGTCGCACGGTTCTAGTTCTAGTTCCTCCTCCTTACAGGTTGTGCCAGAATCTAGTTACAAGTTTACATCAACAAAATCTCCAATATGTTCCCTTTTACAACTTCATTTTGACCTTAACTATAGCTTTAACAACAACAACCCAACAAATCTCCAAGAAAGTAGTAACAGTGAAGCCCCGCAAGCATTTCTTTCTCTGTCTCCACAGTTTCCACAAACCCAACAAAACACACCTCGCTTAAGCATTATCAACAAACTGAGAAGATTGATGATGCCCAAAAGTTAATGCAGCTGCTGGGTCTAGCAAACAATTCTCAAGTAGAGAAGCGCTGTGAGTGTGAGGGGGAATTCTATAATAAGATTGTTGGGGGAAGGGGCCAAGGTGTGGGAGTAAATTGAAGAGAATGGAAGGGTGGATTAAGTACTTTTTGAGCAGTAGTGACATTGAACAGCTTTAGGTTGCTTATTTGCTTCTTGGTAAAGCTGCTTTTGTTGGAAGTGATTGTGATTCGGTAACTTCGAGTTTCCTTAAACTATATATTCTGGTAACTTCAATTTTTTTTTTTTTAAGTAACTGCATTGTCTAAGCTTTTTTATGAAAGCTTTTATTTGGAATCGGCTTGTACTAGAGAGAATTTCTATATAATGAACCATTCATCAATTACAGATAGAAGATAACACTTGGAGCAATATATAATACAACTAACGAAACAAGCGCTTATGTTTTCTGAGCTTCTGAACGATTTCCAAATTGAAGTGCTTCAAATGGGAAATGACAATCAGTCAATTACCAAACCTTGAATTAATTGCCCAGCTTTCCGAATTTACAATGGTTGATACCAAGTGTTGAAAACAAGAAAAGGAAATTTTGATCTTACAAGCAATTCCTTCTCTCTCAAGAAACATTGTGTGAATATTCATTATTGAAATGTATACCATTAATGGATCATCCCAGTTCATAATCCATCAAATAAAATCAAAAAGTTGCTAGGTCTTACCATTTCAATCGCCATTAATGGTAGCTATACTACCACCATCAACATGAGAATGTCCCATTGTTATGGTGACTGTCGCTGCTACTCCACTGAATTTCTGTTTTGCCTTATCAGTATATAATAATGCAGTGCAAGTTGCATTATGTATATATATTTTAATTGCAAACCATACAAGTTATACTACATTTTTCATTTGGCGATTGAGATTTTCCAACCACAGAATGAGACAGAAACCTCTTATTTCTCTAAACAAAATATCCTCTTTAATTGAACTTTGCTGAGGTTTTTAACCAACCTACATTTTCCTGGTTTAGTAGTAAGGGCTAGAGCTTAGAGGCGCTTGTGCAATTTGAACCCATGACGATGCGGACGTTGGGCAGGAAGATTAATGGAACAATTATACGTCGTCATGATAGCTGAAACACAAATAATGAAGTTTTCGTGGCAGATAGGAAGCCTGCAGAAAGTATCTGGAAAGGAAAATCGAAACGTATCATTGTTGTACGGCAATAAACTAAGTTGTGAGGATACATTAATTTGTCCACTAACAAATATTGAAATTCTTGATTTTAGTCGAGCATAAGATCTCTGTCTACCCATCGATCCTTTTTCATGTTGATTTTTTGGGCTGTTCCCATCCTCGTTTCTCAATATTACTGTATCTGGAATTTCTGGTTTGTAATCAAAGTAAATTTGGATGTTTTACGAGACTAGATATTTCTTTATGATGTTCATCTCATTCTTATTAGTTTCTCAATATATTTGTACATTTTCAACGTTTAAAATTTATTTATTTTATATATTTTAGTAATATATTTATTTTAACAAAGTAAATATATTATGATTAGAGGAAGACGCTCTCTCACTTTATATATATAGCACATAATAAAATAGAAAACACAATTAGTAATAAATAATATTTGAATAATTAGAGTAAGATGCTGGGTGGTTAGAACCAGTGGTGAAGCTAGTACTATTTTTTAGGGTGGGCTAGATTTTTTTTAAATTCAATTACTTCTCAAAAAAAATTTATATACAAATGAAATTATTAAAATACACTAGACAAGCAAAAAACTAATAATAAAACTATAAAAGTACAATGTAAATAAAAAAACACTATCGATGAAATTTTATCCGATTCTTCAAAAAAAAATTCATATAGTATCGTATCTGAATTATTTTGTGTGCGATAATAATATATTAGAGAATTATTAATTATTTTATCAAAAAATTTGACAAAAATATAAGCTAATAACTAATTAAAAAACAGTATGAGCATATGGGTGCAGCAGAGGCTGACCGTCAATCATGAGGTGGCAACTTGATGACTTGAACAGCTGAGTTATGAGAAATTTAGACTTTGAATAATTAGATCAATTAGTTAGGAATTTGGGTGAGTTTTTCGATTTAGAGAAAATAAATATTAACTATAATTATTCGTTATATTTTTATATTTTATTTTAAGTTTTTTAAAAAGAATAAATTTATAATTAATTCATTTTTTTTTCAAGAAACTAACCCGGGCTACAGCCCGAGTTAGCCTTCTTGATAGCTTCGCCCCTGGTTAGAACCACTCCCTCACAACTGTGAGGGTAGTGGTTCGAACTCTCTTAAAAATAGTATATGGGTTTAATTTCTTTTCTCAAATTTGGATGGATACATTTTTTCCTCTTTCATATAATATAAACTAGAAAATAGAACCGCGCTTCACGAGGCTTTGAAAAAATAATTTAGTATTATCCTTTTTTTTATTTTACACTTGATGAAACTGATAAAAAATATGAATTGATTTTTTTTAAGATGAGGCAGCCTTATAAAATTAATGTTATTTATGAAAGTTAATTATTTGTTTGTTAACTTTAAATATATATATATATATATATATATATATATATATATATATATATATATATATATATATATATTAATGTGTATAGTTAAGTGTACAAATCTTATACCTTTTGTAGTTGTTGATAAGTTCCAAATTATATTCAACTTGCTAATCTTTTAGAACTTTTATATCTCTTTTTTGCAAACCAGCTCCAACGATCTCAATATCACCCACACCACATAAACTTCCGACAACATCTGTAATATTATGAAAAAATAATATAAATATGTTAAAACATAAGGATCAATAATTTCTAATATACACTTAAAGATTAACAAACATTAATAATTAAAAAAATATCTCAGAGGATTGTGTTATCATTCACACGTATGTTAACCAATAAAAGTTAGAAATGTTGAATGCAGTAGAAGTATCCAATGCGGTCGTCGAAAATTGGGTGGTTTAAACCAAAAAAAAAAAAGCTATTAGCCAGAAACACAAATAAAGAAGCAACGCAAGATAAAAAATAAAATGAAAGAATATATTATAGAGTGATTTTATTCATTCTAATTGTGTGTGTACAAAATAAAAAGATGAGCTCTCGTTTTAGGGAGCCCTTATGTTACAATTAATGTAACATACACACTCAACAACAACCACACAAATGATGGGCCCACACAATTTGTGTGGTTGTTGTTAAGTGTGTATGTTACATTAATTGTAACATAGCATTTGCCCTCGTTTTATAGTTACATAATCACTTCATAAAATTAATGAAAAATTATGGATCATAATTCCTTGTGAGATAGTGGGAATTATAGGGAAGCTAAAGGTTGCTAATAGGAGATAGTGGGGAGACTAAGAAATATATATTATGAACATCTACATTTATTTTAATAAATTTATAATACTCCCCCTTGAATGTTCATTACAAAGAATATGCCTCATTAAAATCTTTACATAATTGTTATTGTGTAATAACAATCAAATTAATTATGAGAAGATGAAAGACCAAATCTAAAAGAAAACTTCTCTATTTATTAGATAATAGAGAATATACAAAAATGAAAAATGGTGATGCCATATCACCTCCTCAAGTCCCAGTTTTATATATATATAAATAGATTATAATTTGAGTAATAATATTGTGTAATTTTTTTAAAAAATATTATGGAGATTTAATTTTTTTTTCTCAAATTTAGATGGATACATATTTCCCTCTTTAATATAATATAAATTGGAATTTGAGTAATAATAATATGTAATATTTTTTTAAAAAAAGAACATGATGAACAACAATGTTATTAAACAATTATGGATGGCGCTATCGGATGGCAGAAGTGGCAATGCATTATTGGAAGGAGATACGATCTCCAAACCCGTGAATTAGGTGATGCATTGTCGTAAAAATCCGGTGAGTGGTTCTGAGTGTGCCAAGTGGGCATAGGAATCAAACTTTCAAAATATTACCAGCCAATGGGGAGCGAGATATAGATCTCCTAAGATAAGGACTCTTTCCCCTAATCCATATTTATACAGAGCCCACTAAGCCCATCCATCACAACCAACAGCTTCTCTTGCTTACACAGCTTCTCTTGCTTACCCAGCTTCTGCTTCTCAATTAAATTCCTCAATGGCAACCTCAACAATGGCTCTCTCCTCATCATTCGTCGGCAAGGCCGTGAACCTCGCCCCTTCAGGCAATGAGCTAAGCAATGGTGGCCGCATCTCCATGCGTAAAACCGCGAGCAAGTCTGTTTCTTCAGGTAGCCCGTGGTACGGCCCAGACAGAGTCAAGTACTTGGGCCCATTCTCTGGCGAGCCCCCAAGCTACTTGACCGGTGAGTTCCCTGGCGACTACGGTTGGGACACAGCCGGGCTTTCAGCTGACCCAGAAACCTTTGCCAAGAACCGTGAACTCGAAGTCATCCACTGCAGATGGGCCATGTTGGGAGCTCTTGGATGCGTCTTCCCGGAGCTCTTGGCCCGCAACGGAGTCAAGTTCGGTGAGGCCGTGTGGTTCAAGGCGGGAGCCCAGATCTTCAGCGAGGGCGGGCTAGACTACTTGGGAAACCCAAGCTTGATCCACGCCCAGAGCATCTTGGCCATCTGGGCTTGCCAGGTGGTCTTGATGGGAGCCGTTGAGGGTTACAGAATTGCTGGAGGGCCGCTCGGTGAAGTGACTGACCCATTGTACCCAGGTGGCAGCTTTGATCCATTGGGTTTGGCTGATGACCCGGAGGCTTTTGCTGAGCTCAAGGTTAAGGAAATCAAGAATGGAAGGTTGGCTATGTTCTCCATGTTTGGTTTCTTCGTTCAGGCCATTGTCACCGGCAAGGGACCGTTAGAGAACTTGGCCGACCACTTGGCCGACCCTGTCAACAACAATGCCTGGGCCTACGCCACCAACTTTGTCCCCGGAAAGTGAGCTTCGGTTGATAACATTAGTAGCGTGGAAATTGGAATTGAGAGTGATTGGTTATTGATGTGACTCTATTTCAACTTGCAAAACATGTGAATTATGTAATGTACTGCTACTACTAGTTTGAGGGGATTGTATTTTCATTCAATCTCTTGTCGCACGGTTCTAGTTCTAGTTCCTCCTCCTTACAGGTTGTGCCAGAATCTAGTTACAAGTTTACATCAACAAAATCTCCAATATGTTCCCTTTTACACCTTCATTTTGACCTTAACTATAGCTTTAACAACAACTACCCAACAAATCTCCAAGAAAGTAGTAACAGTGAAGCCCCGCAAGCTTTTCTTTCTCTGTCTCCACAGTTTCCACAAACCCAACAAAACACACCTCGCTTAAGCATTATCAACAAACTGAGAAGATTGATGATGCCCAAAAGTTAATGCAGCTGCTGGGTCTAGCAAACAATTCTCAAGTAGGGAAGCGCTGTGAGTGTGAGGGGGAATTCTATAATAAGATTGTTGGGGGAAGGGGCCAAGGTGTGGGAGTAAATTGAAGAGAATGGAAGGGTGGATTAAGTACTTTTTGAGCAGCGGGGACATGGAACAGCTTTAGGTTGCTTATTTGCTTCTTGGTAAAGCTGCTTTTGTTGGGAGTGATTGTGATTTCGGTAACTTCGAGTTTCCTTAAACTATATATTCTGGTAACTTCAATTTTTTATTTTTTTAGTAACTGCATTGTCTAAGCTTTTTTATGAAAGCTTTTATTTGGAATCGGCTTGTACTAGAGAAAATTTCTATATAATGAACCATTCATCAATTACAGATAGAAGATAACACTTGGAGCAATATATAATACCACTAACGAAACAAGCGCTTATGTTTTCTGAGCTTCTGAACGATTTCCAAATTGAAGTGCTTCAAATGGGAAATGACAACCAGTCAATTACCAAACCTTTAATTAATTGCCCAGCTTTCCGAATTTACAATGGTTGATGCCAAAGTGTTGAAAACAAGAAAAGGAAATTTTGATCTTATAAGCAATTCCTTCTCTCTCAAGAAACATTGTGTGAATATTCATTATTGAAATGTATACCATTAATGGATCATCCCAGTTCATAATCCATCAAATAAAATAAAAAAATTGGTAGGTCTTGCCATTTCAATCGCCATTAATGGTAGCTATATGATTCCACTACCACCATCAACATGAGAATGTCCCATTGTTATGGTGACTGTCGCTGTTACTCCACTGACTTTCTGTTGCCTTATCAGTATATAATAATGCAGTGCAAGTTGCATTATGTATATATATTTTAATTGCAAACCATACAAGTTATACTACATTTTTCATTTGGCGATTGAGATTTTCCAACCACAGAATGAGACAGAAACCTCTTATTTCTCTAAACAAAATATCCTCTTTAATTGAACTTTGCTGAGGTTTTTAACCAACTTACATTTTCCTGGTTTAGTAGTGAGGGCTAGAGCCTAGAGGCGCTTGTGCAATTTGACCCACTAGTGACCAAATCCCTTTACATAATTAATCCACTAACCTATTCAATCCTTGCGTTTTTCTGTTCTAATTTCTCGATACAGCATTTCAACACAAATTAATGATCAAAGATGCCTAAGTAAAAAAAGAAAAAAAAAAGAAAGACTTAATTAATTAATTATCAAATTTTTTTGTTGATTTATTTAACGATCTTATCATACTAATATCAAATGATCAAATTGCCCCAAAAAAAAATGTGTTCTTGTATCTAATTAGTAGTTTTATTTTATGAAATCCGCAAACTTCCTCTTTATTTGTATCTTCAAAAGATAATATGGACATATTGTAATTAGTTTTTGGGAGCAGACTGGATTGACAAAAATTATAGGGGAAAATTTATCCACTTTGTATTTATTTACGTTAAACCCCTCATTTTCATAGATTTATAACATTTTCAAGTCTAAGATTTCTCTGTTATGACGTGGTCGAAGTCGAACCAAAGTTTGTTCCCCGAGTACTATACTGTATACGTCGCTGGCCACAATGAAGCGATGTGAAAAGGTATTATCGTGATCTTGGCTACACCAGATTATATTGGTCGTAACGGTAACGGATCGTTTAATCTTCTACCCCTACACATTCCCCCACTACTTTTCTTCCCATTAACTGTAGCCGTTGATTATTTAACTAAACTCTTCGTTGTTTATAGATAGGTAATAATGACAGAAACGTACATTTTGGCTGCTTCCACACAATTGTCACCTTATCTGGCTAATGGGAATGGTTTAGACTGGGGTGGAAGCAACAAATGGTGCTGTGGAAAAAGCAGTCTCTTGTGTTTATAAACCTCTCTCATTTACTCGGTTGACACATTATAACATTGTCCAATTCTCAGTGTTTAGTGCCTCTCGCAACAAAAGCAATGGCAAAAAAAGTGCTTTCACTTCCCTTTCTCCCTCTCCCTCTCCTGCTTCTGCTTTTCTTCTTCGCTTCAGGTATTTTAAAAATCCTTTCTTCTTTCGGAAGTAATGCTTTTATTTTTCAGAATTCTGCTTTCTGCGTTTCTCAAGTTTACATGAGAAAGTTTTGACTGATGACGATTCTCTTTGTATCCAGGGGGAATATTGAAGTTGGCAAATGGACAGGTAAATATATACAAGAGTACTTTTTTAACAATATATAACAAGTTGTCCGTACATAAATAATTAATGAGTATAAATGAGAGTTAAGAAGTTATATTGTTTTTGATTTGTTACAGGAGATGAAAACCTGGTGCGTAGCAAAGCCATCATCAAGTGAAGCAGAATTGGCTGCAAATATTGATTTTGCCTGCAATCAAATTCAGAACTGCAACATAATACAAGAAGGTGGGCCTTGCTACTACCCAAATACTGCAATTAACCATGCATCTGTGGTCATGAATCTCTACTACCAACTCAATGGCCGAAATAACTGGAACTGTGACTACAGAGCCTCTGGTCTCACCACTCTATCCGACCCAAGTATGATATTTAGTTTTCCTACTCTTTAATTAAGATCACCAACCTTTTTTTTTCTTTGATAATGCGCATTTGACTTGTATTATTCCATTCTCTGCAGGCTACGGCGGCTGCCGGTATGCATAGTGGGTGCAAGATGCAAGAATATATAAGATGCTGCAACCTCTATTTAACTCCGTTTTATTATTATTTATTTCTCCTAAACTGTGAAAATTTTCACAGGAAGCTATATCTATATACAGACACGATGAATTTGGTTTAATGTAATAAGTAATTAATATGAATTAATTCTTAATTGGAAAAAAAAAAGTGAGATTTATGTCTACTTTGGCAGCTTCAATTTTTATCCGTTCTTTAATTTATTTAAAATTTACAATTAATTGGAACCTATGTTGGTTTATGGATTGTTTGGTTGAGATTAACTTCTATGGGGTTCCGAAAATAGCATAAGATTATCTTTGGGATATAGCATAAATCGCAACTCATTACTATCCAAGCTCCATTTCAAAAGGGTCCAATTTCTCGTTAGTTACAGGCACGTTCATTAATCACTTTGTAGAGAATCGTTAATACTGCCGGCAGATATTTCGTCTTTACATGCTTGTACAGGACAATAAGCAAAGCGTTCTACCTTCTTCTTTTTTTTTTTTCCCTCCCCCCGTTAAATTACACATCACATTCAACTGATTAGTTTGAAAATCTGCTTCGATAAAAGAGAAATTTACTCGCATTTTATAAAAATTTACCCAGATCTGCAATTAGCGGGAATTGATTTAATTTACTCTCAACAAAATTAGAAGGGAGATATAATATATGCCCTTTAAGTATCAGCAAGCAAGCAAGCAAACAACAATATTAGAAAGCTACTCGCAGTCATAGAGAACCTTTTCCTTCGTGGTCCGGTTGATGAGGAAACTTACTAGTTGACGCACAACACGAACCAAATATGAGACGAAATGCCGGCTGTAAGTTCTAATATAGCCACATGCCGCATAATTAAAAATTTGGACGAACCAAGCAAACATACATGCTGCAGAATTAAACAAAATTTTTGTCATTTTCAATTAAATTTCTATTTTTGGTCTATACTTAGGAGTAACCTAGCTAGTGGCGGGTACAAAGGGTTGAAATCGAAGACACGTTCTCGGCTGAAGAAATTTTAAAAGAAAGACAAAGCATGAGGTCACAATTTGAGTAGTTTTTTTTATTATGACTCGTTAATTTGATCCTTTGATTTTTCCTCCTTTGATTTTTCCTTACGTTGGAAAATTCTTTAATTGAGGACTTGACGCTGTCATTATACTGGTCTTTCACACGCCCATCCAATATTAAATTCTAACACATACAAGCTTATCTTAAATTTGATTAAGATAATTAGAGAGAAACTTATGATATCCACATGATATCATTTAATTGAATGGTCATAAATCGTGGTAGAACATTCTACCTAGAGTGTTTTCTTTATTCTTTTAGTTGGAGAACAATTAATACTTGAATTCTCGATGTAGATGCTACAAAGTTGGTTCTTATCCTTCAGAGACTACGAGTGTAATAGGAGCATCCGTCAACGATTAGATATCCACTAAATTGGAGTTCTAAATATATGTTTGAATTGGTGAGCGAATGGTTGCTTCAAATTCTTATTGTGTTTGTAATTAAATTGTAGGCTGAGTCGTTATTCTATCATTGATTTTGATCGTGTGGACCATTCATGTCCCGAGGTTGCGCACATATTGTGAATGGGTTTGTCTTCCAACTTCGGATGAGCACGAGAATTTCACTTATTTTTTGTAAATAATAATAATCATCATCATCATTATCATCATCATCATCATCATCATCATCATCATCATCATCATCATCATCATCAATTAGTTGCGTGGTAGCACGTGTTCACCAATCATTGAATTCAATGGTTTAGTTAAGTTCTTTCATATCGTGAATAATTTTGGTTTTTTTTTTAAATATTTGATATTATGAGCCAGATATCTGAATACATAGGTGAGAGGCCTGAATATTTAAATTGGGTTAAACACTGAGAAAATTTAATAAGTTTGAATAGAGTTTTATTTTTAATTATCAGTTAGAGCGGGTACACATGATCTATTTAAAAATATTCTTACGAAAATTTGCCCACATGTTGAGTTGGCTAAAAACTGTAATTAATGAAATTTAACTACACATAAAAACTTAATTAAAGAGTTGCCTATATAGCTACAATATATTAATATTCCAACCAGAATCCTATGCACACATAATCAATGCTTTGAAAGTGCATTCAACCTGTAGTTTTCAAATGTAAATCTCCTCTCAATGACCTTGGAAAGTAAATAAGTTATTTGTATCAATTAGGTAGGTCCACTTCCTGATTTTCTAAATGATCTTCTTCTCCTTCTCTCTCTTATAAAACCCACTTACATGCATCCTCTTCTCAGGTTGCAAATAAACTCGCTTTTTTGTTATATATATCGCCGACGCCATAGTTAATGGCTAACTTTGCTCTCCTGCAACCTATTGTATCCATCATTTTGATTTTCTTCCATTCAGGTATCTTTCAAGCCCTAGCTTATATATGTTATATAAATGCTTCAATTATTGTAGACCTTTGACATATGACTTAATAAATTTGCAGGAAAATATTCAACTTTGGCGGCTTCACAGGTAGAGGTAGTAAGAAACTATGTGAAGTGATAATATTGATAAAAATAAGGGAAAAGGACATTCAACCCTCCAACGTTTAGGAAAAAGGACAAAAAACTCCTCAACGTTTTAAAAAAGACTTATAACTCACTTTTTGTTAATAAACACCGTTTGTTTTAACAGTAAATTTATTTTTAATTTTTAATTATTATTATACCCTTATAATAAATATAAATTAATATATTGATTTGAGACATGTCACAATTAATAATTTTTTTAAAATTAAAAATTGAGATACAATTACATTTTTGCCCAAATTATTTGCTATAAATTATACCTTTCTAATGATCAAACCTTTCATATGTGATTATTACTAATAAAACGAAATTTGATTAAACCCTTTTTCTTTGAGGAATCAAAACCATATTATTATTGTTAGAAAGGTATAATTTATAGTAAATAATTTTGGCAAAAAAATAATTGTATCTCAATTTTAAGCTTTTAAAAAATTATTAATTGTGATATATCTCAAATTAATATATTAATTTTTATAATAATAAATAAAAATTAAAAATAAATTTACTGTTAAAACAAACGATGTTTGTTAATGGAAAAGAGATTATAAGTCATTTTTAAAACGTTGAGGGAATTTTTATCCATTTTCCTAAATGTTGGGGGGTTGAATGTCCTTTTTCCCAAAAATAATGATATTGCGTATTCCCCAGCCCCTGTTAGGGCCCTGCGTCTAATAGTAGTTAATAAATCATAATGGTGCTTGTAGATGGCATGGTGCGTGGCAAAGCCTGGAAGCACGGACCAAATGCTGCAAACAGGTTTAGATTATGCATGCAATCACGCAGACTGCGGTCCAATACAGCAAGGCGGTTCGTGCTTCGATCCTAATACGCTGGTGCAGCATGCCGCTTTTGCTATAAACATGTACTATCAGTCAATGGGTAGACACAAGTGGGATTGTGATTTCAGCGACTCTGCTCTACTTTCTTTGACCGATCCAAGTAAGCCACCATCCGTATCAAACCTGAAAAGGGCAAAAAAAAAAAAACTACTATTTAATTGCAAAAGCTTCTTACATCAGTTGACGAGATATTAAATATTTCGTGCAGGTTTTGATGGCTGCTCTTACGCTGGTATAGATTTATTTTTTTCAGATTAATTAATATATATATATATATATATATATATATATATAGTGGTTTAAGTACGTCAATATGTACATAGCATTAGTAACAATCTAATATAACCGTTTGAAAGAATTTCAAAATGTGATCCCTCATTATTATATTATTCTCTACGATTCTCCTTATTTTGTTAAAATTTTTAAATATTGTAACGTCTGTTCCATGATATATATTTATAATAAGCTGCTAGCATTTTCTTCAGCTTCTTTTCATCTGTAATCTATATCGTATACATGCAACCACTTAATGGTTATGGTATATTGCCTCTTCATATGCGCATTATGGCTGATTTTTTATTTTATTTTAATAAGTGATATTTCAAAGTAAATCCGGCTTATTGTAAGCCCGGACATTTGGACTATGTGCGCCATCACAAAATTAATTTATATATATATATATATATATATATATATATATATATATATAATAGCTAGCTAGAATTAAAATCTTTCGTAGGTCAAATATATTTGTGATCTAAATATTCTATGTACCAATTTATATTGCAGGGGGTAATGCAGAGGTGGATACAGAGGTAATTTGAATCTCCCTTAGTAATGAACAAGAGTAGTTTCAGCGTGGGTAAAACAACTGACATCTAATTTATCTCTTTTTTTTTTTCTTTTTCTTTTTCTTTTGTGTGTGTGTGTGTGTGTGGGTGTTTGTAGAGAACTTGGTGTGTGGCAAAACCTGCAACAAGCGACCAGTTGCTGCAATCAAACATAGATTTCGCCTGCCAGAAGGTTGATTGTAGCCCGATAAAAAGTGGTGGTGCTTGTTTCGACCCCAATACTCCTATGCACCATGCCTCCTTTGCCATGAATCTTTACTATCAAAACAACGGCAAAACTGCTGCATCTTGTGATTTCAACAATTCAGGCCTCATTGTTGCCGCCAACGATCCAAGTGATAACACATTTTTGATCTGATTAATTGATTATATCTAGTTACGAATGGAAAATTATCAATCGAGTTTGGTGGCATAATTCAAATTAGTTTTCGTGTGTCAATTTGCAGGTTTTGGTAGTTGCACTTATCCCGGCCCTGAACAGACCTGAGAATGAGAACTGAAAACGGCAATGGGATTGCTAGCTGATTTTTTTAATAAATAAGAGAAGAATTCTGCTTTTCATTGACAGTAGTCATTAATATTGGGGATTGTAGCCATTTGATATCCATGAATTATGAAGTTTGTGCCTTTGTCGATTGAATTATTTCTTGTCAAGCATTGTTTTTATTATTTCTCCGTTGGGTGGGTTATGGATGTTAATTTCTACTAAAAGTACCGTTAAATGTTTCGATCTGCAGATCTAAATGTAAGGGTGTGTGGTGAATTGACTCCGCTCAAAATAAGTTTTCTATTAATTTTTAAAAAATTATCTTTGAATGGGGGCAATTATATAATCAAAATTTTTATATTCAAATCAATTTCATAAATTATTATTTTTTATTATGATGCAGTCCCTGTATGAATAAAATGGAATCATTTAATACACAAATTTGTAAACCATATATGTATATTTACCTAAGTTCGGCTGTTGATTAGCAACTTCAATTTAATGACTTTTTTGGATGCAGAATGACAAATGACGAACTATAGCTTAAAACACCTCAAGTCTTCAACCAGCGGCCATTTGTAAATTCATCTGAACCCTCACGATATTCTATTCTTCTTTTGTCTTTTTTCCTTTTTTTTTTTGAATTATTTTTAATCTATAATGACAATCCCGTCATTGTGTACACAACTTTATCTTTGGTTGCGTATGTAAAATTTTTTTTTTCCATTTTAATGTGATTTCAGCATTAGCCTAACAATTGTAATAGAAAAATAATAAAATAAAATGTTTTGTAAAATTATATTAGTAAAATGATAGACAACGATACTTGTAATCATTTGATACTTTACAATTTCTTAACCAGTAAAACGAAAATATCGCAAAAAAAAAGAAGAAAAAAAATCCCGAAAAGGCTTCAACGGTGTCCAATACCCACTTTGTTTTTTCGAAGTATTTTACTAATAAGACTATAGTAGGAATCATGCTTGCTCATAAGAAAGCTAATATTTAAAGAACGACATGCATCTATAACACCCAATCAAAAACTATTAGTCGTTTTAGTACTGACGTGGCTGGTCGTTAGACATTGTGCTTCACACAGACTGCCACTATCATCGTTTATTGGTACCCTTGCCACATTTATGCTTCAACCACTCGTGATAATACGCATGTACATGTGGTAAACAATGAACGAATAAGGAGAAGTGCTCCAAGAGCTCCAAAAAACCTTCTCGTTCTAATGATGGCTGACATAGCACAGCAGCTTACGTGGATCAATTGGTGAGAAAGTTTGTTAAAGGCCACTTTCTTTCTGTTTTCCAGATTCTTCGAATGAGCGAGTATAAATAATTTTGTTTCCTCATTTTGCTTGTATGTTAAAATTCTCTGTGTTTCCTCTTTAAAATTTCTTTAAATTTCTCAAGACTTTCTCAAGAACCGAACACTTGCTATTCATCAATGGAGAGGAAGGATCATGATGACGATAATGATCTTGAAATCATGGGCGGAGATGCAGAACTGGATCACTGCCTTGGAGAATTGGAACAAAAGAAGAAAGAAATGCAAGATGTGGCGAAGAAGCTGAAGGAGATTTCAAGAGAATACCATAATCCACCATTACCAAATGAAAGAGAAAGAGATCCCTTCCAGTTACAGAAGAGGTTGAACGAGTCGCTGACTGAGTTGGAAAAAACCACCGATCAACTTCTTCTTGCTATCAACAAAATGAAGACCAAAGTCAAAAGTCCAAAGAAACAACGATAAAATGTTCCAAGTTCATCTTATTAGGTCTCTTTCTGTATTCAATGAACAGTCCTAGGCTTCACAAGGTTTTTTCTATGTTGCCATAATCCAATGTCCAGTCTATATTCTTGGACTTCATTTCAATTTCTTGCTTCAAATTGGCATATGTGTTGTTGATTTTCCTGTGATTGCCGTGGTTTAATGTCTGTAATTTGTTGCTTTAAAACCCTCGTAATAATAAGAATGGTGCAGTTTCTTTCTTGAATTGTCATCTTGTAATTTGCTAATCTTCACAACTAGCTCATTTTTACACGTACACAAGCGTCACATAGCCCGTTAATTACCAAAAATGACTATACGTACATCACCGGAAACTAATCTCGATTCGGAGCGCATGAGTTTACAGTCGCACAAAAGAGCTCTTCATTAACCACCAATGAAATTTGATGTATATATTGAATACCTTTTCAGTAACGAAGGAACTATCTACAGCCATCCAATGAAATGTCACCGGCAGGCGAGGTAGGGGCTATGCACATATATATCCTTATTACTGGACGTAGCTGAAATGCCTAACTAGTCTTTCGACGATCCGAGTAATTCAAGGTCTTGTTGAGGAATATTCTTCAAGTAATGACGTTACTGATTAGTGTTCAGAGCTGACGTACGTGGCTAGTTGGCTGTGCATCACATGGATTACCAAGCTGGCAAAATTAGTTATTAATCCCAACTGCATTTCCCGCCAAATTGGAACTAATTAGTTTTGATTGATTTCTCGAGTCTTCGTTGTACTATTAGTTAGTGAATATTATTAGATCAGTTTGTCATCAGTGATTCAGATTCAACAATTAAGTAAGTTTCTTTTACTCTGAAATTTCTCAGCTCCAAACATAACAAAACAGCTAAAACTGACTCTTTTGATCATATTGTTGGCTTACTCCGGGTCAAAGAATTAATCATCAATGAGGAGGGAAGGACAGAGCAAAATGGTTGGACATCGGGACGTTTCAACTGATACTGCCGGAGACAACTCTATCTTTCTCTACCCGAAGTCATCAATGAAGAGGAAAGATCCTACTGACGAAACTGATCTTGAAAGCATGGGCAGAAATGCAAAGCTGGCTCGTTGCCTTCAAGAATTGGACACCAAGAAGAAAGAAATGCAAGATTTGACGAAGAAGCTGAAGGAGATATCGAGAGAGTACCGTAAACAACCAATACCAACGTCTGAAAACGATGATGACTCACAACTGTGGCAGAATAGGTTGAAGGAGTCGCGGATTGAGTTAGATAAAACCATCGATCACCTTCGTCTCGCTATCGATAAAGTGAAGACTGAAATCAAGAATTTAGATAAACCGGATGATGCACGTGAAACTCAAGGGGAAAGTCAAGGATAAATCTTCATAGTGCAGATAAATGTTCTAAGTTCATTCTATTAGGTCTTTGTTTTTGTACTCGATAAAGAATCCTAGGCCTCAGAATTCCGTGAAAAAACTCATGGGTCCCATCTTTTTGCTGTCAATAGCACTTCAATGTCTATTCTGTTGCTTTCACTTCAATTGAATTCTTTCTAAAATTGGCATCTGTTTTTTGATTCTTGGAGAATCACGCTACTCTTTCTTGAATTGGATTCTATTTGATTTTGTTGAGCTCGCTATGCCCTGGAATTAATCTTTCTATACTTGTGTTGTTTGCTATATAATTTCATTTCTCACCACAAAACATGAAAACGTTAGCAAAGTTCAGTAAGTCACCTCTCCTTCTTGCCACCAACGATCCAAGTAATTAATTAATAATATTTCTCTCAATTACTATGCCTTTAGTTAGTTATGAATAGAATTTCTTAATCGGATTTCTTAATCGGGTTTTTTGGCATATTATTCAAATTCAATTTCTTTATGCATGCAATGGCCGATTTTGCCCAATATTAATTGAAAATTATGTATTTGATTAATGATTTGCTGAAGGAAAAAAAAAATACACTTCCGAATTTGCTCCAAAAAAGGAATATGGCTAATAAAAATTAAGCTTTTATGGGTAATAGCATTAGGAAATAAAAAATAATATCTAATCATTTCAAATATTAATTTTAGTTTGTATATGAAGTGTTGTGTCTCATATCAATAATTGTCATGCATAAGCAGGGACGGATGCAGCACATGACCAGTGGGGGCTCAAGCCCCCACTGGCCAAAAAAAAAATTAAAAAATAAAAGAGAAAAATATTTTAATTTTCTAACTAATCCCCATTAAATTTATTAAAATAGTCACTATAAAATATAAACCCCCGTAAAATTTAAATTTTGACTTTTAAAAAATATAAAAATTTATATTTTAATTAAAAATAATGATAGCATACCACCCAAAATATTTTATATTCTAAAAAATATGGTTAATTCTTCAAGTTTATATAATAATAGTAGAACGAACGTTTTCAGTAATAAAACTCATGAAGAATCATCTTTGAAATCGGATGGAATAAGTGATAGTTTGGTTGTTTATATAGGAAATAATAAATTTAATAATATTGATAATGAGTCTATTGCATAACATTTTTAAAATATAAAAATCCATAGAGACTAATTATAAATGTATTAGCAAATATTTTAGATATTCAAAATTTTAGTTTTTATATTTTACTATTATCTAATTTAGTCCCCGGTAAATTATTTTTTTAGATCCGCCACTGTGCATAAGTATATTAATTAACTTTATTATACTTCACTAACGGGTTAATATTGTAACACCCGTGAATTGATGACATTACTACACTTCATCATATAGAGAGAAGCTATGTTTTCCCAGCTTTGTCCTGTTAGCCTAACTTATACTACTACTACTACTACATCGCCCAAAATTCGTAAAAAAGAACTAACTCAAAATCTACAACAAGATATGACTTGGTCAAATGCATAATCTGATAAAGGACGACTTGTCATCTATATAATATCTATTGAAAGACGATGAATCATTGTTGTACAGATTAATGAGCTATGTTGTCGTCTTGCATCTGTAGTGATTTCTGTTATCCAAAGAAATGTGAAGGACAGGTGAAGCGGGCATTAGTTACTTTGCACTGAATCCATAAAATACCCGGAAACTTCGTTCTTGGAAGATCGTGTTAGGCGCCTACGTACCCAACACTCTCTCTTGATCTCTCTCTCTCTCTCGATTACTTCACAAACAGATTTTATTACATTTTCATAGTTTTTGTGGAAGTTATACATATATTATACCAATGGGTACGAAAGATCGCGATGATATATTTCATGAGATCACCTCCAGAGTTTCAGAAGTGAATCGGTGCATTGAAGGACTGGAAAGAAAGATTACTGAAATGGGTCTCAAGAAGAAAGATCTGGAAGACATGAGGAGAGGTCTTGATGAGATTTCGATCCGATTCTATCACGTTGATCATGATTCCGATTCCCCATGCCCAAAGAAAGAAGAGGATGTTCTAAACAAGAGGCTGAATGAGTTGATATCTGAGTTTGATAGTCTCAAAGATGGTATCGATCTTGGTCTTGAAGAGGTCAATGATGAGAAGAAGCAGAAAAAGTTGGATGATTCTGCACAAGAGGAAGTTCATGAGAGTAAGAAGATAAAGCTAGGGATTTGACTGAGGATAGGATGCATTGTGGAACGGAAGATGAAAGCCCCGAATAATAATTTAATATAATGTTTAACATTTGATTCCTTCCACGTCTATTGCTTTGTTGCTTTCCTTTGATTTTTCTTTTTCTTTTCTTTAATTCTTCCTTCTTAGATTCGGATATGTTTATGGCTTCTGGGAAAATCACATGATCAGGCCTCATATTTCTGTTTTCGTGGTTCAACGAATCATTGTCTACTCTTTTGTTGCAGCTTTCACTCCTGTCCTACTAATAATATTTTGAATTTCTTTCTGAACTGGATTGCTTTTTCTATATAATTTTGCTTTCATTTTTCCTAACTTGCATTGCATGATGATCTGAAATTACTCAATTTCGTAACCACCAGTAAAATTCACACCAAAGTTGGACAAATAGTAGAATTAGGCCACTGTAAGATGCTGCTATTTTACCTCATAATTTAATTGGTAATTGAAGTTTATTTTGTTGTAAATTTTGAAATTTTAGATAATTGAAGAATATATAGCTTATTATTCAGCAGAAATGATTAATAACACCAGAGACTAATCTCGATTTGTAGCACATGAGCTGCAGTCACGCACAAGAGCTCTTGATTAACCACCAATGAAATTTGATGTTAGTGTTTAAACCCTTTAAGTCACAAAAGGAAACAATAACATTCACTGTCATCCACTTAATTTGATGTTTGCTTTCGTTTCATTTTCTTGCTTAAAATATTGGAGTCTGTTTTCTGATTCTTGGAAAATAAATATATCACATGAGATTTGATTTTTCTGTTACCATGTTTTGTGTCTGTATTTTGTTGCTTTCAATTCTAGAACTCTTAATAAGAAATAGTTCAGTTTCTTTCCTGGATTGTCATCTGTTCGATTCTGCTGAGTTTGCTACACCCTGGCCTGGAATCATTCTATACCTCAAATGCTACTTAATTTCCACACACTCATGCATCTTTACGCGGAGAAGGGTAATATGTGTGTGTACACACACACACACACACACATGTATAGTGTGAAATGCTGACCCACAAGCATCAATAAAGTTGAGCCTCTCCTATCCGAATAGCATGTGATCTAACGATCAACAATGTGCTAGAGCTGAACGAATAATGGCAGTATTTCTAGGACTTTCAACAACTAAGCAAATTTCAACTACAGAGAAAGGGATAATGTGGGTTCATGATCATAATTCATATTAATGGGGACATCATGAATTTGTACCTAATTGAAAAACTTGATGACATAGTATATACTATTCTGTATGAAATAATTAGAATATGTTAGATATAAAGAGCTATCCTCTTCGTAAGAAATTGTGCCGAAGGATTACACAAAGATACATTAATTGTTCCAGAATGACTTTACTAATTAGCCCATGTGAGCTTGATTAAAAAAAAATAAATGGCACGTTAAGAAATAAAATAAAATTACCGTTTTCTTCATCAATTATTATTATTATTTGTTTTGATTTCATTTGTGTAAGTTGGCTCAGTTACATGAAAATCAGGAATTACCTAACTCCTTACCAACAAGGAAATGAAATTAGCATGAATGTAAAGGCCTCAAGGCCACCACCTTCACACATTTCCCAGACTACATATAAATCCAAACGCATTTCTCCATTCACTATTCATTTTTCTATCACCAGTTTTTCACACTTCCAAAATGCTCAAACTACCTCTTTCCCTCCGCACTACCATGTGCCTTTTGTTTTTGTTTATCTCATTCAATTCTGGTAAATTCAATCCTGCCATGCGTGAATTTTGCGACTGATATGTAGGTTCAATTTTCTTTCTTTCTTTTTTAATTTTTTTAATACTTTATTCCTGATGTTTTGCAGGGGGAAAGTTGAAGATGGCTTCAGCCCAAGTAAATATTTTAACAACTCTCCCACACAACACAATTTTAGTACTCGAAGATTCCTGCATTGGATTTTTCTTAACATGTAACTATTTTACGGTGTAATCTGCAGAGAACTTGGTGCATTGCGAATCCATTAACCAACATCTCTGCTCTACTTGGAAACCTAGACTTTGCTTGCAGTCATGTAGACTGTCAATTAATTCAGCAGGGCGGTTCCTGCTTCTACCCTAACACTCCCATTCACCATGCCTCTTTTGCCATGAATTTGTACTTTCAAGTCATGGGCAGACACTCTTCACACTGTGATTTCAGAGGCTCCGGCCTTATTTCTTTGACAGATCCCAGTAAGCCACTTAAACTTTTACTCAACAATTAAAATGCCTAAAATAATAAATCTTTCCCAAATATTACTGAAAAACTTAACAAATCAAATTTTATATTCTGTGGCATTCTACAGGTTATGAAAGCTGCAGCTTTCATAGTGGTGAGTGCGCCAATCTTCAGTTTCTTTCTGCTTAACATATTTTAAGAATGGTTCATGATTGAAAAATAAATAAATTAATTAACTTTTTTGCAGAAGGAGATCTGGCAGAAGCGCCACCATCGGTAATGCCAAAGCAACAGCTTAATTTTTGCATGCATGGTCACCATATTTAATGAATTTGCGGAAGTGTTTGATACATAAGCAGTTTAACTCTTGATGTCGGCCGCAGGCAACATGGTGCGTGGCAAAACCCGGATCAGGGGAGTACATACTGCAGCAAAACATCAATTATGCTTGTAATTACGTGGATTGTAGCCCTACACATGATGGTGGTTCATGTTTCAATCCAACAACACTTATAAACCATGCCTCCTTTGCCATGAATCTTTACTACCAGACTTCGGCAAAAAATACAGCAAGTTGTGACTTCAGAAATTCTGGCCTGGTTGTTGTTAATGACCCAAGTAAGAGTTAACCCAAGTTTTCATTGTTTCTGTTTTTCATTTGCAAGTTGACTCTAATACTGATATAATCTGCTTTTGTTTTATCATTTTGCAGGTTCTGGTGATTGTACCTACGCGTCCATTCGCTATGTACGATATCTCTGAGTCTTAAGAAGCCGTATCAAATGACTTCAATAATATATTTATTTCATTTAATGCCCATAGAGTGTGGAATTAAGGATTGCTTATTTATTTTCATGAATTTGAAAGCAAAGGAAAATGATTACGGACGTACCACTTTTTCTTTTTTACTAATGAAAGGATCAAATCACCGTTCGTTGATGGCTTATATTTTGATATTTAACCACTAAAAAAAGTGTCGTAACTTTCAAGATAGCACTTTCGTTAATTTTGTGAAATCTTTGTGTGGGTGTAAATTTTATCCCAACTTATTAGGTGGTGATTCCAACTAAAAATGACCCCTTTAAGATAAGCTTCCTTTTTGTTGGATTCCATGATAATGAAAATTTTCTTTGGACTGATTTTAATGGGCCTTTAAATTTTTTTCTAAGAGTCTACTTCCTTAGGGGATGAAGATGTCTTTGTCGACGATACTTTACAAATATAAGAAAATGATTAGAGGGCCAATTTTACCGGTGTAAACCCTTTGACGGTCAAATCAATCATTATATTTTTTTGAAATATAAAATCTAAAGAGAGAAAGTCAGTATTTTCCCTATTGAGTCAATGTTTTCTTACCTTTAATTTCAAGGGCATATTTATGGGTGAAATTGATTTAACTTGAGTCTTAATTGCTTTAATGACAAGTGTCGTTATTCTTTTGACATCTGACGACACTTATGTTCTTGTTCCCATGCTGATTGACATATAAATATGCAAGCTTGTTTACTGAGCAAAAGAAGATGTGTTTCAATCTTAGATTGTTTCTCGTAAAATCCTAGGATCGTAGGAACTTTGGAACTTATGAGATTTATCCTAGGATCTTGAGATTCTAAGAACCTTAAAATCTTTAGAAATTTTCCTATGATTTTAAGATCTTAAGAGTCTTGTAACCTTGGAACCTAGAGGGATTGTCCTAAAATCTCGGATTTTAAGAGTTTTGGTACCTAAGAAGTTTATGTTAGGTGGTTTGTAAAGTTTATTTTTATGTAGTTTGTCTTTAAGATAGGATTTTAAGAAACTTTTTAAGTCTTGAGCATTGCCACCTAGGAGGTTCGTTTATTTCTTTATGGACTTTATAAGAATCATATTTTTTTAGGTCATAATTAGGTTTGGGACTTTATAAGAATCATGTTTTGTTACTTTGAATTTTAGTGGTCTTTGATATTGCATTATTAAGAAAGACATATTTTCCTGTGATTCACTAGTATGGCTGAAAGTAAATAAACTATACCAAATATTATGGGTCAATTACTTTGTTAAATTGATTTTGATCATTATGATTAATTGAACATCTTATCTCTATTTTTTTGGAGAGAAGTTTCCAAAAGAATTTCTTTCTTCAAATCCGATTATTCCAATGACAACAGAATTTTTTAGATAAAAACAAAAATTATTTTAATAACAATGTTATCTAAAAACATAAAAATAAATCTGCCATAGACATAGATATGTGATATGATAAAGGACATGGATTCTTGTACAACCAATGTAACAATAAAAATAATTATGTTACTTTTTACACAAGCGGATGGTAAGGTTACACTGGGGGGGGGGGGGGGGGGGGAGGAAGAGAGAGAGAAGGAAAGGTTGATTCAAATAGATTATATTTTATCCTTCCTAAGACAGGAAAAAAAATTATCCTTATAATTCATTTCGTTAGTGAGCTTAAGTGGTTACTTTCTTTTCTTTTTTTTTTTTTAAAGAAAAATATTTTACTTCTTTTAATTTGATTTAGTTTTCATTTTCCGGGTCGGATCATTGAAGGTATAAGCTCGGGGCTCATCTTCGTAATTCAACAACGATAATGGGAAAAATGAAAAATAGATAAAACAAAACAGATCCCCTCTTTCCAATTATACATGTGATGATCACATATTAAGACACGTTTAACACAAATTATCATTAGTTAATGGTTTGATTCGACTGATACCAATCACGGAGCTAAAAAGTCAATTGCAACGAGTCGATTCCACGATGCAAATCGTCAAACCTCGTGAGGCCCCCTGTCCACCTTCACGCGTGCTTCATCCAACGGTCCACAATCCCCGCATTTGACGACTCCTTGTCTGCAAGTAGCACGCATCCCAAGCCCCAACTTTTAAAATAATTAAAAATGAGGTCTTTCGTGTGGATTCCTAGAAAACTATATATTCCAAAATAACTACATAGTTAGTTCATTATATCAAATAGGTCCCAATCTAGTCAAAATTACTGTTTTCTCCTTTTTGTTAAGTTCTTTTTTTTTTACCATTAGTCTATTAATCTTTACTAATAAAAATTTATTGCAATAAACTTAAATTATTTTTACTATGAAATAATATAAAATTTTATTTCTATTAATATTATCTATTCTTGTTTAAGTATAAAAATGATATATAAATTTTTATAATTATAAAATTTAAATTTACTCCCTCAATGTTTAAAGAGAAATTAAGATCACCAAACTAATTCTCAAGCGGCCCGCTCATGTCAAAATTTGATACGATAAAAATATAAAACTCTTGTTTACGATAGTATAGCTCAAAACTTATATTAGAAACTTTAGCAGTAATCTTAATATTTTTCATTAGGAACGACAGGGATGAGGGACCAATTCGATAGAAATGGAGAAACTATTTTCTTTAAAAGAAAATATAGAAATTGGGGACCTTGATGATCATACTCAAAATAAAAATCAATTTTTTTTTTTATTACAGAACACAAGGGCGCAACTTATAAGCAACACTTCCAAAGCCAAAGCGTACACTCGACGCTTCTCTCTCTCTTTAGATCTCTTCAGCGCAAATCTAGGAACTTATCTGCCAGCTTACATAAGCTTGGATATTAAGTTTTGTTCGGTAATCGGAATCTTCTTAGAGGGAAAAAAAAAAAAAAAATATCTGTTCGTTTTGCAAGGTGTTTTTAAATGTATTTTTTATAAGTACTTTTAATTCTTTCGTTTGTCTTAGATTCATGTGAATTCCGGTCTGATTTTTATTTTTGCTCTGTGGGAATTGATAATTGGCCAGTCTGATACGTACTGCCATAAAAGGTTTCATTTTTTTAAACTCATTTACATTTATTTATTCTAAGATCTAGAAAATTTTTGCTTGGTTGTTACCTGTTAGCAAAGTTCAATCTTTTTTCAAATTGTGATGAACTTAGTCGGTTCAGCTGTAGTTGAGTACTGCATCTTCATATCTTGAATATTTCTGGTACTCAAAGTTTTGCTGTAGTTTTTTTTTTCTAATTATAATATTGATTTCTTGACTGTTTTCGGTACCTAATTTTGTTTTTTTTTTTGCTTCATATCTGCTTGTTATAGCATAGTTTTGACTCTGTTTATTATATTTTTTTGTATAATTAAATGTCATTATTTATTAATAGCTACTGAATCATTTGCTGGTTATGCTGGTTTATTTTTCTACTGCAGTACTGGTGTTTAGGTTCTTCCTTTAATGTCATTTGGAATTGAATGAAAAAGGTCAACATGCCTTGGACATCTTCATTTGTGAACTACAGCAGGAACTTGGTGGTGTTCTTTCGTGTGATACTGTAATTTTGATTTGTTCAGGTTAGATTTTTCTTTCTTTGGCTGGTGGAACTTGCATATGATTTGCTACTATTTTGATTAAATAATGAATTTAGTTGTTGGTACTTGGTAAAAAGGAAAAGAAATTTATTGGTATGAAAAGAAAAATAGAACTGGAATGTGTAATGAAGTACTAAATATATTTTGTCTTTGTCTAATTATCTTTTTGTATGCTGCAAAATAAATTGAAATTTTCAATCATGAGTTTGGAAGATATATCGAAAAAGTCATTTTCCCTGATTGTTGCCTGGGCACTGCATTATTCATGCTATGATTAAGGAAGAAGAAAAGATCATCTAAGTAATGGTATTATTATTTTTTGGTTTAGTTGATGCATGCTTGGAATTTTTTACTCGAAATTAGTGAAGATGCATGATTTCAAATTTTCGTGATTTCTAACTTTTTTCTACCAATCCATAATCAAGTTCCCAGGTTATGTGCTTTTTTCTTGTTGCATTCTCCTTTACTTGATGATATTATGATGGTTCTTGTTCACTGCTGCAGGTGAAATTCTGTTGACTCATAAAAGATACTACTATCAAGCGGGTTTATAATTGGAAAGTAGTTGGAGTGGTTGAGAATGTACATTGCAATAACCTTAAAGAGATATCGAGCAGTGAAGGAAGTTGGGAAGATTAAAATGAGCGTCGGTGTCATTGCATATTACCAACTAGTACAAGTTTGTCAGGTAATTAACCTCTGTTTGTTTTCATTTTCAATGTTCTTATAACAATAATACTTCACTTTTGGAATTTGTATTTCAACTGATGTAGCATATGACATGGCTTCTTATCTTATCATTCTATTTCCACATAAGTTGGAATACAAAACCCAGTGTACCATTATTCTTTCATAAATGATTCTTATTACCTTCCAGTAATAAGATGTCTGGTTTTGCCACATTGGACTGGATGAAATGCTTGTTGGTAACTATTGTGCCTGTCCACTTGCTGTTGCAGGCTGAATATTTCCGTCAGTTGCTTAAACCTGTCACGTAGTCTGCTGATACTAAAATCTGGGGCATTGGGATTTGGAAGATCTACCCTCTGGTTGTTTTTGTGCATAAGAAGGCAATGACAGAAAGGAACCATTAGATTGTGTTAACCATTGACTGGGGATAGACAGCTTGCTTATTTTCAGTGATGGCCAAAATACCTTGAATTTACTATTAGACCTGTAGTTGCTGTAGGAACCTGAACCAATTGATAGTTGAATAATTGCCAGCTTTTAAGGTGAAAATCCTCCTTTCCTTTGAATTTTTGTTTTTCCAATTAAGTAGGTCTTGATGCAGAGTGACCAACACTTTCACCCAAAAAGGATAATGCGCCCCTTATTATCTCAAGTGAGTGGTGATTATGTGCACATTCCAGTTGCATCTCCTTTTGGTGCAGATTTACCTCCAGCTGCAAACCCACCAACACCTTTCCAGGGTGTTGAATTTCATCCCTCTGAGGTTTGCCCAAAGAATTTCATTATTTTTGATCAGACTGATCATAGAAGTCAAATCATGTTCCATCCTGCTATTGCACACAAATTTATGGGTCCTAGCTTTAATTTCCATGCAACTTACATCCAAGACAATTTTGAGAGGCATGATGCTACTAATGTGGGAAGAGAGATGGCCTCTTCTTTTAAAGAGGATTCAGATGATATTGATGCGTTGCTGAGCTTGGAAGAGGGAGACGAAGAAGAAGAATACGATGAGGAAGAAGTCAGCACTGCACGAACCTGTGGAATTTATGGAAGTGACTCTCCTGATTCTACCTCCACTTATGATTCAGAACCCCAACATAATAAGTTTTCTTCCATGCTGAAGTCCTCTGGCAGTAGCAGCAAATGTCACAATGGGAAAAAACGTCAGAAATTGAAGAAGATGGTAAATGTCTTGAGGGGTTTTGTGCCTGGCGGCAATGAGTTGAACACTGTTGGTGTTCTGGATGAAGCTGTGAGGCACCTCAAGTCTCTCAAGGTTGAAGTGCAGAATCTTGGAGTTGGGAATATGAAGAACTAAGCTTAGTGCCATGCAATGGTAACATTGATGAGACTCTTTATTATAATTATGAGTTTATAAGTTATTAGTTAGTTTCTTGCCTCGCTCTCGGCAGGTCAACATTAGGTCGATAATAATTTTGAGGGCGTATCTAGAACTTATGGTTGTGGCAGAGATATGCAATTGTGTTTCTGTATTGAATTTGTTTCGATGTTTTTGGTTGCTGATCTTTCTTTGAAACTCGATGGGTGGGAACACATGCAATGGCCTTAAGGTATGATATGTTATATGCCTACTCTTGATCTAGTTGCCACTAGATTATGCCATATTGAACCTCTTAAATGTTATAAGTTATGCACTCTTATTATTATGTAATGTTATTTTTTAAGTGATGCTCCCTGCTGTTGTTTTGCTTGTTCCTTGTGTCTCTTCGTCATCTTTGGTCCTCATTTAGTGATGAATATTTAATTTTTTAAATGCCCAAATAGTATTAATTACTTGACATGAGCATGTACTCGTTCTGGATCTACCTTTTTACTATTATGCCACTTCGATTCCTTTCATTTGTTGGAAAAATTGTTGACATTGAAGTCAAGGTTCTACATACAGACTCCAGTGGATCCAAACTATATTTATTAGATAATGGCATAATGCCCCCTAGGTCCATATCACTTTATATGAGCTGGACTCGCTCATATGCTATCGATTATGTTGTCGAATTCTAGGGACATTGAGATTATTGTTATGCATGCGTGGTGATTTCCTTTTCCTACACTCCTGTTGCTGCAGACCCTAGTGCTGTTTGTGGCGCAGGATTGGAGCTTTTTGCTGCCGCCCATCCCTTGCCAAGTTTTGTGCCTTTCAATTGGTCCCACCCGCAAATCAAACTTTAAAAAAAAAAAATTTGATATACACCGGCAAATCAAGCTCGTTGTTCAGAAATCTTTCATTCTCAGTAGTCCCACGGTTTCCGCATCTTATGGATTTTTTTTCCTCTTCTAGAATTATATCCTTTGCGAGCACTTCATAACATTAAAGTGAGTTTGCTCTTCATGTACGTTATTCGATAAAGTTAAATTTCGAGACAGAAATCTTCCCGGTCTCCTCCACGATGAATATGCTCAATTGCCTTGTAGAAACTTTATAACCACCCTCAAAGGAAGTGGAAAGTAGACCTAAGACCCATTTACTAGGAACTTTACGCGTGTCCAATATTGTTTTCAAATAACTTTTTGTTTTCTAAATTCGTGCGGTAGATGACTATGGAAGCTTTTGGGAAAATGTAAATTTTATTCTTCGCTTTAAACAAGAAAAATAAATTATGAAGCTCCCAATGAACAACTTTTCTCCCTCATATCTCAGTTTTTAAAATTCATCTCTTAAAATAATAATAATAATAATAATAATAATAATACAATCCTCCCTCAAAATAATTTTTCCTCTTCTTGTTACATACATTATAATGTTCGATATTTTTATATATTAATGAAATCGAACTAAATTTGAAAATAAGATTTTCATTCGCATTTTAAATTCATGAAAATACCAGTAGACAAATAATATCGAATGCAATTAAAGAAGAATGAAAAAACAGAAACGACTTTCCTATTATTATTCCTGTGGTTACATCCACTTCGTAATTTCAGCACCCTAGAAAGCATCTTGAAATATGAAAGACATTCCGTTATTACTTTACCGATAAACCTAAACTAGAATCTAAAAGGCCTAAATTGCATCATCATCCTAATCAAAGTAAAAGGCCTAAATTGCATCATCATCCTAATCAAAGTAAACATGAATTGGAAATGAAACTCCTGAATCGCCAACTAGAATGGTGTGGCCACCGGATGGCAAAACAATTTGTGCAGAGGAGTCCACAATCTGCAAACTCTCGCAAACATTATACTTGAATTTAACCTTCTGACTTTCTCCTGCTGGTACAGAGACCCTTTGGAAGCCAATCACTTGCTTGATGGGGCTTGCAGCAAGTTCGTTTGGTGGTTGTGAGTACACTATGATCACTTCGCTGCCATCCCTCTTGCCTACATTCAGAACTTCAACTTCAAAGTCAAACTGATAGTCATGACATTTGAGGTCATCAACTATCATTGCAGGGCAGGGGGCCTGGTAGGCGCCGCTTGTGTAGTTGAGGTTGTGGCAATGATTAAACTTGCTCAATTTAATGTGGATTGCTCGCTTTGAGGTTTTCAAATTTGTGTAGTTGAACTTGGTGTAGCTGAGGCCATGTCCAAACGGGTACACAGTGGAGCCATTGAAGAATTTGTATGTACGACCTGGATAGCCCAAGCTGTCAATCGGTCTCAATTGCAAGGATGTCATTGGCAACTTTTGAGCATATTCTTCTTCATACCACGTAATTGGCAACCTTCCTCCTGCAGACAACCAGATAATTAAACAATCAATATTTGTTAGACATTTAATTATGGACATTGAGCTATGCAAAGATAATGCTAACCAGGATTGTGCTTTCCAAAGACAATATCTGCAATGGCACGTCCACCTTCTTCCCCAGGATAGCCAGCCCACAAGATGGCTTTGATTTTTGTATTATCCTTTGCAAAAGAGATGTCAACACCACCTGCAGACATTATTACAAGAATCACAGGACCTTCGGCTGCCTCAGTTACTTGGTTGATAAGCTGAGTTTGGTAACCAGGGAGTGTTAGGTTCTCTCTATCCAAGCTCTCAGCCTCAATTGTCATATCTAAGCCAGCGACAATTATGGTAGCATCAGCCTTCTTGGCAGCTCTCACGGCTGGGAATATCAAGCTCTCATTCTTGCACATAGCTTCACCGCAACCCATTGCATAGCTCACTTTCCCATATGCGGCAAAGCCATCAATAGGAGCCCTGTACCGACATGGAGCACCTGCATAATTTCCAAGCATGGCCGAGGTGGCATTGGCATGTGGCCCAACAACTGCTAAGTTCCTGAACTTGGAAGTGCTCAAAGGCAAAGTATCATTATCATTCTTCAAAAGAACTATGCCCTGTCTTGCTGCATCTGCGGCCAACTCAATGTGTTCATCAGCGCACACATCAGCCTTTCCAAGAGACTTATATTGTGGGTGTCCATCGAACCAACCTAATCTCATTAGCACAGTATAAAGATATTTTAATGACTTGTCAACATCTGCCTCCCTGACCTTCCCTTGTCGGAATGCAGATCCAGTGAAGTCGGGGTAATAATCACCGCAGTCCAAATCCAGACCTGCTTTTAGTGTTCTGGCAACGGCATCCTCTCTTGTGTCACCAAGAAATTTATGGTCATCTACCATCACTTCTATTGAGTCACAATCAGAGACTATATATCTGAAAGAAAACGGAAGTACAATATTTAATCAAGGTTTGAGTAACGTTTTAATTTCTGTATACACTCAATATGATTAGTTAGGTTCTAAAATATGAAAATATCATTATAATATCATTATACCCATGAAGATCCCATTCTCCTCTAACTGTTTGATTCAAAAGTTTTGGATCAGCACAAGTTGGAATGCCGTTGACACGGTTATAAGAGCACATAATGCTACTAGCATCGCCTTCCTTGACACACATTTCAAATGGTCGAAGGAATGTCTCCACCATATCTTGCTCAGTCACCTTCAAAAAAAATAATAATTAAAAAAAAGGAAAATATAAAAAGAAAACTATAATATATTGTATTGACAAATGGAAATTTTTATTTATTTTTTCTTATTGTACCCTGGCATCAAAATGGAAACGATCAACTCCTGACCAATTGTCAACATCATAGGCAGCATAATGCTTGCAACAAGAAGAAACTTTGAGAGGTCTAGAGTTGGGATCCGTATAGTTATCATGTCCCTCAACATCCTGTAAGCCTCTAACATAATTAGCAGCATACTTGCCAACAATAAATGGATCTTCACCGGGTGTCTCAGTGGCTCTTCCCCATCGAGGATCTCTCAGTACATTAATTGTTGGACTCCAAAATGTCAATCCAGCACGCCCTAGATTGTACATGGCTCTTGCTTCTGTCGAAACAGCCTGCAATAATTTGACCCAAAAAGAGAAAAAAAGAAAAAAGAATAATTACCAATGCATGTGCTGTCGCTATGCGTATTAATTAATATTCCTAGTAAAAAGCTTTTAAGAAAAACGGGAAAAAAAAAAAAAAACACTGAACATGAACTACTTGGCCAATGGTTTTCCACAATGACTCATTGAAAGACGCTGTTGTAAGAATGACTGTTGGAAAACTTGTTGCACCGGGGACGAGATCATCGAAATATGTTCCTGGACCCACATTGGAGACGCCATGAAGTGCTTCGGACCACCACTCATACTTAGGCAAACCCAATCTCTGCACTCCTTTACCATGGTTTCCTAATTGCAACACTTTTTCGTCTATGGTCATTCTGTCCACCAAATCCTTAACCCTAACAGGATAAGGAAGCGATGAATCGCAGAATGCAAATGATGATATTTCCAATCCCAGATCATCAAGCCTTTTTGGGTCGCATACATAAGTGAAGTTACTGCCTTTTGGAGTAGCATCGTCCTCACTTAATGTTGATGCATTGTTAACAACTGCTCTCCCATTAGCGCAAACATTAAGAAGAAGAATGGAGAGACTGATGCCGAGAAGAAAATTCAGAACTTTAGCCATTGTTTGAGTTACGATGGAGCTAGTGAATTGCATTGAAGTTCGAATGAGGTGTGTGCCTTTTATAGTTAATTATTTCCACTCATTTAATAAAAATAATATCCTTTTTTTCATATCTTTCTGTTGATCATTTAATGCTCATCATTATCCGCATAAGATTTTACTCTATCTCATTTATGATTATATGATTATATCCTCAATAGATTGTTTCAACCAAATCTTATTCATACAGTTAGCATAAAGATCCCTTCGTTTTCTCATTTAGCTAGCTTCTCATAATCAACACATTTTCATTGTTCATAATTCTTAATGATAATCAAATCCTCACACGTCAACATAAACTCCTCCTTTTTCTCATTTAGAATTTTATTAATGATTGATTATCAAAATATCAAATAACGTTAATGTTCATACAATCACTTTTTTCTTAATTAATCAGTCTCCCATTTCTATTCAATTTCGTCATATACAGTCTTAAATTTTGTTCATTGAAGAGATGTCCAAGTTCGGTAACACTGTCAAGTGATATTCCCAAGTCGCGGACCATTGGATGAATTAGACTTAAATAAGAATTGTATAAGTTGAGATAAAAGATTAGATAAGGACTATGACAATTTAGTGTGACGAGTTTGATTAATAATCGGATAACAATAATAATCTAAATAAGAGAAAATGATATATCATTAAAAAAGATTGATTTATTCGGAATATATTATTATTATTATTATTATTATTATTATTATTATTATTATTATTATTATTATTATTATTATGATGAAGATGATGATGATGATGATGATGTTACCTTGATAAAAATGACTATAATCAGAGAATTGATCTCGACCATGACGGATAACTAATAATAAACATGTGCCAATTTAGAGTCATTAAAGATCAGGTAATTCAGTTGGACTTGAGATTGAGAAAATGTTTGAAATATAATTTGGATCATTAAGCATATGAAATAAGAAATAACTTTTTTCTTGGCCACCCTGTCATTGTACAGGCCAGCGACCCAACTGATGATTATGTAAAGTAATTAATGAGAGCACTTAATTTATTTGTTAATTTTGCCAGCCAAACGAAGAATCGGTTGATTGCTCTTCTTATTTCGTAAGCGCAGTTGTACATTGCACATTAAAAATCACATAGTTAATTATCGTATCATTTATTACTATTATTTGTGTGAGAGAGATCTTGGTGCATGCAGTCTTGTAAATTAATTAATTAATTAGTTAAAAAAGACCTGAATAGGAAATGAAATTCCCTTATCACCGACAACAATGTTGTGCAAAACCAGACGGCTGATGCTGTTAGTGGCTTAATCAACGATTATTAAGCTCTTGCAAAAATTAAACGTGAATTTAATCTTCTCGTATTCTCCAGCGGCCACAAACACCCTTTGGAAGCCAATGACTTGATTGATATGAGTAGTAGCAATTCTTTCCGGTGGCTTTGAATAAACTATCACTGCTTCACTGCCGTCTACCTTGCCTGCGTTTTGAACTGCCATTTTAAATTCGAAAGCGTCATTGCACTTTAAATCGTCTGTCAAAACTGCTGAGCACTTGGAGCTGGAGGCGCCAATAGTGTACTTGATGTCACGGCAATGCTGACGTTTGTCTAATTTTATGTCGACTGGAAATGCGTAAAATGTTAGACTGTACTTGAACTGGGTGTAGCTTAAGCCATATCCAAACGGATGCACAGTTGAGCCCGTCAAAGAATTTGTATGTTCGACCAGGATACCCTTTGCTGTCTGCAGGCCTTAATGGCATCGATGACATAGGTAGCTTATTGACATAATCAGCCTTGTACCATGTTACAGGCAATCTTTCTCCTGAAATTGAAAGATTCATGTTTCATTAGTTATTTACACACGCACACAAATAGATTACTTGACAAACAAACTATTGATATATTAAAAAAGTAGAATAATGCTATTAATAATTAATGCTTAATTACCGGGATTTTATTTTCCAGAAACAACATCTGCAATGGCATGACCACCTTGCTCTCCACGACAGCCAGCCCACAAAATGGATTTGATTTTTGAATTGCTCTTAGCAAAGGAGATATCAACACCACCTGCAGACATGATCACAATAGTTACTGGACCTTTGGCAGCGTCGGCTACTTTGGTTGATAAGCTGAGTTTGGTAACCAGGAAGTGTTGGATTCTCTCTGTCCAAGCTCTCTGCCTCAATGGTCAAATCTAAGCCAGCAAAAATTATAGTAGCCTCGGCATTCTTTGCAACTTCTATGGCTTGATGCATGAAGCTGTTATTGTTGCAAGGAAAGCTGTAATTCAGGTTTCCCTATCAAGAGAAGCCTTCGAGAGGAGGGATGAATCCGCACAAAAAACCTATAGGGTGCATTTGGCACACTGTATTGTATTATGTTGTATTGTATTATTTTAATGTTGGTTTATTATATTATGTTGTATTGCTTTAGCACTGTATTATAATAATATTGTACAATGTTTGATGCTACACTGTACTATATTAATTTTTTTGTGATTAACTTAAATTATATATTTAGAGAATAATATTTATTAGTACCTAGAAAAATACAAAATATAGAAGTCTTAAATTTTACAAATTTAACATTTTTTTAGTATAAATATTAAAAAAATAAATTTTCCATAAAGATTGAAACTTATAGCCTTATAATTGACAACATAACATTTATTTTTCAGTATTTTCTAAATATCTAACATGCGAAATAAAGATCGAAGTAAATAATTCAATCAAATAATCTCTAAATAATATCATAACGTAATGATATTTATATTATTATTTTTATTAGTATTAATTTTAAATTAATATTATTTAAATTAATTCATATATAATATTTTTATTAGTTATATTAAATTTTTATATATTAATTACTACAATATTATTAAATAATGTAATATCAAGTTATATTCTTATTTTTGTATATTATTTAAGTACTTATTAATCAATTTTACATATTAATTATTATATAATTAAATAATATATTATTTAGTAATAGTTTTAATATAATAAAAATTAAAATATGAATAATAAATTATTAATTTATATTAATAATTATGATGTAAAAATAAAATAAAATAAAAATTAATATTATATTATATTAAAAAGTTATATTAATTATTATTATTAAAAAAACAAAAAAAAAGAAGCAAAAGCAAAAAGTTAATGCAGCAACTGGCGCGTTAGCTTTTCCCGACTCACAGTCGGGTTTAGCTAATGCGGCAATTAGCATACCCCCTTAATCTCTCGTAAAATTTTTCCAAACATGGTATTGGTACTAAGTTAATGTGAACAGTATTTTAATACCCCATAATTTCGTGTACCAAACACACCCATAATGCATAAGTAAGAGCAAATTCAAAGCCCATAATACATTTAATGTTCATCAAATTAAAGATTAATATTGGCTGTAAATAATATACCTGCATAATTACCAATCATGGCTGCTGTGGCATTGGCAGGAGGCCCAACCAATGCAAGTGTTTTGATCTTACCATTGTTCAAAGGCCGAGTGTTGTTATCATTTTTTCAAAGGAACCATTCCCTCTCTTGCTGCTTCTGCCGCTAATTCAATGTTTTTAGCAGAGCATACATCTTTCTTGCCGAGATAATTATGTTGAGGGCTACCATCAAACCAATCTAGCCTCATTAACAAAATATAAAGGTACTTCAATGATCAATGACAGTGAAATTGGTGTAGTAGTCGCCACAATCCAAATCCAGACCTAAAACATCAGCTTACATTAACGAATTTCATGATCAAGTTATGAATCCAATATATAGTCGATAAGGCACACATATAATAATAAGAGACAAATTAATTAATCTGCTTTTGGTGTTTGTGCTGCAGCATCCTCTTTTGTGTCATTGGGAAATTTCTGGTTATCAAATATAACTTCAATTGAATCAGAATCTGATACTATATATCTGGAAATTAAATGAATTCAATTGTTAATTAAAGAAAAGCAAAAAAAAAAAATTAAATCAGTGGTTATTGTATTAAATTAGCGGCTTGTCCCATTCCATTCATCTCTGGTGGTTTGTTTCAAGAGTCTAGGATCTGAACAAGTTGGAACGCCGTTGACTTGTTATAGGAGCACATAACACTGCAAAAATAGCCTTCTTTATCACATGTTTCGAATGGTACTTGGAGCGTCTCTGCCATATCTTGCTCTGGCACCTCTAAAAAATTGTGGAAAAAGGAAAAATAATTAATGGCATGCAAATCTACTAAATTTTTGTTCTTAAAGTTACTAACCCTTGCATCAAAACTCAAACGATCAACGCTCTGCCAATTCTCAACATCGTAGGCAGTGTAATGTTTGCAACAAGCAGAAACTTTAAGAGGTCTAGTACGTTCAAAATTCCGTAGCATTTTCTTGTCCGTCAACATCTTGTAGACCTCTAACAAAGTTAACAGCATATCCGCCCACAGTGAAAGGATCCTCGCCAGCTGTCTCCTGTCTCCAGTGTTCTTCCCTATCTAGGATCAGTTAATTATAATGTTAATGTTTGGACTCCAAAATGTTAATCCAGCGTGTCCTATCTAGGATCAGTTAATTATAATGTTAATGTTTGGACTCCAAAATGTTAATCCAGCTGTCTCCTGTCTCCAGTTAATTTTGCATTGCTCTTGCTTCTGTTGAGACAGCCTAAGCCAATAATTAATATGAAATTTAATTTTGTTATAGTAATGCAAAAGGAAAAATTACAATAATATATATATATATATATATACACACACACACCGGTTGCTCATTTAACTACCCGGCCAATCCTTTTCCACAATGACTCATTGAATGAAGCTGTTGTGACGATGACCATCGGAAAACTTGTTGCACCAGGAACTAATTGGTAGAAACATGAGCCAAGAGGAGTGTTTTTCTTGCGACCAATATTGGACACGCCGCGAAGTGCCTCAGAACACCACCATAAACATGCAGCCCCAGCCGCGGTACCACATAAGCAAGATCTCCTAGCTGCCGCAATTTTTCATCTAGTGTCATTCTGTATATCAAATCCTTCGCCCTAATAGGAAAAGCAAGTGATACATCACAGAAGACAAAGTCCGAAATTTTCAACTGAATAGCTGCAAATCTTTTGGGATCACGCACATAGGCGGTGAAGCTATTTTTGCTACTTGTTGCGGGTTTAGTGCTAGCTGCTGCATTGAAACAAGTAACGAGAATAACAATGGATATAGTACTGATACATAAAAGGAAACCTGTAAGGTTTATCATGGCTTTGTAGAAGAAGCTCTTGACAACAATTTAATTGCCATGAGTGTTTTTAAATAAAAGTAACAATTAATGGTGAGCCACAGTGTATTTTCAGCTGCATAATAACTTAATTTATATAGAAAATGCAAGATATAAAAGGAAGAAACGAGTCACACACACTTTGATCTTATCTACTATTAACAAAGAAATAACTCTTCCATTAATTATATGACCTCGTAATCGGACTTTTTCTGAATGTGTTGCAAATACAGCATTGAAAATTATCATATAATATCACCTAATTGTTACACTAGATAAGTTGATTAAAGGAATATGTACGTAATTACATAAGTTAATTGTGTTGGTTGGCTATGTGCCATCGGCGTGTAGATGTGCAGCGACAAGGAGCGATATTAAAATTGTGTTTTTGAAACTTTTGTCAAAATTTTGTGTGTGGTGTATATATGTATGTATGTAGGCACGCACGCACGCACACACACACGCACATATTTAATTTGAACTCATGCATCCATTCAAGTTTGAACATAAACTTGAGTTTTAGGAATGCTGCACTTATCGTTGAAGCATGATCTTGACTTTTAACAAAAGAATATTTATAAACACAAAATTTTAATTTTAAAGTTAAAATTTTAACCTTAATTGATTGAATTAACAATTTTGTGTTTAAGAATAATCTTATTTCATTGTTGTTTGTTTCTTTTTTACATGAAGCACACTAAAAATAAATAAATAATAACTTGTAGGTAGAGATGATTGAGATGATTTTTATTTTCAAAATTTGAATGAGTCTGAACTTTCTAAATATATATATTTAAACGGATTTGAATATAAATATTTGAATGTCAATGTTGTGGAAGCGTGTGGTTGAGCAATTACTAATTTTATGGCGACTGTGACTTTTGGAGAAATATAACTGTGACAAATACATGCAAAGAAAATATGACACAATAATTTACGTGGTTCGGCGTAAAGTTTACGTCCACGGACAATGACTGGAAGATAATTTTATTAACAAATAAAAATTTACAAAATTGGAAAAACTCTCAACAGACAAAACCCTAATACACCCAAATAGAACCTCACTAAAACACTCAAATGTAAGCTCTGTCAAATTTCTCAAATTGCTTCACTTGTAATTACTCTCAATTCTCTCAATGCCTTACTCTTTTGAGATGAAGCTCAATTTATAGTGTATGTGTAACCTTGAGTTTCAACAAGACAAGTCGCTATCCTTGAAATTTGCCATCAGATGGAACTTGCATTGCATGCATTAAAGTCATGCATACTTTGTCAGCAATTGCATGTGCAATTTGCCGCCACTTTCAACTTTCAACAACGCTAAAATTGTCAAACAATTTCACTATCATCTTCACGCTCAAATAGTTGGCAATTTGTCTTTAATAAATTTCCATATTTAAGTCAAAATTTCAACAAGCATGTTTGTTTTTCTTTTTTAATAACCGATTATAAATGACATCTTATTTATTTTTATAAATAAAAAATATCTTAAATATGTTTATTTGGAATTATTTATAGTCTTACAAATCAAAACAGAAAAAAGAGATTACACTTTATAGTTTAGGGAAAAATATATATTTTATAAAGACATTTTTGGATTATAATATTTACTTCTCATTCACACATTTTTTCATTCAAATAAATATAAAATAAATTTATTTTTTCTATTTAGATAAAAATATCTGAAAATTAGATATAAGTTACAAAAAAAAAGTAAATTTAAAAAAAAAAAAAATTCAGACTTGAGACACTTAACAAACAAGCCTGTAGTCTCGTTGCCATTCAATAATTTTCTTTTTAATCTTCAAAAAATAATCATTTAACATAAGAGTTGATTGTAGTTTTGGTTAAAAAATGTGGACATCTGATAATTTTCAGTTGAACATTATCTCTCGTTGTGGTAAATAAATAAAACTTTATAAACCTTAACTATAGCTGAGCTATCTAGACTAATCCAACATCATAGGAGATGAAGACTATAAAATCAAATTTGAACAGAGATGGAATTAGAATAGAGGAAAATAGTGGGAAATCGTCCACTCAATTTATTTACTTAAATAATTAAATAATAAAGGAATTGACAAATCCTTTTGAACAATGGAATTAATATTTTTTAATAAATTAAGTTGACTTGAAGGGGAAATGAAACTGCACCATCGCCAAGTAAAATGGTATGCGCACCCGCTGCTAGAATACTATTTGCAGCAAAGTCGATGATTCTTAAGCTGTCGCAAACATTCAAGGTGAAATTAACCTTGGCACTTTGCCCTGCCGCTACATAAACTCTTTGGAAACCAATCAGTTGCTTGATAGGTGTACCCGCAATTCCTGGAAGTTTTGAGTAAACCATCACTACTTCACTGCCATCCACTTTACCAACATTTTGAACTTCGATTTCAAATGTGAAATAATTATCGTTGCACTTTAAGTCGGCCGTTTGAACTGCAGGGCATTGGGGCTTGGTGGCGCCATTTGTGTAGTTTAGGTCACGGCAGACTTGAAATTTATCCAACTTCACGTCAATTGATTTGTTGGAAAAGGCTAGATTGTACTTGAACAGGGTGTAGCTTAGGCCATATCCAAATGGGTACACGACTGGACCATCGAAGAATTTATACGTTCGTCCTGGTAATTTGTCAACAGACCTCAGTGGCATGGATGTGAATGGAATCTTGTCGACATAATTACCCTCGTACCATGTAAGAGGCAATTTTCCTCCTGAAAAAGTGGAGAAAAACAAAGTTAACTATTATTCGTCGCATATATGAAACTTGTGTCCATTTTCCTTATAGGAGGAAAGAGACAAAAAGCTTACCGGGGTTATATTTTCCGAAGACAATATCAGCAATGGCACGACCGCCTTCCTCTCCAGGATAGCCAGCCCACAAAATGGACTTGATTTTTGGATTGTTTTTAGCAAAGGAGATATCAACACCACCCGCACACATCAATACAAGAATAACAGGACCTTTGGCAGCGTCGGCGACCTGGTTAATAAGTTGAGTTTGGAAACCTGGAAGATAGAGATCATTTCTATCAAGTGCCTCGGCCTCAATAGACAAGTCCAAGCCTGTGACGATTATTGTAGCATCAGCATTCTTTGCGGCATCCGTGGCTTGGGATATCATGCTGTCGTTCTTGCAAGCAATGTCAGCACATCCGACTGCGTAATTCACATTTCCATATGTTGAAAGGCCAGTCATAGGAGAGATGTATCGACATGGAATCCCCTCGTAGTTTCCGATCATGGCTTTCGTTGCATTGGCATGAGGCCCAACCACGGCTAAGGTTTTGATGGTGGCATTATGAAAAGGAAGTGTCCCGTTATCATTCTTCAAAAGAACAATTCCTTGTGCTGCTGCTTCTGCCGCTAATTCAATGTGTTGAGGATTGCATATATCATTCTTTCCAAGAGATTTATATTGAGGGCTTCCATCAAAATACCCTAATCTCATTAGCACAACATAGAGAAACCTCAGTGACCTATCTATGTCCGTCTCTCTGACCTTCCCCTGCTGCACTGCACCAACAGTGAAATTGGTGTAGTAGTCCCCGCAGTCCAAATCCAATCCTAAGTTAACATACACAAAACCATGAAATGTATTTTAATAATATTAAATCCAATGGAAGCAATCTACTTCACAATTATTATTATTAGGCAGTTAGGGCACATAAATGACTAACCTGCTTTTAGTACACGGGCAACAGCTTCTTCTTTGGTGTCGTTAAGGAATTTGTGGCTTTCAACTATAGTTTGGATTGAATCACAATCTGAGACAATATACCTGAAAGAAATTCCAATTAACATGTTGATTAATAGTGGTTAATATTTTCAAAATAACCAAATGAGATTATGATTCCAAGTGTATAATAAATTAATTGTACCCATGAAGATTCCAATCTCCTCTGATAGTCTGATTCAAAAGTTTAGAATCAGCACAAGTAGGTATGCCGTTAACGCGGTTATAAGAGCACATAACACTGCTGGCATCGCCTTCTCTAACACACCTTTCGAACGGTAGATTGAATGTCTCGATCATGTCTTGCTCAGTCACCTTCATACATATTGTAGTAATTAGAATATTAAAGAAACATATATAATAAACTTGAGCTTAATAATGAACGAGTATTTGTTATATATAAAATTACCCTCGACGAAGTTATTAATTTACCTTAGAATCAAAATGGAAACGATCAACTCCTTTCCAATTGTCAAGGTCGTAGGCAGCATAGTGCTTGCAACAGGCAGAAACTTTAAGAGGTCTGGTGGACAAATCGGCAGTGTTCTCCTGTCCCTCAACATCCTGTAGGCCTCTAACATAGTTTACAGAGTACCTTCCAACAACAAAAGGATCTTCACCGGGTGTCTCCATTACTCTACCCCATCTTGGATCCCTCACTACGTTGATGTTTGGACTCCAGAATGTCAATCCAGCATTCCCCAGATTGTGCATAGCTCTTGCTTCTGTCGACACTGTCTGGCCAATCTTCTTCCATAATGACTCGTTGAACGAGGCTGTTGTGAGAATAACAGTTGGAAAACTTGTAGCGCCAGGAACTTCACTGTCAAAATGTGTGCCTGGAGGAGTGTTTGTTCTGCGACCAATATAGGAGACGCCGTGAAGTGCCTCGGACCACCATTCGTACAGGGGAAGTCCCAATCTAGGCACGCCATAAGCAAGATCTCCGAGCTGCTGCACTTTTTCAGCCAGAGTCATTCTGTCCACCAAATCCTTCGCCCTAACTGGGTAAGGAAGCTTTGCATCGCAAAATGCAAAGTCCGACAATTTCAATTTAAGTTCGGCAAACCTTTCAGGGTCACACACGTAAGTGAAAGTTTTGTTATCGGGTCCTGCGTTAGTAGAAATTACAAGAAATGAAACGCATATGCTAAAACATAATATGAAATTTGAAATTCTTGCCATGACCTTGTACGTGAAAGAAATTAAGAAGCCAGTATATAATCAACTTGATTTTTGTAAGTGATGATGACAATTTATTCGTCCAGTGTGCCATTTTATAAGTAATTTCTACGTGCCTGATTTATCGTCTTATGTTCATAACTTGTAGTTGTAAACCGCAAATTTTTTGAAATTAGTTGTTTTTACAGCAACACATATCCTAGATTACCAGTCTTACCAGATTGATGTTATGACAACCATCACTTGGTTTTGGTCATTGAGTAAGGTACAGCTGTTAATTTCGATCAATAATATCTATATTATTATCCAATCCAACTGAAATCATACCTAAATACACACAATAGCTGTTACTCAATTGACTATTTTAAAAAAAAGTACAAAGTTACAACTTGGACTTAATAGGATTGGTTTTAGAAAATGAAATTGTAATAATAACAAATTAATATTATTTTTTATTAAGTATGACCAAGTTATTGACGCTCGAAATAATAACGACGGTTTGAATCCCCCCCCTCTTTTCTTTTTTGGATGATGGTTGAAGAATTCCAATTTTTCGGAGCTGAAATCCAGTTCATAAGATTCAGGCCTCAGGACAGTGCTATTTTTATTTTACTTTGAAAAAGATAAATTGGTTATAATTAGAACTATAATTAATTTTTTTTCAAATATTTAATCAACTAATTGTAATTTAATCTAATTAGCCAACAAACCGTGGTTGGCTAAGTCGGGACTTCTTCTTGTGGATATTAATTATCATATTTTCTGCGTTAAGCTTATAGTGGGCATCATATTTTGGATTTTGGGGTCTTATTTCTGCTGGGCTTGCACACTTTCATTATATATATATATATGTCAAAAAAGTTGTAATTTAATTAAATAAAAATTTATAAAGAACTTATGTAATGTAGAGAAGTTTTAGAATATTAGAGATAACATGTAAGTCATATAATAAATAAATGATGTTATAACATGTCAGTCATATAATAAATAAATGATGTTATACGTATATATTAATTTTTAATTATCATTATATAATTATTATATTAAATTTAATTATACGTGTCGTACATACTTTAATTAGTTCCATTACCTTCAATATATTTTAGAATTTTTGTAATTGTACTTTAATTAGTTCCATTACCTTCAATATATTTTAGAATTTTTGTAATTGTCGATGAGCTTGAAGCATAACATAAAAGAAAAGATTGAACTTAAAAACTTGTGTTATCAAAGCTAAATAAAAATCTGGGATTTCTGAACGCGAGAGGGTTACAACAATAATTAACCCGACCCCAAACATAAACGAACACTGAGTTCTTTATTTATTATTAGCTCTACAAAGATTATTTTGATGAGAAATAGAAGAAGCAAGAGATGGCATCAACATCCATTTATTATTAACTCCAGCAATAAGAAGCAAAATCCTTCAGCAGCCTTCTAATGATTCAAGTTGAGTTGAAGGGGAAATGAAACTCCACCCACGCCCTCGCCGACTAAAATGGTATGAGCCCCAGATGCTAGAAGACTATTTGCAGCATTGTCAACGATTTTTAAGCTCTTGCAAGCATTCATCGTGAAACCAACCTTGGCGCTTTGCCCAGCCGCAATAAAAACTCTTTCGTAACCTATTACTTGCTTGATATGAGTACCCGCAATTCCTGGAGGCTTTGAGTAAACCATTACTACTTCACTGCCATCCATTTTACCAATATTTTCAACTTCTATTTGAAAAGTAAACTTATAATCCTTACACTTTACGTCGTCTATTAGAATTGCTGCGCATGGGGGCTTGTTGGTGCCAACTGTGTAGTTTATGTCACGGCATTGTTGATCTTTATCCAATTTGATGTCCACTGACTTGGGCGAAGACGCCACCTTGTATTTGAACTGAGTGTAGCTTAAGCCATAGCCAAACGGATACACTACTGGACCATCGAAGAATTTATATGTTCTTCCTGGGAAGTTGTTAACAGGCCTCAATGGCATGGATGTGTATGGAATCTTGACATAATTAGCCTCGTACCATGTAATAGGCAACCTCCCTCCTGAAAGTTAAATTTGGGAAACATATTAATTAATTGTTGTAGAAATTTAAATTGGAGATATATCTCAATATTCCTCCATCAATTAATACATATAATACGATCCATTTGCTTACCTGGATTGTATTTTCCAAATATAACATCTGCAATAGCACGGCCACCTTCCTCTCCAGGATAGCCAACCCACAAAATTGATTTGATTTTTGGATTATTTTTAGCAAAGTTGATGTCGACAGCACCTGCACTCATGATTACAAGAGTAACGGGACCTTTGGCAGCGTCAGCGACCTTATTGATAAGTTCAGTTTGAAAACCGGGAAGGAGGAGATCAACTCTATCCTTTCCCTCTGCTTCAACAGACAAATCCAAGCCAGCTACTATGACAGTGGCATCTGCATTCTTTGCTGCATCTATAGCTGCGGGTATCATACTGTTGTTTTGGCAAACAATGTCTGCACATCCTGGTGCGTAATTAATCACTTTGCTATATGCGTAAAAGCCATCCATCGGAGAAGTGTACCGGCATGGAGTACCTGCTCGCGCGCATGCAGTAATTTATCAATTTAATTATTTATAGAGAGGGGAGGGAGTGTTCAAGTTATAGAATATAGCTAAGCATACATACCCTCATAGTTTCCAATCATGGCCTTGGTTGCATTGGCATGCGGCCCAACTAGTGCTAGTGTCTTGATGTTACCAGTGTTCAAAGGAAGAGCCCCATTATCATTCTTCAAAAGAACAATTCCTTGTCTCGCCGCTTCCGCTGCCAGCTCAATGTGTTGAGGATTGCATATATTATTCTTACCGAGGTTTTTATACTGAGGGCTTCCATCAAAATAACCTAATCTCATTAGCACAATATAGAGAAACCTCAATGACGTGTCTATATCTGCCTCTGCGATCTTCCCTTGCTGCACTGCACCCATGGTGAAATTGGTGTAGTAATCCCCGCAGTCCAAATCCAAACCTAAATTCACCATATTCCAAAGAAGCAATTACTATGTATATATTAACTATATGTCAATGGGGAAGCGTGCGCAAGGCGCATAAAAGAAAAAGACTAACCTGCTTTTAATACGCGGGCAACAGCATCTTCTTTGGTGTCGTTAAGAAATTTGTGGCTTTCAACTATAGTTTGGATTGAATCACAATCTGAGACAATGTATCTGAAAAAAATACGTATATATATTTACATAGTAAATTAGTCAAAGATACAAAATTAATAAACATGTAATTAATTAATTAATTTTTTTGTTAAAGTATAACGGAGAATGGATACCCATGAAAATTCCAATCTCCTCGGATGGTCTGATTCAAAAGTTTGGGGTCAGCACAAGTGGGTATGCCATTAACACGGTTATAAGAGCACATGACACTACTGACATCGCCTTCATTAACACACATTTCGAAGGGAAGAATAAAAGTTTCTTGCATATCTTGCTCAGTGACCCTTGAATCAAAATGGAAGCGGTCATTTCCCTCCCAGTTGTCAAGATCGTAGGCAGCATAGTGCTTGCAGCATGCAGATATTTTGAGAGGTCTACTGTCCGAATCTCTATGGTATTCAACACCCTCAACATCTTGTAGGCCTCTAACATAATTTATAGCATATCTGCCGACAACATAAGGATCTTCACCCGGCGTCTCCAGCACTCTTCCCCATCTAGGATCCCTCACTACGTTTATGTTTGGACTCCAAAATGTCAATCCAGCATTCCCCAAATTGTACATGGCTCTGGCTTCTGTTGAAACAGTCTGTATTTATATAATACGACAATTAATTAGCTAGTGCATGTTCCGCAAGTATACATGCAACTATACATACATACTTAAAGCCACTTGGTGCTTAACTGCTCATTAATTAATTGCATGCCGGGCCACATAGATAATTAATTAATTGATTACGTACCTGACCAATCTTTTTCCACAATGACTCATTGAACGAAGCTGTAGTGAGAATAACAGTTGGAAAACTTGTAGCGCCAGGAACTTCACTGTCAAAATGTGTGCCTGGAGGAGAGTTTGTTCTACGACCAATAAAGGAGACGCCGTGAAGTGCCTCAGACCACCACTCATACAGGGGCAGTCCCAATCTAGGGACGCCGTAAGCAAGATCTCCCATTTGTTGCACTTTTTCAGGTAATGTCATCCTCTCCACCAAATCCTTGGCTCTTTCAGGATACGGAAGCTTTGCATCACAGTAGGGAAAGTCCGACAGCTTCACTTTAATTGATTCGAACCTCGCTGGGTCACATATATAGGTGAAGGGAGTTTTTTTTATTCCAGTAATTGGCTGAGGTTGAGCATCGCTACCAATTTCAATGCAAGTGATGCATATTATTATCATAAAACTGACTGTTACAACTTTGGACGACATGGCTTTAATCTGTATGAGAAAGATCTAGCTAGAGTAGGCAACTAGTTACTTTCCTAATCAAGTAGCGTGGATATATTGTGTTGTATGCTGTGTGTCTTTTCTTTTCATGACTGACTTACTTTGCATGCATCCTTTAAATAAGCGTTTCATGTTCGCCGATTGTTCGCCACCTGCAGTTAATTTAAACCATTCAATTCTCTTACCACGAAACATTTTGTTCATAATGAATCTGATCACAAGAGTAGAACTAGGACAACCGTGATTTTGCGTCCGATCATTTGGGATGAATGGGTAAAACCATGAGAAATGGTTGTGTTTCAAATTCAAACTTCCTAATATATTGCAGTTTTATAAATAATTACGACGTATTCTCACCTCTGATGAGTTGATTGTTGGAAATCATTTGATAATTATTTGTAATCATGCCTCTAAAATCAATATCAATGATTTGATTATTCACTCTATTCGTTGATCATTTGTGAACCTAATTCACAAATCAAGCAACCCTACTTGTCGCAAAACTGAGTAATTCACTTTGGTATGTAAATAATTATATAGAACCATAAACACTTGTTTATAGACTAATTAGTGTGGTAAGTATTTATGATTCGTTGATCAAAATATAAAAATAAAAATAAAAGTATGTGGTTCTTTTCATATTTTTAATTAATTTATCAAATGATAATATATCTACAACAATATTATTTGTACAAAATATTTATGGTTATGTCTTTAGTAGTTGTACATTTATAGAGAAGCCATTAGTTGGAGAGATGTATCAACCTAGAACTCCTATAATAGCATACAACTACAAAATAAATCTTGTAGATAGGAGAACATTTTAATGATTTACATTCCATTTTCGGAGTAAAGTCACATTATTATAGATGTAACATTATTTTAAAAGAAAATTTCTAGTACTGATATGAGAAAAAATATTATACTTATGATTTTATTAATTTAAATTCAAATTTGGACATTAGCTATTTTTGTTTTTAGCTAATACTTTAAATATTAAATATATCTAGTCGATAAAGTTTTTAAAAATATACGTCTGATTGATAAAAAAAAATACCAATTTTTAATTTTTTTCAATAAATTATAATTAATTAAATTTATATTTAACTAGATAAAAATTATTTTAATAAATAAATAATTCAAGAAATTCAAATCATGATAAAATAATCATTAATTTAATGTTGTACATAAAGTAATTTGAGATACCTTTTATAGATAAGCTAAAGTACTTAATATTATGTAAATATCTAATCATGCAAAATAATCAAATTCAAATGGATATTGTTCAAAAATTTAAGCACCTATTCGTATGACATGTCATATATAATATTAACTTATAAACGACATGTCATATAAAACTTTACCTCTGGAGGAAAGCTTTACAACATGTCATTTATATGACCGTCCAAATAAACGACATGGCATTTTTCATATATAAAATCTTTATTTATCAACTCACTTTTATAAATAAAATAATATAATTTTAAATATATAATTATCAATAAGTTATTTGTATATTTAATTTTCTTTTAATTACGTGATTCATAAAATAAAAAATAATATAAAATATAATTTAATGCAATATACTCTTATTTCATCCAATGCAATTCCATCCAATATGGCTCATCAAATCTGTTAATGTCAAGTTTCGTCATCCATATTGGATTAGTAAATCATAATTTTTTTTGGCTATCTTTACACATTTTGAAAACAAATTTTTATAAAACATTTGTCACTGTATATTGAAAATTAAAGTATTCAGAAAGTGTGTATAAGAAAAAAAAAATTATAATTTAGTTCCCAGCCGAGCATACAGTAAGCTCAGATCTTACTCACTGACTGTCTAAGAAAAGGCGGCAAGACTGTGATTTTAACAAATAACGACGAGAGAGCGCGAGACGAAGATGGGAGTAAGAAATCAACTAAGTTTGTTCGTCACTTTCGCCAAAGAAGGATTCGAAAAATCCCTTTTAGTAGGAAAATTCTTCTGCTGTCTCCACGTCGTCAACACTTACGTTTGCACTCCAGCTCTCGTAAGCAAATTCGCAAACACTTGGTAAACACTCTTCACTCCTTAATGATTTCCATTTTCTTTGTTTTAAATAAAGAAATGATTCTGTCTCAGGCTTACGGTCCTAGCATGCTCCCGACTATCAATCTGACCGGCGACTTGGTATTGGCTGAGCGGATCTCGACCCGCTTCAACAAAGTGTGTCCCGGAGATGTTGTTCTTGTACGCTCTCCTGTGGTTCCAAGGAGGATTGTGACCAAGCGCGTGATTGGAATGGAGGGTGATCGTGTTAGCTACGTTGCTGACCCCAAAAGCAGTGACAAATTTGAGACTGTTGTGGTATTTTTCTCTTCTTTTCTTTTTGTAGTTGAAAATTTTTTACTTTTTTTTTTAAAGTTTATTGAGCGTTATGGGTTGTGTTTTGCCTTATGGGAATTTAAGGTTGTGACTTTAAGTGAGAACAATTCTTCTTGGGGTTGTAGATTGCCCTATTTATTTACTGCTGATTATATTTGTCTTCAGGTTCCTCAAGGGCATGTGTGGATTGAGGGAGATAACATTTATGAATCCAATGATTCAAGGAAGTTTGGGGCTGTTCCTTATGGTCTTATTGAAGGCAGAGTATTTTTGAGGGTGAGCTTATTAATTAATTACTGTTTTTTTTTAAAAAAATTTTAAAATCTGATGGTTTGGTTTGCTATTCCTGTGGGAAATTTGTGGGTTTAAGCTAACTAGCTAAGAGAGATTTAAACTCATTCGTGGAAAGGATCTCTGCCAAACAGTTCTATCTGATATTGAAGTGCTAAATCATTGGGGAATCATCTTTGCTCAGGAATTAAAGCATTTAAGGCTAGTCTTTTTGAACAGTCTGTGGAGGCCCAGACAAAAATAAATAAATAATAATAATAATGATTTCATTTGGTTAACAACCTGTGTGAAACAACCATTAGCTGAAAGCTTTTGGGCCAAAATCCTGAACATGGCATAGAGGATGTTCTTTGACATCCCAGCCAGTCGCATAAGGCCTTTGCTGTTCTTTTCCCTCTCTGTTCTACTCTCTTTTTCTTCCATGCTGGTGTTGAAATGTATTGTTTGTTATTTGTGACATGTATGCAGTAACTTAACCTTTCATTCTGAGCTATTGATTCTATATTCTTTCTAAGTCATTTTATTACCTTCTTAACTGATGATTTTGAGAAACAGAAAAAGTTTTTTGTATTTATTATTAATGTATCATTTCTCATTTTTTTGGGGCATCTATTTCCTGTTCTCTTAATAGATATGGCCACCTAAAGATTTTGGATCATTGGGAAGAAGAGCAGAATAAGGGACTCATTCTTACAAGGTACACTATTTAGCAACATTCGGCAGCCTTTTTAGGAATATAGAAAATGACCAGCTGAACCTGAACTTTGGAGTTTTGAAATTGACTTTGTATTCCCATTGCCCATTATTTGTATTTGTTGACTTCAAATTTGTTTTCAAAGCTTTTATCATTTTAATTGGTAAAAGCATTCTCTCATAAATTTGAAAACTACTTACTACAAAATCACCTTAGAATTATATTTCTGATTACCATCTATGGCAAGTATCTATTCTGGTAAGTTTGCCTCATTTTGAAACCTTGATGTGACCCTTTTGAAGTGTACCAGATAAAAGATTTGCCTTAGCAAACTTATTATCTATGTAGAGAAATATTGAAGTAACATTACAATAGCACAGTAAGTTGAAAGCAGGAGAACCCAAGGTTGACCATCACCGAGATAAAAGTAATGGGACTACATTTCATTAATGTAGACTGTATTTTGTACCCTTACCAGATAGAATAGTGACAACAGTCATTGAGGGCTATAAATCGGATGACAAATCATGATTATGGCTAGACTATAGCCATTGGCACTTAAGGATCTCTTGTCAAGATAAGGGTTGGATTGAGCCAGAATAGCACAATTGCATGCGGTGGTGGCGGCAGTGGCACCACACTGGATACATATATGAAATGAGAAAACTAGGGAAAGTGAACAGGAAAAGAAAATACGAGAAAGAGAGAGGGTGTTTGAAAGGAAGGCAAGCCACTCTGCAGGCTTGAGCTATTCCCTGCTTGAGGCTGCAAGAAAAGAAACACACAGAACTGAGGGAAAGGATTACTAGAAGGGAATCAATGAGTTTAGTTCAGTCGATCGAAGTCGTCTCGGTTAGAACCATGCTCTATATGTTGAAGTCAACTTTGAGTAAAGTGGCTTCAAAATCGTATCCTTCTATCGTACGGATATGCCATTTAGGAAAGTCTCAGTATTCTCACAATTATGTGCTCAAGGACCTGTTTGATTGAGGTACTGAGATTTTAGAATAGTTGTAGTTATAAAATAAAAATTGATAACATATTGTAAGTACGATTTTTAAATGAAAAATTTGACAAAATAATAAAAATATTAGAAAATTTTCATCATACAAATATGAAGTTAATTTAACTTAGTTTTTAAATCATAGCAAATGTTAACACAACACTTTAAAACTACAAAATCAAACAAGTTTCATTCCTTCTTATTTTTTCATAAAGAATGACACTAATTTATTTATTTTTTATTTTTTATTTTTTCAGTTAATACAGGGGATTTTTTTTTTTTTGTTTGAGGAAAAGGTAACCTAATTTACTCCTTTAAGAAGCAATAGGTAGGGATGACAAAATCCTCTATGGATTTAGGGCCGCATGACGCCCCACCCTAAATGAGAAAAACTTTGGATAATTTTTAGAAAATGTGGTGAGAAATGAAAGAAAAATAATCTCTAAATTCTTAATAAATTGAGATTTAGTTTTATACTCCTCACCTTCTACTCTCACTCTAATTATGATTATATATAAATATTTTTTATTTATCAATTACAATATTAGTTAATAATTTTTCTTGTTATTTTTTCCTAATATAAATAGACTATAACTAAAAAAAAATCATGTGATATAATTCTTATTAATTCAACCTTAAAATATTGTTATATTTTCTTTTTTCTCTTAAGATGTTGCTCTCTTCAAATATTTTTCAATTTTGATATAATTTTAAGATATTGTTTTAAACTTTCAGAGATTTTTTTTATAAATAATTTAAATACTTTATAATATAGTGATAATTTTATTAAAGTCTCTAATTTTTAATTTATTGAAAATATGTATCTATGTTTACTATAAAATAAATAAACGTGGAATGAGATGAGGATAGGAAAATCATTCTCCACATAAAAATTCTCCACATAAAAATTCTCCATCTCTATTCCACTAAATTTATTGAGAAATGAAGTAGGGAATGGAGGTGAAAATTTTAAAAGGATGGAGAATGAGGTAAGCTTCCCCACCTCCATTGCCATCCCGGCTTTTGATGGTATAACAATTTTAAGTGCGTTCCTAAAGCACAAATAGATTTTTCTGAAAATACCTCACTGTACAAGTACAACCCACAACAGAAAACAACTATTTCTAAATCGATCATAATATTGTCTCTTGAATATAAAACCAAATAATTGGCAAATCAGCAGGATCATACCCTCTAGAGGAGCCAAAACATAAGGCCATTTAGCCATATGGGCTGTGACATATTCTAGAACTAGACCAACTGATACATACATGTGGGATAAGCATCTCAGAAGTCGAAGTAAAGGACACAACTCATTTTGCATTTTGTTGGTATTTACAATCCCAAAGGGTGGCAAAAAATGGCAACCGGCAAACCTTACGGCTGAACTCCGAGTGCCCTATCAAGTGTCCAGCTTGTCAGCTTCTTTGATTGTGTATCCAATTTCCATATCTTCTCTTACAAGTCATTCAGAAGTTCAGCACACACTATGTGGCAGGAACAGCATAAATATTGTTGTAATGAAATGCAACTTATATGGGACTGACACTCGATATCTGCTTTCAGAAAAATTGTAGTCACTATGGGTTCTTTGTAACTTAAATAACAAAACCAAAAAGATCAGTAGTTGGATTTTTCATATCTACCAAATTTAATAGAAAAAGGGAATCCGAACCTGATTCTGTGCACTTGTTGCAGTTGTCCAGCGCTGATGGTGATTTACTGCCGCTGAACTCTCACGAATGAAAGTTATTGTTCTTGATTCATCTTGTCTGTTAGCTACTACAAAAGGTGGTAAGTCTCTCATTTCCCACAATACAAATGCCGAGGGTACTGAAGAACCTACAAAAATACGACGGCCTCACAGTTAGCTTTCACAGGAAACTTCTTGACTTTGTCCAACGCTGATGCAAGAATATGAAAGCATCACTGATGTTTTAATCATTTTAACAAAGGAACTTTATTGCAACCTTAGTGAACAAGCCATTATTCTAGGCCTAGCATTTGATGCCTTGCAACTAGCTATAGCAAGCAACAACTTCCGTATAATCGGAACTGTTTCGTGGATTCTTATGTTACTTCAAACAAGCAGTAGAGAGTCAATGCTAGTTGCTAATGCCTACTATGGATAGCCACTATACATCCTTTGTTCAAATCAAATTCTGAGTATTACAATAGATTATTTGTGTCTTAGTAAATCACTTAGCATATGGAAAATGTTATTGTACTTACCTACAAAATAATACAAAATCAATAAAAGTGAGGTAGAAACACCATTTATTTCCAGTCGATGCCAGTGATAAAGGACCTGCAATCAAGATCTTATGGTTGTTTCAGAAATTCAATGGTGAAAATGCAAATATTGAATATATGATAGATAAATACATACCGGGATTTCAGTCAAAAGACCTATAAACGCACTTGGTGTAAAACATAAAACAGAGACAACAGCTAACCCTGCAATCTGCATGTAACAAGTCAGTTTAAAATCACAAGTAATAAAAAGAATTTAGGGATCTTTGAAACTGCTGAATTGATAAATACATCAAGACAAATGCCACCGGTGCCAATATATATGCCAAAGAACAACAGGCTAAGAAACTCAATACAAAAATAGGGCAAAGAAAGCTACGTCTATACCTTCCACATCTCAGATGTAGCGCTCTCAGATCTAACTGTCCTCATCTTCAAGCATAAAATTAGTCCTGCGAAACACAGCAAAACATATGCTTTAAATAAAAGTGGAGCAGCATATATATACTAGAACTCAGCAAACTATACAGATACCCTAGTCACATACGTGGTCAATAAAAATCTTATCCCACCATTTTCAGCAAGTAAGATAATATTTCCAATTAAATGAAAAGTCATAGAAACTTCTCCACTACCTTCCCCTTTCTGGGAAACTGGTCCAGACAGGCATATTGAATTGCAAATGAGGCTATTCCATTGCATCAAATTAAATTACAAAAAAATTATCCCTATCATTTGTGCACTTGCGGTTCATAGTTCAAATTTTCACATGCATGAAACCAGCAGTAACAGACTTGAGACAAATTCTATGAAGTCAAAAACAACCATGCACACATACATATTATCTAGCATCAGAGAAACACACACACAACACCCATTTGAGATGTGATGCTATATGCTGCAACCTATAATAAGCTACATGCTAGTTGTCTAGATCTAAAGAACTTCAAGTAAATATCTTTTATTGACCTCTTCAACAATAAGATTCCTTTCGTATAACAAATTAATTAACGTGGTAAAAAAAACTTAGCACTGAGTCTAAAACCTATTCCAAGTCGCACAAAGCTATTACATCAGCAAGATAGGTGCGGATATTGAAAATTATACCCAAAAATTGAAGGTACAAAATGGTAGTTGCTCACCATAACATGCTAATGCTCCTCCAAGTAGCAGTATTGCTATGGAAAAAAGAGATACATACACCTGCATGAGAATATAGTAATAATGAGAACCAGATAATTAGAGATACAATGTAGAGGCGAGCGATGACAACATGACTGGGAAATTACAAAACTACAACATAAATGTCCATACCCGGGCCACCATTGATGAATCAATAGGATTTTCTCCCATCCCAATCCAGATTACCACAGCAAATGTCATCATTAAAATGAATACTAGAACAGTAGCCTGGGATCAAGTGCAGAGTAAGAGAATTTCTGAAAATTAAGGTCTCAAATGTGATTGTGGCTGTGACTTGATTCAATTAAGGGGTGTGGTTACCATCATGCTACTATTAATGATAATAAAATAAAGAACAAAAAAAAATGACAGCATGGTAACCAAGGGAAATACAGATAACTTTTCATCATTATCATACCAAAATCACAATTTTTTGACGGCTTCCCACGTGAATTGAATGAAAAGGAACACATATTCTACGAGTATCAGTGTTTGGTGAACCAGGTTTGCTTAATGACCTTTTCAACAAAGCTTCCAGAAAACCATGCTCCTCATCTTCTTCTTCTTCATCGTCTGGCTGATGGCAAAGGTCAACCCTATCAAAAGAATACCCCAAGAAAGACAGTGTATAGATTATGAGAAACAACAATTTAGTCTGAAATGGATATGTTGTATTGCAATGTTTCTTATATCAAATTATAATGTTTGCGGCATTTCTTTTTCTATTAACAAATATTATGATTCTTGCTATATTTTGCTTTCCAATTAAATGTATTGCTACAGGTAACTGGCAGCAGATCTGGTGTTAACTGAAAATTTAGTCCAACTGAAGTATCTATGTCAACATAGCTAATATTGTTTGATGGTGAACATTAATGACATGCAATTGAAGACAAAGTCAATACTGAAACAAATAATATGCAATAAACTTTTGAGTCCAAATAATGTGTTAACAGGTAAATGATCAATAATGAAAACAAAGAATAAGAAGAAGATGTACCAGAAAGATAAAAGCAGAAGAAATGCTGCAAACAACAGAAGTCTAGGAAAGGCTGCAAAGCAGAAATTCACACAACTCAAACACTTTCATTAAGCTCTTAAAATGAAGATCTAAATATGTTGGAAACCAGAAGCATACCCATGGCAATAAAACCACAGGAGTAGGACCAGCATAACCATCCATTGCAGGCAGCAACAAGAGTTAAAACAAAATAAAGTAAATAACCTGCCAGGTCAACAGTAAACTTAGCAATTTAGTTTGATTCAGAATTACAATATTACCCTTTAAAATAGCTGCCATTAAAGTTCAGAGGACCAAAATAGTTCACAAATACTCTGACCTTAGATCGTTGAACAATTGAACATGTTATTAGTGAAAAATAAGTAAGCTCGTAAAGTTGCATGGCGTTTAGACATTCACACGATAAGCTGTAGATGTTACCTAAGTACTATCTTCCGCCAAAAAATAAATATATAGAAAATAATCCATATGAATGTAAATTAATAATTTCAATCATATTTATTTGAAGCATGATTTTATTTTTATTTTCACTGTTGATATGGTCTTATGAAGTTGAAAGCCAATGAAGACATGTAAAGTGAATCCTATGGAGGTTGTTAACAGATAAATGTATAATAATATAGCATAACCATTTTATTTCCTGACTAATGCATTTCATGAAAATTTCTAGCATCCCTAAATCATCAAGAATTATGCATTGCACACAAGCAAAGAGTAATTTAATCGATTGAAAGTTTGTAATATAATCATTAAAAGAAAATAAGCAAAATGAAGACTAGATATGAATGACTAAAGACCCATTGTAAGCTTTTGAACTGGAAGCAACAATACAGTATTAAATGCTTAGCCATGGAAACTAAAAGACAATCATGAATTAAGAAGAATCACTATTAAACTATAATATACGTGTAGCAGCCCAGGCAGTATCAAAATGCAGAATAGGAATTCTTACCTACATTAGAGGAGCCAATTAATAGGTGAAATACCTGTAGACATACATTTCTATTAACAGCATGCCAATGCACTTACAGTAAAACCAAAAGTAGAGTATCTTTTCACAATAAAACAAGCATCTTTAGTGAGATTTTTTACGACCAAGAACACAAAAACAAAACCAGAAGCAAAATAGTTATGCTTTGTTGATTTTCTGGAATAGTTTTCAACTGTATTTTCTCCCTAAACGATTCTAATTGATTAATATTATATAATTTCCTGATAACTTCAATCCAGAAATCCACAGTCCCCTTAAATGAAAGCCAAGTAAGATGAGACACCTAAATTTCTTCTGGTTCAAAATCTTTCCAAAAAGTTTCTGCTTAAGTGTGAGACAAAACACCCAGATTGATCAAGGCACAACTTTTCCATCAACCAATTGGTCTGAAAATAACAAATTTATCTAGCAGCCTGTCATGGCATTAGTTTCAAGATTTACAAAGTTGTTCATAGGAGATGTAGCACTTACTTTCTGACGAGTCCAGCCAAGTTGTGAGTTCCTTAAATGAATCCTTATTAGCTGATACACAAAGTAGCATCATAATTAATCAGTTTGCACAGTATATAGGGGGGAGACAGAGAGAAAATATTGCAGGCACACCAGAAGATACACCCATCAAAACATACATAAATGTAAGGGTAGGTTAAACTGCAACAAAATGAAGAGTTATTGCAACAGATGCTGAGAATGCCATCTCATTGATCCAAGCATTGGCAGCACGAGGCCAAGACAGACAAATTGAGCAAAACTCTTGGCTCATGCTTGGTTTCAAACTGTGAAACCATTTCCACTCACAACTTAAAATATAGAGTACATAGGTATGCCAACTTAAATTTTTGGCATCGTTGCTCATTACATGATCCTACATTATACAGAAATTGTTAAAATTTAAATGTAGTAACTCACTTTTTCCTGCATTTTTACTGTTCCTTGTTGATTCTCCTCATTCTCTTTCTTCTAACAAGTATTTTGAGTTGCCCACTGCTTTTCCAACAAATTATTGGGTCATTCATATCTCATGTTTTCACAAATGCTAGTAACATGTTAAATTCACAAACTAAACTTCTAAATTCAATAAACCTATTTCAAAATCAAGGATCCAGATGTTATATCACACACTCCAATGTTATTGTGACCAGGGTATTAACCAGTAGTCTCAATACCATCATTAATAGGACGGCATAATCCCCTTAAACCACCACCATTGCTCGAGTATCAATAATCTCACTTCCAAATAAAGTCTTAAATATTATACTTGACCTTCCATCTAATCTCAAACCCTGTCAAACCAAAACAAACCCAGTCCAAGAACTATACCAAGAAAACAAATTCCTCAGACAATCAATCACCAATAGACAACAAAAAAAGAAAACGTTCATATCCCAGGTACCCAAAAAGAAAAAATATTTTAAAAATTCCAACATTAAGAACATCACTGGAACCAAAATTCTCATCTTTTTAATCAAAATAGGTGAGTATGTATGCACCAAAAAAAAAGTTAAATAAAAATTAATGATGATGATAAAGAGAAAACAAACCTGAGCAAAAGCAAGAGAAGCAATAATGCCATCGACAAAAGCAAGACCCACATTAACACCCACTAACAATCCTGGAAAACAAGACCCCTCTCCCAGTTGTAACATCTTCTCTCTCTCGTTTAACCGATGATGTATCACATATGTATGCAGCATATAGACACTTATACGAGTGCCACTGTGTGTTTTATTAATATATCACTTTGCCCCTCCAAGTCCGTCCAGGAGAGAGAGAGCCAGATAATGTGAGCGAAAGAACAGCTTTTGGGTTAGAAACTATCAAGTGTACGATATCAAAAGAACCCTTTTGTTTTACTGGGCATCTTTCATGCAGTATCTCTCGCTGATTCTATTCATGTTCCTCAGCAAAGAGAGGGCTTTCATGAGATTTGTATTTTATCTTTTCTTTTCTTGAATTTGTTAATTTTTGTGGTGTTTCATTTGTCCTAATCAAGTGCCAAAAAAAAAAAAAGTGTTCTTTTAATGATGATTACGTGGAAAATAGTTGAGGACACGCGTCACCCCACGGCTCCCCGGGCTGCAGAAATCTTGAAGGAGATTCCGTGATACCGTTTTGACCCAGTATTTTGACCTTAAATTTAACATTTTTATATCTAGTCATTTAAGAGAGGAAAAAAAAAGAAAAAAAAAATGAAAGTGTGCACATAGTCGGAACTATATTCGTAATCAATTTTATTCCAATTAATTAATTAACATTCATCGAAAGTTTACAATTATTCAATTTTATTGAAATTTTATTATTATTATTATTTGTATTAAAAGGCTGTCCTTTCACAGCCGCCTCACCCAACTTTGTCTGTAGAGTATCCGAACAGATCCCATTGTCCTTTGAAGTTTCAAACTCCAGCACAATGGCCCAATTCGAAAGCAATCACATGATTGTTACTAAACGATGCAACTGCAATTTGTCACTGACACCAAATTCCCAAAATATAAAAACTAGGAAAACCAAATTCCCAACTTTATTCGTTTTAAGTTACATATCTTTGCAAAACCAAAAACAAAATATAATGAGCGATACGGTAATAGGGTCATTTTGACTTAAAAAAAAACAAAGTGAAAAAATTGTTAGACAGATTGTGCATGCACATGGAAAAAAGGTGGGGAAAAAAAATAATAATAACGTTTGCTATGTGTTTGCGGTTTCTGTTTCCTTAATAAACATTCTCCTGCTGATGGATTAAAAACTAGGAATATATCGTTGTTAACCCAACTAGCAGAAATTGCAGTAGCAACAGCAACAGAAAATTTTAAATTTTAATTTGAGAAGAAATCTATGCCACTGTGAACAGCAATGGAGCGGGTTTGTGGTGGAGATTATGATACCCAACCCTAAATTTGTAGTCATCCCAAATCTAGATTATTCCTGAATTGTGGTCATTGGGGTTGAATCCAGGATATCTCCGATAATTTCCAAATGGAGTGAGAAATAAAATAGGGGCTCGATCTTCCAATATTTAAAATTTTTATTTTTAAAAATGTAAAAAAAAGAAGGTAATTTTAGACTTTTCTTTGAAATTGTCTCATGCTATGCATCAATCTGTCAAAGTTACATGCCCAAAAAAAAAATTAAAAAAAAAAAGACACTTCATTTCATGTAATTCAGATTATGAGTGCATACTCACGTTGAACACAAATGACAAAACAACCGCATCCTAGTTTTTTACTCTGTACTCGGAATCTCTCATCACTGGCAAAATAGGACATACTCCACATACACCAAATTGCCCGTATATATGATGGATTTAAATTCTGAACCTGGAATCAGCTTGGCAATTCCATTTTTGCAATTCTGAGTTAAGCAGTGAGTTTAATTGCTAATGTGTTCCAATAATGATGAGTTTTTAGTACACTGTTCGTGTGTGTAAAGACAAATGTCAGCACAATAGACAAACTGTTGACAGTTAGATTGTAGTTTCAGTTTTTGAAACACAGACTTGCAGGCACGAGGCATGCAACCATATAGTTTCATTGTCGATATAGACCGCACAAGGACTCCCAAGTTAGTAATTTAGTAACATGTACTGAAATGCAATACTCGTTTCTAAATTGCCATATGATAAACATTTGCGATAGCAAATTTATAAATTTACTCTAGAAGTTAATCTTTAGTCATTCCTGTATATTACTGTTTAATTAGCTCATTTTTGCATGGACTTTTTATTACATCTTTGTCTGCAAAGGATAATGCTAATTCTGAAAGTTGTTTACATGAAGTACCTTCCAAGTTCCATATCAGTCAATTGTTCACTCTTCCACAAATGGTAGTCCTTAGAGGGGATACGACACACGTTGTGCAGTAAATATGAACCCCAATACCTCCTTGATCTAGATAGATAGCGGCCCAGACATTCTGATCAATGGACCAAAATTTATACCAATTTTATGATTGGAACAAGTTTCGGTATCTAACTAGCTAGATCAAAGACAAACTATTACTGATAATGTCATGAGGTGCATCTGATTTAGCAAGTGCGAAGAACAACATAATGAGAATATACTTATAGTTTATATTTTGAACACTTAACTTTGAAATTAAGTACCAGCCAAAACTGGGGATAAACCGGCACTCGAACACTGGGTAAGAAGAAAGGGGGCTTTTTTCTCTGATAGGGCCAACATCTGATGGCTCAAAAGCTACAGTACCGATGCACATTAAATTGAGGAAAATATGTTAAGATAACAACTTAGAATAGAAAATTCATGACCTTATACTAATTATTTCTCTCTGTCTTTCCTCTTAGAAATTCATCACAAAATGACCATATCAAAGCACAGAACCGTTGTGTTTGCTCATAGGAAAGAAATTAGGCAATTACAATCATTTTGGAAATTGCAGCCAAGAAAACCAATGGGAGACAAAAGATTGAGATGAAGAGGATTGAAAATGAGGATGACAGGTTGATAACATTCTCCAAACGTAAATCCAGGACTTACAATAAGGCGAGTGAGCTTGTCACTCTCACTGGCGCTGAGATTGGTCACCCCTCAATTGAAGCTGTAGCAAACCGCTTCCTGGGGCAAACCAGACGCCAAATGACAACACTCCTGCTTGTTGAGGCTCAGCGCCAGGTAAGAATTGATGAACTGAATCAGCTCCATGGTGACCTGCTCGCCAACTGGATGGGGAGAAGGAGAGGGGAAACTTCCTGAAGCAGATGACCAAAGGGAAAGAGACTCAACGGTGGTGGGAAACACCAGTTGAGTAGCTGCTTCAAATGAATGCAGCCTTTGATGATATCTACGTAAACGTTTGCTCACCGAACTCAACGAAAATACTGTTGCTGCTGCTGCCCGTTCCTCCATGGCTCCAATGAATCCTCCTCAAGCAGCAAATCCATTTGCTGCCAATCCTCAGGAACGTGATCCAGCAAGGGCCTACCGATTCTTGTATGGGTTTAAGCCTGGGCAGTTCTAATCACTGTCTCTGTAACAGTTACTTCAGTTTTCTGTTTGAGGCCTTTCTTTCACTTTTGTCTTGAGTCCTTCTCAAGCAGATGTTCCAAATTTCTAAAATTCCGGATCGGCAAATTCTTTGCATAGAGATTTTCATAATCAAAGCAATTTTTTTTTTTTTGGGTTGAATGATAACTCCCTGTGCAAAGCATTCATTGCCTTTGACTGGAATGAATGTAAACAGTTAACCTCTACGTTTGAGAATATATATGTGCGTGTGTTTTCTCAAATGGGTATAGTGAACTTTTAGATTCAGTCCTAATTAAATCTGTTGTCTTCTATGGTTATTTCTTAATGAGCATTATAGTTGGATATTTATTTGTAGACTATATATAATCATGTAAGTGTTCTTTTACTGCTGCTGCTGCTGCTGCTATTATTATTATTATTATTTAAGAATAAAATCAAATAGGCATAATCTAATGGCCGCACTAACCAATATAACAAGATTGTGCCATATAGCGTATAACCTAATCTTCTATTGAACAACCATCTGCAAGTTTTCTGAAGTAATTAAACTCTTATAGCAGAAGATTAAAAATAAAATCATTTTAAAAATTGCAGATAGCCATTCCTTATAAAGTTTTTCTTGTGTTAATTATCTTTTGTCTTTCTCTTCATTTATCTTTCTAAGGCGGTTAGGCACATGTTAGCTATCTAGTCATTTTAATTGTCTCAACTCTTAAGTAACCGTACTTTTTTTTTTTAAAAGCAAAATACGGAAGATATTGTTCCACGAAAAAATCAAAAGAATTGCCCAGGCTTGAAGCCGTAGGAAAAAGGACAGGCTTTTGATGGATCAAATTCCTGAGGATTGGCAGCAAATGGATCTGTTGCTTCAGCATGATCCTTGGAGGAGCCATTCAGGATGAGGACTCGAGAATTAACAAATACAATCTTTACTTTACAGTTTGGTGACCAATTAAATTGGGTATATATGCAAGAGACAAACAAGCCCTCCAATAACTGATTTAATTCTAGATGATGCAGTGCCTATGTGAATTTCAGTTGATGTGCAATCAAAGAACTAATTTAAAATCTAAGGCTAAGTTTGTTTGCTTAGGATTAGACTTGATTAATAATTAAGATTGGACCGGATTAGATTTGATTGGAATAGATTGGATTATATACTACTACCTTATATTGGATTGGGTGTAATATTGGATTGGATTATGTTAAATTATATTTGAATGAAATTAAATAGTATATTGACGTTTAAATATAAATATGAATTATCCATCGATATTTAATAATAAAATAATTATTAGTATTAAGTTAAAAGAGAATTACCAAAAGATTAAATATATGGAAAATTAGATATTAGGTAGTCATAATTATAATAAATAAATATAAATTAGATTAAATTAAATTAAAATATACTTGATTATTTTATTTAATTTTTATTACATATTTTAAATATATTTTATGTTACCAAAAAGTTAGCAAATACTATATATAAAAGCAATCAATTATTGGTATTATTTCATGATTAATTTTACAATAATGTTACTCTTAATTAGTTGGGAATGTTATTGGCAAAAGAATGGCATGATGTAGTAGGCACGTATGCCTTCCGAAAGTTGCAAGTCAACACATAATATTGTTGGAGCTGAGGTAGTGGCTAAATCACCACAGAATCGGTATCAATGTAATAGATCTACGCATTGATGCCAACAAAAGAGGCACGACGAAGGCGTACATGCCTCCCAATAGTGGAAGGCCAATATAATATCGCCGATGATAGGGTAAGAACCAGATGACGAAATTATTAATACCATCATTCTCAAATTTTCTACATTTACTATTAGTACCAGAAAAAAAAAAAAAAAAAAAAAAGGCACAATACAATACATTGGTGATGGGATAGATTAGATGACGAGACGGTCATTACAATCAAATTCAAATTAAATTTTTAGATCTATACATTGGTGAGATCATTATTGGCAAAAGAGATACAATTTAGTCACAAATGCCTTGTAAATTGGCCGGCAACATAGAGTGTCGCCGTCAAACTATGGGCTGTTACACTACAAAACGAAATAGGAAAAATAAAAATCAAACACAAATAAAAGAACTACCCAACGTTTGTTGCCCAAAGGAATGAGAACAAAGGGAAACTTGGCACGGTTGACCCTTCCTAGCAAATGTTTTGCTTCGTAATAATAATTGTCATATTAAGTCCTTTGCAATTGACAAAAAAACATGAATCCAATACCCTCTTTTGAAGAGAAACAAAAGAGATTCTTTTTTCTTTTATTTTTTCAACTAGTGAAGTAATAATGTTTAAACTTGAATTATCAACTTAAAAAAATTGTATAAGGCAGTTTTTTTTTTTTTAATTATCTGAATGGATCTGAAATTAGCTGAAGCATGAGTATATTTGTAAATATATATCTAAATGAAATTTTTATTTTTATTTTTTTAATATCTAAATATAAGTATTAAGTTATTTATTTTAAAAAATCATAAATATAATATTTTACATATACAATCTCATAAACATTAACACTACTTATATTTATTTAATTTGTTGAGCACATGTCAAGTTATAATTAAATTATTTGATTAGTTAAAAAATTTGATAATGTACCTTAACAAAGCATGAATATATATATACACACACACACACATGTATGTATGTATGTATGTATGTATGTATGTATGTATGTATGTATGTATCTTTTGACATTAATATATGATACTTATAATGTTCTTTTTATTATATTATTTGATATTTTTTCTTGTTAATTACATAAGCCAACCAAAAATTGTTTGACCAACCAAGAATTGTTTAATCATTTAAATTTAAATTAATCTATTAAATAATATTTAAAATCAATTAGAAAAAATGTAATTATAAAAAAAATGAACCTATTGCAAAACACTCACCTAAAGTCTTATTATGTTTAAAATTCTCATTCTTAATAAAAAAATGATAGTTAAATATGCACAAAACATAGAAAATGGATAAAAAATAAAATAATAAAAGGATAATTTATATAGTACTAAATAAAAGTATTTAATAGGGGTATTAATGAGAAAGAATATTAAAGTTCCGTTCAAATAAAAGTTGGAATATTTAACTTTTTTTTTCATTCAAACCTAAATATCATATAATCAAATATAAGTTATAGAAAACAAACAAACTAAAAAGTCTAAACTTTTGAAAATAATTAAAATTCATACTTTAGACAAAAAATAAATAGCCACTAAACTTTTATAAAAAAATAGTGAATAAAATACACGCATGCACGTGTTGGTGTGCGTGTATGTGTACATATATAAATGTAGACAATATAATTTTCTTTAAAAGATTACAAATTGAAGTTCACAATATTACTAATTGAAGTGTGTAACAGACAATTAATTCAAAATTTATATAATTAATGAACACCAAGAGGATATCAACACGTGTGACAGCAACATGCTAAAAAATACAAAAAAGCTAATTTTACCTAATCAAATAAATAAAGAAAAAATATTGTAATTTAGACTAACTTAAACGCGGAGCAAGAGCATGCAAATGCTTATATGCTTGAATATAAAATTAACAATATGAATGCTTGTATGTGATGACAATAATATGTAATCTACAAGAATTACTAATTAAAGCAGAAGAGGTTGAAGTCGCCATACAGATTTTATTTGATCCAAAGTTAACAAAGATAATGATATTATCATGTACAAGCCATCTTTTTTATAATCGAAGCTCACAAAAAATGGAAGATGGTGTGTACAAGATCCATATAGTTTCTACTTTTGGCATTTTAACCATCATTTTCTTTAGTTGCCCCTTTCAAAAGCAACAAAGAAGATGATGCCTCCATATCATCAATATGGCTTTTTAGATTCTCACGAAGCTTCTCCAAGGATGCCTTCATATGGAGAAGTTCATCAAGGCCAAGGTCATTAATGGATTTCTTACAATATTTCGATAACCCTTTTGCTTTGAGAGCCTTGTCAAGCATCTCACCGCGTTTCTTCTCAATTTCCAGCTGATTAACCAAGTCAATTAGTTGCTCGTTGAGCTGCTCGACTTTAGCCTCTTGCTCGGCATCAACATGGCTATTAGTCTCGTCTTTTGGGTCCATTTCCCAATTTAGAAGACGCTGAACCACAACATCAACGCTGGGGTGCCCAAATGAGAAAGGCTTTCCCCCAGGAGAAAAAACAACAATCGCAATGTGAGCAGCACATAGAGTAGCCAGTTCATTTGCCTTCTTGAAGAGCCCATTTCGGCGCTTCGAAAAGGTCACTTGCCTTGAGTTGCTATCTTTCACCATTTTCATCTCAATCTTTCGGCGACCCATAATTTGTTGATGAATGAGAATTTTAGAGAGGATGAGTGAGTCAACTCTCAATATTACCATGTTTATATATGATATATTTAGGAAAGTGAGAAGGAGGTGTTTAATGATGCCAGAATCAGAGAGTTTACATGTTTCTAATAATGGATTTTGCTTCTTCATTACTTCTATATATGGATTATTATTTTGCCGATATTGGAGAACTTTTTAATTTGTTACCTTATTAGTCTCACCCTTGTAATTATGAAACTTTAAGCTTTTAGTTGTCAACAATTAATCTTTCTTGAATTTGCTTCTAAAAGTATTAATTTCATGTTGTGCTAGTTTATTTAGCTTATAATCACATTGAGAATGCTCTTTTAATCATGGTGCGTGCTATGTATTCTTAGTCAATTTAGACTTAGGTCTTGAATTCAAGCATTATAGTATGCATGTGTGTTTAATTAGTAAAAATTTAAAAAAAAAAATTACAACCACTAAGTGGTAATATGATGTGTGTTGTTATCTTTTTGTAAAATAATTTTATTTAATTATTATATGAATGACATAGTACCTCCAATGTATTTTGGGTATTAGAAAAATAAAGTATAATAAATCTGTTGAGTATTTAGTGTGAACGTATATATATGGCACCTAAAGCAATGCGTTTTCTAAAAACAGATAAAAAAGAAAAATGCAATCTATATATATGGTGTATGAATTAATGACCAACTAAAGATATTAGTTGTGCTTACTAATTTTTTTTAATAATGGCTTGACATCCTAAAATTTTGAAGTGAGAGGTGAATAATACATTCAAAATTGTTGCAATTGTTACTTCCAATTCTATTTGTCTTGCCATTTTTGTTTACATGCAGTTCTTTGTCAGTTATTCTAGTTTTGACATATGTCTCGTTTCTGAAAGCGCGGTCTTATTTTTTATCTCTTTTTTGTGTCTTTTTTGAATCTCAATTAAAACAGCTAACTAGAGGGGAATTTATAAAAATAGCTCCAACACTTTTAAGTTTTTTAAAATTGATTTCAATCATAACTAGTCAAATACAATTTTTTTTAAACTAAATCAGCTCTAACATTTAAGATCATTAGCTTGTCGTAGGGCAACATATGTCTATCACGCATAATGAAATAGTTGTAATTACGTGTGGTAGGCATATGTCACCCTGCCTATCGCTAACAATAGGTGCCCGTCACACATATTTTGAATGTTATCTCCAATTTTGTTTTAACTTGGATTTTTATTATTTTCAATATTTTTTTAATCTATTATCTCAAACTAAATATTTAAGAACCCTCATAATAAATAGAAAATAACAATATTTATAACAAAATCCAACATCAATATCAAACCTAAATCCTAAACTTAAAACATTAAAAAAAATCACATTATGTAAAAGCATACACTAACCTTAACTTGTTGTTTTATGCATTACAACATTTATTTGATGAATTTGGTAATTTATTAAGAGTCATGAGGTTTGGTGATTTCATGAGATGGTGAGGTTTGATGATTTTCTAAGAATGGTATCGATTTGGTAATTTGTTGAAAATGATGAGGGCTATTGGTACTAAAAACTTGTATTTATCTAGTTATAACAGAAAAAAGTTAACATAGTTAATTTCAAAAAAATCCAATAGTTTTGAGACATTCCCTAATTAGAAAGATGTGCTTTTATATATTTTTATTATTTAGATATCACAGAGTCTTGGCAGGGGTGAGCTTAGAGTTCAACTTTGCGGTAGCCAAATTAAAAAAATTCTAAACTAACTATATGATTTATTTTTTTCAATTGTACTACATGTAACATGTAAAATTTTTTATTTTCATAGTGTAAAAGTTATTTTCCTATTGAAAAAATATAATATAAATGTGAATAAACAAAGTCTATAAAACATCAACAAAAAAGTAGGCTCATTTATTTCCAACAAAAGGAAAGAGAATAGAATTTGTTAAAAATAAATTAATAATTATAAAGACACAAGTTACTATCAAAATTGATTTTTATGAGATGATATAACTTGAATGATATTTTTCTCCAAAATTTAAACATTGTGAGAGAATGTGGTCCCATAAGGTAAGATTGGCAAAATATGGGTTTAGGCTAAGCTTTTTCAAAATCATCCTTATTTGCAACCCTGATAGCCCTCCAGTAGTCATCTCTAAGTTGTACATTAGGAAACGTTTGTGTTAAGTTGGAAAATACATAGCTTGCATAGTACCTATTAAGGAAAAGAACTGAAAGTGTTAATCTTGGGCCACCCTCTTGTGAAATGATAACACTTCAAATTGCCCCCTAAAGTTTTGACAACATCAGGTTACCTCCAAGAGACACTTTGATCATAATTAAATATATTAGATTGATCAGATCATACCAAACTATAAATGTAAAAAAAAAAAGTAACAATATTTAAGTTTTTACGCACCTATTTTGTGATCCATAAAACTCTTGGTTTAAGACATTCAGCACACCTTCTGTATATCTGTCATAAAAGTTAACTCCCTTGAATCAGCTAAATATTCTTTCAAATGCCCCAAAAACCAAGTCCAGCTGTTAGTGTTCTAAGATTCACACATACATACTGTTAATGGAAAGATTCATTGGCTTGCATCAAGTGTAACTGCTAATAACAATACACTCTCGAATGGTTCCTTTAAATGATATCCTTCAAAAAAAATAAATGGTCTATATCCCTCCTTGAAACCATCTCTAAGTCCTGGAAAACACATAATGAACCTTTGGAACTTACACTTGTCTGCAGGGGTGCTTGATTTTATGATTTTAAGCATTGCTAGTGCACCCAACATATGTTGTTTAATGATGTAAGCATAGTGTCACATGACGAGAGGTTATATCTTAGGTGTCACGATTGCGGTCCATGACATTAGTCCCAAAAGTCTTTAAAGCTCTAAATATGGTCTCCGCTGCCTACTGACTCTAGAATATTTCTTTTGGCTCTATAAGCCTTCTGTGGACTGACCTTAACCCCACACATCTGTTTGATATCAATAAACATATTCTCCACAGAAAAGGAAATATTAACATTGATTTTTTTCTGGTACTTCTTGACAATCCAAGCAGTTGTTGCCTCTAGATTTTTCATAATCCCTTGACATGTATAGATATTATGAAAACTTTTTATTTGGAAGCATTCACCATGTCTATACTACGAAGCATAGACTTTAAACGGATAGTTGAATGCATAACAATGACATAGTATCCTCATTCTCTTAAATTTCACTCTTCTACCTCGAAAACTTTCTTGATTACAAAAATCTTGAAGGACTCATGCAAAAGACTTCGTGTTTCTTAAAACCATTTCAACCTTAAAATCCATTAGATTTGTACTATCCTCAAACATTTGACCACTACTATGTGAGATATTGCACTGAATGGATGCTCATTATCTAATGATTGGATTGGACCAAAATCAGCATTGTCACTTTCATAACCCTGTAACAACCTACCATCTCTATCACTACCATCACCATGATTAAATTTACTACTACCTTTATGTGTTGCTTCTTCATTATCGCTTTTATTATCTGAATCAAAATATAAATAAAACTCATCTTCAGCATGAGGAAGAGGCAAATCATCTATTATTGTCTGTGTTGAAAGACAAGCAACTGATGAATTTGTAGTTGCCCTTGTCTTGCTTGGCTTAGGCCTAGTCTGAACAAACTCATTGTCTATAGAATTTATTTTTCTTTTCTTTCCACTGCTCTTTGAAGGCTTAACAGGAACAAGTTATCTATTTTAACTCTACTGTGCAATCCTATGAGAAGCTCTTATCTAGAGAGAAGTAGTTTTCTTTTTGTTGGCACAAATATGAGATGACTGCACTTTACTACTTCTGTGCCTGCTTTGGCAAAATCAAATTGTTCTGGATACTGCATAGACCTAGCGGAGCAGTGTTAAACTGACAAGGAGATGCAATAGATTGCCAAAGCAAGCAACGGCAATTTGTTAACTCTTTATGCTTTATGTTAAAGCAAATGTATACACGCGCACACACACTCTTTACAAGAATTCTAATAATTTAAGTCTCAATTTAAGGCTCAGTTGATGTGTTATTTATCTAAAAAGATGGTACTATATTAATCTCATTAATTATGAAATTTAGTATACAATGAATATAACTTAATAATTAGGATCGTAATTGTTGGAATCCTTATTGATACTATAAAGTTGATAAAAAAAAAAAAGGTCGCGTCCAGCCGGCTTCGGAATGGCATGGCATGGCATCGAATATATTTTGTAACCTTTTTTCTTTTTCTTTTCTTCAAAAATTCATCATATATTTGTTTGGATAGCATGGAAAATGTTTTAGTCATTCAAATTCTCTGTCATCTCGTCATTCGGCTGCGTCTTCATCTAATTTAATATTTAAGGCTGCCAGCCAATCACCAATTCAACATATTATATAATTCTAGTTACCAATTCATTTTTCTAAATGGTATAATACAACATCAAATTGCTTTTGTAAGAAGGGTATTATACAATCCAAGCCACAACTCTTCACACATGAAAACCACAGCTCGATCTTAAGTTTTCTTTGGTGATACTCTAATTTTATATATGTATATTTATGCGGTCAATAATGAAAATTTTCATAAATTTAAAGTTTTTTAATGAAAGATGATGAAGGATGTTGTCCCAAAGAACATTACACTATAGTCATTTCTTATAAGAAAATACAATTAATTTGTAGGATTGCAAGGCATAGCCGTTAACCTCAAAAGTGATTTGATATCAGTTGTTCAGACTACTTTATTCTGAAATTAGCTGGTTTTTGACACCGTGCACTCTTTGAGAAATAAATTTATAAGACTATATATATTGTAATGGGAAGCATCTTATCTAGCATATGAATAAAGAAGGAATAAGAGTTTTCGTAAAGTTCTGAAAGCAACCGAAAAGATTATTCTTAAATTATATATCAATAAGTGAATATCGAAAGAAGCATATACTAAGCCAACTGGCCAATAATTGAAGGTCTTTAACAACAATTAAGATTTAATATTAACTATGTGAGCGCAAGGCTTTGAAACAAACCCAAATTACAAATGAATTGGACTGAAATCAACTTTGAAATAACATTAATTACTGACGAATTCCGGCATTAATTAAAAACAGGCTTAGTCAAGCTAATCAAGTTGCAACTAGTTATTGTCCCAAGGGCCTGGCTAAGTAGATTTAAAGCAGCTTCAATTAGCTGATCACTTGAGTTCAAATTCAAAAAAAAGGTATGGCTTAAAAAATTTATTAATTTGGTCCAAGATAAAAATAAAAATTTACAACTAATTATTCAAAAGACAATAAATTTTAATATTAAGATTTTGCTTCTAGCAATGAGTAATATTGATTAGCGCAATCATATTTTTGAGCAAGTCCAAATTGAATAAGACTAATGACTAAATCTCCTTGTAATTAAATAGCATAAGTGTTTCACGGATATGTGTTTATTTAAAGAAGTCTATAAATTGTTTACTATAATTTATTTTTGCTTATCTTGCTTTTCGTTAAACCGTTTATAGCATTGCTTCTAGAAAACCCTAAATGCTAAAAACACATTGAAAAGTAGCCTTAACGCTTCTCAAAGTTGAAAAGCGTTCACAAAGTTGAAAATTCCCTGTCGATACTATTCGGGTAAATAAATGGGAGTTTCAATAAACGTAGCACATGCCCAAATCGAAAATCACACATTCAAATCATCCAAATTCGGAAGCCTTTGTATTTATTCCCCCGGAAACTGCCCGCTCTATTTCCTCAGTGCCACTGTCATTTTCTAGCATATTCCTCCTTAGCTTTTCCATCGTATTTATGTGTTCGTCTTGTCCCGAAAGAACTGAGGTGTCTCACTTTGATTTGAAATTAATAAGACGATAAATTCCGATGCTTTTTGTTGGTCCTTGGTCGAATCCACCGACCTGAGGCTTACAATTGGCCACATCTTTTTTTTACAATTGTGAGAAAAGAGATCGGTTGGGTCTTAATAGTATTATAAATTTACAACATTTTAGTCTCGAATTTTGTATTTTTTGGAAATTCGGTCTATCAACTTAATTAAAAGTATAAGTTTCATTTTTTTAAGTTTAAGATTCTTTTTTCTAACTAAGCACATTAATTAAGTCTTGTATTAACTAATTAGATATTATATAGTAGCAAAAAGGTATTTGATTCGTTTAAGGACGAGTTCTGTATTTCTTAGAGAGTTAAAAGTCTTCTATTAATTAAACTGCGTTAGATATATTATATGGCGGCGAACATGTGTGTATAAAAAATAATTATATGTCCTGAAAAAGTTTATTGATACTTTCCACTCCAATGTGTTTCTAGATACGCACGTATCCAACCACTCGGGCAGTAACCCGAGTGGCCAGGGCTGCTACCCTCCAACTTGGAGGGCAGCAGTTCGAACCCCCACAAAAGTATTGTGGGGGTATTTCATTTCTCAATTAATTTGAGTGAAGGTAGTCTTCTCCCTTACCCATGAGTGAGGAGTAGACATCCCTCGAATATTTGTGAGGGTTAAAATCTGGGCAGAGCTCCATTAGTATTGATGTCAGTTAGTCCCAGTAATAGTCTGATTTGTAAATATCAGTAATAATCTCATGTATATGAGTTATAATCTGAGCAATAGTCTCATGTAATAAAAAAAAAAGATACGCACGTATCCTACGCAACACAGCTCACGCGTTCACTTCTTCACGTTACCTAACCTACCCTTGGTTTATTTTTTATTTATTTTTCTTCTTTTTGGGTGGGTTGAGTTTGACCCATCAAAACGCGGAACAGTTATTCTTGCACACCCGCCACACAAATTACCAAACCACCCTCGACGAATAACCAAGTAGGAAAAAAATACCCTCACATCTTTATGAAATATGAACCGTGTCCCTGAAGAAATTCAACTTTCAGAGTCTTTTATATAAGCACCATAATTTTGACGCTCTCATTATTCTAATGTGAACGAACAACAACCAGAGACCAGAAGGCAGAAGCAAAGGGCCGATAGTTCGGTGATTGTATCACATATCATATGGAAAGCACGAGCACGAGCACGAGCACGAGCACGAGCACAGGCATAAAGAGGCTTAACAGGAGATGGGTTTTATTTAAGAGGCTGATAAAGAGGGAGTCTCTGAGATGGAAGTTTCTGGGAAAGTGGAAGAGACTCAATCTTCAGATCTCTTTCTTCGATGATGTTCTCTTCAAGATTGTTTCCGTTTTTGAAGCTGTTGTTTTGGTTGCCACCGCCTGTTTCTTCTTTCTTTGTTGCGGCTGTCACTTTTGACCCTTTTTCTTTCTCTTTACGTATCCATTTATTTTATGGCATACAATTTTCATTTTGGATCTTTTAATGAGGTTATGTTGTTTAACTTTTAAGTTACGCCTTGGATTTGGAATTGGGTTTGTGGAAAGAAGAAGAGAGAGTTGGGGGAAGTTTCTGATTGGATCTGATTCGTGATCGCCTCCTTTGGTCCTTCGTACTTAATTCGTTTTCTAATTGCTGGGGCTATGGTGGTGGCCGTAATTTGGGCTCTGAAGCTTTGCGGGGGCCGTGGGCAGAAGCTAATTTGCATAAATACATCCAAGAAATTTTTATAAAAAAAATTAAGTGAGATGTAACTTCTTTCTATGAACGGATCTTGGCAGAGAGTTATGTTACTTCTCCCTCCGTGTCTCTAGCCTTGATTAGCTAAAATATTCTCATAAATTAAGTGTTAATTTTTCTCCACGCCAATCGGCCAATGCCACTTTCCGTGGTGGTGTAAACCTTGCTAATTTGTCTTCTTACAGCTCTCCAATATGTTTAGAAACTTAGAATTGAATTCGTAGGGGTGCAAATTTAGTTTTTTTTTTTTTTAAAAATTCTTTCTAATTTTCTTTCTAATTTTTTTTTCTCAAAAAAAGAAAAGAAAAGAAAAGTAAAACTTCATCATCTTTGGAGGAAGAAAATAACAAAATCTCCAATGTCAACCGTCTTGCTGTAACTAGGCCTGACAAAGCTATTCTATTAAGCTCGCTGGGCTCTTCATGGGGAGCCTTATTGTTTTACAGTGTCCAGTAATTTTTGCAAACTTAAGGTCAAATAGACGAAATATGTACCATATATATATTATAGTTTTTTTTTTCAGAATTTTAAAATGTGGAAAAGTTTGAAAATTTTTTAAAACTGCATAATGTTAAAGTATTATTAAAATAACACTTTAAAATCATAAGATTTTAAAATTTTTCAGAATTTTCTTACATTTTAAAAATTTTTAAATCTTATATTAGAAAATTTCGAATACGTACATCACATTGTAGGTAAGCAAGAAGTAATGAGTCGAAACACTATTGAAATAAGTGAAATTCTAACTAACCACACACTTGCACGATAAGACAGAGTAGTTTATTTCTAATTACAGTGTAGTACATTGTGCGCAATTTAAAGCCTAATAAATTCAAGATGCCACGAGAAAGGGGCCTAACTACGGTACCTAATTAAGTTTGACTTGGCAGCCAGAAATTCTTCCAATTTACTTAGTTTTCTGGGCTGTCAAATTGGAATCCTTCAATCCAGTTATTGGAGACAGAGATTTTTAAACCCGAAAACCCGCAAATATCATCCAAACGGAACGGATCCTACATTAAATCTAGTAAGCGGCAGCGTTTCAGACGACCAGAGAAATCAGCCACTAGAATCTCCTATTTCAATTTTGAAGATTATAGTTTTTAAAAAAGTCAAATGTTGCGGACATAGTTGATTCTAAGGCAATTTCGTTTCACTTTCATCCGTCCCAATCTCAGTAAAATCAATGTTATACCACTCAAAACAAAACTTAATGCATCAGCTGACGACATTGAACGAATTAATTGAAATTGAGCTAACTGGATCTATGATCTAATCGTCCACAAATAATAACCCATGGTTGGAGCGTCGCATTGAGACAGCACCCACTTCCCCATCATCGCCAGGATAGTGTTGGACAACCAGAACAGAGGCACGAATAAAATCTGAATAAACTAACAAATCCCCAATAGCTCCAATCTCCGGGCACTCACTCCAGCCCAATAAATCAGCCGTGGCCGCCGACGCCATAACTTCTCTTCCTACAATGTATAAACCAACCTTCTGAAGTTCCATCTCTCTTAAGGCACCTGTTGTCTCTTCTCGATTATTCACTACCTTTTCATAATAATTCACGTTGTGCTCGCCCGCAGTCTGTAGCCTGAACTCGTTTACAAACTCCGCATCAACCTGGCTTTGCCTTCCATCAATACATTTCGAATATCGGATATCTTCTTCCTTCACATTGTTGTTGTATCTAGAGTGAAGCCGCAGAACGGTTAGTTGAACCGACGGGTTCGCTGACATTCTCCACGCAAGTGCTAACGCTTCGCGGTCGTCTGGGCCGCCGATGAAAACCATGACCACATGTTGCATCCTCCCGTTGTCGGATTTGCCTTGTCCTTTGTCCACGAAGATTCCCACAGAACATGGTGCATTGGCTAAGATATTCTTGTTCACTTCACGAAAGGGTGATGACCCTGTTGTATCGCCGTTGCTGTTACCGGCTTGATTATGAAAAGGAAGAATCATGAACGCTATGTGCTTGTCTTCTGCGAGATTGCATACGTCTTCGTGCATAGTGATGAAAGGTGACATTGCAGTGAGGGGATGAACCGAGATGCCTGTGCTCCGGTTTTCAAAGGCTTCAAATATATTGACGATTCGGTCCGACGGGGAACTCCCAACGCGCTTGTATGCGGAGTTCTTGCTCGAGGTGTGGACAATGAGCACGGCAGAAGCGCTGCCTCTGAGCTCAACAAGGTGGAGGGCGAAGATGCAGAGAGGGGATTCTTTGGTGGCATTGGAGAGCTCGAGGAGGTTGATTGTGCCTAGTACATTGCCAACACCGTGGACGCATGCAAGAATTCGGAGCTCAGCTCCTTGTTTTGCGCGCTGTATGCTCCTGCCCTTGTATTTGATAATACGCGTTGAGGACCTGTACATTGTAGAAATGATAGGCGCAACTCCGCCGGTCATTATCACGATAGCTATCACCATGACAGCATACTCTTGGTCGTGCAAAACCTGACAGATCAGATTACTAATACTCTTCTTGATTGTTCTTTGGAATCAAAAGTATATATAGTACTAACTTAAGAAGAGCCCAATATTTTTTGCCTTTTTTTTTAATTTATATGGTTCTTAAACTAAGAAAGAGATTTTATATATATATATATATATATACACTGAATCCAATCCAGACAAAGTCTTGACAACCGAGAGAGAAAATTATTAACTAACCTTTTTGTCCCAGCCGAGGTTAAGCACGACCACGGCCAATATACCTTTGGTGTTCATAAGTACGCCAAGAGCCAATCTATCTTGCAATGGCATGTGGTAGGAGTGAGAAACCAAGAGAGTACCCAGAATCTTACAAAAACAAGTCAAGATTATAACAAACCCAGCCAGGAACCAATTATGGACCTTATGAACATTAGTTCTTATCCCACACATTGCAAAGAACAGCGGCAGCATAATCCCAGATACAAAGTCCGCAAACCTCTCAAAAAGCAAAGCGCCCAGATCCCTATCCGGCATTATAATTCCGAAAACAAATGCCCCCACAATTGAGAACGTGCCAGTAACTTCCGTAACAAATGAGCAAATTACAACCCCAATAAGAAAAAAGCACAAATAGGAATCGCTGTAAGCATTGTTGTTTCCTTTTGAAGTGCGGCGAATAAGCCACTCCAGGCCTGGACGCACTGCATAGATGCATGTTAAACTGAAGGCAATAGTCGAAATGATAGCAGCAGGGGCATTTTCAGGACTAGAACGTATTGGTAACACAACTGCCACCAGAATCCAGGAGCAAACATCACTGATCATAGCAATAGACGTAGCTAAACGTCCAATATCTGTTTGAAGGAGCTTGAGTTCTCCCAGAATCCAAGTAACGGCAGGGAAGCCTGTGACAGTGAGCGTGAGGCCCCAGAACAGGCATCCGCTGGGATCAGTAGGGAGATGCAAGAGGCGGGCTGTGAGGAAAAACAAACCAGCTCCCACACCCATTGGAATCAAAGCTCCAGCAGCTGCTATGTTCAATTCTCTCTTGGCGGAACTCTTAATAGAATTTACGTCCATCTCTAAACCAATCAAGAATATGTACAAATCCAAGGCCATGTATGCTACTGTCTCCAACGTCGTCACTGATCGCACAGGAAATAATTTGGAGAAGTATGCTTTCCTTCCAAAAAATGATGGACCTAACAACAAACCACCCTATATAAAATGAATATTTCACATTGTTAATTGGTTATTTCTGACAAACAGCAAAAGGAATTTAATTCCACAAACTATAGTTTTTTTTTTTTGGGTTTAAAAAGAAATTCAGAACCTGGAGCTCTATGTACAGAGAATTCCTAAAAGAAAAATTATGCATAATCCATGCATTGGAATTGACAATTGTTTTTTCCATCTTTTAGCAATATTTGTACAAAGGGTAGAATTTTAATAAAAGTGAAAAAGATTTGAAGGAACAGTCTTACTTACAAGAATATCTGTGACCAGACGGGGTTGACGGAGAGGTCTGAGAATGAAGTAAAGAGAGCGAGTGATCGTAATGATGAAGGCAAGCTGCACAATAAGGAGAGGGATGGGTTCAAAGAGAGGGTTTTTGCTTGGCCAGATGCCATTTGTGGTGGTTACATTAAGAATGATACATGTATTGGAAAAATTACTATGGTTTTCATATACATTTGTGACCATTTTTTTCCCCTCAAGCTTGGCTTCTTGAGCAAATTCACCCCGTGCACACCACCGTTGGGTCCTCCTGATATGGCCAGGAACTGGGGGAGAAAGGAAAAAGAAAACAAAACCGGAGTTCGGTTAAAGAGTGCATATTCATAGGTAAATTATTTTGGTTGTCAGCTCTAATTAGGGTATCGTTTTGTTCGTTGGGATTTTGTTTTCGACAACTTTTGAGTAGTTGGAACCAGAACCAGATTCTGATTTTGCGGTCACACGGTCATCTGTCTCACTTGATGTCTTCATCCATCCCCACATTAGTTAGATTCTGACAAATATATCAATTATATTATATGATTGAAATGATTAGCGGTTGATGAGCATTAATTCTTTTCCAAATATTTAATACATTTGACCACACCTCATTTCTAATTGCTAAAATATAACTTAAAAATAAATAAATAAGCTTTGATCTCCACTTCGTAGCTACTTACGTTTCAACCCAAAATATGAGTTCACTCATGAACACAAACTACTGAACTAGAATAATAATAATCACCTTAATTGTCAAATCTGCATCCAGGATAACCTCAATGCAATTGCCAAGACCTAATTTACAAGGATAGTACAGACAGGAACAAAATTGAAAAGCAATTTGTGAATTCAATAGTGATCCCCATAAACTGATATACAACTAGTAACCCAGTTCCTTCTATTCCTCGTGAAACATTGTACTAATAATACAATAACAACCCTACTCATACTCATCAAACTCAGAGTCTTCTTCACTGTTCTCAACTTTGCCATTTTCCTGAAATAATTACATATTTATTGAAGAAAATCAACTTAGCATTATGCAACTGAGCAGAATGAGAAAAAATGATAAAAGTTTTAACAGATGTGACAAACAATGCAAAGCTGTCACCTTTCTCTTGATGTAGTCAGCCATGGCTCTGTCAAACTCAGCTCGTTTCTCAGTGGCTATATCATAATATTTAACTTTTTCCTACAGGCAGGAAATACAGACGAAAGGTTAGTTCTTACAACCACAACCATCCTTTCAATCTTGGAAATTCATTGAAGGATACATACTAGTATCTAACTTCGTCCTTTGCAATTGGATATGTTTCACGTAAACGTACAAATTAACTTAAACTTACAGACAAGATTACTGGCACATGCATAGTCTAAAAATATCCACGTAAATGACGAAAGGCCCATAGAAAATCTAGAACTGACCCTACTTTAACACCAAGTCACTCATGATTATCTAAACAAACATGCCACCCACCTCATATGTCATAGTTTTCCATTTCTCTCCACAAGCCTTGCCAATCTGAAGAACATATACATATAAATTAATACATTAATCATAGCACAGAGAAAGTGAGACTTTTGCAAGATATAAGAAGAAATCTAGTACATACAGCACGCATTGACTTGATGTCCGGATTCTGCTCTTGGAATCCCTTACGAAAATCCTCCCTTGAAAGTTAAAAGAGTAGAATTCAATTAATAGATCGAAATCCCAATAAGATCTGTAGTTTAGCATATGTCAGAGTAGTTCTCTTCTCTTCTAGGCCTTGCAAATATTATCCTCTAATCAGCAATTTTAAAAGCATCAAAAGGCACAAGTGTAAACCCTGACAATTATCTTCACATTTTATGATACTGAAACAACAAATGAATACTCCAAATTGAGCAACAACAAGCTAATAGCCTATTATTCAATACAAAACAGAATCAAAACAAATGATTTGCGAATAAAACAAAGCGAACTAAAACACATACAGGAAGTAGAAGAAAGCAGTGGGGGGTTTCTTGGGCATCTTAGAATCAAGCTTCTCGTGTTTCTTCTTCAGCTTCGTTGTCACTCTCTTTGCTGAAATGGATTTCCCCTCTTTCTCAATACCAACAGCAGCAACTACACTGTGTCGTGTCGGCCTCTTTCTCAACACCATTTTCCTAGCCCAATTGCAAAGTAACACCCAATTCCGTCACCATCGTTTTGTTAAAATTTCGTTTTATTAAAGTGAAAACTACAGAACCCTTAGGCCAACTGTGTCTAATAGCTCCTTTCAACATAAAAAGTAAATAAATGAAGGATTATAAATATATCTGAAATTTTGAAAATTTATGCTTATCATACAAAGAGAATAAGATTAGAGAAGAGTACAGATTGGAAGCTGATGAAGACTGCGATTCCTTCGATTCGTTTGCTGCTTTCTTCGCCATTTCTCCTCTCTCTCTTCTTCACTCTGAGAGCTCTGCGTTAACGAGGAGAAACTTTCTGAACCGCGGCGTATAGAGGAGAAACTAACTATCAATCCAAAACGCGGCGTTTTATCATTTTAGGATTTTTTTGACAGAAATGGCTTAAAAATTAGGTCTAGCTACCCCCTATTTTGTCTTCTTGTGTTTTCACCGTTAGATTTAATGTGCGAGTAGATTCAACTATAGGATTCTGTAGTTTGGTAATTAACGCTACAAATTGTATCCTGAAAATTTAAAAAAATCAAATGTTTCGAAATTCTGAATCATAAATCCAGATTGTATTAAATTTGTAAATAATTTAAACAATTAGAAAATGGGTAAGCCGTCTCAAGTTAAAAAAATTAGACATAAAAATAAATATCAATATCTAACTCTATTTTTTTAATTTAAAAAGTGAGATAAGTAATGATTTCACATTAAAATTCAATTAATAAATTAGCTTATAAAATAAAACTAGCATGACATTACTAAAATAAAATATTAAATGAATAATTATAAAATCTTTGTATTTTATCTTCTTTTCTTACACTAGTCGCCGCTTTAAAATGTATGCAGACTAGACTTTAAATAAAAAATAACTACAATACAATTTAATTTCAAAGTTATTAGTTATTCAAAAATAACAAAACTTAAGCTTTATCTATAGATTTAAACCAATATGACATCAATGACTTATAGCTGAAAAATTTGATTTGTTATTTTAATTTATTCAATTGCCATGTCCTCACAATTGTCATCCAGATATTCAAATCAAATTGCTGCAGTTTGTTTTGGTTGTGATGTGAAAAATAATTGAGATCATTAATTAGTCAATGATATTTTAATTTGAAAGGAGTTGCTGACTAATGATTGATTAATTATCTAAGTAGAGAAAAAGAAACATAATATTTGAATATAGAGGAGAGGAAAGAAGAATGAAAAAATAAAATTATCATAAATTTATAAATAAACTATAAATAAAAAAGAAAGTATGGAGTCCAGTGATAAAAGACAAAATTGGGCACCGTTCAAAAGTTGCACCACATTTTTGTCCAAAAAATTAAGGTCAAGTTATAAAAATTGTCCACTGAAAATATATTTTTTAAGGGCAACGGCAATTCGCCGAAATTAGATCTCTTACAATTATATATAAGATAATATTATTCATTATTCAATTTTTTTTTTGAAGTCCATTATTCAATATATTAGTTGCACATAATATTAACATTCTAAGTTAAAATCGCTAATAATAGCGGATCGTAAATTCAAATATTAAAACTTCTAATATTATTATTTCTAAAATAGATCACCCTAGTTTTCTTGTTTTGTAAGCATTGGAAAATTATTTAGCCCACTAGGAAAAGAAATTAATAAAAGAAAACATAGGAAGAAACGGATATCGTGGGAGTGTATGATATAATACGTGGATTACGTAATATATCGTATGTGCTACAGTCCACAGGAGCTCACCATTTGCTCAACCACCAGCAGCCAAACCCAGCTTAGCACGGGGGCTGTGGCTTCTGCTTTCAAGCGTTTCATTTTTAATTCAATTTCCCACTCACTAGTTAACAACTACTAACAGGACTCTCATCGTTTGCATCGCCCACCTTCTTCTTCATTCATTCATTGTTGGCTCACTGAGGCATAACCTCAAACAGAAAACATGCAATCTCTTCAATCCTCTTCTCTCCACGCGTCTCCACTAAACCCACTTCGCAGCAAATCCAACTTCAATCTCCCCAACAATGCGAGACCGACCGCAAGGAGAGTCTCCTTCATCACTGCTTCTTCAACCAAATCCGCTCCCAAGCGGGAGAAGGACCCCAAGAAGCGCGTGGTGATCACGGGAATGGGCTTGGTCTCCGTGTTTGGCAATGATGTCGATGCGTATTATAACAAGTTGTTGGATGGTGAAAGTGGAATCACTATGATTGACCGGTTCGATGCTAGTAAGTTCCCGACCCGGTTCGGCGGCCAGATCCGGGGATTTAGTGCCGAGGGTTATATTGATGGCAAGAATGATCGCAGACTTGATGATTGTTTGAGGTACTGCATTGTTGCTGGCAAGAAGGCTCTCGAAGATGCGGATCTCGGTGCCGATATTTCTAAGAAGGTCAGTTAAACTACTTCGTATTTGATGGAATAGTGATTTTGCATTTTGCTTTGTGATTATCGATCCATGGCCATGTTTGGTGATTTTTAATCACTGGCTGTCAAGTATCAATATAAGCGCATGGTTGGGTGCAAAACATGAGCAGCCAATAAAGCGAGTAACAATGAGCGTTTATTAAATACTTTTTGCTGCCATGCTTTTAAAATTAAGCAGAAAGTTACCCTTAGAAAATTTTCATTTGCTTGATTTGTGCTGGAAGTAATTCATGCATGTATGAATTCTTTGGATGGCTTATATGTTTGTTTTTCTATTATTTGTTCAAACTAATCAGTGGTCGTCTATCGAATTAGGAATTCAACACCATTTTAACGACCATATTGAAACTCGCTGCATTCTGGTGTGACTTCTCAGTAATTGAGGATATTGAGGTCTCCCAGCTGAATATGCCCAAAACGCATTAGTTTCCAACTCCTCTAACCCCTCGCCCTTTCTTTGAGTAAATTTTGACCAGCATTTTATATACTCATTGCAGATTGATAAGGAACGGGCTGGGGTTCTTGTGGGAACAGGAATGGGTGGTCTTACAGTCTTTTCTGATGGAGTCCAGGCTCTAATAGAAAAAGGTCATAGAAAAATAACCCCGTTCTTCATTCCGTATGCTATAACAAACATGGGTTCTGCTTTGCTTGCAATTGACCTTGGCTTCATGGGTCCAAATTATTCAATTTCAACTGCCTGTGCAACCTCCAATTATTGCTTTTATGCTGCCGCCAATCACATCCGTCGAGGAGAGGCTGATTTGATGCTTGCTGGTGGAACTGAAGCAGCCATTATTCCTATTGGATTGGGTGGTTTTGTTGCATGTAGAGCATTGTCTCAGAGAAATGATGACCCACAAACTGCTTCTAGGCCATGGGACAAAGATCGGGATGGCTTTGTCATGGGAGAAGGTGCTGGAGTATTGGTAAGCTCGCATTGTTACCACACTAAGGGTAGAGTGTATACATATTTGTTCTTGTACTTCTGCTTAGAGTTTGTGGGTCAATTACATTTTTCATTCTCGGCAGAGAAGCTGTTTGTGAGCTGCTTGTTGACATATGCATATATTTTTTTTGACAGGTGATGGAGAGCTTGGAACATGCAATGAAACGAGGTGCACCGATCATAGCAGAGTACTTAGGGGGTGCTGTTAATTGTGATGCTTATCATATGACTGACCCCAGAGCTGATGGACTTGGAGTGTCTTCATGCATTGAGAGCAGCCTTGAAGATGCTGGTGTGTCACCTGAGGAGGTGAACCCTTTTTTTCTATAAACCAGTCTTGTTGCATGGTGTTGTTTGGCATAACATTGTCTTAGTGTGCAGTATCAGGGTAAGATGCATTTGAGTCTTATTATCTGATTTGAACTTAATTCGGCTGATTACATATTCAGGCAAAAATAAGAAAAAAGAAATAATTAGGCAAAAGAACACTCGATTATAATTGTGAAGTAGTTTGTAAGCACACATTGGTTTGATAACCTGAAGAAGTGTTGGGCCCTATGGACCATAAGCGATGTTGCGGTGGAATGCTTTTGTGCTTTGGCTCTCCCACTAACACTGATCTTTGTTAGTGAACATGTTTGTATCATCTTAAGTTGTGTTAATCATTTCCAAGCCATAAAGCAGCAAATTGAACCACTCTTTTTCAGGTCAACTACATAAATGCTCACGCAACTTCCACTTTAGCTGGTGACCTGGCTGAGATAAATGCTATTAAAAAGGTGTTCAAGAACACCACAGGGATCAAAATCAATGCCACGAAGGTATTCACTCTTTCTTTAGCACTTGAGCAGGCTAAGGTGTTACAATACTCTCTTGTCATCGGCTGGCTTCTCTTTCATCTGACTAGTTTTCATTATATTTCAGTCTATGATAGGGCACTGCCTTGGTGCAGCTGGGGGTTTGGAAGCAATTGCCACTGTCAAGGCAATAACCACGGGATGGCTGCATCCTTCCATTAATCAATTTGTGAGTGTTACCTTTTTGTGCACACCTTTTTTTGCTTTGGGCAATTTACATAATTTGCTTTATGTAGTACAAACCCTAAAATTTGCAGTTATTAATTCTTCAATGCAATGAGGATAATTTCTATTTTTAGTAAATCAGAACAATATTTCAAACATTTTACATCATTTTTTTTATCTAAAACATTTCCCACCATCATAATGTTTGATATTTTCTTTTCCACGAATTCAGAACCCTGAACCTTCAGTTGAGTTCGACACTGTCGCCAACAAAAAACAGCAGCATGAAGTGAATGTTGGTAAGTTGCTGGAACATTTTAATCCCATGTCACTCTCATTTTCAATTTCTTTTTTGCTGGCATCCAGGATTACTCACTTAGCTAATCTATTTCAGCCATCTCTAATTCATTTGGATTTGGAGGGCACAACTCTGTCGTTGCATTTTCTGCATTCAAACCATGAATCATCCAGCCTGTTCATAAGTCTAGAAGATCTGGTCATTAATTGGCCAAGGAGCCGCATCATCCTGTCTATTGAGTTGCTGCATATTTATTTTGAGGCTTTTGTAACAGTTATGTAATAATTGTAAGTTGGATTTTAGTTCAGGATAATGAGCCATTTTCTCCTTTCAACCATTGGATTTATGAGGCTAGTTGAGAGGGCATGAAATTTTGTCAGATTTTTAATTATGCTGTGGACAGAAGAATGAGCCGCCGAGGTCTAGCATTAATATCACTCGTGGCTCTGTTCTTCATTGTTTGTTATGTGGGAATTTCAGATCTTAGCTGATGGGCTATGGTTTATTTAAGTTAACCCGCATATTTGGATTGCGGACACGGATATCTTTATTTTAATATTAATTTTTTACAATTATTTTCAATATAAATAAAAAAGAAAAAAATAGCCGCATTGCCCTAGTGCGTAATTCACATTTTCCTGATTTGAGACCTCATAGCCGTGGGCCGCCAACCATTTCCTCTTCTCTTCATCAAAGCAAACCATCGTCTTCATCGCTTTAACCGCCGTTTCCTCTGTTCTGTGTTCATCATCATTATCTGCCGCTATGTTTCTCTTCTTTGCGTTGCTGCAACTCCCAGCTCCGCTACCAGTTGAACCTTGGACACCACCTTAGCGATTGTGCCTGTGTTCATCATCATCATCTAGTCATATTAAATCTAACTGTTTTTTCTCTCAAAAAAAAAAAATGTAACTGTTTTTAAGTTCTATATTTCAAAATCTTGACTATGGTTAGGGATGGCAAAATACCGACTTGGGCTTTCACTTATTTTTCAATTTTTTTTAAATAAGTTCTCTCCTATAATAGAAAAGCATTTAATTAGAAATTAAAAAAAAAATCAGCCCCCCTTAAAAAATATTGATAGCTTTGCCACAATGCCACTGATCGTTTTCATTTCACCTTATAGCAAGTAGAGTAGCATACAAAGGGGAGGAGGGTAAAACTCAAGGACCTAGACGGAACTACATGAAAAGCTAAGCAAAGGCGAGTAACTACGGAAATTAATGACGCAAACTAAAAAAAAATGGGTTAATAAGATAATTTGCGCAAGTCAAGTATCATTACTGACAAAAATAAATAAAAAAGAAGAGATAATTCTGACCCAAAATAAAAAGCCCACTTAATATTGGGCTCATTTATGGGGATTGGTCCAACAATTGTCCCGCCAAAACAGGGCCGTCTTCATCATTTTCCCGCCAAAACCACAGCCACGGCTGAAAGTAAAGGTACACATTGGCCCCCTCGCCGTCATTCTCTCGCTAATCTAACAATTTTATTTACTCTCCACCCCCAGCTCCGAAGTCAGAACCATATCCGGTAGTTACAAAATGGATATCAGTCAGCAAGAATTTCAAGAACGCAAGCGAGAATTTTATGATTTCTTAGAACTAAGTGTGCGTATTCATCTCTTTTACTCGCGTCTGTTTTTGTTAATTATGCAATCTTTTTTTTTTTTCACATTCAATGAGGTAAACTTTCCTCGTTTTGGTTGATGATTAGATATACCAAGATGAGATCAAGGCCATGATCAATCACAAACGCTGCCGCCTCATCGTCAACATCTCCGATCTCTACGCTTTCCGAGAAGACTTGCCTCCCAGGTTAGTAAGACGGGTAGCAATTTAGTTATTTATTAATTTTTTGTTCCAACGAAGCTAATTTGAAAGTAAAAATCCATCTTAATTGAATTGGTGTTAATCTGATGTGATTTTGGGTTTTGTGGCAAGTTGTTGTTTGGTTGTTTTCTATGTTCTTTTTTCTTTTTTAAATGTGATTTTGATTATATGATTTTGCTGAATTTAGGCTTCTCAAGAATCCAGTCGAGTACTTGCAACCATTCTGTGATGCGGCGACAGACTGGGCACGCAATATTGACCCTAAGTACTTGAAGGAAGGAGAACATATTCTTGTGGGCTTTGAAGGTCCGTTTGTTTCCCGTTGTGTTACTCCAAGAGACCTTCTTTCTCAATTCATCGGCTCTATGGTCTGTGTCGAGGGCATTGTCACTAAATGTAAGCTTTGTCATTCAACTCTATTATATTAATACTTTCCAATCATTTGCAATTGATTTGAGCCATTGTTTATGCTCATCAGTTTTGCATAGCCGAATCACTAATGATTTTGGAGATATTGAGAGTAATGCATTTTTAATTGTCATATTGATGTGTGTAGATCTAATCTAGGAGTCATCTCATATTTAGGTTCTCTTGTAAGGCCAAAAGTTGTTAAAAGTGTTCACTACTGTCCTACAACTGGGAGCTTTCTTACTCGCGAATACCGAGATATTACATCAAATACGGGTGTGCCAACTGGCTCTGTATATCCCACAAGGGTAATATCAGGTTTTCAGCTTTCATAGTTATGTTGTTATTGTTTACAAGACTCCCTTATGGAGGATACTGTTTCAGGATGAACATGGTAACTTATTGGTGACGGAGTACGGATTATGCAAGTACAAAGATCATCAAACCTTATCAGTGCAAGAAGTGCCGGAGAAATCTGCACCTGGTCAGCTTCCACGAACAGTGGATGTCATAGTTGAGGATGACCTGGTTGATTCATGCAAACCTGGAGATCGGGTGGCCATTGTAGGTACATACAAGGCTCTTCCTGGCAAAAGCAAGGGCAGTGTGAATGGAGTATTTAGGTATTTCCAGTCGTTTACCATTGACATTGCTTTTCTTTCTATACAGCAAAATGTTGTTTGGCTTCTGAACTTTACATCTTTTCCCCCTTCAATATAGGACTGTTCTGATAGCTAACAATGTTTCTCTGCTCAACAAAGAAGCGAACGCACCTATCTACACTCCTGAAGACTTAAAAAGCATAAAAAAGATTGCTGAGAGAGATGATACATTTGACCTTCTTGGTAATTCACTAGCGCCATCTATATATGGGCATTCATGGATAAAGAAAGCTGTGATTTTATTGATGCTTGGTGGAGTGGAAAAGAATTTAAAGAATGGCACTCACTTACGAGGGTGAGTTGCTTCGGTTCTTTTATGTCAGCATATGTTTTTGATGGATATCATAACCAGCCATCCATTGTTCTGACCAAATGTGTTTAACTACTCTTCAATCTAGTTTTTGCTTTATTCAGGCTACATCTTAATGCTCTTCATATGGTGTGTCTTGTTTCTTTTAGGGACATTAACATGATGATGGTTGGCGATCCTTCTGTTGCAAAGTCACAACTTCTGAGAGCAATAATGAATATTGCTCCCTTGGCCATATCAACCACTGGTCGTGGTTCTTCTGGTGTTGGTTTGACAGCCGCTGTAACTTCTGATCAAGAAACAGGTAAACACCTCAATTGCCTCTAGCAATTTAGCTTTACATGTTTCCTTTTTACTTATCATCCACCCACCTCTTCCCTAGCATAAAACAAAGGAATCAAGTCTCCCTCCAAGGTTGGTCAGAAGGATGGATCCCTTGGTCTAATGGTCTTTTACAAGAGGTCTAACCTACAACCATTTTTTGTGGTCATTTAGCTTCACATGTTAATTTTATTGGAAAATATATGAACTTTGATCAGGGGAAAGAAGACTAGAAGCTGGTGCCATGGTACTTGCTGATAGAGGTGTTGTCTGCATTGATGAATTTGACAAGATGAATGATCAAGATCGTGTTGCTATACATGAGGTCATGGAGCAGCAGACTGTGACCATTGCAAAAGCTGGTATTCATGCATCTCTGAATGCTCGATGCAGTGTTGTGGCTGCTGCTAATCCTATCTATGGAACTGTAAGTGGTAATTCAGGGCTACTAAAGTTGGATGTGAATACTAACTACTATATTTCTTCTTACTGATGCTTCATTTGCTTGATTTTATGCTGGTTCTGGGTGGCATGTACAGTATGATCGTTCATTGACTCCAACAAAGAATATTGGACTTCCAGACTCTTTGCTTTCTCGTTTTGATTTACTGTTTATTGTATTGGATCAAATGGATCCCGATATTGACCGACGCATCTCGGATCATGTCTTACGGATGCACCGGTATCGGTCTGTAATGGATGGAGGTAGCTCAGAAGTTTTTTTCTGTTTAACAGACTGGTGGCCTTGAAACGATGTTTGAAAGTGTTTGCTAACATAATTTAATAATATAGGAGAGGGAGGACTAGATGGGAGTTCAAGGTATGGAAGGGAAGATGAAGTTGATACCGACGCATCTGTGTTTGTCAAGTATAACCGAATGCTGCATGGGAAGAGAACACAAAGGGGTCAGAAGCGTGATACTCTCACCATCCAGTTTCTAAAGAAGTATATTCACTATGCAAAGCATAGGATTCAGCCTGAACTGACTGACGAGGTTGTGATTCTTATTGTACTTGTTAGCTTTTTTTTCTTTTTTCTTTTTTTTTGTCAATCTTCTTGTATATTTTGTATCTTTCTAAATTGCATGTCTGCTGCATCCTTTCCAATTTAACATAAATTATAGACTTTCTCTTGTGTGCAAACAAAATTTTGTAATCAGCTATGTTGCTTGCTATTTGTCTGGAGGGCGTTCTCACTATTTTATTCACAGGCATCTGAACAAATTGCAACAGCATATGCAGAACTCAGAAATAGCAGTTCAAATGCAAAGGTCAATATATGTAATTAGCTACAATTTATCAATATATGTAATTAGCTACAATTTATCTTTGGCATAATTATTGCAGTGATAATTTTCTTAGTCATCAGCTATGTTGCTTGCTATTTGTAGACTGGAGGAACGCTTCCTATTACAGCCAGAACACTAGAAACCATAATACGTCTCTCAACTGCTCATGCCAAAATGAAGTTGAACAGGAAGGTACATGATTGTGTCATGTATCAATATGCTTTTCCAGTAATCTGATAAATGATGATATTGCGGAATGTCTGTTCACTTTTATCCTTTGGTTTTCAAAAATTGATTCATCCTTTGATTTTTTTTTTATTCTTCGAACTGGGGCAGAGGGAATTTTTCATAATTAGGATCTACTGGTCTTTCTTGTGTTTTAATGACCTGATTGTATGTAATAGAGTTTGTTACGCCAGTGTTCTACACAAAATAGTGTTTGATAAATGTATCTTGGCAGATTTCAAAGTCTGATGTTGAAGCTGCTCTAAAAGCTCTAAATTTTGCAATATATCACAAAGAATTAACTGAGATGGAGGAGCGCGAACAGGAAAGGCAGAGAGAACAAGAGAAAAATCCAAGGGCTGAGCACCCTGGCGGAAATGATAGAGCAGACCACAGCACTAATGATAATGAACGGTGAGAATGACCTAAGAATAATCTTGGCTTTTTTGTTGAAATGCACTAATTTTGGAAGTCATGGATTATCCCAAGATCTAGTATTTTTGGTTCTATTGGATGAGTTAAAATTGAAAGTATGCAATTGAACCTTCTCTCTCTCTCTATTTTTCTGGGCTTAGAATTTTTTTGAGTTGCATGAAAAGCAGCAATGGAAATTATATTGCGACGGGAATAGATGAAATATGAAGTAAATCTGATAATGTTTTATGTAAGTTGACTTGCTTTCATTTCTATTTTCAATTAGTTCCATGGATGTAGACGAACCTCCAGCAGCTGTATCCGGTGTGAATGTCTCTCCTCAAAGGTCTGTATGGTAGCAGGCACTTGCTTTATCATATTTAAGTTTACCCCATTTTATGCATTTGTTTTGCAGTTACATCTCCCTATTAATAGTTTGTTAACTTTTCTTTTGTTGGCTCGCAGAATGGAAGCTTTTAATTCAGTATTTGGTCAACATATGAGGGCAAATCGCTTGGATTTGATAACCATTACAGAGCTAGAGGAAATTGTCAACACTGGAATGGATGCCCATTATTCAAGGGCAGAGATAACATTCCTATTAGAGGTGAAGTTGATCTTTAATTAAATTCACAAGAATTAATCAGTTACGCAATTTTGATTTTTTTTAGTGAGCATGAGCTATTTTCTATACCCAAGTCCCGCAATCTGTGTAAGCCTACTTAACTGTAATTTCTTTCTATGTCCTTCAGAAACTGCAAGATGAGAACAGAGTGATGATAGCTGATGGAATCGTACATATGATATCATGATCTGTTAAGAGGAGCATCCATGATGGAAAAATTTTATAAGGTTTGTAGTTCCTTTAAATTATGAGATTGAATAGATCTGGTTCTACTTTGCTCCCATTCAATCGATTCCCTTCATTTTAACAAAACACTTTTTGCATTTTTGGATTAGGAAATTGCCAACGGAGCTCATTGTCGGAGGGAATCAACAAAATCTCTCTTTTCTTGAGGAAACTGGAAGCTCAAAGCTGGAACAGAAAATTACAGTTTATTGAAGTCGCAGTTCTTAGATACCCCAAAGAGAAGCAATGTATATTTAATTTATCTTTAGTATCTTGTATTGCAAACTTCCTGCAACATCTGGTATGTTCCATGCTTGGTAGGTTATTTGTTTTTGTCTTGGTCCCAGCTAGAGGTGAACGAAAGATGAGAAAAGATTGACCCATCCATATCCATATCTTTTTCAGTTATATTTTTCCTTTCTGTTCAAGTGTTGGGGCACATTCTGAATTGTGATTCTTTGCCAGACTGTAAAATCTTGCTTGCTGTGTAAGTCTAGAATGCGCTTAAGGTTCTTATGCATGTCTTGTTTATATGGATTACGAACGAGTTGAGAATGTGAATGCCCTGGGAAGTGGGAAGAGTCAATCGTTTGCCTTTTGTTTTAATAATAAACAAATCCATGCTTCTTGATTACCCATAACACGTAGATACATAGCATTGTGGGAATTTGCCTTGAAAGGATCCGCACCATCAAGTTTAGATGAGAATATTTCTTCTTTTATAAAATATTCTTATATATATTTAGATGAGAATTTCCTATCCACTAGTTTGTGGGTGGAATCTAAATTTTTAAGAAATTTGTGAACATTAATTTTGAAGTATATTTGTGAGTAATGGTAATATTAATGTAAAGATAATTCTCATTAAATTCAAAAGAGATATTATAATTAGAAAAGAAGATCTTATATATAAATATTATTTTTCTTTCCACCTCCATGGTCATAATTAAGCTTCCATTCTTTTAAATTTCATCTCAAAATCAAGTGATGTCCATTCTTATAAGATTATATAAAATTAAAAAAAAAAAGGATTTTTGTTCTTGACATTTGTAAAGCTCTTGGATTTTATTTTTATTTTTTATAATCATCTCCGTTTTGGAGAAATTAAGATTGAAAATGAGTGTTATCGTGAAAAATGAGAATTCTGGAGTAGGTATTTGAAAATGGGAACAGAAATTATAAAAGTGTTCATCTTTTTTTTTCTTAAATAATAATAAAGCAATCACAGGGGAACAATGCTTTATAATTTGACTCAATCAAATAAAAACTTCAATTTTTAAAAAAGAAGCACAATTTTCATGGAACAAAAACTGATTTCATCACTAATAAAAATTAAATTTTTGCCTCATCAAAAGATTTATCGTCGTTTTATCTCTTTATCTTTTCAGGTAACTTTACTTGGGTTAAAAATATAAATTCTAGAAAAGGAGTTTTAAACAGGTCTATTGTAAATTTAATTACAGTAATTAACATATACCATTTACCCCTCTGCTGTTTTTATAATTGCCAAAAACCCCCCTGACAACATAAGTTTATAATATTACTCTTATTTTTAATTACTCTTTTATTTACATTTATTATAAATTAAATAAATTAGATGAATAGAAACTAAATAAAAAAATTAAGTATTAAAAACAAGAAATATATGTTTTGATATGAGCAAAAAAATTAATAATAAATTTTTTTTCTTGTAATTATTTATTTTGTGAACATTTTCTTATAATAAACATTTTGTAATATTTTAAAATTAAATGTAAAAAGTATAGGCAAAATATTTTATTATTTATCTTATAATAAATTTTTATTTGTCATTCAAATTTTCTTTTAATAATTTTTTTATCATTTTATAATAACTTTCTTATATATTTATTATAAGAAAATTTTCACAAAATAAATAAGTACAAGAAAACAATTTTATTATTAATTTTTTTCTCATATCAAAACATATATTTCTTGTTTTTAATGCTTAATTTTTTATTTAGTTTCTATTCATGTCATTTATTTAATTTATAATAAATATAAATAAAAGAGTAGTTGAAAATAAGGATAATATTGTAAACTTATGCTATCAGGGGAGTTTTTGGCCATTATAAAAATAATAAGAGAGAAAATAATATATGTTGATTACTGTAGGGGGGCAATTGACAATCTCCCTTTAATTTTGCCTACACAATATTGGACCATTTCCGGTTTGTAAATATTTTACTTTATTTATTCATTTATTCTGCGAGAATTAATATATATATATATATATATATATATATATATATATATATATATATATATATGAAAAAGAAAGAAGAACATATTGGAAGCGAAGCAACGTGGCAAAGCCATGGCTTTGTAAAATTGAGAGGAAGCAAAATCCCGAAAACTAAACAAACAAATCGAGTGAGTAGTCTATGGCCACTCCTCTGATTCTGAGAAATTGTCCCACTCTCTGCACTCTCAACTCTAACCAACCCCCTCTCCGCACTCTCACATTAACTAAGCATTTCTCCGTTTCCACCACCAAAACCTGGTCGCATTCAATCAACTCCACCAAGGTGACTCTCAATTTCTTTTTTTTTTTTTCTTTTGGGGCTTTAGTTAGTAAATTTCCTATTCTTGATGTACTACACAACGCTCTCATTGTTTTAGATGGGAAAAAGTGAAATAACTGAGGAAGCAGAAGAAAATGTAAGTGTGAAGCAGAAGAAGATATTTGTGGCTGGAGCAACTGGCAGTTCCGGGAAAAGGATTGTTGAGCAGCTTCTAGCAAAGGGTTTTGCTGTCAAGGCCGGGGTTCGGGATTTGGACAAGGCTAAAACTACTCTTTCCAAAGACAACCCATCTCTTCAAATTGTTAGCATCTCAAACTTTCTCAAGCACAGTCAGTTTGTGGGAATTGAAATTTAATTGGGGCTTTTTCTTTTTGTTAATTTTAGGAATTGTATTGAATTCCTTTTTGATAGGTGAAAGCAGATGTGACAGAGGGTTCTGCCAAACTATCAGAAGCTATAGGCGATGATTCAGAAGCTGTGGTGTGTGCCACAGGGTTTCAGCCTGGTTGGGATTTGTTTGCTCCTTGGAAGGCAAGTTGGTTTTGTATCTCTTCAGTAGATAATCTGTACTTGTTTTGATTACGTAGACTCATATCCATGTTGAAAGACAACCATTTTGCAATTGCTGGTACAACTATGCCCACACCTTTTCTCTTGTCAGTCGTTGCTCTAAAATTTCAATCTGTTCTTGTGTCAATCCATGGACAAATGCACCCATGTTGTTGTACAGGGATGCACATGATTAATCTTACCTGTGTTTATCTTACTTGCTTACATCTTTGTTTATGACTTCAGAAGTGTATTACCAAACGATTATTGGGTTAGGGGTTATAGTTTCATATTTGGTATTAATTCTTGAAATCATGAAATCCGTTGTTAGTCTAGTGGAGTTATGTATACAGCCTTTCATATTAAGTTCCACGGTTTTATCGTTAACATGCATGATGCATCCCAGAATTCAATCCTCCATCTTGATTGGATGCATGAAAGTTTGTTGTTTCATATTTTCATCTTCCGGACTATTTGGTAGATTATGCGCTGTAGTTTTATGTAGCTTATGAATTTCAGGTTGATAATTTTGGCACAGTAAACCTTGTTGAAGCATGCCGGAAAAGAGGCGTTAACAGATTCATTCTTATTAGCTCCATTTTAGTCAATGGAGCTGCAATGGGGCAAATACTAAATCCAGCTTACATTTTTCTGAATGTGTTTGGCCTCACCTTAATAGCAAAGCTTCAGGCAGAGCAATACATCAGGAAATCTGGTATTAACTACACGATCATAAGGCCTGGTGGATTGAGAAATGAACCCCCAACTGGAAACATTATCATGGAGACAGAAGTAAGGGCATTTATTTAAGAACTTCCAGCTTTCAGATTTCTTTTATGCTTGCATGTGTACCACAAATTTGATTCTTGCATTCTCTCTTTAGGATACTCTTTATGAAGGTACCATTTCCAGAGATCAGGTCGCAGAAGTTGCTGTTGAGGCACTACTTCATCCCGAATCATCTTACAAAGTTGTGGAGATCATTTCTCGTGTGGATGCTCCTAAGCGTTCATATGAGGATCTTTTTGGTTCCATAAAGCAACGATGACTTCATAATCAAAATAAATATGCAGAGGCTAGTGATATTTTTATTTTTATTATTATTTTTTTTGGGTTGGTAACATACGAAATAGCATTCCAACCTCATCTTTCATATGCTGAATGCTCTGATTAAGATTTCTTTCGAGTATTCTATGGCCAGTGATTTGTCTGCCAGCTCAGAGTTCTGAATCTTCGTACATTTGGATTTTTGTCGTTGGTTTCATGAGTTCCAGATCTTAGGAAGATTAAATTGTGTATCAGTATAACTCTGATTCTTTTGAGTTACTAAAAAGAACAATAATTAATTATTCTCTGGTCTCTGATGCATCAGGTAATCAAAACTTCAGTGGCTAATACGGACTAATAGAATTGGACACCATGCGAATCTGTGTCAGTAGTAATACTAATTGAAAACGATAGGCGGGTCCTAATCTCTTTATTGGATATAAAAGATATAACAGGATAATTCAGAAGCTCTGGATAATGAGCATTCAAATTCTCAAAAAATAAAAGTCGCAGGAATGAAACGCAAACCTTATGCAAAGAAAGAGGTAAACTAGTCAGGAAGTAACCAAAAACCAAGCTAGAAGAGAAGCCATGGCTGCAACAAGCAAAACAGGAACACCAAAATAGCAAGTGAAGAAATTTACAAGAACCAAGCCAAAAGAGAAGCCACGGCTGCAACAGGCAAAACAGGAACACGAAGAGCTGCTCCAGTGCTTTCCATTGGTGCTGGTGCGATTCCTCCCAAATCTTCGGCCGCGTTCGTGGCCACAAAAATGCCAAAAGCCGAAAGAACCATAATGTAGATGGTGAAAGCCATGCTCATTTTGCTACCCTCCATTCTCTCACTAAGTACTCGAATGGTTAAGAACAAAATGGAAACTGATCACCTAGTGAGAAAGTTGCGGAAGTGATATTCTATGGACTCTGCGAGTAGCCGAGTATAATGGAGACTGCGTATGGGTTTTATAGTACTGTTTTAGCGTAAAATTAAGAATCTGCCAACTATACTATGTTGGTTTAACCACAAACAAAATGATTTGAAGATGATGCGCTGTCAGTCGTATAATTTTTCGTTTCTCACTCCATTAACCTCTAAAACCAGCCTGGATTTAAACTGTTCAATGGCACGTAACCACTTTCCAATCATGCAAATGCCCTAAATACTATTGTTTCCAGCTTCCAGCCATGTTTTTGATAGTTATAGTGAGGATTAAGGTTGCAGCATGTGATGGTTCAACATTATATAAATAGTTTTTGGTGAATATGTGTAATCTTATAAGAAACTTTGCTGTCTATGATATTTATCATGATTTTGATAGCAAAAAATTACGAGAAAAGTGACCTGTAAACGTAATCAATTGAAAGCCTGCTTTTTCGGCACAGGGAAAGTATCACCAAGCTGATTTTGGTACCGATATACAGACATAAAATGGGCAATGTTTATTAAATCTGGCATGTGGTCAGCGGAGCAAAAATAATGCATACGTAATTACAATATATGATTTATTCAGCCCCGTATATTTATAGATAACTTGGGTATAAAATGGGCTGAGAATTTGGTTTGGCATTCCTACTCGACTTATAGATTCTAAAGAAATAACATCTTTCTGCTAGATGATTGTTTTAACTTTCGAGAATTTTAGAACCAAAATGATCATCGATAAAACCTGATCCGCTACTGAAATGGATTTTAAGTACAAAATGAATTCGATGGCACTTAGCAGTTGAAAGACATCAATAGTTCATAAAATCAGCCAGAAACATTAATGAGACGTGCAAAATTGTTCCTTCTACGATCTATCATCTATTTCATGTAAAACATGACTACACTGTACAATATTAAATAACTGTTAGTATACAAAGCAAGAGTTCAAAGATTGAAATATACATTTAGCTCCAAAATTATGGCATTAGCGTGATTGGGAAATGATTGATCTGGTAAATCAATGCCAACTTCGGGAAAAATATTGTCATCACTTTCGATTCATGTCTGTTCCATATTTGATGCTGCCTTTTGCTTTTCCAACAATTTGCGAAGATAGGCCTCTCTTAGTTTCTCCCGGCGAGCTTCTGCTTGTTCTTGCCTGCGCAATTTCAGCTCAAATGCCTTTTCTCTTGCTTGGTTTACTTCTTCATGAACTTCCCTGAAATGGAAAGAAAACCACTAATCAATCGTTGTATGGATCTCAGCGGCATGATGTACAGAGCCTAGTATGTAATAACTGCAATCAGATAAAATAAAATAAAAGCAAACAATAAAAGAAGAAGAACCAAATTTTATGTACGAAAGCTGTTATATAAAATAATTTTATGAAATTTACTGTTCTTACAATCGAATTTTGAACAATTATTCAATTTTCATTGGCTCTGTTCTTCTTTTGCATGATATTATATGTTAGCATATTGTTTGTTTGTCTCAGGATGTTAGTCAAGTACACCACCATCAGGAGATAATACAAAAGGAATATCCTCTTTCCAAATTACTCTCTGGTTCTCTCATTTTATAATTGCTCTACTTGTCCTACTTTCCCAATTTTTTCCAGTTTTCCTATCACAAATACTTATTTACATTCTTTCTATTGTTACCTACTTACAAAAATGACAGTCCTCAGGCTTGTCAATTATGGCCATATTCTCCTGTCACCCCTCCAGTTAATTCTTTTTATTTTTCCTTCTACAAGGTATACCTTGTACATCAACCTAAGAAAGCCTACAGCGGGAATGTACCCTTGTTTCTTCAATTGACAATATATAGTAGCTTAATTGCACAATATAGAGATATATTACTACATAATTTCTGTTGCATGAGCTAGCGGCTGTTCCACCAAGGTTCACAAGCAATTCTAAGTCCACTGAATGGTATCTTTAGATAAAATATAAGCAACAATCCATATATTAGACTCCTACCCACAAATTTAACAGTCAGAACCTGTGCCATATAGACTATTAAAATTGCGAGTCAAAACTCCCACATCATGTTTACCTTCACAGTATGCCCAATACCAAATGTCATACAAACAGAGAGAAAGATAGAGGAGAAAAGAAGAAGAAGAAGAAAAGAATTAAGCTTTACCTCACAAAACGCTTGTGTTCACTGTTGTCCATTGTTCCAGATGTTCGCCCAGGTGCAACAAACTTCATGTTGAAAAGCATAGAACCATTGTCCTCGTGTTCATTATTGTCTGATGGTGCAGCAGAAGAAACATCAGAGCCATGTGGCTGCTGCGATTCCAGCTCTGTACTCTTACGGAAAAAGTCAACACAATACTTCTCCTTGTCTTCCTCATCTGATAGCTCTCCCCTCTGCAGTTTCTCATATAACTCAGCCTTCTTCTCTAATGCAGCATAGCTGGCTGATCCATCATTAGCTGCTTTCAACTCAAGCTTGTCCCTAGATGTATATACACAAGCAAGCATGATTAATCTTAGTAAAAGAATCAAACAGGCAATCGCTTAATACGCCAAAGTCCAAGCCAATTATTGGGGCAGTTTATTATTAACTGAAAACCACCACTGAAAATTGAATGAAAAAAAAAAATCAAAATTTTAAGTGCTCAAACATTAAACGAAATTAGGGTTCTAACTGATAATCCTCATTTATGCCAAGTCCTAAATAATTAAATCTTGAAACTTGAAAAAAGAAATAACTAAATAAATAAATAAGAAAGAAGAGGGCAGGTACTTGAGAGAGCGGGCGTCGACGCCGGAGTTCTTGAGGGAGAAAGAATCGCGTGGAGCGATCTTCTTCTTGGCGCGAAGGAACTCAACATCAGGGCCATTCAACTCCTTGGATTTTCTAGATTCTTCTTGAGACTGATAAAGCTGGGCCTTGAGTTCCAAGATGGAGGAGAGACCCACTCCTTCTATCGACCGTTGCTTTTTCGGCATTATTGATGATTCCGTCAGCCATCCCAGTGATTCCACCACCACTCTCTTCTTCCTCTCCTGTTCCTGATCCTGTTCCTCACCCATTTTTTGCTCTTGATTTTGATTTTGATTTGTCTTCTTTGAGATTCACGATTGGGGTTTCATAGAGATGAGATGAGATGAGAGCCACTGCTGCTGCCTGATTCTCTCCTTTCTTGTTAATTTCACCGCCGCCCTCTGTAAACGACTTGTCGTTTGTTTTGTACGAATAAAGCCACGTCGGCCCTCGTAAATTCAAAAAATTATTCTAAATTAACACTCTGACCTATTTTTGACTTATAAAAAATATAAAACTAATATTTGAGTTTTATTAAATTTTAACTTTTTGCAGTTGGCTGAGTGATTTTTAAGTTATTTAAAAAAATTATTGTATTTTAATAATATTTTAATTAAAAAAATGAGTTTTGAAGGTTGATTTTTTAAGTGTATATAACCCTCACCTATTTTATTAAATAATAAGAATAAATGTGTTGCGAATAAGCGTTCAACCTATTGATTTGAGAAAAAGAGTTGCTATCATTTTATTAATCATTTATTCTCCTTATATATTACGGAAAATGATGGGATTATTTACACTTTAAACATTCTAATTTTAGTAGAAAAATCTATTATAAATATATGAATTATTATTAAAGATAATTTATTATAAATTAGTATTATATAATTATTTTGAACACCCCTATAACATATTTAATATATAATTCTCATGCCCTAAATCTTAAAATTTTTATTTCCAGCATAGTAATCAATACTTAAATAAACAATAAGGAAATCAATATTTAAAAAAAAAAATTGACTATGTATCATTGCTTTCTATTAAAGAATTATTAGAGTACACTTTTTGGGCTTAAATCTAGTTGTCCGCATAGCAAGAGTATCCTGGAAACATTTATTGGAAAGGACAAATATAAAGCTAATTAACGAAGCTACGAAACTACAAGAAATTAATTGGGGGAGCTACTTATTCTCAAAATGGAGAGCCAAAAAGTTGACTCTAAGATCTCTAGCTCCAAGAAATCTAGTTGCACGTTTTTATGATCATCCGCTTCAACACTCTTGGTCTTTCGCCAAGAATTAATCAAAGATTGATTAAAGAAACGGGATGAACAAGTAATGGCAATACACGATTTTTACTTTTGTGCTGAATGGTATGTCCATCTCCATTTTGGTACGTGCATTGAGCCATTCTTGCTAGATTAATCGCAAACCGGATAAAATTGTTGGACAATAATAAGTGATCAGGATTTTCATCTCCATCTTTACTGTTCATCTTCATCCATGTTGCTGTGATCAAATCTCTGATGTGTTCACGAGCATCGCTTTCTGAAGCTCCAGTTTCATGCATGTAACATTGAATCGCTTTAGGAACATCACCTCGTTTCACCTCATCCTAAGATAAATCAAGCAAGAAATTAATATTAATTCATTAGACTATATATTATTATATACACGCATATATTATATGAATCATAAATTAATTCTTTGGAACATATAATCTAATAGAACAGAATGAAAATCATTAAAAATATATAAGATGATGTAACGTACCGATGATGTTGCCAAATCATTTGCAAGTCGAAAAATCATCGATGGCCAACGAATTATGTTGGGGTATTCTTCTAAGAATTGCAAGGCCTCCTTTGTTGGTGGATTTGCAATCAGAGTATAAGCATGCAGCAGAATTACAGGTCCTGATACTGAAATCCAAGCATTGTCCATGTATTCCTCAAGGGTTGGGATGTATCCGCTGCTGTACCATTTGGCCTCCAACAAAAAGGATTTGCACATATCTGCCCACTGCAATACAAGTATTATTATAATTATCATCATCATCATCAGTAGCAAAACATAAAAATGAAAAAAAAAAAAATTACATCGAAGATTAATTTATTAAAATTAATTAATTACCGCTTTCTTAAGGTAAGGAATGATATGAACTCCTTGCTTCTTGAGAACATCAAAAGCCATTTCGTTTGTGGAATTATGGAGAACAAGAAAACACAGCTTCATATAGTATGGAAGTTGATCCATTGCGTTGACATCCCATCTGAAATCAAATTAATTAATTACAAACCCAATTATATTTTAATTAATTGATGAATATTTATGATAGAACTAGCTAATTTAACTGCAGAGAGGGAGAGAGAGTTTGATAAAAGTAAAGACTCGTGTAGTGTACTAACCTCTCAACAGCATTTGTGAATAGCTCAAGTTCATCCAAGGTACCATACACATCATAAACATCGTCAATAGTCGTAATTAATGCGTTCGCCTTTGTGGACATCCTTCTGCAATATCCGAACTGAGGCTCCCATACCTCCCCCAAGGCCCAGAAGAAATTCTCCATTATCCTGTCCCTTGCAAAATGCAACTCTCCAAGACCCGTCTTCCTCCACCACCTCGACACATACTTGAGCTCTTCTTGGTGCTCTGCTTGCACAGCATTAAAGTCCAATTTAGCAAGCTCTACCAAGACTTGGTTCACGTCTGGCCCTCTTTGGTACATATCAATGAACCACCTTGCCTCCAATCTTACCATCCTCCAATGTAATGGAAGTTCCAACGCATGCTCCACTAATGTTGAAAGATATCCATCGTCATCATTGTTATTGTGCTTCACGTATTCTTTGAGATGTGTGGTTGTGAAATTTATAGCTTCATTGAAGATATTGCTCTCTTCTTCTACCAGAAGATATGCAGCTTCATACAGTGCTAAAATTCCTTTGATATCGTCACCGAGGCATGACTTCAACTTCCCCTTCTCGTCCATGAAAAGAGAGAGAGTTCCTACAGCAACACGTACATCTGAATCACACACACACATATATATATAGATAAAACAAAAATAAAATATAGAACAAAAACTTCCATTGGATTTGGGTACGTACCTTGTGCATGCATATCAAAACCATGCTGTCTTAGGAGTCTAAATTCAAGAGCTACGGCATATAACGAACTTTCTTGTTTTTCCTTGGCATGGTAACTGCTGCGACTGTTTCTCTCGTTATATATCCTACTGAGAAATCTTTTAATTTCGTCCTCAAAGTGATAGGATACTCCAAGTCTTTGCAAATTATCAACAATCTCCAGTTGATGTAACGCATCCACGTAATCAACCTCTTTATTCTCAAGCATTAACCTCACTTCTCCCTTCAGCTTTTCGATCCTTTGGGCATATGATTCTACCTACAAAGATTATCAAAAGACGAACACCATTAGTTTGTTTTAGCTTCACATGCAGATCCCGTCAATTCCAAATAATTAATTGAATCATCACTATAGTTATTAAGCATACCACATATTCATTTGACAGAGACTGAAGGTAATCGTAGCCCCACATAGAAGGCTGATAATTGGCAGATCGCCTATTACTAATTGCCTTCTCACACACGCTGGTAGCATTAGCAGCCGTGCATTGGACCGGAGATGCACGAAAGCCATTGCTATTGCTGATGTTGAGTGATCCGACTGATGAGATGCAACTTCTAGGCTGCAATCTCGTGAAGTTAGCAGCAGGCACTGAAGCAATCAGTTGATGAGCCATTAATTAATTTATTAAAAAAGTAATTCTCCTGAAACGTCTTTTCTCTCTCGCTTTCTCAATTTATTTGTATGCTTCGTATGGTCCAAATTCACTGGGTGCCACAATTTATAGAGGGACCTTGCTATGTTATAGACTCTGTATGTAACATAGCAATTTGTTAGGAAATTGATGGGTGAAGCAGTGCCGTAATTAAAATAAAATTAGAAGAAAATAAAGAAGAAACATAAAAAAGATAGCAGGAAATTACGTGGTTCGGCTTTTAGTATACGTCCACAGGCGAAGATAGAAAGAAAATATTTTACTAGTGAAAATGAGTTACAAGTATTGTAATATTTTAGCTCACTTTCCAAAATCCAAATATACTCAAACTCTCAAAACACTAAAACAAGAGCTTTATTATTTAAGCTCTACAAAATTCTCTGCTCTCTTAAATGCAGGAATTGCTTCTCACAAAAACTGAATGCTAAAACCAAAATGGGGGGCTTCTTTTATATAGTCAAAATTGGCTATTATTTTAATAATTTCTTTTTTTCCTTCTTGTGGCTTTTTCAAAGTCATGTTCTATCCTTCTTTTTTTTTTAATATGGTTGGCGCCGCCCTTAGCAAATGTCAAAAAATGGATGTGAAGTTCTTGCTCCTCTAGAAAGAGTGGCCCACCGCATTTGACATTCTCCCACTTGGAGATTAGATTGAGGACCGATCAATCTCCACACCATCCTTTATGCTTCGTCATTGTCATGTTGCCTATGTTTCTGCTAGGCCACAAGAGGATATACTCCAAATAAACTTGTCAGCATTGATTGGCTTGGTTAAAACATCTGCTAGATTTTCCTTGGTATGAATTTTTTGTAAATCCACACTTCCGTCTTCCGCTACTTCTCGAACGAAGTGATACTGAACTCCTATATGTTTTGTCCTAGAATGAAAGGGTGGATTCTTTGCAATATGCAAGGCACTCTGACTGTCACAAAACACAAAAATTTTCTCTTATTTGTGCCCGAGCTCATCCAATAACCTTTATTATTTGTATCTAAATAGCTTCCTTGCAAGCTTGTGTAGCTGCCATGTATTCTGCTTCTGTTGTAGATAAAGCCACAACAGTCTGTAGTTTTGAAATCCAGCTTACAGCTTCTCCTGCAAGTGTAAACACATAGCCAGTAGTGGATTTTCTTTTATCAAGGTCTTCTGCAAAATCTGAATCCACGTAGCCCCTAACAGTAAATTCTGATCCTCCATAACATAATGCAACATCTGAGGTTCCTCTGATATATCTCAGAATCCTCTTTACAATTATCCAATGCTCTCCACAAGGATTTGCCATGTATCGACTGACTGCTCATACTACTTGTGCAATGTCCGGTCTAGTACATATCATAGCGAACATCAAACTTCACACCGCTGATGCATATGGTACTTGAGACATCTCCTTCCTCTCTGCTTCATTGCTAGGACACATACTTGAAGATAATTTGAAATTAACAGGAAGTAGGGTAGAAATTGGCTTATAATCGTGCATGTTGAAGTGTTACAAGATTTTCTTCAAGTAGTTCTTCTGAGAAAGCCAAATCTTCTTGTTATTTCTGTCTCAGTAAATTTGCATCCCTAAAATCTTGTTTGCTGGTCCCAAGTCCTTCATTTCGAACTCCCTAGCCAACTGTGCCTTTAATTCTTGGATTCGATCTTTGTTAGGGCCTGCTTACAATATGTCATCCACATACAACAGTAAAATGATGAAATCATTATCTTCAAATCTCTTGTAATATGCACAATGGTCTTAACTGAGTCTGTTGTATCCAAGGCTCATGATGATGGAATCAAATCTCTTATGCCAACACCTCGACACCTGTTTGAGACCGTATAGAGATTTGTTCAACCTACAAACTAAGTTCTCCTTTCCTCTTTCAGAAAAATCTTCTGGTTGGAGCATATAAATTTCTTCTTCAAGTTCTCAATGAAAAAATGCAGTTTTCACATTTAATTGCTCTAGATGTAGGTCAAATGTAGCATACATTGTCAAAACTATTCTGACTGTTGTGAGTCGAACCACCGGAGAAAATATCTCGTTGAAGTCAATACATTCTTTCTAAGCATATCATTTCACCACTAATCTTGCACGATACCGCTCCACTTAGTCATTGTCATCACGTTTGATCTTGTAGACCCATTTATTTCCAATAGCTTTTCTTCCATGTGGTAATGGTACAAGTTCCCATGTCTTATTTTTGTGTAGAGCTTCAATTTCTTCCTACATTGCTGTCATCCACAAAACAACATCTGAGTTGTTTAAAGTTTCATGGAAAGTTAATGGCTCTCCATCATCTGTTAGAAGACAGTACGCAACATTGATCTCTTTGACATACTCCGAGTGTCACGCCGACGGTCGTCTCTCACGAGTTGATCGACAAACTTCTGGAGCCTCGGACTCGACTAGTTCTTGTTGCTCGTGCTCTGGTGCTGCTTCAGAAGAATCTGAATCTTCTCCCCCCAAATTATTTTTTACATATACCGGTACAGTCTCTGATTTTTCTTTTATAGTGCTATCATCCTCATATCTCCTTTGTAGTTGATCTTCTACAAAGATAACATCTTTGTTGATGACGATCTTGTGGGCAGTAGGGTCCCACAGACGATACCCCTTTACTCCATCAGCATATCCCAAGAAGGTACATCTTCTAAATTTTGGATCCAGTTTTGTTCTTTCTTGGGCATTGTACATCACGTACACATGACATCCAAATGCATGTAGGTACGAGTAATCAGCTGGCTTTCTAGTCCATACAAAAAGGAAATCAGGAAATTACGTGGTTTGGCTTTTATCCTACGTCCACGGGCGAAGACAGAAGGAAAATATTTTACTAGTGAAAATTAGTTACAAGTATTGCAGTATTTTAGCTCACTTCCCAAAACCCCCAATACACCCAAACTCTCAAAACACTAAAATAAGAGCTTTATTATTTAAGCTCTACAAAATTCTCTGCTCTCTTAAATATAGGAATTGCTTCTCATAAAAACTGAATGCTAAACCCAAAATGGGGGGCTTCCTTTATATAGCCAAAATTGGCTATTATTTTAATATTTTCTTTTTTTCCTTCTTGTGACTTTTTCAAAGCCGTGTTCTATCCTCTTTTTTTTTTTAATATGGTTGGTGTCGCCCTTAGCAAATGTCAAAAAATGAATGTAAAGTTCTTGCTCTTCTAGGAAGAGTGGCCCACCTCATTTGACACAAATGAAGAGCATCCACGCATTGCAGGAGAGAGGAAAAGTTGTTGGAACTCACCCGATACAAGGTCAATTTACACTGGGTTGTTACATACAGAGTCTGTAACGTAGCCTTGTCCTTTATAGAGGCCATAAACCGTTGCGTATTACACTTGCCTCTTCCTTGACTCTTGTACCTATAATTATTATAAAATAAGACTTTACCTATCTGATTATTACCTAATCAGAAACTTATTGGCAACAAGCAATAATAGTTAATGGTCATAGTTTCATGTTTATTGGTCCATTAAATAAATAATTTTCAGGGTTGTAAGTTAATGATCTCATGTTTCATGTTTATTATCCTAAGTTTCAAGTTTATTAATTAAATGATTTTCATGGTTGCAAGTTAATGGTTTCATGTATCATGTTTATTGCCCTAAGTTTCAAGTTCATACTTTTCAAATTTAATGGTTTAGATATCAAGTTAATGGTCATGGTTTCATGTTTATTGATCCATTAAATAAATGATTTTCAGGGTTACAAGTTAATAATCTCATGTTTCATGTTTATTGCCCCAAGTTTCAAGTTCATTAATTAAATAATTTTCATGGTTGCAAGTTAATGGTCTCATGTATCATGTTTATTGTCCTAAGTTTCAAGTTCACACTTTTCAAGTTTAATAGTTTATATATCAAGTTAATGGTCATGGTTTCATGTTTATTGGTCCATTAAATAAATGATTTTCAGGGTTGCAAGTTAATGATCTCATGTTTCATGTTTATTGCCCTAAGTTTCAACTTCATTAATTAAATGATTTTCATGGTTGCAAGTTAATGGTCTCATGTATCATGTTTATTGCCCTAAGTTTCAAGTTTAATAAGTTAGATATCAAGTTAATGGTCATGGTTTCATGTTTATTGGTCCATTAAATAAATGATTTTCAGAGTTGCAAGTTAATGATCTCATGTTTCATGTTTATTACCCTAAGTTTCAAATTCATTAATTAAATGATTTTCATGGTTGCAAGTTAATGGTCTCATGTATCATGTTTATTGCCCTAAGTTTCAAGTTCACACTTTTCAAGTTTAATGGTTTAGATATCAAGTTAATGGTCATGATTTCATGTTTATTGATCCATTATTAAATGATTTTCATGATTGCAAGTTAATGATCTCATGTTTCATGTTTATTGCCCTAAGTTTCAAGTTTATTAATTAAATGATTTTCATGGTTTCAAATTAATGATAACATATTTTATGTCTATTGCCCTAAATTTCAAGTTTCATTGGTTTCATGTTTAATGGCTGAGATATCAAGTTAATGGTCATTATTTTATTTTTATTAGTCCATTAATTAAATAATTTTCATGGTTGTAAGTTAATAATGACATGTTTCATGTTTATTGACCTAAATTCCACGTTCCTTTAGTTTCAAAACAAAACCCATCACAGTACTTACGAGAAACAAAGTCTTCCAAAACTCAAGACCAGTCTTTGGAGGCTCCGCAATTCTGGTAGTCCATGAAATCAACATCATCAACGACCCACAAGGCAGGGACAGAGTTGAAGTCCACCAAGGATAGGGAAGATCAGCAACCCCGCCGTTGATCGTTGCCGAAGAAGGAGATCAGCCCGTGCTTGTGCCGCCGTTGATCGTTGCCTAGGAACTCCTTCAGTCGCCGCCGTTAATCATTGCCGACTTGCGGCGCTGTTGATGGCCGTGGTGAGGCGTTTGGCGTGTGAGTGAAGCGGGAGACAGTGGAGATGGAGACGTGAGCTGAGGGTGAGCTGTGATCGCGAGGTGAGGAGTGAGTGGTGAGGACTTTTTGTTTGTTTCATTTACCGATTTTACAGGTTCCCTTTCCTTGTAAATTTTTTATTATTTAATACTAAAATGAATCTCAGCCATTGGATCCACTCCACTTAATCCAACGGTAATTTTTCATGCATGTATCCGATATATGCAGGTATTGTAGCATCAGCCGATGAAAGTGCATGAAGCGAGCAGGTGATGAAGGGACGTTTCAGGCGGTTTCGACTTTCGTGCATTATTACTAACAACAATAGTTAAGAAAGATTAATTATTGTGGGGTGTGTGCTTGTGTATGTATATATTAGTGAAACATTTATTATAAACATAAATTGATAGTATACATATATATTATCATGAGACACTAAGGAACGAGTTAGGTCGAGATTTGCCAAAAATTAAAAAGAAAAAAAAATTATAACATTTATATTACCAGGCAAGTTCTAATAGCATTAATATTACACAAGCTAAAGTCATAGTCATCCTCATCTATACGGGCATAAACATATACTCGATTAAAAATTACAGTTTTCTTATGTGGCTTTTAAAATGAATTATATTATATGGTTGGTTATACAAGCATATATGTTCAGCTCCATTAACATGCATACAATATTAATTATGAGGGGTAAGACATCTCTCCTCACCTCACAAGTTGGAGAAATTTTAAAATACATCAGAAGTACTATATCAATCATACAACAAGTAAATGATGTTGTGACATGTGTGCATTTATTTTGAAAAATCATCATGCTAGTGGTGGTTATATTAAATTCAATTACACATGTATGTATACATCAATTGGTTGCAATATATAAGATGTATTCCAGAATTTCTCCACAAGTTGGCATACCACCTAAAATATCTAATTTGCATTATCATCCTTCCATATGTTAGTAGGCGATTGGCCTGCTTAATTATTTGAAATAATTCTAGAAAACCTTATCCTATTTATACATACATACGTACATATACACACACACACTACACTCTGTGAGGGGGGACGATTTATCATATCTATGAGTGCAAAAAGAGAAATCAGAACTAATTGCGTACTAATTAGTTGTATGTATAAAACCAAAGAGATAATTTGAAGTTTTGAACAAATGGAACTTGCCACGCTATTCATAGAGTTAGCCCAGCAATTATTTCTTGCCACGTCACAATGGGAGCTAAATAAGTTCACACACCTGATTTGCTCTTTAGCCATGATGGTTTCTCAAGCTACTTTGCTAAGATAGCTAAATGGCCAATCAGAGCAGGCGGCTTGCGTACTTCTCCGTCCCATTGACTCCACATGTTTGTCTTTTAAAACATGAGAGATTATCATGTTTCCAAAGACAATTTAATAACTACCAGCATTATAGATTTTAATGAGTTAATTAAGACAAGGATTATCATATTGGACATGCCTCACATGATCAGGGGTCGCTTGCCTAGCTTTTTAATAGCTCCAACGTTTATTCGCCCACGCTTCAATATTGTCAAATAAATTGAATGAAGAATGTTTGTCTCGTCAAATAACGGGACAGCCACATCAAATCCGGTCTGGGGTCATCAAGAATCTTCACAAACTACGAGATTTCCAAGTGGCAGGAGCATGCACCGTGCGAACAGATCAAGCAGCCACTTCAATTGTTAAAATCATTGAGAATAAAAAGTTATCAGATGAGTTGAAACCAGAAACCTGATAAAAAATTTTGACGAGGACGGTTTGTGCTGAAACTAATAAAATACAAGACAACAAACTAAAACAACTTCAGAGAAGTGGTATCAACGCCGCTTCTTCCCTGTTGATGCTTCCCAAGCCTGTAAAATGTGATTCACTATTTCCTCCACACCAAGCCCATGCTTGACCTGTAGGCTTATAATTCACGCAAATCATTAACAAGGAAAATATGTTGAGATCACGTAATCTTACAGGCATCCAACTGTGTTTCAGATCAAGAAAAGGAACAATCTAACAGTTCAAGAAAAGCTCATCTCATAAACTACGAGATTATCAGAACATATAGCGAACTTGATATCATCAGATTGGGTGGGGCCTTTGCCGACAATTTGCTATAGGTCTCTCTTCTTAGAAAATATCATTACCTCTTGTAAACATTCATGTAATCATTTGGGGTTAACTTGACGGTAAGCAGAATTTCATTGCACATAAAATCATATATGACACGAAGAAGAGAGTATGCACAGTTCAACAATTTGTCCAGATTATGCACGGTTCACAATTTGTCCAGAAGAGACTTCACGAAACTATGTAATGAGTTATGCTTAATGTAAAAATGATACCAATGACCCAACCCACCTGAGCGAAGATAAAAGGCCCTCCATCACGCATCCGGAGTGCATCACGCTCCATTACTGCTAAGTCAGCTCCTATTGCTGAAGCAAGGTCAGTTTTGTTTATCACCTACGACAAGATGCAACAACTCATTCTCATTGACAAACAAGGGATGCCATAGCAGCAATAAAAACTGCTACTGATTTATGGAATCATACCAGAAGGTCAGCTTGGGTGATGCCTGGGCCACCTTTCCGAGGAATTTTATCACCACCAGAAACGTCTATTATATAAATGATATAGTCTGCAAGTTCCCTGCTGAAGTTGGCAGCTAAATTATCTGCATGCACACAAATTTTGTTATCTATGAATCTTCTCATGCTTAGTTGTAACTGAGATTAACATTCATGACACCTTACAAAAATTTTTGGAAAAAGCAGTTTCTACGACTTAAGCATATTATATCATGAGCATTACAAATATGTTCGGATACAAGCACCTCTACCAACTGGCACATAAAGATGAGCCAACTTCCTCAATAGTTTTCATTGGTTCAATTTAAAGTTTAGCCAGATTGCCCGAACGAAAAAACGCAGATTGGAAATGTATTTACTACAAATTACCTCCCCCAGATTCGCAAAGAAGTAGGTCTGCTTTGAACAAGTTAGAAAGTTCCTCGAGAGGGCCCAGATTGATGCTGATGTCTTCACGAATTGCAGCATGAGGACATCCACCTGTTTCCACAGCACGTATTCTCTCCTCAGGCAGAGCACCATTCCGCATCAGGAATTCACCATCTTCTTTTGTGAAAATATCATTTGTGACCTGAAGTATAATATACGCTTCTTAATCTATCATTCAACTTCAATTAGTCATTGGAATGATAAAATTAACAGGAGAAAATTATCAGGGATGATTATTAACCCATTTTTCAGTAAGTTCTTGGGAGATTGTGGCTGATCTCAAAGAAACAATTGTTCTTAAAATGTGCAAACAATTTTCAAATTGAGTTACTGGACAGTGAAGTACACCAGTTCCTCTCTGCCTCTCAAATACAACAGAAAAGAAGCTGAATTAGAACAGAGAATCTAAACTTAAATTATGTGTCCAGACTCGTGAAGCTAGCAATTCCGCTACGGATATAAAGGAACTCAGTAGGAACATAAAAAGTTCCATATGCTTCAGTATTGACATCATTTTCCTTCTTTTTAGAACTCATTTTTTCCGGATGTCACTTCATCATTTCTTCTTCAAATTGGAATGGAATAATAAGCAAGCTATATGGACACGATAATTGAAATGAATCCCAAAAGTTCATCAGTACTTACAGCTGCAAGACTGTACTTGTCCCGCAAGAATTTACACAAAGCCAGCATTAAAGCTGTTTTCCTGCAAGGCATGACGCAGCAATACCCATATATTTTATTTCTTTCTTGAGACTAGCAACAATAATCACAAACTCACAAGAAAGACAGCCAAACAAAATAGAAAAATTTACAAAAACAAAGAATAAATAACAGTTGCCCACAAATCCAATTAAATACACTTTGAAATTCTACATTCGGGGTTAACAGATCAACAACATTAAATCAATTTCTAAACATGTGCAAAAATTTTTTTTTGAAAAAACTAATATCAGCAACAGTAACCCAGACGATATTATGATTCAAGAGAGTAAACAAAACCATTTTGCAGCGGAAGTTTCAGTTTTTTTTTTGGGGGGGGGGGGGGGGGGAAAAAAAAAAAAAAAGTCAAATTAAAAATTTGAAAGAGAAGGTGAAAATACCCAGTACCAACAGGGCCACCAATGCCAACGGTAAAAGCTCTCTCATTGAAATTTCTGCTGAGAATAGGCGGAGCTCTTCTGCTGAAATAGCCTGGAGAGTAAATGGGTTCGTGCGAGTGTGGCGCCAGTCCATCATGGCTATGATACACCCTCCCCTCTGACCCCACCCATGATGTTGCTGTTGAATCACCATGATTTTTTCTGTTAAATGAAACTATTAGTAATATTTTCCACGAAGAGAAGATATAAATGAGGAAAAAAATCAAAAGAAATCAAATCTGAGAGATGAGTTACTCATGGGTATGATCATGATCATTGTCATGATGATGATGGTGGGCGTGGTCATGCGTATGATGATCATGTGAAGCCATTGACTATGAAAGCTTGCAGAGTCTGACTGTGAGGGTGAGTGATCTAGTGGCAGATTGCCAGATTGTTTTATCACCGCTCATGTCAATGGCGATGGAACTGAAGTTACAAAATTACCCTTAAAAAAATATGCTCAAAATGTACGCGGAGGTGGACTGTCATGTCCAATTAGTTTATCCTTTTGCTATGCATTATTATTACATTAAAAATCAATCGGTTGGTGCATTTTAAAAATATGAAATCATTGTAAGAGCTAAGGTTTTTAGGTTGGATAAAAAGTAAGATTAGGCTAATTTAAAGAATAAAAAAATTAGGACAATTTAAAGTTATGTTTTACTGTAGTTTAAATTTTAATTCAATATTAATAAGTTTATTAATCCTATTTTTACTACTAATATTAAATTTTTATTCAATAATTTTTTTAAAATTAACTTGGTTTAAATTTAAGATTAAATGTCAAAATTTTAATTCAACAATTTATTTTAACTAATTTGTGAACTGTGGGGAATGTGATTAACAAGCATTGATACCGAGCCATCCTCACTACAGTCGTCATAATTTCATTGAACGTTTTGGACAATGAGGGTATTCAAATCAGTCTTTGCTCCCCTTAATTCATCCATGTTTCAGCAATCAGTTCTCGTATGTGGTCATGAGCTACTTCTTGGGAAGCTCCAATTTCATTTATGTGTGTGTGTGTGTGTGTGTGTAAGTGTGTTTGTAATGCGGGCACTAAAAAGATGTGAGGACGATGGTGGATGCGAATCCTTTAAATCAACTTGACTTGAGCTCATTGATACTCTGCAAAGACTTGAATTATCTTATCACTTTGAGGATGAAATAAAAAGAATCTTGAATAGGATATACAACAATCATCGTAGCATTTATAAGCAAAAACGATAAGGGTTATATCCATACAGTATACCTCAAGGTAAGGGCCCTGGTTATCATTAATTTCATTACTCATAAACTACATCAAAGTATGGGTATTAATTAATTAGCTACATGTTGAATAATTGATTAACATTTCATCTCGTAGAAATTTGCAGTGGCTTCAGGGATGGGATGAGGAACTCGAAGTCATGCCTGATGAGTAGCGATGACTGCAAAGGAATTTTGGCTCTGTACGAAGCTGCATACCATTTGGAAGAAGGAGCAGATATCTTCTTCCATGAAGCTATAAAATTCACAACCCGATACCTCAAAAAGTTACATCAAAAGACATGACGAGGATCAATATCTGACCACACTGGTGAATCATGCATTGGAGAATGCTAAGGTTGGAGGCCAGCTAGTTCATTGTTGTTTACGAAAGAGGACCCGATAAGAACCCTTTCCTGCTCCAGCTTCTTAATTTGGATTTCAACTAGGGATGGCAAATATCCAATTATGGATGGATAATATCCATCCAAATATAAATCCATAATTATCCATAATGAATATATCTATATCCATATTCAATATTTAATATTGGACATGGATATATATTTTATCTATATAGCTATGGAGATCCATGCATATCCATAGATATTTTATTTTATTATATAAAAATAATAATATAAAATAGTTAAAATTCTAATATTAAATTTGTCTATTAAACTATTTATATTAGTAATAATATATATATATATATATATATAATAAAATGGCGGTTCGGTGGTAGGTGGCGGCGGTCCGGCAACTTTCCGGAAAAGCCGACGGTATTCCGGCGACCTTCCGGCAAGGTTCGGTGGTGGTCCGGCGAGGTCTGTCGGTAATTCCGGCGACATTTCGGCGATATCCGGCGAGGTCCGGTGGTGGTCCGGTGACTTTCCGGTGGTGGTCCATTTATAATATTAAATTAATAAAATAAAATAATAATTATTAATAGTATTAAATAAGTTAAAAAATTAAAGGGTAATTTTAAAAATTTTAGTTTTAATATAAGATGAATTTAAATTTTTCACTAGTTAATATAATATTTTTACAATTGTTTGTTTATTATATTTTTTATTTTTTATTTTATAAAATTAAAATTTTTTAAACTTGTGTTGGGTTAAACGGATATCCATTGGGTAAAAATAATTATCCATATCTATCTGAATATAATTTTAAAATATCTATTTCAAGATCCAAAAAATTTTGGATGGATATTATCCGATCCAATTAGATGGATATTGTGGATATCCATTATGAAGCGATCCAGTTGCCATCCTTAATTTCAACAGAGTGCAAGCGACGCACCAAGAAGATCTTAAGTATGCTGCCAGGCGCAATCAGCGCACCTTGTATATTTGATGATTAGTTTGCGACCTTAATTACTTAAAGAAGCACAACGAATTAAAGCATTGTACTTAATTATGCAATACAATAATTACAGTTAAATATCAATTAATACGGTTGTTGTTTGAGTTATTGATTCTTACCTATTATCGGCGTAAACTCAACGGCTTTACTAACAGCTACTTTCATATAATTAATAAAGTGGCGGAGGAAAACGGGTCTTGGGAGAAATTTTAGCAAGGAACAAGCAAATGGAGAATTCTTCTGGACATTGGGGGTGATTCTGAACCTCAATTTGGATATTATAGAAGGATATCTATGAAAGTCAATTCCTTAATAGCAATCATTGATGATGTTTATGATGTTTACGATACCTTGGACGAATGTGAGTTATTCACAGATGCTGTTGGTGGATATCCGCGAGGTTCTCTCGCGGATTTTTCCTCTATACCAAACCAATCTGCAACTTACAATAGATTTAAATTTGAAATAACAAACCCGTATACAACCTGTAAAATTTTCCATAATTGATAGATTTTTGTAGGTCAGTTTGAACGGATTTACAAGTTCGCAAGTAATTTTGTTATCCCTACACATAATTATGAGTCCCTACACATAATTATGAGTATAAAAAATACTATTTTTCTTAATTTATGACATGTATATTGGTTGGTGTAATTTTCGAAGTCCATATCGCAGATATTTATATTTTTACCCATAAATTGATTGATTTCAACATAAATCATAATCATAAATTGATAACCATAGCATATGACCTAGGGTGGGCAGACCTTTTCCAATTCAACGAACTTGATCAATTCAATCTAACTTTGATAGGTTGAGTAGATTATTGTAGGTTAATTAGGTCAATTTTTTTTAACTCAATTAATAATTAGGATGGCTTTGGTTAATCATACCCACCTCATGTAAATACTAATACTAATAATAACGATATGTTAATCCTCAATTGTAAAACCCCAAAGACCTAAATGGCTAACCTAATTTTTAGTTTTTTTTTTAATAAAAAATGTATCTACTTCTCTAAACTCTATTTCCAAAGGTATAATCATTTCCAAAGGTATAATCACTCTCTCATATAAGTAAATTTATTATTTTAGAAGTTTAATTTTAAAAATATGCTGGTTTCAATTTCTTTTTAGTTTTTAGTAAACACTTAACAAATCATAATTATATAACACTTTCATTTTGTTATTAGACACGATGGTAACTAATTATCTAAAAGTTTTGGATTTGGAATTCAAAAAGGAGACATGGGAAGCCGAGAATAATGTCTAGAAGTTCATTGTCAAAATTCTCTTAATTTTAAGATAATTAGGTTTTTAATTTTTTTTGTCGAACACTAGACAATGAATAGAATTTTCATGCTATAATAGATTTATATTTGATTTTAATAAGTTTTATTTCAAATTTATATATTTCCCTTTATTTAATTTTTAATTTTGATTTGACTTTTAATCCGATCAACACAATCCAACCCGATAATTTAAAGATTGGATTGGATTAGGTTAAACATATTCATTTAATTGAGTTAGGTTGATTTTATCTCAACTTATTCAATAATGGATTAATTTGAATTTTCACAAATCCCATCCAACCAAACCCATGCCCAGCCGCATATGTTCCATATGATACGGGATGGGAATTTAGTGAGCAGACTGGATAGACAAACTTCGATCGATCCCACAAAATATACACTCCACTCTATGCATTTCCATCACCATTTATGTCTATATACAGGTTCCGTATTTCTGAATTCACCTTCACACTACGTACACAGCTTCTCTAACTTAATTCGAATTCTCAGTTATGTAGCTCTTAGAGGTTTAATAGTTCTGAACAATTCTATTAGGTTCTGTAATTACATACTAAAATTCAGAAATCAAAATCAAATGATCTTTCTTATAAATAGAGGCCATAAGGTGTAAACAATGCAAAATTTTCATTCCGCTAAAGAATTCAATACTTTGGCTCCCTTTCAAACTTCATAGTCACATATATATTTCATTTCTGTACTTATACAACTACAACCTCTCTTTTTTTTTAAGTGTTTGATGAAATGCTAAACTTCTATTTTGCAGCTATTAACAGATATCGGGTAATTTCATTTCACAGAGTTAAAAATTAACCCAGACCTCCTCAATCTCAAACATCCTTAGATATAATCATTCATACTTACATTTTACGATGCAATAAGAACCAGGACTGAAAATTTTTCCTCAAATCTTGGCATTGATTAGCAATTTACATGAACAAAATCCAACTGCAGAAGCCACAGCAATACCGCATATATTTATTAATTATTAAATAGAAGAAAAGAGTAAAAGTAGTAGCAGCAAAGACAATACCATATATCTTTATATATATAATCACACGCCCCATTAATTCTTTTAATCATTGTGAAATGACTATACTGAGTAGTATTACAAACTTGAAAATATTTTCACACTTTCAACTACACAACAAGGCAAATTCCTATTGGCCAGAAATACCCATTTTAAACAACGGCCATTGCTAGATAGTAGATACTAGATACATATCATATGTGATAAGTATGTCCCCTGTCACCTAAAAAGAAATCCAAGTTTCCCACAGGCAATAAAGTGAGGCCGGTCAGCTATATATATATATAGTCCACTTTTTGATGCATGTTCCATCGTTGGTACTGTAGATGAAGAAAAGGCATCAAAAACTGGACCATGAAATTAAAACCAGGTAACGTACGTACTACATCAGCTAGCTAACACATTAAAGATGAAATTGAACCATATATAAAATTAATAATCCGAGATTAATTAGCAGCCAGGTAGCTAGTCGAACAAATTCCTGAGAGCATTTCGTTTTGCACACGGCTCCCCCGGCAACATCACCTTTCCGCGTTCTCCGTCTGTCAAATTCACATGAGGTAGAGTGGTACCAGAACCGACCGCTGGTTGCCCATGATCATGGCCTAAGATCACTCCTTGCTTTTGCAAATAATGCCATTTGTCTTGAAACAGGTAAAAGAAAGCTATCAAGGAGATCTGAACTGTGAAGAGTATAGTCCAAAGCGTAGTGCTTCTTGATGTTTTATTATGGTAGGCTTTTAAGCCCGTGTAAATGTTGATAATCCCCACAAGAGAAATTGCTGTTCCTAATAACCAGTGCACGACGTACCACATACTTCTTCTTTTATTTCCTCTGCGCGCGCCAGAAGATAAATAAATAAATTGATGATGCCAATTGCCATCTGAGATCTGAAATTAATTAAGTGAGAGTTAATCTTGACTCGGATGGATTACGCACGTACATACCTCGGAGGCTTGAAGAATCCAATTGAGACCTGCAGCCACAAGGCGCCATAAAGTGCTAGACCTAAACGTTGGTGGTTATTATTGAATGAATTCTCGAAATTCCTAATGGACATTATAGCTCCAACTGTTGCTAGAACCACCGAAAGCATCTGTACATCGAAAATTGAAATTCACACAATTAGTTCACTTTTTCTTTCTATATTTAATTATCACAATAAGGTTGGTTAATTACATTGGTTTTTTGTTATTTATATCAAGTAATAATTGGAAAGACTATAGTATAATGTTAGAGATACCAACATTTTGAGCCCTAACTTAATATTATGTATTACCCATTTATTATATTAGGAATGTAAAACTACTTATTACTCTATTCTACCATCCAATTGAGATTTAAGTTGAGACACAAATATTAAAATTTCAGCATTGTTATTTTCAAAAATTATAAATATTTTGAGTCCTAACTTAATATTATCTATTACTCATTTATTAGATCAAGAATGTAAAATTACTTATTATTCTATTCTACCATTTAATCGAATAATGCAACATTAATTGATATTTAAGTTGAGATCGAAATATTGAGATTTCGCCATTGCTATTTTCAAAAATTGTAAACAGAATGTTGTGGATGCAATCATTAAAAGCTAAAGTGTCTAAAATGATGATGAATAAGTGCAACAGATCAAGATTTATGATAACATCTTGGGATTCTATAAAAGAGAGAATGGTCTTAAGTAAATTAAATTTCCGAACAATATTAATTTTTCCTCCTTTTAATTTATTCTCGTCTCCTTGGAATGATAAGAACAGACCATACCACTTTTGCAGAAGAACAGAGAAGATGATCTACCTGCAAAATAATATGTAGGTAGAAGAAAACTCTGGCCTTTATCACACTATCCACTTTATTGGACATTCGTATTGTTAATATCCCAACAGGCGTCAAGAATCCCATCGAAGCCCACAAGAGAAGACCATGAACTGCAATATGAGATGCCGTCTGAGGACCCATCTGCAAGAAAAAAAAAAAAAAGAAGTAATGTTTAAATGCATAAACCCTAATATTCCCCCCCCCCCCCCGGGAAAAAAGAAAAAAAAGGATTGTACATTTGAAGAGAAATTTAACTGATAAACTTGACAAAATTAAAGTTCGGTTACCTTGTATAAATTTTCTTGTATGCTCTTGTGATTCCTGGATTTGCTAAACTCGTCATTGGAAAGGCATCCAACAAACGGTAGAAAAATAACATAACATGAAGGGACGATGAAAGCTGCTACAAAACGAAAAATTTTCATTCTCTCTCTCACCTCACTCAGTCACACACTCACAGAGACACAAGCATTTAGCTTTTCATCATTCTTTATGTAGCAGAGAGACTTTTAAAATATAAGAAACTTTATTGGGTGGTAATAAGAACATTTCAGATAAGTTAATAAAGTATTAAAATGCATCTTCTTTTTGCATAAAGAAGCTGAAGTGCTATGATTGCTGCATTCAAAAAGCTACATGCTAAAACTCTGCCCCTGTTTCTTTTTGCTACGATAACAATTTACAATTCTGTGCGATTTATAAAATTTCTAGGTATGTATGAATGTGACCATTCTGAAAAGGGAGTAACGAAACAAGTGGGAGGTTATGAATAGTCAATGCAGATTTTCAACGATGTGGGGTTGACATTGCTATGCTTTTTGCTTTCATAAAGAGGAATGTGAGATGGCAAATCGAACTAGGGTCAGAGTTTCAATGGAGTGCGGATTGACAAGGAAGTCAATTAAAGCGTTTTTTTTTTTTTGACAAATGTGATTTGATGAAAAGAAAAAGAGACCTACGAATGAAGTTGCCCGATTGAGAAGAAGTTGATGTTGAAGAACTACTGAAAAAGACAACAAAATGAGAATTAAAAAGGAGTAGTGCTAAGTGTAGAGAAGCACGAGAGAATTTTGTCATCTCTCTCTACCCACTCACTCTCTTTCTACCATTTTCTTTTTTATTTCTCTCGTATTTCTCTCGTTCTTCTCTTCACCAAGCATTTTCCATTAAAAAGACATGAGCATCACTACTTTATTTATGATACGTCTAAGGCTTAGCTTGGATTTTGGAGAGAAATGAACATGCACTACTAGCTAGCTAAGATTGCTTGGATTGCTTTAGCATTCGTCAAGATCTTAACGGTACCAACATGATAATGATGGTGAAGAGAAAAGTTTGCATGGATGGGTACAAACACCTGTAATTGCTGCCTAGCTTCAAAGTGTGGCTACTGGACCCATGTGACCCTTGTCGTCGAGTTAGCTCCCCTAATCATTTTGTACAGCAAATATTGATTTGCCGTGGTGAGATTTATACAACACCAATGCCCGGGACATGATTTTATTGAGAGTTTATACTTATTAAATACACTTTCGAGATTGATTTGCTAGAGGCATCAGCCATGCCTTGCTTGTTCACATTACAATAGTGATCAGGAGCTAGCTAGGTTCATCATGAATCATAGAAAGTAAATAAATTGCTGGTGACCGACATGTGGGCTAATTACAACATGCACAATCTCGATCCAAGGTCCCATTTGCAATCGAGCACAAGCTATTGATTTCTTCATTTTCATGATAGGGACACTGAGCTTGAAAGCTTGAAAGACACAGATAGATCTCCACATCCCTCATGCCTATTGATTTTTCCCTTCAATTGCATGATAGTTTACTTTCACCGCATCATTGAAAATGCATCGTTTTGACCTTTTGTAATCAATATTTAGTTAACTGCACAAAAGGATTATCTAAATGCAAGACCAAAAGATTAATAGCGAAAAGTGTTAAAGAAACATAGATGGTCGGTATCTGTAATCCGATTGTTTGATGATCAAAAGGATCATAACAAATATTATAAAGTCTTGGTCATCATTGTAGTTGTAATATACTTAATTCAGGAACTTTTTGATGGTCCAAAAGTAATAATAACAGGTTTGGTGGGCAGTCAACATCTGTCTGATCGATTTTAGTACACTAACAATACAAATTCTCTGTTTGTTTTCCCCTTCCAAACTCTAGTAATTGTAATCTCTAATTGTCGAAAACGCAATGAACGTATTCATCCAGCAGCTAGCAGATAACACATCTGATTGATCGGTCAGAGTCACATGATATTTTAGAGTGTCGGAAACACGAGCTCCAAATAAAATTTTACTATTTATTTAAAGGTTATATTAGCATAAGGAATTGAAAAAGACATTTTTTTTAAAAAAAAATATATTTCTTTTTATATTAAAAAAATTTTAAAACCTTTAATTAAATATTATATTATTTTTTATATCATATTTCAAAAAAATTAAAAGAATTAATTTTTCCACACTTCTTATTTACGAGCTACTTTTATTTTAAAAAAGAGCTAAATTAGAAGAGTCGCTCCACAAATAAAGATTTAAGGTGGCGTTTGGTTTTCAGAAATGGGAGGAGAGGAGAGGAGAAAAAAGGAGAGGACTTGAGAGGTGATGAGAGGAGAGGACTCCAAAATTAATTACTATTGTTTGGTTTCACATTAAATTTGAAAGGAAAAGAAATTACATGTTTTTTATTTGGATAAATATACCCATTATCTTTAATGTTCATATTGTTAACAAATAAAAAATAATGAATTAATTTAATATAGAAAATAACTTAATAAAAAAACATTTAATTTTATATTATATTTTTAATTAATTCATTATTATTTTATAACCAAAATAAGTAACATTGCATAGTTAGTTATATGTTTAATTTAGTTTGTAAATATTTATAATTATTGAAAACAATAATACGTTATCATATTGAAATTACCTAGTTAAATAGAGAATTTTATTTTTTAAAATAAAAATTACGCCGCCGTTGACCGCCATCTTTTATCACGTTAAATAGATAATAATGATTAGAATTGGACGATTTACTCATTGGAAGTGTTAATTTTTGAAGAAAATGCACTATATAGTTGGAAATATGAGAGTTACAATTTTTCCAAACATTTAAATAAGATTTGAGGTGAATAAAAATGTATATTAGTACTTCTAACTTCATACAGTTGTAGATTGGCTCATCGGTTCATGAAGATTCCATTAGTACCGAATTTTATGGTAAAATGCATCTCCAGCGAAACTCCGGGGAAGTCCAACAATTCACCTTAATACTTTTTCTTTTTTCAAATAAATTATCCTATTATTTTAAGAAAATGAATAAAATTATTTACACTTTAACTTATTTAAAATTAATTTTATTAGAGGATAATATTGAAATTTTTGTATTCCAATAGATGAGGAATTTGAAATCCTTATCCATTGATAAGAAATACAAATTCTTCAATTTGATAGAATTGAATTTGAAATCTTACCCATTGATAAGAAATACAAAATTTGATAGAATTGAATTTGGTCCAACCAAACAGTGAAAAGTGGGAAAGAAATCAAATTCTTTTCCTCTCCCCACTCCTCTACCCCAAGCAAACATGGCCTAAGAGTAGAGCTAGTCAATTCTACCATGCTCCACCATTTAATGCAAAGAATAATATTAAAAAAAATAATTTCGAACTTATCCATCCTCTATTTTTTTTTTGGAAAAAAAAATATAAGTGAATATAAAACATGTAACCAGCCTCTAATTGCCTATGGCGGTCTTCTGAAATTTGACAAATATACCAAAAAATAAGAAGACAATAATATAAACAAGCACAAAAAATTAAATTAAAAGGTAACCTAACTGGAAAACCAAACATTTAATAGCATCCAATAGCAACATAAACGGTAACAAAAACATAAATTTTGCAATCCCAAAGATCAGGTTCGCTAGTCTCAACACCTAATATTCTCAACATAAAAACAGGTCTCCGTTGAACAAAAACAACTGACATAAAGGTAACTACCAAAAATATTCTTAGAAAAATAGATAGATATCCACTGTTAAACCCTCTTGAAGTCTCAATTATCAAATGATAAGAGAGTTACATAAACAAGTTAGGCCTTGTTGCTTTGTATGTGGTCCTCAGCTTCCTGCTTGGTGGTCTCACCTTCCTGAACACCAAGGGAAACTTGATTTTTGAATTGTGGAACTGCTTGGTGCTTTCTCTCTTGCATAGCTTGGCAGGGATGGTAGCAGTCTTGATAATTTGAATGCAAGGAGACCTGACCCTATGGCGAGAAGCCATCTCAGTGTACATCTGCTCCACAGCCCCGTTCAGAGTGGTATCACGGTACTCCTTGTACATATTGTGATAACCAGTTCGACTCTGATAACGCAACCAGATGCCATAGTTCTTGATCTTGGTTGGGTTCTTCTCAAAAATCTGCAAGAGATTACTATTAGATATTAATGGAAATCCCTTGAAATCTGTACATTTTAATGTTTCAATAGCAAAAACCCGAAATCATCAACTAATCAAGCCCAAAAGAAATCAGCCTAGATACAAGAGATTTAATGCACCAAACAATTACAGGATAAGAAGCAACTAAAGTTGCATTAAAATTGCAGTCTTCACTAATCAAAATTACACATGCATAGGCATAACTCAAAATATGGGATGAAGACCTAATAATGGCACATAAACAGAACAACTTGAATCAAATTGAAAGACATGTGATCCAATCAAAGAAGCCTATTAAATTGAGAATCTAATTCACAAAACACAACATTTACCAACACAATTGCTCATTTATCCTATTAGGTTTAATCAGTAAATCACTGAATCACTAAGTGAATAGAGATAAGCAGTCAAATAAGAATCCATAATAAATTATCAAATAAATGATTTCAGAAAAATTTAGTTTGCAGTTGCAAGATTTATATGATCAGATCACATATCAAATTCTCACCAGATAACTACCAAATAAAACTACTCAACACAAGAGATCAAAGTAATTTGGCCACAATTCTTATTTCAACAGAGAATTTACAGAATATTCTAAGCCATACGAATAAACATGTACTTAACTATAAAGGTATTAAAGATGCACGATAGAATTTTAACAATGGCCAAAAAAGGCTAAAGCACAACAACAATAAATAATCACACAAGTAACTACTGACTTCCTAATGAAAACAACTACCAAATAAGCAACAGAGCACACTGTGAAATGTGTTAAAAAAATAAGAGGTATACCTCGTTAATGGCAAGCATTTGACCATTACTCTTCTTGACCTTCTTGAGCTTTCTAAGAAAGTACCTGATGAAAATCAAACAACATGAGAAACCCACCAACATACCAGCTAAACCAATCTCACTCCAATCATTCAATAAAGAAGACTGAATCCATGGAACATGAACAAAATCACTCACCAGAACTTGGACTTGGCTCGAACCTCATTCGTGGCCCACAACTTCATCCTGTAAATCTTAGGATGCTCATCGGACTCAGTTGGAAGAGCTCTCCCAACAACCTGATACTGGTGAAACTGCACAACAACCCATAACGAATTCCCATCAACAAACACCCTAAAATCCCTAATAACTCTAAAGAAAACATAGCTATAACAAACGGATATGATCCACATGAAGCCCCCAATTAATTACAGCTTATGCAAAATGAAGAGTTCTACCAAATAGCTCAAAACTCTACTCCCCTTTTGGCCTACAAAAGAGCTAAATTTAATTTTTGCAGGGCATACTAACTAATCAATTACAATCACCTAAAAAATTGCAGCTTTTTATTTTTTCATCTGAGAACAAATTTAAATCGTAAAACAAGCTCATATAATTAAAGGTTATCAGTAGATCTAGGAAGTGAGAGCAATAACGTACCCTGAAAGTGACCATTTTCGAGGAAATACAAGATGTGACGATCTCCGCAGCGTAACTCTCTCTCTCTCTCTCTCTCTCTCACTCTCTGTTGTGGAGGAAGATGAAACTAGGGTTTTCTTTTGGTTTTATAGCGAGGAAAACCCTAAATGAATAGTTGTTAAAAGTGACGCCGTTTGGTCCCCGAGTTAAATGAAACCCGGTTTTTAAAAAATACACGTGGCGTAACGAAAATATTTACGACTATTTCTTAAAATCCTAATTATTTATTATTCGAAAAACATCCAATTACTTATTCCTTTCTAAAATTATTTATTGAATAAAATTTTTTTATGTAATATTCTGTTCTACTAACATATACGCTTTGCATTCAAAATTTAGAATGAAGAATATAATGTAGGTTTATTAATAAATTGAGACATTTTTTCGATTTTCAAATACCATTGTGAATTTTTTATGTAATATTATTTGTCTAAAGAGATTCAATATTTATATCGTTCATGTGGAAGAAAACAAATATATTTGTTGGGATGCTTTTTTTTTTTTTTGAAATGATACATATAGACTTTGTTTGGTATTAAAATATTGTAACTTTTAAACCACATTAAAGAAAATCTGTAATTAAATAATTTTGACAACATAATAAAAATATTATCAGTTTTTTGACATACAAATGTGGAAAATGATACATATAGACTTTGTTTGGTATTAAAATATTGTAACTTTTAAACCACATTAAAGAAAATCTGTAATTAAATAATTTTGACCAACATAATAAAAATATTATAAGTTTTTTAACATACAAATGTGGAATCGAATCTAACTTAAGTCTCCAAAGTATAAAAATTAGTATTTACTTTTAATACAATAACTTAAAAACTACATATGCCTAATTTCAATACCAATCATGGCCTTACAGATGGTGAAAGGAAATTGGGCAGCCGTGGTGGAGGGCTGTCAAACTCTGGAAATTGCTCTTCATTTCGTTGTTTAGGCTACTACTACTAGATTGGGCAATTGGGCTAAATTGTGCACTTGGGCTGACATCACAAGAACAAACATGCAATTTCCTGCAGAAGACAGCAGGGCACGAGCTAAACGCTAATAGGCTTCCACATACAAATTAACTTATATACCAGTTCGACAGCCCAACCCCCCCAACCAAAAAAAGAGCAATTGGATGTGAAACAAATCTCACATTAGTTTGAAATATACATCCGTTCTCCTTTGTGTAGCAATACTAGACATGACTGGTTGCAATTCATAAGAACACTAGCTCTATGCCTAACCATGAATACCCAATGATTTCAGTTGCCTTTACATGTCAAAGATATAAGAACAAATACAATAACCAACCAATATTATTCTGGAAACCATTAGATGAATTTGCAATTGTGGCAAACCATGTTAATCTCCCCAGGTATGAGCTCCCTTAGTTACTCCGAGAGTTAAAGCAATCATTGTAAGAACCGACTGCAGAAGGCAGGAAAGATAATCAGAAAATCAAAAGATGAAAAGAAAATAATGTTTAAGCACAAGTAAAGGCAACAGCAGAAAGAAGTTATCCAGCTGAAAAGTTACACATCAGCATCTTGGGATTTCCAAGGGCATAGTTCAGTCAACCATATAATGTTGCCTACAATATATAAACAGCATTACGCCAACAACTAACTCCATCCATCACTAGTGATAACGTGCCTAAAAATCCTGCGCCCTATACTACACATGCTTTCTAGAGAAAAACAAACAGAATGGTTTGGACCCATTAACATGACCAAGCAGTACAATGATAGCACATGTTTTGGCTAGAGAGAAGTGGAAAGGCAAATAAAGAGAACTTACAGCAATTGCACATGCTATGTATCCAGGTTTTTCTCGGTAATCCACTTGTGCACAGAGAGCAATAAAAGCTCCAACGTACCAGGGAATGCCACCAAGGAAGAATCCAATTATAAACCTGGAATTCAAATTTCAAATTTTTTATTCATTAAGCATGGGCAAGACTGCAATTCAAGTTGAGCGCAATGTAAAATTGGTTCTGGGACAACATCTTTGATTATAACACGGTTGATAAGAGTACAGTTCTCCTTTATCTTCTTTCATACATTAATTGTTCGAGACAACCTTAAGTTCAACTGTTCAAGTCATTCCCTTTGGTCTTTTCTTTTCTATGTTGCTTTCCCCTTTTCTAAAGTTTCTACTTGTGTGGGTTGATTGGAGCAGAGAAGCTAGAGGAAACAAACAAGAAAGAAAGCTAAACAATGCCTAAAATATACTTGAAAAGATACATAAAAGAGAAGAGAGAAAAGTAAGAAAGCAAAGATAAACAGACATCCAAGAAAATACAATCCTTGAAATGAGTTCTATATAGCTTGTGTAACAGAAATCTGCATAAATCTATCATATTCCAGTGCCATTGATCTGATGATCTAACTAGATCCTAAATTTCGATAAAACTTGACTTGTTGCCAAAGGGAAATGGCCACAATTATGCAGTATCAACAAAAAAATTTAAAAAAAAAATTGCACAATTCTAACACGGACTAGAAGCCGAATTAGAGTTACAGCAATGGGAAAAGCAGTACTCATATAAAGCTTTCCAATATCTTCCATCACAAAGAAGAAGGACCAACTAATAATGGTCACCCAACTTCTGCCTCCAATCTGCTAAACTGACAGTGATAATGCAAACATAAACATGTATATCTAGACTTTTCCATGAGACACCAAAAGAAAACATGTAACCAAATAACCATGTGAAGTTTCTTTTACTATTTTCTTAGAGTATATGCTGCATCTTTGGAGAGTGACAACATATTCAAGTTCTTGTGAAGAAATTAATAAAACATACAAAAACCATACCAATTTTATGGCCAGTGGTACGGAAAAAATAAAATAAACAAATAATGAATGGGGAACTTACAAGAACCAGCCCATGCCAATGCCACAGCAAGGAAGGCGATATTCTCCCAAAGGCCTTCCCTCGACAACAGCATAACCTTAAACCCCCCCATTGAAAAAACAAAAATCATCATTAAAATAAAATTAGACACCGATTTAACATACAATAAACAGAGGCATTCATTTACATATTCACGTTTAATGAAATAGTTGATATATTAAAAGGGATTAATAATTTTTAACCAAATTTATCTATCAAAATCTACCTGGGATGGTTTGGTAGCCGTGGCCATATAACAAGGGATGGTTGGAAATACCAGGTCCGGGAGGAGGAATGGGCTGCGGCAAACCGACAACCTGCTGGGGCGGTGCCTGAGGGAATGGAGGATAGTAATTCACAACCCCTTGAAACGTGCCGTAGTAATTTTTATTCTGCGGGTTACTGATCAAACCTCTTCCCTTCTGTTCGTCGTTCATTGTCGTTTGTTTAATTTAGATAATTTAAGGTTAGGATTCGCAACGGCGCCGTCAAGCCGTTATTCTTTCCACCTTATTCTCTCTCCTCCGCGATGGCGCGCACAATGACGGAGCCACGGGCGGAAGAGGCCGTCAAAAATTTTGTTATTTCCTTTTTGAGTTTTTCTTTTAGGTAGATATTTTTAGCTTTTGGGCTCGGGGAGTGGACGTGTCAAATCGTAAGTCGGCTAAATTAGACCCAATAGATCCGAAACCCAACTCGAATTCCAGTTGGGTATTGTTAGACTGCTGGGCTGGGCTGGGCCTTTCGGCTTCGTGTGAGATTTGTGGACTTCCGGAGTTTCAGTCAATAAATCCCCTTTGTTGAAGGACTCGTATATTTGATGGGTGCTAGCGGCGCCACATTCTGTTTTATATTTTTCACAGGAGACAGACTCGAATTATGTATGTAATCTCTGAAACTTAGAAGATAAATGGGACTTGAAAAGATAAAACTGAGAGGACAAACAACCAGAAAAAAAATCTTAGTTCATTATCTCCTAATTTGATTTAAATTTTATTCCAATTCTCGACAATTTAATAGATATTAAGAAAAGTCTCAACCATTTAAGTTATTGATTAAAATAAAGTGATAAAATACGTAATGATCTAATGAAACTTAAAATTGATTGGAGAAGCCTGATGGCCGAGAGTGCCAAGTAAAATATTTTACTTTTTTTTTAATAAGTAAAACTTTACTTGGATGCGATATAAGCAATTTATTTTAGCTCCTTTTTATAATTAAGCACAGCCGAACTAGAACATTGTTTAGGACCTTACACAGCGGCCGTCTAGGAGGTGATCCAATGGTTGGTTTAAGTTTTAATGTATCCAGGTGGGGTGGACTGGTAAAAGACCTGAGAGAAGAGGAAAATGCAGTTGAGGACGATACTCGCTAGTGCTTCGAAGGACAAGTTAGTGGAGTATTAAAGGAGAAAAAGATAGAGCTCACATGAACCTAAAATTTAATTCTCAAAGTGGAGTACAAAAATGTGAAAGAACTTACTTCCATGAGTTTGACCGAACCTTCATATATTGGGAATTTGGGATGCGCTCCAGGGCGTCTGTTGGTCCTTGTGGACGTATGGCCTGATCCGATCAGCCACACTCCTTCTCAAATAGGGGCATTCTTATATCTTAGATGAGGGTCCAAATATCTAATGACTTTTTCGCTAGGTCGGATTTGCATGTAACGCACCTTTACCGGTAGATCGGCTTGGGATCACATGGTTGTCCTTAGGTTTTCATGCATTGGCCTTCGATTGGCACCCTTAATGAACAAACAGAGCTCAAGTGTGCCACAGCTCTCTAAATGAGGCACTCTTTGCTGGATGTGCTTCCATCCGCACTTCCCCTTGCAAATGACCTTTTTTATGAAGAGTTCTTATGAATTTATTATTATTATTATTATTATTATTATTATCATTATCATCATCGTCGTCATTAATAATATGCTGAGTTTTTTACTTATATCAATTTTAACAGTATGGCCTTAACAATTAAGTAGATATTGTCTGCTTTGTGTACATAGTCTGTTACGATTTTGTTATCCAACTTTATAACCCAAAACTCATAAGCTTAGTTAGGAGAGTCCATGACTTACAAATCAGTAAAGGAACTCACTTGCTAACATATATGTCTATTTAGTTAGGAGACCTCATAAGATATTCATCCAGAAATTAGGTCACAAATCAACTATAATATCAATTATAACAACCCAAGCCCAATAGTCAAATAAATATTGCATGTTTTGGGCATATAGCCCATCACAGTTTTATTATTGGGCTTGCAACCCAAAACGCGTTTGTTTAGTTTAAAAAACCCAGAATTTATAAATTAATCCATAAATTCACTCGCTAGAGATATGAGATATTACATCAATAATATGACAATTCGTTGATGGAATCCCTTCTCTTTCAATGATGCCCCCACTTTGGCGATGTGGATGCTCCCATTAAGAACTAAGAAACATCTATGAATTATACAATCCTAGGGCGGCTCTAATTGCTTATCTCTTTAATTTTTTAGGTTTATCCTTCACAATTCCATTGTTTTCCTTATCATGGACGATTTACGTACTCTTCATTGAGTATTTGGGAATGGTATATTTATGCTCAAAATATTTTTTAGGTAAATGAGAAATTGTTACTCAAAGCACAATTATAGAGTTGAAAAAATTAAAAGAAAATACAATTGTCCCACAAGGGAAAGAAAACTGAAGCATGAAACGTCTATATATGGCTACTCATGTTCATATGGGTAAGAATATGAGTATAGAAGCTCTCTCTTGTGCGAGCTTGATTCTTGAGCTGATTGGAATTAAAAGCAACAGACAAACTAATTGTAATTTTAAACTTTTAAATTAAACTTTTAACTAGCGAAGAAGACCATTTGAGAATATAAATTGACTTGCTCCATTTCTTTTTTTAAAGAAAAAAAATAACTTATTCCCTGCATGTTCATTAGCGAACACAAATAACCGTACAAGACATACAAAACCATGCAAAAACCTACAATAATAATAGTATATAAAAAATGAGTCATCATATAGTACCGCGCTGTATGTAATACAGCTGCTTCAACAGTGAAAAAAAAACTTGAACAACCGGTATTTTACCGGTTGTTCATCTAATAATTTTTAAAAAATTTATTTTTAATGTGAAAAAAATAAGGAAATTTATAAAAAATTAATATTAAAAAGATTTGAGTGAGAAAAATATTTTTAATTTAAAAAAAAGTTAAAAAAAGAGTAAAATAATCATGTTCCAATTTTTTTGGTTAAATATCAATATATTAGGTGGACGTTTCAAATTAATTTCACATGTCCCTAATTTTCGTTAAACTTTCTCAATAATTGGTTTATTTGTTTCCACTTCTCAATCCACTAGTTTCATGTATAATATTCCTACTAAATTCGTTAAATACAAATTTTTTAGGTTAGATTCCAAGTAAATTCATTTCTCGTTAAATAAGTTCCTAAATTTGGTTACACTTTCTCCCTTTTTGGTTTATATGTTTCAACTATTATTTCACAAATTTTACGTTCAATATTCCAATTTGCTTGGTAAGATTTCATTTATTTGGGTTAAATACCGAAATAATTTTTTTTTGTTAAACTAGTTCCCAATTTTGGTTAAGCTTTTTCATATTTAGGTTCACATGTTTCAAATTATTAGTCCACTAGTTTTGTGTTAGGTATTCCTACTAAGTTCGTTCAATACCAATATTTTGGGTTAGATTCTAAGTAATTTTCATTTCCCGTTAGATGAGTTCCTAATTTTCGTTAGATTTTCTCGCTTATTGGTTCAAATATTTCATCTAATTACTCCTCTAGTTTTGCGTTGAATATTCCCATTAACTTGGACAGATTCCAATTATTTGGGTTAAGTGCCGAATTTATTTTTCGTAATTTTATTTTTGGTTAAATAAGTCCCTAATTTTGGTTATATTTTCTCCCTTGTGGGGTTATATGTTTCAATTATAATTTCATTAGTTTTGTGTTCAATATTCCAATTAACTTGGTAATATTTCATTTATTTGGGTTAAATACCGAAATAATTTTTTTTGTTAAATTAGTTCCCAATTTTGGTTAAGCTTTTTAATATTTAGGTTCACATGTTTCAAATTATTAGTCCACTAGTTTTGTGTTAGGTATCCCTACTAAGTTCGATCAATACCAATATTTTGGGTTAGATTCCAAGTAATTTTCATTTCCCGTTGGATGAGTTTCTAATTTTCGTTAAATTTTCTCGCTTATTGGTTCAAATGTTTCATCTAATTATTCCTCTAGTTTTGTGTTGAATATTCCCATTAACTTAGATAGATTCCAATTATTTGGGTTAAGCACCGAATTTATTTTTCGTAATTTTATTTTTGGTTACGTATGTTCCTAATTTTGGTTACACTTTCTTCCTTGTGGGTTTATATGTTTCAATTATTATTCCACTAGTTTTGTGTTCAATATTCCAATTAATTTGATAAGATTTCATTTATTTGGGTTAAATACCGAAATAATTTTTTTTGTTAAATTAGTTCCAAATTTTGGTTAAGCTTTTTAATATTTAGGTTCACATGTTTCAAATTATTAGTCCACTAGTTTTGTGTTAGGTATTCCTACTAAGTTCGTTCAATACCAATATTTTGGGTTAGATTCCAAGTAATTTTCATTTCCCGTTGGATGAGTTCCTAATTTTCATTAGATTTTCTCGCTTATTGGTTCAAATGTTTCATCTAATTATTCCTCTAGTTTTGTGTTGAATATTCCCATTAACTTGAACAGATTCCAATTATTTGGGTTAAGTACCGAATTTATTTTTCGTAATTTTATTTTTGGTTAAATAAGTCCCTAATTTTGGTTATATTTTCTCCCTTGTGGGGTTATATGTTTCAATTATAATTTCACTAGTTTTGTGTTCAATATTCCAATTAACTTGGTAAGATTTCATTTATTTGGATTAAATACCGAAATAATTTTTTTTTGTTAAATTAGTTCCCAAATTTGCTTAAGCTTTTTCATATTTAGGTTCATATGTTTCAAATTATTAGTCCACTAGTTTTATGTTAGATATTCCTACTAAGTTCGTTCAATACCAATATTTTGGGTTAGATTCCAAGTAATTTTCATTTCCCGTTGGATACGTTCCTAATTTTCGTTAGATTTTCTTGCTTATTGGTTCAAATATTTCATCTAATTATTCCTCTAATTTTGTGTTGAATATTCTCATTAACTTGGACAAATTCCAATTATTTGGGTTAAGTACCGAATTTATTTTTCGTAATTTTATTTTTGGTTAAGTAGGTTCCTAATTTGGGTTATATTTTCTCATATTTACTTTTATATGTTTCAACTATTATTTCACTAATTTTGCGTTCAATATTCCAATTAATTTGGTGAAATTTCAGTTATTTATGTTAAATATCAAAATTACTTGTATTACCGGAAACAATAATTTTAATAAGTTGAATTATGTTTGAACCCTTACTATTTTATAAAATATCAACTTACCATATAATACTAAAAAACATTTATTGTAACCCTTAATCTTTTCCAATATTTTGGGTCCTTAACCTAATTCCCTTTTATATATATCATGAGATCTCTTGAACTTGATTGTATATATACTTGAGCTTTTAGTCTCTATACATATTTATTCTCATTTTATCATTTTAGTTGATTATTTTTAGTTATTGTTAAAATAAATTAATGCATTTATTTTCATCTCTCTCTTTACTTTTTAAAATAATTTCTTTAATTTTTCAAAACTTCGACAGTAAATAAAAAATAACATGTAAGAGCGCATGCAATTGCTATGCTTCTCCAAAAAATTATTTTTAAAAATTATGATGGCATAAGTTATAAAAAATATTTAAGCTAACAAAACTTGAAACTTTCTTAATCTATTTGTGTTGAATTTTCTTTTTTCTTTTTTTGGGATCAATTGACTTCAGGAGATTTCTTGAACTTGAAATTATTTATACTTAACTTTTGATCTTTATAAATGTTATGCCCATTTTATAATTCAATTAATTATATTTATTTATCTTTAAACTAAAATAAATCAAGAATTAAGATTTTTTTAATTCAAATTAAATTTTTACCACTGTTTTCTTTTCAAATTATTTTTCTTAATTTCTTATTACTTCAACCAAAAATTTATGCTATTAATTATAAATATTAATATATTATACTTGTATTATTATCACTATTATTATTTTTTTTACTCTTACTAAAATTTTTATTATTACTATCTTGCCCCATGAGATTTGTTAACAATTTTTTTTTAATAATGAGTATCCTTCTTTTTCGTTTTTAAGTATGGATATAATTTTTAATTTATAAAATAAGTTCTTAAATTTTCAAGACTTAACTAAAATAATTTTTAAGAGTTTATTATGACTAATATGGTTATGAACATTTATTACTATAGTAGCAACACTTTATACCATACCATTTCATATTTATTACTATACCAAAATTTGTTTATTTATTTTATGATTATCCCATGAACTGTGAAAATTAACTTTTATATTAAAATTGAAAAATTTCTAAATTTGTATTACATTGATCCAATTCTACTAAGCCGCAATTTATTTATCTTTAATTAATGCTTTAAACACAGTAAACGCAATTCAAATTCAACAATATTTTGTAAAATAAAAAAATAAAAAAAATCAATGCAATCAAGAAAGAAGAAAATATATTAAACATTAATTTTTCTTCCTAAATTAAATATTGAAAGGATATTTTTCTCTAATCGGTAAATTCAACACCGCAATTTAACAATAATGTCGACTTTTATTTTTAAACTATTTTTTTATTACTCCGAATTGCAATACATTTTTATAGGTCATAAAAATTAATAACCAATAATGAAAGTATCTTTATTTATTCAATATCAATATTCATTACTTCAGGAGATATGATCATAAATTTGATTATCCCTTGTACAAACAAAATAAGTTAATCATTTTTCACGACTTAAACAAAAATGATCTTAGTAGCTAAAATTATTTTTTAAAAGCTTAATATATTTGGATGGATATTCCAACTAATATGATGTTACAACATAACACTATGGTATAAGAAACAACATTCACTGATACGATTTTGGTCTGCACTTAATAATGGAGTTTCACATTAATAATTTCACTCAAATTCCAAGAGTACAATTGAACCTTTAGATATACTAAAAAGTAAAAAAAAATACACAAAAATAAAAAAAAAACACAAAAATCTCTCATTTCAACTTTTCAATGCTTGCTTGCTCTTTGAAGATGGAGAAATCATAGAATACCTGTAGAATAAGAACTCAATTTATAGATTAAAAGAAGTTAAAGAGAATTGCTCAATTGGAGGATGAATTAAACAAAAATTAAGTTCATTTACAACCGAATTAGATGGTAGCCAATTCTTGTTCATTACTCAACTATATAGCATTAGTCCATTCAAAAACTTATAATTTTTAACAATATTTTTTTTAATTGAGTATCATTCTCGTTTAAATATCCCTATAATTTTCCATTTACCAAAATAAGTTATTCAATTTTTAGGACTTAACTAGAAATACAATTATTTAGGACTCAACTAAAAGAGTTCTTCAATTTTTATCATGACTAATATGGCATTAAAAAAATATAACCCAGCAGTTATAACATAAGATTATAATTTTGGCGTATTTTTATTATTTTTTAAATGGTTTGTTGGCATTTGTTTGTAAATGAAATTACAATGCCCTATTAATTTATCCAGTGCATAAAAATATTAATCAAATAAAAACTTCCATTCATCCAAATAGGTATATGAGAACTTTTTACAAGCTTGCGGGAAAATAATTTTAAAAACTTTTAGCATCAAATAAAACCAATACAAAACTAAATCAATTTACAATTTTCAAAAGCTAGATTTCAGATGCTGTTAGATCATAAGGGTCTCTGCATGTATAAAAGAAAACCAAATGATATTAGAAAATAATTCTGCGAAGCAATAAACAATATTCAAAATTTCAAATGCTGATACATAGGACCGTAATGGGCGTAGGAATGAAGACGGCGGCAACTGCTCGCTTGTTGGCTTGTGAGGGTTTGACGTGAGTGAGCGTCTTTGATGGTTTAAGGAGAGCGGCTAGGGTTTCCAAAGAAATGTCATAATGTGAGTATTTATATTATTAGTAGAAATTGGAAAAAAAATATGAAAGTTTTCAAATTAATAAAAAAGATAATAAAAGTTTGATGAATAATAAAACTTCCATAGATAGATTTGTTGTAACCATTCAAAATCTCAAAATTCATTTTTGTAATTTGGTAAATAATATTTTCATTTTTACCCGCCAAGATAAAACTTTTTTATGTGAAAATTTTACATAATACATATATATATGTATGTATGTATGTATATATATGTATATATTTTGTTGATATAAAATTAATTATTTACAACTATATTAATAATTTAATATAGATGAGATACACTACTATGTAAATATATTAATAATCAAATTATGGCTATCAGTTAATTTAGTTGTAAATCATTTGAGTTCAAAACAAAACAGTTGAGGTTTGAATCTATGGGCGCAAATTTAGTTGTTATTAAGCTATACTGAAAAAAAATCATATTCAAATTCAATTCCTTTTACCACTAGAATAAAATTATATATATATAATTTAGTTAGAAGTACAACGAAAACATTTTTCATTGCGCATAAGATAAGATTATAACAAGTTCAACATGCACAAATAAAAATAGATTCATAAGATTATATTTCTCTCCAATAGAATAGAGAGTTTCAAAAGTAAATTTAGTCAAACATACTACTTAATATGAAAATGGATTTATAATTTTTATATTTTTATATGGTTTTATATAATTTTATTATTTTTAGTTGTTATATAAATTAACTTAATTTTAGAAAAATATGGATATAAATGTAAGATTGAACAATTTTTGTGATAATTGCGCATCATTCATTATACCAAAATACAAATCATGTAACTATCTAGTGAGTGCAGTATTACTCAAATAATTTGATTTAATTTAGAAATATAATTGCCATGCTTAAATTATATAATTGTAAGTACAATATAATATAACATTATTCAATATTAGTTGCATTTAAATTGTAATTATCCATGTCATGTACCATTATGAATTTGGTTAATGTTTAACAAAAAAATTATTATAACAAAAAAGATTAAATAAAGTAATTAATTTTACATAAGTTTGTATGAATTAATTTGCATAAAAGATTGTTTGTGAGTTTTATTTAAAAGTATCAAATATTAGATGCTTTAAATTTGTGGTATATATAAAACATATTAATGTTAGCCTCTAATAATAACAACAACAATATTTGAGGGGTAATTACATGTTTGGAATCATAATAATTCGATAGTTGGATGAACATTACCCTCATTTTAGTAGGTAGAGATTTAAATCCCTATATGTGTATCATGAGATAGTAAGATTGATTTCTTCCAAATATTTAGAAATAAATTGATTTCATTATATGTTTAGATATTTAGATATTTAGATTGTAATGCAATTAAAGATGATAAAATTGTTTTGATAGTTTCTTAAGCAAAATATCATTACATTTATAACATAATAATAAAAATAGCTTAATTAATATATAATTTATTTTAATTTATTATATTTAAATATTATTCTCATTAGTACATAAGTTGCGTTTTTTAAAGCAAAATATCATTTAATTTATAACATAATATTAAAAAAATAATATAATTATATTTTTAAATATAGTAGCCTAATTATTTAATTATATTTTTTCATTAGTACATAGTTTAAATATATTAACTATATTTTCCATAAATTAAAAGAAAAAAGAAATATTTTCATTTTTTAAAGTTGAGGGGGTCTTTGATAGTTTAATAATTTGGAATTGATTTTCTTAATATTTACCTAAAATGAGGGATCTGTGTGATAGTTACCTTTTAATTTTGGCCTCTTTAACGAATTAAAACGATGGTACCAGTGGCCGGTTACGTGCTGAATTAAAAAAATAGAAAAAAGCAGCTGTACGAGATACAGCGGCTGTATTTTAAGCGGACCCATAAAAAATTGGATACGATTAGGTAGATTCGGTATATAATTAATTAACTAGCTATACCGTACAAGACATGCAAAAACCTAAAACAATAATAGTAAATAAAAAATTGGATACGATTAGGTAGGTTCAGTATATAATTAATTAACCAGCTAGATAAAATATAGGGAAAAGGCGAGGGTTAAGAATCCAAAATCATATCCCGCACATTCCAATCGAATCCCGAGCATGGAATTGACATATTTTGGTATAAATAATTAAAATCAATTAAAAAAAATAAATCAATCGTTTTCGCCAATCCCGTACACATGGAACTGACCCTCCGTCCACAAACAATCAATTTTCGTGCGGCACAAGCGACAGCTATTTTGATCGTCTATTTTTAAATAGACAGCAGCCTCCGTGTTCGTCTTCCGCGTCAAACGTTCCTCCCTGGACGGTCACCAAATTCAATTAGTTAAGTACATTTACCGAATGTTGACAAAAAGTCCACGACGGGATCAGATATAAAACTAAAATATATCCCATTGGAACGAAACTTCTTTCCACTTAGATATCGCAGAATCATATGGCAACCAATTTTTGACCTTTGGTCCGTGGGGCAACTGTTGCGCCATACAACACGTTTTATCGCAAGTAGCCGTTGGATTGAAATTAAAGTGATCTGACGGTCAAAAACTTCACACGTTGTAATTAGATGACGCTGGTCAACCCGGTTACATCACCAGATTCTCCAACTCAGTTGCCCTGGGCACAAACAATTACATCACCACGGAGCAAGTCACGTCGGGCGCTGGAACAAAGCCCTGCCACGCCAGACGCCACAGAGCAAAGCTGCTACTTTCCAGAAGAGGGCCACTTACTCAGCGCGTTCCCTCCCTCTAGACCGAACGGAGTGCAAAAATTGGATAGGGTAATTTTTAAGGACCTCTCTTGAGGTTTAGTGTATTAATATCTAAATAAAATGTATTATCGTAATTATAGATATCTTTTCTACCGTTAGTATAAAAATACATAGAGCGTTAACCGTTAGTATAAAAATACATAGAGCGTTAATATAAAAGGATAAATGTGTAAAAGTATATTTAAAATTAAAAAAATATTTTATCCGATCAATAAAAAATTTGACCAACTTGCTTGCTTTTAACCCAGCCTTGACCAGCCGGCCACGGCTCCACCAACAGCTGGTGGTGGTGCTTTGCCATTGCCGGAGTACCCTCCTCACGCTGGCAACCAACCTCATTTACAGCAGCCTCTGAATTAGCTCCATCCACCACCAAGTATTTACCCAAGAGCATGACTTTTGTCTCACAACAACTAACACGTCGCCGCTGCCCCTTTGGCCATCGCCGACGCTGCCCAACTGCCGTTGCCATCACCCTTGAGCCATCGATACCATGTAGCAACCTTTGAGTCCCAAAACCCAACTGCACAATCTCTCAAAACCCTTGCTCGCGGCTTGTGACTCCATAAACCAATGTTGCAATTTTTACCGCCGGTGATAGTTCCATATCATCGTCGTCTATCTCCTCAACCAATCCACATGCAACCCCAACCTCAATAACATCTTAACAACCATAAACGCACAAATTTTTTTCAACCTGCAATTGCGGCCACTTTCAAGCATCAAGCATCAACAGCCATTTCAAGCATCAACAACTATTTCAAGCATCAAGCATCAAGCATCAACAACCATTTTCATTTTGAGGCCGTTGATTGAGTTTCACTGCCAACGAAATCCTCTTTATACCCAACACACCATCAAGCATCAACAACTATTTTATTGAAGTGCGTTTTCAAAGATTTTGTCTCTGCTTAGACACAATCAAAGATTTTGTGGACACGAGTTTTCAAAGATGGTTCTAATTCGATTTTGTTGATTCTAATGTAGTTTATCATTTTTGCGAGAAGGTAATTTTAGTGATTTTAAGAGTCCACTAACGGTCAAACTAACTGATAACTAAAAGGTAAGGGAGGCATTTGTAATTACAGCAATACATTTTATTTAGGTATTAATACACCAAGCCTTAAGGGAGGTCCCTAAAAATTACCCAAACTGGATATGGTGATCTGATCATCTCTCTTTTAAATTCTAAACGGTTTCAGGAGTTTGGTGGAGAATTAATTGAGAATTTTGACCATTGACTTAAATTGATTGTTGTACTGGTATTCGTGTTTGTGGTCTCAAGGATTCAGATGCAGGAGTTTGATTCAGTTTACCTTGTTAATGAGAGCTGGTGCATGCAAATATTCATCTGTTCTTAATTGTTTTGTTTTTAGTTAAATTAGTTGCACGAAGGAACAAAAAGCTGAATCTGACGCGTGGTGCCCATGGTTTTGTCGGTTGCCCATAAATCATTTAATTATGTAATAGATATTTCCAGCCGTTAGATTAAGCAAAGATTCATCCAACGGGCTTGTCTAATACAATAAAAAAGTATGGTATGGTCAACAGTTGCACTACAGCTGGGTGCTTGTTTAATAATAAATTTTTCTTATTTATTTATTTATTTTAAGTGTTTAATAATAATGTTTAAATTATCATAACATAACTACATAAGTTTAAAAAAAAATTCATAATATACGTTAAATTAAATGTGAAAAGAACTAAGGATGAGAATGTGTGAGTTGAAAGTTGAAACTTTGACCTCAAATATATGAAATTTTGACTTCACGAAATATAAAATCAACACAGACATTCAAATATGTACGTTTTATTTCTAAAGTTATTTGATATGTAACAGGTCAAAAATAGATAATATATTTCCATGAAAACAAATATATAACATTGACATTTTTAATAATATTTATAATATAAGAACTAATTTAATAATTAACTTAAATTATAGTGATCTAAAAGAACATTTGCACACCGTGTTACATGGAATCAAATCTTTATATAAAATTAAAGAAGGGAATGTTTCGAGAACTTAACCAGTTGTATCACCCCCATTGTCTAAAAAGACAAGAATAAAAGTTACGTGATAGTGTATTTGTTACATTTCTTTTTCTTTTTCTTTTTTTAATAAGTATCTTAAGCTTTGTATAGAATTAAAAAAAAAAATTGTAGGTGCACAAGAATTTTAAAAATTTAAATAAAATCGCGGTTGATTGCACTGTACATGGCTGTGCGGTAGTCTTGCCCTTGTCTCGGAACACTAGCAAGGTACAAGAATCACACGTCTTTATGACATGTTTGATTTGAAAAAATAAATTGAGAGGAGAGGAGAGGAGAGGAGAGGGGGAAAAAAAAATGAGTGAGAGATGAATTAACAGGTCAATCAAGCAATAAAAATAATATTGACCATTTTTTTCTCTAATTTTGTATCTTTATCTCTCCTTATCAGTGTTTTCACTCTTCTCTTTTCGTCTCATCCGATCAAAAGGGGACTTTTTAATTGGTCTTTAAAATTCTTGGGACTACAAGTGTACAGGATCATATAAACGTATGTTTGACTATTTATCTCTCAACTTGCTCAACGTCCAAATGAAAGTAAAATTAAAAGGCCAATCAATGAAATTGAAAGGGTCGAGACCAATTGAGCTGCCTTATTTTGATGAAAGATCAAAATTTTACTTTACGTCTTGAAATGTCATACATGCATTGCTTGCATGAACGTTTTTCACGATAATCGAAGCCAATTTTCTATTTTCAGCTCCTATTGGCTGCTACTTTCTGACCATAATCTGCAGATATTTGCCAATTTTGACCAACAAATTGGGTGGATCTATTCAGAATTTCTGCCCATGTGTGATAAAAAATGGTTTGCTTCTGGAATTTTCTGTTGAACAATCTTCTTTCGGTTGAGAGTCGCGCTTTCTAGAATCTAACAATAAGTCTGCTGTGGTAATAGATAATTGGGTTATGTTTCTTTAGTTAATTTTTTCAACCTCCATGACATTTTTTTTTTAATTTTTTATAACAAAACACTGATATTTTAAGCGGAAAAATCCAACAGAGCGATAACTTTAAAATCATAAGGGTTAATGGTTACCACATTATTTGATTATTTTTAACTAATATAAATGATAACTTCGACCAATTTTATAATTAATTCCATTGCCCCTTATCAATCTTCAGTTTCTATCAAAATTTTTTTTTTGCATCCCCACTTTTCCAAATCGATGAGCATTAAATGCGCATAAAATTAGGCTGGAAATAAAATAGTTAACATGAGGTGCACAACCCCTCCCCCCCCCCCCTCCCTTCAAGGGCACGTCTACTGTATCACTTTAATGATCGTTCACTTCTCGAATTAGGAAAAAAAAATTAAAATTTGAAATTGAAATTATTGATAACATTTTTTTTCACAAAATATAGTCGAAAATCGGAATCGAAATCGAAATCGTGGAGCTTGTCTCAAACTTAGAAATCAGGAATGAGAGACTAATTCCTAAGAAGTGTGGAAATTAATTTCTCATTCTTCGGACAAACCATTTTCAACCCCACAATTCAAAAAAAATAAAAAATCAAATGAAACATGATCGAATTTTTGCAGCATCAATTTGCAACCGACGAGCAGCAAAAGCCATGACTATCGCATGCTGGTTGCCAAACGCAGCAAAGCCAATTGTCACGCTTCGTGGAAGTCGAACCACCAGTAATAACAGTTGTGGTGTTTCGATCTAATGATGCCGATGATGATGATGATGGAGCTACCGCCATTGCTGCCGACGATTATTATTATTATTATAAATAATCACAATAATTAAAATATAAAATAATAATTATGAAAATAATTTAAAATAAACATATTAATGAAAATTCAATTCATTTCATTTCAAGTCTGATTTCTATAATTCAAATAAACAATTTATTTTGATTTATACCCCTCATTTTTAAGTAGTCTTTTTCAACTTTCTGTGTAGTGAATGCAGCATCAGGGTCTAGTCGGTGGAACCGGTGAACCACGCGAGCTGGTTAGATGCGTGGGGCAGAGGGCTCGTAGTACCCCCTTCTCTTGATCCAGCCTTTTCTTCGCTTCGGTAGTGAATCACCTACTATCTTGACTCTTATACAAGTTACAGACAAGATTTTCTGGTAAGTCGGGGAAATACAACAATTTTAAATTTGTTGGGTTCAATCCAGTAACATTGAGGTGAAATGACAGATAGTGATGGGTGAATTTCAAGGGAATCCCCGCACACAACATCAGTTGTGAGATTTAAGTCTCGCCGGCACGGTAGGGGGGCTGGGGGCAATTTTCTTTAATGAAAAAAACCATGCAATTATGTCTAATCGGATAATAAATCACCTAAAAAACAAATTAACGGGCCCATAAACAATTAATTCAATTTGATAGTATGACTCACCTAGAAAAGGCAAATTGAGGGACCCATTAACAATTAATTCAATTTCATTAACCTACGAAAATTTTAACATCATAATCATTGACATTACAACGAAAAGAATGCCCACAAGCGAAGATAAAACTTATTCTCCACCGTAATAAGCACATACAGTTAATGTGTTTTAACAGATATCGATCAGCTACAAGGAAATTTAATTTAATCTTTCTGTATGTAAATTAAGTATAAGCTAATAAATGTTAGTTAAGTGCCCGCTCGATGCTAAATCTGTTAAATAAAAACAGTTTTAAAAAGACTTTTGTGGCTAGGTTGCAACCATATCGCCGGTATATGTACACTCCATAAAAATTTAATGTATATGTCATACTTATTTTACCTATTGTTCAATCATTCATTTAAATAATGATTCAATAATTCATTTAAATACTGTCTAGGCAATTTGTTTTATTAACTTTTTCCTTTTAAAGAAAGACTTAAAATTGAGTTCTGGGTGTGTATCATTTTCAACCAATCCAAACTCAGGCAACTTAAAGTAAAATACGGACAACTGTACCCACAGAAACAGCAAGCAGGGGTTGTAATAACACATAAAAAAAAAAATAACTAGAAGGAAGAAAATTACGGGAACAAAGAAAATGACTTTTCTAGTAAATGGAATAACACTTATTCATTGATAGCCACTCTGCGCGATTACCAATCATCAATGTCTTAAGCTCAACACATCTTTTAAACCAATTAAAAAAAAAAAAAGTCTTAACGCACTCAATTCCTTTTTTTTTTTTAATTTTCTAAATAATCCTGGCCGTCCATCAAATATATGCACACCCACTGCCACAGGAGGAAAAAAATTTAAATAAATAAATAAATAAAAACACGTGATCTTTGACGGGCCTATGGAAACCGCGCAAAACAATGAACGCCAAATGCCGACTATTCGAACAGCAGCCGGTCATCAAGGGCATTTCTGTCATTCTAAAGACAGGTTTGGATAACGTGAGCAACGCTTAGAGAGAAAAACCTTGCATCCGTCCTTGGGTGTAATTGTAGGGCTGTACGTGATATCATCACAACCGTCCGTCCTATCTCTCTTGAAATCGAGCAATGTGGCGAACAGTGCTATGAAGAGCACCAAATGATTCAAAGCATACCTCTGGCCCACACATTGGTGAGCTCCAGCTCCAAATACCAAAAAGTTCCTTTTATAGACCTGACCCTCCTGCCGCTCTTCACTAAACCGTTCAGGATCGAAGCGGTCCGGTTCACTGAAACCCTGAAAAGAAGATTCGTAAACCGAAGGAAAAACAATAGTCCCCTTGGGGATCGTGTACGATTCTGTCAATGGGAAGTCTTGAACCGCAATGTGTGGGACAAGTGTCGCCGGTGCACGGTACCTCAGCACCTCACGCGCCACCGCCTGTGTGTACTTCATCTCCCTGACTTGATCAGCCGTTATCAACTTATCAGACTCCGGTGACCAAATCCTCGAGACCTCCTCACGAACTTTGCTTAGAACATGAGGATGGGAGTCGAGAAGCGTGACAGACCACAAGAGTGAGGAAGTCGACGCGTCTTGAGCTGCGAAGAGGAAGTCAAAGAGGTGGCCAGCGATTTCATGGTCTTCGGAATGAAGCGGCGGCGGTCTCCCGGCGGCCCGGGCGGCGGCGACTTCTTTGGCCTGTTCTTGCATCCAGAAATCAATCAAACAGGAAGGCTCGCCTCCTTCAGCCATTCTAATTTTGCTTTCTCGAGTACAAACAGCGAGAGTTTGAACTAAGCGTTCGACGGCTAGCCTGGCGTTCCGAAAGGCAAACCCTGGGAGATCAATAGGGAGCTTCATTAAGCCGACGTTGAAGAGAGTGTAGTCGGATTTAAACTTGTCCCTGGCATGTTGAAGCAAATAAGGTCCCACGATAACGGTCTGAGAAGTTTCCAGATTCATATCGCGAACGAGAAGCCGGAGAGAGATGGGGGTTTTGTCGGAGGCACACATCTTCTCCCATCTCTTCAAGTGTTCGAGGATAATAATCTGCTGGAGGGAGAGGTAGGTAGAGAGGGCTCTGAGTGTAAAATTAGGGGCGATCCGACGGCGGAGATCTTTGTGGTCTTGACCGAACATGTAGATGAGATTGTGTTCACCAAATAACTTCTTTCCAAAAGGATGGCCCACAAGCAAGAAAGCGTCGGGGCGGACGTTGGAGAAAATAAGATGAGAGAGCTCGGAGCTTCGTGTGAAGACAATGAATTTACCGATCACGTAATTGGCAGAAATACCAACGCGTCGGGCAAATGCTGCTTGGTCTTCCCAGAACTTGGAGGGATTACACACCAAAGAGATAGCGTTACCTAGAAAAGGCAACACAAAAGCGGGACCGGGGAGGTGTCGTTTCTTGTTCCAGTAAGTGAACTGCTGAATTAGCAAGAGCAGAGCCAAGAAAGACATTATACATTGAGTTGGAGTGAGAGAAGACACGAGAGAGTAATAATAATCCATTTCTTTTTTTCTTTTTTCTTTTTTAAAAAAAAATTGAGTGGTGAGCAGAAAGTGAAAGGCTGTGTGTGTATCTGAGTGTATTTATTTTGTTTTGTGGAGGGTGGGGGGTGGCAGAGAGGGAGGGTAGACGACGGGGTCACTATAACAATCGTCTATGAACGAGCCAGTGAATGAATATATAGGTAAACAGATTTTGGTGGTAGTTGTCTTTGGCTTTCGTTTTTGAATTCAGAATTTCCTCGGTTTCTAGATTGAAAGTCGCAAAATTGACCTGTGAAAAACAGTAAATAGACGGGTCACGTTCAGAGTAATGGGGGTCCCTTTGTTCTACGAATACAAAATAAGACGGCGGGGAAGGGGCAAAAATGGGGCTGAGCTAGGGGCTGACGTGGCGGGTACAGCTAAGACTGGTCAATAAAATTACTGTACGCCCCCCATCCACTTGCCTTTTGCATGTTCTAATTCGATTTGTCTTTGTCCAATGTTCTCATAGGCGTCTGTTGGGCCGGGGCCCACCATTGTCAATTTTACAATGTGATTTTATCTATTTACTTAGAAAAGCTGTCATCAAACATTATGATCGCTGATCATGTCCCAAGATAGTATACATATAATTCAAATTGATAATTTATGATTTCCACTTTTTTACCTAATAATAACCATGGCTTTCAGTGTTTTTTGCTTTTAAAATTTATTTATTGTGACGACATTTTTATGTGCTAATCCTTCTCGACTCTGGTTTTTATTTATTTATGTCACATAAATTTTTTAGGCCAATAATGCATCAATGGTCGTAATCGTCACTAGCTTTGAAGTAAAACTATGTGAGCAAACACATTATTTAATGGATGCCGAGTCTGCGAGTCCCGGTCCCGGATGATGCCAGCTCTTGTCTGACTATTGAATATAATTTGGGCAAGTAGGTAAAGAAATTTGTTCTCATTTTGACATTAAGAAAATCAGAAAATAGAGATTTAATTATCGTGAGTCTAACGAAATGAATATACCCTTAATTTTATTTCAAACCTTACCCGATACATTGTTCCAATACCAAAAAACAAAAAAAAATAAAAAAATAAAAAACTTTATCCAATACATAATCCTAATTCATACTAGATAAAGCTTATTTCAAATTAAAAAAATATAGATAAATATTTAAATAATAATGCTAGAGATTCTTAACATTTAAATTCAGACTTGAGTGTCCACGCTATGTATCACTTTCACGGAACCAAGATTTTAATTTAATTTATGCTGCGTTTACTTTTTGGATTGGAGTGTGAATCCTTGGATTAGGAGTGTGGAGTGGGAGTAGGTTGTTTACTTACACTAGAATGGAAGCATAGAATAGAGATCAGAATCCAATTTATGTGTTTACTTTGTCTTGGATTAGGAGTAAATAGTTTCAAATTACAATTTTATCCTTATTTAAAGAATTATAGTTTTTAATTACAAAACTAATAAAAAATATATTTAATGAATAATATTTATTTTATTATATTTGTAAATTTATTATAATTATTAATATTCTTAATTATGAACAATAAATTATTAATTTTAATATAAAATGAAACCTTATTTTATTTTATTTAATATAATTATATTAAATTTATTATTATATAAAATAATAATATAAAATTATTTAGTACAAAATTAATATTTTCTTAGAATAAACTATTTATTATTATTAATATTAAATAAATATAGTACTATTATTTTTAAAATAAATATAATAATATTATATTTATTAATTCTCTGTTAATATAATAATATTATGTTAAAATAATTTTAACTTAGAATCAATGTAAATTATTATTTAGTTAAATATAATATTATTATTCAAATAAATATTATTTATTTTATTTTATTAATTATAAAATATTAAATTAAATTAAATTAAAAATGAAAGGATAAAAAGGGGAGAAGTGGGAGTGGATTCCCACTCCCACCTCCCCCAATGGGAGTTCCACTCCCACTCCCCACTCCAAAAATGAATGGGACCCACGGAGTGGGATTCCCAATCCGTGGCCATTTTAAACAAGTAAACGCTGAAGTGGGAGGAATCCACACTTCTCACTCCCACTCCAACAAGTAAACACAACTTTAAAGAAGATTTGAGATTACCTTGAAAGCATATCATTTAAAAAAATTTAAAAGATTGGGATTACAAACCCAAGAGTGAAAATAATTTCTCCCATGCATCCATTAGACGATGAATATAAAATTATTTATTATTCATTAATTTGACTCAACTCAAATGTTGGTATCATATTTAAACGGTTATGGCGTGCAGCAACATTCTTATGCTGCTATTATTCTAATGTTACACAATCCGTTACAACGGATAGAGAGAATTATCAATTGAGGTACGGTGCCTTTGTCCTTCGTCGTCGCTGTCCCCACGCATGGACCGACTCACGTCCCACCTTTCTAATAATGTCTAGCCCTGGACGTAAACTTCATCAACCAAATAAAGCAACAAGCATTTTCAGTGTTAGTCCATCTCAACTATCAAGTACGTCTCCCAGTCCCGGCCCTAGGCCCAAGGCCCATGGCCATGGAGTAGTAAATGCATTTGCTGGCAATGTCAATGTAGCCGTTCACTGTCCCATTTAAGATCATTTACATTCCACCAGTTGTTTAAGCAGGGAGGTTGATATGCAGTCTCAAAGACACATCATAAATTTCAAAATTAATTAAATGACATAACACGCAATGCAAGACACCAGTAATGCCATATGCTCTCAAGGCCACCTATTGTTTTTACAAAAAGCAGGAAAATAAAATCTTTTAATAGCGACAGATAAAACTATAAATTAGTTCCAAAATTGAAAAGTAACTTCAACTAACTTTAAGGAACAACTGTCCCATTCAGAATGCCCGCATAAAACAAGACAATCGGACAAACAAGACAATCGGACAAACAAGACAGCTTAAAGCCTTCTTCCTCTTCTACCACCCTTTCTGCGTGTGCTATCAGTGGGAATAGGGGTCACATCCTCTGAAATATAATACAAGCCCAGAATTAACAAACCTTCTAAATCTTAGTGGAAAAGAAAAAGCAAGACTAACACAATTTATGAGCAAAGCTGATTTCCAAAGACAAGCAGTCACTAATTTGTTACTAAAATTCACTCACAAGCAGCTCATGTAGTCTCCATGTACAAGCACATAGCTCATGAATGTTCAAAAGCATAGAAAAAGATGACTGTAATCTAGCAATATATCTCATCAATGCAGCGCAAAGGCCTTACCTATGCGACCAATTTTCATCCCAGAACGAGCAAGGGCACGAAGAGCAGACTGGGCACCTGGACCGGGTGTTTTGGTTTTGTTCCCACCAGTAGCACGCAGCTTAATATGAAGAGCAGTGATTCCAAGCTCCTGAATTATATGAATGGAACTTAGTCATGTATATTTGAAATAAAAGGTAATTATAACGAACATAAAGTCAGACTGCGAACATAAAGATGACAGCAAGAAAACTTTAAAGGGATTCATACAATCAAGAAAAGAAACAAAAGATATCAAAACCTTGCATCTGGTTGAAACATCTTGTGCTGCAAGCATGGCAGCGTAAGGAGAGGACTCATCTCGGTCAGCTTTCACCTTCATACCACCTGTGCAAAAACAGACCATAATCTTATGACAATATGCAAAAATGGAGACAATTAATTAATCTCATATGCAGGCTAAAAACACCAAAAGCTCCAACATAAGTCATGATCGTAAAATTAGAGAATTCGAGGAGAATCAAATGGATAGAAGATGACAAATCGCTACCAAGAACCAGCAAACCAAAGAGGTAATTGAATGGAATTGCACATAAGGCTTATGTCTGAAGTTCTCATTCTTGCGTGTAAGAATAGAAATTATAAGCTCACACATGCAATAGCATTCAATGAATGCAGTGTGTGCATTTAGACCAGAAGACAAAAATGTTCATTCCCGCAATGAATATGCGAGAACTACACAAACAATACCAACATCCTTAATTAACCACAGCATTGAAAAATTCTGATGCCCTTTAATCCTGAATGATGAGAAAATAACTAACCAGTGATACGGACAAGGGTTTCTCTGCCTGACAGATCAGTCACATGCTGCAGTTTCAAGCATACAAATAAAGTCAATAATAATCATCACCAATAGCTTACTGCAAAATCGGGTCAATGAACGAATACTTTTCACACTTACAATAAATGTATCATTGAACGATGCAAAGATGTGGGCAACTCCAAAGACATGCTCCCCATCTCTCACAGCAGGTCCTAGAGTCACATTCTCTTCCTTAGGCTCCCTATTCTTTCTCCTCGACTAAAGAATCAGAAACATTGTGAACACTAAACATGTTAAAGTCCGTGGAATATTTAGTTTAGCATTTACATTACACATAACCAGAAACAAATTTTCTAGCTTTAAGCTACTAAAGAAACGCCATTAACAAAAATGTTTTCCATTAAACACTTATAATACAGGCTTTCTAATAGTAAGAGAAGATTGTTTCTCCATTAGCATACAATCAAATCATCTCACAAAAAGACATTGACAAAAGGAAAGTCTGCCATAAATATAAATTTGAAACAATCAATTACATTATACTAAGACACAATAAAAGAAAAGGAATTAAATTTTCAAAAGTCGTATACCACGAGAGAAACTAATATACAGATCTAGCGTAAATTTTGCGATTTGACAAAAAAAAAAAAAAGATCGAAGATGCAAAAAAATAAACAAATGAATAAATTGGATTGAGATATGTATTTACCATGCCTGCGAAAACACGAGATGGATTGAGAAGGCTAGGGTTTGTTCCTAGACGAAAGGAAAATGTGAAAACCCTAAACAATAGACTGATGCACTCGGTCTCTCTATAGAGTTTATATGACAGGTTGGACTAGGGTTTTACAGTCCCACGAGATCCGATAGTTTTGAATTTATAAACTAGACCCATATTTATATCTAAACTATTAAAAGGCCCTTACCTTTTTTCGTTTTTGCATTTGTCGTCATAACGTTTTATAGGTTTTCCCCCCCCCCCCCCCCGAAATTGTTATAGTTTATAATTATATCATATTTACTTTAAAAATTGTAACATGCAATCCCAAATCTGCTGCAGATCTAGTTATATGTACTTCTTAATACAAACTTAGAAGTATGTCCAACATTAACAAAAAAAATTGGTATCACCATATTTAAAACAATGCATACCCATTTAAAAAGAATGATTCTCATGCCTTTAACATCTAGTCGAGTGATTTTCAAACAACTTTATTTGATTAATCACTCGAGTTTAAATCATAGAAAAATATCAAATTAAAAATGTTAATTTAAACTTTACCAACCCTCTAATTGAATTACCAAGCCCAGTGGTAGTCCTTCATAATTAAATCTACATTTAAAGGAAAAAATGACTTGTAACATAGATCTTCAAAACTTTTTGATCTTGGAGACTTGGACCATGCAAATAATATTAGAAAGTTAACAAGCATTCGAGTTTATTTTAATGCCGTGAAATAGTAGGTCACAAATTTCGGTGTCACACATTCCATTTGTTGCATGAACTAATTCACAGTTGGAAAAATCATTGTTCACCCAAAAAAATTCCAAACACGGCCGATCATGCTCCAAAGAGTTACCAACTGTAATGGCAAATTGTGCAAGAAAGCAATTTGCCAACAATAGAATGCTAATGGATACAGCTTAATCAACAATTGATAATTGTATTCAGGCATATTTGGATCAAGAGCAGTTACAGCAAACCCTCCAGTAAAAAGAGAGGAAAGAAAAAAAAAAAAAATGTATTCTATATACATGATTCTACTGCTTTCCTTTGCACATTTATGCAAGAAAATGGTAAAAAAATAAAATAAAAGATTGAACAGACAAAACAGGTGATTTGGCCGAAGAAAATTGTTGATTCTAACTCTCAAAATAATTGGAGATAGAAAGAAACTAAGTCAGAAACTATGCTGCTATAAGACCTACGTATCCAGCAAATAAAGCCAACACTGAAGATATAACATAAGCACCAGCCACAATCATCGGTTCTTTAAGCCCACACAATTCCAAGTGATGATGAAAGGGTGCCATTCTAAACAACCTGCGCCCACCTCCCAGCAGGTGCTTGGTGATCTTGAAGTACAACACCTGAAATATAATTGCAATTAATTATCAAATCCAGGAAAAGTCATGAACTTGCCAAAAATTCACCAACGCATCAATCCTTTAGACTCTAGATGACAAAAAGAACCATCTTTAAACTGCTTTGGGAGAGCAAGCATCATTAATAAACATACCTGCATGATAACTGATGATGCTTCCACAACAAAGATACCAGATGAAACAAATAATGGAAAGAACATTCCAGTACAAGCAGCCATCGAGGCTAATGCACCACCAAGGGCCAAGGATCCAGTATCACCCATAAATACAGATGCCCTGTACCGGTTGTGCAATAGAAAACCAACACATGCTCCTGCCATTGATGCTCCAAATATTGAAAGTTCTGGTTCGCAAAGTAGATTTGCAGTCAGTAAGACATAGTAACCAAAAAGGCTTGTTTAAATATTGCTAATAAGTTTCTAATATTGCAATGAAATATCATAACCCATCCTGAACTAGAATAATAATCTTAACCCTGTTATATGGGAAGCACCGTGGAGGTGATGGGACACTCTAAATAGCATGGATTTTGTTTCAACCATGATCAACAAGAAGACAAAATGAGCACACAAGGTATAATTTAATATAAATTGAAAACCATAACACATGATTACTAATAATAAAATGTCATTTTCACCCTCTAAGTGGAGAGGATCCTCATATTGTAAGTTTAAATTCATTTTTACTAACCAGAGCATATTGGAAGCACTGCAATTGACATTCCAATAAAAGCCAATGCTGCAGTTCCACCAGCCAGCCCATCAAGACCATCTGTCAAATTAACCCCATTTCCCATGGAAACAAAAGTGAAGGAAGTCAACAATAGATAAAATTTTCCCAAGAACAGAAGGCCTAATGGTGCAGGTAAAGGAACCAACATTTTCCTGCATTACAAAATGAAAAATAGATTTGAGTGAATTCATCATTCAACCAAAACTTCGCGAAAGCCCAAGCAAAAGCACGTTGGCACTACAGCTGTCATGTTAATACATTGTTTTTGCTAGACAGATTATTACATCAATTTCAGAAGCAGAACCCTGAACAATTGATTCAAAAAGCCTAAAAAAGAGTGCCAAGTAACGCTTTTGAAAGATTTTATAGATATAAGTTTATTACAAATATTCAACTCCAAATGACATAAAATCCTGTTTAAGCAGATATGGTATGACAGATACTCCGAATTTTTGTCAAATTGTTCCTATGATCAGTCTTCCAAACCATAAAAATCTTAACCATTCTATTCTAGCATAACAAGAGTTTCAACCCACACCATGATTTCTCATATGAGAGTTAAGAAATTTTGGCACATGCTAAGCTCAGCCCATCAGACAATCTATACTTCAATTTGTGATATCCTAAAACCTCTGCAATATTGAACAAAACTTGGTACTCTGTGGCAAGTTTGTCAAAACAAGAATAGATATGTGAGTTACCATCAGATAAATGTTGATCAGATTAGTTACAAGAAGCTATACATGCCATAAGGAGACGGTATGCTTGTAGCATCCAACCAAAATGAAAACCACGTCCCAACTGCTACCTGTAAAGTATCATGGCTCAGGATTATTCAAAAAATAGCTAACAGAAATTCTTCACACAATTAGCAAGAAAGCAGCAATGGAAAAACTTTTACCTCCAAAATTAATCTTGACCATGCAGACAACCCACTACTATGATTCTTTACGAGGCATATCACGTCATCAATTAGCCCAATTAGAGCAATTGCTAAAGTTGCTGCTGATGCTCCAGAAACTTGAAGAGATGAAAAACCAACTGTGGCTATTGTAACAGCTATGCCAATTGGAACAAAAAATAGTCCACCCATTGTTGGCGTTCTGCCTTTCCTGGAGTGCCTAGCAGGCCCTTCTTTTCTGATGATCTGACGAATCTTCAGACTTTTGAGCAATGGGACGCATATATATCCTGCGCAAGAGACTAAAACTGCTGAAATAAAAAAGGGACGGGTCAAGTAAAAGGGTGCCAAGGGCAGTCTGACAATCTTCCATGCACACCAATCCACAAATAGAAGCAGCACAGTCAAGAAGGTTATCAGTCCAAGATTGATAAATAACCCAAGTTTGATCCTGCAATTACAGTAAGTAAAAGATCAAATCATACCTAGAAAATACAAAAGGTATAACCCATCTCATAAAGTTAAGATGTATAATGTTTTGCATGAAACATGGAAGCAGTTCAATATCAAAAATAATAATAATAATAATAAAAACAACAACAACAACTGATCTGACACACTTGCCTGTGTCTTCTACGTGCTCTCCCAATCATAGCAAGCCTATGAGCAGTTAGTGTTAGAGCGTCATTATTTGACACAAAAACACTAGGCAAGTCAGTATCAGAAATAGAATTCAATACAATTTCTCCATCACTCTCTTCTCCTTCACTGGAGGAAACCATGTACCCAACAGTGCCCTCATCGTCACTCCAGTTATCAAACGAAGCAATATCAAAATCCTAGAAAAAAACAAAAAAAATAATAAAATAAAAAGTAAAAATAAATTGAAGTCCCAAAACACAGGATTATTCTTTCATGTTTTGTAAAGCCTCATTTCATTTAAATACACAAAGCGTTGTTTAAATTAATAAATTAATACGTCGTTGAAGGCTCCAACTTGAACAGCGGTATATTGCAATTGATAACCGTGTGTTCTGCTGACATTTGATTTTGATCCATTTAACTGCACAAAGCCAAGAAACAGATAAGCAGTCATCAAACAGTAACCAAATGAACCTTTCGATATGAAACAAATAATTAAAATCTAAAACCAATTTCCAGTTATCTAATAAAAATGGATGATCTAATAAAAATAGAGAGGTCAAACGAGTGAGAAACATGATACCTCGGGAGAGAGAGACCCCGAACGGAATCGGCAAGAAGTTTTGGCTACAATTAAAGAAGAGCTTCGGCGAGCTCGAAAGTGGCCAAGATGTGATTGTGAGTGACGCTGAAATGACGAACAAGATCGCATGATTACTTAATAATGATTGGACTGCTAGAAGACACAATCGAAGTGGAGAGTATTCGCAACAGAACAAAGTTAATTAAGATGTTGCTGAAGGAAGTTGGAGTTGGCGAAACAGAACAGACGAGGCAAGGCCGTTCAAGGAAAGAAAAGTATATTCGAGCCAGGAAACGGTTTATTTACATATAAAATATATAGTGTAAAATACTCTGCTTCTTAAATGATCAAAAGCATTAGTTAAAATAAGACATACCTATTATGTTGTTAAAACGGTGGAGGGAAGAAGAGAAAGCAGGCGCTCGCTTTACTTTGGAATCCTCGGAACAACATTGTGTTTGTGGTCCACTTAATTTTTATTTATTTATTATATTTATTCAATTCAATGTTAGATGGACAGAGATATGAATATTACTCTTTTAATTTTACAACTCTTGTTATTGAATTAAGTAGATGTAAATAAATAATGAAACAATTAAGTTATTTTTTTTAAAGCTGAAATTTTAAATTGATGGAACCCGAACGTGATTATTCAAGAGGATACATACATATACCCTTAATGCAAAGAAATGAGGCCCATGGGGCTCAACTCATGAGTCATGCCCTCCTGAATGTGATTGTGTGTCGGAACATTTGTTTTGATATCACGTCTCGTCCCTCATATGGAAGGAAACTTTTGGAATCCACCACTAGGATCGATTAGTGAAGAATAAACTTGGTTAGCGTAATTTCTAAAGCCAAACAAACTACTACTATTACTACTACTATTATTATTATTATTTGTGAATGGTTTTGTTCACTACAGACTATAAAGTATGGCATGGCATTTTACATTTTAAAGTTAGTTGATTCAGGTAATGGAATCTATTATTAAGGCCCCAACCCAACATAGTCATATGAACCAGCCAGAGGTTTTAGTTTCCACACAAGCAAATATTTTTAAAATATATGTAAAAATACAAAATAATATCGAAAACATCCAAAATATTGCATGTATAACTCAGATCGCTACTTCATGAGCTAATTGAAATCACAATACCCAGAGAGTTACAACCCCTGTCATGGCAAGAACATTCAAACCAAGCCCAATTTCCACGTCTATACAACGTACATATAAAATACAATAGATGAAGGGACCATATCACGTGCTAACTCTGATTTGAGATAGGAGGCCGACCTCGTCCCATTGAGAATCCTCTGGTTCCATCAGGCATTCTAGGGCCAGGAGGTGGCTTCGTCGGTTCAAGAGCATGAGAAGATGTAGTCCCATGGCCTGCCGCGGATGAGATAGTCAATTGAGTCACATGAAAAACATAAATTTAAAAAGATGGGATAGGAAAAAGAACCAAAACCACAAGCAAATGCACTGGTTGGTTTAAATACCCAGGCCATTGGGCCCACCCCGGTATCTCTGTCTCCTTGATCGTCCTCGATTTCTTCCTTTCTGCCCATCATTTTTCTCCTTGGAATTGGATAAGTGCTCTCCCTCCTGAAAAGAATAAAGCAGCAACACATAAAAATCTTTATCTGGCTTTTACTCTCATCCGATCATTGCTTATTCCTCTTCTCATGTCAACATGAAAATGAAAATAAATAAATAAATAAAAATATAGAGCTTTGACAAAATATTCTACAACAGTTTAAACTCTTACCATTCATATTATCATATGTCAATCAACAATAAGCTCTCAACAGCACAGCTTTAAATCAAATAGAAAATACCAATAATTTCATAAAATAGCATGTTAAAGGACTTGCCTCTTCGTCAGGTGTATCATCATAACGATCATTCGAGTTTTGATGCTCCTCGTTGCCAGCTGGATCAGAAGTTCGACCACTGTTGTTCTTCTCATAATCAGATCCCCTCCAGGCTTGCCTTCTCTGCCCATAATTTCCCTGTAACAGGTGACCTAAGATTAGCTCCTGTTAACTACGCAAGAGGATATAAGGAAATAAGGTTAAATTACCATTCTCTTAAGAAGCTTGACCCGCAAGCCATTTCTCCAGTCCTGTTCATCATTCAAAGTAGCCACCTGATCCAAACACAGGTCAACCTTTAAATTAATAAACTAACATCATAAGCAAAATGCAGTGTAATTGTGAATGTTTACTTGATACTCACAGCTTTCTCAGCAGCCTCCACAGTCTCGTACTCCACAAAAGCATGTAACTACAGACAGAAAGCAGAACACTACATAAACTGGATCAACAAAATCAAGCTACTACTACAAACACCAGTTATCATCACCTTTTTTATCAACAAAAGTTTTAACAGATTATTATAGCAAGTTAACTGTTCACATCTGTCTTCTAATCCTTTTCAAGGGGTAATGATTAAAATCATAACACCCTTTATCCATTTCACAACAGTTACAGTTTACCACCAGCCAAAGGCACATGTGGACATCTCCATAACCATAGCAATGACTCCCAATCCAGTAAAACAAATGGCAGCCAGGAATAAATCAATTTTTAGTGAAGAATGCAGTAAATTAATCATAGTGTAATACAAAACCTTTCACCTAAAACATTGTCTATATCAGTTCCATACCTTATTACTAACCAAGTACTCATATTTGCTGCTTTTTTTTGACTCTTCCACAACATTTGGATCACGGATGCAGATGCTTTTTATTCTGAAAAAAAAGAACTATACAATCAAATCGAAAAAAGAAGAAAAATAGCTCACTGAATAAAACTTTGTAAAGGAACAATTTTTTTTTTTTTTTTTTCATTTTACTTTAAAAACAAAGTACATACTTTCCAGCTTCTGCAAATATTCTCTGCATGTTCTCTACCGAGTGATCCTCAGGTAGATTCTCTACCAAAACAGTGAATAACTAGGGTCCACAAATTAGATGCTATAAATTTATCAAATTAACATAAGAATGAAACAATCAAGTTCATGCAATTCATTACCTTAGGATCCCTGACTTCAGTGACTGGCAGAGGATTAAGGCGCTTTACCTTCTTCCCATTTGAACTCACAACCTTTAATTTTTATTTTATTTAAAAAGGGAAATTAGGAAATAATTAAAGAATAAACACCCTTTACATCATAGTTAACTGGAATCATTGAATTATTAAGAAGCTACCATTAACATCTGCCTCAACGCAGAAGGCACAAGTGACGTTGCATTTTATCACTTCAGATATGTAGATAACATCAACACCCTAATCATTATTATTGCAAAGGAAAGAAGCAGCTTACAAGCAAGGATGATTCCCTGAGTGCAGCCACTATCCATGCATGGTTTCGGGTAAGCCTCTTCAATTTCCTAAAAGAAGCAATAACTGATATTGGAACTGCAAGAAAGACAAACCATAAATATGAAAATAGAGTTATAGGAAAAGATTGATACAGGTATTCCTAATTTCCCATCATATAAAAAGATAGATACAGGTTTGAAAACTTTAAGCAGTTAGGAAGCTTTAAAATAAACGTAAATCATTTTAGCCTCATAAGCATGCAGCCCAAAGAAACCATCCAATAACACAGGAGCTAAAGAAGAATCAAAAGATGGAAACAAGATATGTATAAAGATTCCGGTGTATATTCTATTTTGGATTCTACAACTAAGGATCAAAGAAAAATCAGTACTTTGTCATGGGCACAAAACCAATATCCAAATCAAACAAACCCGAATCTTAGCTATCAGTAACATGTACCGAGAAAGTGACAAACTAACCGAATCCTTGGGTTATTAAAATAATTCTACCATTTGGAAAAGTGGATACATTAGAGTAGGCATTATCAATTCTTCCCATTACCCAAAATATCAGGTAAATAACAGAAATAGTTCAAATCGCAGTAGAATGTAAAGAGAGAGGAAAGTTCAGAATAAAAATATTTCAGTCTAGATGGCCAGTTTCTGGAACCATCAACAATACATGTCAAAATGCAGGTAAAAAGACCACATAATATGTTAACAAAGTAACAACTTTATTAATATCCATGAACAAGGTTAAAGGAACCTAAAGAATTCCTCAAATAGAGAAGGAATCAGACAGCGGTCAATTGCATAGTCATTCAGATTGACACCCAAAAGCTCGGCACAGCGAAATGGCTGCACCAGGAAAACATCCAGGCTAGCCAATCTGTCATAAGTACCTGCTTTACTTCATCACCTTCATCATCTCTATTCTACAAAATATTTCCCAGATTTAATTTTGCACTAAAAGCCATATTGATTGTTTTCAACTGATCCATCTTTATTCTCCAAGTTAAATTATTATTTTGCATTTTAGTTAGTTTGGAAATCCATAGTTTCTGAAAAACAAAACAGCAGGAGCATTAGTTTCTCTAACAATGTACCAGATAGATGTGGCAAGTTTCTTTTATTCTACCGCACATTGAATAGCAAGTTGGAAACTTAACCAATTTATAGGTCAGCAAACCATAAATCCTACTTCCCCAGAAAAATCACGCCCTTACTCCATCATAGATAACATATTGTAGTTCATCATAATTTCCATGCACTTAAAACTGTTAACACATCATTCGTATGGGAAGTGGAAATTGTCAGTGGAACTCACAGCAGTACAAATTTAAGAGACCTTTCAATAACAACTTATTTGAGCTTAACACTACATACCATTACTTAAACAATTCTCAACACATACAGTTTGATGTTTCAAGAGTTGAAAACACAAATACATGGCAGAGTACTTACCGAAACCTTCTTTATTCTTTCTAATCAAATTCATCATATACTTATCAGTTGGCAAATTCTCATCACTAAAATAGTATTCCACCTGCAACACAATAAACAAACTCGTGTAGGTTGCGTTTGAGAATTCAAATAAAAGTATCAAAACGAAACCTAATGACAACATAATTCATTGCCAACACAATTAAAAAAGCGTTTCCATCAGCAAACACAGACACCTAAAGGGAAACCAAAAAAGAAAAAAAAGAAGGAACAGTAATTAGAAAAACACGCTAGCACTTTAATAAATACCTGCTTAATGATCCTTTGTTTCAGATCATCAGTGAGAACAGCTGGAGTAGAGGAGTTCTCGTGATCTTTAATCGGATCCTCGCAGTGGTCGTGATCATGATCGTCATCTGACGGTGGAACTGGAACATCAGGGATGTCGTGCTCGGGTGATCCAACGGGAGAGAAATCTGGATCGAGCCGAGGAGACGGTGGGTTCGAATCCACGGCCGGGATGGCGGTGGTAGAGGTGGGACCCTCTAAGCCGTCCATTTTCTGGGGACGGAAGGAGAGGGGTAGAGGACGAAGAAAAGAGTATTGAGGCAAGAATAGGCTGAAATGAGATTCCCTTTAGGTAAAACCCCTCCCGCCCATTCTTCTTTCTTCTCCTGCTCTCTCTCTCAAGTTGCTTTTCTAACCTCTGCTCCCTCTTATAGGACTCATGGGCATCTTCGTTATTTCACCATCCTTGAGTTGAAAATTTTTGGCAATTGCTGATGCGACGACGTCTCTTCTTCCCATTCAAACGATGTCGCTTAAGAAGTTTGAGCTTTTAAGTCAAGCAGATTAAATGATTAATCTAATTAGTAATTACATCTTATCATTAAAAAAAAAAAATAGTAATTACATCTAATTTTTAACCAAATTTCTATTTATTCATCATCAAAAGATTGTTATTTCATATGCATTGAAGAATAAATTTTAATTGAATTTTTAGATGAAAATTCAATTTTCATTTCTATCAATGAGTAAAATCTTGTACCTTGGTAGTACAAGGAAATTCACCATTTTCGGTCATTTTGCAGCCAAGTATATGGTTACGCGTTTTATATTAAAGGAAAAAGTACGATCGTATAACAAGATTCTAAGGAATCAAGAATACAGGCATGTAGTAAGATCATGAAATGAAAAGGGTCCTTATTGGGTGGAGAAAGAATATTTGACCTTGTGTTTGTTTTACAATAGGAATTTGGATGCACTCATATTGTGGCAAATTGATGCACCTAATGTATTTACCAGGAAGCAAAGTTAAAGTGCAGTAAGATAAAGCGAAGATACTTTCTCATAGCAAAGCTCTCATACAACATAGACATGGGATTATGGTTTTAACATTAACACTCCATGCCAGACCTATTAAACCATGCTTAATAACAGTACACAATTGCTTGCCAATCTAAAACAAAACTAAAACAAGCAACCAAAAGCCATCCCCAACGCCTAATCCCAACCTAAAACAGAACTAAAACAAGCAACCAAAAGCCAACCCCAAGGCCTAATCCCAATTGTCCAAATACAATTCTACTAGAACCTGAAAACCACACCCTCACGTCATCCACAACCGGACCACATAATGAGCTCATGTCATCTGTTCGTGTATTGTAATACACGCTGTAGAATGCAATACGTGTTCTATCAGCTTTGGCAGTGAAATTCACATTAGCATCATGGAAGGTCGAGTTAGCATCCTCTGTGTAATGTACTATTTGGGCTTGATCCCCAGCAAATGCCATGACTGCAAGTGGTTGCTTGCATTTGTCCCCAGCGTGGCCTAAAGAAAATGTCAAGCTGTAATCCTTGTTTGCCATGGTTTCAACCATTTGAGAGATAATGCCTTCCTTCCCTGAGAGTAATTCGATGGCACGTTTTCCTTGGGGGACTGAGTAATGGTAGGAGTCGATGTAACGGACAGCTCTGTTTGATTCAACAATCCAACCAGGCAATGAGGATGTCTCTTCATCGAGGTTGGTGGGAAGCAAGACTCCTAGCGATACATTTCTAAACATCCACGGACCTTCTTCAAAATCGCCATTGACTACAGCATTGTCTGCGAAGATTGTAGCAATGGGAATGAATATTAGAGAATTATATCAACAATGCTGTACATTACATCCCAATTCAGTTTTTGAATTTAACTACTACTTTTATCCAATAAAACATAATTTAGCTGGGAGCGATTCTAAGCAACAATTGACAAACTTTCCGTTAAGGGCAAAATCTTTCATTTAAGGGATTACAAATTGGGAAGTGTCTGAATTTCTATCTACAAAACCAAACTTATTTTTTTAATTTTTTAATGATTCTTTTTTTTATTGCAACAAGGCCCCTTTGTCAATTATTATGCGACAAAGTTAAATAGTTCTCTATAATAAAAAAATGGTAGAGTTCAGTAATTTTTCTTTTAATTCCTTATTGAAGTTCATGTTAAATATAGGGGGTTGAATGATTGGGTGCGTATTTGTTTTAAGGGGGGAAGGAACACATACAGAGACAGATATATATTTCTACAACAAGACGACTACACTATCTACATGAGCAAAAAGAAAAAAAAAATCTACCTTCATCTAAATTATATGTACGACAACTCTGAAAATACAATAGTAGCAACCCACCACTCGGCATTAACCGGAGTTGATTATTTTCTTCTTCTATGCACCTAGAGGCCCTCTACTTACTGATTATTCTCTTAATCCTGTTTTTCAAATTAATCCTGCTTTGCCATTTACCAAACATTTATTATTTTAATTAAAGCCATCAAGCATTGAATTCTTTGGCACACCCCCACTTTAATATATCGAGACTCCCAAATGAAAAATGCCCATCCCGGGGCCCCCTGCTTTGGATGCTGAGTAAAAAAAAGCATCAGCTCCATACCCTCCCCGCCAGGGTCCAGGGCCTACAGACACAAAAGAATATAATAAAATAATAGAATTTACCTTTGGGCTTATCAGGAGCGAAAAGCTTCTTGATCGCAATATCATCAATGATGGGCCCACAAGTGGGGTCATCTTCCATGCCCGGGTTCTTAAAAAGAAGCTTCACATTGTCGTCTTCTGCCTCAAAAGCCCACGCGTACGGGTCCCACCCTTGCACGTTATACAATGTCTGCAGGTCTATGGTCTGTGATGCAGGTGGCACGGACACGTTCAGCGACTCCAGCTGCGCGCACGTGCGCGCCGCACTGAACGTAACGGAATACGTAGACCCTTTTTCAACTTTCACTTCCTGGCTGATCTCCGCATCGTTGCCTAATCTAACAGCGTGAGAACCCTGTGGCACAATGAGGATCATCCCACCTTGTTTTTGCCCAGATGAGACCAGCTCTACGGTGCCGTTTAATTTCCAGCTTGGAATCTCTGTGGGCCCATCTGCTATGGACTCACTCGGGAAGCCGTGCGACGGGGATGTCTCAAAATCGCCATTAGCCACTAAACCTGCATGCAATATGAGGAAAGAATACATATTAGTATTCTACTTTTCTTTTTCAGATTAGCAAAAATACTAAATCTATATCCAAAATTTGGTTCGAATTTCTCCATTAGCTAATCAATTTTAAGATGAAATATTCTCTTATTAAATTTATGTTGTGGGAACCAACGGTCTACAAAAATAGGGTCACATATTATCAACGTGCTAACAAAAGAAAAAATTTGGACCTTGATGTGGAAACGATGAAGGATTGTACAATTGTGTAATGGGTTCACCTATCATAATAATGGACCCATGTACTAGTGCCGCACCAAACACTGAAGAAGCTTGGCACCCGTTTTTTGAAAATGAGGCAGCTAGGAATTACAGGTTAGGAGCCTAGCAAAGAGAGAATAGGACTATTTTGTTCCAACATAGTGTCAGAAGCACTATACAAAATCATTCTTAATGCATTAATTTTAGTCAAAAAAGTCTACAGCGAACAAGATATTAAGAGATCGAGTCCCCTCACAGCAAATTTGTAGGAACAACAAACCCAGTGGATAACCTTATCTACGTACGGGCCTCAGAACTTTAGAAAGCGCACCCGCACAAAACTAACAACGCATTATCAAGAAAATATTAAGAAGTGGATAGCAATAAAGAAACAATAATAAAGCTATTTAGTCCAATCTGTCATCTGTCAAAGCTATCGGACGAAATACGAAAATACTGTGTACTTAAAAATGGAAAGAGGATAATAAAGAAAATAACTTAAGGCGCGAGAATGAGACGAGACTCGTCCAATCCAACTTGGACCAAGAAGCCGCGTTTACCGCGTGGACCCCACGATTTTATTGTTCAGCTTTGGCCCATATTTTCAACATAAGTCCTTTCCGCGCTTGACTACTGAGTGGAAAATTGCTTTTTACCTTTGACAAAACATGAGTTGAAAAACGCGAGAAGGGAAGGGGTGCATCAACTCCCAAAAATCGGTGATAAAAATATATATTGTATAGCCGGCTCCCTTCTCTTGACGAAAAGAACCCCTGTCGTTTTGTAGAAATTAGGAAAAGGTCTCTTCATTTTTATTTTTACGCAGGCGGGAATGTGCTGCACTAAAGTCAAATCGCCCACCTTAGGGCTTAGGGCTTAGGGCTTATAGAAGGAAGAGAAAAGTGAATCAACATGGTCCATGTTAACTCTGTCACCCACCACACCACACCTTCAATGCATCATTCTCCTTTCCTCTTTATGTGTATCGCAGCATGCCCGTGATTCAAGTTGTAATGCTAGTACTATTAGTAGCATTCTATTTTAGACATGAACAGAAGCTTGAGGTAATATCAATGCAAATCAATGGTTGATTAAAGTCCGGCAAAACTAGCCGGGTTGAAAAGCTTTCTGCAGAATGCTGAAAGGTGGGGTGCACTAAAAATGCTATTTTCACCAACATCGTAGACGATGTAGGCTACAAAATATAAGCGATTAAAGAGTAAAAAACCAACAATCGAAGAACACAATAAACAAACAGATGGAGAATCAGCAAACTTCAAACAGCAAGAGGAATAAAGGGAATGCTTTGCTAACTCATCAGATTATATGATAAAGGAGCTCCGCGAAACACTCAATGGTGGTGGAGCCGACAATTTTGAAGACTCGGAGACCATAACATAATTGCTATTGAAATATTTTAAATCACACATACTATCATTTTTAAAAAAAAGAATTAAAAATAAAATAAATAAAAATCCCACAAAGTCGGTCACTCAAACATAGAACTACGCAAATAACTTTAAATAAAACAATAGCATCGTTAGGGCCTCCCATCCCAGCAAAATATGCACTTTCATCAACAAATTTGGCATAACAAATAATAATGCATAAATAAAAATGGATGTTTTAGAAGAGTGGCAAGCAACTGGTGTTTGGCCAATGACCAAGTTCAACTAGTATATTTAGGTGATTTCTGAGACACAAAGTCACAAATGCAGAAAACTTTGGAACGTAGAACATAACGGCAAGAAATTTAGCTAAAATATCATATCGCTCATGTTTTTTTTTTCGGTATTCGTACTTTACAACATGCTCTTGACCACTTGACCCACATTGATAAACTAACCAATTAGAGAAAGAGAAGGCACAGTGAATATCAGATCTCAGAAATAACAAAAACCCAGAACGCATAAATCTCGTAGAAATGGAGGCACACAGAAGCAATAACAATTAAATAAGGGGGAAAAGGCCGCACTTTCCAATTTTGGATGAATAAATACCAAAAGTAACAACAAATCTCATCTAAGCAATAGATAGAAAATGCTGAAATGTAAGTGTACGAACAGTTAAAAGGAGTGAAAACATACCATCTTCGGCTAGGATTGAAGAAGCCAAATGAGCAACAACAAACATAAACAGAGAAACCCATCTAGTTATTGAAGAGCTTTTCACCATTTTCTCGGCCATATTTCTCACTGCTCAACTCTCTCTCTCTCTCTCTCAGTAGCTGCTGTGTGTGCACTCTGTTTTGAGGCAGAGAAAAAAGAGGCAGTAGTGTCCTTATATTTATGCAAGATTCCGGTTCTGTCGTCTTTACTCTTTAAATTAAACTAGCTGTTAACTTTATTTAATCGGCATTACTTTTTCTGTGATTTATTCCACAAAAACAAAAAGGGCTCCTTTAATTTTTCGGCTTCAAGAATAATTGAAAAAATTGTCTTCCTGGTGTTTCCCACCACTCTTATATTTTATTTAACTATTTTTTAAATATTATTATTACCATTATTTGCTTTCATTGCGGGTTTTGATAATTGTGTTGTCGCGGCGGGCCCAGTGCACCGCCGTGGCGCCGTACACATTTGTCCAATCCGATTCATTCATAGTAACTGGCCTTCTGGTGATTTTGTGTAACAGCTGCTTGGATTATTACTAAAGTTCGGCTATTATTAACGTGCAAAAATGATCGGGTGGGTGTTATCGCGCACTTTGTTATGAATAACCGGTCATGTGTCATCTTATTATTAGTCGAGCTGTTAGATGCCAACCAATGATCAAGTTACACACATGCGTGACGTGCGCATCTAATCAGTTCTCTATTAAAGTGTTTAACAAATGTTTATATATGTGGTCTTATAAGTTAAATTATGAATTATTATGTAATTTCTTAAATTAGACATATAAATTATTGGTATGATTTATCAAACTTTAAGTACATTTTTATTTTATTAGACTGAATTAGGTAATGATAAGACATTATATGATTGGATTGGACCGAAAAATATTTAAATATTGTTTGGGACTGCATCTAAGCGAGTGAGTTAACACAACTTAGCTGCATGACAGCTAAACCATAATGTATTAATTAGGATATAATTTCTCATAGCATATATAATTAATTTTAAAATTGAATGTCTTAAAATATAATAAAATTTTAAACAAATATATTAAAATTATTATATTTACAAATGTCATCAACTTTTACCCCCTACAAATAGTGATTTATTAAACACACAACAATAGTTGTAGTTTTTTTTTTTATTATTAGCAGTTCTAACTTCAAACTTGATCTGAAACAAGCCCTTAATAATAATGTTATGCTTAAAGTAGTATAAACTTGAATTTAATTAGAGATTGACAACAAATTTCAGTACGGTACCCTATTCAAAATTAAGGGTTAAGAGTCTAATTATGACTCAAGATATTAAAGTCTGACCCTATCAGATTCATAATTAAAACTTTACTAAAAAGTCCTAACTTAACCCTTATCCAATAAATTATTATTATATTAAAAAACAAAAACACAAAACATACACATTACATTTTTGTTTTTCAAAATACTTGAACTATTTAAATACTTTGATATGTAACTAAAAAAAAAAGTCATTGTCCATGCCCACTGGTCGCTGTAGTACTATGACTAAAGCGTTTTGTTTTTCTCTATCAACTGGTGGTGACCGCATTGGGCAACTCAAAACAAATATTTATTAATTATTTTTTAAAAAAATTTATTAAAATAAAAAAGGTCATAGGGACGGATTTTTAAAAGATCATTTTTTTTTTTTTTTTTAGTCATAAGGTCGGGTTAGTATTCAGCCAATCCTATCCAAACTTGGCTATTATAATATTAGATTTGACTGAAAGTATAATTTTATTATTAGATAAACAAAATATCAAAATATTTTATCATGTTTATTTAATTATGAAATCAGTTGAAATGAATGCAAAAAAAAAAAAATTCTAAATAAAAATTCAAAATTAATTACAATATTCATTCTACGGACTATTAAATATTTAAGATATGTTTGCTGAAAATAATACATATTTTTAAATGTAACAATTAATTCTATTTTACATTTATTATTTTTTATAATGTAAAATATGATTTTTTTTAATTAATATTTTAATAAATATGTTATTATATCAAGTATCTCCATTATGAATTATATTTTGAATTCTATATCCTTGTTGTTGCTGTTATTATTATTTCTATATAATACATATTGCTAATTCATAATATTATCATCACTTACATAATTTTCATAACACAGCAACATGTCATTTTGCCGCTTGCACATGATTCGATATGTGTGTGCGCGTGTGTGTAATTGCCAATCAAACTAAAATTATTTTAAGAAATAATATATTAAGTTGAGGAAAAAAAGGTGTAAAATATATATTCATACATATATATTAAGAGAAAGTTTGTGTTGATTTGGATTTTGGCCCTTAACAGTTACCACAGTCTAACAGATTTGTTTAGAAATGGAAAAAAATTTGGATCCAAAGCGAGTTCAAGTGAATTATTCTTTCGAATAGGAGTTGAGCTTTTAACAACCCTTTAGATATGTTATAAAATGCTATATTTTTATTTTCACAATTTTGACCTTACAAATTATTTTATAAAAAAAAAAAAGTCATCTTTCCAGACTCCACTTTATTCTTCAATGCCGTAAAAAAAATACATAGATTTTGTTGATGTTTTAATTAACTATAGAAGAAAATGCTTAAATTATTTTCGACTATAGAAAGTAATCTAAACAACAATATAAATTATTGCAATTCACATAAGAAAGTCTATTGAATTTAAAAAAGTTTGCTTAAAGGGTTGATGTTAAATTTTTTATGAAGGGAGAAAGTCAATATCCCATGGGATTTAGTTTGAGAAATAGACATGAAGAAAAAATATTCTGAATTAAGATTGTTAGTAAAATGGAAAGTGTTGAAATGATTTTTATTATAAGAAAAAATCCAAAGCGAAATGAAAATATTATTATGGGAGACCAAATAAAATTATGTTGATAGAATTTATAGAGAGAAAAAGTTTGGTCAATAGAGAGAGAAAACAAGGATATAGTATGCTTTAGGGCTGACAAACGCCTGCCGTGAGGGGAGAACCGAGAACGCATGGGCTCATAAAACGATTTTTTTTGAAAAGTAAATGTGCGGAGATATTTTTGTAATCAAAGTGGTAAAGGGGCTTAATAAGAGTAATTGAGGGGTGGAAATAGCATCAGTCTTCGGAATAATCACGAAATGTTGTGCATGCATTATTATTTGAAACGGCCCAGACTATCAAAATTCGAGGGGGGACCATGAGAGTGTGGGATGATGCAAGTTGGGCTGCACGCAAGGCCCATCAGAAAACACTGAAACTGCACGCGTCTGCCTCGTTGCAATTGCGCACTTCTAAGTTCCAATTGAGTAGTAATAAACCAGAAGCTAACGCGTAAGCGGCAGAAGCAGCAGCAATGGGATCGGCCGCAGCTCTTCGAGAGCTTCAACGTGAACTCGAAACCAAAGCTAACGATCTCAGCAAACTCCAAAAAGGCGAGACTTTTTTATATCATCATATCATATAAACTTTGTTGTCTCTATAATTCGTATGAAAACCCTAACCCTCTTTTGTCCTAAACCAGATATTGGTAAAAATCATCAAGTGAGAAAGAAGTACACTATTCAGCTTGGAGAAAACGAGCTCGTCCTTAAGGTCCGTCGCATGACAATCATTTTGATATTGATTTTTCTTTTATTTGTTGAGGTTTTAAGATTATACATACATGTCTAGCTTCTCTGTTGTGGTTTATTTATTTATTTTAATTATTGTATGTGTTCTTAGGAGTTGGGTTTGTTAAATGAAGGAGCAAATGTGTATAAATTGATTGGTCCAGTTCTTGTGAAGCAAGATTTGGCAGAGGCTAATGCCAATGTGCGCAAGAGAATTGAATACATCTCTGCTGAGTTGTACGTTTCTTCTTACTTGGTTAATTGGCGATTCTTTGCAATATTTTTACTTTTTAATATATCACACTTAGTTTCATGGAAGTATGAATTAAGATAGATTAAGTTAGGGTGCGTCTTGCTCTTTGCTGATTCTTCAAGTTGTCTTATCTGGGTTTGAAGAGGGGTGATGTACGTGGCATATTTGTTGCAAGGCAAAGGCATTACCATCTTTATTGCAATTTGTATTGATGAATTACAAGGATGCAAAATTGAATCAAAAAGCTTTTTTTTCTTTTTTTTTTAATCTTTCTGCATATGATTTATTGGCTTGTTGTTTTCCTGCTTTATATTGTATAAAAACTTCATTTTCAACTCTTAAATCCTTATTTCTTTTTATAATTTTACTGTCATATTTGTTTGGAGTTAGATACAGATTTTCAATATTTAGCTTTTTAGGTATCGTTCTTGTCTTACATTAACCTTGGGTTACTGTTGGGGGCAGGGACTAATTAAATTTCAGGTTTTATGTGTGAGGTGCATGGCAGTTAAAGAAATAATTAAAGGATTTCCTATTTTGGCCACAATCTATTAGTTGTATGGTTTTGGTGGATGTTCATACTTCACACTGCATACAGATTAAGGTTCCTGTCCAAAAACCATTATCTCAACAATCTATAGTTCCGTGGATTGTCACGTTCCTCTTTGTATTTTTCACTCATTATCATTGATGTTATTGCAATTGTTTGGTATAAATGGTATGGTCAATATATCCTTGACCTTTAAACTGCGATTCTGCTCTAGGAAGCGACTTGATGCAACTCTTCAGGATTTGGAAGAAAAACAAAATAGCAAAAAGGAGGCGGTTAGTTTACTCCCTGTACTTTTTATTTGCTCATTTTGCTTTTTAAATAATATTTTGAGATGGAAACAAAAAAGTTAGAAGATACCCATCTCTTGGGTTGTGGATCTTGTAGCTAACAGTTGTTACTTTAATCCGTATTGCTGCAAAATTGACTTTAAGAATTTGCTTTTCTTATCTTTGTAAATCTTACTTTGATGTCAATAATTGATTCAAATTCTTTTGTTGTCTCTTAGATCTTCAAAGTACAACAGAGGATACAATCACTTCAGGCAGGAAAAGCTAAGGCCTAATTAACTTTGTAGGAGTGTTCGCTTTGCCCACAGCTCTGTTTCTGTTTTGCCTCAAGGGCGACTTGGTGTTCTTTACTGTTAATTTTTGAGGCTATATAGTTGTGCGTTATAGCAAGATTATCAGCGTTATTTCAGTTATTGTGGGTTGTTATGAATGAAAATCAGTGTCAATTTTGTCTGTGTGTGTGTTTTGTAAGAGGACTATTGTGTTTTATCCAAGTAAATCAATGAAATGCATATGTTGCTTTTAACTTTGAATAAGGAATGTTAAGTCAGTGAAATGTCAAGTCTCTACACCTTGTTTGCAACCAGCAGTGGCTTGGTATTAATAATTTGTTGTGGTTCATTAGAATTTCAAATGGGAGGCTTGTAACTTGTTAGTCATTCAAGACTCATGCAGTACAGTTGATCATTCCAAACTAACAACTGCAAATTTGCAACAGTGGTCAACTGTCTTTAACTCTAAAGTCTAAACCAGTTGGTTTCAAGTATTTGGATCTAATACTGAGATGACTTGGTATTCTACTCTTCATTCTCTTTTATCAGATATGTTTTTATAGTAATATACGATTAAAATTTAATTAGTTTTATATTCTTATCTAAAAATTACTAATTGTATCTTTTTAAAACATCAAAAAAAAGAATCGATTCAGCATTAAATCTAAATTAATCTAAATTTTGGTTTCAAATGTAGCGCATATTGATATTTATGATTGATTTTGTTTATGACTTTCAACGGCAACCAAAGTTAATTGCTTTAAGATGTATGCAATAAATTTACGAATGGAATAGGAAGTTGAACGGGAGAAGCCAAATGGCCCGAAGGCAAATTTTATTGATTGTAGCACAGATATGTATTAACATTTAGAACTATAAGCTACGAAATCCGATAAGTTAGAATATTTGTAATGTTGCATTTTTCTGGAGTAAATCTGTAGACCAATTCTACAAATCAAGCGCTCCGAGGAGGGACTCTCAAAAGGTTACAGACTGTCTGTCGCTATCAATTTAAAAAAAGAAATTGAAACAAAGTGATCGTGTCAAGTGTTTGTACAATAACTGATGCGCATATGCCCCGAATGATTATCCCATAGATTCTATTATTATTTAATATTTTTTAAATTTCAGTTCAAAAGTCAGCATTATCTCAATATTTGCTTCGGTGAAAAAGACTTTCTTTTCTGTATTATCTTGAAGTAGTAGTACTTTATGACAAGATCTAACCGAAATTTAGCTCTCAAGTTCATTATTAACGTGTCATTTAACTAGAGACCTAGTTGCAAAAATGAGGGCAACTGGACTGAAATATGAATCTCAACAACAAAATGTAAAAGAGGTTCAAGCAACAGTGAAGTTCTACAAAATTTTAACAGCATTCATTGCACATCAAATCACGAGTTATTATCATCTGCACCGCATTTTTCTTTAAGAATCATAATCCCTTGAAGGCTGTTGCCACCACCACTACGCAACCCAAGTACCCAACCCAAAATGAACAACCCTTAATTGTGATGAAAAAAAAAGAAGGGAAAATCTCTTGCACATGTATATCGTCACAAGCCGGATCAAGTCCGGAATATTAATTGCTATTAGTCAATCACCACCACCAACAAACAAATCAAAGGGGAAAGATTTATGTGAGACTATAAGACAGTTTAATAATATTTTATCGTATAAGATGGTGAACTTCATAATTAAATTTAGGATTTGGTTATGTTGGAATTACTCTAAAGTAGAGTATTTATTCATAACCACACAATTAAAATTATAATAAATTTATTATTATTTATCACTTTTTATGTGTAGTTGAGATTGTACTTCACCATCGATTTGTTCAAACTTAACCATAACTTTAAATTTAATATTAAAAATATTGCGTTCTCCCACACTCTGGGTTGGTGAGACAGCCCCACAAAAAATCTTTTTGCAACCAAAGCATATGCTCTGACGAGACGACGCCATTTATGTGAACCGCAAAACGCACGACACGGCACGCGCTAGCTACAGCCATCAGAGGCCTCAGCTGCCCACTAAGGTATACACTAATTGCTTGAAAACTTGCTTGTCCGTACAAGTTCGTGCGACAAAACCTGAATGATTCCTGACAGTAATGAGTCACATTGTCATTGATTTTAATTCCATTCATCAAGCACAAAGGAATACGCCAAAGATAAGAGAAATCGCCCAGTTTGATAGACGAAGTCAAAGGAGCATTAACAAAGAGTAGGTGGCGATATTTTCCCGATCCCACCAGCTGCGGGCATGTATTGAGATTGTGATTTGAGAGTTTATAATCACGTTTCAGGATCCTATTATCCGTATGTATCATACGTTACTAATTGTCGCTAATTAGGATTAGTTGTTATAAACTAATCCTAATTAATCGTCGCCAGTCTACTAAGGTAGCGTTTACTTTTTGGATTGGATTGGGAATCCTGAGGAGTGGGAATCCTATGATTGGGAGTGTGGAGTGGGAGTGGGAGTAGGTTGTTTACTTACACTGGAATGGAAGTATGGAGTAGAGATCAGAATCCAATTTATGTGTTTACTTTGTCTTGGATTGGGAGTAAATAGTTTCAAATTACAATTTTATCCTTATTTAAAGAATTATAGTTTTTAATTACAAAACTAATAAAAAATATATTTAATGAATAATATTTATTTTATTATATTTGTAAATTTATTATAATTATTAATATTCTTAATTATGAACAATAAATTATTAATTTTAATATAAAGTAAAACTTTATTTTATTTTATTTAATATAATTATATTAAATTTATTATTATATAACATAATAATATAATATTATTTAGTACAAAATTAATATTTTCTTAGAATAAACTATTTATTATTATTAATATTAAATAAATATAGTACTATTATGTTTAAAATAAATATAATAATATTATATTTATTAATTCTCTATTAATATAATAATATTATTTTAAAATAATTTTAACTTAGAATCAATGCAAATTATTATTTAATTAAATATAGTATTATTATTTAAATAAATATAATATTATTTATTTTATTTTATTAATTATAAAATATTAAATTAAATTAAATTAAAAAATAAAAGGGTAAAAAAGGGAGAGGTGGGAGTGGATTCCCACTCCCACCTCCCCCAATGGGAGTCCCACTCCCACTCCCCACTCCAAAAATGAGTGGGGCCCACGGAGTGGGATTCCCACTCCCTTCTCATTTAGAGGAAGTAAACGCTGGAGTGGGAGGAATCCACACTCCTCACTCCCACTCCAGCAAGTAAACACAGCCTAAAAGGAGATTGCTAGTTTCTGCCTCATAACATTTTCATCTTCACCGGACGCTTTTCTTAATTCCTCATCACACGCACCATTGACATCAAAATTCTTCAACGAAAACCCCATCCTAAGATCAAGTAACAATTGCCCTTTATCAAAAGACGAAATTTTTTGAAGTTCTCATGTTTACGGTTTCGCAATCATCCTTCTAGCTAGTACTTCCATTGCGCGGCAGCAGCTGTGACTTCATAGCACGCGATCATTCTCTTTTTCCTTAAATTACTTTTTATGAATAGGCATTTACAAGTGGAGTACACAACTATACATATCCTAATAAATCACTGCAATAATACTTTAATCAGAATTTATCTACATTTACCGAACACGCTTTGTGAAGAAACAATTAAACATGAATAGAAGATCCTTGTGGCTACTCACAAGGGGAGTTCGGTTCGACCATTGGTTCGTTTAGGATGATAATGAGCAACATTATCATAGTTTTTAATTTGGTGTAGTTATTCGTCGTGTTCAATTATTTGGCACCGATCTTGCGTAGTATATACATTCCAACATCACGTCAGTTGTACTTGGAGAATATTGCGCGGCAGGGTTGATGGATTCGATAATCATGGCAACCAAAACCAAATTAAAGGACTGCGAGCAAGGCTTGCAGCAGCACGAACAAGTTGGTACGTTTGGAATGATGATATGTAAATGAAATTATTACGTATACAAGTGAAAAATATACATGGTCCCGTTTTATCAAACATTAATCTCACTTTGTATGTATACATGGATATATGTTGGAATATTTGGCTTGAGTTAATAATTAGTTCATGGACTGTGCTGCCAAGTTTGGCACTTTCAATGAGAAAGACTACTCAACTTTGCTAAATCCTCATCAGTCCTTATAAGCCCTAGATTGGATGCCGAACTTTGAGTCTCTTTGCTTTTGTCTTATCTAATCTTTGGCCGACCTAATAGAAGAGCATGAACGCATGTTCATTTGAATAATCATTGTTTCTTAAAACAGAAAGATTCTCTGTAGATCTCAATCTAACACATGCCACCAAAGTATAGCAAAAATGGCAAGTGGGTATTCTAAAATCTAATGAAATACTGGCCATACACACATACACACACACATTAATTGCTAAAATAGAAGATTTACAAACAAGAACTAATTAAGAAATACAAATAGTAAAAAGCAGTGATCTCGATGGATGAATTAGGTTAGATATTAGCGCAAGTCTGTTGGGTGTGTAAGTACCAACCACTAAACAAATTGTGGACCATGAAATTGGCACATCACATGAGATGACTGAAAAAAGGTACCATGCCACTGCCCCTTCATTTAATTCTCACCACATTCACATTGTTGGAGATAAAGATTGTTTCAAGGCAATATTGGAGCAACATATTGGCTCGATTTCAATGGCCCCTCTGTCACGTACTGTCCTCGATGATGATCAACTTAATGGATCATGCGCTGGCCGATCACTTTGTCGTTTGGAATATCTTCAGAATCTTCATTTATTTTGTGATACAAATTAAAGGCAATCAGGGTTTTTCCGAAACATGCATTGTTTTATAATGACATAATGTTTATTTTTACTCTATATATATATCGTTTGCCAAAACATGCATTTTAATCTTTACGTAAGAAAAATGCATGAAAACCTAATTATTAATTTAGGCTTGAAGGTTTTTGTACGCAAAAAAAAAAATAAAAAAAAGGGTTATCAATTCAATTATCCGAGTGGTTATGCTTATCTATGTACTGCCAAGAGTTTTTGATTGATGAAAGTGCTTTTGACAGTAATCCACAAGCTTCCAGTTGCTAAAAGTGCTTTTAACAGTAATCCACAACCTTCACGCCTTATGATATCCTTTGTTTAAAAAGAAAAACCTTCTAATTAAATTCCAAACTACCCAGACTATTTATTGAATGTAGGGTTCAAGTTTCCATCGATACTCGAATTCTGGTCAAAGTTTCAATAATCGTAGTGGACTTGTGGTCATTTTCTAAATCTGAGCTAACCACCAAATGAAAAAGTTTAGCCCCGCGCATATATACAGAAAGGGAAAACAATGATTGTACTACGTAGCCTCTGGACCTTGTTGCTTGTTTATTATCTTTTTCACTTATCCTTTAGCTTTATTTTTCTTTTAAGAGGCTGGGTTTGGTGGGGTGTGAAAAATTGGCCCTACAATTTTGGGTTTGTGTTACGAGTTTGTGACATGCCTTAATCATGCAGGTAATGCGACTGCAAATTGACCTCTACATTAAATAAACCCTTCCGTGGACCAAGAACCACCCACGCTCATCACGTGCTTTTCACGTGTAGACACAAACATACCACCACCGAATCTGAAATGTGCATCACCATTGTTACTTGAGGATTTTAGCCCGCTGGTGGTAAACTGGTAGTGGGTAAGAATTTCTTAGTAATCTAAATTCTGTAAATTTATTTGACGTTAAATTTGAAACTTCCTGAATGCAAATTTTACATTTGATCGCATGCATATTTCAAGATATATAACTTAGGTTGTGAAATCTCCCAAGGATTAAATATATTGCGTTTTATACACGATTTTCATTTTGATTGTCACTCTCGTTTTCATATTGGAAGAGTCAAAAGTTTCTAATGAGTACGCGATTCGTTTATGTTTAAATCCATTAATATGTGGTGCAAGAACCCCCTTGTCACACTCTAAACTAAAGCCAATCCTACAGATGGGGAACTTCAACTTTCGAGACCCGAATCAAACTATGACATATTTATATATTCTTTCACTTAGCAATATTCCAATATCCTTTTGAATTGTAAATTACTTTTGATGTGATGGCATCTAACAAATTATCAATATGATTAGAACACGCATTGCCTTTTTTTAAGTCTCTGGTATATGTTATGCCAAAAATTTTCCACTGTTCCATCGCTATACGGGACCTAAATTTGGTGAACTGCATTAAAGATTCTCTACTTTCTAAAGAGACCCTGGATTTCGTTAATGAACTTAAGGACCACTACAGCATGGACAAATTTAATTAGAAACTTGTTGTAATTAATTTCTAATTTAGCAGTGGACTCTTATTTTAGAGGACCACTGCCCTATGATTATCATTTCGCCCGTGGCCTTCCAGCCATCACGAGAAATCGCTCTCTTTTTCCTCATTTGTTGTAAACTCTTTCATTTTGTTTTATTTTTATTTTTTCCAGCGTCTGATTTGATCCACTAAGCATGTGTGTGGCATAAAATTGTTTAAAGATGCGCCGTGCGAAACAGTTGGAAAACATTGGCGTTTCGGTAGTCACATGAATTGGATGTTCTTCCCCCCTTTGCAAAACAAGATTTATAATAAATCAAGTTGAAAAGAACTTTCGACATTATATTTAATTTCCTAAATTAATTTTAAGTTTTGTGACCGGGATTTTCTTTTCTAAGCCTAATCGATCGCCATACTCATTCGTCTACTGAAATGACACTTCAGTAATTTCATAACAAAGAGTGTCGGCTATGTGGATGTTGCCTTGCGCATACCAATTACCAAACAAATTAATAACAGTAAGTATTTTTATTATTCAAATCCGTAACCACAGATATATCTTTTCAAATATTCTCTTGGCTTGGGTGGCTGAGTGCTGCTGCAACTGAAAATTTAGGCCCTACTTATTGAGAGGTCAATAAATTTAGTTTCACAAAGGGTGTCTATAATTTCTTAATTTACATTTATGTCTTAAAGCTGTCATGTTCATTTTCTATATGAGAAGAAAGGATAAATTTTGAATTACTCGCTTGTGAATTGACTATTTTTAAATTATCTCATTTACGTTTGAAAATATTAAAAATACCCCTATTTTTGTTGCAAATGTAAAGAAAAAAAAAAAGGAGATTGATTACTGTTTTTTTTTCTTAACAAAAATAAGGAGTAAATTAAGGTTTCAAAAAAAAAAAAGTAATTTAAAACAGTCAATTCGTGAGGGATAATCTGAAATTAACACAAGATAAAATCATTACTCCTACATATAGTTTTCTTAAATTAAGTTTGTATCTCGAGTTACGTAACACTACCTACTTAAAAAAAATGCTTAGAAATATACCCATTAATTTAATTTATGCGTCGGTCATGAATATCCATGAAACTGTTGGAACGTGGGTTTGACTTGTTTATCATACAAAACACCCAACTAATAAACAATAAACAGTCTATATGTTTCCACGACTTCGTTACCCTTTTTCTTTTTCATGTGAGTGGCTGCTAGAGAGCTCTGGGTGTAGACAAGTCTGCAAGAGTGTAGGAGTGGGGATGTGTCACGGGCTTCATGAGTAGAGCCTATCAAAACTGAAACCCCAATGAAACTTAAAGAGTAAACTGACCTTTAAAACCTCTTAAATAATGTGTGTGAGAGAGAAGCCAAGCCAAGTAGCCAACATTTGAAGATCGTATCCCTTTTCCAGCCTAATTGTGTAGGACATATCTCATATATATATATGTGCATGTGGAAGATACTGTGCAAATGCCGGTTTATGTTATTGAAAGCTCAAGCGAAATAAATTTACATTTCAATCAACCGCCTTAATGTTTCATTAATTCTTGAATTTTCATTTGTAACAACATTGAATGAAATGCAATGCATTTCATGTTAATGGTATGCGAATGGGATGACCATCTCGTTCATTCATAGAAGTTAATGGAAATGCTAACTGTACTCGAAACTGTAAATTTTCTGTGCAAGTGGGCTAAATACAAACCAAACCGGCCAGTGCCGCCCAGTCCGCTACTCGCGCGGAAAGAATCTTGGGGATGATGGGTCCCAAGTAATCCTCACATGCAAAAAATAAATAAGAACTTTTTCTGGGGGCTCCTTTTCGTATAAAACTATAAATGATAGACAAAGCCATTGCTTAGGTAACACCTATTTTCCAGAAACATTTTTAATTTTGGAACCGAAACGTATGTTTGTCTAATCAATCTTTCATTTTCTCGTCGCTCAACTTTTATTATAATAGCTCTCTATAAAATTCCTGACACTTACCAACTTGATGTCCAAAGAAATGTGCACACGGTTAGTACTGAAAAAAGTATTATGAACAGTCAAGAGAAAAAGAAAATATCAATCAATGTTCCTGATCGTTCTATTAGGGAAAAAGTTTGTCCTAATTTGGATAGAATTTAGTAATAGATATGTACTATCTACATGGGCCATCATCATATCAGTAAAAGGTCGGCGGAGCTAAAAACGAATAAAGTGTCTTTTTAATCCTCGAAAGAGAGAAGTTGGATATATGGCGGGATTCCGTTTCACACTTATGGCTCTGGTTGCGCTCCAAAAACAAACAACTTAAGGCTCAGGATGGCTGTCAAGGAGGAGGAGAAGAGAGAGTGAGTTAAAATTGAGTTGTTGGGAGGGAGGGGTGGGTATTTCACAAACAAGTGTCGATACCTCTAAGCAGAGCTTCTATTGGTCCACGTATCGTCCATAAATCAAAACAGCCGCTTATGCTGCCTGGTCCATTTCGGCATTCTGAGACTGAGATGAACACACCAAGATATAAATATTTTCACTCAAATCTTGTCCTAGCGAAGGTTTGTCTTTCCATAGATCATTAACATCTCCACATGTGTTGATGATGGAGCTCCCACCAGCGCCATTAACATTACCATTAGCAATACGACAATACACCACCAGCAGCACCATTATCACAGTCATTTACCCTCTTTTTACAAATCCCCTCACACTCTCTCAGAAATCCTTCACTGGAACCGCATTATGCAAGCTTCATGTCTGCCACTTCCATTGGTTTCCAGTTTGTGCTCTCTCATCCCGTAATTCTCGTTTCATGCTTGCCTTTTCTTTTTCTAATTATAGAAACAGGATGGAAAGTTGTACTTATATATTTTCCTACTTCCGTATCCATTCTTAATGAAGCATTAGTTCCTTAAATCTTCTTCATAAATCACAATCGTTTCAGGTGTTTCAGGAGATTATTGAGATAAAGGTGATTAAAAAGGCATCTAAACCCGTGTCGTATAAGTCACAGGCTTCCCTTATATATAGTCGTTCTCAAGGGACTTGAACCCCACCAAATTTTTAACAGACCCTACTGTAGCCTCAAGGAATTCAAACACCGAAGATGTCTTTTTCTTGTGCCAAAAACTTCTTCCAACGGTTCTGTAGTGACGAGCTCCATGTGGAGAGTGTTGCCCATGGCAGTTTTCTCTCCAGTGATCTCCTGCCTTCTCTTGGAGCTCGAATAAACCAAGCAACTAAGCTACGAAGATACATCATATCCCCCTTTAATCCACGTTATAGGTGATGATTCACGTCATGGTTTATTCAAATTATTTATTTCTCTACTATGCTGCTTCTCCTAATGTCCCACTCCTCATTTCAGGGCTTGGGAGATGTGGCTGGTCGTTCTAGTCGTTTACTCAGCCTGGATCTGTCCATTTGAGTTCGCATTTCTGACATACAAAAAGGATGCACTTCTCATCATTGACAACATTGTCAATGGTTTCTTCGCCATAGATATCATTCTCACCTTCTTCGTCGCATATCTCGACAGCCAATCATATCTTCTTGTTGATGATCCCAAGAAAATTGCAATCAGGTAATAAGAGTTTTGCAGCCTCAATCAAAATTCAAACAAATCAATTAATTGACAGTGAAATGATGCTTGGCTCTATTGGAGACACTCAGCTTTCTTGATATGATCCCATCCAACTTACAGGTACATGTCTACCTGGTTTATATTCGATGTCTGTTCAACGGCCCCATTGCAGTTTCTTGCTCTCCTCCTGACAAATAACATCAGTGAGCTTACTTTTAGACTCCTCAACATGCTTAGACTCTGGCGTCTTAGACGAGTCAGCTCTCTTTTTGCAAGGTTGGTAATTGAGTTCAAACTTGAATACTTTTCCCCAAAATTTCGAATTGATACAATGGAAGAATCACCGTGCTTACCACCCACCTTGCTTTCCTTCAGACTTGAGAAGGACATTCGGTTTAACTATTTCTGGACTCGCTGCACGAAGCTCGTCGCTGTAAGATAATACAATTTTCCACTTGTTCCCTATCTAAGATCATCTATATGACCTTCACTCCTATCGTTCATTTAAATCATGGATTTATTACCTTTCTTGTTTACTTTCAGGTAACGCTATTTGCAGTACACTGTGCTGGGTGCTTTAACTATCTGATTGCAGATAGGTACCCTGATCCAGAGAAAACCTGGATCGGTGCAGTATACCCAAATTTCAAGGAGGAGACTCTTTGGAACAGATATGTAACCGCAATGTACTGGTCTATTACGACTCTGACAACAACTGGCTATGGTGACCTGCATGCTGAGAACCCCAGGGAGATGCTGTTTGATATCTTTTACATGCTATTCAACTTGGGATTGACATCCTACATCATTGGAAACATGACAAACCTTGTGGTTCACTGGACCAGCCGCACCAGGAATTTTGTATGTGGTCTTTCATTTTACATTCTTCTCATGTTCTTGACCTGCTAAGAGAATTCACTACATTCGACAGATTCAAGAAAAGGAAAGAAAATATACCTATCTATATTACAGAATGTTGTAAAACAAATTACAAGTCCCACACAACGTTACTGCTATAAAAACCCAATTATTTCTAACACCCCCCCCCCCCCTCCCCCCCCAACAAGAAAAAGAAGAAGTATGTTCTCCATATGCACTAATTTTAAAAAACTATACGAAAAGCTGCAAAGAAGAAAACCAAGTAAGATTTCTGTTTACTTGCCAATTGAGAAATGAATATGGCTGACGCACTGCATACAACGTGACAGTAGTACATCTTAGCTTTAAGAATATCGAGTCAGTTTGTTTAACTCAAGTCATCCTTTCTAATAAAAGAAGGATACTATGTTTAGCCTGGAATTGCTAATGAAAAGCAACTGGTTCTTGTGCTATAGAGGGAGACAGTCCGAGCTGTTTCAGAATTTGCCACACGAAATCACTTGCCCCCTCACATACATGATCAAATGTTGTCACACATATGCTTGAAGTTCAAAACTGAAGGATTGAAGCAGCAGGAGACCTTGGTTGGTCTGCCGAAAGCCATTCGCTCAAGCATTGCACACTACCTCTTCTTCCCCATTGTGCAAAATGTATACCTCTTCCAAGGGGTTTCTCATGATTTCCTTTTTCAACTGGTAATACTTTGATGGGCAATTATACATGTACATACTGCTCTTCCTTTTCTCTTCTATAGTATAGATGTGCATTAATTTACCCTTAAAAGACCCTGATAAGGTCCACTCTTTCTTCAAAGGTCTCAGATATGGATGCAGAGTATTTTCCACCCAAGGAAGACGTAATTCTGCAGAATGAAGCTCCGACAGATCTTTACATATTGGTATCAGGAGCTGTGGTGAGTGAACTTCAATTTCCTGGCGAACAGTTTTTCTATAAATCAGAATCAATTCAAATTTATGTTTATTTGACTTGAAAATAACTACTTGTTACAGGATTTGATACACTATGTTGATGGGCAAGATAAAGTAAGTGTAACTGTAAAACTTTATAGTTTTTTTCTACACAATGCAGTAAAAAGAAAAACACAAAAATAATGAGTTTCACATTTGCACATGCACCATACAGGTCCTAGGAAAGGCAGTAGCAGGAGATGCTTTCGGAGAGATTGGAGTTTTATATTACAGGCCACAGCCCTTTACAGTGCGAACCACCGAACTTTCCCAAATACTAAGACTGAGTAGAACTTCTCTTATGAACAGTATACAAGCAAATATGGAAGATGGACACATTGTAATGAACAATCTTTTCAGGGTAAGTATAACAAATGGACAGCTTCTAGAGTAATATGATAATTTATTGGTTTTGCATTCTTTTTGTAACAAAAAGGATTTGTTCTCTGGTTTTACTCCTTTACAGAAACTGAAAGATCAAGAAAGCATAGGATTTGAATACCCAACTACAGATCCAGGAATAATTCTCCATGAATGCATTGGAGGACCAACAATAGGAAGCAGTTTAAGTGCCAGACACCAAGACTATCCATATGGAGATTCATCAATGTGGGAAACAAGGAATTTAAATTTCCTGGGACCACAAGCTACCGACATTGAAGCAAGCAAGGATCAAGATAGCACTGCATGTCCAGTGGACGTAAATTCAAAAGTTGAAGATGGTCAAACAGAACTGAATGCAGCAAATCAAAGGGGGCATATTGAAATGGTAAAGGTTCTTCTTGAAGGAGGAAGAAACGGAAACAAACCAGATGCTAAAGGATGGTCACCAAAAGCTCCAGCAGAACAGCCACTGAATAGAAGCATGTATGACCTATTACTAAGTTATGAAAATAGGACACCGGATGAACATAAAGTGGAGATTATGGGACCAGAAATATCAGATAACATATGGAATACTCGAAGAAAACATAGAAGACATGAATGGCCGGACGTCTCAAAGTCCCATTCAAAGAGAGAATCCATAAAACTTGGCTCATGCATTTCTAGTTGTTCCAGTGGAGAAGTGAACAAATCAAATAAGAAGAGAATCACTATTCACATGCCATATCAGAACACAAGAACATCACAGAGGCATCTTGGGAAGTTAATAGTCCTACCTGATTCAATAGAAGAGCTGCTCAGGATTGCTGGTAAGCCATAAACCTGAATATTTAGGAAATCAGTCACAAACTAAATATCAAATTTGTTTGACATAAATGCACTAATGAAACCAACACAAAATGTGATTCCAAACCTTGAAGAGAGTTCAGCAGACTGCCTCAGTTGTTTCTTCTTTTCCTTCTTTTGCTTTAACCATTGTCGTGCCAAAACTTTGTGAAACTGCAGGTGAAAAGTTCGGAGGCTACAAATTTACAAAAGTTGTCAATGCTGAGAATGCAGAAATTGATGATATATGTGTGATTCGAGATGGTGATCATCTGTTTCTCCTTCAAAATGAGGGTGAAACCATGGGTAAAGATGTGAGCTAATACCATATTAAAAGGGTATGTCATAGACACGTAGAAAGCTTGAAATTTATGGGCCATGTATACCAAAATTATTTATAAAAGAAATAGACTACATAAGCCGATCAAATGCGACTCCAAAGCTGTCAATAATACTACAAAAATTGAGAAGTCAATTACAAATTGCTGCACTTTACTCAACATTTTTGAAGGAACCCTTCCAGTATAATTAACGAAAACATCCAAAAGAACAGTAAAACAATTACATGTTACATTCTTGTGAGAATTTAATGGGCCATGCAGATTGAGGTATCCAGGGAACTTCATTCTGTGGGCTTTTGAGGGCATAATCAGTCCATCATGCAGTGCACGAGACACTGACTGCAGCCCGGCGAATCAGCTCAACTGCATGACCATGTAAAGGATACACCAAGTGATCACGACAACTGGTTAAGTCTGTGTCCACCAATACACTAAACCTTGTTCATGCTCCTGTATACATGAATGCTTAAGAAGCAGTGGTAATATGATTCCCTCTAAATGGTACCTCTAATTGGAAAAGGATGAGCTTCTGAATTAAAAACAAACTGATCCAAAGGTATGACAGAACTATCACCAAACAGCAAGTATAAATACTTCAATGTTTCACCCAAAAAGAAAGTCTCCATCTTGTCTCTTCTGTGAGGAGGAAGCATAGTGACATCATCTAAAGATGTGTATCCCCCAGAATCAACTTTTGTGTATTTCTCAAACGCTTCAAATATCTGCCATCCCCATTCTCGATACCTGCATTACATTATAGTTGCTGAGATAACAACAGAATTGTATTACAAAATAATAATAGATTTGTTTTAAACAAAATCCCCTTCATACGCATAAGCATACGATTAAACATGTGTGTCTGCAGTATGAAGTTGAGGAAACATAATGCCCAAGAATATCAAAACATACTTTGGGTCCTCTGTGATACGATATAAGACAAATAGTGATTCAACAGTTTCAGGACGCAATAAATTATGGCGATCAGCATGTTTAATTATTATGTCATTCAAATATTCCGAGCTCTTGTTCCCACCATCAAGGCTGCCTTCATAATATTCCTGCTTTGTAGAAAACCAGATATTAAAAAAATAAATAAATAAATGATAATATGAAAAGAAATGCAGTAGTTTGCAGCTAAGTATGAGACGAGGCACAATAACAGTAATATACAACTAACCTGTGTGTGGAAATAAGCAATTTCTGGAGAAAGACCAGTAGAAGTTACTGAATACATCTCAAAGCATGTCTTTGCCAAATCTTCTGCAAGCTTCAAATTTTCCAGGTCTTCGAAGGTTAGCAAATTGTCTTTCATAGCCTTTTCCTTTGTGATACCTTTAGTGGCACCAAGTGCCAGAGTACCAGGCAGGAAGCAAACCTAAAAAGACAGTAGAAAGTTTACCAACACCATATGCATATTTACAACATATTTGTGCATATACAGAAAAAACTATTTGTAGCATAAATCAAATTAAATTGCTTCCTCACTTTAGCAACTACAGTAATTGCATAGGCAATTCATTGATTGAGAAGTCTAAATTTATTCAGCTGTAGGAAGAATACTCAATTCTCAATAATTTGGGGTGTCTGACACGTTCAATGGTCACTTAGCAGCTAGATAGATAGCTGTACTAAACCACTTACCAAGTGATCCATTTTTGGACTATATGATCCCGTCGATCCATAGGGCAATTCTCCCACAAAAACCAATCCACTGGGGATTGATTTCCGAACAAGAAGGTGTCTGACACCCTTCATTGCTTCCTCATACATGTCATGTAGGTATGTCAAGTTGCTACTGTGAGTGGTTCCTTGTTGAAGCCACACCTTGATCAGGTACTCATAGTAGCTGTCACCTCGGGATCCCAGTCTGATATTTTCTCCATTAAATTCGCCAGAGTGAGGGCTGCATTTCACACCAGTTAATATCAATGAATAGTATGGCCAATATATCTCCACAGTGATAACAAATCTCATTAACCACAAAACTGAAAACAGTCAGTTATAGTGTGCTAAACATTATAGATTTGACTTCATTGCTTCATGGAAACTAAAATGAACACTTTCTTAAAAATGAAAATGTAATCAAGAAAAATCAGACACAAATAATCTGGAAAAACTTCTCAAAATATTTTTCCTTCTGTTGAGTAATAATGAGACATTTAAACGCATGACCACACCTTATATAAATGGGAACCAGTCCTTCCACCTTTGGAAGGGTTTTAAGATGTTCCAGAACTTTCATGGCCTCCATACTGTATTTTGGATCACCAGAAACTGTAGAGAGATAGTTAAACTCAAGCTGCAAAGTGGAAACCTCAGACGTACTACTCAAGCCATCTGGAGCTGGATGTGCTGTAGAATCCCGTAGAACAACATCACTAAAGGGAATAGGAGTCGGACTAGAAGTAAATGCAGTAAGGAGACGATCAGCCAACTTTTTTGCAATGTCTAGATAAACAATTGGCCTTGGTCCCTTAGCTGTTGGGTTCATCTCTTGCTCTCCCCCACTTAAATGATATGCACTTAAAAGACCACCCAGAACACGTATGGTAGTTTCAAACAAATTAACCTGGCCTTTCTGACTGATTCTATCTAAAAGGTGTGTTTCAATCCACGAACCTGCTTCAGAAACAATGTCATCAGCACTCATTATCATTGCAGTATCAAGAGCATCCACAACAGTAGCACCCAGACCACCCAACCCATCAGTTCCAATTTTGCTTAAAGGCTGAAGCTCATCATATCCCATTGCATATTTTTTGTAACCCGACCATGCATGGATAAAAGCCTCCTTAACATCACGCTGCCGATCCATCCATTTTGAACCTACATTTGTCAGCTTAGGCCCGCGATTAAAACTATTATTACCAACTTTTTCATCAGGAGTTAATCGAGGAGGAAGCCTAGGAGGTTTTCTCCTCCAAAATCTTCCAAATCTGCTACTCGTATTTACGCTCTTATATTCTTCAGTAGTTCTAATACCAGATTGGATAGGACTTTTATGTGTAAGCATAGCATACATTAAACCGAAAATCAATAATAGCAGTAGAAACTTTCCTGTACTACAACTAGTACAATCACGCTTTATGTTGCTGGTAAACAAACTCTGAGTGATCACCTGATATTTTTACCCCGAATAAATAAATAAAAAAAATTAAGAACAAGAAAAATAAATAACAGAAAGATGTAATATATCACACAAGCTTTGAGGTAAACCAAGTAAAAGCTGAAATCAATAAGCAAGCTTTGCTTTGCTTCTAAATTTTCCTTATTATTCTCAAGAGACAAATATATTTCACAACAGTCAAATATTATGATCAACATGCAATATAAACTAAAAGAAATAAGAAAGATCGGGATCTAGTTATATTATGGAAACCTTGAAGAAAGATCGCGGACGAAACTTTGCGTTATCGTAGTGCACATCTTTCATAGAATAGGGAAGATTTTTCGACATGCTCAATTTTGATTATATTTAGCTAGGGTTTCACGATCTGCCCTGCCTCTGCGATATAGGCGATTCCGGAAACAGAGAGAGGGAAAAAAATGAGAATTTGATTTTTTACGGAAAATTTCGATAGCATGAAATGAATTACCAGCAAAGTAAGTAAATAAGGAATTATTTTGGCCTTTAGGCGGCCGGCGCAGGGAAGCGAAATGATACGCGGGAATCACGGATCGGAGCGAATAGAGCGATTGTCTTTGCCTTGGCCTCTGGCTCTTATTAAGGCTTGCTTTTCAAGTCAATGGACCATCATCAATTCAACTCATCTATTCATTTATGCTGCGTTTATTTTTTTTGGTTTGGAGGAGAAATTTTGAAAGGTGAGAATTTTTAAATTAGGAGTGTGGAGTGAGAGTGAGAATATAATATTTATTTAAATTAAATAAAAATATGAATTGTTAATTAAAATTTTAATTATTTATTTATTTTGTTTTGGATTGGAAGTAAATTATTTTAAATTATAATTTTATTTTTATGTATAGAATTATAATTTGTAATTAAAAAATTAATAAAAAATATATTTAGAAAATAAAATAAATATTTTATTATATTTATAAATTAAAGTAATTAATAATATTCTTAATTATGTAAATCATAATTTTTTATTAATTTTAATTCTAATATAAAATGAAACATTATTTTATTTTATTTAATATAATTATATTAAATTTAAATATAATTATATTAAATTTATTATTATATAAAATAATAATATAATATTATTTAGTACAAAATTAATATTTTCTTAGAATAAAATATTTTTTATTATTATTATTAAATAAATATAGTACTATTATTTTTAAAATAAATACAATAATATTATATTTATTAATTCTCTATTAATATAATAATATTATTTTAAAATAATTTTAACTTAGAATCAATGTAAATTATTATTCAAATAAATATAATAATATTATTCAAATAAATATAATATTATTTATTTTATTTTATTGATTATAAAAAATTAAATTGAATTAAAATTAAAAAAAAAAGTAGAAAATGTCCCACCTCCCTAATAGGAGTCCCACTCCCACTCCCCACTCTAAAAATAGGTGGGGCCCACGGAGTGGGATTCCCAATCCTTCACTAAATAAATGAAGTAAACACTGGAGTGGGAGGAATCCACACTCCTCACTCCCACTCCAAAAAGTAAACACATCTTTACATTAAAGATTCATATTTCACCGATCACAACCTCATGTTCAGGGTTTTTGGTTACATTTCTCAAAATAAAAGTTTTTTTTTTGTTAATTTTCTTAAATTTAACTTTTGTTTACTAAAAAATATAAAACAAGTAAGATGAAAATTTTAATGAAAAGTTGTATTATCATTATAATCAATTTTTGGTCAAAGTCAAAAACATAAACATTTACAGATTTTCTGATCGTTATGGAAAGCAAAGTAAGTAAAACAATTACCTACCAATAAATGAATTAATTCGTACCGAAATGTTTGTTTTGTATTTTTTCAATTAGAAGCATTATAGAAGGAGAAATTATTCTCCAAACACCTCACGAATATCAAAAGTGTAAATAAACACCACGAGTTTCTAGTAATATTTAAAAATTATCTCAAATTTTAGTTTTATATCAACTAATTACTTTTTTATTAACTCTGTGAGTTATTTTTAAAAAATTTAAGGTAAAAAATTATTTTTTTCCTTTTAACCTTCAAAAATACTATTTTACCTTCTTGAATAAATTTGGAGATAAAATAATTTTTTATCTTAAATTCTTTAAAGTTAATAGAAAAGTCCTGGTTGATATAAAATTAAAGGTGATTCTAAGATATTATCAAAAATCAAGAATGACTACTACATTTTGTATATTCTTGAGCCGGTTTAGCCAAAAAATTCCCTTGTAGAAAAGAAACGAAAAAAGTTATCTAGATAGTTTAACTATACATATATACTCTCTTTTAAGAGCTTACATGATTTGCCTTTATGCTCCGGTTTTCTTATACATTGCATTTCCAATTGTTTTAGTTGCTCTTCTTGAATCAAGCATATCGCTGTTCCATCATACCACCAAATATTGCTAAAATTACAGTAACAGCACAATAGAAGTCCCTAATAGTAATAGAACAATTGACTTACAGTAAGGAAACCCATTAAATAGAAAAAAGTTTTTGTAAGCAGTATCCTCATATCGGCTTTACCGAGGAAAAATACTTCGTTTATAAAAAGAAACCTCAGGATAACAGGAAAAAGTGAAAAAAAATTATTATATATACCCATCACATTTTGGTGAAGGAAAACAATCACAAATATGCATTTCTGGAGAAATTTATGATAGCTAAAGTGGAGTATATATTTATTGCAACAGTAAAGGAGATCCTTCAAGATTAAAGGACACAATACCCAAATTTAAGGCATGGTAACATATAAAGGCAAAAAAAATTTGGCCGCTTAGCAAATTATGAATAAGCTAGAAGTTGATAATAAATCATCCCGTAAGAGTGCTGTTATTTTTTAGATGCTTCCGCGTCGTCTATAAAGCAAAAATAAACCCTCTTGGGATTGACAACGATATTGTCAATCTCGGTGCTTACACTTTTCCACTTCTTTTCAAACAGTTACAAGTTCATCAAGAATCCACACCGTCGACTCTCTCATGGGTTTCAATCGAAGCCAAACCTTGAAGTACTTTTTCACATTGATCTTCTTCTTTCTTTCATTCATTTCCGTTTCTTGTTCTCCCCCATGCCGCCATGATCAAATCCAACCCACAACAACATCCCCATCAATTAACAAACCACCCATGACTCGGTGTCAAGTTTTGTACGCCAAGAAAACCTGGCCATTTTTCATCAACAATCAAGAGAGGTACAAGAAGAGAAAGAAGAACACCAAGAACCTGACCAGCAGGCCGGCTCCTTTCTCAGTGATGCTTCCAAAGGGTTTCGTTCCCCCTTCTGGCTCCTCTCCTTGCCATAACATGAAGCCTGACTTGGTTGCATTTTACTGCGATCTCTCCACGGCATCAAAACCCTAGCTATCTTAATTACAGTGTAAGCCTACACAGGATGTAACTCGCCCTGTTAACACAAACATATACATTATCAAGATGCATGGTTCGTTCTCTTGGTTTAATTTCTTCTCGTTTTTCTTGTCCCTCTCTTCTTTGACTAATCGTCAAAAAGTTTTGTTGGTCTTGTAATAATAAAGGATACTGAGCGTAATAATAGTCCAAAGATGAATTGAGTATTAATGAAAAAAATATACGCAGTTGAGTTGAGTTCTAATCTTTTCTCTTGTTTTGTTTGTTTCTCGTTTTTCCAATAATGTCAACAATTATTGTATAGTACTAGGAGTACTTCTTTCATAAATAATTAACGGTTATTTCTTCTTCTTGCAGTAAGTTAATTTTGGTGCATTCTCTCTTTTGTAACTGTGTTGTTGTTTGGTTAAAATTAAGTCTAGGCAAATTTGAGATATGACGAGACGACGGTACAAACAATTATTAATTATAAAAATAGATCGGATGGTCAAGTTTCGATGAACAATTTTGACTGGAATGTTATTCCTGAATATTTTTACACATTTAAATTCAGACTTCAAAGCATTAATGATCTGCCTAAAATGCGATAGATGTTATACGGAGATGTCTGTTGCTTTGACATCTGCTATTAGTGAAGATGTATTGCGTCCGTGCGTGTGTGTGTTAATTTCCCACGAGCGTTGCGGAATATTTGGACGGTGGCATGTGAGTTTGCATCGTTTGGAGGGCACTTTTTTTCATGAGCGATGGACATTTTCGTAGCGTGTACTGCATTGCATGCAAAATCTTGTTTAGTATTTGTTATTTGGGAATAGCTGGCTGCTCTCCTTAAATTAATATATATAGATGTACATATAGCCCCACTTAGGCCGGCATGCGGAAGCTAATTTTAATTTTAAAGAATTAATTAATTGATGTAAATATGTAATGGCTAGCAAGCTTCATGTACTGAAGCCTGTAATTGAATGGAGTTCAAGTTTCACTGAGATATGATCAGATGAAATCACATAGTTATACTTATGATTTCTTCCCTGCGTTGGTTGAAGTTTCCGAATCTGCGACCACACGCGTTGTCCCGCATTTGCATTTTGTAAGTGAAAGATAAAGTCGTGAAATCACCATAATGGTCAGGTCATATTAATTTCCATCACGTTTAGGTTCACATTCCGTTTTCAAAAGTAAGTTTTGAAGAGGGCATAGAAGTCATTTTGTTTAACGAAAAAGGTCAAAGGCCAAGTAACTGGAGAACGAGACAGGCGTGTAATTTGCGAAGCTCAGTTCATCAGAGTTCAAAATGCTGCTTGTTCGAAAATCGAATGAAAATTAAAGCATGAACAGGGAAACAAAATGTCACTGAGAACACCCATCAAACACCTTCCCTCCATTTCCTATCGCGCTCTCTGTTTCTGCTCTACAATCTCCTCCACTCGCCAAACCCAAACAAAAACCCACAATCAGCAAAATCAAAGCGAGAGCCAACAGCAACACAAGGATCCCTACACCCTCCTCAGACAAGACCCAATAGAAATCCTCCTCTCACTTTGGGTCAAAACCTTCTCTTCACCAGCCACATTTTCCTTCCCAAATCTCACAGGCTTCCTCTCCAAGCTCGACCTGTGGGTCCTCGCTTACCAACGCGCTGCCGCTCACGTGACCGGCACGTTCCCTCCGCGTAATTCCCTCCACTCCAACACTCTCCATTCCCTCCTCTCCCTCCAAGACGCCGTCGTTCGCTCCCGCTTTCGATGGCACCAGAAATCCCACCAAATCCTCCTCAGCCCAAACGACACGCCGTTGGACAAACTCTCGAAAACGAAACTCAAAGCCTTTCTCGATTCGGGAGATCCCTTGTTTCAAGACCGGGTGGTTCAAGAGATCTTGCTGATGCTACTCGAACCGGTTTTCGAGAGTCGGTTTTCTTCCAAGTCACACGCGTTTCGGCCTGGAAGAAACGCCCATACGGTTATAAGAACCATCAGAAGTAACTTCGCTGGCTACGTGTGGTTTCTGAAAGGTGATTTAACTGAGCTTCTCGATCGTGTTCAATTTGACGTTATTTTAAATTGCGTTGAGAATGTTGTTAGAGATAAGAAGGTATTGAGTTTGATTAAATCAGCACTCAAAGATTCTAGTAATAGCAGAATTAAAAGTGATGGTAATTGTGAAGGGTTATTACGTAAGAGAAAGAAGAGGAAGAAGAAGAAGACGATCCTGAAAGCTAATGAACCAAAACCAGATCCTTATTGGTTAAGAACATTCTTTCATTTTGCGCCTGAAGAGGCGGCTAAGGTACCTTGTTATGGTCATTGTGGAATTTTGAGTCCTTTGCTAGCTAATGTATGTCTTAATGAATTGGATCAAATGATGGAGGAAAAAATTGTTAAGTTCTTTAAGCCTAATAAGCTTGATTCAGTATGGAAAGATTCAATAAATGATGGTTGTCATAACCCTGCTTGGCCGGAGTTTGTTCCGTTGAGTGAGAATGAGAAGACAAAGAAAATGGATTATGTTCGATATGGTGGCCATTTTTTGGTTGGTATTCGAGGGTCTAGAGAGGATGCTGTCCAATTGAGGGAAGAAATAATTGAGTTTTGCGAGAGAAGATTTGGAACAAGATTGGATGACACAAAAGTGGATATTGAACATATAAGTAGGGGAATTCAGTTCTTAGATCATATAATTTGTCGGAGAATGATACATCCCACTCTTAGGTTCGTAGGAACTGGTGGCAAAGTTGTTAGCAAGAAGGGTGTAGGGACCATGCTTTCTGTTACTGCTAGCTTGCAGCAATGTATTCGCAGGTTTAGGCGGCTTCAGTTACTCAAGGGCGATCGGGATCCCGAGCCATTGCCTTGTATTCCTATGTTGTACTCCAGTCAAGCTCATAGTAATTCACAGATGAATAAGTTTCTTGAGACTATGGCTGATTGGTATAGATATGCGGATAATAGAAAGAAAATCGTTGCCTTTTGTGCTTATGTGATTCGTAGTTCCTTGGCTAAACTTTATGCTGCTAGGTATAGACTGAAGTCTCGTGCCAAAGTGTATAAGAAAGCTTCTCGTGATCTCAGCCGTCCATTGAGGGAGAGGAGCAGCAATTCTGAACCTGAATATTCTGATCTTGTGAGGAGGGGACTTGCTGATGCAATTGAACGTGTCCAGTTCTCGCACATGTCTTTGATTCCGTCATGTGATTACTCTCCATTCCCTCGGAACTGGGTGCCTGGTCATGAGCGGGTTTTGCATGAGTATATAAGACTCCAAGACCCAAAATTCTTTTGTGACTTGCATAAGTCAATAAAACATGATGGTTTGTGCTTGCCTCAAGATCAGATATCAGAGATTGTTTGGGATTTTAAGACTGTGGGAGTCTGGAGATATCTGTCTCATGATGATACAGTAACAACAAATGACGCAGAGAAAATTGATGGGGCACTTTGATATATTTTAGGATATACTTGATCCCGGACTTGGAGTCAAACTACATGGATAATCAACCATAGTCTAAACTTGCCGAGGAAGTGAAAAGCAAATAAAAGATTGGACATAAGGACATTAGAAAATGGTTTTATATCCACTGGAGTTGAACACCATATATGTGATTACAGAGCGGTAAATGCTTGTAGGTGAACTTATTCCAGAAATAACAGATCAGCTAGATCAGATTTGTGTTGTCACGGTGCAAATCTTGAAAGCTAGTGCCAATCAGGTAATCCCCAACTTGTGTGAACCATCAAGATCTGAAGTTTTTGTTATTTTCATATTAAACTATAGCTAACAAACAGATTACTAGGTGATTGTTCTATCTCGACCACTGGTGTGGGAAACCCTTCCAAGTAGAACTGAGTAAACTCTGCAAACCTGCATGCTAAGTTAAATTTATGCTCGATTTATTTCCTTAGAACACTTCTTGAATTCTTCCTGCCAACATCCTCATCATCTTCATGTTCAAATGCTTGAATTGGGAAGGATGGGACGGGCCACTAGAGGCCTTAAAGTTGATCTTTCTGGAAGAAGGATCTTCGATGAATACATCGGAAATGCCGGTCCAAATGAATACCTTTTTACCCTCAATGCAAGTTGCATTTCTCGAGTAACTTTCCCCACAATTTTGGTTCCATAGGGGACTATCCGGTTAATGGGCTTAATATTTGTGCTGCTCCTGCTTCTTACACTTTCCTCAAATAAAACCCAAATGATCTGTAATAGCCAAACAATGCCATGGTTGGAAAGGGATGACTCCCAAGAATTTCACAAGCTTCTTGCTTACAGAGAGCTTCACAATGGTAAATCTTAGCTTCATCACTGTTACTTTCAATTAGTTAAGCCGCTATGTTAGTGTATGAGCGGATATCGATGGGTAGTTATAGACTTCATTTGTGGTTGTTTGGTGAGCAAGTTATTGGATGAAACTTGTAATGAGGTGTGGTTTACAAATGTGTTTAACTGCACTTGCATGAGTGCATTTGTGGTTGCGTTGGGAACTACTTGTATTTGATCACTCTTTACGCGACTGCTTGCATGTTTCTTCAATTAAATTTACATCTTTTGTATTATCACGACAGATTTATCAAGAAGACACATAGCAAGTGATTAATATTATGAATTGCGAGGGAACACTCACAAACTGAAACAAATAAAACAATGCTTCGAATCCTACGGCATCGGCCTTTGCTTATTTTGTTTTACGTAACCTTGGTTTTTCACATCATGCTTATCAGTTATCAATTGTCGAGGTCAAATGTTGCCGAGAAGCCACTAGGTGCCTGAAGCGTGGTATATCAGGAACGATGGCCCAAATAAAAACATCATCTTGTTCTTGGTACCCACTATATTTTTTCATGCGACATTTCTTATCTGTGCTCTAAATTGGGCGTCATACAACACTTGTCTTTTCGCAGAGTCCTAAGTTTTTTTTTTAAAAAAAAAAATTAAAAAGATTAAAAATCGCTGATTGAATTTTCCATTAATTTGTTGATTTGTTTGAATAATGAATTAATGAGACCGCAGCATATATTCACATTCCGAATTTTGCTGCCATTTCACGCCAGGAAACCAGCCTTGGATTCTCTCGTCAAAGTTGACAACAGACGCTAATCAGTTACTTAACAAGCAAAGTCTTTTTTTTTTTTTTTTTGAGAAGACTTAACAAGCAAAGTTAAGTGGCCAATGTACATAGAAATATATTTCTCTTCCTTCCTAAGAAACCCAATACATAAAATTACTAAAATCTAACGTAACATCTGTTAGGGAAAGTTAAGTGACCAATATACATAGAAATATATTTCTCTTCCTTTATAAGAAACCCAATATATATGCATAAGATTAAAAAATAAAACATCTGAAATCTAAAATTTATGACAGTTTGAATATCTGACGTTCAATTAATTTATAATTCATAACAAAAATCAACATGTCTAAATAAAGGATATCATAAAACATTTATTTAGAGAATCCCATCCCGATAGAGCCGGCGAGAACAATACTAACACGAACACACGACACATGTAACCAAATAAACTGCTGCCAGTGCTAATTCTCATCGAGCTCAAAGGCGGAGATAGGAAACGACCGAGCGAGCCCAGTAGAATTAGCAAAGGTGATTTTCTTGGAATCCGGAGCGTCAGTATAGATATCAGAAATTGAAACCCAGATCAAGAGCTCCTTACTTTTGACTCCAGTGAGTCTACGCATCCGACGGTCCTCAACAAAACCCGTCACTTCCGTATCGTACGACACATTCCTTCCGATGGAGCGGAACTTGTGCTCCGTCCGCTTCTTCTGCTTCAACCAAACGAACCCAGTAGCGCGATTATAACCCACCTCAACGAGGTCGTTCAAGGGGAGAAGCCCTTTCGGGAGGTTGATTTCGGCCAAAAGCTCGTGAGATTTTTGCTTGCAAATGGACTCCCCATGATAGATCTCTGCTCCCTCTTGGTTGTTTGCTATCAGTTGCTGTTGCGCCATTTTCTTACTTTCTTTCTTTCTTTCTTTCTTTCGTTCTTCTTCTGTCTTTGTGAAATCATGAGACAAATTGGGTATGTATTTATAGTATAAATTTCATGCTCTTTCGAAAGTACCAAAATGGGCTTGTAGACAGTTATTATTCCCCCCTTTTTTTTCTCTCTCTCTCTCTCTCTACACAACCCGAAGGCTTGAACGTCATTTAATTAATTGTTTTAGTTGTTTCGGTGCCTACCACGGTACCGCCCAACTCTCACCTCTATGTAATGTAATGCATGTGCGCGTTCCATTTCGGCGAACAAATTCAACCTTTTAAACAAGAATTGGATTTTTATTTTTTTGTATACGCAACTATTTTAAAGAGAATTCTTTCGGTCATTCCAATTTCTTGAAATAAAAATTGAGGCAATAGGGAGGGGTGGGTGAACTATCTGTATGAGAATGAGACTGCTCGTATTTACATATCCAATAAAATCCATGGGTTGATGCGTGCTGAAATTGATTAAATAGAGATTAAAATAATATTGTAGATGAAGATGTATAAATGAAATTTGTAATTTGGGTGAGATCGGTGTTGGTGCTGGGTGGTGATAGTTGAGTGATGATGGACAAAGACAAACATACGTGGCATGATGCTGTTGGCTCTTGCATTAATGACATATGACAGTAGTAGATAGTTCCGCCATTGGCTGATGGAAATGCGCAGCACAAGAGGCGTGAGTGAACAAAAATTATATATATTCACATTGAAAGGTGCCAATGTGAGAGGTGCATGATCTTTCTCACACCATATTTCAAGGATGACATGTGAAGCAAGCTTCTTTTGCTCATACACATACATATGTAGTTTGTTTGCATTATGTAGATGCCTAACTTATATTACTAACAAATTCTGATCAGGTCCTTAAAATATGGACCATAGCTTTTAAGTGCTAGATGGCCTATATGATCTGAAAATACACATTAAAAGAAAAAATAAAAACTATTTTCTTGGTAGAATTTAGATACTTAAATTTGAACCTATTTCTAAATATTTAAAAGTAAATAACCCTCATCAACACACACAGACTACTCAAACTCGAAGCCACTAGCCGATCAGACGGCTCGTATTTATCTCTTTCATTCTTAGACCAAATACACTTTTTTTCAACTAAGAGCATCTCCAAAAAGCTCTATTAATTTTACTCTTTAAATATATATTTGTTTACCCATATGATAAAAATGAGAATGAACCTATTTCCAAATATTTAAATTTGAATCTATTTCTAAATATTTAAAAGTAAATAACCCTCATCAATACACACATGTTACCCAAACTCAAAGCCACTGGCCGATCAGACGGCTCGTATTTGTGTCTTGCATCCTCAGACCAAATACCCTTTTCTTCAAATAATATGCTTGCTTTGCTCTGCTGTTTAATCAAGCAAAGAATTATACTAAAAAGAACAATTTCCTGCCAACCTGTTATCGTTCATTTGTTTGTCAGCTTTTCTCCTCTCTTGTGAAAAGTTCGCTAGATAGATTTTCTTTCTTTCTTTCTTTCTTTGCTTTTCTATTTGTAACTTTTAGTCAGAGACAAAGTCAATAACGGGATTTAACTACCCCACATTTTCAAAAGATAATTCTGGCAACTGCTACAGCTGCTGCCATTAATAAACAACAATTCATGGCTTGCCCTTTTGGTTCCTTTGCCGTTGCTGGCCTTAGATCCTTCTTCATTGGCACCGATCCCAACTCTTTTAAGACTGTGCCTATACTCAACGGCAATATCCTCAAACACTTGCTCCTCAAACATGTTCAATTTGAGCTTGGGGCTCATGTTATCTCTCACGTATGCAAAAGCCAGTTGGTCTCTTGGATTAAATGCTTCCAATTCACTGAACATAAGGCATGAAAATAGATTGCTCCTCAGTCCATGCTTCCTCAGTATTAGAGCACTATCTGGTACATCTGCCGATACATATTATTAAAAACACCCATCATTTTCATTTTTAATTGCACGGCTAAGACAATTCAAAATTTTTTTAAACGAATTAGGTTACATATCAATAATTGATCACCTGCCACATGCATGCAATATAAAATAAACAATGAGATGCATTTGCTTGCGGTTGCAGATCCCAAACAAAATGAAGTTCACGCATATATGCATGCAAGAAACTTAGACACTCAATTCGATATTTTGAAAAACTGCGACGTATACACGATAAAAGCGCAATATGCTCTATGGACCAACATCAATTATTAAAACGTTTAAACGTTTATTTGTCCTTCAAGGACCACAATTCACTTTATGTACAATACAAGGCATGTTATGTTATCCCACACACTACGGCTAGGTGTATTAGGTGGAGCAGTGAAGTTCGGTCTAGTCTACTTAACTTTAATAAAAGAAAAATAATGGAACTCTATTATACTGCAAGAAATTAGTGATGCTGAAGCTGAAATGCTATTCTCGTTCTAGCTGCTTGGCTATGCTGGGCTTAAAATATTTCACCTCTAGACTCCAGTTGCTTCCCCTACAAATCACTGACTTCAAAATTAATAATAGACCTTTCAATGGTCAATCTATGCCGAGTCCACTTACCTTCGCTCAAATAAAAAGTTACCCAGTAACTTGATGAATACTCAGTTCCTTTACACAGAGAAAAGAGTACCTCGATGACGAATGGGCTAAAAGATGTGTTTTGAAGAAACTTCAACACTAATTAAGCAGCACTGGGCAGTCATCATTGACTTGCTAAAGCACATCAATGAATTGGCATTATGTAAAGTTTCTATTGTCAATTACGGGGGTGACTTTATCCCTAACAAGGGATTCTGTGTGTCTTCATATGCCACGGAAACAGATATGAAATGATAGCATTTCATCTTGATTTTAACACTTCTTGGAAAACAAATCACTTGGAAGTATGAATTAATTAAATTTAGTTACCTGAGGGATAGGGCAGTTTATTGGAACTCCATGGCTGCAATCCATTCTCACAATATGTCTCCATTTGCATCAGCAATGCATTGACATCTCGCCATTTCTTCCACCTTGCAGTTGCCATAGCTTCTTCCATAGTATGAATAAAAAATGGATGTTTCGATATTGCCATATCCACGTTCTCCGAGACAACAAGTGCATGGATCAACAGCAATGGATCAGCCGTTAGCTGCAACTTTGCGTCTACCCAAATGCTGAACTTTGAGTTTGGGAATAATCTATGAACCAAGTATTTAGGTATCACTCCATTCATAGCTGGATTCTCATACAAATTCTTGCTTGAAACTTTTACAATTCTCCAAGCGCCGATTTTAAATTCGTTGGATTTTTCATATATTAAATGGTGATGTTCGAGCCCTTTGAGGGTTGTGTCATCCACAAACATGAAGAAACATACAGTTTCTAAGGTTTTGGATCCTAGGCCTCTTGGTTGCCGGATTTTGTCGTGGTTATTGAAAATAGCTGAGACTACAACAACGCCATGGCAATTTTCCATTGCAGTCCTATCTGAAACTCATAGATGAATATAGAAGTACAGAGAAAGAAATATATTAGAAAAATTAAAATGTAAAAGCTCATTCATGTTTGACTATAAATGAATTTCATAAACAGTTCTTCAAGTGAAAAAGATATGGAAACTATTCATCAAGATCAAGTCATCTCGGTGGTTGTTCATACTGAACGCAAAAAGATTTCAACAAGTAGAGCAAATAGGAACATTCTTGAAAAAGAAACAATTTGAAACTAACCAGAGTCACTTATAGGAAACTTCTTGAAGAACCCACAAGGAAGATCTAAACTGTTATTCTGATGATCAAAATAAGCTATGCTCTTTTTTGTGCCGAAATGTCCACCAAAACTATCAGCATTCCCCTGCATATACTTCAAAACCGGCGGAAAAGCTGAAGAATTTCCACATAAGTCTTGGATTTCCTTGAATACCACCTTATAATCTGAAGAGAAACCAAATTACCAAACAATTCATTATCAAGAAAGAAAAAATGAGGAAAAAGAAACGCAATAATCTTGTTCGGAATAACAAACTAACCCATCACAGAAGAACACATTAACATTCATTCAAATTCATAATCAGAAACAAAAACAGAAACTGATTACAACAGGGGAAAAAAAAATTCATCTTAGAATCGTAGTATCAATGGTCAGACTGATAGTGCCCACTCAGCATTAGCACAAAAAACAACTATGAGAAACTTACAATTAAGTCACCAAAGCTGATAATCTGAGCTCACAATTTCACAGAGAATGAGATGAGAGAAAAATTAAAACCTGAGAAGAGGACTGAAGATGAGCAAGAAGAGCGGCGAGCAGGGAGAGCGTACTTGTGCTCTCCATAAGAATGAGGATACGTGAATAAGGGAGTCTGAATTGGATCAAAGGGTGGGTCCTTGAAGCCGCATTGCGAAGGAGAGAGAGAATTACGAAGAGCAAAAAACAGAGTAGAGGCGAGATAAAGCAGAGAGAAACAGAGGAGTTTTGATTGGAAGAGCAGAGGAATTTTGCAAGGAGTTGTCTTCCCCATAAAGATTCACCGTTTTCATGAGTTTCCTCAACTTTCATCCCTTTTCATGTATATCAATCTTATCATATCACGTGTCGTTTTCAAAGCTTTGGTTTCTTCACTTTTTCCTGTTTGTTTCGGTTACAGTCTAATGAGCCGTACGCTTTAAGATTTTACATGACGACCGAATACAATATATATCGTTTTGACCGAATACAATATATATATTTTTTTTACTTTCCCGCATCCAGTTGTAAACCAGTAAGTTGTAACAGTAAATTTTCAATAGAGGCTTTCCTAAAAATCCAATTAATTAAATAATGACATGTAATGTACTTTTGATTGTACACTAAAATTTCCCTATATTCCTTTTTTTTTAAAAAAAAAAAAATTTCCTCCTTTTGATCAAAACTTGATTCCAACTGGATGGAAATTGGAAACCGAGAGTCATAAATGGACGGTAGCAGTGGCCAGTGGGGGAAATATAATGAAACAGGACAATAAAATTAGCTCGCTTCAGCCTATTTACAGTAGGGCAGCAGAATCAAAGCTAAAACATATGCTGTGTTCGTGTCTTCTAGCAACTAGTGGAGCCAAAATAAAACAAAAATAAATGACAACTAGTCTTCAAAACAATGATCACCCACAGCCACTTAAATTAAACTTAGCATGCCCTTAAACAACTAAACAATGATTAAGAAAACAACTATTCTCTCTGCCTACCTGTCATTTTTGTCAGCTATTCCCTGTGAAAGTTCGTTGGTTAGTTAGCTTTTGCTTCTTTTTTCTTTTCTTTTTTTTTTCCCTTCTCTCTCTACATAACAGTTAATTCGAGACTAAAATCATTTATGGGCTTCATCCCACACTTCTGAAAGATAATTCTGGCACCTGCTACAACAGCTGCTATTAACAATCAAATCGCTCCTCGCCCTTTTGGTCCTTTGGGTTGTGTAACTTTCTTCATCCCTGATACTGCTCCGAACTCTTTTCAGATTGTGCCTGTATTCTGCAGCTATCTGCTCAAGTACCTCCTCCTCGAACATGTTCAATTTGAGCTTGGGGCTCATCAAGTCTCTCACATATGCGAAAGGCAGTTGGTCTCTCGGATTAAATGCTTCCAACTCATTGTACAAAAGGCAGGAGAATAGATTGTTGCTCAGTCCATGCTTCCTCAGGATTATAGCAGTATTTGGAACATCTGCTAACACATAGATTAACATCATCACTTTCATTTTTAATTGGAAACTAGTGCTTGAATAAAGTCATGGATAATTCATCAATCACAAGCAAGATCATTCATGTGCAGATACCAAATCAAATGAATTAATGTATGCAATTGGAGACATTTCAATTTTAATTTTGATATCATAAGATAAGCAACAATTTGCTTTTGTGAAAGCAATGATTTGGTATTATTTGGTTTTCAAGACCGCAGTCAACTTTGATGTAGAAGTAGGTGGCGAAGTTGGGTCTATTTTAATTAGAGGAAACAAAAAAAAAAAAAAGATTTAGGGAGGATTCTCTGTCATTTTCTTTTGTCCTGTTTTTTTGGCAAAAGAACAATGCATGAGGAGAAGGAATATGCTAAAATGCTAAAAAACATGTGCAACTTGAGGTTTGGGCCCTAATTTTTCCCAATTTTATTAGTTTCACTAATTACTTGTTCAGCACTACTAATACTAAAACTCATTTGTAATTGATGTTCTATTTTAAAAGTAAGTTTTTAGTAAGAACTTAATTTTACTTGATCGCTAATGTTTATTGACTGCCCACCTACTTATAATTTACAGCTAGTGATTTTAATCTCAAATGCACCCCAAATATAATAGAAGTAAAATGGAAAGGAATATTAGTATGAGAGGTAGGGGATTACAAGCTCTTCTTCTCCTTCTGATATTACTTCACAGGCACTTGAACCAGCAAGTTCACTCAGTATTTTGCTACCTAAAGTAATCCCAGCTTCCTAGTTTCGGAACCTAATCAGTATCATATAATAAAGTGCAGCTCATGGATTGATCTCTGAAAATAAACTGAAGAGATGTGCTTTTACAGATGATTTTAAAGAAACTTCAATGCTAATGAACCAAGCAGCAATCATTCGCCGGTTAAACAAAGCACATCAATGAGATGGGCACCACTCTTAATACTCTTCTAATAAAAGACATCATGCATCACTGTAAATGAATTCCCTACTTAATTTAAGTGGACTTGTGATTTTGACCCAAAACTATTGTGAACTTTTAACAGGTATTGAATTACAAATTTAGGCATACTTCAAACAAAATACATGAAAGAAAAATAGAAAAAAATAAAAAGGAGGTAATTAAATTATCAAATGGAGAACCATGGGCTTGAAGATTGAACAACTGTAAATACCTGTAGGATAGGGCTTATTGGAACTCCATGGCTGCAACCCATTTTTACAATATGTCTCCATTTGCCTTTGCAATGATTCAACATCCCACCATTTCTTCCATCTTGCAGTTGCCATAGCTTCTTCCATTGTATGAATAAAAAATGGATGTTTCGGTATTGCCATATCAACATTCTCCGCCACAACAAGTGTATGAATCAACAACAATGGATCTACCATTAGCTGCAACTGCGCATTTATCCAAATGCTGTACTTCGAATTTGGAAATAGTCTATGAACTAAGTATTTAGGTATCACTACATTCTTTGCTGGATTAGAATATAAGTTTTTCCTCGAAACTTTAACAATTCTCCATGCACCTATTTTATAATCAAGGACTTTTCTCGGAATTAATTGGTGATATCGAAATCCTTTGAGGGTTACATCATCTATAAACATGAAGAAACATACATTGTCTAGGGTTTTGGATCCAAGGCCTTTTGGTTGCCGGATTTTGTCATGGTCATCGAAGATAGCTGATACTACAACAACTCCATTGCAATTTTCCATTTCAATTCGATCTGGAAAACACCAAAAAAGCATATTAGAATAAACTATGTAAACATAAAGTCATCTATGTGCTTTTCTATATCCAACAACTTAAAAAACAGTGCAACAAACGAAGGAAAAAGCAATTATTGATGATTGATAAGTATAGAACTAACCAGAATTACTAATGGGAAACTTCTTGAAGAACCCACAAGGTAGCTCCTCACTGTCATTGGAATGATTAAAATATGAAAGTCTCCTATTTGTACTAAAAGTCCCACCGAAAGTATCACCATCCTCCATCATATACCTCAAATTCGGGGCAAAAGCTGAAAAATTCCTACACAAATTCTGGATCTCCTCCAACACTGGCCAATAATCTAATCACAAAAAATAATAATTAAACAACCGATCCATTATGAAGCAATCAAAAGCACTTATAGTTCAAGCACATAGAATACGCACTGGGAAGGTATTTCAAGCCTTAATTTCAAGCTTAAGTTTTTAGGTGAAGTAATATCATGGTCAAGTTTGATCCTTATGTCAAATTCCCCAATACTAACTTTATTGGCTAAATAAATATTATATTAATTCACACAGAGGGAAGTGGGTCGCCTTGTACACGACACATGCAAACGTATTTTGAAAAAAACAAAGAGAAAAGAAAAAGCCAAATTCAAGTGTGTGATCACAGAGACCAAAAACGAGCCATAATTATACATGTATAACATGCAAACTACTCATAATTGAAAAAAAGGAAAATCGAAGCCCCATTATCTAACAATCAATGGGCAACAGTAATTCAATACATGAATCATAAAATATAATCCCATTTACGTGAAATAACAAAAGAAACGAAAACCTGAGAAGTAAACAGGAGAGGAGCAAGAGGAGCGGTGAGTGGGGAAAGCGTGGTTGTGCTCTCCGTAGGTAGAAGGATAAGAAAAGAGAGGGGCCTGGATTGGATCAAAGGGCGATGATCTGAAGAGGCATTTCGTTGGAGACAAAGCGTTGTAAAGAGCAAGAAACATAACGCTGAAGAGATACAACAATGACGTACATAACAGCTTCGATTGGCACAGGGGTGGCGTTCTGTACTGCGCGTATTTCCCCATATATTATCTATCATTTCCATAACTCACTCCCTTTTCACCTCCTCAGATCTCATTCTCATCATCATTTCTTCCTCTAATTTTTCCTTTCCTTCTGTTTCTGTTAACAGCAAGATCGTACGGCCACGAGGACAGCCTTCAGTATCTGTTTATTTCCGAGTTCACGTCCATCAAAGCTGTTATGGTCTCTACTACCTAAATGCCCTATCTAAGATATCTTTACTTGTATCTATCTATTATGATTGAAAACACGACACTTATATTTGTCACGTCTATTGATCATATGTATATTTTTTCTTTCAATTACGGATTTTCCTTTTTTAATCCAATACGCTTTGCATCATATTTCTCTCATAATGATACAATTTCATTTATAAGGGAATTAAATAATTTATAACTGAGGTTACTGCTTGCTGCATTCTCCTACCTCTAATACGCCCATGTATCTTCAATGCATTATTAATATTGATTGAGCAGCTGATATATTTACATGAATAGCGACGAACAATCTTATATAAATCATTAATATATTGAGTTAAGTATCTATTTAATCCCTATATCAAAAAAAAAAATTACCTCAAGATATATCTACTGTAAAATATGTTACACTTATACCCTTATTTTATTTTATTTTATTGTTTTACAATAATATCCTTACAACAATATTCTTGAGGATATTAATAAAAAATATTAATTTATCAAATTAATCTTAAAAATGACATAAAATTTTGTATTAACTCATATATTATTATTTTACTTTTATGATTAGTTTATTAAATTTCTTTTTATAAAAATAATTATTAGTAAGATTATTGCAAGAATATTAAATATTGCTTTAATTGCGGCTGATATTAATTTATTTATAAATAATTATTAACAAGATTTGTAGCAAATTTATTAAAAAAAAGAACTATTTCTATCATATTAATATTTATTGGTTAATTTGATAATAAATAATTATTGGTTAATTCTTTGATTAATTTTTTATAGGTAAATTAATTAATACCAAGAATGTTGTTGCAAGAATATTATTGTAAGAGAAAAAAAAAAAGAGTAATGGTACAATCACAAACTCTTGTACAAACTGATGTGGTATAATAAAATTGGTTGAATTAAATATCTCTTAGCCCACATAATTTATTTTCGTTATTTTGTATTTTCATTCAACTAATGAATTAATAACACATCAGTTTGTACAAGAGTTTGTGACTCTATCATCACTCAAAAAAAAAAAAAAGATAAGAACATAACATATCTAATTGCAGGGATATTTTGATCTATTTTTTAAAATGTAGGAACTAAACGGGAACTCAGTCAAAATATAGGAATTAAATAAATATTTATCCTAGGTCCTACCATGGCTTTTAATTCTACTAATAGTATTATATCATGTTAGTTTGTACAGCATATATACAATAATATTAGGGATCTAATAATTAAGTTTCAACTTAAACCCTAATGTCACTCATTTATTGAATGATTGATTTCATAATTAGTAAAATTATTTAACCACCATTTAATAGATGAATGCCGCATTAATTGGAATCCAAATTAAGACTTAGATGTTAAAATATATGGCATTGCTCTTTTATATATATATATTAACATCTTAAATAATTTTTTCCCTGGTGTGAATTTTATTAAAATATAAAAAGATAAGAAAAAAAAATCTACAAATTAGTAAAGAAAATCGAAAATTAGGAAGCCCCATGAATCTACATGTAAAACCTTTGCTAACAGAGGCAGGCGGATTAAAATTATTATTAATTGTTATTTGTACGATATTGTTTGTACAGAACTCTTATTGATTACAAGTGCAGTAGAATCATCTAATAATGACATTGATCTGTTCTGTTACCAAAATGGTGAGCAAATCGACAGGTAACACAAATAGCTCTGGTTACTTGTTCTTCCTCTTACTTGTCTCTTGGATGTCACGTTTGAGCAAATTGACCACGTTCACAAACTTATCAAAGTCGTCGATGACTTCATAGAGTTGGGCATCTTGCTGATCCGGAGGCCATAGGAAATTACTTTGCATCTCGTTAAATTGTTCCCAATTTGAGAATGCTTCTTTGGGTTGCTCTAAAATCACGTTAATGATTGCCTGAAAATTTTAACGAGCACAAGTTCTAATACGTGAGAAAATTTTATGGCTCTCGCACTAATTTAAGGAAAAGAGAAGTAAATTCACCTTATACAGCGGACGTCGAGCATCAGAAATGTCCTCTTCATCTAAACACTTGCAGTGGAGAGCCTTTTCAAAATCCCCCTATAAACAACGTACCAAACTGATTTAAAATCCTCAGACCCAGCTGGGAGTACAATATATAAGAAAAGAGAAGATGGAGCTTATCCATTTACACAAATTTGTCATTAGACTGTGAAGCAGAGATTACGATTAAAGCATAACATGTGGTTTGCCGAATTAATAAAGAAATCAAAATTAGCATTTTTGGATTATAAATACATTTGAAAGTTCACTGGATCTTTGGACTGTGCAAGGTGTTTGATAAAGTCAGCAAAGTGTTTGATGATTTGCCTCAATGCGAATAACTACACCAGATCATTATCAGTCCTCCCTCAAATCTGGCAGGTGACTTGTAAATTCAGATGTAGTGTACCACTCGTGACAAGAGTAAGTGACTCAGCAGCAACGCAAAAATCTAGAGCATGAATGGATAATGCTCAATCCAGAACCAAGACGAATGAATATTGCTGTAGCAACAAGGACAACCATCGGATAAATTCATTCTGAGCTACGAGATTAACAGCTAAGAAATGTACTGAGCTCTACTGGAAGTGCAAGAAAACCTTTTATTATTATTATTATTATTTTTTTGTACATACTGAGTTGTTAAAAATGAAATGAACCAGTGATGCATTCATATTTTTTAATGTTTGCAGCTTTGTTGTTGAATTAGTTTGCCAATTTTAACCATAAGAAACATACATCACCTTGTAGATGAGCATTTCTTCACGCAGCATTTGAATCTCATAAGCTTCATGCTGTTTATTTTCATTTTGGGCCTTCTCCAATGCTTTTTCCAATATAGTCACTGCTTCAGCTTCTTTTCCGCTCATTTCCAGCTTTGCAACAGTTCGCTTGAAATACAAATGTGCAACAACTCAAACTCACACACATGTATTGTTAATTGCATTTTTTCAATCAACAAATTATCAGCCAAACTAGATATTAGAACTTACTTTACCTCAAGATTTTACCATTCTAATGAGAAATTTGAAAAAAAAAATAAAAAATGGGATCACTTTAGAGATGCCTAGCTAACCTGCAACTTCTTGAAATCAGGATGTGCCTCTTGAAGCAAATCCTTCAACTCAATCTCAGCTGCTGCCAAAGATGTTTCATCGGCGCGTGCATGGTGATAATCAATCAGTCTCTCTAGGGCCAATTTGCCTCCATGTAGAACCCCAACAGACATAGACCTTGTAAGAACACCATGATTCTTATGCTTTCTCCAAGCACGGCTTGTGTAAGCCCAGGCAACATAAAAGCTGGCAAAGATGACAACGGGTGTTGCTGTCACTGCCATGGCTCCATATTTAGTATTTATAGTGATGTTAGTGAACAAGTTTGCTATGTCATCCAATGTTTTTCTCATTGAGGGGTATGAAAAAACAGACATATTAAATTTGTCAGCCTATTCTTAAGATACCAACAAAGTTTCTCCCCATGTGAAACAAAACCAAGATGTAGAAAATAGAAATGGAGATCCAAATCATTACGTGGACAAGGAGCAGTGTAACAGAAAGCTTTTCAAAAAGCAGTAATATTCCGATTTCAATCTTGCTATGCGAGTAAGGAACCAATCAAGTGTTTTCTCACTTATAAGTGCTTTTCAACAAAATATTATAGCATTATTCCTAACCCATGTAGGAAGGAATAGAAAAAAAAAACTTTTATTGTCTTCTTTGATAATCTTTCACATAATGTTTCGGAAAAAAAGCATTTAGGCCACGAAATTGGGGAAGAAATGGACCACTACGTGTGCTATGTGCTGACAACCAAGTCTAAAAACCCTTAAGCACATAATTATAAGCAAAAAGGCTTTTGGGAAAACTGTAGTCGAGTAGCAAGATGCCTCTAATTTTCGGTAAAGCAAAATTACTTGTGTCTGAAGCAATTAATGATGCCTTACTTCAACATTCACCTTAAGAATATTTTTTATACGTGATTGATTATATTTGTGTAAAGTAGTAGCAGTGACGTAGAAATTGCAATAAATTTGCTCTATAGTGACAAAATCCATTTTAATGGAATCTGCGCTTTGCCTAAACTTTTGCCCCTCAGTTGCCATGAGGGTTAAGCCAGTAACCAAACTTGGATCAGGCCATTCATCAATTTGGATTTCACTTTCAAAAGGTTCAACTCGCCGCCCATTTGGGAGGGTTTTCAGTCCTGTGATTTGTGCACATGACGGTTCTTCAACGCCTTCAGAAAATGATAACAAAATTGTAAAAGGGGCAGTAGGGGCATCACTGGTTTTGACGTGTGCTCTTGGTATTATGAGTTTCAGTAGTAGGATGAATCCGAAAGCCATTGCTGCAGGTCCAATGGAAATGTATCAGAAAGCTCCAAGGATGTCGGTGTTGCCACACCCAATTGGTGGGAGATATGCGCTGAATTCATTCTTGGACGTCAGTGTTAGACTGGCGTCCAGTAAAGCAGAGCCCTTTTATTGGCCCAGGTACACTGTGCCTCCTGGCCCTTCCGCGGAAGATGTCAATGCCATCAAGGTCCTAATCTCTAAACTCCACAAAAAAAGCTTCAAACTTGTGAATTGTGTATAGTATTAGTATGTTTATTAGAAATAAGCCATAACTAGATTTTATTCAAAATTATATATGTTTGTAGGCGGAAGCAGTGAAGCAAATGAAATACGGGAAGCCTGAATTTGCGGTGACCCTGTTGAAAAAAGTTTATGAAGACTGCAAGAATGAGCCTGAGCCAGCATACAATGTGGAGATGGCGTTGGTTGAAATTCTCATCTACCAGGTACACAACTTGCATATGAAATAAAAGAAGATGAATGAAAAATTGTGCTTCATATATTCCCTTTCTGATAATCACCATTCAACGCGATTTTGCTTAATCAGGGCAAATATAGAGAAGCCTTGGAATGCAACTGCCTCAAGGATGAACAACGTATCCCGTCCGACGGTCGATTCCCTTTTTACAAGGTTTGTAATTCTTAGCTATATTACATTATCTATCACGAACAAATTGAAGAAAATAAATAAATAAATAAATTGCGTAGTGACAATTTAGTATTTTACTGGAACAGGCAATAATATATACCATGTTGAACATGGAGGAAGCAAAGAAATGGTGGGAAGAATTTGCAGAAACCATCGACGATGAAGAGTTTGATCCTACCAAGGGGTTTCACTAATGAAAGCGCTGACAACTTGCTCGTTGTCGATGCAAGCGAACATAAAGCATTTGCTGAGGGGAGTAACGGAGCTAATGTCACGGATTTTCTGTGGCAATCACCCAAAGCCCAATTTCTTAATGGGCCTTATTGTTCGTTAATGTAGACTCAAGCCCGCCCAAAAACTGGGCCGAGGTACGTTGCATCCAACTTTTTATTTTAGTAATGGGGGGACACATTATTTCGCGTAATACATGTACAACTTGTTTTACTACTAGTGAAATCACGTTCCACAATAATACTAAAATTTGTTGTTAATATGTAATAAATAATTTTATTTTATTAATTTTTTATTTTTTTATCTTGATATAATTGGTAATAAAATGATCTCTTTAAATTTAATGATTTTATTTCTTAATTGACTAATGATAATTTTAAATTTTCGTAATATGTAAAAGGATATACATGGAATTTTATAAAATATGATTGTAATATATAAAAAATATAATTAATTTTCAAAATATAATTTTGCAAAGCTACATTTTTTTTCTTTTTTTTTACCAAAATTTAATTTTTTAAAAAATTTACTAAACATTAAAATATTTTTTTAACTTTTTAAAATCACTTTAGAACATTTCAAAATCAATCCCCAACGAGCTCTGAATCTCTCCCCATTTTAACACAAGGTCTTGGTGCAATGCAAACGAAGTGCTGGTCTAATGCTGACATCCTAATGACGTGAGCTATTTTATTTTGATTATCGCATGTTTTAATTTATTTTTTAATTGATTGGACAAAGAAACAAGCAAATAAAATATAAGAAAATTGTCCCGAGGTTTCTAGTCTGATGTTTCAGTCCGGAGTGATAAAGCGATCTTCTGGGCTCACACGCACTACCACGTAGATTATGTTTTGGCACAAAATTTACATTTTACTGGCACATGCAAAGGGAAGCCTGATTTTAGGTTTCCATTTCCCATGCGCCACAGCGTCAGATTAGAGTTAAAAAAAGAAAAAAAAAAAAGAAACAGAAATAAAAATCATTCTCGTTGGTCGTGGCTTACACGAGGCCCAGCCATGAAAACCACTCGGTGCGATGACGAAGCACCCAATGAATGAGCCACGGCTGGGCCGGTACACGTGATGGGTGGGCTTCGGCGTGGCCCGTATTGCACTCCTTCCAGACTGTCGGTTCCTCTTATCAGTGCATGTGCGGCGAATGGTAAAAATGCTATAATAGTATCACCAAAACAACCATAATATATATATATATATTTTTTGAATGAACCATAATATATTATTATATCATTTATTTAGCGCATCTATTTTTGGTGGCCATGAACCGAAATCAAACCAACTTGATATCATCATCATGTAAACTAAATTCGAGGCATTTTTTTGGGCACTAACATGTACCTACGTGCACCGAACTAAGCAAGTGTCAGCTCAACTTAACAGCGCGTGGCATGCTAACGTGTCAAGTCAGATCTAAAATTCTTCATTCAGTTCACTTCAGTCTGCCGTATGCTTCCAACGTAATAAAAGAGTTTGTTGGTTACCTCGGTGGATATATGGTTAACACTTCAGTTTCCCGCATACACGTATCCGGACAACATTTTTCCTCACTCTATTCATCTGTGTTCTTTTCTTTCAGTTGAATAGATAACCCATGACTGATAACGGATAACGTAACGATGTGTTTTTTTTTTTTTTTTTTTGCTTTTGACTTAATTATATATTGTGTATACGTGACATGTTCATTTCTCTCTTTCAAGATTCCTTCAAAATGAAACATTAACCATGTCTTGCCTTTTATTTAAAAAGAAAATTCACAATTTCACTAAAATAATCTATAATTGGTTAATTACTTTGCAACTTTTTTTTTAATTTCTTCTTTTCCTCATTTCCAATCAGCCAACGACACAATGCCATTTTTTAGCTACTTGGTAAAATTAGGTCAAAAAGTCAATCAACTTGATCGAAGTAAGAGAAATATGTGAACGTATAAAAGAAAATGCCATGCATGAACTACTCAAACCAGTAAAAAAATGATATCAATTAAATACCTATATAAGTACGAGTTCAAAATCCCTTGACAAAATGATCGGCTTCCCCTGTTTTAATATCTTTCAACTCACCTGTTTTAATTTCTTCTTTTCCTCATTTTGAAATATATTAACCATAGGGGAAGCCGTTGGACCTAGTCAAAATGCTTGAGAGCACGAGTTCCAGTTCCTTTGAAGCTCTCTTAATCTCATGTTCTAAATAATATAAATTAAAATAATTTTTTTTTATTATTTGTGGGAATAAATTTATGAGTTAGTGCTTGTTAGACATCCAGGATATACTAAAATGTATACATTTAGAGTAACCTAGAATGTATATATTTAAAATATCAACGAATTTCAGATCTTAATATATCTGTGGATTGTAACAGGTTAGAAAAATAAAGAAAAGTTTAGGATGTAAAAGTAATTTAAGATAATAATAAATACCATATGTATTCCTAAAGAATCATTGACCAGATTGTGATCAGTGATAAGATTGTAAACGATACATTTTCAGATTTGGGATTTAACGCTAAGCAAGTTAAGTTTGTCCGACGAAAGTTTTGGTGGGCTCATACTATTTTTGATATATACAGACCACAAAGACACGAAAAATTGGTGGTTAAATTAGATCAGATCACAATGAAGTTAAAGATTTACCCATATAACACACACACACACTGACACACACACATGTATATAAAACTGTGAATCTTAAATAATTAATTATATACGATATGATCTTTACCCTACACCATTTTATTCAAACCGCGTGCTCTGGCCATCTCTTTCTTTGGCCTGGAGTTTCCACAGCGTCACAAAGATTTGCTTGTCACGTTTCATTCAATCGAAGCAATTGGCTTTGGACCACACTCATAATTGAAATAACTCGACGCTAGAGCCCAGAGCCAGGCTATACCATCTTTAAGCTTTTAAAGTAAACCACTCTCTTTAGGCAAAAACAATGCTAAATCACAAAGACTGCTATCTTTATGGCTAATAAATTAATTCAGTTTTTCTCCGTCGTTATCTTCTAACAAATATAAATAAATAGATAATTTATTGGAGGGAGTCAAAAAACTTTTATGAAAAATTAAAAAAGAAAAAAAAAATTATAACCTTTATTGACCAAGCTGACTGGCGCACAACCAAAATGACCGATCACAATCTAACAACTCTGAGAAAGCGACGGACTCCAATCGTCCACGTTTCCACAGCCCACTGTTTGTGCGTGTGGGCATAGGGTTAGAATTTCAGCAGGTGTGTAAATATGTGTTTGAAGTTTTTTGAAAGAAGCTGCGGGATTGGACGTCTGAAAATAGAACGACATTTGTTTTTTCTTTTTCTCTTTTATCCCCAAAAGAGGATAAATAATAATAAGTTGAGGGAAAAAAAATTCAGTATTGATGATTCCTTCGTAATTTAATTTAAAATAAAAATTAAAAACAAAAACAGAACTGAAGAAAAGCCATTGTTTGGTCATTTCAAAGCTGAAACAATTCATTGCATGGCAGTCGTTTATCCAGTCCGCTGAAAAGCATTGATATTTTATAATATCCTTTTTCTTGGAGAAAATTTGCAATGTCACGTACCCACAAAAGATCACAGATATCTTACCAGTCGATAGGGAATCACAGGCTTTTGGCCTAACAGTAAACTACTGCTCTCAAAGATAAGTAAGACTGCGAGAATCGTTTTTTGAATTTTTATAGACTCAAATTTTTTTAATTAAAATAAAAAATTTTATGGACTTAATTTATAAATTTTTTTTTTTATAAAATTTGAGTAAAACATAGATTTTTTTGTCTGTGAGTGTCATTTATTTATTTTATAAAATTTAATATAATAATATAAATTTTAATTATATATTTAATTATAAATATTAATATAATATTTATATTACACAAAATGTGATGTGTAATCAATATTAAAAAAAAAAAGAAATCACAGAAACGCAATCATCAATTTATTTATTTATTAATTTTATTTTTGATTTTTTTAAAAAGGAATGATCAAGTTTTCAAACACATAATCTCATGAAATATTCTTTTAAAAAAAAATTCCATAAAATATTATACGTGCCATCTTGACAAATTACCGCTACTGTGACTTAGAGTCCCCACAGTTTAGAACTTAGCCCTATCCTATTACAAGTTACAGTAATTGTACCCAAAAAATTTGTCCCACAAATAGTTTTCAGAGAATGATTTTCGTACTGCCATTGAATCTTTTGATTTGATCAATGCATTGACTAACACCATCACTGTTAGAGAAAAGAACGTGATGATTCATATCCTCATCTCGATGAGATTCACTATTTTTGTATGGCAACCACTTGTTTTTGCGACCCGTATTCATAGTTGAACGCATCTCGAAGATATGAATTTCATCGTTGAAGAAAATGACATTAACAAAACTAGCATTAACAATTGTCATTGATGTACCCTTTTACAGACAGATTGATATGATGACACTAAGAAATGATAAAGCGTGATGAGCAATAATGTCACGAATAGGATTATTTTGTTAAAATTTTTATGAAGTACTTATATTACATCTGTTATTAAATTAACTTATGGTGACGTGTCACAATATATTTTTATATTAAAATTTTTTAAAATACATAATTATGTAATGTACATCAACCAACAATTATTATTAAAGAGAAATTTTAGGTGCAACTGTGGTACGGTTGCACCGTAGCATGATCCTATTATTAATAACACAAAAAACATAAACAATAAAAATTACATGCATGTTACTAGTAAATTAATGTATATTACACAATTACGTGTCTTACCAACTTTCTTCTTATCTTGAAAAAGATTGAGAATTACAAAAAAGAAACCAAAAAAAAAAAAAAAAAGTGTGCTTGTCTGTAAAGTCACTGATTTGATTGATAAGTGCAAGGATCATCACTTTTTGATTAAGGCATGTGGCTAAATAATCTCGATTGTTCTCGTGACTTGTACTAGTATTATCTTATCAGTACGACTTTAATCATATGGTAAAATGACTTTAGCAACTGTTTAGGATTTAAAATGCATAATTTTACTTACAATATATCGCTGATGAAGTCGTTGAAACTTGAGGCATAAAATTATAGCAATGTTCTGAGTAAGGGGTCAATTTAGCAACACCGGAAGATCCTAAATTTTTATAATTCCTTCACCGCAATCTATGTTTTCATTTTCCTTTTGACAAAACACCTAACAACGTCAAAATTTCATTGACTTAAATTTTAATATAATTATAAATATATAACATGTAAAGTAGGCAACGTTACGCGACATAATTAAAACAGATTTAAATGCTTAATCCAACATTGATCCTAGAATTTTACATTAGTATTGTTATAAAAATAATTAATAGGTAACATGACATCGATTAAAATTATTCAAAAGGGGGTTGGTCATTCATTCGCTAGCCCCTGGTCCCTTCACAGATAAGGAAGACTCTGACTCCCGTAAAGGAAATGTCAATTTCACAGCCATGAGTCAATCTTGCAACAGAGTTTGTATTGACCACTCAATATGCAGATTCAATGCAAGTTTCATTTTCTTGACAAAACATTTCAGCCTTAATTTATATATTTCAGAGAACAAGGCATGCGTCAGTGATTTGTTCACGTCTTGATGTTTCCTTTGCTCCCTTTTACCTTTTTTTTTTTTAATATCACTTCCCCACTTCTAAATGTTAAGTTATCATGCACGTTATTTCCATTTCAGACACTGTTTTTTTTTTTTCTCTTCTTTATAAATAAACCTTCTACAATTTCTGCTAACCCCCCAATTAAAATGGTAATTTAAATTATTTTAAAAAAATATATTCAACAAATAATTTTATATGTGGCTGCAAGGCTGCAACCTTCCCCAGGTGTTGAAATGTACTTTCAACTTTTAAGCTGTTAAGAGTCGGTCTTATTTGGCCACTCAAGGTTGGGAGTAGGAAGCAACGAGCAATCTGAGGTTATGTAGAATAACTACAAATTAATAAATATTATCCTGATGATGTTAAGTCTGCGTTCACACGTTTTTGAAGACATATTGCATTCGACTTCTAGAAGACAGTGTTGTTTCAAAATTTGACTAAATTATTCGAATGTATCGATGTACACAAGTCATTGAAATTTGCTGCCGAGGAGCAAGTAAATGGCCTTCCAACTGGCAACTTAATTAATTATAACAAAATTAAAAAATACTGCTGCTTATTTGACTATTTGTTTATCGTCCTTAACAAGCACTAAGAAAGCGACCAAATTTCTGCAGTTTCGTTGTTTCTTTTCTTTTAGGCAACATTAATTAATATACATGTTTGATTTGTGGGGTTCTCTTGATCTTAATTTGACACGGTAAATTCAGTTGATTACTTTCTAAATTGATAAACAAATTTGAAAGAATAATATTAAATATAAAAAGTTATTTACCTATTAAAGACTTTCTAATTTTTCCCGTCAATTGATTAACTATAAAATCTGGAAATCATATAAGATTTTCAAATCAAAACCCATTTTACAAGAATGAATAAACGAGCCAATGGTTATTAAATAGCAATTCAAGATTCGTGCTCTGATACGCAATATCATAATCAGGATTAAGTTGCCGACTTGTTAATAGACTATGCGGAAATTAAAAAGTTTCCTAGTTTACTATGTGGATGGATAAGTGAAAATCTTTGTCCGGTGAAATTCGAGATGTATGATCTTATTAAATTTGACCATTTGTCTTCATTAATGTGACATTTCATGGAACATTTCTTTCGAAGTTTTGCTTCTTGGAAAGATCAGGCTCGTAAAGGCAGCACTATTCACTTAGTATCCTAACTCTTGTGGTAATAATTCCAGGAGAGGTTAATTGATCTTACTTACGCAACATGCATTTACGATGATTTTTTGTTAAAAAAAAAAATCCAAATTTTACTATCTTTTATTTTTATAAGAAAATGGTATCATCATAGTAAATAATTGGTCTGTTTTGATAGATTTACTAGATTCCTATACTAATGAACTAATTGTTGGAAGAAGATTACAAACAGTCACATATTTTAAAACGCAAGTTTCAACATGTGCCTGCACTTTTATTTTTTAATTTAGGCCCGTTTAGCATTAAGGTGTTGTGTCGACTGTTATAAAAAAAATTTATAACTATCAAATAAAAATTGACATTTCAGAATAAATATGATTTATAAAAAAAACCCTAAAGAATTATAAAACATTTAATATATAAATATAAAATAAAATAAACTTAATTTTTAAACTAAAATAATAAATATTTATCAAATATTTTATTATAATAATTTTAAATTATAACAATGCTCTCACGTTTGACAAAATAGCACCTTAGTGTTGTATTATTGTTAAATAATGATACAAAGAGGAGAGCTTGTCAATTTATAACGGATAAAGGAAGGAAAAAGAAAATTCACAAGTTAGTGATGAGATCTGCGTTCCAATGGAGGATGCCAGATTGCCAGATACAATCAATCACATTCACTTTTGTATTTGATTTTTTCGGTCAAAACACTTGATTACAGCGGCGTGAGAATGACTTGTTCACATCAGAGTCTACATCAACTTTTTAAAGGCATGAGTAGGGGAATGATTCATTGTTCATAGTTATCTTGATGGTGCCTATATTTCTGTAAATGGGTTTTCTTTTAACTTTAAAATGACATTTTCGATTAGCTATTTAGCTTGGCCGAAACATGTACAGGAAATTATGAGCATTATTGTTTTCCATTTTTTTGAAGCATGCCATTAGTGGAATATCATCACTTACCATCATAGTAAGATTCAAATCTACACGCATCCTCACCACAATCGATATTTGATACCAATTTCGCATTTAATTTTCTCCTTAAAATAAAGATATAATTCGACTGAAAAAAGGGAGAAATAATTAGAGGGATATTGAGAAAAATAGTTATTACATTACTTAATTATATAGTTAAAACACGTGACATATTACGATTTGTTTTTTTTTTGGGGGGGGGGGGGGGGGGGGGGGGCGCAGTTCTACCAATTATATCATGAAATGAGTGTGAATTACATTTGTTCGCTTTATTTTCCCCCTCAAGATCAGAGATAATGGAAAAAATTTCCACTTCTTTCTTCTTATCACTTATCTTCTCTTATAATCATCAAATCATGAGCTAAATTATTCTCTTAAATACTATTAAACTAGCACTAAGTTATTATCATTTGAAAATTAATGACTAAACAAAAGTATAAAACAATCCCCCACAATAAAAAAATGAAGTTTTCAAGCATGGTAGGTTTGAAATTTAATTGAAGCCAAAAAGGAAAACCGATAACATACCGTATAAATAAAGACACAATGCTAAAATTTTGATGGATTTAAAGACAAAAATTACTTATAGTTTAGCAATACAAACCTTTTTTTTATATATAAAAAGTAAGTTTTTTATTAATTCACATCAGTGAAAACTGAAAATATTTAATCTTTGCTGGTAGAGTTCAGCCATACAATAAGACTATTGTGTCCTAAAGTTAATTCAGCTAAGGAGTGGGCATAAGCAATAAATTATTCAAAGATGCATTGATATTTTACATGTTGAAAATCTTTATTGTTACTTTGGAGATTATCCATAAAATTTTCGATTTGCTGCCCTGCTTGTTGTTTACTAATCTTGCAACTTTCTGACAGTCAATTTTTACGGCTTTAGATTGAAACTCTGTATTTTTAGCCGCCTGAAAATCTCGTTTTACAATTTCAACCGCTGAATATTTAACATTTTCACCAACTTGAATTTGCTTAATTGCTGCAAATACAAATCATATTTGGTAAGCATTATCTATCGTGAAAGACTCTTTATCTTGTAATAGGTAAACATTCTCATAATTTTCCTCTAAATTTAAAATCATTGCTATTTAATGAAAATCTTATTATGCAAATTGAAAAGGAAACCTATCGTTCAAAAAAAAAATGAAGAAACATAATTACTGAAAATTTCACAACGCAAATTGAAAAGGAAAATATATATTAATGAAAATCTTGTCATGGGACCAGAAAAAGAGCAATATTTAATGAAATCTTTATATGCAGTATCTTCAATTGACCAAATGATAACAAAAATCACATGATTTTTTTTTTTTTTGAATAATTTAGGTAAGGTATCAACATCTTATGGTTCGGATGAGAAAGAACCCGAGGCATTGTAACCTCTTTTAAATAAATAAATTCTTAGATATAATTTAAAAAAACATATATAAAATAATGGGACTTAGTTTAGTCTAGCCCATCTTAGGACCATCCGCACATCAGCAATGCTCATGCAATAAATTAATGAAAAAGGAAAGCCAAGGAAACAGAATGTGAATCATCACGCTCTCAATGTCAAAACACCTCGTGGCAATAGACTTAGCAATTGAAATTGCAATTAATTGACTCGTTATGGTCAATGGAGCGATACATCGAGGAGCAAAGACATGGGACCCCACAAGCCCAGATTAAAATATTATATATATACACACATATTATTTTTCTTTGTTATTTGCACATTAGATTTTTCAGTCTTGTGTGTGTATAAAATTATGATTTTCTCTTGGTCTGATTATGTATTAAATAAATAATTTAATTATTAATAGATAATTAATAAATAAAAATTAAATTTTATTTATATATTATTATTGAAAGATACATAATAATAAATTTTAAAAAAATTAAAAGAAATCAGACGAGGGGATGATCTTTTTCTATCTAAATTTAAAAAATAAAGAAAAGAAAAAAGAAAAATCAAAAGAATTTAAGGCCCTCGATAGCATAAATACCAAGCAGACGTACAAAGCCAGATGGCTCGTCTTTATAGTTAGTAACGGCTCTGTTCTGTTTCTCCCCCTCTCCCTGTCGTTCATGCATTAGCAAATCCTCACCCATTTAAATTCATCATCACCCCCACTTCCGAATTTCTCATCAACCCCCTTTCTCCTCTGTCTCCTCTCTATGTGCTTTTGTGTTTTCGGTTTTTCATAACAAAAAAAAAAAAAAAACGAAAGGAAAAAAAATTAGAAGTAGTAGCCATGGTGGTTCAGTCACAGCCAGCAGCATTAGACCCTTTATCAAATTTAATCAAATCATGCAAGCCGACGAGTCTGTTCACAGAAATTCCTGAAGTAGACCTCACGGACCCTGCAGCTAAGACTCAAATAGTAAAGGCCTGTGAGGAATATGGCTTCTTCAAGGTTGTTAATCATGGGGTGTCATTGGAGCTCATGAACAAATTAGAAGCTGAAGCTGTCAAATTCTTCAGTCAGTCTCAGTCTGAGAAAGACAAGGCTAGCCCTCCTGACCCTTTTGGCTATGGCAGCAAAAGAATTGGCCCTAATGGTGATGTTGGTTGGATTGAATATCTCTTACTCAACGCCAACCCTCAACTCACTTCCCACAAAACTCTTGCCATTTTCCAAGAACGCTCACAGAAATTCCGGTATAATAATAACAACAACAACAACAACAATAATAATAATAATTCAACAAAGCCACCTCTTTTCCTTGTTTTTCTTGTTTGGTTTTCATTAGTTTAAAATTAAAAGTTTTGGACTTACATGTGTATGGATATGGTGTTAATTTGGTGGTTGTGTGTATGCAGGCGTGCGGTGGATGAGTACATAGTAGCAGTGAAGAAAATGTCATATCAGGTAATGGAATTGATGGCAGATGGGCTGAACATAACGCCAAGGAATGTGATGAGCAAGTTATTGAAAGATGAAAGGAGTGACTCGTGCTTCAGGCTGAACCACTACCCGCCTTGCCCAGATCATCAGCTGCAAGCATTGAGTGGTAGAAATTTGATTGGGTTTGGGGAGCACACTGACCCTCAAATTATTTCTGTCTTAAGATCTAACAACACATCTGGCCTCCAAATCCAACTCAGAGATGGCACTTGGGTTTCAGTCCCATCTGATCAATCTTCTTTCTTCCTCAATGTTGGCGATGCCTTGCAGGTAAATTAATTTTGCAATACTTCCCTTTTCTTCTCTCTCTCTTCTCCCCTTTTTTATTATTTTTAAAAAAAAATTTGAGTTAATGGACTTTTTGATCTCCTTAGATACTGTCTTTTATGGGCCTCTTTTTATGTTTTTCTTCTATATCTCTCCAAAAGCTAAAAGGTTTATTACTTATTAGCCACCTAGACGTTTTTAGAAATTATAAAATAGTTTTGAGTGGTAAAGTTACTTCTCTAATTTCTATGATGGCAATATTTTTAATGAATTTTATTATTATTATTATTATTATTACTACTTTGTTTTAAGGATTGTGATTTATTATTACTGATGTGGGCATGGGCTTGATTGATGCAGGTAATGACTAATGGGAGGTTCAAAAGTGTGAAGCATAGAGTGTTGGCTGACACTAACAAATCAAGAATTTCAATGATATATTTTGGAGGGCCACCTTTGAGCGAAAAGATAGCGCCTTTACCAACTCTATTGGCAGAAGAAGAGGAAAGCTTGTATAAGGAATTCACATGGTGTGAATACAAAATGTCTGCATACAAGTCAAGGTTGGCTGATCACAGGCTTGGGCTGTTTGAGAAAACTACTGCCAAACGATCTGGTCAAATTTCCCCAAATTAGCAAATATTAGGGTTTTTGTCGAAGTTTTAAATAGGTTTCAAAAGTATGGACAAAACTTGCCACAGATGGAAAACAAATAGGTTGTACTTATTTTATTTTATTTTTCAATTTCTGCCTTAGTTCTTAAATGCAACCACTACTACCTATGTACTATTTATGCAAGTTTCTCATCTTTATGTATAATACACCGTTAAATATATTATGTTATATTTCCTTTAATCACCGTAAGTTTAATGTTTCTTATAAAAATGATGCTGCTTAAGTGTCCTTTTAATTGGAACATTCCCATTTCTACACTATTTTTATTCTTTATTTTTTTTTTCAAAAATTCATTTATCGGTATCACAACATACAGAGAATACTGAAATGTTTGTGAGACATGACTATTTTCAAATTATAACACACTATATATAGTGGTTTTTTTATTTGAAATTTTAAAGTGTGGGATAATTCAGGAAAGTTTTAAAACTGTACGGTTTTAAAATATTATGAAATTTAATATTTTAAAACGGTAGGATTATAAAACATTATGAAATTAACAATATATATATATATTTCCACACCCGATTCAATTACCAAATCAGTTGTTTTGTAGCCGCTTGAATATGAGCTCAAAGCAGTTTGCTCTTCCCGTTGTATTAGGTTTTAAAAAGATAGGGAATGAGAAAAATTCAAATTAACTTTTTAGTCTCCAACTTCATGTTGTTATTATAAAATTAGATATATTAGAATTTTTAGTCCCACCTAAGATGCCACAAGCAAACATTATCATACAAGTAGTAAGCATACAAATCGATGGGGAAAAAAAATCAATTATAAATCATCGATTTTAAGAAGCATCCTTTATTTTAATACCTTATGGATCAAGCTAAAGCATAAAAATATTAATATCAATATATTACAAGACAAATTAAATTGCATTTAAAATGGAGTTTTTTCTTGTTTGATCTTGACTCTAGTGGATCCCTAATTTCAATATGTATATATGTATGTATTTATGTGTGTATTTATGTGTGTGTATATACACACACACACACACATACATATGGGTGTGTGTGTATAATTCTCTAATGATGACATCTTCATTTGAAAAAAGTGAAATTGTCACTAACAAATAAATAAGTACATATTTTAATATACTAACAAATTGCATTGAAATATGTGTTTATTTGTATTTCAATAACATCTTTATTTTATTAAAATGAGAATGCACTCATTAGAAAAAGAGAATTTGTGCGTATGTATGTATATGTATGTGTGTGTGTGCGCGCACATGCATATATATTGAAGTTTGTTTTTTTTTTTTTTTTTTTTATCTGCTAGTAGCATCCTCACTTTGTTAAAATAAATATGCTCTCATTATTATATATATAGGTATTTCTCCTAACAAAGTATTGTGATTTTTATCCTCACATGGTATAATATAGAATTGTTAATTGTTAAATTAAACTGGCATTGAAGTATTAATTATGCACCATTCTTGGTGCCACAAATGTTCACCTTATCAACCATATACTTTATAACTATTGTATCATTAAAACTTGGGGGATTGTTAATTTTCCTCTTTTGAAATTATTATATCCCACTTATCTCTTTACCGTTTTTATAATATTAAAAAATTGTCACTAAACTTTAAAAAAAAAAGTAGGGATAAATGGATTATTTATTTGATAATTTATCTTATAAATATAAAATATATGTTTATTATAAGAAAAATGTTAAAAAAATCAAAAAATATAAGAAACATATCTTATTTTAAATATTTTTTTTATTCACACCAAAACATATATTTTCTTATTTTTAACACTTAGATTTTTTAAATTAATTTCTATCAATATGATTTATTTAATTTATAATAAGTATGAGTAAAAATATATTTAAAAATAATGATATTTCTGTAAAATTATATCGCTAAAGAGTGATTGGCTATTAAAAAAAAAAAAAGTGATATATACTAATTGTTATATGAGAAAAACTGACAACCTCACTTGAAATTTACTGGAAGCGAAGTCCCAATTATTGCATACGCCCGTACAAAAAGATGCGCGTCATTTTTTTTGGTTTTTCTGGGCAATTACTCAATTAGGTGTCGCTCTTTCTAGATATAATGGGTTATGGAGAGAGGGAGGGACAAGCTAAGCTCCACATCCTCGTTCAAATAAGAGAGACTGCTGAGCTGATGACCAGATTCTGAAAATGAAAGATTTTACTTATTAATGAAGATTGAAGAGCTTTAGTGCCCAAGTCTTTTCATGAAGAGTTTGTATTGACTAACCAACTGGTGTTTTACCATCTCAATCCGACATTTCAATTTATGATTCGGCATTCCATTACCTCTTCCAATAAATGAGATGGCATTACAATCCACTAATTACATGATCAGTAAGTATTGGCATTTTTTTTTTCTAGCTCAGTGATCATCGGCATTATTGGACGCATTTTTGTAATGACATTTTTTCAATTGATTGGAAGTGTCAAATATAATAGAGGTCAGTGTTCTAGTTATTATTTACTGTAGAAATTTAGGATCTTTCATACTTTTAATATTTCAGTCCAAAAGTTTATGAGTATAGTTTAAAATTTTGAACTTATCAAGAGGTGAGATCTCCACCTTAATAAATAAGAATATATTTATCTCTACTTTAAAATATAGGAGAAAAACCAGTGCTCTCTCCACTGATTACTACGAAAGGCATGAGTAGTAATTAGCAGCATTTAAATTGCCAATTGCCCCCAACAATAAGTTGATATTATAACTTTTCAATCATCCATACTTAGATAAACTCTTACTCTTAGAAGTAGCTTTCCCACTTCAAAATAATGATCCGAATATTATGTTTTTTATTTTTCAAAGTATTGGGATGAAATGGTAATAATAAATCGATCATTTGGTTAAATAAAGTAGTTGATTATTTTAAGGGATATGGTTCGCTATATTCCCCTGATTTAGTGCTTTCACTTGCTATTTTTTATTTTAATAAATGGCTCCTTTAATCGAGGTTTTCTTCAAAAAGAAAAAATAAATAAATAAATAAAGTTGACGCACTTGGTGTAGAGACTATAGTGATGAACCATTGATAAATTAGGCACTATGCTTAGTAGCAAATGGTTGACATATTCAATGTGTAACAGGAAAGTTTTTTCTTTTAAGTCTCTCCGATTTTATACTGTTGAATATTGATAAAAAAAGAAACTTGGGTCTTTCATGTTTTTCACTTTTACTCCACAGCTCCGCTTTATAGTCTGTGGAGAAAAAGCACAATTTTTGACTTCTTTTACTATTACAACTTTATATTATTATATAAGTCTAAATGACGTGTTTATTGAAATGTGCATGCATGTCAAGTGTTGTTCTATATGTTCAAAAGTCAAATTTATCCTTCTTTTTTATTTTTTATTTATTTATCATTCAACAGTACAGTTCAAATACTAAAATTAGAATGTCCGAAATGTAATCGGCAATTAAAATAAATTTAAGAACATAAGCGGTAAAAATGATAAATATTGGGAGGAACTAAGGATCCTCAACCTGTACAATGTATAGGAAATCAACATCCATTCAATTTTCTTTTGGTTCTTTTGTATAGAAAATGTGGGTTTTATGAGTTGATCAAGTGCATAGTAGTTTTTCCCTTCTAGCTAGCTACGACTACAATGCATCTGATGCATTTGATAGATCGATTTGAATAAATGTGAAGTTTTTACATATAGTAGTGGTATGACGAATATAACTATTTTTCCTAATTTATTAGTGGTATGAAGAATATAATAAGGGGTTTGGTTATGTTGGAGTTGCTCTAAGGTAGAGCACTCCTTTATAACCACACGATCAAAGTTATAATGAGTTTTTTTACTATTTATCATTTTGTGTGTGTGGCTGAGATTTGTGCTCCACCGTAGATTTGTTCCAACATAGCCATAGTCTATAATAAAACATAAAGAAACTGGTGCATTACAGAATTTTCTTGTACTTGCAAAATCACTAGTGGATCTGATCTATTATAGTCTGACCCTTTTTCTTCTCCTCATGCTCGACAATTGTACTTTGTTGTGTTATAGATACTTGCCAACGATAGAACACTTAAACAAATTTGACAGTTTTTTTTAATTACATGAGACAATTGATCATATTACAATTCATATTACATGAGATTACAACTAATATTTACAATCAGATAATTACTGAGATTAGTTTACATTAAATTTTATATAGCATTGCCCATATTTTAACTCGAGAAACGTTAGCTCCACTCACATTTTTGTGGGGGTGGGGCTTGGAACCACACATATTTGACAGTTACTCCTTGAATTTAGTACTTTTGAATCAAAAGCAATTAATGTCAAGCACCCAAAGCAATTAGGTCAGCGAGGTAAAATAATCTTTTTTGGCAAAATCGTAATATATGATGATCCCAATTATCAAGCGTTTTGTATATTATGGAAAACTTTAGGAGCAAGGTGATAATAACCCTGGTATATATATTATATATGTGAGGTAAAATCTTGGGAATATATAAACTGCCATGTATATAACATACAGCTTCATTGACATAAAGAGGTGTCCGACCAGTGCCCTAATGTTTGTAGAATTATTAAAGGTTCAGTCGTATTCTCTGCTTAGAATCCAGGAACATTATTTTTGCACGGATTCCTCAAAGGTACTTGATATAATTTTCTCATCAGCGCCCATTTACCTAAAAGGAAATACGATCCAAAACATATATGGCAAAAAAATGTCCTAGTGTTTGCATTGTGCCTGCCTATTTTTGACCTAGTCATCCTTTCGAAACCTAGCTCTCTAATATGATTGGTTCCATTTCCATATAGTCAACATTTTTCACACAAGATTTTTCTACGTACATTAAGGATAATGTACTAAGAATTTGTTGCCACAGACATGGTACTAACAACACGTGAAAGGTTTTATTATTTCAATCTTGATGAGCTGTTTGAGTTTACTGTGTCGTGTTGACAGACAATAAAAGATATTTAGAACATGAGCTGTTTTTGTTGGAAACGATTTCGATCAGCTACTACGATCTTTGAGAAGAGACGCTGCACTGACATTGTATAACTAAGGAGTAACGACGTGTGTATATATATACACACACACTTCAGCTAAACACATCCGATGGTAAAAGGTATATATATATATATATATATATATATAATATGGTCATTCTCTAATGCGGGCGTTCTCATTTTATTTTTATGTGGATACACTTTAAAATCGTGGGGTTTAAGAGAATTGGTTTTTAACTCTCTTAAATTCTATGATTTTATAATTCATTAAAAAATTAATCCGCATTAAAAAAATGTGACATACTTGAGAATGATTTATATATAACATATATAAGAGCTCAATTTGCGATGGAGCTGCTCTTAATTGTTTTGTGTACGTTGTTTACTTATTTTAATTGTTGATGGTATAAAGGCATCTCTAGTGCCCAAGTCTTTGTCCCTGCTCCCTAATCTTCAATGTTGAAGAATATTGCCGATTGTCTACCGTATTGATTGCTATAAACTGATGTTTAACGAATGTGTCTTTCATATTTGTTGTTTTATAATCATGTAAATTTGGTTGAATGAAAATTTTTCTTTGTTTTATTTGACTTTTAAAGAAAGGTATGTCCTAACCATATAAATGAATTTGTGTTTCATCATTTTGTTGAAAAGAAAATTATATAAAATAAATTAATTGACGTGTAACTTATGCTCTGACTAACTAATAATGAGATGCGCGCAGATTTTTATATTTTTAATTATTAATAAAAAGATGAAGATCCTCTTGTTCTTCTTATTTTTTTTTTCTCTCTTATAATCTTTCCATCATATTAATCAAGAAAAATAAGAAACTTCTTTGCGGATCACCATTGAAATCAAATGAGATTGTTCCAATAAATCTAAGAAAAGTGCATAAATGCCTCTAGAATATATCATTAAATTCTCGTAAATAGAAATAATAATAATAATAATAATAATAAATTAAAAAAACGGCGGAGAGCATGCCCCTTTTTTTGTTCGAAAGGTCACTTTCCAGTCAAAGAACCAGTCACAATAAAGAATTTTCCTTCGCAAGAGCATCAAATCAAAAGAAAGGGAGTTTACGTAGGTATATTATTTATTTTCACGACGAGAGAAAAAGTTATCCCGCTAGTTTGGGCAGTTTGTTATTGGCTGAAAGCAACTTAGTTGAAGCTTTATCAATTATCACGGCCAGCTGCTCAATCTGTCTCTAAGTTGGTGCTTACGCAAGACATTGCGCCATCTTGTTGTGATCAAAATTGAACGGTTGTTTTCAACCGCAAATCTTTGCTCCTCTTCAAGTTCATGCAATCCAGAAAACACTATTATTAATTATTAGTAACTTTTTTGACATTCCCTCTTCATAAATTAGGTTACTTGGCATTCTTCCAGGATTTGGTCTTCTTTAAACTTAGTCGTTGAAATTTGAAAACTTTCTGACAAGTGCTGCTGCTATTGGATGTCGCTCTCACATTGAATCGTGTTTATTCTTTCGGCCGCCAGGTTCACTGAATTCATAAATGCCATAAATAGTTTCTTCTGCTAGCATATATAAATCTTTTTTATATTCACAATTATAATATATTTTTTTTCTGTTTAATTCACTATATTTTGAGATTTTATTTATTAAATCTAAAATTCATATAAAACATCTAGGGTTCCGTCTGCAACTATCTTTTGTTTCAGCTATGAAAGTTTGAAAGTACATAAATTAAACACCACCGGCTTTGCATATAAATTTACAAGTTGTAACCAGATTTACTTGATGATAGAAAAATCGATATATCCCTTATTTTACAACAACAGTTGGTTAAATTTTACAATGTATGCCTTAATTAAGAAATGGACACTTAGACTAGTCGAATCGAACCTGCTTAATTTGATGAGTGTTTTACTGAAAATAATATATTAACCCACGGGGAGATTATTCTAGTATTCAAATCCACAGCGGCACAGCTCAAGTGATGATATTGAAAATTGGTTTTACAAAAAAAAAAATAAATAATAAAAATCGAAAGAACGAACACGAGGAGCACTACATCAATATCATGTGGGGGCTGGAGTTGTCTGAAGAAGAACGATAAAAATGAAAAGTTGGTGATATATATAAAGACCAAAGTTGGATGAGAATTATGCGGTCCGACAAAGAAGTCAATAATCTCAAATGATTTTGGGCAAGTTGGTGATTATACAAAGAGGGCAACGAACGTTAAATTACATATGCTGTGGTCCTTAGGACCACTTTTGTTCGTTAGGTACCTATCAAGAAGAATAAAATGTTTGACATAAATTGCCCGTTTCATGGGACGTACAAGTGTTCCATTTATATACCACCCAAAGAGGACCCTAAATTTTTTTTTTTTTTTCTTTTCTTGCGGTATTCGATTGAACATTCCGCATAAGTATGACTTGGAAATTATAATTCAAATGGTAAGTGAATAAATATTTTGTTTTAACTCACAATGGGATGAGTCTTTTGATTTAACTCACGAGGAAGTCCACACTCACACCCCAAATAAAACAATAAGTGAGGCTCGACCCATTAGAACTTATTCTTCTGCCTTTTGTGTATCGGGGCAAAGGAGCAGCAATGTCCCAATTTACTATATCCACATAATGCAAATGATCTAATCTCTCTCTCTCTCTCTCTCTCTTGGTTGGGTGGGGGGGGGGGAGGGGGGGGGGGGGGAAGGAGAAAAAAAGACCTGGACGATATAAAAGGAAGGTTAGCAATTGAAAAAGAAAATGATTTGAATCTTTTACAACGAGCAAGGTTAAACAACACAATGATCTAACACATAGTCCTCATACTGTCTAAACTCAGTTGTAGATAAAATAAAAAAAATTTGTTGTTTGATGTGATGGAATTTTCCATCATCTCTATAAGGTGCATTGCACACTCACACTTGTGTTGAAAAGAGGAGGTGACAAGTATTCGCCCAATACTCTAACGAGTGCTTTTTCTATGAGCCTTTGTGGAAGTATTGGTAAAACAAATATCTATGTTCCACACTCTGCAGCTCTTAAATTTATAACAGTTTCTCACTGGGAGAAGCCCATCCCGAGAGCCCATAACTCCATCCTCGGGAAAGCATCACTGCATTCATTAGGCTGCTACTGCCAATGAGAAATGGGTCCGCAGTTCAGACTGTGTGCTATGCCGCCTGTTCACTGGGTCTGCAGTTCAGACTCTGAGCTGTGGCGCTTGATGTCCAATTACAGAGCCCATCAAAACCCAATCCGCTGTCACAGAATTAGATCGAAATCTTTTGAAATATTATTATTGATTTTTTTTTTTAAGATTAAAAAGAAAGTCTAGAACGCAAAAGTGTTTGTGAAGAGAAAAAAATATAACAGACTTTTTGGCGTAATTGTATGGGTGTAAAGAGTTAGAGAAAGAAATATAAGACTATACTTAGATTTTTTTTGTTCTTTAATGTAATTTGTAATAGGAAAGGGGTTCTGAAAGAAATACAAAGGGGTGCAAATAGTCAAACTCTTCCATGGATTCTCTTTGGACCATATTTGTTGCATCACGTTGGTCCCTTGTGTTGTCCATTTTGCTTTCATGAATTGTGGGCCCAGGGTATGGTATGGACCATAAAATTGTTCCAGCAACACGTCCTTCAAAATTATAAACTAAGTGGCCGTTTAGATTTTAGAACAACTGCGCTGTGACATTTATTTTAAGAGAATCCTCCTCAAATAAAGGGGTGGAGCAGTTGCCACAGCGCAGCTGCATAACACAGCTTCTCCAAACGAATCCTAATCATGTAATCTCATTGGACAATGATCCACACTTTTATATATATGTGTGTGTGTGTGTGTGTGTGTGTGTAGGTCTTATTGTATATACATATAGTAGTTACACGAGATAATATAAGGGAGGTCATCGATAAGATACTGAATAACATAAAGATCTTTAAAATTGATATAGATTATCTGCTCGATATCATCATCATCATCGTTGATATCATTAATAAGAATAAAAGAAAACTTTTAGACTTGTTATATATTCAAAACTAATATAATGAAACAAATATAAGAGTTTACTACTAGGTATTTTACTTAAAAAATGAGAGTGTTGTTCATACATAATGATGCTATGTACCCATTTTTCAGGGGATTATTTCAAAAAAAATTATTAATATTAATATTTGTTCTATTCTTTTAGTAATAATTGCTTTAGTAATAATTGAAGAACTCGATTTGCAGAAAAAAAAAAAAAAAAAAAGCAGATCTATTCTATACTCGATAAGTACCAATACATAATTCTCAAGAGAAAAAAAAAATGATTTCTTTGTTCATTAGATAACAAACTCTTTCTAAATCATGAAATTTCTTTCTTTTTTTAGTCACGAAAACTATCTAGAAACTATCAAAAAAATAGATATAATTCTAATATTGAATTTTAATTTCATGATTATTTTGAATTTTACCTATCTTGGTTACATTTGATTCTCTTGTTCCATAAAGAGCCTTTTTTTTATTATAGAATATTCACAATGTAGTGGTTCTAGTTTAGTGGTAAAAGTGTAAAATAAGGAAATGGCTCCATGTGCTCAAGTTCATAATTTGGATTTTGATATAAGAGCACTCACAAAGTGTCTGAAAGAAGGGTTATCTTGACATAAGCCTGCTTAGTAGAGATCTAAAAACAAGTTAACAAATACTATCAATATCTATTGGAGGGGCTGCAATAAAAGTGATATAGAAGGTTTAATTGTCAAAATTGAATTTTTAGATCCGTAGATTTATTAACATCAAGTTCTTTAACTATTTAAGTTTTAGGTTTTCATATTTCTATTTTTATTATCATTATTATGTACCTTTATCTTTAGATGTTTAAGAAGAGGATGACTTAATCCGGAATATGAACCATAAAAAAAATTAGCTATTAAAATTTAGAAATGAGAATAATAAAAAGATGTTGGGTGGTTAGTGTCATAAAATTTTGTGCATTCAAAAGTTGTTATTAAAAAAAAAAAACTTATGTTTGATTAAAAATAGATATGAATTAGAGGGTTTCATAAGAAAAGCAGATTTTTTATGACACTATTTTTGGGGTTTGCACCAAATAGTCGCACCCAACCCAAGTCGTTAGAACCAGCCCACCAAAGCACCCTTTTATAGAAAAGAAGAAACCATCTCCTCATTTAAAAAAGTACTAAAAAATGTTAGGACAGCACGTACACTGTAGAGGATCATAACTTCACGGTTTATAATTTCCAAATTTATTATTGGTCCCCCACATGCTTTCTTCTACTCGTTTGGTTCTCCTCCGTTTCAGTTTAGTCTGGCAATCCAACTCGCTGGCTGTTGTAGCGTAGAAACAGAGAGAGAAAGATTTTTCTTTTTTCTAATTTTTATTCTTTCTGCGATCTCTCTTTTACTTCGACTCTCCAATTTATCTGCAATGGCCGACGAACCTATGCCTACCCGCTGGACTTTTCAGGTACTTTGTTTAATAAATTCGCTTTGTTATATGTAAATGTAATTTAGTTTACGTTCTTTAGTAATTGTGTTTGCTTTCGGCGAAAGTGTAGGAAAAGGAACGAAAGTTCAAACTAGCAATCTTAGATGAATCTCCGACATCGTTTTATGACCCTAGAAAACGAGGAACTCAAGTAGAGTGAACTGAATTTTACTGCATGGGTTCTTTAGATACTCACATTGACTCTGAATTTTACTTCATTTTAATAATTTTAAATCTGAAAAGTTAATTAAGACTGTTTTTCTACTTAAGTCTGCTGGTTGAGAAAATATTAATTAATAAATGATTTCCTGTATTCAAGTGACGTTGTTTTTGTCAATTGTGATCTAACTGATAAAAGTGTGGAATAGTAAAGTTTGCAATATGCATTTCTTTTAAGCTATTATGTTTATCTATAGGATTTTAAAATGTTTTATGATGCCAAGTTTGGGAGAAAGAAAATAAAGGAGCCGGAAAAAGGTGAGATCACTGAAAGGCCGGTATCTGATGGGAGTTCTTTGAATAGCAATGGGCATGTTCAAAACACATCTGACATGGCCGTTTATGAGCAGTACAGAACCCAGGTATTGCATTTGCTTTATCGTTTTGGACAGCAAGGTGTTTTTGTTGATTTGAGTGCTGATTTTTGCTTTTTGTAGTTCCAGGGAAGTGGCTCTACGTGCTTAAATGGAGTTTTGGCTAATGTAATCAACGAGAGACTGTAAGAGCTATTGATTCATTTTATACTCCTATGCATTATTAAGATAAAGAAAAAAAAAAAGGGTCTGATGCCTTTTTTACTTTATTGTAAATGTGATGAATTATTTTTGAGATGGATTTCATACTCTTGTCTACTTGTTGTGTTGTTATGCCATTGCCTATCGCATCCAATGCAAAAGTAAACCATAAAAGCAAATGCATGGTCCAATAGTAATTAGTTCTATGAGAAGATATGATGCCATCGTATTTTTTGTGTTAGCAAATTTTTATTGTTTTTTTATTACTGCTGGCATACTGCCTATTCCTTTGACAAACTGCTGATTTTGATTTTTCTGTTTCAGACAGAAGCCTCTGCTTCCTAATTTTGATTCTGCAGAAACTCGTGCTTTAGCTGAGAGCTTATGTAGGTATGGTTGACTGTTACAGTTAATGCTTTCATATATGTCTGAATAGTGAAGATTCTGCATTTTAACTTATTCTTTCATGGCTTTGTAGTAATCATATTGTTTAATATTTTACCCTGTACAGGGATATAATTCGTGGAAGTCCGGATGTTAAGTGGGAAAGCATCAAGGGGCTAGAGAATGCCAAACGTTTACTTAAAGAAGCAGTTGTCATGCCAATAAAATATCCCAAGTAGGTCTTGCCCCGCCTCATGGCCCTAGCTATCTCTATGCAAATTTATAGCAAACCTTTTACTCGTTTTACTTCACTCAAGATGTGGCATAGAACGTTAAGGCACATGACAGAACACCAACCTCAGGGCTCTATAATGAATCGGTACTTGTTGGAACATTTAGAAATTGTGTTCCATGGAGCTTTCTAGCTTTTAATTTGATATGTTAATTGAGTCCACAATCTCATAAGAAATTGCTGTTATGTGCTTATACTTATCTTGTTCCTTCTTCTAGGTACTTTACTGGACTTCTATCACCATGGAAGGGTATTCTTCTTTTTGGCCCACCAGGAACAGGAAAGGTTTGTGCACACACTATCTATTGTTATTTTAGTCATTTTACTTTTTTCTGTTTCATTTTTTTTTCCAAATCATCTTTAAACTCCTCTTCGTTTTTTTGGTCTTTCCTTTTCGTTAGTTATCTTGGATGGAGCTTCTTTGCACTGTGTTGCTTTACTTATCCACATGAAACTGATTTCTGACCTGAATAATCCTTTTGCACTTTCCTATTCTTGTTTTTAAACCTGATTTTATTCAAGGATGTTTGTAAGGTGATTGAAAGTACTGGCTTTCTTTCTGGCTCTGTCTTTTTCTTTCCGCTTGATATTATTTAAATTAATCACCATTTTGATGTCCAGACAATGCTTGCTAAGGCTGTTGCTACAGAGTGCAAGACCACATTTTTCAATATTTCAGCGTCTTCTGTTGTCAGCAAATGGCGTGGTAAGTCACGGTTAAGCAGTTTTTTGTTAAGTTCCTAGTTTATTTTATCTGGATGTTTGAGTATGTTTAGTTACATAGAGTATGTACCTACTTCTTTCAAACAGTTTGGTACCTCGGTCATAATGAAAGCCATATCTGCTTATGGAGCACATTGCAGGTGATTCGGAAAAGTTGATTAAGGTATTGTTTGAGCTCGCAAGGCACCATGCACCCTCGACTATATTTCTGGATGAAATTGATGCAATAATCAGTCAACGTGGTGAAGCACGCAGTGAGCATGAAGCAAGCAGACGTTTGAAAACTGAACTCCTAATACAGGTATTTTTTTCCTTTCTTCAGGTATTTTTTTCCTTTCTTGTGTGTAATAGATCTTTGTGCACAATTTTGCATTGTCAACTGCAACAATTTAAAAGCAATGGATCAGATAACCTGGTGTTGTTGTACTGACGTGGAATTGTCTGCACTTCAAAGTTCTGTTTAAAAATAAAAATACAGTAGATTTCAACTTCTATTTTCTCAAAAATTATTGACTTCGATAAGATTGCAGATGGATGGTTTGACACAGTCAGATGAACTTGTATTTGTTTTAGCTGCAACAAATCTCCCTTGGGAACTAGATGCAGCCATGCTTCGGCGTCTTGAGAAGCGGGTATCCTTTTCATTGATCGCTTTAACGTGAATTTTTGCTCAGACAAAATAAGATGAATTGGTACTGGATTTAAAAAATGAAGGTAAAGGATCGGGTCTTAATTTTCTGGGTTTCTGAATGTCAAGAGAAAGGACTATGGCATTTAACATGCACCAAGACTGCTAGTCCTAACTGAATTTGTTCTGTAAATATCCTTGCTGATCAAATGTGAATTTTTGGCTAGTGTGATAAAGCTTTAGTTTGCTAATGTGTAGTTTTTTCTGGTGCTATATTTGGTAAAGGCTTGCAGTGCTGTCCATATGATTGTTGATTTTTTGGATGAGTACAATTTTTCCTGTGGGCGAGCTGTGAATTGATTAGGTTGATCTCAAATAATCATTATATATTTGGCTGAATCCTTATACTTAGCTACCATGTGAATATTGGGTGGTAGTATCCCTAACCTTTTCGTTCTCAGTTCTTACATCATTCTTCTACTTAATTCAGTACTTCATCTTGATTTCAGTTTTTTGATAAATCAGCACATTTTGCGTAGATATTATATGTTATAAAATTGTTCTCCTTTGACCATGATCAATAAGATCCTTGTACCTCTTCCGGATACCGAAGCAAGGAGAGCCATGTTTGAATCGCTTCTGCCTTCACAAACTGGTGAAGAGAGCCTTCCTTATGATTTATTGGTGGAAAGGACTGAAGGCTATTCAGGTTCAGATATTCGGTTAGTCAGCAAAGAGGCAGCTATGCAGCCACTGAGACGATTAATGGTTCTCCTTGAAGGCAGACAGGAAGTGGCACCTGATGATGGTATGACTTTTCAAACTGTATTCCTTGTACTTACATCATCAATCGGCCTAGTATCATAGTTGGAACGTTGGAACTTTGAGTTAAACAATTCTCACAAGATTTTTTGCCCCTTTCTCCTCCAAAAGGGAACATAAAGAAAATAGGCACTTTCTGATTAAACAAATTAAGTGAGACTTCTCCAATACTTGACCATCATATCCCCACCCCCTCCCCCCTTCTAATTTTCACTTTCTTATCTTTCCATATAATATATTTTTTAAAGGAACCTTTTCATATGATTTTCAGTTCGGGACAAAAACTACTTTTTTGTAAAATCACTTTGCAAAGTGTTGATCACATCACCTTTCTTTTTTTGCTTTTTCCTGTCATTGTTTCTCTCTCACTTGACATCCGCTCTTGCATCATCATCCTTAGCTTTTAAAGTCAACTCTGCAAATTATAGAACTGAAGGATTACTCTCTTGTTTGCAGAGTTACCACAGATTGGGCCAATAAGACCAGAAGATGTAGAGATAGCTTTGAAGAACACTAGGCCATCGGCTCATCTCCATGCCCACCGATATGAGAAGTTTAATGCTGATTATGGTAGCGAAATACTCCAATAAAGGTACTCAATCAGGAATGATCTTCTAATGGTTAAATAAAACCTTTCATAAGTTGGGAAAAGGACATCATTCTTCTATCTTTAGTAGGCTGGAAGTAATGCGTTCAATGATTCTTTTCTTGTTTGTCTTTAATACTGTGTCACAATATCATTATTTTTAGTGGTTATTTCATATCACAACATGGGCATCTTTATCTTGAGGCTGTTGCGATCGATGCATTATTACTTTAACTGCTTCCACACCGCCGGTGCCATGCCATTTTTTCCAGGGATTATCACAGAGGGTAAAGGCTGAATAAGCTCTAGGATCACCGTTTTACACCCTCTTGTATTGTTGTTTATGGTAAACTGGTAAATTACAAATTTTGAAATATTGGTGCGATATTGATTTGAACTGCATGAAATGATTTTTTTTTAAATTTTTTAATTAAAAAGCATATCACGATTGTATTATTTTTCCATTGACAGAATAAGCCCTAAAAATAGTATGTGCAGCAACTGCTATTGCTTAATCCCCAAAAAAAAAAAATGTTCCTGCTTTGGTTTAAGACTTAATTTCACTTAAAGAAAGAAAATAAATTTATGAGTATTAAAATGTTACATTTTCTAATTGAGACTTAATAAAATGTTACATTTTATCTTTATTTTATTTAATGAATAAGAATTAAAATCATTACGATTCGATAACTTCAATTGACCTACCCATTTAATAAATATAGCAAAAAAAAACTACTTTAAAATCAAGATATTCAGAAAATTAAAATTGAGGACGGGTAATTGCGGAAGCTCATGCATAAGTCGTATTCATAAAAACAGAAAATACGTAATTTCAACTAAATTGTGTTAATTAAAATAACTGAAATCCAATAACAACCCCAGCACAAGCTGCTTCCATCTTGAACAGGAAATGACATCCCCAAATGGCAGATACTTGTGACCGCAAGTTCGCAACACAAAATGCATGAAAATGACAGTAATGGTAACTTCAGACAAAGGGAAGACCATACACAGAACATCACCATCTTTGGGGAGTATCCGACTACATCTTTAGTTTATTTAGGGATATCCCTTCAGAGGATCAGCTGTTTTACCAGATCTAGCATCTGTCCAAGCTTTTGCAATTGTTCGCTTCATTTCGTCGTCACCTTCCTCGTACATATTCTGCAAATTTGCAACAAAAAGAAAAAAATGTAAGCATTTAGACATAATCACAGCCATAGAAAACACATTCTGTTTGTGCAAGTGCCTTCACGTGAGGGTGCAGCATGAACAGAAGGCAGCTCACCTTCATCAAATCCATAATTCCAGCCATAGGATCTCGTTCTTTATCCAGATTTGGCTTCAGCTGGAAAACAGTTGGAGAAACAGATACAAGTTAGACTGTGTTATCTTAAGAAAGTATGGCACCAAATATCAAATATTCCCATTGTATGTGATTACCTTATCCTCTTTGTACTGTAAGTCTAACCAATTTCCCTTTGAAGCTTTAAAGAGCATGATGACAACCCTTGTGGGTTTAACCAGCACCTTGCTTTTCTCAGGAACAATCTCCTGGTTCAACCTTGGGCTAGTAAACCGGTAATTCTTCCCTTGGACATCATGGAATTTGACATCAAAGGACCACTGCTTGAACTCTGCTTCCATTTTATCCTGGACTACTCCCTCTAAAGAAATATATATCTGCAAATGGAGATTATGTAGTTTCAGGACGTGCAAATCATCACAAAAGTAATGTACTCCATGCTAATCAAGTAGCTTTCTCTGAGATTACAACCTGGAATCAAATTACAATCATACCTTGACTTTTTCATTATCCTGATCCCAGCTGAATGATCCAAGCGTAATATAGTTGAGTGCTGGAGTAGAAGAGACCTTAGCTGGTGTTGGAACTGGAGCTGGACCTTCCTCTTTTGACAACTGCAGAATTGAAGTCAAAGAATATTTTATTAAAGGCAATACAGAAGCAACCAAAGGTATATTTACAAAATCAATCAGCCTAGGTTTTGATAGCATGACACGTTTACACACAAAATATAAAAGTCAACAAGTCAACAGTCTACCATACTACTGAGAAAGTTATTCTCAATCATGAAACCAACTGCTTCAACACGATTCAAAATTTTCATTTATCAGCACCGCCAGTCTTTTAAAATCCGGATCACAAGTGTCATCAGACTGGGGTAGCACCAGAGCTTCATTTTGCCACAGCCTCAGCCTCAGCCTTTTCCTTTAATCAGTAAATCATTAAACGAACAATGGTGGTATGGTATCCAAAAGCTACAAGTAAGGATTTCCATCATATTAATTCATAAATCCTAAAACATGATGCGTACCAGACACAAAATGATAACAAACAATGTTAAATGATTCATTTAATATTCTGCTACAATTAATCATAAATCATTTTAATAGAATTTCCTTTTTTCTTTCTATTCAATGAAACATGCCAAACAGGGCGACAAGTGAAAACATCACACACACACACGTCTCGTTAGGAAATTCATACTCCAAAAGCAGAAATGAAAAACAGTATCCATTTACATTTTTTTTTGGGGGGGGGGGGGGGAAAGAGAGAGCAAGAAAGAAAGAAAGAAAGAAAAGAAAAGCAAAAAAAATCAAAAATGGAAAACCAACCTTCTCCAAGGTATGAATCTCAGAGTTAATAAGAGAGACGATACGAGGTCGTTTTGCGATGCTCCGTAGTTGTCTTAGCTCTTCCAAATCCAGCACCAAATCCTCCGCCATTTCTGCCTTCTGAGTGACGAGAGCGTAGTAGATGAAGACCGAAGGACAACAATTACAAGCGGCTTTAATTCTTAAATAAGTACACTCGTTGCTTTTTGTACGTGGAATATGCTGGAAGCCTATAGAGCTCGGCTCGTCTGATAGGGAAATTTGGAGGGGCAAAGCTAAGGCAAAATGATGACCATCTGTGCTTCAAACAACTTTTAATTATTATTTTCTTTTAGGGTTTTCGTTTTGAGAGAACGTTCTAGACTTCCAGAAAATTGAACACGTGGAAAATTTTAGTATTCCATGAACAGGGATAAGATAAAAAGCCTCTAAATAAAAAAATAAAAACGTTTTATTTACATTTATTATTAATTTCTTTTAAAAAAAATAATAATAAAATCTTTCCTAACTTTTCAGGTAAAACACTTCTTTATCACTTATCATTAGAAGAACGAAGCATTTCCATTGAGATTTGAAAATCCGTCAAATTCCAAAGTTCAAAATTTCCATCATAAAAAGTAAAAAAACACAAAGCAAAACTAATCGCAGTAGAAGCAATACAATCCCACAACAGTACATGGGTCTCCGTACCGTACAATTAGGTTTTAATTATGACACATGGGTTGAGATTGCTGATCGATTCCTTAGCTTTGGCCTTTGAGTGAACTGGGACAGTCTTGATTTTGTGCATTTAATAAATTCTGGAGCTGCATTTGCAACTGTGCTCTTAGCTGGTACTTAGAAGCCAAGTTTCTGTGCACGTTGTCTTTGGTAGCCAGAAGTTGAGACTTTCTCATCTCAGCTGCAACTATTTCAGGATTGCTCAAATGTCCATTGTTGCCTTGAAGTTTCTTGAAGGTAGAATTAAGCTAAACAAAAAAAGATTAAATTGATATATATCAAATGCATCATTATTCCATCCCATTCCCAGCTAATCAAATAATTAATTCAGCAGCTAGTCATCTGATAGAATTAGAATAATCCCCTCAAAGTTCAGTTGCATGATTTTACAAGTCCAGGACTAGGAGGAGATACAGAGATTGGGTTGGAGCTCTAATTTATTAATTATTATAACAATTGAGAATCAAACTGCAGCTCAAGTAGTATTAGTCCCTTTTCATATACATAGTATGATGATATATTGATGAAAGTGAAAGAAATAATGCATTCACATACATATATTATTATTATTATTATTATTATTATATATATATATGTGTGTGTGTGTGTGTAGAGAAGTAAGTAAATGAATATATACATTACAGAGATGTATACATAGTGATTACAGCATAATCTTTTTACCTTAGAGAATTGGTCTCTCAACTCTTCAATTCGCAACTGACATTCCTCGACAAAATTCTCCACATTTTCACGAAACTCCTTCATTTCATTACCTTTTAACACGTAATACCTCTCCTTCTCTTTCTCCGTTTCCTCCACCTCCTCTATCTCACTCTTCAATTTCCTAAAATTTCCATCCCAAATTCAATTACACTAAATATTTTATTTCAACAATCCCCCTCAACCTTTGAAATATATATATATATATATATAATTCGCAAAAAACTGTACCTCAGTTTTTGCGAATGTGCTTGATACTTGGAATCGAGGATCTCGATCTCGGATTTGAGAGTGGCAATTTTGAAATTCTGAGACGCAATTTTTTGATCGAGTAACAAACACCTTCGTTCCGTCAACCTTACACTCTCGAGCTTCGATTCTAAAATTTGAGACTTTTTCCCTTGCACTTCTTTCTCTGCCTGTGCGAACACACAATAATACTGTACCGTGTTAGTTTCTTTTCTATTTTTCTTAAAATATATTTTCTCAGTAACCGAACAGAAATGTAATGAAGCCCAGGGTTAGGGCTTGTGGTGAAGATGACCTGGAGGATTGAGAGGCGTTGGTTTCTCGTTTGTTCCATTTGCTCTAGCCTTTCTCGAAAGGCAGAAGAGAGCGCCATTGCCGTGCTGCCTCGAATCGGTGAGCTGCGCTCTTCCGTGCCGTGTGAATTCGGTTTGAATCTTGCGGTTTATATACAACTGAGATTGAACCCGGCCCAATACTAACTCTCTCCATCAGGGGGCCCATGGGCTTCATGCATTTGTAACTTTATTCAGACCCCACTTTTGCTCTTATCAAGCCCGGCTACATACTTGCCTACATACTTGTACTAGGGTGGAGGTACTTACACCCACTAAACTATTCAATAAAGAGTGATGATACAGTCACAAACTCTTGTACAAACTGACGTGGCATTAATTCATTGGTTGAATGAAAATATAAAATAATAAAAACAAATCATGTGGGCCAAGTGATATTTAATTCAATCAATCATATCATACCACATCAGTTTGTACAAAATAAGTTTGTACAAGAGTTTGTGGCTATATCATTACTCTTTAATAAAACCATCTTTGGAAATAAATTTTAACTACTAAAATATCCTAAATCAAATTATAATTATGGACACTAAAGTATAGAAAAAAAAAAAGAAATTTTACTAATTAAATTTATAAATTTATAAAATTGCATAATTGCTTTCTTCTATAGATAAAAAATCTCAATGAGTAAAAACATTAATTTCATACAAATTAGTAATGGTGAATTCTATAGGTAAGTATAACAATTGTTTGTTTAAGAAACAGAAAGGTTGCTAGAAAATATATATATAGACAACATGCCTCCTTTGCAGTCCATGTCAATGCCAAGTCTGTCTCACTAAATTTTAAATATGTTTCGAAAGCCATAACTTGAGTTACATATGTCCGTTTTAGGCGTATAATATATCATTTCGAAACTTACGACGAAACAAATCAAATCCAAAATCATATACTTTATAAAATCCTTGGGTTTATGTGCGACATGCAGTGAGACAGATGCATGTCGCACATAAATGCAGTGCGTTTATGTGAGACATGCACATGTCCCGCTTGCTTGTCTGACTAGGGATGGCAATGGGCACCGCCCGCAGCGGGTTTGCATTACCAAACCCAAACCCGCACAAAATTTAAATTACCAAACCCACCCGCAACCCGCAGCGGGTTTTAATTTTTTTTTAAAAACCCACCCGCAGCGGGTTTTAACAATTACCAAACCCGCAATGGTACCCGGCGGATTTTTTGCGGGATTCCGTATTTAAAATCACAAATGTTTAATATATAAATTTATAATAATAACCTCAAATTCCATATAACATACTCAATTTTGTATTTAAACAATGTAAATGAAAAATTAAAATTTCAATATCAATCCAACACAAATTCTCAAATTTAAGTATAAATTACACAAATCCATTTAAAAAACACAAACTAGTATCTAAAAATAATAATTACATTTCATATTATCATTTAAAACAAGCTCCGAGAGAAGATATTCATTTCATTCACCACCATAAGCACCCATCCAACACAATGCCTATAATAATAATTAAGATTAATATTTTTAAATACTAATTCGAAGGGAAATGCCTTTAGTTTTCTTTAGTTTATGACTTTAGAATGGGAGATGGGCCACATACACACATACACAACTTTGAACCTTTGGCTATTTGGTAATTTGAATAATGACATTCTTTTTTTTATACATTTTTAGATTAAAATTAAATTAAAAATATTTGAAAAAAATATTGTGGGTTTGGTGGATATCCATGCGGGTATCCACTGGATATAAGGCTAATATCAAACCCACCCGCATCCATGTGCGGGTTTTAATTTATAATACTAAACCCGTCCGCAACGGATAAAATTACCCGCAGCGGGCGGGTTTTGGCGGGTGGGTTTGGGCGAGTTTGCTGGTTTGCGGGTATAATTGTCATCCCTCACTTGTTCTGAACTTCATTTTTTGCCCGATTTTTATGTGTTTTCAATGATTTTTCTTCATTTCTCAACTCAAACTAAGTACTTTAATAAATCACATTATTTTATGAATGAAAAATAACAACATTTGCAACAAAACCCACTTTAATTTCGAACTTAGTTGATAAAATCAATAGATTAAAGGTTTACATTGTGTAAGAGTATAAACTAATTTTAAGAAGCTCTCCCATTGATGATTATATCTTCAAATATGCAATTGATTTATCGAGAGTGATGAAGTTTGTTGAGAGTAATGAAGGTTTGTTAAGTTGTTGAGGAAGATCCGTATTTAGTTGTACTTGAATTGAAAAAGTGGCATGCCTTTGTAAATTTGATGAAAGTGGTGAGGGTAATCTAGTCTAAAAATATGGTGTTTGGTTAGTTATGATAGAAAAAACTTTAGGAAGTTAAAGTTGAAAAACGTAAAAGTTTTATAGCCATTTTTATAAATTTCCCAAAGAACAATGATGGCGTGTGAGAAAGCTTTACAATTTTTTTTTTTAAATGTTTCTATGCTCAAAGCTTCTAGGATTCACAACATTATCGGCTAGTGAATTGTCATGGTTGTTAGCCTATAAATGCGGGCCCCTTTTTTTTTTTTTTTTTTTTGATGTTTCCTTATCGTTTAAGATCTTCTTGGTTCGCTTAATTGCAACTGATCAGCACGCCAGATCCCAAAATAGCTTTTAAAATATCAGTACTCTGAATCCTTCTCATGACGATGCTTTCAACTTTTAATTACCTGTTGCAAAATTAACTTACAAGAGAAGGGATTATCAAAAATCAAGACTGGATCGCATAATTTGAGATTGTAACTGTAGCTGGGTGCCATAATTAAGCCACACATTTCAAAGTGTAGTCATAATCTTCTGAAATCGAGCCTCCGTACCAAGGATTCTCAAACTATATATATATATATATAATTATATATTGTCACGATGACTAATCGCTGTCACTTTTTATTTTTTAAAGAATTCTGTTGTAGCAACCTATGATTAGTCCAATGATATATTTTCAAGATTGAGGATAATGCACGGAAAGATCGCAAAAGATTATTAATCCTTTCACATCAGTGACCTGTGAACCAAGAAAAAAATAAAAGAAGCGTTTGTGATATATTTGTTAATTTAAATTTCTTTCTTTCCTTCTGGGAATTTGCTTGCTCCTGCCTGAGTTGTAATCCTAATTCTTATGTCAACACCCAAGGCCAAAAGTTTGACGGATACAAACATATATGTATAAATAATAATATCTGTTTTGTTTCACATGTAAGTGTATTAATCTCAAAGAGATTTGGAATTGGAAAAATATATTCCCCATAATTGTAGTGCTGCCGATCTTGAACGTTGAATGTCATAGTGATGATACGACACTTTGATTATTCAATCTAGTCACACTTATTATTAGTCATAAAAGAAAAATGTGGATTCGTCAAAAAAAGTTGATTCGATTAGTTCCATGAGAGATGAATGTATTGCTGCCAAAACATATCTAAAGAAAAAGGGTTTCTAATTTCTTCGATTAGCAGCATACACATGCTGAATTACGTGTCGATGGGACCTCTCTATGATGAATCCCACTAAAACATGTCATCAATTAACCCAAAAAGGAAAAAGAGAGAGAGAGAGGGACGGGGACAAAACGCCGAGTACAAGAACCTCCATTAATTTCAGACAAAAGTTTCTATGTTGAATGTTCTCAGTCTTAGCTTGTTCTTTCACTAAAATCATATCGTATATGCATTATTTTCTTTTGATTAATCTTGAACACGCTAACGCTATTCGGAAATGAGCAGATTAATTAAAGACTTTGTTTTGAGTAGAAGTTCAAAGATCTCAATTTACACAATGATCCCCTAATTCTTAGTGGGGTATCAAAAACTTTTTTTTTTTTAATTTATTGGGTAAATTTGTGACCACAAATTAAAAAAAAAAAAAAAACTGATGGTGCGATCCTTGAAATATCGAAATGTTGGGCTGCATGTGCTCCACGTTGGCTGATCCGAAATCGGTAGATCATTTATTAATTATCACCATCAGGTTTTTGTAAGGCTGAGCGTAAACTGTCTCTCCCCATTTCTGGAAAATAGAGAGAGAAAGAAAAGAGAAAACAAATCAAAAGCTCCTTTGCCATAAAGGAGAAGAACTGGCAATCAATGACCAAATGCAAATGCTGACGGTTTATTTTGCCAGGGAATAAAGCTACCTAGGCCGCCCAAATTTCGTGCTTAGGATAGAAAAAGAACCAAACAAAGCCTTACCTTTTGCACTTTAATTACATTATCATCATTATCTCCTATTAGTTATATATTTATTTATTTTTATTTTTATTATTATTATGAAGAGAGAAAAAGGAAAGGTGAGAAATAAACGTTCTATATTATAACAACAGTTATGGATTCCACGTCCAAAAGTAGAGGACTTTCTTTGCAACCAATAAGAAATTAAGAATATGGTAGCCTTGCACTACTCTATACTCTTCAAGAAATATAACTGTTTACATTGCATACTTATATATCCTAAAACGATAGAGTAATAATTGAAAAAACAATGCTTTAACAAATTACAATATCGATCTAGCATAATAATTACGGATGGAAGTGCTTCTCCAAGAAAAAATTAAGCTAATTTTTTTCCATTCCAATGCCGGGATTTGAGAAGAGTGGAGATGAATTTGTGACAAATTGGTCATGATGGTTAGGGCAATATGCTTGGAGAAGGCTCATGAGTACGAAACAATCACCACCAACTTGGAGATCCAGAGTGCTTTGGTAGTTGTTAATTTCTTGTACAAATTGGCAAAATGGGTATACCTTTGGTCTTTTTAATTGGTGTTTATTTGTCAAGTGCGTTCCAAAATACCCAAAAGTAAAACCCCAAATTGCCTTGCCAAAAAAGTATTATTTACATGCACTCCATTTGCTTATATGCTCTTCACATAAAAGCTCGAAAGGTCAGCAAAAACACTAACATCCAGTTCACCAAGCTTTGATTTTCCTTGTTTGCTGCCTGTTTCACGATAAACGTAATCCCATTTAAAGAGAAAAATAATTAGACTAATTATCATTAACGAAGACATTTATAAAACCATGAGCTCAAATTTCACTAAACATAGAGTAATGGTACACATTCCAAATTTTTATTCAAATTTAATTCCAAATAATGTGTTATTAATTGAGTGTTTGGAAATTCTTTACAAGATCCAAGAAAATTAATTATATCATATCACTAATCATTTGATGAATGCCACATCATTTGATGAATGCCACATCATTTGAGATAATTTTTTAGGTTGAAAAATTTAGAATATGTAACACTGCTCTACGTATACAATAGTTAATTATTGACTTATGACATACATTCACATCAATTAAATATCTGCTGTCTCCAATAACTTTATACACTTTTGGTTTAAGAGCTAAAGAAATTGATGATGTAACGGGAGAGAAAAGCGAAAAAAGACACAGAATTGACCTAAGGTTTTACCTTAGTGGCAGATGAAGCTAGAGAAATTGAAGCTGATGATGGTGTTGATGATGATGAAGGGGTTGAAAGGGCAGAGAGCCCCACATTGTAAGCCATAGTGCCATCAGGTTGAAAGAGACCGTAATTTCTTTCAGAAGTTGGCCCAGGCTTCATATCCTCATTGAATAATGCAAACAAGTAAACTTCTAGCCTCATATTTGGCCTCAATGGTGTCCCTTCATTTGCCATTTGCCTTCTCAACAAATTCTTATTGTATGTTGCCGCATTCACAACGGTGGCGCCGACCTCGTTGGGGTCGCCTTTCGATGGCCACCCGGTCTCCGAAACCCTAACTTCAATACCATTATACCCCAACCTAGCCATGGCGAAAATAGCAGCATCCACTTGTGCGTATAGCATGTTGTCGTAGTGAAGTTTTGTGTATGGATCAACCATGCCTGAGTTAGGATTAAAAAGTGCATAATCTAAGGAAATCCTATTTGGAGCATCTTTGTATGCAAAATATGTATATGCATTAATCCAAAATGGTGCCTTGGTACTTGACAAGAACTGTAAATACTGTGACATGATTCCGGCAACTTCGGTTTTGAAACTACCGGCTGAAGGAGGATATGATTCTTCTAAAACCGCTAAGGAATTAGGTGTAGAAACTTGAATGTACTTATCAAGGCCTAATTGAACTAAAGCACCATGAATGCTGACAGTGGCTGGGACAAGGTTCTGTATCAGTGACGTGTCATCGTCGGTGAAGACCTCGTTTCCGACTGCGATGCCGGTGATCTTTGTGGCCGGAAAGTATGGCTTGATGTGGGTGCTTACCCATTGAAGTGCTTGTTGAGGATCCACTAAAACAGCCAGCATTTGGTTTTCAACAGTGACTATAAGCTCAATGTTGGAGTTTGCGAATGCTGTTAAGACTTGAGGATTTGTGTCATAAATTCTTGATTTTGTGATCTTAAGAGAGCTTAAGAGATCAACAACCTTGTCGGGCGGCGGCAAATTGTTAGCTACTTGTCCATAGTTAACTCCAAGACAGGTGACTCCAAAATCTGCAAATTAATTATTAAACGACGTACAGAGAAATCAAGAATAATTCAATGGATTAATATGAAAATTAAGACAAGTTTAAGCTATAGAAATAAAAGCGAAAGGAAATTACCTGAGAAAGTGAGAGAAAGTAAAAGAAAAAATGGGATCAAGGCAATATTCCTGCAAAAAGTTGCCATTGATTGATTGAGAGAAGGGCCCTGCAAATTTGAAGATGAGAAAGGGAGAGAGGTTAGTTATAGAGAAGTATTGGGAGATCCCAAAATAAGAGGAGGACTATGAATTCTTTTCTTTGCTTGTTTGAAATTTTGTTTTGTTTTGTTTTGTTTTGTGGGGGTGTGTTGGATAGCTAGCTTGCCTTGTAAGTTGTAACCAATGTTGCCTTTTGCTCTTACCTCTTAACCTGTCTTTAAATGACTTGGTTTTCTCAACTTCTTCAACTCGTCAACTGGCTTTTTTATCAAGACTACAACTTGTCTCTTTTCCATTCCTATTTGACAGAATTGCCCTCAGCCACTTTCTTCAGACAAAAGCAATGGAATATCCCACTAATCAATTAGTTAGTAATTAGGAGGAAGCAATTGGGGGATCCCTACATTTGGGGTGCGGTAAAAATGTTAGTGCATGATAATGATAAGAGATTCCACTTTTATCTTAGCTATTTTATATCAATATATTCTCTACTACGTTTTTAGGGCAGCGGCTGGACTGTTTTGTATTTGTGTAAATTTTCCTAAATATACTTAATTAGAAGATGATACCAAGCTTAATTAAGCCTCTAGTTTCATTCAATATACTAATAATTCGGCGCATAATTGATTAGTGAATTAAAAAAAAAAATCCACTGGAAAACGACTTACTTAAAAACGGAATGAAAGAGTCATTTAATTTGGTCAGAAGTAGAATGAACAAAATCGTAAAAATGATTTAATTAATGAGGAGATGTACAAATTAACAAGGTGTGTGACATGGGTACGTAATTGAGGTAAAAATTCAAAGACAAAAAATCTTACGTAATTTGGCCAAAATTGAATTAAAGAAAGGAAACCCCAATGAAAAGTAAATGTTTGGTAAGCGGATAAGGAATGGAATACGTGGGAATTGTTTGGAGACGTAGGTGTCCTTATCTTCCGGCAAGGAGGCTGCTTATGTTTCTTTGCTTGGTGACGATGCCAATTGCTCTTTTCATTCGCTAACACATCGGACAGTCAACAATAGTTTGTACTAACACATATGAAAGAGATCAGAACTAGGCCGGCCATCAAAAAAAGTCGAAAGAGATTTGAAAGTTCGTGTTTTGAATGTTCCATCATTTTCGGCACATGATATTTATTTTGATGGCCGTATTGCAGCTTAACTTTATTATCTTGCCTTCCATAACATTCTATGCTGTTCGCTGGTTGGATGAGGCTATAATCTTGCTTCTGAGTTGCTATCTAGGACGTTGAATGGTACAATCGCATCCTAAAACTGCACCCCATTGATTCAACTGGTGAAAAGTTTAACAAGGGAAAGGCAAGCAAATTGAAATTACTGAAACTGGAGAAATAGGCACTCGTTCTGCCTTAAGGCATTAATACTAGTCTACAAGATTAATGAGAGGCCTCTCATTTAGTTTAACTATGGATCGAAAATCCTGACCATATTACTAAATATCTCAATCATGCATGTTGATTTTTCAATAATAAAGTTTTTGTCTGCTAGTATGCTAAGTAAGTTAACATATATTAAGCTACCTTTTTTTTTCTTTTTGTTGGGGGGGGGGGGGGGGGGTTATTACAGCATATAATATGTAATTATATGTTTCTCAATATGACATTAGAAACCCATTCAAATACACATTAATGTAAATTGTTAAATTACTGGCCAATTAACTTTTAAAGGTTGCAATCCAAATGCATTGTCGTACAAAAAATTAATCTTAACAAGATAGACTTGGATCTCAAAGGCAGACAAGTTGCAGTGATGTTAGGCTTTGTAAACTGTTAACAGGCGTCACCATAGCCAAGCATGTGATCGGGTGCTGGAAAAAGAGATAAAAAGAAAGCCTAGCTGATCACATTGCAAAAAGGACCTTTAATTGTTTAAAGCATCCATTCATGTCATCAAAATCAATTTAACATTTCCTACCTCATTTTCTCTGCTTTCTTAATGAAGAATGAAAAAGTAAACGAAGAGAGGGAGGATATCTTCATATATTCCACAACCCATGAACCAAAGAAATGGAAGAGCACCATATATGTCCCTTGTTAGCCGGTCAATGCTATATAGCTTTTATTTATCCTTTTTTATATCCAAACAGATTTGTTTGTGCAAGTGAGAGATATGATAAAGAAGTAAAGACATTAGCTTTCGTTAAAGAAGACGTTGGTGCTAAAAGGAAGAAGCATGATGGAAGAAAAAGGAATGGGAAAGTAAGTGAAGTGCATGCAAATGCATTGCACGAAAGTTCTTCTGTTCTTGATTAGCAGTGTATGCACATGTACGTGTTTTGCTCACTGACATGCTTCTTTCCAGGAATTTCTATTCCTTAGAATTAGATTGGATTCCAAAAATGTAAGAATCATTTCCCAATTTCCAAGATTTTTAACCATGTCGGGAATCCAGAATCCCCCCCCCCCCCCCCCGGCCCCCAATTTTCATGGCTTTGTATAAAAAGGGCGCAAGAGCTAATTATTAGCTGATGATTATTTTGCATATTTGCAACAAAGGTAATTATCAATTGATAAGGCAATTGAAAGAAACGAAAAGCAGAAATGGTTATTGGTGTATGGTTATGTAAAGGCAAATATTTCTTGACAAGTAAAGAGCTCTATTATGGTGGTCCTTTGGAATTGGGGTAATAGTGGACCTAGCTACATCCATTTGTCTATTTTATGCAGTAGTCATGGTGTTGAAATAAGATTATGTGGAAGTATACAAATACAAAATACTATAAATTAGATGTATCTTGTAAATTACAAAAATGGGTGAACTGTATGTTTAGTGTCTTTGATAACATTGTCAAATGTAGATTTTTGCTGATCTAAATTTATATGTGAGTAAATAAATACGTATAGTATAGTAAGTAATTGGTAGTCAATAAAATAAAATTTAATAGACAAATATATAAATTATTAGAACTACATATGTTAGGGCGTGAGCCCTGAGACATGCCTCATTTAAACCCATTTTATTATATTTCATTGTTTGTGCCCTTTAAACTTCTATTTCCATGTTATGATTTCCAATAAATGATATTTGAGCTATCAGATTATTTCACCGGCTCTACTTTTTAATTTAGCTTATTACTTTTCATAATTATTTTTATTAAAAAAATTATTATTTTATTTTATTATCTCTTCTCCACTCTCAATGGCATAACCATCACCGGCACCCTCCATCACCTATCTTCATCAAGTACAAGTTCACAATTGCCACCATCACCACCTATCCTCTTCACTATCAACCATCACATCGGCCAACACATAAATGATGAGTTTCAATACGGACTTGTTGTTAAATTTTATGAATGAGTGGTAAGCTTTCTTATTATTGATGATATTAGTTTTTACTTTGCGTGATAATCTAAGATTCTATTTAATTTCAATTTGAAATTTGATTATAAATTAATATTCGATTCAAATTATATATCAATTAAAAAAATGAGAGAGATGTCATAGATGATCTATGGAGAGCATGACAGAGAATAAAAAAATATTTATTTTTTTAATTAGTTTAATTTAGGAATAGAAAAATATTAATTTAAAGTAGGGGTTAGTGAGATATAATGAAAGGGTAGATATCACCACTCATGATTTCCTCAAATCTATGTTTCTGATAAATTTTAAAAGATAGTGTGAGCATAGTCTAAATTGATTTTTAGCTATTTATTTCTCTAATAATTCGAAGTTGGGTGCCTAGTTAAATGAATTTTGCTTGAAAGTCACTTAATTAAACCTTTAGGACTAGAGCATGTTGAAATGAGTTTCGGTAGAGAGAAATTGAAAAGAGCATCAGACTGTCTCAGTATAATTACATGAAAATATTATTTTGACTAGAAAAAGAAAACTAATTAATGGATCTGGTAGGTAAGTGCCCCTTCGATTTTAAAATTAGCAAATCAGCCTCATTAGAGGTTATTTTATTTAAATATACCTCATTTGCCCATAAATATCAAATCTATATCCTATTACATAAATATGCCTCATGAAGGTAGAAAAAATAAAAAATATCCTTAAAAAAATATTTATCTACATTTTCTTCCTCTATTAATTTCCTCCTCTCGGCTCTCACCATTTATTTCTCACGATTTGTTTTTCTCACCATTTTTTTTCTCTCTCATTATTTTATCTCTTACCTCCAATACAGAGTTTTTTGATAAATATAAACTCTTCAAAATGTGCATTATCAAGTGGTGGATGATGTATATTTGAAATGTAAACATTTTATATGCTTAGAGTTTGATTTGATTTCATTACGAGTTTATTCGTTGTTGATTTATGAGTTTAACTGTACATTATTTATTGTTGTGCTTATACATCCACAAGCAAATTTATTGGGTATTTTAGAGCAAATGAGGTATATCACACGCAATTCTCCCCCTCATTAGTGTCTGTTTGTAGCTGTTCAAATTAAAGTCCCATCTCAAAAAGGCTCTCTTTAGTACTTTGCAAATGGATAGTGATACTGATGGGCCAATTAACGGTTACGCTGAACTTGTCTCTCCGAATCAAAGCATTAGAGATTTGACGAAGCACTAGCACTTGTGGCTCGCCCATCATGGCCCAACAGCGGCAGAGTTCAATTTTTCAACTTTATCCACTGATTTATTTATCAGAGCCAGCTGGTTGTGGTTGAAACCTTTAAAGACATTTTGAGTTGTACGAAAAAGGAAAAACTTGTTTTCAAAAACATGACGGAAATTTCTACTTTTTGGTTAATTCATAGAAAAGCACTTTATTTTCAAGGCCAAGTTTTGTACTTTGCAGAATATGTTGCAATCCAACATTTTTCTTTTCGGATGCTTCAAAATTTTGAAGTTATTTCTTTAAACAAAAAAAAAATTTCTAAGGAGTTCTTTCTTTAAAAAAAAAAAAAAGGAGTTATTATTTCTCAGTCATATATCTTGTAAAATGAAAATTTAAAGCACTTATACTTGACTTGAGATTATGCTAGCATCTAAACGTTTAAGTGGCTTGGCACATAAAGAATAATTATTAAGAATCTCGATATTTAGGTTCTAATTGATGTGATGTTTATATATTAAATGATAATAATAATTAACTAATTTTAAAATTTATTAGATAATAATTCTAGTAGATGAATGGCATGTGTAGTTAAAGATAAACATTGAGGTCTCTAATATTACTATTATTTTTATGTAAATACACAATGAATTAGTTTATATATATATCAAAACAAGTTTGATGCCAATTAAGAACTTATTCACTTGTTAAATGAAAAAAATTACTCAATACGCTTTTTAAAATTCCAAAACAGTCCTTAATTATTTGCTTACTTCAACTCAGAAAATTAAATATATTTCATGCCAATTAAGAACTTATTCTCTCTCTCTCTCTCTATATATATATATTAGTCACAAAATTATTAGTATGATTTCTTAAAGGTTCGATTGTTTCAAGAAGTATTGGAATTGGAAGCCCAAGTATCAAAATTGCTAATATGGATGAATCGAAACCAAACTGCTCATTCTGTTTTCTTTTTTAAAAAAAAAAAAAAACTGGTACTGTTTTGAAATTGATATAATGTCACCGTCAAGAAGCAGAACAATGAAATTAGAAAGATAAAAATTATGGTTTATGTTAATATAATTTATACCGAATGGGTGTAGTAAAAGGGTGTCAAGAGCAATATATTTTATTGACTCACACAAGATTGTCCCAAATAGTAAATTAAATTTTGGGCATTTTTGTGGTATAAAATTTATAAAAGGGTGGGACTATTGAAGCCACCAAATTACTTTCTACACCTATTTTAAAAAATAAATTTATTAATTATATGTCTAATAATATTAAAAATCTCAATATTTAAGCCGTATCTAATCACATGTGTCACTCATCTATTGGATGATAAATAAATAAATATTTTTTAACTTAATTTTAATGAATTAAGAGCATTAACTGCTACTTAATACAATATTATGTTCCCATTCTTTTCTCCCTCTCCTCTCATGTGCCTTTCTCTAATTCTTTATGTTTTTTAACGGAAAATACTACTATAATAAAAATTTAGATCACAAAATTTTGATAAAATGTATAAAAAGAAATAAAATATCTTGATAAAATGTAAGTTGACTGCATCTAGCCTTATATTTTAATATGTTTATACCTTAATGAAAATTTTGTAAGCCATTTTTTGTACAAGGAGCATTAATGGGTTTTCCCACTCTATTGCTTTGTATGATTATGATCTTCTGGAGGAGCCATATTCTTTTTGCTTCAATTGGAAAAAGTCATGCGATGTGCTATGTGGATAAATCAAAACGGTTCACAACCTCAAACAGATGAGGATTTTTTTTTTTTTTAATACATTAGAGCCTAGTATAAATTAGAACATAACATAATGAAAAATAAAGGTCCTATACATATCATTGCATAACTAATAACCAATCCCTTCAAGAGGGGTTTCAAAAACATGAAGATGAAGAGGAGGGGTTTCAAATAGGGATTGAGATCCTCTTCTGATTTGAACACTCTTGATTTTTTACAGATCTTGTGTCACGTGTGTTTTTATATTAGTGAATGATTAAAATTTAACTATTTTTTTTCTTTTTCATTTATTAATCATCAATCATATTAATAACACTTGTTCAGATAAAGATCATATTAGGAGATGATCTTGATCCTTCAAATTGAGGGGATTATATATCGCATTAGGAAAAGTCCAAACCTCTTGTGGAGACCCAAAAGGCTTGTAAATAGTGCCCAATAAGCATCTATTATTCATAGGCTCTTTAGTAGGGGTGAGCAAATCGGGTTTCGGTTTGGGTTTCAACCCGTTCGGGTTGGAGAATTGAACCCAATCGGGTTGAAAACGCCAACCCGAACCAAACCGAACCGAATTTAATTCGGTTCGGTTCGGTTCGGTTTGGGTTGGCAATTCGGATCGGATTAGGTTGATAATTCGGGTTAAAATTTCGGTTCGGGTTAATTCGGGTTAGTTCGGGTTAGAATAATTCGGGTTAGAATGGGTTGAAATAATTTAATCTAAAAATTCTAACAACAACCACTTAAAATCTAAAAATTTCAATTCCAAACATCTTTAACAACAAATATCAACTACAAATCATCCTTAATAACATTTCAACAATTTAAAAATCTCAATTCCAAACATTCCAAACATCCTTAAGGAACAATTTAATTCAAAAATTATAACAATCACTTAAAATCCAAAAATCTCAATTCCAAACATCCTTAATAACAAATATCAACTACAAATTATCTTTAATAACATTTCAATAATTTAAAACTCTCAATTCCAAATATCACAATTTAATTAATAATAACTACAATAACAGCAACAACATTTGGAAATATATATAACTTTGTCGAACAACAGTTAAGTTAAACACAAACAATAATAATAACACTAATAATAACTACGAATCAGCAATTCAGCATATTGCCATTTTCTAAATTAAAAAAAAAGCAAAGATTAATCAATTAATTAACAATCTCCAATTTAATTAATAATAAGAGCAACAAACCCACTCCAATTTAATTAATAATAGTCTCCACTCTCCAATTGTTCAATTATCAGTAAACCCACTCCAATTTAACTAATAACAATCTCTATTTGTTCAATTATCAATCAACAACAACAAACCCACTCCAAATAATTGAATAATTACCAATCAATTAATTAAAAATATACAATTTAATTAATAGCAACAGGCTGTTAAAAACTTAAAATTCGATTCGGGTTGTTGCCATCAGCTGCGAGCAAGTCAGCAAGTTACAGCATCGGCAAAGCGAGACAAACCTTGATCTCGGAGCAACTACAGCATCGGCAGATCGAGACTGTGCTGGGCTGAGTGGGATGCAAGGTGAACGCATAGCGCAGTTGCGGGCGAGCGTGCTGGCTGACGGCGAGTGGGCTGTGGTGAACGGCTGGTGTCTGTTGGAGCTGGACGGGGCTGCCGGCTGCTGCTGTCGTCGTGGGCCACGAAACTCAGAAAGTGAGAAGAGGGAGCAATGAGGGGGAGGGAGTGAGATGGTGAGACCGAGAGTTTCTGTTGGAGCTGAACGGGGTTGCCGGCTGCTGCTGTCGTCGTCGGCCATGAAACTCAGAAAGTGGGAACTGAGAAGAGGGAGCAAGGAAGGGGAGGGAGTGAGACGGTGAGATTTTTGTTTAGGGATTTTTTGGTTTAATGTATATATATTTTTTAATTCAAAAGCTGAATCTTTAAAAAAAAAAAAAAAAAAAAAATCCGAACCGAAATTTAACCCGAACAGGTTGAAGCTTTGAATCCGTTCGGGTTTCACCGGTTAACCCAAATCAAACCGAACGCCCACCCCTACTTTTTAGTAAGTAGTCTTTCGCTAACTTATCACTCATTCAAAGATTCTCCCTAGATTTTCCCTTGCTTTCTCCGGATCCAAACTGACTTAAGCCTCAAAATGTGGCTGTTCCACCGTCAGCTCTTCTCAAATGTCAATCTCAACTCTCAAGGCAACTATCTCAATCCAAGGGCAAGTCCGTAATTCTCTAGCATTTGACGGTAAGAATATACACTCAAATCTTAGAAATGAATAATTCATATTAAATTAAGAGTAGTTATACAAGTATTAAATATTTTTGTACAAATTGATGTAGTGAATTGAAAACATCCCACGTCATTGCTTTTTATTATTTATATCTTCAAGTAGCAAATCATGCTATGCCATATCAATTTATATAAAATTGAACAAAATTAAAATTTACATCAATTTATGTATATGTATTTATGGGCCTAGAATTATTCTTAAATTGAATAAAATTATATTTGTTGGGAGAGTTTTTCCGTTTTAATGATCTTACCCGACTCGAATATGGATTAATCGGGGGTCCAATGTGATTTTTGGATATCAGATAATTCAATACACTGAAAAAAAAATTAAAAGATTTTTTTTTTTTTGGTTATAATTCAATCTTCATTGGAAAAAAAAACCATTGTAAGCACAGCAGCCATCAGTTGCAGTGCTAATATAGTAATCAAAAGATGGGATTACAGGTTAATGAGAATTAATATTCTAATAACTCTATTTGGGATCTGACAAATTAAAACCTCCTCGTGCTTATCTCTCTTTGCGCGCATGCATACAAACATTCACAAATTTTTTCCACCAAGTATTTTTTCCACATTGTCGTGGAGTCTTGGGTAGCCACATACTCCACACAAGCTCACAGTACTACGCCATCATCTCATCTAAATAATTAAAAGCCTAAATCAAATAGACTTCCCAGCAAAAATATGTGAGCGCCGTTTTGAATATACAATATATAGATCCAGTTTTTAGAAACCATTAACATTCCATCACAAGAACATCAACACCAATTAACCCAGCTGACAGAAGAGAGGAGAAATAAATAATAATATAAATTACACTTAACGACCCTTAAGGTCAACTGAGAAGAAACATGATTCATAATAGTTAATATATATGCCACTGCTAGCTAGCTAGCAGCTACAATTCAATAATGCAAATTATATTATGCCCACAGCCACTGCAACTCCTCCGGCGGAGGGAACTCCAAGTCGAAGATCAGCCTATTAACCTCCAAGTCCTTAAACGACACGCCTTTTGATAACATGGAAACCGGTGACACATTATAATTATTATTATCATCGTTGACGACTTCGCCTTCAAGCTTATTAACCTCAACTGATATAACTTCTCTCCTTGAATCTGCTGCTGATGATGAGTTGCTTTCTTTAATCCATGCAACGCTAGAATCCTTGCCCGTAAGCTTCTGAACGACGGATTTGAAGCTGACGGGGTCAGTCTCTACGTACTGAGTATCCATTAGTACTACCTTAACGGCTTCTTGCTTTTTGCTTGACATCGTTGTAACTAGTATAAATTAAAGAAGGAGAGGAAAAGGAAAAAAAAGCGCTTTTTGGAGAATCTTTTCCTGCGTTAAATTGTATGATTATTTTATTAGAATTGTGAGTTTTACTTATATACAGGAAGCTAAGAGGGAGAGTCGCAAGAAATGGGGACACAAGGTGAAGGTGGGGTATTGATGAGGCGTTTTGGCAGTCAATAATGACTCACACTGGATCGAGTCAAGGGCACGCAACTTGGAATCTTCATGGTCAATCTTATTGTTCCAATTTCCATCGCCACATATGACAGCTTTATTAGCTTACCTTACCTAAGTTTTACATTTGATCTTCGAGCTATCTAGCTAACGGGAATTAAACTTATAAATAAGTTTTAACACATCTTGTCCTGTTAATTCAGTTTTGTTCATGCTATCACTTTTAGCTTTCATTTGTTTACATTGGATGGTTGTAACGATCGAGAACAAACTTGACGATTATGTGAAGTAAATTTGAAGAGAGGTTTGTAGAATCTCGTCACTAGGAATTCGGTGTTCTTCGATTTATTATTATTATCATTATTATTTTCTTATTTTTAACTCTTCTCAGTCACTTTGATTCTTATCATACGTTATAACGTCTAATCAATTCCTAATTAATTAATCACATTCTCATTATTTATATAGTATTTAAAAGAATTAAAAAAAAAAACTGTGACGAGATTTACTTTTTTTATATAATTTATATCACCACTTTGATTTTTATTCTCTCTCTTTATATATATAAAATACCCATTAGAGTCTTCAAAATTTACATAAACAGTAAAATCAGTTTTTGGTATGACTCAATATTATAGTTTGTTAAATAATTAGGCAGTCATGAGAAATTACGTTTAAGTCAACTATAAATAATGAAACTTAGTAGGTGCCAAATAATAAATAATTAAAATATGACTAAGAAAGTCCGTAAGGATGGATCTGAAATTGACGAAGACCGAAGATACATTAGATGGAAAAGTTTAGAAGCAGTGGCGAGATTTTCATCGCCTCTCTCTTGTCATATTTTTGGACGAGAATACCGCCACTTGTTCTAAACTTTTCCTTCAAAATTATTTTCCATCCTCGTCAGTGTCAAATCAAATCCATCCTTATTTTATCGCCAAGTAAAGGAAAGGGACCTGCTGATGCTACGCCCTACGAGTGTGCAATGACTGTGGAAGAGCAAAAGGATCTCCGTTGGGCTTCGGGTGGAGTGTCAGTTGCTATCCGGATAACAAGTGTTGGGCTTCCTCGGCCTAAACTTTTAACTTCACGGGCATCTCTGCTTGATGTTGCTCGCCGCTCCTCTTGCACTGGGTCTCAACCAAACTGAAGCCCAAGCCTGATGCATTTTTCCCCCCTTGAGTTGATTTGAGCTTCTTCTAATTCTCAGTTTTTAATGCTACCAATTAAAATCTTTTTGTTTAAAATATTTTTTTAAAGGGTAGAAGTGTAGGTAAATTTTTGTATTCATTTTTAATACTATTTTTTAAGAATTTTTATTCGAGAGGTCAATTAGATTTATTCTATATTGAAGTATCGTATTATCGTAGAAAAAGATGCTGCAATTATAAAACAAAGGTTAACAATGCAAGGTAATTTTTTTAACAAAAAAATTGATAAAAATAATTAAGATGTTATAATTTTATTATTATTAAAAAAATAAAAAAATTAACTTAACCAAATTGGGTGTGGCTAAATAATCGTCTTAATTGGAATTGAGGTTTGGACATGTATAACTTAAAAGATATGTAACTTGGAAGTTAAGTTAATTTGGATTTATATTTTTATGATAAAAAGTCTATTATATTTTTATTAATTTTGTCAAATTACTATTTAAAATTGTATTTAGTATATATTATAAATTTTTATTTCGTATTTATAATTTTTTCCATAACCGCTGTAACTTTAAAACTACCGTATCTCAATACCAAATAGGGGTTATATTATATGTAATTTATATCCAATTTAAGAGTTGCATCTAATAACTCAAAACATGCATCTAATCAAATATAATACTTGATTGGATGTGTAATTCTTTTTTTTTTTATTATATTATATGTAATTTATATCCAATTTAAGAGTTGCATCTAATAACTCAAAACATGCATCTAATCAAATATAATACTTGATTAGATGTGTAATTCTTTTTTTTTTTTATTACATGAGATTATTGCTCAGATTACAACTCATATACATGAGACTATTACTGATATTTACAAATCAGACTATTACTGGAACTAACTAACATCAATGCTAATGGAACTCTGCCCAGATTTTAACCCTCACAAATATTCGAGGAATGTCTACTCCTCACTCATGGGTAAGGGAGAAGACTACCTTCACTCAAATTAATTGAGGAAGGAAATACTCCCACAATACTTTTGTAGGGGTTCGAACTGCTGCCCTCCAAGTTGGAGGGCAGCAGCCCTGGCCACTCGGGCTACTGCCCGAGTGGTTGATTAGATGTGTAATTCTTGAATCAAATATAAATTATATATAATGTAATTTAGTATAACCTAACTTTTAAATCATAACTGTAAGTATTTATCAAAACACTTTAAAATTAAGACTTAAAAATTATATCTATTCAATTAACGTATCAAAGCAACCCTAAATAAAGTTGATCGAAGACCGTATTTAGGGTTGCTTTGATAGTTTAATTGAATAGATATAAAATCTGAAAAATGGGCAATTGAATTTATTCGTCACGAGAAAAAAAAAAAAGAAAAAAGAAAAAAAAAAAAGAAAAAAGAAAAAAAAGAAAGTTCTGTATGCATCTTCTTACTACATGGTACATAAACAACTCTTATTAATTCTAGGGAGTAGGAAACGAAAAAAGAAAATTAAATTAAATTAAACAAATTGTTTTTTTAAAAAAAGAAAACTAAAAAACAGCCTCTTTCTATCCCTGTGTCCGTCTCGCGTACAGGAGGAGCCGGGGAGGAGGATATCTAAAAATCTAAATAGATATCAAATCTTCTTCATTTTTTCACTTCTGCGTGCGTGTGCTTTTTTTTTTCCCCCTTTTTTTTTTTTTTCAATTTGCAGTGAGTGAATTAAAAATGCACTAATAAACGAGCTATTTCATGTCTCTCCCCAACAAACGCACAGCCAGCAACAACAACAGCAACAATTATTCACCTTCGGCAATGAAGAAGGCCAAGTCCCAAGCCGTGGCCTGCTCTGTGGACACCGCCAACAAGAACGGTCTCCACCACGACAACGACGCCGTTTTCGATCCCTCTTCTATTTCTCTCGATGACGATCTTAAGCCCGACGAACCCCGACAACAAGCCGCCGCCAATTTATCCCGCAAAAAAGCCCAGCCCCCTCAGCCCGCCAAAAAACTTGTCATCAAGCTCCTCAAAGGTACGCCCTTGCTTACTGCTTGTTTCTTTTATTCGATCATTCGTCTTTTGTTTGTTTAGGTTTTGGTTGAGGATTTCGAGGGTTTTGCTTCTGAGTATTGGAGAGGCTTTAAATTTGGATTTTTGTTTGTTTTGAGCTGATCTTTTCGCGTGGTTACTTGAATTTATTTGGTGGACCTTTGAATTGGATTGGTTACGGGATCTGGGTTCTCGTTTTTCATTTGTTAATTGAGGAACTTTATCCATTGGTTGAAATTGATTTGGGTATTTCTCACTTTTGCTATGTTTATTTGTAACCATTAGGAAATTGCAATTTCGGATTGATTGGCCGAGTCTGTTTGGTTCCATTTTATTTTATTCCCTGAGGCACTTATTAAACCAGGAGCTGACTAGGGTTTTATTTTTATCACTTGAGTAAGTAAAAATGAGACCAATCTAGGGTTTTCCCTGGTGATAGTTTGAATCAATCTGATCAGTTGTTAGAAGTGATTTGGTAGCTAGGGTTTTGGTGTGCTGTTCTAATTTATTGTTATTCATTGCGATGATTTGGTACAATTCAATTTTCTATTTAATTTGGTTGCATATGCAAATGTTTAATGCAACTGGAAAAACCTTGTTGAGGCAGATATTGCTAGTCTAGCAATTTGAAACTTGAAGAATTCTCAACTTATGGTCTAATTTTAGAAGATATGCTGACGTGATAAATAATTCTGAATTTTGTGTCTGTGAAGCTAAACCCACACTGCCTACAAATTTTGAGGAGGATACATGGGCAAAGCTGAAGTTAGCTATAAAAGCAATATTCTTGAAACAACCAACTTCCTGTGATTTGGAAAAGCTATATCAGGTAGATATAAATAATTTTTCATTCTTTGTTTAATAATGTGGCTCTTATTAATGTGAAATTTGTCGTGCATGAGGGTTTCACAAAAGAAAAATTATGTCATCCTTAGGCTGTCAATGATCTTTGCCTGCACAAGATGGGGGGAAACCTTTATCAGCGAATTGAAAAGGAGTGTGAAGAACATATATCTGCTGCAATTCGATCGTTGGTCGGTCAAAGCCCTGACTTGGTGGTTTTCTTATCACTGGTTGAGAGATGCTGGCAGGATCTTTGTGATCAGATGTTGATGATTCGTGGTATAGCTTTGTATCTAGATAGAACATATGTGAAACAAACACCAAATGTGCGTTCATTGTGGGACATGGGATTGCAGCTTTTCCGGAAATATCTTTCTTCATATTCAGAAGTTGAGCACAAAACCGTCACTGGTCTTTTAAGGATGATTGAGAGGGAAAGGTAATGCTTAGAAAGTTAAATATAACCAATACTGTGTATCATTAAATCTTCTAGATTATCAATAATAATGAAGTTATTTTTCTCTTTTTATATCTATGGGTTGAATTTTTTTATGTTCCTTTAGTTGATCCTGGCACAAATTTTATGATTGAATTGTGGTTGTTGGTGGGGGTTAATTTGATATGCTCTGGAATTCACAGTGTTTTCTTTTTTTCCTTTGGGGTGGGGTGTGGTTGCACTGTCTTTTAGATTAGGTGAAGCTGTTGATAGGACACTCCTTAATCATCTATTGAAGATGTTCACCGCTCTGGGAATTTACTCAGAAAGCTTTGAGAAACCATTTCTTGAGTGCACGTCGGAGTTTTATGCCGCCGAAGGCATGAAATACATGCAGCAATCAGATGTTCCAGATTACTTGAAGCACGTGGAGGTACTGTTTATATTCCTCTATGCCCACCATTAGCTGCCATATATTTGTCTCTTTTTATTGCATGATACATAACTACAAATTGCTTGTTTTACGTTGCTCTCTGTTACCTAAAATGTTGAACTAGATAGTTGGGATTCCTGGATTTGAAAAATATCTGGGAACAAAATTTGTGTAGCCAACAAAATTGGGGGGAAAAAATTGGAATCCAACTGCACTACAATCCAGGAATCCCAGATCGGATAATTTTCCCTGGATAGTTTTGTTTTACTTATGATCTCATGATGTATGTTGAAATATTTAGGATTTGCTGATGGCTCCTTCTCTTTCACAGATAAGGTTGCATGAAGAACATGAAAGATGTTTACTATACCTTGATGTAAGCACAAGAAAGCCACTTATAGCAACTGCCGAAAGGCAACTTCTTGAACGACATATATCTGCAATTCTCGACAAGGTGTGGAGTTAATTCTTTTAGCTTATTCTCTCTATGCATATACTAGAATTTGGATTGCTTTTGTAGTTATGGTTTCTTTCTGTTCAGGGGTTCACAATGCTGATGGATGGCCATCGTACTGAGGACCTACAGAGGATGTACTCACTATTTTCAAGGGTCAATGCTCTCGAATCATTAAGGCAGGCCCTTGCTATGTACATTCGTAGAACTGGGCATGGCATTGTCATGGATGAAGAGAAAGATAAAGATATGGTTTCGTCTCTTTTGGAGTTCAAGGCTTCTCTTGATACAATATGGGAACAAAGCTTCTCAAAGAATGAAGCATTTTGCAACACAATAAAGGACGCATTTGAGTATCTAATTAATCTTCGTCAGGTCAGCATATCCCACTTTCTTTTTCCTTCCACCATTTCAACGTTACGATTGGACATCAAAAAATAAACTATTCCATTTGTATTTATTTGTTAGTTAAATGCCGGATTTGAATTGTAGGATAACAAAATTTCATCATGAAGAAAGTATGAGAGTAGCATTTAAAGAGGATAGGTCATAATAGTGATTGTTATGGTTGCTTTTGTTATTACATATATGACTAAATGTAACCAAAACTGGCTCCAGATTTCAGATCATATGACAAGATGTTAAAAGCTTGCACCAGATATCAGTCAGGACCTTATTTTGTATCAGTCCGCCATTACCACTAATTTTTTTGAAGATTATATCTAGAAATTTGTGGCTAATAGTTACATGTTCCCCCCCCTGTTTACAGAACCGACCTGCTGAGCTGATTGCAAAGTTTCTGGATGAGAAGCTTCGGGCTGGAAATAAGGGTACTTCAGAAGAGGAATTGGAGGGTACACTTGATAAAGTTCTAGTTTTATTCAGGTTTATTCAGGTAACTATACATCCTTGACAGAAATTTCAGTTTTTTTTAAAATATTTATTCACTAGTCTTCTATGATTTATTATTATTATTGTTGTTGTTGTTGTTTTGCAAATTTAGGGTAAAGATGTGTTTGAAGCATTCTATAAAAAGGATCTTGCAAAAAGGTTACTGTTGGGGAAGAGTGCTTCCATTGATGCAGAGAAATCTATGATTTCCAAGGTTAGTGGCAAGAAGTCTTATTTTCTTATTTTGACTTCACGTTGCTGCCAAATGTTTATGATGTTGTCATACTAACAAATGTCTAGTTCTAATGCAGCTAAAGACTGAATGTGGCAGCCAATTTACAAACAAACTTGAAGGGATGTTCAAGGTGTGCATGTTTTTCCATATAAATTCTGTTTAGGGAAATGCATTGATTTCTGAGGAAATTAAAACTTTAGAACTAAAATTGAGTGATCACCTAGTTGATTGCTTATCTATTATCAATAGGGATATTATCATTTTACCACCTAATATTTTCTGACATATCACTTTCCCACTAAAGTTTTTTGGCAATTCCTTTTTCCCACTTAATGTTTCAGTTTTTATCATTTTACCACCAAACCGTTAGTTAATGTGATTTTAAACAAAAATTATAGTAAAAGTCTATTTTACTCCTAAACTGTGTAAGTGTAATTTAACCCTTTAAATTAAAAAAATATAGAATTAATTATATACAAAGAAATAATACTTTTATGTCTAAAATAATTAATTGATAAAATTGTAAATATTACACCTGGTGAAATTTATAAAATACTAAATATACAGAAATTCCTGAAATACCCTTGCAACATCAGCAATTTATTTATTAATGGAGTTAAACTGTTTGATGATAAATTGAAAAAAAACTGAAACATAAAGTGGGAAAAAGCAATTGTCAGAAAACTTTTGTTGTAAAGTAATACGTCAGAAAACATTAGGTGGTAAAATGATAATATTCCTTATCAATAAAAAAAAAACTGTAATGAAATGAGTAAAACATTAGCTTTTCCTGGCAAATTATGATGCAAATTTGATATGCCCCTTGAACTTCTTTAACCAGTTTTTATTTTGAAGCGTCTTTCAGTTTCTGCATGTTTGGTTTTCTTGGAAGTGCTAGATATGCTTATATTCATGTGAAGGTCAAATTTTAGTAGCATTGCTGTGCACTTGGAGTAATGGCCTCAATTTGCTGAGGGAAGCTTTATTAAAATAAATTTTAAAAAAATCCACGAGAAGGGGAGACAAAACAGCTGAACGCATCAAAATAAAAATCGGAAAACAAAAAAATAAGCATATAATGTGATACGAGAAGGTAATGAAGACCAATGTCTAAAAAAATTTGTTAATTAGACACACACACATACTACATGAACTTGAATCCAAGACCTAGGTCTTGGTAAGGCCATTCTTACCTCATAATTGTTGTCACGTGAAGTGTTAATTATCAAACCTTGTGGTCTCCAATCTATGAATTTTAAAAATTACACAATCAAGTGTTTACTTGTTTTTCTTAGACAGGCTGTTGAAATATAGCTCAATAGTTGGAGAGCATCATTAGAAACCAATAGTAACCTCTTTATTCTTGCCAGTTTAACACTTGATCTGTTGCTGTAGCATTTGTTTTGTGAATTCAGTTAACCTTTTCTGTTGACTTTTTCATTCATCTCAGCAGCAGTTTCTACATTTTTTTTTTTTTTAACCCCCCACACATTCTCAGGATATTGAATTATCAAAGGAGATAAATGAGTCCTTCAAACAGTCATCCCAGGCCAGGACAAAACTCCCATCAGGGATTGAGATGAGTGTCCATGTCTTGACAACCGGGTAGGTTGAGATCCTAAATTACCATATATTTCAGAATTTTGTTATAATATTCCAATCAATATTACTGAGGATTTAAAATGTTTTTTCCATTTGGTGGCTGGCATATAGGTACTGGCCCACATATCCCCCCATGGATGTTAGGCTTCCTCATGAACTGAATGTCTATCAGGTTTGGCATAAGCTGAAGATGGCTGTTTTCTATTACGAGTTCTGAGAGTATAGTGTATATGTTTGTGTGACCCTTCTCTTTACTTTTGCTGCAGGACATTTTTAAGGAGTTCTATTTAAGCAAGTACAGTGGAAGGCGCTTAATGTGGCAAAATTCATTAGGTCACTGTGTGTTGAAAGCTGAGTTTCCTAAAGGTAAAAAGGAGCTGGCAGTTTCCCTATTTCAGGTTGGTATCTTATGTTGTGCATTACCTTCATTGTTGTGCTGTCTGTTCCTTTTTTTTTTAATAGATGTTACCTTAAAGTTCTAATAATACTGTGCTCACATTTTTATCGGCCCTCCAGACAGTCGTTTTGATGTTATTTAACGATGCTCAAAAGCTTAGTTTTCAAGATATTAAGGATGCCACTGGCATAGAAGATAAGGAACTGAGGAGGACTCTACAGTCTCTTGCTTGCGGTAAAGTACGCGTCCTGCAAAAGGTAGGTGCTTATTGCTGGAGTAGCAGCTTGGTTTCTTGGTTTGATAAAGTTTTGTATACTTTTGGGTCTTCATTTTTTTCCCTTTGTGATAACTTTTTTTTTTTTAAAAAAAAAAATTCTACAGTTGCCAAAGGGAAGGGATGTGGAGGATGATGATTCATTTGTGTTCAATGAAGGATTTACTGCTCCCCTTTATCGTATTAAGGTATGGGCTTCTGTTATGCAGCAATATTGTGACACTTTCTACACTAGACTGTTTGATTTGCCACCTAGATGTAACTTAACCGTTGTGTTTCTTTGGTATGCAGGTAAATGCTATACAGATGAAGGAAACAGTGGAAGAAAACACTAGCACCACTGAAAGAGTATTTCAGGACCGTCAATATCAGGTTTGCCTCCGCAGATTATGTTATTCATTTTGACAAAACATAAGTATCCCATATGGTTAATGTTGCTGTGAGTTCCAAGCAGACATGAATTATTTCTTTGTGGTTGAATGTGTTTCAGGTGGATGCTGCCATTGTTCGGATAATGAAGACTAGAAAAGTGTTGAGTCACACACTTCTAATAACCGAACTCTTCCAACAGGTACTACCACCCGTGCTCCAATTTGAGCTTTTTATTTACCTTAAGCATAATAAGATCTCTCATATCCAGTCACAGTCATATTGGACCATGCCACAAATAACAAATATAACGTGGTAATTGTTTCATTGGACAGCTGAAATTTCCTATAAAGCCGGCCGATCTGAAGAAAAGGATTGAGAGCCTTATCGATAGGGAGTACCTGGAGCGTGACAAGAACAATCCGCAGATATATAATTACCTGGCCTAGTCCCCCATTTTGTCACACACACAAATGTGATGTTTTTCTTTGCATGGCGGCGTAATCAAATGTTATCTCTCCCCTGTACAGAAAGTTGTAGTTCCTTTTTTTTTCCTTCTTCTTTGTTTTTTCGTTTTTTAACCCAACATTTGTAATTGTAAAGTATAATCGGCCTTTCTTTTGAGACCTTTCATCTCATTCTGGACTTGTGAGCTTCTTGAAATAAATTACTTATTTTTTTCTTTCTTTTAATCATATGAGAAGCTGCACCTTGCTGGTTGCTGCAGTTTACATGAGGTTTATTTATTAATTATTTTTTTTTTTTTAAGGTAGTAATGTTGGTATGTAAAGTATGCTAGTATTAGTAATATATTTGATAATATGGCAAAATATAGCAACAGCAGAAAATATATGATGGAATATGGATAGAATTCAAAGATTCTCCGCGAAATTCCATGTCATTCGATGATGATAAATTCTTATTTCCCTCCATACGAAATCTGATGGTATATAAATAATACAACTCAATTACATAGCACAGCAAACTGAGAAGCCATCATCACAGGCAGATACAAAATATAAAAGTTCCCAAAGAAAGCAGGAAAAAAAAAAAAAAAAAGGTGAAATGGGCAAATTTGGCAGTTGAAGTGAAATCAAAGGGGATGATTGATAATCAGACGGCGGGATCAGAGGGAGATGGAGATGGAGCAGCAGCGGGATGATGAGGGTAAAGAGGTGCGCGAATATTGGTATCGGCATCGCCATCGGGATCGTAATCGGGATTGAGGGATCGGTCAATAGCTTCACGGCCTTTTTCGAGACAAGGCTTACACGCCATCTCAATTGCAATCCAACCCAGCACCACTCCCGCTATCGCTATTATCGCTACTGTTATTGCAGCCATCTCTCCTCTTCTCCTCGCTGCCGGTGATTCTATTATTTTATTTATTTATAAATATTTCTGTTACTGACTACCGACGAGGAGAAGCTGGAGAGGAGAGAGGATGTGGATATGTTCTGTCCTCATCACAAACTCACTCACCGGGTTTTATTTTGAACTTGGGCCTCGCCTTTTTGGCACTAGCGAGCTAAATTGAATCCTAAGAGTAGTGTGCTATTGGCACCCGTCCATTATCTCACAACACCCCCCCACCCTTTTTTTTGTTTTTTTTTTTCACTCATTCAAGCATTTATGGATTAAAATTTAAACATAAAAACTTAGAAGCAAGTAATCCAACACTAAAAAGATAGATGCCATTGCTTTACTTATAAGCTCCTTCGCCGAATTGCAATTTTGCCTTAAAAAAAGAAAATCAGTGATGAACAGACCGACGGCGAGCATGAACGTGGATAGGGTCGGGTACGACACATCCGGCACTAGACTTGTAATTGCCATCTCAGATGTTGGTTAGCGAAATAAGTCCCCAATTTCGACTTTCTCTACTTTGCTTCTGACTTGAATTTTTGTTCAGTTAATACTTTTAAACTAAAATATAAGTATGTGAACTTAAATCGACGATTCGTTTTATAAAGTTTCATGACATTTTCGAGAAAGCATTTTCAGAATTCTTTAAAAAAAAATATTTTCAGATTCATTTCAAAAACCATTTCTCAAGACAATGTTCAAACACATTTCCATATTTATTTAAAAAATATTTTATTTTGTCACATTTTTCTTAATTCCACTTTCTAAAGCTATAAAATCCCAGAACATTAATATTAAATTACTAGTTCTTCATTATTCACTAGTGTACGACGCTCTCACATCACTATTCACAGCGGGTGTCATTATTGTTTAAACTCAAATCTACTACTCAACGAAACAACAATCATAGTCAAAGTGCAATCGAAGCTTTTTTAGACCATACTGACGCCTGCATACGCTTTTGGACCTTACCCTTCAAACCAAACAACGAAATCAATTAAACTCATACCACTAAGTCCGAATTTCTAATCAATTAAATTCATACCAACACTCCAACCTCACTTTAATCGAGAAAGAACCTATCCTTGTGACACATGGCCTAGTGAAATTCCTACCCCAAACACTCTTATTATTCAACGGTTAAATTGAAATGTTTATGCCTAAAAGCAAGCTGCTTGTAAAAAGAATCACTTGCATGTTGAAGGAGATCATACCATAGATCAATTGTATTTGATAACGAGTAATGACAATCAAATCTTTTAAGCATGTCATGATTAGATTAGAACCTAACATAAAATAGATTCCATCTCAACAAGCACACCAACCAACCCCGCCCACCCACTGCAAACAACAGCTACCAAGTCTTGTCCCCTAAAGGCTAAAACAATTTGCTTAACTATACCAACTGATCTAACTTTCACCGATCAGTCTCTTTCTAATTCTGCAGCTGCAACTAGTTTTGTTGTTATCCCAGCAATTTCTGTAACTTCAAATTCAATGCATGCATGCGTTTCCTCTATCTCTGTCAATGAATGTTTATCAAAAACACTCAACAGAGACCAACAATTTTTTTTTCTTCTTTTAAACTCCATCATTCCCAGCAGATACAACTCCTAAAAAAATTTCCAACTACTTCACAGGATTAGCAAAATATTATCATCAGTGTTGTGTAGTGCTTGCTTGCCATTGACGACCGTAATACACTAAAAATTCTAAGATATTAGACTATTTAAATAAGAGATATGATTGTTAAAACACTTCCATTGCCAATTCCTATAAGTAGGAGGGAAAATGAAAAAAAAAAGAGGAAAAGAAGAAAAGCTGAGCAGCTGTGTAGACAATACATTCATTCTAATAACACAGAGCTAATAAATTTATTTGATTACAACTTATTCAACAACACAGAAAACATGAGATCAGATTATTTGGAGAACTAAGCAAACAGAACCTGAGAGCTTGAGGGTGTCAAGTCAGAAAAATTATCTGGAGCATCAACAACTTGCCATTGTACACTGAAGCTCCACTTTTTCTCAGAGGTGCTCAGCCTTGTGATATGACCCACAGCAACATGCAGATTCCGACCCACAACATAGACTCTGCAATCACATGCATTTACGGCAAAGGGTTTGCATATCTGCTCTGGTAGCGGAGGCCCCTCTATTGTCTCCCACGAATCAGTGCTTGGGTCATAAACTTTGAGCTTCATTCTTTCAAGCTCTGAAACCACAAACAAATGCTCATAAACCACAACACTTGAACCAGTCCACCCTTCTCTCAGTCCAACAGCCATGCTTTCCCAATTATCAGTACTCGGATCATAGACCTGACCTCTCGGAGAGACAAAAAATGGCCACAACCAGCCTTCCGTCACAAGAAGTTTGCCATCTAGAACTGCAGCATCATAAGATGCCATGTTTGTTCCCATGCTTGCAATGGTGCGCCAATTTCCCTTTACAGGATCCAAAACCTCAGCTGAGTCAAGCTCGAAAAGGTCTGCACTGCTTCCTCCGGCCACATATATCATCCCCCCAATCACCCCACTAGCAAAAAATGATCTAGCTGTAATCATCTTGTTCATGACTGTCCAACGGTTTTTTTGCATTTCATACTTTAAGACCAAGTCAAGAGGACAATCAACATCAGAGACCATACCTCCACACACAAACAAAGTACCCTCACGAGGGATTGAAACACACCTAAATCCATGTGGACAAACCTTATCCTTGCACGGCATTGCGGGGATAGTGTGCCAACAATAGTGGGTAAGGTCTAGAACCTGCCACTGAATTTTTCCAGTACACTTGTGAAAGGCAAAAACAAAGAGCCAAGGGTCCTTGAAACCCAGTTCCTTTCTTCGGGTAAAAAAACGCTCTTTATTACCAAGAAGCAGGTGCCATCTCTTGCAAACAGCTCTGCAGGCTGCATGGCTCTCAACTGGAAGCCGGAGGAGACAATTGAGTGCAACATCATCAGGAAGGCCCGGAATGAATGGTTCTGCTCTGAGAGATGCTTCTAATTGAGGTGAAGGATTTAACAAGGAAGATTGTATCACAGCTAACCTAAACTTTGGGGATAACGTCATCTGGGAATCCCCTAGCTTATGTACAGGCGCTTGTTGTGATGATAATCGAACCCTTTGCATTTTAATTGTCTTAAGACTCAATATTTTAAGAACCTATAATATCACGAAGGACTTGTTCCACACTCAGATTTCCTATTTATATTATGCCTCCAAATGCAAATATTCAATGAAAAAAAACAACAATAATCATGCTCTAATTCCAAACGGCAACAGAAAGAGCTAATCCAGAATCTCAATTACCTACGTTTTTTTTTTCCTCCACTCTTACTGCAAAAACAACAATTCCCTTTCCACCAATCCTCATATGAGATGAACATGAAACAAAAAGTACAAACTTAAACAACAATTCCCTTTCCACCAATCCTCATATGAGATGAACATGAAACAAAAAGTACAAACTTACCAATACTAAAATATCCAAATTCAAATTCGTATGTACCAAAAACAATCAAAATATCAACTTGCAAGAAGAACCCAGATTATAACTTTTCACACACAAAAGAAAATAAAAAGAAGAAGATATCTAAGCTATTACGAGGTAAAAGAAAGAAACCCACAAGAACGCAGCTCATTAAATTTAAAAAAATTGATTAAACTATTGCCTAAAAGAATGGGAATTCGAAACCCAGTAAAGTTCTCGAATAACACAACTTGGAAACTAAACAAAAAACAGCAAAAATTAATGACAAAAATTGAAATAAAAGAAACTTACAGGCAGGTAACTGTGAAATAAATTTGGTGATATTCGGTTTTGATTTGTTGCAAATAGAGGTGACCCAAAGACTCTTTCTTCTTGTTTAAGGATGTTCATTCATTTAATGAATTCAGTGGCAATGGTTTCTTGATTCTGTAGACAATAACTCACACGTCGCACGCGTCCACAGACCTTATAGGTGACGTGGCAAGTGGAAAAGGGTTGTTTCAGTTGTCGTTTTATGGAGAGTGAAGTACAATCGCTGTTAGTGAATGTGTGGATGATCGTGTGTATCTTTTTTGCCACGTGTACGATTGTGAACGCTCAAACCAAAAGTGCCAAACGGCGTTGCGTAAGCTGATTTTGCATAATTAAGATTAAGTGGATAATTAGGGAAAAAGATAAAATTATTGAAAATAAATTAGAGATGGCAATCAATTTATGACTCGTGAGTCATGACAGAGTATCCATGAAAGCAGCCATCCCAAGCCAGACCAGCTGTTTATTTACACGGAAAATTACAAATTCTTCCGTCAACTATGGATTAGAAATACTTACATCCAACCTCAAATATATTATGACATTTGCACCCTTAAATTCCAAAATATCGCACTTAACCCCCTTATACTAATAAAAATTAATATATTTTATTAAGTTATAATAAAATGTTCATATTACCTCTTTACGAAACGTAAACATTTATGAACATGAAATATTATGTATATATTATGTCAATATTATTCTTAATGAGTTGAGTTAGTTATCTAATTTATGTTTTTTTTTCATATTTTCTTGGTATAAAAACTGAAAAATGTAAACATATGGGCAATAAGGTATATGAAGATTTGTCAAAATTGATTTTATGTGTTATCAATAAGAGAATACAATGCCTTACGTAAGAAAGAAAATTAATATATAATCCATGATATGGTGAAAATGAAATAAAATGATGGTTATCTTGTTATGAAATAAAACTTAATAAGAAAATTCAATATACAAATAGCTTATGTTTATGCCAAATTTCTAAATAAAAAATATAAATCAATTAAATAACTAAACTATCAATGACAATATTGTTATATCACACACAAAGAATATTTTATTTTTATGGATGTTTGTGGTTTGTAAAATGACTTAAATTGTTTAGGGGCAATACGGACTTTCAATTATAATTTAACAAGATATATCAATTGTTGTTAGTATAAGGGGTTAAGAATAACATCTCCAAATTTGAAGGGACAGTGTCATAGTCCATTTGAGTTTGAGTGTAAGTGTTTCGCACATATATTTGAGAGAGAATCTGTAATTTTTCCTTTATAAAAATGAAACTTCTCAGGCGTGAGGATATTTGAATTCATTAATTTTCTTTCTACACTTCTTTTTAATTCAGAATAATTTTATTATCAAAATATTTTTTAGTAACACGTCTAGAGCCTTATAATTCTTCATCTCAAGTTTTCAACACATTATCCTCTCACCTCGCATGCCATGATGATACTACTGGTTACTTGTTCTTTTAAGAGAAATAGAGAGCATTCACTTATATACCACTAATTATATTGTCAATTTATTTGCAAAAAAATGGTACAAATCTACAGATGTAGAGATAGATCTAAATCTGCTGGGACCTCCTGTTCAGCAAGGCAGGACCTGGCTTCTCCATAGTCTTAACAAGAGATGATTCCTTGATTTGAGGCTTCTGTATTTCCACAGGCCATCTGGGGACAATCTTTGCCCTTTTTGATCTTTTCATCACATCAATGTTTGCAAGGGAATCAATTGGGTAAATCCTCTCGCCCTGTCCAAAATTCAAGAAACCTACCATCTTGGACACACAACCTTCAGCCAGGCCTGAACACCGATAAAGATTGATGAAACAGGAACCAAAAAGTGTCAGTTTCAAACCAGGAGATTGATTTAAACCAAGCAACCACTGTGAATAGTTATAGCAGAGCTAGTAAATGAATGCTTACTAAGGTTGGGTTGAGAGTTCTGCAAGACACCTCTATAGAAGAACGACTTACCATCTTGGCAAGTTTGGATCTCATCATTACGCAATTTCTGGACTCCATTCAAGCCTAAAGACAATGAAACATCCAAAGGGAAACCAGCGGACGGAGTGCTACCAGATCCAGCAAAAGCTGTTGACAAATAACAATTTGAAAGGTTGAGTTCATTACTGTGAATGTCGTAGGAAGATTTTGAGACATTTTGAGCATTGCTGATTTTACAACTATATTCAGAGAACTTACTTGCATTCATCGAGAAAGTTAAATTTGGGCTGGACCTCTTATGGAAAGCTAGATTGTTCCCAACAACTTCACAAGAATTGCCAGGTTGGTTGCTGGACAGGGGATCAACGATGGTGCTAGCAGAGCCAATGGAAGCACAAGAATTACTAGGGCAATTCCTCCTCCAAGCTGCCTTCAACTGGACATTATGAGACCTAAGATGACCTCTAAGAGAGCGATGGTTAGCAAATGATTTTCTGCAATAGATGCAAGAAAAAGCACTGGTGCCCTTTTCTAGGTTTTCTCCGTCAGCAGCTGAAGGGAGGTTCGCCATTGAAGTTGTAAACAAGACCCAAAATAGGGTCAACAAGAAGAGAAGGGAAAGAGGAAATGCAAGGGAAACCATGCGGTGACGAAGAATGCCAACTTTTTTCCCCGTTTTACATTTTAGGAGAGAGAAATAGGTCTTATCGGTTAGAGTAATTAATGTAAAATGACAATCCTAATTAAAATCATTTAAGAAGAGGAAAGACATATACTAAATATGGAAAGACATTGTTAGCATTGAATTATATGCAATGGCAGCTAAACCTGGCCTTATCCTTAAAGCACCAGCACCTCTAAAAACAAATGTCAGAGCTATGTAAAAGAAGATGATTAGCTATCACAACGCCACGAAATAACATGTCACTTAATCTTTGGCATCCATCATTGGGTAATTTTGGAAATTCAAAGAATACATCACAAGGAAGTAGGTCGTGAAATCTCTATTATGACGATCATAACAATTAGACATAGGAAAATTCCAAACAAAGTTGAGACCTCAATTGTTTGCACTCCTAGGAGGATACAGTAGTAACCCCAAAAAATGTTTAGCAATGAGCATGCATGGTTGAAAGAACAACAAAGGCATGTTGCTTATTTTCTCATCTGCTTCTTCAACAAGGTTTGAAATCTGACAATCATTGATCCTCACATTGCCTAAATATCGGTCATGTGTTTTTTCCACAGGCAGCCAAAAGCAAAACAAAGGCAAAAATGTCAATGCCAATTGCGTAACTATAATTTCATATCGAAAAAGACTTGAAATTTGGGACAGCACTTCACAATCAAATAATAATGCTACAGAGATCTAAATTTCAATAAATAATGCACCCCAACCAAAATACGGCCAAATCATGAGAGAGTGCATAATAATTACCCTGACATCACTTTCTAATAGACAAAACAATCTAGCACACTTAATCTAATTCAACTAAACTAAAGCGTAGTCTCAAACTATTGTGAGATGTTTACACGTATCATTTTCCACAGGCGCACCCTATCCAAAGCCATAATCGCCATAAATTGATCGGGTGGCGTTATTAGGAGAGTTGAAGGGTTAATATATTAACCAGCCAGTCACCAATATAATACACAGTTTTACACGATCGTAGGCTGACAAAATTAAAATACTATGCCTAACAATATGATATGACAGAGTTCAACCGAGAAAATTTAGGCAGTTGTATAAACTAAAGGAGCTGACCATGCAATGGTCTTAGTTTTCAATGGGTCCAAAGAAAGATGTATAAACAAATTAAGTGAACAGGATAATTTATATACTGACTCAGAAATATATGAATCAAAATTAGTACAATCTAGTTAAGTAACCTATGATTTAAAGAAAAAAGAACATTATTTACGAAAACTTTTTTGTCCGTAACTAGTGTAATTTTTGCATGCATTTCTTTCTTTCTTTCTTTTCCTAATCTATTAAAAATCTACGATTTCAAAATGGACGTGAAAAATATGGTTAGACCACAACAACTTCAATGCTAAAAGGGGAACATAACCAAAGAGCAAAACCATAGCTGATAAAAATGAGAAATAGTTCTATCTTTACCTTTATCAATTAAGATGTAACTCATTTAGAGTCTCAATCAAAACGGCTGATATTAGGGCTGTGCCCAACAAATCAGGGAAACAAAAAATGCCAATATTCACTTAAAAGTTTCCCAATTTCAATATTCTCGTTTCCATTCCATTCATAGTTCAGGCATAAACCAACAATGATGATTGGTCACATTTTCCTTAACAATTAATTACAAGTTTCAAGCAAAGTCAACTCAAAATAAGATGAAGCTGCTTGATTTCATCTATAATGAAGACATGGTAAGCAAAGTACAGAAAGATGAAGCAACGAATATCACTAAAAAGATAATCGACTAATTTCACCGCCACTAACAAAATCATAATAGTTTCACTAATTGCTTGTCGATTGCACGCATTAAGAAATTATAAGTTACAGAAAAAATGGACATCAATTCAAATATACGACACAAACGAAACTAGACGGCACTGTACGTAATCCATAATAGAAAACACAATTATACTTCTGTTACTACATGATCTATCTCAAAGCAACATAATAATAAATTTGCAGTTATAAAATGTCAGAATTATATGGACATAGAGAGAGAGAGAGAGTGAGAGAGAGAATTGCCTCTATACGTGTCCTCGTCGTGCTCCGACTGAGAGTCACCGGCGGCAGCTCTTAAGTCATGTGATTCCCTGGTTCTTTTTGCTCGGTTGTCTTATTTATTTTCATTTTTCAGCTACATCTTTCATTTAAAAATTATGGCATGCACCTGTCAAATTGTTGGCAAATATAACAAGATATTTAAAATTTGGTAAGGCTATTATTTTCATACTAGCTTGCTTTTATTTCAACTTTGGTACCAACTGAAGTGTCTTGATTGATCATCTTTAACAGCATGCATTACTTACAGGATCCAGCTACTTGAAACATCGCTTGTCCTTTTTGGTGTTAAATTTCATTCGACCCCTTACTTTTCTTTTCATTTTCAATTTATTCATAACTATAGCTGTAATTTTATTGTCTTCTTTCATTCTTTCCCTCCACCCTATAACTGGCCCAATTTTCCCTACTTTCAAATCATTAATCAAGATATTGAAATAAACAAGAGTATTTAGACACCATTCATTGCTAAAAATGAAGAATCATAACCTTAATTTTAAATCCAATTTGGTGAAATCTCATACCAGCTAAATTAAACACGTATAATTTAAAACATATATATGAGAATTGATGATGGTAGAAGCAAATTTGTCGAAGAAAGTCAATGGCAATATTTGCATAGTTTCTGTAATAAACTTAAAGTAAATATGATTATCTTTGTATATTTTGGATATAGTTATGATCATGATTTTTTTTGTCCTTTTACTTAAAATTCGTCTCTCAAAACTGAATTTATAATTAACCACAATATTGTTAATGGTTTAGTTAGAGTAACAAACTGCCATCTTTGATCAATTAAGCTTGAAAGTTCCATAAATAATGATGGTAAATCAATTTTAGTTGTAAATGTACAAGAATAAGATCAAGATGAGAATTTGGGCGAGGATTAAGGAACAATGAGAAATGAGGATGAGATGAGATGATCTGGGAAGAAGAGTGAGAGATTTTAGAATATGGGCCAGATTGTTTTTATGTTGCGTTCGGGGGAATTTTTTTTTATAATTTAGCTCATTATAGCGTTTCAATAAACAATAGGGAGTAAAATGTAAAAGATTAAACAAGTAAATCCTTACTTTTGAAACTGCTTTTTCATTAAATGACACGAGGAAGATTTGAAGTAATAAAAAGACAAAATTTAGGGTACCTTACAACTGTTGGAAGGTTGCTGGACTCTTTTTATATTTAAATATATAGTCTAAACTCGCCGACTACTCCATTTAGCTTCCTTTTCCTTTAATCTAAAACATATATTATTTAAGTATATCTCTAATTGCTAACTTTGTTCTTTTAAACGAATGATTTATTTTGTAAAAATATCATCGTACTGCATTTTTCTTTTAAAAAATATACACATGGTGCACAAATAAAAGAAAAATTGAAATCAAACTCCAATTCTAATCTCGCTCATTAATAATCTAATTTCGATAAGAAAGAATTCGAAAAGAAAATTTCAGAAAGAGAGAAAGGGAAGGAAGGAAAAGACAAGTGGTCTATGGATGGTTATATCATTGGGCTTTAAGCTAACTCTGAAGTGGTATAGGCCCGGTGTTGACATTATACTACAAGTAATTCTAAGTTCGATTTAACTCTGAAGTTGTATAGGCCCAGTGTTGACATTATACTACAAAGTAATTCTAGATTCGATTTTCATGTTTTCTAAAGACACCCATCCCCCTCGCAGGCAAAGCGAATAAACATTGTTGTCATTAGTAGTAACTGTCTCTGGAGTTGGAGAGTTGGTGAAATTTTAGTCTAGAACTCTGGCCATCGACCATTTTTCAGTGTTTGACATAACAAGCAAAGCAAATTGTATTTATTTGACTTGGAGAACTTTTGGTTTATGGGGAATCATTTCAGTTTCAGCAAATTCATTGCGTCAAGGCATCAAAAAATTCCAATTCCATCGGTTGAAACTATAAGTGCCATCGCACCAAACGCTGCGGAAATAATTGTCTATATATTAATTGATGTTGAATCACAGCAGAGAGTTGATACCATGATTCATCCATTTCAATAATATGTCAAACACTACAACGTACCCCCACCGACACAGACTTCTTATTTTTCAAAATCGCCCACGTTCAATGTCATTTCTTGGAAATCTTTGCCCTTATTTTTATAAAAATACCATGACAAAAGAGATAATGAATCATTTTTATTACCCAAGTAAAAATACACGTATAGAAAGTAGGAGGAGCACACGCACATTTATTGCCAATTATCGAAGAGTTCTTGAAAGGAAGAAAAGATAAGAGGAGACTACAGCAAGGGTTGACCCAAAAAAGAGGGAAAAAAAAAAAAAAAAAGGCAACGAAGAAAAGGTCAATTGATTGATATAGTGAAGCACCAAAAACATCATTATTCGCACAATGAAGTCAATAGCACTTCAACTTTATCGGCTTGGAATACTTTTTATTCTTAAAAGTAACTCCTGAAAGTGAATTGATGATCAATACACATCTATCATCAGTGCCAGTTCGTTCAAATTCATTGATCCTGATATAGAAAGACACTAGCTACGGGAAATATGAGACTTATTAATAAAGTTATTCCATATATCAGTAGAGTTGTCAGGATTAATTGAAGATGCATATATAATTGACAATGAAAATTACTCGCGCGTAGATGCAAGTTGGTGATTGAACAATGACGTGATGATGATAAATAGAAGCATGCATCAACTAATGATAAGCTTTCGAAAGTGGAGTCGATAGTGTTATCCGATATATCTCAATTGAGGTGGTGACATAGGCGTATGTGCTACTAGATTAAATGATCCTTTAATAATTTGGTGTTAATGCCTAGCTAGTAAATGTTAATTATTAATGGCTAACATAAGCCGCTGCCATGCACATTTAGGCAGTTGAAATTGACAACACTATACAATAGTACTAGCTAGTTGACGTACGAACATTCAAGTTGCTTGTTCCAGAAAAGCTTGCTAGCTTGGATTAGCATAGCCGCTTAGTCGACGTCCAGAAGTGATAGACTACACAAATGGCTGCCATGGACCACAAGTTTCTCCTGAGACAATTAATAATTACTTTAAATGAGGTTAATTAATTTGTTGCGAGTTACATGTAGATGCAATTCGAAAACAGAAAACTACTCCAAACCAAAAAGAATACAGAAAATGAATATCAATTAGTTAGTCTATGTATATATATGCCAGTCATTTTCTTTCATTGGAGTTTGCTTTGCAATCATAGAGAAAAAAAAAATTGTTTAAAATTTCAAGAAAATATATAATATATGCCTAACCTTGAAAATTCTACCACTATTGCCTACCTTGAGTTTGAGTACACATGACCAGTAGTATCATAAACAAATTATCATATATCTAGTCTAAGATTATGTACCATTTCTAAAAGACCAGTGGTCCTGGTTCATGCACCGGCACACAATTGAATTTTCATTATGTAATTACAGCCATGAATTTTATGTAGAAGTTTATTGAGCAGCCAACCGAAAAATCACTGCCGCTAGACGCTAGTGTAGTGCCAAGAGAATACGAGAGAGAGATCTGAATTAGGTGGAAACGTAACATGCATTTTATCATCAAAGTTCCAATAACGTGCAAAACTCTCAATTTAAAATGCGTGATTCGCTCAAATTCACATAATATTAATATCCACACAAAGCTTCCACCCAATTAATGCCCGTTAGTTTTAAGTTTTTTTATTAAATCAAATATATATGACGACCATTTGCAATTTGCAAATAAGCCACGTAAGAATTTGGTCAATTGAACGATGCCCAACTTTTAATTAATAATACTAATGATCAAATAAATATCCAACCGACCGCGCCACACATACTCTTCCCATATTCTATGCAAAGGATGTGCCAACAAATACACACAATCCCATCGAATCACTCTCTCTTTCTTAAGCAGCCTACCTTCGTCTTGTCAACTTTTCGACTACGGTCCAACATTGGCTTCGTTTCGTTTTCGCTTGTTAAAAGAGGAATTTCATACCTAATTCTTGGATTAATACATGATTTTCTAGAAGAATTTAACCCTTCTTTTACTAATGCATGCACTATGGAAAAGTGGGAAACCGAAAAGCTAACACGAGAGTAAGAGAGTCAAAGACGAAGAAGAAGAAGAAGAAGAAGAAGAAGAAGTAAGACCTCATTTATTTTCCAAGGTAATAACAATATTATTACCACATCATTCACTGTCATCTTAATCAATGGAGGTGCTAGATTTAGGTGGGTATTGGCAGTTAGTAGTTTATTTCCGGTTAGTGAGGTCAGTTAGGGAATCTACTCATTATTATATTATTGTATTTAAAAAAAATTATATTAGTGTATACATGTTAATTAATTAATTGTATGGCTAGCTATCCCATATTATCGAATATATTGATTAGAGAAAGAGGAGAGGACCGCTTGATTCGCGTCCCAATTCCCATACATAATTCATAAGTTAGTGAATGGGTGTTGAAAGCTTTTAACTTTATATTGTGAGTATTGAAAAAAATATATGGGTTGGGCAACGGCAATTTAATTACCTCGTACCTAATTAAAAACTTTATTGATTTACTTAATCTTACCTGCCTAGCAATTTGTTTAAGAAATGAAAAAAGATTTTGATCTTTTCAATATTCAAAGAGGTTAATTGAGACGCCTTGACGTGCAACAGGAAGTATTAGGTTTAACATTTGCAAATCTGTGGTCATATGTACTTAAAAGATTCAACGACGACGATTAAATTAGTAATTTGAATCACTAATTCCACTTAAGATAAAATGTAAAGCATATCTATAAGGATATTCATACGGATGGGCGCACATGTGCACCCATGTGCACACTGAGAATTAGATTAACAATTGATTGGGCGGAAAAAATTTTCAGGCGGACTTAATCTTGCACGTGCCACACATAGGTGGCACTGGTTGATTTTTATTTTTATTTTTTACTAGGTGATGATTGCTTTTAATTTTTCAATATTGCTTTGAAATATTGAAATACGATGCATTCTCAAAAGATTGTTCAGTTGGCTTAATTCTTGCAGTGAAATTAAAAAAAAAATTATGGGTTTGAGTCAGAGGGGAATGCGTCTAATTTAGGTTGGGGGCAGAGGCAAGTACGTTTAATTAAATTGGAGAGAGATGGGTGCAATGTAAATTAAAATATATATGTAACTTAAAACACTACTTATTTAATTATTAATCATGTGATCTTGTTAAACATAAATTATATAGTTTTGAAGTGAAGGTCTAGATTCGATGATAAGAAAAAGTCTTAGGAAGATTCCGGTCTTAAGAATGTGACTGATTTAACAATAATAAAATATGACAGGTAGAGGTCCAGCCTAACCTTCTACTATCTTAGTGGTTTCAATAAAATAATAATAATAATAATAGAAGTAATAGAGGAATGTGATTGATTGACCAATCGGTGAACTATTTCACTAATTAACTAATATTGCGGAAAATTTAATTATATATATTTCATATGCTACTTTGAATGGTAAATTTTCTTAATCATAATAATTGAGTAATGATGATTGATTTGATAAAACTGGGACTCAAAAATACTGGCCAAACTACGCAAAAAAGATCAACTAAAAGTAATGACACTGAATATCTTGAGTTATTTTCTTTCTGATGTTGCGCCATGTGCCATCTGTTAACTACGACAATTATTGATTGCCAACTAATCCATGCTGAAATAATAGAATAATTAAGCCAAAACTACACTAATTAATCAGTTTATGACGGGCTAACAGTATGTTGCATGCGATACAAAATCCCAAGTGCTAACCAAGTGAGTTCCTCGTGTCGTGGATTGCAACCATTTGTTATCCTTATATTTGGTTTGATTATGGATAATCCTCTCAAGTATAAAATATATTACATATCAAAAGCTTCTCCCATGTAGTGGTTTCCAAAATCAATCATTAATAAAGGATTAAGCTCTCACAATTCTTAACTAGTACCAAAGATAAGATTATAAAAGAGTTTTGTCCTTAAAGCCAGTAAAAAAAAAGAAAGAAAAACAAAGAAATAAATTAAGAACCAAAACCTTAATCTAGATCTTAATGGTCCGTTTACTTCATGGAATGGAAATGGGGTGGAATGGGAATGAGGAATGAGAATTACATTTCAATATTTACTTGGCAAAAATAAATGGGAATGTGAATGTGTTGGAATGCCATTGATGTGTTTACTTGGCAAAATAAATGGGAATGAGAAATAGGAATGAGAATCAATTTACCAAAATACCCATAGTATTAATAATTAATAAAAATAATTAATTTATCATTATTAACAATATTATCATTATTGTTGTTATTATTACTAATAAAAATAATATTAACAATAATTAATAATAACTAAAATAATAAAGTTAATAAAATTTAATAATAATATATTATCATTATTAACATTTATTATTATTATTAAATTTTATTTATTTTATTATTTTATTTATTATTAATTATTGTTATTATTATTTTTATTAATATTATCATTATTAACATTTATTAATATTATTTTTTAATTAATATTATTTTATATCTAGATAATGAAAATTACATTATTATTATTATTATTATTATTCAATTTTATTAACTTTATTATTTTAGTTATTATTAATTATTGTTGTTATTTTTTATTAATAATAACAACAACAACAACAACAACAATAATGATAATATTGTTAATAATGATAAATTAATTATTTTTATTAATTATTATTTTTATTGTTAATAATGATAATATTAATAAAAAAATAATAATAATAACTAAAATAATAAAGTTAATATATTATTATTATTATTATTATTATTATTATTATTAATGGCATTTAAAATAATAAAATCAATTGTGATTTGAATGAAGGTAATTTAGGAAATATGAAAAAATTATAGGGATATAAAAGTAAACATATATTCCATTTTCATTCCCAACTCTCCCATGGGAATGAGATTCTCATTCCTTATTCTCAAATTATGTGGGACTTACACATTTTATTCTCATTCACAAATTATATTTTGCCAAATAAACATGAGTTTCATTCACATTCCTCATTTCATGAAGTAAACACACTATAAGTGTACATTGAAATATTACTCAAAACAAGAGCCATTATTGCATCCAAGTGTTACTTTGCTAAGAGGTAATACCGTTGTCCCCATTCTGCAAAGCCACTTGGTGGATTGTCAATGTCACACCAATCAAGTAAGTTGTGTGAAAATTGCCATATGACTAAAGAACTGTCACTTCTTTAACAAGTGGGATTGCAGCATTTTTCAAACCAGACAATTTGCTAAATAATTTGCTTCTGCAAGTAGAAATAAGAGTGCATGATCATCTAAAAGAAAGTATTTGCCAAGCCCAGAAACTAATTGGATGCTTTTTTCGTAGACAATCACAACTATCTGCAAGTTGCGTTCTGGATTGGTTAATGGTTATTGAATGAACGTCGAAGACTCAACATCAGCCTGTCATGGTGCTTAACTAATGGCAAAGCGACCCCATTCCCTAATCCTGCGGAATTTTTTGTAAGTTGCAATGATAATCATCTATTCTATTTGTAAAGCCAAGCGACAACTTATAGCAAGTTGCATAAATGGACACCAAAAAGCATCATGCAAAAACACATACATAATGCTATTATTATAAAGTACGTGCTACCTAGTTAAAATCAAATTGTGATAAGAAATGCTTTTAACTATAATAGTTCCAATCTAGATTGATCAGCTTCGATTATAATTCCAACAGCTTTCTCCTTGCATCTGCTCAATCAGATATTCTAGGTGAAAGGAGATTGGATTGATGAAAAGTGGGGATTGAATTTGGACATTGCAATTGCACTTGTAATTTATACTGTGAAAAATAAAGAAAAAACAAATGAAAATCCCATCTCAATTCTAAAGGTGTATATATATATATATATAGTTATGATATGATTCGATCAAGCAATAGCTTTTTAGCATGATAATTATTAAGTTCAGTGAGGTGATCGAGCCGCTCACCTACTGTCATGTAAATTAAATTAATTAAAGAAAAAATGCCAACCATGCAATCTTCCTATTTATTTAAAAAAGAAGAAGATATCGCTCAGTATATGTCTGCAATTAATTGAATGTAGCCATTGCATATAATTAGCTTATGATGAATATTACACTCTTTTATATATTGTATGTACATCTATGGCCTCAATCTTAATTAATTAGACTAGCCTAACCATTCAACAATCAGGTGATTATCATCATCAGATATAAAATACTCTTTTGAATAATGTAAAATCACGTTAATTATTAGGTTTTACCTAACTCAAATGTCCTTCTAGCTAGCTTTTTGTTTTTTTGCTTTCCCTAGACTTTTATCAAGATAAACGACATCGCGGATGCACTATTCTTATCTCTAATACGAATTAAAATAATATTTAAAAAGGGATTTAGAAGCTAATCTAATACAAATTAAATGACTAAAAAAACAAAAAAAGCATATGGGAAGTTTTATTATTATTTCTATTGACGATCATAAAGAAAATTTTATGTATTTGCATTTGCGGCTTGAGAGTCATCCGTGACATTAGGGAGGGATTAAATTCTATTTTGTTAATCAAAATATAAGCAGATAAAAGTAGATCGAAAAGGACATGTTTCATGAGTAGACCATTGGACGTTTGATCAGTTTTTTAGATCTCAAGATAATGAGTGAGTTGTTTTGATTTAATTTAAGGGAGATAAAATCTTCACATCAAAAACTGATAATATGAGGAGATGTACATTGTTGTACATAATTAAGATATCTAACTTTCACTTTCCTGCGCAATACGGTAAGCAGATACTTTTTAAAAACAGGTGTTTTAGTCTTTTCCAATAATTAAGCCCTACGCAACAAAACTCTAATAATTTTGTGAATTAAGGGAATCAAATGGGTTCATAAGATATGTAAGTTACTGTAACACAAAAAGTTATCACATTCATATCAATATTGATTATATCAGGGTGCGTATCGATATCTATGTGCGTGTTACCACAACACATTTTTTTTTTTTTTTCTCTTTTGGGGACCATTGTCGGTTTCTTAATTATCAACAAGAACAAACAAGAGGAGAAAAGTTAACTAGGCAATCCAAATCAGAAGTTACATAATCTATACATTTTTTATTTACGTTAATTATAATACAAGAATGAAGGGTGATATATCATTTTCATCCTTCTTTGTCTGGTGGCCCTCTACGGTGATTCCGTTGGACCGCAGCAAGAAACTCGTAGAGGACAGTTGCTAAAATACAAAAAAAAAAAAAAGATAACACCATCAGCCATCTTTTCCCACCACGGGCATTAATATTAATGGCATCATCTTTCACATTGAAGGTTACGCTTGCAATTGGATTCATTTTGTTTCACGTAGATAGGTAATTTGGGGACCTCTCAATTAAATGCTGTGCCGTTTCAGTGCTGATAAGTATCAAAACGTTATTTTCTTTGATGTTAGATATAAAAATTTTCGGGCCGGTATTTAAGATAATACTGATCATTGAGAAGTGCCCTACGTATTGATCTAGCTTGGTAATTTGCTGCATATTTCAATTAATATTTTCAGCGATCACGTCCTTAAAACATATTTCATTCTTGAAGTTTCATCAGTAAGACAGTAACTAAGTCTTCAATCATTAGTAAGTTCAATATAAAATTATTTCATTCAGGGCGGTTATAAATGAATGCTACACTAACTAAGATGTGAGCCTATAAATTACAAAACATTAATTTATCAAATAATCAAGGTCGGTGCCGCATGCGACATTCATCATAAACTGTTTTAGTGAGTGATTAGCCAAAGGAAGAAGAAGAATTTTTCTTTTTCTAAAGTCGAAAAAATGTAAATAAATAGATGTCAGTTAGGATTGCGGAAGTCGCAGACAAAGATGGGGCCAGGGGTAATGGATGTTGAATTGTTGATAGAAAGAGAAAATAGGGCTTTTCAACAGGCCATTGCTGTGTCGTATCATGTGTATGTGTATGAAATTTGAAAATGAATGTTTTTTTTTTCCTTTTTTTTAAATTTATCTTACGTTGAGAAACACAGAAAGAGAAGAAGGCGTGTGGGGCTACTTAGTGATGTGACCTAGATTTCGTGGTCGAAAGGAAGTGGAAAACGGTCACGTGGGTACTGGGTGGGAGGGGTCTCCGTTTTAGTCTTAGAAGTAGAGGGCAAAACGCGGAAATAGAAGATATAACAACAATAATAATTAATAAGGGCTTTCTAAGTTACATTTTATTAAACTATTATTTAATTAAAATACTTAAAAAATAAGTAATATGAGAGATGGATCATGTAATTTGTTTATTATTTTAATTGAACTGTAAATTATAATAAATGTAACTTAACAAGTTCCTAATAATAATAACAACAAGAAGTAATAACAATTATAGAACCTTTTTTTTTTTTTTTTGCAAGAATTATTGAACAAGTTGAGCATCAATTGGAGTGTTTGATTTTTTTCACTGTTCCTTTCTGTGGGCATGACTGTGTCTCTGACTCTAACTCTCACTCTTATTGGCCCTTAATTTTAGGATCCCTCCAATTATTTTACTTTCTTTTTATTGTCTAAAAAGAAAAAAAGGGCTTTTTCTGATGTCAATCCTCAAGTGCCCTTTCCACAAATGCACCACGTGGTCTTCTCTGAGATGTCTGAGGTGGACCTCTACTAGAAACAAACGTTTTAATAGACTAAACTCTCTCTTCCCCTTTCCCCCAACTCTATTTATACCCTTTATTTTGTTATCTCCCCCAAACTCACTCACTCTCCCTGCTCTCTTCCTCTGCTCTTTCTCTATAGTCTAAACAATACACCAAACACAAAACTTTCTCCCCAGTCTTGTGCCATATAGCCATGGCTGCTTCTACTACATCACCCAACTCTTGTAGTTGGGGTAAATCTCAAATTCTTAACCCATTCTCTTCATCTTTGGTTGACAAGGGCTTCCCAACGAAGTCCATAGCCTTGAAGAAGAAGCCCAACAAATCCTTGAAAGTAGAATCTGCCTTACACTCTCCTTCAGTCCTTCATTTCCCTAAACAGCCTTACCCGAATCCTGTAATTACCAGACCGGACTCTACAGCAAAACCTGACAACAAGAGCAACAAAAGCCAAGGACAAACACAGCAATCACAATGGAATCCCCTCCAAAGAGCCGCTGCCATGGCCTTGGACATGGCGGAGAACGCGTTGGTCTCACGAGAGCGCCAACACCCACTTCCCAAAACAGCCGACCCACGTGTCCAAATTGGCGGTAACTTCGCTCCGGTGCCGGAACGGCCCGTCCGGCATGGTCTGCCGGTCACTGGCTCCATCCCCGAATGTATCAACGGCGTTTACCTCCGCAACGGTGCCAACCCATTATTCGAGCCGGTTGCCGGTCACCATTTCTTTGACGGTGACGGCATGGTCCATGCAGTCACCATCGGTAACGGAAGCGCAAGTTACGCTTGTCGTTTCACAGAGACACAGAGATTAATGCAGGAGAGAGAATTAGGGCGTCCTGTTTTTCCAAAAGCAATAGGCGAATTACACGGACACAATGGTATTGGGCGTCTCTTGCTTTTCTACGCAAGAGGATTGTTCGGACTCGTTGATCATAAACAAGGCACTGGTGTGGCAAACGCTGGCTTAGTTTACTTCAATAACAGGCTTTTAGCAATGTCCGAAGATGATCTTCCATACCAAGTACGCATCACTCCTTCTGGGGATCTTGAAACCGTTGGGCGTTACAATTTTAACCACCAACTTAAGTCAACAATGATAGCTCATCCGAAAGTTGATCCCGTATCAAAGGAGCTTTTTGCTTTGAGTTATGATGTTGTTCAAAAGCCTTATTTAAAATACTTTAGATTTTCTGCTGATGGAGACAAATCACCCGACGTAGAGATTCATCTGCCAGTGCCCACCATGATGCACGATTTCGCTATCACTGAGAATTTTGTGGTGATCCCGGACCAACAAGTCGTTTTCAAGCTCCAAGAAATGATAACGGGTGGCTCTCCGGTGATTTATGACAAGAACAAGAAGTCCCGGTTCGGGATTCTTGCAAAGAATGCTAAAGATTCTAACGACATCATCTGGATTGAATCACCGGACACGTTCTGCTTTCACTTGTGGAACGCTTGGGAGGAGCCGGAAACTGATGAAATTGTTGTCATTGGATCATGCATGACACCTGCTGACTCAATTTTCAACGAGTGTGACGAGAGTCTGAAGAGTGTTTTATCCGAAATTCGGCTCAATTTAAAGACTGGTGAGTCCACGCGCCGCCAGATTCTCTCGGAGTCTGATCAAGTGAACTTGGAGGCTGGGATGGTGAATCGCAACAGCCTTGGTAGAAAAACTCAGTTCGCTTATCTAGCCATTGCGGAGCCATGGCCTAAAGTCTCAGGTTTTGCTAAAGTGGATCTCTCTTCAGGAGAGGTTAAAAAGTATTTTTACGGCGATAATAAATATGGCGGCGAGCCATTTTTCTTTCCAAGAGATGCTAATAATTCTGAAAATGAAGACGATGGTTATATTCTTGCATTTGTTCATGACGAGAAGACTTGGAAATCAGAGCTGCAAATTGTGAATGCCATGAATTTACAGCTTGAAGCTTCGATTAAGTTACCTTCGAGAGTACCATACGGTTTTCATGGAACTTTTGTTGACTCCAAGGACTTGGTGAATCAAGCATAAGCACGATGGGGAAGGGTTTTTCTTGTTAGTAAGTTAATTTTGTGAGAAGAGACGAATTTACAAGGGAGAATTTTACCAGAGGGATGTATGCTTTAGATGAGGACAGGTCCCCGGATTCTCCTGGACATTCGTTTAAAAAAAAAAATTACGTACCTTTTGTTTCTGTTAGGTTTATGTTTATTACAGGACTTTTAGCTATACTAGTTTTTAAGGAACCAAGCTTGTAGCTTTTGTCTTGTAGGTAGCATTCGAGCTCAGCTGGTTTCTGGTTTGTTTAATTTGTATTTTTACTGTGTCATGTTCTGTGAAAGGAGGAGACACTCTGTCTCGGTCTCACTGTCTTGAATTGATCAAGAAGATATCTTCCTCTCTTTTACTTGTACTTTCATTCCCTCTTTCCATATTACGCCTTAGAAATACTAGGCGTCCTGATATTTAAGTTTTAATTAATATGAACATTTATTCGCCTTAGAAATGTTAGGCATCCTATTTTCTAATTAATATGACATTTATTCATTAGATGATAGTTGAATAATTTTAAAAATTATAAAATCCATCATTCAATAAATAAGTGACATATAACATTGAGACCCAAAAATTGAGATTTCTAATGTTATTATAAAGATAAATATTATCATGCTTATTTTTTGTTTAATCTTTCACATTATTTTTTAATTATACTACATTTTACTAATTTTTTATAATTTTTAAAGTAACTTTAATTTGTGATATCGTAACCTGGATAATTTAATCATATTACATGTATTTCTTTATAATTAGAAGTCTACCAAACCCTCTAAATTGTGATATCTAACTATTCAGTGGTTACCTCCAATGTTTTTTTTTTTTTTTAAACCTTGCAAGAGGAAGTTATGTGTAAGCAGCTAAAATAGTACGTTGAAAATAGGGAGATTATCAATTATCCTCTATTGAAATAAGTATATATCATTTATTCCCTTATTGTTTTCATAATATCCAATATCCTGCTGGCACCATAATTTTATAGGATTACTCTTATTTTCAAGTACGCTTTTATTCATATTGATTATAAATTAAAATAAGAGATTTAATACTAAAAATAAGAAATATAGGTTTTTGTGTGAATAAAAAAATACTAATAATACATTTTTCTTGTACTTTTTGTAATTTTTTAAATATGTTTTCTTATAATAACTATTATTTTATATTCCCAAAATAGAATATCAAGTAAAGGACCCGTTTATCCTTTCCTTTCCTTAAATTTTTTGTCTGGGGGATTTTTAAATATTATGCAAATAATAAAGAGACAAGTAGTATATATTGATTTCAGTAGGGGAGTAACTAGCAATCTCTTGTTAAAAATATTTGGTAATTAGCAGCAAAAAACTAATAAACTAAATCATGAATTAGAATTATAAGTGGGAAATAAATTACTTATACTATTCCAATAACAAATAATACGGTTCTTATAAAGATTTAAATCTTTTTAGAAAGAAAAATAAAAAATAAATAGTTTTTCTTTGAATTATATGATCTATAAAGTTTGCTTCATGAAAGTGAAAAGAATATTTTAACAATCATCTCCACCTATTTAATAATTTGAGTCTTCCTAAGTCACATTTATCATAACTAACAGCAACACGCACTGGCTCTGACCTTTTTCTCATTTTTGCATATTTTTTTATAGGCTGTTAGGTTACGTCTACTTCTAAAATTCTAATAACATTCTTTGGATCACATGGACAAGTAAAGTTAATCATTACATTGAGGAAGAAATTAAGTACATATAACGCATGAAAATATGCTGTATGAGTCGTTGAAAAACAAGATTAAAATATTGTACATTAATTTAATCCATAACAAGGAGAAGCATAATCATGGTAATTATCTGACTAATAGCAATACGACCGAGAGACATTTATTAACAGGAAGCGTAATTATCATGAGAAGATTCGAAATAGAAAAAGAGAGAAAAGTAAGAAAGAGAAGCAGAGGCAAAAGTCAAAACTCGAACACCCACCAACGGTTATAAAGTAAAGTGGATGAAACGCAGTCAGACAACTGCGTGCGGTCTTGCCGGTGAATGATGATCAACGAAAGCAGAAGAAGCGATTGCATCACTGGATCGTGATGCCGGTGAAAGCTGAGGATGAGGAACGTAATTGGACTTCTTTTGTTTCCGAGAAAAATGCCGGTGAAATAAGTTATAGTACGAATTATAGTCACATACGTAAAATAATAAATCATAAAAAATACATTATAATTTTAATCGTGTAGTTATGAAAGAGTACTCTACCATAGAGTGGTTCTAACGTAGCGAGACCCTCAAAGAAATTAGAAATATTTATTTTTTAGAAGCATTTGAAATTTGATCTTCATATATTCCTCTTGATTTTCTTCTTCTTCTTTTTTTTTTTTAATTTGAAAGTAGTTATTTTATGATTGGAGAAAGAATAGGCTTATTAAATGATGACATTAAATTTATACGTCTTCATGTATATATAGTTATAATTAAATTTATATTTTCTATGATGTGAACATTCACCAGAGACTAACTACATAACATTAGAAGCTTATGCTTATCGATACATAGTATGTATATAATACTATAGTGATTTTATTAGATAAAGACCAATAGTTATTGATGTTAGTTTTAAGAAAAAATAAATTGTATTTGTTACGTGAAAATGGAGTATATTTTATTAATTTTTTAATATTAAATTTAGAGGATCCTCGAGTGAAATTCAATTGATGATCATATTTTAAAATCTATTGCCCCATCGTGTGATAGAGCACCATTAAACTGATAGCTTTGCGCAAGTGTTTCTCTAATTTTAAATGTATATATATCTTGTAACCTTTTTATATGTTTAAAGATTAAATGAACAACATATAACCTCTTAGTAACAATTACTGACGTTAACATAAAAATTAACTTGTGAAGAGAAAATTGGGTTATTATACTCTAAATATTTATAAATAAATAAAAACATAAAAACTACTTTTAGAAGTTGTTTTCGTTTGTACACAACTAAGAGACAACTGCAGTCTCCTTCGAGGTACAAATGTAATCTCATTCACGTGCAAGAAGAAACCAACCACATTAAATGCGAATCACATGACAATAAGGGCATGCGTGATGTTGAATGCTTGGTACATTGTAGTAATAGTGTAGTGGTACGGTAGCAGTAAACTCAACTCCACGAACTGCACAGTTCTTTCTTGATAATCATATTACTTACATCAAACATAAAAATAATATTAACAACTCAAATATAATTTAGTTGTCGAATTATTTAATCTTATTCATATATTGATCTAAATCACATAATTATATCACTTGACGGCACTCTTCTTTCAAAATTCGGAGGGGAAAAAAAAGAAATAATAATGTAATATTCTGGTTTTGCCGCAGAATCAATCTTGGCCATAACTTTTCAAAAGATGTTTTGTGGGCGATGACGGTTACATGTTCACTAAGAGGGCAATTAATGCAAAGTGGGCCCCACTCACTTCATCGTAGGTTTTTCGGGAAAAAAAAAAAAAAAGGGAAAGAGAAAAAGGTCTAGTCTCTTTCTTCATTCACGAAACGATCGTACAAAACAAAGACTTAACTAAAGCCATAAACTTTGTTTCCTCTTTCTCCTTTCTTTTTGTAGCAATCAAGCTATTTAGCAAGGATTGTGCTCATTTTTTTAAAAAAAATTCTCTTCTAATTTCTGTTTAATTTAAAATTTAATTAAAAATTATCTTAATTATGAATAAAATATTAAAAAAAAAACTGATTTGGTTATTAACGTTAAAATTGAAAAACTCACTTTTAACTACACATTTAACAACAAGAGACTAGGAGAGAAAAACAATAAAAATAAAGAGGAGATCCTCACCCCCTTTTAGCAATTGAGTGTTAATTTCTACCGACATGTGCACCTTTCACCATAAATTTCCATGCAATAATTGCTAAAAATACATAGAATTTCTTTACTCAAAACTATTATATTTACCTTGAAATATATTAATATTACTGAAATGTCAATAATTAAGGACTAGCCTAGATATATTATGATACAACTTAAATTTTAATATTTTAATACATATTATAATATGTCTTCTAGAAATATATTTATCCCACCAAATTTATAGGGAAACATATTTCTAGATTCTAATTGGGGGACTCCAACCCACAATTTCAATTTTTAGGGCTTGAGTTACCACTTAATCATTAACACACATAGAATTTTTTGTAGAATAGGTCTCAGTGACTCACAGATTGGAATTATTCCTCTTAAAATGACATTTTGATATGTAGGCATTGGCTAGAGTGATGACTTTGAAAAGGTTTGCTGCAATAAGTAACATACAACGTATAAACTCTTTTAGTTGAAACGCTATTGGTAAGGATTGTTTGACCTTGATATTTTATTCACTATTATTCTATTAATTAAATTTAGTCTTGAGGGGAAACATAGGATTCACAAATTAAATGGAATAATATATTTTAGGGAGATTGTTAGTTTCCCTAATCTAAATCAATATTGAGAGTTTTCCCTATTTAAATGAATATATATTACTTATCTCCCTACTCTATTTTTATAACGGTCAAATAACTATGGCACCATACTTTTACAATATTAATCTTATTCTCTACATTTTTATTTATATATAGTATTAATTAAATGAATTATATAAACATAAATTAAAATAAAACAATATTTTAAATACTAAAAATATGAAAATTTTCTTATCTTTTTTTTAAACATCTTTTCTTGTAATAATCTATATATTTTTTACATTTCCAAAATAAAATATCAAATAAATGATCTATTAATTATTATTTTCTTTTAAATTTTTTTATATTAAGTGTTATTAGTTATTATAAAAAATAATTTGGGATAAATGATATATATTATTTTAATAGGAAAAAGTGGCAATCTCGTTAATAATTATTATAGTAGTAAAAGATAATGATAGTTAATATGAAATGCCTCAGTGGTGGCAGTGCTTTGAATAATTATAAAAATATTATATAATGTTTCGAAACAGCAGTGAAGGTCGTCAAGGTCAGTCGCTGTCGTTTTATCATAATGGCAATAACAATTAATTAGAATTATCACGATCATTATTTTAATAACACGAGGAGCATGTTGGACAATTAATAGTTTAACTAGAAATGTTTAAAAGAATCTGTCGCCTGTTCAAGAAATCAATTTCTAATCATAACGGTTTAAGCTTTAAGGGGCGCAGTCGATTGATTATCACTCTCAGAAAAAAAATGTCCTTATTAGATGGCAATGCTTTTCATTCGTGTATCAAACTTCTTATGGTGACATGCGCGAAGAACAAGGTGAAATTGGGCAGTGAACAAAACTGACTATTGTTGAAAAACGCAAGGTGCTAGCTTCGATCATGTAGATGGTTCATTGGTTGGTCCATTTCTTCTGCTTCATTAATGAATCTACACATACGTATATGGTCCCTCAGGTCCTCAGTGGTCCATCAACATAAAAGTTTTGAGTCAATGAATTTTCTGTAGCACCTTTAGTTTGAAAAAGATAGGCGACCAATCGGGGCAATTGCATCATTTATACATTTTGTGAAAAAGCTCGAGCACTGAAAAGCAGACTGATTTCTCATATGAGTTTCCACTTTCTAAGTAGCATATAGCCGACCGCTAGGTCCATTACCCACGTAATATTTCTCTATATGTGAAGAACTGCATTATATCTGTCGTCATTAATCAATTAATTGCTACACACATTGCACGACGTACAAAATGTCTTCTTTTGAGATTTTCAGCACAATTGGTGGACTCATACGCCATCCACGTGGGAGCAACATAAAGAAAAATAAAGAAATTTTGAGTTTTAAATGAAATTTAATTTATATCTTCAAAGTTTTTAGGTTAATTTTAGTTATACATTTACTCAACGTTTAGTTAGACATATAACTGCTCATATCTTGTGAATTTGCATCTCAGCTATCCAAAGTCCTGCTTTAGTAGTGAAGTATTTGTTGTTCGGAAATTTTTTTTTTTTTTTTTTTTGGTGAGCTTTTTATCCATTGCAGGCACAACAAGAAAAGAATGATTCAGCTTTTTTAAACAAAAGCTATCTGTTTATTTGAGTTTTTCACCGCCAAAGAAATAAGATTAAATAGCTTTATTTGCATTTAATTTACTTTCACATGCCAGCTTCTGAAATTTACGTGGACCCATTTTATTGGTAATTGGATTTCTTATAAAAGTTATCAAAAATATTTTTGAGTTGAGCGGCAAGCATATATAGTCAATTAGTCATAGGCTAATTCTGTAGCATTTCCTTGGAAGTCTAGTTTTGTATGCATGAAATTCAGTTCTTTGCTGATAGATCAGAACGTTTCCATATAGAATTGGAAGATTCTAGCTCCTAATTGGTTTTATTTTTGGTGGGTTCTGTTTTTCCCAAGTGAGAAATTGCATGAACCAGCTGTCTACAAGACTATAACTGTGGAAGCTTTGAATATGTATTTTCTATAAATAAATAAAATCTGACTGTTGAATATGTATTTTCTATAAATAAATAAAATCTGACTGTCTATTTAATTAAAAAAAAACTTTAAGAGTTTTAGGTACCACCGATCGTACCAATAAATAGCAAGTACTGTGAGCATTTTACCCCCTTCACGCACAGACACAGAGTAAGCAAAATCCAAGAAAATAAAAGAGACAAGAAAATAGAAGAAAGGCAGTCGACGTAATTTCCTTTTTTTTTTGTTTGTAAAATTAAAATGATGTAAGAAGATGGTCGTGTCAGAGTCCGACAACGGCCTCCATTGGTTGGCAGATGTTGTTTCTTCCTGACAAAAGGCCGAAATCTGAGTAACATGTGCGTGCATCATTAATGCGGCGGACACGTCCCCGCTTCGCATTGAAATAAATTACAAACTAAAATTTAATTTTCTTCATGAAAGTGGAGAGCACGCGATTGACGATCACTTTGTATAAATTTTGGTCCTTCTCATCAAATTTTGGTCCTGAAATCTGTGGACCATGACGAGTGAAATGATGCAAACTTCTGTGAATTTAATAAGAGGATAAATGATTTGAGGCCTTCTGAGCACAAACATTATAAAATTTACAGCGCTTCGTTTAGTTGATAAACAATGATATCGTAAAAGCAATGTGCATTTACAAGATGGCACATTGTTCTTTCTTATGTCATCTTCACACTTACCGAACTCCCCTCATACTTAGTGTTTCCTTATGAAACATCAGCCTCTTCATTAGTTAATAAGTAATGTTAGTATCTTAATTTAGTTGCAATTTGGAACCTTGGAGGGAGAGGTGGTGGGGAGTGGCCACTACCACCTTTTCCACTTCCATTGGATGGATAGGTATCAACTTTCCATTGTGTTCCAAGGATAAGAAAAAATAAAATGGAGGAAATACTTAAGTTCTTAATCCCAAAACCTTGTATTTTTATTTGTAGGGCATTGAAAAAACACCGAGGCAAGCACAATAAAATATACAAAAGAAATACCAAAAGTGTGCCTTGCTTGTAGTCGGTCAAACATTACTTTAATATAATTATCCTCATCCAAATATTCTACCGTTTAATAACATATATATTAACGGTCACTACATATAATTTTGTTAAAAAATTATCTTTGGACAATGATATATACATGGTGGTCTATTTTGATTGTTGATGAGATAACCAACTTAAGCAGTTACTTCGAATCTTTCAACCATTTAGGTTTGGTGGTTGGATAATTTCAAATGAGTGTTTCTCAAATTAGGATGTCAAGGCAATTTAAATAGGCTATCAAGCTTGAAACTTGAGGTTAATTAGAGCTCATCAATATCACTTAATCGAATACTTGGGATATTTTATCTTTCAAAATTTTTGACACTATCATCTATTTATAATTATGAACCACGTTTTCTCTCTATGCACCTGCCCTTATTACATCCGACTTTGACAATCTTTGAATTTTTTTTTTTTGAACTACTATCTATCTTTCTGAGGAGTTATTATTATTTCATGAGAAAGATAACAGAAATGGAAAGCGGCAAAGCAAATTAATTAATTAATAAGTTTAGTGTCAACTGCAACCTCTAAAAAAATACAGTTAATATAATGTCTGTTACGATAATTCGTGGAAGATCATTAGGTTTAGAGGCCCATTAATCGGGAAAAATATTACTGAGAGTATGATAGGCTATGTTCATGTACTTATTATATATGAAACACATAGGGTACTATGTTTTGTGTGACATTTAATTACTATTTCCGGATATTCCCCTACATTTTCGTCATGATATATGAGAATTAAGGTTGCTCCAGGCGCACCATAGACTTTCTCCATTTCTTAATCCAAGTCTAAAAAATTCACCTGTATTTTTCAATCAATTATGATAATGTCCATTTATACTTGTGTTAAAAAGTAAACCATGTATCTCTTTCTTCCTTTCTTAGCATACGTCTCAAAAATTTTGTTCCATGGGTCCTTTGTAAATGGTGTGTAATTGAGATTTATCTACTTTTATGCTTGTTTATCTCTAATCACTAACATATATTATGCTCAGAAGAAGCTTCTATCCTGAAGGAATCATGGTCACAAAGTATATGAAAATAAAGGCAAATAAGCCCGAGCATCTGTATTTCCCGTTTAAGTGTTGAATTCTAGTATTCATTGATAAGACAAGAAATTGTACCAGTTCATGTTTAGTTTATGATATATTAATTAGATCGAATAGTCTTTTTTTACCGAGATTCGAGTAATGTACAGTATTAGATACGACGGAAATCCCGATTTCATCTGATAAATATATGTTCACTACGTAAATAAAGCCCTAGTTTTATAATTGATCTGAAATTTGCTCTTAATTTTCCTCACGATCAACGGGGTACATAATTGATAGAACTCTCCAGTAGTTTATGCATCACAAACAACGACTTAACATAATAACTACACTACTCGATCTCTCCATTTCCCAAGTAAGGTGCATAAGGTGTATGCGGCCAATTTCAAGCCACAAATTTCTTTTTTCTTCATAAACAGCCCCCAGAATGCTACAATCCGATGGCACCGAAAGAATACTCATTCAAAACCACTTACTTTCGAACCTTTTACTATATAATTGTAAAACAACTTAAACATAGTGTCAGCATACAGTCTTTTTCAGTAAAACCTGCGACATCAATATGAATATGATATCACAACCTCAGTCTTAAAGTGACACCATGGTCGGTAACAAAACCATATTTAATTAATACGTAATAACTTGGTCATCACCTTGTATGAAATCCTAGCATCATCATCTCATCGCTAACTAATATTAAGCTGGCACCGCGCAATTAATTTGCATTATATATGCCCCAATATGACCAGTCATCAAAAAAATTTCCCAAGGGCTTGGACATCAGAACATGTGTACATGCAAATGTACAAGTGAACTATGCATGTGTGATGTGTCGAGAAAATTTTAGGTCACGTATCTTCAGTCTAATGGTTCCCATATTTCGGTTGGTTATACACTCTGTTTGCTATAAAAACGAGGAGATTGACGTTTGCATGGAGGCCTTGATTCGTGGCCCTTTCAAGCTCCTTCAAGCTAAGTTTCTACAAACTTAACTACCCGCAATAAAAGGTCCAGAAATATTGGCACCGTGTCCGTGACCAAACTTCCGAAATTGTTGGGCAAACGAGGCAATGGGAATGAGCTATTACCACCACAAATGCATAGGATTAATAAGAAGTTTTTTTTTTTAATTTTAATTCTCTCCCGTCACGTCATGTATTATTATGGCCTTTTAATTTTAATTAAGGTTTCTTTTTAACTCAAATTAATTTCAAATTTGAATAATCCTTTTAACACATATACGTTTTACTTATTCTTGTAACAATTTAGGATTATCTCATGATTGCAACTCTTCTAAGCTTAATTTTAAATATTATTTGTTACTTGTGGCTTTATGACTTAAGATGTAACTACTTTTACATTTTTTATTATCTAATTAATAACCAACATACAAATGCTCAATTCTTTTTTTGGAAATTCGTTGCTAGTGTATATTCTACTAATATTTTACAATCATAAAAATTTATTAGAATGTCAATATTAGCAGGTGCAGTTCAAATATTTGACCCCAAAACAAACTAGATATATTTAAATATCTTGACACAAATTAGGCCATTGATTCACACGAGACATTCAAACCTCTGCCAACATTTAGGGTGAGAATGGAAGTAGTTTATCACAAGGTTATTGGGCGATTTCCATCAATGTTCCATGTAATAAAGGAAACTTTCAAACTTTGTGTGGCCCTTCGAATCTTCTAACTATGTAATGGTAACTTATATCTGAACTGGATTGCTGGCAACAGATCAAAACGAACAGTTTATATATATCGTTTTCATTATTTTGAATTTTGACTTCCACATTAATGATTAAAATATTATTAATAAAAGAGAGAAAAAAAAAGGTGCATAAATAATTAAATACAGAGAGAAAAAGGGAAAAAAAAAAGAAAAATAAAAAAAGAACTCTCGAGACTCCGTACTTCATTTACCAAAAGAATGACGAGATACAAAGAAAAATTTGAGCCATTAACAATAACAGCTGGGACCCGTACTTGATCGACCAAAAATCAGGAGAAACAAACTCATGCAGAGAGGAGGGGATAGCACAGGCGCAGACTTGTTAACAAGAACAATCCGAGTGAATTAAATAATTGATTTACATGTCAGTGGCTCTTCGAGCAATAGTTAGGCCAAAGGAAAATCTATACCCACGTTAGACAGCGACCTCATATAAAGGGACCCCATTTGTGACCATTAATATCATCGTTATCATCTACACCATCTGTAGAATTATATCTTATAATTCTCAAAACCAGAAAAACCTTCGTGTACGTGTAAGAGACATAAGACTCGTACAGGTGGATTCTCTGTTGGCCTTTTTTTTTTTTTTTTCCTTTTAAAATCAGATTGCACGTGGAATTGCTTATTTATGAGTTGTCTATAAGCAACGTTTCATGACTAATTAGGTTATTTTAGAAGTTAGAGAATTGGAGAAAATGTTAATTATCCATTCAGGACGTCCGCATTGGCAATTGATGAATTCTATAAAATTCGGATTGGCTACGATAGAAGAAGGGGACTACGTCTGCATGCAAGTTTATTAGGAATATTGTCCGACATTAGCTAGCAATGAATCTTTGCTTAAGTATATAATGAACATTCACTTTTTATCCTTATGCGATAATTAGGCTTTGTGTTTTAACTCATAATTAAGAACTTGATGGTATTAAAGTATCAAACAGCTCTAACAATAAATCATAAGAGTGAGATTTATCTTCCTTATAGTATTCTTTAAAAAAGATTTGTGCAAGGCTTGCACAATCCACATTTTGAGGTAGGTTTTAAATATGAGTTAAGTAAATGAATTACTATATGATATCAGAACTAAATTTACTCACAAATGAGTTCACATTGTAATGTGATGCACAGTGAGAGATTTTTTTTTTCCCCTTCTATGGCATTTGTAATCAAGTAAACCATGCGAATCAATTATAAAACCTGAATCTACAATAGCCATAGATTCGCATGGTCAAAGTTAGGTCAACTCTCACATTCCGAGTGGTTAATTTCTTTTCAAATTCTAGTGATTGAGGCTGATTTTTTTTTTTTTTTAATCAAAGAAAATTAAAAATAAGTAAATAACATAAAGATTTGACAAACTCATTCTGGAATAATCATAGAAACGCCAAAAAAAACCCATATATAAAAAAATGGCCAACTCCAAACTCTTTAATTAATTTTGATCTCGATTCTCATATAATAATAATAATAATAATAGGACGACACCGCAGTCCCACAGTGGCCCTAGTATGTCCCCACTGGGAATTCCCAAATTTCCGCCTCTATGCCTTCGATTTGCTTGTAAATATCATGCTGAGAATACAATTTATAAGAAGACACCCATTCCCACAGAGTGGTCCTATTATCTCCATACTGCATACATTGATTAAACTATATTTTGCGTATCGTCACCACATTAATTTTTAACACAGGTACAGGCCACAATTTTACCACATTCAAATTTGATTCCCATCGTGGACTTGGATATTTTCGATAAGAAACATGTTTGAAAAACAATGCTTGCTGTAGAGTAAACAGAGTTAATGGACTTGGTCTAATTGATCGTTTGATCTGTTCTGTTGCTCAGCTGGGCAGGAAAGCAATGAGTTGCCACTGATCCGTTTTGTGTTTGCAGAGAATCCAGCATGGTCGTTTTAGTATTTAAATCACACACATGCACACAAAGAAATGTCAAGAAGACATGTTAAAGCATGTTTCTAACAGGTTGCTATCGTAATAAATAAGTTTTGTTTATATATATGAGATTATAATGAGTCTTCTACCAAATGTAACAAATTAACTATGAATTTTGTTAATTAATCTTAGATTAAAACGATTTAAGGGCAGACTTATTATAAGCGAAATCCATTAAGGCACTAATTAATATGAAGAATAATTTGATTGGTATATATCAATAGCCGATCCTCTCCTTTTGTTGTCTCTTTTTCTGTTGTCTTTTTCTTAGCGCATGTGCATTCCAGTAAATAAATAATTCAAATATCATAGGCCAATTTCCATGGCCACGGCAAAAAAGTTTGGACAAAAGAACATGAAAAAATTCATATTAAAGACAAATCCACATATTCTTATCAGATTCCACATGGGTAAATTCAAAAGCATATACTAAGACAACAGAATAGACAAATCATATCCTTGAAGGATTCTTGTCCTGGAAGCGAAATCATAAAAAGCACTTTTTACAAAACTTTGCTTGTTATATTCATGAACTTGATAATTTAACCTACCATTGATCCCATGACTTGCTGGAATCAGGGAACAAGCAGCCGGCGAGCTAGTTGTAAAGTGTTTGCAACTTGCATGAACACACCATCGTTCTTGTTCTAACATCAAACCAGTCACATGCCAATAACCTACAGCTAACGGACATGTTGGTTCATGTTTCTGAGTTCGGACACAAACGGATCAGTAAGCTATCTAAAAGGAATTGCTGCATTTGGGTCACAGCGAAGCAAACTATAAATGTCTATGTTTAAGCTTTAGAAGGATTTGCTGCATGTTCTTAAGAAAAAGAAATGAGGAAGAGATTATACATTTAATTAACAATGCGGCAAACTTCAGACACAAGAAAACGACCTTTCCTTTCTGATCAGACAATCCACTGATAAATCGATTTGATTCCATGTGTTTCTTCACAATTTTACAACATTATTCGTGGACCTGGTTCGATTCCAAACCAGTGCTTTGATGTCGCTTAGCTGTTTTCAGTGAGCAACGGAAACTGACCTATGCAACAAGTGTACTAGCTAGGAACAAACGATCACCACGTTCAGGGATGAATCGCTCTCTTGCCCAGCAGAAGCATCTATTAACATAAAGCATGCACAGCTATGAAAACCCACTTACCTACTCATGCACATGGAAAGCAACAGTGATGGGAACATGGCATTAAACATGATAATTAATTTTTGAAATAGAAATTGCAAAATGGAGAAGGTAAAACAAAACAAAAACAATTTTTGTTGCAACTTGCGATAGTGCCATGTCTTCATGATAATTTTACATGCACATGCACATAGAATTGTTGTGTTGGGTGGCGCTCATTGGGCTGTCAGCTTTTGAAATCCATCATGAAGCTCTCTTTTCCGGACACAAATTCTTGACCGTGCAGAGAAACTTTTTTGTTTTTGTTTTTAATTTTCATCCTTCCTCTACCTCACTTTGTATCATAACATTGTAACATTTGGATTATTTTAGTCAAAGTTATTCACACATCTTGTTCCACTACAAGTTCTTGATATTGAACTTCTTTATTTATTTATTTTTTTAACCAAAAAAAAATTGGCTCTTGGCTCCGGCGGTTAAAGATGTATTCAGGGTTACATCAATGCAGCGCATACCGTATATCTCTTTCCTTTATAAAATTATAACAAAGCGCATGAAATTATAATAGAAATTTAATTAATCTTTATTATCATTTCGAATAAATTAATTATATTATGAACATACTATTATGAGGTAATCTATTTCTTCATTATTTTAATTTTATCAACAAAATAAATAATTTTATCATATATTAGAGTTTCAAGATATTTTAGTTTAATTAAATTTATATTTATCATTTTATGTAATTTTCAATGACCATAGAACTATAATTACAAAAATGGGGTGAATCATAAATGGGGTGTCATAACTCATAAGGATATTAATGACTGAATACAACGCAAGAATTGGCTCGGCCCATAAAAGAGTTACGCTCTTCTATTAGCCCAAAATGATAGAAGTTAGTCTTCCTCTTTACTTTCGGTAGCAAAACGTGCATTGGCCAGAAAGTTTCTTGTGTGTTGAAAAAAATCTGCCAATCAACATGAATCATTGGAGAAAAAAACTTAGGGAATCTAGAAAACACTGTAAGCTCTCAAATATTAATAACAGATAGCACGCTAGCATTCCACCAACATGATAGGTTTCATGGGTTTATCTCACTCCGATCACCATTCACCAGCATTGGGGTAGAGATGGTAAATCCAGGCCTACCGATAATTAATGCAAAAACAAAAACTCGCTATCACAGTGAACGAAAACAAGAACAAACTTGATTTCATGAACAGTTGCACGTTTTTATCGCACAAAATTGCTAACAATCTTAATAAATAAATATTCAAAGCAAAGCTGCTGAGAACTAACACTGCATAGATAGATTCGGTTATGACACTTCGGTATTCAAAAACTATTGGCAAAGCTGCTCAACTGCTGTCACAATCTGGGCAGGTTGAACCACAGTCCATTCCTCCAATGTGCCGGCATATGGAGTTGGCACGTCCTGTGATGATAAGCATACAATAGGAGCATCCAAGTAATCATGGAAATTCTCAGTGATAGCTGCAGTTAAACTAGCACCAATTCCACCAGTCCGCATGCACTCCTCCACAATCAGTACACGATGTGTCTTTTTAATTGAATTTCCAATGGTATAAAGATCAAATGGTTTCAATGACCTGATGTCAATAACCTCAGGATCATACCCTTTGTTTACCAAAGTTTTAGCAGCTTGCATCACATGATACCTCATTCGAGAATAGGTTAAAATAGTGACATGCTCCCCAGGCCTAACCATCTCAGCTTCCTCAAGATTACAAATGTATTCCTCATCTGGAATCCTTTCCTTGAGGTTGTAAAGCAACACATGCTCGAAAAGTATAACTGGGTTCTCACTTCGGATTGCAGCTTTCATCAAGCCCTTGGCATTGTATGGGGTCGAGCATGCCACCATTTGAATTCCAGGGATTGATTGAAAATATGACTCAAGGCGTTGGGAATGCTCAGCTCCAAGTTGTCGGCCAACTCCACCAGGTCCACGGATAACTATTGGTATGGTAAACTGCCCACCAGAAGTATAGTGGAGCATACCACAGTTGTTGGAGATCTGGTTGAAAGCTAAAAGAAGAAATCCCATGTTCATTCCTTCAACAATTGGCCTCAAGCCAGTCATGGCAGCCCCAATGCCCATACCAGTGAAAGAGTTCTCAGCAATAGGGGTGTCAAGAACCCTGAGATCCCCATACTTATCAGCCAGGCCTTTGGTCACTTTGTACGAACCCCCATAGTGACCAACATCTTCACCCATGACACATACATGTGGATCTCTGTCCATTTCTTCTTCCAAGCCTTCTCGTAGAGCTTCAAAAAGTAAAAGTTCGTGCCTGAGAAGAGAATACATAACCACTTAACCATATGCTCAACGAGTGTGTTTGGAAACAATACACTGGCACAAATTAACTAAAGATAATGGCTGCTAAAATGCTCTCAATGCAAGTCCATTCAGCCAATATATTCCCATTGAAAATTATTTTAGTTAATACCTAAACAAGACTCTCGGACGAAAAAGATAACAACAGCGTTATATAGCACACACTTTAGAACAAATATTTATCCAGCTGATCTGGTTTTATATATGGATAACTTTGAATAACTAGGAAAATCAGCGGCACTGCACACATGGAAAAAGTTCAACACAGCTCCAGAAAAACCAAAGCCACAGACTGAGGAAAGAATAATTATTCGGCATTTAATGAGAAACATACATCAATTAAAAGCAGAATCCCATAACAGTTAACCACTTTTTCTGTTAAATAGCTTGATCTTGATCAATGCTGATCAAGCAACAGACATTTTCTTTATTCTTTTTCTACATAATAGCACTACATAGTTTGAGATCTGCAGACTCATTATCTAACAGATACACCACCACCACCACCACCACCACCAAATGACAGACCCTTTTAGGTGGTAACAATTTGTTAGAAGTAAACATATAAGGCATAAGGAGTATTGAATGGCAAAGAAATGTTTAGCATTGTAAAATTCTTGAGATTACATATAAGGCATACAGAGTATTGAATGGCAAAGAAATGTTTTGCATTGTAAAATTCTTGAGATTAATTTTATTTCCCAAATAAAACTGAGGTTTGAATAAATTAGAAGGTGTACAGAGTATTGTACAGTTCATATAACTAAAGGAAAAGGCATCGAACTTTTTCGGATACAACTCAACTGCTAACTTTTCTTTCTATTTATGTCAAGAATTTCTACCTAAACAAAAATGGGGCTCTGGGTTGATACTGAAAATTCTGGATTGCTTTCTATTGTTGAGGATTGTTCTGGTGAAGAAAGCCTAGTTTTCAGATAAATCCTAGATTAGGAAATGCTTGTTAAGCAATTTGAAAAGGTTAAGATATTCTTTCCCTAGCTGATCCTAGATGATATGGACTGTGTGTTCACTCTTTGTGAATCTCCCATACTATTAGAGCAATTTTCTTTGGTACCCGTATATTTAAATAAAAGGATTCTTTCAAACTAAAGAAACCATAGGTATAGAAGAGCAAAATTGGATTAAAAGAGACAGCTGGGTGTAAAAGTAGACCAAGACACATAATAATACAGTACATAAAGGAAAGTGAGAGTGAGTTAGCAATTAAACAAACACTTCTAGAGTTCAATGTCATCTTGAAATTATCACCAGTTCTTATATGATAGTGAATTTTAAATAAACAATATAACTTGATAAAAATTTTATGGTTACAAAAGAAAGCTACTTTGAGGCATAAATCAGTAATTAAAGAAAACATTAATGGAATAAGAGATTTACATATACAAGATACACACGTGTAGTTAAAATAACAGAAAACATGATTATAGAGAATTAGAAATAACACATTTAGCCAAAGAAAAGAACTATACCCTTGCTTTGATGCCGAAGTAGAAGCTGCCGAATCAGCCTTCGTCTAATAAAATAAACGACGCAAATTCAGAACCAAAAAATAATTGAAATTTAAAATAAAATAAAATAAAGCGAGAGCAATGAAGTAATAACTGCAACTGCATTAGTGATCAACTGTTGAGTCCTCCGGGATCTTTGATTCGAGCCTAAGTTGACGCTTCCATCAGATCTGACAACTAAGAACCATGGTTTCCGTCCTGAATCAATCACGAAACAACATGCATTAGCCGAATTTATAATTCAAAACAACAGGCAATTCAATTCAAACTTAATATCAAAAGTTGATACACGAGACTGAAAGGCGTGACTGAACCTGAGAGAGATCTGCGAGTTGAGAGCTGGAACTTCTTAGAATCGAAGCAATTGGACGGTGATAAAGCCGTTGCAGCTCCCACGCCCTGGAAAATTGCAGCCATTGGATTCGATTCGATTCGATTTGACGAACTGCGAGAGGTTTTTCTTATTAACTGAAAGAAGGAAATGGCGAAAAGAAATTGAATGTTTGTTTAAAATTTATATTGGAAAAATGGGCGGAGAAATTGAGGCAAGCAAGCTTGTGTGTTTATGAGCTGCTTTACGTTGCTCTCGTTTTCGGCGATTTAATTGAAGCCACTATCACAGAGGTGAGCTACCGCGTGTTAACATAGTTTCTATCGCGATTTCTCTTTATATGCTGCGGACTAATAGGAAGTGGACACGTCAAAGTCTAAGGGTTATTACGTCAATTCATAGAATTTTTGAAATTATGAATTTACGTTATAGCCCTTCTGTATGAAGGAACATTTTACAAGCAAAGCTCCGACTCGCTGATTCAGTGCTTTGTGGGTTTGGAGGGTGTGGATGATGGATCGTTTGGTGGCCCAACTTGAACAACCCTGACAAGCGGCATGCATGTTAGCGAGAGAATTGTCGGGAGCGTCCGGGACTCCACTAGTGCTTTGTAATCATCGGCAGCGCTTAACTTATATTTGCTGTAAGTAACATTCCGAGAAAATGAATCGTTGGATTCCTCAATTTGCATATCCAACGGCTGTGATGAAAGTTAACGCAAAATTAGGTTCAGGTACTGACTGGAAATTCATTTTTAAAAACAAAAGAATGACAACCTACTAAAACGGTTGTCGAAAAAACCAAGCTAAGGGGTTAGTCGGTAATGATAATTTTAGAGGGAAATGATGAGTGACGAGCGGTCAGCTGGATATTCTAAAAAATTCAAGACAGAAAGTACAGTAATTAGGTTTTGAAAGAGGGAAAGCAATAGAAGCAGCAAACGAGATAACCAAATTCCTATTTCATTTTTTCAGATCACAAATTGGGGAAACCAAAAAAATTGCAGCACCACTTGTCAAAAAAAAAATAAAAATTGCAGCACCATAAAATCGAAGGTAGAGGCGCTGGAATGTCACAGAAAATGCTAAAATTTGAAGCATCATCTTGTCAAGTTGTCTTCACCATATATTTTCCCTCACATCATTCATTGTTATGGGTGGGTCGTTATTATTGGAACACGGTGATTTGGAAAATTCCCAGAATTGATCCTGATAAAAGTATGACAGCAAAATGAGCATGGGTTACGGCTGTAAGCGAAGTTTAGTGAAGGGCGCATATCAAGGGTTAGGAATGAAAGGATGAAAGTAGGAAATTGGTTAAGTTTATTTTAGTGGAAAGGTAAAATGTTAAGGAGATGGAAAGAAATGACAGAGCAAATTGAACCGGCTATAATGAGAAACGCCTGAGATTGACTTTGCCGTTGATCCATTTTGCAACTGATTTCCAACCGGTTTCAACAAGTTTTTATTACTGTCCCAAATTGACACGTGTTGCGCTTACATCAGTTAATTGATCATGTCAATTATGTTTCTTACATAAATTGTAACGTAAGCTTACCCGTAATCATCAATCATTAAACTATATTTAGTTCTGATAAACCTACGTTTACTTTTTCTTATGATTAGATCCTCCATCATTATTGTATCACTTCAGATCAACTCTTTCAAATAATTTGGACATCAATTTTTCAATTCATTTAGTATTTGTATCTCACATCAGTTGGTTAATCAGCAATAATTTTTATGAATAGCTTGAAATACCTCCAAAGTACAAAATATTTGAAAATATACATATGTTTAGTTTAGTAAGTTTATGATTTTTTTTTATTGTCTGTGATTAGTTTAATTTGAAATCTCAATTTAGTGTTATATAGACAAAAACACTTTGTAGCTAATGAAAATATTTGTATAGATTATATGATATTTTTATTCAACCAATCATATTGTCTACACTTTTTTTTATTCAACCAATCACACTGTCCACACTTATTTTTTTTTTATATATATTTATCAACACTTAGGATGTTACAATTAAAATTAAAATTTAGTTAAAAAATACATTTTATCTAATAACTACCCATCAAAATATTGTTAAAGTATAAGCATAGAAATGAGATCAATTTTTTATATAATAACATCTTAAGGAATTTTGAAGTTATAATGGGATGTAATTTATTTGAGGGGGGTTGAACGTGAGCAACCACACTCACTTTACCATTTCTATATATTTAAGAATTTCAAATATTCTAATATATCATATTTAACATTCAACGCGTTTCTTCAAATAAAATTATTACTAGTTTTAAAGTTAACTCCATCATTTGTTTTAATTGTGTTGATAACTGATCGACTCCTAGCACAATAACGTGGATCATAACTAAAACATTAAATTCCTGAGCCTATTGAGTAATGCTAACCCATGCTTAGATCAAGAATTCAAGCCCTACTAGAATGAGAGAGAAATCAGCCTTATAATGCTCGTTAAAAATGAAATTTTTACCCGAAGCCCTGTGATTATTGACTAATTTTACAATTTTGGAGACTGTTGTACAAGTTTTCTCAAAGGCCTAACATAAAATATTTAAATGCAAACTCCGAGGACCTTACGGAAAAGAGCCAGCCTGTCCCTCGTTAGCGGTTAGACAGTGGCCACAACCACAAATCAAAAAGCAAGCAAACCTCGTAACGACCGACCATCAAGCGCCAAAACGACAACGGAATGGAAATAATGTATCTTCTCTGCTCAATTTTGTCCACAGCTTTCACTTCCCTCGCTCTCTCTCTGCTCCTCCCATTCCGCACGCTCCTTCGCCGCCGGTGTCCTCCACGCGCATCGTCTTCCTACTCATCAGATCCTGTCTCTTTGTATGAAGGCACCGTCTGGCACGACCGCCGCCGCCCTGTCCGACACTCTTTCAAGTACCCCGTGCGGTACGCGCTCTTCGACCTCGACCATGCGCCTCAGGCGCCGCCCGACCATCTCTCCGCTGGCGAAGCTCGCCGAGTCGCCGAGACGAATGGACCAGTGTACATTTAAAATTTATCTCATACATGGTTCAGCAATTTCCATCATTCATAAATGTGTTCATCTCATAAAAAGATAAAAAGTTGCAAACTCTGATGCATTGATAACGCAATTCAGTTCGTTAATAAATGAACAAATCTGTCTTGTAAAACTTCTTCTTCTAATTGTTATTTGTAATGTAATTCTTTTTTTCTATTTGAACTAGAATTTTCTTTTCATTGTTTCCGAAATTGAGTACGTTACGTGCATGCATTGTGCAGCTTACTCTTAACAATACCTCCAAGTGTAGGATACGAACAGAATCCTTTGAGTTTGTATTATTGCTATGACGTGGAAGGCTCTACTCAGTGTTTGAAGAAGTGTATAGCTGAGGTCTGTCAATTCTGTTCTTTATTGTATGTGAAATGTGCTTTAGTGTTTTTGAAGTCCTAAGATTTTGTATTAGATTTCAATCTAACTGATGATGGAGGCTACATGGTTTCCACTGACAGCATTGGTGGTTTCTGTTTTCTAAGGTAACTAATACACCGTGGGGCGAAAGAGTAACATTTGTTTTCAATCCAAAATCTGATCTAGTGGCAAAACCATTACATGTCAGTCCTTTCATGGTAGGTTTCTTTAATTATTTGCTCTAGTCTTTGTTTTCTTTTGTGCCACTGTGTTATCCCACAGATGATTCCTTTAGAAGTTTTATATGATATTTGGAATTAGATTGATAAAAAAAACTTCTATTGTATTATTTTGATTTATGTCTCGGTGTGACTTCTCCATTACCTGGGATACTCACCAGGAAAATTACAGCCTTTCTTTTTGCAAATCTTTGTTTTAGTTCTAAGGAGTCCCTTACTAAGCAAGCAACCAATTGCAAAAAAATTTTCAGGATATGCATGGAAATTGGAGCATCAGGGCAAATGCTCCTGGGGAGAATCTACTTGTTGAAATTTCAGTTCAACACCCTGAGCTTGGTGACTATTTTGTTGCTACCTTGAAAGCCAAAAGGGTCTCCTCGCAGTTGATGTCTGATCAGGACATGTTCTTCTGGTTGATGCCTCACAAGGTTGCTTTCTGGATATATTGGCATGTAAGTGTGTTTGAGACATTGTTAAAGGTGTATTGCACTAAGAAATTTGAAAAGGTAATATCTACTAAGAGTCCTGAAAAGAATAATTAAAACTGTAATTCACACTTAACAAATTTGTGTTTGTTGATTTGGGTGCCATAGGATCTTAAGTGCACTAGAGCATTGGGTTAAGAACCATAAGTAATTCCAAAAGCATAAGAGAACTTCGTGATTAGGGATTTGGGCTAATTACCTTTCTAATACTTTTCATCCAGAATGGTGAAGATACCTGCATCTCTTGTTTCCAGAGAACTTTATGTTGACTTATAAAATCGATCCATCATTTTGGCCAATTCTACCTCAAGAGTTTGCATAATTTGTGAAATTAAAGAAATTGATCATTCCGTCTTTGCATTGAAATCATATAAATGCCCCTCTATTGTCTTTTTTTTTCCAGGCACTGAAGCTATGGTGGAAAAATGTTGCATTTATTCAACATCCAAGGTATACTAATCCACTATATAGGAAGGAAGCTTTGGTTCGTGATCAGAAACTCCAGTGCTGTCCAGCGGCCGGATGGGACAATGATAACCATTTACAAGTTGATGGCAGCTGCCCAAGATATCTGTTTGACAGAAATAATGGGGATCATCGGTTTGCATGGAGAAATGCTAAGTGGCCTTGGTATTAAAAAATATGTGTAAGACTCATGTTTTCTGGTCTGATTTAAGGAGATGCATCATTCAATGGCCTTCTATTAATTACAATCTGTTACCGATATATATCGATATATGACAGAACTTTATGTTTGACTTATAAAATCGATCCATCATTTTGGCCAATTCTACCTCAATAGTTTGCATAATTTGTGAAATTAAAGAAATTGATCATTCCGTCTTTGCATTGAAAACATATAAATGCCCCTCTATTGTCTTTTTTTTCCAGGCACTGAAGCTATGGTGGAAAAATGTTGCATTTATTCAACATCCAAGGTATACTAATCCACTATATAGGAAGGAAGCTTTGGTTCGTGATCAGAAACTCCAGTGCTGTCCAGCGGCCGGATGGGACAATGATAACCATTTACAAGTTGATGGCAACTGCCCAAGATATCTGTTTGACAGAAATAATGGGGATCATCGGTTCGCATGGAGAAATGCTAAGTGGCCTTGGTGTTAAAAAATATGTGTAAGACTCATGTTTTCTGGTCTGATTTAAGGAGATGCATCATTCAATGGCCTTCTATTCCATACAATCTGTTACCGATATATGTGTGGTTTGCCACATATATTGCAAGCAAAATTGTTAATAAACTTAAGGGTTTGCCACTTTTAAATGATCCTTCTATTCTCTGATGAGGCAAATTACTGGTTGTATCCTGCTATGTTACCTAATTGAAGCATGTTTATATTTGACTAAAATACTGAAATACTTTGGTGAATACATTTTCAAATTTTACACACTGTGAGGCATGAACTAGTAACTACAGGCATACTGTGCCACCTTTGCCAATTTCACTTTTTCTTTTCCCATTTTCAGAAACAGATAAGTATATTTCTGTTAGTCTGCTTTGGATTGCTTGATATCCCAACTCTAGCTAGATTGTCTTCATTTTTTTCTTCTATATTTTTGTTATTTGGCACCTGTGAATCCCTACAGGGAAATGGTAAAATGAATCTATTGAAAAAAAAAAAAAAAAGAGAGATAGAGAGAGAGAGACACATTTCATAGAGAAAGAAAAAAATAGTAAATTAGAAACAGAGAATTAATGTGATTATTTGTGTGTTATTATCTGTTCTTTTGGGTTAAATTTTGGTATTTTCTTTATTGCTAGACTTTAATGTTACCAACGGATTGATTCACTGAAGAGTTGCATACTCTGCTTGATAGTGATGCAGATTAGGAATCTCTATCCTATTTAATTTAATTTCCTTATTATCGAAGGTTTTTTGTTCTTTTTTCTTAAATAGTTTAGGACTTAATTTTCCCTTTTATTTGTGATTTAGGATAAGTACTAATAGTATAAATAGCCCTCTTTTGTAGCTTTTGGAGGCATATGTGAGTTCAATAATATTTTCAGTTTTTAAAGCTCTCTATGAGCTCTTATGTTTAGTTAATTTTTGGCATTCTACGAAATCAAAGAGTCTTAATCCTCTAAATTCATGATATTCTTCCAAATCAACATAAATTTAGACCGTTTCTTTATTTCGGTACTCTCAAGAATCAACGGGATATTAGAACGTTAAACTTTCGCTGTTCTTTTATTTCGGTTTTCTCAACAATCGACAACATATTAGAATGTTAAACTTTTGCTACATCAAATAGGATGATTGGGTTTGTCTTTATTTTTAAGAGAATGCCTTGAACATTTTGTAACGAAGATGATTTCATATTTCATATGTAGTATCTACATATTTCATGCTATAAATTTTGGTAATGCATCTCCTTTTGACTCTCCTTCTCTGTGTATGTGTGTAAGGGTGCGAGTAGATGACTGTTTCAACATGAAATTGATTGTGATCAGCCATCCAGGTGCACAACAAAAGATTGAAGACCACGCATCATGATTTTTTTGTACATGGTAAGAACCTACCCGTCCTAACTATCCTTTGAGCAAACTCACAACCCTTATCGTGCATTTACAATCAATAATAAAAATCGACTGGAATTGAAATGATCTGGAATCGAATGAGGTTAGAATTGAAATAATGAATGGGAATCACAATACATTATTTACTTGAGTTATAGGAAATAGAATCAGAATGAGTTGTATTACCATTGAGGTGTTTACTTTAACTTGGAATTAGAATGAATTCTTTTAGATTAATAAAATGCCCTCACTCAATTATTAACAACATGATGATCTTCTCTTTCGATGAATTATCTTCTTCTCCCTGGATCAATTAGCCATTTGATCTATTTCTTCTTGTTCATCATCAACAATCTCACCATCAATAATCATCATCATTGGAGACGATCAGAGAGGTTGACCATGACAGTGGCTTGGTTCTTCAATGAAAAGCTTGGTTCTTCGGGGATGCTACTGGTTCTTTCGATGACAGGTCGATAGCGATGTTAGTTCTTTCGATGATGATGAGCAATTGTCCAACGACAATGCTGTTGATCGTTTGCTTTGGTTCTTCAACTATTGTCTTTGCTTGGAGACTTGGAGGTGCCGGGTTAGTGGGTGAGAGAGTTAGGGGTTTACAATTTTTTTTCCATTAATATTTTTGTATTTGAATGAGGCTAATTTGAATATATTAAAAATCAAATCGGGCTGTTTGGTTAGTCCCGACTTGGGAATCAAACTCGCATTCTATAATCTCAAATTACAATGTACCCCACAATCTTGATTCCCAGTCTCACCCAAAAAATATAAAATAAACACTATCAATGAATTCAATTTTAAATTTTAATTCTCTAACACATGAGCGGCTACGGCACGTTATTTCATCCATGCTGCTGGATTTCTGCATATTCAACAAACATTTTTGGTTTTGTGGTATTTCTATCTTCTGTTAGGTTTGGTTTTGACATTTATTGAACCCCATGAACTGCAATATGCTATGTTTCTTGACGACTACTTGGACACTTCATGTTGCCAAATTTTCTCCACGTGTATCCTTTTTTCTCGTCTTACAAAATAACTCTTTTCCTTTTTGAGCATACAATCTACTTATGAAAAGCATTGAGCTACTTTCGTGCCCAATTTGAAGTACACATAATATAGAAAAATACGATACCTTTGTACCTAACTATGCTGATGAATTTACCCAACTCCTCAGGAGCTTATTTGGTACCATTAATAATAAGATTTGAAGCCACTGAATCCACCATGAATAGAAGTTGGCTAGTTTTCCTCAGAAATAAAAATCTTGTTTCGATTGATCTGTTGAATCGTTTGTCGTAAAGTTGACACGTTTAGAATTGAGTAAAATCCAATGTCAATAAATTATCAAATCCTTTTAACTGTTTTAAGTATATACCTTCCGCCGCACAAATTAGTACGAACATCTTATCAAAATTGATACTTGAAAACATTTTTATACGTAATTTCCAGAATGAAAGGGTGCTTTGGGTTAGCACATCATAATTAAATGGTTATATAGTAAGACATAAGAGTTCGGTCGCACTATGCCATACTTAAATTTTATCTCACACAATTTATTTTATTTTCGGATAGGGACATGGCCAGGCATTTTGTATGCACATTCAAAATATGTAACCATTTTAAATAGTCGCATAACAATATAAAAACACAACGATTCTGATAATAATTGATAATATTGATACTCCTTGGTTTTCATATTTTGAAAATAATTTCGGATAATTTTATAATTAATGCATGCTTTAGATGGCATACACTTGTTAGCGGCAGTAAAAATAACAACATAAATAATTGTTCGGGGAAATTAAGGGAAAAATCTAGAATTCGCTTTTGTTGTTGGTAAAATAATTTTTTTTAGGATGAAAATGCGTTTGATATCATTTTATAAAATAAATAAGAGTAGAAAATGTGTTTGATACCATATTCAAAATGAGTAAGGGGGGTCTACATAGTGGGCCGTAATGGTTCCACTTGTCTTTTGTAAAATTTCAAAGCATGACTTCAAGTCTTCAAATAAGAACTTTTTTTTCTAATTTTACAAAAATGTCCTACCTCAATTTTGAAGCCATGAAAATACACCAACTTATTTTGAAAAATTTTAACATGCTCCTAGTCTAAAAATTGACTCTTAAAATAATAAGGTTATGATAAAAACTTCAAAAGGATTATTAATTATATGTTAGATTATTTATAAGCTACTTTTAAAAGTAACCTTAACTTCTAAAAATTGCTGTTAAAATGGACAAACTTATATAATAAACTAATTTTAAAAAATTATTAAACATTTTTTTCTAAATTTATGGAAGGGAAATAACTTTTTTCTCCTTTATAGTTTGATTCAATAACTCATTTCATCCTTGTTATTTAAATAATAATATATTTTATCTATGTTTTTTAAACAATAGCCCAAACACCCCTCCATTAATTTACAATTAGTTTACTATTTAATTCATTGAGGCAAAATAGGATTTTCAATTAAGGGTATACAAATTATTTTTAAATAAAACTCTCAGACATAATTAAATAATATTTAACTTTCTGCATAAAATTAGAACTTAAGAGAAACTTAATGATAAAAAATAATAGTACTAAATAATATGTAAACTATATATTTAAGACAAAATAAAGTCAAAAACATAGATTTCATAGGTACTAGACTACTAGAGCGAGTTTTTTTTTTTGTCCTTTAATTTATCCTTTACTTTAATATGGTCAAAATAAATAAATATTCAACACTATTAACATAGACCTCTTCATTTAGATAACAAAACACACACAAGAGATGTAAAAAGTAAAAACATAGATTTAACATACTACATAATAAAATACAATGCATTATTGTGTGTGTTTTTTATCCTTTAATTTTTCCCTGGCTTTAATATTGATAATGATCTCTAATTGAAAAAATTATTATTATTATTATTATTATTATTATTATTATTATTATTATTAAAATTTAGTCAAGTTTATTAAAAAAATTAATGAAAACATATGTGTGCACACACACATACACACATATGTATATCATTGATGTTATTTTTGTTTTATTAATTTATCGTTAAATTTTAAATTTATACAAAAAGTAAGATGCTACTTAATTGTTCTTGAGATTTTTTATTTTAAAATGGTTTGTATTTATTTAATTAAAAATTTTATTTTACTCTCAATGAATTATATAATAAACTAACACGTAAAGATATTTTCTATTATTATTTACAAAATAAAAATAAAATAAATTATTATTTAAAAAATTAAAGATGAAATAGATTATTGTATCACACTTTTATGAAGTTTGGCGTTTCAACCATAATTCTAAACAAGGCCTAACATCTTCCAATTTTATCATCGGAAGACGCCTCCTTTTGTCCAATGGTGGAGTTACACATCGCTCCCCGCACTTCTACGCCTTTGGTATTGACGGGGCCCTCGGGCCTAATTCTAGGCCTTCGGCTGCGGTCGTCAGAGCGGGGGCGGAAGCATTTGACCCAGTGGAAATGCGGATGGATTCAGCTCAGTAGTTGACCTACCCACGGCCAGACCACCAATTGATTAAAAGAGTAAAACGGCCCACCAATGTGACGAAACTGGCCAATATATATATATATATATATATATATTATAGCCGTCTTGTAAGTGCCTGCTTTCCACAACAGTGGTGGAAAATTGACGCCAAATTTTATACTACTTATTTAGGACGTCGATCCATTGTGTATAATTTGGAGGCATTTACAAAAACACTCTCATCAGAATAATAAATCATACAGCAGGACTGCAGATTAGCAAAACGTGTTTATCATGTTTAATTAATTAATTAATTGAGAATTAATTAATTAAACTTGGAGCGTGAACTTTTGGACTTCTTTATTTATTTATTTATATTCCCCTGAATTGAAGAACGTAAATTTAAATTGGAAGAAATTGATTTAGAATGGGTTTGATAAGACTGAAATGAAGTGATCCAATTTTTCACATCAAGTTATTTTTTACTGACGGATTTGAAATTTGACATTTAATTTTTTTCATATCATACTATTGAAATCACTTAATTAGTATTAGATCTTATTTAAGTATCTTGGGTCCAATTGTGTGTCATATCCTACATTATATTCATTATCAGATATTGAAAAAACTAATAAAAATCAATAAAATCTTACTATCTCAAATAATTCGATTGATTGTATTTAAATTATAACAAAATTAAATAAAATGAAATAAAAACTTGCCCACCGTACATTATTATATACCATACATCAACTCTCTAGTTACTACTAATAATACACATATAATTTTTATTGATTCTACTTGTGTGTTATTAATAGTAATTACAGATTTGCGTACGGTACATGATAATAATGTAACTTAACAATTTCCATGTAATAATCAAAAGAATTAATGAGTTGTTGAATTTGAAAGAGTTATTGAAGATTGTACACGTAATTGATACGCATTCCCCACGCCCTACAGCTTCATGTGGGGACTCGTGAAGCCTCGAGGACGTTCTATTTCAAACAGTCTCACGTTTTTAATGCAAATGCCAGCATTTTTATTTTTCTTGTCAACCACGTTAAAGTTTCGGACCTTTATCTCCTCCAAAATTTCCGTGATTACTTACTTGTTCATGGGTTTTTAATAATTTTCTACACAACTTAAATTTCCTTACTTGGTAAGATAATTGGAGGTTATACATTAGGTATCAAATATCATTTCTTTTTCTTCATGCGCATGTTAACAAAACCATACCCATTTTTACTTTGGTAAAATATATTGAGTGTGTTTGTGTTTATAGAAAACGTTTTTACTAGTAATCATAAGTGTTATTACATTTACTTGATCATATTTGACCAAAATAAACCAAAAAAATAAATATTTTTAAGGAAAAACACTATTCACAATCACAATTCACAAATAATATTACATGCAATTAATCTAAAATATGAATTTGTTGATTTTTTTAGTAAATATATATTTTTTTCAATCAACTGTCAATTATTGTATTATTATTAAATCTTTCTTTTTGGTGACAGGTAGGGCACTCATACAAGTCCCTTTTTTTTTAACTTTATATAATAAAAAAAAACATACGCGTCCTTGTTGAGTGTTGATGAATTAATCTCGCAAATACAAAATCCTTTCTCGTGTAATCACATTTGTCATGTAACTTTTAAAAAGAAAAAAAAAAAAAGTTATCTGGTCAGCTGTGTGAGTTTCAAGCAGTGCCGCAATCTCGTTTCTTAAAATAAGGGGGCACATCTTTTACCTTTGATTTATTATTATTTAAAAAAAAAAAAAAACTCTTTATCTGAGCTATTGTTTTGTCCTAAAAATTACAGTGACAAAAGGACAATATTAGCAATGAGCCATAAATAAATTAGAGAAGTTCCGTTATCTTATCTTTTTTTAAAAAAAAAGAAGAAAAAAGAGATGTTATCATTGTTGTAGTTAATATCATCATAGCATAGGCCGATCAAATTGAAATCTCAAACAACCAACTTCGCATCCCAAAACAATCCCGGCAACCCAAATCCATCGTTTTTTTGTTTTTAGTTGTATTTATTCTTAAATGTAAAAAAGAGAGAAAAAGAATAAGTGATGTTAATATTATTTATATTTATTCTTCAATATAATTGTAATATATTACGGATTTAAAAAGAATTTAGAGGAGTGTCTTCACTCTATAGTAATACAACACGATTTCATTTAAAAAAACACATATATACACACACAAAATAATGTTATAGTGTTAAATTTCACATCACACATATCTCTGTCTTTGGGCAGCATCTTTCTTCGGATCATTTCGCTCGTAACAATGGCCACGTATCCGCACACCTATTCTATAATGATCTCGCATCGAGGGCCCCTAGTTGTACCCCAACAGACAAAAAGCCACACAGATTATGCTTTTACATTCAGTATTGAAGCCTCTGTGATTCTGTGATGTGATTGATACCAAATGCTACAAACTCATGGGTATCTCAAACTCATTAATCTTAAAAAACACAGTTTTGTAATAAAAATAGGAAGTTGCTTATATTCCTATTTAGGAATCTTACGGCTAGTTTGAAAATATTGTAACTTTTAAAATAATAGATGTTAGTTGTGTTGTAAAAATAATTAGTTATAAAGAGAATCAATTAAATATTTGATAAATTTTATTTTTAGAAGTACAGTGAGTTTTTAAAGTAGTTATAGTCGTTTAGTAAATTTTACTGTTAAACTGCTGAGAGAAAATAAATAATTAAAATATACATAATGTAGGATAAAATTTACTTATACATAAAAAAATATGTACATATAATATTTTTAATTATGTCTCATAATAATTTTTATTAAAAATAAAATTTATAATATATTGATTTTATTTTTTATTTTTTATCTTAAAATAATTAATAATTAAATTTATAATAAAATGAAACAAATTTAATAATAACTCGATCAACAAATTGATATTAATAAATTTATATTGATGAATTATAACAAAAATTTATTAAAATATTGATTTTGTTTCCAATTTAAATAAGAATAATTTTGGATTTAGTTAACAATTCGAAGGACATTTATGGAATTATATTAAAGAAAAAAATTAATTCTCAAAATCAAAATCTAAAAGATACTCTTCTTTTATTTTTCAAAATCAGTTGTAGGAGGAACTGATTTTGATAAAAATAAATTATTTTTTTTTACCAAATACTAAAATTAATTTTTAAAATCACTTTTAACTCTCTAAAAACACAATCCGAAATGGACCTTTATTCCATTTGAGATTCATTTGTACGTAACAGTGGCGTGTTTTCAATTTCAATTATTTATTTAATTAACAGAGAGCATAAAACAGAATTCTTGTCTACATTTGAATCTGCAAAAGCGTAATATAAGAACTGCGAAAGTTCTGAATAGTTTCATGGAAACTATTTCTGGGACATGGCAGCTGGCGTTGCCGTTTCCTTTCAAATCAAGGGAGGCGGTGGGAATGAGGAGCGAGCCGCAAGAAAAATCTCATGCTGTCAACTGTCGCTTCATTCACCGCCCTTCCCGTTTCCCTAAACGTGTCAAAAGGACACGCGCCGCCTCGGCTAAACTTTCAAAGCAAATTGGGCACCGAAACTTTACTATTGCAACTTTATTAGATACACTACACGGACCTGTCTATGGTACAGATTCTGTAACAAACATCTCCCGTCATCCCACCATCCGATTTTCTATTGTTTAGTTTCTCACTCCACATCCAACCACATCCAACGGCTGATGCTGCAGTCTGTACCTTACAGATTCTGTAAGCTAGTCGAGTCCTACACTTAACATATGGATTTAGATTTTCTGCGATTTTTTTTTGTTTTATTTTTATCTTCGATCTCATGGTTTACGTGTTCAAAAGTTTGAAGAAAAGTATTAGCTGGTTACCGTTAAGTGCAAGGATTGACAAAAAAATTAAAAAGGTTTTATTAAAATACTCAAGAAATTGTTTTTAAGTGTTTAAAATTATTTAATCTAAAACCAGTAACTTCATATTTTATAATTAGGGTATAAAATTTCGAAAATGTCCTGAGGTTACCAAAAAAAAACACTAATATTAATTTTCTAGTAACATAACTTTTATTGACCTGTTATAATAAAAACTGGTTCAACTTAAAAAAATAATTAAATTACGTATATAGATAAAATAAATAAATAATTTGATTATATGATTTTTTTTAAAAAAAAATTAGTTTGAAGGATGATAAAAAACTTTACTCACTAAATAACACTTTTGTGTCATATTTTTACTTAAATTTAGATGATAATATTAACGAACACAAAATAGATTTATTGCCAACCGAACTATGCCAAATGATATAACATAAAGTCGTCTATTATCACACGTACGTTGACAAATAAATTTATACAATTATTAATTGAAAAAATGAGTAAAGGAAACAAGTTTTTACATCTAAAATTTTATTCAATTTTCATTAGTTTGAACCTTCCATTTTATTTGTCCCACTCACACCCATATAAAGATGTATAAGATTTGTTACCAATAATTCCTTACCATCAACTTCACAATTTCGCTGGGTCCACAGAAGATGAAGCCGACAACTAAAGCTCCTAGTTATTACTTATTACACAATACAATCCGCGAAAATCCACAACTATCACTATCACGTTAAAAATAAATAAAAAATAAAAATAAAAACCCACATGTCGACGGAGGCACGCACGTGCATGAATATTAAAACACGTATGGAGAAGCCAAAAACCCATTACACAAACTGGATACATAAAAAGTGAACGGTTTTTTGGTATTTATTACACATGAATATTGATTGGCTTTATTGATAAAAAAGAAAAAAAGAAAAAAAAGGCATGTTCCACGTGCTTTTATTTTCAAAAACAAGTAAATCAATGTGTCTGGTTAATGTGCGTTACGTGGTCCTGTTTATGGTATTTGTCAATCCATTGGCTGCCCACCACTCATCCTTAGTTGGTATAAAAACCGCTCTTCTTTCAAAACTTTTTCTCTCATCATCAAATTTTCTTCAATATCATCTCTAGAAATCTCAACATGAGAAGAAACTACAATTTAGAGCTTCGCCTTCTTCCTTATTCTGACTCTCTTTCTTCTGAAGATTTCAGCCTCGCCGCCGGCTACGGTCACAACTTGTAAGTTGTTTAATTCATAAGTATTTCCAGTGCTGCAGATTTTTAATTTTTGTATCTCTGAATCTGATTGAGTTTTCTTGTCTTGTGATTAAAATTAGGACTATGGGAGAGTCAAGCGTGAGCCCGCAAAATCAACAGCAGCAGTTAACAATCTTCTACAACGGACAAGTTTGCATTTGTGATGTCACGGAATTTCAGGTGATTTTCTTTTTATTTTTGGTTTAAAAGTGAAAATTCATTGCGTTATCAGAAATTTATTAGTTTAATCTTAGTTGGGTCTACCTCGATCGCTAATCAATGTAAACAAAATTAATTGCAGGCTAAAGCGATCTTATTGCTTGCAAGTAGAGAAATGGAACCGGCATCACCGGCGAATCCTGAATCTCAATTATACAGCCCCAATTCGGGTCTTTCAATGAAGAGATCATTGCAACGTTTCCTCCAAAAAAGAAAGCACAGGAGCTTAGCCACATCCCCTTATTAAAAGCATTCCATCGAATTATTAACTCAATATATGTATCTGCGGGTTCTTTTGTAACAAATAACGATCGTCAGATGGGGAATGTATATTGATTTGAGACAAGAAGTGGAGATCGATTTATATTTCTCCTGGGGTACCCTATTGATTTGATGGATTCATCACTACTTGTGGGGTATAAATAGGGTTACCCATTGGAATTTAATCATCATTACAGAATACAGATTCTTTCTTTCTTTCTTTCTTTCTTTTTTCGTAATTTGTAATTTGGGTTTACCCCTGTGGAATCAGTGTTGTGAGGGATCGGTGAAGGTTATATCTAAATGAAGAACTTCTATTCATTGATGGTACTTAACGATTATGTGTTTTGTTTTAGATAATATCAAATTTACAGTGGCTGCTTCCTTATGTGGAATTGTTTATAGTGAGTGATTCAATCGGGTCCAAATATACCAAATTAAGATTCAATGCTTGATTTTGCATTAAATTCTGACGAGTTACAGAACGGATAAATATCCTGAACATATAAGTAAGAATGGTAATTTGAATCATATCGAACCAATTGGATGATTCGTGATCGTGATAAATTCTCTAATACTATCACACAAATGATCAGATTGAAATCGCAAAACGATCTTTTAATTAGCATGAAAGATGGAAGACGAAATTTCGCGGAATATTTTAGACTCTGGTCTCAATTTTTTTTTTATTATTAGTATTTTGGAGATTTGATTAAAGAGATTGAAACAATTACATTTCTAAATTGAATTAAAATTACCTAATTTAATCCTCAAATAAAATGACAATCTTCAATTTATCTTTCAAAAGTATGAATAATTCAATGTATCTCTTTTTCATTCAGAAGATGATGATAAAAGGGGGTGTATTGATGAACCCTATTTATTATTATTTTTTTTTATCTTCTTAACAATAAATGAAAGTAAGTTGAATTTTTCATTCTTTTAGAAGATAAATTAAAAATTGTCATTCTATTATATTTAGAGTAAATTGAAGTTTATCATTCAAAAAATAATGAAATCACAATATATTATTTATTAGAGAGATGAAAGATCTAAGACCTCTTATTGGTTTTTGGATAGAAGCAAACTTTTTGCTAACAATTCCTTAGTTTAGTTCATTGACACATCTTATATATAAATTGAAGGGTTTGATTCTCCTAATAATTATGGGAGTAAAATTTGAAAAAAAAAATTATCTTTTATAAACAAATCAATAAATTTTCATACAATTTCTACAAGCTTGATTGAGTGGTTTTCAAGTATATTTCTTTAGCTGGCCTCTCAAGTTCACATCCCAAAGAGATTTAAGTTAAAAATATCAATTTAAACTTTGTCCACTCATACACACATTTTTTTAGGGTCAGTCTAGTAATGCTGTAATTTTTAAAATAATTGTGATTAGCTATGCTGCAGAAATAATCAATTTTTAAGTAAATCAATTATATATTTGGTAAATTTATTTTTAAAAGTGCTATGAGTTTTAAAAACAATTGTTATGTTTGGTAAATCTTATTGTAAATTACTGTAAGAATTCAAATGATTGAAATTGACATAATATTGAATAAAATTTATTTACTCATTTACAAATAATATATATATATATATATATAATATTTTTATTGTGTATATATAATAATTTATTTATTTATTTAAATTTCTTGATTTTATTTCCTAATTGAATAATGATAATTTTAGATTTTTATATTATATGTGAAGGATATATGTGGAATTGTAGTAAGTGTGAAATTGTAAAACTGGTTCTCAAAATCAAATTTAGAAAGGGGTGATTTTTTTTTTCAAAATTGATTTTTAAAAACATTTACCAAATATCAAAATTAGATTTTTAACTTTTTAAAATTATTTTTGAACTCTTAAATATAATCTCAAATGAGCCATTAGTCTTTTTATCATATATTAATTGCTTCTTGCCTAATACAAATTCAATGTAAAAAGAATTTAAAGGTAATTTAGAAGAAATTTAGGTCCTACTTGAGGCTGTTGTCTCGCACTTTTATTTGAGGAAAAAATTTATCTGATCATCTTTTAATTGTTTGATCTCTTCTAAATGTTCAATTACACGATTAATAGAATGATAAGATTTTTTTTTTTTTTTCGTTTCTTCTTTTGTGATTGGATGGGATGATATAATATGATGTTGGTGGTGATGTTTATCCATAACCTCCCTGTTAGTCTCTCACATAACTGCTTTTTTTTGCCCCTGTTTTTGAAACAGATACACGTACACATTAAAGCCTTGATGATTCACATGTAACATGTAACAAATAATAATATATGTTTTTCCCCCCATTTAGGATAAAAGGATGAATTTAATATGTTTTGGTTGCAAGTATTGTGAATTATTAAATGGTGATTCTTTTAGAGCCCATGGTTGTAATTGGCAAAGCTTTGAGGTAATGGGCCATGTCATTTTCCTGGAATAAATTGAATATAAATTTTGTAATAATAATGAATAATGAATCAACTCGAGCAATTTAAAAGAATGGTCCAGGTGAGAAGGCACACCAAATTTAATTCTGAGGCTTGAGAAAATAAGCCCAACAAAGCTGCCTAAGTTAATTGCCAATTCTGATTGTTGCCGGTAAGTGGTGACAATTCAAGTATGAAAATCCTGCTGCATATGAAGAGCAATATACATAAAAAGCCCCAAGCCAAGCCGCACCTCCCTTTATTTAATTAATTCATACATCCTTGTCGTCTTAACAAAATGCTAATCCCTGAATCCGGGATTAGGTTATTCGAATCACAGTTGTTTAAAAATGAAAAGTTTTAATGTTGATGTTGGAGACCATCTTACAATCTGGCTACAGCTCCTGGAGTGTCCCAATGAGTCACAATGTGGTTGCGTGTAATCTCCTTGAGCGAACGGCACCCACTTAATGCCATTGTTAGCTCAAACTCATCACGAAGCATCTGAAGCACTTTTCTCACACCAGCCTCTCCATCAACTGCCAGCGAGAATGGTACTGGCCTTCCAACCTAAAATTAACAGAGAAACAGAATGAGAAATTAAAACTACGTTATATCCTAACCTAAATCTTAATATGGCCTTTCCCTTTTTCATTTAACTTTTGGCAGGACTACATTATCTTTCAGATGTTTGGCAGAGATCATTGGTCATTGCCAATTCATTACATATACCATAAGGGTGATCTCACATTAGATACTTACAAATACTCCAGATGCTCCTAGAGCCAAAGCCTTGAAGACATCGGTTCCACGACGAACCCCACCATCAAGGAAAACAGGAACTCGGCCTTTTGCAGCTTGAACAACCTGGAGGTTTCAATTAACTTATAGAATCAAAATAGTCCTAATTTCTGACTAAGCAACGTAGCCACAGTGATGTTCCAGCATTGATACTAAATTTAAATTAAAACGAGGGAATTACCCAACGTAGAGAAATATACCTCTTCCAAAGCCATAACAGTTGCAGGGACATAATCTAGTTGGCGCGCTCCGTGATTGGATACAATGATTCCTGCAGCTCCATATTGTATTGCTAGACTTGCTGCATTATTCAAAAAAAGATTGAATTGCTTGATCAAAAGCTGCATGGCGAAGATAACTCTATTCATTCTTTAGAAAGTAGTTTGCTACCATCCTCAGCAGTAAGAACACCCTTCACGAGTATTGGCAGTGAGGTGATTGTTTGAAGCCACTTCACATCCTGTTCAAAAGCCACATGGCACAGTGATATTAACCAATTAAAAAAAAAAAATCTGTGTTATAGTTACCGGTCAATTTGGTTGTTGACCAAAAAGGTATAACATATGGAAACCATAATAACAAAATATTATGGTTGGCTTACCTTCCAGTTCAGTGACCGGTCAATTTGGTTGGCAACATACGAAGCTAATCCAGAGTCATCAGTCTACAAGGTCGCCAAACAAATAACTGTTGACCAACAGGTATAACATATGGAAACCATAATAACAAAATCCATAACCCACACATCACACACCTTATCCATCTTGCCAATATACAAGCCCTCATAGTTCTTCAAAGTCAGATGTGGCGGCAAAACAAATCTGTGCGCATACCCATTGAAGGTTAAATATGATATTGAAGCAGAAAGTAAATAGAGCTAGCTCGTCCATAATTAAGTGTATTATCTGAAATGACTAAGTTAAATCGCTACCAATTTCTTTTTCCTCATTTCAATATTTTTGAAACATTACTGACCTGTTCTTAATATCAGCTTCCCGACGGCCAAGCCTTGGAGTATCGACGGTAAGGGCAATCGCCTTAAAACCAGCCCTTTCAGCTCTTTTTACTAGCTGTGCGTCCACATTCCTGTCCTTGGTCACCTGAATTTTAATCAAGAAAATTATTGATAACTGGAATGATATGAACCTTCTAATGGATCATCTACTTCAGTATTTCATAGATATTGACACTTATGAATGATTTGAAATTCAGAATCAATGAAGGCAATTGGCACCCAGGGACTTCATGACTAGATGCTGGTACTCAGTGGCCATATAGTGTAATGCTTTTGTGTTTAAGGTTCCCATTTACAAGTTGAAAACATTATCATGATGATCAGGATAAATATAGACAAGAAATGCCAATGGTTTCTCAAACTCACATAGAGTTGGAAAAAGCGAATTCCAGGTCCCGTTGAAGAAACTTCCTCGACACTGGAAGTGGCCCATGAAGATAATGTCTGAAACAACAAATCATGCATATACAAATTAAGGGAGATAGAAAATTTTAATTTTAAGGGCATAGCATGTCCATATTGCTTTGTATTTGAAAGCATACACACGGAGAAAATTTTAAATACAACTTCCAAGTAAAAACAAAATGATGAGAGGCAAACCATGATTGTGCCAGCTGCTGAGGCTGCCCTTGCTGTTGCACACTCCCCTGCACAAACACATTACCATGTTCAGAAATAAATATGTCTTTATCTTGTGCAGGTCTTTGAAAATCAATTCTTAAAAGAGCCCTAAGCAGGGGTGGATAAATCTAAATTTATTTTACCTCAAACAAACTAATCAAAGACATGAAATAATTCTGTTACGCAGGGCACAGAGCATGCATTAGAAAATAGGCAGATATGCATTCATGTGTTTATTAGCTCGGGTTATCTCATGCCCTCACCCCAAAGTAAGCATTGAATCAGTCCCATTTTAAGAGGAGGGCTTTTCAAAAGCAAAGTCATCTACCTTCAGGATGAGCCATTTTCTGAAATGCCGTTGGAGCAATCATGATGGGCATGGAAATGTTGAAGCCCAAGACTGTTGTAGTCATGTCAATCTTGCTTACATCTCTAAGAATGCGTGGTCGAAATCTTATTTTCAGAAAAAGAAATAAATTGATTTCAGAAATTAAGATGAGCTGAAGAAAAGATAGAAAATGTGCTATTCATAGGACAGAATTAAACCAAAAGCAAAATTCAACAAAGGATGATTTGGCTACAATAAAAAAAAGCTTACAGAATCCTAGAGAATGCATTACGGTTTTCCTGAAGAGTCCACTGGTCCTCAGCACCTGATGCATAGTAGTCATAAACCATCTTCGGCAATTTCTCCTTTGCAAGAGCCTCATACTCCATAACATTGGTGATCTCCGATATATAAGTCATAATGCTATCGCTAAACAATTTGAATGAGTTACCCAAATAGTTAATTGTAACAATTGATCTCATGTTGGGAGAATCAAAGAACCACCAAAACATACCGGGCTAACACTAATCTCCCGTAGTATTTGATGTATATAGTTCGTACACAAGATTCTTGAATCAAATGACTAAACATTAAACAAAATGAAAAGTACCCCTCATATATAACTTCACATGCATTTGATCCCAAAGGGATGTGAGGCATGCCTAACAGATTACATTAAGTATCCACCATAGCAATTAAACAGAGGAAACATGATTATGACTTTACTAAAACCAACGGTTTTTAAGATAAAACCAACAAAACTAGACTTTTAATATTAGCTTGAAACTATATTCTGGAGCTCAAAGATGCGTCATAATTAACCCGCACGCAAATTGCAAATACACGCTAATAAAATTCCAGTCGATGGAGAACAGAACACAAACATTTACATACCCAAAAGGCAGATAACAATGAAACCAAAACTAAAACTACAAAGCGAGTTTAAACCCAGATGCTAATACACATCACGCAATGAACAAGTTGAAAGAATAACAAAAGCTTAGCCTGATATAAAAAAAATTAAATTAAATTAAAATAAAAATACCGTAATACGGATGCAAAGAGAGAAAAAGAACGAACCTTGGCTTCCTTGAACAACAAAAGAAGCAGAAATGAATCAGTGAAGGGAGCGCAAAGCAATAAAGTCAGAAACTGGGAAATGAAGACTGAAGGAAGAGAGAGTGAAAAACTCTTCTTGGGACTCTACAAGCATTAAATATTATATTACAGACGCTGACGCACGACATAAACAAACATGGGACGGCACTGAATGATAAGGTGGCAAAAAAGTACTAAAGAATGCAGAGTCAAGACAAAAGGGTACGAATCAAAATCAGAGCAAATTGAGACTTGAACTCTTTTTCATGGAAACTTGAGACTTGTGAGTGGGCAGTTCCATTGAATCATTTTAACCATAATCGCTGCCTGTTGCTCATCTTACGTGTGCAAAGCAAATCTTCTGGAAAATAAGAAGATAGGTTTTGGTTTGATGTGCATGCGGCTGCGTGTACTGATGAATATCATCATCATCCCTGCTTTCCACCAGAATTATCGACAGGAAAAATAGATCAATGCTATTTCTATGTGATGTTATAAATAAAATTACATATAATCAAAACGGACAAGAAATATTTTCGCTATAAAATAAATTTATTCACTTTATTAATTTAATTTGTAGGTACTAATTATTTTATTTGTCATGTGTAATATTATATAACTCATATCATCTGCTCGTGGATTTTTCGTCAAAAGACTCAAAAGTTCAATACTGTTAGGGGTACTTCAATCATTGTACTAAGATGGTGGACCTATTTGATACAAGTGGAAAAATTATATGATTATTTGATATGACATAAAATATTAGGGATTCAGATGTAATTAACGTTAGTCTTACCTAAGAGATTATGTTTTTGAATTTTGAGTTGTCAATTAACAAATAAACAAAAAAGGTGTTCAATTTGTTGTCACCTCAAAGTTCCCAATCAATATTCATATATTATTAGGTAGGTTACGTGTCATAATATATACTTTGCTGAACGAGATTTTATTTTTACTTTTAAAAGAAAACGTGAATTTTTTTTTTTTTTTGTCTTCTTCTAATGCAATTTCACAAAAAAAATTTAAATCTAGTTGCTTAATTGTTTTTATGTTCATATATATTTTTATCAATTGCACACAGATCTTCAAAAACTTGGTCTTCAATTATGTAATAGTTGTAAAAGTAATTAATCTCTTATCATACGTATGTGATTAGTCTGAAAATTGATCTCATCTTGGCCCAAAAAAAAAAAAATTAAAACAAAACAGAAACAAGAAGGGAAATTCTTTCGACTAATTATTTGCAACGATTTCTCTACCTTTTTTTTTTTTTTTTGGGTGCCAATATTCACAAAATGTTAAGAAAATGAAGCATTTATGAGAAAGCAGATGAATTTGGAAGGAAAGCAAGAAGCCATTATTAATGCTCAAAATGGTGAACATCAATAGAATTGATTGGAAAATGTTGTCAAAAGTGAATTCCCATTTCCAAAAAAAAAAAAAAAAAAAAAGGAATGCAACCAATCTAAGTGCATCCAACGACTGGATGCAATTGTGGTACGGTACCACAATTACACCGTAGCCTGATCCTCCAATTGTAATACCAATAGTATATAATTTTGAAGTTCAAAAACTTAAAAATATCACATTCGAATTTGACTGAGTATTTATTGAACAACTTTATAATTTAATTGATTATTTTAGTTATTAAGAAGTTAAGAAATTAATTTAGGTTTACGGTAAAGGGCTCACCCATCCTTATACTAAAAAATAAAAAAAATAAAAAAAACTAAAAATCAATCGTGATTGGAACAATGTTACACATTATGTTATGTGGACTGTAGATAATCTAATGGAAATGAAGCATTGATTAAAAATTTACAGCGAATGAGATTGAAGGGGAATCCCAGCCATAATTGCGAGGACATGGAGTCTTTCAAATTGCAAACAGTCAAGTAGGTTTGGGTACGAACTTAAAATTGGCCAAATTCACAAATAAAAAAGGCTTTAATTTATTCCTTCAAAAGCAGCTCCGTTTTATCTCCCCACTCATCCATACGATTTCTAGCTTTCTCAACCTGGAAGAAAAACATTATAATTAAGAATAAATCAACATTTGATTTTATTAGAGAGAAACTATTTTTATCCAAAATATAATTACCTCTTTATTCCAGTCAGTCCGTAATGTGACGTATACTAAGATTATAGTCTGAATAAGAGTGCCTCCAATCATCCCAGACCATATTCCCTACACACAAACATACACACGCACAAATTTTTTTTTAAAAAAAAAGAAGACAAAATTAAAATTTAATGAAATATAAAGTCATCATCAATTATTATTATTATTATTATTATTATTATTTATAATTTCATTTCAGTTTTGAGACTGATTAGCTTGCTGTAAATGTAAGTTTATAAACAGAAAATTTTGAGTACCTTAGCACCAAGATTGAACTTGAAGCCGAGAAGGCAACCAATTGGGATACCAATCAGGTAGTAACATCCCACGTTAACATAAGCAACAAAAGCTTGCCATCCGCACCCAACAGCTACTCCTGGTGTCATTTAATATATCACATCAATTGCAGTACCGTTAATTATTAATGATTTGAATTTTGAAGCCACAACAAATTAATTATAGGGAAATGGAGAGGAAGAGCTGGAGCTATGTAATAAATATAATAGGTATCCCCTAAGTTACATGTATGTAACATATAATCTTCTCATATGAATAGTGAGTGGGCCTACATCATTCATTATTTATGTGAGAGTGTTGTAAGTTATATACATGTAACTTAGCATTAGCCAATATCATATGGCAACAACTAGCAATGAAAACGGCGCTTATCGTCTAACTATTCAGTACTTCTCAATTATTGATTGACATTATAATCAAAGGCCGACTGTTATTAAATTTTTTCACTGAAGTAATTAAGGTAGCTCATATTTTTCAATTAATTAAAAGCAATTATATTCCTAACGTTAAATAATCATTAGAAAAATTGACGCTTAAAAGAGTTTGATGCGTTTTAAAATATCAATGGAGTTTGTATTTATTTAATCAAAGAACAGGAACGTGGCTTTTTTTCCCCCACTAATAACTATAGAAAAGCAACACTTATTAAAGCTTGAGTTGACGTACATCGGTACATATGTAGACTAGGACAAAACTACCTTACAGACTCTGTATGTAACAGCTCAATGGAAATTAGTCTTGTATCAGCTAAATTCCAACAACTTTTCCTCCCTCCTGCAACGCGTGGATGCTCCTCATTTGCTGCGTTACATACAGAGTCTGTAACGTAGCAAGGTCCATGTAGACTAATGAACTCATTTGCCTGTTTGTTGTGTTGTGTGGCTGTGTGTGTGAGCACGTCGCCGTATTCTGCAAAGCCAAATATCAACAACCTAAATACTACCTTACACGGTAATGCGCGCACTTTAAATAATTGACCATTACATAGTAAATAGTAAATAAACATATAATTGGATCCTGCATCTTCAATTTTGTGTCTTGTTATTGACGTTATTTGATAAAATGCAATGCTGAGAATATTTACCACTATTAGTAATTATGGTTGGTTGAATAAAAAAAAAAAAAAAGGGTTAGGTGAGCGAGAAAGGAGATGATAAGCTAGGAGAATGAGAATTACCTGATAGAACAGGCTGGATGCCGTTGAGAATTACGGATAAAGCAAGAAAAGGGCTGAGTTCAGCAACGGAGTCGGCGACGGTGGAGCCGCCAGTGAAGGCATAGCTCATGACATTGCGCAGTATGAGGACAAGAATGGCCAGAATCACAGAGAGTGCGAGTGAAATTGAAGTTACCACAATCACTGAGAACTTACACGATTTTGGATGTGCTGCACCCAACTCATTGCCCACCCTAACACTGTACGTACGTGTGTATTTCACCAATTCAGCGCAAATAATTGTAACTAATTAGTGGAAAACACTAATCAATTACGTACCTTGCTGCCGCATTGAAACCCACAGCAATCATGAACACCCATCCAGCAATCGTCATGCTGCATTAGTGGACACATGTAATAGCATGCGGTTGCATTGAATTACTTTGGCAACATGATGCCGATGAGCATATTAAAGAGATTAAACAGACAAATAATTCGTATCTTACCAGATGGAGAGAGAGTCGAGCACAATTTCAGCATTATCGAGCAACCCAGCAATCAAAACAATGATCTGATAGTACCAAATCTCGAGGCACAGCATTACAGCCGATGCTGTTGACAATTTCAGGAAGTCCCACAGCCCAGAAAACGCCTGTAAGCTAAACCCAGTCCATGTCTTTTTGCACCTTTCACTCAACAAAATGTACACGAATTGTGCCGCCACTATAATCCACCACGACAAACTTAACACCAACGATGCCCCTAGAAGTCCCCAGCCTAGCTTGAAAATCGCAACCCAACTTAGGAGCACATGCACCACAAGTGTTGTAGCTGAGATGTATGCACTTGGCGAGATTATGCTTTGTGCTTGTAGGAACTTTTGTATGGGGAAATTGACGGCGTAGGCAAATATCTGTGGGATTAGACCGAAAACGAAGATTGCTGCTGCTGATGCAATGGCACTTGATTCCCCTAGCAGGAGCAAGATTTGTTTTGAGAATATGTAGATGACCATGAGTGGTATCCCAGTTGCCGTGAGTATGACTGCCGATCTTTGAAGATAAACGCCTAGCATGTCGTACTTCTGTGCCCCGTAAGCTTGGCCACATAAAGTTTCAGTAGCGCTTCCCATTCCCAACTGTGTAAAAATAATATTTTAATTGTAACTGGACAGTAATTATATATATACACACACATATATATACAATTACGTACCATAAGGCCATAGGCGAAAACTTGGATGCCAGTGTTGCCAAGAGAGACGGCAGCGAGCTCAAGATTGCCAAGATGGCCGCAAAAGATCTGAGTGGACATGGCGACAAGGTTATTGAGCATGTAAACCAAGATTGCTGGGGCTGCTAGGCGGAAGAGGTTTTTGAGTTCGATCCATGTTGCTTTCTTGATTCTCTGAAAGAATGACAAGCTGTCGTCCGACAGAGCTTCTTCAAGCTCAGAACTCACTGGCTCGACCTCCGACCCGTTGCTTTGCAACATGGGTTCATGGACATTATTATTATTATCAGTGTTGGAGGAATCCATGTAAGTTCCTTCGCTCTTGTGAGTCTTGTCTCTCAACTCTCAACACACACGCAGCTACCTCCCCGTTAATTATTTATATATATGTAGGCGATATAATATGGCATCTGCCACTTAACTTTCAAAGACATACATAGAAAGTTAGGTTAACACAATATGAATATATGGCAAACGGGGAAAACTTCATTTCATTACATACTGATCGATACAAGTGGAAAAATCATATGATTATTTGATAAGACATAAAATATTAGGGATTCAGATGTAATTAGCGTTAGTCTTACGTAAGAGATTATGTTTTTGAATTTTGAGTTGTCAATTAACAAATAAACAAAAAAGGTGTTCAATTTGTTGTCACCTCAAAGTTCCCAATCAATATTCATATATTGTTAGGTAGGTTACGTGTCAAAATATATACTTTGCTGAACGAGATTTTATTTTTATTTTTAAAAGAAAACGTGAAATTTTTTTTTTTGGACTTCTTCTAATGCAATTTCACAAAATTTTTTTAAATCTAGTTGCTTAATTGTTTTTATGTTCATATATAGTTTTATCAATTGCACACAGATCTTCAAAAACTTGGTCTTCAATTATGTAATAGTTGTAAAAGTAATTAATCTCTTATCATACGTATGTGATTAGTCTGAAAATTGATCTCATCTTGGCCCAAAAAAAAAAAAATTAGAACAAAAAAGAAACAAGAATGGAAATTCTTTCGACTAATTATTTGCAACGATTTCTCTACCTTTCTTTCTTTTTTTTTTTTTTTGGGTGCCAATATTCACAAAATGTTAAGAAAATGAAGCATTTCCGAGAAAGCAGATGAATTTGGAAGGAAAGCAAGAAGCCATTATTAATGCTCAAAATGGTGAACATCAATAGAATTGATTGGAAAATGTTGTCAAAAATGGGATACCAATCAGGTAGTAACATCCCAAGTTAACATAAGCAATAAAAGCTTGCCATCCGCACCCAACAGCTACTCCTAGTGTCGTTTAATATAGGAAAAATATCCACCGTCTACTTGATTTTGTCCATTTTTTTAAAAATACACAAATCTTAATTTTTTTAGCTGCGCTCCACCTGAACTTATAATTTTTTTCACATTTCCACCTCCATTTGCAAACCGTCAAGACGTTGCTGACGTCATAAGGCTAAAATGATAATTTCACTTGGGCTTAAAAAACGACGTCGTTTAAGATCTGTAATAAGCAAAAAAAAAATTATTTCGGTTTCAAGAACCCAAACAAAAGCTTTGATAAACTCGAAGCTCAAAGCTTAATTATTCTCTGGTCTCTACTCACCACATTCGCATTCATGGCTGCACAAGACACACAAATTGAGAGCGAAAATAAAGACTCAAAAGAACCCAAAAACTTGTTCGCACACTTTACAAACTTATTATTTTCTGCTCCAATATTTAATAATAAGCAAGAGAGAAATAAAAGTGAAGGTGAAGAAAGAGAAGCTGCAGAAGCAAGCAAGAAACGAGAGGTGGTGAAATTTCCGCTTTTAAAAAAATAAAAAAAGAAAGAAAGAAAAAGCAAAGGCAAAGCCAAAATCTTCTACTCTGAAAGTCATCGACCGTAGTCATGGCGGAAAACACAGAAATCGCTTCCAGTCCCAGAAAACAAGAAAACAAAAGCATACTCTCGCGGTTGCCGAAATTCCAACTCAATCTCCCTTTCTTCTTTAATCAACAACCTAAGAAAGCAGAAGAAACTGTTGTTTCTAAAGGGACTGCCAAAACGTCAACGGTTAGTGAAGCCGATGAAGGTAATGCTAGTAGTGTGAAGCCGAGCTTGGCTAGGTTTCCGGACGCCATGCGTCCGATTCTTCCGCCGCCGATTGAGCTCGAGGCCGAAGAGCCCGCCGGGCGGACTTCCAATCCTGTCCTTCTCTGGCAGGTTCGCTTTCTTCCGTCTGTTCCTGTTTGGCTCCCGAGAAAATGTGGGGTCCTTTTGTGTTGCGAGATTGCGAGATTTTATAATATTTGTTTAAAAAATAAAATTTTTGAAAGGATTTAAAGATTTTCAGTTTTTATTTAGGGCTACAATACTCACAAAGCTAATATTTTGACGTTTATTTAGGGTAAATATGTAATTTTTTATTTTTGGGATTAAAAAGTAATTTGGACAAAATTTCGTTAGTTTTATTGACGGTTTGCAGACGGAGGTGGAAATGTGAAAAAAATTATAAGTTCAGGTGGAGCGCAGCTAAAAAAATTAGGATTTATGTATTTTTAAAAAAGTGGACAAAATCAGGTGGACGGTAGATATTTTCCCTTTAATATATCACATCAATTGCAGTAGCGTTAATTATTAATGATTTGAATTTTGAAGCCACAACAAATTAATTATGGGGAAATGGAGAGGAAGAGCTGGAGCTATGTAATAAATATAATATGGCAACAGCTAGCAATAAAAACGACGTTTATCGTCTAATTATTCACTACTTCTCAATTATTGATTGACATTATAATCAAAGGCCGACTGTTATTAAATTTTTTCACTAAAGTAATTAAGGTAGCTCATATTTTTCAATTAATTAAAAGCAATTATATTCCTAACGTAAAATAATCATCGAGAGCAAATAATCAGTAGAAAAATTAACGCTTGAAAGAGTTTGATGCTTTTTAAAATATCAATGGAGTTTGTATTTATTTAATCAAAGAACAGGAACGTGGGTCTTTTTCCCCCACTAATAACTGTAGAAAAGCAACATTTATTAAAGCTTGAGTTGACGTACATACACTAATGAACTCATTTGCCTGTTTGTTGTGTTGTGTGGCGGTGTATGCGAGCACGTGTTGTGAAAATTTTAATATACTTGCAAGCGTACGAATTTAGAGATAAAATAGTGATAACGAGGTCGATCCCACAAGGATTATTATAAATTAAAAAATTTAATTTAAATCTAAAATTAATATTAATTCTAACCTAGTTGACCAAATTAAGTTTCTAAGAAAATTAAACCAATTAAACTAAGGAAGCAATTAAAATAAAGGAGAATTCAATAAGATAAAAATTACTAAGGTTTTAAAATCCACCACTATTTAACTAGTAATTATCTAATTATTAATTAATCCCTAATTTTAGAGTGACAACTCGAAATCAGTCTATGTCATCTCATAAATATAACAATTAAGCCCAAATAATTAAATCTAATGTAGGTTCTTTTTCTACTTAATAGTATGACATCTTAGCATCCCATGTAAACATATTGAATAATAAATAGTCAAAGTTTCCTAAGCACTCTATGTAAACAATTTAATGAAAGACATAGAATCAAAGATAATCATGTATAAACTTTATAAATCCAAGCATAGATTTAATCGAATATTAATTCTAACAATCAATAATGCATGACAGAATTGATGAAAGATTTTAATAACATTCAATTAATCATGTGAAATAAAAATCATAATATTAAAAAACATATAAAGAGAATTAAATAAATAAAAAGATAATTATTTTATTGAATAGGACTTCATCTTTAACCTCAATATAAAAAAATTAGTTAATTATACTTAAAATGTGAGCAACAAAAGAAATAAATACAGCCATAAAAGTCGAACTACTGTAGATTTTCTTCTTTGTCTCGGGTTTTCCTCCTCTGGCGGCTCCTCTCTCCAAAAGCCAAAACTCCCTTTTAATAATCTTTAAAATGAGCCCCACCTCTTAAATGCTAAAGCCAAAAGGCTTGGCCTTTTACTTGATTTGCTCTCACACACGTCCTGGCCACTTAGAATTGCTAAAGGGCTCATTTTTCCAATTATAAAAGTCAAGTGTGGGTCCCTTCTTAAAGCTAAATCAATTTCTCTCCTTTGTCCGCGTGTACATGATGAATTAACTTGTTGAATTCAGTTCCTTGGCTTGATTTCCGCATGCATGTATGTCTAATTGCTTTCAAAAATCAATTAATCTTTAATGCTTACAAATTGAATTTCTTTATGCTCTTTTTATCCATAATCTCTAATTAATTTTCTATTCAATAAAATAATTTAATTAATTAAAAATAAAAATAACTAACAATTAAATAATTAAAGATAAAATATGTATATAAATTATGTTCATCAGCACGTCGCCGTCTTGTGCAAAGCTAAATATCAACAACGTAAATACTACCTTATACAGCAATGCACGCGCTTTAAATAATTGACTATTACATAGTAAATAGTAAATAAACATATAATTGGTTCCTGCATCTTCAATTCTGTGTCTTATTATTGACGTTATTTGATAAAATGCAATGCTGTGAATATTTACCTGTATTACTATCATGGTTGGTTAAAAAAAAAAAAGGGTTAGGTGAGCGAGAAAGGAGATGATAAGCTAGGAGAATAAGAATTACCTGACAGAACAGGCTGGACGCCGTTGAGAATTACGGAGAAAGCGAGAAAAGGGCTGAGTTCAGCAACGGAGTCGGCGACGGTGGAGCCGCCAGTGAAGGCATAGCTCAAGACATTGCGCAGTATGAGGACAAGAATGGCCAGAATCACAGAGAGTGCGAGTGAAATTGAAGTTACCACGATCACTGAGAACTTACACGATTTTGGATGTGCTGCACCCAACTCATTGCCCACCCTAACACTGTACGTACGTGTGTATTTCACCAATTCAGCGCAAATAATTGTAACTAATTAGTGGAAAACACTAATAAATTACGTACCTTGCTGCCGCATTGAAACCCACAGCAATCATGAACACCCATCCAGCAATCGTCATGCTGCATTAGTGGACACATGTAATAGCATGCGGTTGCATTGAATTACTTTGGCAACATGATGCCGATGAGCATATTAAAGAGATTAAACAGACAAATAATTCGTATCTTACCAGATGGAGAGAGAGTCGAGCACAATTTCAGCATTATCGAGCAACCCAGCAATCAAAACAATGATCTGATAGTACCAAATCTCGAGGCACAACATTACAGCCGATGCTGTTGACAATTTCAGGAAGTCCCACAGCCCAGAAAACGCCTGTAAGCTAAACCCAGTCCATGTCTTTTTGCACCTTTCACTCAACAAAATGTACACAAATTGTGCCGCCACTATGATCTACCACGACAAACTTAACACCAACGATGCCCCTAGGAGTCCCCAGCCTAGCTTGAAAATCGCAACCCAACTTAAGAGCACATGCACCACAAGTGTTGCCGCTGAGATGTATGCACTTGGCGAGATTATGCTTTGTGCTTGTGGGAGCTTTTGTATGGGGAAATTGACGGCGTAGGCAAATATCTGTGGGATTAGACCGAAAACGAAGATTGCTGCTGCTGATGCAATGGCACTTGATTCCCCTAGCAGGAGCAAGATTTGTTTTGAGAATATGTAGATGACCATGAGTGGTATCCCAGTTGCCGTGAGTATGACTGCCGATCTTTGAAGATAAACGCCTAGCATGTCGTACTTCTGTGCCCCGTAAGCTTGGCCACATAAAGTTTCAGTAGCGCTTCCCATTCCCAACTGTGTAAAAATAATATTCTAATTGTAATCGGACAGTAATTATATATATACACACACATATATATACTATTACGTACCATAAGGCCATAGGCGAAAACTTGGATGCCAGTGTTGCCAAGAGAGACGGCAGCGAGCTCAAGATTGCCAAGATGGCCGCAAAAGATCTGAGTGGACATGGCGACAAGGTTATTGAGCATGTAAACCAAGATTGCTGGGGCTGCTAGGCGGAAGAGGCTCTTGAGTTCGATCCATGTTGCTTTCTTGATTCTCTGAAAGAATGACAAGCTGGTAAGTTCCTTCACTCTTGTGAGTCTTGTCTCTCAACTCTCAACACACACGCAGCTACCTCCCCGTTAATCATTTACATATATATATATATATATAAATAGGCGATAATATATAATATGGCATCTGCCACTTAACTTTCAAAGACATACATAGAAAGTTAGGCAAACACAATATGAATATATGGTCAAACGGGGAAAACTTCATTTCATCACATACTGATCGATAAGACAAAAGTATTAGATTATATATATATATATATATAAAAGATCATCGTGTGTTGTATCACCATTAAAACATTGTTGTCAACAAGAATTCAGATTAAGTCCATTAATTAAATATACATACACACATACCAGTTACTCTTTCTTAGTGTACACTCGTCGACACGAATTCAAAGTCCATCAAATATCTTAATGCTTTCAATTCTGAGACATTAATTGGGGAATGTTTAAAAGAAAGAAAACATTGATAAGCAGGAGAATCGTGCATGTGGTACATTTACAATAATATTAAAATAATTAGCCACACCACAAATAATATTGCAGTTGCAGGTGCCAAATATGGAGGCACTTCCCCTTCTCCTATGACGATGATCAATGCTTTTGGAATTTGCATTTGTTGACTGTTGTTAGCTAGTTTAATTATTTAGGCAGGTGTGTGTATTGTTCATTAATAGGCTACCTTTAGATCTGACGCATTTATTTACATCTCATTCTAGATAAGTATTGGTGGCATATATATAACACAATAATAATTCCGAAAATCTGTTCTTGCAATATAATATATATATGGCTCTAACAACATTTGCAATAAGTGGATCCGATGCTATAATCTACTTATTTTTGCTTCCATTCCACACACCACTTGGAATTGACACCTTGACGGATCTAGCCAACGTAGATGCTGGCTGCTGAAATTTGAAAATATTAATTTGTAATTCATACTAATTCTGATAACACCCACTTTAATTCCAGGAATATTTATTAAACCTGTACATGAATTATTTGCGTTTTTATTTCTTAACAAATGTCTTATATATAACATGATCAAGATCCATGTTCTCCCTCAATTGAGTCAATTCTAGCTTCTAATCGGACATCTATTTTACTAAAACGACCATTTTATCATACAAAGTTTTTAAAAATTAAAAAAAAAATTGTAATTACAATAATACTGACGAATTTAATAAAACAAATAAATCCCAAAATCCAAAATATTTATTCTTAAAATTATAATTTTTAAACGATTATTTTTGTAATTATAATTTTTTATTATTCAAAGTTGGTTTAGACTATTATTATTTTGGAAACAATGAAAGTTGTTTGATAATTGCGATTGTATGATTGATTAAAAAAGTAAAAAAAAAAAATATTTGAGATGAGTATTACATGTTTTTTAGATCAAAAGGATTGAAAAATCAATAACAATTATTATCAATTAATTAAAATAGTATCCCAAACCTAATTTTTCAGTAATATTTATCAATTAATTAAATGATAATTATAATTTTTTAATTTTTAAAAATTTTGTAGGATAAATTGATCTTTTAATTCATTTATGATAAAATAACTATTTTATTTAAATTATAGTGACAAAGTAACTAATTAATATAAATTTAAAAATAAAAATAGTGTAAAAAATATGTCAAAAATTAATGATAATTATATATATATATATATATATATAATAAAATAGAGGTGGTGCAGAAATAATTTTTTATTTAATAATCCTCATGGGGCTTGATTATAGGGTTGCTAAAATGCTAGTTGGTTTGGAATTTTAAGTCGGCTTAGGGCCCGTTTGGGATTACTTTTAGGAGATTTAAAAGTGATTTTAAAAATCTAAAAGCTAGTTTTAGTGTTTGGTAAAAAAAAATTAAAATCACTTTTGTCAAAATCAGCTCCTCCTACAGCTGATTTTGAAAAGCAGTGAAGGAGTAGCTTTTAGATTCTGATTTTGAGAATCAATTTTATCATTTAATACAATTCCATGAATATCTTTAAAATTATTACCTAAACCCAAAATTATCCTTATTCAAATTGGAAACAAAATAAATATTTTAATAAATTTGTATTATAATTCATCAATATAAATTTATTAGTATCAATTTGTTGGTCGAATTATTATTAAATTTGTTTCACTATATTATTAATTTAATTATCAATTGTTTTAAGATAAAAAATAAAAAAGTAAAATCAATATATTATAAATTTTATTTTTAATAAAAATTATTATAATACACAATTAAAAATATTATATGTACATATTTTATATATATAAATAAATTTTATCTTATATTATGTATATTTTAGTCATTTATTTTCTCGTAACAGTTTAACAGTAAAATTTACCAAACGTCCATAATTGCTTTCAAAACTCACAGTACTTTTTAAAACAAAATTTACCAAACACTTAACTGATTCTCTTCACAGCTGATTTTTTCTACAGCACAGCTAACAGCAATTATTTTAAAAACTACAGCATTCCCAAACTGGCCCTTAGTCCTTCCAAAATTGGCGTTGTTTTCTCGTCCCACTTATCCAAACGATTTTTCACTTCCTGAGACAAAATCATAAATAATTGACAACAAATAAAAATACACATATATCAACTACTCTTTCAAAAGTTGTTCTTGCAATTTATTGCAGATAACTTATTAAAATTCATAGACTTTAGCAGTTGTAAAAGTCCTAATCTACAATGTCCTTACAAAAGGGGCAAAATTTACATGGCAGAGTCAGATAGGTAGATAATAGTATGACTTTCCTTCATTTTACATATACATCTTTACAGAAAAAATTATTGGAGAACCACAAGTAAGAATCAATAATTAATGTGACCAGAAACACAAACTTGAAAACCAGGCTAAGATTCTCCTTCCAATGAACCAAGGCAGCTCACGCCTGGGTGATATATAGTAAGTTTTCCCAACAGAACCGTGTTATGCTATCTTCATTTGTAAGGCCTGAGGGATTGGTGTTGGTAATACAAAAAAGCTCTCTCAACGTAAATGATAAGCAAGAATGACCTATAAATCTATATGAGCATCAACAGAATCGCTGACGAAGCAAAGAGCTGATAAAATTTCAAAGCCTCATTATAAAGACCTGCAAAACACGAGAGCATTATGTCAAGCATAAGCAAGTATTCAGTAGCAATCATATTTTCTTTTGACTCCACAAATGTTAACTCTGCCCGCAAGACTTCAAAAAACTTGCATGTATGCAGGCTTGCCCTTATCTACTTGAGCTGGAAGGATATCACTGGGGAACACAAAGTGCCTCAATGGTCAATTCCAAATCCCCACAAAATATTTGTATGAATTTTTTTTGAGCTTTCTTGATTTTCCCAGAGCTTCATATCACAAACTTAGAAGGAATGGTGAATCATTTTAAAATTTCTTGTTAAGTTTTGTTATCTACTTACCACTTTGAGCAGATGCAGCAGCAGGAAGTGCAGGAATTCTAACAGCTGCATGCCACAAGCCAAACAGAAATTTCAATAAAATTCGACAAAAAATAACAGCTAAAAGAACATGATTTTAAATACTATCAGTTGAACATACAACTATTGCATGATTGAGTTGGTAATCGAGATGAAGAAGGCCATGGGGCTGGAATGTTGTCATTCAGATCACAAATAAAACTAATCCCTGAAGACTTGTCAAACGTTGCATCTGAAGGCAAGCTCGGCAGGAGGCATCCAGATTCTGCTAGAAAGGGGCGAATATGCAAGTTAGATTAACTCTTTTAAAAAAAAAAACTCAAGTAGCATAAAAAGTCCCGTACAGAAATATATTGAAAACTAGAAATTGTGCTACGGTTGGAATTCAAGAGTGGTTGAAGAGTACAGCAATATACAGCAACACAACACAACTATACATTTCAGTTGTAAATGATAGAGCTGGGGCCGCACACATGATTGGATGATGGCTGATATGAATAAACTCAAAGGGAATAACTTTACAGATCTTGCTAACTTTATATCCGTTAACTAAATTATAAATGAATAACATATCGTACCTTGATTTCCAGCAGCTGCATCCATATCATCAATCCCCCGCATCACATTGGAGAAGCAAGGTGACAAAAGAATTATGCATTAATAACAGTTTTATGTCAGACAAAAGGATATTTCAATTTTCTCATTAAGCAGCATTGTTTAACAGAACTAGTACTAACCTTGTAGGGTGAAATCTTTGAGACTTATATGACACAGTTTAAAAACATCTGCAGTTATACTTGATTTTTGTAACTTCGTTCCTAGTAATGTAGCGCAATCCAAAGCTTGCAAGTTAGTGATGAGGCTCTGTTTTTGCAAGTGTGATACATAGCTCTCCATGGCATTACAGCAAGCTGATTGGTTACTTATATTATCCCCACAGCTCTTTGCTAAGTGTTTTGTGCTGGGGAAAGACAAAGGGCAAACTGAAGCAGAAAACAGAATAAATTTACTAATAGATCAAAAAAGAATTGAGATCAGCTGAAGGATTTGCATCACTAAACGAAATCAAGTAGAGAAAAATCTGCAGAGCAAACATGAAATTACCATACAGTCCAAAACACAACATTTGCACTCACAGACAAACTAGAAAATAAAACAAATTATGAGCAATTAATACTTCATAGCGAGGTGACCAAATACCAAATACCAAATACCAGTAAATGAACATCACCTAGCATCCCAAGGCTATCAATAACTACTGGATGCATAGAGATGAACCATATGGGTCAAATACTAAAAAGAATATTTCCAATAGAGGACACAACACAAACAGTCGAGCAGAAAGCCTGCAAGAGTCCCCATACACAACCATGTTTCCAATCATCTAAACAATCCAAAGAGCAACTTCCAGAGCTGTGAGATTTTTATTAATGGAACAACTGGAAAACTCATTCAAGATCCAAGTGTTGAGTCATGTGATGAAGGAATTACCAATGATAATTGACAGTCCCAGGCATTAACAGTTTCCAATAAAAATTAGATTTTTACATCCATGTTTCACTCCAATCCCACCTTTATTGACGTTGCAATTAGATAGTCCTCTTAGAACTTCCTTGGAACGAGAGGGATCAAGTTTACTTCCCAGCCACCGGAGGACAATGCTTTTGCAATCATTAATCCTGGTTGAGTGGTCGGATAAAACATTGTGCCCTTCCATGTTCAAAGGATCCGAGGCTTTCATAGCAATTTTGGTAGCAGCTTCTAATATTGCATTCTGACAAATTTGGTCACAACATTCTTTTACAGGATCAACCTTCTCACAGGCAGCAAGAAGCTTAGAAGAATCCACAGTGCTCTCAAATTCATTAACATCCTTGACTGGGCAAGATGCCTCAGTGAGGTTTGATGCATTAATTGAGCATATCTTCTTCAGATCATCAGCAGCACCCTGGCCCACCAGAATCTGCTCAAAATCAGAGAGGCAGTGCTCGGCAAGCGTCCCATTTAAAGCAAGCATATTAGTTTTTCTACTGGACTGACCAATGAGAATCAGAATAGTGGCCTCTAGCTGCGGACAGCACACAACATTGGCCAACAATGGGGCGAACACAGCATGGCAATCAATTGAAGTCATGCTCATCAAGCTTTCAGCTGCAGTAAAGTTTAGGAAACAGTGTCCTGCAAAAACAGAGAGTGCCAACAGCAAAATGTGAGTATAAAATTTGCCCAAAATAGCTTTGAAAACCAGAATAATTAGGCTACAGAACAAACCTGATAATTTTGGGACAGTGCTATTCGTGAAGGGTGCCAAGGGAGAAGGTGCAAGAAGAGGAAGAAATGGCTGAGGAGCCTCACTAGGGGGAATCTCAGGTAACAGATCATCCACTCTTCTGTTCACTGATATGTGACCTTTCAGATTATACATTGAACTGCAACATGATTCATGGAAACCTGTAACCAAACAAAGGGTCACTAAAATGACAGGATAAACAATACTCTACTCCAAAAACCCACCATAATTTAAATTAAACACCCCCCCCCCCCACCAAACCAAGGTCGATGCGTGGGAAATCCGAAATCCCTGACTTCTTGCAGCCAAATCAACTAAGCTGTCAACTTAGGGATGATCTTGTAAGAATTTGAAATGTAACAACTCCGTAACAGAATTTGTGAGCCCAAATTTAATGTTATGAGATAAAAGACTCAGAGATGTGCAATGGCAAGTTACTAATGCAAATAGGCAATCTAGAGGAAGCTGCGTTGAAAGAAAGCTAATTTACAACTTAACTAAGATAGCTAGCAGCAACTATATGAATTTTATTAGTTCTAATATTGGAGAATTAAGATAAAAATACTTAATACATACTCCTCATTATAGGTGATAATAACTAAAATTAAGGAGCTTTACACACAATACAACAATCAACCACCAGAAGCAGAAACTTTTTTCCTTTTTTTTTTTTTTTTTTGGGTGTAAACACATAACAAAATGGGCTAAAAATTACAGTAAAAATTTACAATACAACAAAACAGATCATGACAAAATCAACCGAACCCAGAAAAGGAAATGGTAAAAAGAGCTGAGCAGTGAGCACTTACATAGAAGCAACAGAAACAGCACTAAAAGACCCATACTCAGACTGAGGTTAAGAGAAATCCCTTCACTCATTCCTCCAAAATTTCCTTCTTTCAACTCAAAAAAATGAAAAAAAAAAAAAAAAAGTTAGAAGTAAAGATGAAAAAGGAGGATATATAACAAAAGGCGTGACCAACAGTTAAAGAATTTTTAGTAGTTTCTGTCTTGGAATTCAGAGAATGGGTGGGTATGAAAGAGAAGGAAGAAAGAAAAGTAAAACGACACGATTAATTGAGAGAGTAATGGAGTGCTGTACTACAGCAGCCATGAATGAGCTTAAGAAATACGTGGGGTCTAAACTCTAACCAAGTTTCAGGGCGGAATGGAATAATATCACCTAGCTCCCTAATTAATTGAAATAATTTAGCTAGCTATCCTAATTAGCTAAACCAAAGTACGGAGACATCCACTATAATACTTTCCTCTTTTTTTTAAAAAAAAAAAAAAAACTCATAATAATTCTAATCATTTATTAACCCTAAAAAGAAGAAGGGGCTTCTTAGAAAACTAGAAAAATTGGGTTCTTAATTAAGATTTAGTAAACGTTCAGGGAGACTAAGGATGGCAATGGATCGGATCTGACTCAAGATCTATGTGATTTAAATTTAATTAAATCAGATTTGGGTAGGATTAAAATAGATTTGGATTGGATTTGGATATCAATGCATGGATCTAAGGCGGATCTGAAGCAAATTCAGATTTATCTTAATATCTATATCTAAATCCATATCCACTCACCATTTAATGTAATTTTATTTTAAATAATTCTTAACAATTATGTAATTATAAATGATGATAAAATTTATTCATTAGCATGTATTTAAGAATCTTAAAACTTAAAGGTACTTAATTGATAATAAGACAAAAAATAATCAAGTGTAAAATAAAATTAGAATAGTCTGCCCTAATTTTTTTAATTTTTTCACTCTACAATTTAGTCTCTTTTTTCCTCTTTAGTCTGCTCACGCTTCTCCACTTCATTTGAATGCTTGGATCAGTTCTTTAATTGTTAGGAAAATCCATAGATTTGAGTTTATTTTTCTATCATTTTCTCATAATCTTATTTATTTTGTATAATCACTAATCAATGGTGGCTATCAACTATAAAATAATTATGTTAATCATATATTTAGTTAAATATGATCATAATCAAAATAATAAAGCACTGAATATAATAAATCATTTTTAACTTATATGTTATTATTTAATGATATAGGAATGATGATGGTATGCAGCGGATATCAAGATAGTAAATGAGACATTAGAATATTATAATGATCTTATTCCTTCAATTACTTTTAATCGATATTTTATTATCTTTCTTATTTATTTATTTTGGTGTAAAAGTAGAAGTTACAATACTTATTAGATTTTTTGTACACATTATATAATTTAATTGTTACCAATGCATTTTAGTCTTAAATTTTCTTTCTAAAAAAAAATGATCTCTTATTATTGAGATTTAGAATTCATGATGGATTTAGAGCAGATTTAAATTTAAATTTTTCTTTTTGGATTTGAAGCAGATATAAATCTTTATTTTTTGTTTCAGATCTAGATATGGAGTAAAAAATATAAATCTATAACAAATCTAAAGCATATATAAATTTTAATTTTTATTAAGAATATGAATTTAGAGTAATATAGATCCAATCCATATATACTTCATTGCCATCCGTAAAGGAGAGAATATAACTATCAAATCAGAGATAGCTGTACTGGGAGGGAGAGTGGAGCCCACAGGGACATAAAATCTTAAGAGAATTAATAAAAGGAGAACCCACTGCTCTCAATTCTCATTACCGCCATCAATTGCCTTTCTCTGCTTCCCCAACCAGTTAATCACTACCTCCAACTGTATCCACCACACACTGCGCCAGTCACGCACGCGTGAGCCTCTTTGTCTCGAATGTGTGAGTGCCCACGACACGTGTTACAGACAAACCAATTGTTTTTTTTTTACATGCTAATTAATAATTTCGGGTTGATTTAGAATTTTTTCCGTGCGTTTGGCACATTTCTTTTCCACTCCCCCCAGAAATGCCTTTGGACATTACATTATAGCAATAGGACTCGACTAGCTTACAGAATCTGTAAGGTACAGACTGCAGCATCAGCCGTTGGATGTGGTTGGATGTGGAGTGAGAAACTAAACAATAGAAAATCGGATGGTGGGATGACGGGAGATGTTTGTTACAGAATCTGTACCATAGACAGGTCCTATAGCAATAATGTAATATTTTATTTGGCATAGTATAAACTTTATTATATGAAAAAAATTATTTTATAATATTATTACTATACTATGAATAATATTATTACATAATTTATTTTATATATTAGTTAATATGATATAGTATAATTTAATACTATATTGTAAAAATATAGTATTATGTGTTTGTAATATAATATTGTAATATCAAATTATAAAATTATTTTTATTTATTAATGTCGAATGTAATTAGGTTTATTAATATTTTATATATTGTTTATGTTAAATTTTTATTTAAATTTATTATAATATATTAAATTATAAAAGTCAAATGATTATATTTAAAATATGAATAGTATTTTAATGCAATACAACCTAAACCCTACTCACCCGTGGGTTTATTTTATACACCTTTTCGTATAGTAGTCATCTTTGTAATACATTCAATACAACTAGAAATTGTAGCCAAACATGAGTTAACATAAAAAAAAAAAAAAAAAAATTATTTTAACACAATACAATGTAGTGTAATACAAGTTGTCAAACACATTGTAAGTTCTTTATGCAATATCATTCAAGACTCACCAAATTCATGATTGTCCTATACATGAACATTTGTGGACACACTAAATCATAAATGGTGTGTTTGACACATTATATTATATTATACTATATTACTTATATTGCATTAAGATGCATTGCATTAAGTTGTAAATGATGAATGATTATATAAAATTAAAATACTTTTTATGTATTTAAGTAAAATAATTTAAATGATTATATGTAATGAAAGTAAAATAATGTAGTATCATTTATTTATTAAATAATTATTATCTTATACTATTATCAAGATTGAATTTTTATCTAAAGAAAAATAAAAATTAATATATATTAACTTTAATTTTATTATAAATTATTGAATAATCAAAGTAAAATGATTAAGTCTATAATATAAACAATATTTAAATGCAATACAACCTAAATTCTACCTATTTATTTTATAGATCTTTCGTTATGTTAACCACCTTTTTAAAGTAATGTAATACAACCAAAAAATTATAGTTAAATATGGATTAATATAAGAATATTATTTTAACACGATGCAATTTGCAAGTTGCGAATGCACCCAACGAGATGAAGAGTTATTTTACTTGGGAAAAGAGAGAGAAGCTCGCCTAAATGTTCTGCAGCCCAACTCCAGAGGCCGAAATCGTAGGCCCTTTGTAGGTCAGAGTTGTCAGGCTCAAGCCCAACTCTAAAGAGCGACAAGGGGTACAGTTACAACAAATGAATGGCCCATATTGACCAATAAAATAACGGTTTTTTTTTTTATATATAAATAAAAGAGTAATTAGGATCAAGAGAGATCGTTGAGTTAGTCAGCTCGCCCATTTGAGCATGAAGACATTGAAAAGAAGCTCTCAATTGATTGATTTTATTTTTATTGGCGGCTTTACAATAAATGTGCAACAAATTGAACCGCAAGACTTACACATACGACGTCAAAATAGCCTACGTTAAGTTACTTGTAGAATATGAACATCGATAATGATCATTTTGACCAATAAAAATCAATGAATTAACTAACGGCCTAAAAATTTGATCGTCATCATGCATCAACAGCTGAGTTCACCGTTCACCTCCGGAATACTCTGCAGGACGGGCCTCCACGACCGGTGATACGCCACCTGAAACTGTGCATTACCGTTGATCAACTTTGCCAATACTTCCTCTAGAGACAAGCCCCTCACCCCCATTCCTTGCACCAAATCCTCTAATTCCTTCCTCGTAAGCTTTAACTTGACTTCTCTGCTAGACGGGGACGGCGATGATGAAGAACAACCTCTCTCTTCTCCATCTGGCAATAACATTTGCCTTTCTACGTTGATATCATTTTCATCATTACTCGTTGCTTCATTTCCCGGAGATTCCCAATAATACTCCTCGCAATCCCACACCATATTCCTCGAAGCATTAGCATCACGTTTAATGCAAAGCAAACAATTTCCCATGTTAATTCTGAGAAGATAATGAGAAGAGATTTCGTGAGGATGGATCAAGTTGATTGTATATATAGGTTAACTACTAGGGTGACGTCAAAATTAAAGTTTGGACATGTTCCAAGGAAACTTCATGCAATGAGTTGGCTTGGCTACGCCTACGTAGGATATCGATGTGGGTTTGGTCTTACTTGGAAAAAACTAATAGAGAGTTTGGTCAGCTCAATTAGTTGACCAGAATTTCTAATCGTACAGCTAGAATTAAAACGAGTTTGATGTGTCAAACGCATAACATGAAAACATGGCTTCCCTAGCTTAATTTACGCCGGTTCACTTCGGGTAGTTTTCGGCTTCTACAGCAAAAATAAAATACAACCCAGCTAGCAAATAATTAAACCCAACCGGAAGGATAAGATTGAAATAAAAATAGAGAGAAAAAAAAAAAGTTTTCTTCTTTTTCGGTTTTGTTTATGATACACGTTATTTTTGGTGTATGAAGAAAGGGCATTTGAGATGGCTTATTTTGTTTGAACTTAGAATCTGTTCACGTAAGTGTGAACGGAGATATGAAATGGAATCATTGACCTTTGCGTTGATTTTTCCTTTCCACATAAATTCGGTGGATGCCTTATATTCCTTTCTCATCATCATGCATGCACTTAAAAACGAGTTCTGCTATTTACCCCGGGTCAAATCCCGGGTCAAACCCCGAAGCTTTAGAAAACGATGTCGTTTTGAGAATTAAATTTTTTAATTGAAAAAATGCTACTTGAACGCACCGAGACTTAAGCTTTTTCTTTTCATTTCCGTTTCCTCTTTCTTCCCAACTACAGACCCCCTTAACTGTTTCTTCAACTAGCAAAATGAGATTGCACCATGAGCAATTTATGAAAAAGAAAGTAAGAAGGTAAAGTTCAAACTTTTAATTACACATTTATAAAAAGGGAAAAAACATTTGCAGCTTCACAATCTTCAAAACCGAAGCAGAAGCTTATGCAAAGCTTTTGGCTTAGTAACTTACAAAAAAAAAAAACAGAGAATTCGAAACATCTCAGCTCGCAAGCAAATTAAAAATCAACTTTTGCAACCAGATCTGCTCTCCGAATGTTAAAGAGCTTGATCTCGCTGTTGCGTGATGGCTCTGGGAGTCGTTCTCTGTGTGAAGTCGTGGCTGTGAGTTGTGGATTGTGAATGACAATTTCAGGCGCGGATTGTGGATTGCGATTTGCGAATGGCTGTGGCTGGAGCTCGATGGACGAAGGAAATGGAAAATATTTGGCAAGAAAAACGGCATCGTTTTTTGCTTTAGTAAAACACTGCATTTTGTGATGAATTGATGTGCAAGTGACTTCTGCAATTTGTGCTCTGTTGGTCTGTTGGTGAAACAAGGAGGAGAATCGAAGAGGAGAGGAAGTCAAAAACGAAGACATTTGCTTTTGTTTGGCTGAAACGACTTAGTTTCATGGAAGCAAAAAGGACAAAAAAAAGAAACCAAAACGGTGTCGTTTTGGTTTAATTCGGGGTTTGACCCGGGGAAAATAGCATTTTCCCTTAAAAACAAGAGCGCTGCTACTCACCCCGAATCGCGCCCCGAATTTAAAACGCACCGTTTTGATTAAATTGAAAACGGTGCGTTTAACCCATGTTTCCTTTCCTTTCTTTTGCCGAACCACAGAAACAGACCTTTGCCGCTTCCTTCTAGATTCTAATTGCCGCTGCCGCTTCCTTGTAGCTTTGTTGCCGCTGCCGACCTTTGCTTCCTTTTGGCTTCACGATCTAGAAGCCATCGCTGCTTCCTTCAAGTCCACAGCTGCCGCCGCTTCCTTCTGGCTCTGTTGTGGTCACTGCCGCTGTCGCTTCCTTCAAGAACCGAGCTCTCTAAGCCCCTTCACTGCCGATTTTGACCTTTGCTTCCTTTTGGCTTCATGATCTAGAAGCCATCGCTGCTTCCTTCAAGTCCACTGCTGCCGCTTCCTTCAAGGCAGTCTGCTCTCTCTAAATAATTTCAATAAGTTTGAATTTATTTTTAAACATTTAAATAATTTCATATAAATTTATTTTTAATTAATACAAATTAATTTCATGTATCGTTAAATGTTCCTTCAAGACTCTGTTGTGTTTGCTGCTGATTGTGTTTCTGTGTTACTGTTCTGGGATTGTCTTGGTGCTGGTGGAAGTGTTACTGGTGCTGAAATTGTGGTCGTCTGAGCATTTCTGTTTATGGTTTTTATTCGTACTATTATTCAGCTGTCAAGTCCACCTAATTGCAGTTTCTGAGTTCTATTTCCCGTTACTTTATTATATAGGAGGTGAGGGAGGAATATAATATACTGATGAGGATCGGACCCAATGCTAGCTAGACTTGTTGTTTTCTTGTTTATGGGTGCTTATTTGAAACTCAAGTGGGGAATCAAATAAGCTGAGTTCTTTTGTTTATGGTTTAATTTACAGTTTTGCCGTTTACAATGCTATAAAGAAAATATTGCTTCAGTTTCATCGTTTGCTATTGTTTTTCGTGTTTGTTCTAAGTCCAATGTCATTCTCATGCAAGAACAAGATCGAGCGTTAAATGTCGATTTTTCTTCTTAGTTAGCCAATGTGAAAATCTGCCTTGATAAGATCAGATTTAAACCTGCTAAACAATCAAGTGAAATTAATGAGATGCCTTCTAGTGGAAATAGATTTCGTAAATCGTTAAATAAAAGTAAGTTTTGGTCTATTTGGTTCACAATTATGACTGTAACAAATTAACAATGGCGAAATTTCTAAACGTGCCGTCTAACTTTATCATATCTGTAATCTTTAACCATGAAAAAATAAAACCTGCAGAGTGAATTATTGATGCTCATGCATGCAAGAATTTGATCAATCAAGCTAATATTAAGGTGAAGGGGTTCAGCGTGAGAATTGTCAAGTTAATTGCATGAACAATTCGCTTGTAAGGAAAAAGCAATGAAAGCAAAAGGAAAGGAGTCAAAGCAAAAAAGCAATCAAAGCAAAACGCACCGTTTTTGACAATATTCGGGGCGCGGATTCGGGATTAAAGTCGGGGTAAATAGCTTTTCCCTTAAAGAGCAAACAAACATCTATTTCACGTTTCACTTCATCTTCAATCTTCATTGTCAAATTATGATTAATTATCTTTGTTTAATAGCATATACACACACCTTGTTAACCCTTTACATAAACAAGAATAAATACACGCACGCACGCACGCACGCACGCACGCACACACTTGCCAGGCCACCGACGACATTGACTTTGGATCACTGCATGTAGTACTAATGCACCAATTGCACGTATAAGTGAATGCATTTTTGGTGGAAACTCATTATTACTTGAACATAAATTTAATGTTTCTTTACGGGAACGTTATAGTCGAGCCAACTGGAAGAATAGCAATTCTGGAATTGAAGCCCACTGAAAATATTATGTGATCTAGCTAGTGAGTGTGTGAGAAAGAGAATATCTATCAGCGAAGGTGTAGCAGAAAAATTAAGAATGCTGCCATCCAAACATCGATCGAACGGCTCGTTTGTTTGGTAGTTGAATGCGAGCTTAAGCTATCTATATTACTTTGATTTACAGAACACAAATAACATAAACTAAATGATAATGCACGCTATGTATCAAAGTTCAAAGAATCTAGAAGATTAATCAGCAGGGTGTCTACTGGTATCCATGAAGCAAATTAAGAAATTAAGAGGAACAATTTGTATTGGCTTTCTAATAATTAATTACTCCACAAGAATTCTAGAATAGATTAAGATCACACTAATGGATGACGATCATGACACCATTTACTTTCAATGCCGTACTTTGAAGGTGAGTTTAGTTTGACACGTATACGATGGAAAAAAAAATGCCGCAACTTTTTTTTTTCCTTTTTTAATGCACTAGTTAATTAGCTAGAATCAGCAGCTACCATTTCGTTTATTCTAATATTAACATCGCGAATATTTTACTAGATTACTAGTTCAAACTTAGTAGTTATCTTGTACTGGAATTCTTTGTGTACGTATAACTAGTCAATAAATTAAAATTCCTTGTAACTCTTGAACACAAGAGCATATTTCTGCAAGAGAACTTTTATTAGTCAATTGATCTACCCAATCAGTTAACCTGAGAATGAAAGGACAAGCTTCAAGAAATTATTGCTATGAAAGAGATTTCAACATGTGGATATTATTTGTAGATTAGATGGCTGGTAGTTTTGTCATTGTTCTAAATGATTTTATGATCTTTAGTTTGTGAGCATCTTGTAACTTATCTTTTTGCAACCTTTTTCTTTTTTTTTCTCGGGACGGAGTCATAACTATTGTGAAAAACGAAGATGATGCTTTTTTTTTTTTAATTTTTTTAACAAAATTTGGTACATACAAATGACAATTTGCATCATATCAGCTATCCCAATCAGATGCGGAAGCATTAATACCTTCAATAAGATAATAAAGAAAGAGACAGTGACGATGACATTGGAAACTTCATGATCTTATAATTTATATAGCAGCGGATAATTAATTTACGCATCAATCAACTCATCCTTCCCTAATTTCCTGCATTCATTAAGGGCGATTAGATGCTTAAAATAAAGTATCACGTGTTTTGGTTGATCCAACTGCTTGACTGTCTATTGAGTTGATCGTCTAAATCGCTTGAATTTTAGTAATAAAATCTTATATAGAAAATCCACATGTCGTTGCTAGACTAGTTGGGTTGTAATTGTTATGCCTATTAATATCATTATTATTATTATTATTTGGAGTAAATCTCAGCAAGAGCATGCCTTGTTATTTCGATTAATAATAAAGATAAGCCTGACTTTACTTCCTTAAAAGGGGGGGGGGGCGGGGAGGGGGAAGCGAGGTCGTGTAGTTTCATTTTATGCCAACTCATGTAGATCATAAAGTTTGATTTAAATGAGTTGGTTCTAAAATTTTCACCATTTAGATGATGATTAACTGGATAGAAGCTTAGTGCATGTGTGATTAACATATACTTTAAAGGGATATAATTGCATGCACTTGATGGTGAGAGATTAAGCGCGCCATGTTTTCATGTGAGGTATCATAACTTCTCCAATGAAAACTTGACACGCACGTAATCACTCGCTATAAGGTGCGCGATTGCACTCACCTTATCATATTCTATATTTAAATGCATATAATGTTGTGCATTTTTCAAGTGAAATAATATTTACGCAGAATTTGAGATTAATTAAAATTAATTTTAAGCATCGAAATGATTCGATATAGTAAACATTTTAATAATTTCTCTAGCTAATAGCTACAAAATACGTACTTGCACTTAAATCAAGTTGCCCAAACAATGCATTACGAGCTAGAAATTCTTTCCACATGAATTCACAATGCGATATTTTGAAGCCTCTATCACCAAATTTAATGATATTTCTGATTATGGATGCCCATAAGAAACCTAATAAATGTGGGAAACTAACTAAATGTGAAAAAAAAAAAAAGGTAGTATTATATATTGATGGAGATGTGATGGAAACCTTCATGTACTAATGAACACAACTTCAGCTTTTATTTTTTTTCCACCTGATAACGCTCTCTTTACTAATTGGTTGTCCAAAATTTAGCAGAAATACCCACTTTTCAGTAGAATTTTAAAAGATCGAGATCATCGGATCAAATGGCATAAGGCAGTTTCAAAAACCGGTGTGTAATTTATGATGGAAATTGCTTTTTATAAGAGTGAAGCACACAAAGCAAAACACACCATGTTCATTTAACATGAAATTATTATGAGTGGGGCTATTTGTAATATTTGTACAGCACGTATATCATGCATGGACTAACTGCGAGCAAATTAATGGTAGCTACCCTTTTGTTAATTCATTATTATAAAACTTATATGCAACAAATTATGGCATCATACACAGACATTTATAAGTTATTAATGCAAATAAATAATAGTATGCATAGAACAATCTACTACTAGAGAGATTAAAGCACCTTTCTTCTTACGACCTAGGTAAAGTTTGATAACTTCATGCACGCAAGTGTTTTAAGGGGAATATTTCCTCTCGATTAATAGAATGCAATTTCAGCATTATAGATTCAAATATTTAAACTGTGCTACTACTATTATAATTGAGCTATCTATACAAGATTCTTCTAATTTTTTTATGGCCCTAACAAAAGGTACACTGAGAGTGATTTTTTAAGAGCTATAGTGTAAAAATATATATATGGAATTATGTTAAAACATCAAATAGATAAAATTATTACAAATTAAAATTTTAATGGAACCTATAGAAAAATAATTTTTTTACCATGTACCGTCTATGGATTTTCATCCTTATCCTCCAATGAGATTACTATCTAGGCCACATCTGCTATAACGCAAATAAATATTTTAAATTGATCCTATAATCATTTTGTCTTTGTTTACTTCTTAGGGATCTTGCAATACGTGTACATGATTAATTATGTATGGATAGATATATCATTTTATTATTTTTGTTTTTATTAGCCGCCAATCAATGGATATCAAAAAGGCAAAATCAAAGACAAGATGAGCAATGATCCTGAATCTCTACAATGTCCTTAATACTTAGTGAAAAGACCCTCGATGCTTTTAGTTAGAGCATTACTCATTATTCATTTAGTACTTGACATGTGTGTATCTCTCTCTATATATATAGAAAATTTTCAATTCATTTTAAAGTGCGGGAAAGTTTAGGAAATTTTTAAAACCCTGTGATTTTAAAGTATTAATTTCATAATATTTAAAAATCATGCGATTTTAAAATTTTATTAGACTTTCCTGTACTTTAAAATTTCAGACAAAAAAAAACTATTGTATATATATATATTATTAATTAAAATATACATGTGACAAGAAATAAATGAAAAATGAGTGGTGCTTCAAGACCACCTAAAAAATTTTCTTCTCTAACAAGGTGGACTTAACTTTCACAGTGAAAGCAAGGAGTAATGGGTTCAAGTTAAAAGTGATATTTTTAATTTGAAATACATTAGAACCTTTATAAATTAATAGGGTTGGGACCATATAAAATCTATTAATTAAAAGAGAAATTAAATAATTGATAAATTAATAAATTATTAATTTATATAGTTATTTACAGTTCAATTAACATACATCAATAATACTTTATAATTTCTTATTATAATTTGAGAAGTCAATTCCAAAGCTTTTAGATGCAATAAGGAAAAAAGAGATGAGATCTAATTAGATATAAATTTTAAGAAAAATAATAATAAAGTCATATTTTATGTAAATAAGTAACAATAGAGTCATATTTTATGTAATTATATTATAGTCAACTACATTTGTAATTTCAGTAAATTATTAATTCATAATTTGAATGAGACCACAAAGTTATATAAGATTTTTTTGAAAAAGTATTATCTCATTATTTTATCGAAGTTATTAATTTAGTCTATTAATTTAAATCGGGACCGTGAAAATTTATTATATAATAAAGATTATTAATTTATCAAATTTTAAGTTATAGAAATTTACTGTATGTAACTTTTTTTTTTGTGTAAGTCATTCGGTATCCGGCGACCGCATTGGGTCGCGACTAATCCGAATTTGGAGTGTAGTCATAATTAAAGCTATTTACCCCTCCCAAATGACGTGTTTAGTGGGGATCGAACTCGATAGCACTTCCCACAAACTCAGCTTACGTTGCCAACTGAGCCACAACTATTTGGTACTGTATGTAACTTTTTTAACCATTCAAAATAAATTGGTTTAAAATAACATAAAAAAATATTAAGCGTTATCTTTCGAAATGATTGATGGAAGGAAAAATCCCACGACTCTATACATATTTGGGACATTGAAGATTTTAGATACCGAAACTGTCGATTTCAAAGCAACTAAACAAACAAACACTTCAAGTACGCCATTTAACGACTTTCAACAGTCAAAACAGCACTATACAAATAAAAGGCATGAGCTCTGTACTGTCGCTCGGTCAGTCCACGCGGCAAAGCCTCCGCAAACATAGCGCTTTGTTCTAAATTCTCTCAAGCGGTGTGTGTGAGAGTGAGACACTGAAATGACACATTCGCTCCTTCATACAACAAAATGAACGCGTCAGTTGGATCACTCACCCCACGTCGTCATCACCGAAAATTGAGGAACCCGATAACCTTTTACCGTCGCCGGCACTACAAGCCGCCGGGAACCCCATTCTTAAGCTGGAAGTTTGATAAAAGACAGAGGGCTTATGGGGCTGTTAAGGTTTCTGCCAGAAAGCTGGCTGCTGCCCTCTGGCAATTGCGTTTGTTGGCTAAGGTTTCAGATTCTGATGTGCTTAAATGTGGATCATGTGATCGCTTCAGTTTTGAGGTTTGTTCTTTTCTTTTTCTATTTTTTTGGGATTTGAGTAACTGCGTTGTTTGGTTGATGAGAAACGGTGGGAATGTAAATAGTTGATTTTCTTGGCATTGAATTGATGATGGGTTTTTTATCCTAAAAACATTAATTTGCATGCATGCGCGGTCGGTGATCATGTGTTAATTTGGATGAATGTTCAAGGTTGATCATTGTTATCAATTGGTAAATTACGGAAGAGTTTTAAGCTTTTGATACCATAATTCATCAATTTTTATTCCAGTTGCCATTCTCAAAGCATCATTAAGTGAAGCATATTTCTTGGTGCTCTAGTTTTTGGATTTGTTGTTTGATTTAGTTTGCATTTGGGTAGGGCAGGATTAATCCAAAATTTGAAATTCTCTGCTTTATATAGAATGACTTGATTTAATGCATTTGATGTAAGTTATACTACTGATAGGTTTCGTGGCAATTTTGAAAATTAATTTATATCATTATCGATCTTGCAGTCTCAAGCCAGACCTGGAAATATTGATCTTTCCTCACATTGCTCTGGCAGTGGATATGGTGTAGGAAGCAAGGACCTCCCAAGGAGTCCTCTGCTTCGTCATGGTTCAAGCCATGAGATTTTGCATAAGGTATGGGTTTACATTTCAGTAGGATACCTATTTTTTCAACTGTTTTCTATAGTTTTTATTGATAATCAACTCAATTATGTTGATCGATGGTCTATGAAAATTGTTTGTATGAACTTTTGGACCACAGAATTTGTAATAATTGTATTGGTACGGTGGCAAGTAATCTTAATTAGTCTGTTCTGCATGTCAGTTAAACCAACGTTTGTCTTGCAGATAGCAAAATTAGCTGCTCAATTTGTTGTTGTTTCCCATGTAAACTTAATTTATAATTGTTAATCCTACATTAAAATTCTCGGAGTGTAGTGTCTGATTTCTCTCATTTAAATATTTCTCTAGCATGAATCTTATTTGCCATATCCCAACTTGGTAATGGAAGGGGTGACAAAGTGGGATCCTGGCTGCTCAAAAACAGCAAGGGAGGCTTATTGCCTTTACAACCATGTGAAGCTTCTTGAAGATCAAGTTACTACTTTCTCTTTTGTTTCTGCTCTGCAAGCAGAGCTCGTGCAGGCTCGATTAAGAATTCACGAACTTGAAGATGAGCATCGGTCCTCTAAGAAGAAATATGAAAACTTGGTTAGAAAGCTCAGAGAGGAAAGAAACTCATGGTATGTCAGAAACCACTATAAAATGGAGGCAATTGTTGATGAGTTAAAGGATGAATTAAGTAAAGAAAGGAAAAGCCGGAAGCAGATCGACTTTCTCAACTCTAAATTTGTCAATGAGCTGGCTAAGGCCGAGTCATCAGCAAAGCAGTTCATGCAATATTATGAGGAAGAAAAAAGGGCCAGACAGTTACTGGAGGAAGTTTGCAATGAGCTGGCTAAAAAAATCGGAGAAGACAAGGCTGAACTGGAAATGTTGAAGAGTAAAACTATGCGAATTCGTGAAGAGGTGGAAGAAGAGAGAAACATGCTGCAGCTAGCTGAGATTTGGCGCGAAGAACGTGTGCAGATGAAGCTGGTTGATGCAAAACTGGCTCTTGAACACAAATATTCTCAGATTAATAAGCTGGTAGAGGAACTCGAAAATTTTCTGATGTCCAATGCTGCAACCCTGGATGTGATGGCATTAAGAAAAGCTGAGTTAATCATACGGGCAGTCAAATTATTGAATATTCAGGATAGTGACGAGTTTGAATACGTGGCCCCAGCATCAGATAGCATATTCTCCATTTTTGAAGAACTGCGACAGGGTGTTGATGCAAGGGAGATGGAAGTTGAACCTCTAACGAATTATAGTCCTATTTATGATGCTTCTAACCACCACATTGTGAGTCCTGAGGTAAATGATTTTGACAACAACCATGTGCTAAAGCATTTAAATGGCTTTATTGATTGTAACAATGGTTTAAAAAAAGATTCTAGATCTTGGGAATGTGCTAGACATAGTGAGGATCAAGGTTCAAGATGTTCTGTTGGAGGAAGAGACCCCTCTATTAACAGTGGTGGCCAAGGCAAAGTAGCTTCAAAGAGCACAATAATGCATCATGGGAATGGTGGTCAGCATTCTCCAAATACAGATGCCAGTGATGAGTGCTCAGTCTCAGGAGAACAGCCCAGGCAGAAAGCATGCTCTGTATCTAAACTTAAATTAGATGAGGGGAATGGAGTTCCAAATGGAACAGTTTCTAATGCAAGGGCAATGAGAAAGTTGGTAGACGGTGGTTGCAATCAAGGGGATTTGACAGAACAGTTTGTGTTACCGGACTTGGGAAATCCACACATAACTCGAGGAATGAAAGGGTGCACTGAATGGCCAGGAGTCACCCGGAAGATCAACATGAAGGATAAGCACTTGAAAGCTATGATGGAAAACCAGAAAACTCATTTGCGCAAAGTTCTTAAATAGATGAGTAGCAGCATGTACTTTTCCCCAAATTTTGCAGTTGGAGAAGCTGGCATCAAATCCAGACTCAAGAGAGTGCAGCAATTTTTGTTGATGAGTCTCCTGCATGCATACATAACTACTGCTAGCTTTTTTCTTTTTCTCTTTTTGGATCTTGATAATTTTTATACTGCATCATTGAAATATTGATGTTTGTTTAATTGCTTATATATGTTTAATCCCTGCAAATCGCAGGCAAGCCATGCATTGCATAAAAAAAATTTCATTAGTGTGTGATTTCACAGAGTTGGGCAATATATAATTCACTTACTGAAGGTGAAGCAACTCATAGCATAAAGTTTAAATGGATATGTACAAGCTGCTAAAAAAAGGTGACGTGTTGGCACTCGGCAAATATTCATTATCTGCCGTCAGTAATAGAAACCTGGAGATAAGATGATCAGTGAATTATGTTGCTTAACTGTGTAATCAATCTTTAGTATGTGTTGTTCTATATTTTTCATTTAAACAATATGACTTCAGTATCTAGCTAGCTTTCTGAAGTACCATTTATTTGAACGGAAACTTGATGAACTAATATCTCACGCTTGTAGATCTGATTTCGTACTTGACAAAATTCAATCAAGGTTATGATTAGTAGGTTACTGATTAAAAAAAAAAAAAAAAAAAAAAAATCTTAACTAAACATGTACCGTTATAAAGTGCATACACAATCATCTTTAAAAGTTCAGTATATGAATGAGATCCAAACTTGAAATCGGCAAGGTAAAGTTTCCTAATTATTAGGTAGCAATGCAGGAATGTTTCTGTGATTGTGTGGATCAGAATTTTAAGAAAATTTTCACGAACTACTCTTATTTTCTAAGAGTTCAAGTTCAACATTGACATGAAACGAATTAAGTGAAACAAATAAAAGCTCCTAAAACGAAAACTATATAATGATATATATACATATACCCTGTTTTTTTTTTTCTTTTTATTATACGGATACGCTTTTAAGCCATTTAATTTAATAAAATTTTTTAATGCTATTAAATCGTATGGTTTTATAGTGCATTAAAAAATAATTTTATTAAGTTGTATGATTTACCAGCATGTCTTTATTAAAAAAATAAAAATGAGGACACCTGCACCGGAGAATTCTTTTATATATGTATGTATTTATATGTGTGTTCATTATTATCGATTCCATCAGTTTTTATCGGCCGACAAATGATCAATCCTTAAATGCCTCACCTTTATCAAAACTGACATATCAATAGAAAGAAATATGTTGCTCTTTATGTTGATCAACCACAAGGATTTGAGGATAAAGGAACGAGTTTAAAAATTAAATAGAAAAAGCAAAGCAAAGCAAACAGGGTACATTGCTAATCTTAACAAATGGATAAAGATTGCAAGTTTTCAAAAAATGATAAAGCAAAGTTGAAAATACAGAGATCAAATACATCTCACATCAAGCAACATGCGGCTAATTCATGCCACACAAATCATTTCAAGTACGCCCAAGTCAATCAAAATAAAGCAAGACATAATAGCAAACAAAAATGACAATATACATCTATTCCGTGTCTCTTGGTCTTGGGAGTTTGGATATAATGCTTTTAAAAGTCATAGTTAATTAACGAACGTAAGTTTCAAGGTACATAATTTTTCCAAGTTTTTGGACACCAAAATTATGATCTCTTGTGAAATTTTGTGATCAATGAAATTATAATTAATAATATTATTATCAGTAAATAGAATAAGATGCCAAGCAGATCAGCTATAGTGCAGTAAAGTACTAGCTCTGCAAGAAACATGATTTGCACTGAAGCCCACTACCCATGATCAAGATTCAAGAACAAGAAATGGACCTATCACCACCACCAGAACCAAATGGGTCAGAAATCATAATGTGCAAGTGGAGCAAGAATATTTTACCACATTCATCATTGCAAAGATGAAGATTGTATTTTTATATACATAAAGTGTCGTCAGTACTTAAATGTCACTGTAATAACTGCAAGTTGAATGACAGTGAATATATATACGCGTGTGTGTGTCAGTGTGTGTGTCATGGGTTGTTAATTTGTGATAATTTAATTTGAAAGTGACCTAACACCGAACTGCATATAAAAGATTTCAAATAGTTCAGCAGACAGCAGCGACCCTTGTGTAGTAAGACAGTAAATGATGGGCGGGAAAACAAGAAAAATTGATCAAAACATACGGTTTTGGTTCTTCATTAAATATTGCGACCATCTAATAATATATATGATGACGGTTCTTCATTCTTGAAGAGCACTGTGGTGCGGCTGCAGCAAACAAGAGGAGGGGAATATCCCCTTTCAAAATTCTGGAAGGGCAAGATTCTGATGCATTATTTTTTATCATACAACATGATCAGCCCAATAAGTTATTCAAACAGGAATCTCACGTCTTTAAAAAACTATATTTTGCACATTATAAAATATGAACTAGCTTTAGTTTCTTGCCATGGAAGACTCGATAGAGACGGCTGCTTAGTATATAAAATTTTTGGGTTATTATTGTATTGTTTGACAACCTCTAAGAATTATTGAGGGAAATTGTTCCTCAATCACCTCAAGACCTCAAGTATTGATTTTGTATCAATCATTCACTTTTTCATCTAAGAAGATAAACTAGAAAGGTTTGTAAAATTGTTTTATTTTTTTACCGCCTTATCTTTCCCCAAAAAAAAAAAAAAGCATCTTTGGACTCAGCTTCAATCCTCATATAATGGTTTGGTGTACGCAGTAAAAGCATGCAGTAGAGTAGAAACAATGAACCACAATGGACAAACCAAAAACAAGAATCGAATAGTAGTATATTTATTTTATATCTTTTAACATAAATTAAAGCATATGTAGAGAATGGAATCTGGTAGTACACATTACACACAGATGAATATCCACGTAAAATCATGTAAAAGTAATCCCTCCAAAAACAACCGCCTGGCGAGGTGCGCATGCTGAATGAATAGTGAGGAAAAAGTCAGGGTTTGAACAACAAAAATAAGCAACTCTGGGCACCGATCACATGACAGAGATCATAAAAAAAAATGTTGAAAATCACTCTCTCCAAGGTATCAAAATCCCTTGTAGATGTGGTGGCAACATCAATCTTCAAAGTTGATGAGATTGGGCACATGCATGACACGAGAGAAAGAAGGCTGGCCGGCCCCAACCCGAAAGTTACAATTCCAGATAGAGATTGATCGCTGCTATTTAAACATGAAAATGTTCCTGAAACTTGAGCTGCCACCACTAGTGTTTTATAATTGTTCTGAATTTAACCATTTTTTTTCTATTCACTTACGTTTGTTGCTGTTTAATTTGATCTGTGGTGATCTGTCATTCCCTGCCTGCTTGATTTATCGTTTTTGACTGTGACTCGTCTTTACAAGTTCTGCAAGGGAAGTGAAAAATCGTGTGTTTCCCATCAGAGGATTGACTACGTACTGCTGTAATTGGCCTAGCACTGAGATACTTTATTATGCAGTAGCTAGCCGTTTTGATCAATAGTTTCACTGTACTGAGCGCCTTTGGTATTGTTTTTGAATTTATTTTATAGAATAAAAATGATGTGTCTTCTTTGAGTTAAGTTTAAAAATGCACTCGTTTCTTTGTTTCGAAAATAAAAGGCGAAATATGTTTACAAGTCTATGCGATAAAATTTTTGCTGATGCAAAAAAATAATGCGTTTAGAGAATAATATCCAATTTCATTCAAGACATCAAAAAGTAATTTGAAATGGGAAGATGGGATGTGATTGTGATCCCCACGTAATTAAACTTGGTCAGGAACGACAATGTAAAGAACCGGGAGTGGTCCCCACATGACAGAGAACAAATTATGAGAGCCGTCAATTTTTTGTGCTCCTCCGTCTCCTTCGCAAAAAGTGGAGACAAAAATAATTCATTCTCCATGCATTCATCAGAAATCACCCAGCAAACAGTTTTTCTGCATTTTCCTTCTCCGAAAATGAAGAATGACTGGCTGAAAGAGTTACCAAACAGGCTCCGAAGTTTGCCTATTTCTTCTATTCTTTTCAAGATCAATTCATTGATTGATCCAGAAAATCCGTGAGCCCAATTGGTACCGGCTGTTGATGAGGACACTGACTATTTCAAGTTTCCATTAGAACTCTTTTCCTTCCCCCCTTTTTTTGTCTTTTTTTAATATAAAATGTAGCGTAGAGGTGATTTTCTTTGTAAAGTGCGTGTAAATTTATGAGATAGTTTTGTAAAATTTTGAGTTGTACTAAGAGTAAATTTATGTGTGTGTATATATATAGAGAGAGTAATTTTCTGATTTGAAATTTTAAAATGAGGGAAAATTTAAAAAAAAATTCAATGAAATTTTTTTGAATTTTGCTGCACTTTAAAATTCTAGATTATATATAAAGAAAAATGTATGTACTTAAACTCTTAATAGGTTTCCCCTTGAAAAAATTCAAAAAAAAAAAAACAGTGGCATGGTTAATTAAAAATTTTAAACTCTTTGGATTATGAATAAAAACCAGAACTCATGCTATTTATTATTATTATTATTATTATTATTATTATTATTATTATTATTATTATTATTATTATTATTATAGATTTTAAGATTTATTTAGTATTTTAGATTATTTTACATTTGTTGTTTGTGATGCTATTAACTTGGATTGTTATTAACAATTATTTTAGATTTAGAGGTTGTTTGTTAAATGTCTAAAGTCTGAAATTTTATTAATTTCAGACATTTTCTAAAATATGCTTGTTTGTTTTTTTGGACTTATGTCTGATTTTCAGACATTTACATCTTAATAGAAAAAGTAAACTTTTGTGACTTTTATTTAAATGAAAAAATGTCTGAATGACAAGTAAATATTGTATTCCAAAAGTATCTCTGTAAAATAACTTCTTTCCTAAACTATAAAATCTAATCCTCTTTTTTTTTAATTTATAAGGACATAAATGTCAAATAATCAAGTTTAAGATATTTTTTTATTGTAAAAACAAACAAGATGCCACTTATATTCAGATATTTAAAAAAGAAAAACAAACATGTCATTCAGATTTTCGTATTCAGACCCATTCAGACTTTAGAAAAATTCAGACCCATTTAGATTTTAGACAAAAAAACAAACGCTACCTTAGTTAGCATTGAATGATTTTTTTTTAAAAAAAAGGTAAAATGTTATAAATTTACAAATAAATATTTTAAATGTGCAAATCTAGATACTCGGAATATCCACTCAAAATCTAAACCAATACTAGGGACATCCAGATTTGCTTTATTTTTTCAAAAAATACTTGTTTAAAATTCTTTAGTGGTATTACAAAATGAGTAATGATATAGCCACAAACTCTTGTACAAACTTATTTTGTACAAACTGATGTGGCATGATAAGATTGGTTGAATTAAATATCACTTGGCCCACATGATTTGTTTTTATTATTTTATATTTTCATTCAACCAATGAATTAATGCCATGTCAGTTTGTACAAAATAAGTTTGTACAAGAGTTTGTGGCTGTATCATTACTCTTACAAAATAAATGTAGGTAGTTCTGTCAGATATTTGATCTTTTAGTATAAACTACATATGAGTAATTCAAATTTTTTAAAAAATAAATAAAAGTCCATTCTTAAGTCTTAACTAGTCACGCTGGCTGGCTTTTCACTTTTCATTATTAACAAAAACAAGCCCACTTTGGTCCAACCTAATGCAATCATTGCGTGGCTATCATACTGTAGATCTCGTTATATTAATTAACAAAATAAAGTCGCGGTCATGTTCATGTCACCCTGCAAGAATTCTTGATTAAAACAGGATAGCTTATGAGAAAGAAAGATATATCAAAAGTGAGTTTGAGAAATTGAAATTAGAATAAAATTAATAGGGTGACAAATCAAATTTGAAACCTTCACTCAAACAAATACCATATAGCCGAAAAACTCAAGCTTTGAATATGATGAGTAAAAGACTAAGAATAATTTTAATTATATATGTAAATATTAATTACAAGATTAAAATTAGAAATCACCCAGGGAGAACTAGCTAGTGAGATCACATGGGAAACATTTTCGGGGTTGATTTCGTTGTTTAAAGAGTTGGAGTTGTTGAATGGCATTTGCATGCTAAGGCGCACGGTGGTGGCCTGGTGAGTTGAGCGGCTGAGCAGCAGGTGAGATTCTGATTCCGCAACAAAATGACACAAACAGATCTTGTCTTTACTTGGCACCCAAGCCCATGGAACGCTCTCTCAACTTGCATTACCCGACACGAATCTTGTTTTCCTGATTGGGGATTCTGGCGTAGTTTTTCGGATGTCAGTATAAAAGGACCGAGTTGTGTGGGTCATCTAAATTTTAGGATCTATTGGCACTTGGTGTTGGTGCCCTACAATTACAAATGCTTCTTTTATTTATTTATTTATCCCTCAAATGCTCAAATAACAATATAATATAAATATGATCGGACTCCTACTCTACATTATTGGATTTTTATAACCCAAAAAAAAAGAAAAATTGTAGGGTTATACAGATAGCCGCCAATTGATCTAACTAGCAGATCCAAATTGGGTACCGGGGATTCCTTATCACATGGCTGTGTCGAAATTGAATTAACATACGATTTTCATGACATTCAAATAATTATACAACGTGCACGCTCTGGAACATCATTAATTTTCTCGACGTGCATCTTTATTTATTAATATTATTTTACCATTATCATTTACCCAGTTTGCAAACTAAAGCTGAAAAAAGAGTGCCATCGATCATTCAATGAGAAAAACATGCCTAATAATGGGGTCCTAGCTAGTTATTATGTTGTACAGCAAAATTTACTGAGGGGGACAATTTTAACCGTCTGATCAATCAAACAATCTCAGCGCGTCAAGCATAGGATGCTCGAGTATTATGATAGATACAATGCTGGGCACGGCGGTGGGCTGAGGGTCCACACCGCGCAAACCAACACAAGGCCGGTCACCGCCCATCTGGGTCCCCCAAACCCTAGCCACTTCCCAGAATACGCCTAGCATAGGTGCCTCAGTTTTCAGTAACACCACACCACCATTTGTCATCTTTATTAGAATGCAGTATCGCATCACCCCACCAGAGACAACTTGTGCAAACTAAAAACTGTTACCCAGACATTAGCGAACTATATAAGCACGACTATATATATAGTGGCTCCCTTACGATTTGTCTTCATGATTGTGAAACGTATGATATTGAGAGCGAATGGTGATAAGGTTACTTGTTTACTTCACAAAGGACAAGTTCTTACAGGACCTACATTTTGACCCTACCGCTCCTATTCTAATTAATTTCTAAATCGTCCAATGTGCCCATCACAATTCACAGGCGACTACTGCTTTGCTTTTCTATTTAATATCTCTGCTTCTCAATCTCACCGCACAAGTGGGATTAGTTTAATTCACATCATTAACTAATTAAGAACATACCAAACCGTCAATTTTGTCTTTCTAATTAATTATTTTTAATTGCTTGCGATTAGTATGCTTATATTAACCTGTCAAAGTCGGACACGCAAATGGAAGGTGACAGCGTCGAGGAGCCCCCAACGACTGAAGCATACACGTTTTGGGCAATCATAGGACGATGAAGGTTCGTGCGCCCACGTGGATCTTGGGGCCCTTATTGGATGCACTTGACCCAGTCAAACAACGTCGGTCAGAGTAAATGCAAATCTAACGTGGATAAATCTAATCTTAACTCGCGTCTTAAGTCTCCTATGGAGGAGTAATACTTCGAGATTTTAATATTGGAATCTTAATTTAAATGTTATGTATCACTCTTTATTTGGATGATAAATATTATTTATTAATTATTTTATTATTTAATATATGAATATCAACATTTGTTAGAATTCAAATGTTCAAATCTTTAGTATTACTCCATCTGAAGTGTTCAATCAATTAAACATAACGTGTGCAATACAATTGTGAATTTTGAATTTCTAAAAAGTAGTGTTATAACTATAAATTTTTATATAAACTAATATACCATTAAATGATTGTTAAATAAAAATATAAAATAATAAAAACACATATTGTGGACTAAGTGATATTTTTATTCAACCACTTATATGATGTTATATATGTTTTGACAAGATAGTTTGTATAAAAACGTTTATAGCTGTATCATTACTCTTTTCTAAAACTTATTTATTTATTTTAATAAAACATATTGGCACTATAATTGAAAAAAAAAATTGTGGAAATCCTCTCTAAATAATTTTGTTGTAGTGCAATGCTTCAAAATATTTGATTAAATAATTTGAATCCTTTTATGACCTAAACTCTCTAACGGTTCTGTAATTGAGTTAGTTAAACACCTTCTTTTTTCATCCTTGAGGTGTATGGGTTCAAATCTCTTCATAAATGTGAGAGTTTATTCAAGTCTATTAATAGATCTAAGAGTTTATTTATTTATTATTTTCTTCAATTTTTTTTTTTTTTATAGATTTCAGTTTTGACATCAAGACAGTCTCCTATAGGCATTGCCTTGATCCTAGCAAAGTTACTGAGCTATATTTATTATTATTTGTATTGTACTCTAGAGTGTAAGTTATAAGGATACATTTGAATGTATGTATGTATGTATGTATGTATGTATGAGATTTAAAAAAATGATAAATTTTGGATTATTCCCTCATAAATTAACTATTTTTAAGTCAATTCATTATTTTTAAAAACCTCAAGTTATCCTCAAAAATCATCATCTCTATCATTTTTAACGGTCAAAAGGATAAAATGATGTTTGTACATAACAAATCTCTATTTAGGTTAATTTTCATTAGATCCAAATGTTTCACAAAATTTTAACACAGCTAATTATTTCAAAAAATACAGTATACACCCAAATACTTTAAAAATTTTCAATTTTCACATTTAAAAGAATATATTAAAAATAGATAAAGCAATAATTATTAATGAAAAGAATAACTTATAGAGCAGTGCAACACATCCTAAATTTTTTATCCTAAAAATTATTTTGAAAATATGCTATTTATCAATTAATTATGAGATAATACCAACTATTTCACTTAGATCTTGTAAAAAATTACTAAGCATTCAATTATAACATATTATCTTAGATGAAATTTGGATTAAAGTATTTAGATGTGTATCATCACTCCAACCTGTATAACTCTCAAAGGAATTTCCTTAAAAAAAAAAAAAAATTCTTCTTCTTTTTTGTCGTCTTCTTCTTCTCAAACACTCATCATGGCCTTAGTGTTAACAGTACTCCCTTGTTTAATAACCATTTCGTTAAGTAGATCCTGCAATCTAAACATCTTCTTTTTAAAACCCTAAATTCTTCTCAAATTCACCATTAAACCCTAACACCAAGTTAATCATTAATATTTCAACACCCATATTCGTTGGAATGGGTTTGCTTGGTTTGGCTTGGATTGAATGATTTGTGTTGTTAATTTGACTAGATTTTGCCTGTTAGGGTTTTAAATTATGACTTAGATTGGAATATTGTGGAAAAGTGAAAAGTTTCCCTAAGAAAGAGATGAAGATAATGGATTCTGGTTTTCCAAATTAGGGATTTTGTCACTTACTGTAAGTTTATTATTATTTTTTTATGAGTCTTACATGTTTGACTTAGTGGAGGAGGTATTTGACTTGGTCAAAGTGTGTTATAATTTAATAAGTGAGTTGTTGATATTTATTTGAGACTATATAAAGGAAAAATTATACATTATATTATAGGTAACATGTCAGTTATATAATAAATAAATAATATTATGATATATGTGTATTTATTTTGAAAATCGTACAAGTGGTATTTACATTAAATTTAATTACATATATACATTAATTGATGGTATTACCTTTAATGTATTATACAATTCCCCATTAAAGAGTAGATTCTTTGGTGTGGGATTAGTTTCAATATAATTTGTAATTATTATTAAAGAGGAGAAATGTTTCTTTATATTTTAAAATTAATTTTTTTATTAGGTCTCCAAAAGCAGACATAAATGGGTAACATAAGTAAATAAATGCGGTGATGGGGGTATTTTAGAAACCCTAAGGGGATAAGTGATAGATGTCTTTAATAGTAGGTGTAAAAAACTAAGTTAATATATTCTGTTATTAGGAGGCATTTTCATATTTTAACAAGTAAATATGGTAATCAATCGTTAAGAATGAATCTTTTTAAAGATAATTTTAAAAATTTTAAAAATTAAATGAGTAATTTTAAAAACACTAATTACAAGTTAATCCGAGATTTAGCCAACCTGAAAATCTGAAATGACCGAAATTAGTAACGAGTCAAAATTATGATAGACCATCCAAATTTGGCAATTCTACTCTCTTGACAAGCACACTTCCAAAAACCAGGACCCCTTCAACACGTGTGACAACGATCAACTCTCTTGCACGTCTCCCACTCCCACCAATCACCATAAAAATAAAAATAACGAAATTCAGAAAAAATGAACTCCAAATTAACATGAAATGCGCGCAGTTGGTGTCGCTGTTATTGCAACGAAAGCAACTTCTATATATACATGCCCACTACACCAAAACACAACCTATGCTCTTATGTCATGAGCTCCTAACTAATAATGCACTCATAATAATTCTAACAACTTGTTTTTATTTCTTGATTTTGTAACGTTAATTATTAGATATTCTTTTATTTTATTTTTTCTTCTTTCGTTTCTGGTTCTATATATTTAGGATGCTCCATGGCGAAGGGCCGGAAATTGACAACGAGCAGATGCGAACGGTATTTGGGAAGTTACAGCTACAGTAACGGTCAAGGGACAAACGGCGGCGTATCGGAGCTTGGCGAGGAGGATGTCTGGTCGACGGTTGATGACGTTGAGGACAGTAACGACGAGGTTGTTATAAATAATCCAAGAAACGAGTGGAGTCCACGCGCTGCGGGGGAGAGTAACGTGGGCTTTTCTACTAGGAGCCGGCGAAGGAACACCAGGGATGATCACCACGTGGGTGGCCTATCGCTGGCTTTTGATGACGCGGGCAAAACGTCGGCATCTAGGATAGTGCATCAGTTCAGGGCGAATGACAGCATGGCTGCATCGCCACGTGGGCATCAAATGGCCACGTCAGCCCCGGTGAACGTCCCTGATTGGAGCAAGATTTACCGGGTTGACTCGGTCGACTCGATGCATGACTCTGATGACGAACGGGACATGGAGATGATTCCTCCTCATGAGTACTTGGCTCGTGAGTACGCGAGGAGCAAGAAAACGGGTGGCGCATCGGTTTTTGAGGGCGTGGGTCGCACGCTCAAGGGCCGTGACCTCCGGCGCGTGAGGGATGCAGTGTGGAGCCAGACTGGGTTTGACGGCTAAGCAAAATTATTTTCGACCAAAAAAAAAAAAGAGCTTCTAGTATTACTATGATTGTTACATATACAGATTATCCTGAGCAATGATTCGGTTGAGTCAACTCAGTCCTAACCCATTTGACTCAGCAGGGAGTGAGCTCAAGCACCGTTCTGTCATGGACGGACTAGTGAGCTGAAAATGAAACGTGGAATTTGTGGTCCAATATTTGTTCAGTGGCATCAAATCTTATGCGTCTGAAATCCTGAATCTTTCTAGATGAAACGGGCAAGCGTAATATGGCCAAAATTTTTTGCACCCAAAAGATTAAATAACATATTAGTGCATGAATACGATTAGTAAGTCAATTATTACACTAAAAATCTCCCAGAAGCATAATTTCAGGAATTACACTCGGTTTTAGCACTTAACAGAGTAAGAAAAAGTAGTACCAAATGACAAGTACTTGTGAAAATTAGTTAGTGTAACCAAGTTACTCATAATTTGTGGTTATTGCAGCTGATGTGGCAGTGGCACATCTTGATGCCAAAGTTCCGAGATAACACAAGAGAGATTGATGCGGGTAATTTGGAAGACAGATCAAAGAATCAAATCTGAAAGTACAGAAATGGGTTAAGTGAACTTAAATGGGTAATAAAATTAAAGATATTGCAAACTGAAATTGGTGACAAATAATTGTTAGGGAGGGGTGGGGGACCAATTCAACTTCAGGTAGGTGACGGACTGAGAATGGGGGTCACATTGGGCGCAAGTTGACAAAGTCAAGTGTTCATAGAATAGAAATTGGGGTGATTTGATAAAAACAATGTGTGGGGTTCGGATTCATTATCATTATGACTTGCCTTTTACAAGAAAAAGGACTTGAACCTTTCTATTGTGCTCACAACCCATATCAGTTTTGAGCCATTGGTTTGTTTTTTTTTTTTTTTTTTTGCTTTTTACTTCCTCCACTCTTTGTGCAATCAACATATGCTATGCTGTGAGATATTGGATGTACATTCATTCAGAGGGCCCATATGTATGATCATCATCATCAATCACCATGATAAAAATAAATAAAAAAATAAAATAAAAAATCACATTCTCGTATTTAGAGAAGGATTTGATTAAATAAGATGTAACAAAACGGTAGATCCAAAACTTGTAACCTAATTTTAGTGGAGGTTTTGATTATTATAGTCATTTTCATAACAAAAATGTTCAAAACTAAACGTTATCAATAGTTACTGTTGCTTTGAAACTAACTGTCATGTTTCCATTTATTTTAAAGGATCTTGGGATTCGAGAGTTATCATACAATCTAAATTCTAGCATAATTAATGGTGCATTTGGTAAACTGAACTAGCGGTATTATATTATAGTGTATTGTATTAATATATTATTGTATCGTATAAAATGATATTATTTTATATTACTCTTAAAATTAAATTAATATTATTTAAATTTATTAATGTTTTAGGGTTTTATTATTAATTTTTGAAACTATGTTTTAGATAATTATTTACCTATATTAATATTTGTAATATAAAAATATTTAATAATATACTATTATTCTATAATACAACATTTATATTACAATATAACTATTTCTATACATTATTATTATGATATTGTATAGTTTACTATTACATTGTAAAAATTTAACACTATATAATTTAAATAGTATAATACAAATTATATTATATGATAAAACAATATAATGTTAAACTAAAAAATAATTTTATATATTAATTCCGAATATAATTGTTTAATATAAATTTAAGTAAATAAGTACTGATTAAATAAAAGTTATAAACTTATTCTTGTTTATTAAGTAATAAATAATTAAATATAATTAATATACTTTTTGCGTAATTAAATAATTAAAATGATTTTATGTAATGAAAGTAAAATAACGTGTTATCATTTGTTTATTAAATATTTAGGTCTACTACTATCGTATATTATTATTTAAATTAAAATTTTATTTAAATAATGAATATTTGATAAATTTAAATTTAAATGATTATCTTTAAAATATGAATAGCATTTTAATGCAATACAACCTAAACCTTTTATTCTCTCCCCATAAGTTTATTTTATACACTTTTCATTATATTAGTCGCCTTTTTAATGCATAGCAATATAATATAATGTAAAGTGTTCAAACGCATCCTAAATAAAGAAATGAATCAAGTGGCCGGCGCCTAGCAGCAAAGTTGTGAAGATGCGTGTATTTGTAAGAACTTAGAAGCAAATCGTATTTTAAATTCATGATTATATAAGATAAGCACAATTTCACTCGTTAATTTATTCGCTAATTAAGAATATTCATGCTCATCTTGACCAATCCATTGCACTTGCATGTGCAAATATGTGCTCTTGTGCAATTCATTCAGCAGAGAAAGGGAGGACTTGGCCCATCTAGTACTCCATCTGGTCCTTGAAATAAAGGGCAGCCCGAAGTAGGCATTGGCAAGCGTGAGCCCAACCTGATAATACAAATAAAAGGCCCGAGTCCGATAAAAAAAACCTGATTTTTTTGCCTTAGCCCGACCCTAATTTGGTCTGGAAGTCTGAGCCCGACCAATTTTTTTTAAACTTTTTAATATTAAATAATTTAAATTTACCTCCCCTAATTTATTAAAATTAAACATAAAACTTACTCTAATCAATATCTCAACCATAAAATCATATAAATAATTAAATATAAAAAAGAACCATGTCTAATTCAAATCAAAACACACTTTTTTTTTTAATTATTAAGTGACCGGGTCGGGTTAGCTAAGGCCCGAACCCTGACCCAAACTTGATTGGGATATAATTTTTAAATCTAAACCTGAATTTTAATCTTTAAATTTGAATCAAAATCCAAAAATTTAAGATCGTGTCAACCTGGCCAAAATTCAAGGTTGGTCTCTTTTACCAACCCTAGTCCGAAGAGAAGTATAGAGCCCATATTCACAGATGAATTATCGAACAACACACTTTTAAGGAGGCCTACGAAAGTCAAAAGAGACAACACACTAACCTCTAACATTGTCAATTCGGGGAGGAATCTCTCCTTCATGGCTACCGGAGGGTCCGGTCCAGTCCAGTGTTGAAAAATAAGGCTCAGAATTGGGCACTCTAACCCCAAAAGCATCCTGTGATCATTTTATATATGCCTTTAGAAATCTTCAAAGTTATGGCCTGTCAGAAAGATGGAATCACCAGATAATTGATTTATTTATTATTAGATGTTAGAGTAAAAACTGTGGTGCGTTGCGTAGATTTTGAAACCAGAGAGATCACAGAGAGTTGCCAAAGCCACGACTCTATATACTTATATGTCTACTACCAGCCCAGTCCCCTCCCCAACAACCAAAAAAAAAATAAAAAAAAAATGCAGGAAAATTTGCTCAAAAGCTTAAACGAATAATGAATACTTATTAATTAGAGAGAAGGACTATATATATATATACATACTACTTGCAAGTATATATTGCCTTCATTTTATTTTTGTCATGAAAATTTCATTTCATGGACCACTCGCACTTCCAATGGAGCAAAATGATTTTTCTACCAACTTTACTTTTCCCTCTCGTCCTGTTGTTGTTAGCATCAAACATGAAAAATCTTATTTTGTGAACCTTAAGTTTTCTCTATATATAGGTGTCATGTTTGAGATTGGAGTACTATAATTTTTAAATTACAGCTGTTGTGGGAAAATTAAAAAAAAAAATTATAACTATGAAATAAAAATTAATAGTATGTAGTAAATGTTAATTTTAAATAATAATTTTGAAAAATTATTCAAAATATAATAAATTTTTTATTGTGAAAAGCCATATTAACATAATTTATAAATTACATCAATTAATGTTTACCAAACACTACTCAATCTTAATCTCAAGTAGAACCATAATAAATTATCCATTTTGTAGCCGCAACTCTTTAGCTTATATTTGTGAAGTGAACCAATTAAAGTGTTCAATAAATATCATTACATGATGATAGCTGTGAGTGAGCGCGGATTAGTTTGGGTTGAGAAAATTCAAATTACGAGATACGTTCTTGAGAGAGATTGTCATTGGTGAGCAAGAATGAAAAAGTTTCAAACAAAAGGAAATACTTCCTCACTATATATGTAATCTTGTATTTTAATGAAATGCCTTAGATAAGCATCCTAGAATAAGATTAAGAAGTGATAATTAATTAGCTAATACATGAGTAGTAGCAATACGTATTTGAAAATAAGGGTTAAGAGTAACAACAGAAGAAAACGTAACAAAAGTCCCATCTGTTTTGCAAGAATACGTACACATGCTGGTGTGTAAGTAAGTTTACAGCTAAGACGTGAGCAAACTTGGCACAAATTTAGGGCACGATTCTTGCGACAGCGTAAAAGCACCCAAACACAAGTGCAATGACAAATGGCCCAGCCAGCTGCGACATTACACAAACAGACAAAACACCTTCTAGGGGGTGGTGGTGGTGGTGGTGATAAGAACCAATCAACTTATAAATCTTTCGGCTTCACCGTAAATTATTAATTATGCACCTCTGCCGGCTTGCCACATACCCCCACCACATCTCCCATTAACCAACATTTCCTTTTCATAGCATTATTTTTCTCATCTTTTAAACTAAAATAAACCCAGTTTTCAAAAATAGAATAAAAAAGTTGGTAATGTGCTGCAAGTAATATATTTTTTTTTAACTCCCTTTATTTATTGACATTTTCTTATTATATATTATATTGGGTATTAAAAAACAGAAGAAAACATACATGATAATAACAAGATCAGAGATTTGCCAAACCGAAAAGCCCTTTTTATTTGAAATTAATACTTTTATTGGCATGATATCTTAATGCAGATAGTACTTCTCTAAAATATTGAAAATTCTATATATTACTTATTAGCATTTATTACAATAAATAAATAATTTTGTTCCCTTAATTTAGAGGATAAAATGCCGGTAGGGTCAAAATAATAATGATGATATAGAAATAATTCATTCTCAAATTTTCTCTCAAAATCAAATTTCAGCTCCTCCACTATAAGACTCAATATATATATATATATAACCCCTAATAAGAAGAACACTTATAGTCTTTGTTTGTCCATATTCAACTCTCCCGTCATTTTTTTTTTTAATATCCAAACTTGAACCTTTTCACAAACCCAATTCCCAAACTTGAATCTTTTTCTTCAGAATCCATTTTTTAATTTTTAATTTTTTTGATTTAATCATCTTGATCTCATCAGATAATGGGTTGCTGGGGTAGCAAGGAAAGAGTTCCTCCATCTGATATGAATGGCTACAGATCAAGCACTGCTCATTCAAGTCATCAAGCAACTGGCGTTGCAACACAAACCCCTTATCAAACTTATCAACAACAGCAGCAGCAGCAACTACACGTGCAGCCTCCTAAAATGTCTGCCCCACAGCCACAACCAAGGCAGCAACCGATGAAATCTTCTGCAACAAGCACAAGGCCAGTGCAAAAGCCAGAAACAGTGCTGGGCAAGCCTCTAGAAGACATTAGACAATTTTACACATTAGGGAAAGAATTGGGTAGAGGCCAGTTTGGAATCACATATTTGTGCACTGAGAATTCAACAGGCAATAGCTATGCATGCAAGTCAATTTTAAAGAGGAAGCTTGTGAATAAACAAGATAGAGAGGATATAAAGCGAGAGATTCAGATAATGCAGCACTTGGCTGGTCAACAAAATATTGTTGAATTTAGGGGTGCTTACGAGGACAGACAAAGTGTTCATCTTGTGATGGAGTTGTGTTCTGGTGGTGAGCTTTTTGATAAGATTATTGCTCAGGGGCATTATACCGAGAAAGCTGCTGCCGCTCTTTGTAGGGCTATTGTTAATGTGGTGCATCATTGCCATTTTATGGGAGTTATGCATCGTGATCTTAAGCCTGAGAATTTCTTGCTGTCTAACAAAGATGGGGGTGCTATGTTGAAGGCAACCGATTTTGGACTCTCTGTATTCATCGATGAAGGTGGCATTTTTTTTGTCTGTCTGTTAGTTAAATTTTCAGTTTCAAGTTTTAATTTTGTCGATTTGGCTTTGTAATATTTATGCTTATAACATTTGTTTTGTTTTGGGAGGCTGTTTGAAAAATTGTTTTAACTACTGTGACATTGTGAAATTTGTTAGGTTCTGTAATATTGAATTCTGTTCATTGGCTTCGATTTGTGGTAAAGAAGAGTTGAATTTATTGTAATCATAGGCTGCATTGGATGAAAAGATATAGTGGTCTAATTTTAGTCCCAACTGTGCTTTCAAGATGAGAGGCCTCTTGCTCATTGTCAGTCATTGACAGACAATTAAATTCGGAATCATATCCTGCTGATTGGACTTGTCAAGTTGTTATATTGAGAATTTTGCCTTACTGCTTGTTTTTCTTAATGCAGCTTCTTTAATCTTTTACTTTTGATGGCTTCAAATCATTTTTGGAATTTTACATGTTATGTGTAATTTAACCGTGAACTTAATTCACCTTGTCTGGATACTTATCCCAGGGAAAGTGTATCGTGATATAGTGGGCAGTGCTTACTATGTTGCTCCTGAAGTATTGCGGCGTAGTTATGGAAAGGAAATAGATGTATGGAGTGCAGGAGTTATTCTATATATTCTACTTAGTGGCGTTCCTCCATTTTGGGCTGGTAAAGGAGATGATACTTTTGTGTTATTTTGTTGAATCCTGTCAGATTCTCTTGTCAGCTGCATGTTATCATTTATGATCAGTAATATATTCAATTTGTTCACATTGCAGAGACTGAAAAGGGAATATTTGATGCTATTTTGAAAGGAGGTGTTGACTTTGAAAGTGAACCGTGGCTGTTAATATCAGATAGTGCCAAAGACCTAGTCAGGAAAATGCTGATACAAGACCCTAAAAAAAGGATCACTTCCGCTGAAGTTCTTGGTAATTAAATTAGCCCTGTTTTACTTAGCTCTACTGAAACTAATGTGTAAGACGAAAGTCACTATATCATGCTTTAGAGAAATTCTTAATAGTATCTTTTCAGGTCCATTTAACGAGACTTTGTTCCGTATAACTTGTCTTTTATTTCGTTTGACCGTCATTTTTTAGATTGAAATTCTTTTCACCTAGCTGTTGAATCATTGAAGAAAGAAACATCTTTTTTATGGGGCAGTATAAGGTTGAATTTTGAAATTTACAGCAAGAGCAAATAGCTGGTGTAAATCATTTTTCTCATTTGTCAGTCAACCAATTCTATCTTTTTGCTTTTATTTCGCATTACATTCATGCAACTTATCTGCTTCTGGCTAAAAATGTTTTAATCTGTATGGCCAGAGCATCCATGGATGAGAGAAGGCGGAGAAGCATCTGACAAGCCGATAGGTAGTGCAGTTCTATCTAGAATGAAGCAATTCAGGGCAATGAATAAGCTTAAAAAGATGGCATTGAAGGTAAACTATCAAACTGTGTTCATTTTTTATTTTCAGTTGAAAGAAAAATTTGATAAATTGCTACTTAAAATTCCCTGAATAGGGTCCATTTCTTTTCACAAGTCTGATTTAAATATCTAACTTGATTCCTTTCTAATAAAACAAAATCCATGAAAGTGCTATGTACTATTTATTTAAGAATTAGGTCGGGGGCAAACCCCAAATTGGTCTTTTAGCCCCCTACCTCTTCTAAGATTCAAACTGGTTGACCAGCCAAAGAAAGCTGCTTGAAAACCATTTAGTCAATCCCCTGGGGCCCTTGAAAGTGCAATGTTGGAATGATTTTTTGTTCATACTTCTGGTGAACGGGAACCCGGGGTAGATGAAATCATGATTCGTTTGTAATGCCCATTCAGCAAAGAAACCTGAAATCAGCATTCCATAGGGGTTTTGTTTTATACTATTACCACCCGCCCTCAGCAATCACCCAGCTGACAATGCTGCAGCTGCCATTATCCTCGCATCATCATCACCGCTGCCATCACTCTCCTTTCTATATTGTCACATACCACCAACTGGCTGCTGTATGGTATATCGATCTTCATCTAATTATGTTGGTGAATTTTGGAATTCATACAGGTCATTGCAGAAGCTCTATCTGAAGAAGAAATTAAAGGCCTTAAGACAATGTTCGCAAACATGGATACTGACAAGAGCGGTACAATCACTTACGAAGAGCTGAAGACGGGTTTAGCTCGACTTGGGTCGAAACTCTCAGAAACAGAAGTTAAACAACTCATGGATGCTGTAAGTATTTGAGGTCCCTACCACACCTCAAACTTTTGACTGTTGAATATTCTTCACTTTTCAAACTCAACTGGCATTCTTGTTATCACTGTTCAATAAATTCCAGGCCGATGTGGATGGAAATGGGACAATTGACTATATCGAATTTATCTCTGCTACAATGCATAGATACAGACTGGAAAGGGATGAGCACCTTTATAAAGCATTCCAGTATTTTGATAAAGATAATAGTGGGTGAGCTCTCAGTTTCCCTTTATTTGTAATAGTAGCCATCTTACTATTTGATCTCATACTACATTTTTAGCATTTCATCAAGTTTCAGCTTATAAACAATAAAGTAGCAGATAATCCTTCATTTTATTTTCCCATTCCTTCAAAAAAAAATATAACTGGATTAATAGTAACAATGTGTCCATACTAAGTTTCATCTAATTTATCTACATCTGTTCTGTATTATTTTTCTCTCACCACTATCAAATGTCTGAGATGTAAGAAACATAATTAGATTTCATGAATAATTCTTTCCTTTTCCCATGTTCTCGGCTGGGCATGTTTCCAGTTTTAAATCAGTGAGTTATATGGTTCGAGCTGTAGTAGCTAATGAAATCTGAGGTCTGCTTGGTTGACTAATAAATGGGTAAAATTAACTGGGAAATTCTGGAGAAGTTATTCTTCACTAGAGTGTTATCCGAATGTCTTGTATGACTAATTAAATGAACTGTGTGATGTAAACTTTCTGGTAGATACATTACAAGAGATGAGTTAGAAACAGCGATGAAGGATTATGGAATTGGAGATGAAGCTAGCATCAAGGAGATCATTTCTGAGGTTGATACAGATAATGTAAGATTTTAAGGATTCATAAACTTTAAAGATGTCTCAGAGAATCATTACCGGTTCTGATGCCAATTGAACTTACAGGATGGGAGGATCAACTATGAGGAGTTCTGCACAATGATGAGAAGTGGGACCCCACAGCCTGCAAAACTCATTTAAATGCCTAATCAATCAAGCGAGCTGCTTGATTATGTTTACAGTATCCATAGAAATCTGGGCATCCTTCACTCTGGTATTGCTTTGCCATCTTCAATTGCCAAGTTTGGCTGTTAAAGCTTGCAAGGCTACCGGTTTATCTTCAATTGTTGCTAAATTAGTATTTGTGCATATCTTATTCTTTAGCTAGCTTGACCAGATTCTAGTGAACCTACAAAGCCCTTAGGGAAAGAGTTACATATTTGTGCCCTGTGGACACTGAAGATATGTTGCTGATTTTATTTCCTTGATAACTCTATTTTAATTTTGCACCCGATGTTATTGATCAACTCGTTGGGAAACCAAAGTGATGTGGTTATTTGCACTACATTATGCACTGCTTAAAGTTTTGAGAAACCAGAGTAACTTTCACTGCTTAAAGGGCACTTAAAACAGAATATTGGGTTATTGAAACCAGAGCAAGAAGATCATGATACTGTATGTTACATCTTGCCACATATTGTCTTGCTCCACTCCCATGATTTCCCATTTCAAAAGTCGCCAAAAGAACTTTAGCCAAAAATAAGAAATATTTTCTTACTAAACACACTCCTCAAGACAAAAATAAGAAATATTTTCTTACTCCAGCCAACTTGCAATTCTTTTGCTACAAGCTTCTATAAAATATTTGTACACATCAATAAAACTAGATAGCCAGTTATCAAGGAGTCGTGTGTACTCATTACAGAATTCTTTTACTTTTATCCAACACTTTTTCCAGGGAACCCAATGAAGAATAAATAAAGCTTTTGTTTTCCTTCAATTGATCAACCCTGAAATGTAGAAGCATTTGCCTTGCCCACATCAATAGACAATATATGCTTTTGAAAAATGGTACAAACAAACAAGGGCTGAATTGTATCTTAATAGTATCAGTAATTAAAATATAAAGTTGCCCATTTGGGTTAGCATTTGTTTAAGATTAGAAGGATGGTATCCAAGGTTTAATCTCATATCCTCCTGACACAAATTGCATTAGAGACAAGCATTTAAGTTACCTTTCCACGTGAGGTCGTTTTTGTATATTGTTATCTGTACCCCATTAAGCAATAAGCATATTTATTTGCACGTGTGCACACATTTTCTATATACCTGGGAAAAGCCAAAGGCTTCATGTCATATGGACTCGATAGTCGAGACAGGCTGCTAGCTTTCTAATCTTTTTCTTCAATTAATCATAGCCATAACCCCATTCAGTCAGTGATTTTTTTTTTTTTAATTTTTTGTATGACTTTGCTGATAATTAAAGCACAGTTCTTTTCAGGATGCCCAAAGTGCAATTTACTGTGACAAGGGAATCTGTCGACTGTCGGTTTGAAAACAGGCTTTGGCAACATTCAAAAATGAAAACATTTGCTATCCCAGCTGCGAAAGAATAACATGTTAGCTATTCTCAATTTAGATTGGGTTTATCTGAGTTAGGTTAGGTAAGTGATTATTTTTTTACATGTTAGTTAACTAATCTTTGGTAAATTATAATGCTGAAACAGTGCCTAGGATGCTCTAAGCTTTGCTTCAGAATAAAAATGGGGCACAACCACGACACTCAGCACAAGAAGACATTGCTGTTGTTATTAAATCTTGCACGAACTGTTTTATCAAATAAACTTTAAGCGATGAATTTTAATGAATTAATTGAAGTTCGATTATAAGTGATAGGACAAAGACAAAGCTCCAGCTCAGATATTAAGCATAACTTGTACCCCATCTTCTAGTAGATACATTTTCTTTAGAGAATCATTTTCTACATTTTTTAAGAGCTACCTCACATGAATGTAAATAAAAAAATTCTCATCAATTCTAACGTGTGTGCGTTCTTGCTTCACATGTGTTGTACTATCTAATAGCCAACACGTTTAATTAACACCTCTGTTCAGGTGAAGGTAAATTTCTATAAAATGAAAGGAATATATTCATCGAAATTGTTAGTAAATGAAAATGGTAAAATCATTGTTCATCCGAGGTTTTGTCAGTATTTGAAAAAAAAAAAAATTGAATTTATTCTAGGATCCACCGATTATTTGGAAATTGTATTACGTTCTATCGTAAGGTACATTATTATTATTATTTTTTTATGATGTCACAGGTAATCAAGGGAGAAATGAAAAAGAAAAAGAAAGATAAGAATCCAGTAAAAAGGAAAAATGGAAAAGAAAAGAAAACAGACAGTTGATATTGGGTTGAGATTGAAAGAGAGAGAGATAGAGAGAGGCGCACGTGGGATTGCATGCCTCACTCCTCGCCGTTGTTGTTTCCCTTTACAAACTTCAAATATTGCTGAAACCAAAACTTTAAAGATTTTCGTCCTTCTTCATCAATCATCATCACTGTTTTGAGTTTAAACACTGCTTCTTCTTCTTCTTCTAGTTTATAAATCTAAGAACTTTTAATTTGCTAATTAATATCTTTCCGTTCAGATATTATAAATCATAAAGCTTTGCATGTTGCTTGAAATTAAACTTTAGAGAGTTTTGACTTATATTGATAGTCATCATACATATAAAGTAGTGTTTCAACATTGCTCTCTTTTGATGACATTGAAACACAATCCTTCAGGCAATGAAACAACATCTTTCAGAATCACTTTTTTGATATCTCCTTGAAGTGAAATACTTTCGAGTGTTAGGCTTTGTACTGCACTCCAATTTCATTCTTTTTTTTTTTAATATTTGGAGCATTTCTTGGAGTTTTTGATTAGTGAGTACCTTTCATTTCTTAAGCCGGTGTATTTTGAAAAGGGTATTTTAGGGGGAAAAAAATATTAAACATTTGTTCTTCAATGGTGGAGCACCAATCTTGTGCTGGTATGATAAATGCTTCTGCATTCTGTGGCATAGAGCAAGAAGTGAAGGGAGAGGGTGTTAATGCTATTGCAGAGATTTCAGCTGAGTTACAAAAAGAGAGACAAAAGAATGCTCTACTTATGGAGAGAATATCGTTGCTTGAAGCTCAAATACAAGAAAGAGATACTGCAAACGTATGATTTGCATACTTTATATTTGTGATTCTTTTTTATTTTTTATTTTTTTTGGGGTCTACGTTCTTGGCTTCTGCAATTAATGCTCTTTAATATTAACTTGATTTTGAGCTCGTTAATCCTTTACTTTGCAGCTAAAGCATTTGAGCCTTGTTTTCTTCTAAATTTTTATTGAATGGCTATTTCACGTGGATCGGGTTATGATTTGATCATCTTCATTCATATGAATAACTCATCTGCCTTTGTTTGTGAATTAGTTTGATCAGAATTGTGTGGAAACTTATGTTGCTATTAACTGAGCTACCCAATAAAATTCATATGGGGGGTTATTGTTGATGTCTGATCTCCTATTTTACATAAAGCAGTCACATTCATCATTCTTTTATTGTTCTGATTGTAGTCCCAAGTCTCTCACCTTATGCAGTTTAATTTGCTCTTTGTTAAATGAGCATCATACTTAACAAAACTATTAGCAGCATAAGCAGTGCATTCCTGAAATTTTGATTATGTATGTCTATTTACACATGTGTAGTTTTAATATCATTAGCAATGAATGTATAGGTTTATGAAAACCATTAATAGCCATCTTGCATTATTACTCTCAGGGCATCTGTCTGAATGCAACAGAAAGGTACATCAGGAAATTCAAAAGACAGAAGATAGAAACAAGTGATCGTAATGAAGATGGAAAAAATATCAACAAAAATGAAATGGCATTAAAGATAAAACATGAAAGATGCATGCGCTCTACTGGTACAAATGAAGAAGGCCGCTTAGTCAACTGGATGAGCATGAATGAGACTCAATTTTCGCACTTTGATAAGATTAAAGATGGTGAATGTGCTGCAGATTGTGATGATGATACATATGAAACCGAGAATGAAGATGATGATTGTTATGAAGAGGATGAAACTAAGGAAAACGACGAGAATATTGGAAGCACTAATAAAACAAAGGAACTGCTTCTTGAACAAAGCTTCCATCCAAGTGCTCAGAGAGAGCCAATAGGTCCGCATGGAAGCCAAGTATCAAATGAAGGTACAATCGAGAATCGAAAACCACCTGATGTAGAAGTAGTGCACAACCAAGGGAATCCAAGAAAAGTTAATAAAGAAGAAGTTATAAAAATTGGAGAGGGCAAGGCACCAGAAGAGATTTTTATCCCCAGGAAGGAGGTTTTTGGTGCAGGTTCTGGAAGCATACCAGTGAATAAAAAGCCTGCAAAGGTTCCATTCTGTCCGAGAGAAGTAAAGAGAATTCTTGAATCAGACTCCCTGTTATTGAAAAATGCTCAGTCCCACACCATTAGAAAAATCATAGTCTTTGCATCTCTTGGTATAAGGCATGGATGTGAAGATATGTATGAGTTAGACTTCAATCATTTTAGCATTTTGAGGAAGGGGGAACCATATGTATCTCCAAAGAACCCTGGGGTAGGCATTTTGCAAACTTTTTGTTATGATTTGCTTCAACAAGGTAGTTTATTAGGCATTAGCTATTGAGAGATTTGAGATAATTTTTACTTTTCATGTATCCTCTGTCTTACTCATCAGTTAAATACGCTACTCGATCATTTATTAGCAGGAGCATGTGCTATATGAGAACCCTGGAGTGAGGAGGAAAGTTTTCTCTCCAAATCGTCAGAACCCAACACTGTGCCCTGTTCAAATTCTCGAGGAGGAAAAGGCTATGCGCCCGTCTGATCCTAGCTGCCCCTCATGCTTGTTCTTATGCATCAAGTATGGTGGGAGGACAAGAAATCTTCCCCAAAATGAGTAAGTACTACTACTACTTTCCCAATTTTTTCATTTTTATACGTACTATAACTGAGAAGAGGCAATGAAATTTCTTTTTATAGTCCTGAATTATCATGCCTTAAATCCTTACCTAAACAAACTTGACCATCTTTACAGCTAGGGAAGCTCGTGTCTTCAGTCAGGCCTTCCAAAAGAACTGAGACGTTGGTTTGATTGTAACTTGTTAATGTTGTGCCCTTCCCTTAGACTAACCTACAATTCTGATTTTTTTCCAGATATGTCAGGCAGAGAATGGGAAGAAACAAGCTGAAATCTTTTGGCCCTCTTATGTGTCAAATGGCAATGCTAGTCCATGTTCGCAGCGGGAGCTTCTTCTTCAAGACCCTGGCCATCACTCTTTTGTTCATGGCCGGTTTTCCAAATGACCTTGTCCAAAGGGAAACAAAGTACCGAAATCTAGACTTGCTGCAAAAATATTACAGGTATAAGACGTTAAAAGTCGTTGGACATGTAAATTGGTAAAATGCCTCACACGCTGATTAAACTTACCAATACCCTAACCCTATGCAATTCGCCTAAACGGCTTTGTGTACTATTTTAAGCAAGCAGCATAATTTTAAGATGGTCATACACAGCATTTTAAGCAGTCCCTTTTTCTAAAAATTTGTGTGTCCTTTAGAAGCAAGGTGATTGATCCCTAAACAAATGAAAATCTCTGTAGATTGCTGTGTTACATCAGGGCATTAAACTTGAGATGTAATCTCCTCATTTCTTGCTTTTAACGCACTCTTCAGCCCGTGGCCTAGTTACTCTTAGCAGTAGATTTTTAACAGTTTAATGACTTCACAGTTCACACGCCCTTGCTGCTGCAGGACAGATGATGATGCTGAACGAGAGGAATTATTTCTTCCACATCAGGCAGCTTCTGATACTGTTAGTTCTCAACTCTTAATTGTTCTCTTTATTAAGAGTTGTTAAACAGTTTCTCAATAAGCTTCTTGCTTTTCCAGCAGGCCAGTCTTCGTTCTCAGCAGTTGATTGCAAAGACAACTTCAACAAAATCTAAGGTCAGGAAACAATCAAAAACCACAAGTAAGCCTCAAAACATGCCAAGATCCTCAATTCAGCAGCCAGCACCTTCAACCACTATGCCTCCTATCCAGTTTGGGCTGATGGGCTATGCGTCTGTTCAAGCTAATGCCCTGGCAGGATTTCAATCTATGCCATCTCAGACTCATGCAGATACCCCAGTGATTACCAGTTCTGACACCAAAGTCTCCTACCCCAATCAAACCCCCTATCATATGTTCCCACCACAGGCCACAAATACATTCATGCCTATGTTATATTGGCCTCCACCAAATGCATTTCCTCCTGGTTCCTACCCAGCCCCATATGGTTACCAATCTTTTCCATTTCCAGCTAATGCAAATTATGTATCCATCCATCCACAAACATACAATAATAACCTTCCCTCCTGCAGTCCTTTTATCCCCAAGGTAGTCGAAGCTACTGCAAAGAACAATAACGCGGCCTTGGAGGAATCTGATGGTGACTCAGATAGCAGTTCAAGCAGCACATATCCGAAAGAGGCAATAGCAAGTTGCAAGTAGTCTAATTGAATTTTTGTAAATGAGCCTCATTGGAAAATAAACTTAGTTAAAGGAAAGCAATCTAATGCCTACTGGGGCAAATGTAATTTCTCGCTCCTAAGTTTTTAGAGCCTCCAGTCTTTGCATCAGTGAAGTATCTATATGAATTATGATCTCAACTTTTGCATATATCCGAATATCATGGTCTGTTTTCATCAGTAGCTTAAAATTTAAATCAATAACATAACTATGTTCAAAATGAAAATACAAGACGATTGCTTATAATCACTGAACTTTCTAAGAGGGACAGCTACATGACCACTGTTTGTGATCATCAGAGCACTGTTCTTACTTAACTGCTACAATGTTCATAATATTTGTTTCCACAATTGCATTCCAATGGAATTTACTTTCAATGGGGAAATGCAACATTAGAAACTTAAAAAGGAAGGCAACACCTTCCAAAGTTGAAGCGGAAATTTTCCCAGTGAGCGCATTGTGAGTACAAAATTCATACTTCACATCTCTTGCATTCTCTCTTTGACCCTGAGTGAGTTTTTTGCACATTGCTCTACTACATTCTGGCTGCGCCTATGCAAGAGGATTATACGTTTCTCCACCTACCGAAAGATAATAGTTTATTGCATTATAGAGCTATATTTGCTTACATAAAGGCACATTTTTTTTTTGACACGTTGCATAAAGGAATCTTATCTCTCTCTTTCTTTATCCCTTTGCTGAATTATTTGCCATGTCCTTTAGCTAAATCTGGGGACCAATTCAAAAACAAAAAAATAAAAAAGGACTCCAGGGACACGTAGGTCACTTGAATACGACACTACCCCACCGCTAGGGATGGGGGTCCTTGTCGGTCTTCAACTCCCTTGGCATCACGAGAGTCTTGAGAGTCAGAAAGAAGTTTATTGCCATTGGCATGAATCATCAATTATCATCATTATACAAATCCATGCACCATACACCATCCCTGCATACATACATACATCCCTCATCTACCACTGCCATTACTGAATATTAATAACATCAAGCTCACACCATCGAGGAAAAGGAAAGCCTAGGCTTAAACATTGGACGGTACATCTAAGGAACATAATAGCAGTAATACGAACATCTCACAGGAAACAAACCGATCTAGAAAAACCATCTTATTGGGAGCTCATCTCACACTCTTTTCTTCCTCATAGAAGAAACAAGGAAGAAAAATTTGGAGCTATTAACTTGTTGTAGCTAATACAGCTGTTAGCTAGCTAGGACTTGTCGTGGAGCTTGTTGGCAAGATTGCAAACCTTTCGGATCTCACCCTTTGTACCTGTGAGAGGGTTGTTCTCAGAAAGGAGAGTAATGGCTCTTGAAAATTCCTTGAAGAAGTAGTCTTGACTCTTGGCCATCTTCTTAACATAAGGTCTTGTCCTCTTGTCGGTGGCTAGCTGATGATCAACCATCATCAAGCCCTTGTTGTCCAATATGTTCCTATAGTAGTTGTTGTCCAGCACCATGGGTGTGCCACGGTCATTCCTCACATACTGAACAGCCTTGGGGTCTGGGATTGCATCAGGACACTTATGGAGCATATGCGGAACATGGTCAGGGTTCAGTGCAGGGTCAACTTCTGGGTACAGACGGTGCACCAGCTTCACACAATGAGTTCTGCCAACACTGTGAGATCCTGATGGAATAGACCAATAGTAGTAACTAAGACCTAATTATTATTATTATAAATAATCTTAAATTACTTCTTTTTAAAGTTTAAGAAACTCAGTCGTTGTATGCTTAATAGTCGTAATTGAAGCATAGATTAAGGGGGAAAAAAAAATTACCTAGCAGAGCAACAAGTCCAGGGGCGTCAATGCCAATGGCTGCAAACCTCTCAAGAACAACAGACATGCTGTCATTGTGATCTGGGAGATACTGCTCAAGTATCTCTGCTCTGCTTTTTCTACCATCTCTTCTTCCTGTCTTGAGAGGAATGTAAGGGCCTCCAAGCTGAAACAAGTTTCAGACACCATCAGAAAAATCTCATACCCATTGTCCATTTGGAGATCTAGTGAAATTTAAAAAAAAAAAATGTGTTTTTTTTTTCTTTAAATAAAAAATAAAATACAAAAATTTGAGTGATGAAATGGTGGTTAATTAAAGAAAAAAAAGTGTACCGCAACAACGCCATCTCTACCGGACAGGACAAGGATATCAGCACAGGAAACAACACCAGGGCACTCTCTTTCAACAGCTTCTTTGATGTTCTCAATGTACCTGAAGTTCCTCATACCAAAGCTCCTGTCCATCTCCTTCTCAGACAAGGTCTTTCTTGTCGAGTCCAGAAGCAGTGAAGCATCACAAGACTATGCAAACATGCAAAGAAAAGGAAGGGTGGGTGGGAAGCAAGCAATTAATTAGCAGCATATATCTCCAGAGCACGTAAAATAATGTAATAAATATTAAAAAGAGTGCATGTATTATAATTAGTAATATATATGATTTATGATAAATTAATTACCTGGACAGCACAGTCATGGAAAATGTTTCTAAGCCAAGAAAATGCAGTGTTCTTGTGGCGCTTGTACAGAAGCTTAACTTGTTCCCTGATAATGTCCTCGGCCTGAGGGCATGTATCCTTGTAAAAATTCATAACAAGACCTGGGTCCTCTTCATTTTCTGCCAAAGCAGACCTCAGAGACACAGCTGAGAAGGAAAGCAAAGCTAAAAGCAAGAAGACAGCTTTCGTACCCATTTTCTCTTCTACTCTTCACTCACTAAAGGTGACCAACCTTGGTTTAGATCTCTCTTGATCCTTGGCAATACCTCTCTTAAATAAATAATGAAGTGAGGGCAACTTCGGAATGGATAATAATAAAATATGACACAGTTGGGATGGTTATAAATTTAATTTTTTTCATTTATTGGGGTGATGACTCAGATGCTTTTGACCATGTGTAACATTTACTTTTAACCTCATTTTGTGTCGAGGGTTGGGAACCCCTTGTTTTGAAGTGAACAGAAGGTGCTGAAAGCAATAATGACTCACAAAACTTTGCTGTTTTGGCGTCAATAAATTGAGTTAGGGTCTCGCTAGCACTTGATCCTACGGTCTTAGATGCATGCTCATCGATCCAGACCTAGACTAGAACTAGAAGTTCTCGTGAGGAACCTTACTCAAAAACAAAATGGCATGCATGATGATTAAGATTTCGGGCAGCAGCGGGCAGTGAGTGAACATCAATATATGGGATGGGTCCAAAAACATTTATGACTCTGCCTTTTTCTTTCTTTATTGGATTGGGACTTGGGAGCATGATCAGCCACTAGCCAGCCATACAAATTGAAATTGTAATTGTAATTGGATTGCTAATTCCACTCTTGTTTTCCTTCCGCAGTCCTGCGACCGACACTAGTTGAAACATAACAAAAGACAAACAACCGAGAAAAGAAATAAAAAAAAAAGAAGGAAAATTTGTGATGGGAATGGAGGTTGAAACAATAAATTCATCCATGGTCAATAGCTAGCTGCTAGGTCTCTGGATTTTTTTCTTTTTATTTTTTGCTGGAATTTATTTGTGGAAGCAGCTTAATTATATGTTAATGAATAAGAGTTAGTTCATTGATTAAAAAAAAAAAGAGCAGCAAAAATAATACCAGAAAAAGGTGAACAAAGCATCTCTAATTATTTTCCCAGTATGTAGTAATTTTGGGTACCTTGAAAGGACCCGCTAACCAACCATTTAAAGATACTTAGCAGAGGGCCGTGACTAGAACTTTTTTTTTTTTTCAATAATTTTGGCATTGCTGTTGTCTAATGTTGCCCATTTATGAAAGCAACAAATTTCTTGTGAAAATATTATATAGAAATGAGCTTTCAATTTAGAAGTGAGATGCAAATGCACAGCTCCAATGATGATATAACATACCGATATTGCCAAATTAGTAGATAAGAAGTTCTTATCTCTGTGCCACTCAATTTAATAAGCCAAGGGGGGTAAAAGGGTTTATTAAATATGAAGTAACGTAATGAAGGCATATGGAATCCGAATTGTTTACAAGGCAATAATACATTTTTCTATAGACTGATTTGGAATTAAAGAATGACAAGTTGTTTATTCGGCTTAACAACGGCTTTGACTTAATTTCGGAGCCAAGCTCTCTTCAGTTACCCGCAATGCCCTTCACGATGCTGATTTAGTTTACATTGGAGATGAATTAATGAGCCTCTAATTTTATTGGTTGTTAAACTAATAATAACCCAATTATGTTCTAAAACTGATATCAAGAGAGAGGACATGCTCAAGTTCTCAACTCGATTGTGGTGGTAAGATGCTAAGTAAGTTGGGTTCACCACTGAAAGTTGATGGAGTTTTTGAACAAGACGGTATTTCCAAACGGCAAAGCGGCGTTAGGGTAAAAATAGTGAGCCGAGTCAGGTGGAAGGAAGCCAACAAAACTGGCCACCGACACTTGAGTATTCCCTCCTACTCGCTGTAGCACTATTACATCACCAGTGCTGTTTGATTGACATGCAATTCTAAAATCTTTGCCCCGACCCTACTCCGTGGCTAATATCTTAATCAACCTTGGATTATTTTTTTGGACTCCATTAATTCGTTGCCTCTTTTCTGCTTTGAATAAAGTGCTTCATTAAAAACCTTTTTCTTTATTAATAGTTAATCAATTAATTAATAATTTCTAGTATAGATATGCTCGAAAGCATGAAATCGAATCACCATTGCATAGAGATCCACAAATATGTATTAATTAGTCATTTAATGTAAAACCACGCCTGTTACTCATTTTTAATAAAATTGTTATTTCTCCTATACATGGACATTACCTGATGATAAGTCACAGCAAATGTAAAAATACCCGTGGGCCATTTATTCTTTAAAATAAAAATAAAAATAAAATAAAAACAGGGGTAAATCACGCAAATTAATTCAGGTATAATTAAATAACTAGCCAAAGGGGAATATTTTCACATGGACCAGGACCGCCCTGAGGCTTCGAGGAAAGTCCAAAGATTAAATTCTTCAACACACCCCCGCTTTCTTTAGTCTTTACGAAGTGGAGGCAACGATGATGATCACACTGTACGCACCAATCATAACTTGTCTATGGAAGCCACACAAGTACAAGTGGGCAGCAACAAGAAAAACTTCAACATTACATATACTCTTTTCTAAGTGTTACAAACAAAATTTTCTTTCGTAACAGTTGTCATTCATGATCATTTTTGGCTTATCATTTTTACCAGTTGGGTCCTATATTCCAGCATTCTCGTCTGCGGGACCCAAAGGAATTGCAGGCTCTCGATGATACCTTTGCACTGCGATATCATGACAATGGTGGATCCGCTGAGGACTTCCCATGTGAAAATAACCCCCAGCTCCTTTTATTTCACAACATTGTGCTTGACAGGCAGACTCATTCGTTATCCACAAGTAACTGCATGTTTCATTTTATGTTTGGATCTGTCTGCATCCAACATCTGCAACAAGATGGCGAATATGGGGTGCATACCATTTAACTCTTTCAATATGTTCAATAGTAACTTCCCATCTATGACCTGCAAACAACCAATGTTGCCCTAGGTATCACAATCTCCAAGCCATGGTGGAAGTGACCATAAAATGCAACATTTAACATGTTAGAGGAGTCATGATAATAGTACCTTCAGATCTAGCAATTTCATATATTGATTTTGATACATGTTCAGCCCACAACTTCTCCTCAGAATCCTTCACATTCCCATGCACATGTAATGTTCCCCCCTCACTCCTGCATTATCAGTTCCTAATTAAAATAGAGACAGGAAAAGTGGGTAATAGAGAAATATGGAAACCTTGAAACGACTTTAAAGAGCTCAAAAATGTTTAATTGCATATTCAGATCAAGATATTTATAGTTAGGATACAACACCTTAATGCCTGTACAGCAGTAACCCAGCTATTCTCACTTGTTGGAATAAGACCAAGACAGACCCGATTGGCAACTCCCTGAAAGGACAATGATTGTGGTGAATCACTCACGGTAATCCTGAGATTAAATGACATGCTACCTAGGCTATATGATCCAATTGAACAAAACCAGAATGCTATTCAACACAAGAAAATCTGGGTCTTCTACGTTGAAAGTTAAAATCAGGACCTAGTGTCTGCAAATGTAAGACCAATCTAAACTAAATCCATACAATTTCATAGAGGATTTTGACATGGCACCCATCCATTAATCAGCCCCAACCTTATACATTATTAGCAGACAATCTTCCATAACCAAGTTGTTGTAAGCATAGTCGATCCATGGATTACAAATATTTCTAATCATTTTTCTCATCATCTTGTTAGGGCCTGGAAAGAAATTATTCCGGTTTAGCTAGTAAGTGTGATTATAGAATAAAAGTAATACACTATTTAACGGAGAATAATGAACATACTTTTGGGGCTGTAAACCGGTTATCCCCTTCAAGTACAATACAGTGATCAGAAACAGAATTGGCCTGAAGATTATGTTTAAGTGCCTCAACAGCACACGGATTCCATTCACAAGCATAAACTAGCCTTGCTTTCGCCCTGGTTGATCAACATGATCATACAAAATAAACACCAGCAAAATATAAGAATGATCAACCAGTTAAAAAATAGTAAGATGCACAATGTAGATACCCGTATTAATTAAAGCTCCTGGATCATAAAGTTTCAGAAAAATATGTATCTACGGGAACCATAAAAGAAAACAACATTGCTTAGCCTGTCCCTAATCACAATTAAATTGTACATTGCTGGAGACAAATAAGAAAACTCTTTTTTGTAAGCAATAACCTCCCAACTTCCATCACCTTAGATTCAACACATGAGAGATGTCTGGTCGTAAAAGACTGATGATATGAGTTCATCAAAACTTATAAGTGCGTGTATGGTACTGTGGGAGAGAGAAGCCCTAAGTTCACTGAAATTATAGAGCTTGGCAGTAATGAAGGACTGAGACAACAATGACTATACCATACCTGACAAGGAATGGCAGCACAAAATATCCAATACCAGCAAACAGATCCACAATAACTTCATCTTTACAGTCTAAACGGGCCATACGAAGCTTTTCAGAGAGATTTCCCCAGGAGAACATGCACTTGGTAGCATCAAAGGAATAGAGAATACCATTCTCACAATGTTTGACCCAACCATTATCTCCAACAAGAATCTCCAAAGCACTATCCCTCGTTCCAGTCGGTGCAACTCGACCCTTAGGAAGTTTCAACAAACTGATGTAATGGATATAGGATCACAAAAGTTCATAACAGCAATTAGAGGCACAAAGCAATTTTAGTGAGTAAATTTCACTAGATTTACTATGACGTACCCTATCTGAACACAGTTTATGACTTTCTAGCTTCCTGAATTTTTATTTATAATATAAAGGAATAGTTGAATAACATATCATAATTTTTTAAGCTGACAGCAAAAGGTAAAATTATATCAATGCCATTCTCATTTATTATGTACTTTGATAAGTTCAAGAAATGCATATAGAAAAGAATGTGATGTGAATTTAGAAATGAACATGATTTGGAAAAATGCATTTAAATCACTTCAAAGGCAGGCATCAGCAAGCTCAGCATAAGCTTTTATGTAATACATGCAAACAGCTTACTTGACGAGCAAGATGAGAAGTATTAAGTATCTTGGCAACAGCAGGCCAGAGCTCGCCGCCAATTGAGTCCCACACTGGATCCTTGAAGGATGTCACTGGAAGCACAACAATATCCCCCAACCGTTCCCATCTGATGGAGACAAAAGATGTTAACAAGTCATGGCCATTAGATCCACATAAAGAACCATAAATTTTTGAGAGAATGACCATATGTCCCATCTTAAGTAGACATACAACTACCGAAGAAGCAAAGTTATGAGGAACAAACCTAGATGGTAGCTGCTCTAAAAGCCTAGCTGACAGACCTTTTTGCTCGATCAAAGAGGCTACAGCTTCAGTCATTGCTTTAAAGGGAGACTTAGGAGCTCTTTTGACTTCAACAGCTTCATCCATCTGTTTAGTGGCACCACATTCCTTAAGAAAATGCAAGGCTGTTGCACAGGAGGTTTCATCGAGCAACACCCCTCCTGTATATGGTTTAGACAAATCAATAGTATTCAAACCTTCTGATTCACCTCCAGAATGAAGCTGCTTTTCTTGGAATATAGCACAAAATTTTTCAGTCACAGGAAAACATATACGTTTTCCATCCTCCTGCTGATGAGGCTTCCTTCCAAGATGTAACCATCCAAACTTCTTCAAAATGTCCTTCCCAAACTTTGCATACTTTTTATCAAGTTCCACTACCCAGTGTGAAGCAGCCATCTGATGCCCATCATTTACAGGATGTTTAGCCTCAGAATTGAAGTCAGAACTTTCAGTTAAAGTCTGTGTGTTCCCAAGTTCTAAAGCTTGGAAGTTAACATTCTTTTCTCCTGTTACCCCTTCATAATGGTGAGTGACAAGCTTTTCTCCCATCTCAGGAGGTATGTTACAGTCATCTAAAGACATAAGTGGTACAGAGGACAAGTTGATTTTCACTGGCTCACTGAACTTTGTTCCAAAAGCATAGCAAGCTGCACCACCACCAATCATAATAAGATCATCGTCAACAACGTTGGCTGTAGACCGTACAAATAATTCTTTGCACACATAATTGAGCTTCAAGTGTTTCCAGATATGGAGCTGGAGATCAAGTAATGACAACTCTTGATAATTTTGTCTAACTGGACAACCCCCAAAGAGTCCAAGATAATTTTTGTAAAGGAACATTGTGTGGGAGAACCTAGCATGTGGACTTCTTGCTGCTATATCTTCCTTCTTCCATAAGCATGCGTGAACATCAAAAGTGTATAAGTCCCCGAGGGCTTTCTCCCCATTGTACCCTCCAAACATGTATAACCGAGAACCATATGCCAACATTGAGTGAGAATGACGGGCGCATGGCCCTTCCCCATTAATTAATAATTCCTTCCACTGCAGGGTATCAGTGTCGAGCACATGCAAAGATGAAAAAATTGTATCATTGTTAAGTCCGCCAAATACATATATCTTTGAGCCTATAACAGCTGCAGCATGTCGATGCCTGTATAGAATACATATAAAAACACATATGGATAAAAAATTAAGAACAAATTGGTATAGATCATAATGTGGACAAAAAATTAAATATCAATAATGAGATATGAAAATTGATGAAGTAGAAGGAGGATGTACTAATCAGCTTCCAAGTACCAAGATTGATAATTATCTCTATAATAATGTATGTAGCATGCACTATTATGCCAAAACAACAAGCATCAAACAGAGGTAGGAGCATAAATGCGATGAAGAAATCACCTGGGCTGAAAGACACTGCCAGAACATTCTAATAAAGTCCATTTACTCTTAGCCATATTGAAAACCCACACATCACTCAGTATGTTCAAAGGATCAGCCCTGCCTCCGATAATAAACATGTGGTCTCCAATCAAAGAAGATGTGTGACCCAAGCGTGGAGATGGACTGCCCTCAGTGTGAATAGCTTTTATCGTTCCTTGTAATGGATCAAGCAGAAAAAGATCATTTCTACGTGCATGTCTTCCCATACCCCCAAAACCACCAAATACAAGAATCTGAGAGTCATTGATCGAGTTTCCCAGGATGCAAGCAGAATGACCCCAAAGGAATAGCTTCTCCACAGGTTCACCAGCAATCACTATCCGGCTAACTGATAGACCGCAACTAGGAACTCCTGGTGGCCCTGTCAATGATTCAAAGACTCAAACTCGCTGTCACATTAAAAGGAAATGTCTCCTGCAATCAAATATATGTTAGTATGTAATAGCACTGCTCAATGAATGTACACACGACTCTTATGGTTCTTGCAAGTTGCATCTTTGCATTCTCTTATACACTCTTTAAGGGTTCTGTTAGTTTATTAACCTGCGAACTCAAGCTCAATACAAAAAGAGAAATACAAGAATTAAAACACAGATGGCACAAAGTTAACTCCGGTTAGCAGGCCAGTAGCTTCAATTTCACACTCTTGCAAGAATTTTAGGAAGAAACACGCTCAACATGGGTTAATGTTTTAAAACATTTGTTCTTTTGACAAGTTAACCAAAACTCTAGCACAGTCTCCATGGTTCTCATTTCTATATCTTAACACTACCCTCATGTAACACGCATTCCATCAAAAAGTCACATAAATAAGAACACACTACCATGAGTGTCTTAGCAAATTGCAATTGCAGTGCTGTGATATGAAATAGAATAGTGAGCACTTCAGTTACTGCTGAGCTTTCAAAATTCAAAAGTGACGAAGCAGAAGCACGGCAGTTACAAACAAACAAGTCCTGAATTAATTAATCAAATATTACCATCAACATTCTTCGTCAGATCCCCGCAATTCTGGTGTTCGTCCTTGCTAGAAACAGAGGAACCCACCATAAAATTAAAAGCCTGCAAAAACCCGTCAATCCTCCTGCTATTAGCTTCCAATTTCTGATTAGCAATCCCAACAAGAAACCTAACATAATCTTGGGACACTAAAACGTTGCCACTCTCTCCTAAGGGAACCTCAAGCCTCAAGGAACACCGTATCCCAACAATAACGCGCTTCTTGACACTCGTGACCCCGCTCTCCCTCAACCCAGAAGACACCGCGATAGAAACCAAAGCCTCAGCCGACTCAACGTCCCGGCACTCCACCGCCACAATCAACGGCTCGAAGCGGAAAACGAGCTGGTCCCGAGTGGGGGAGGACGGAGTTGTGTGGGTGGGGAAGAAGAGTAGGGAGAGGACGGAGTCCACGTCAGCCGGGTCGTGGGTGATGAAAAGCCACGTGCCGCCTTTGGGTTTATTGACGGGGTGGGAGAAAATGGAGATACGGCCGGAGCATGAGCTGGTGGTGTAGTAGTTTGGGTGACTGTTGATCGCGTTCAGGAGAGGGATTATGGGTGTGTCTAACGTGCCTTTCGGCGATTTGTCTGTCGCGGACGAACTCAGTGACGCTAGCGTTGCTGCTTTTCGTTGCTCGAACGACATATTTTCCTTCTTTCCTGTCTGTGGAGACCGAATCGCCGAGCGGGCAAAACCCTCGTCAACTCTCACTCTCCCTCTCCCGGGCGGCACTTGCTGAATGGCGAATTGAGAGGGGTAATTTAGACATTTCGTGTAGCCATGTTAGGACCCTTGCTTTATTAAATTATATTGAACAAGGTCACGGCCTATTCATTTTCGGCACATGGGTCCATAACAAAAACATAGCCTCCTCTCACTCACCCTCAACTAACCCACATCGATCGACGGTCATTTACTTCCGCGGCCTGAATAACAGCCCGGGGCGAAGTCAGTAACATTTTCTAAGCTTTTTTTTTTTTAAATTAAAAAAAATCTTAAACTAAAGTCGTTAAATCAAATCATAACATTAAATTAACAATTTTTTTTATTTCAGAAATATCTTGTAAATTAAGTTCAATTAATAAAATAAATTATCAACTTTAAAGTTGTGATTATAATGTCCTGTAGGCACAATACTTCATAGTCCAATCCATTAGATGTTTCTAGTTTATTAATATTCAGTCTGTAAAGTACCGTACCCTTAAGTGAACATAACGGACTCAAACTTTAAGGAATTATCTTGTGATTATAAATTTACTTGAGAAAGAAAAAAAAAATTAAAAAGGATGGAGTAGAGAAGAAGCTGAGAAAAATGATTGTATGTGGCAATTTTGTAAAATATAGTGGTGATAGTTAGCTTCATAAATACTATACTGTAATTTTGTGGTCAACGTTACTATTATGGTAAAAAGAAATAAAAATTTTTTGACAAGACTATCAGAATGATCTACTAATACAAACCTTTACATAACTAATTAATTAATTAATTACACTAACTTCTGCAAATTTAGCAGGGGACAAAAAAAAAAAATGAAGAAGAAAGAAACTCTGCAAGCTGGTGACTGCACCTCCACTTGGATGTATCGAGTTATCTTTCGCCTGATGATCATGATATCGTTGATGGTGATGAGTTGTATTTTGAAGTCCAATACTAATGATATTAATCACTTTCACCAGCATTTAAAAAATAAATAAAAGATCACTTTCACCATATAATAAATATATTCATACTCTTAGTTTATGTGATTAAATGATTGAAAACTCCATTTTAACTAACAATTGCCTATTTAATCTATAATAAATAATTTAAATTTGTAGTTAGCATATATCAATTTACCAATGATATTAATCCATCTTTTTGGATTAGAGCTTTTGAATTAAGGTAACTAAGGGATAAGTTAAAAAAGTAAGAAAAATATGCATTCTGGCATACTACAAAATAAAATAAACTTTTTGACACTCCTCAAAAATCTCTCTTAAAACTCCTTTTTAATTGCAACTACTTAAATAACGTTATACAAATTAATTCATTTATTGTTCCGAATGGTGATTCATTTTAATACTTAAATAAATTATTCTTTAAACAAATTTTTTATACCCACATATTTTATAATTTATATTTATGTTTTCAATTTTAATTGAATTTTTTAAAGAAAAATTTAGAGTTATGAGATAGAAATATTATAAAAAGAAAAAATTTAAAATAAATTTAATATTTTAGGATTTGTATATAATTTAACATGAAGTATTTTTTTTGAGTAAAATTCTATAGAAAGATGGTTAATTTTAATAAATATGAATTTATATCCCATTTATATTTTATCAAAAGATATTTTAGAAAATAAATTCAAAAGAGCGTGATCGTTGTCGTTGTCTATTCGAAGGGGCTTTTCGTATGGCCCACTGAACGAAGTGTCCGTTCAAACCTCTTGGATCCAAACCCAGACAACCCTAAACCCGTTGAAGTTGATTGGGTCTTGGCGTGGGGCGTCTCACGCTAACATGAAGGTGGATTTCGAAGTGGCAAGGAGTTTAGTTAGTTTCTGGCAACAGTTTGTGCGAAAATTGAAACCAGTTTCCTGTCTTCCCCCCATAATCAGTTAAGCCGCTACTCTTTTTCTCTCTTCTCGTTGCAAGAAAGAGGCTTCGAAGGTAGCCTGTTTCAGTCTCTCCGTTTCTTTGTTTAGTTAAATTTCTGATTTTTATTTCTCTCTTCGCTCCTAACTATTACTTTAGTGTTCTTTTGCATGAGAGCCACTAGGGTTTATTGCTCTGTGCAATTGTGATTTTTGTATATTCAGGCCTGTTTATTCCACTTTCCCATTATTAGAAACTTATACTGAACCAGGTTTGCTCTCTTTTGCTTCTTCATTGCAGAGACTGTTTCATTTATGAATTGGGTTTTGAGCATTCTATGTTTTCAGCCTTTTGTAATTGTTTGTACAAAAGTAACAGTCCTTTAAGCCGAGCGTTTCACGTGGGTAAGCAATTTGCTAACCCGAGTACCGAAGATATTGTTTTCAGAGCAATTTGTGTAAATTTAAGGCAAAGGAAATGGAAAATTTTGGAGCAAATGGCTCCAAGTCTCACAAATTCATTGGTAAATCGTGTTGTTTCCGAGTTCCGAAAGTCACCCAAGTTAGCTTTGGAATTTTACACTTGGGTTGGAGAGAACAACCGCTTTTCACACTCATTAGAATCTTCTTGTGCTATAGTTCATTTGTTAGTCAATTGGAGGAGATTCGATGATGCATTGTTGTTAATGGGGAATTTAATGAGTGCAAATAGTGTGTCCCCATTGGAATTTCTGGAAGGTTTGCTTGATAGTTATGAAATATGCAAGGCTACTCCAGCCGTGTTCGATGCCTTGGTTAGGGCTTGTACTCAAATTGGAGCCACTGAAGGTGCTTATGATGTGATTCAAAAGTTGAAAGTGAAGGGGCATTCAGTTTCGATTCATGCTTGGAATAATTTTTTGAGTCATCTTGTGAAGTTAAATGAGATTGGTAGGTTCTGGAAACTGTATAAGGAAATGGTGTCTTGTGGATATGTTGAGAATGTCAATACTTTTAACTTAGTTATTTATGCACTTTGTAAAGAATGTAAACTAGAAGAAGCATTATCATTGTATTATAGGATGTTGAAGAGTGGCATCTGGCCAAATGTTGTTTGTTTCAATATGATAATTAATGAAGCTTGCCAGGTTGGTGACCTGGAATTTGCCTTGAAGCTTTTTCGGAAGATGGGAGTAATGTCAGGAGATAGTGTTTTGCCCAATTCAGTGACACACAATTGTATCATTAATGGCTTTTGCAAATTAGGAAGAGTAGAATTTGCTGAAGAAATCCGTTATGCCATGATTAAGGCTGGAATTGACTGTAATGTAAGGACCTATGCAACTTTGATAGACGGGTATGCAAGAGGAGGGAGCTCAGAGGAGGCACTGAGGTTGTGTGATGAAATGGTGAAGAGGGGCTTGATGCCTAATAATGTGGTTTACAATTCAACCATTCATTGGCTTTTTGCAGAAGGAGATGTGGAGGGAGCTTTGTTTGTATTATCTGACATGATTGATAAGCATATATGCCCTGATCACTTCACTTACTCTATTCTCACAAAGGGGCTTTGTAGAAATGGATGTGTGAAGCAAGCTTTCAAATTACATAACCAAGTTCTAGAGGAACACATGGTAGGAGATGCGTATTCATACAATATCCTTATCAATTATCTCTGCAAAAGTAATAATTTAGCAGCAGCAAAGCAGCTATTAAGCAGTATGATTGTTCGTGGTTTGATTCCTGACATTATTACTTATGGTACTTTGATTGATGGGTACTGTAAGGGAGGCAATATAGAAGGTGCAGTTCAGGTTTATGAAAATATGAAAAAGGTGGAGAAAAAACCCAACTTGGTAATATACAATTCCATTATAAATGGCTTATGCAAGGATGCATCTCTAGATGCTGCAAAATCTTTGTTACAAGCGTCGCAGCGGATAGGTTTACTTGATGCCATAACCTATAACACCTTGATAAATGGATATTTCATCAATGGGAAGATCGCCGAGGCATTTGCTATGTTTTCTGAAATGAGAAATGTGGGGATTGCAGTTAACAAAGTTGGCTACAATATATTGATAAACTTTTTATGTAAATTTGGGTGTTATCAACAAGCAAGAGAGCTTATGAAGGTGATGATTCTGCATGGCATTATTCCGGATTATGTAACATACACTACTCTTGTTACCAGGTTTAGTAAGAATTGCAGTCCAGAGGAAGTGATTGAATTGCACGACGACATGGTGCTCAGTGGAGTAAGTCCTGATAATCAAACATACAATGCCATAATTAGCCCTCTTCTTGGAGAAAAAAGTGCTGAGGATCAAGTTTAACTGGATTTGCTTTTCAAATGTTTTGGGATGTATCTAATTCGTGGGAAAGGAAAAAATTAATATTGCCATTTATTTTGTTTTCAATTGCATTTAATTAAATGAATAGAGATCTTTAAACTCAGATTTTTATATTGCTCATCTCTTTTTTTTTTAAAAAAAAAAAAAAAAACCCTTTTCCCCTCTTTTTTCTGTGCCTGAGAGTATAACTTTATGACTGCATGGTTGCTGCGCCCATATGATCCATACATAGTTCTTAATTTTGGAGTGGACAGATATCCTGCAAGGTGCTCCTGTCTGTTTACTAATGTTGGAATTGACAATCCCACGAATAATTGTGTCGGTGTCAAATTCACCCTCATTTTTCTTCATTTTCCATTAAGGGAAGGATTGATATAGCAACCATTGCCATTTGCAATGAGAAAAACAGAAAATATATCAAATGGCAGAATTTTTTCTCAAAGCGGCTGGGGGGGGGGGGGGGGGGGGGGGGGGGGGGGTGGTGATCAGGTAATTAGATATTTCAGATGGGCCCCACAATGAAATATTGATTAAAAAATAAAAATAAAAATGAATTGAATCAAATTCATGTCCCATGCAATCTCCAACGGTCAAAATCCTTATCTAAAAACCTGATCCACTTCCTCCATCTCCCTCCACTCGTTCCCTCTCATTTCCTCCAAGCCAGAAGAAGCATACATGAAAAAAAGATAAGACTTCATGAAACAAACACCTAAAACAAACCAAGCCCACAAAGCAGACTCTCTCTTTCCCTTCTCTTTGAGTGCTTAGACTCTCACCTTGAGCTCCAACAATCCGTTATCAGTTATCACCATGTCTTGCTCAAACCTACCTGTGTGTCGTGACACTTCTTCGCTCTCTTTTGGCTCATTTCTCAACCCATTTAGGCCTCCTCACAATGCAACCCCCAACAACCCTTCTAGATCTTCATCAGTTACACCAATTCATTGTGGTCTCCGCGAGCTCAGAGAACGTATTGATTCTGTAAAGAACACACAGAAGATCACCGAGGCCATGAAGCTTGTGGCCGCTGCTAAAGTCAGAAGAGCTCAGGAAGCTGTTGTCAATGGCAGGCCTTTCTCTGAAACTCTTGTTGAGGTTCTTTACAACATCAATGAGCAGCTTCAAAATGAAGACATAGATGTTCCTTTGATCAAAGTTAGACCTGTCAAGAAAGTTGCTTTGGTTGTTGTCACTGGTGATCGTGGTCTTTGTGGTGGTTTCAACAACAATATTATTAAGAAAGCTGAAGCGAGAATTGCAGAATTGAAGACTCTTGGACTTGATTACACTATTATTAGTGTTGGTAAGAAGGGTAATGCATATTTCCTTCGTAGGCCTTATATTCCTGTTGATAGATTTCTTGAGGGAGGTTCATTACCTACTGCTAAAGAAGCTCAGACTATAGCAGATGATGTGTTTTCACTCTTTGTTAGTGAAGAAGTTGACAAGGTGGAGCTTTTATACACAAAGTTTGTGTCTTTGGTTAAGTCTGATCCTGTGATTCACACTTTGCTTCCACTATCACCAAGGGGAGAGATTTGTGATGTGAATGGTGTTTGCGTCGATGCTGCTGAGGATGAGTTCTTCAGATTGACAACTAAGGAAGGAAAGTTAACTGTTGAGAGAGATGTTGTGAGAACTGAGACTGCTTCTTTCTCACCCATTTTGCAATTTGAGCAGGACCCAGTTCAGATTCTTGATGCTCTTTTGCCCCTCTATCTAAACAGCCAGATCTTGAGGGCTTTGCAGGAATCCTTAGCCAGCGAGCTTGCTTCAAGAATGAGTGCCATGAGCAATGCAACTGATAATGCAATGGAGTTGAAGAAGAACTTGTCTATCGTCTACAACAGGCAGCGCCAGGCCAAAATTACTGGAGAGATTTTGGAGATTGTTGCTGGTGCCGATGCTTTAGTGTAAAGAATTATGCGGGGCTTCTCACATCTTACTCAATTGTCCATCTTTGTAGGCAATTTTACGACTGTTTCCCTTATTGATTCAAATATGCTTGGTTTACCAGGAGTTTATTCAGAATTTACACTTTTTCACTGTAATTCTCAGCTAATAAACTTTGTCCACAAATGAGAAACTGGCACTATATCTTGCAACAGAAGAGCTTTCTACTTATATTTGTATGTTCTACATGTTTTCACCCCGGCTAGTTCACTTGTAAACTACTTGTATAATTTGGATGGATATGTAATTCTAGGCTCCCTTGGTCAGCTCTTGGATTTTGTCATTGTTACCGTAAGTAAATCACAGGTAATTCTTGTTTATATTACACTTGATTCACTCTAAAAGATTCTAGTCTGAAATTGTTCTTGCCATATATATATGGGGTGTGTTTACCAATTGAATCTGAACAATGTTATTAGCAGGAAATGTCTTCTGCTTCGTTCAAACTTAGACCCATTTGAATCATAGAGAAGGTTGAAACAAATCGAAGTTCATTGATTACTCGAGTAGATTATGCCTAGTGTTACGCATTATGAGAGTTGTCCGCAACCCTAATTGGTTAGCAGTAAGTCTGCAAGCGTGATACGGCTTGCATATCCATATGATACCTAAAAGAAATTGAGAATGTCGATGGTATTGACGTATGTGAGTATATCAAATTTAGAATTCTAAACATGAAGTCATTTATGCAAAATTAATTTATTCTTTCTGGTTACAGAATCAAATAACACTTGGTGTCGTTCAGAAGGATCCTAATCCTTCACGTTAATGAAGATGTGCAAACCAAGTCATCGTTTTCGCAAAATCAAAATGAAACGCAAACGATGCAATTGCATGCGCATGCTTAACATGTAACACAAACCAGAAAATTCACAGGAAAAAGGGAGATATAATAGCAAATTAGCAAATTGAAATAAATAAATAAAAAAGCTTCAGTAGAAGGATGGCAATCATCTGATTCTGACCACACACAAGGGTCAAGTTCGATGAGAGAAAACACAGGCGTAATAGCCACGAATTTCTTAGTTAGTGAACATTGATGACTTTTGTTGATTCTCAGACCAAAAAGCGTGGGATATTTGGATCGGCACAATATTATACCTTTGTCTCTTTGTCTCCGCAAGCCGAAGAATTATGTGGCCATACGAACAAGTCATTGTCGCCCGACTTTGCAGTGATCTTGTTGTTTCTAAGTCGATGCATGCAAGTGCCCCTGGTTTCAATTACCTATATAAACCTCTTCTTCCTCTTTGTTACCACCTGCTTCGTACCACTAGATTAATTTTATTGTGAGTGTATATGAGAAATAGAAATATTGTGACTTGTTTTTGTTTAAAAAAGTGGGGTGGCAGTTGCTGAATAGACAAGGTTTGTCTCAAGTTAATTTCTAATAAGGTAAACGCCCCCACATTTGGCTAATGCAAAGTTGTTTATGGGTTTTATTAATGCAATTAATCGTGTTTATTAATGGGTTATTATCAAACTTATTCCTATTCTTTTTAAGGCAGCAAATTAGTCCATAAGTTACCACTTGTCTCAAGTTTGTCTCCGCCATCCAAGTCTTTTACCTAAATTTAACGTTATATAGTTAGGGTTAGTTTGTTAATGTTATTATATTATAACTCTTAAAATAATTGTTTGTTAACTGTGCTGTAAAAATAATCAAATGTGATGAGAATTGGTTAAAAGTTTAATAATTTTTTTAAAAGTGCCATGAATTTTGAAAATAGTCACATGTGTTTAGTAAGCCTCACTTTTAAAATACTCTAAGAACGCAAATGACTTAAATCTATAAAATTTATTTACACGTGCGTTTATAGATATGTGTATGAAATAATTTGTTATTTCAGTAGTAGTAGTAATAATAATAATAATAATTGAGAAGGAGAAAGCAAAAAAGAGAAATATTATTATTATTATTATTATTAGTAGTAGTAGTAGAGAGAGAATGCATGTTTTATTCTTGATAAATGTCATATTTACCACTACATCCTTGTTAAATTTTTAATTTTTCATTTCATCTATTATGTTAAGAGATAATAGAATTTATCATGAAAATAAGGATAAAACAATAATTGAAAGTGTCATGTTTTAAAATTTAAAATAAAACACGACACTTCTTGGGATCAAGAAATAATGAAAAATATAAATACTCTTGTTGTAATTACATAAGACTAATTCTTTTCATTTTTTTTCTTTTAATTTCGACTCCCAACTTCTTAGAAATATCATGAAATTTTAAGGAGGGGTAGAATAATAAATAAATAAATAACAATTAATTTTATATGCTATCTCATAATGAGAAGGATGAAATTAAAAAAAAAACTAAAAATGATTAAGAAATAAATAAGGAGTAAGGGCATGTCGAGTAAATGGAATTGGATATTAGTGACTAATTCGAGGCAAGTAGATTAATGATTTAACGTGTTAAGTTCGAAAACTATAGGGATGGATTTGATAATAACCAGCTAGTTATTGTGAAGTTGATTGAAAAAGAAACTTTTAATTTTTTATTTTTTTAGCTCGGATTGAAAAAGAAACTTAACGGTAAATATAGCGTACGTAGCTCAATCTTAAAAGATTTTGAAGAATACGAGGAACTCAGAAACTCAAACACACCAATGACGATGACGATTCAGATTCGCATGTATTGATATGAGTGAAAAAGTTTTTTTTTTTCTTTTCTTTTTCACTTTTGAAGCAGCTAAACTTTAATAACAGCATCAGAGCAAAAACTAAAAGTAATTTTGTTTCCATTTTCTGCAACGTGGTTACAGAAAATATTGTCTGCTAATTTTTTTTTTTTTACTGTATTAACATTTTGTTTCTTCCTTTCCCAGTCAGTTAAAATAATGATAAATCCAAGAGCCAACGTCATTTTCTCTTCTTTTTTTTTCGCTTTATATGGTTATCTAAATAAAAAATCTCATATATGTTGTTTCATAAAATCATACCATGCGTTTTAATTTAAGGTATTCTTGGCCATGTGATTGTGAATAATAAAGTAGAAGTAGGAAAAAATATACACTTTAATATCAGGGGGACCTTAGGTGCAACTGTGGCACCGTGCCACAGTTGCATCTAGTCGTTGGATGCCAATAGACCCCACCACTCCAACTGCATCCAACGACTAGATGCAACTGTGGCACGGTGCCACAGTTACACCGTAGTCTGATCCCTAATATCATTAAAATTATTAATTAATATGATTGCCATTGAAAATTTTATATTACTAAGAAAAAAAAAAACATGTTGCAAATGCTGCTAACAGAAGAATAATTGTTTTTTCTAGATCTGTGGGCAAAAGGAAATATTATTACCGCTGAGATGATACTTCAGATTTTACCGGTAGATCTAAGTAACAATAAAATATTAATAAATAATTAACCGGACAGCCACGGGTTAAAATGAACACTTATCGCTTCCTCAACCGATCCCATGAACATTCCCACAAAATGCTAGTTACGTGGCGCCTTCTTATTCGACTATCAATTCCGGCTTCGATTGTACAACCGGTCGACGCATTACTTGACTATTAGCCTCTTAAAACCATGGCTACTCAGAAACATTTTAAAAATTTGAATTTATCACAAGCACTAATCACCCACTTGCGCGTCCGCATTCATTAAAATATTCCACCTTGGTTCACCGTTGATCTCAGAATCAAAGTATAACGAAACGGTTGATGTGATGTGATTCATATCAATATGGAAAGATGTCGAACAGGTTAAGTTTATAGACACTTATGGCTGAGATTTTGAGACTCTTTTTACGTCAGCCTGGCCGTGACACTCGAACTTGTCAAGTTTGTATTTTTATTTATTTTTTTTTTATTTTTTACCAGTTACTAATATTATTATTATTATTTTATTTTTTTTCAGTGCACAATTATAGAGGAGGAAGATGGGTTTTATGTTTGTGAATTGATCAGTGATTATTTGACTGCTGTGGTGAAAGAGTCCAAAGAACTCAAGCTTCAGTTCAACAAGCAAACATTCTTCTCTTTACTCTTTAATTAAAGCCAACCATGGCAGCTGCTGGCTTACAGTTGCAAAGTTCAGTGAGTTGCAGAGCTGTGTCTCAGGAGAGAAGTCTATTCAAGTTCAAACCTTCAACGGGTTCCTCTGCTTTTGTCAAAACAACACAAGTAAGTTGGTGAACGGTGATTTTCTTGATTTTTTTTTTTAATTGCTTTTCTCCAGTTCTGTTTTTTCTTTATAGAATTTGCTTATTTATTGATTTTCTATTTGAAATCACATTGTAATCATCAGCATCACATGATCATTTTGTTCTGATACACGCTTTGCTCTTCTGGGTTGCTGATTATATTATTTTGGCTTACATGTTATGCCTCTGGTTTGTTCATTAAGTCTATTTTGTTTTTAGTTGGGTATTTACTGCTATACTATTTTTATTGAGTTGAGTGCAAGTTTACGATTCTGAGAACGACTGTAACAAATGACACTATATGCTGTGCTGAATACTAAATTTTGAGACTTATGCTTTCAGTTTATTACATGGCACAATGGATACTCCACGAGAGGATTTTCTCATAGGATCTATGCTGCTTCAGGTTAGTTGTGGGGTTATTCCTAGCTGAGCAAGTTTACTAGGAATTTGACTAACAAATTTGTTACTTTCCATTTCATTTCTAAAATTTTGTTTGTTCTGCCTACTGCATAGATTTTTCAAGGAGGAGACAGAGAGGAGTCTCAACACCAAGGACTAAAGATACTGGTTCTAAGGGATTTACACCGAAAACACCTGTGGGAACAGGCATCCAGAAGAGGGATCAGAAGAAAAATGGTGACAAAGAGGGTTCAGGCACACCAGTATCGGGTGAGTATGGAGGGCCCACCAAGAAGACGCCTGCACCTACAAATGGTGTGGAGAAAAAACCTGCGGTTGAACTTTCTAGGGATAATCAAATTGGGGAACAAAATGTCGATATAACAGAACAGGAAAGTGAGAACATACCACGAACAAATAAAGATTTGATAAGTGCTAAAAGCAGTCAAGTGGTGGGAAATGGAAGTGTGGGTAGAATTGATGATGTGTTTCAGGAGAAAGAAACAACTCCCAAATCAGATATTAAGAATGTGACAGAAAAGTCAACTTCAAAGAGAAAGCATTTGAATCTTAATAAGAGCAATGACAGTGTGAGGGATGAAAGTATTAAGGCTGATATAAAAGCCTCTGAAGATGCTTCCCTAAAATTAAAGAAGGAAGTGGAAGAGAATTTGCGTAAACAGGAAATTGAGAGGCTTGCTGATGAGAATTTTCTCAGACAAAAAAAAATCTTTGTTTATCCCCAGGTGGTGAAACCTGATCAAGATATAGAAGTGTTCCTTAATAGGAGTCTATCCACTCTGAAAAATGAACCAGACGTTCTCATCATGGGAGCCTTTAATGACTGGCGATGGAAATCTTTTACATTCAGGTTGAACAAGACCCATCTCAAAGGGGATTGGTGGTCTTGTCAAGTTCATGTTCCTAAGGAAGCATTTAAGATAGACTTTGTGTTCTTCAATGGGCAAAATATCTATGAAAATAATGATCAGAAAGATTTCTGCATTGCTGTAGAAGGTCTAATGGATGCTTTGGCATTTGAAGATTTCTTGCTTGAGGAAAAACGAAGGGAACAAGAAAAACTTGCCAAGGAGAAAGCTGAACAGGAAAGACAAGAGGAAGAACGGAGGCGAATAGAAGCAGAACACGCAGCTATTGAAGCTGATAGGGCACAGGCTAGGGTGGAAACTGAAAGGAAAAGAGAGATGCTGCGAGAGCTTAAAAAAAAGGCTGCAAGGTCAGTTGACAATGTTTGGTACATTGAGCCCAGTGAGTTTAAAGGTGAGGACTTGGTCAGGTTATATTATAATAAACAATCCAGTAGTCTTGCTCATGCTAAGGAGCTCTGGATACATGGGGGTTATAATAATTGGAAAGATGGATTGTCCATTGTCGCTAGGCTTGTCAGTTCAGAGAGAACAGATGGTGATTGGTGGTATGCCAAAGGTATATGTAGACATATACTTCTCAGTTTCTTTTTTCTCCTTGCACTTGGAAGTGTTAACAGAGTTATCTGGATTCATTGGGAAAATCTAGATGACTATATTGACTTGAAATCATGTTGGTTATCAGCTGTTGAAAGAGGGGTGTTTTTTTAGGAACAATCTCATATGTCTTTTTGTGAACAAGTTTGACTTTAGAAGGAGGGTTAGATACTTCTATATGATTGTGGATGATTTTTCATTCTTGTTGCTTGCTCTCATGAATAGCCTTGTTTTGGTGCTAGTATTCCTTATTATACATCATAATATGAGCCGCTATATTTTCTGCAGTTTCTGTACCTGATCAAGCCCTTGTGTTGGATTGGGTCTTTGCTGATGGGCCACCTGGGAAAGCTATTGTGTACGATAACAATAGTCGTCAAGATTTCCATGCTATTGTTCCAAAAAGCATTCCTGATGAATTATACTGGGTTGAGGAAGAGCGCCAGACATTCAGGAAACTCCAAGAGGAGAGGCGACTAAAAGAGGAAGCTGCTCGTGCTAAGGTCAATTATTTGGACTCTGCATCGACAAACATAGAAGATGAAAACTTTTTCTGATGCATTTCTGTGACAACATTTGGGTCATTATAAAGTCAACCAGCATATCTTCCCCTCCCGCCACAACCCCCCACCCCCCCCTCCCCCCCCAAAAAAAAAGCATGCACCGGTCAAGTTTTCATTTGGTGGGTTCCTTCCAGTACTTCATCTCCTTGTGACAACTCTGAGATATTTCTTCTCTTGTTTCAGGCTGAGAAAACTGCACATATGAAAGCTGAAACAAAAGAAAGAACGTTGAAGAGGTTTCTGTTGTCCCAAAAACATATAGTTTATACCGATCCTCTTGACGTTCAAGCAGGAACTACTGTGACAGTGTTTTACAATCCTGCCAACACAGTTCTCAATGGGAAATCCGAAATTTGGTTCAGATGTTCATTTAATCATTGGACCCATCGCATGGGTATACTGCCACCTCAAAAGATGGTTCCTGTGGAATATAGTACTCATGTTAAAACCACTGGTGAGTGATCAGTTTACGAAAGCCTTTTTGAAAATTGCTGTAAGATTTAGGAACTGTTTAGAGTTTACTTCTAGCTATCTCCTTGCTATGTAGGGGGCTCGGTTTTTCTTTCTTGTCAGAATAAACAAGTGGGTTTTCTTTAATTTTCACCACACATCTCTGAAGTAGTCTTTTGTCATTTTGTGATTTTGTCATCAATTTTTCAGTTGCTTCTTATTTTAAATAATTTCAGGACAGGACAATAAATTAAGTTCTTGATGCATGCATTACTCTTTAAAACTTGTTTTATACATGCGACGCGTATCCCCTTTCTTTAAAGTCCATGAATGGTTGTTATAACAGTTAGCTGGTTTTTTTGGTTCTTAAGAACAAGGATGTAGAACTCTTAGATATTTGTAGGGTGGGATAGCATTTTAGATCCAGAAGAAATTAGGCCAGCTTCTAGCAGATACATTTTAGGTTGGGTTGCATGGCATTCAGACGGACATTAATTTAGTGGCTAAATTACTAGGTCAGTGAATCAACTATCTGGCAGAAAATTATGGGGGGGTGCAGCATGATGCCAAATCATATTATATTAAGAGATCTGTCATTCAGGCAGAAAGGCCTCACTGGTTTGAGGCATTTATGCAATTTTTTGAGATTCAAGGATGTGGGTTTTTGTTTCCTTGCAGTCAAGGTTCCACTGGATGCATACACGATGGATTTTGTGTTCTCTGAGTGGGAAGATGGGGGCACTTTTGACAACAAAAATGGCATGGATTACCATATACCTGTCTTTGGAGGAGTTGTGAAAGAGCCACCAATGCACATTGTGCATATCGCTGTTGAAATGGCTCCCATTGCTAAGGTAACCTTAGGCCACAGAGAGAATTTATGGTTCAACAGAACAGTTTTTTAGGACTTAGGAATTATTGATAATATACTGACCTGTCAAAAAAGCTCCTGTACATTCTTTAGTTGCGGCTGCTATCTGTGTAATTTAACTTAGGCATTTGTGACTTAGAAAGTTACATTGTAATTGCCTGGAATAAGAAGTGCAGTGATAATAAAACGGTTAAATTGATTTGAAATAAGAGTGAAGTTCTAGGCTGTTAATCCTGAGAAGTGATATAAAACTGTGTCTGTGTATGGATATTTTGCACATGAAACCCCTACTCATGTCTTTTTTATTTCCGTGTCCTTTGTCATCTCTGATATCTCTTGCAGGTTGGAGGTCTTGGTGATGTTGTCACTAGTCTGTCCCGTACTGTTCAAGATTTAAACCACAACGTGGACATTATTCTTCCAAAGTATGACTGTTTGAAATTCAGCGATGTAAGTTCAATGCTGTTTCTTTGACCAGATTTAATTTCAATTTTTTTGTGCATATCCTTGTTGATATTTTGGTTTGAAATCTTCACGGCAGTATCTTTCATGGAATCGTGGAATTAGGAGTTGTCCCTCACTTTTGGTTTGAAGAGTAAACACTTTGGTGGTTTCCTGTGACTGGATTCCATTTCCAAATTGAAAATTTTGTACTTTTGCACTTATCTTAGTTTCTTCATAGACAAATTTAGATCATTAGTGAGACAACCTCTGCTTTCTGACTTTTGTCTATCTTTCTCATTACATATATGTGGAAATCCTCACACTATTGTTGGTTGTTTACAGTCTTTGGTCTAAGTTTTAATATGAAATGTGATTAATTACTTTAATGTATTCTGAATAGGTGAAGGACTTAGGGTACAATAGAAGCTATCACTGGGGTGGGACTGAGATAAAAGTTTGGTTTGGGAAGGTAGAAGGCCTCTCAGTCTACTTTTTGGAGCCTCAAAATGGGTAATCCTTCACACCTGACGCCTCCTTATTCTCTAAACCTACTGTGATTCCTGTCCATATTTATACTGTATTCTTGTGCAGTAGGCATATATGCATCCAGATTATAAGTAGAGTCTATTGATTATTCGTATATTTATGTTAATTGATTTAGTTTAAGTAGTGCTTTTAAGTTGTTTCACTCAGTGCAATAAGCTTATTTGTTTATTATCACAAGCCTGGATTGGCGAAGTCAATCTGCAACTCATTAGGTCTGTGCTGGCTGTTTTACTTTTCCCAAAATGATTAGCTGCTAATATATTGCACGGGTGAAGCTCTGAACTTTATTGAGATTGAATAATAAGAATGAATTTGTTTGAGATGAATTTTACATAGGAAATTACAGTCATGAAGTCCTTTCAAATAATACCAAATGGTACATAAAGTCCCAAAATTACACCTATATATTATGTGGCCACAAATCATTGACAGCATTAACTTGGAGGCTAAAATATTTTTTCCAGTATATGATCCTAAAGGTTGGGTTGAGTGGTAGAAGACCCTCTGATTCAACCATGAGGTCTCGGATTCGAAACCCCTTGGAGTTACCTATCTGAAAATTTATAATCCCAAGAGTTTTCTGGCATCCAAGGTTGTGAGATCAGGTGGTAGTCAGTTTAGTGTATATGCATTGATGCACAATATGAAATCTCATTTTAACCGATCATGTTTGACCTCCTTGGCTCTTTTGATACATGCTTGTGGTTTCGAGCTCAGGACCTATTCTGCAATGTTTATTTTTATTTTCAAGATCAATTTGTTTTCGTTAATAGCCATACAACAAAGTTCTCCTCAGGAATCCTCATTGCGCATTTTTCTTTTAGATTTTTTTCGAAGGGATGTGTATATGGCTGCAACAATGATAAAGAGAGGTTTGCCTTCTTTTGCCATGCTGCTCTTGAATTCCTGCTCCAAGGTGGATTTCATCCTGTAAGTGAATGATATCAGTCCAATCTAAATGCATTTTATTCTTTTTCTTGTAATGAGAACATGCATATCAGCGGAAAATCTCCATTGCATTAAGAATTCTATTCCTCTACCCTGCTGGGTATGTATGGTCTCACATGATTGTAGACATTTAAACATCTGCTTTAACTGATGCTTTGCAATGGCAGGATATTATCCATTGCCATGATTGGTCTAGTGCTCCTGTTGCCTGGCTTTTTAAGGACCACTATGTACATTATGGTCTAAGCAAAGCTCGAATTGTCTTCACAATACACAACCTTGAATTTGGGACACATCATATTGGGAAAGCTATGACATATGCAGACAAGGCTACAACAGTGAGCATACACTATTTCCTATATCATTTAATGTCCTTAGATACTGTCCCGAATGGAGTTTAAGATTTTTATGTGGTTTGGGTCATTCTTCCTCTGTTCTGAACTTATTTATTATTTCTTTTTTTGTTGGATTGATCTCAAGTTGCTCTAAAGTTCAATTTTCTGCATGAACTTTCTGTTGACACACATCGCACGAACCCTAAAATGCTTTTCCGCCCCCCTCCTCCCCTCCCTCCGACCTGCGGTTATTTTTATTTTTGTGGATTCATGTCTGGTGATATAGCCTCCGGAGGAGCTAATATGTCAGCAACTTCCTCATTTTAGTCCTAGCTATGGCATCATCTTATTTGCATTTATTTCTGCAGGTGTCTCACACTTACTCGAAGGAGGTTGCTGGAGATCCTGCTATTGCTCCTCATCTCCACAAATTCTATGGCATATTAAATGGCATTGACCAGGATATGTGGGACCCATTTAATGACAAGTTCATTCCTGTTAGTAAACAATTGCATTTTTTTTTCTTCTATTTATACTTGTTTTCCAATACTTTCATTCCTATAAATATTTAGGAGAAGACTCATGAAAGTACAGATTGCATTTGTAGATAAATTGCAAACACAGGTAGTAACTTTTGATCACTATTTCTGCCAGTGGTTATGGTAATATATGTTGCATGTCATTCTAGGTATCATACACTTCAGAAAATCTTGTTGAAGGCAAAAGAGCAGCCAAGGAAGCCTTGCAGCAAAAGGTTGGTCTGAGGAAGTCTGATCTGCCTTTAGTAGGAATCATTACTCGCTTAACACATCAGAAAGGAATCCATCTCATCAAGCATGCAATTTGGCGAACATTAGATCGCGGTGGTCAGGTTATCTTTTTGCTTCCTTTTTGTTTATAATTCTTGGGCCATGTATTAACATGTGTAATACCGTAGTCTATGAATATTTCATCCAATGCATCAGTCTAAACTTTCCTCTTTAGTAGTGGATGTTGATGAGGGGAAGAATCTTTATGATGCCAACATCTTTCAGGGTTTCATCTAATAAACTAAAACTTATTTTTCTTCTATGTGCGTGTGTCCCAATATCAAGAATGTATGATTTCAATCAAGGAGGAAAGCAGAAACTCCAGTAATGTGAATGCAAGGACAAAATGGTGTAGTTTCAGACTCAAAAGTCATGTGCTGACACAGTTGTTGCCGTAGCTTGTTTAGCATTTTCGCATTTATTCTGACAGAATATGTGATGCCAGGTTGTGTTGCTTGGTTCAGCTCCGGATCCCCGAATCCAGAATGATTTTGTGAATTTAGCTAATGAGTTGCATTCTTCTCATGCGGACCGCGCTCGTCTTTGTTTGACTTATGATGAGCCACTTTCCCACCTGGTATGCTCTTGTGGAACATCAAATCTTCAGTCTGTTTATTTTAAACTCTTACATCTTCAATATGGTTGCGGATTTACTTATTTAGATTTTATTATAGATTTATGCTGGGGCCGATTTCATTCTAGTTCCTTCAATCTTTGAGCCATGTGGACTGACACAACTTGTGGCTATGAGATATGGTTCAATACCAGTGGTTCGGAAAACTGGAGGTGTGCACCTGACTACGGTCTATTCTCTCTTAACTGTTTCAACATTTTAATATGTGAAAAATCATTTATTATAGCCGTGATAAACTTGCATGCCTATGTGTATTCAGATCATTCTCTTCTTTTTAGTTTTCTTTTGGGGGTTTCAAATGCTGGAGAAGGAAAGCATCTGCATGTCATGCAGAACACCTGCATTTTTGGCTCATTTAATTGGAAGAGTTTTTCAATTTCCAACTTCTTTTCCCTTTTTTTTTTTTTTTAAAATAGTTCTCCTTCAGATTGTGTGGCCAATAGTTATTGTGGATTGCAGTGAACTTCCCCTCTTACTATTTGGCAAAGATAATGTATTTGACAAAACATTTCCAATTTATTTCTCCTGTAGGACTTTATGACACTGTATTTGATGTTGACCATGATAAAGAGAGAGCACAAGCCCTAGATCTTGAACCAAATGGATTTAGTTTTGATGGAGCTGATATTGCTGGAGTCGATTATGCTCTTAATAGGTGAGTGAATCTATTTCCTGTTCAAGTAAGTCGGCAAATCTACTTTTCTTAAGCGGTAGTCATGTAGTTGATTTCAGCATCCATGTTTCTTCATTCCATACTACAAGTAGATTATATATTTATGAGGATCTAGAAGGTCAGCCACTTATGATCCCTTTTAAACAAAAGCAATCCAGTATGACTTATGACAGTTTCAGGTTTGTCTAGAGCAAGCATTTTAAATTTGCTGGTATTTCCATTAGTATTGTGTTCCTTTGTATAGCATTCATTTGGAAATTGATTTTTCAGGGCAATTTCTGCTTATTATGATGGTCGAGAGTGGTTGAACTCATTATGCAAGACAGTGATGGAGCAAGACTGGTCTTGGAATCGCCCTGCTCTTGACTATATGGAGCTTTACCGTGCAGCACGCAAGTGAAATAAGATATTGATCGGGTGGAGAGAACGCGATGCAGCTCATTCCCATCACACAGTTTGTACAGGTTCAGTGGGATATCTTGTTTGAATATTAACTGCATATAGTTCACCCAAGTTGGAATTATATAAGTTCACCCCGAGGCACTGTAGAGCTTAATGATGGTTCATCAATTTTCATGTAGCATAAAACATTAGGCCAGCTTTATAATTTATTATTTCTTAATCGCTGTACATCATGCCTATGAAGAAGAATAAGAAAACGTATCGGTAGTAAAAGAAATGGCAAAATAGAGAATTGGGATGTTCTTTTGAAGTTCCTCAAATCGAAGAATGAATGGGTAGAAGACGACTATTTTGATCTATTAAATTATTTAGTATCCAAAGATTACGGGTCTAAATTAATTTAGATTCGAGCTGATAAAATCATTAGGACGGAAAAGTTCTCCTAAATAACTTACTCATTCAATTAAATTGATGGGTATGAGGGGATGTGAAGTTACTATTTGTCATCAATGGCAACTGAAAGGCACATCGCGCAACGCAGGGAAAGTCTTTACTTGCATTAATTAATGACCACCAAGTTTGCTTTATAGCTTTGGATGGCATTATGGTGACAATCGTAATCATTGGTGAAAAACGATAGAAATGTGACTAGCCAGCGACCAAGCCACCAAGGCAGCGCAAGTGGAAGACAATTTGGGACGAGATATCCCACTATCTCGTACTGTTACCACGGCGGAGAGGCATGGACATATTGGAGTTGAGATTTGAGAGTGTGGTTATGTGTGTGTGTGTGGGTGTGCATATGTATCGAGTGGATTCGTTTTTGGATGGTTGATATGGTTTCTTTTAGGTAATAATTATAATCCTCTTGGGGCGTTTGGCTTTAGCACCCCGCATTATATAATGCAATACAACCTCATGTTTACTGCAGCAATTAGTTATATAGGGTGTTTGGGAGTGAGATGCTGTAGCTTTTAAGCTGCAGCTGTTGTGGAGTAAAAGCTACAGCCGTAAAATTGAAGTTAGGAAAAAAATTTTGCTAAGCTGTTAAAGCTCAACTACAAGTGTTACCAAACACCTTAATAGTTGGGTTGCCACCTCACCACACTCCCAAACAGGCTATAAATCTGATTGGGAATCGGATTTAATTAATGCGGCTATAGCAACATTAGTTTTTTTAAAAAAATTTTTATTATGATAATAAATAAATATAAAATTTAATTTTATATAATATTAATTTGTATTTTTTTTAAATTATAATTATTAATATAAATTAATAAATTTATCCAATAACATTGTATTATATTTTTATTTTTATTGTATTAAATATATAACAAAATAATGTATTACTTAATTATATTATAACAATTAATTTATAAAAATTGATTATTATTTATAAGTTAATAATACTAATAATAAATACTTAAATAATAGATATAAATAAAAAATAACATAATATTACATTATTTAAATATATAATAGTAATTTATGTATAAAAATTGATCATTATTTAACAATTTAATATAACTAATAATAAATGCTTCAATAATATATTAAAATAAAAATATAATATAATATTACAACATTTAATTACATTACAATAATTAATATATAAAATTGATTATTATTTAACAATTTAATGTAACTACTAATAATTACTTAAACAATATATAAAAACATAGTATAATATAGTAGTACATTATTTAATTATATTACAATAATTAATACATGCAAGTTAATTGCTTTTAAGTAATTTAAATAACTAATAATAAATACTTAAGTATTAATAGATTTGAACACTATTATTTTTATACTGCTAATTTAAAATTAATAATAATATATATAATAAAAAATATATATTATCACGTATACTATAGTTTATATTGCATTAAAAATAATATTATATTATAATTTAATAGACCATGATACAATACAATTAATCACAATACAATATAATGTGCCATATGCGGAAAATCAATTGTTTGCGCATTTAAGTCCCTTTTCTCGCGATTGTTAGCACTACAAAACTTTCTTGGTTTAAATAACAAAAGTGGTGGCTTCAAATGCCAAAGTTTTGGTAGTTTAATGTTTAGCGGTAAGAACTCTTGGATTGTGGCGTTGAGGCCTGGGCTCGAATCCTAACTAGGGATGGCAATGGGGAGGGGAGGGGAGGGGACCGATCTCCCTGTACCCATCCTCGATATTTTGCGTATGTCCCCGTCCCCTCCCCGTCCCCGTCAGAATTACTTGAGGGAATCCTCATCCCCTCTCTGAATAATAACAGGGGATCCCCGAGGGTCCCCGATCCCCGAATAACTAATACATTTTTTTTTTAATTTTGAGTTAATCATATTAAAATAAAAAAATCAAATAAAAGTAAAGTTCGAAATATATCTTACATTAATATCTATTACAAAAGTCACATACATTAAATTAGTAAGTAACGCAACATGCAAGGGATACAAACTTCTTTTACAAACTATCATGAACAAATTAATAGTTTAATACAAAATTGTTACAAATAAAATCGAATTTAGATTCAAAATTAACTTTTTCAATGGTGGCGTGGACACTTTATAAATGTGGACTATTCCCTTTACAACACAATAGTTAAATCGGAGCAAATCAAAAACAAATATTAGATTAGATATTAAAATTGTGATTCGTTGTGGGCAATTATAACATCTATAAATAAATAAAAAATAGATTTAAGTTTAAAATATTTAAAGAATATTAAAATTAAAAAAAAGTTTGGCTATTAGAATCTACTCGGTTTTTTTAATGTCCTAAATAAAAATTTAGGACTTTAATTAGTTAATTAGGCTTAAAAGTTTAATAATATAAATATTTTGATTTTTTTTATTTTTACCAATATTTATAATTTTATAATTTAAATTTTATTTTTTATTTACTAGTAATTTTAAAAAATTAAAATGGGGAAATGGGTAGGGGATGGGGATTCCACCTCATCCCCTTCCCCTCCCCGAATAAGAAATTGGGTAAAAATATTTCCCCGTTCCCTCCCCGAATAAAAAATTAAGTATGAAATTATCCCCATATCCTCCCCGAATAGGAAAAATCCCCAAAAGTACCCGTCTGTTGGGACTTTTGCCATCCCTAATCCTAACAGCCAGGTTGTGAGTTTAGTTTAGTTTTTTTTTTTTTTAAATAAATAAATAAATAATGATGAAGTTAGGCAATGGCATAGCTACGTTTCAAGAAATGATAATATAATTAATTAACTAGGGGTTTGTGCCAGTCTCCTAGTCGGCTGCAAAGCCAAACAGCTGTTCCACTCTCAATGTTTCTACAGGGGCTAGCTGTTATTCATAGCATTACTATGAAACAATCGACTAGGCACTTTCAATTGAAAGCAATGCAATTATTTTGATCCTGTCCTTGGAACTGGCGTCAATGCAGTGCAGTAGCTTTAATGGATATCGGTTTGTCCGATATGTTTAATTATGCCAGTTGCCACTAACTTATGAGGGTATTAATCGGTCATAGTCTGGCCACCTCTTTCTTGCTTCAGAATTTGATATGATAAGAAACTACACCTCAGAGCTCAGGGCCTCAGGCTCAGAGCAGCCAGCTCGCGGTTTAGGAGAAGAAGGGAAGCCGAGCAGCTTGGCCTGAGACAAAGTTAGTTTAGATGTTCAGCAATTACACAACACAAAAGTACAATTGCCGTTTTTGGAATGTCAATGCTCCCAAAGTCTTATCTTTACAATCATGTAATGTATCTACTTACGTATGATTCTTAATGATTTCATTTGGCAGCTGTGGTGATGGGATAAATTTATTAAAAGACAATTTTTTTTTGTCATAGTTTTACCATAATTTTGTTTCTCTGTCATTTTTATGTAGCAAAAATTTTGGGAATTAGCGATAGCCTTCTGGTGGAGCAAGCTGGTTCTCAAAGGGCAGATATACTACCCTAGTTTAAGATGTGATCGAAGTTAACTCCCAGCATGAATCCAGAAAAGAAGCTGACCCACAAGCTACTCTCTCTAGGGTCATTCATATTCCAACAGAGTACCGACCCCTCTGGCCTCTGAATTGTAGTTGAGGAGACCTCTCACGCCGCTGACATACAATTGCCTCCGAAATGCATTATTTTACTGGCCACTTCTCCATTCTCTTGTCCCATCCATTGTTTTCTTTTTCTCTTTTTTTTTTTCCCTTTATTTGTTATTAATTAGTGCTCTTTCTGGTTTATAATTATTATTAGGATTTGGGTCATGACTTATAATCTGGTAAATTAACGCAAAAATAAATAACAAAATAATGGAGTCAAGTAGGTCATTGGATGAATTTTGTATGGATCTTAGTTACATTTCGGAGACCCTTATTATTAACTCATCTATCCTTACTCTCCATCTCCAATCTTTGTGCCATAACTGCACATGCATTGGAGAAGATTCAAGCAATTGATTACAAGTCTAGTCCCAGTTATACACTTCACCTTCAAATTCAATAAGAATAGAGAAGCCACCGCAAATTTCTGAGCAATAATCTCACCATCCAACCGATTAGTCATTGCTTTTACTCCACAGGCACCTCGTCCTCCTCCTCTTCTTAAGTAGTCTTTAAATAAAAGGTTTATATAATTACTTACACACAATAATACTGCTAATAAAACACAAAAATAACGAGCAAATTTTTCACTGGTAAGGGGTAAAGCCAAATGAGGAGCTGAGAGCTGAGTTGTAGTTGTTGTGAGTTGGGGTAGGGGTTGGGGATAAGGTTACGGAAATCAGTGAGGTTGGCCTCGGTCAGGCCAATATTTTCCCTCCACCTATCCCAATCAAAACAAAAGCTAGCCTTGTCAGTGCTTTTATTAAAATATTATTATTGATTACTGTCAATGCACAATGTGCATAACACTAAATCCCCACATTTCAAGAAACCTCTGCAGCTCACTACTGATGGTTCTGCTCTTTTTAATCTATATCACTATATCTAGGTGGTATATAGATAATATGCTCCGATGGGTAAAAGTTGGTTCCTGAATTTGCTCAATGCTGCTAGCCCTTCTACTCTACTAGTACTAGATGTTATAATTTTCGTGGCAAGCTTAAGTCAACTGGGATTCTGATTCTGATTCTGAATCTGAATCTGATCAGAACTTTTAATTTCCTTTTTTGGCTATATAAATGTTTAAAAAGATAGTTTAGCTCATCAAGAATCAGGATAGAGTCTGTAATTTGTTGTCTTTTTCTCCTGCCTGTTGTTGCTGCTGGCTGCTGACTACATAATTTGATGCCCTTGAAAATGAGTCATTTTTGGGGTCTTATTTACCAAAAGAGTTTTCATGGTTTCCCTTGTTTTGTCCTGATCAGTTGTTGAGGTTTTATTTTATACTTTTTCTCCAAGTATTGATTGATTTGAGATTATCCTTGAAAAGCTACCTCTGGTTCTTTTGGAGGATATTGAGAACAAAGGCAAGGTAGATTCCTGATATTATTCTCCTCCCTTACACCACTTTTTTTTTTTTTTTTTTTTCTGATTCCCAAGAAACATTTTTTTTTTTATCCCAGTTTTCTTTGCTTTTTCCTTATTAGCAACATAAAAGGAAAAGCAGAAGGAAAGAACTTTTCAGCCCTTCTATTTATATCTTTCTAAGTAACTTCATACGGTTGCTAAAATCTTCCTTTTTTTCTCTTTACCAAAAAAAAAAGAAAAAAAGAAAAATCTTCCTTTTTTCTGCTATGTTGTTTTGTTTTCTCTTTTTATTCTTTTAGTGATGGCAGATTGGCATGGTATTGTGAGCAAAGACAGCGAAGGTGGTGAGGAATTTGAAGAAGAAGATATTTGGTGTTTTGCAAATGAGAGTGAAGAATCAATTCCTCAAATGAGGAAATCCAAGGAGTTATCATCTGGTTCTTCTTCTGCATGGAACTTTCATTCTGCTCCAAGAATGATCAGAAGAGACAACAATATTCCAACAGCAGCACATGAAGCAAACATGGTAGCTCAACAATCATCAGCTCCTGTTAACATCCCGGATTGGTCAAAAATTTACGGCAAAAATGCAAAGTTGGGCTCTTCATCAAGAAATGGTTCGTGGGTTGGTGGCCACAGTGATGGTATTAGCACTAATGGTTTTGTTTATAGAAATGGGGACTATCATGGTTATTATGACGACGACGATGATGAAGACGATGGGGAAAATAGGGTACCTCCACATGAATGGTTAGCTAAGAAGCTTGCTAGGAACCAAATTTCTTCCTCTTCTGTTTGTGAAGGGGTTGGAAGGACACTCAAAGGAAGAGATCTCAGCAAAGTGAGGAATGCTATCTTAACAAAAACTGGTTTCCTAGAGTAACGCCTTTACCGTCACTAATTCATCAAACCATAAGTTAAGCGCCTTAGTGGCATCACCAACTCTTTTCTACCACTATCAAATCTTCACCATCATCATTTTATTGTCTTGGATCTCATCTCATGTAACGCACTTGGGTGAGAACTAGCTAGAAATAGAGTCTCTATTCCTAGACAAGTCAGAGCTGCCTTTGTGGTGTTGTTTATCAGAAAGAATGAAAGAGAAAAAGGAGGGGGGAAAAAAAGGCAAATGGGACAGTCTCTGAAATTTTGTCTGGTAGTTTGGAAGGATTTGTGTTTTGGGTAAATCCGTAAATGTAATGCAAGCTGGTAGGCTGTTGCCGGTATAAGTTGAAACTGAATTACCTATTTACAATTAGTTTTTATTTGTATGGCTTCCTACATCTGCTTTTGTCTGCTTTTGCTTTTGTTACTATGTTTTAGTCCTTACAATACTATTTTACTTGTCCCACGCATCTTCAGTTTGGTTGTTTTTTATGCCACTAGCAACAGGAGACCTTTCATAGTATCAGGTACTAGTTTCTCACCATACCCAGATTATATACATATATATTATTGTTAATGATTATATTTGTCAGACAATCACTTAATTATTTGTCTCTTATCTATTAAAGCTTACCTTCTTTAATTACAACTTGTATGTAGAATTGGAATCATTTTGCTCAGTCTAAACTGTTCAATTGTTTTTATTTCGTTAGCATAATGCTAATGGTAATGGGCTGTGCAGTTCTTGGCTTATTAACTCAAGGTGGCATCGCAACACTGCAGAATTTCCCATCCCAAAAAGTAGCCAAAGCCCTTTTGCATCTGAATAAGGGGCCACCACTAAAGTATAAAGTTTGAGTAGTAAAAAGATAACTGTCCTGCTCCTTGTCCTTGGACAGATTCTTTGTTTACAATTACATTAGCTGGTATTATCTATAATTTGATTTTTGGACACGACCAGTTCAAGATCCCACAGCTCCACAGATCGTTGGCAATTTCCCCTTTTGCCGACACCAACAACCGTGACCTTTTTTTTTTTTTAATGAAACATTATTCCTATTCCACTTCATTCACTGTCGCTACATCCAGTTTTAACATTTCAAAGCCATTCCCTTCCTCCAATTTTTTTAAGAACCACCACCCACCCAGCTCCTTCTGTAAAAACCATCAAATGCCAAACAGAAACAGCAATAAGTTGCAGTTGCTGTATACCTGTATTTTTTTTTTTATCACATTATCTTTACATATTAGCAATGCAGCAACGTATGCAATGCTGGTGTTAGAAGTGTCGTTCTCCAATATCTTGTCGGTTGCTGCTAAATCTATCACAAATATTGCCTGTTGAACTACCAGGCCACAATGTAATTACGGTGCGTATATTTCTCGAACTGAGGAATCAAAATGCGGAATCGGAATCATTAATGATGTTTATTTCATAAAATGGAGGTAAGAATAGGAATTAGAATCTGGGATCCACTCGAATTTGAGAATAGAGAATAGGAGATTAATTTGTAAGGAGGGTGAGAATCAATCTTTCGTTTCTAGGAGATTACTTTCTACACTTATTAACATTTTAATATTCCCGAAATACCCTCTTTTAAAAGAAAAATATAAATACCAAAAAAATTTTAAAAAAAATATCCCTAATTCATGATACTCCTCTGGTTTTAGCTCCACCGAGCCGAACACCATCAGCACTTCTCGTCACCATTGCTGCCAAAATCAACCACCGTCATCGTCATCGTCGGTCCGTCAACTGTGAAGCAGCAAGTCGTTGCCAGTTTCATCTTCGTCTAATGCCGGTTTCATCTCAGTTTGTGGATGCCGCTCATGTTGGCCGTTTCAGTTTTCACAGCTTGTCCTCGCCGATTGTCTTCACCGCCAATTTCAAGCTTCTCATCATTGCCGATTTATTGTTATTTCAAAAGTTTGCCACCTGTTTATTTTGGTCCATACAAATTTTGTAAATTACCTATGAATTTTATAATATTTGCACATAAGTTCCTTATAATAATAATAATATTTTTTTTTCATCATCATCCTCCTTCATTTTGTTGTTATAATAATCATTATTATAAAATTTTATTTACTTTATTATTTTAATTATTACTGTTGTCTATTATTATTGTTTATATTATTATTATTTTTAGTTTTAGTATTATTTTTATTCTTATTATTGTTAATATTATAATAGATACAAATAATATTAAGGATAACAATTAACAAAAGATATTTTAATAATTTGAAACAATCAATTCTAATTTAAGAATAAAGTAAACGTGTCAATGGAAATGAACTTCATTTTTATTTTGATTATTATAGTTTAAGTAAACAACTTATTCTAATTTTCATTTCTCATTTCTATTTAAATACATTCTGATTCTAACTCATTCCGATCATAATCTATTTCAATTTTCTTTTAGTAAATGAACTATTAATCACTTTGCAAATATGGCTACACTTTTGCCTGTAATTGCCCCGCTTCACAAATAAACCTAACTAGCTTATTTAAAATTGAAACGAAAGCCTAAAATGGGATGGAAGTGGAATAAAATAAAATAACAATAAAAATAACCATATAATTTTGGGTATTGCGGTTTAGATATTATACACATATAAATCTGTTTAACAGGGTAACCTATATTTTATTGTTAAAATTGACTAAAATAAATTGCTTTTAGTTTTTATTAACGACACCTACACTCCAAAAGTTTGCAGAATAGTATTGTAGACCCTTAAGTTTTTAATTAGGGATATTAAGACCTCATTTTGACTATAATACTCTTAATAGATTGTAACTAAAAGTTTGACTTTAAATTTTTTTAATAAATGTAAATATAATGTACATAGTTTAATTTATCTAATATACTAATAATTTACATAGTTTAATTTATCTAATATACTAATAATATTAGTAGAATAGTTTTTAATATATAAATAAAATTTAAAATGTGAATTATTATATTTATTTTAATAATATATTTGTATTTATTATAAAATTTTAAATAAATCTTTGGTTTAAATAGATTGTACAATTAATAAAATATATCTCGTGTATTAACAATATCAAAATTATTTTTATATACTATTGAAAATATTTTTAATTTTTAATTTTTATATTTTATTTTAATATTATGTTTCTATTTATTATAAAATTTAGTTTAATATAACATAAGATTACAAATAATTAAAATATTTTTAAATACTAAAATTATTTTAAAATATATATTGTTATATTTATTTTATTTTATTTTATTTAATTTATTTATTTATTATAAAATATTAGAGTCAATTTTTTTAATTAATACAGGCAAGGATATTATAGTCAACAAAAGATTTTAGTATTTCTTATTAAAAAATTTGAGACCGACATATTCATTTTCTCAAACTATGAAGATGTAGTTGTCTTTTTCCTCTTTGCTAATGGAGAAGAGCTTTTCGAGTCACTAAATTAATATTCATTTACTACCATAAATAATACATCTAAAGCTGCAATAAATAGGATCCATAAAAGTTTTTTAAGGTAACATAATTTCCATTAGTAACTCTTAATTATCTGCAGTTTTAAATTAGAGGGTTATAAACTCTGCACAAAACTCTGATCTGAACTAAAAACCAAAATATATTTGACATTACAACTTAAATTTACAACGGTTGGTGTTAATTTGTGGTTAGCTAGCGTTCTAACGTAAACTTGATTACGGTTACACTAAATAACGTTGAGAGGGCCATGGGGTGTGTAATATTTAGGCCCCCTATGATTTTTCTATTTTAATAATACTTTGCATAATCTTTTTCATTTATATCAAACAGCCCCTTAATCTAATCCTTAGTGACTATTTAGTATAATTTATCTAATAAGTATTTATTTAATTTTATAAATTTTTTTTATTAATATTTAATTATTATTTGATTGTTTTTATAGTAAAACTTTTAAAAATTAAATAAGTTATTTTATCTCTATTAGTAAAAATTCAAAAATTTAAAATTTAGTCTTTTAAAAATAAAGATTGACGAAATTATATTTAAAATATTAAAATACTCTTTTCTTATTTAACAACTTATTTCATTATTTTCATATCATAATTTAAACAAAGAAACTTACCTATTAAAATAATTTTACAATCTTTAACAAAAACTCTCTTCCACAATTAAAAAAAAAAAGAAACTAAATTTTTTTAATAAAAATTCTACTCTATTAGTTGGAATAAATGGACTACCCTTAAATTATTGAATTCAAGTTACCAAGGGAATAACGGAACATATAATAACTCGACTCCAAAGCATGCTTCAGTTATTTCACTTGGGATAATTAATTGTTTTCCTATGGACCTATTTGATAGAAGGAGCAAATATGTTCTTATTTGAATAATTGTAAAAGTTCAGGCGTCAAATGTTATTATTCCATCCTTTGTTTTATATTGAGTTATTTATAGGCAGTTAAGTGGGTCCGGTTGACTAAGGCACCTCTCTTGGCTCTCTCTGGAGCAAGAGTGTGTGTTCGGAATTAACTAACACTGAGATTGTTAATCTTTCCATCTGATCCTGAGAACCTATTTCTTTGCTTTTGCAGCCAATCAAGCTTAAATCTTTAAACTACTTGTTTCCATTTTCATTTTGTAGGGAGATAGTTAGGTGAGGGACTAGAGAAGATTTGGGGGGGAAAATGTCTTTCAAGAGTACAGGGGGAGAGTTTGCTTCAAGGAATCTTATTCCGAGGAAATGGGCTCTTTTTCTTTGTGCTTGCAGCTTCTGTGCAGGAATGTCTTTCACTAACAGGTAATTTTTTTTTTGTTTACTTTGATTTTTTATTTTCATGTTTGGGTTACTTCCGTGGTTTCTTTGACTAAAGTATGCATTTTGCCCTGGTGGGTATCTGTGCAACATGGGTTTGGTAAGAAGAATTGGAAAGAAAATGTTTGATTAGCGGCCCTTTACTATTTACAGCTATGAATTTCTGTTCTTTACTTCATTCTCTCTTCAATTATGTGGTCTATTGTGTTTATTGGATTGTGGTTACCGCAAGTGACCACGCATACATCCCTTTGGCAGATAAATAATGCGTTGGCCATGAAGACTCCAAAATTGAGTGGAGATGTATTTAGCATTTCCAGTTTGATGAATATAGGCAGTTAATATAAACATGCATATCTTTCTGTTGTATTAGTATTATTATCGCACTAACTGAAGAAGCTTCAGCATCGTTGCTTTAGCCTTTATGTATGTTTCTTTTCCATTGCTTTCAGATCGTATTAAAAATGTTATGCTACGTATTCTTATGTCAGTTTTCATAAACATTTGTTATTCAATGATTTTTAAGCTTCACCTTTTTTTCTTTTTTTTTTTAACATTGGTTGCTATGGGGCGGGATATGTTCTAGTTACTTGTCAAAGTGGCTTGTTCTTCAGTATAGTGCATGCTGTGTAAATCAAGAAATGTTGTGTCAGGATGTGGATGATGCCTGAATCTAAAGGTGTTGCAAGGATATCAAAAACTGAGGAAATCGAAAATCCAGAACTTGTGAGTGTACTTTCCAAACTACTTTTTGCATCTTATTGTAAATGTATAAGCTTTGAGGATGTGATATGTAGTCTGAATTGGTACTTGAGGTTTATCTAGCATCAACTTCATGGATGAAATACTTTTAATGGTCAATGGAGTTTGGCTTCATTACAAATCACAAGCAATATTATACTTTCTTACTCTTGACTGCTGGTAATTGTCAACAGGAAGGTAGTTTCTCAAAAATGTTGTTTTCTGATCTGTCAGAGCAAATATTGTGAAGGAAATATATGCTTTTTATTCTTGGCTTCCTGTTCCATGGGTTTTCCATAATGAAAAACATATTTAAGTGAAAGTTAGTGATCGTGAAGGCATCTCTGGGTTTTATATTGTGAAACCATTTAGCAATCTCTGTTTTCCCTTTTGAGTGCATCACTGAAAGGAAGCTGAATCTTTATTTTTTTTATTTTTTATTTTTTTAATGAATGTATAGTAGTCTGATCAATGAAAACCACAATATCAATTGCTGTCCTGCCATCATTCCGTCTTCTGAACTCAAGACTTCATTTTTCTTGTTATTTTTATCTTTGACTAGCTTTTTTGAAAGGTATCTTTAACAAACTACTTATTCAATTGGCTGTTGACATTTGCCATATCTTTTCTCACTCTTTTTCCTTTATCAGAAGGCTGTAAAGCATGAATCCAACAACAATACAGAGAAACTTGCTATGGTTGAGCAAGCAATTCAGTAAGCTGTGATAATACTTGTTTAAACTTGATTTATCCATAAGAGATACTATTGTCTTTTGAGTGACCTAAAGGAAAATTATTAACTCCAAATGGAATGCAGGTCACAGGACAAAAGGCTTGATGGTTTGAAAACAAAAATAACAGCTGTTCGAGCTGAACGAGATTCTGTGTCACTCAGCCATCCGGTAAAAGGAACCTCTAACATCTCTGGATCAATGTTGAAAAGAAAATACTTTATGGTTATAGGAATAAATACTGCTTTTAGTAGCCGAAAACGAAGAGATTCAGTTCGCGCAACTTGGATGCCTCAAGGTGCAGAAATTAGTTACATATTTGTTTAATGGTGCATTCTCTATCTAATGTGTGACAAATGGGTTTACTGCAAAAATGTGACCAGGTGAGAAGAGAAAAATGCTGGAGGAAGCGAAAGGCATCATCATACGTTTTGTCATAGGTCACAGGTGAGATTTGAAGGACCTCTTGCGGTCCTTATTATCTGTCATCAATCAGGGGTTCAATAATATGATTTCCTAGGAATATTTTGCTAAGATGCTGTATTTTTTGCTTCAATAATTATGAATCAACTCTTGAGTGTTAGCATTGAAGAAATTGACAATTCTAGTTAATGTTGTTCTTTTGGCCTTCTAAAGATGGGTTTAGAATTTAGTCTTCAGTTAGCCCTACTTGTTGAAAAGTCTTATACAACTTGTTACAAATGGTTAAGTTGTGCTACTCAAGTAATGCCCTTCATTCGTATTGTAGTTGGTTAGCCAATGGTTGATCTTTCAGTAGGAATGAAAATTTGCTGCAAGAATCTAATTTATATTTTCTGCAAAGTTTCTTGAATAATTTTATGGAGAGAATATCGTAATTGTCGTTAATAATTTAGTTAACTGTAGAATTTGAAGGTACCAATTGTTCATTAATTAAATGGAATTTTTCACTAGCGCAACGTCAGGTGGAATTCTTGATAAAGCCATTGATGCAGAGGAAAAGATGCATGGAGACTTCTTGAGGCTGGTGATGTTTCTTTCTTGTTCCTTAAATGTTATTGTGAGTGTTTGTGTTCACACTCCTGGTAATTTTAAATTATACTTCAAAAAGTCTGATAAATCTTCTTCTGTGTTTGTTGGTATCATACATGCAGGAACATATAGAGGGCTACTTGGAATTGTCAGCCAAGACAAAAACTTATTTTGCCACTGCTGTTTCCATGTGGGATGCAGAATTTTATATCAAAGTTGATGACGATGTTCATGTAAATTTAGGCAAGGAAACGTTCTACCTTGTCTTGCACTGTATTTTGTAGTTTTATTACTCTTTTGCTTATAACTTGATTTCTCATTAAGAATGAAACTGAAAAAAATCTAAATTTGGCGACCACAACCTGTGAATTACTTAATAGTGATTACACTTTCTGGTCTTTACAAGGGCAGCCATTCACGTTTAGATGAATGATGTTTATAATTGTTCTAGAGGTCACAAGAGAGGTGATGTGGAAACATGTAAAAAGGTTTATTTTATGTTAAAATTCATAGGTAAAAAAAATTGGTGATGAATTGAAATCTAGACGTATTTAGGTTTATTATCTCAGTGAAAGTTACTCTTTGATTAACTAACAAGATGGCCTCTTCCGTATCTCATTGAGTTTTTGGCTCTTAATTCCCCACAGCAACACTTGGAATGACTCTGGCTGCACATCGGACAAAACCTCGGGTTTACGTTGGTTGCATGAAGTCTGGGCCTGTCCTTGCTAGAAAGTGAGCAATAATTCCTATGTTTGCTATATTTACTAGGCTAATTGTGAGATTTGGGAAAAATTTGCTTTCTTGGGTTTCTTTTCTGTGGAGCAGAGGAGTAAAATACTATGAACCAGAGTACTGGAAATTTGGTGAGATTGGAAACAAGTACTTCCGTCATGCTACAGGGCAACTATATGCTCTTTCAAAAGACTTGGCTACATACATATCAATCAACCAGTAAGTTACCACTTCTCTCCAGACTTTATATTGAAAGAAGCTTCAAGTCTCATTGTCATTGGATGAGCCAATACGTAGATTACACATACTTGAGTTGTGTATCCTGCTTCTGAATTAGAAAGCGGAACCAAGAGGTTTTTGTGCCGGTTCCACAAGTTCTAAATTCAAATTTAAGAGCTTGGACCGACATGAAAATGGCAAAATTAGTTTTTTCTAATGTCTACATATGACTTTTACTTTTCAAAGCAAAAAAAGTGTTGGTGATTTACCTCTTGTTATGGTAAGTATTTTTAATTATCTCAGGCATCTACTACACAAATATGCAAATGAAGATGTTTCTCTGGGATCTTGGTTTATTGGTTTAGATGTGGAGCATGTGGATGATAGAAGGCTTTGTTGTGGTACCCCACCTGGTAAAATCCAAATATATGCTACTGCTATAATGAGCTGTTTCAATGCGTTGTTGAACATTTTACTTCACCTGTAGCATGTGATCTTCTTGGTTTTCTTAGTGTTTTTCAAATTTCCATTCATAGCTCTAGTCTTGTCACTAATAATACAATTGATTTAATGTGTTTATGCAGACTGTGAGTGGAAGGCTCAGCTAGGGAAGACATGTGTTGCAACATTTGATTGGAGATGCAGTGGCATTTGCAAGTCTGTTGAAAGGATTAAGGAAGTTCATGAGCTCTGTGGTGAAGGTGAGGATACTCTATGGCGTGCAAGTTTCTGAAAGGCAGCTGGCTGCTTTTTTTTTTCCCTACTCAGGAAAAACATCCTTGAGGAAGAAGACTTATGCATAGTTTTTCCTTTTTCCATCCCATGCCTTTGTGGGTCTGAAGAGTGTATGTAATACCATAACATAAAACTGGCTAGTATAAGGGAGGAAATAGATAGAATGTGCCAATAGGATCCTCCATTTTGTTAGAGAAGGTAATACTAGTGGCAGTAAGAAAGAATGAAAATAGAGTGCAACACAAACCCATTCTTTAAATAGTTTGCCCATTCTTTAAATGGTTTTGAGGGCACTATTATAAGTTCTCCGCCATGACTTGGAACAATAATTTGTTGCAGCTAAAAGCTTGTATAAGGCTGTTGGAGGTTCATGCATCTTGCTTCATAAATATTAATAAATATTGCAATATTATCTTTCCTAAGCACTCTTCTTGGTCTTTGTTGCCCTCTTTGGATAGACACTTTACTTCTTACACAAGCTTCAATTTGAAGAGCTACTGATTTGATCTCCAGTCCTCAGATGGGTCATAACGACAGATCATGCACAATGGAATTACAATTATTTAGTTACTTCCCCGTAATTCTGTGTCTTAACTCTTTACCGACAATTGAGGCTAAAGACATGGCAAATTACTTGGTTTGAAATTTACACCTTTCTGCTTTTGGTCGTTAAAATCATTCAGAATAAACTTTGTTGAAAATAAACTCCTTTACTTGCTTTCACGGTAGGATTTGTCCTTTAACATTGAAGAAATCTCACAACTGCTTAGTCCAAATGATAATCGTTTTCTATTATGTATGTACATAAACAGGAAAGAGTCCTGCTTAATTTTTAAAATTATCATAAAAACAAAAAAGAAAGAGCTTATTTCTCTTTTTTTTTTCAATACTGTACAACTAATACAACTAGTATTTACCATTAAATTATACTACTAGGACTCATGCATAGTTCTTCATCGCATGAGAGCTGGTCTGTTTCTACATGTACACAGTTAACCTAATATATCTATCTATATATATACACAGTTAAAGAATATGAAAAGATTGCATTATTAACTGGTCGATTCTCTGAATGTTCTAATAATATTTTACAATAAATTAGAACAATAATGCTAGTGGAAAGTGTTTGGGAAAAAAAAATAATAATAAAAAAAACGAATGCGACCAGGAAGAATATGGATTCTTGTCTTGTCAGTTGTCACCTACCTGATACCACCTTGTCAAAAAGTTGAGTACCTTTTACGTAGAAGAAAGTAATTAATAAAAGTAATGCGAATCATTAAGTTTTCTCTTTCCTAAATCCATCCTTACCTACTACAGCAGAACAGAAAATATTTTTCATCGACACAACCCCAAGCAGCTAGATTTCGTTTCATTTGCCAAATTTACAAAGATAGCTACTTGATTGCGGCTGCTTGCAGTATGAAAAGGAAGTCAAGCTCATACATAATTAACAAGATTTTTTAACAAGTTGTCCTGAGAAACACGTAAAATAATCAATAATATGCATCTCAGGAACTCAACATATATATATTCATATGTATTCCACGATCTTGAAATTTATTAAAATTCAAGAAAACTATTAAATCTATAATTTGATAATATAATGTCATTATATTATTAATTTTATTACACTATTAATACCTTTCATTGTCGTTACATTATTAAACCGCATGATTTGATAGTTTTTTCAAACTTTAACAAATATTAGAATCTTGAATTTAAATATTTCTACGTGTATAGCTGAAAACACAGAATATATATAACGACCTTACCCTCGGAACAGGAGAGCTGATCAAAAGTTAAAATGTAATATATCATTACATGAAAAGAAAAATCAGGAAACATGAATGAAACACTTTGAGGGATAAAGAATCATCCAAATACTGAAGGAATTGATTGCACGTGACGTGATATTGGCACGGCTCAATCAAATAACAGGGCTCTTCTTAGTCTTTGAGCACTGCTCTCAGATTGAACCGCACCAATATCTCGTATGCTTTGTGGAATATTGAAAAAACAAAAATATAGAGATATGAGATGAAGAAAGAAAATACCTCGACAAGATCGATAGACACAGAAGAAGAAAGAGAGGAGGGAACAGAAGGTGAAATATTATGTATGTGTAATGGGAATGAGGAACTGAGGGAGTCGTTTCCTCTGAGATTCTATATATATATACACACACACACACACGCACACATATAGTTTTAAGTTTAATGAGAGAAAGAGAGAGAGTTGACAGATGGGAGCCTGGAAGATGCTGCGGGGGGGTCATTGAATATGCTAACAACTTATCAACAAAAAGGAGGTGGACATAATAAATTTAAAGTTGGAGACAATGAAAAAAGCTCACTGAGGTAAAAAAACCCTTGAGCTTTCAATTTGTATTTATGAGGTGGTGAAGGCTGAAGAGGCCAGAGCATATACATGTATGATCTTGTTATTGGTGTGGTGGTGGTGCCACCACCAGCATCAATTTGAACTTGAAAAAGCATTTTTAGAAAAAGAAAATAAAGGTCCTCGGTTGGTGCACTGAATTTTTAGGTTTGTGTCTGTCTAGCTAGTTAGTTGATATTCTACGAAATTGCAACTTTGAAGATGAAAATCAAAATTGCTTTTCAATGACCATAAAACTGATCTGATGGGTCATTCACCAAAGATGATTTATTTTATAAAGTTCTCCACAGGATGGTTAAAAAAAAAAAAAAAAAAATTCCTCAATCTTCATGTTGATTGTAGGTTGTTCATACTGTACCATGTTACCCCACTCCATAACCATAATTAATCCGATATATATATATATATAAATTAAGTGCCCCCCCCCCCCCCCCCTGCCCACGTTTAGTGTGCGTCATATTCATAGATATTTCATTCATTTAGAACAGGAACTCCAATAAAAAACCTAACAGATCGATAATGACCAGAACCCATTTGGCTATAGTAAATGAAAAAGAAAAGTTTTTCTCATTTGATTAAATTAAAGTGATCATCAAGATTTAAGACCAACTTTGAATCACCCATTATATTTATTGGAGATGAACAAATTTCAGAGATGGGCCAACACACATGACACATGGATTTCAGCAAATATCAGCAATATGCATATTTATGCACTGGGTCTGGTCTGGGTATATGTACGAGATGAATTAATTCCGGCAAACATGAATGGGAAGCCGGGCATACACAAGTAGAAGTAGTAAATGAACGATGGGGCCTAATATATAGCTAGCATTAATCGTGGGCACGGGGCAACAGGAGTGGTCTCAGCAGCACTAACACTCATTTCTTGTTACTGTCAGAACCCACGTTCTACAAAGATTTAATGCTTTAAGCATGCTGACTAATAATGTAACTTTTGCGCCCGCAGCCGCAGGCAGAGAGACGAGAGACCTATTTCAAAGTGCATGCCAACCAACAAGATGATGAATCGAAACAAAAATAATTAACCCTGCTCAGTCATAAGTGTATACATATATAATCAAGCTAGCGTGAGGGAGAGCTAGCTGCTAGCAGCAAAGAGTGAATCAAGTTTTGGAGTTTCAAAATTGTGTTTATGTCGTTTGGGTACGACTACCAGCTATGCCATTGCTAAGCTAGCTTCAACAAAAGGTATTTACCTCATTATACTTTTAATTGATCATCAGCAGCTAGTGGCAGTACATGCGTACATACATATATATACTTTCTTTGTTAAAAAGTCCTCGTCCTCCTACGCACACGGATTAATTTCTACATGTACAGCAATGCGCAATGACATGCTACTCTCTCCATATGAATCAATATTTGTATGTTTGTAGATTTTGGTCTGATAAACAAAGCATGCAATTGCAACCCAAGTCATCTTTTAATGACTCTTTCATGTGAAAACTCTGCCATTGCACTTGCATCATCATCCTCAAATTCTTCTCTGACTGAAACCCTAGCTATAGTAATCGATTATGTAACTTAATTAACAACGTGCTTTAACCTAATAACAGAATAAAATTTTGGTACACATATAACACAGCGATCGACTTTAAAACCTTTAACGCACGTACAGTACAAGAAAAGAAAGAATGATATATATATATATATATATAATTTATTAACATTTGTCGTACAATGCACCTTCTTAAAACATAGAACCTACATCTTTTTTTCCTTAGCCGCGGCTAAATATCTTATCTTCATACTTGAACTCGAATAAGGTCCCTTCTCCTCATGATTATCACCGTGGTCTCCTCGTACTCCTTGTGTTTGATGATGACAACGACGTCGTCGAATAACAGTGACCCACAATACTTATTTGTTTTGAACACAGAGAGACAGAGAAAGAAGAAGAGCGAGATTTTTGTTAATGACTGAAGATGCATGATCTTAATTTATTGGACAGACTCACCTAAATAAATAATGAGCCACTATTACTACTCTAGTACTACTGACCTCTCTCTTCTCTGCGGTCCTTTGCCTTCTTTGCTCCCTCTTCTTGTCTCCTTATGGGCCATCAAATGAGACTTGAGACATATATATATATATATATATAGTTAATGTTTTTAATTACGATTTCAATCTTCTCCTATAACAGCTCAGCTAGCAAGAATTTTGGTTCGTTTAAAGTTTTAATTGGTTTAGTCGTTTATGCTAATTCAAATTTCAATTGGTTTGGGAAAACTATCGAACATTGCCATTCTCTTCTACTCAAATTGTGATTTGGATTTGATAATTGAGACTTGAGACATGGAGGAGGATTTCTCATAATGTTTGATGAAGTCATGGTATCTTAGTTTATTATTTGACCTTTGAAAAAGAATATTCGCAAAACTAGTACAAAATGCGATTTTACCAAATACAAACGATTGTATTATATCGTTGATCCGAGCCGAAAGAAATTTCGCTAGGCAAAAGCCCAGCCCAGTCGATTTTGCACAGATCCAGAACGGCGTCGTATCCCAAAGCACACTGCTAAACCGACACGAGGCAGCCAGAGATTCCTTGTAACGGAGGCAAGGCAATTCCGTGTTGGGAACAAAAAGAAGCCCTTGACAAGTTTCTTAACAAAATCGTCCTAAAATAACAAAATAAATTCTCCACAATCAACCGATCAATCAATCAATCAATCAAATACCTTGAAACCCTAATAATTTCCTTCTCTTCTCCGATCCACTTCTCGTGTCGTGTTGAGTATGTTGTTTTGTTTGACACTTCTTTATTTTTTTATATCATCATCTTTTTTACTATTAATTATTTTCTGTTGGTTTGGTATTCATCTAGAAAATATTGGTTTTTTTATTTAATAATTTGGGTGGGGTTTTGATTATGATGTTCATCTGTTTCAAATTTGCAGAGAGTCATCGTAGCGTCAGTTTCGCCATGGCCAAAAGTTCATTCAAGCTCGAGCATCCATTGGGTTCGTTAAAATTTTCAATTTTTTCTTATAAAATAAATCTTTTTATTACTATTTTTTTATTGTTTACCCATATGCTTGTTTTGGTTAACCCTTTGAAATATTTTTCTGGTATGATATTTTCATTGATGAGGTTTTAAGAAATATTTGAAATATCCGATTTTCTAATTGACTTTGTTACGAATTTGGCGACCTCTTCATTGATGGTGGTTCTTTGCCAATTAAAATGTCCTCAACTCTCTCCGCCTGTATAATTCCTTCACATTGTGACATGAAAGAATGATTTATGGTATCTGTTGTATATACTTCATTATGGGTAATCGCTTGGCCCCCTTTTTTCCCCTTAATCCTTTTACCAAGAGCAAGGAATGCATAATGTAAAGAGGCACAGTTGTTTGTTCACCATGTTAACCCCATCCCATCCATATGTTCTAACAAACAATTGTATTTCCGTGATTACCATTGTCATGGTTCTTCTCCAGTTTGGCTTTGTGTGTGTGTCAAGGAATTAATTGTAATGTTTATTCTGTTCTCTCTCATTTCTTGTCTGTTATTTGTTGTTATATATCTCAGAGAGGAGGCTGGCAGAATCTGCTCGCATTAGAGAGAAGTATCCTGACAGGATTCCGGTAAGAATTATCTGCCATGAAATTCTGTATGCTTCCAGTGCATTAATGTAATGTACTTGCATCTAATCAAGTGCGCTTGCCATATAGGTGATTGTGGAGAAGGCTGAGAAGACTGATGTTCCTGACATTGACAAGAAAAAGTTAGTTGCTTACTTCAATGAAAACTGTTTGTAGTTTTTTATATACTTAGAAAATAAGGTTTTTTTTTTTTTTTGGGTGAAAATTTTTGCCTATTTTACTGCAGTTCGATAGTAAAAACATTTCTATGGAATTGATTTCTCCCTCTCTCATCTTACAGTATGTGGGGAGTCCTTCAACGTGAGAGAATACTGTTTTATGTAAACTAATTATGTCACATTGACTGAGTTGACCTGACTTGGATGAGAATGCAGTTAAATTTAATATTCTAAAACTTGTCCAGCGATTTCCATCACTTGGTCATTATGCATATTGTTGTTGTGAATGCAGATACCTTGTCCCAGCGGATTTATCTGTGGGACAATTTGTTTATGTTGTCCGTAAAAGGATTAAGCTCAGTGCAGAAAAGGCCATATTTGTTTTTGTTAAGAATACTTTACCTCCAACCGGTGAGTGGCAGTCTTTTAAGCATAAATCTATTATACCATAGTAGTTTGTTTTTGTAACGTATATTCTGTGGTTACAGGTGCCTTGATGTCTGCTATATATGAGGAAAACAAGGATGAAGATGGTTTTCTTTACATGACTTACAGTGGAGAGAATACCTTCGGTTGGTCATTTTAAGAGCGAAGGCAACAAGCCATGTATCATAAAATTTGAAAGTTGTATATTCTCAGTTGATCCCTTTTAAGCCATTCCCAGACATGTTCACTGATATCTTGTTTTTATTTGGGGTTGATTGCATCAGTTGATGATTGTTTTTATTTTGGGTTGATTGCATCAGTTGATGATAGAAGTAACTCTCGTTAAAATTGTCCCTTAGCGGTAGATATTGAATGGAGGAAACTAATTTACTAGTATTACTGATTATCCAATCATCTTTCTGGTGAATAGATTTTGTGGTTCATATACTCGTGCTATTGCATATGTTGCAATCATACAAAAGTATATCATATTGATTATGTGGAAAGGAAACCAATTATCTCATAATCATCTGCATACAATAAGGTAGACATGCTGGTTATTTTTCTTATTTATCGGTGCTTTTTCTCTGGCATCGATGCTTGACCCATTTGATGGCACTGAAAAATGCAACTTTTGCTTTGTTGAATCCTTTTGCATTGGCTTTCTTGTTACTGCTTTCGTTCTCAACTTTTGTGCGGTCTTCATTTTCCATGGCACCAATGCCTCCGGCTCCCCATTGATCTGCCCAACTTGGTGCTTCAGTAGCCATGGTGCTTTCGACCCTCAACTCCTAGCAAAACAGGCTTCAACTTTCACTGTAAAAACAGAGTTGTTCGCATGGCATCACTCACTTAATGGTGGATAGCCTAAGATCTAATTGTCTACATACTCTGTCCTCCATGTTTACAGCAGTTAAACAAAAACATATATTGCATTGATGCGCCAAACTTATCATTATATTACCACTGATATGCCAAGGAGAGGAATTGGATCAGCCTTAGATCCTAAGCGCTAAAATAGAAATAAGTAAAATTTCGCTTGATTAACGAATAGTATTTATAAGTGAAGCACATATTCACGCCAATCTTAGGCAGCTAAGAAAACGATAAATCAAGATTATAAAATTATAAAGCTTTAAGATCTCCTGAAGATTATGACACGGTAAAGCACAAATCAAGAACCCATTTACAGAGGGAGAAAGAGAGGGAGTACCTGGTGAAGACTACTTGCCTTAAGAAACTTGATCCGGGATTTTATGAATTGAAGAATGATGAATTTTAAGAAGTCATGGACTTGTAATAAAGTTTTAATAAAGAACAAGCCACTGGCTGATGGTTGTCTTTAACTCTTCTTTAATAAGCTTTAATAAGGACTTGCCAACTCACTTGTTTCCGTGTTCTGAAGCAAACTTTGTTTGGCATCTCAATGAGACAATCCCATTTCTTTACTTTAATATTCAACTGTGCTCAGCCTTAGATTGGAATTGCATATGTGTTACTTTACCTAATAACATTAGCTTATAGATTAAGATTACTACAAAAGTATGGTCTTTGAAAGAGAACAAGCAGAGAAACACTGCTCTTACCCATCTCCCCGTGTCTGCCCTAACGGAACGCAACTCAAGAAAACGAAAGTAACAAAACAATGTTTCAAAATAACCCTTCATATTCGTATAATACGTTTTCTGCTAAATTGGGTTTTCGAAATCGAGTACATTGCCCTCGAGACCCTTTGCTCCACTACACTAGTTAGAGTTGAGTTAAAGCTTAAAAGTAGTATGCAAAAGAAAAAGTGACAGAAGAGGCAAGTAATGTTTGGTATAGCTTAAGCTTAGCTATGCTGCTTTCGTTTTTATGCCCTATATTACTGTATAGCTGTCACTAACCACACTGGTGTATTTTGAAAATGTACTGTGAGTAAACAATCATTATATCATGATGCAATCAACCAAGACTCTGAGTTAACATGTAACATGAGGGAGCGAGAAAGTAAGGTGTGCGAGGACCAAATGCAGGTAGAGAGGCGTGTGGTTGTGATTCTGAGTTCTGACTCTGAATTTTCTAGAATGACGCTGTTTACTCGTTAGACAAGCAGGGCCAGTAAAGCAAATGATATTCATTTGTTTTGGACTTCTAATGGCAAGAGTTAGTCCTTGTTTCTAAATTTCCTGCCGACTACAATTTGAATTGCAAAATTCGGATGGGAAAAGAAGCTGCATATCTGTGTTAAAGATATACTTTGATGAATTCCAAATTGGCTTTCGAAAAATGATTGAATTGCTTTATCTTACATAAAATTCTGTCCAGTAAACAGGATATTTTCACAACTTTTTCCCCTTCAGGGCCTGGCCTGCTCAACATGCCATCATTCTCACTCATTCTCAATAATGATGTTTGATTACATGTTGTTACAAACAGCCCTCGTTTTAATTGGTGCTGTCCGGCCTTCAACAATCAACCAGACAGAATAAAAAGAACATCAAAAAGCAATCTAAATCACTCCAGTCAAGGTCATCTAAACAAGTAAGCAAAATTGTAAGGAACAGATCGAGCCAATTAGTCAATAGGTTTAGGGTGACCCCAACAATATCTACACTGGTCTGGGCTGTATTTGCTGCAAAGCCAAAAGAAAACAATGGGACGACAGTTCAACAACAAATCTTATCTGCCTAACATTCGACATTTTTCCCTCTCTCTTCCTACTTGGATTTCCTAGAAGACTTGGACCTTTTCATTTTGCTTGACTTATCATCAATACTTGACCATGTATACCCAATTGGTATCGCAAAAGGATCCGACCATTGTTGGTGCCCCACTGATGACGATGATGAAGATGAAGAATTACGTTGTTGCTGCTGCTGCTGCTGCTGCTGCTGCTGCTTGCTTGCTGATTGGCTGCTGTTTCGCCTTAGCCAGGTCGACGACATCATAGACGATGAGGAAGAGGATGATGGGAATGGTGAATAATGGGTCTCTGATTTTTGGTCGTCCTCTGATGAACCTTTAACAAAGTGTCTAGGACTTGAAAGCGGAGTGAAGAATTGCTCAGTTGATTGTAGCTCAACAAACTTTGTGAATGTCACTACAACTCTTACTGTGGGCACCACCGGAATTGCCACCTGATCCCCCATCCAATAAACAAAGCACAAACAGTCAATCAGACGGTTGCTCTTTCTTTAACACACGGATCAATTAAGTATATTATGAACACCATTCAAATTCAAACACAAGGCAAAAGGAACGGAAAATATACTACTATATGTGTCTCTAATCTATATACATTTGTCACACACAGACACACACCAAAAAAAATAAAAGAGAAAATCCCTGGTTTGAAGAAGCAGAATCACGAATAAACAAAAGAATCCTCGGATTTACTGGGTCCCCGCATCTCAAATCACTCCGCACAAAGTCAAAAAACAGGCCATCACAGCCTTCGACGTCACCATCATAAACGGCAGTGGAATAGACCCCACAGAAAAAGCTTCGGTCGGAATCGGAAAGGGTCAGGTGAGGTGAAGCATCAAAAGAACCAATAGAAAAACAAAGCAAAGCAAAACACTGCAGAGGACCCCACTTTTTTAAACAATTTAATTTTTTTTCAAAAATCCCGAAATTACCCCTTACCTTAACCGGAAATGTCCCCGGCGGGAACTTAGTAGTTAACAATTCCCTCAATCTTCTCACTGCCTTCACTTTATTCGCCAAGATATCAAGTAAAGGAATTAACTCCTCCGTCTTTAATGGAAACTGCTCCGTTAACCAAATCGACGGGCGTAAACTCTTCACAAACTCTTTCTCTTTCGTTGGGGGAGGCGCGGCCATCACCGCCGTCGACCTTCTCGGCAATGCAGCCGAAGGAATTATATCCACGCTTTTTCTCCCGACAGTTACGAAATCCCTTTCCTCTCTCACAAAACTACTGTGTCTTCGTCTGTCGTTATTGCTGACGTTAAAGCCGAAACTTGGATTTTCAGCGACTAGAAATCCGTCATCATCTTCATCAAGTTCTAACGGCAGTACTTGTTCGCTTCCGGCGACGTCGTTTTCATGAACTTTTCGCGAGCGAAAACTGAAAACGACATTATGCAGTTCGTAAACCCTTGCTTTCCATTCACCGACGGATTCTGTCTTCTCTTGTCTTCTCCAGTTAGTACGTCCGACCAGCTCGGCTTTGGTTACGTCCATACCCGGCCGGTAGACACTGGATTGAGCGCAGAATCCGGCAATGTCAGACTCAGACATAGGAGCTCCGGCGTTTTCGAAGGCGTCGAAGATTTTGCGGTCGTCGTGGTTAAGTACTAGCAGGGAACCGCACGAAACGTTGTGCGTTTGGTCACCGTCGCCGAGGAAGAGAAAGCTTTGATCAGCGCGCTGGATTTTTAAGCCGTCGAAGCCAGCTAGCGACGTGTCGGCTCGGAGGTTGCCGTCGCGTTTCCATATCTTGTAAGTATCGGATGGAGCGATTTTCCCGACGAAGGGAATTACGGAGCTCTCGAAATGGAAGGAGATTTCCATGTAGAAGTCCCGCATTCTCCGAAGAACGGAGATGACACGGGGCAGGCGACGGCGCCACTTGGCCCAAGCGGAGCGGTGGTGAAGCTTGAGCAGAATCAAAGCAATATCGGAGTTTCGGCGACAAACAGCTTCTTGGAGAGGATTCCATCCGGCGGCGTTCTGGAGTGAGACGTCAGCGCCAGCGGAGGCCAGGGATCGTGCTGCGAAGGCGTCATTTAGGCGAACAGCAAGGTGGAGAGGGGTTTCACGGAAAGGGACGTCACGACGGTCGAGAACGGAAGCGATTTGATCAGCGACACGCTCTTGACTCAGAGAGTCGGACTCGGTGTGGATTTTAGAAGGATCGGCGGCTAGTCTAGGTAGAGTCGAGATAATTCTAGTCAAAGTAGTGTGATCACCCAGAACGACAGCGTAGTGGACCGGGCTATGGGAATAATCCTCTGGTTTGATTGCCGGAAACGGCATCGTAGTGGATGCCGTGGAGGACCTGGCCATTTTCAGCTGGTTGGCTTTCGATTTTCGAATCCAAGCGAGAGCCTAGTCCTAGTTTCCTAGATACCTATCTCATCTGTGCGGGCAGTTTATGCTTACGGGTAAAAAGCAATGGGGCTAGTTTGGTCTTTTTCACTGGGAAGGATTTTGATTTATTGGATAGTGTGAGTAAGGGGCAGAAGATACACGCAATCTGGGCACTGCTTTTGGTGATTCTTTCGGACTGCAGCTGGAACTGGGAGGGACTCCGTCGATAATTTCTCCCCCTTTTAAATTTCACTATTTCAGTATACACTGTGGCTCTCTCTTTCCTTTTCCTTCGGTTATACCATACTCTTTTTTGTTTTTTTCAGAGGTACCTTCTTCATTCGGTTACTTACTTTGTCTTTATTTTTCCTTCTTTCTTTTTTTTTTCCCCTAAGAGTAGTTGACATATTGTTGGGCCTACCTTTTAATTATGCTTAATTTCACGAGATGAGTTTTTCATGGGCTTTTTTTTACACAATATATTGGTATGACACTTGGCAACTCTTATCCGAAAAATATAATTAAGTTAAAAGAGGGTGTGTATTATTCATAAAAATACGTATACAAGAGAGCTTGAAAGCTTACTTAGAGTTTTTTGAGTTGTTTATAAGTTTCTTGGCGCGAGTATCAAGCCCTATTCACAGGGAGACTTGTCCAATTTCAATAAGTTTTAGAATCCTTTTAATTCTAAAAAATTATTATCTTTCTAATATTCTCTGGAGTATTCCTAAATATTTACAAGTGGATGCTAAAGATGAAATTTTATAGAATCAATCCAAGTTGTATTAACTTGGAGCTTATCTGGTTAGTTTCTTTAGCTAGAAGTTTAGGCAGCTTGTAATTGAATCGATCAATAATCATATTATTTGTAGAAGATATAGCATAGAAATTGTTTCATATGATATTTACTATTTACACATACATTTTTAATTTATTTTAAATTTCACATATTTATATCATTATCTAAATACTCTTTTATTTTGATTTTATAAATGTGGATATATATACATTCTTGAGAGATTTATTAAAAATTTTCAAACTTGGGGTTGGGTTTGATACGATGTTACTAAAGTTGTGAATATATATTTTAGCCTTTATAATTAATATGAATATCATATGAGAGAAAATCCAAATATGACTCTTTTCCAATGAAGCGCATTTCTTTCAAATTAGCTTTTCATTTTCAAAATCCTAGATGGAGTTATGCATAGATGATGAGGAGACAGACACTAAAGCAGATATAGGAATGATCTTGTCTTGTGCCCCATTTCTTCGTGGATATTTTTCTATTTATAACGTAACTACGTTGATTTGAGTTGACCAATATTGAAATGGACAAATGAGACAATCATTCGGCGGCGAGTGGCCAATGTTACAGTAAGAAGAGAGTTCCCCTCGATGTCATGGAATTAATAATGATTGGTGGTGGGGTGGGGACATAGAAAAAAGAAAAGTGTAGTTTAGACTTGTTTTGTTGTCTGGGATCATGTTCATATTCATATTCATTAATTCATATTTCATATTATATGTGCAATAGAAATGCGGCAAAAACAGAGGATGGAGTTGGTGTCTGCGGTCTGCCTCAGCCCAGACCAACCCCCAACGGATTTCACTCCCTTCCATGCCTTTGCTTTCTCTTTCTCTTTCTCTTTCTCTTTTTTAGACTTCGTCAACAATAATCTTAGAATCCCCAAGTGTTTGTTTGAATACACACATGAATGGTTATTTATTCTTTAAGTATGCATTAGTCGAGCTAAGTGGGTAAATCTTTATATATAGAGGGAGGGAGAGAGAGAGAGAGAGAGAGAGAGAGAGAGAGAGAGAGAGAGAGAGAGAGAGAGAGAGAGAGAGAATGTTTTAATCTAGAATTTTAAAGTGCGAGAACATCTGAAAAAATGCATAAATCGTGTGGTTTAAGCGTTTTAAGTTTTAAGCGTTTAAAATCCCGCAGTTTTAAAATTTTCTCAGATTTTTCCGCACATTAAGAATCCGGACCAAAAAACTATTATATATATATACACCTTTCACTGCCGATCCGACAGATTTTTTTATCCACAAAGAAGATTTTTTGAAGTTAGCAAATTCATTTGAATTATACATTTGCACATTTGGTTTCATGGGAGAAACGAAGCTTCCTGAGAATTTTGCATTGTCCAAACTAATGGTCAAGCCTCGCTGCTAAAGAAGCTTGACCTCTTTGATTTTTTTTTTGACGCAAGAAGCAGCATTGCTAATGCCTGGCTTCTTCCGAGTTGTGATTGCGTATGAGAAGAGAGATTCTGCTGCCAAAGGGTCAGTATTTTTGTCCACGCATTTTCCTTGTGCAGTGTATGTACGTGTCAAGTCATCGTTACCCAAGTTTGAAATAAATATTATTTGACCAGTTCAATATCATTCTTGTTTGCCTTTGCCATACCACCAAACAATTAATGACAACATAGCATATTATGTACTTCCGTTCATCTAAGGAACCCCACCTCTTATCAAAAAAACAAAAGGAACCCCACCTGATACGACACGCCACTATTCTAATTCTAAGCATGGGTCCATTTCTCATTGACTTGCAGCCCCTCATGACAATCATAGCTAGCTCGATATTTCTAAGAAGTGCTAGCGAAACCTGAGGGAATGAATCTTCGACGCTTCTTCCTTGGAATTTGGCAGCACCCTCGGCATTAATATATAGAGGAGCCAGAAATTTATCCTCCAAGAAAAAAGCACAAATACTTGAGAGCTTGCTTAAGGACTCAAATCTTGACTACTTTTTGCCGGCTGCAGATTGCTAATTAGCTTTATACTTACAACAACATCGTCAATGGCTTTGTTGTCTAGCATCTTTGGTTGCTTTTCTGATTCAAGCAGGGTCGCAAGCGAGGGAGAGATAAAAAACACACAGAACAGATCATCAAGCATAGCCAGAGCGGATGTCGATAGCAAAAGCAAATTAAACAAGAGCAAATCGAAGAAAAGCCCTCCAATTCCCATGACTTACTTCCCCATAGGAAGCAGACTCTCTCCTTTATGAGAAAGCTAAGCATATTCTTTACCAAGTCCGTGCCATTTTCTGCAAGGACACTTGCGTCGGCAGGCTTGTTTAGCTCGTATTGATTATTACTGTTAATTCATGCCTCTCTAGGAACAATCAATTTGTATAAGAATAAGATTTGATTGTATAGCTCATATATAAGATTTATTCTATTTTCCATTTACCACTACTGTGTTCTTTTTATATATAAAATTAGTTTTGTTGGTCTTGGACCTCTTGGTTTGTTTTAGGAATTCAATTCAAATTGTAGCCATTTGCATGGCCCAAGAGCAAGATTTGAAGTTATACAGGTGATAATTTAAAACGGGTCTATTAATCTATTTAATACAATTCATATTATTACAGTAAGGTATATTAGAACAACAATTTCTACAGTATTGATGACATATCTATATACTGGGATGGGTCTGGCTCTATCTATTTTTCTTTCTAACATATTATATAATAATAATAAAATAAATCTCAAGACTAGTCAGCGACGACAAGCACAAAGTTAGATCACCCTTTAGTTTGAATTCACAACAGTTCTACCACAAATGGACCACTAAACACCAAGCCCTTGGTGCAAATCATGCCCCTTTTTTTCTTGCTTTAGTAGAAATAAAATATTTTCTGCATTAGTACGGGTGGTGTAAATGTCTCTTTGATATTAGTGAGGCTGTGAGGGTAAAAAATTTTATTGTACTATAAGGATACGTTTGACACCCAAAATTTGATTGGACTAACTATTAGGATTGGATTAGAATAAATTGCATTAGATTAGGTTGCATTAGATTATGTTAAATTAAATTTAAATGAAGTTAAATAATATTTAAGTTAATATTTGAATTTAAATATCAACTATTTATATATATTTAGTACAAAATATTATGATAATAAAAAATAAAACCAATAAGAAAAATTTATATATATATATGTGTGTGTGTGTGTGTGTGTGTGTGTGTGTGTTTGGATAGTCATAATTATAATCAAGAAATATGAATTATTTAAATTATAGGTTATTTCATATGAGACATATCATATCATTAAATAAAATAAATAAACCTATTCAAATAATAAATCAGTTAATAAATTTTAAGTAAATCATGAATAACAAAAAAATAAATTACTTAATTAATAACAATAAATAAATAAATTTTAAGTTATATGTAAAAATATAGTACTAATTAAATTGTGGAAGATATCATAAATGGACAAACATTTTTCTCCCCATTATCTAATCCTAACTAAACCCAAATGAAAATTGGGATTACTAATCCCATGAATTTAGGATTAAAATTTGAATTGAGTTCATTAGCCCAATCCAAGTGAGCAAGGGAAACATAGAATTAATATTTTATTCCAAAAATTAGTTAAATTCTACACTTAATCTTAGCTCCCAAAAATAGCATAATAGACTTGATTTAGGGTAGTCGTAAACTTCAAATTGTAAATACTAATAGACTTTTAATTACAACATACCTATTAGAAAATACAGTTTTTTGTTGATTTTTTTTTTCTTTTGGAGGAGATAGGGGGGGGGGGGGGTAACCAAATGTGGTGATAGAGAATTACTAAAGAGATGAAGAAGTATCGTTAGTACATATAAGACCCGTTCGGGGCAGCTGTGCTGCCACTGTGCAGCTGCTCCCAAGGCCAATTTTAGGGGAATATTACCCTAGAACTGACCTCCACCGCGCAGCTGCCCCAAACGGGTCTATAACTCCAATTCATTGTGCAAATCATTTATTTGTGGCATCTCTTGTACATTGTGTTCTTTATGTTCCTAATTAGTGTGATGATAAGATTTAATTGATTGTGTGTTGTAAAGATGTGTTTGTATAATGATGTTATTGTTGAATCACTAACAGTGTACTGCCAGCTATTGTACCATTAATTTCTACAAAAAAAGGACAAATTTTTTTTCTGAATTATTTTTAATAACAATAATAATTAATATAAGGAAGACGCCGATCCCATGATCTAATTATGGGAGGAGGTGAACCCTCAGAGTTGGGGTTGTCACCGTATCTGTTTGGCAACGTCCGAAGAAGATTAATAAATACAGAGAGTTGAAAGAAAAAGGGGGATTTTTCCATGGAGCGTGATACGATTAAATGTCACCCAACAGCTTCTTAAATTTATATCTATCCACCACACCACCACCAATACGAACGCAACGCAACATGAGACTTTCCCAGGAGGATAAATAGACAGCTGATAGATAGAGTGTAAAGTTCAATCATGATCAACTCACACTTGGTTTCATAGGGTTTGTTCCCTTTCAAATCATCATCATCATCATCAATGTAAAGCCTAAATGTTAGTTGTTCGACTTGGGAAATAATTTCTCCCCAAGCTTAATAACGATGGAAGGACAGATGTTGTGCCACTAATTGACAGCTTAACAGTTTTAGTTGCTGGAGTTATTCTTAAACCCTTTCAATAATTTATTGCCACGAATACTTGGGGAGAAGATGAAATAAATTTTTATTATGAAGACTCTAATCAAGTATTTTGGGTGTTAGTCACTATTAATTATACAGCTAGTTTTGGAAGTGAAATTACTTTTAAATTACGAAAAGGCCTCTCCATCCTTTTTATATTCTAATATTGATAAAATTTAAGGTTTTCTTCTCTATACTTAATAAAGGTCTAACATTTAAATGTCCTTCCTTGGAGCTCTAGCGCTTGGGTGAAGGCAGTCTTTCTCCTAAGCTGGGAGTTTGACGTCCCTCGAATATTTGAGAGGGTTATAAATCTGAGCGGTGCCATATCAGTATTAATGTCAACAGGTCTCAGTAGATATATATATGATTGTACATATCAGTTATACTCTCATGTAATATGAGTTGTAATTTGAGCAATAGTCTCATGTCATAAAAAAAAAACAAATAAAGGTCTAACTGTTCATTCTAATTTCTCCTTCCTTCCTTCCATCCAAGTGATATTCCTTAAATTAAGTTTTCGGTAAGTTACAATCATTAAAAATAAGATTAAAATAAGTAACAATCAATTAAGTAGGTGAGGTCAAATGAGACCAATACACTAGTTTATATTTATATGCAGCCTAAAGTCGACCCTTCCCAAGTGGGTACCTGTTCTGTTATAGCCGCTTAAATTGGATTTTATTATTTATTAATCCACAATGCGGTGCTGAATATCGAATTAGGTATGGGGGCACCAATTAAAAATAGTATATATAAAGCTGAAAAGTCACCATTTTGCATCCAAAAACCACAATTTGGCGCATTCCTGAATGCTCCGGTCCTGCCTGGGAATGTCAGCAGCTTAATAAATAAATAAATTTCATTATCATTTATAGCCAATCAAATATTAAGTTAACCGAGCTTCGAACAATAGGAACAAGAAGAAAAAAAAGTTTATCAAACTTTAACCGACTCGTTGTTTTTGACCCCAAAGGATAAAATATTCTATGTTTTGACTCCGCCCGCCCTCACTCACTCACTCTTGACCCAAAACAAATAAATAAATTGGAAGTAGTAGTTTAGTTGAGACAATTTTCCATCAGAATTATTTACCCTTTCGGCATACATTGCCTCTGGGCGCCGGTATTTTGCAGCTCCCATGAAATTTGATTTATTTACACTTAGATGGCAAGTTTATCCACATTATTACACACCTCCCCTATCGTTAGTTGTTCCATGACCATCCATTGATCGTTAGTGGATTGACGAAATATCCAAGATACCCTTTACACCAGAATGGCCATAAACATCTACAATTTATTGATGGAAAATTATCTGATGAAAAGAGTAAAATACACAGTAGTTAAACTAATATTAATTTACATCATAATAACTAAAAAGATTAACTATAAAAACTAAAAGTTAGAAACTATTATGGATGGATTAATTATAGGAAGTATTCTTATCTTGGTGACAATAATTGTAAATAAGGAGCATTTTAAAAGGCCAAAATGAAAGAAGGCAAGAATAGTAAGAGAACTAGCAAAGAACTTCATTCTTTTGTCAAAAATTGTGTGTAAATATACAAGGCAAAGTTGGCCATTTAAAGCCAGATCTCATTGGCCATTTGTATGTTTGACAGTGGAAGAGCAAAAACCTATGTTCGGAGTTGCATTTTGCATAATGTAGTGTAATACATTTTTAAATCATGCACAATCAATAATTGTACAATAAAGATAAATGAATAAAGTTCGAAGTGAGGAGAGAAATAATTACAACATAAACCTTAATGATCTATCAGACGAGGAAGATGGGCTAGAAGAAGAATTGATAGAAAAAAGAACTCCATATCTTTCAGCTTCATTACCCTTTAAAACACTGCTTTTTTTCCACCACTTTTAGCCCTCTTTTAAAGAGCATTATTTTTTGTTTCGTCAAATCCCAATCATTAATACCATTCTTTTTTGAAATCCTCTTAGTTCTTTCAAGTTCCAATACCAGTCACATCAAACATTGGATGTCATTAATATTGGACGACACCCTTCTGCCATCACCAAGCTTGTCTCGTTCATAACTCACTTGAAAATGGTGATGACTTGTTATGGCTACAATAGCTGCTCTTCAAGAGCTTCACTTATTTGCAAATGGTGTTTACCTAATTAAAAGTAAAAATCAAAATGTTCATGAAAGGGAAACTACAGTTGTTACACGTTGGGTAATAACTAAGAGTAGTTTTACCATGCAATTTATTTTTTATGTTTGGTTTTTTTATTTTTTGAATTTTAATTGAGTTTTTAGAAGTTTATCTTTCGATATTGGCATTATGCGTACATTAAGGACCGGGTGGCTACGGCTCGGGTAAGATTTTTGGAAATAATTTGTTATTTAATTACACAAATTCACTAGTCTGCATACCTGGTTTAAAAATTTCAAGTAAAATCTTGTAATTAAAGAAAACCTTTTTAATTGGGATGAATTGTTAGTTAAACGTGTCATGAACCTGGATAGTAATTAAAAAATTTTAACTAACCCTAAAAAATAGTGTTAGCTTCACCCCTGCATGTCTTCGTACTAACGGTTGGGGAGGCATATGATAATACAGACAAACTTACCCTCTAAGTATAAATATGTCAAACTTTAAGGGAAGTTTTTAAAAATTACCCTCAATCGCATCGACTTCTAAATAGTTATGTATATGGATAAAAATAATTAACTATAAAGTAAAAATTAGGATATCGAAAAAAAAATGAATATATATATATATATATATATATAAGCACAATAAATTTTTATAACTCTTTAATAATTGTCAGTTAAATTAAATAGCTCCGAAAGTATTAAAGCAGGACAAAATCTTGCATATTTGTCTTATCTGACATAGTAATTTAATTTTTCCAGTAAAAATGCCACGTCAGATATGTGACAATTAAAGATGAAATCTGATACCCATCAGCTCTTTGGCAGCATCTTATGATGAATTGATGATTGATGAGTCTGGTGAGGTATTCCATCATCAATTCAAGCACGTCTTCTTGAATCTCTCTCGGCCCTCTCCCAAGAGTCAAGTCAAGACTCTTCCTTACAAGACGCAAACTGAGGAAACGTGTGCCCAACATTGTGTTCAGTTCAACTACTGGTTGTTTTTTTATTTTCCCCTTAAATATAAGTATTCTTTTTAATCTAACTCTAACCAAAGTGTTTTTTTTTTTTTTTCCGGTAAATCAGAAAAGATTTTAACTTAACTTCTGCGGCTGCTTCCAATGTGGGGTCCATGCTTGGCCTCCAGTCTCAATATCAGCAACCATTCTCTCTTGAGTCTTTGAGAATGTCATTCTTGGTTTCACCAAAACTCTTCACCTTCACCTACACCTACACCAACCCTCTACCTCGATTTGTCTAAAAGAACTTTCTTTGTTTTTTTTTTTCTTTGTTTGGCATTCACATTGTCAAATCCTTTGTAAAGTTTGATACTTTCATGGCTTTGAAGGCAAACCCCGTCTGGGGTTGTGCTAAAACCCCACATTTTCATAAGGGTTTGCCAGATTTGGTGCCTAACAGATGTGGGTTTGGTTTGGATTTGAGGGTTTTGAACAAATGGGAATGTACTTGCGTGGGTGTTTTGGCTCAGACTCACAGAGCTATCACTCCTGTTGAGGACGACAGGCCTTATACTCCTGATGTTCAGTCGTCTGAGGCCAATGAGCGGTCTCAAGACTCTCAGTCCTCTGGCTTTCACAAGGATTTGAATCTTCTTCCTAGTGAGTTAATTTATAATTTATGCCCTCCTTTTGTGGTGAATTATGAGTTTTATTATGTTGCATGCCATTTAATTTTCCCAATTAAGGATCATTAGCCTAAATAAATGGTTCTTTCATTTGTGCTGTGTAGGGATGAAAATGAATAAACGTTCATGACCAGTTAGTTGGCAATATTGATGTATTTTAGGGTTCTTAACTTGTAGCTCTAGGAAACCAAATTTACTTCATGTTGAATATTTTGATAATGTTTAAACGCTAATTTTGTGAGTATCAGAATGTGAATTGTTGTAAAGATGATTTTATCTAATGCAATATCCAAAAGCTCCTACAGGCTACAGTTCCTTATCAAAGATTTCACTCATGGTTGTTATGTGTCATACATTTAAATCTTTTTGGGGATGAGCCATTTTCTTGAAGTTCACATATGTCATTGATCTACTTCATTTTTGATGAACTGTAATTTTATGGACTTCACATATTGGAGATGAATATGATGCTGGATACTAAAGGCAAATTATGACTCTTTCGTGCCACTGCTTCTTTCCATCTTCCCTTTCTCTCCTCCTTTTATGGCACATTTTCTTAGCTCTAGTATATGGACAAATTGCAGAACCCTTGTCTATAATGGAACTTTCTTCTTCTCCTGATGATGGTACAAAAGTGCGAGTTGCTTACCAGGTAAAGCAGTCCATCTTTTTTGGTTTTTATCCTTTTTTGGACCAAATATCTTTTCTTGATTTTTTTTTATGGGTTATATTGCAATTCTAGGGCTTACCAGGTGCATATAGCGAGGCTGCCGCACGAAAAGCATATCCTAAGTGCGAGACTGTTCCATGTGATCAGTTTGAAGCGGCATTCAAGGTTCAGATCCTTGACTTATACTGTTATAAAATCAATTAAGTTTGATCGTTACCATTATTCTGCTGAATTTCATTAAACAGGCAGTTGAACTGTGGTTAGTGGATAAAGCGGTTCTTCCCATTGAGAATTCTGTTGGTGGTAGCATCCACCGTAATTATGACTTACTACTTCGGCATAGGCTCCACATTGTGGGAGAAGTACAATTGGTAGTTAATCATTGCCTTTTAGGGTTGCCCGGTGTACTGAAGGAGGAGTTAAAACGTGTCTTCAGTCATCCACAGGTTTGTCATATTCATATCTTGCGCATGATTATCTTGTCTTATTTGCTCAAGAAGACACTTGGTAGTGTGTTATATGTAGCTCAACCAATACCTAAGACGTTGATGGTTGTCGTTTTGTAGTAAAAATAGTAGCCAAATTCAAATAGAGCCAAAACGTCTACTCCCGATAAGGAATTTTGTCCATATTATCTTTTTAAATCATGATTAACCCAAATGGTTGTCAAATAGGTATTTTTACGGATTGCTTTCACTCCCTCACTGTTCAATCCCAGGGTTTGTTATATTTAGAACTTGGTCATCTGTGTTGTGTAAATTGCATGTCTATTAACTCGGGAGATTCAGATCTAACGGCTTCTGGTCATCTAACCAAATTCTCATTTGCAGGCACTTGCTCAATGTGAGATGACACTAAGTAATTTAGGTATTGTCAGAATTAGTGCTGATGATACAGCTGGTGCTGCTCAGGTAATGTATGGAAAAGACTTTTGTATCTGTTTGTAGTTTTCATTTTAGTTATGCTAGGGGCTATTTATATTCTGATACATAAACCTTGGAAATAGATGGTAGCTTCAATTGGCGAAAGGGATACTGGAGCAGTGGCAAGTGCTCAGGCTGCTGAAATCTATGGGCTTGACATTCTTGCTGAAAAGATCCAGGTAAAGCTTTTTCCTTGCTTCTCCTACACCTCGGTGATCCCTAAATTATTCCAAGCAGATGCATTTTTCAAGCTGAATAAATGATAATTTTCCATTTGTGCTAACCATGCAAGAGAAAAAGAAAAAATCTGCATGATCATCTTTTATCGTTTTTCTTTTTTCTCGTTTTAAATAATAACAACAATTACAATTGTTTCCATATGCGTCCTCATGCATAATCGATACGATGTTTTGTCTCCTGCTATACCATTTGTAAAACTATGCCGGCATATTTTCTGCTAATCTTCAGTAATCTTCAAACTGAAGATTTACTTTCCTAATTGGCACACGTAAATTCTTAGCAATTTTAGTTCTATGTATTGGAAAGCAAGCCTTGGGATTTGATACAGTCAAGTTTCTACTTATTTCTGAGTGAGATTCTTAAATAAGAAATTTTTTTTCTTATTGCAATTTGGCCATCTTGCTTTTTTCAGGATGATGACGATAATGTCACCCGTTTTTTGATACTTGCAAGGGAACCCATAATTGCAGGAACTGACAGGCCATATAAGGTACTCTTCCTTGTTAGTTATATATTCATTTTATTAATGTTATAAAAATAATTATTGGTTTTGTTTTTTGCCAGACAAGCATTGTTTTCACTCTAGAAGAAGGACCTGGCATGCTGTTCAAAGCCTTGGCAGTGTTTGCACTGCGAGACATTAATTTGACAAAGGTAACTTGAAAGTTAAAGCAAAATGATGTTAGTTAATTAAATCAAAATGCTCTGATCGCCGTCTTTCCTTTGGAGCACTTTTCAGATAGAGAGCCGCCCACAGAGAAAGCGCCCACTGAGGGTTGTAGATGATTCTAATAAAGGGAGTGCAAAGTGAGTAATATTTGAACTTTTCAGAAATTTAATGCATACAATATTATGACAAACTAGCGCTGCAACTCTCAAGAAACAAAGAAGATATTGCTGCCAGTCATATTAGCATATAATAATCCGCAATAGGAGAAACATAAGATTTATGTGTTCTTTCTTCCAACCAAGTTCTATATAAACATCTAAGCTGCCGTGTAAATTTTGTTTTGCAATCGCATCCCAATTTGGGTGAGGTGAATATGCTATGAGATTTCCATGTGTTTGGTGGCAGGTACTTTGACTACCTTTTCTATATCGACTTTGAAGCTTCTATGGCTGATCCTCGAGCGCAATTTGCTTTGGGACATTTGCAGGTAAGCCTCTTTATGTTTCATGACATTTTCAGCTCTTAGAAGACATGATTTAGCATCTGTGCTTGTGTACATCCAAGACACGTGCAATTAAAACCTTAAACTGATGTAACAATCCTTTTGGGGAATTTGATTGTATATTTATTCTAAACGGATTTCCTTTTTCTTTTACCCCCCAAAAAATATGGCAGGAATTTGCGACATTTCTACGCGTACTTGGTTGCTATCCAATGGACACAACTTTATAGATGGACACCCTCCCCAACATTGAGTTCCCATATTTGTTTTGGTCTTAGAAGATATACAATTCAACCTGCAATCCTGTACATACATCTTCAGATCCAGCTCAAGCCAAGAAGAGTTTTATGGGATAGAGCCATAGCCATATCCATAGGTGGAAAATTTCCTTGAGGGATCTCTTAGTTTCTTCTTTCCTCTTGTTCAAATTCTTTTCTTCTTCCTAATGGAGGTGGGTTCTTTTATTTTATTATTATTATTTTTTTAAAAGGTAAATTTGTAGCTAATCTTGATGGGATGTACCTATGGGAACATGCAAATATGAACCTTGTGAGACAATTGCTCACATCGCCCTTCCCAAAATTAATAAAGGAAATTGGTGACAGGTTATTCGAAACCAGAAAGAAGTACTAATAGAAATATTCCTACGGGTGGCTAAATTGTATGACAAAATCGTGCCGGCCACCACCAAGTGAGCTGTCGTTGTCCTCGCAGGTCGTATGATGTGTATTTTCTAACAAAAATGAAAGAAACTTACCAACTAGATATAGAACCAACTGATATATTTGTTTCTTTAAATAAGTAAAATGCCTTCTGAGAAATATTGGGCAACAACAATTCTTGCTCAGACTCTACAAAGACAAGCTAACTAGAAGATGAAAGCTTCCATCCTATTGTTGCTTCCGGAGAAATTATCTCCCAACCATTTAAAAAATGTTAAAAATACAAGTCATACACCAATATCTTATATTCGCCTTCAATTTTATATCAAGTAATATTAACTCTTTCAGCCACCATTAAATAATTTAAGGTGAATTTTTCTCCTCGAGTCTCTCAAAATATTCTTTTATTTTCTTAGATAATTGTCCTTGATATAAAATTAAACCATGAAGTAGTTCTAAGATATTATAAAAAGCTAACAGTAATTACTCATACTTTAAATACTTTTTAAGACCCATGTAAGATTGCTTTTGGGAGGATTAAATAGAGCTAATTTATGTAGAGATTTTGTTGGTAGAGTTTTTACAAGTAAAGCTTTAATTAGTAGAGTTTTTACAAATAGAATTTTTATCTAAGAAAATTAGTTATTTGGTTGTCAATGAGAGTTTTTATTAAAAATTATAAAATTACTTAATAGACAATTCTTTTAAAATTATGTTGTGAAAAGAATAAAATAAGATTGTCAAATAAAGGAGGATATTTTTATATATTTTAATAACTCAAAAAAGCTTTCTAACCTCTAGTCTCAAAAGTCTAAAATTTGAGTTTTTACTAGTAGAAACAAAATAGTTTATTTAAACTTCAAAAGCTCTACTAAAAAAGCAACTAAACAATAACAATAATTTCAATAAGAGCTTATGAGATTAACTAAGTACCTATGACTATTAGATAAACCATATCAAACAGGAACTAAAAGTGATTTTCAAAAGTTAAAAAGTTAATTTTGGTATTTGATAAATTTGTTGAAAAATCATTTTTAGCAAAGTCACTTCATCAACAAAAAGAAAGAGTAACTTTTAAAAAATTTGATTTTGAAAATCATTTTTATACTTAATACAATTTCATACATATTCTCATATCTATTATAAAAATCTAAACTTATTCTTATTAATTAGGAAATAAAATCATTAACTTTAAAGGGATTATTACTATTAATGATTATATTGAGATAACAAAATTAAAAAATTAATAGTATAAAATATTTTATTTCAATTATCAATTATTATACATACACAATAAAAAAATATTTTATTCTAACATTATGTCAAATTTTATCATTTATATTCTTATATGCACATCTATAAACATATAAATATATAAATATAGTCCAACTTAATTATTTATATTCTTATAATAATTTAATCATCAAATTTGACAAACGCATACGACTGCTTTCAAAGTTCAGAACACTTTAAAAATAATTTTTACCGAATATTTAACTAATTTTCTTTACAATTAATTATTTTCACAACACAACCGACAATAATTATTTTAAAAGTTATTGCACTGCCAAATTAACCCTTATTCGTAAAATGGTTAAGAGATAATCTCCCTGAATCAAATTCGGCGAGTGATATGGGAAAAGGGGGCACGATTCTTCTCATCCACAGACAAATGCTTGCAATTGGAGACGACTTCTCAATCAAAATCAGTAAAGTTTTCATTTGCATTCGTTTTTCTCTTTGCAGCCGTCACAGTTTAGTCTCGATTGGAGATTTGATTGACGTGAATTCTTCCATCAAGCCTGCCGCCATGAAACAAGCTGCAAGCCCAACTCGACGGCTCAAACTGAAGCCCTTTACATACAAGATCAGCCGGCCGTTCACTAAATAATAACACAGTAACGTAATCCAAATTTAAGCAGTAGATCTCAATTTAATAATTCGTCACATAGCAGCAAACCACCGATATCGTAACAGGCATATCGGTGGCTTTCAATACTAGACACAGTAATTTATTCATACAGATAGTACAGTACAGTAGTAGGATTTAATTTTATGCACCAGAGTGTTTTGCAAAACTCCTCCTACCATGACATCGTTACTCCGACTGCAATTCCTTCAGAAAATCTTCATTGTCAACCAGGACCTACAAATCGACACAAAAAAACCATATAACATGAGCGACCCTTGCTTAGAATGTTAATACAAAAAATGAAAATACATTCATTTTTTACGCATTAAGTGCCGCAAATGAGAAAAATGATCAATTAAAAGATATCTGAAAAAATTACCGTTTTCCAGCCATCTGGGTCTACGAAAGAGGTGATTTTGGTGTTGAGTCCAGGGATTGGTCCGGGTTGTCGAGTTATCTTCCCTCCAAGCTCTTCGGTAACCAGGTTGACAACCTCAGCACTTTTGTATACATCATCAGTACTAATAGCAACCTACAAATGATACCACAATCATGAAAATATAAGTGTGTTCTCAAATGAAGAAATAGTCACTGATGCTTCCACTTGGACTTATCTTTACCTGAGCATATGCATTTCCCTTGGTATATTCAGTCACAGCATAACTATAAGCTAACTCCAGAACAGTAGTCTGATCTTCCTCAGCATATCCAAGCATGGCCAGGGCGCACTGTGATATAAATGAAACCACCAAAATAGAAAATACATTACTAATATGGGTCCCCCTAGTTAAAGTGAATAAACTCTTCAAAAGAAGAGGCAGTTCACCTTCAATTCAGGACTATCAATTGTCCTTAACAGTTTCATCCCCAAAGCCTGCAGAGACCCAACAAACACAACATCATTTCACGGCAGATCCTTTGGATTAAAAAGCAAACTATAAGCAGATTTGATAACTACTACAATTGATCCACTGTTGGACAATAACGAAAAAAGTGCTGGCATAATGCAAGATGATCCACAACAGCTTTAGCGATGGAAATGAACCACTGGATTCACAGTTAAACACACCCATTGCAACAGGTTTAGCAAGAAATGGGAGTAAGAGATCCAGTTACTCATACAGCATCCAAGCAGAAGATAGACCTTTTGTCATACTACCTTTTCATAGAACTTGATGGAGCGACCAAGATCGCCAACGCGAAGCATTACTTGACAGAGTGGTTCAGGAGTTGGACCTCTCTGGATGAGTTCAAAAATATAACCATCGGGATCCTTCACAAAGGCAAAGTGAGTTGTCATACCTTTAAGTGGACCAGGCTCTCTAGTCACATTGCCACCCTTGGCACGAATGTTTTCAACCATTTTGTAAACCTTGAAATTCCATGGTATGCTAGTTCAATTTCAGTGCTTAGATAAAAACCAGTGCTCAAAATCAGTAAATATTTTACGACACTTACATCTTCAGTTGCAATTGCAAGATGGCCAAAACCAGTTCCAATATCATATGAAGTTACACCATAGTCTGTGAATCAATAGCAAAGTAAACTCTCAGAAATAGATAGAAAAAAATAGAACCCCATTCATAATCATTTCCCAAGAAGTACAATTCTAATGCAATTTTCTAGAAGTAGTAACTCTTATGTTTAGACAAAGAAAAAGTAAGAGCACCATACTGTATGTTAACTCCACAACAAAGTAAGACTGTTCGGGGCCAAATCCAAGAAAGGCATTTGAGTATTTCTCTTCTGGGACGTCTCTCTTTCTCAACAGCTCCATCCCAAAGCATTCAGTGTAATATCTGAAGACAAAAGTACAGAAGAATATGAGGACATCCAAGCACCCAAAATAATCAACTACATCAGGAGCAGTTAATGTGTTAAAGACATACTTGATGGTGCGATCAAGATCACCAACACGATACACAGCATGAAGGAGGCGTCGCTTATCTTTCTTTGGCCATTCCAGCAACTCGGCATTAGCAACAGCAGGAGAAGCCTCAGCCATTTTGATATGGAATCACTCTGTTTCCATTCACAACAATGTAAATATGAATAATAAGACAAATACAAATCATCAGTCTAATAAAAAAATAATCGTACTATTCTCTTTAGAAATGTATACAGCAACACACAAGCATTCATTTCATGACACAATTACGGATGTGTAGACTTGAGATAACAGTAACCCAAACTTCTTGATCCGATAGAATAGAAACGTATCAAATAAAAGTCTCCAGCATAATTCAGTAACGTAACGTAAGCCTCAGCCTCGGTCATAGCAAAAATGAACATAAAAACTAACAAGAAGACACAAATATCAGTCGCATTGGAGCCGATCCTAGTTTATGAAAGGTCGGAAATCAAAAGGACCATAACAAGAGGAAGAAAAGAGAGCTTACCAGAAAGTCGGAGTGAAGCCGCAAGTGTGAGAAATGATCTAGAAGATGATCTATTTTCCAGACTTAGCTATGGTGCAACTGTAGTATCATACTATAGTTATATTTAATCATTAAATGCAAATACTTAATTATTGCGTCTCTCACTATAACTAAATTCAATGATTAAGTGCAGCTATACACAATTATACCAACCCTCTATTTACTGAACTTACATTATCTTGTTCTTTAAATTATCTTGTTTCTATCCTCCGAAAAAAAAAATTTATCCTGCTTCCATGGATTCCTCTAGAGTCATTGGCTGTTACTGGAGGATGACTGATGAAATCAGATCAACGATTGAGATTTGCCTGTGGCTTTTTAGGGTAACGGCTTCGTTGGGTTTAGTTGTTTGGATTTTGGAATATCAAGCCGGCGATTTGACCTACGGTCGGACCCGTGTATGATTCAAGGCTGTGCCTGTGATTAAGCCGCGAACTATAATCACGTGGCATTATTATATTAAACATGTGATTTCATATCTTATTAAAATAAATAAACGCATTATTCATTTCCATTCTCAATAACTAAACACTCTATACAACTGATTATTTTCACAATAAAACCGACAATAATTATTTTAAAAATCATTGCATTATTTTTTTAACTCTTATTCTTAAAATAGTTAAGAGATAATTTCCCTAAATAAAATTCGGCTGGTGACACGGGAAAAGGGGCCACGATTCCTCTTATCCGTAAACAAATGCATGAAAATGGATACTGCTTCTCAATTAAATTCAGTGAAGTTTTCATTCGCATTCGTTTTCTCTTTGAAGTCGTCACAGTTTAGTCTCGATTGGAGATTGATTGACGTGAATTCTTCCATCAAGCCTAACGCTATGAAACAAGCTGCAAGGCCGACTCGACGGTCAAACTGAAGCCCTTTACATACAAGATCAGCCAGCCGTTCACTAAATAATTATTTGTTAAATGTCTAAATTCCGAAATTTTATTAATTTTAATTTTTAAAAAAATTTATTTGTTTATTTTTTAAAACTTGTCTCATTTTCAGATATTTACATCCAAAATAAAAAAAATAAAATTTTGTGACTTTTATCTAAATAAAAAAATATTTAAATAACAAATAAATATTATATTCTAAAAATATCTATGTAAAATAACTTATTTCTTAAACTAAAAAAATAGAATCCTCTTTTTTTTGTTTTAATTTACAAAGACATAAATGTCAAACAATCAAATTTAAGATGTTTTTTATTGTAAAAACAAACAAAATATCACTTATATTCAGATATTAAAAAAAAAAAAACAAACATGTCATTAAGATTTTCGTATTCAGACCCATTCAGACTTTAGAAAAACTCACACTTATTTAAATTTCAGACAAAAAAATAAACGCTTGCATAGCAACGTAATCCAAATTTAAGCAGTAGATCTCAATTTAATAATTCATCACATCACATAGCAGCAAACCACCGATATCGTAACAGGCATATCGGTGGCTTTCAATACCAGACACGGTAATTTATTCATACAGATAGTACAGTAGTAGGATTTATTTTTATGCAAGTGTTTTGCAAAACTCCTCCTACCATGACATCATTATTCCGACTGAATTTCCTTCAGAAAATCTTCATTGTCAACCAGGACCTACAAATCGACACAAAATAACCATAACATGAGCGACCATTGCTTGGAATGTTAATACAAAAAATAAAAATACATTCATTTTTTTATGCATTAAGTGCCGCAAATGAGAAAAATGATCAATTCAAAGACATCAGAGAAAATTACCGTTTTCCAGCCATCTGGGTCTACGAAAGAGGTGATTTTGGTGTTGAGTCCAGGGATTGATCCGGGTTGCCGAGTTATCTTCCCTCCAAGCTCTTGGGTAACCAGGTTGACAACCTCAGCACTTTTGTATACATCATCAGTACTAATAGCAACCTACAAATGATACCACAATCATGAAAAATAAGGGTGTTCTCAAATGAAGAAATAGTTGCTGATGCTTCCACTAGGACTTATATTTACCTGCGCATATGCATTTCCCTTGGTATATTCAGTCACACCATAATTATAAGTTAACTCCAGAACAGTAGTCTGATCTTCCTCAGCATATCCAAGCATGGCCAGGGTGTACTGCGATATAAATGAAACCACCAAAATAGAAAATACAGAACTCTATAAGCCTTTCCATGGTCCATTACTAATATGGGTCCCCCTAATTAAAGTGAATAAAATCTTCAAAAGAAGAGGCAGTTCACCTTGTATTCAGGTTTATCAACTGTCCTTAACAGTTTCATCCCCAAAGCCTGCAGAGACCCAACAAACACAACATCATTTAATGGCAGATCCTTTGGATTAAAAAGCAAACTATAAGCAGATTTGATAACTACTACAATTGATCCACTGTTGGACAATAACGAAAAAAGTGCTGGCATAATGCAAGATGATCCACAACAGCTTTAGCGATGGAAATGAACCACTGGATTCACAGTTAAACACACCCATTGCAACAGGTTTAGCAAGAAATGGGAGTAAGAGATCCAGTTACTCATACAGCATCCAAGCAGAAGATAGACCTTTTGTCATACTACCTTTTCATAGAACTTGATGGAGCGACCAAGATCGCCAACGCGAAGCATTACTTGACAGAGTGGTTCAGGAGTTGGACCTCTCTGGATGAGTTCAAAAATATAACCATCGGGATCCTTCACAAAGGCAATGTGAGTTGTTCCACCTTTAACTGGACCAGGCTCTCTAGTGACATTGCCACCCTTGGCACGAATGTTTTCAACCAGTTTGTAAACCTTAAAATTCCATGGTATGCTAGGTCAATTTCAGTGCTTAGATAAAAACCAGTGCTCAAAATCAGTAAATATTTTACGACACTTACATCTTCAGTTGCAATTGCAAAATGGCCAAAACCAGTTCCAATATCATATGAAGTTACACCATAGTCTGTGAATCAATAGCAAAGTAAAATCTCAGAAATAGATAGAAAAAAAATATAACCCCATTCATAATCATTTCCCAAGAAGTACAATTCTAATGCAATTTTCAAGAAGTAGTAACTCTTATGTTAGACAAAGACAAAGTAAGAGCACCATACTGTACGTTAACTCCACAACAAAGTGAGACTGTTCGGGGCCAAATCCAAGAAAGGCATTTGAGTATTTCTCTTCCGGGACGTCTCTCTTTCTCAACAGCTTCATCCCAAAGCATTCGGTGTAAAATCTGAAGACAAAAGTACAGAAGAATATGAGGACATCCAAGCACCCAAAATAATCAACTACATCAGGAGCAGTTAATGTGTTAAAGACATACTTGATGGTGCGATCAAGATCACCAACACGATACACAGCATGAAGGAGGCGTCGCTTATCTTTCTTTGGCCATTCCAGCAACTCGGCATTAGCAGCAGCAGGAGAAGCCTCAGCCATTTTGATATGGAATCACTCTGTTTCCATTCACAACGATGTAAATATGAATAATAAGACAAACACAAATCATCAGTCTAAGCAACACACAAGCATTAATTTCATGACACAATTACGGATGTGTAGACTTGAGATAACAGTAACCCAAACTTTAAGAAGCGTAAGATGCGACATTGAAAAATGATTTTCAGATAAAAATCACTTTTTTAATTTCAAAAATATGATTTTCATAATTTTGGTTTTAAAAAAATTGCTAAAAAGGAAAAAAAAATGAGACGCTTCTTGATCCGATAGAATAGAAACGTATCAAATAAAAGTCTCCAGCATAATTCAGAAACGTAACGTAAGCCTCAGCCGTCAGTCATAGCAAAAATTAACATAAAAACTAACAAGAGACACAAATATCAGTCGCATTGGAGCCGATCCAAGTTTATGAAAGGTCGGAGATCAAAAAGACCAAAACAAGAGGAAGAAAAGAGAGCTTACCAGAAAGTCGGAGTGAAGTCGCAAGTGTGAGATATGATCTAGAAGATGATCTATTTACTGTCGTTTTAAATTATCTTGTTTCTAAGGATTCCTTAGAGTCACTGGCTGTTACTGAAGTATGACTGATGAATTCAGATCAACGATTGAGATTTGCCTGTGGCTTTTTAGGGTAACGGCTTCTTTGGGGTTTAGTACTTTAGTTGTTTGGATTTTGCAATATCAAGCCGGTGATTTGACCTACGGTGGGACCCCTGTATGATTCAAGGCTGTGATTAACCGGCGAACTATAATCACGTGGCATTATTATATTAAGACATGTGATTCCGTATTTTCTCTTTCATTATATGGCAATCCCTATCTTACGTGCATGTAAGATAGGGATCCTCATTATATTATCTCTTATTTGTATCGAAATAATACTAAGGGTCCATGCTTGGAAGTGCGTTTGGACGCTGTAAATAATTTTGAAAAATTAAAAATTAATTTTATGATTTAAAAATTTTTAAAAAATTATTTTTGATAAAATTATATTTGACAAATTTATCTCTTATAATTAAATTTTAAAAAATAAGAAAAGAATAACTTTTTAAAATTTGATTTTGAGAATTAATTTTTTATTTTATATAATTTCATGTATATTTACTGTAAAAATCTAAAATTATTTATTTATAAGAAATAAAATCATTAAATTTAAAGAAATTATTATTATTACTAATTATATTGAGATAATAAAATAAAATTAGTAATATAAATATTTATTTTAGTTAATTATTATTATATATACACAATAAAAAATATTTTTAGCTACATATTTATAAATGTGTAAATAAACTTTATTTAATATTATGTTCAATTTAATTATTTACATTCTTAAAATAATTCAATTTTAAGATTTTCTAAACACATAAGTAAATCACAATACTTTTTAAAATAAATTTTACTAAACGTTTAATTCATTATTTTCACAGCTAATTATTTCTTTTGTATAACTAATAACAATTATTTTAAAAGTTACAACATCATATTATTTAACTTTTAAAAATCCTTCAAAAAAGCTTAAGAAAAATGCTAATTAATTAAGTTTTATACAATAGTTATCATTTTCCAAGGATAAATAAATAAGTAAAATACATTTGTTATGACAAAAGCACGAGGCAACTGAGGCAATACAAACAATTACAATGATATTTCTATAAACACATCTTAGAGTGTACATATTGAAACATATGACTACCATTACACAAATCGAGATATATAGAAATTGATTATTTATTTATTATTTTATTTAGACATATTTACAAATTATTTAAGGATTACTTCAGTATAACACATAAATAGAACATAAATTTTACCTCTTAATCATATAAGTATAATATGATCGTATGATTAATTAGTTTGAAATTAGCCTATTCATCGCAACAATAATTATAAAATTATGATAAAAAATAAGTATTATGTGAGTTTGTTTGTTGGAAGGTCTTACGAGGCCGCCATATGTAAATATTTCAATGGAATACAATATTTAACCTAAATATTTTTAATTACAACATAGAATCAACCTGATCATCGATACTAAAAAAAGAAAAAATATTATTTTCTATCATTCAAATATCATTTTTCTAATTATTATAATATCTAGATCAATTATGATGAACATATTATGTTGTGACATACCAAATGTAATATAATTATGAAGTCAATATAAACAATAAAAAGAATCAATTAAATAAGATGAATAACATACATTTGTTGTTCATCACAGTTAGTATGGTTTTAATTCAATCTAATGACAGTACTCGTGGGCTTCCACAAAAAAGATAAATATAGAAGGATTTCTCTAACATTTCTTCAAACCAAACATCATCTTAGGTTGTGTTTGGTTGGAAGGAGAGGGTAGAGGAGAGGAAAATAATTTGAATTTCTTTTTTATTTCCGTTGTTTGGTTTAACATAATTTATAAGAATTTAATTTTTATTGAAATTTAATATCCATTACAATATATAATTTAAATTCTACACTAAGAAGTAAAGAATTCAAATTCCCTGTGTGCTGAAAACTAAATCTTCCACAAATACCCCTTCAACTTTTAACTTATTTAATATAATCACATAATTATTATTTATAAATTTATTTTATCAATTCAACATTATAGATAATTTTAAATTAATTAAATTTAAATAATGATTTAAAAAGCTTAATAAAATAAATTTATTTAATCTGAAAATATAAATATTAATTTTAACAGTCGCCGGATCGTGCGACCGCCGCCGCCGGTGTCACTGGCGCGTGTTACTCACCGCCACTGCCATTCGACTTGCCGATCAACCATCAACATTACTACGCCGTCATCGAGATAAAAAAAGGGGTCGTATGTTGTTCAAATCCGGTTAAAAAATTTTAGAAACTTTTTAACTTCCACAGATCCGGCTGATCGGCGGCGATTTGGCGGTTACTAGTGGCTATGGATGGTCGGAAATGGAAGTGGCAGCCTTGACGGACAAAGCCAAGGCGACGGCGTGACCAGAAAAATGTATGTTAGGGTTTGCCAATGTAGAATAGATTTTTTATGGGGTTGTGATAAAAAGTAAAAGGACGTGGTCCAAATTCAATACAAGAATTGCCTTACACTTGACAACTTAAAAGACACGTATCCAATCAAAAACCCGATGTATGGACCTAAAAATTGTGGACACGAGGGAGCCCCTTTTTGGAGTGTTTGATTGTTTCTGGTTGGACTTGTATTGGTAAGAGGGGACAGCCCTAGATTCCTTCACAAATTAAGCTGGCTCAATTTGCAAATTCGTGAGGAAAAAAACAAAGGAGATAAAAAGAGAGAGAGGTTTTGGGGAAAATTTTTTATCAACACTTTTTACAGCAAAAGTTGGTACCTTTTGTCATTGCATTGGTGGGGGAGGAATTCGAAAGGGTCATTTTGAAGTACATATCAATTATAACACTTTGATATAAATTTTGTGCTATTAGTTTCAATAAATCTAGTGGTGTGAAAAATAATGTCTCAAAATTTTAAGTTGAAATAATTTTACCCATTGCTAATTAGGTGCAAGTATTAAAAAAAATTTCTCTGCATGAAAAGCCTATTAATTTAAGGATCCGCTTAAATTTTGGGAAACTTCAAGGGAAACTTCGTCCGATTCAATTTTGGGCTTTGTTCTTTCGGTTTCTTCCTAAAATTTTTGTCAGTCATACGATTTTATTTTTCCTTGGAAACGTATGGTGGCAAAAATAAATTAATTAAGCAGCTCAGTCATACGAAAACAATAAGAAAAAAAAAAAATCATAGTAGAGAAATGAAAAACGGAATAAAATAAGATAAAAATAGAACAGAGCATCTTTGCACCAATTGAATTGAAATGGCCGTTGCAATTTAAACTATATTGAGAAGGGGATTGCCCTTTGAAGATTACAGCCGAAACTTAGATTTCTAAGTGAAGATAATTTTCTCTGCAATCCACCAGGAGAGCGCCAGACAATTTCAAGACTCCTTTGCATCTCTTAACGTGAAGATTCATAGAGTCGACTTCTACTTCAAGATCGGCTAACCTATCCTGCAGATTCCATTAAATTAAAGCCATATCGTACATCAGGGCAGCAGATAAAGTCCTTCGTTCGTCATAAATTAAAGCATTCTACAGTTCAAGCTCAGATCATGTTAAAATATAATTAAATAGACATCTCAATAACTGTAGCTACAAACCCATAAGCGGCTTTTGGTTCAATTACAGTGCTTCTGAAGAAAAAAGTTCAAATTGTTTCAATTTACTCTTATCAAATTGTTTCAATTTGTGACTTGTAACTTAAAGCTAAAAGTGTCAATTTTGAGTATACAATATATTATTTTGAATCTTGCAATAAGAAGAACTAAATCCATAACAAAACCTAGAATGTTAGAGTTGTTCTACCCTATGTTCGAGTCGAAATTTCCGTTTCTTTATTGGTCATTCTTTTGTTTTAAGTTATTTTGTTATTTCTTTTAGGATTTTTATTTTTTTTATTTCAATATCGTTTATTTTGTTTTCCTTATGTAGACTAGAAGAATTTTATTAAAATAATATTTTTAGTGTCTTTATTTTAATAAATTCGCAACCTTTAGAGTTGGTATAAAAAGACCAAAACCTTATATATTTATATGAAGATCATGGCACCATGTGTGTAATTTGTAAACCTAATTCAAACTATTAAATAATATAAAGTTTGTTTTGCTTTGAGGGAAATTGTATAATATTTTTCAAAAATAATTGTCCCATTAGGTGAGGTAACGCCGTCTAAGTTGTCAACTTTTTGTTGACTACAAAGTTTAAATATTGGTCCTTCATTTAACTTTTCTCAAAAAACGCCAACCGACAGCCGGCGGCCAGCACTCGGCAGTCCTCAGCCAAACATCACGTAGACGCCACCCACAGGAACTCCTCAAGAGCCAACACCTACCAAACGAACTGTGCGAGGCAGAGGGATCGAGAGCCGAAGAGATTTTTTGTTTTTTAAATGAATAATAAATTTTGAAAAAAAAAATGGATCACTGGGCTTGCATAAAACTTGAGCCCGCCCCAGCACAAGCAAGTGAGAGTAGATCACTTCGGCCTTGGCCGAAGTGGTGGGCTGCTGCCCTCACAAGTATTGTGAGGGCAGTAGTTCTAGCCCCCACAAAAACATTGTGGGGGCTAAATGTTCTTTATACTTCTAAAAAAATCATTTTCTCTTGCGAAATGCGAGTGGAGTATGGACATTCCTCTCATGTGAGGGGTTATTTGTTTGGGCATGTACTTCATAGAATTCAATGTCATAATATATAAGTCACAATTATGTATATCTGATTGTAAATATCAGTATAATATCTCTGCTACAATAGCAGTTGTTGTAAATATCTGTGTAATGCAGTAATCTGATGATTAATCAGTATTAAAAAAAAAAAAGTGAGAGTAGATCTTTTTCAGGGCTCATGTGTTATGTAATACCATCATTAGATTGATATGTTAAGAAAGTTTAGAATACGAAATTTATTTCTTAAATGATGTAAAATAAGATATTGTTATTCATGCATTAATATTGTGAAATCATCTCATTAATATTGGTATAGAAAAAAATGTATTGTAGCACCAAATATGTAGTTGCAGTCATATATTAATTGGTCCATCAATCATGATATTCTGTAATAATGTAAATTATAAATGCTCAAAAAATACCAAGTTGTATACATATTTTTTAATTAGTCTCACTGTTTGATAGCGGTCCCTCTCTCATCGCCTTTAACCTGAGCCAGAATATAAAGAATTGAAAATGATGTATGTGTTGATGCTGAAATCTGCTCGCCCTTGGACCGACCAGATTCTGTCACCAACGTTTGTGTTATCAACTGTCACTCGAACCACTGGGGTTGGAATCGCCCTTCCCTCTCTCACTAGACCTGCGTTCAGCAAAAACGGATCAGAGACGCCGGTGGTTTTGCCGGCGTAAACCCTCCGATGCCTAAGTTAGCACAAGGTGTTTACGGGAAAACAGTGTAATATGGATTTAAGAAATTTGTAAGGAAATGGCCTGGTTGCAATTTGGCAGCGTTTCCCCTCTCTCAGTTTTTCTGTCCTGTCTTCTTCGATGTCTTTCTCTTTTATAGCCGCCCTTTGTCCCACGTTTTTCGTTTGCCCCTTATCCCTCCTTTTTCGGGTGGTGGTAGCCCCTCATGGGACTCTAACTGCCAGATTGTGGGCAAACGTGGATCTCGCGTGTCCTTCAACCGCTCTGGGAGAAGCGCAACTACCGCGATTTTGTGAGATCGTGTTCCCGCTTTCCTGGGGATGAGTATCGGCTCGGCGTATATTTATGGTCGGTATGTTTTCCTGGTCGCATTCATCTCGGGTCGGCTCTTGTTTAACCCCGTGTTCTGCTCGTACCATATAGCTGGAACGATCCGTGCCGGGGTGGAACCAGTAACATGGCCGACCTGGTGCCTTTATGTACTCAACACCAGTCCCCCAGTTTCTGGTCTGGCGAGTGAAATGAGTTAAGAGTAGAAACTGATGGTCAAATCTCACCAGCCCGGGGAGCTTCTCGTCTGATCCTCTTTTTATTGAGACGGGCCTGACCTGATGTACAATTTCTCTACTGAGGAGACTCCGACCTGAGCGTGGGCCTAAGTGAACCTGCCCATAGCATATCTGGGCTTACTTCTAACCTGGCCTCTTGTAACGGTTGGTGATGTGGCATCTCCAGACTCTTCGTATTTGAAAATTGAAACGACGGGCTATCCGTCCTCGATATATGGGGGGTGAGCTGGCATATCCCATCACTTAAATGCTTCCATTTCCCCCTTTTCGTTTCAAATCCCTAGACTGGAGTCATCATTATCTTGCTATTCATTTCTCCGCCGTCAACCAAATTTTCTCTGAACTTTGCTCACACTTCCAGCGTCCGGAGTATCCATTCGCCGGGTGTTTTCTCTGTCACGGCGGCGCTATCAGTGTCAGTCTATTCCAGGTATAGTCTTTAACCTTTTCCTCTGGTTGTTGTTGATTGGGTTCTGTGTTGCCTTCTTTGTGTCCATATACTCGAGTTTTCTCTGTTTTCTTTTGGGGATTTCGGTATGTCGAATCGGAAGAGGAAGTTAATTGTTGATGAGGGTGATGAAGAGTCAGGGGACTCAGGCCTCAATGTGCCAATACCCACTGATTACTTAGGCCCCTCCAGTAGTGTAGGTCCTTCCCATGGCAGGGATACCCTTGAATACCCACGCCCTTTGGTTATCTCTCCTTCCCCCGAACTAGAGCTTGTAGGGAATAGAGGTGGACTTGCGTCGGGCTCTGGTGAGAATCACAGTTCTGGTGGGGTTGGGGTCCCTGAAGGAGTTAGTGATGGTGAGGGAAGCGGTTCCGGACCAAGCAGACCTGCTCAGAAAAGGAAACTAGGCCATAGGGTGGAGGCTGATTCCTACCCTATTGATTTCATGGCTTGTGCCACCACCCCCACCGATCTATTTAAACTTAGGAATCTCTACAACATCCCCAACGATGTTCTTCTTGTAGTCCCTGGGAAGGGTGACGTTCCTAGTCGGCCTCCGCAGGGGTATGTGACGATGCACCTAGAGAGTTTTAAACTAGGAGCTCGGCTGCCCCTTCAGCGTTATTTTGCCAAGATATTGGGAGGTATGCACCTGGCCCCAGGTCAGCTACACCCGAACGGGTGGAGGGTTCTATCGGCTATGTTTGTGTTGTGGGAGAGGTGCGGGTTGGAGGAGCCTTCCCTTGTTGAAGTGAAGCATTTGTATCAGCTGCGGAGCAGCCCAAGGGAGGCGGGCTGGTACTACTTCATGTCCAGTTCTGCAAAGAGAAAGCCAATCACCGGTTTCCCCTCCTCGTGCAAGAATTGGAAGAACAAATTCTTCTTTGCTGGGGGAAAATGGTGTTCAGCACTTCGTTCGTTGGGTGGTGATCTTTACCTACCAACGCAGTTTGTCACCCCAGGTCGTTCATTTTTTGCCTGTATTCTTTTTCGAACTGCCACTTATTGGGTTCTTTAACCTTGTTTGTTATTTCAGAGTCATGGGGTTTGATCGGGGGGCTTGAAGATCGACCCTTACTTCAGGTGGAAACTGCTCTGGTGAACGCTTCTACTTGCCAAGACCTCCTGTCTCCAACAAACTTGGTCGGTTCGGGCCTAGTGGATATAGCCGCTGGAATGGATAACAAGATCCTCAGCGCGATGAGCAGGAAGCGTGGTCGGGCCCCGAGCAGCTCCAGCAACCCTCCTCCTCCTCCGAAGAAACCTACCGTCGGTCCTTCCAAGGCGCCTGTTCCTGCTCTGCCTCCTCCTCCACCTCGTAAGAGTGGTGGGGAGAAAACCTCGGACAAGAGTCCTGAGGTCAGCTTGCAATCTGGGGACCGATCTTCTCCTCTCCCATCTCGGGATCAAGGTGATTACCTGAGTCCATATCAGAAGGATTATAAAAAATCGGTTGGGCCTAAGATGGTGAAGGACATCGAGAGCATGAGCCTCTCCGAGTTGGCTGCTTCTGTTCAGAGAGTCTCCTTTAGGCTGGCCACAATGGTCTCGTGCTACAAGACCGGGTCCGCGCGTCATGAGAAGAAGCTTCAAGCTGACAATCAGGAGTTGAAAAGGAAAGCTGAATCTGCTGACCGCTCCAGGGAGAAACTAGCCGAGCTGAACAAGCAGATTATAGAGCTGGAGGAGAAAGTTGCGGTTGCTGAGTCCACTTCCTACAAGCTTGAGGGCGAGTTGAATGATCTGAAGTCCGATCTTCAGGCTACTCAAAGTGAGAGAGATACTCTGAGGACCGCCCTTGAGGGAGAGATCAAATCCCTGAGTGACCAGCTGGCTGAAGAGAAAGGCAAATCTGCTGATGTGGATGATCGGCTGGATGCTGAGTATGACTCCGGGGTTGCTTTCAGCTATAAGTGCATCATGTCTGTGCTCACGGAAGAATACCCCGAGCTCGATATGAGCAAGCTGGAGATTGGGGTGGAGAGATATATGGCTGGGGCCGGCCAGGGAGATAAGGAGCAGGGTGAGCAGGATCGGGTGGAGGTTCCTTCGGGTGGGGTGGAAGAGGGGGATGCTGGGGGACGCACTTTCGAAATGGGTCAAGGGTCCATGCCTCCTCCTCCCGGTATTGCTGATCTCCCACCTCCTGATGTTGCTGATCCCTCACTTCCCGGGCTCGCTGATCCTTCAGCCGCTGGAGCCGTTGACTCTGCTAAGCTTTGAGCCTATTTTTGTATAGACTCTAGATTTGCATTTGTTTTGTAAACAATTGAACATTTATAAAAAGATTTTTAAATGCTCTTTATTTGCTTTCTTGTCCGGTTTTTGCTCATAGATTGTATCTTAGTTTTGCCTTTCGTAGGATTAACTGCTGGTCCTTCGTTGACCGAGCCGAAGTAGGCATTTGCTTTAGTAGATTTCTTGTAGAGTTAGCTGCTGGTCTTGCGTTGACCGAGCAGAAGTAGGCACTTACTTGCCTTGGTAGAATCTTCGTAACTTTAGCTGCTGGTCATTCGTTGACCGAGCCGAAGTAGGCACTTGCCTTAGTAGAGTTTTCGTAGCTTTAGCTGCTGGTCTTTCGTTGACCGAGCAGAAGTAGGCACTTGCCTTAGTAGAGTTTTCGTAGCTTTAGCTGCTGGTCTTTTGTTGACCGAGCAGAAGCAGGCACTTTGTTGCCTTAGTAGATATTTTGAAGCTTTAGCTGCTGGTCTTCGTTGACCGAGCAGAAGTAGGCACTTGCCTTAGTGAACTTTCGAGGATTTAGCTGCTGGTCTTCGTTGACCGAGCAGAAGTAGGCACTTGCCCTAGGAGAGTGTTCGTAGCTTTAGCTGCTGGTCATTCGTTGACCGAGCAGAAACAGGCACTTTGTTGCCTTAGTAGAAATTTTGAAGCTTTAGCTGCTGGTCTTCGTTGACCGAGCAGAAGTAGCACTTGTCTTAGTGAAATTTTTATTGATCTTGCTAGCAGGGGGATTTCATGCTGAATTCATCTTTATTGAAATTTGAATGTATTACAAAAACATAGAATATATGCATGTGCGACAGGCCATCAGGCATTGTAACAGAAATAACTTGCCAGAGTGAGGATTTAATAGAGCATTTTGCTTACTGGAAGTACTTCTTCAGGTGTTCGGCGTTCCATGATCTCTTCACGTCTCGTCCGTCTTGGCACGCTAATTTATATGCTCCTGGTCCAGTGGCTCGTATCACTCGGTATGGGCCTTCCCACTTTGGGCCAAGAGCGCCATGGTTAGGATTCCTGGTGTTCTGGTTCACCTTCCTAAGTACCCAATCTCCTGCTCGGAACTGCCTCACGCGTACATTCTTGTTGTAATAACGCATGACCCTTTGCTGACATTGGGCCACTTTCTGCGAGGCCCCTTCCCTTTTCTCCTCCAGCAGGTCTGGGCTTAAGCAGATCTGCTTGTCATTTTGCTCCTCAACGAAATGTTCCGTTCTATGTGTCCCCACTCCAATCTCTGCTGGGATTACCGCCTCATGACCAAAAGCTAAAGCGAACGGTGTTTCTCCTGTGGCGGTTTTATGAGTTGTCCTGTAGGCCCACAGTACCCCTGGTAGCTCGTCAACCCAAGCTCCCTTCTTCTCCCCCAATCTAGTCTTTAGGAGCTTCTTTATCACCTTGTTGGCTGCTTCCACTTGCCCATTTGCCTGGGGGTGTGCGGGGGTGCAGAACTTCAGGTGCACCCCCAGGTTTTGGCAAAATTCCCTGAAGTTGCCGTTGTCAAATTGCCTCCCATTGTCTGTGATGATGGCGTAGGGGATCCCATATCTGCAGATGATGTTTTTCCAAATAAAATCTGTTGTCTTCCTCTCTGTGATCTGGCTGAGGACTCCTACTTCCACCCACTTGGTGAAGTAGTCTATTGCCACGATTGCATGTGTCGCCGCTCCTCGTCCCTTTGGTAATGGACCAATCAAGTCGATTCCCCATTGAGCGAAAGGCCATGGGGATGTCATAGCCGTCAGTTTCTCCGGTGGTTGTGCAGGAACCTCGGAGAAGCTTTGGCATGTTTTACAATTCTTGGCCATTCTTTTGGCATCCTGGTGCATGGTTGGCCAGAAGTATCCTTGCCGAAGTGCCTTGAAAGCTAAAGTTCTTGCTCCCGAGTGATTGCCGCATATTCCCTCATGAATCTCTCTCAGCACATAATCCGCCTCCTCATCATCCAAACATCTCAAAAGGGGTAAGGTGAACCCTCGGCGGTATAGCACTCCATCTAGTAGCGTGTACCTCGCTGCTCGGCATTTTAACTTTCTTGCTTGCCTTTTGTCTTCCGGTAAAACTCCATCGCGGACATATGCGCGAATCGGGTCCATCCAGGATTCTCCAATATTTACACTCATCACCTCTGCTTCTTCCTCAATACTTGGTGAGGTCCTTACCTCTAGTGGAACTGACTTCGGTAATTTTGGATCTGCGATGGCTGCCATCCTAGCCAGCATATCGGCTCGGAAATTCTCATTCCGGGATATCTGCTTTACCTCCACTACTTGGAAAAGCCCAACCATCTGCTTCGCCTTCTTCAAATAAAGACCCATCTTCTCTCCCCTCGCTTGAAACTGACCATTGAGCTGATTACACACCAATTGGGAATCTGCTCGAATTTCTACTCTCTCTGCTCTGAGAGCGTGTGCAAGTCCGAGCCCGGTGATAAAGGCTTCGTACTCAGCTTGGTTGTTTGTGAGCTGAAATTCGAACTTCACCGCGTATGTTACCTCAGTTCCCTCTGGGCTCCTTATTACAACTCCTGCTCCGGATCCTTGCTCACTACATGATCCGTCAACCATTACCAGCCATATCTCCTTTGAATCCTCGTGCTCTACCGGTTGTTCCTCTTGGACCTCTTCCCCCGGTTCAACACGGTCCACCATAAAATCTACCAGGGCTTGGGCCTTGATTGCTCCTCGGGGCCTGTAGGATAGGTCAAATTCGCTCAGCTCCACGGACCATTTTACTAACCGACCAGACGCATCTGGTTTTTGAAGTACTTGCCGAAGTGGCTGGTCAGTCATCACAATGATCTGGTGGGCTTGGAAGTATGGTCGGAGTTTGCGTGCTGCCATTATCAAAGCCAGCGCCCACTTCTCCATTAGTGGATATCTGGTTTCTGCGTCCACCAGGGCCTTGCTTGTGTAGTATACCGGGTGTTGCTTCCCTTCTACTTCCCTGACTAAGACCGAGCTGGTAGCCTGCTTAGAGATTGCCAAGTATAAGAGCAGCTTGTCACCCTCTCTCGGAGTTGATAGTAACGGGGCGTGGGCTAGATATTCCTTCAGCTGTCCAAATGCCTCCTCGCATTCCGGTATCCATTCCATCTTCTTCCCTTTCTTTATGACTTGGAAGAAAGGGTGACATTTATCAGTGGCTCGCGAAATGAATCGGTTCAATGCTGCCAACTTCCCCGTAAGGCTCTGCACCTCCTTAGCTGTTCGTGGGGACTTCATTTCTATCACCGCCCGTATCTTTTCTGGGTTGGCTTCAATACCTCGATGGCTCACCAGGTATCCCAAAAATTTACCCGAGCTGACCCCAAATGCACATTTCTCCGGGTTCAGCTTCATTTTGTACCTCCTCAGCAATTCGAAAGTCTCTTTTAAGTGCTTCACATGGTCTTTCGGTTCTCTTGACTTGGTGATCATATCGTCCACATATACTTCCATAGTGCGACCGATCAATGGTTTGAAGACCTTGTTCACTAACCTTTGATAGGTAGCTCCTGCATTTTTCAGGCCAAAGGGCATCACCCTGTAACAAAACAAACCCATGTTAGTTATAAATGTGGTGCTCTCCTCATCCTGCTCGTTCATGGGTATCTGGTTGTATCCGGAGAAGGCATCCATGAAACTGAGTAGACTATGACCCGCGGTTGAGTCCACCAGCTGATCTATTTTTGGTAGGGGAAAGCTGTCCTTCGGGCATGCCTTATTGAGGTCCGTGAAGTCTACACACATTCTCCACTTCCCATTGGCCTTCTTTACCAATACCACATTGGAAATCCACTCCGGGTACTTAGCTTCCCTTATAAATCCTGCTTTCAGCAGCTTTTCCACCTCGGCATTTATGGCTTCGTACCTTTCATGGTTGAAGCACCTCCTTTTCTGCCTCACCGGCTTTGCCCCTCTCTTGACCGCCAGCTTGTGACAAGCTATCCCGCGGTCAATACCTGGCATATCCTCATGAGACCAAGCAAATATGTCTGCATGGGACTGTAGACACTTCACCAGCTCTGTCTTTATTTCTCTACCCAATTCTGATCCGACCTTTACAATTCTGCTAGGGTCGCTCCTGCTTACAACAACTTCCTCCAGCTTCTCAACCAGTTCCTGACTACCATTTTTTGAATCCCTTCGGTTATCTAGCGAGGTAACTTGCAGCGTTTCCTTGGCCGCTGTAGCATAGCAGCTCCTGGCCATTCTCTGGTCGCCCTTTACTACACCCACAACTCCATTTATTCTGTACTTCAGCGCCAGATAATGCGTTGACATTACACATTGGCTTATCCTCATGAACGGTCTCCCCAATATCATCTGGTAAGGACTTCTTTCCTCTACCACTACAAAGTCCAGCATCATCGTTCTTTCAAGTGGCTTTGTCCCTACAGTAATCGGGAGTTCAATGACCCCCATGGGAGTTAACCGTCCCCCTCCAAATCCCTTCAAGGATGTATTCGTTCGCTCCAGCTTTAAATCTAAAATCCCCATATCATCTAAGGCCGACTTAAACAGAATGTCTACTGAGCTGCCCGTATCTACCAGTATTCACCGTAATTCTGTACTGGCCACAAATGCTTTAATCACCAGCGCATCCTCGTGAGGGTATAAAATGCCTTCTTCGTCGTCCTCTGTCCACATAATAGGAACTTGCCGCACTTTTTCCCTCTTGGCTGCTGGCAAATTGAAAAGCACTTCTTTGCTAGTCAGGGCGTATCTCCCATAGTTCTTCCGTGCCCTGTTTGAATCCCCGGCCAATGTTGGCCCTCCTGCTATAACTTGGATAGTCGGCTGTTCTTGTTCCAAACCCCTTTCAACTCCTTCATCCTGTGCATATTGCGACTCACTGACGGGGAACACTCCATCTACGTACTCATCCAAGTATTGGTTCCTCACCAAATCCTCCACCTGAATCCTTAGGTCACGGCATTGGCTGATAGTATGACCGTGAGTGTTGTGGAATTTGCAGAACCTGCTCTTATCACGCCGGTGAGCGGGTTTCGTTATAGGGGTCGGAGTATACAGCAGTCCTCGTCCCTCGATCCTTTCGTATAGTTCCTCCATGGAGATTTTTAAAGGAGTATATCGTCGATATGCCGCGCTCTGGTCAACCAACTGAACTGCTCGGCTATCATGGACATCACTTCGGGCTGGTATAGCCGGTAACTGCTCTGGTCGGCCAGACCTGTGATTGGTCGCGTTTACCTCTCTGGGAGTGCGGTGGTAAGGGTGGGCAGTCACCTGCCTGAATTCTCGCTGCCGCTCTGGGATCGGGGGGCGCAGAGGTTGAGCCCGGCTGTGTTGGAACTGTTGTGCTCTCTGAGCTATGGGGTAAGGGCGAGACCGAGCTGATATTCCGCCCATCCCCGAAGATTCTCCAGTTCGCTTTCTCGACCCGCTCCCTTTCGGGGCTCTCCGTTCTCTTCGCCTCAGCTCTTCCAGCTGTTCACTTTTAATTCTTGCTGATTTTTCCTCTTCGATTTCTATGTCTCGTTTCGCTTGCTCATACCCCGACGAGTAATTCTGTACGAGGGGGCTTCTTAAGTTATACCACAATCGGCCGATTCTTACACCTTCTTTTAATCCCCTCAACGCCTGCGGGTGATTAAAAGCTCCCAAATCCAGCACGGCTCGGTGATATCGTTTTACGAAATCGCGAAGGGATTCATACTCCTCCTGCTTCATCCCCATCAGCTCCATCATGTCATCCTCTGGGGCCACCGCCCCTCGGAACTGCTCGGCCAACTCCTGGCACATCTGCTCATACCCCTTTATTCCTCCTCGGGGCAGCTTGCGGTACCATTCTCGGGCTCGTCCCTCTAGTGTCAACGGGAACACCCTGCATCTCTGAGCTGGTGTCAGCCCCTGCACACCCGTCATGTCGTTGAAACGCTCAATGTGCACCAACGGGTCACTTCGCCCGGAGTATTTAAGGTCAGGGAAGCGGAAATCTCTTGGGATTATGGTGCTCATGATCTCAATTGATAACGGAGATTCTTCATCTAGCATTATCCTCCAGCTCGGGGGCTTTCTCTTGCCCTGCATCTCCTCTATCACCTGCGCCAATCTGCGCACCTCCCCCTCCAATTCTATAGCGCGATCAGGGTCACGTGCAGCTATCTGGTCTCTCTCCTGCTCGACGTTCTGCAACCGTTGTCTGAGCTCTCCTTCATCAACACTGGCCCCTCGGCCATTTATTTCCAGTACCCGTCCGGGGCGAGGTTCGTCTCTCCCTTCATCCACGTGTTCCCCTGGGACCCGGCCAGTACTTCGGTGGGGATGCACTCCATTAGGTTGGTCTGCGGGTGGAGGGATTTCCCCGACCCTACGCCCCCGGAGACTGGGTTCTGCTCCAACTCCATCTCTTCCCACGGGGGTTTCATAATCCCTTCTCCGCTCGTCCCTCAGCTCAAACAATACGGCCGCGAGAGTCTCCATTTGTTTCTCCATCCGCTCCAGTCTATCTTGCATCATCCTCTCTCGGGCTTCATTTGCTATCTCCCGTAGAGTGATTGTCTCCACCGTTTCATTATCCTCCCTTACAGTATCCTTTCTTGACGCATCCATATCTAATCGTTCGCTACTTCTCAGGTAATTACTAACTTGGTGGTAGCTTTTTATTCAGCTCCCCACAGACGGCGCCAAAATGTTGATGCTGAAATCTGCTCGCCCTTGGACCGACCAGATTCTGTCACCAACGTTTGTGTTATCAACTGTCACTCGAACCACTGGGGTTGGAATCGCCCTTCCCTCTCTCACTAGACCTGCGTTCAGCAAAAACGGATCAGAGACGCCGGTGGTTTTGCCGGCGTAAACCCTCCGATGCCTAAGTTAGCACAAGGTGTTTACGGGAAAACAGTGTAATATGGATTTAAGAAATTTGTAAGGAAATGGCCTGGTTGCAATTTGGCAGCGTTTCCCCTCTCTCAGTTTTTCTGTCCTGTCTTCTTCGATGTCTTTCTCTTTTATAGCCGCCCTTTGTCCCACGTTTTTCGTTTGCCCCTTATCCCTCCTTTTTCGGGTGGTGGTAGCCCCTCATGGGACTCTAACTGCCAGATTGTGGGCAAACGTGGATCTCGCGTGTCCTTCAACCGCTCTGGGAGAAGCGCAACTACCGCGATTTTGTGAGATCGTGTTCCCGCTTTCCTGGGGATGAGTATCGACTCGGCGTATATTTCTGGTCGGTATGTTTTCCTGGTCGCATTCATCTCGGGTCGGCTCCTGTTTAACCCCGTGTTCTGCTCGTACCATATAGCTGGAACGATCCGTGCCGGGGTGGAACCAGTAACATGGCCGACCTGGTGCCTTTATGTACTCAACAGTATGCATCCCTTTTGAGCCCGAAAGGTCATAATTCATCTAATTGTCAGTTCGGGGTTCAAATTCTAATTTGAAAAAAAAAAGTTCAAATTGCCATCCAACCATCAATATCATTGGTTAGATTCCCCTGTTTGATATGTCAATTAAAAAAGTTGTATTTTGTTCTGGTTGATATCATTTTACCCCCTCATAAAATGATAATTTTTGACATATCTTATAAACTATAATAAACTTCATCTTACCTCATTTTTTTAACAAGATGAAAAAAATAATAATAATCCACCTTGATTTACCTTTATTTTTTAAAACTAAAATGGAGGTAAGTTGAAGTTTATAATAACTTGATGATATTTTACAGATTGTCATTTTAAGAGGGGGTAATCCAAAATTTATCTTCTTTTTTTTAAACATTTGCATGTAGTATAATTTAGAGTTATTTTCTTTTTATTACTTAAGTTGTTATTGAGATAATAATTGGGTGCAATTCATATCATTTTACTATTAGAGGAGTATAAAATATTATATTTTACTACTTTTCTATTAGTTGGCCTACAAAATACCAATTTTACCTTACTTTAAGGGAAAAAAAAACGCATAAATCTTGATAAAGCTTAATGATTTTTACTATTGTATTAAACAAAAGTTTACATTTACACAAAAAAAATGTAACCTAGGATTTATGTAATGCATATTACATATTACAATATTTTTTTATTCAATTAAATATCAACATAATTTTAATTATTAATTATCAATAAAAATTAACAGACAAACATACATACATACAAACGCATGTATACATAAATACATACATATAGACAATCAAAGATATTTCAAATATTAAATAATAAAATTTACTTTTACTTGGTGACATACAAATTTAATTTTTTTTAATTTTTATCGATAATTAATAAATAAATTTAAATAATATTTAATTGAATGAAAATTTATTTAGTATAATGATTAATATTTAGTTAATAATTAATTTTATTGATAATTAATAATTTTGCCCTTCAAGTAAAGGTATAAAAATAATATTTTATATGCCAACTAACAAAAAATAATAAAATGTAAGATTTTGTAATTCTTAAATAATAAAATGTAAGATTTTGTAATTCTTAAATAATAAAATGTAAGATTTTGTAATTCTTTAATAATAAAATATTAAAGTATAATATTTACTGCATTTATTTATTATTTTATAATAACTTGAGTAATAAAAAAAAAAACCTTAAAATTTAGAGCCACTTTAAGTTATATTACATGTAACTTAACACTTACCTAAAATTTAACAAAGATTTCGATAATACTAGGTTGTCCGTTACCTCACCTTGTTTATTTCAATTACGGCGACTGCGCCCCAAGCTTTATTTTATTTTTTTAGGAAGTTTCCTGAAGACCAACCGAGCTTCGCCGCCTGACATTTTTCGAAGCATTCCTCTTACCACATGATGAGCCTACCTCGGCACCTCCTCCCAATTTGATTGAACACGGTAAGTTAAAGCGAAAAAGTGTTACAATTGGAATTGGTGTACATACGGTGTCGTTTTCAATTAAAATTCAAAATCTGTGAGACTGTGACTGCCACGTGTTCATCGCAACGAAAAAAACAAATTTGTATGTACGTAGATGTAGAGCATATTCTAACTAGTCCTACTGTATCACAGGCCACATAACATGACATATGGTTTTAAATATCTTTAATCACAAAAAATTATGTAGTGAGCGATAAATGGACGTAGGTGATCGGTCAATCAACATACAGATACGTCACTTAATGGGCCCCCGAGGCCACAAGACACACAGCACAGCCGTAATTGACCTCTCTCTCTTTGACCGCGCACCATAGCCTGACGAAAGCAATGAGGACACTGGATTGTGCCCCCAGCCAATAACAACATGCCACGTAAGAAAACGCGCCGTGCAGCCTCGCGTTTAGAATCACGTCTAGGTTCAATGAACCTAGAAACTCGCCCCGTCTACACCCCGTTATTTAACTTCTCTAATCTCCGAGTACCATTCTCCCACACAAACACAAACACAAACACAAACACAAACACAAAATTTCAATAATCATGGCCCTGGCTGTAACTTCTTCAAATTCAATTTCAAGCTCCAGTTTTGCTCTTTCTAGTTCTTCAAATGACATTAAAGGTATGATTTCTGTATCTGTATTTTAATTTTAAACAAAATTAGAAGAAGAAAAAAAAGAAAAGAAAATGAGCTTGTTTTTCTTTTATTCAATTAAATTTTGTTTGTGATTTCAGTTTCACAAATCGGTTCTTTCCGGTTAGTGGACCGGGCACACGTGGCTTCCACGAGCCTCTCTCAACGACGTAGTTTAGTAAGACCGTTGAATGCCGAGCCAAAACGAAACGATTCCGTGGTGCCTCTGGCAGCAACTCTCGCTACCCCTGGTAATTTGAACTTTTTTTCTTAAAAAAATTAATAAATAAAAATGGTGATATAATTTTGCTAGAAATACAAACAATGATTTATTGTTGACGTGATTGATTGTTGATTTTGCAGAAGTGGCGGAGAAAGTAGAAGGGGAGGAGGATTTTGAGCAATTTGCTAAGGAGCTTGAAAATGCGTCACCTCTTGAAATCATGGATAGAGCTCTTGAAAAGTTTGGAAATGACATAGCGATTGCTTTCAGGTAGTTTTTATTTTTACTTATTTATATTTTGCCCTTTTTTTGTATAATTTGATTGTGTCGATAATAGAAGGAAATCTTTTCACTTTGCTTTTATGATATGTTTTGGGCAAGGGTCCGGCTATGTTGAACTGCCATTTCATAACCACATGTTCAAAATTATAATGAGTTTTTTACTATTTATGACTTTACGAGTATGAATGTGATTCATACTCTATCTTAGAGCAACTCCAAGATTGTCATAATCTTTGGTAATTATTTTTAATGCAGTGACCAAGATAAATAACGAGGCTGTGGAATCTTTCTAGAATATTAGTTTTGGTAAAATTAAATTTTGAAGGATCAACCAATTTTGAAAGAGTAACTTTTTAAAATTTGATTTTGAGAAATAAAGTTATTAATTTTAAAGACATTATAATTATTATAACTACACAGAGATATCAAAATAAAAATAAAAATAATATGAAATATTTATTTTAGCTATCAATTATTATATATACATAATAAGAAATATTTTATATACATACTTATAAACACGTAAGTTGTTCTACGTCAATTCAGTCATTTATATTGTTACATAAATTTAATAGTAAAATTTACTTAACACATAGGCTGTTTCTAGAACTCACAATAATTGTAAAATAAAATTTACGAAATATTTAATTGATTTTCTTCACAGTTGGTTATTTTTACAGCACATTTAAAAATCATTATTTTAAAAGTTACAACATTACCAACCTGGCCCTTACTATTATGTGATTTAACATCATATCCGTACAAATCACTGTGCATTGCTTTGAACTATTTTAGACTTTCCTGTACCTGCTGCTGCTGCAGCTGGCAGCACTAGCACATGGTAATGATATTTTTTAGATGATATTGACAAAATATTAATGGGGGTGTGACAATCAATTTGTTTAACTGTAAATTGGAAACCATAGACGTAGCCTTGCCGAGAGCAATTACTTATAATAATCAAATACTCATATGGATGGATATTTTTATGTTGCAGTGGTGCTGAAGATGTTGCTTTGATCGAGTATGCCCATTTAACTGGTAGACCATTTAGGGTGTTTAGCCTGGATACTGGAAGGCTAAACCCAGAAACATATAGATTCTTTGACGAAGTTGAGAAACATTTTGGCATACGTATTGAATACATGTTTCCCGATGCTGTTGAAGTTCAGGCATTAGTGAGGAGCAAGGGGCTCTTCTCTTTCTATGAGGATGGGCACCAGGAGTGCTGCCGTGTGAGGAAAGTGAGGCCCCTTCGGAGGGCCCTCAAGGGATTGCGTGCCTGGATCACTGGCCAAAGGAAAGATCAGTCTCCAGGTACTAGGTCTGAAATCCCTGTAGTCCAGGTGGATCCAGTTTTTGAGGGGCTGGAAGGTGGGGTTGGCAGCCTGGTGAAGTGGAATCCAGTGGCTAATGTGAAGGGAAATGACATTTGGAACTTCCTTCGTACTATGGATGTGCCCATCAATTCCTTGCACTCACAAGGGTACATCTCAATTGGGTGTGAGCCATGCACAAGGCCTGTCCTTCCAGGACAGCATGAAAGAGAAGGAAGGTGGTGGTGGGAGGATGCCAAGGCTAAGGAGTGTGGCCTCCACAAAGGAAATATAAAACAGGAAGATGCAGCAGTGAATGGCAATGGTAATGGGGCTGGCAATGCAAGTGAAGCAGTTGCTGATATTTTCAACTCTCAGAACTTGGTGACTTTGAATAGAACAGGAATGGAGAATTTGGCAAGACTGGATCATCGACAAGAGCCATGGCTTGTTGTGCTGTATGCCCCATGGTGCCAATTCTGCCAGGTAATTGATGTTTTTATGCAAATCAGATTTCAAATAACAGCATTGGTTATGGGATTTAAGCCTGAACTGGCTTTTGTGTGAATTTGAACAGGCAATGGAAGGATCGTATGTTGAGCTGGCTGACAAGTTAGCAGGGAATGGTGTGAAGGTGGGCAAGTTCAGAGCAGATGGTGACCAGAAGGAATATGCAAAGCAAAAATTGCAGCTGGGAAGCTTCCCAACAATACTATTTTTCCCTAAACACTCTTCGAAGCCGATAAAGTACCCCTCAGAAAGGAGGGATGTAGATTCACTGATGGCTTTTGTGGATGCCCTCCGGTAATTGAATCATAGATTTAGCAGCAATACAGCCGATTGGAAAATGCAAAGTGGTAGGAGCTGGAATTCATCACAATTAAATTTCTTTTCCCAGCCCTAGAACCCGGGGCCCTGTAATGGACCTTGGGCGTTTTTGTGTATTTTTGGTGTAAGGGTCTTTTTTGCAATTATTTTTTCAAATGCGTTTCTGGAAAGATTTTCCTTCAGTCGGAGTGTGTTGTAATATTGTTTTCAGGAGTATGAGAACAGCTGTTGGTGAAAACTTAGAAATGAATAATAATAGTACACTTAATTGTGTCTAAAAGATTCTTGCGTATTGACTGACTGGTGTGCTTTAGGAGACAGAAGCGACATGCCATGCGTCCCCCATTTGATGAGGGGCTAAAAATCCACCTGCAGATATTTTAGGTAAAGCTCAATTATTCAGCATGACTCGGGTCGGGTACTCTCTCTTAAACTGGCTTCCTGCACAAACACAAAGTGAACTGGTGCCTGTTCTCCTGATCCAGATGCTGTCGTAAACTCTTTTGTGAATGACATGTGGGTCTTCCGCATCCATGCACAATGAATCTAAAATACATTGATGCAGCGAATAATATAAACTCTTTTTCTTTAATTTTTTTTAAGAGGCTAGTGATCCATTAAAACAGAATCAAAGACCCCATGGTGCAAGGTTGGAAGAAGCATTGTAGGCTTATAACAGCAAAAACAAGATTTTGCACCTTTTTTTTTTTTTATTAAATGCAAATCAACATTGAAGTTCTCTGATGTCACAAGAAGAAATGTGTCAGCCAAAATCAACAATGGGCAATGTCACTAACAAAAGGATTCTTAAGTTAATGTTTGCCAGTGCGGTGACACATCAATGACCATTACGTGATCAGAGTTTAATAGCTTTAGGCAATAAAAATGCTGGAGGAAGAAGAATAGTTGGTCACCTTATAGATTTGCTTTAGAAATTAGCTCTCTCAGTTGGGGTCCAAGGTCCCGAAACCTTTCCATAAAACTCCAGTTTTGAGGAAGTTTAGAATGTGAAAGGAAAGAGGTTTATTTTATTTTATTAAAATAACTTATTTTATGCACGAGGGTTTCAGGAAAGAAAACTCTGAAGCTCTCTTAGGGTTCCAATTTCCAATTTCCAATTTCTTGATTTCAGAAAGCATCTTTCCTCACTTTAATCAATCAAACAAAGTACTTGTGGCTTTACACAACCCAAAACGTTTAAAGAATTAAAAAAAAAAAAAAAACAAATTAATACATTCTACATTATCTGCTCTTTACACTTTAACTAAAGGACATCCTACTCAGGGGTGGACAAAATCCGGTTTGAATAAACTCAATGGGGTTTCAGGTTAATTAGTTTGGGAAAAAAAATCATTTGAATTCAATTTGATTCTGTAATTCGATCTCATCTGAATACGTTCATATTGGATCGAATAAAAAATTCAGGTGAGCTCGGATCAAATGGGGTTAGGATTAAAATTTAAACAATAAACCTCATTATACAATTCTGTTTCCATTTAGGTTCAAACTTTTTAAATTAACTATTTAACATAATATAATAATATACCATGAAAAAAAATAAGTTGGAGGAACTTGGTGACAGTGGCTGTTGGTCGAGGTGGAGCAAGCTGTAGCAACGGTTGTAGACCTGCAATGGCTCGGCTTCGCAGGGTTGTGTTGGTGAGTCAGTGACTACTAGCTGCTGCTGAGTGTGCTATCTAGTGTTGTGCCTTCTATATTTAGTATCTCTAATCTGTGTGTGTGTTTACTTCTTTGGGCGCGTGGATTTGGTCTAAATGTTGTGTTGTGTTTTAGTGAGTCGCGGTTAGTTTTTTTTGTCAGTCTTTTTTTTTTTTGGGGTGCATCAACCCAACATGATTGGATTTTCATATCGGATTGAGTTGCGTAAAGTACCACCTTATTGGATTGGACAAGTAATCCGATTCGATCCGAACCCCTTTTTTTTTAGATTGGATTGGGTTATTTGCCTACCCCTAATCCTATTGCACAGCATTGTATGAGATACAACCGGCTTTGGTGAGTCAGACAACTAGCACCGGTTGTCCATTCATGTAATTTGTTTTTGTTGAAAAAAATTAAAATAAAGAAAATTATAAATATTTAATATAAAAGGATATTGAATGACACAAAATATTTTAATAAATTTTATTTTAAATATAGCAAAATGAATTGTGAAAAAATTATAAAATAGTTACACTTGCACTTTTGATTAAATACCAATATGTTGGGTGGTTGTTTCAAATTGTTTTTATCAGTCTCTAGTTCTGGCTAATCTCATTTTTGGGTTCCAAAATTCCAACTAATTTAAAAACAAGTTTTGAGTATAAGGTTCCTATTTTTTTTTTTTTATCACATTTCGACATTATAGATAAATCTTTAATTTTGGTTAAACTTTTTCATATTGAGTTTTAAAATTCCAATTAATTTAACCACCTGTTTGGGGTTTATAATCCTTTTTTTTTTTTTTAAGATTCCAACATTATAAATAAGTTTCTAGTTTTTGTTAAACTTTCTCATTTTTTTTTTGTTTTGATTCGAACACTATAGATAACTAGATAAGTTCTTATTTACCGATCCGAACAATTTTGGCTGTTGTGGATGCTACGGTTGGCAACCTGCAACCCACTGGTTGTTGAACAGAAATTTGAGTCATCTTGCCCCTGCCCTTATATAAGCTCCTGTTTGCTGACACAAATAAGAGATTTAAATTCAAATATTTATCAACTCAAACTCAAGCACTCAAGCCCCTTTTTTCCTTATTTATTTCTTTCTGTCTTTTTTTTTTCCCCCGATTGACATAGTCCTTTGCAACCATCATTATTATCATCATTAACTACACTTTCACTAACTGAAAAAAAAAAGGGAACGAAATAAAGTAGCCAACTGTCAAGATTTTGAGGCTCCTTTGTTTTAAATATTTGAATGCTTCTTATACTCTCTTTATGTCTTATTTATTTATTTTTAAACACTGATTTGCATATGTTATTATTAGAATACTATTAATATTTACCTAATGGGATGTATACTTCATATTAAGTGATAAATTTATCTCTACCTAACTATATAGTTAGGGTCTTAGGGAAAAAAAAATTGAGTCCCTAGATGTAAGCTCAAACCGCTCCTCTTACTAGTACGAAGGCAGTGGCTCACTTTAAGCCGAGTGGCCCTTATGTGTTACCTTTCACACAGGTAAATAGTAGACACTGACCATATAATGCATCTGGTTAATAGTAATCTTGGCCCACATGTGGTACATTTTTTTTTGGGTATGTTGCCCGTGACTTTCTGCTGCTTATGGTACCGGAGCTACTGTAATTTTTGTTGGACTGTTGGCACTACAGAACACTGGCTCTGCTTTTGTCCTGAATCTACTTCTGGCTGGCAGTCACCCATTTCATTTTTTCCTTTTAATAATGTGGGTTGAATTTTCTTGTCAATTCAATTGGGTTTCAACTTTCAAACGGGCCTATTTTCTTTTTCTTGTTCAACCAAACGGATTGTATCACTCAATTAGACATAGAAAGAAAGAATGGCAACAACTTGTGTTGAATAGCAAGTAGGATGGCAAATTGGCAAGTTCTGAGTTTCAATTAGTTGCTCTGGATTCTAAAACGATGTTAAATATTTGAGAGAAAACTGTTGAAGGTTGCATTGATGTTGTTGCCTGCTGCTGCAAGCAACGTCTCTCTGGAAATGCCAGCCTGGAAGTCCAGAAACGGCCATTTTTAAGTCATCGTTTGGTCCTTCTAACTTTACTAAAAGTTACAGTCCCAATCTCGACCACACATTAACCTATAAAAATATTTAAAAATATATATAAAAAACTCAAAAAAAAAAAAAAAAGTCATCAACTAGGCAACCACAACCAGTCCTATGGAAAATGAATTGAAGTGTTAAACAAACTAATAAAGAAATGGAATTTGCTAGAGCATTTTTACCATACTGTCGGCTCAGTCACAAGTCACAAGGTCAATTTGGTGATTGCCAGAGATACTGAGCTAGTAAATTGAAAAACACATCTTTTGGGAAGCAAGAATCGAAGTTAGCCCCCAAAATCAAGATATCTTTTGATGAATGTCCTCTTTCTTCTTCATACTGTACATTTCTCAAGTCAGTAACCAAACACAAATCAAAGCCTCTCAAGTAAGACCCACCAAGAACTCCGAAATATTAGAGAAAATAATCCCAAAAGATAATGCAAGGTTCTGGAGCGGAACCTCCAGAAGCAGGGGATAGAGAAGTAAAGCTCCATCTTGGCTTCAATGGAAAACCCTAAGCTGACCCTTTTTATCATCTTCTACTTTACGGTACTTAACACAGGTAATATCTCAAAACCCCATTTGGAAGATCACGCTTGTATTCGGCAAACACGAATGAAGATCCATTTTTGAGGTCTTTATTACTACTGCTTCTCATACATTTGTTCACTAAAATTTTTGCAGCTAAAGCAGCTGACCCAGACAAGGAACCATTTGTTGGTGTGAACATAGGCACCGATGTTTCAAATTTACTCTCTCCCACGGACTTGGTTTCCTTCTTGCAAGTTCAGAAAATCACACACATCAGGCTTTATGATGCAGACCCAGACTTACTCAAAGCACTGGCTAAAACCAAGATCCGGGTCATTGTCAGTGTGCCCAACAACCAGCTTCTTGCAATTGGGTCCTCTAACACCACCGCAGCTTCTTGGATTGGTAAAAATGTTATTGCTTCTTACCCTGAAACTCTCATTACTGCCATTGCTGTAGGTGATGAGGTCTTAACAACTGTACCCTCTTCAGCTCCAATTTTACTTCCAGCCATTGAGTCCCTCTATAGTGCTTTAGTGGCTGCAAATTTGCACACCCAGATCAAGATTTCAACTCCTCATGCAGCTTCTATAATTCTCGATCCATTTCCTCCTTCTCAGGCTTTTTTTAACCAGAGCTTGAGTTCAGTAATGTTGCCTTTGCTTCAGTTCTTGTCAAAAACTGGTGCACCTTTAATGATGAATCTTTATCCTTATTATGTGTTTATGCAAAACAAAGGTGTAGTGCCTCTTGATAACTCGTTGTTTAAGCCACTGACCCCATCAAAAGAAATGGTTGATCCTAATACTTTGCTCCATTACACAAATGTGCTTGATGCAATGATTGATGCTGCTTATTTTTCAATGAAGAACTTGAATATTACAGATGTTATGGTTCTTGTTACAGAAAGTGGGTGGCCTTCGAAGGGTGATTCTAAAGAGCCTTATGCTACTATTGACAATGCAGATACATATAATTCAAATTTGATTAAGCATATTTTGGACCGTAGTGGAACTCCTTTTCACCCAGAAGTCACTTCAAATGTGTATATTTATGAGTTGTTCAATGAGGACTTAAGGTCACCGCCTATATCAGAAGCAAATTGGGGGCTATTTCATGCCAATACAACACCTGTTTATTTGCTTCATGTGTCGGGAAGTGGGACATTTTTGGCCAACGATACAACAAACCAGACATATTGTATTGCAATGGATGGTGTTGATACAAAGACATTGCAGGCAGCACTGGATTGGGCGTGTGGCCCTGGGAGAGCTAATTGTAGTGATATTCAACCTGGGGAACCTTGTTATCAGCCTAATAATGTGAAGAGCCACGCTTCTTATGCCTTTGATAGCTATTACCATGAGCAAGGGAAGACTTCCGGGTCTTGTGATTTCAAGGGCGTGGCGATGATCACCACAACGGACCCAAGTAAGTGCAAGCTTCTAGCCCACTACATGATGGTTTAACTTGAAAAGGCGTGGATATTGTTTTTTGCATAGGATTTTTCGTACAATTAATGATATGATTTTAGTAGTTTTTGTATATCTATAGTTTGTAGTTAGTGATTCATCTGCTAAATTTCAATAGGGTTAATTTTTCTGACATCTGTAGTTCGTAAATTGAATTCTTGTTGTGGGCAAACATAGAACTGACTAATGGGGAAGTTAAAGATGGATAGTTGTACTAGAAATTTAGTTTATTCTTCTTTGCAACTGAGAAGTGTCTTAAACTAGAAGTAGTCCACAAAAGTAAAGCGATGAAGATAGTGGCACCTTCCAATCACAATCTTCAGGGGATTCTCAAGAGGCAAAGCTGACTGCAAAATAGAAATTTTGTGTGATTCCTTCCTGACAGAGGCACATGGGTTTTTTACTGATTGGAGGTTGAATATTGATCCTGGAGAGACACTGTTTGGTTTAAGTAGGGAAAAATCATTTCGATTTGGACAACGGTTTGTGTATTTTGTGAGCCCCATTGTGCCATGATAATGTTATGAGATAATGGAAGACCCGGGATATGATTTTCCTTGGAAATAACTTGTTTCTTGCATGTATGTTATTGAATGCAACTTCACTGTTTGCCTGTATGCACGGGAAGGGGTTGATCCAAGATGGGGTCCAAGCTCTTTGTTATTTGGCTCCTGCTTAAACTGCCATGTATATGTGTGTGTGTGTGTGTATATAATATTACATTTTCTGATTGTGCGTGTGTGTGTATATATATATATAATATTACATTTTCTGATTGTGCGTCCTTTTGCAGGTCATGGGAGCTGTATATTTCCTGGCAGGTGAGAAATAATGCCCTCTCAACGATTGTGATTCTTTATACTCTTGTTTATAGAAATTCTACATAAGATGGAAGTTGCCACCTAATGTATAACAATAAATGGGCAGAATTTCCTTATAGAAACAAAGAAGCCAGAAGCCTAATGTTCTTAACAAAATTATTTTGTTTTGATTTTCAGTAAGAAGGTAAGCAATAAGACGAAAGCAGTTGTAAACTCAACTCAAATAAGTGGAGCAGCAGATAGGCTGAGATTCATCTCCCTCCGCGGCAACCAAATAAGCGCAAATGCTGTAGCTTTTTCTATTTTGTTATTCATTCCCTTTATGACTCCGTGGTGGGGTGTCCAGTAATCTTTTTCCTTTTTTTTTCCCCCAAATGTATCATTGTTTTGCTTTTGAATTTGTTGGTAATCAAGAGGTGCTGCAGGGAGTTGTTGTTTAGTGGGTAGATTCAGTAGAAGTGCAATGTGATAATTGAATTGGGGTGGCTGGCACCTTGTAATTAAACATAATTTTGATGAGCAGATTAGCTTTAATGTGGTATATTCAATATTTTGCAACAATCTCTCACCGAGTAAAGGGAATAATTATAATAGCGAGTGCTTTTTGCAAGATCATTATCATTGTATGTCTTTAAAGGCTCCTTTTTAACATGGGGATTTATGATGATTTATCCGGCATATTAGCTCATTCCTAACAACGTCGTTAACTGTCGGACATGTCGGTCTCCCGACCCCAAACGAACTTATTGCCTATTGGTCCCCATGAGCCCCACGTGTACAGAGTCCTTCCTAAGTGGGCCATAAGATCAAAGTAAGCAAGTTCCACTTTGTGGGAGGGAGGGAGGGAGGGATTCTCTGTGCGCGTGTCTATCAACTACGAAAGCGGAAGACAGTTCCCACTTCCCACGTCCCGCTTTCAAATGTTGTTCTTGCTAACGAATTCATTCCTACTGCGATTCGAAACGGCAATTTCAAACCCTAAAAGTAAAAATTTTTTTACATCGCTCAGAACAAGAGGATCAAGTATGTCTTCATGGGCATGCAAGAAGTGCACGTTTCTAAACTCCCCATCGCGGAAATCAACTTGTCAAATTTGCCTCACCCCGTCTTCTTCTTTTTCTCCTCCTTCGAAGTCATCAGTCTCCGTTCCCACGTGGTCGTGCAAAGCCTGCACTTTTCTCAACCCTTACAACAACACAAGCTGTGAACTTTGTAACACAAGGGCTCCTGTCTCTGGCTTATCAAGTTTCGAGGACTTGACTGATCCGGCTCTTGATTCAGAACTGGATTCTTCTGTTGGGTCTGTTTTCTTGCCCTTGCAGTTGAAGGCTTGTACTGGTAAGAGGAAGATTAGGGATCAAGATTGTGATGGTGATTTTGATGGGTTTCGTGGTACTAACTCCGTGTCAATAAAGGGTCAGTTTTTTTTTTTTTTTTTTTTGTTGATAAATATTGGTTTTCCTTTGCTTGTTTTGTGGGTTTGTTTAGGTTTTATGCATTCTCTTGATTTTTTTGTAGTAATATATGCTTATTGTTCCGTTCAATGACATCCCACCGATACCAGCAGATAATGCTTTTTCCTTTTAGCTCTATCTTCAACATCTGAATATTCATAATAATCTAAATTGAAATGTATAAACATTTTGTTTTGTATGGTTTTTACTTCTACTTTATTAGAAAAGTAGTTTTGCATGTGGAACAGATCTTTGACATCAAGGTACTTTCTATTTGTGGTAGCAGACGATACTACGTCAGGTCCTAGTGCAGATAATTCAGAGTCAGGGGCAGTTTCCGGTTCATTGAAAATTCTGAGTTATAATGTTTGGTTCCGAGAAGACTTGGAGATGCATCCGAGAATGAAAACAATCGGTGACCTCATTCAACTGCATTCCCCGGATATCATATGTTTTCAGGTTACTGGAATTATATTTCCTACATTTGTCAATGAACTTTAGCTATTTTATATCATCTTACTAATGGACATATTGCTGTATAGGAGATTACTCCGAATATATATGATATACTTTGCAAGTCCAGCTGGTGGAAGGGCTATCGTTGCTCTGTTCCCAATGAAATGGCAGATTCAAGGGGATACTTTTGCATGCAGGTAAGCTTTCTATCAGCCTCTATTTTGGGTCCATTTAGTATGTTGCAACCTCAACAGTGTGATGCTTGCTTGACTGACAAGGACATTTTGACTCAATATGTTTGATACTGATACATCTCCGTTTACTGTTTGGGTGCTGAAATGTACATTGGAATTTTGAGTTGATCTAGCTTTCACCACTTCCAATGACAGTTCTTATATGTTTTGTTTATGTTTCAAATAGAAACGAAATAAGGCTTTGATGAATTTCGGGGTGGTGAAATTTTTCTAAGACTTGTGTCAATTATTCACTGTATGATATGCAGTTAAGCAAGTTGCAGGCGAAATCCTTTACCTGTGAACCCTTCAGAAATTCGATAATGGGGAGAGAACTCTGTGTTGCTGAGGTTGAAGTTCAGGGAAAAAAGCCATTGGTTGTTGCCACCAGCCATCTTGAGAGTCCCTGCCCAGGCCCTCCCACGTGGGATCAGATGTTCAGCAAAGAACGTGTAGAACAGGCAAAGGAGGCTATCAATCTTCTTAAGAAGAATCCGAATGTGATCTTTTGTGGTGATATGAACTGGGATGACAAGCTGGACGGTAAATTTCCTTTGCCCGATGGATGGGTTGATGCTTGGACAGAATTAAGGCCAGGGGAAAATGGATGGACTTATGATACTAAGTCCAACAAGATGTTGTCAGGTAATCGTACACTGCAAAAGCGGCTAGACCGATTCATCTGCAGTTTGCGTGATTTCAAGATTATTAGAATTGACATGATTGGTGTGGAAGCAATACCAGGTCTATTGTATGTCAAAGAGAAGAAAGTGAGAAAAGAGATGCAGAAGTTAGAACTCCCTGTTTTGCCTAGTGATCATTATGGATTACTTTTAACAATCTCCAATAATATTGGTTAAGGCAATGTAAATGATTGCATTGAAGATTGATTGACTAACGGTGGTTTTTTGGGCATCACTTGCATGCTTGTGCAATATGCGGTCTTGTATCGATAAAGTGATGAAACAGCTGGGTGTTAGCATCTTTTTTAAAGAATGTGGATAAAGTGATTCGGTTTCACATATTACTGCAAATTTCTAAAATGTTTATCAAGTATTTTCACTTGTTACCGTGGATTACTTTTATGAATTTTGTAGCATCTACTGTTCTCAAAGTTCTCTTTCCTTGTGACGGTTGACATATGTGAATGCATGACATTATTTACGGTGTTAAGCTATTGAAGAACAAAAGAGATGAGCTGCCTCTTTAAAAGTTTCACTGAAGTAGTCACCCGTTTCCATGTAAAAGCTTTCCCACTTCTTCTTTGGCCTTGGTCATAAGCCAGCTTAAATTGGATTCGCTTAAGATTCATATCATGAAAGAAGATGTAGGCGCTTCTAGCCTTAGATAGTCATATAGTACTCCACAAACTGGATCTCCACTCCTGGACTGTACAAGAAACATGGAGTTATCTCCCTTTATGAGCAGTAACGAGGAAACATGAATGCTAAATAGCTGGTACAGTCCATGAATTCCATGCCGACAAACTGTGTTATCCATCCCCAGGTTCATTTCTTGGTACACCAGGTGACCTTGGTCTATATAGTTGACAAAAATCTGGACAAAAATGGGGGAAAAGGTGATCGGTAGTATAATGCTTGTGCCTATTTAGTGAAATTTGAGAATGGAGGATATGAGATAATCTGAGACTTGGAATCATTGTAACATTTACCTCAAGATCAGAACGAGTTGCTGATGCTATAGCCAACCTCAGATTATAAGTTCCTTTGATTATAGAATCAAGATGAAATTTGATAGTCCATGTTGTTGGAAGATACTTGTTATCTGGCCCCCTCCTAGATACTTACCAAATACTTGTCAGGGAACACAATTTCTTCGAACTAGAGAATTTGGAAGAAGCATTTCAGGGAAAGAAGATAGACCTGTCTACATGAGCAAAGAACCAGTCCTTTTTGGGATCATTAACACCTACAGTGAAAACTTGATCAGATTCAGGATGTATGTCAGTGTATCTGTCCCATAAGCCATATTGCCTGTACCTGTTATATGGTAGAAAAGAAAGATATACAAGGGCCAAAAAGAAGTCACCACGAGTTTATTCATCACCTTGAATCAAATTCATGGGAGTTTGAGGGAGAGAGAAAATAGTTGCTTACTTCTCAGGGCTGTTAAGAAATAACTTGTTTACATACATTGGATTCACATCAGGAACATAGCAACCTAGAGCTGTACGATCAGGGAAGCCAATCTCCCATACGGTCGGACCATTTCTCAGGGGAACATAGGTTAAATTTCCAAGTTCTGTTTGTGACCCTGGACAAGTTTTATGATCATCATGCCATAATAATGATACAATCATTATAAATATCTGTCAGTAGTCAGTACCTGCAGAGATGGTGACAAGTGCTTTGTCAAGGTAATCACCAATGAAACCTGGAACCCAACCATGGAGTCCATAGACTCCAGGGACAACATTCTTGACGGTGAAATTTCCCTTGGAATCTGTTTGTACCCAGAACTGATAATCCTACATTCCCAAGAAACATCAAATGCTTAACATTTCCAATCTACATGATGGAACATTAGATATATTTCAATTAGCAGTCACCTTGCTCTCCGTTTGCCATCCTCCTTCGGTTCTTGCGGATGATAGACCTATGTATGCATATTTAGCCGGAATCAATGAACTGGAAACGAACCTATGTTTGTATATTCACAAGGTGAATTACAAGTCAATACGTTGAATATGAAAAATGCCACTAAAAGATTCTTTTAACAGTATATATTAGGGCCTGTTTGTAAATGTTGCACCTTAAGTTTAATTCGAATCACATTAACTAAAATGTTAGGTAAATCTTCCTTTACCCTAACAAGCTCTACTTGGGGGGCAGCGAAAATTACTTGTCTTGGACGAAAAATCTTCCAGTAGCTGAACCTCGTTCGTTAGCAGTAAGATAATAAGGTGAGGACACAAAATCATATGGCCATGCTGCCTCTTGAAGCAGCCGCTGAGATTAACCAAGCATGAAGCTTTAACTGATTAAATCATGAAATATTTTCTAAACTAACTAAAGTAAATGTTCTGAAAGAAACCGAAACTGTACCTGCTTTTTGGCATCAATCCACAAGTTGTATGCCTTTGATGCATCAGAGGTTGAATTCAAGTATACGAAGATTGGGCCAAACACCTTTCTCCATGCTTCTCCTTCTTGGAAATGAGCTAAGATTTCATTCCCAATATAATGGGTACCATGAAACATCTGCAACATTGAATTTAAGTTTAATATCATTGTTAAAGATTGATTACACACCTTTTCGTCAAAATCTTGTTATGACGAACCAACTTACAGCTAAGCAGGTAGGGCCAGTGTGAACGGTGAGGTTTTGCTTTGTAGGACCTCCATTTCGAAACTCATGGCTAGGGAAGATGATCCAGAACCCAATAATGGGGCCAGAACTTATCCATCCATGAAGTCCGCCATCTTTGTTGTCCATTGAATACTGGTATTTATCATCAACCTGCATTCAATCAGGCAAAAGATGGTCAATTTCCTTGTTAATCTGCTTTAGCATCTCCTCAAATTTTAGGTGTTTTGTGAACTTGACAAATAAAATTCTGAAAATTTTGTGTTCATTTACCAACCTCGCCTTTGAGATCAGGATTTATGGGATTTACAAGCAATACAGACTCTGGCACGATTAACTGCTTGCCTCTGCCTGGAAGCAGATCCTCTGGCAGAGGCATTATTCTTTGCTTCGCGTCTGTGATTGCCATGTAATGGAACCTTCAATTTTTTCGAAGACAAAAGTTATGGAAGTGCAAAAAATATAAAATAGACACAGACTTTCCAAAGAGATAAGGAATTGATCTTACTTATCTCGCCGCAACTTAAATGCCAGTCTTGTTTGAGCAAGATCAAAGGCCCTGCATCCTTGAGGACGTTCATATATTGAATAGCAGTGGAACCCTGAAACGCCACTTCTCAATATATACCTAAATAGAAAAAATGACCATTCATTATTGAAATCTGAATGAATGCAACATATATATGTGGTATATCATATACATACAACCTGATGTCAACACTGAGAGGCAATTTGGTGCTTTGAATTGATGGATCATAAGAACTCCTGAATGAAACCTCTACACTGTCGTTGCTCATGTTGATTACACTATATTCACCTCCATTGAGTCTGTATTTCAGAAGTAACTATGCTTTGATCAGTTCGTTGAAAATTCTTCATAGTTTTGTTTTTCTAAAATGAAATTAAAGTCTCAAGAAAATGAAGTAACAAACGAGCATACAGTTGGTATCTGTCCTGGCCCTCTGGCAAATTCCAGTTGATATCCCAATATCTGCATGTTAAATTGAGGAACAACTGAAATTAAGTAACCTGATCACAATCTCTAGCTCATTACATTCCATGATTACATCATCTAAGGCTATAAAGATTATGTAACAGTATTTTGTAAGTTACCCTCTACTGGATTCACTTGATTTGAGATCTAAAAGGTTGTCCATTCCTCCATACTGTATCCCAATTAAATACCCCTGAGGTTTCGATATTGTAAGCCTGACCAAACCATTGTCAAGTATCACCTGCATAACATCAAATGAGATTTTATGATAGAATAATAATAATAATCGTAAAATGAGGGCTTGTAATCACTGACTCACATTGGATCCTTTGGTGACCAACTGCACTTTTTCCTTTGCCATAACACAGGAACAACAAGTACTACTTCTATATTCTTAATCAATAAGATTAATTTTGGTGTGATGAGCTATTAAACGTGAGATATGTTGTTCTAGAACAACGGTCGTTAAACACTAAGAAGATTAATATATTCTGCAAGAATAGAATTCTTAATTACATGCTTCCTCTTGTCTGGTTATAATCAATCTGAAAATTTCTTGTTTATATCAACCCTTGTAAATCTTTGCTCCATATTAGTGAGCATTAGCTCTTGAATGCACCATTACTTTTTTTTTTTTTAATTTAATTTGTTGTCCTTGCATTGGAGGTTTGGAGCCACTTAAAGTGATGAGTTGTAATCTTCTTTTAGTCACACATAGATGTCCTATGATAATCAGAAGCCTACATCGTAAAAACTAGGCTAGTTCTTGGTCATAATCCATACACCCCCCCCCCCCCCCCCCCCCAAAAGACCATCATACAATCCAATTAATTTTAGAACTCTAATCATAAGCCACGATGATGAGCATCCAAGATTAAAATAAGAAGAAGATATCATATATAGAAGAGTGACAACCGCATCACCTTCTTTTACTTATCACTTTTTTTTATTAATTACATCTTTCGACCTACACATTACAACGATGCTTCAACACGGCAAATGTTATGGATCACAGACACGTGCCTACTTAGGTTTTTGAAAATATATTTTTGAAAAATTTAGAAGAATGGACCAACTCTAGGGTTGATTATTTTTAATTGAGTAGCCAAAAAGGTGGATATTTTTTTAACATAAATACTAAATTACTATAAGTAAATTTTCGCAATAGATATACTGTCAACGTATAAAATATAAAAATACTCTTTGAATTTTCATGGATTGGGTGATTGACAAATTCACTAGTTGTTAACTATCTGTTGATCGTTTATAGAATGGGCGATTAATAAAAATACGTCAATCGCAAGTTGCGTGCTTGTCAAGCAATCGATAACTTGTTGATTGTTAGTCTAGAGATGTCGATTTTGTCTGAATTTTCTATTTTTTGTTACTACAATATTAAAAGAATATTAATAATAAGTCGGCGACTTTTATAAGTTAGACTATAATTTTAAACCATGTTTGTGGTTCTTCCTAAATTTAAATTTTCCTAGAAACTAAAACCCTAGGCCTGAACGGAGGAATTATTTGTGTTCTTTCCTAGTGATAGAGGGACAAGATATCCTGTTTCCTTATAAATCGTTTGCCCCCAAAAAAGGGATAAAACACTGATGCTTATCGGTAATTTTTCATCATCACAAATTAAAGTCGGTTAAAAGTTGCCAATTTTAATAGGAAACCTTCTCTTAATACCGGTGAATTTCATATAGAGAAAATAAATCTCTGTGATCTTATTTATTCTTATATAATAGTAATAATGTCTTAATGTAACACCATCTCTTTAAATGAATTTGCATATGTATGTATATCTATCTCTCATTACTTGGGATCTCGAATCTCCCTCCTCCTCCTCGTTTGTCTCGAATGGCAGCAAAAGCAGAGTCCTCTCGTTCTTTACCTCCTTCGTGGGTCTCCTCCACTGTTATTATGCCAAAGAAAAAACCCAAAGGAACAGGCCGCAAGAAGATCGAGATAAAAAGGATAGAAAATAACTCTAGCCGTAAAGTTGCGTTCTCCAAGCGCCGTAAGGGCATGTTTAAAAAGGCCAGTGAACTCTGCCGGTTATGTGACGCTGAGATTGCTATAATTGTCTTCTCCCCCAAGGGCAGGCTCTATAGTTTTGGCGATCATGTTATCGATAAGTTTATCGAGGACGAAATAGTTTCAGATATTCACTCTTCTTCTTCTTCTTCAAAGGAAGCGATAAAAGAAAACGACTGCGTTACGGAGTTGACGGGCGAAGAGAAATCCGAAGAGGAAGACATGCACAAAGAACAAACAGAATTGGAGTTTTGGTGGGAACAGTCGATAGAGGATTTGAATATGGAAGAGCTTGAGAAATATAAATCTTGTTTGGAGGAATTGAGAAGCAATGTTGCCATGAAAGTAGAGGAGATGGTCATGCGCAGGACTTGCGAGAAGGACTTTTTGGGTATAAGAGATAAGGCCTGACGTATACATACTCTTCATTTTTAAGTTAGTTTAAATTTATTTATTTTCAGTAAAAAAAGAAAAAGAAAAAGAAATTCTGGCTTATGTTTCTGTTCATTAGTCTGTCCTGTTTACTCATTTACCATGAACTTGAGAGCCTATCTCCACAATGTGCCATTGTCAACGCTGTAAATTTGAAGTTCATATCATATGCTTGGGCCGGGCCGGGGGTGACTTTTGGGTGAATCCTTGCGCTATGGTATCGCTCCAACCAAATACTTTTTTATTATTAAATTTTATCCAATAATATTTTCATCTTCATATAATAAAAATTTTGAAATATTTGAGGAAACTTATTAAATGGGTACTTTATTGAAATAACTTGTATGTCGTTGTTTTCCTATTTATGAATCACCATTGCTTTCTATTTTTCATTTGAACTCGGTCAAGAACATAGAGAAGATTATTTAAGTTCAGCAGCAATAATTCTATATTTTGGTGACCATATCGTTCGCATACGAAGGAATCAGAGAAGAAAATGAAGGAATTGCGGGTTATGTGTTGCAAATATTGCTACTTTATAGTTTTGGTTAAAATTTTGCTGACCAAGAATCGTCGAAGATGAGTCGATGACGACGATTGGCTCTAATGGTGGGCATCGGTTCGGCTCGCTATAAAAAATAAACCAAAACTTTTGGTTCTGTTCGGTACAAGATTTTTAAAAACCGATAAGAATTTGAACAAAATACGAAGCCAACTGATTCGATTTGGTTCTGTTTGGTTCGAGCTGAGAACAGGTACCGATCGGTATTTCGGTTCCACAATTAACTGCTTTCCTGTATATTCAGTCTATAATAGTTTTCACCAATTACTACCACGTTCATGAACCAATTTGCAAAACACAAATATCATTACAGAAATTGTAAAACACAAATTACAAATATAATTAGACACGGCACACGGTGTTTGTTGTGTTTGTGTTTGGGCGGATATTTTTATTATTAACAACTATGAAGACAGCCGACAGTCGTAGTGGAACTGAAGATGAAGAGCAGCGACAATAGCACAGTCAGCGAGAATTGAATATGAAGATGAAGAATCGAGGCTTGGAATGAAGATGATGAAGAGAGGCTTAAGATGAAGCTGAAGAAATGAAGATGTCGGTTGCAATTGGATTTAGCAAAAATAGAGTTTTGCGTTTTTGGTTTGATTATTTTGCGTGTGTGTATATATTATTGTTATGGTGTGTTATGATGTATTATAAGTCCATGAGCTTGCCTATTATATTCTCTTATATTATGCCACGTGGCGTTGTTCAAAATTTACCATTGGGTTATTTGGTTCGTTTTCTATTATGAGATTCTAAACCGAGAACTGTTCGGTTCGGATTAATATAATCGGTTTTTTAAGTTAAAAAGTTACCAAACAGAAATTAAAAAAAAAAAAAAATTAAAACGAATTGGTATTTTTGGGCTTGGTCCGTTCTACCCACCCATAATTCAATTTTCGTGGCAAGAGTTTTAGAGATGGTAAAAAAGTTCGGGCTTAGCCCGGCCTGTAAATGGTCCATCTAAACGCGCATGCTTTAAGCTTGATCTGCAGTTAATAAACTTAGTTATGGATTGAAAATTTAAAAACTCACAGAACATAAATCTAGGATTGTATAATTAATGTGAATCAATCCCCGATACACATTAAGAAAGTGAGTGTGTGTACTAGGAGCCGTAATTTGTGACATAAGTCAGTTTAACACAAAATTAATAAGCCTAGGTTGCTCTAAAATGAACTGAATAATTGGGCTCTATATATATATATATATATATTCAAATACACTCTGTTACATTTGCAAATTTTTAGAAATAGTAGTGCAATTAATTTTCTAAAAAATAAGTTTAAAACAGGTCAAGAAAGTGAAGGTTAATGCGTGCTTAATACTGAATAAACTCAAGTGAGATTCCACGTGAATCCAATCGCCAGCCATTTGTGTAATTAGAACTTCGTTTGGCCTTCGTGGCACGTCTTTATCATATTCATCATAGCCTCGTATAAAAACGATCTTTATCCTGTGTACATTATTTGATCCAATCATCCAAACAGAATCCTTGAGCGTTGAGTGGAATTTTGAACAGTTAAAGTGAGATCAGTGACCCTAATGCTGCCCGTACCGCTCTGCCAGCGACTTATATAATTCCAATTTGCACGTGAAAGGGTCAGTTCGGTAATTTCATACACTCAAAACAACCCAGTTTCTCACTTCCCTCCATTCGACTAGCCTTCCAATGGAATCACCACCGTCAAGATCAGTGGCCCTAATTTTCAATCATGGGCACACTCGAAATCGACGTCCAAGATTTGAATGAACCCATCAATGCTCTATATGTCCCGTGCATTTTATTGGGAATCTACTGACAGCTAATATGCCAGTCCTTTGCGCCCTGCTCTCGACAGTGAAAAAACCCAGAACTGCTCAGCTCAGATACAAAGATAGCTTGCAAAAGAAAGTGAGATTAGATTTAGAGAGAAAAGATACAACCTTTTTCTTTCTCTCTGCTCTCTTTTAGATCTGTAAATCCGATAAAAATTTAATCATAAAGATCATTTCCTTTGAAAGTTTTTCAAAGAAAAGAGAATACTCTCCAAGAAAATGAGGGACAGCAGAGTACTCTGTTCTCTCATTGCTCTACTATTGTCTCTTGCTGTTCATGGCGTCTATGGTGACAGCCCTTACAGATTCTTCACGTGGAAAATCACCTACGGTGATATCTACCCTCTTGGTGTGAAGCAGCAGGTAACTCTTCTTTCATGCTCATTGTTTCTTGGTAATGTTGATGTGTTGTCTGAAAACACTTTCCTTGTTTCCGAAAGCAAAGGAAGTATACGGAAAAGCTGAATGTGGGGAAAATGTTGTAGGGAATCTTGATTAATGGACAGTTTCCAGGACCTCAGATCGACGCAGTTACCAATGATAACTTGATTATTAGTGTTTACAATTACCTAAGAGAGCCATTCCTCATCTCTTGGTAAGTGTATCGATTTTGGTTCTGTTTATTTTCTTTCTACGTTTCAGGGTTATTCTATGTTCTGGGTTTCCCCCAAAAAATGTAGGAAAATGAAATGTATGAAAAGTAAGTCTAAGGCTCCTGGATGTTTAATGTTCTTCATGAATCTTGTCCTTGTTTCTTACTACCATTTGGTTCCTCAAGAATATTCATCATTCGAGGACACATGAAACGTAACTCACGTGGTTACACACACACACATATATTGTTTATTTTTATTCTCTTTCATTTACTCTAGAGTGTAAATGTGATTTAGATAGAAGGGATTTCATATAATGGCATGAATAGATTTGATCGAAAAAGAGCAGACAAAAATGTGGCTATAGCTGATCTGTGGATAGGAACTTGCCATTAGTGGGAAATGGTAGCCTTATTTCTTACTTTGTTTTCGGTATTTAAATGACACCTATGCCCTTCGTCATTGACATATCAAATTATTCTCATTATTTTGGCTGAATGGTGGAAATGTAATTTGCTTATGCTATGCCTTTCCAGCCACTTTGGTCAATAAAGAAACACAAAAAAGCTAAATAAGAGGTGGGGACGATGACTGAAACTTTGCCCATCTATCCACTAGTGTTTGTCTAGGTTAGTTTTGTTCAGATCTCACTTGCATTTTGCATTCAGTTGGAATCTGGTGTGGTCATCAATGCCGTGCATGTTTAGTCTTAATTTTCTAACTGTTGACCCTCTTATAGTATTAAAATAATGTGCTTGTGCAGCTGGCATCGTGTATAGAATCTTACTGTCCACATGCTAGATCTCCGGAAATTCACATCTGCGTTATAAATAAATTGATTCCTGATAAACAATTAGTTTCATTGAAGTTGGTTTATTTAATAATAATTCGCTATTAATGACTTTGTATGGGTCCCGTGTGCATTTGGATTATAATTTCTCTGTTTCCATTCTCTCATTCAACGTGTATAAGGCAGATCGGTTATTCATGAGACTTGTATTCATTCTCACGTATGCATTTAGCATGGTGAGATCATCTACTCCATGGAGATTTTAACAACGCAATTTTTTGCGATATTCTTCATGCAAAATTTTTAGAAATAATGTCTTAAGCTACTTAAGTACCAGAGCTTGCACTTGAATTTACTATTATCACGGACTGGGTTATGCAGTATTTTAATAATGCAATTTTTGGCAGGAATGGGCTACAGCAGAGAAGGAATTCGTGGCAAGACGGAGTTTATGGAACAACTTGTCCAATCCCACCTGGAAAAAATTTTACATATGTCCTCCAAGCAAAAGACCAGATTGGCAGCTATTTTTACTTCCCTTCATTTCTATTCCACAAGGCTGCGGGAGCATTTGGTGGCATCAGAATCTGGAGCCGTCCTCGGATTCCTGTTCCATTCCCTCCTCCTGCTGGGGATTTTACTGTGCTAGCCGGTGACTGGTATAGGAGTAACCACTATGTAGGTGTTCATAATGCATCTCTCAGTTCATTGTCGGATGTTGTTGCTTTTGACACATAAAACTGTTGCGCTGATTTCTCTTCAACTTTACAGGTATTGAGACGTCTCTTGGATAGTGGTCACAACCTTCCTTTTCCCGATGGGCTTCTCATTAATGGCCGAGGATGGAATGGATACACGTTCACAGTTGAACCAGGTTTCTAAAAATGAAAATTCTAAACCAAATTGTGCTTGTAGCTGCCTCATAACTCCCACACCTATTGGATTCTGTTTGCAGGCAGGACATATAGATTCAGGATATCAAATGTTGGCCTTACAACATCCATCAACTTCAGAATACAAGGTCACAGTATGAAATTGGTAGAAGTGGAAGGTTCTCATACCTTACAGAACACTTACGCTGCCCTTGACATTCATCTTGGACAAACCTATTCTGTCTTAGTCACAATGGATCAGGCTCCACAGGATTACTACATTGTTGTTTCTTCACGCTTCACCCCTCGCGTGCTTACGACAACAGCCATCCTTCACTACAGCAATTCACGTAGAGGAGTCTCAGGTCCTATCCCTGGTGGCCCTACTACGGAGATTGCTTGGTCCCTCAACCAGGCCAGATCTATTCGGTATTCATTTACTTATAAAAGTTATCTTCCCTATTATACTTATAATTCCTGTAGTTTCTCATCGAAAAAATACTTGCAATGATCCCATGCCAGTTGGAATTTGACTGCTAGCGGACCTAGGCCTAATCCTCAAGGATCTTACCACTATGGAATGATCAAGATCAGCCGCACAATCACACTTGCAAACTCTGCTCCTTATATGAATGGCAAACAGAGGTATGCCATCAACAGTGTCTCATTTGTTCCAGCAGACACACCATTAAAACTTGCTGACTACTTCAAGATTCCCGGAGTCTTCACTCTTGGAAGCATGCCTACAAGTCCTAATTGGGGAAATGCATACCTTCAGACCTCAGTGATGGCTGCTAACTTCCGGGAGTTTGTCGAGATTGTGTTCCAAAATTGGGAGGACACCGTTCAGTCATATCACATTGATGGCTATTCCTTCTTCGTTGTTGGGTGAGCTTACCAAATACTGGTGCTTGACATACTTGATTGCATTACTCATAATATACTTTGTAGCTTCTTAAAGAATTCATTAATTATTTGTGAAATGATTAGAATGGATGGAGGTCAGTGGACGCCTGCAAGTCGAACACGATACAACTTGAGAGACACAGTAGCCCGATCCACCACTCAGGTAAGACAGAAGAAAGATGCTTACGACGCACACTCAGTTGAAGCACAATAGTATCAAACAGACCCTTGACTTGACTGATTGAATGCAGGTGTATCCGAGGTCATGGACGGCAATCTACATGGCTCTGGACAATGTGGGTATGTGGAACATAAGATCTGAGAACTGGGCCAGACAGTACTTGGGTCAGCAGTTCTATCTCAGGGTTTATTCTCCTGCTAATTCATGGAGGGATGAGTTACCAATCCCAAAGAATGCTCTTCTTTGCGGACGAGCAAGAGGTCGACATACAAGGCCTCTCTGAATTAGCTAGTTGTAGATTTTGTCACGAGAGGGTGACAAAGTTTTTGGGGCCGGTCACCAACTGATAACCCCCTCAATAGCGGGAAATTGTGTCAAAAGCTCCACTTGAGCTTTGAGTCTTTTCTTGTTCGCCTTGTTATTATTATTATTATTTTTGGGAGGTCGGGTTTAGTTCTGTTTCTGTAACTCACAAATGAGAATTCATTGATGTGTCCTACTCTGAATGCATTATCTTAAGGAAGAATTCCATTTGTTAAAACTTCATCAGTTCATCTAGTCGCATCAGCGTTAATGTTGATAATTTCATTATAGAGAAGACTTATGAGCTTTTTGGTATTGTTTTTCATCACTCATTCTCCGTTAGTAAGAATAGGAAATAAAAAGTGTTTGGTAGGCCTCAGTAAGACAGTATATTTTCTATTTCTATGAAAATTAATTATGCCAATTTTACATGTGAGTTCGATACTGTTATTAATACTCTTTTGTCTCTCCTTCATTTGTTTCTTATATTTTATATATAAATAAAATTATTAGTCGGTCTATTATAATCATATAATGGGTAAATTTTGAATTACCCTCTTATAAATTGACTATCTTTAAATTACTTTCTTACTCTAAAAATATTTACATTACCCCAATTTTTTTGTTCAAAAGAAAATGAAAAATGAGGTGGATTGATGAGATTTTTTTTATCTTCTTTAAAAAATCGGGGTAAATTGAGGTTTTTGAAAGTATGAGATGATTTAAAGATAGTCATTTCATGATAGAGTAATTTAAAATTAATCCTTGTATAATATATTTTTTCATTAGCTGTAATTTTCGCTATTTCTAAACAAACAACATACCACATTTTCATTTTTCATTTTGAAATACTATTTTAAGATTAAACTATCAAACGCATTTTCAAATTCACCAAACAATAATCATATCTATATTATAAAACAAATATAAGAACATCATTTGAAAAAAAAAAAAAAAACCAAACACACCCTTTGTATCTTTAATTCAATTACGTGGGAGTTGGGGAACCTAATTGTTATGTACTTAATTACATTGAAGAAAACAAATTAATATCAAATCCTGCTAGATAACACAAGAATTTAAACTATGGAACAAGGAGGTTAGAATTACAGTTATTGGGCCAATGCAAGCTCAAGTAATAAGTGATAGTATTTAGAGTTTGTTTGGTACTTTGGTATTAAAGTGTTGTAACTTTTAAGTCACAACTATAGTTGAAAAAAACTATAATTATGAAATAATAATTGATAACGTGTAAAAGAAATATGACTTTAAAATAATAGTTTTGACAAAATTAATTAAAGCTATTATAGTATTTTACAATATAAGCGTGAGATCAAATTAATTTAACTTCTAAGTTACAATAACAAGTATTTGTCAAATACTTTAGTTATAGATTTTAAACTATGGCTTCCTAGGCTCAATATTAAATAGGATTTTTAGTACATTGTGATTGTGTTTGTTGTAGGGTTAAAACAGGAGATTAGATTATTTGTTCCAAGTTTATGGTTCATCACTGTAGTGGAATATAAGATTTTACTTATTATATTGTTGTATTAGTATTTGTGATTGATGGGATCTTGTACGCGTTGCTCACCATCGACGAGTTATTTGCACACATAATATGCATCTATAATTGGACTTATATACCTTTGATGTGCATAAATTTTACACGTAATAGGTTGTGTCACCCATGATTTCATGATTGATTTTAGGTGATTACTTGTATAATTTGTTAGAAAAAAACCCATACAAGCAGCTGCAAGTTAAGCGATAACTCTTTTTCTCTTTGTGCGATTAAAATGAAATTTGTACGATAAATAAATAAGTATAAATTAAATCATTAAAATCCAAGGTAAGAAATAAAACTGTAAGGACACAATTTTTTTTTTTTGAAAAATTCAAATCAGAAAAAAAAATGGGACGATAATCTAATATAACTTTTTACTATATAATTTATGGGATTACAATGCGAACCATTCTCTAGATGACATTAGAGACTCACAACATCAAGAATCTTATCACTTTTAGTTCATAGTAACAGCCTACTATATGTTATTCTAACAAGTGGGTAGCTTAAATAGTAGTTAATGAAAGAATAAAATAAAATCAAGACTAGTAAGATTGTAAATGGTGATACTTAGATATAACTCTTAGGGACAGCAAAATCCTTCACGGGAAATGAGGTGACTTTTGATTAATTTTTTGATAATGGAATAGGAAATGAGCAAAAAATAATCCACAAATTCTTAATGTGGTAGGGTTTAGTTTTGTATTCCCAACCCACCCTTGCCCCAATCCCAATACATATAAATATTTTTTAATTTTTATTTAATAATTTTATTTTATCAATTATAATGTTATTTAATAAATTTTCTTTTTATTTTTACTTAATATAAGTAAGCTATAACTAAAAGAAAACCCTATCACCCTACAATATAATTCTTATTCAACCTTAAAATATTATTATTTTTTTCTCTTTTAAGATGCTGCTCTCTTCAAATATTTTTTCAGTTTTAATATTATTTCAAGATATTGTTTTAAATTTTTTGGAGATTTTTTAATTATTTAAATACTTTATAAGATAGTGATGATTTTATTTAAATCTCTAATTTTAATTTAATAAAATTATGTATTCATATCCAGTATAAAATAAGTAAATTAAAAATGGGGTGGAGATAAAGAAATAATTTCTCATACGAGGATTTCTTATCTCCGAATCACTAAATTTATTAGAAAATAGAATAAGGAATGAAAGTAAAATTTTTAATCTAATGGGGAATTGATAGACCTTCCCACTCCCATCACACCCCATTGCCATCCCGTATAACCTCCAAATTTAAACGAAAAATGAACTAAATTCTCCTTCCTTGCCCTCAAATTTCAAGTCGCGCCACCGTCTTCCTTTCTTCCCTCCCGCTTCGTCACCGTGACATGAACCCAGTATAATTTATGAATCATGGCCGATGTTTAATATTAATTAGATGCAATTGATGATGCAAGTGCCCGTGTCATCCACTATTGATATTTAGTATTAGTAAGATGTTAGATTAAAAAAGAAAAAAGAATGATGTGAGATGATGTTTTGACTGATGAGATGGCTGCGCGTGCCATTCATGACTGATATTCTGTGGTATTGATGTGTCAGATAATTGTTTAGATGGCAACACGTGTTATTCTTAACAGCGATTGGTGAGGTGCCTGCTTATGTTTTTCTTGTTTGATCTTTCCTTATGGTGCTGGTCATTGTGAATATTTTTCTAGCCAACCCAGGATTTGTTTGGGCAACCATCGCAGTCCTAAGTCAACCACACTACCACCTTGTGTCGTAATCAAACTAAGCTTCAAATTACAACTATAATGAAACAAAACCAATCGTGAACACGTATGTCAATAACTATTTACAAACGAAGGAATATGATATTTTTGCAAGATAAGATTTACAATTAATTCACTTAGATTTTATAAAGAATTACCAATCAATTAATTAATAACATATTATTTAGTATTAAATTTAAGATAAAAAATTTAAAATGCGTATCATTACTCATTATTATAAATATAATATGAAATAAAGATAGAACACAAAGTCTTAATGAATATGTATTGCCCGTGCATTACAGCGTGGACGTCTGTGTCTGTCCTAATTAAAGGACTGAAAACCGGCTTAGGCAGTAAAGAAACGGATGCTAAAATGGTATGCTAAGTTAAAGCATTGTCGATCGGTATGGTCAGGTCAGGTGCTTACGAAATCACATAAACACTTGTCCGAATCCATCGAAGAGAATATTTCCCAAAATGAAACCGTCTTCGCTGCATTTTCCATGAAAATCCCACATCCCACCACCAATGGTGACGCTTCAAAGTCCACGCGTCATCACTCGAAGGACAGGCGACATGCAGAGCATGTGTTGTTTGTAGAATGATATGTGAATCCTCGATATTCGTATCGGTTTGCTTGGTGATGGAGTGAAAGTTTCGGCCGGAATAAGGGGAGCCAAGGAATTAGGTTTGTGGGTATGTTTGGCTTGGGACATGCAGAATGCTTATTAGCTCACGTCTGCTTTAGAACATGCGCCGTTTGGTAATTATTTTATTTTATAACGTCCGAATTTTGTTGTGCCATTCCTTCATTTTGTAACGCTCGTTTCAACTTTGTAAGTTTCCCTGAGGGAACGCTTCGAAGTTTGAAATGGGAACTCGCATATACTGCATGCTCACCTTTTTGTTGTTTGCAGATAGACTGTTGATTCTTGTTCTTATTTCACAAAAACTGACCCCAAAGAAGATTGAATATTGTGATGACAGACCCATCAAGCTTACTTATTTTATTGAATATTTCTTTTTTCTTTCAAATTTTATTAAAATTCACTGATAATATATTCACACCATTTAAAAAAAGACGGCAAGATATAGGGAAAGAAGAATTTTACCTTCCAACTGCTGCTGTGGACACCCGTTAATGTTACATGAGCAATAATAACAAATAGAACAAGTAAAAACCATTCAATTTATGTTGGGTGCTTTCCCCCCCCCCCCAAAAAAAATTATGTTTGGTGCTAGACTGCTAGTTAGTTAGGTTAATTTTCAATTTATGTTGGGTGCTTTTCCCCCCAAAAAAAAAAATAATAATGTTTGGTGCTGCTAGACTTGCTAGTTAGTTAGGTTAATTGATAAAATTTTTGGACTCAATACAAGAGGTCTACGATTTAAAAAGATTTGAATTGGAATCAGATTAGTAATTAAGAAAAAAAATTAATTAGTTAAGAATTAGTTTGTAAATTTGTCACCATGGATTAATTATGTACGTGCTCATTGACCAAGTACATCGTATATGTATAACAAAGTGCCATTGTATATCATTTCCTCCCCCCCCAAAAAAAATTGTTTATGAAAAGAAATTAAAATTACTTTTCGTTTTCGCCCAATCATGAAGGCAAGTTTGAAAAATCTGAAATTCCTTGTATAAATTTTCCACTTTTTAATTGAAATTCCAGTGGACTAATAAACTGGCCTAAAGAGCAGAGTGGGAGAGAAAAGCTGAACAATATTGCAGAAAGAGACAAAACGAATGCAACGGAGTCGTACAAGTATTTATTCTCTTTTGTTTCAAGCACACAGGTCGTATAACTCTCTCCTTCAAGTTACCGTAGCAATAATGAAAAGTGTAGATTCTGCAGAGACCAGTAGCTGTGTTAATGTGAGGCCTCTGCTAGCTTCTTCTTCAGAGACTAGAGAGTTCCATTCACAATCATCGTCATCATCTGCATCATCAAATATGAGCTTAACAAGGCTAAGAACTATTGATGATCATATGAATAAAAACCCGCCCCAGAGTAGCTTGAAATCACCATCTGTAAGGCCTTATGTTCGATCAAAAATGCCCCGCCTTCGATGGACCGCAGACCTTCATCGCAGCTTTGTTCATGCAATTGAACGCTTGGGTGGAGAAGAAAGTAAGCTAGCAGCTAATAACTCCTTGATTTTTTATTTTTTCACGTGTGGATTTCACAACTTATATGTGTAACATATAATTTCCCAATTTATTTCTTCAAATGATGTATAAATTAATTATTTCTCCTCCTCCAAATATAGTACAAAAATAATGATACATGACAAGTGATTAATTTAATCAATCAGTATATATGGGTTTTTTTTATTTTTTTTGAAATTTACAGGAGCTACTCCAAAGATGGTATTACAGATCATGGGCGTCAAGGACCTTACCATATCTCACGTCAAAAGCCATCTTCAGGTTTCACAAAATGCTTCAATGTGGTTTTAGATTTTCCATCTGTTGAACAATTCTGTAACATTTCAATTGTCAAATGACTTTTTGGTGCTGCTTGGGAAACAGATGTACAGAAGCCTGAAGCATGACCAGATGATACAAGGTATGTCAAATATATATTTACATATAGGCCTAATTTATCGGTTTAAATTGTTCGCATATACCCAATTCTTCTTCATGGATATGCTCTCGACAAATTTTCACTGATCATGAGAATTTTTTTTATAAAAAAATCTAGTTTTCATCGCCATCTACATAGATATTTTTTTTATGTATTTTTGAAAAATAATCATGACATAGCTTTCTTTAATATTGTTTCAATCTCATATAATTTTTCTTCTTTTTTTCTTGTACTAAGTATTTTTTTTAGTATGCACTGTCTTTAGAGTCATTATTTACTAAGAAATCCCTTACTTTAATATAATAAGAAACGAATTATAAAATTAAAAAAAATAAATTTTAATATATTTCAAGACAAAATATACTGAATTGAAATATGTATTTTTCTTATCTTTTGTCTTATCCCTTATTGAAAAATTATTATACTATCTTTTCTAAACTTTATCTAGATTAAAAAAACTCATTTTCTCCTTAATTAGATGTAATACAATCTGTTTTTCTTTTTCTCTAATAAATTCTTCCACTCTATCACTGTTAGCTACAAAAATAATAGTAGTAGTAATAATTGAAAAAATAATAATAATAATAATTTGTTTATCATTTCCATGCCTAATTAAGATTCTAACAATTGAGGTTGTGGGTTTCCGGTTGCAGAAGCAGCTAAGGCAACAAATAAGAACGGTAAGGTACCAGAAGCACCAACAACTGCTTGCCAACAGGATCAGCATCCCACCAAGTGTTTGAATTGGAGAAAAAACAAAAATAATGCACAAAAACATCAAGGCTTTGGAACTCAACGTTACAATGAAGGGCTTGGTCATCATCTTATGAATAATGCTAACATTCCACCAGCCTACTGGTTAGTGATGATGTTGATATATGTAATTTCTGCAAAAATTTTAGTACTACTTGATAAATGTATATCCAATCAATCAGTAGGAATTTCTAATTCGGTGTATTTTAAAATTATATGCAGGAAAGGAAAGCATCCTATCTGGATTAATGGAAAGCAAGTGATGTTCAATGAACCATTATCATATGGGCGAGTCACAAAGAAGCAAATGGAGCATACCGACAATTCTTTTTTGCTCTTCAATGACCAACTCAAAAACTGCACTACGCAGCAAGTAAATTTCTCTCCCTCTTCCTCTCTCAGACAAAACAAATTCATACGTAAACATTGTTCAAAGCTAGCTAAAATATGAATGAGAAAATTGTTTTTCTCAAATGTATGTTGTGATTCTGTGTTTGACAGTTGCAAGCGAGAAAAGCTAGTGTAAGAAAAGTGGTTGGCAGTAACAAAAAAGTAGGAGATACGTATCGATAATATATAGAAAAAAAACGCTTTGCATAATGGTCCAAGTTGGGCATTACGAACGCTTATGCTCTAAATTGAGGGCGAATGTTGAAACCAAATAAAAATTTGTCATTAGTTATGCTCTCTCTCTCTCTCTCTCTCTCTCTCTCTATATATATATATATATATACATGAATTGATAAAAGTATGAATATACTTTTACAATATTGTCAAATAGTTTATAATGATGTAAAAGTATATTCACACAATTGTCAATTCATTCTAAATTTTAAAAAATCCATGATCTTAGTCCAAATTACTTATATATAATCATTCTCAAATACGAACACTCTTATTTTTTAGAATGTGATTTAGGGTTTCACAATACTAACAAATGCTTTTATATTGTTTTAACTACTAAAAAAAATAAGTTTACAATAGTGTAAAAACATTTGAAACTTTTCTTAACTGCCAAATCCGTATTTTAAAAATTGTGGGAGCCAACATTAGAAAATAATTAGAATCATATCATTTAGTTTTATTTAAAATATATTAATTTTCATTAGTATTATTGCAATGAATTAGGGATCATTGATCCCTAATGATCTAAGTTTTCTTGAACTTTAAAGGCCTTGTGTGAATTGTCATGTATAGTGTCATTAGTGTGTATATTAGTGGCACCACATAAATTTTCTATTTATCTTGGTCCTAATGCAATTCATAAATTTACAGTTGCATATATGGACATCATTTGATCTTTCTGTACGTAGGCAAGCAATCAGCCAGAGAAAGTGACACCAAGAGGAGACAGCTACCTTCAAAGATTGGAAGGTTTTGGTCATGAGAGTTTACAAGGGACATCATATTCAGTAGCTGAAGTTGATGTTTCGCTTTCTCTATCTCTAGATACAAAAACTTCAGCTCCATGGTTGAAGCTGGGCGTGGCTGATCAGAACCAGAATGATGTCTCTCTTGACCTTACCCTTGCATAATTAAAATCATGCACATTTATTATAAAATGCTTCCAACCGTTTGCAACTTTCAACATCTCTTGTCGTGTTTTAACGTGGTTATTATTGATAAAGTAGATGACGCTCATCCTCTTTACAATGAGTGAATGCCAAATATCTTTCTTTTCTTTTTTTTTCTAGTTAAAGAGCGATATGTCGCTGCAAAGTAATTTCTTGACCAACAAATCGTGTCAATTTGTCATTAGAATGATCAGCTGCCCTTGCCCAGTGCACACTAGCTGCTAATTAGTCACAGTGTTGGTAGAGCTAGGACGTTGTTAATACAGTTTCGTCGGTGATTAATAATGTGCTTTAACCTTCTGTATGACTTACGGCAACATCATAAGATGAATTAAAGCACCCCTTCTTCTTCACCCTATCCTTTTATGTAAAATTTAAGTTACCCACAGGGCCGGCTGAGTCTCATTTACAAATTGGTTGTAATTATAAATGCAATCAAGTCTCTAAATGCTAGTTCAAATACGAATTGTAACTGTAATAGTCATGTAACGTGGTGGTAAATCTAGTGCTAGTGGCGCACTGGGTCTCTCTTTCTGGTGGTGGGGGTTGAATTCCATGCACGGATTGTAAACGTACGATTGGACGTGTAGACTCAAATTAATTAAATAAGGCCGCCAAAATTGGTACATTCCTGAATCAATTCTTCTAAATGCTGCTGCAACGATGAACCATCGATATCTATATATTCTCTCGTGCTAAATTTTTTGTGTTACACATTAATTCTCAATGATGGATATTATTGCTAGTAAAGTTCTTGTTCACGTGATTGTTGGTACACTTCTAATGTGCACCATTGATTCTAGGAAGCTAGTGACCAAAAGGGCTCCGCATTTGATGAGGAGAAAACTTTCTTCCATAATGTGCCTAGTTATAAGTCCGATTTGGTGGATACATAGCACGGGTTTTAGTGGTGGAGGCTGAAGACATAGGGTGCATTTGAGAGTGAGGTGTAACTTTTAAGATACAGTTGCTTATAATAAAAATCATAACTGTGGAGTAGAACTGAGAAAATTAAAAATGTTGTTGGGCTGCCAAAACCTAACTGGACGGTGTTACCAAGCATCTTGACAACTAAGTTTTGGCAGCCCAGCTGCCACACATGTACATCACTCCCAAACACGCCCTTAGTGGTGATTGATGTTCTTTTTTTAATTTTTCTTTGGTTGTACATGGAGGCTCTTTTGTTTTATACTAAACTAATAACAACAAAAGTTCTTAGGATGATGGAAAAACTTAATTACCTTGTGTGTCTATATATATATAGATAGATATATAACATTTTTAAACACAAATTTTTAAGCATTAGATTAAAACATTCAATGGCTTAGATTGAAGCTGCATTTTTGTTTTTGATGCACAATTCATTAGTAGCTACTAAAGACCTCTCTCACTCTTTCTTTTGTTTTAATTTTATTTTCTTCTCTGTCACTCTCTTTCACCACTCACGACTCAAAGAGTTGTGTTATGCAAAGAACCAACGTCGTTTTTTTATTCCCCCTCCTTTGAGCTGTTTTCGATTGAGGAATAAGACCTCATTTGTAATTTATGTTTTTTCTTATAGCTTTATGAAATTGAAAAACTTCTCAATATTTGATCAGAGTAAGAAATAGTTTAAAAGGACGGATAGAGGAAAAAAATAAATAAGAAATTAATGGAGTTTAAATTCATGGCACCAAACTTGATATAGTCCATTAAAGTATTAATTTTCTTCGGACTCTCAAGACTTGTCTAGAACAGCTAGGATTAATTTTTAGCCTACATTATCTCTTCTCAAGAAATTCACCTGTTGTTTAGGCTAAATAGCATAGAATGTGATTTTTAAATTGACTCCTCTTTATGTATAAATTTATCACTATACTATAGAACAGATAAAGCAAGAAATATACTTTATTCCACGACTCCGTTTCCATCAAATATTTCATTAGTATCCCATTATCTTCTCCGTAATATCACGATTGTTGGATCGCTCAACTTGATTTGTTTAATCACAACATTTTCTTTTGTAGGACGTCTCTACAAATTGGATCCTGCCCATCGATCTAGAACTTCTACATTTTTTTTTCATCTTTCATTTGCCAGAAGTTTCATTGCACATTGTTCACATTTTATATTGCCACCGCGTATTTTGTTATGCACACCGCCTAATCACCCATATAAACATTATTACAAATGGGATTTATATACAATACAATCATAAAACACTAATCATTCAAAGTATATGCATGATGTGTCGTAAACAATATATCTATATAACTTTTTTGTTGTTGTTGTAGTTATTATTATTTTTTAATAATGTTAGATATCCCAACATTTGAGTTCTGAATTTTAAAAAGGTCCCTATAACATGAGGAGTAATAAAATTTATTTTTTCTGCAAGATTAGTTATCTACTTAATTATGCCCAAAAAAAAAAAGGATGAATTTCTAATTATCAACCTCATAGTGTGGGTAGCCACTGTACTGAGTCCACTTTGAGATTTTAAATCATCTTAATTAGCAAAGTTTAACTAGTAGGAATAATTTACTTTAGTGGGAGTAGTTTGTTTCCCATTAGAATTGCTTACATACTAAATATCTTAACTAAGCTCCCTCCTAAGAAAGAGACAAGATTAGCAACAGCAATAATCTTCTAAATTCATTGCCTGAACAAGTATAAAGATATTCGAGAAGATTTTGTTCTGATTTTTCTGAACTTCTTTGCATTTCCTTTTCATGCCTAATGTCAATGATTAAGCATCAAAAGCTGAAAAAAGGAAGAATATATTTTAAGGACACTTATCCTCAAACTGTTTTTTTTTTATATTAATCACGAGGTATCCTGGGGAGGACCCCAACTGTGGGAGGCATCTTTAAACAAATACCACAACCCAGACTAGAAGTCCCCGCTCGAACCGGGAGGCACAGGTTCTCCCAACAAAGGCGACTTCCATGCGACTCGAACTGGGGAGCAAACCCAATCAAGCCACTTAAGGGGACTCCATTGCCAGTGGAGCCAACACTTTGTTGGTTCCTCAAACTGTTTTCATATCATCCAATAATCCTCCTAACACCATAATTTTATCCTTATTTTCAAATACACTTTTACTCATATTGATTATAAATTAAATAAACTATATAAATTGAAACTAAAATAAAAAGATTTAAATACTAAAAATAAGAAATATGGGATTCCGAGTGAATAAAACATTAATAGTTGATATTTTTTCTTGCACTTTTTGTTATTTTTAAGTATTGCTTTCTTATAATAAATATTATATTATATTTTCAAGATAAAATTTAAAGTAAATAACTTATTTATCACTCTTTTCTATTAAATTTTTTTGTATCATGAGATTTTTTTAATATAATAAAAGCAATAATTTAATAGGGAGAAATCGACAATCTCCCTATATTTTAAGATCTCAGTACGTAGAATTTTAGCTAAACGAAAAGAAAGTATATGACGATCACTGGCTTTTTCTCTCGATCAACCACTATGGTTGGATGTGGTACTTAACGTAGCCCACTGGCTGCTTAAATTTGTGTGCCAATGATGATTTCATGATATGCAGGATAATGTATTTCCTGCCTTGATCTATTTTGTAGTTTGCTCGGCGTACACTTCAGTTCAAGTGTTTCAGCTAACCCATTAGCCACCACAACAACAGCAACAAACCAAAAGCTAGCTAGCACACTTATTTCTTACACCATATGTAATATGGGATTTGTCACATGGTATCCACATGCTGACACGCACATGGCTGTTTTCACATCCTAATCCTATGCGAAGGTCATTGGTGGCTTCCAGCAAGCCCTTCAGTATCTTAAATATTGATTATATGAGCTTCATAAAGTGAAATTAAAGTGAACTTGACAGATTGGAATCCACATATATATTTGAAGAATTGATGGATGTTGATTTTTTCCGCATACTTAAAATGAATTTGTCGTTGAATATTGTCAATATGCTCCTTTTAATTTCTATCTCTCTATATATCTTGAGAAGATGCAATCAACAACAACTCCACCATGTCAATTTTATTATTGTATATTGAGCTAGATTATGTAGGTATTCCCTAGTCTCTACAATCATATTGTTTGGTTTATAATTATTAAATCGAAGTAATTAAGATATATATTTTTTTGTTAACATAGTAAATTGTTACTTGTCGGCTATGGTTGACCAAGCGGTATGTAGCAAGGTTGGACTTTTCTTGACTTGGATGACTTGTTTATTGCTCCCGCCAATTCCACATCTCTTTGAACTACAGTAATGGGACATGGACCAGTGAAATCAATAGCAGTTATATTAATCAATAAATACGACATACGCAACTTGTATAAATAGGGTAGGAGAGGAGACACCAGCCGAGACAAGCGGGGGCTAATTGTGATATACTCTTGGATGTTAATTAGTAGCTCGCTTGTCATTCAAACAAAGAGTAATGGATAATTTTGTCAAATATTTCTACGTGGCTCTTCTTCTTTTGAGTACTGCTAGTGCTTTGATTGGTGTTAGCCACGAAGGACACGTGGATGAGAATGGTTACGGTCGTCCAGGTAGTTTTAAGTCTCGAAATGATTATGAGAATGATGGCGATGATGATTATTGCTCGTATCGAAGTTGGAGAAGTTGTGGAAGTTTCTTCGGCGGAGGCGGAGGAGGAGGAGGCGGAGGAGAAGGGTCCGGTCATGGAAGTGGTTTTGGTGCCGGTGCAGGTGTTGGAGGTGGAGCAGCAGGAGGTGGTGGAGGAGGAGGAGGAGGAGGAGAGGGTGGTGGCGGCGATCATGGAAGTGGTTCTGGCGAAGGGTCTGGTCATGGTAGTGGTTTTGGTGCCGGAGTTGGTGTTGGTGGCGGCGGCGGTGGTGGAGGTGGAGGTGGAGGTGGAGGTGGTAAAGGTTTAAATGGAGGGTACAGTCAAGGAAGTGGTTTTGGTGCTGGTGTTGGGTTTGGAAAGAATGCAGGAGGTGGAGGAGGAGGAGGAGGCGGCGGTGGCGGCGGTTCTAATGGAGGGTATGGACATGGGAGTGGTTTTGGTGCAGGTTTTGGTGTTAGTGGTAATGGAGGTGGTGGTGGAGGAGGAGGGGGTGGTGGTGGAGGCGGAGGTGGGCACGGTGAGGGTAGTGGGTATGGAGCAGGAGTTGGTGGTGGCAACGGTATGGGACAAGAACATGGTGGCAACAAAGGAGTCAGCTTAGGATTTGGGATGGGCATTGGATTTGGGTTTGGAGTTGGCGTTGGAAATAATGGAGATGAAGGTGCTGGTACTAATTATGATGTTGATGCCAACCATAATAACGGTAATCATGGAGATCCACCTTAGATATATATGAGAAAAAATGTTATTGATGATACAGCTTCATTTCCTTCGTGAGAACTGGGAATAAATGCTTTATTCTTTTGTAGAAATTGATTATATACATGTTTTGATCTTTTCATTTTGCATGTAATAAGTTCCCATGCATGCATGCATGCGCGCATGGATATTTGCTGCTTTAATTTGTATTCTGCTCAAACGAGAATTCTAGTTTATAAATCATATCAGAGCTCAAGCAATTAATTAGTTATTTAATGTATAATATGTGTAGTTAAATTTAATATAACTATTAATTACATGTTAGTTTTTAAAAATAATTACACACATATCATAACATTATTTGGTTCTTAGATGGTTGATACAAGACTTCAAAAATATTTTAAAATTTCTTCTCCGCTAAATACTACAGATCTTATCTCCTTCCTTTATGTGATATGTATGATATGATTATATCTTCCTATTCTAAACAATTATATTTAAAGATTAAGATTATTTTCTAAAAATCTTACGCTATGTGTCTTTTGATAGGATTTAACATTTTTATTTTCTTTTTTTATTAATCACTAATTCCCCACACACACATATATATATATATTTAGTTAGATGAGAACATCCTAATTCAAAACAATGAAATTCAAGTTACAAATTAAAAAAAATTAAAAAAAAATAAAATTCAAGTTACGAATAACGGAATCAGAATTCATATTATTGTACAGATCTCATAAAGTAAATGGGGGCTGAGATCTGATAGATTGAACTAGTAAAGCAGTAATACTCCATCTAGTAGCTGGTTGAAGAGATTAAAAAAAAAAATCTTTTATAAACTTAAATTTAAATTATTCATATATCAGACTTGAATACATTTTTTTTATAAAAAAATAAATCTTTATAAATTTATTAAGATTTTTATTCAACTATACGTACCAGACTTGATGAATGTATTTATAACTCAATGATCATCATCCAATAATTAAGTCAAACGTGGATGTTGGATGCAGCAAATCAGGTTTTCATGAAGCGAAATTTAAACGTAGTTTCATTAAACAAAACTCGGCTATATATATATATATATCTCGACTCTCTCGTTAGTAATAGATTAATTAACCTATTTTCTCTTGTTATATATGAGCTTTTTGGCATTGATTATATATTTATATTGTGTTATTTGGCTTAGGAATTGGCGACACTAGGATGGAACGATTTTCGAATATCTTTCATCTAATTAGTGTTGCGACAATAAAATTTTTATAAATTTGAAACCAGGCCTCTCATTTCTCTCTCTCTCTCTCTCTCTCTCTCTCTCTCTCTCTATATATATATAGAGAGAGGTAGGTTCTAAAAAATATTACCAATATAAACTAATATCATTTGATTAAAAAAATAAATAAATACACTTACTTAATTCAGTCAAAATATCAATAAATTTAAAATTTAGTATATACTTATAACAATAGAATCAAGTCAAGTTCTAAACAAATTCTTTAACACAATTTTAATTATTAATTTTTGTTTATGAAAGAATATGACAAATATTGGTTTCTAAATTTTTTGATATCAATAAGCATGAAATTTTTTTAACGTACTTTTTTTTTAAATTTATTTTTTGAAGAATCAAAAGGATCATGCATATCTTGTAGACAAAATATTTTAAAATATTAATTTTTTGTTTGTCCAACTAAATTTACTTAAGACGATGGAAATACAATTTTAGGGTTTAAAGCAAAAAAAAAAAAAATCTAAGTTGAATAATGATTGTGTCGTATCATAATAAATTATTCTTAATAATAATTCAATAATGAGTATTTTATAATATTTTTATTTTTATTAAAATAAAAGTGTGCAAAAATATTTTTTAATTTGCAATTCTTAAACAGAATCAATCTTAAAAATTCATTGTACAAATATCTGTGGAGTCCCCCATCAATACATGGCAAATATCTTGGCACAAGGGACAGGGAACAAATCAGGTTTAACATCTCCACTGCAATTCTTAAAACACTTATTTTGAATTTTATTTCCTAAAATATCAAAATTAATATTTTCCCACAAAATTTCACTTAAAAAAAGTATTTCCTTAAGTTTCTATTATAAAATCCTTAGTTATTTTACTATTATTACTAGTATTATATCATTTATATTTCCACAATTTAAAACCCTAATAATTTTTTAAAAATAAAAATTTTCAAATAAAATATCTGATTGATACAAAGAAGATTAGGATGGCTGCCGCGCAAGGATGACACACGCATATTGACAAATGGGGTGGGTTTGAAAATTTTGTTAAAAGAATAATCTAATTAAGTGTTTAATTTTTAAAATAAGAAATTAATTAATTTATTCTCAGTTATTTAGATAATTTTAATTTTAAAGGCTTTTCGGAAGCCCTATACTAAATTTATCCATGGACCCAACCGGGTTGGCCCAGACCCGAGCCCCAAACCCAGTTATACACTTATTCACAGAAGCTGAAAAAAAAGAAAGCAAGAAAGAAAGAAAAAAACCCTCGCAAAGCCCTGGTCCTGAAATCAGTTACTGGCTTACGTTACGGAGCGGACGGTGCCATTCCCTCCCATCTCTAACTTCCTACCAGTTCACCGAGTCAACTCACTTTCTCGCGAAAAGCTTAGCCATGGCTGACGTGGTACAGTACCGGCTCGAGCGCATGGTGGACGAGCTGGACGACCTGGAACGGCGTGGCCTTTTCACTCGCCACGAAATCAGCGAAATAGTTAAGCAGCGACGCAAGTTCGAGTACCGGCTGAAGAGACCGAGTCCATTGAAGCAAGATTACTTGGCGTACATCGAGTACGAGTCTCAGCTCGACGCTCTACGCCGCCTCAGGAAGAAATCGATTGGGCGTGACGAGGGGAGGGAGAGGCGCGTGTCGAAGAAAATGAAAAAGTCAGTTTCAGATTTTTCCGGAGTCGCGAGGATTCTGGAGATTTATAGGTTGGCCGTGATGAGGTTTAAAGGAGACATTGAGTTGTGGTTTAAATATATGGAGTTCTGTAGGCAGCGGAAAAACGGAAGAATGAAGAAGGTAATTGTTTTGTTTTCTTTCTTTTTCCGTATGTTCGGTTGGTCAGTATTTTCAAGTTAGAAAGTAGTTTTAGGAAATGAAACTTTCTTTAGTTGTAATTGGTGTGTTTTTCGGTTGCTGAGTAAATGAGCAGGAAATACCAGTAGATTTCAGTTGCTTATTACAGTGTTGCTTCGCCAATGAAATTTTTTGAAATGTTTAATGTTGAGTCCTGTTACAATTGTGCTTTTGTGTAGTTGTATTTTCGCTTGCATTTTTGTAGGCATGGTTGTATCGACAGATGGGTATAATCAGGCCACTTCACTCTCTGCTAGGTATTTTTAGACTCTTAATAAATGGTTATCTCACTTTGTGTTGAACTATTTAAATGCTGTAGTGCTTCAGTGAGTTGGGATTATAGGTTTGGTTCAATTTTGGATTCCTGGTTCATTTAACTTAAAATGCTAATTCTGAAAATTGTTTCATCCTTAATATCTTAGTTTCTATCAAATTTCCTTTAGTCGTTTTGTTTAAACTTTTGTAGGTCCTGGCTCAAGTGATTAGATTTCATCCGAAGGTCCCAGGAGTGTGGATCTATGCTGCAGCTTGGGAATTTGACCATAATTTAAATGTCACTGCTGCTCGTGCTCTTATGCAGAATGGTTTGAGAGTCTGCCCAACTTCAGAAGAACTTTGGGTGGAGTATCTCCGCATGGAACTCACATATCTTAATAAATTAAAGGCTAGAAAGGTTGCTCTTGGAGAGGACAAGGGAACTTTAGTTCGTGATCATAGAGATGCTGATGAAAAACGGTGGATAAATGAAAACAAAGATTTATTTATGCCCCTAGATGGAGAAGTAGAAAATACTGATGGATCACAACCCGAAAATATGGAGTCTCAAAAAAGTGTAGATTTGTTTAGGGAACAGGGCTTGAGAGTTCTTCAAACTATCTACAGTGGAGCTGTTGAAGCTCTCCCTTCTAGTTTTAACCTGAGACAACGATTCTTTGAAATAGTAGAAGCTACAAATTTGGCACAATCAGATGACATGCATGACAAGATATTAAGTGATATGCAGAGAGACTTTTTAGTTGATCCAAAATATTGGGACTGGCTTGCAAGACTTAAAATGACTGATTCTGTAAGCAAGGATGGGACTAGTGAAGATATCGTACCTTCTCAAATGCAGAAAGCTATTCAGGTATGAGTCAGTATGTCTGAGTGAAATCCTAAAACCTAGCATGTTCTTTCATTGTTCATTGCTTAACAAGCATCTGTGACTCAGAACTGGACCATACAAAATTGCACAATCTAAAAGCTAGTGAATTTTCTGTCTAATGATCACCTTGTATTATTGTGTTAGGTTTATGAGGAGGCTTTAAAAAATGTGCCTTCGAGCATGATCTTTGATCTGTATACAAAGTTTCTGATGGATATGATTGCTCCCAAAAAAGAAGAAACCAGAGATTCTGAATTACCTAGTCATGTTGAACATTATATTTCACATCTCTTGACCGTATATGAAAAGGCCGAAGCAATGGGGTGCTTGACTGAAGATATTGCTCACAGATATGTTACACTTTACTTGCAACTAGGGAAATTGGATGAAGCCCGGAAACTAGCAGCAAAGCTTTGCAGTGGAAAACTTTCTGATTCAGTACAGTTATGGCTTTTAAGGATCTCAGTGGAAATTAGATGTGTTACAAGGAATTCTTTTTCTCCAAGCAAGGCTGATATACTATCCATCTTTGAACTATTGAAGTGTATATTGACAAAAGTTTCAGCATTGGAGTCTGAGAGTTTGTGGCTTATGGTATGTTATCAATGCTCTGTTATCATTGCCTATTTAGTCCTATGCTACCCCATTTCTTGATATTATTCTATGCTGCAGGCATTGAAATTCTTTATGAATCAAAAACATTATTTTGATAAGCTGGTGGAGATTGCCCTTATTTCAGTGGCTAAAGATGGTGGTGGTGAATCTGGATTTTCCCTCCCTTCTGCTATCATAAATCTTGTTATTCAGAAAGATGGTATTCAGCAGGCAAGAGAGATGTATAAGCGGTATGTTTGTAGATGATGAGCTTATGAACATCGTGTTACTGGATTAAATTTGTTTTTGATCTGCATAACTGTATTGATACACAATAACCTGGTTGTTACAATGTGCAAATAAGTCCAATAGTTAAAGGTTGCTGCAGTTGCATTGGATACTCTCTTATACAGTAAAACCTCTTTATAGTGATACTCTGTATAGGAGTAACTTCTATGTACTAAAAAAAAACTGTTGTCCCAATTTGGGTCAGATATAAATAAGACTAAACTCTACATTGTAATAAGTTATAATTTTTCTAGATCTTGTCTCAAGAAACTTGCCTTCGCATAGTAATAATTATCTGTATATTGCAAAATATATATGTCTTGTTATACTAAAGGTTTAGGGTGGAATAAAATATTTTTCTACATTTGTTTGGGGCAATGATTTATTCTTTAGAGTTCCAAATCATTATATAAGATTTATAGAATTTACTTTGAGAGAAAAACATTAAAGAAAATACAATGTTTTAATGCTACATTATTATATGTGCTAGTTTTTCGAAACTATATCTATCTCTTTTATCAACGGCTATACATTGGATTTGACATTAACTATTAATGTAGTGCATATTTGTGTATTACTTGCACAAAGGATAATTTCAAAATAATAATTTTGTACCTACACCTTTATTGCGTTAAAACCTCCTCATAGTAATAAAACTAATTGGTCCCAATATTATGATTGCAGAGAGGTTTTACTGTCTTAGAAAAAATGACTCCTCATTTGGAGGGCCTAACTCCAGATTTGCTTCAATTGCAGATTTCTTGCTCTACCCCGCCCAGGTCTTGTATTATATCAAAATTGCATTGAATTGGAAAATAACCTCGCTTCTGTTGGTGACAAAGATTCTCTTGTGAATGCCCGGAAGCTGTTTGAATCTGCTCTTGCTACTTATGACCAAAACACAAGCTTGTGGCGAGATTACTATTCTACGGAGACTAAGGTGAGTTTTTCTCTGCTTTGCTTTAGTTGAAGAATACACATCAGGGTAGATGGTGCCATGTCAATTGGTTGGTCTTTAAAATGGCCTGAGTTAAATTATTAATATTGGTAACAAGGTTTGTTCGGAGGCCACCAGCACTTAGTTGTGCTTCTGAATTTACTTATGCAATTTGTTCCTCTTGCATTGTATTTCAACTTCACATTCAATTTAGTGTTTATAGATGTAAAGCCAGAATCATTTTTTAACACAACAGTCGTTCTTTCTGCAGTTGGGAACATCTGAAACTGCTACGGCTGTCTATTGGCGTGCACGGAAGACACTTAAGGACTCAACTGCATTAACAGCTTTACCAGATTCATAATAATATATATTCTGAAACTTTGATCTTGTTTTGACCAATTTTGAGTGTGATCAGTTTTGATCTTTTTTTCCAAATATCTCTATTTATTTGAGTGTAAATCAAACACTATTGCAACCATGGTGGGCGGTAAGTCTATGTTTGGGAGTTAGGATTAAGAGTAAGTTTGTACTAATTTTAGGATTAATTATTTATGGCAAGTTTCACTTTGGATTAGACTAGGAGATTAAATTTCCTAAAATCATGGGATTAGCAATTCCAATTTACGCATGGGTTTAGTTAGGATTAATTTTAAAAACAATTGTCAATTGTCCATTTAATTAACCATTATTTGTATATTTAATTTAATAATCACTTTATTAAAATTAATCCTGAAAATTACTAATACCATTAACTGGTTGCTTTTATTTATATGTATGTATATATTATTTGCTAACTTTTTGATAAAATAAAATATATTTAAAATGTGTAATAAAAAATTAAATTAAATATTTATAAAGTTTTAATTTAATTTAATTTAATCTAATCTAATTTATATATTTTTATTATAATTAAGACTACCTAATAACTGATTTTCCATATATTTAATTGTTATTGACTTTTAAATTAATTTAATAATTATTTTATTATTAACTATTCATGAATAGTTCATATTTATATTTATATGTTAACATAAATGTTAAATTTCATTCATATATAATTTAACATAATCAGCCTAAAAATCTGATGTTCATTATTAGGATTTTCTTAGTGCAAGAATGAGTAATAAAACAATAGGAACTCAAGGGGATCCTCATTGTAAATCGTCCCAGTCGAAGAAACAAACCCACATAAAGAATTATAAATCATTGAAAAAGTAGCCAAATCAAACGTCCACAGACTTGACATATACCTTTGACAATCCAGCAATACATAATAAAAACTTTAGTTTTTCTCCTCTCTTTTTTTTTTTTTTCCCTTAATTATTACTAACAAAGAGGGTTATTCAATGACCTGTTGTAGCTGTACTAATTTACAAATTACAATTTTGAAATGGAATCACAAACCGAACATGAGATTTGAAGAAAATGTGTCTCCTGATACTGATTCCTGAAGCCAACGCTAAACTCTTGGCCATTGTGGACTCACTACCTGGACAAGCAGTAGAGACCATCAAACGCATGATAAGCAGCAGCAATAGGAGAGTTCAGTATGATAGATGCCAAATAAATAAATAGTTGAAGCTAACTGTTATATAGGGCTTCCCCTCTGATTTAGTGACAGACGAAACAAAGTTGACTAACCTCTAATGTGCTAAATACTAATCGCATTCGGCTAGCAACAACTGATGGCTCTTCAGCACATCCCACCACTGCCATTTGCTCTAACTGAAGAGTCTTCACTGGAAGCCTTTTGGTAAGCAGAAGAGAGAGTTCAGGTGAAAGCACAGAGGTAGAAGCCTTTGCTAGTGGAGCAACAAAAATTAAAATGCTTAAAGGCATCTCACCATGCCATTCCTCGTACATAATATGCATTTGCTATAAGAGCACAGAAGCCTTTCCACTGGAGCCGTATTTCATCCGACACTGGTGGCGTAGATGACCACCTAACTATAGTTGGCTGTGGTGTACATAGGATGGTGATGAATATGATGCTCAGCCAAAGTATACACTCATCTACCTGCATCATAAGAGGGAACCATGTCAATCCACTTCAGACAATTCAATAGATTTGATAACTATCCATCATCAATAACATCATAGCAAAGAGTATATAGTTGCACATTTTTTAACGTCTATTGTGGATGTAGCTTGCAATCAAGCAGTGGTGTAGCACAAAAGCGAGAAAAACATAAGGTTCCTGTTACATAAAAAGTGGGTCACCTCCTCTGAGAAAATCTTAGATTTCAGACTGGTGCCACCACCATAGCTTTGCAACGCATCAATTTCAACCCCAGATTCCTTCATAGCAGTAAGTTCTTTCCTTAATCCTTCATCTGTGCAGCCCAGTGCATATGCGTTCACTCCCGCATCAATGAACTCCTGATATACATTGACCAAACATATTACTCCGAGGAGACATCATTGCAACCTTTAGAACAGATCAAGACCAGCAGATGAATATACTTTTAGGTTGTCACCTCCGCCACGGTCAATGACATTCCTGTATCGCCGGAACAAACTGATTGCTATGTTGCGTGACGAACGATACTCATTATCCGGCGAGATAGGATCGTGTGAACGACACTACGACGTTAGAGACCACACAATTCATCAAGTGTTCCTTGAAGTTAAAATCAACAAAAAGTGACCAACCATAGGACAAAAACTGCTCACCAGCCACTTCTTTGAAGGCACTCGGCATGGAAAATGATGATTATCTAGCTGATCGCGGCCTTGCCAATAAAAGGAGGAACTGCGAACTACACATTTACAAGGATCCTGAACTGGGCTAGGATAAATTGCAACCCTAGTTGAGGAATTAACATTCGCAATCTTGCAGGGAGAAGCATCATGCAGTGTGTTATAACCCTGATATCCCAGGCACTTGCTGATAGCTCCAGGAGGATGAACCGTTAACATTTTGTAACCATAATATAATAGCCTTTAAAATGTAAGAAAGAACATCCATAAGGGTACAGAAAAGCAGATACACAATAATTTCCAAAAGCTATTACCAGAGAATTATCAGCTCAATAGAAGTTCTATTTTTTGCCATATTTTCTGGGAAAGCAGACGATAAATTTTTTTTGTAAAACTTGCAATTCAATAAAGTTTTTTTTTCCTTTTAACACACAATTCGTACTTTCATCGTTACATAGTCCCAGCCAGCGAGTCCATTCATTTATTTTCCCGGTTAAGAAAACAAATTATTTATCTTCAGAAGCAAGCAATAATCAATAGGAAAAAAAAATCTCGATCGTCTATTGACCATAAGTTAACCAGTACAATTTGATCATACAAATTAATCATCAGCACCACATTATCATTTTATCATCGTGGTCTTAAAAGCTTGAACTTTGAGATGACAAAGCAAAAGAAAAAAAAAAGGGACAAAAAGATTAGATTCTATTATCAAATAACACAAGAATGAGATAACGCAAAATTACCCGTTTAGTTCATGGGGAGAATAGTAAAAACGGAGCAGGCAAGCGGATATGGCAGAACCAAAAAAACTAACTAGTATGAGATGAGGTGGATATTGAGATACAAAGCCAGAATCTAAGAAGCTTAAACTGAAGCCACCAATCTTTTGAACGGTTCCAAAGATTCCATTTGATTCTCACATTTCTTTTCTTTTTTTTTCCCAATTTTTCTGGCTGTTAATGATGTTGTGAGAGGTGTGCACTTTTCCAATCAAATTAAATCATCTGGCTGTTTTCCGGTTCCGTGTTTCCCAGAGAGTTGTGAAAACCTAACCAACTCCCCCATTCATTTGGTTAATACTTGGTTGGGCCGAAGCCCATTAGTCATCTCGATTGGGCTGTCGATTTGTTTTAGTGAGGGTGAGGCTGACCAGCCCACTCCCACTTACCACTAAACTTCAATTGACCTTTTAGTCCTTGGAGTGTTGTTGAAATTTCAACAATTTTGTATCATCGTATTGATGACATGCCCCCTTCCTTCCCTTGGTGTGCGCAATTTTTCACCAACTTCGTTATTAGTTGCCTGTCTGTCAGAAGAGTCAAGATCCTCTGCACTCACTTCCACCACAAAGAATCCTACACCCATCCCACTTCTATCTCACACCGTACTTCAACTAAGTACGGAGACCGAGTTACGTCATATTACCAACACCAACGGGGTCCCCGCGAACCTCGGAGAACAAAGGGCAGCAAAGACACCAGCCCAACTCCAAGATTCTTCTTTACTGAGTTTACCAGCCGTCGATATTTAAAGTACACAGCCAAAATGGTAAATTAAGCAACACACGAACAAAAATGCAAACAGAGAGATTGGGATGCTCGAAATGCAACCACTCACTCGCGATGGGGTTTTGTTTTTTGTTGGTTTTCTCTTGAAGTTGAAACCCTCTCTCACCAACTCCATTCACCACCAACCATCTTTCCATTGCACTATTTATATTTTATCAATATTTTCCTTTTATTATTGAATAGTGTAGTATTTTATAGTGATAATATCACTACACACATATATAAAGCCCATATTTTTACTTCTCTCTCTTCCTATCCACCGCTCTCTCTGTGTATGCCTGGAGATGCTCTTTCGGGCTCCCAGATTTGCTTGTTTCTGAGATAAAGAAGAAAACCCCATCTCTGTAAGTGTTCTCTCGGTCTTATAACTCAATTTAACATATCTGTCAATGAATTGAGCATCTCAGCCTCTCAATGGCGTTTTTTGTGCTTAATTTTTTCATTGTCAGTTAATAATGATCTTAGTCAGTGGCTAGCAGAAACATCTTTTTGCATCTTTTTCTCAATGAGTTTATGGTGTTTTTCTTAAATTTTCTAAAAAAAGAGTGATGTTTAAGGATCTTCCCATTGATTTATATTGCTGATTTTGTTTATAATGTCACCAGTTGTTTTTATTCATACGAATCTGGGTTTATTCACTCTCATTGGAAATTGTCCGCTTGACATCTACACAAAGCTGCAGGCTGCAGCCTCGGTGTGTTATGTTGATATGCTATTTCCTTTGAGTTGATTCATTCTTCTTGTTAATATTTGAAAGAGGAATGCATTGTACGCTTAATGCAAATTATATTTTGTTCTTTTGTTAAGCTTTTGGATAGTTAAACAACATTCAGCAATCGTATCTGAAGTTCATTTGTCATCATTCAAAGATTCATTTAGTTCTTTTGATCAGATATTTATATCGAATAAAATGAGAGGAGGGAGTCTGTGGCAGCTTGGACAATCGATCACCCGTCGTTTGGCTCTGGCTGATAAGAAGACTATAGCTCGTAGACACTTTGCCTCAGATGCTGAAAACCTGAAAAAAACTGCCCTTCATGACTTTCATGTGGCTAATGGTGGAAAGATGGTTCCATTTGCTGGATGGAGCATGCCTATTCAGTACAAGGACTCAATTATGGAATCTACTTTGAATTGTCGGCAGAATGGTAGTCTCTTTGATGTCTCCCATATGTGTGGGCTGAGCCTCAAAGGGAAGGATTGCGTCCCTTTCCTTGAGAAGCTTGTGATCGCTGATGTTGCTGGACTTGCCCCAGGAACTGGGACTCTTACAGTCTTTACAAATGAAAATGGGGGTTCAATTGATGATTCGGTTATTACCAAGGTGAAGGATGATCACATATACCTTGTTGTGAATGCTGGCTGCAGGGATAAGGATCTTGCTCACATTGAGGCACATATGAAGAGTTTCACAGCCAAAGGTGGGGATGTCTCGTGGCACATCCATGATGAGAGATCTCTTCTTGCCCTTCAGGTTACTCAGTGCACTGTTATAGTCTTTTACCTGGCCTTGCTTTTGTTTCACCCCTTGCTTGAGATGTGATGAATTTAGTTCAGTTTCTCAGAGTTAATATTCTTTATATTTCTAGATATGGTATCTGTGCTAGGTATGTGTGTATCTGAATTGATTTATCTCTTCAACAATTGTTTATTCCTATTTGAAGTCTTCATGAATTAGAATAGATCCGCAACAAATAATGGCCGTATGGCAGGCTCAAAGTTGATGATTAGCGTTTCTTCAACCGGCAAACCCACCCTTTTAGCAGCATCTATTAAATGTCTTCCCAATTTCTCTGTTGCAGGGCCCCCTTGCTGCCCCAGTTCTTCAACACCTGACAAAAGATGACTTGAGCAAGTTATACTTCGGGGAGTTCCGAATTTTGGATATCAATGGTGTATCCTGCTTTCTCACTAGGACAGGGTACTCCTCTTTTTGCGTCCTCATGTCCATCCCCCTCCCTCCCTCACTCTCTGTCTATTTGATTGTTTGTGGACTGAGCAAATTGAATGTTTCGAATTTTTTTGGTACCATATACATTTCAAGTTCTTCTGTCTTTATTATAAGTTGTATGAATAGGCTGTTCGGGATTTTTAACTACCTTTTTTTGTCTATTACAATTCTCAGGTACACTGGTGAAGATGGATTTGAAATCTCTGTTCCATCTGAGCGTGCAGTGGATCTTGCCAAAGCAATTCTGGAGAAATCTGAAGGAAAGGTGAGGTTGACAGGTCTCGGTGCTCGAGACAGTCTCCGACTTGAAGCTGGCTTATGTTTATATGGTAATGACATGGAACAACACGTGACACCTGTAGAAGCTGGACTGACATGGGCCATAGGAAAGAGGAGGAGAGCAGAAGGTGGCTTTCTAGGTGCTGAGAAAATACTCAAACAACTTGACGAAGGTCCGCCAGTCAGACGTGTTGGATTCTTCGCTGGAGGTCCGCCTGCCAGATCACACAGTAAGGTTCACGATGAGCAAGGGAATCCCATTGGAGAAATTACCAGTGGAGGATTCAGCCCCTGCCTCAAGAAGAATATAGCCATGGGATATGTAAAATCTGGATTGCACAAGGCAGGCACAAAAGTTAAGATTGAGGTTCGAGGAAAAGCCTACGATGGAAACATCACTAAAATGCCATTTGTGCCAACAAAATACTACAAGCCGTCTTAGTACATCTTTGTTGGTTCTGCTTATGGAAGCTCTACTCGATTCCTGTTTTGACTTGTTTCATAAACATTGACTGCTCGAGATTACTGTCTTTATTGCTAGCAGTTCTTTAATTCTGCAAATTCTTATGATTCTTGTTGCCTGAATAAAAGTGTCTACTTTAAAGCAGAGACATTCAAGATCAGACGACGAGAAACAGAGAGTAGAAGGGGTAAACAAAATGGTAATTCAAAATTCGGGATAATCAATGCCTCAAAATGTTAGAGAACATCGTAAATATCATATAATTGGTAATTATATTTAATTGAACTATGCATGTAATACATGTATTAATAGGATATAATTAGTAATTATATTTAATTAAACTATATATGTAATACATGTATTAATAGGATTTAATATCTCTGATGTATTTTAAAATCCCTCCTAATCCTGACCCATTGTTGTTCTGTTAGCTTCTATGTTAGTAATTAAATATCCATTTAACAATGCCTGGCTGTATTACTTTTGAAAGTTGACAATCCAACAACTAGTGAAATTTTATATTCAGCTTGATATCTTAATATATTATATTGTAATAAATCTCATTATAGTTCCAATAAATCCAATTGTGATTTGTGAATTGTGATTTTTTTTTAAAATGTTAGCATGTCCGTATTAAGGATTTTTTAACAATCATCTCACCTAAAACTCTACCTGCTGCATGTAATAGCCAAAAAAAAAAAAAAAGGAATGGAGAGAAATTCAATTATTCAATTTTTTAACAGAAAGATAACTATACCAGAGGATATTAACATCTTTTCTTTACATGATTATACAAAGAATCTGTTCTTATAAGAAGAATCAAAGAATCAAAGAGTCTACGGACAAAATTAGCTCTTTCAAAATCAGAAAAGTTTGCTTGCGAACTCGTCCAGCTCTGATAAACTTGATCTTTTGGCAAGATCTCTAAGCTCTGAAACGCTTCTTCCCAGCTGCAAAGCCACTTTCATTTCGAACATCTCCCCGTTTTCTCTCTTCTCCACATCACTTTCATTAAGAGTGGATTCGATCGATTCCTCCAAAAGTTTAAAGAAGCCAGCACAGTTTCTGTACATCTCTACAACCATACCCACTTGCCCGCCGTGCTCCAAAGTGTTAACGGTGGCAGCTAAAGCCCCGGCAGCCGCGGCAACAGCTGCAGCCCACGAGGAGTTGGTTCCAACAAAAGCTGACCCCACAGCTGCAATGCCAGTGAGTAATGGCCCTGAGATTGCTAAAGTCTTGTTTATTTTCAAGCCCAAGCTGCCTAGCCTCGCATAATCTTCGGTGTCTTTGCTCTTCAACACTTCAACAATCTGTCTCATTTCTATTTCCAGCTCCTCACTCCATCCATTCCTATTCCGTTTCATTGTATGATGTTGAGGTTTGTTGTTTCTTTGGAATTGATGATGATCATTTCCTTTTTCTGGCCACCAAACAGCAGGCTCAAAGGTTTTAGGGAACTTTTCAATCATTTTACCCAGCAAGGGAAGCGGGTATGCTTTGTCAAGCGCCGAAACTTTCTCCGTTACTTCTTTCACATCATCTTCACTCGGACGCCTCCTGAGAGTAAGTAAGGTTTGTAATTCTCTCTGCAGTTGCTTGAAGAGCTTCGTTGCGTTGCGTTGTTCTTCGGCAAGCTGTGAGGGCTGGATCTTGTTCATTATAACCAACATCCCAGTGGCTGCAGAGAACAAGAGAGTTGATGATAACTTTAATGCCAAAAGTGAACCACCTGCACCGGCCGTACCTGCTGCAAGAGTAAGACCAGCCATGGTTGCAGCAGTGAGAGTGATCATGTTGATAGAGTTCAAGAGAAGTGTATTCCAGTTGTCACGCTGCTCGCCAATGTTGTTGTGCATCTCAACTCTATCAGCAACAGCCTCTAATATCGCGTAAAGTTGGGCCGTCGCCATAGATGAGTCAACGTTAAATATCCCTTCTTCTTGCACTGATATTGTTATAGGCGCAGGAACAACCTTTTTAATTGGGATTGAGTATTTTGTGAAGCCATCGTCTCCTATCTTGGGCTCTTCCACCAAGTGGTGATCTCTGCTTGGCTTTTTTGAAGGCGAGAAACGGATTTTTGGAACTTTTGGTAGAGAAATTGAAGCATTAATTCTATTTGAGGAACAATAATTATACGATATCGAAGAACAAGGAGAAGAGAATAATAAGACACTTGAAGATTGCAATAAAGATGCCATGAGTCTTGTTTTGGTTTCTTTGTTTTAACTTGTTTTTGAGTGTTTTCAAGGTTGAGACTTGAGAATGAATGAAAAAATATGGAGTAGAGAGACAAGGGATTGTTGTTTATTTATAGTAGCAGTTAATGACCGTCGTTTGGGTTATATGGGCAAAGGAAAGGGTCGTAATTTGTACCTTGAAATGAAATAAATCAAAATATTGAATTGACTGGCTGGCGGGTTTGATTCGGCCCCATTGGCTGGCTGACGCATTCGCTATTTGTTATTTGCTATTGAATTGTTCTTTTTGATTAATTATTCAGGTTCAAGTCAATATTTCCTCCCTTGACTTGTAAAAACTCTCTTGCATGGCTTCTGCCCTGTTCTGTACGTCGAGAGTGCAGTGTTCTTTCCTCGAGAGCTCTGTACATGGAGCGCCTTTTTTTAAAAAAAATAAATAAATAATTTACTTCGTTTTGTACATGGAGGCTCTTTTATTTTATACTAAATTAAAAACAACAAATTTTTGTCATGATGATGTAAAAAATGTAAAAATTTAATTAACTTGCGAGATACAATATTTATACAAACATACATAGATATGTACGTGTGTGTATAGATTTTTGGTGTATTAAACCATCTAATATACGAAGACTACATGTCTATATTAGGTCCCGACTAATTCAAATTCAAGCCAGATAAGATCACTAGGGCGGCAAAACTCTCCCAACAAGTATTTAATGCAACTGAATTTTCAAGATTCGAAACCGAAAACTTTATTTAAGGTAAAACGGCTTCATATCAGTTGATTTACATGCGTGTTGGTATGTGTATATATAAATTAAAAGACAATAAAGGGTGAGTATTAAATGATATAGATTTGATTTAATAACTAATTTTATCTCTCATCTCTCTTCATAATATTTTATATATCTTGTTTATCTTGCTTTCAAACCAATTTTCTATCTCTATTTCTTCCAGCTACTGCTTCTTTTTGTCTCTCGATAGGCCGTGGCCACTTCACTTATCATATTAGGGTATATGTAAGTCTAACGATCCAAGATCAATTTACTGTAAGGCATCAATTTGAGAGTCCGAAGATAATTAATACTTTAATATATATACTATATCACGTTTGGTGCCATGAATCTAAACTCCAATAATTTCTTATTTAATTTTTCCTCTCTCCTTTCCTTTAGATTTTTTCTTACTCTGATAAAGCTATAAGAAAAATCATAAATTACAAGGGGGGAAAAAAACAACGTGGGTTCTTTGTATAACACAACTCTTTGAGTTGTGAGTGGTGAATGACAGTTACAGAGAAGAAAATAAAATTAAAACAAAAGAAAGAGTGAGATAGAAATAATTAATAACTACTAATGAATTACATAGTAGCTACTAATGAATTGTGCATCAAAAACAAAAATACAGCTTCAATGCAAGCCATTGAAATGTTTTAATCTAATAGTTAAAAATTTGTGCTTAAAAATGTTTCTCTTAAAATTGCTTATATATAAAGTGCGGGAAAGTTTAGAAAAGTTTTAAAACCATGAGATTTAATAGAATTGTGAAATAAAACTTTAAAATTGTACAATTTTAAAGTTTTTAAAGATTTTTTTACACCTTAAACTTCTAAATTAAAAAAAAAAAATCTATTATACACACACGTATGTATGTATGTTATTACCATTATAATTCGACGATATATATATGATGATTACGTTTGCATTTTATAAAATATAGATACGCTTATTACAACATTAAAATCAACTTTTTCTCGTATTTACATAATTGTGAAATACATTACAAATATATAAAATGATGCATACGAATGAAATTCCGCGGGAATGTTTGATTTTTTTTTATATATACTTATATTTATGTTATATAACAGCACGAGTCCTTGCGAATGTTTTCAAACTATTACAAGTCAGAGAAGTTGGGAGAGGATGACGATCACGCATGATCCAAAAATAATATAAAAAACTGATTGAGAATTGACATTTGAGAAAGCTTTGCCTGAACTACCCGATCAATATGTATTAATTAATTTTCAGGGGACAGAAAGAGATGGAAAGGATCGATATTTGGAGCGAAGGACCATGATGATTATCATGAAAAATGTTGACTTTTTGACGAGACTGCTCTCATCGACCGTGTGATTAGTGATTACCAGCCGTAGTTGACCTCAGTAAAGGGCACAAACGGTTGAACCCCAAGATAAATTTTGTCAAAATACGAAAGATTGGAAATAGAGGAAACATAGTTTGAATACAAGTTATTCAAAGTAATATTTGTCATCAAAAGAGTGAATTTTAATTATATTAAGAAATTAATAATTAAGTTTTTTTAATATTTAAATGAAAAATTCACTCTTTTGATGATTGCTCTATATATATATATATATATATATATATATATATATATATATAATTTATATATGCAAGAAAAATAATTAGTATGTCATACATTTCATGTATTAAATATCCACTAAATAAACTCTTTGACATTGGAAGTACTCTTCATTTTTATTTCTTTTTTGGAAATGAAACTTCATTCATGACAGAGAGACTACAAATATTTGTGAATAGAATCCCGATAATAATCCAACCACAGAACTAAATCATCAACTGAAAAGGTTAATTTACCTAAGTGATGAGCTGCAACATTGATAAAGCTAAATAATTTTTATTTGACGTTGGAACTTGGAAAAAAATAATTATGGAAAAGTCATCTATGGCAGAGTTTTAATTGAATAATTATCTATCAAAATTATGTAAAATGTAACGTTTCGAATTCTCTTTCGCAGGATGATGATAATTAAATTCGTAGATGTGTTTGAGACTTCATTATATGATTGGATTTTTATTTTTTTTTGGGTGCCAGCAAAGCTCTTTTGCAATAATGATCGTATATAAGCTTACTATGAAACTTTGTCCGATCTCTATTGGTTCATTTCATCAATGCCGTGTCATTTAAAAAAAAAAAAGAAATTAAATGCTACGTGATTCTCTCATCAAATAGATTAAAAATTAAGTAGATATCATTTAAGTGAATTCTATTAACAATTTGTCTTGATACGATAAAATGAACAATAAAAATAATACACTTACCAAATTAATTTTGACAGAATTTGAAGTGCAATAAAGACTGAATATTTAAATATAAAACAATTTGTCATCTGTATATATAGAATTAGAAAGAAAGAACTCTTCTTTCTTCTTTTTTGTACAAATATTAAAATCGAACTACAATGATATGAGAATCTGCCCTAGTGCCTACACATGTGTACAAAAATATTTGTTAACAAATTAAAGAACGAAAGAATTGCTATAATGCCGAGTACTGAATCAGAAAAGTTTGCTTGCGAACTCGTCTAGCTCTGATAAACTTGATCTTTTGGCAAGATCTCTAAGCTCTGAAACGCTTCTTCCCAGCTGCAAAGCCACTTTCATTTCGAACAACTCCCCGTTTTCTCTCTTCTCCACATCACTTTCATTAAGAGTGGATTCGATCGATTCCTCCAAAAGCGTAAAGAAGCCAGCACAATTTCTGTACATCTCTACAACCATACCCACTTGCCCGCCGTGCTCCAAAGTGTTAACGGTGGCAGCTAAAGCCCCGGCAGCCGCGGCAACAGCTGGAGCCCACGAAGAGTTGGTTCCAACAAAAGCTGACCCCACAGCTGCAATGCCAGTGAGTAATGGCCCTGAGATTGCTAAAGTCTTGTTTATTTTCAAGCCCAAGCCGCCCAGCCTCGCATAATCTTCGGTATCTTTGCTCTTCAAAACTTTGACAATCTCCCTCATTTCCATCTCCAACTCCTCGCTCCATCCATTCCTATTCTGTTTCATTGTATGATGATGAGGTTTGTTGTTTCTTTGGAATAGCTGATGATCGTTTTCTTTTTCTGGCCACCAAACAGCAGGCTCAAAGGTTTTAGGGAACTTTTCAATCATTTTACCCAGCAAGGGAAGCGGGTATGCTTTGTCAAGCGCCAAAACTCTCTCCGTTGCTTCTTTCACATCATCTTCACTTGGACGCCTCCTGAGAGCGAGTAAGGTTTGTAATTCTCTCTGCAGTTGCATGAAGAGCTTCGTTGCGTTTCGTTGTTCTTCGGCAAGCTGTGAGGGCTGGATCTTGTTCATTATAATTAACATCCCCGTGGCTGCAAAGAATAAGAGAGTTGACGGTAGGTTCAATGCCAAAAGAGAACCACCAGCAAGACCAGCCATGGAGGACATGGTTGCAGCAGTGAGAATGATCATATTGATAGAGTTCAATAGAAGATTGTTCCAGTTGTCACGCTGCTCCCCGACGTTTTTGTGCATCTCAACTCTGTCAGCAATAGCCTCCAAGATGGCGTAAAATTGAGCTTCCACCAGAGGATTTGAATAATCTTCAACCTTATATTCTCGTCTCTCGACGATTGGGATTGAGTACTCGGTGAATCCATTATCTCTATGTCTTATCTTCAGCTCCTCAGCCAGGTTTGTTTTATTACTTGCAGGTTTTCTGATCAGAGCAGGCACCGGAAAATTGATTTTCGGTAGTTTTGGGACAGAAATAGCGGCATTGATATTAATGATCCTATTGGAGGAAGCTTTAGAAGGGAACAGGAGATTTGAAGCTTGTAAGGAAGCCATGAATAATATGACTCTTGTGTTTCTTTGTAAAACGAAGGTTGAGATTTGAGAATGAAATGGGAGGGAGAGACATATTTATAGATCGATACTGATAGTAATCAACCAACAACATAACTGAATAGGAAGAGGTCATAACTCATCCGTTGAAAATATTGACTGCTCTGACTCGGCCCATTTTGAATTAATTTATGACTCCTTCCCCCTTCTCCCATTCAATGCAATATTTCTTAATGACTAGTTCCGGCCCCTATTCAACGATAATATGCATTCATTCATATATAATTTCTTACCTTAATTGGGTCTAATCTAAATTCTAACGTGAGACGTGGTGAATTAAAATTAAAAATTACTAACGCAAAATTAAACCTGCTTTCCTGGATCATTGCGTCAGTGACACATGTACTTGTCTTGTCCTTAGACGCAATCTATTGCTAAACTAAGGATTTATTTTTGAGGTAGTATATATAATATTAATGTATGGGTTTGCCTAAGGTGCGTTAATTGCAATGTACATCTAGATAGATCAAGGTAAAAATGAGTAACAAAACAGTGAGACTAAGTAGGCTAGTGGATAAATTTTATCTGTTTGTTAGTTACATGAAATATTAACTTAACAATACCTTTTTTTTTCGCTTGCTTATAATCATACATATCCAATTTAGGTTGTAAGTACTTATAAAGACTAGTCTGGACATATTTCTTATAATTTGTTAAAAGAAAAAAAAGAAATTACTCGCTTGCAATTTACGTGAGTGGTGGCGATTTCTCGTCTATTCTATTAAGATTAATTCTTATCTTCTTCATATAAAATTAATTTAAATCTTATAATCTTTCTATTAAGATTTAATTATAGAAGAAGGGAGTCGCATGAAATAGAACAGCAGCGTTTCCAGGCATGGTAACTGGTCAGCAAATGAGAACGTTGACCGGTTTTGCGATACGCAGAAGCGAACGAAGCCGAGCCCAGCCCAAGAGTGTAGGGACAAAGTTTGTAAAGAGAATGTACGAGCGAATCATCCTAATTTCACAATGAATAATCCGTCCCAATTTCGTCCTACGTGGCGAACCCACCATCGTCTGAACTCGCATCGCGTGGAAGATTTTTATTTTATTACCGTCCCCGCAAAATAAAGAAGTCACTGACTTCCAACTTTGCAAGCAGCACAAAGTACAAGTTAAAGCAAGTCCCTTACCCTTATTATTATTATTATTATTATAATTATTATTCTCCCCATTTCCATTTCCTTCTCCATCTTTAAAATTGCAAGAAGAAGAACAGAAGGAAGAAGAAATTTTAGTGAGGAAATGGGATCAATTGCAAAGAAAGGTTTGCAACAGTACTTGATACAACTTCAGCAACACCCTTTGAGAACAAAGGTCCTTTTCTTTCTCTTTTTTTTTTTTTTTTTTTTTTTTTCTGTGATGGGTCTTTCCTTTTATTTAATATGTGTGATTGTTTCTGTTTGGTGCGTGAGAAGCTGGAGTAAAGGCGATTAAAAAGTTAAATTTTGTTATTATTATTATAATGTTATGCAGGCAATAACTGCGGGAGTGTTGTCAGCAATCAGCGACATAGTTGCTCAGAAACTCACTGGCATTCAGAAACTTCAGCTGAGGAGGCTACTTCTTAAAGTGGTCAGCCTCTTTCCCTTTTCACCTCTTTCCTGCTTGATTTTCTGAATTGATTGAAGATGTATTATACAGCCATAGCATTAGCATGTGGTTTTTATAATTTTTTTTTTGTCTTCATGTTTTTGTGTTCACTGGAACTTTAGCAGTTTAGCTTTTAGCCTCTTCCGTTTGATTCATGGGATGCTTCTAATTCACTTTGTTATTACTACTGTTGAGTTTGTTTAATTTTCTGCGTTTGATTTGTTGTGGGCTGTTATAATGTTCTCTATGATTACAAATTGGAACTGGGGAATTTTGTTTGTTTGGTGCTTGTTTTGTATATTGTGAAATCAGTCCGTACACAATTTCCAAAGTTTATGCCCATTTAAGCTTTAACTTCTCTCTCACCTTCAAAATTTGTTCAGTTATCTGCGCACTGTAACAAAATTCAAATGCTTACTCTGCCAAAAATCTATTCTTCCTTTTTGTTTTTGGTTCAATAACCTATTATTGTTATTTCTAACTGCATTTATGTGCTGCTTCATGTTCACTGAACAATTTAGTGCTCTTGCTAATAGCTTTTAAATTATATTAGTAATTGGATTTTATTGTTTCTGGCAAGGTTTATTTGAAAGAACAATTGTTTATAAATGCTACAAGATGAGAATTTGGGGTATGGGTAATTGAGTTCTTATACCCAAATCCAATGCAGAATAAGCATGGCCCTTTTGTGATATGCAGGATTTTGTCAGGAATCATCATTGAAGTTGAACCATAACTAATTCGTACTCACATTTTTCTTGTTACCTACTTTCTGTATATTATTTAATTTGATATCATCTGTTATTCCAAAAATAAAATAAAAAGGTCAACATCATCCGGAAATTAATTGTTTAGAAAAATTTTACAACTTATTTTATTTTCTCTTTTGGTCCATATTGTAGCACCCTTTTTTCAGAGCTTACTATTTCAAACTTATAAATGGCACAATATGCAGCTTTTTGGATGTGCTTATCTTGGACCGTTCAGACATTTCCTGCATTTAATCCTGGATAAAATTTTCAAGGGGAAAAAAGATACCAGTACAGTTGCCAAGAAGGTAAATTGGAATCTCCCCATCTGCCAAAGTTGTAAAATGTCAAATTCAAACAAGAACATTACTTCCTACTGCAAGGCCTATATAAGTTCCAGATATTTTTCGGTCCAATTTTTTTTTTTTCCTGGCATAAGTAAATGAAGCGCTAAATTGCTGAAAATAATATTATTTCAGGTGGTGTTGGAACAGTTGACATCTTCTCCTTGGAACAACTTGATGTTTATGATTTACTATGGGGTTGTTGTTGAAGGTAAGTTGATACTGCACAATATTATAAACTTTACATTTGGGCGCTGGAATCATTGGTGATGCAAATGGATTTAACATATTTTACTTGTTTGACTTGGAAACATTCAATTCTTATTGATTCCAGATTTGTATGTAAATTATTGCAAATAGGATACTAAATCAAACTGAATGCATATGAAGAAACGGTTAAAACTTCAAGCAATAGTCATTTATTCCTTCAGTCCTGTGTTAAATGTTTGAAATTCATGGAATAGTCTACCAACTCCGGCTTGTCAAACAAATTTAACATGAAGAATTGTGTAATATAACAATAACCTGAGAAATAATATACAAATGAAGTTGTATAATTCAGTAACGGGCAGCAAATTGCCGCTGCTTATAATTTAACGAAAGCATACAAAATGCAGGAAGACCTTGGAGGGATGTGAAAACTAAAATCAAGAAGGACTACCCGACAGTGCAGTATACATCATGGACGGTATTGCTACTTTCTCTGATTGTATTCTGGTGAATTTGTTGATGTGAAACAAACTTCCCATTGATATCTTACATCTTAACGATATTGCAGTTCTGGCCAGTTGTGGGGTGGATAAATCATCTATATGTACCACTGCAGTTCCGTGTGATTTTCCACAGCTTAGTTGCAATGTGTTGGTGAATATTGTCTCCCCTTTGATTTGCTTCCTTTATATGCTGGCATTTCTTAGATATCGGTTAGTGTTTCTTTTCACAGCAAGGTGAAAATGTTAACTTTGTTTCCATTTGTATTTCAGGGGGATATTTCTGAATCTTCGGGCTTTGCCTAAAGCTAAGTGACTTGAAAATATAAATATGCACGTCAGTGTAGTAATGCTTGTTACTCTATGCACATTTTTTATGTAGCTCAAAGTATATTTCGGGCAGCCAAGAATACTAATGTGATTATTTCTCTATTTTTCTGAATATTTGATGGATTAGTGAGGTTATCAATTAAGTTATTCTCATGTTCGGTTTGATGAACTTAATTTAAATTTTCATAATCTTTGTTTCTTTTTGCTGAGAAGCAAATTGTAAGCTATGAATCAAGCTGATACTATTTGCTAAATGGTTGGTAAAATATGCTAATAAGATTGAGCTCGCAAAGTATACTAGTGATGTGCCTTCAAAATAGTTATGCATGTAATTTAAGGGAAAAATCCAGAATTTCAACAATTGGGAAATAAGGGGTTCTCACTATTCTTGAATACTTAATTCGTATGTGAAGTTCGAATTTTAAAATTAACTTTATGCACATAAACGGTTTTGCATTAATTTTAATGAAGAATTCAAATTCGCTAGTTCCGTTTGAACAGAATTTAAGATGTTCTATAAAGTGTGATTTTACTTTCTATTGTCAAATGTTCAAAAGTTTTTGACGCTACTCTTCCGCAGCAGATATTTTCTTGACTTTTTTATATTTATTTTCTCAAAAGTAAGAGAGTGGGCAAAATTCAAATTAATTTTTTAATCCCTACCTCTCTGGAATTTGAACTTAAATGGTCAATCAAATAAAATTATTTGATAACCACAAGGTGAAGCGCTTGCTGCAAGAGGCTAAATGTACATGTTGTAAACTTTTTTTATATTTTTGGAAAATTAAAAATTATTATAATAAAAGTTAAATTCATGGTTGATAACTTGAGCATTGGATTATTGGAGAGAAACTTGAATAAGAAACACTCACCACCTCAGTATGCTAAGGTGACTGATGTGATGAGCTTCTCCATTAGTTCTCTGTCATGTACCAAAGCACAGACAAAAACTAGAATAAGTTTCACTGAATTTTTAAATATAAAATTTTATAAATCTCATAGTGGACGAGGTAAACACTAACACAGTAATGCTAACCACCTAAAGAGCTATTTTAGCTAATTGGTAACCCATTCTCGCACATATGTCTCTCTCAATTTTGAAATTGAGTAGAAGTAGGCGAGTAACCATCTCCTCATGGGTATAAGCGAAGTAGATTTACCTCTGTAGAATGTCATCAGCTATTTCCACATAAAATTACGCATCACTACTAAAGACGAGAAACAATTTTTCTATTTTTTTTATATATTTTTTTAAAACAAACTCATCCATCAAATAATTTATTACAAAAAGTTGGCACGTGAACCAACTGATATATTGTTAATTGAGTCCAGTTATTTGAACTAATGGACGACAAAGGGACGACAGAAATGACAGCGCCCACTGCCGTTTCCATGGGTCCCTTTATCTGTTGCTTCATTATTCTTTGTCTGTTACTTTTTTCATTTAAAAAATAAAATAATCAAAAGAAAATATTAAAATAATGAAAAAGAAACCAAAAGTAACGAAAAGGAGATGACAAAATAAGAAAGTTGACAAAAAGTTAAAATTGCCATTATCACTCAAACCCGACGAAGAAGCCAAACCAGACAAACTCAACTCGAACTGCATTTGTATTAACAGAAGAAAACTGAAGTAAAAGCAGGGGCCACAATCAGTTTAAAAAATTAAATTAAACATGGCACGTGAATGAATATAACATTTAACAATAGCAGCACTTTTTTACAATCAATTTTTCTTCTTGTCCTCTCTCTCTCCATCTCTCATTTAACGTGAGCCATCTGCATTTAACAAGGAAAAATCAGTTCCTTGTCCTCTCTATCTCTTTGCATCTCGCTTATCACACAAGCAATTTCTGCATTTCTAACCGCTTGATTTCAGCAACCAAAAAAAAAAAAAAAGAAGCGGCTGGGCAAGAACAAGAAGCGGTCGTCGTCCGGTAACGAAGCAAATGGCTGCAAATGATAGGGATGAAGTTGCAAATCAAAAGAAAAAAAAAAGAAGCGGCTGGGTGAGAACAAGAAGCGGGGATTAATGAAGTGCTACCGTTTCCAAACGAGGAAAATGAGTGGAGGGGGAGTAAACTAAGGAAAATGAGTGGCTGGGGAGGGAGGAGATAACGTATAAGGAAAAAATAAAATGCTGAAATTTGACCTGCTTTCCATTTCTAAATTCTTTATTTTATTATTTATTGTGGGCCCACGCAAAACTAAAGGAAGATTAAGGAAACGCGTGAAATGACAAGCCCATGCTGCATTTTTATCGTCCTTTAGTCTTCTTTTAGTTTGTTTATTATTTTCCTTGTTAATTACTGTCCTACGTGGACCCAGTTGATCCAGATCAACCCTCATGAGCAAAGAACTGAAAAGACTGAACATCAGCAAATCCTTAGAGTCTGTTGTTATTGTAATTTAAGAAGAAGAAGAAAAATTTGACTGAGCAAAGGGATGGGATGAATTGCAAAGAAAGCACTGATACAGCTTCAGCTACACCCTTTGAGCACAAAGGGCCTTTCTTTACTTTCTCATACGTTTTGTTACTTCATTTATTTTTCTGTGATGGCTTTTGTTTGATTTTTGTGTTTGGCGGGTAAGAAAGACAGATGAATTGACTGCAAATTGATTTTTATTTGAAATTCTACTCTTACTGTATCATTGCATTTTGTTAAATGCAGGCAATTATTGCTGGACTGATGTCAGCCAGCAATCAGGGTCATACTTTTTCTCAGCAACTGGTCACTGGCATTAAGAATCATAAACTTCAATTGAGGAGGCGGTCAGTTTCTTTCGCATCTCATCTCTTTTACTGTTAATATGTTTTCTGAATTATTTGAAATCTTTAGGTAGTTTTTAATAGAATGTTCTTGAGCTACATAAATGTTTTTGTAGCTTGGTTGTTTTTATTCTCCCTTGGAATTAATGGTATAATTATGTTCGTTAATTTGGTGAATGTGTTCTGTTAAATTTTTATGCCCTTTTTTATTTTAAACTTGAATTTAGTGGTTTTGCTAGTTCAACGAAATCATTGTTTCTGGCACGGTTTAAATGAAGGAAATAGGAATGCTAGTTAATACGCAAAACTGGATGGGAATTGTTGGGCACAAAGCAATTGAGTTTTTGTTTGTACACAAAACTCAATGTGTTCTCCATACTCTCTCTGAAGTTTATGGTATGTCCACTTCACCTTGAAATTGTTTAGGAAAATTCTGGTTTATTATCGTCATATATGTGTGTGTTATCATCTGCTACTGTAATACTTTTTCTTTTTCTTTTTTTGAAAAAAAGGAATTATAGAACGGGTGCTAAAGTAAAAAAATAAATTTCGGCCATGTGTAGACAAAGTGTTTTTACAATGTCACGATGACACCAAACAAATCCTTAAAAATCACATGTTGGAATCTAGATCTTTTCAAGATTTATTGAAAATTGAAAACTACTAAAATAATTCTTTAAAAGAATTAAAATTTGACCCAGAAATTTGACCGACTGTTTTTTAAGTGAGAAAAAAAAAAAAAAAAAAAAGGAATGAAAGAAAGAAAACTGCCGAAGGTGTATCCACATGAGGAAACAAATTATCACGCATGTCTTTGTAATTGAATTGCCATGTGAACTTCTTTGTAGCAACATGTTATTGGTTTAATTTTAAAAAAATCGTGATTAATTAACATTCACGTGGACAAGTGATAAGCTAATTTATTTTATTATTATTTTTATTAGAAAAATGAAATTAATGACCTGTAATGGAAGACCCAGATAGATACAAATTAAACAAAAACAGCTTTTACTCCCGAGGCCATTGGCTATTTCAAGGTTTTTGAAATTGAAATTTGAAAGTCAACACTCAGCGTAGGAATTTGGAATTTGCACACCCCCAAGGGCTGTTGAAAATAAAAATTAGGGCACAAAAATTGAACGGGTCCAAGTTTATTTATTTATTTATTTTAACTCCGTGAAGCCATAATCAAAATTCAACCACCAGACGTTTTACATCACACAAAACCAACTACTTAGTATAAATATATAGCTATATATAGGCTCGTGAAATCTCAAACCGACTAAAATCCTTCACAAAATTGTAACTAGCTAGCTAGGGGGGCTAAATGGCAACGATTCAAGCTTCAGGCATCATGTTTGCAGCGGGCTTGCCTTCATTTTATAGCCCAAATGCAAGAGTTAGTGCGACAATGAATGCACCAAAAATTCGGATGATGAATCCCATTTCTCTTCCGAAACTTTCAAACAAGGTTTTCGTTGAGGATAATTTGGACTTGAAAAATGGTTTCAAGAATGAAACGCAAAATATGGAGCAACATCATGATGATGATGATCATAAACTTGTGGCTGCAAAGTTGTTCGGAATCATGGAAGCTGTAGCTGATAGAGTGGAGATGCATAAGAGTGTTGGAGAGCAAAGAAATAACTGGAATCATCTGTTTTTGAGTTCCATTAATGGAATCAGTCTTACTGCAGCTTTCATGACAGGCATAGCAGGCACATCGTCGGGATCTTCTCTTTTGGCACTCAAGCTTTCTTCTACAATTCTTTATGCAGCAGCCACCGGGATGCTGGCGTTGATCAACAGGATTCAGCCATCACAACTGGCTGAAGAACAAAGAAATGCTGAAAGATTATTCAAGCTGCTGCACGGAGAGCTTCAAACAGTGCTAGCTCTTGGAAACCCTAGTGATGCTGATGTGAATGAAGCAATGGAAAAAGTTTTGGCTCTTGATAGAGCATACCCACTTCCCTTACTAGGCACCATGCTTGAGAAATTCCCGTCCAGGGTTGAACCAGCAGTGTGGTGGCCTCAGCAGCAAATTAGGCGAAAACGCCGGCTTACAGTGAGGAAGATGAACAATGGGTGGGATTCGAAGTTGGAGGGGCAAATGAGAAGAATTGTGGAGGTTATCAAGGAGAAGGATTTGGATGATTACTTGAGGTTGGCTAACAAAGCTTTGAAGCTTAACAAAATGTTGGCTGTTTCCGGTCCTTTGTTTTCTGGCCTTGGGGCCGTTGCTTCTGCTTTTGTGGATCATCATCATGGCTCATCATGGGCTGTGATTATAGGAGTTGTCGCAGGTGCTTTGGCTAGTGCTGTCAACACATTTCAACATGGTGGCCAGTTGGGGATGGTGTTTGAGATGTATCGTGGCAATGCCGGTTTCTTTAAACTTATGGAAGAAACTATAGAGTCTAACGTTAATGAGAGTGATGTCGAGAGGAGAGAAAATGGAGACTTGTTCGAAATTAAGGTGGCTTTATGCTTGGGAAGAAGTTTATCAGAACTCAGGAATCTTGCTGCAACTTCTTCAGAAAATGGGGAAGCAAATAATATAGAGTTTGCAAGCAAGCTCTTTTGATCCTCGTAATATTATTGCAAGCAGTTCAATTATGTTATTGTTTGTAAATAATGCGACAAAATTAAAACTTTTGTGTCATTAATCCCTAGACCTACATTTAATCGATTCTTGGCTTGTTAATTCATCTGGATATATATATATATCTGCAAAATCCATTATATATATATACCGATTAAGGTTAATTAATTCTTCAAGATATATTATTAAAAATATGTTTTCTATAGATTGACAAGAAAATTTACTAATTATCCTATATATGTGTGTGTGTGTGTGTGTGATCACTGTGTATGTGATCCCATCCACTCTTCACATGCCAATGCCGGTATGTCTTCACTCATATCAATGAAAATGAATCGTGACACAGTGTCTTGACTATTTTTTTTTATATATATTATATAATAATTTACACCAATCATATGAGCTGTGTTTGTCTTTCTGAAAGAAAAAATTAACAGTATAAAATAAAAATTGTAGAGGTATGCGTGTGTGTGTGACATATTATTCCATTATCTTAAGCATGTATGCACTATTATTACCTCATCTGCTAAGTCATACATACATAGATAATTAATTATATATTGAAGAAGAAATAAAAACTAATCTTAAAAAAATCAATAATCCCAGATTTAAAATTGAAGAAGAAATAAACAACAATCTCAACTAATTTATAATAAGATGCTGCAACTAAACAGACGACTTATTGTGTTCTTGATTCTTGGTGTGAAAATATTGGATTGTATGAAGATGACAAACGAGCTGTTTAATTATTCACAACTTTATTCAGAATATTGAAGAGAAAATAATTGAACACGTTAAGCTGGCTCATGAAGACCAAGAAAACATCAGCTTTGAACATCGATTTCCGTTTGGTTAATTAATATTTGTTGGTCTTTTGTATACTTCTTAGGTTTACAAAATAAAATTAATTAGCTGGTTAATTTAGAACCCATATTTAAGAATCAAGCCATTAGGTTTTTATCATACGCACCGGCACAGCCATTAGCATTTTCCTGCAACTCCAAGTCAATGGTTCATTGGTCAGATTTTCAAATACCAGGACTTGTTCCAAATAAAAGAAATAATATCAAATGCAATGAAAGAATAAAGAGCATCCATTTTGTGACTCAAAGCTTTTGGACTTATCATTCCTCGAACCTCGTGCTAGGACAATATTCGGTTATCTACAGAAACAAAATAAATAAATAATCTACTTTTTTCGTCAGCATTCTGAGTGTATACACATGGGAAAATAATCAAAACACACACGCATGTATAATTAATTTGAATTAAGAAAAATTATTACTCGTATACTTTTAAATGGCGTACCATATCAAATGTGTTATAATAATTTTAACATGTATCACTCGTATACCTTAAGTTGACAAAATGTGTTTATTGTCCACCAAACCGTTAGCTTCCGTTTGCAAGTGTTGATATTGTAAGGGTAATCTAGTTTTTTTTTTAAGATAAAAAAAGCTTTGATTAAGAAAAATGACATGTCGTCTGATATATTTGATAAAAAATGACATGTCATCCCATTTATCGGGCGATGACATCTTCTATGTGGAACAACGTTGTTTCATAGGGACTTAAAAAAAAAATTTATTGATCCACGATCAAATCTACTCCTCCAAAATTTAACCTAAATTTTTTAAGATCTACTCCAAGCTTCAACTCGAATTTTTTTTTATAGTATAATATGTATAATTGTTAATAATATGTATTGTTAATAAGTTTTTATATTATAATATAGATAATTTTTTACGGATAATTGTTAATAATATGTATTTTTACGGATAATTGTTAATAATATGTACCATTAATAATTTATAATTTTTTATGAAAAAATGTATTGTCAATAATAAAATCAAAAAAATTGTGTATTGAAAATTTATTTCAATTTTTGGGTAAATATGTCTTTTTATCTTAATTTGAGTTCAAGGGTAAAATAGTCAATTTATCATAATTCTGTTAACTTTCTAACCGCAGTTAACGATTTGGTGGACGGCATACCTCTTTTGTCAACTTAGGGTATATGAGTAATATACTTTAAAAGTATTGTAGCACGTTTGATACGAGTGTCATCTAAGGATATATGATTGATAATTTCCCTTGAATTAAATGAATACCAACTTAATTAAAGAAATTAACAGAAGAATTAATTTCTCAGTAAAGAGATGTGAAAGCCATAACTCTCCTTGAAAATAAACATTAGGAGGGTAACAGGGCATCGAAGATTTGATGGGTTAAATTATTTGCATGTGTTTCGATTTTTCTTTGGATTTATTTGTACGTCTTAAAGTGAAAATTAAGGAGAAAGGGTAAGTGCTTCTAGCTTTGTCAACAGCTAGCCTGCAGCCAACAAGCGTAGATGATGGATCTGCAGATTATTACCAACTTTCTAACAAATAGTTAATGATCTGTTAACTTGTGCTCGGTATTTAAATCCATCAAAAACTTTGAAGGAATTTGACCTTTGATATGTTTTTTTGGTGTTAATTTCAAACTAGTAGCTAATTTTCCACATTGGAAATTAAATGAGATTGATAAAAAATTATTTGATATTGATTTGAGAGTAGTAACAAGCCCAGGCCAGTCCACCGCGCAGTCCACTCTCTTACATAATAAGCTCTTACATGAGCGTCAGTGAATCCCCACTAACTCGATGCTGCTTGCAATTAAAAAAAAAAGAGGCACACATAATCTACTAGCTCATTTGTTTCTTCTTCGCCACCAAATTCTTAGAAGTTTTGTTATTCTAGAATAAAGTGTCATTATGATATTTCATATTTGGTTGGAAGAATTTAGTGGAGATGAGAGAAATAGAAAAGAAGAGAAAAGGAAGAGAAAAAAAAAAAAAAAAGGGCCAATCTCGATTTTATTGTTTAGTTTAACCTAATATTCATATCTTTTTTCTTTATTTATTCGACCTAAGAATTGTTGGATTTGAGTTGATATTTCCAAAGACTAATAAGTAAAATCCGAAATTGGAAATGTGGCTTAAACAAAAATTGGCTTATATTGGGGAACTAATTTTATAGAAGCTGATGAGCACACGTGAAGCAAGTACACGGAGGCCAATTGAAATTCCACGTACAACCTTGATAGCTCTTGGAATTCTATTATTTCGATTCGAAATAATTATGACCCAAAATCTTCAGCAACGAGAACCCCACAACCACTTTTAAAACCAAAATCAAACCAGCACCCAACCAAAGACCAAGACCATAAAGACGACCCCAAATTAACCAGTAGCAACCAACATCTCTGCCATCTTCCTCTCTTCGATTCCCTTCATTGATCCCATACTCATCATCATCCTATCTTATTAACCCACACCCACTTGCCCTCCCAATCCTCTCTATCTGAAAACTTTCTCAGAAAAAAATTTAAAAAAAGGAAAAAATTTATAATAATCATAATGCAACAGCTGTTGTTCACGGTGATGTTTTCAGAAATGGCATTGATAATGGTGTTATTGTTCAAGACACCATTAAGGAAGCTTTTGATCATGAGCCTTGATCGCGTCAAGCGTGGGCGTGGGCCCGTGGTGGTCAAAACGGTGGCGGGAACGGTGCTTGTAATGCTGATTTCGAGTGTTTATAATATTATGATAATCCAGAAGCGTTGGATCGATGATGAGGGAGCCGTGGTCAATCCCACGGACCAGGTGCTTTTGGCCAACCACCTCCTTGAAGCCACTCTAATGGGTATTTATTAATTTCTTGAATCTCGTTTTCTGAATTTTTTTTTTTTTTTTTGGTTCTGGTTGTTACTTGTTAAAGTTTTGATATCTTTTATGGCATCTTGATTGATACTGTTGATTGAAATGCGATTGATTTGGAGTTTAGAAAGTGGTTTCTGTTTTGCTATTGATGTGAATTGGTGAACGCAATATTGAAGCCTGCTCTTTTCGAGCATACATGTGGGTTTCAAGTATTAATGCACGTCCCTTTTTTGCGCACTATCACAAAGCAGGGGAGATAGTCCTACAATATTTTATTAGATTAGAAGAGAACTAACTTTGGGTGCTCAAAGCGTTCTCTGTACCCAAGATTGGCCACATCATCTAGGTGATCTTGTTTAGATTATCTAAGAATTCACATTGGCGAAGAATAGTTGGGCACCTATAATGTTTGAGAATTCATGTTGCCTGTAATGTATCATTATGGATTGTCAATATCATATTTCCTCCTTGTGAGGCGACTGCAAGTTCCCGTTAACCTAAAGATTTGACTTGAATTAAAAATTTTTACGAACAACTCTAAAATTTTTCTTCTTACCCAACTGTACTGTGCAGTTGGAGAGAACCTCCTTTTGAATGCATACAGCATGCATAAAACCAAGTAATATTTGTGCTCTACAAGTAGATTGACAACATGAAGAGCATGCATCCTAACCTTTCCAATGACAATAATATTGCAGTAAGTAGTGAGATTTATGGTTGTGATCTCACTTTTTAAAGAGAACTTAGAGAAGAAATCTCGGTTTCTTGATGTCTCGCTTGTATGATGTTCAGCTTCTGAGTATTTCCTGTCAAAAATTATTCCTCTTAAGAATACTCTGCTTTTCACTTTTCCATCGGCCTTCAAGTGAGAGATCTCATTTATTTGTTTGTCTATCGAATTCTTTTATGAACTAGAGTTTTGATGTTTGAGACTGGGCTTTTTGTTATGTTTTCGCTTGTCAGCTGACTAGTAACACTTTTGTTGGTCCCTTGATCTTTATAAATCTTGGAAATTGCATACAGGAGCCTCTCTTTTCCTTGCTTTCATGATAGACAGACTACATCATTATATTAGAGAACTCCGCATAAGAAGAAAGACCATGGAGGCCATTAAGAATCAAAGTCGAGGGTTTGAGGATGGGAAAGCTGCCAGCTCAGAGGAAATAAAAGCCTTGGAGGACCAGATGACTACACTGAAGTTAAAACTTAAGGACCTGGAATCTGAGCTTGAAACAAAGTCCAAGGAGGCAAATGCTGCAGAAACCAATGCAGTCGCTTTAAGGAAGCAATCCGAAGGATTCCTTTTTGAGTATGATCGTTTGCTTGAGGAGAACCAAAATTTGCGAAATCAATTGCAATCTTTGGACTGGAGGTTGTCACATTCAGGTAGCAAGAAGGATAGCTAAGGAATTAATGTCTTTTGCCAAATAATCAATTGCCTTTTCATTTTCCATAGTCCCATGCTGGGAATTTATAAAGCTTTTGCTGGATGCATTATTCATGTATTCAATGTTGTAGGTGGGAAGAAAATTTTCAGAGATGAGAAAAACAATAGTGGGGATGATGAAAAATAGTTTTTTTTTTTTTTTTTTTCATAAAAAGTGCTGAAGCCTGAAGTAGAACAGCTGAATCTTGTCCTAATAAAATGTAGTGCATTATAAGCTTCAAATAAGAGAGAAGTTTTACTACTGATTTTTTATTTCTTTTCTAATTATGTGCAATTATTTGTAAAGATTTCAGAACTGTGTACTGGAATGCAGAGAAAACTGCTTCTTCCACTTATTGCGCAGCAAAAGTTCTGGATTTTGAATTGTTAACAAAACTCAGTATGGGATCATCTTCATGCAAAAGCTTATTGGTGTTGGCTGCAGTGAGCAGCATCAAGCGAAGGAAAGTTAGAACTGACAGTGATGATAACACAAGCATTATTGCAGGTGCTACACGGCCTTTCACCTCCTCTGCATATTCAACAGAGGCCAGAGTAAGAAATGTTGATGTAAATGAGTAAGCCCACCATGCAACATTGAATTTCCTGATCGATTTCTTGAAAAGAGCCGGCCTACAAGCCTGTTAGAAAAAAGACATGAGAGATCAATCGTGTGTTTGTTTTATATATTGAACCTAATCTTGTTACCTACTGAAATCTGCAAATTACCAGAGATATGAAGAGGAACAAAGACAGGAAGAATAGCATCTTTGACGTGGTATCAAATGCTCCTGAAATTGAGTTCCAAGCTGAACTTCCCATGCTTGGTGCAGCAAAGAACAACAAGAAAGCTGGCCGGAGTATTGAAGGAAAGGTATTGCTGCCTGATAAATGCTGATAAAGCATTATAAAGAGTACCATACAGTGCACCATGCCAAGGAAAACATGCAAACAGCATTCTCTTGCCATCCAATCTGTGCCGCGCTTGCACAACCGTGAAGTTAGCTATCACTGATATCTGGCTGGTTGGATTTGCAAAAACCGATAAAAACCTCTTTTCTGTTGTAAACCACTGCCCATATATCTTTACATCGAGTAAAACCACTGGAACCGAAAATACCCAACAAAGAACAGGATAGGAAACTTTGTTAAGAACAGTTAATGGTGCTGATTGAAGCAAAAGAAGCAATGAAATCCAAGGAGCATACAAGTAGTTAACTCCAACATGGTGCAAGAACTCTGCCTTCACCTAGTGAAAGTGAAAGAAACAACTCAGAATATAGAGAAGAGATAATGATGCTTGCGCAAAAAACGCCAGCCACCACAGCCATAGAAAAGATGTGAAAGGGAGCATGCAAAGTACATGACAGATATTTTGTGAGTCACTTTTCGGCTCACTCAAAATATTCCATAGCATCGCTAGGCTACAGAGAGAGCGGCTTATTCTGAAATAGCCTGCATAGAACCTAGTTAATAATGATGAAGACTGTGACATTGCCGGCTTAGAAACGCCGAGTGATTGGCCAAAATTTTCTTGTTTAGTAGTGATAATGGAACTATCGATTACTACTTCAACTGGGGGATTGCATTCCACGTTTGCCATTTGTTTAAGTTTAGGAGTGAGTTAAGAGTACAAGGTCATAAGAAGGTTTGCATTGCTCGTTCATTGGTGGCTGCACTTATATAACGAGAGAAATGAGATGCGAGACAAATTTTAAATTGTCTTGTTGTTGACCTAGCGCAAGAACACATGACAGAGCCATGCACCTAGAGCTAATTAGTATAACATTTATATGACTTCTCTTTACAAAAGCCTAGTAAATTATAATTAACTAAAGATTCAAAAGTCACTTAATACAAGACACTTAGTTCCGATAATTGATGTGAAGTAGTGCAATTCATCTTTTCAAAATCTTCTGTAAATGAAAATATAATTAATACAACCTTTTTGGAACTCAATATTCACTAATTCGGACTCATGGTATTCTCACAAGCCCTAAAATGCAATCTTGCCACCAAGTCTATAGGAATATGCATAGAATGAGAATGGACCGAAATACAAAGCCTTGTGCGCTTCAAACGAATCAGCTTCTGAATTGGATGCTTATTTGGTCAATGATTCGACAGCTTAACAACTTTCGAAGTTCCATTTATTTTCATTATTAGGCTCATGTTTAAGGTGGCCATCATATTTCATCGTTCAAATCCTACCATCCCTTTCTTCTCATTCAATTTGTCTAGTTCTGCTCACAGAGAGTTTTTCAATTTTCAAGCTTATTTTTTCAAATCTTACAGACGTTGAGCGAAAAGCCGCGGAATTAATTTTTTTTTCTCCCCATAAAAGGGATCGAGAGCATTACCGTGCTAGTTCCCTTTAAAGTAAAAAGGAAAATTCTTAAAAATATCCCAAAGTAGTAATCACACGCCTGACAGCGAGCACGAGTACCAAGAATGGCAAAGAATTAAAGAATAATTAAAAGAGCATGTTAGAAGGTTAGTGGATAAGAGGAGGATAAGAAATGGATAAAACGAATGGTATTAGCTAATCGATGAGTGTTATAGCCTTAGATGGTATTCCATCTTGATTATATCTATCTTAGCTAACAAGTGGTGAGATATCTTTAACAAATAAATAAAATAAATAAATATTTTGGAGTGCCCGGTGAAAAGGCCAATAAGATTGGCTTGTGCTTTCAGGTTCATCATCGAATTTGATTAATTTTAGAGGCATGGAAGTAAAGGTCTCAGGGCATTAGGTCTGGTTTGGTAGTGGTTGGGCACTGAATACTAAAAGACAAGGCTGCAGAAATTGTAGATGTAGTGGGCCACTTCGCTGATTTAGGAGGAAGATGAGCCAAGACATCAAGCGGCGATGGCATCCTTCAACTTGATTAATTTGACTTGAAAACTCAGAACACTGAAACTATAAATGGGCTGTAAGTTCTGCAATTAGGCATTACAATTTACAAAGATGTGCTCTTTTTTTTTTTTTTTTTTTTTTGAAGCACACTGGGCACACAGCAGCTATGATTGTAGACCTAGTCTTATAAAAAAGAAAGTCATTTTAAGCACCTTTCTCTCTGTAAGAATACACTGTGCTTTAGGAGGTGTAAGATAAGAGAGAAGAGATTTCGTAATTGGGATTTTAAATAAGAGGACCTATTTATTTATTTATTTATTTTTTCATATTGCAAAAGTAATAAGAACGGGAGGTTGATGCCTTTGGGTTTTATTAAATATTTACATGCTAAATATTAATGATCCTGAGGATTGATGTGGGCTGCCTTGTATTTTCGAGATTTGACTTGTTTTCTCTCCAGTTTAATGACTTGGGAAATCAAATTAGTAACAGTTTAGCGGAGGAATTAATCTGGATCCCATGGGCGCATTATGCATGGCTGGCTGATCTGAATTGGTCGTTGCGGTTCAAAACCTGCATGCCTATATTTTTATTTAACCGAGCCCCAGCTCCAATTCTTCATGCCAAGTTGTGAAGATGACTAGGAAATATTGAATCTGGACCCAGATCATACACGTGTTTGGGCTAAAAACAGAGCTGGCTCTTGGAGATGGCCAAGGGGTGGACAAACCAAGAAGACTTGATTGTGATGAATGATGACGATTTGGCTCTAGGCATGCAGAGTTAATTAATATTATAAAGCAAAACTTTTGATTCCTTGAAAAAAGGTTTCTACATAGTATACGATTTGTACATTTACATGCCATCAGTAAACTTTTATCACGTCTGCTGATGTTGCTAATACTGCTAGTGTTACACGTATTTGCCTCACTAGTGCTAAAGAACTGATCATCGGGATCAGGAATAATAATATGAATATCCATGTCACATTCTTCAGCAGCCGAAATTCTGCTTGCCCCACCACCAATGGGAACTACATTTGCAGCAGCTGATGACAGGTTACAGTCCAGCTGGGACCCTATTCCTCCTGGCTCTTTGCTTCTCACTGTGACCCAAGTTTCATCCCATGCCCAGTTGACCATTTCTGAGCTGCCTTCACCGATCAATTGCCGGATTCTTTCCTTAGCAGAAGCCGATGAACAACTTGTCAGTGTCGAGTCCCAAAGTTGTTGATTCAATACACTTGTTGGACTCTCCGAATTATAAGTTTCAGGCTCTGTCAGTGTCGAGAGTTTAAAATTTTGTTCTTTGACAAAGCCGTGTTCAAGAAGTTCACTTGCTGACCATCTCTCCCCCGGGTTTCTTATCAAACACTTACTCAGAAAATCCTGAGCTTGCTTAGACATGTACCCTGGAATTTCTGGGGTATCACTGGAGAATCCAATTCTGTGGAGTGCGGATATCGGGTCGGCTACATCGGGCCAAGGGGGCCGCCCCGTTGCCATCTCGAGAACGGTGCATCCAAGAGCCCACACATCAGCAGGGAAGCCCTGTTCTTCGCCACGCGCCACCTCAGGTGCCATGCAGATAGGTGTTCCACAAATTGGTTTCCCCTCATCATCCTCGTTGACGCGGGCACGCCTAGCACATCCAAAGTCAGCAATTTTTGCCCCTTGTTCATTATCCTTAGAGACCAGTATATTTTGACCCTTAATGTCACAATGCACTATTCCATTGGAGTGAAGATACTGCAGGCCGAGTAATACTGCCCGCGTGTGCGAACGGATTCTGCCCTCTTCCAGGCATGTGCCGCTGCGAATTGCATCGGTAAGCGTGCCACCGGGTGCGTACTCCAAGAAGAGATTGTACAGGATCTTACCATTTTCCTCTGAAATGTCACACCCCTTGTATGCTACAATTTGAGGGCACGCCAACGCAGACAAAATTCTTTGTTCCCGTTGGAGGAATTCCGAATTGGAGAGCTCAGCAGACTTCACTGCAAAGACCTCGCTGGATCTGTTAGACATGCCAATTGAGACGGTGGCGGTTGAGCCGCGGCCAATGGTTTGGCCCCTTGTCCAGTCCATGTTATTTAGATGAATATCCTTCTGCTGATTAATTGTTGTTAGGTCTGTTTAGTTTGTTGGGTATATAATATTTTATATGGATGCTCAAAGCTGAATATATATTATATGCTCTCTCCCACTTTGTAGTTTGTGTGTGTGCGTGTGTTTGTTTGTTGTGGTTGGCTTTAATCCGAGAAGCATGCTTTTGTTTATTTATTGACTTTCAAACTTTATGCCTTTCTTTCTTTATGAATTCGAATTGAATGGTTTCCAATGCCGGTTCACTCTAAAGCAGAGGCCTCCACGTGTCGGGAGCAGAGTGATGGAAAATTTTAGCCGATTTGGGCGGCGGTTTTGCTTACCTTGGCCGAATAGCTGTGAATTATAACGCCCACCCACGTGGCAGCACTTGCTCGGGACAGCACGCCAATACAATGGATTGGGATCATTTGGTGGGATGGATCTTCTTCTATCCATTTGAACTTGTAATTCAAAGTGCATTTGGACATTGTGAATTTTTTTTTTTTTTTTTTTTTTTGATGAGAGACTTTGTGAATGTTTAATTATATTATTATTATAATATGTGATCCTAGATTTAACTAACAAGTAAATTTTCATTTCACTTTTAGTAATATCGTGACTCACCTATCATCAAAGAAAAATGTTAAGTATAAAAAAAAATGAGAGAAGGATGAGAGAATGAAGTATGTGGTGGGAGGAGAGAGAGAAAAAAAAAAGCTGACAGCAGGGAGAGAGAGAGAGAGAGAGAGGAGGCAATTCTCACCACCTATCATCAAATAGATAATTTGCAAAAGCAACCACTCGGGCAGTAGCCCGAGTGGCCAGGGCTGCTGCCCTCTAAGTTGGAGGACAGCAATTCGAACCCCCACAAAAGCATTGTGGGGGTATTTCCTTCCTCAATTAATTTGAGTGAAGGTAGTCTTCTCCCTTACCCATGAGTGAGGAGTAGACATTCCTCGAATATTTGTGAGGGTTAAAATCTGGGCAGAGCTCCATTAGCATTGATGTCAGTTGGTTCCAGTAATAGTCTGATTTGTAAATATCAGTAATAGTCTCATGTATATGAGTTGTAATCTAAGCAATATTTCATGTAATAAAAAAAAAAAGATAATTTGCAAAAGCAGCACACTATAGGTGAACGTGATATTTGCTGATATCCAATTGCTATAAAACTTAGCAGTTACGTTTCTTGCATTTTGGGTGTGATTGTTACTACGAGCTTGAAGAATAAAACAGTACAAGCTGACTACTTTTTCCAAGTCCCAACTCATGTTTTCGCTTTAGCAATAACCTGTCTCCTGCTTTACAATGCATCTTACGTTTATTTCTGTAATCAGCCAATGCTGATTGATGTATGATTTTATATATGCTGTAGCACCTCCACTTTTCATTCAACATTATATGATCTTTGTAGCCGGTACTAAATAATATTATTCTTATAAATCCGTTAAATAACAACAAAAACTTGATAAGTCCTCTATGTAATGTAATAATAAAAGACCGACGAAAATTTTTTAGCCAATAACAGACTTGTACTGGTCATTCTCTCATAAATATACATTTTTTTAAAGCATAAGCTTTACTTTTTGCGTGCCAAGTCGTTTTCTTCATGTGCCGGCCACCAAAGCCTCCTTTTCTTTACCTTTTCAGTGTCATGATTCATCTAATTTCATGCTTCGACTTTCCGTTTAAAAAAGCCTCGACTTTATTGAAAGTTAAAAGGTCGCCATTGCAATGGTATCGCCGTTAGAACAAATCTCTTCGTCTTGCTTTATCGTTTCTCAAGAGGAAACTCTTTCCGTCTTCCCCCAACATCACAATCACATCTAATCAGATTTGTTTGGAAAAAGTACTAAAGGGCCCTTTACAGCCACCGTATGACGTTTGTTTCAGCTCAGTTTTGATTGCCTTCAATAATACATACACCTTTATTCACTTTCAAGCTTCTGTTAATTGAATCTTGGTTGACGCAAGCTTCCACTTCCAAACCTTGAACTAGTTGCTTTCACAGCCTCAATGGAATTCCACCACATACCTGTCTTTTATAAAAACCCAATCTGATGAGTTAAAATAAGACGTGAGATTTGAAGGTCTTAATCCACTAAATTAATTCAAACCACGGGAACGACTTTTTCTTGCTTAATCACTAATCTATTGTTTCTTTGCTTGTAATCCTTCGACTGGGGAAGCGGAGATGGTTGGTTTCGAAAACATAAAGCATACATTAGTACCTTCTACTATATAAAACAATCACTGAAAAGAAAAAATATTTACAAGCAAACATGAAATCGTTTTATAGCCATCACGTCTGAGGCTAACGGCTTCACATGATTTTATCACCAACTCCATTATAAGGGTACATAATATATATCTTAGCGAATAGAAGACATGAAGGATTATATCGAAAGAGAAGCGGCCTAAAGATCCATTTATGCAGCCTCAGCAAATCCGACTCTGAGCTCACCGAAATCAAAGACTGTATGGTAGCGACCCATGAAGACGTCTCCCAAGATCCTACATTTATCACCACAAAGGTCATTTTTTTGAGAATCAAATAATAATAAACAGAAAGCATAAGAAAACTATGCCATCAGATTCTTGAATACCAGAGAGGACCACGGGGAGGGGGAACATCCATAGCAGTAAATCCACTAATGCACTGAGCCTCAGGACCTTCGCCCACCTTCAGAATGTACTGATGAAACCAACAAGAATGAATGCCATGAGTCATACGCTATGCTGCTGCGACATCCTCTTCTTCTATTTCTTTACCGTTTAGAATTATCTACAGTTGAAAAGAAATTACTAATGACTAAAATAAATAGCTAACGACACTGTACCTCCTCTGGAGAGAGGTCAAACACTTTGCCACCAATAGTGAACGAAACAATAGGCATGGAAGAGAGCTTTCCACAATCAACTGCTGATTCTCCCATTGGGCTTGGCATTCGGTCACAAAGCTGTAAAAGCAGCAGAGGCTGAAATCAGCATAAAAATAAATGCCTCAATGAATTATTGAGTGAAGTATTGTGTTCATTTCAATTCCCACCTCATTGACATATTGCAAAATGTTTTCTTGTGTTTGATTCTGCTGAAGCTGGTTTTGCATCCATACAACTGCCATCTCACAAGCAGAGCACATAGCATTATTAAGAACACCGGAAGACTTGTCGTTGCTCTCATCCACCACACTCTCGATGCCCATACTACAAAACACATTTCATTTTATGACAACTGTCATGGATATGGTAGCATAATTTTCATTGTTCCCCACAGAACATGGATACTCAAAAACAAGATGAAAAAGAATAGGATGTAAGGCAACTCTTGAGAGCCTAACCTAACACCACGTTTTCCATCAAAGGTGCACAATCCCATTTGGGAGCAAATTTTCTTAGGATGTGCCTGTAAAGCCAAAATCAGGGCAAAATATAAATGACATAAATATAATCAGTCAATCCTACGAGAATGGGACAGTTAGAATAAAATCAAAGTATCCACCTCAAACAGAAGAAGATCCAAAATTGTTTGTCCGTATTGCTCAACAACTGCCTTGCATTGTTGGCTAACAACTCCAGAGGCTCCAATAGCATGATTTATCATGGTAATCACAGTCTGGAGAGAGAGAGAGAGGGCGTTTCATTTATTGACTTTTGAAATAAGATTAAGCAGGAAATTATTGCCACAATCAAAATCCATGTCAAAATGAGCAGCACATCAGGCAAAGCACATATCTAGTATGGGATTTATCAGAAAATCCTAAAAGCTGAAAATTTGAAGTGTATTCATACCGTTGGACCTGCCAACAAAGAAGTACCAGAATCTGCAATTGCTGAACAACCTCCAGCACAATATCCTGAAACACAGAATTCTCTAGCAGTCAAAACGACATAACAACTGGGGAAAAATGACATGACACTTTCTTCTTCTTGTTTTTTTTTTGAGGTTGGGGGGGGGGGGGGGGCCATGAGAAAAGTCTCTCTTTCAATTATTGAACAGTACTTCTTTTTGCAGACAATAATATCAAGAGGGACTCACCAGTGGGTTTACCGCCAATAAGAACATCACCCATGTTAAACTATCAAGCAGAATAAACAAAATGAGAACAAACATAGTAAATCAATATAAAAATGTTAATCAAGCATGCCATCAAATTAGAAACTTTCAGTGATCAACCTGCCAGTAGCCTTTCTGCGTCACAGGAACATAAGTGTGCTTGCCTTTGTAATGATTTGGATCAACACCACCGAAGACAATTTCACCACCTTCATCTTCCTGTTGATTGCGGTTAAGCCAAAATGAAAAAACTGGATCCTGAATTAGGCCTTGTTTGACCATGTTGTACCTGTAAGAAAAAAAAACTCATCATCGGAAACATGGGACTACCAACTACTACTGAAGCAAGTAAAAGTTTAGCAAAATAGCTGATTTGGATTGACGATCCCTGCACTTACCAAACTGGGACAGCATTTCCAACTGAAATCTCTTGAAACCCAAGTCCTAATATGCCATCAAACTTGGCCACCATAAATGTGACACCAGGCTCCCTGGTTGCCTCAATAAATTCCTGAAAAGGAAAAAAATGAAAAGGGCCAATATTCAGTACATGATAGTCTAACAAACTTATTGGAGCTTATACAAGCAGAGGAGTAAAAAGCATAAGTTTACCTGATCTTTGACAACCAGGTCACCAACTTTGACACTGTCATAACTAAAGAAACCAGCAATAGCTCCAGTACCATACTGAATAGAAGCAGATTCACCTACATCATTGATGATCCAAAAAAATCTCAGAGTTCATTCACAGTAGTATGTCATTGCAAAACATCATCCTTCTCATGTTGATTGGTGTGAAACTCGAAACAAACTTTAGGAACTCTGAAGTTTTTAGAGTCAGAAAACTAACCATTCTTCTTGTATGTACTGGATTGGCTTGACTTGTACTTGGAATGAAAGTAACAAGCAACCTAAGCAACAAGCAAAGTCATAAGTCCCCTACCTCCAATTTACTTTATTTCATTTATAAGTACCAATTTGAGCCACATTTATATTGGACAAGAATTTAAAAGCTCACCGAGAAATAACAGTTAGTTGAAGGCACCCACAAATTAGAGCTACCTGTGTCAAAGATTACAGTGAACTTCTGTGGAGGAGTACCAATACCAATCTCACCGTAGTACTGAGCATCCATATAGTTTTTCAATGCAACAATATCAGTATCCTCAGAGTCTCGGAGATTATTAGGAAATCCGTATTTCTTAACAGAAGCTCTCAATGCCTCGCCATGCTCGGACTCCAGCCGGGCAGCAAGCCGGTTGTTGGGATCCAATTTCATCTTTTTCAGCCCTATTCTAACCAATCCATCATTGGACACAGAAGCCACCAGAGAAAACAAAAGGCTTGAGAGGAACAAAGACAACGGTACTGCTCTGATTTTGGTTCCCATGATCGCCTAAAAAGTGCACATCATTCAAAATTCAACTTCAGTGAAGACAATATAAACGACTAACATTTACATTCAAATTAGATGAAAATGCTTTTCACAATGCAGAATAATTCTAATTCACAACCATTCTTTATTCAGCATTCATTACTCAATACCCTCAGAACAAAAATGATAAAAATTTGATTTTTTTTTTAAGATAAAGCAATAAAAGAAAATATACTGATTCCATCAGGAAAAAATATTTGAACAGTACAAGTTTTAGCTAAGCAGTTCAAAAATTAACTACACATACAAAACAATCAAAAATTGTTTTTTTTTTTTTAAAACCTGCTCGTTTCAAAGCAGAGAAAACCGGAAAAAAAAATGAAACGTAATATGCAATAAACAACTTGATTGGCCGTTTATGGAGAGAAGCTCGCCGGAATCCACCGTAAATTCACGTTTACCCGCCAGAAGTCACCGAGAAATTTTCACAATGTAATATAATAAATTCGATCAAATAATATTAAAAAATAGAGCAATAATTTATATAGAAACAAAACTTCAGAATTTAAAAGTTGAATAAGACATTACTCACCGAAACTTGAAAGATCAAAGTCGACTCGTAACGCAAACGAAAGAATGAATATCGAGAGCGCGAGAGACTCGACTATAAAAGCTACCCGTCAGCCACCGGGGCCTAGCTCAGCTGTTTTGGTTCTATTTTTATTTAAATCTAAACCGTTAGATTTTTACCAAAGTGCTGACCTTTAACCGTCGATTTAGGACTCACGGATTGCTCGTTGTTGGGACTCTAAATATAGCGGACGCAAGGCGTGATAGCGATGGGATTCCGTGCTTTGCGAGTTGGTTTACTATGATTTTTAAATGTGGATCGTCACCGTCGAATGTGTCACGGACGGTGAATAAGAGGTGCGGAAGTTTTGGATGCAAGTTAACGTGGTGGGCTGCGATTTACAAACGGTTTTTATCCGTTTATGGTGTGACGGCAAACGACACGCCCGATCAATATGTTGGCGTCATAACTGAGTTTCTTTACGTGCTATTGAAGCATGCATTTGGTTGCTGAGCACGCGACACATACCCCCCTCGTTTGCTTACGTGTCAGTAAAAAGCATGCATTTTATTTATTAATTTATTTATAAATTTTTCATGATATAAATATTTTTTATTTATAATTTCATAGTTTAAAACCTTTTGAACGTGCCTCACGACTCACTTTTATTTTATATGAATGACGCGTCAGTGGCCTGATTAAAGTATGGGATATAGGTTATACCTTGACAAAATGTCTATTTTATATGAATGACTCACTTTTTATTTTAATAATGTGGAAGTAGAATGCTGAGTATGAAACTCACAAAACTTGTTCAGAGAAAGTTGATTTGGAAAACAAAAGAAGGGAAGATGTTGCGGAGAAGCAAGGGGCAATGCTGTGGCTTTGAAGTTTGGATGATCAAATTTTCAATAATGATACTAGCGAGATACCCCAACTAAAGCATATAATTGAGTGCAAGAAACAAAAATTGCTTCAGAATATGGCCAAAGGCAAACAAAGAATATTTAGTGTTTCATTAATTGGTGAAAGTCATACAATTGCTTGCTCACCCCATTGGTTACATGCTTTTATGCATTGTATGTCTTTTAAATTCTAATTAAAATCCGAATTTCATTTCAGGTGTCAACCACGCACCAATTATGAACCAAGAAAACTCTATCATGTGTGATCTCGGCATTGTTGCAAAAAGTTCCGGAGTGGCTTTTCATAGTTGTTTTATAGGTTTGAATTCATGTACAAAAGTGATTAAATTGAAAGATTTGATGGAAGCATACGCACTTTTTTTTTTTTTTTGGTTTTGACTACGAGGTATCTTGGGAGGGCCCCAACTGTGGAAAACAGCTTTAAGTCCGTATCACAACCCAGATTAGAAGTTCTGGCTCGAACCGAGAGGCACATGTTCTCCCAACAAAGACGACTTCCCTGCGACTCGAACTGGGGAGCAAACCCAGTCAAGCCACTTAAGGGGACTCCATTACCAATGAAGGCAACACTTTATTGGTAAGCATACGCACTTTTTTATTATATAAGTAAATAAATAAATTTGAAATATTCATACGGAGATACACATAATCTATATATACAAGGCAAGAAATTAATATAGTAAATATCAATCGTACGCATTATGCTTCTAAAGATTTAAACCTTTCGCGTTTTACATTTCTCTGTCTTTGATAACTTTTGTAAAATGAGTGTGATCTGTTTTGTAATACAGTAGAAAGAAAATAATAATAATAATAATAATAATAGCAAATTGTGATTAATTACTAAACGCAATTTCTTATTTTTTTTTACTTTAGTAAACGAAAAATGATCATTGAAAAACCAAGTTAACACTTAACAGGCGTTAGCTACTGAAAGACAAAACACGAAAGTATTCTATTCATAGAATTACGATTGAGAAAGACAGTTACCTAAAAGAAGTAAATAAAATGCCCAGCCAGTGACATGAACTAGCTTCAAGCGAAGGCAATGTAGGCTGGGATTTGATCACTGTAACTAACCACGTATTATTCGGATCATTATTTATCAAACATTAAATTAACAAATAGAATTAATTCTGATTCACTTCCGAAATTGTTTCACTGATCAGGTATTTCATTAACCCTCTTTAAGCATACATTTGGCTTCAAAAATTAACAACGTTCACAAATATCTAATTTCGCTGTCTTGCTGGAAATCGTGATATTAATTAGCCAGTCTTTTTGAGTTCATTACTTCAAATCTACTGAACTATTAGTCTTTTTTTGATATCACTCTAGAATTATAGTGCCGTGTGTACTTGTTTAATGGTAGTATATTTCTCTTACAAAAAGAAATGATAATATATTTCTTGAAAAAAAATATTTATACAGGTTTATTCTGGTATTAATGTGGTGTATTTACAAAAAAACACTGTTTTAAACATTTTAGCGGAGTGCATTAATGAATGGGGTGTTTTTATAAAATCAGGCTGTGGGAATAGGGAAACCCAAATATTATTGATTGAAGTAAAGAATGGGTTCAGATAGTTTGGGTTCACCATGCCCATACAGCCCACGATTGCCCAAAAAGTAGAAGAATGTAATTTTTATTTTAACTACATTCTTCTATTTTTTTAATTTAATTTTTTTATTGTTAAAATTCAAATTAATATTCTACTATTTTTCTTTTCTTTTGCAGTCTCGTTGTTACCCTACAGATAAATAAAGAAGTTTTATGGGTGATGAATTTTTGAATGTCAATCATTAAGTTAAATTACACAAATTTTAAATTATAATTTGGAAGCAATCTTAGATATAAAAATTCTTAATCAGTAAGAAATAAGAAAAGAAAAGCATATTATTCTAAATTTTTGAAATTGATTTTAGTTCTATAGAAAATGACATGTAGAAAACAAAAAGAAAAAAAATAGATTGATTATGAATGCAAGTAATTTGTTGGAAAAATTCCTAAGTGTGTTTAATTTTTATTTAGGGAAAAGCTACTTACCCCGATTTTAAACCCCGGAACCGTGCCCCGAATATTGTCAAAACGGTGCGTTTTGCTTTGATTTCTTTTTTGCTTTGACTGTTGATTGCTTCTTTGCTTTTTTGCTTTGATTGCTTTCCCATTTAGTTCCACATGTGCAGCACGTGAACATTTTCTTTCTTCTTCTATTTGCGCAAGCGTGAACCACAACACTCCGCTTTGCAGACTGAGGAGAGGATCAACTTTATGAAAGATTTGAAGATGCATTAATTGAATGTGGGAGAAAATTACTTCAGTTTTGCTTCAGCTTGTTTCATTGAACCAGATTTCAGTAACACGGTTGCTACTCCTATCTGAATAATGAATATCATAGCAGCACAATCAAGCAACCTTTATGCAGATTACTACAGAATTATTGTCAGATTTACCAAGCTGGTGAGTACTGAAACTTCTGCCACATGTCACAATGGGGAGTCTCCTTTATAAAACCCCACTGCTGCCGCTGAATCTCTAACCAGCAATTCTATGCAAGAATAGTAAAGTAATCCTTTTCAACTTGCTTTTCCAGCCTCACTCTCTGAACACTACCCAGCGGATAGTCCTGCTCAAATTTGCTAGACTTCACATAAAAATTCACCCCTCTTTCCGTTGTAAACTTGTACTCATAATGGTAAGACCTCGACAAGGCATAAATTGGATCAGAAGACGGCAAAAACTGCAAGAGAATTATCAAAATCACAGGCAACAACTGAATCAACGCATGTAAATTAAACCCATCAGAGCCATCAACGCACGTAATAATCTTTCGTTTTCTTAATCTGTCTCACGATCGCGATTTGCTCTTCCGTGTACGCTGGAGAGGACGAAGAAGAAGCTGAGGCAGACGCGCCAGTTGATGGGCCCCGGTGTCGGATCGTCGATTGATCGGACGGCTTTGAAGCAGCAGCGGCAGAGAGCTCGGTCTTGAAGGAAGCAGCAGCGGCAGTGACCACAAGATGATAGGATTAAACGAAAATGAAGCAAAGGTCCGTTTCTGTGGTTTGGCAAAAGAAAGGAAAGGAAGAAACATGGGTTAAACGCACGTTTTCAATTTTATCAAAACGGTGCGTTTTAAATTCGGGGCGCGTTTCGGGGTTAAAAATCAGGGTGCATAGCAGCACTCTTTTATTTATGGAAAATGATGTTTGCCCCGGGTCAAACCCTGGGTCAAACCCCGAAAATAACTTAAACGGCGTCGTTTTGATTATTATTATTTTCTTTTGGAATACTCCAAAACGATGACGTTTCTGATGATATTTTGAGAAGAATAAAATCTATCTTCCTCTTCGTTTTCGTTTCTTCGTTTCACCTGTGAAAGAACAGAGCAACAGAGATCCCAACTTGGTCTTGTTCCGTTTGACCGTAAATCTCTTCATTTCTTCGTTTCTTCGTTTCTTCAAATAACGGCAATATCACCCAAAACAAAGTTTCATGCAATGTTGTAGAAAATAAATTATGATTTGAGAACTGAAAAAATAATATGAGAACTGAAAAAATGAGACAAATCAAGAATATGAGAACTGAAAAAATTAATTCAATGTTACAATGTTACAATGTTCTAAAAACGAAGGCCAACTTCCTAAAATAAAATTGAAAAACAAAATGCTACAATGTTAATCTTTGAAAATTAAACTGAAAAAATGAGACAGTACCGAAAAAAACAAATCTTCAAAAATTCAAGCTTGGCACAATGTTAATCTTTCGTCCAAACTCAGCTTTCAACCGTCCAAATTCAGCTTGTCCAAACTCAGCTTTCAACCGTCCAAATTCAGCTTGTCCAAACTCAGCTTTCAACCGTCCAAACTCAGCTTGTCCAAACTCATCTTTCAACCGTCCAAACTCAGCTTTCAAGGACACATTTCGCAGCCGAAACTCAGCTGCTGTTGGTCTTGTTCTTCAATGGGTACGAAACGAAAAAGAAACTCAGACGCTTTCAACTCAGCTTCCAAGGACAAATTTCGCAGCCGAAACTCAGTCGAAACTCAGCTGCTGTTGGTCTTGTTCTTCAATGGGTGCGAAACGAAAAACAAACTCAGATGAAGAGGATGGAGCTTTAATTAGTAGATCTCGTTCTGCTGTCGATGAGTGCTCCGGCTGTGGATCTTAGTCGAGGATGGAAGAAACGAAAAAGAAACGAACAAACGAAAAAGAAAATAAAAGAAAACGACGCAAATCATTCAATAAACAAACGAAAAAGAAAAAAAAAAAAAAGAAACGACGAAAACGACGCCGTTTAAGTTATTTTCGGGGTTTGACCCGGGGCAAACATCAGCACTCTTTATTTATTTTTAAATGTAATTCACTTTATGGGGATTTTTGTGAGGATAATGAAAGGGTGCGAATAACATCACTCCAAAAAAAAAATAAATAAATAAAAACAATGGGCCCCAAATATTTGCGGATCCAATTACGGGCCTTAGGTTTAGTTCATACGGCCTTACATAAAGGAAAATGTCAGATTATTGATTATACCGTACAATACGCTACTCTGGTTACCAAATTCAGTTTGGCTTCTCATTAAATTTGATATAAATCAACTGTAACCCAAAATGCCAGTTGGAATGGCCGCTTCTTCCCCACATATGGTCCATCACATTGTTTACCTCGAATTTCATGTGATCATAGAAGCCAAATTGGACCAAAAGTTAATTATTTCTCTCAAAAAAAAAAAGAAAAAAAGAGTCAGGCGGCCAGACGTCTCTTAATTTAATTTAATATTTTCACCCCCCCTCTCTGGACCACATACACCAAACGAAAGAAGTACACTGAATTAGAAAAACAATTTTAGAAAACAAGTCAAGAATGAAAACCATGCAAATCCCTAGGGCTACACGCACATGTGCTTGCATGTGCCGTCGCAATCGCACGATACAAAGTCGTAAATAAACACAGAACAAAGCCGTTGGTGAAGAAGTTAAGTTAAAGAAGATCGATACTTCTCAAAGAAACAGAAGATCGATCATTGCAAATTGGTAGTGTACGGTGGATTAAAAAAATGTACGGTGCGACCCACAAAGTTCCACGTTCCGTTTTCCCAGAAACAAAAATATTATTCAATTTCAACGATTCCCATAATGAGATTGATTGGCCCTGGCTGGCTGAACGTGATCTCAATCAAAGTGCACGGAAAGTCAACAACGTATCTGACTTGTCCAATTAAACAACTTTATCTTGATTACAAAAGAAATTTATTCACGAAACAACTACTACCAAACGCTTCTTTATTGAATGAATTTGACCTCCCCAAAAGGCCAAATTGATTGGCCAACGTAGTTGCCTGGAAGTATCTTTCAATTCGACTGTTTCAGGTTCCTTTAATCAATAATCACTTGCGTGTCAAATAGTATAGCCGTATTTTCTTGACCTCTATCCAATCCGCAGATGCTTAATGACTTGTTTGCCTTATACGTCTGGCTTCCTTGTCTCTCAGTATTGGAAGAAGAAATTTGTAAAGATAATGCAACTCCTACGTAGATAGATTGATTTTAATCATTGAAGAATTAAGTACGCTCATTTTGTCTGTTTATTGGGAAAAAAAAAAAGATTGAAACAAAGTTATTCATAACGAAAAAATAAGAATGAATGGAACATTTTTTTTTGTGTTCTAATTACCCTCCCCCACAACAAAGGATAAAGAAAAGAAAATATGAACATGTTTGCATCCCCTAAAAATAAAAGAACTAATAACATGAAAACATTGATTAAAAGTGAAAAAGAAAGAGCTGGCCCATCTCTAATTTGATGAGAAGCTGTAAAGTTTATTGGTGTTGCCTGTTGTTATTATTGGAGTTGTTGCTAAAAGGATTTTGTGCACCGCCAATAATGGAAGTGATGGCGGCGGCAAGAGCTGCAGTGAAGTTTGGATCAGCTGTGATGGCGGCCGTGGCGGCACTTACAGTGTCAGCCAACTGCTGCGGTTGTTGCAATGGTGGAGGTAGAGTTTGATGGCTACCCGATTGAGAATTAGACCCAATATTTTGAGATAATTGTAGACCTGAGAATTTTGATTGATTGTAAAGGGCCTGACCAAAAACTTGAGGCAATTGAGTGTTTGTGACAGAGGCAAGATTTTGTGGCTGGCCTGGAAATTGGACTTGGAATTGAGCTGCTTGCCTTTGGAGTTGTAAAGGGTTTGGTGAATGAGTAAGGTCTAATGTAACTGTAGGAAATGGGGCAGAAGCTGAAATCGTAGCCATGCTTGATGAGCAAGGAAGAATAGCTCTGGCTAGCAAATTGGGGTTCATTATCCCATCTGCACTCGACATTGATCCTGAAAGTAACATGCTAGCAGCAGCTGTTGTTGTTGATGCCATTGCCATTGCAGCAGGAGGTAAGGGATGATTGTGATTGCCTTCATAAGTTGTTATCAAAATCGTCCTATCTTCCGCACAACGTTGAACCTGCGAATTACATATACACACACATATATTTAATTGTTAGATTAATTAATTAGCTTCCGGTAGCTAACTTAATTTATTAATAACGATAATAATATGACACAATGAACTGCACAGATGAATATTAATGAAACATACTTGCTTACGAACTGGGCAACCAACTGCCATTGTGCAACGATAATAAGCTCGAGGACAAGGATTTCCTTTAGCCATTTTTTGTCCATATTTTCTCCATTGACATCCATCAGTGATCTGAAATTAATTAACTAAATCAGATAAAAATTACTCTATTTCAAGTCAATATTCATAAGACAAGTGAATTTTTTGTAGCGCTATTAATTAGAAACGTATGGTATATATACCATGGGAGCTTCTGATCGAGCACGAACTGAGACACGGGCTTTTCTCATGGTGGCCTCATTGGACTGATCAATTCCTTTAGCAGAACTCAACTTTTGAACTTTGTTATTAGGGCCCCATCCCTGTGTTTCAGATTCCGGGCTCTCTTCTCTTCCAATTCTTTTGCCATTAGAGTTCTCTGCAGCAGCAGCAGCAGCAGCTTGATCATCGAAAGAAACTATCTCATTTTTACCGTTGCTATTAACGTGCTCCTTTGATGCAGCTTCAACAATGTTCGGTGGGGTTCCTGATAAAGTTCTTTCCTCATCAGATGAACAATTAGAAACCTCGTGATCAGTCTCAGCGGAAGGCCCCAGACCGATGAATTGTCTAGGCACCATTACTTGGTCATCGTGCTTTTTGCCTTCATCTTTTCCTTCAACAACCTAATTATAACATTTTATTTATTAAATTAAATTAAAGAAAATTAACATGTTAATCAGCGATTTGAATAAATTAATATATATATATATATATGAATGGATAATCAATAATTACCTCATGCGCTTGGTTGCTTTCAGGGGCTCGGCGATTTTCTTGCTGCTGTTGCATTAATGCAATAATATGCATCTGTAGTGCATTGTAATTGTTAGTTACTTGGCTAAGCATGTCTCTTAACCTTTGATTTTCTGTATTCATTTGTTGCAGCTCCACTTGCAATTGAGTCAACTGATGAAATAAACATGAAAATTATTATTTTAGTAATTAATTAAAAATAATCATATACATGAAAAAAAAAAATTTGAAGAGAATTTTGCATATTTACTTAACTTTTTAATTACCTCAATTTTTGTTCGTTTTTCGTCCGCATGATCAGATGAAACCCCATCATCAACCGTTGATTGATCGCTTCCAGTGTTAGCGGCAGTAAGTAGATGCAAGCCAGTCTGTTATATCCCAATTTTTTTTTAATTTAAAAAAAAAAAAAGGCAGGCTTTAATTATAGATTCTTTTTTATGAAAATACTACGTAACAAGAATGGAAAAGGAAAAATTCCTCCCTAAAAAAAAAAAAAAAGAGAGAGAATAAAAAAGGAAAAAGAAAAAGAGTGCAATATTAAGTTAAGGTTCTTACATTAACATCCAAGCCAGTTCTGTGACGAAGTTGGTCGTGAGAATTCTCTTTCTTGATGTGAACAGAATTTGTTGTCTTGTTACGATCATCTTCACGATGATCAGAGATAGAAACCCTGTTCTTGTCATCGGAAAAGAAGTCAACTTCATCAACAGCCACCCGATTATCATCAGACGAGGAGGGAGCATTACTATTGTCGGAGGCCGGAAGCTGAAACATTCTGACAGAAGCTGAGTCAGCAGCACCAGAAGCAGCCATGTCACGGTTTGTTCTAAACCTTGCTAATGATGGCTTTGGCTTGTTGCTTGTGAAGAAATTCAGATTACTAACAATAGGATGATCAGAATCAAGTGTGAGACCCCATCCTTTGTCCATAAATATAATTAAATTGAAGAAAGTTAATTAAGCAAAAGCAAAAGCAAAAGAAGGGAAGATTTAGAAGAGAAAGTGGAACGAATCGAGAGAGAGAGAGAGAGTTGGGTTAATGACGTTGTGTTTGTCCAGTCTTTGAAGTCTTTAACCGGTGCAATGGGCTCGCCTATTAAAGGGGTTTGGACGTAGACTATTTTCGCTCATTCATTGAGTTTTTAGATTGGATTTTTCAGAAATTGTTGGGATTTTCTCATCTTACGTCAGTCCCTGCGTCAGTAAGCCAGCTGGCAACTGGTCCCGTACAGAGAGAGAGAGAGAGAGAGAGAGAGAGAGAGAGAGGAGAGAGGAAAGTCCTCAACCGGGTCGGGTTGGGTATTGGAAGAGCATGACGCTCTAGAAAAAGATACATTACAGGGGGTGGGGGAGGGGGAGGGGGAGGGGGATGGGGAGGTGGGGTTTCGTCTACATTTCGTCAAGAAAGTTATTGACTGGTTCTTAAATCTGAAGAAAAAAAAAAGGTGAAGAGAAAAGAAAGAAATGAATCCCACCTCCCCCCGAATGGTGCGGCGCGTTCCACGTGAGTAAAAAGAAAAATAATAATAATAAACTAAACTAAACTAAAACGAGATTTCAAAGTAATGAGCCAAGTCAACGAATTTGACGGCCCGGCTCTTTCTGGGTGACTGGTCACCGGGTGGGGCAGTATCCAAGTCTAACTCGGCCCCACGTCACCTCTTGCACTTTTAAAGCATCACAAGGCCCACGTTTTGGATCTTTCGATATGCAGCACCGGGAGCCGGGAGCCGGGAACCTCGTTGACTGTTTATTTGTGGGACCGCGTCACTTGATTTGACGTTTTAGACTCTTCTTTTGTACCAATGCATGAATCAATTTACATGTGTTATGTTTTCATTCGTTACTTTTTTTTTTTTGAATTACATGAGACTAATGTTCAGATTACAATTTATATTATATGATATTTACAATTGATATTTACAATTATATAATTATTGGACCTAGTTTACATTAATTCTTATATAGCACTGCCTATATTTTACCTCTCTAATATTCGAGTGTTGTCTACTCCACTCACATTTTGAAAGGGAGAAGACTGCATTCACTTAATAATTAAGGAAGAAAATAAACCCCTACATGCATCGCGGGGGCTCGAACCGCTGCGCTCACAGTTGTGAGTACATGATCCTGGCCACTGGGCTAAGGCCCAGTTGGTTCATTTGCATTTTTACTTATAGTTATCGCGTGACTAAGTGTAAGTATTACCTGGATAATAGGTATACAATCAATTTCTTTTTTTTTCTTACGAATTATTGATGGGATAATTTATATATATCATTTCCCAAAATGTAGATAACCTGCACACGCAATAACAAACAAGAAAATGGTGGAATGGGGACGAAAGTGGTCTCCGACGTGCCCACTCTAATGCTTAAGTAAGTAGAGTGCTTTCGGAATTGAAATCAAAGTGTTTTAGTTTGCTTGAGCGATCATACCTCTTCCATGGTGATTTTTTTTTATCTTAAAAATACTTTAATAAAGAAGAAAATGGAGAATGATTCTCATAGTGGGGGGTGTGATTCCCTAATTTTTGGGGGTGTTGTGGGCGTAGTGGCTTTATACCCAACTACTTTAGTCATTTTTTCAGTTTTTTCTTTGTGATATGGATCATCCCGACATTTTAGCCTTGTTGATTTGGCAGTTTTGACCTAGTCACGATTTAAATCAGGGTTTCCATATTTTCCATCTTGAAGGTTCTGAAATTCCCACTTGACAAATTTTGCCCTTGGCTTTGAGGGATCCAATTTTTCTCTCGGGAGATTCTTACCTTTTTGAGGTGGTATTAATCACCAATTACCTTATCAACAAATATTGCCCAAGTGAATTTTTAAAATAAATTATATTTTCAACTATAATAAATAATTGTTGTATAAGTTACTTGTATCATTTAATATTTTATATTTATGGTTGTAACATGTTCAATATTTATCCATGTCACCATAACTAGGTGTTGTTGACTCTTTATTTTATTTTTAATAACATCCATTGCTCTTGCAATGTTCATCACTCAAAAATAAAAAAGAAAAAAATCAAGTTTTTTATTTGAACTATTGACAAGTGATTTTGTTAGTAATCATGGATCACTTATTGGTAATGTTTTGAGTTGGATTTATAATTTTTCAGACTTAGGTGGTGTGTATTTTTTGTCTGAAATTTGAATAGACCTGAATTAAGCTAAATTTTAAATAGAGCTGAATACCTGAATTTGAATGATAGTTTGTTTCTTTATTTGAATCGCTAAAAATAAATATTATTGTTATTTTTTAACTTAAAAAAATCTAAAAACGAATATGTTACATTTTTGTACTACAAATTATAATATGAAATAAATAATAAGCATATCAAAGAAATATACATAAGATAATATATTATCATAATATAAATCATGTTTAATTGAATGCAATCCTTTAATATTCTTAATTAGTATATGTTAATCTCTCTTTCTCTCTCTCTCTCTCTCTCTCTCTCTCTCTCTCTCTCTCTCTCTCTCTTTCTCTATATATATATATATATATATATATATATATATATATATATATATATCACAAATTTATTGATGCTTACATAAATTCTATTTGAACTATTTTACATCAATTATGTGATGATAAATTTTGAATATGTGAACTCAAAAACTAAAATGGTTAAATGTAATTATAAGCATTGGGTTGAAATCAACTATCATTAATATATTAGAGATTTGAAGTATTTTCCCACTCAATTGGGTAAAGTAGTAATTTAAATGTATTAAACACTAAGATGTATTTCATTTTTAATTTCAACCTCAATTTTTAAATTTTTTTTTTCAGAAAAACTAAAATCTCAAGTGTTAATACCTCATTTTTACCCCCTGTAATGTTTCTCTTGAAATTTTGTTTGTGTTGGAGACAAAAAGATAGCGAGTCAATGACTTGCATTGTATATCCCAACAGAGAAAAGCTTTATACGTCAAGCTTCATTTCCTTTAACTAACACCGAGCTTTTTCAAAGATTCAACATCAAACCCTAGAATGGGAAATACGTCGGCCTAAATTTGACAAATTTGATTTGATCAATCAATCAAAAGACTTAAAACCCACTTTCAAAATTGTATGATGATACCGTACGGCAATGCAATTGTTATTCAAATTTCCTCCCTTCTTAAACGTTAACCTAACTGGTGGGCACGACTTAGAGGATTCATCAATGCATGACTATGGCCTGTGCATGGCATTTTCTTATTCAAATAAATAAATAAATAAAAAGTATATTGTTCAAACTTACGGCGTCCAAAGAAAGGAAAAAAAAAGGATAAAATTAATGAGAATAAAAGATATTCTCCAATAAGATCCATTTTTTCATTCAAAAGGTTACAAGAAAAGTTGTGTTTTGTTCACAAGTTTATATTAAACAACAGGTTCTACAACGTGGCATACGCTAGAGTTTCAACACTGCAAGAGCAATATTTCTTTCCTTAATTTGTCAAAATAAACATGCGTCTTGGTTGAAAGAAATTGAGGGTTCAATTTGATTTTCTCAATGAATGATGAAAGCTACATACTGGTTGGCAGATTGTTATTTTATATCAAACTCAACGGTAAAAATATGATGAATATAAATTAATATATAGATACATTAAACTACGAAGAAAAGTACTAAACCCAATCTCCCGAACATGCATGAAAAAAACTTCTAAAACCACCGACTTGTTATAATGTAAAATAGTCAATAACTTACACTTCTAATTTCGGCTACTTGCATCTGGAAAATGAAAAGAAATTAAAAAAAAAAAGGAAAGAAAGAAAGAAAAACAAACGATCAAGCAAGCAAACCGAGAGACGCCTTATGATGATATAAGATTAATAACTAATAGTCAAGATATAGCTTCTAATTAAGTCCAAAAAATATGAAAGCAAAAATTGTTCTATGTGCTGTCAACGGATGCAGGTATCAATATAAAAACATCATCATCATCGTCAATAACGTTTAGGCTCGTCAAGTACGTTCAGTCCTCTTTCAAAGATCAACAACACCCAATGTTTTTTCACATCCAAAACGACGACTTTTCTTGGTCTTTTATTGCTGCCATCAACTAACACTTGCTCATTAATTCATCCTTCATTTTGAATCCTCAATAGTATTAATTTCTCTTTTCAAGGCCAAAGCTAAAACTGAAAATCCGGGAAAGCCAAAACTAAAAAATATATATATATATATTAAAAAAATTAGAGATCGAAATAAAAAAAAATGAATATATAAAATTTAGCGTTAAAGCTATAAGGATAAAATCTATTTTATCTAAAGATGAAACTTACAAATAAACATTATATCTTTTTCCGCTCCTGTAGAGTGCAGACTTTTATTTTTTATTTTTTTAACATTTGCACTCCACTTGCTTCTTGAGTAGATTAATTTCTATGATCCGAAAATTTTGCAAAGCTTAGATCCACGTGCTTTACAAAGCTAAGAGTTTTTTTTTTAAAAAAAATAAATAAATATTTAAAAAAATTAATCCCATCAATGGTAAGTGCCAAAAAGTCTAATCACTTTTACAGTGCCACGTATCTAAAAGATATAGAAAAACCACATGGAGGAATGTTTTCTTGTTACGCCTAGTCCGGGTTTTAAAAAATTACTACATAAAAATACATTGCAACTTCCATTAAGGGGGCTCTATGTTGCTTGACTTAGTAACTTAATTGATTTAATTTTAATTAATTAAGTTATAAAGTCTGTTTATTTTTTTAATTTAAGAAAATTTTTAATTATTAAATCATTAAGTTTACTAAATTAAATTTTTTAATTTTTTACTTAATCTAAGAAATTTGAATGATGTCATTAAAAGATATTTTCTAAAACAACCTTATCTAATTAATTAATTTTCTTCCTCACCTAAATAAAATTTAATAATTAACATTATTATCCATGTCTATAACTTGTAATAATAGAATGATAGACTATCATTATTTTTATCTTTTTGTTTTCTTCAAATTATCATTATTTATCTTAATAACTTTTTATGAATATTTTTCATATAAAAATATCATAAACTACAACAAGATTGATTAACATATACTAATTAAGAATATTAAAGGATTGTATTAAATTGAAAATGATTTATGTTATGATAAAATATAATATCTTATTTATGTTTCTTTGATATATATATATATATATATATATATAGTAGTTTTCTGGTCTTGATTTTAAAGTTTGGGAAAGTCCGGAAAGCTTTAAAATTACACGGCTTTAAAGGCTTACAGTTTTAAGCCTTTAAAATCATGCGGTTTTAAAATTTTTTCCGCACTTTTCCGCACTTTAAAATTTCAGACTTGAACATTATATATATATATGAACCTTCAATAGGAGAAGAAAAAAATTCAATCCGTTCAAAGGTAATTTTTCCTGCAAGTATCGTAAATGATGGCGGATGTAAATCAATTTCATGATGTGTATTGTGTGGTATTGAGAAATTGTTATATATTAATGATATCACAACACAGTGAATATAAAATTAATAAACCATATGCCTAGGTTTAATTGGAAGAAATGAGAGGTGAATAGAGGAGAAGAGATGAATGGAAAGAAGACAGGGGAAAGAAAATGAGAGACAAGAGAATAAATCTTAATTTTATTGTTTAGTTTAACATAAAAATCATTTTTTTTTCTCCTTATTTCTTTTTCCTTAACTTCCTTTCCTTTCCTCTCATTTCCTTTTATTTTTTCAAATCAAACATGGCAGCCGGGCCATTTTTGGAAACAAATCTTGGCTGCATAACTCGATTATTAGAATACGTTGAAGCAAAGCAGCCAAGAGAGCTGGCAATTCAAAGTTGTCAAAACTCGATTCGATCATTTCCTATTCCTACTAAACAATCAGTATTTTTTCAAACCAAACAGAAAATAAAATCAACATAGAACAAAAGACAGAGTTGACTGAGATTCATTTGTTGACCAATTTTGATCAAACCCACGTGCCTCTCCTTGCATGACGTAGAAAAATTTCGGTCTTGTGTGTGTGTGAGTGGTTAGGTTTGGACAGCCAGGATTTACAATAATTACGATTGGTAAGCGCTAACAAGACGGCTTGCTTGTTGCCTCAAGCAATTTAAGGATACCTTTCACACTAATTAATCTTTATTATTTTTTTTCCACATCTTTTTTGGATTATTTGATCAAGTTTTGCCTCTTTATTTACTCGGTTTCAAACAAATTTCTCTTAATTTCAACGTTCAAACACTCTTACAGACCGACAAATGGATGGTGGTCACGGCCATACATGTTGACAAAAAAGCTCCAAATTTTGGGCAATTTTATTTTATTGTTTATTTTATCCAACTAGCGCCCATCGTTCACGGTCATGAAATAGGAAACTAGATCCTAATTTTTAGTCCTTTATTGTTGTAATTTTGCAAGTATTTTAAAGAATACTGATAGTTATATGAACAGGATCCAATTGCGAAATCTTCAAACCCTACCTGCTTTTGATGCTGCATGCTTTGTTTTGTTGATTTGGTGACGACTGGCAACTTGGATGTTAGATTTTTTAGTCACTGTGGAAATGGGGGCCGGGTTTGATTTTTATAATTAAGTGAGGAGTTGCTGTTGATAATTGATTTATTATTAATTAGTTAAAACTAGGTTGGTTTTGGGATGCATTATATGTAAAGTTTTTATTTTATTATTTTTTAAAACTTATGATGAGTCTAAGTTTTAACAACTGGAATATATGGTTAAAATTTTTGAGGGAATTGATTGGTATATATATATGGTATATGGTGGATTGAACACTGTAGTCCGAGGACTGATTGCTATGAATTATACATATAATCTATGTGCTCAAGATAAGTCATTTTCGTTACCTTAATCTCACTGAAAATAAGAAAAGAGTGGCAACTGAAAATGATGTTTCTCTTAAAATTATAATACTATTGTCATATTGGACAGTCATTATTAGGTACATACAAGCCGCGGATTGGGACATTTAGCTTAATCTTGGTTTTACCAAAGAGAGGAAAAAAATTAAAAAAATAAAAATCTTTCAACATTGCCCAATCCTATCTCGATCAAAATTAACATGTTAATTAAAGCGAAACATATATGTGCTTAAAGAGAGGAAATAGTCCTTATTTCATGAGGACATCTATTTTTTTTTTTTTTTTCCACAAAATAAGAATGTCAAATTCTAATAAGTAGTTACAAATGATAAAAGATCTGAATCTTCACACCTGACAATTGATTTCTGTATTGGGTTTAAGTCGACTTATATCAAGATTTTGGCGGAATTGATTAATATTCCTGTAATGTCTGCTGATCAACAAAAGAGGGGGGAAAAAAAGTTACATTGAACCGTGAAGATGAGAAATGAGGACATAGTTTCATCATGAACAATGGGGCAAATTAAAAAATAATAAACTTCAAAAAGGCGAAAAAAATTTAAAAAAAAAAAAGGGGGGAAAGAAAGTTGATGCTAAACTCACATGAGGATATGAACATACTTTCCAATTTTCTGGAATTGGTCTGCCGTTTGAAATGGGTAACAGATCAATATCATAATTCCCTTTACAAGACTAATGAAACAGCGTAGAAAATTAAATCTCTTTTTTTTTTTTTTTGGCATTGATTTTGAATTTTGATCACCGTTTTGATTTCTTGTGAAAACTTTCAAAGCATTTCCACACGGATGAAAGTATCTTCGCTATATCTTTGCTGGCAAAGTTATCAATTAATTGCTGCTGCAAATTGGTGGCACTTGTTCACACTTCATATAACTTGTTCACTGTTTGATTTTCATCTGTTTAATTATTTAGCTTAAATTGCCCACAAGAAACTTTCTTTCTTTCTTTCTTCTTCCTTTACCCCTTTTTTTTTTTTGGTTGGGGGGGGGGGGGGAATTTTTAAATTAGATTAATATTTATACTTGCAAGTATTTTAAAATAATTTGTTTTAATTTTTTAAATGATAAAAACCTTAAAATTTTAAACGGATGGCAAAGACAGGAAGTTATTAGAAAAAAGTCAGAAGGTGATTGGTTGAACTGTTAAATTAAACGGCATTTTTCTGCAGTGCTGAGAATTTTCAAATCTTATTGACAAATGCAAACTCACCTTGATTGACTACATTTATGACAGACCTCCATTTTCTCTTAGTTTTGAGTTTACAATTGGCCGAGCCAAAAACTAAAAACTAGAATTCTCTTCTTAAAGTTGACTTTTGACTCGATCTTAAATTTATCAACTCATGATGAACAGACCTTCCACCGAAAATTGCCATTTTGTTAGACCAAAAACCTTAAATGCAGTGCAGAGCCATCAAGAATCTAATAGGGATAAACGTAGGCCCATATGTAAACAAAATTTGAAGTCCAGAGTCTAATAAGCATAGCTTGGACTGGGTCAGGACAGTCTCTGATAGGCCCATGATTAAGTAAATGGATTTTCAATTGGGCTCAAATCAACCCATTTCATTGGCATCAACTTTTATAAGACAATTTTCAATTAAACCCTCACTTAAGGGGTGGATGAAAAAATCAGCGCAAAATAAGAGCCTTATCCGTTCCATTTGATTCAAAAATTAATATTTATAGAAGAAAATTGAGAAAGAAAAAAAGAAAGGTTAAAGAGTGGGGTTTTATACGTATAAGTTTACTAAAGGATAGGGATGATAATGGGTCAGCCAAGCCCCAATCCAACTGTCACAGAAATAAAAGGTCTGAAAAAAAAAAAATTCTAATTATTTGAATTTTGGGTCCAGCCAGTTCCATCCGATGGGTTGGACATTTGTTTAAACCCAAAGTCCATAATTTTTTTTATAGCTAAATAATTTAAATTTTAAAAAATGGACATAATTTCTCATATATATTAAAATTTAATATAAACATAAAATTTATTCAAACTCCTCATCATATAATTATATAAATAATAAAATAAGTATAATTTAAAATCATGTCTTATAAAATTATGCAAATAAAATCATATTTTTTAAAACTTTTGAATTTCGAGTCTGTCAGATTGGGTTATACAGAGCCTAGATCCTGACCCAAATTTAATTAGACTCTGGTATTTAAGCAAAGCCTGTATGAAACTTTTAAATTCAAGTTAAAACTTCAAAATTTAGAGTCAAGTTTTCTTACTATTTCTATTGAAGTATTTTTATTATTTACAGAGGTATTAAAAGAATTATATCTTTTTTTAAATATTTTAAGAAGATTAATATAAAAAGCATTTGATATCAATTCCCAAACGGGCTCATCGTCCTCTAAAGCTAAAGCCAACTGCAAAAGCATCAAGCAAACACAAAAGCAAAGTAAAGGAAAAGAGAGATTATAAACTTCAATTTAATCATATCTCTCACTGTAACTCTCCACTTTACTCAACTGGCTTGCTTTTCTTCTTATTCTTAGAGCATAGGCATGCTTACAGTACAATGAATTCTATTATACAAATCCGACAAAAGAAATCCAATCATATCACTAATTACTCCAATGGATTCTGTCTTCACCACCAACCCCTGCCCCATATCAAAAACCAGAATTTCTGCACGTTCTTTTTATTATCATTTACATTTCTTAATGCTTCCACTAGTCTTTGCATTTTGTAGCATCACAACATCATCTCAAGCAAGCCCCTGTAGAACCTCATGTGGTGACATTCCAATAAACTACCCTTTTGGCATTGATGATGGCTGTGGCAATCCTTACTACAGACACATGCTTGTATGCTCGGATTACGGCAAGCTGGAGCTCCGAACGCCGTCCGGTAGATACCCAGTTCGCAGCATAAGCTACTCAGATCCTCACATTCTCCTCGCTGATCCATTCATGTGGAATTGCCAAGATGGTGACAACTTTCGCCCCACAAGGCCTTTTAGCCTCGACACAAGCACCCATTTCTCACTCTCCACTCAGAATGACTATCTTTTTTTCAATTGTAGTGAAGAAAATGTGATCATCGAACCAAGGCCTATATTCTGTGAGCGGTTTCCCGAACGTTGTGATTCGTCTTGTGATAGTTCTAGCTATCTTTGTAGGCACTTGCCGGAATGTGCCTCCGCATTGCATGGCAGTTCTTGCTGCGCTTATTACCCAAAGGCTACTGAATCTTTGAGGCTGATGCTTAAGTATTGTGCTTCTTATACTAGTGTTTATTGGAGAAATGTTGGAAATGTTCCTCCGTATGATCAGATTCCTGAGTATGGAATCAGGGTTGATTTTGATATTCCGGTGACCACAGCTTGCCTGCAGTGCCAAGATATGACAAAGGGTGGCGGCACTTGCGGATTCCATACGGAAACACAGAATTTCTTGTGCCTTTGTCCCAAAGGAAATGCCACCTCTTATTGTAAAGGTTATTTAAATTGTTCTGTTGACTAATATATATATTAAGCTGTTACAACTTTTTTATTATTATTTGGATTTCTTTTGCGGATTTAATTGTTACATCTTTGTACTAATTTTATTTTGCAGATTATGAAATTTTTTTGTCATCTTATAAAATAATCAATTAGTTGGTTTGATTTTGACGCAGATCATGAAATCTCTGGGCATAGCAGGGCTGGAGTGATTGCAGGCAAGCATATATTTTGTTGTCTTGACAGTTCATGTGTTTTCAAGACTTGAACTTCTCTGGCAATGGATTGAAATGAAAGATTAAAGTATTTTTAAGCTTTCGGTTTTTCAAATATTGTTTTCAGGGACAGTGACAGGAGTTTCAGCTGCGGGGGCCATAGGAATTGGAGCCGGTGTTTGGTATTTCAGAAAAGTGAGAGCTACAGAACCAGTAACTTGTGGGGTTCAAAACAATGAGAACAGGCTTTTCTGAGAGCAATCAGCCAAATTCAAGTCAATTACCGAAAACCTACTTTATTCTCCTTTTATTTTATTTTTCTTGAATTGCGCGCATGCATTTTGCACTTTAACAAGCCTCCTTGATGCATGTTTTGTGTTTCTTTGTACAATATTGCTAAGAGAATATATCCATGAAGCGATTTTATTTTACACTTCAGCTCTCTCCCAAGCATATATTTTGTTTGTTCTTGTTGACATGTTGAATGATAAATAAATTATGTATATTTAAAGAAAAAAATGGGGACGGGAAAATCAACAATTAATTATCCATTCAAAAAACCAGTAGTCATACTAACATCAATCTGTTTCACATACAAGATTTTGTCAAAATTCAATTATCTATATGTAAAACAAAAAAAAATTATAGGATACATCAGATGTACCATATCAATTATATAACAAACAAATAATATTATGACATATGTATATTTATTTTGATGAACCACCGTGTAAATGGTGGTTATATTAAATTTAATCACACACGTCATATATACATTAATTAGTTGTATTACCTCTAATGTATTTTAGAATTCTCGTAAAACTTAGGCAACATTTAACAACTCTCAACTGTTACTTTGTAAACGTGAGCTTCAATTCAATGAAGCTGCAATCTCACAGCACTTTCAGGAAAAACAAAAATGAGTAAATTACAAGAAAATAGAAGGGTTACAAGAAAATATCTAGAACAGGTTACTACAGAAAAATTAATTTAATGATCATCATATCAACATGCTTTCGCAACAACACAGCTCAAAGGACCCGCATTCGCTGTTAAAGCAGGAACCATTGCCCCTGGTGCAACAACAAATGACTGGGCACGTGAGTAATTTGGTGCACAGCTTCCATATCCAGATGGTACAAAATAAGCACCATTCAAAAATACATCCTTCGAAGTTCTCCACTTCCAGCTTTTCCAACCGCCATAAGACTCTCTCTTCGTAACCTGTTGTAAAAAAAAAAAACACGAGATAATTAATTAATGCACTTTAGCGAGTGCTGGCTAGTTGGCTGAACTGTTAAAACCTCTTGAAACGGTTGGTAATAAAATGTGTGAGCAGGTTTTAGTTTCCTGTAATTTTAACTTTAGGTACCTCTTTGGTATTCTGATCGTTTGAAGCCATGAAGTAGTTCCCTTCACTAAAAATGGTTGGATTAGCACTGCCGCCAATTGCATACATCTTCCAGTCTTCATATCTATTGTTGGCAACATGAGCATAGCCTATCCGGACCCTGCATGCATGCATAATATATGCTCTATTCATCTAAGTTTTCTTTCAATTTTAATTATATAATTTTATGTAAAATTTAATCAATGATGAATTTTCTCCCTTAATTTAATTCTTTATGTGTCACCTTGGCATTCTTTCAATAAGTCCCGGGCCAAAATGGTTGAAGGCTATTGTAACTTTCATAATTTTATCAGCAGTAAATTGATCGTTGTGTCCCAGCAGCATCACCTATAATCGTAAATGTAGCTTATATTATGAACGTACATGTACAAAATACTTGTAAGCAATTAATTAAACTAACCAAAAAAACTCTCTACCTACCTTATCGTGTTGTTCGAAGCAGTTGTTAGATATGGTAACCGCCGTTGAAGCATGAATGACATCAATTAGGCCATCAGCAGCCCGAGCAAGATAGCAATGGTCAACCCAAACATACGAAGATGCAAAAATATCAATGGCATCTCCATCAGAACCACCGCGACGACCAACATGATCAGGGCTGCTTCTAACTTGCCCACTCTTTCCTGGCTTACAATCATGAATGCTAATCCCATGTATTATAACATGGCTAACACCTTGTATTGTTATGCATGGTCCATTTGCAATCTCAACTTTAGCCCCTCTCCCATCAATAGTCTTAAAACTATTCATTATAAGCTCATTTTTAAGCCTTATCACCATGTCCTTGGCAAAAATGATCCAAAGCGGCTTTGTTTGAATAACACCATACCTTAGGGTTCCCAATTTAGGATTTACAGGGTCGTCAGATGGGTCGGTGACTACGTAAATTGCACCGTATTTTCCTCCCAAGGTGCCTTTTCCAAACCCCACCACGCAATCCGTCAAGGCTTTGCGATTAACAGCCCAGTTGGATTTGGCTCGCCAGCATGAATCTATAACATTCATGACTTTCAAACTGCTTACTGCAGGTTTAGGCAAGTTATAGCTATCTAGTGAATATGCTACAAGGGTTGAAGCAGAGTTTGCTAGTAGACATGAAAGCAAAAGGAGAGTGGTTAAGGAAGCCATGGCTTGAGGATTGAGAATTGAGAGTTTGAGACGAAGGCAAATTAGACAAATGATAATGTATATAGGGAAATAAGAAGGTGGTGCACACGATTTAGGGGCTAATAAATTTTGTTTGTTAATTTGGTGAAATTTTGGTGCCAAACAAAACGTGATGGCACGAGTTCTCTTTGTGGCACATTGACTTTGCAAATTTTAAGTAGTGTTTATAGATACAAATCAAACGGTAAAATATACAACTCAAAGAATCTAAGAATATATTCAATGGATATTGGATGTGGCCGGTGAAGAATGTTGAAAGAAATCGTTTGTTTATACTTTGTTCGATGTCAGAGGCGTTAGTTATAGTGGCGGCAACTTTTGCTTTGAGTGTCTTCAATTAAATTATACTATGAAACTTCTTTTAGACATGGAGACTAAAGAAAGAAGAAGCGAATAATGAAAGCAAATTTATGATTTTTTTTTTTATTAGGTGAGGGGACCAAATATGAAGTTATTCTACCACAGCTTATTGGTTCTTTCAAAAACAAAAGATTGTGCTAATCATGAAAATATAGATGTTCAACATATTTCAGGAAGTTTATATTGACGGAGATTCGTATATGAGGGAGACGCCTAATTTATTGTTTACATCTTATAAATAAAAAAGACCCAATCAAAATATTTGATGCTTAGGTTGTTGTTGTTGGTTTTTTTTTTTTTTTTTTATTTGCATATGTTTGAATTTAGTTGAACTCTAAATAAGGTAGCGTTTGTTTTTTTTTTTTTTTTTCTAAAATCTGAATGAGTCTAAATTTTTCTAAAGTCTGAATGGATCTGAACACAAAAATTTGAATTATATATTTGTTTTTTTAATATCTAAATAAAAATGACATTTTGTTTGCTTTTATAATAAAAAATATCTTAAACTTACTTCTTTGACATTTACATCCTTGTAAAAAAAAAAGATTCTATTTTATAATTTAGGAAATAAGTTATTTTATAAAGATATTTCTGAAATATAATATTTATTTATCATTCAGATCCTTTTCCATTTAGATAAAAGTCACAAAAGTTTACTTTTTCTATTCAGATGTAAATGTCTAAAAAATTAAACATAAGTTACAAAAAACAAACAAGCAAATTTTTAAAAGTATCTGAAATTAATAAAATTTCAAACTTCATACATTTAATAAACAATCTGAATGTAGATGTCTGAAAAGGCACATTTGTTTTTTCTTTTATCTGAATATAAGTGTTAAGTTGTTTATTTTAATTAAAAAAATTGAAGTATGATATTTTGACATTTATATCCTTATAAGGATTATATATATTTGAGAACAATTAAGTTAAATAGTTTGAAAATATAATTAAATATTTTATTATTACTAATATGTACAACGATTATAAAACACCGCAAGACTTAATTCTAGTTAAAAAATGTAACATACATGACACGTACGGAAATGGAAAATTGAAATAAAATAAAAATTTTGGAAAAAAAAACTGGGCATGTGGATACACAAAGAAACCAAATAAATATCCGCATAAAATTTACTTGAACTAATTAATTGAAAGCAAGCTACAACAACAAATACACACAATACAACAATTAATTTATGCAGCTGAACACATGACACATACAGGAATGGAAAATTATAAAGGAACTAAAAGAAGACTAAAGGACGACAGAAACATAGCGCCCACTGTCGTTTCACGCGTTTCCTTAGTCTTCTTTTAATTTTGCGTGGGCCCATAATAAATAATAAAATAAAGAATTTAGAAATGGAAAGCAGGTCAAAATTCATATTTTTATCTCCTCCCTCCCCAGCCAGATTTTCCAGTCCTTAGTTTACTCCGCTCCTTTGTTCTTCCCTTTCCGTTCATCTGGAAGGAAGAGGAAATCGACCCCCAGCAATTGGTCATCATTCCTGGCCGGCTGGTGCTTTTCCCTCCCTTTCACAAGCTTGGTTAGCAAAGTACGATTCTCATTGGCCACCAGCTCAGCCTCGATCTACGCGCATTCATCTCCATAGCCCCTCCACTCATTTTCCTCGTTTGGAAACGGTAGCACTTCGTTAATCCCGGCTTCTTGTTCTCGCCCAGCCCCTTCTTTTTTTTTTTTTTTTTCTCTCGCCCAGCCCCATTTGATTGTAAAAAAGTGCTGCTATTGTCATCTCTTTTCGTTACTTTTGTGGTTTCCTTTTCATTATTTTAATATATATTTTTTAATTATTTTATTTTTTAAATGAAAAAAATAACAGACAAAGGATGATTACTGGAGTTGAAGCAACAGACAAAGGGACCCACGTTTTTGTCGTCCCTTTGTCGTCCAAGAGTTCAAATAGCAGAACTCATAAGTAAATATTGGTAAATTCCATCAAAGATGGTTGGCTCAAATTTTGCTGCCCTTTTGCCCAGGTAACGTGAGGTCTGCTAGAAGTTAATTTTAAGCATAGCTGCACATCCCAAAGGTGCATGAACTCCCTTTCTTGCACCTGTTGCTGCACCTCCCACAATGCTTCTTGTCTGACATTACATTCACATACTGGCCTTTGCAGCAAACCTGCCAATGCTTACATTTCTTACCACACTTGCCGCAATTGAACCCATCATGAAAGTGCGCCTACACATTTCTTCTTGCAGCAATCGGGGCCTGGACTGTCCTTGGCAAGACAAACCCTAGGGTTTTTGTCACATTTCATCACAGGGCGAGGGACAAATCGGCTTGCTCCTCGGAGTGAAGTCATTAAGTCTCGCTCGTCAGCCAAAGGGATATCAGAAGTAGTGTTATTATCACCACCGGCGCCATTGAATGATCCTTCTTCAGGCCCCAGTGTTGTAGCTTTAAGCGCATTGGCCATAGCCATTAGCATGGCCAAGGCAAGAAATATCTTTAATTAGGGAGTTCATCTTCATGAGGGAGACACTTAAAATTAAAGAGGCTTTGAAATTAATGGAAATGTGTGTGTGTGTGTGTGTGTATTCATTGACTCACATATATATATGGAGAATGGGCGCTCTTGTAGTCGTATTTAACTATTTATACATCAAAATAGAGCAGCTAGCAAACGAGTTGCTCTAAAGTGTGTAGGCGTTGCATGGTTTCCAATTGTGCGGACTGTTAGTGGAGTGGTCTAATTCAACGAGTTTTGATAAAATATGAAGTAAACCAATTTAGGTTGTTGGAGAAAATATTATAATCTAAATACTAAATTAGGCTAAATTAGAGGAGAAAACAAAATTGTATGCAACTGTACGTTAGGCATGCATATGTATATAATACCACTCGCCTTCAATTAATTACTACTAACTTTTCCCTGATTACAGATCCAATGCCCTTTCGTTAACAACGATCATCACGAATTCGGTGCAACTAACAAAATAAGTTTGCTTTTCATTGCTACGTAGCATCATAATGAAGAATCAAGTCTCTAATGCGCAATTGTGCCCAGATGTTAATTTACTTCATTTTTGTTTTCGGAAAGCAAATTGCTTATATATTAATTCTTCAAAAAGCATTAGAAATGCAGCTAAAAGCCATTAAACTAGTATGGAATGAAACTGACTTAGCACAAAACACCAATGGGAGATAAGTAATAACTACTTCCGATACTACGAGTCTAAAATTGTTGAAGAGAGTATACTTAAACAACATACCGATAGGTGCCATAACGACCGACAGTCTCACTTAATTTACTTCATTTAATCTCGTTTAATTTCTTGTATTCTCTTTGGTCAAGAAGAAGATTCCAAGTTAAATTGACGTTGGTATATAAATGAACCCTCTTAATTTCTTTCTTTTAAAAAAAAAGCAAAATAAAAGATTGTGATGAGAACATAAAATTGGTTAAATGCAAAACACATTCAAGATTTGTGATTGATAGCTATTACATGAGAATGTAAATTTAGCTAAATGTTAAGCATGTATGATTATAAAAGAATAATGATATTTTCGAAAGTCAATAGATCTCAGATAAGGAAAGTATATTAATCCTAAATTGATCGAGTTCATATTTAATCAATTGACTGAATATATTGTTGCAAAATTTCCAAAATAACAAAGATAAATTAATCATATTTTATAAGTTTCGACGCTTCACTTGATTGATCAATATATACCAATGAAAAGAGAATACATTGAAAGATACTAATCAATAAGGTAACATGATGAAAATTTATTTATCAAATAAAGATTGAAGAAGTTTTGAGACTATGATCACGTGAATTATGAAATTTAATAGTTGACAATGCTGGCAGAAGCCGATAAGTAGAAGTTAAATAATCAGAATTCAGCAGTACTGTAATAAATTCAATTAAGCGTAGCTGCGCAGCCCATAAAAACAGGAGCTTCCGTTCTTGCACTTGTAGCATCGGCCACAATGTTTGTGGTTGAAAGAAGGATTTACATACACTCCTTGGCAACAAATTTCATAGTATTTGCACTTGCTTCCACATTTGCCGCAGTTAAGTTGATTTTTCTTCACATCAACACATTTTTTGTAGCAGCAGTTCGCCACGAACTGCCCTTGGGGCGACAAACTCTAGGATACCTATCACAAGTGATGGCACCCCGCGGCGCCTTATCGGCTAGGAAACGACCCGTTCCTCCAAGAATCTTAAACGCTGCTTCCTCGTCAGTTTTTGGCAATCCAAGTTCATCGTCATTGGAATTATTTTCTTCCTCTGTAGTAGTTGCTTGTGGTTATCGCACTGTAATGGCCAAAGCTGTTGTGTCCGACAATATAAGTATGACTAAAGATTTCATTATATTGTTAATTACTACGTGACCAGAAGAGCTGTAAAGGGGAAATTACATAAATAATAATAATAATAATGCTTGTTGTTAAAAGGGTTTGCATGGTGATCAGGTACGGTATCTATACTAATCTAGCTAATGTATATGGGGCAAATGATGAACGAATTTTCCAAAATGAATATGTGGCTTTATCAATGGCTTAATTAAATGGAATAAGTTAGGTTCAAAATTGAAATCATCATGCAAAATTCAGATGCAATATCAATAAATGGGGAAAAAAAAGGAGAAGAACCCAAATCTACATTGACATTGTAATCCATCAAACCCAATAAAAGCGTAAATGAAATTAGTTAATGGTAAGAAATATTTAATAAGGCTCCTAAACAAGAAACCATAATTAAACTCATTATTCTTTAAACTGTAATTTATTTATTTTTTTGGTAAATGTGATGATAAGACCATGATCATTAGTAACAGAACTCCATATATATAGAAAATAGGTTTTTAAGGAGGAGAAAATGCCTTTGATTCGTAAATACATAATTACCAACTTTCCATTATTTTGACTTGTTTTTAATAAATAATTATTAAAAAAAGGATTAAACTCAGCAAATTTTCAACAACGAGACTTACATAATGTCATTATAATATTGTCACACGAGGTGGTTCCATTACCCAAAAGTGGCACTAAGTACTAATATTTAATACCAAACAACCAAATGGTATACCACTGATAATTCATAATCAAATAAAATTTTATTTCAAGAGACGTCAAAGGTGAGTGACATGGCAAATAAAGAAATAGAGGGAAAAAAAAAAAGGTTTGAATCAGGCAGTTACAAAAGCACTTAAATTAAAAACTCTGATAGAGTAGCTCAGCTTCAATGGCCTTCACGTCTTTGCTATGTTTTGATTTTTTTTTTTTTGTTAAGAATAATTAGAAGACATGTGTTAGTGTTATGCATACGTTGTATATATTTCTTCCCCCATTAAGTCAGAATATTTGGCCCATCTAGTTACGTGGTTAATGCTAAGGTTGTTAATCCAGCACTTTTCCAGGACCAGGACGAATAGGATCGCATATTCGAATGTATAGTAACCCTTTATCAATTTACAAACTAATTCAGAAAACTACTTGGCGCAGAATATGATTTCACTTACCGGGGCCAGGGGAAGTACTTGTTTCATTCCAGTATTATTAACTACTTCATTAAATAGCTAGGCCATTCTTTTCTTCTTGTTTCCTTTACAACATGAAGCAAGTGCAATCTCTTTCTCTTGGGAGTTTACATAACTTCTCTCAAGCACTTTAGTTAATCATTCTTGAAACTCTTGATGCAACAAAACTTTATAACAATTTGGATTTAATCTAATTAATGCTCCTTTTTTTGTTGGGCAAGATTTGATTTCCACAGAAATCAATAATGTATTTGTGATGTAAATTTCAATAAGGCAACACCGCATGCAAATTGATTTTGTAACAGGAGAGATAATTTTTGGTCAGAACTAATGTGTATGAAGAAAGTAATACAAATTGAAAGTTCTAATGGTAAATAGCGTGTAAATCTCATGCATAGCTGCACATCCCATAAACGCAAAACTCACCCTTTTTGCACTTGTTATTGCACCCGCCACAGTGTCTTTTGTCAAATAAAGCATTCACACATTTCCCCCTGCAGCAGATTTCAGTGTACTTGCACTTGTACCCACACATTCCACAATTTAACCGATCTTTTTTCACATTAACACATTTTTTCTTGCAGCAATCCGGCCCTGGACTGCTCCTGATCATACCACAAACACGTGGAAACTTGTCACAAGTCATGTTGGCTATCAGGTTTTTCCGTGCCAGCAACCGCCTCACTCCTCGCAAAGATGTTGCTTCTTGATTTTCTGATAAGGACCACGATTCTTCAAGATCGTTTGTCGAGGCAACAATGGCAACTGTCGCTAAGAGGGCAAAGAAGAGTGTTAGCGACTTCATGGCTATATAGACAGAAGATTTTATTTGTCAAATTTGTTGATAGCAGTTAGCACTCTGTGTTAATTATATAGTAATATTGGCGCGAGAGTTGACAAAACCAAAATGAATTATCAAGTTATGGTTTTTGTGTGTGTGTGGTCTATATTCATTTCAAGAGATTGCTTCCAAATTACTATATATCGCTAAGAAGAAATCATTTGATTATATGTAAAGAAAAGCTGGGCTGCTCCCATTTATTCTGTATCTCAATTCTTAAGTAAAGTTGATGGACGATGAATCTCACCTTGTATTTTGGAACCAGTCACTTGTTGCCACATCGATTATATGTGCCTTCAATTGCGTGGTCGTCAATCGGCATATAACACCGGGCACCGGCTGCTCATTTTTAAATGTCTGTTTAGTTCACGGTGACTTTTCGCTATCCTATAATTCTACAACTGATGATTTTATTTACCTCCCACTCATTTGTGTATCAGGAAGCGCAGCAGTTTGAAAAGAAAATATGACAAGTCAAAAGAGGGAAAATGCGAAAGATCAGAATAAAATCTAACATAACAATTGTGTAAGGCTATTAAAGCAAAGACAAAGACAGACATGATTCCCTAGTTCGATAAGAAAAGCACATATTCTCAAGAGCAAAATAGTACTTAACTAAAAACTTTAATTTGGGTTCACTGGGGCATCAATCTGCAGTAGTCTGATTAAAGTTGCATTATATTTACATAGCTTTTGCTGAAATGTTTTATTTAAAAGTATTCCATTTCTAATTTCTGAGACTAGAGCTAGGCTATATATGAGCAAATAAACTGTTTCATTGAGGTCTTGTTATTAATTTGATGTTGTATTAATTGAAGTTCTTGTTGCAATTTTTTTTCTTTTAGTTATTGCGTAAGCTTGAGAAATAACATAATTATGACTTCTTGCTGCCTCATAATTCTCACTTTGATCTTTCCTCTATTTTATATTATTGCCCAAGCCTCTACATTTGGCCAGCAGCTCTCTCTCATGGAACTGGTAGCAAGTAAAAACAATGAAACAGAGCACCAAGAGCATGCTAATACTTGTTTTCACCGCACTGCAGAGAATGAAGTGACAACAAATCTAAGATCAGGCAAGGGCCAAAGCTTCTCGCACGGTCGGCATCACGCAAGGACTGTAAGCGTAATAATTACTATTATATCTTATTCTTCTTCTTGTTGGTTGTTAATAACGACAACACAAATTTTAACTCAAACAGGCTCATGGGATCCTGAACATTATTGGCTGGGGAATTCTCTTGCCAATCGGAGTGATCATCGCAAGATACCTGAGAAGATTTCCAATTGAATATGATGAATGGCACCCACTTCACATGCTGTGCCAAATTTCAGGATACATTCTTGGAACCGTTGGTTGGGGCATTGGCTTATGGCTTGGCAACTCTTCCAAACATTACACTCTTAAAACGCATCGCATTCTTGGCATCCTTGTATTCGCCTTTGCAACCATACAAGTAAGTATTTGCAATTCTCCAGCTTACATTGATTATTCAAAATCAAAATCTTGTTTGTTGTCTCATATTAGTTTTTTGTTTTGTGAATTAGATTTTGACCAGCTTTCTGCAACCAAGAAGGGAAAATGAATGTAGCAAGTGGTGGGAAATTTTTCATCAATCTATGGGATATACAGTAGTTGCTTTAAGTATAGCAAATATTTTTCAAGGGATTATTCATCAGAGTCATGCTGAAAAATGGAAATGGCTTTATGTGGCAATACTTGCTCTTCTAGCTTTTCTTGCAGCAGCATTGGAGATTTTTAGATGGATCGTGAAGTCTAAACTTCAGCTGCCAATTGCATTTCACAACAACAATATTTACAACTTCACTTGATCAGATTTAGTGTTAAAAAAATTTTGTTTCAGGATTACGTTATTGCCGAGGAAGAGGATAGTAAATTTCCATTTAATTGAGAGCTCATTTGAGCCTCCAAATTCAATTTCTTGTCATTTACGCAACCAATTGACTATCTTACCTATTACTGGAAATGGATTTTCCTCTGCTTTGCATGTACTGTATGCAAAATAGTCGAGCACTTTTATTGTGATTAATAGCAGAGCTATTTGTTCTCTAAAAAAAAAATAATAATAAATATTCATATTTTAATGAACTTTTTATTACAAAAATATCCACGGGCATATTACTATTAAGGACAATATTGGATAAAACCTTAAAAATTTCTCAAAACTATTTGCCCCTTCTCTCTCTCTCTCTTGTTTTCAAATTTTGTGATTATGCCTATTTTTCACAATTGGTTTATGCAAGATGTTGATGAAGAAGTTGATGAGATTGAATGGGCTTTGCGGCAAGTTATAGTTTTTTACAAGGATCATGATTTTTTTCTGATCTGATCATGTTCTGAGCAAACCAATTAATAGTATTCGCCTTCGCAACCATATAAGTAAGTTGGAATAAGTTGTTTACCTAAACAATAAGAATCGGAATCAGAATGAACTATATTCTTATTGATGCATCTACTCTGTCTTGTAATCAAAATGGATTGTTACAAATTACTTAAATGCCCTAAGTTACAATTATATATTTATTCACTAATAAAATAAAGAGTAATTATTTTTATTATAAACATTATTACCATTATTATTATTATTACCATTATTGTAAAAAAATAGTATTATTATTATTACAACAAGAATATAATGAATTAATGCAATTTATTTGATATTAATTATCAATATTATTATTTAATTTTTAAATGAGGTAAAATTAATTTTTGATTTTGTTTAAAGGTAAAATGTCAATTCATTCTCATCTCCATTCTCTCATTTTCATTCCCACGTCTTTTGTTCCCACTCCTCATTTCTAAATTCATTCTCATTCATTTATATTTTTAACAAGTAAAATACTATATACAAAGAATGGGAATCATTTTCATTCCCTAATTCATAAGTAAATCATCATTCTAATAATAGAGTTCAAATTTTTGTATAAATTTATTTTATACAAATCAATATAGTATGATATAATTAGTTTCATTAAATTAAGGTGATATAATCAAATTGGATCCAAAAAAAATCTTCGGTCCAATTCAGAATTTATATTTATAAAAAAATCGATAAGGTTAATCCGATAAAAATCAGAATAAGTCGGTTCAATTCTCCGTTCAAAATTTCAAGAGTAGATCCAACCGAAAAATTCGAGGGAAAAATATGGCCACAGCATTACGTGAGGGGATATAAGAGGCTAGCTTAACACGCCCTATATGTAAACCTTACTAAAAATTTAACACTGCTTCTACTTCGTCGGCGCATCGCCACCGCCCAACTTTGCGCCTTAGCCGCGCTACCTCCTTCGCCCTGGCACTATCAAACAGCTCCAATCAATTAGTCCATTGAATCTTGAATTTTCAAGATTAATAAAAGTTAAAAGTAGAAGAATAAGGGCTGGCGGCGAGAGGCTAATACATTAACATTTGTAGCAGCCTAATACCTTAGTATAAAAATAACACCTAATAAATAATCTTTTTGCATTTCAAGGGGAAATGGTTATGAATATTTTGTTAACTCTTTGAATGGTGTTAATGAGAAAATGGATGATTATAAATTTGGGGGATTGACACTTTTCCCCTACATAAATTAACATATATTATTTAATTCCCTGCTGTTTTTATAATGGTCAAAAATTCCTATGACAGCATAAGTTTACAGTATTACCCTTATTTTTAACTACTATTTTATTTACATTTATTATAAATTAAATAAATTACATGAATAAAAACTAAATAAAAAAAAATTAAGCATTAAAAACAATAAAATTTTTTTCTTGTAATTATTTATTTTGTGAACATTTTCTTATAATAAACATTTTGTAATATTTTAAAATTAAATGTAAAAAGATAGGCAAAATATTTTATTATTTATCTTCTAATAAATCTTTATTTGTCATTCAAGTTTTCTTATAATAATTTTTTTTATCATTTTATAATAATTTTCTTATATATTTATTATAAGAAAATTTTCACAAATTAAATAAGTACAAGAAAAAAATTTTATTATTAATTTTTTTGCTCATATCAAAACATATATTTCTTATTTTTAATGCTTAATTTTTTATTTAGTTTCTATTCATGTGATTTATTTAATTTATAATAAATATAAATAAAAGAGTAGTTAAAAATAAGAGTAATATTGTAAACTTATGCTATCAGGGAGATTTTTGGCCATTATAAAAACAGCAAAGGGAAAAATGATATATGTTGATTACTGTAGATGGGAAATTGACAATCTCCCTTATAAATTTTGTAAACTGCAGGCGAAAAGTGAAAAAAAAAATTAGTGTATTTTTAATCAAATGTAAAAGATTAGGTGGGATGTGAATATTTATCTAAAACTGAAAAACATTTTATTAATTACTATTATACTAAATATTAGGGACCTTAAATGTTATTTTGCTCCGGAAAATAATGACATGGCTGTGCTCATTTCCACACGGTTTTCTGACATGTGTCAGTGAAAATGAGCGATACTAGAAAAGCAACAACACAAGTGAATGGGTGATGAAGAATCAGGAACATGAAGAAGAGCGCAAGAGGAGAGAGAATCATATCAACGAACAAGTAGAAGCAGAAACCATGGCTGCGTCTGCCGCCACAGATGGCGTTGCAGCGACGGCGCTTCGGTCCGTGATCCAACGGGTCCACCAAGCCGCCGAGAGATCCAGTCGCCCGCCGGACCGGATTCGAATCGTCGCTGTCAGCAAAACCAAACCGGTCTCAGTAATCCGTCAGGTTTATGAGGCCGGTCACCGATGTTTCGGTGAAAACTACGTTCAAGAAATAGTGGAAAAGGCGGCTCAGGTCCCTCTCTTTTCTTCTCTCTCTGCTTTTTTTTTTTTCCCAAAAGATATAACTACGTATTAAGCTAAACGGTTCGTTTTGATGTTGTGTCATCAGTTTCTTGTGTGATTGTTTAGAATGAAAGTGTTTGACTTTGTTGTCTGGGTTTAAACGTGCAGCTTCCAGATGATCTAGAATGGCATTTCATTGGGAACCTGCAGAGCAATAAAGTGAAACCTTTATTGGGTAATGATTATTTCGCTTTGTCTCTATTTTAATTGTTCACATTTGTATTATTGCTATGGGATATGCCTGAGTAGGAGAAACGGAAATTAGAGACCAGCTTTAACATTTTGTTATGAATGTATCAAGTTGGGTCACTCTTGTTAAGTCAGATGTGTGCTAAGTGAGGTGGAAGCAAAACTGCAAAACCCTGTGTTCTTGTTGGTTGTTACTGACAAAATAGAACTGCTTTGTACAGTGCATGCTTTAGGGTATTTTTGTTACTGTTGTGTTTCTGCTTTATTTTGAAAGCACAGCTGTTTAGCGTTTGTAGTCACCCACATCCACTTGCTAGTTGGTAGCTAATGTTTATGAACCACCCACCCATTTATATTTGACAAATAGTGATTTTATTTCACAGTAGTTGTGGATTGAAAATCATAGCATCTAAATCCCAAACAGATAGATTGACTTGTTAGGAATTCTTCAGTTAATTTTGCTATCATTTGATCATTGATTAATGCAACTTTCTCTCCCCTTTTCTTGTTTCAGGTGATATTCATGGACAACCTTTTCTTGATTAAAAGTCAAATCTAATTGCATCTGCATTTTGTGTCGCACAACTTTATCTCACATTCATGAGAGAATAAAATATGATGTCTGATTTAAAACTCATCTACTGTTTTGCAGCTGGTGTGCCTAACCTGGCAATGGTAGAAAGTGTGGACAACGAGAAGGTAAACACTTGCTCCAGTTTTAGTTATATTTATAACTTTGATGTAATTTGGACTCAACTTAAGCAAAGAATTTTTATGGTTGCCTTTCGTTGGCTCTTCCGCTCAACTTTTAGAGATTTGAGTACATAGCAAGAGATGTATCATAATTTGTTGTCACGATCAGTCAACCGAGCAATTTGGCTAGTGGTGCTCCTCTTTCTGTTTTACTAAGCCTTTTTGTGTTCTGCAGATTGCAGGTCGTCTTAATCGTATGGTTGAAACCATGGGAAGGAAGCCTTTAAAAGTCTTGGTTCAAGTGAATACCAGTGGAGAAGAATGTAAGTTTGTTTATTAACCTTAAACTGTCATTATTTTTCACAGGTGCAGTCATTTGACTTGTGAACCTCTATTGTAGATGGAGAGTGCTTCATCAAATGCTCATGGAGTCATAGTTGCTTATTGATGATATAACCTTTCGTCTTTCAAATTTGTAAAAATTAGAGGTTATAGTTTATTCAAGAAAATATTTTATCACTTTTTACATGAATAACCTTTCGTGTCATGCATTTTACTGAATTAAGTGGTTCTGATCTGCTACTTGTGATATTTTTGAGGCCATGCTTGATTTCTGCTATGTTGCAGCGAAATCTGGAGTTGAGCCTTCAGGGTGTCTGGAACTTGTGAAACATGTTAGTCAAAACTGTCCGAATCTTGAGTTTTGTGGCCTAATGACAATTGGGATGCCAGATTACACATCGACCCCGGAGAACTTCAAGGTAGTGGTCTGATTTTGATATCATTCCCCAACCAACCCCCTCCTCACTCTCCCATTCACTTTTTCTTTTCTTCTATGTGCTTTTTTCCACTTAAGATATCTGATAGAGAATTGTGTTTTGCAACCAGACATTAGCAAAATGCAGAAGTGAGGTATGCAAGGCTCTTGGAATACCAGAAGAGCAATGTGATCTGTCTATGGGAATGTCTGGTGACTTCGAGCTTGCTGTAAGAAATACTCTACTGTTGGCTTAAAACAGACAACTAGTTTTACGTATTATATCTTGCAGTATAATGATGAAAACAATTTTACTTTGGAACTGAACTTGTTAAAAAATCCCACTGCAATTTTCTCTAATGACATTCACGAGAACTAAGTACTTGTGCTAACTGGGTGTGGAAAAGGGAGGGAAAAAAAAATGGTATGTGTGTTGGCAATTAGTTGCTGCCCTTGTCCACAAAATGCCGCGCACTAACTACTGTCAGTGGCATTTTCTGAAGGAGCAAAGTTTCTGTTGAAAGAGTTTTAAGGTTATTTTCTTTATTTGATGGAAGTTGTGTCAATTCATAAAGGTCAATATGAACTCATGTTTCAATGTTGCCTATTTTATGTTTTATTGTTTAAAATACATGAATGCCTGATTTGTTTTGCTTAGTCCAGTTATGCAGCTCTTGACACTCTCACTGCTTTGCAGATTGAAATGGGGAGCACCAATGTCAGGATTGGATCCACAATATTTGGTGCAAGGGAATATCCGAAGAAGAACTAAACTTTTTTTTTCACCTGTTCTGAAAACGTTGGCTATTGTTATGTATTTATCTTAATGTACTGAAACTAGAGTATAGTAGATTAATCATATTTTTTATGCACTTGTTCTTTCGATGCTGTAGTATTTCTTTTCACTCTTGAATGATGATTTTTGGGGGCTATACTTGTTGATCCCTTCATAATGATGGGTTATTCATCAGAGCCTAGGATTCTTCTTATATTGCGCTGATGGGTCCAAACTACAAAAATTGTATGTTTATATCTGAAATTTTTACTCAAATTTAACAGGCATGCATGTTATGATGCGGCAGGGTTGTGATGCGTCAATCCTTTTTTATTCTGATCAAGGCTTGAAAGATGAATCTGAAATGGTTTCCTTGAGGAACTTTGGTATAAGAAATCGAGAAAAGATCCAATAAATAAAAAATATACTTGAGGCTGTGTTCGGGGCAGGTATCTTGTGCAGATATTATTGTTTTAGCTGCCGAGGAATCAGTAGCACTCTCAGGAGGACCTGATATCCAGATTCCACTTGGAAGAAAAGACCCTACCACTAGCAGTCACCAACTAGCTCACCTTCATTTTCCCTTTCCAGGAATAACAGTTGATGAATTACTTCATACCTTCATGTGTGAAAGGAGTGAAGCTCAAAGAGTCAGTCGCCATCTTAGGTGATGAACTTTTAGGGGTCAATTTTGTAAAAAAGGGATTCTTTAGGGCCTGTTTGGTACCGTTTTCAAGCCTCTGTTTTCGTTTTCGTTTTGAGGATACAGATGTAATTCGTGTTTGGTGGGCTAAACTCAGAAACAAATTATAAAACAAAAAATTCAGATTCAGCTTTCCAGTTGTAAAGTTGAAAACATGTTTAATGCGTTTTCAAATGAATTACAATTCACACTCAAGAACAAATTACAGAACAAATCTCGGCTCGTGTTCACTTCATCAACAGCTCCCAAAGTCCCCGATCTAAACTCTCCGCACTCACTATCACTCTCTTCTTCCTCTTTCTCTAGATCTACAACACATATCTCTCCCTCTAACTCGATCTGCCACTCCGTTGCTGCTGCTGCTCGATCTCGGCTCTTGCAGCTGCTGTCTTCACTTGGTATTTGCTCCAGCTACTTCCAGTTCGTTGCTGCTGCTGCTGCTCTTCCAGTTCGTTGCTGCTGCTAGATCCTGCTGCTGCTGCAGCTCTTCCACTCGCGTGCTGCTGCTGCTGGATCCTGCTGATGCTGCTCTTTCACTCGGTTGCTGCTGCTGCTCTTTCACTCGGTTGCTGCTGCTCTTCCACTCGCGTGCTGCTGCTGCTAGATCCTGCTGCTGCTGCTGCTCTTTCACTCGGTTGCTGCTGCTGCTCTTTCACTTGCTTGCTGCCGCTGCTAGATCCTGTTGCTGCAGCTGCTCTTCCACTCGCTTGCTGCCACCACTTACTGGTATATTTCTTTCTTTTTTTCTATTTGGCTGCACTTTGACTGTAATTCTTTTTGTTTAGCTTGGACCCATATGATGTTCAATTCGGCAAATTGGATTCAATTGGGCAAATTGGATGTTGTTATGTTCAATTAGTTTTTTAGGCAAATTAATTGGGTGTACTTCTTGATTATCTTGTGCAAGATTTGCTCTGGTTTTAAGTGGCATGTGGAAACTATTTTAAGTGGCATGTTCAATTCGGCAAATTGGAAACTGTTCTTGATTATTTTCTTTAGATTGTTTCAGAATCTAGGTCGTAGCAATGATATTTCAGCATGAGAGCAACTGGCCATGAGCTGGAACAGATGGGCTGGAATTTCTCTCCTAGGTGGAGTTCTGTACATTGTGCTGATGATCCCTTTCACGACGAACAGTTTTCCAAGGGCTCAGAACATAGTAGTCATGATTTAGACCCATGAAGTACCAAGAATTTATATTTATGGTGGTTAGCAGAAAATCTCACTCTTGAATCTAGACACATTTGGTACATATTTGTCAAGTATTTTGAAGCTTTACTCTGACTCTAGACACAATAGTTTACTAGAACCTGAAAGATAGAAAAGATGGAAATACAATGTATGTGTTACATTTTTGTTCAGACACAACGAAGAAATCCACACGAAATTGTTACTGGGATGGTGGTGCCACAATGAAACTGGAGATCAAAATCGAGCAAGGCACTTGTACTGTTTGATTTGGTGCAAACATTGTTGCCAATTTTGTTGTAATGTTTCATTGGTGACATAATGGAATTCCTTATTACCCATGCCATTTTAATTTAATTTTCTTCCCACCGCATTCCCATGATTGTTGAAGTGACTTGAAAGAATTAATATCTTCTTGCTGGAGCCCGTAGACATGGATGCTTGCAAACATAGATAGAAGTTTTACCTTTGGTTGATTTGCCAGTTTAAAGAGTCTTGTTTAGTGTTTGTTGGCCTTGAATGTCTTGATATGGATATGGAGCCAAAACAATTGCAAGACGTGTTTCGATTACTACCAAAAGCTGTGCATGTCACACTAAACCATCGAACTTTAATGCTGCCGGGACTGGCATTGGGATTGGGATTGGAACAGGGACCGTGAGTTCTCCTCTGTTTCTCGGATGGAATTGCGGCTTTTATGTGGCATGATTACATACGTAATGCATAATGTGTATCATGTAGTTTTTTATAATTATTTTGTTTAAATCATGTGTTGTAATATATATCTTAATTATATAGTGTAAAAACAATGACAATGTCAAATTTTTTTAATTAATGTTAATTCTTAAACTTTATTATCATGTAATTTTTTTTATTAAATTTGGTTAAATTATTTTGTTGTATTTGTGTGTATTAGCTAAATAATTATTTTATAACTATAAATATAATGTAAATGATTAGTAAAAACTGTTTTTAAAAAAAGCATTACCAAACGCATATTCTCTGTTTTTATCATTTCTAACTGTGTCTACCAAACGCATATTACTGTTTTCAGTTTTAAAATATAAGATACAGAAAATGATACCAAACGCATATTTAAATTCGAAATACAGTAACTACAAAACATCATTTTCATTTTCATTTTTATTCTCAGAAAATACAGATTCAAAAACAATACCAAACAGGCCCTTAACCTCTCACCCTCACCCTCACCCTCACATGAATTCACACTTTTGGACTAATTCATTGCTTCAGGTGCACATACGCTAGGCGCTGGACATTGCGTAAACATAGCGAGCAGATTAAATGATGCAGACGTACATTCAGGAGACCAGATGATGATCAATCTTGCCTTTGAACTTCTACTTAAACTTCAATGCCCGACTAAAACTCCGCTGAATATTATTGAATTACCTAAATATTGTCCATCACATTTAAGTAACCCAATAATTCGATTTCAAACCACAGATTGTATTTGCCATTTTGGTACCAATCTAAAAAACCCAAACGGAAAGGGGAGAAAAAAAAAGGCTCCTACAATAGTAACTACTAGAATATTCAGAAATTACGAAGATTATCTTGGGTAAATTCTCTGCATCCCATAAGTACATCAAAACAAATCATAAGAAATGACTTACTAAGTAAAACATAATGAAATATAGCAGAAAATGTTGGAACAGAGGGCTGCAAGCTTACAATTAGATCAACTCTTAGTAAAATCTCTGGGCAGGAGGCTGGTAGTGAAGGGATTCAAATTGCTGCTGTCCTAACTGTTGGCTCTGTTTTGATTGTCTAAGTATCAAAATTTGTTCTGCATATAGGCTGGTGTGTATCATGTAAAGCTTCAATGAGCAACCTGCTCACTCTCCAGATTGTGTATTGAAGTAGGTCAGTTAACAGTTAAAAGAGTGCTGTCAGAGATGATTAACAATCACAGATCACGAGGATTGGTCTAGTAATGTTGAGGTATCAAACGTCCCAACAATCCCTTCACTCAAAAGGCGCATGGCAGCTCCACGAGAAAACTTTCGTGCAAACAGAAAGCAAGGAACAATGATGGAATTACTCCGACACCATTCTGTCCGGAATTCTGTCTCGTAGTAAACATGGTTGATGCTCTGTTCAATTGAACATAACAAATAATGAAAACAGTAACATCATGTTTTCCCCCTTCAAAACAGAACAGGATAAACTTAATGGAAAGATAAACACACAAAACAACAGACTGAAAAGGAAAAAATAAATAAATAAACACACAATATTTCTAGGGTGCCAAAATAGGCACAATGTGATGGGATGCTCATCAATTATAAATCACAATATTCATCTAGATATCCATCTTTCACAATGTAAAAGCAAGAGAAGTCAACAACCTTTATTTCCTTGATCTGTTGAGGGCCCGCATTTGCATAGCTGAATGTCAATGGATGCCAATTTTGATTCCCCGTTGTAGACAGGTTCCACTGTGTATACGTCAATGTTCGACGTTCAAGCTCACCTTCAAGCTCACTCATCTAACAGAAAATATAACCAATCAGAAAAGATACCATCCATAAAAAGCTATATACTCGAAAAGAAAGGTTGCATAATTCTTACACAGGAACAGAGAAGAAGAGATATCACAAGAAAATCATGCCAGGAAGAATCATGCAACAAACTGAGAACGATAAGAAAAATGGAAGGAAAAAATGAGACATGAATGGTTACTTACTGCAAGCAGTGTCTGCACGTAGTGTTCATCAGGAATACAGTTGTGCTGCTTTTGAAGTTTCTGCATTTATCATGAACAGTGCACCCAAATCAGAAAAGCTTTTCAATCGCTTTAAAGGGGGAAAAATATAGATCACTGTAAGCATTTAGCCTTTGCTTTGAGAACTTCAGCAGTAATGAAACTCTCTGACGGATATAATCGCACTACATATTATCATAAAAGTAAAATGACTGTCACAAAATATGGAACACTGCCCTTCACAATAAAAAAGAAATCAGGTATAGAATATCACTTACCATATTCATCTTTCCCTTGCGTGCATCTAAAGGTGGGCGTCGCTGCAAGGAGAAAACATATGAATGATTTCTTGTTTGATCCAGAAAAAGGTCTTATACTTTTTACACTGTAAACCACTACCCACTTAGAAAAAATAATGTTGACTAAAAAATGTTCACTTTCTTGGGACTAGTGAGGGGTCAGTGACACTGACAGATAGTTTGACAGGCATGCCAACCTAGAAAAACCAATCAACAGCAGTCATAATTGTAAGTGTCATTTTACACTATAGAGTGATTATTAGCTGAAAGTAGTGATTAATACTAATCTATAAAAGAATAAGACAGAAAACTGCTTAACTGCATACCTTGCAACACTTCTTAAAGACTGGAAAAATAATCTCATCATCAACAATGACTTCTGCATGTCTCCGAATTAAAGTGATCCACTGCAACAAAATCAATTTAAGTTCAGATCATGAATGATGCCTAGGTAGAAATACAAATGCATATCCTACCCTTGAAGAAATTTTAATTAAAAAGATGACATTGATGATTCATTAGTGACATAAGGCTTGTTTATTATATGTTTGAAATCTGAAATTTTATTAATTTCAGGATTTTTTCAAAATTTGCTCTTTTTTTTAATTTATATTTGATTTTCAAACATTTATCCCCGAAAAAGTAAACTATTGTAACTTTTATCTTAATGAGAAAAGTCTAAATGAAAAATAAATATTATATTCCATAAATATCTCTATAAAATATACTTATTTCTTAAACTATAAAACTTAATTTCTTTTTTTTTTGGTTTTGATTTACAAGGACAAAAAAAAAAGGGACAAACGCCTCCTTACATTAACCCTCCTAACATTCTGATTCCAGTCAAGCAAGTTATCATGCACACAAACAATGAGTCAAAGTGTTAAGCTCAATACAAAGGTGAGAAAACTATTTGCAGACACCAGGCTCACTTAAAATGATGTGTATGACAACTAACTATGGACAAGTTAAGAGAGGATGGGATGCAATAGATAACCTGAGAGCCCTTTCGCCATTTTCCCTTTGGTATGGTAGGTGACATCTTTGGGTTGTAGCGGCTTTCCTTTCTATCCAGAAAACTACAAATACCGAGTAACAATAAAAGTTTCACCTTAGTATTTATTAGATTAAAAACACTTACAAACCACTTAAAATGACTAAATACTGATCCTGATATAACATTTCCAATTGATATTTAAGCATTTTTGCAAAGCAATCGTGCATGGCACCTCAAAATTCAAAGCTCTCCATCTACCTGTCCACAAAACTCCTCGGAGAAGCCATTAGATACTTGTAAACATAGCTAAAGTTGTAGATGGGTACGCAACTGCAACACAGAGAGAGAAAATCTAATAAATAACCATCAGCAAAACAACTGTTCTTCAAGAACACACATCATGACCAATCACAATCAAATCATTTGCTCTAAATCTTATGGAAAAACCACCTGTCAGAGAGAAGCACAAATCTTTGATTTGCCGGATCTTCCAACGCAGTTTCAAGTAACAATCTCTCCGCTGCAATCATACTGGATTCTCCCCATGCTACCTGTAAGACATCTTCATTACATCATTTCTTCAGCTCCAAGAAATCATCATCAACTCATTCAAGATTGAAGCATAAAATCCATCACTTGTCCTTTTTATGGATACTAAAATTTGTCCTTTATTAATGATTAATAATTACACCAAGCCTAGATGTTGAGGAAAGTTAATATATTTAACAAAAATAGCAAAAAGTAGTTAAAATTTCATAATAGAAAAACTAATCTTTAAGGAAAAGAATGAAGTTTATTAATTAATTAACTTATTTTATTCTAGTTTATACCATAATCACCTGAATGCTATTACTCAACTGACGACCGTAAAAGAACTTTGACCTCGTCGTTAACTCATCGAACACAAAACCCGGCGCCGAGTGTATAAAAATCGAAAAATTCTCCACGTCAGCAATCTGCACCAACCAAACCAGTTCAGAAGTTCATTTTGTCGTTGAAAAAAAAATAGTTCTCTTCGTTTCATTTTAATTAATTAATAAATAATTAGAGACCTCGAAGAAGCTTCCCCAGAGAAAGTCGAGCGGCAGCTCACGGCGAGCGAGGAAGAGAAAGGCGATCTTGGCGGGGCCATCGTAATGAATCCGCGATCTCGTGCGAGAAACAGCAGACGACGAGATATCGTACCGAAGGTGGAGCCGGAAAAGAGCTACGAGAGAAAAAGCGATGCAGAAGAAGGTCACCAGCTTCCAGCTGAACCAGAGCACGTGGCGCCCCACTTTTGGCGCGGCTTTCTTCGTCATACTTCCTCCTTCAAAATCACAACCAACATGATTTTTTTTTATATTTAAAAAGAAATGAAATTTTTAATAATTAATTTAGTATGTGTACGAAGATAATTTACATTGAAGGGATTGTGTAGGAAGAAAGAAAGAGAAGAGCATCTGCGGCTCTGCGCTGTCGTTTTATGAATTAAAAAATAGTGGGAACTGGAACAGCGTCGCCCGCGGGCCTCAAGTAAAGGAAAGAAACAAACAGAAGAAGAGGGAAAAGAAACGGTGACGTTTCTTGATGGTGGGGGCGAAGGTGATTATGGAATGAATAGGTTGATGAATGGACGGCAGCGGTGACTTGTGAGGTTATAATTGAATGACAGCGTTGATGCGCCGTGACGTGAGTGAGACTGATTGATAGGCTTTTTGTGCAGATTGACCAAAGATTACATTTTTTTTTTTTTTCCCCACATTGATTCAATTGCCGCCACGTTTACATGAAACTTGATCGTTACTTGACGGTACTGATAGGGACAGATTTCAGACAAGTGGTAAATTTATCACCTTATTTTTTTTTTTTTTTAAACAAACCACGAGGATAAATTTGATACTTACGCATTGATGATGATGATTATGTACGTTTCAAAATCTTTAAACGCTCAATTTCCTCTATTTTACTTAAGGGAGAGGAAAGAAAAGATTAGTTATTCATAATTATTTATTTATATATACAGCATCGGAAATTTAAATAATGGTGGCTTCGCAAATTGTATAATTTAAAATTAAATTGATGCGCTCTGTACTGTAACTAAAAAAATCACTGGGTACGTAATACATTCAAAATTCAAATGAACAAAATGCGTCAATGATGATCATACACAATAAACATTGCATTTCTAGATTACTGAGATTTACAGTATTATTTGAATTGATTAAAATCAAGTAATTGATGAGGAACTGTGTTGACTTGGCAAGCCGGCATACTCTTTTTGATGAAAAAATGACTTGTTCATCTTGTTTTATTTCTCCCATTGAGGTCACAGGCTGAAAATGCATATTGCATGCGTGCATGGGGATGCTGAATTGGGCAGGAACAATGTTACTATAAGCTGTTGTGATGTTATCTGAAGCAATTATCGGACGCTTGCCTTGGTGTTTTGACGGTCCAAAATTACATTCAAGATCCTTCCAGGAACATATATTCTTTTTTTGATTGATTTCCCATCCAGAAACTTGGAAAGTTTCTCATCCAGGGAAGCTAGTTTGAAAGCTTCCTCCTCGGAACATCCTTCTTCAACCTGAATGGTACCCCTGGTCTTGCCATTAATCTGAATCGGTAGCACAATGGTCGAGTCCTTCAAGTAATCAGGATTTGCCTGAAAATATTTTAACAGATGAAAGAAAAGTCTGTGTTATGTATGGTTTCATTTTCTGGATAACCAGAATTCAGTGACATTCAATTTCCACCTATCATCTTGGTAACAGCTCCATCAATTTGAGAACACAAAAATGTGAGATATAATACCAGGAGACAAAATTTTACCTTGGGAAAGGACTCATATGCTAAAGAATTTGAGTGTCCCAAGCGAAACCAAAGTTCTTCAGACATGTGAGGTGCATAAGGCGCCAGCAACAAAATAAATGGTTCAATGATTTTTCTTGGGTGTTTCTCCCACTGAAAACATCAAAAAGCAAACAACAGATCACACACTTCATGAGCAAAAGTGGAAAGAAGTGTTCGTCAACCCATCAAGTAGTATAAAAGTTCATAATAACAAAAATTAAACCTTATATGCTGCATTAATGAACTCCATCATTGCTGAAATACCAGTGTTGAACCTTGTCCCTTCAATTTCTTCTGTCACCTGCAAAATAAAATGTACACGATCCAAAGGTTTATATTGCATATCACTGTGATACGAGGAATCTCCTAAATGAAACGAAGCACCCAATCGCTATTCCATGCTACTTATATGTTCATTATAATGCAATAAATACAGCAATAGAGATGCCCAGTTCAAGCCATAACTTCTATTATACCTTTGCTATGCATTTATGCAGAGTACACAGTTGTTCTAAAGTAGGTTCTTCATCATTTACCACAGTGCCACCTTTGAAAGTGCCATCAGGCAAGGATGAACCTACAATCAACCTCCACATCCTTCCCAAAAATCGGTGGACACCTTCAATACCACTAGTATTCCAGGTTTTGGAGTCTCTGGAAGCACAATGCAATACAAGGCAAGAAAATATCTTTGTTAATGCCTTTTATTCTAAACACTGAACAGTGAAACCACTAATGATACTAAACAATAATACCTAAATGGCCCCATGAACATTTCATATAAACGAAGAGAATCAGCACCATATTCAGTAACAACATCATCTGGATTCACAACATTTCCCCTACTTTTACTCATTTTGTGTGCACGAGCTATTAAACGGATGTTAGGATTGTCTTTCATTACAAAGAAATCCCCGGACTTCATGACCTGCATCCGTAAAATGAGCTTTTGTCAAAAACAACCAATATGTAATATGATCCATCATCAATGACAGCATACACATATATATGTAAAAGGAAAATATACTGTCACTTCTAAAAGCACATACTTTCTCCTCAGGAATGCTCTCCTGCTCATATTCACCCAATGTATCAGTTGAGTCTGCAGATATATAGCTTCCATCCACATCTTTACAAACCATGTATTGCACCTGCAAGTCAAAACATCAGAAATCCAATAATGAATTATGTCCTACGCAAGCACATATAGCTATTCTTACTTCCCCCAGAATAATCCCCTGGTTTATTACACACTTGAAGGGCTCTTTGGTTGACACCACACCAATGTCATAGAGAACCTGAAATAAGGTCAGAATGCATAAGAGAATCTCGCAACATGAATAATAAAATTAGACAGCTTGTTCATTCATTGTAGGAACCTCTTTGTCAGTTTTGGTTACTACACGCTTTCCTAGAGCTCGCTATAGTTTATTTGTCAGCATTACAATTGACTAAGGTTGCCTTATGCAAGCACATCAATGATGCAATTATCTAACACAAGAAGGAAAAATAATTGCAGTGATCATAACCGATAAGAGTAGATAGATGAATTGACAACAATGATCACCGGTGAAGAAGCTTTAGCAACAAATGCCATGGTTAAAACAGGAGACTAGTACAAACCTTGTGCCAGAATCTAGCATAAAGTAAATGAAGAACTGCATGTTCAGCACCTCCAACATACACATCCACGGGGCTCCAGTACCTGCAGTTCAAATATATTTGGGAAAGATAAGAAACTAAAATGAGACACAGTACAAACAAAGAAAATTGATTTTGATCATTTTAGAGGTCAAGGAAAGTCCAAGATAAATCACCAGTTAGGTAATATTAAGGGAAAATTTTTTATTTAGCAAAAGCTGCTGTTACCTTTCTTTTGTCTTATCCACTAATTCTTTGGAATTTTTTGGATCCATAAATCTCAAATAGTACCTGAACAGAGATAGATAGGAAGATTATAGGACCCCAAATTTCAGAGAAATTGTTCAGACATTATCAGTGGTTGGAAAAGTATTAGTTCCAGTATCCAGACATCAGAAAAAGTAAAGAATTAATGCAACATCACCGCTTAACTAAAAAGCAGTTAATACAAAAATGTGGTAACTAAAAAACAGCTAATATCAACCCCAATTACCAGCAGGAACCAGCCCACTGTGGCATAGTGCTTGTTTCTCGTCTAGCAGGTTTTCCAGATGAATGCTCTGTGGTTTGAACCTGAAAATGAACCACAAAAGTATACGAAAAAATGTTAACAAGGCTCTTTTTCCCCATCCCTTCTCAGTATATAGACAGATTAACCTCCAGTAGGAAACCATTTGTTTTGATTAATAGATTACATTGGAAGTTAAATAAACACAGTTTATTTAAATAGCTAGAAATCACAATCCTTTGTCAGTAAATTGAGAACTTTAGAGAGCTGATGATTCATATTTTAAACTAATAGCTAAAATTGTTATGCATTTTGTGATAAACATTATTTTAAAGATGTTCAGGAGCACCAATCAACTGGAGCCACAAGTTATGAAAAATTGCGAACAGAGGAAGACGAAATACCCAAGACACCGCTTTTGATAATGGGGGTTCCCCTGTACCAGTGGGAGTGAAATCATCCAACTCAGGAAGGGTAAGAGGCAGTTCAGCTTCATGAAGTGGAACAGTCTCACCAGTACCATCCAAGAATACGACAGGAATAGGTTCCCCCCAATAACGTTGTCGAGCAAAAAGCCAGTCCCTCAGCTTGTAGTTCACCTGAAAAAGATAATCCGTGCATATTAAAACAAAAGTATCGAAGATGATGACAATTAATCACCTCAATCACTGCCTTGAATCTGATGGTTCAGATAAACAGAGAAAAAGCACCTTTTTCTTTCCATTTCCAGTCTTCTCAGCCCACTCAATGACTTTTGAAGTAGCTTCTTGGCATGACAAGCCATTGATATCAAGCCCTGAGATCAAATTTGATGAATTCACAATGAGACCTTCACCAGTATAAGCCTTCTCAGATTGACTGCTACTTTCGTCATCTGGCATCACAACGGAATGAATTGAAATATCAAACTTTAAAGCAAACTCATGGTCACGGGTGTCATGAGCAGGCACAGCCATAATTGCTCCTGTTCCATAACTGCACCAAACCAAAATTAACATACTTCACTCATATTGATAAGAACCTATGAACATCTATGAGTGATCAACAAAAGAATTTCCATAACAATTAAAATGTATGGTAAATACACTTCACTTTTTAAACAAGAAATACAAGTGGTATGTCTCAATTTATGCATGTATGCAGATGTCAACTGAGAAACAACGACAAAGAACCTAAGAAACAGAATATAAACTTAAACACACCTTCCTAAAACATAATCTGCAACCCATATTGGGATTGCTTCCCCACTGGCTGGATTTCTTGCATAACAACCACTAAAGACCCCGGTTTTTTCTTTCTGAAGCTCAGTCCTCTCAAGGTCACTCTTTCTTGACGCAAGGTTTTTATATTCCTCTATCTGTGGTCAAGAATCATTGTCACCAATTTCCCAATGGACATAAAACCTTTCAGACAAAAGTGAGTAAGTAAAGAGTGGAATGTACATTTTGGCTCTGTGTTGTGGACACTAATGATGATAACAAGGGATGCTCTGGTGCCACAACTAAATATCTGCATAAGAAAATTTGATGAAAATAAATCATAATCCAAGGACAATTTTTATCTAGAGAACAATTAGGTACATATTATGCAATCAATTATTCAAACCTAGAAAATAAATGCAAGGTGTGAGACGCTCACGTTGCCCCAAAGATGGTATCAGGCCTGGTAGTATAAACAGTAATTTTTATGTCTCTTTCCTGACCATCACTGTCAAGAACACGAAAGTCCATCTCAGCCCCTTCTGACCTCCCTATCCAGTTCCTTTGCATTTCCTTTACACTTTCGGGCCAGTCAAGGTCGTCTAAATCGTCAAGAAGACGATCAGCATATTCAGTAATCTTGAGCATCCATTGCCGCATTGGCTGCTTGGTAATAAAAAATTACACTGTAAAATTATGAGATCATTCAAATAATAGGAATAAGAGAAGAATTACCATAACTAGGACACATGAATTAGAAAATATGAAAAATCACCTAACCAGTGTACCTTTCTTATTACTGGATGACCCCCTCGCTCACTCACACCATCGACCACTTCCTCATTTGCTAAGACCGTGCCAAGAGCAGGACACCAATTGACAGGCACTTCAGCCTGAATTGAAATTAAGTGAATCATCGTGCCAGGTTTCTTGTCAAATATAACAGATTAATATGTGAACCACTTATGATACAACACCTGATAGGCCAATCCTCTCTTTAATAGCTGAAGAAAGATCCACTGAGTCCATTTATAATAAGCTGGTTCTATTGTGGAGATCTCACGGTTCCAGTCATACGAGAAACCCAATGATTTGAGCTACAAATAAGCATTTCTCCACATAAAGGCATCAGCCACGTGTATGTGTAACTTCACTGATTACAAATAGAAAACAGTGAAATGAAATTACCTGGGTGCGAAAGCGATTAATGTTCCTCAAAGTTGTGATTTTTGGGTGGGTTCCCGTCTGTAAATAATGCAACCAATTACAGAATTACAGTAACTACCACAAAAACACACTAATATGAAAACCACATAGTACAAAATAATTGCAAGGGAGACCTCAATTGCATATTGCTCAGCAGGCAAGCCAAATGCATCCCATCCCATTGGATGCAAGACATTGTAACCTTGCATACGTTTTAGCCTTGCAAGAATATCGGTAGCAGTATATCCCAATGGATGGCCTACATGTAAACCGGCTCCGCTGCAACAACCCAAAAAATCCACTCAAACAAAGGAAGTTTAGTGGGTTGTGAAAATCAGACTACTGAAAATTCAAAAGTCGTCACTGAAACTTATCATTCCAGAATAAATACAACAAAACAACTCAGCAACAATAACCATTACCTCAGTATTTTAGCATACTGAGGATATACTAATATAGAAGAAGAAACTCATCAGTGACTGCATTTGCATGATATAAAAAAGCAACCATAAATGGGAATTGCCATTTCAGAAGTCTTAATTGGCTATATTCATTCTTCAACAAATACAAAAGAAGAGAAGAGAAAGAGGGGGACCTGGGATAAGGGAACATGTCAAGAACATAGAACTTGGGCTTAGAGGTGTCAATTTCATCCGGGGTTCTAAACGTTCGATTGTTTTCCCAATAACTCTGCCATTTTGGTTCAATCTCGTGAAATGGATATGCCCTCTTCACCACTTGCTGCTTTTGCTTCTGCTCTTCAATTTCATTCACAGAGCACCTAACTATAGCCCCACTTGTAGAACAAGAATTGAACCAACTGGGTCTCTTTACAACAGTAAAACTTGTACACTGTTTTTGAAAAGAAAACGATTGAGGAAGAAATTGGATATGAATGTGTTGTGTGTTCATATTTTCTACCCGGGCATCGAGTTAAAGCGTGGACACCGGTGGTGGATTCAAGTGGAGATAATGCCACTACTTATTATCATTGTTTATTTGTTTATGCACTCTTTTGTTTGTTGGCCGTTAACGCCTTAAAAGGGTAAGTGTCCGTCCTCTGAAAAAAATTATTTCACTACTTCAAAAATTATAAAATATTAAATAATTATAAAAAATATTATTTTTTTATTATTTTATTATTATAACTTTATAAAATCTTTCATTTTATTTTTTTTATTAAAACAGCTAGTTAAATAGTAAAATACTAATATTATCTTTATAATAATAGAAGTATCAAATAATAAATATAAAATTATTATTATACCCTTAATCGTTGATTAATAGCTTAACCATAAATTTATAAATAACTCTGAATTTATTATAAGTATAAAAATAATGAACTGATAAAAATACCCCTAAATATTTTTGGTAAAAATGTGCAGAACCTATTTTGAAAAAAGACACTTAAATAAGAAGTATTGATTAACAAGCTTTAAGTGTTTTTTTTTTTAATTGGAGTATTGATTGTGTGTTTATTAACAAAAATATCCAGGATTTTTTGTATTAGCTGCTTTTATAGTTATATTAAATTCAGGGTTATTTATAAATTTATGGTTAAAACTATTATTTGTAGATCTAAGGGCATAAGATAATTTTTTATCTACGATTTGATATCCTTATTTGTGTATTTATCATAAAGAATAAAATTAATATTTTATTAATAAATTAATTGGTCAACTAACTGTTTTGACGAAAAGAATAATAAAATAAAAGATTTTGTGAAGTTATAATGATAAAATGATAAGAAATATTTTTTTAATCATTTGATATTTTATAAATTTAAAAATAGTGAAACGATAATAACCCAAATTATTACTCTATTCATAGCATTTAATTTGACAATTGACTCGACGAACCCAATCTCAATTCTTACATTAACAATAATGCTAAATGCAAATGCATCACATTGGAGATTAGATGATATAGATGACGACGATGACATAAACTATCTATATATATCTATATCTATCTATATATATATATAAAATTGGGACTTGAGGAGGTGACGTGGCATCACCATTTCTCATCTTTGTATATTCTCTATTATCTAATAAATAGAGAAATTTTCTTTTAGATTTGACTTTTCATCTTCTCATAATTAATTTGATTATTATTACACAATAACAATTATGTAAAGATTTTAATGAGGCATATTCTTTATAATGAACATCCAAGGGGGAGTGTTATGAATTTATTAAAATAAATGTAAATGTTCATAACATATATTTCTTAGTCTCCTCATTATCTCACATTAGCAACCTTTAGCTTCCCTATAACTCTCACTATCTCACAAGAAATTATGATCCATAATTTTTCATTAATTTCATGGAGTGATTATGTAACTATAAAAGGAGAGCTTATCTTTTTGTTTTGTACACACACAATTGGAATGAATAAAATCACTCTATAATATATTCTCTCATTTTATTTTTTATCTTGCGTTACTTCTTTATTTGTATTGTTGGCTAATAGTTTTTTTTTGTTTTTTATAAGGCTGCCTCATTTTTTTAAAAAATCAATTCATATTTTTTATCAGTTTCATCAAGTGTAAAGTAAGAAAAAATGATAATACTAAATTCTTTTTTCAAAGTCGCGTGAAGCGCGGTTATATTTTCTAATATCTATATAAAGTTGGGACTTGAGGAGGTGATGTGGCATCACCATTTCTCATCTTTGTATATTATCTATTATCTAATAAATAAAGAAATTTTCTTTTAGATTTGGTTTTTTATATTCTCATAATTAATTTGATTGTAATTACACAATAACAATTATGTAAAGATTTTAATGAAACATATTCTTTGTAATGAACATCCAAGGGGGAGTGTTATAAATTTATTAAAATAAATATAGATGTTCATAACATATATCTTTTAGTCTCCCCACTATTTCTCATTAGTAACATTTAGCTTCTTTATAACTCTCATTATCTCACAAGGAATTATGATCCATAATTTTTCATTAATTTCATAAAGTGATTATGTAACTATAAAAGAAGAGCTCATCTTTTTGTTTTGTACAAATACAATTGGAATGAATAAAATCACTCTATAATATATTCTCTCATTTTATTCTTTATCTTGCGTTACTTCTTTATTTATATTACTAGCTAATAGTTTTTTTTTTGTTTTTTATAAGACTGCCTCATCTTTAAAAAAAATCAATTCATATTTTTTATTAGTTTCATCAAGTGTAAAATAAGAAAAAATAATAATACTAAATTTTTTTTTTAAAACCGCGTGAAGTACGGTTCTATTTTCTAATTATTAATAACAGTAAATTTATTTTTCTCATTACATGTTATAAAACTCCTTTCTCATCTCCCAAGATTTTTCATCATAGTAGGCGTAGGCTGAATTGTTTAGTAAGCATCCAGTAATATCTTGATTTTCTTGCCATACTTATGAGCCAAGTTTTGATTTTCAGCAATTGAACAAAGAGATTTTATAATAAGCTATAACATTTTTAATAAGATTAACAAAAAAAGTACGGAATTAAAACACTGATAATAAATTATTACCACCGCCATGGCAATGCCATGCGTTAATGCGTATTAAACATAAGAAGGAAAAAAGTATTGGAATTTCATAGACGACTAATAGCGCGATTGAGCCAACTGCGCTGCCACCGCACAGCTGCATCCCATGTCATATTTTAAGAGAATATTCTCTAGAATATAGTGTGAGAGCAGCTGTCCCAAAAACCCCCTAAATAAATGATTTTCCCTTTTTTTTTTTTAAACGACAATCTTTTACGATCTGTTACATAAAAATGTATTCATTTGTAAGAGCACGATATTCAAGTAATAAACAGCCAAATCAAGGAGTCTCAACAAAAATGTTACGACTTACGTTATAGTTTATACCCTCTCTCTATATGTATAACTCTAGTCTCTATGTATACACAACAAGCCAACCGGCTGAAATTTTATTAGGACTGACAAAAATTCCAATGACTCCACCTTGTTATATGAAAAATCGAAAATGCAGCGGCCTCGGGTCGATGCTTCTGTTATCTGTGAAAACTAAAACAAAAATGTTACAAATTTTGTCAATGTTCTGGTTTCTGAAGGTCCATGAATGCGAGAGTGACTTTGGCAGTGAATGGGAGAGTAGCTTCCATTTCCATGGGACAGGATTCAATTCAAAGCAGGTATCAAACTGTTTGCGTCTTTAATTGCTTGCGCAACTGCATAAAGTATCATTTTCTTGATCTGCTCAAGAAACACAAAGGTACAATGAAGAAAGAATTTAAAAAAAAATGTGGGTTAGTAAAATAAATACGAAAGAAGAAGATATCTCATGCACATAGCATTTTCGTTTTATGAAAACAAGGTATACTTCAAGTTTGTCTTCTCTGGCTCTGTGGTTCTTCGGAAGAAGTCTGAACTCCTTGGTTAGACGAAGGCATTCATCAACATTTTCCGGGGAGACAAAGTCCACAGCAACTTTCGTACACGACTGCATGCAAATGAAATGAATATGATGAGCAAGACCAAGTTGTTTGTGTATTGAGAAAGGCAAAACCACGGAGGAAAATTATGAGGAATTTCTTACCTTGAGATTCCTAACTTGGTGCGGGCATCCTGCCGGAATAAATACAGCTTCTCCAAGTTTTTGTTCAAATGTCCATGGCTCAACTCCTTGAAAATGAATAACAAATATGTCAAAAGCTCAAGTAATTTTGCAGTTGTTAGTTAAACAAATTGTCATTGGATTATTATGTACTAACCAAATTCTTCTTTCAACTTCTTTTTGTGCTCTGAACTTAAATAAAAACACTGGTCATGAATTGGATGAATGACCTAATAAAAAAAGAGCATAACTTGTTAGAAAAATTAGCCCATCTGACATGTTAAAGCAAAGTTCTGATTTTTCACTAATAACCTGTTCTACTGGTGAACAATAGACGTGTCTGAATTCTTTGAAGTGCTTTCTTAGATATGCCTCTAACTTGGGAACATCCTGCCTCCTAAAAATGTCCCACAGAGCACCACCTGATTCCACCATTGTCCCTTCCGAATGAGGACAAGTAAATGCAGTCCCTTGCATCTCATCTCTGGACATTTTGAACTCTCCTCTAATTCCTGAGGGGAGCAGCTCTGAATCATTGATTTCTGAGACATCCGTATCTTCTTTGTTATTATCACTGTTGGGTTCCTCAATGCTTTCATCCATTCCATCCTGTACAAGATTTTCTTTCAGGTCCTGTGCTCTATGTTCCTTCTTCAATCTTTCAACTGCAGAGTGCTGCTCTTCAGTTAACAACACTTCTTCTGTATGCGTCAAAATGTTCACCTACAGCCATCAACAAATAATTGAATAACACAAATCCGTAAAGAAGAAAGTAGTCGAAGAAAGGTTAAAAGAGGTTGTAAATTCTAGCATCACTAGGCATAAAGTAGATTCTATTTGGGAACTTCCAACCTTTGAATAGCACAAACCTGTATGTTCCTTAAACCAGGACAATAATATTGGGGTCCACATATTGCCCATCATGCAATTTGGACCCCCAAATTGAAAGTTAATTATAAAAGCCCACAACCTTGTTTGCTCCAGAAATGGACATCGACTGATCAATCATTAATCACTATTTTTGAAGTTATCGCAGTGCCATCAGATTATCTTCCTCTATAAGTTTCAACTTAAAACCACCACCTTCGATATATAGAATCTTCTGCCCACAAGTACCCACGCATAGCATGATTTCCTGCTTATTCTGATATCATTCTTTTTTTCACATAAGTAAGTGCAATGCATTCTAGAAGTAGTCTAAAATGCAAAACATATAATTTTCTGTTTATTTTGCACATTATGTAAATGCATTGCATCTGAATATTTAAACAACTGTTTTACATCAAAACAAGCAGGAAATCAAATGCTAAGAGTTTCTGGAAAGAGAAAGAAATAGAATCAAACATGGCTCTTTATTTAAGAAAAGATCAGCAATGAACAAAGTTCTCACCATTTCAGAGAAAAGCTACAAAGAAGAAACATTTGAGACATACCGCATCTGACATGTCACAATGCAGCTTTGTTACAGAGTCCCCTCTTCCAAGCTCTTCAGCAACTCCATAAGCAATATATGTTTTAGGACCCAAGTCCGGTTTCAAGACACCAGATGGAAGCTTAACCGCAAGGTTCAAGATACCTGCCCTAGGATCACTGTATTCTTGAAATGGCAATGCACTTATAAACTCATCACAATGGCGTGGCATAAGATCTTCAAACTTGTCAGATGGAGGCCAGTCCTTTAGCTTGAGCATCTCCGGCCAAAAGTTATCATATGTTCTCCCTTGTGTATAACCTTTAAAAAACTGTCGAGTACTGATCTCCACCTGTGTTTATGACAAACTTGGCATTCAAAATAAATGCTTGATAAAGAAAAGAGAAACTGTTCATCATTCAAAACCCTAGACGAATTTGCACCTAGAAATCATAAGAAAATGATGTTGCGTGATAAAGAATCTGAAGATTTCTGCAGATAGCTATTAAACCAAGAATTTTGTGTAGATATTAAATTAAAAAAAGAAATGAACATGCAGCTCAGATGATGTGCAGACATGTTTTGAGTGACATGAAAAAAAGAGTGTGAACAGTGTTCTGGAAAAGGAACAAAAAAAAAAACTGTTCTACAAATAGCATTGCAGATCCTTTCCGAAAAGGTAGCACCCACACACACATACATATATTGGGGATGAAGATTCGTTTGCTCATCATGGAATGCAGATTCATTACACCAAAATTTCATAGCAGATAAATTTAAAATAAATATGGAGAGGAATAATAGAACTAAACCTCACAAGAAGCCAAGCAATCAATAGCCTTCACTTCTGACATCTTAGAACTAACTTCTGAATCTACATTTTCACACAATGCACGCCACATAACCATTGGCTCCCAACTCAAACCAGTCACCTTGTCAAGAACATTGCGAACAATAACTGGTTCACCTTTAATCCAGTGCTTTTGAAAGCGGAAAAGCTCTTCGTCCTCCTGGATTTTTGTTGAATCTGGACAGTACAATAAGTTGTCATCAGATCCTTCTCTAGAAGCTGCTTTACATAACATATCTGTGCCTGTTTCAGCACGGTTCTGCCTCAAATTTGTTAATTTATTGTCTAAAATCAGCACTAAATCTCTAGCCTCCTTTTCCAAATCTGAAATCCATCTATCTGGAAGAATACGCGTGAGCTCCAACACACAATCACCACAACCACCCATTTCAGTCGGAGGGCATGAAATAGTTCCATTGTCATCAGCACTCCACATAACTGATGGCTCAACATGAACATCAGGAGTTTGATGGAGGCATGATTCTGGTAGAGGATCCCCACCCTGCATGTAACCATAGCCTCTGTTGACGTATTGAAACTTCATTTCAGCACGGCCTGAAAGCCTTCCTTCACAAATTTCTTTACAACAAGTGAGACAGAGCTCATAGGAACACTTAGGGCAGCTCCGATGAAGATCGATAATTGAAGTTGCACAATGGTTGCTGCTTAAAGACCAACAATATTAACCAGTAAGATCTTAGAAAATGACAGAACCAACTGCATATGACTATAGTTTCTAGTAGAGTAAGATGCTTACCAATACACACGCTCATCATTGCCACAAAGAGTCTCTGATACACCAACCTTTGAAGAATGCACCCCTACAAATTAGAAAAACCATTTTTAGCATTGAAATAAATTTGCACAAACAATCATACTCCAATTGGAAAATTACTTACTTTGAATGCTAGCCTCAAACTCTATTTCCTGAGTTTGTTCCTCACATATTTGTCTTATAAAAGGGAGGAGCGACACCATCAAGTAACGTAGATGCTCAACCTTTTCGCAATCAGTCATGTTTATCTTTGATGTCTGAAGTTGGGAAATAGACATAAATAATCGTTAGAAGATAAAATTTAATACCAATGGCTTTATAAGAAAGACAGTTCACTAACTCACAACCATCAATAAAGGTAACCTCAAGCAAACAGTGGAATTAACTAGTCGAAAACAAAACATCTAAACCCAGTTTGTAAAATAACCCAATAAAACTAGCAGAACCTTCTATGGTAAGCATAAAAACTGACTATAAAGGGCTACTACTTGTGATCTAATAGAGAAACTATACAAATATTATCTCTGACAAGCAAATTCTCAAAGAAGGTGATGAAACATGAAGATGAAAATTGCCACTCTGAGTCAGGATTTCATTTCTTTTTAAGGACAAACTATGGCTGGTGAAATTTAAATACAAAAACTTGAGAAAAATCTATTGTCAAGAACTCGCTGTCTCAAGATGGGAAACAATCACTCAGACTTCATCATAACCAGAGGCTTACTTCAATGTGACTGAACTGGTGCAGTTTCTTTTTTGTTCAGTGGAATGACTAATGGAAAGTCTGTCATGGCTTCATAAACAACTACAGCACTAGAGAAGAAATGTAAGAAAAAGAAGAGATATAACTAATACAAACCTCAATGAACCCACTTGTGTGCAAGCATACACTGCAGTTGCAATTTCTACAGCAAAATGGGCATATTTCTGCTACGTCTAATTCTGACATCTTAGGATACCTATTGGAAACCCAAAAAAAAAAAAAAAAAAATGGAGTAAAAGAATTCCTTATGCTTTGAAACAAAAGGAAAGAAGATAAAATTTCTTTTAGCTAAAACTTTACCATTGCTTGATACACTGGATACAGTACACTTTGGTTCTACATTTGCCGCAAGGAACAACATATTTCCGTTCACTTTTCATACACTGGTGACATTTAATGCGTTCTAATTCTTTTTCCTGCTGCTTCAAGCAAAAATTCTAAGACAGCTGAGTCCCAAAAAAAATGTACAAAAGTTCTCTTCAAGAAAAAAATCATCCAACTATACAATTGTAGGAGGAAAAATAAATAATAGAAACATAACCTTTACATTTCTTGCAGTGCATCTGCCATTGTTATTACTATTACTCTTCAGAACTGAATCAGAAGAGCCAGAAGATGTCGATGATGAAGAACAAGAAGAACTATTCGCAGAATCAATTTTCTGCCTCCCCTTATGAGGATTTGTTTTGATCATTGCACCGTCTGGTTCCAGCCTTCTAGATCTCCGACGTTCTCTGATTCTAATCAGAGCAATTTCTTCAGCATCATAATCCAATTCCTCCGACATTTCAACTTCCAGACTTGTTCTCTTGTCTAACACTTCATCTTCATCTCCATTTTCGTAACTAACTTTCCTGTTGAGGGCACTACGAGGCTTCTTAGGAATTCTCGTACTATCCGAGAATCCAAAATCTTGATTCATTCTCGGCTTCTTAGCTCCCGAGGATGCCTGCAAAACATGTCTTTCCTTTTCTTTCTCCTGGGCTATATCCTTCATATTTTCACGGTCTAACACCTTTGAAACCCCTCTCCTCTGCCACGATATATCCGAGGTTCCTCGGATTCTCCGCATTTTATCATCAGAGTAACGGCCTAGCCCTTGTCGCTTTGCGATCGTAGCAGCCATTCTCACTGCAGATGCAATACAAAAGCAAATTTAACATCTCCTAATTTCATTGCCAAACTACCAGCAGCAGGCAGATCATTAGCCATTGCTTAACAAGTTTCATGCCACAAAAAGGACGTCAATTTCATTCTACAGAAACAATTTCCCAGGAAACAAACAACCCCAAAGCCGACCACACTAAAACTTCAAAACTCCGCCCGCGTGATTAGAAGATATTAGATTTTCCTTTTTATTAAAATGAACAAACTCTACATAGCTGCGTTTTGATATTGATAATCAATCAAGCGCACCAAACACAGGGGTTGACCCAAAGTCAATGCAAATCAATAACAAAAAATCACATCGAGAAAAATTGAAAACAAGAAAAATGAAAACGATTTTACATTAAATGCAGCGATAATAATAATGATATAATTCCGTTGAGATAGTCAACCTTTCTCGAAGCCAATAATTGAGACATGAATGAAAGAATAAACGCGAACGTCGTCGTTTGCGGAAACCGAAGATAACAAAGACAAATTGGTTAAAACGGGTATAAGCTTTCTTTCTTTCTGTTGAGAAAGATAATCAGAAGGAAAGAAAGAGGAAAAGAGTTTTGTCAAGAGAGAAAATAGAATGAAAGATCTTCGTGAGTTGTCAGTGCAGGCCCTTTTTTTCTTTTTTGGTTTTATTTTGATTCCAATTCCAAATACAGAATAGTGAGTGAGAAGAGGTCGGAAACAAGTCAGTGTCAGTGAAGTTTATCAAACAATGCGGGGACTTGGCGTGGCGCGTTCAGTGCAATCGAATGAATCGATGCCCTTCGCTTCCCTAATTTTGACTTTAGAGCCCTTAATGGGCATTTTGTTGGTTTTATTACGTATCTTTTGTTAATTGATGGGAATTAACCCAGAAAAGGAAAAAAAAAATTATAATTTCTGTCCCACGTGAATTCGACTAATAAAATGAATCTCTTTTACCAAAAAAAAAAATTAAATTGAATTACCAAGAATATTTTTAGTCGCCATAAAATTAATTTACTTCAAGTCTTTGAAAAGGAATATTAATAAATTTCCCAAACCAAATACCACAGAGAAATTGCACAGGTATTTCCAGAAAAATGTCATCGGTATGTCATATCAATGAGCAAGAATCAAATGGCTGAAAGTTAATGAAAGTGTGTACCAGACGTGATGGTATTGTCAGAGACCAGAGAGAGAATATATATATGTAATCTGAGAGAAAAAGAGAAAAATAAAGGGGTATTAAAATTTTTAAATTTTAATAATGAAAGCATCTATTAGATGGGTGTTAGAGAAATTTAATAGATTCACGTAATCTTGATGAATATCAAATCAAATTAAATTTTAAAATAAACTCTGGAATGTTTAATAAATTGCGTAAATAAAAACTAAATAGGTTGTTAGGGGTGACATTGTAACACTAATATTATTCTCGTCAATTAATATATAATTTTTTTTTGTTAGCGGTGACATCATAACACCAATATTACTGTTGTCAATTAATATATAAGTTTTTTTTTTGCATTATTACAGTTAAACTAATACTAATATTTACAGAACTTATTGGGATTATTTTAAGAATTGTTTGGAATTAATTTTAAGAGATTCAAAACTAATTTTGAAAAATAAAAAATTAATTTTAATGTTTCATAAATTTATTTAGAAATTATTTTTGGCATCCTATAACAAATTTTTAAAAACAAGAAAAAATTAATTTTTTAAAATCTGATTTTGAGAATCACTCATATAGTTAATACAATACTCTATATATTTTTATATATCTTATAAAAAAACTAAAATTATCCTTATTAATTAAGAAATAAAATCATAAGATCATTATTATTACTAATTATATTGAGATACAAAATAAAAAATAAAATTAATAATATAAATTTTTTATTTATTTTTCAATTATTATATATACACAATAAAAAAATATTTTATATACATACTTATGAATGTATAGATAAATTTTATTCGACATTACCTTGGTTAAGTCATTTACATTCTTATAATAATTTAATAATTAGATTTACCAAATATTTTAAATTTCACAATATTTTAAAAAATAAATTTTATGTTTAATTAATTTTCTTTATAGATGATTTTTTACATCACAACTAACTGATTCTAAAACAAATAAATTAAGCACAATCCAAATGTTCGGACTTATTAACAATGGTCGTAAGCACGTGAGCGAGAAAAATACCTATCCCCATGAACGATAGAATATTGAGTCCCGAGTGCCGTTGCTCTCATCTTTGGAACTAGAAAGACCAGCCCACGAAGCCAATGGGAAACCTCGTTTTTGTCTCAGAATAGCAAGGCATTGACAGATTATTTTTTATTCTTAAAATAAATTTCTTCAGATCTCAGAAATACGAGTACAGAACTTGCTATATATTGCTTTAGTACCCACGCGACGTGGCGCGCCCGGTTAGAGGCCACGCGCGCTTCTGAAACGATGCGTTTTCAAGAAAAACCTAAAGCCCGTGGCCGTCCCCACTGCCATCCTTGCAAGCCAAGGCAAGAACGCAGAGACACGATCACCCGCCGCTACTGACTGCGGCTGACTACTTTATTATTTCAGGTAAAATCGAAGAATGGATTTTTCTTAGTTATATTGAACTGAAGACTCAGTTAAAATTCAGCCTGCTACCTAGCGACAATTCAATTAACAAAAACAGCCATAGAATTGTAAAATCAATTTAAATTTAAAAATGCTTACCGAAAGACAACCAGTTGATGAAGTTGCTCCACCAGTTTCCATTTTGTTTTCTCGAAATAATAAAAATAATAAAATGAAGTCGTCGATCTGCCTTGGACAGAGCACAACACTGAATCACCGATCGACGATCGTCTAGTTTTTTAACCTGAAGGACGACTACTGACCTCAGCTCTGACCGTCGGGTCACAAATTTATAATAGCGCACGAGGCGCCCCTGGTTTTGTTGACCAACTGCTAAGGCTGTGGGCCAGTGTTTATTTATTGAGTTATGCTATTTACCCTAGGTCAAATCCCGGGTCAAACCCCGAAAACTAAAACAAAACGACGCCGTTTTCTCTTCTCCATGAAACACTACCGTTTCACCCTAGCAAAAGCAAACGTTCCTCTCTTCGTTTTCGTCTTCTTCTCTCTCTCTCTCGCTCTGTGTCTCCTAAAAAAGCAAAGCATAGCAACAAACAAAATCGGAGAGGAGAGAGAGACCTCTCGGAGCTTTAAAACAAAAAAATAAAAACAAGCTCTCTGTATCATCAATCGACTGCAAAAGCATAGATTCTTAGTCGAGATTCGAACTGTTCAACCGCGGATTGGATAACGAGAAGGGGAATTCGCTTTTCACATTCTCCTTTCTTTTTCGGGTTCCTAGCTGGTTCTAGAGCTAAATCCTTCGTCCGCTAGCTAATAGTCTCATCTTCTCTCTTTCATGACTTTCTTGTTGCCCTTTGTTGAGGAAAATCCCTTTAGAGCTGGGAAATCAAAATCTCCAGTCGCATTCGATCTAGAGTCAAGCAGCCCTTCTTCCTTGTTCCCCTCCTCTTCGTTTTCGTCTTCCCCTCTTTGTTTTCTCGTCTTCGTTTTCGTCTGCAATTTGTGCTTGAATTGGTTTAGAATTTGTGCTGATTTGGTCGGCAATTTGTAATTGAATTGGTCTGGAATTTGTGCTTGAGTTGGTCTGCAATTTGTTCTTGATTTGGTCCGAAAATTGTGCTGATTTTGTCTGAAATTTGAGCTGATTTGGTCTGCAAAAAATACAGCGTTCACTCAACGGCAGGACAAAGGTTTCTTGGAATGTTGTGTTGACTGGCCATGCTCGTCATGTTCAGAGTGAAGAAGCTATGACATCTTTCTCAGAGATGCAATGGGAGACAAGACCTTGTAAATTTACATTTGAAACTCTTTTTGGCAGCATGTGCAAACATTTCTTCTCTTGAGCACTTGAATTTTTTCTACTTTAGTTTGTTTTGTTTTTACAATCTCAAACGACTAAGTTTCATGCAAGTAGAAAGAAAAAAAAAAAAACCCAAAACGACACCGTTTTGAAATAATTTGGGGTTTGACCCGGGGAAAGTAGCATTTTCCTTATTTTTAATATAAAATTGAAAGAAATTGACTTTGTGCCCTTGTCCTTTTCTTTCTATTCTTGACTTTTTAGTCAATGTGCAGAAATTTATAAAAATAGCCCCAAAATTTTTGAGTTTTTGAAAATTGACCTTCCTAACTTTTTTGTTTCTTAGTTATTCAAATACAAGCTTATAAAAAAAATAATTATTCAAATACAAGTTTTTTTGGATTAAAACATGGGTAATATACAGTCGTAAACTCTTGTATAAATTTATTTTATATAAATTGACGTGATATTAATTCATTAGTTGAATAAAAATATAAAATAAAAAAAAAATTATGTGGACCAAGAGATATTTAATTCAATCAATGAATTAACACCACATCAATTTGTATAAAATAAATTCATATAAGAATTTGTGATTATATTATTACTCTTAAAATATTTCTTAAAATATTTCTTAAAATATTACACACATTTTAAATTCATAATTATGCGACAAGCATATGCTTTTTGTATTTTTGTGCAACAGACTAAGGGTGGGCATTTATTCTGATTGACCCAAAAATAAACAAAATCTGAAATATATTTTGATTTTTAATTTAGTTTGAAATTTAGAATTGGATTATGTTAAAACACTTTAAATAGAGCACAAATTTTACAACCACACCATTAAAATTATATTTTAAAATGACTGTTGTTTTGGATTCAATCGAACATGTTTGGGTTGAATTTTACAATTCGATCGGATTAAAATTTAGTTCGAGACAAACCAAAACGAAAACCCGATCATATTGTTTAAAATTAAAAAAAAAAAAGAAATCCATGAATTTCTAAATCTAATTCAATAAATCTCGATCTCCTTCACCTCTCCTTTTTTAATTTTTTACAAATGCCTCTCTCTTTCGCTCAAAGTCTCAATGTTAAAATTGAAAAAAAAAAATCTCAAAAAATTAAAATAACTCAAACACACACAAAGCAATCGCTACCTATTCTTCCTCCTCCTCCCCTTCATTGTTCTACTCACAAACAAACACATTCTGTAGCCGGCCAACTGCTGTTATCTTCTTCTTCTTCTTCTTCACACAAACACACGCACTGCAACCATTGTCGTCTATCGTCCTTGGCTCGCCGCTGCATGTCAACCAATCGCCACTGCCTCATTCGTGGAAGGTCAGCTTCTAGTTCCAGTTCAAGGTGTCAAGCTTCCATTTTGATAAATTTTTGTACTTGAGTCTTCGCACGTTTTTTTTTCTTATTTTAAATTGTTGCTATCTCTATTTCATTCAGTTTTGTGGTTCTGTTGTATTCCTTTGTTTGGATGATGGGAAAATGCAGAAAAAAATAAAAATAGAAGTTCTTGCTAACCCTAATTTGTAACCCTAACCGAACTGAACCAACCCAAATTAAATTCGTTTTTATTCAGTTTGGGTTTCAATTTCAAATCTGATTGGGTTGAATTTTTTAACCCAAACGGGTTGTAACCCAAACCAAAACCCGAATAGCTCGAACTAAAACCCAATTTACCCATCCGTACAATATACATGTCGCATTCCGCCTTTGCCCATCGCACAGATTTAGGTTTCATCTCCAATATCGTTTTAACTCGAATTTTTATTGTCTTCAATTATTTTTATTTTTATCTATTAATTCAAACTTATTACTTTAAGAATCCACAATATTTTATGAATGCAATAATAACATTCACTATAAAGCCCACAACAATTTCAAAACTAAGATTAAAACATTAAAAAAACTCATATTGTGTAAAAACATACACAAACCTTAACTTCTTACTCTCTAATTGATGATTATGTTTTCAGTTATGTATTATTACATTTGTTTGATGAATTTAGTAATTTGTGGATAATGATGTGGTTTAGTAATTGGGTGAGGTGGTGAAGCTTGATGATTTTTTTAGAGTAGTGTTGGTTTGGTAATTTATTAAAAGTGATGTGAGCTATTCGATCAAAAAAACTTATATATGGCTAAGTTCTAATAAGAAAATAAAAAATAAAAATAAGGACTCCTTTAATTTTGATACTATTTTTGTAAATTTTCGTCAACGTAGAGTCTTCACTCCTACGCTCACTGCCCCCCCTGGTTTTCTTGTTCATTTTTTTTTAAAATTGTGGACTGAGATACATAATATCTTTATACATTCACTTGTGTTATTATTAAATAATTTTATTTTTTATCATTAATCCACCTCGCAAATGATAACACATCATAAATCTTATTATTTGAGACGTGGATTATGCATTCCTAGTTATATATGTGTTACCAATGGACTTTTGGCTCAGTGGTGAACCTCTACTCTCACAGTTAAAAAGGATTGTGAGGGTAGAGGTTCAAGTCCCATAAACTTAAAACCCTCTCAATTAAGCATTATGCATGATTGTATGAAGTTTATTTGCAAGTCTTTCTCCATTACGAAATACGAGTGGAGCAGAGACATTATTCGCATGTGAGGGTTGTTATTTGTTTGGGTATGTACTTTATAGATTTAATGTACCCCTCGCCTGTGAGGGTTATTTGTCTGGACATGTACTTCATAGATTAAATGTAACAATGTAAGTCCCAATTATGTATATCCGATTGTAAATATTAGTGTAATGTTTGTTGTAATAGTAGTTGTAAATATCTGTGTAATACAATAATCTAATGTGTAATCATTATTCTAAATATATATATATGTGTGTGTGTGTGTGTGTGTGACTCAATTATTAATCATGATTTGTCTTAGGACAAGTTTGTAATACTGTTAGTTTTTAAAATAATTGTCGTAAGCTATACTATATAAATATTCAATTGTGAAGAAAATTAATTAAACGTTTGGTAACTTTTATTATTTTTAAAAATGCTATGATTTACGAGTATTAAGAGCAGTCAAATTTATTTGGTTAATAACCCTTTAGTAAAATTTTACTGTTAAATAGCTATAAAAAGATAAATGACTGAATTGAACATAATGTAAATAAAATTTATTTACACATTTATAAACACATGTAAAATATTTTAATTGTGTATGCAAAATAACTATATTTAAAATAAATATTTTATATTAGTCATTTTATTTTGTTATAATAATTTTTTTAAAATTAATAATTTTATTGTCTAATTAATAAAGATAATTTAAGATTTTTATAATATATTTAAGATATATATAGTGATTCTTATAATCAAACCCTTTATTTTTCAAAATCTATTATGGCATGAAGTTATTTTGTCAAAAATAATTTTAAAAAAATCAACAAATATCAAAATTAACTTTTAACATTTCAAAATCACTTTTAATCCTCCCAAAAACAATTTCAAAATGACCCGTAATCATTCGTGATTAATGTAATATAACTGTGTATTTATATTAACAATCACCAAAGCAAATTAATTTCAACATTTACGGGCAAGGTTATTCTATACAGATTTTCAAGTTATCCGCACTATAAAACTGGGGATTACACTATAATTATAATAATTTAGACTTTATTTGGAATAAAATGCTTAAAAAAGAAAAAGAAAAAACAGCAATTGAATAACTTACAAACATACATGAAATTGGAAAGGATTCTTTGAGGGCAGTGTTAAGCATGCATGCCCTTTCATATACAAACAAATAGAAATAATTGCCCAGCTCACAACATTAACACAATCTACTTTTCTAACATTTTCCCCGTCTGCTGCAAAATCCAGAAGTTGCTTCTTGGTTGAAGTTATGTAGACCGAATTCAACTGGCGCTCGGCCTCTCTGTCTATACAACAATATAAACTGCGATCTTCTAGCTCAAATAATTTACAGTCACCACCCCTCATTAACACTATGTGCAGAGACTCAAGATGCGAGTACAAGTCGTATACCTAATCAAGGCTCTGGATCTTCCTGAACAACCTCAGGCAAAGACGGTGAGGATGCACCACTCATTTTGCTGGGCACTGGTGTGTTTCTTCGTGATTGGCGTTTCGTGAGGACTAACACATTTTCATTTTCCTCATTGTTGAAAAGTGCATCATCATCATCATCTTCACCTTTAAAGACGGGATGAATATATGCATTTCGAAGATAACCTTTCAAGTTAAGGTTCGGTTCCCTTGCACGTTCCAAGGTGTCTTTCATCATTGCTTCCTGAAAATCATAACAGAAAAGAACACCAAGTCAGGAACAGTTGTTTAGGTAATCTTCGTCAGTCATCAACAGAAACAAATGTGGAGAGAAATTTTCAAGATGTCAAGCACGAACAAACCTGTAATGGGTATTTAACAAATGCAGATTCATAGCGGTCTTTTGAGAAATAATGGAACCAAATTGTCAGCACAGGAAGAGCAATGAGAAATGGTGTTGACAGAGCAGCTTTCTTTGTACTCAACAACCCCATAAGAAGCAACTGTGATATAATCAATGCAGCTATAATACGTCTATGGACATCCGGCCAAAATGCTGCTGCACTCTCATACCGTTGGTTGTAAACGTTTATAATCTACATTTTTAATAAAATAAATAAAATAAAAAAGATTAACATACACAACCAAATATCAGGAAGAAAAAGCATACAGTTAAGAGAAAAACATACAGTTGAGTCAACAAAAAGAAATCTTTCTAAAAATAATGCTTTACTGCCTGCAAGAAAATTCTAAAATCATGACATTGGCATGTCTCAACAATATTTGAAATAAAGATTGAAACTTTGGGCCTTCATCTACTAGGTTGAACGAACGAAAATATTGGGTTTTACTAATTTGATTGGCAAGGCCCTTCCTACATGCACATTTTAAATTATCAACTAGATTGAACATTGTATAATCAAAGAATTGACTCTTTACCTGATGACGGAAAACAACGTAAGCCAGCGCAAAGAAAACTATTATGAAAGGAAGCAAGAGGGGTGTCACTGTGGCATACACAAGGCCTAGAAGAAAGTAAAACTGTATTCGAGGTTCTCCACTGTTAAAACCAAGACTTCCTGGATCCATTGCTTCCACCCTGTCCTTTTCAGTCTTCACCAAGAAGAAGTTCTTAAGGTGGAAGATTATGAGTGGTTTCAACATCAAAATCTCTCCAGCTATACCAGCCCATCCATCGACCATTATATAAGTTATGAAGAAAGTTGCTTTCTTTGGTATAGCTATACCAATTGTCTTGGGAATACTGTCATAAGAGAGAGAAAAGTTAAATGTCAAGAAAACTAAAGATAACAAAATTGGATGGGGAATGCAAAATCCAATCACATCTCAGAAAGAAGAAATGCCACCCCTACTGCACAAAGGGCCTATAAGTTTGCTGAAAATAATTAAACAATGCTGAAATGAGAAGCTGATGATCAGTCAGTTGCAACGTACTCATTTGCCGACTGCTTAAGAAAGGAATTCAGCTGTTCAAATGCAGTTCCAGCGATTATGCTCCCAAGGAACACGTTCACGAAATTGAAAAGATAATATCTAGTAGCTGCTCTCCGTTCAAGAGAAGATAGAGATATAAAGCCTTCAAATTTAGACATGATCATCAATATCGTTGGAAGAAAGATGAGAAATAGCTTCAAAGCAATTCCGGGTAGAAAACCTTGGATGACCGACTTGATAAATTTGCTGAGTTACAAATAAAATTTAAATCAGTAAACTATAGTTATGCAATTTGGATGCCAACTGAAGAGGGTTTGAGGATGACAGAAACTTACGCTTCGATTACAGGTTTCAGAAATGGGACTGCTTTCTCGATTCCCTCAATGCTTGCAAAAGATTGTACAATTGCAATAGGAATCATGAAAAAGAAGGTAAGAAAAAAGAAAGCAACACCCATGATTAGCCTCCTAACTGAAAGTGAAACATATGGGATTGCTAGGTTTTGCCAATAAACATCACGCGGCTCAGAAGCCCACTCAGTCAACCACAAAGTAGGATTTCTGGTTTGTTGAGTTTGTGCACAAACAGCAGCACCCCATCTAGAATTGAAGGAAACAAATGCCGCTGGCATGATCGCCTTAGGATCACTGACAACCCTTTCTCGCTCTTCAGCTATCTGAACACCATCAAATTGATGCATTTCTTCTTAGAAATAACTTATAATGGCAAAATAATATACATATAAATACAATTGTGTTAAAAAAAATAAAAATAAAAAGAGGGAAATATATGGCTTAAAGCAAGCATACAAATTTTCAAATCACTATATCAACTCCCTTACATAACATGCATGAAGCCTTCAAATATCAGTCACAATGAACGTCCCAGACAATGTCTTTAGTATTAAATAGACATTTTCCCCTTCTAATTATTACAAATGAGAAATATAGTTATAGACCAAACTAAATTCATATATCCATCACTATTCTTAGACTACAGAAAGACTATCCTACACTTCAAAAACTACAAGAAATGTCAGAGTTTAACCCAAAACATTCCCGACACCACAGAAAGGGAGAAAAACAATATATCTATTCACTCAAATGTTTACCAGCAAACAGTTTTATAGATGATGGAGAACGAGCCAAGCAGCGAGAAACACAATGCTATACAGCTCAGCCAGTGATTCAAATGACACAAAAAAATATATTCAGCAGTTTAACCAAATTTTTCAGGATCGTGAATCCTTCCAATTAGTTGTGTAAGTGCTATATTTAAAGGCAAATATACTTTCTTTTAAAGTACAATACAATTATACATTGAAACAGCTTAAAATGATGTGTAGTTACAAAAGAGAATACAATTTATATGTTTTAAAACAAGCTACCATGACTAGGCTTGAGAATAATGCCGCTAGGCCAGTCACATCAAAGCTGTTTACAAATTAAGAAAACATCACCTACAAAAGCAATATAGAAAACAATGCAGCAAGGATACTCACTTCTTTTGACAATTTTTCAATTTCAGATATGTGATAATCAATACCGTCCACTTTTTCTCCCCAAAGCCCAAGAAAACCAGTCTGGCAAAGAAAAAATACAAAGTTATTAATGACAATCACAAAATTAAAAGATTACAAAATGACATATCAAGTTGATTACCTTCATCATCGGCCTCTTAGAATTATTTCTAGAGTATTTAAGTTGGTAGTAGTCAAGCCAATTCTGCAATTTTTTCTTCTTCTTCACCAATTTTGCAAGTTTGTTTGCATTGACAACCACCTGCAAAAAGTTTTTTCAACAAACTCAATATTGAACAACAATAATAGAATGATTCCCTAAAATATATATCTCTTGTAAAACATGTGCCTTACTATATCAAACAATCAAAATGCAGAATATCTTCAAAATATGTGTTTCAGGTAGCTGGACCATGTTAAATTTGGATCAAATACTTCTCACACTAGGAGGAAGCTCAATGAACTACATCCCATTTTGTAGCCATAAACTCAATATGGACCTCTAATGTCAACAAGAAATTCTTTTACGTTAATGAATTTCTTGAAATAATCAGATTCCACGACATTAAAAAGCAACCCTCTCCAACCAAGGAATATTAATATAAAGAGTCAGATTTAACAGAAATCAACCTGATGCGTTAGATAGTGATTAGGGTGGTTCACCAAAAAGAAATGCTCCACAAGCTCACTAACAGATTCATCTGGATCTGGAGGAACATTCCTAACAAGGACCTGTAGAACAATAAGATTCCATCATACAACATTGGCATTGAAGCATGATATATAAAAAGCATCTTAAATAAAAATGCAAGTACGGTCCAATTCATTTACCACAGACAACATAGATGTTATTAATTATTATGGTATGCCACAAGACTTTCAGTTTTGGCTACAAAGACATAGAATCATATTCCCTGATGCAGATGGTTTGCAGATTGACACATGCTTTCTAGCACAATAAAGAAAACTTGTACGGTAGAAAGTCTGTTACAAACATTTTCAAGTTTATTTCATCATGTTACCAATGTAACTAGTTCCAAGCGTATACTAGTAAGTATCGATTACAAAGTCATATAATCAAATTGCCTGATGCAGATGGTATGCGTGTTGACAGATTCTTTCTAGAACAACAAAGAAAACTTGAAGGACAGAAAGACCAACACTTCCATTTTCTCAAATTTTCTTTATCATGTTACCAACTTAACTAGTTCCAAAGTGGCAACTAGTAAGAATTATACACCAGTATAAAACTTGAGCCTCACTTTGAACAATTATTTAAAAGCCTCATTTTTCATTAACAAATACATAATAAAATTCCCAAAGATATTTGGAACAAGAATTACAAATCAAACTAATTTAAAGCAAAGAAAAGAACTTACTGTAAATTGATCTGGGCGACGTTTTTCTGAGGCAACAAATTGCAACCGCAAATTAGCAACTTTCTCATACTCCTTCAGCAACACATAACATGTCCAAAAGGTAAAGGCATAAGCCATCACAACATGAGTCCAAAACCTGCAGTCCGGGAACAAAATGTCATGGCAAAGGCCTAGGTTCATTTTCATTTAAAGACAATAAGTCAAGAGCAAAAAATTAAAACTAAAATAAAAAATAAAAAAGTGGCTAAGGTCTCATACCTTTGTGATTTAAGTGGGACATTTGAAATCGAGAGCTTATCAATGTCACTCGCAGTTACATTCGATATCTTGACGGCTACATCTAATGTGTCATTTGTCCAGTTAACCGGTACCAAAACAGACCACGCAACCAATGCTATAGGAACAAAAATCTTAAGTCCTATCAAGTAAATGCGCAAGTAGACAGCAGAATCCAATCCTGCATGCTCAATAAGCTCTGGTTCCGGCATTTTCAATGCCTCAGGCATCCAATTCAAGAACCTTATATATGATCTAAAGTCCAAATTGACAAACTTCCGCACAAAAGCTCCTCCATGAGTAGGACTATCTCTTAAACCCTTAAGGTACCATTTTGGAAAGTATACCCTATCATTGAATGGTTGAAGTCTTAATATTGCGAATGCTATTAAGAAAATAAAGGCACCGAGAATATTAAGAGCTGCTGAAACCCCGATATCCGCAAGCGTCGCCATTTATAAATCTCCGACAACAATTGCTTTCTCCCTGAAAAATTGATCAAGAAGAAACATATCCTTTAAGAGAAAGAAGCAAAATCTGAACCAAATGAAAATTACAAGTAGTATTCAAAATCAAACTGAAAAAAAAAATTTACTAAAAATAAAAACCTCGACTATATTAACCAATACAATCTTAATCAAATTAAGAATAAGACAGATTTATCTTTAGGGCGCAAAACTTAAACTTAAATCGGCTGAAAAATAACTAAAAGTAGAAAGTTTTGAATAAAAACAGCACAAATCCTCTACCAGAGACTTGTGTTACACTATAACTAAAGCAATTTCCAAATTTTTTTTGTTTCCTGAAATACCACTTAATATTCTCAAAACTAGTCTTTTGCTTACTAAGCTTCAATCATACGAACAATAATAAATAGAAAAAAATAACAATAATAAAGGAGGACAAACCAAAAATAAAACCAGCCGCTGCTCCAAAAAAAAAAAGAAAAGTTCATACCTTCTATGCGAAATTATGTATCTATCTTCACAGCGAATCACCAATCCTCAAAAACAGAAACAAGTAGAGTACCAATTCATTAGCGCGAGAGGAAGAAAAGCAAACGGAAAACCTATAAGATTTATTGGATCTGAAGTTGAATTATTAAGGAGTGCTTGGATTGCTTAGAAACTCAATCCAAGCTAAGAACATTCTTCAACCTGCTTCCGAGGGTAAGTAAAATGTACAAGGCAAGCTTCCACAAAACTCAAGTGATGAAAATAAGTGAACAAATCAAACACAAGCCTCAACAAACCAGAATTTCTAGTCGTTGTGTCAAATAAATTTGGAAAGTGAATTTACAGAGCGAAATAAGAGAGAAGATTTTCTGGTGGATATCATCAAAATTATCAAGAGAAAGCAGAGGCTACTCACTACTGTCGTGTGTGGGGTCATTCGGTTTCGGATTTTATTTAATAAGCCTTGATTTTTACGTTTCATTTTTCGCTTCGGGCATTTATAAATTATACACACACATACATCCGCTCATTCCACAGCAAAAATCACAAGTAAAGATATTATTTGCCTAATCTCACACAGAAGTCCCTGCTGTTACTCGTTATGTTCTATTTCTATGAATAACCAGTTTTTTTTAAATAAACGTTCTTTTAACGCCGTGAAATAAAAATTTATTTCATGTCCTAACCTATTACCTAATCCCATATTGGTGAATTAAAGATGTTATTTATCTTCTTCTTTTTTTCATACAGAAGTCCCAAATTTGTCTTATGGATTACAATAAAAAGTGTAAAGATTTCTAAATTTTTTCTTAAGATTATGATGAAATGTACAAATACTTCTATGTTTTTCTTTTATTTTCATATAATTCTTCAAATTCTTTAATTTTTTTTTCACACAAATCTCTTACTTATAATTTTGTTATTTAAACTAATGAAGCCCCAAAAGTTTTGATCAAATAACGGAAAGTGCTAAACTATTTAAGTCTTCTTGTTGATACTTATTTATTTTCTTAACTATATACATTATATATATGGATAGATCTCACCATTATTTCATTAGATTTTTAAATTATACTTCTTAATGAATATTCGGATTATGTTGTAATTGAAAATACTTGATAAACCTCTAGACCACATTTGGATGCTAGAATTATAGGTAAGATTGGACTACTTTTTTGGGGACAAAACAAATAAATCCAATTGTGGCACATGTTTGGCTGTCAACTCTAACTAATTAACCCAAATCTTAGTTCAAAAGTAGTGGGACTATAAATCCTCATTTCAATTTGGGTGCAGGTAGATAAGATTCTTCTTATCACTGTTTTTCTTTTTATTTAAACCATTATTCACGTAAATTAAATTAAAAAATTAATTTCATAATTTATTTAAACTATAATTTTGTATTACATTAAAGATCAAATTTTTTATTGGAAATTTATTTACAACAATATTTCAAGAATTGCAATATAATTTACAATAATTATACTATTTAAGCGGTTATTTATTTTTATTAAATTAAAATTATTTATTTATAATAATTCTATTATTAAATTCAATGATTAATAATATAATTTAAAATAATTATACTATTTTAATGGTTATTTATCTTTATTAAGTTACGTTTAACATAGTCATGTTCTATATTATACCAATTACTAAAAAAATAAATAAAACTATACGTAATCTAATCTAATCCGTTTTAATTCAATTTAATCTAATACTAAATGTTATTCCAGTAAAATCATACCTTTCAAACTAGGTTAAAATTATATAAATTTAGACTTTTGATAAACCTTCAAGTGTAATATAATTTATAAAAGAAAGAAAAGTAATGGCTGTATGCTGCAATAGAAGGATGTCAAATGAAGGTAATCATTGTATTAGAAAATTAGAAAATTGGTATTTTTTGTAATATCTATAAAAATAAGGGATCTAGGTGTTATTACGCCTCAACATACCGTGTCGTTTTCGTGGCTGAACACTACGAATTGAAAGGTTCGTCAATTTGGTTCCTTTTGGTGTAAATTAAGCGACGAGTCATTTAGATAATAGTAGCCTGCCTGCTGTGTCGGCAAGCGTCCACGTGGGAATCCGGACTCGCAACGGCTACTTTTATTGGGTTTTCTGGATTTGGCCGTTAGACATAAACTTCTATCACACGCAAAGTAAGAGAGCGTGTACTACACGAGCAGATTTTATTGCATGATGTGAGGGTGTGGAAGGTCGTCATTGATGGAAAAAGTGGGGAATTTGACGCACCGCGTGGATACAGCGTTGGCTGCGCGGATGAATTGGGATATGACAGCACGGACCCAGTTGGACCGGACCGGCCCTGATTTTTTATTTATTTTTTATTTTAGATATAATTGATGGACTAAATTGGACTATAAGCCAGCATTGGTACGGTTGTTGTAACAGAGGCTTCACAAATGGATTATGCCTATAATAGATACTCAAGAAATAATTATTAGTAAAATATTCTCATTATTATCATTTGCTAAAATCTATTGTCATTCTGACCATTCATTCATCGGCTAGTGTGTAACTTTTTCTTATTCATAAAAGTAATTTTTTATGATCCCTAATTATTTGACAAGCAATAATTGAATTATAAAAAAATAAAATAGATTTTAAATTAATATAAGTTACGGATGTAATTAACTATCAAATCCACAATTCAAAATCCGAAACAAATAGTATTTAAGCAACTTTTTAAAAGGACTGCGCAGCATGTTTCAATGTTTTTTCATCTATCCGAACATTTACGTTGCAATAACTTGGTGTTTTATGCTAAAACGATGTGTTCCGTGACAAATTGAATGTGTTAGCCAATTTTTTTTTGAAGAATGGACCCTTGAATTTCAATTGCTTGAGTAGTTGACAATATAAATTACCATGCACCTTTAGATTTCTTTGCTTCTCATCTGTGGTCCTAATTGCGCGTGTATTGATCGACTCTTTAAGTAACACATTTAATCAAAGCCAGATATGAAAGCATGGGCAAATATTGGATTTTAATGGTTTCATATGATGATGTGCTCATGCCGAGAGTCGATTGGCTCGCCTTCACAAGTTTGTTCTTCTCCACCGGCCACCAACATATTAAAAGAAGATGATCATGTATTAATTCAAAGATTAGACAGAATCCATTACCAAATCTTATCTTCTCAATTCCAATATCCAACTTCTAGTTCAAAGAACTGACTCTTAGAACCACCAAATATAGCTTTACCTATATTTTAATTGGATATATGGCAACTTTTTGTTGACTTTGTGAAGATGATTTTTAGGGCCTGTGGCAATTATGACCATTTCCAGTTTTGATCCTATTGCATAAGTAGGTAGTGGCGTTTTTGTCCGCGAATGCGTTTAAATGCTGAAGTCTCTTGACATATTCACAAAGTGCAATTAGACCCCCAATTAAATATGCAGTCACAATCAAAATAAAATGATATATTAAACTTGTAATCACATGCTGCCCCCGACTGGACCTGTTTCGAATTTGTTATACTAGGAGATAACCCATCTTCAACATGCTATGAAAATTTCATTTTTCATGACAAAAATGTTTAAAATGGTGGACTGGTGGTTATGGTTTTAGATATACGATATTGAGTTAATATAGGAAAAGGTTGCTATGGATAATTATTTGGGAAAAAAAGTGTTATTTGTGGATTGGCATAAATTATTATAATTATTTTTTATATTTTACCGAATTAATATGTGAGTATGTGACTAATGTAAAATATTAAAAAGTAATTTTGACAAGCTCATTTATTAAGTGATCAAATATTATGTTAATAAGTTTGATTTCGTCATACCTTATATATAGTAGTTTATTATGAACAAGTATAATCCTTAATTGAGTTATTTTAGCTTATGATGGGATGAGTAATTTTGTATTAACACATGAGAGGTCCCTACACTCAGCCACAATATTTAAGTGACTTCAACTCATTGGGAGTTCACTGTTTATAGATTTGTGGCATGAGTATAGTGCACTTCTCTCTCTTTTCTCTCCCACGTGTATGTGTGCATTGAATTTGAGTAAAAGCTAAATCTTGAGCTGAGGTGAAGGAAGCAAGATTCAGAAGTTAGATTAAGGCAATAGCAACTCAGTAGAAGCTCCATAACAAGCTTACAAGTTTAGATTTATGGCTAATCTCAAAATTTTACCTAATGCATGTGTTTACTTAAAAATACAAAATTAAGGACATAAAGCTCGTATTTACTTTAGCAAAAAGTTCTGTAGAAACAGCTTATTCAGTGCTACAGTATTTTAGCAACAAAACATTGCAGACTGTTCCTTTTTTATTTTTTATTTCTTCCCGTGGCTGGCCAGCATAATGTATGAGTATGGCCTCCAGCATTATCATGATGTAACATGAAATTTGTTCTTGTTCACCTACCGTTCTAGTTTCTTCTATAATTACCCACCTAACATCGATTAAACCAACTTATTATCTATGGGAGGAAATATCAAGGGCAAGCCAAGCTTGCTTATATATATATATATATATATATATAATGTCATACAAATTGGAGGCATGCAACTACACTCTTTTTTTGCTTATAGTAGCGGTTGTGAAGGCATCAGTTGTACACACTGCAGCTGAAAATGCTACCTTCCCGACATTAGATTGACCAGAGTGGGGTTTTCATACAATGAGCCAATATCCCAATCCTCGGTTGAAGATGAAAGTGTTGTTAGAGCAACCACAACTTTTCTCATGCTTGGCCTTAGTTGAGGATCTTCTTCTGTACAGGCTCTGGCAAGCTGAGCCATCTGTAACCAAAACAGCAATTAATGCAGCTTATGAGTGATCAAGAGCGATATTAATCCTCTAAGTCTATATTCCATAGATGCGTATATTTTGTTATGAAAATGTTAATATGTTGTTACCTTGATGACCGAGTCGAGTGGGTAATTATCACCAAGCCTAGGATCAACAAGTTTGTGAAGATTTTCTCTTGGAGCCGGCTGTCTGAGAACTTCTTCAAACTGGAACAAAGCAGCATGTGCAACCTAATCAGTTATAGATGAAATAATTTCAGGAATGCATGTATGTATCATATACAGTGAAGGGCAAAAAAAAAAAAAAAAAAACAACCAAAGCAACAAGTCCTTTAGACTGAGTGATTGTTTCATTTGTTGTAACAATAGCTTGCTTGGCGGATATAAGTTCGTAGAGGACAACTCCAAATGCAAATACATCTGTCTTGGGGGAAACATTACCAGAAACAGCCCTGCACACAGGAAGTGCTCATGAGCAAGGTTTTTGTATAGGTTTACGTAAAATAAGAAAACAACTTTTGAAAAAAAAAAAAAAAAAAATAGTATTGCCAAGGAAAATGGAAAAAGGATCTTACTCTGGCGGAAAGTACCCAAATGTACCTTGAAGACCACTAGTGTAGAATGAAGCATTTCCAAATTCAGTCAGTTTAGTTAACCCAAAATCTGCAACCTGTAAAAGTATTAGTCAATAAAATAGAAGAACTTAAGAGATCAGTATATTCACAGCATGAACTCTTTTCTACCTTTGCGCGGAAGTTTTTGTCTATTAAAATGTTTGCTGATTTAATATCACGATGGATGTAAACAGGAACTGTATGCTCATGGATATACTCGAGTCCTCTTGCTGAATCTAAGGCAATTTGCAAACGAGTTGACCATGCTAAGGGGTCCCTTCCTGAAAACAGAACACAATATCCAAACATAAGGTTTAATTGATAGAAGTGCATGTAGGATGTCTAATGAATCAGCTTTAATTCTCACCAGATCCACGCAAATGTTGGCTCAGATTGCCGTTCTCAATGAACTCATATACCACACACAGTGAACCTTCAAAACAGTATCCTATTAAGCGAACCTGCATTATGCATATTACATATGAGAACTATAAACTCAGTGATTAGCGAGCAGCATATGCATTACAAGGATCATCTCTGCAATTGCTATAACGGTGTCATAAGTTCCAAGCCATTTTCCACCTAGCAAGTTTATTTATTAAAAAAAAAAAAAAGCCATCCGGAGAAGCTTTAGGCAAAGAGGTCAAGAAACAACTGTTGTTAGCTCTTGACAACTGAAAGATGTTCAGTTTATACAGTGATTGAGGGATCTAAATTTCTGTAGGCAAGTATTTTGTAACTTGACCGATTGAGAGCATTTCTCCATGAAACAGCCATACATTGATAAACTTACTAATGAGTTTAAATCTCTGAGAGCAATTGCACCAATAATTCTGTCATATCAGGAAAGCAAGTTTTCAACTAGAAGTCTTCAGTAAGGAAAGTATGATACCAGGTTCAAGTGGTGAACATGTGTTAAAACCTTCAGTTCAGCACGAAATTCTTTTGATGCTTGCATATCCATCTTCTTGATTGCAGCTTTCTGAATGGCAGTGGAGGCAAAGAGAGTCAAATCATCATCAAGACTCGTTTTGGTGGCAAAAACACCGAAACTAAGAGTACGGCTACTTTAAAATAACCCTGGTATATCGGGAGTTGAGACCAATGTTGTATCAGATACGGACTAAATTCAAATTGACCTCAAACTACAAACCTCATCCCTTAGTTCTGCATAGTACACAGCTCCAAAGCCACCTTGTCCTATCTTATTAGCCATGCTGAAATCATTGGTAGCCCTGGCAAGCTCCTCATATGAGAATTCCACTGATTTGTCTACACTAATAGTTGCGAGCCCAGGAGAAGCAACTAGAGCAACTGATTCTGAAGTTCTACTTTTTCCCGAAGTACTTACCGGACCTAAAGCTACAAGATGAGCCAAAATTAATCATTGGGGTGAGGAATTACATATTTCAAATTAGCAATTTAGAAATTCCCGTAGATTGCTGTCAACCAAACATGCCCTTAGTTGTTAACAACTCTTCATGTTAGCATTAAAGACAGCATAACATTAATTGCAGATGTAACCAAAAAATCATGTGTCCTATAACACCGAATTAATTAACAGAACCAATGAATCAGCAATAGACGCCTCTACCTTGACAAATAATTGCATCTATTCATCAAACCAAAAGAATTACCATGGTGATTTTCTGTTGCTTCAGGGAGAAATGAGTCCTTCCCCTTCTTTTTCTTTTTACAAAACCCAGTATATAGGAAAAATGCCAGAAATAGAACCCCAGCAACTGCTCCTACTACCACGCCAGCAACAACTGCTCTCGACATTCCTGCTTATAATAATGTGAACTAATGATATCATCTATATCAAATTGACATTTCATCTTTTCACTTCATATACAGAAAATTCAGATAAGAAGCAGTGAAGCACACTCAAAGAAGTCCGTACCATCTCTGCTGCAAAAACAGAAGATGGATCATACAAATTGAAACAAGCATTTTTTAAGATTTTTTCTCTTTTATTACAATTTTAGTATTCAACATGGTTTGAGAGCATCACGAAGTGCAGATCTTACCTCATCTGTAACGGCGGATACTTTCCACTTTGATCTGCAAATTTGAATGGTAAAAATACAATGAGAATGACCGGTTCAAACGCATAAGGGTCTAATGAATTCAACAACCACCTGCTCTAAATTCCAATTCAAGAATCTCCGGGAAAAGGTAATTTAATGCTTAAACACATCAAAGAATGCAATTTGCAAACAGATGATCGTCAAACAAAAGATGGCTACAAACTAATCAAGAATAAATGGGTAGCTAAAACTTTACATTAAATGAATAAAATTAATTACCTTTCTCTGGGATGAAAACCAAGCCACTGCTAAAATCCGAACCCCTGTTGTAACTTTGCAATAACTCTGGACTAAGGCCGGACATGTTAGCAATGGTACTCAAATTCTCACCAAGCTCAATCGGATACGTCAAAAACAGCCCATAATCCTTTGAAACTTTCTTATCTCCACAAGAACAATTCACAACAACATTTATGGTTGTATTAACATCAGGTATATTATTGTCAGGAAATATATTATTAGCTCGCAGCCAATCAACCGTGGTAAGGTTGGCATAGTATGTCTCGGCAACCTTTGCGTATGTATCATGAGATATTATCTTGTAAGAGAAATTGTTAGCAAGAAACTGACCATTAATGCAATTGCATTTGAAGGGAACTTTGATTCTTGAACCAACTGAAAGTATATCTTTGTCAGGGACTTGAGGATTGAAGCTGAGAATGTTATCTATGGAAGTATCAAACATTTCTGATATGAATGTCATATTTGTTCCATTCCACACGTTGTATGAAGCAAAGGAATCACAACTTTTGCTGCACTTTGATTCTGCTCTATTTATCCACAAGAAAATAGGCACCAAAACTGCAAATTTTAGTTGAAAATTTCTCATTTTTCTTCTTATTTTAGCAGATTGCAAGGGACCCAGAAACCCAAGAATGTTTAGGCATTAGCAATCGACGAGGGGGGTTTTGGAGACGAGTCATAGAAGACTTGAGAGTCTGAGAGACGTGTTAATGGGGCTTACTCATTTGACACGGGAGTCTTTGTGAGATGAATAGTCTTAAAGAGGACCAAAAGAATTAACGGTCATAAAAAGAATTAGCGGTCGTAAACGCCGTTGGATAATATTATTACAAATGTAATGCAGTGCACGTAAAAATCTTATTCTGTCTTTATGTAAGGTCTCGATATACTTCTTTATCATATTAACTAGGAATCACGGATTTTAAAAGAATTGTCAGATAGATTTGAACTAACAACATACAAAGAAAGATCAACTATCCTATAACAGTTCTTCGTGAGGTACAGGTATATCTACATTTGAGAGACGAATCCGGTGCTAAATAACTATTAAAGGACTTCATCTCCATGGGAGAGCAATGTGCTACCTGCCTGACATTAGACTGTCTAGACCTTGATTTTCATAGAATGAGCCAATATCCCAATCCTCAGATGAAGATGACAGTGTCATAAGAGCAACAGCAATTGCCCTCATGCTTGGCCTTAGTTGAGGATTTTCTTGCGTACAAGCTCTGGCAAGCCGAGCCATCTGTGATAAAAAAATATGAATTGCAGCTAGTTAGTACTGTGATTATTAGTCCATATGTACTTACATCCTGGGATCAGATTACACATTACCTTTCTGACTGAGTCGATTGGGTAATCGTCACCAAGCCTTGGATCAACAAGTCTCTGAAGATCTTCTCTCGGATCGGGCTGACGAAGAACTTCTTCAAACTGCAAGAAACCAACATGCACAACTTAGTTCTAATTGAAATAATTTGGCCGATACATGTAATGGTGATCATTGAAGGGCAAGAATAACAACCAAAGCGACAAGGCCTGTAGATTCGGTGATAGTTTCATTTGTCTTTACAACAGCTTCCATAGCGGATATAAGTTCATAGAGGACAACTCCAAAAGCATACACATCTATCTTTGGGGAAACCTCTCCGTATTGTGCATACCTGCATCGCAGATGTTGCATCAAGTCTAACTATTTTTGTTGAATCAAAATTAGCCAAAAAGAACGAGGCCTTACTCTGGAGGCATGTAACCAAATGTACCAACGAGACGTGTGTGTACAGAAGCACTTCCAACTTCGGTCAGCTTGGCCAACCCAAAATCAGCAACCTGTCAACACAAATAACCTAGTTCGAGTACATATATATAACGTAATAAGATTGAGAGATGGACGAGACATAGAGAGCAAGAGATAGAGAGAGAAAGAAAGGCATATTTTTTACCTTAGCACGGAAGTTCTTGTCTATTAAGATGTTCGCTGGTTTAATGTCGCGATGAATGTAAACAGGAACAGTATGTTCATGGATATATTCAAGTCCTCTAGCCGAATCCAAGGCGATTTGCATCCTAGCTGACCATGTCAGTGTATCCTTTCCTGAAAGCAGGAACACAATATACAACCATCAGATATAATTGCCACCAAATTATATGCAACATAGGATGTCTATAGAGCATATGAATCATCTTGCTCACCCGATCCACGCAAATGCTGATTTAGGTTGCCATTCTCAATGTACTCATAGACCAAAAACAAGGAACCCTCGACACAGTATCCTATCAAGCGGACCTGCATAATATATTTAGCGTACGAGTACGAGTACACATAAATTAACACAGTTAGATTGAGGGTTAAGATATCAGCTCAAAGGATCATCTTAACAAATTGACAATACAAGTTACTTCTACAGTCAGAGAATATATGACCGACCATATTGTCTCATCATAAATTGTCAGAGAGGTCTTTCGACAACGTCACAGTTTTTATGTCTAATAAAAGTCTCAATAGAAAAGGAAGATACCAGGTTCAAGTGATGAACATGTGTTAAAACCTTCAGCTCGGCAAGAAATTCTTTTGATGCTTGCATATCCATCTTCTTGATTGCGGCTTTCTGAATAGTCCATTAGGGGAACGGGGAGTCAGCCAAATTCATACACAAGGGATGACTTTTGGAGTTAGAAATTACAAAAGTTAGATAATTACTGACAGATATTAGAATGAGTATCATACCCAAGGCCAAGTACGCAGTAATCAATCAAATACAAACCTCGCCTCGTAGTTCAGCATAGAAAACAGCTCCAAAGCCACCTTGCCCAATCTTGTTACCCATGCTGAAGTCGTTAGTAGCCTTGGCAAGCTCTTCATATGAGAATTCCACTGATTTGTCCACAGTAATACCTGTGACCCCAGGAGCAGCAACAAGGGCCGCTGATTCTGAATTTTTCACCAAGGCAATCGCAGGACCTAAATCCACAACAAAGGCAACAATTAATCAATATAATAAGGAATTACATACCTAGTAACTACTACTCATTAATTCTTCCTCATTGCATGAAAGAACTCTGCCCACAAAATAAGCAAATGCCTTTACTTCTTTGGGATAAATTATAAGCGTAGCCATATACTTTGATGGACATCAGGGAAAATACTCATTACATGGGATAAAATTTTGCTTAGAAATTATAGAGAACAAAAAGAGAAGCATATTGTAAAACACATTTTCCTCTCAACTTATTTACGTTTCTTATGACTGTATCTTAGACAGAAAAGCAGGATAATTCATCCGACCTAAAGAATTACCGTGCTGAATATAGTGATCCTCTGATGCTTCTGGGAGAAATGATGCCTCCACCACTTTGTTTCTTCTATAAACCCCAGCATATACACAGAATGCCAAAAATAGAGCACCGGCAACTCCTCCTATAGATATGCCAGCGATAGCTCTGCTTGATATCCCTGCTTAAAATGCCAAAACAGTGTAAGCTCATGACAGCACCTATTCTGTGGAGATTTCTCATAAGACCTCATTCATACTCAGAAATTTTGAAACAAGAAGCAATAGTCAATAGTGTCAAAACCCTATCACCTGTGCTGCAAAATACAAAACACATCAGAAGCATATGACCATTAGACATCTCGAAACAAATATTTCAATAACAAAAAGGAGGAAAAAGAAAAAAAAATGCATACCAATTAAAATGGCTAATTTGAGAAATTTCAATGGTAACATGTCTTACCTTGTCTTTAATGGCGGATAGTTTCCACTTTGATCTGAAAAATGAAAAACATAGAGAGATTGATCACAAGCAATTTAAAGCCCAAGCCCGAGAGTAAACAATTGCCTTCATACTTATACAGTGCAGAAACTTAACCATGAATGTCAAACTAACATCAACAAAACAAATTGCATTATGCACATAATTAACTGGGAAGCCTAAAGTCACTAAAGGCGTCAAAGTTACCTTTAACAGGAACAAAAGCCAAACCACTCCCACTGATAAAATCCAAAGTGGGATTGTAACTCTGCAACAACTCTGAAGAAAGCTCAAACTCATTGGCAATGCTACTCAAATTCTCACCAGGCCTAAGTGGGTAAGTCAGAAACAACCCATAATCCTTTGAAACACTCTTACTTCCACAAGAACAATTCACTATAACATTCACACTTGAACTAACATCTGGCGTATGATTCTCATCATAAGCATTAGAACTCTTCAGCCAATCAAGAGTTGTAAGGTTGGCATATATTAGCTCAGCGATCCTCTTGTAAGTGTTACCGGACTTTACTTTGTAAGAAAAACTATGACCAAGAAATTTGTTTTGAATGCAGTTGCAACTAAAGGGTACATTAATTCTTGTACCAGCTAGGATTATGTCTTTGTTAGTTATTTGTGGGTTGAAGCTTAGAATGTACTTGATGGAAGTATCAAACACTTTTGAAATGAATGTTAAGTTTGCTCCTTTCCATAAATAATACGAAGCTAAAGCAAGATCACAACCTTTGCTACACTCTGCTACTGCTTCCACTCTTCTACGTGCACAAAAGAAAGCAAGCACCAAAAGCAGCGCCAGTTTCAGTTCAAAAACTCTCATTCTTTCAAATTTGCACTCGGAAGAATATCCGTTTAGATGTTAAATTTTTGGGGACCGGGGAGGGTCTTGAAGCAATAAATGTCCGAGAGTGATAGACGTGTTCATGAGGTTAACTAAGTCATACAATACAAAGATTAGTGGAGTTGACGTTGAGTCAACGGCTGAAGCAAACATTCTTAAATTTAATAATTTCCGAAGCTTCGTCGAGGTTCTCATGGCGACTGGCGATACTGACTCAATCCCAGTCCAGGTCCTGACTCCCAAATTTCCGAATGGACCAAGGAAGGAAGGCCCATAATTGAATCCACAAATATTTGAGGCCGAATTTCATTTTTTGGACTAATACTAATTACACCCCTAACAATTCTGAAAAACATTACGTAATGTTTTTTAGCGGAATTAAAGGCTGTGATAAAGGTATGTGGAAGTGGAACCCACGTGTGACAACAGAGGTGTCAAACAAGAAACAACAATGTCCTTTGCCAAGGACACATGAAGACGGGGGGCGTCAATTTGAAAGAGATCATTTTCATGTGCAAGCGTAAATTACAAATAAGAGCGTGTGTTATGGTTGGGAAGGGAATAAGAATTTTAAAGACGATATGCTTGAACAACTATCAAGTAACAAATTAATGCTACAAAAGTGACAAATATTCTTGAATCTGTTATCGTACCTTATTTGTTTTATCTCCCAACTTCAGTATAATCATATAATTTTACTTGTGAAAATCGTTCTGTTTACATTTTTATTCCCATCAATTTTGTTCATATTAGCTAGAGGAATATGCCACTCCTAATTGGATTGATGAAAATTTTCAAGTCATCTAATTATTGGACCGTCCAATCTAAGTCATCTAAACCCTTTTTGCTTCTTGGTCGATGCATTATATCATCTTAATTAGTCAGATTGCTGGTGATCAAAGAACTAAACTAAGCTAGCTCAAAATGTCAAAACGTCTTAAAAAATTAACACTGACCTCTTGCCGGCACAAAAACAAGACCAGTCCCAGCAGAGAAATTGGTTCCGGGATTATACCTCTGCAGCGACTGAGGTGCAACACCGGCCTCGGCCGCGACGGAGGACAAATTCTGAGCAGGCCGCAGAGGGTAGGTGGTGAACAAGCCATAATCTCTGGAGATGTGTCTATCGCCACAGGAGCAATTAACAGTGACGTTTATGAAAGCATAGTCGGGGATTCTGGTGGGTTCATAAATGTTAACTCGACGCACCCAGTCCTCAGTAGTAAGATTAGCAAAAGCGAAACTAGCAACTTTTTCATAGGTGTCACCGAACTGAGTCTCGTAAGTGAAAGTGTGGCCCAAGAAATCACCGTTTAAGCAGTCGCATGAAAACGGGATGCTGATTCTTGTATCGCTAAGGATGGTGTTTTGGTTTGGAATGTTTGGGTTGTAAAGAAGAATCTGAGCTATGTCTTCGCCGAATATGCTGCTAATATACGTCAGGTTTGAGCCTTCCCATACGTAATATGAAGCTAGGGCAAGTTGACAGCCCGTGTTACACTTGCCTTGGGCTTGGAGAAGCTGCAGATGAAAGGTTAACAAAAACAAAATTATTAGGGTTATTTGTGTTTTCTTTGGTAATATGGTGATCATCACGACCATTTTATTTTGTGCTGGATCAGCCGAATGGAGAGAGATGAGAAAAGGGAACTTATTGCGATCGTATCGATCATCCTTTACGAATAATTAATTTCCATTTGAGGAGGGTGAAAAGAACATAATACTATATATATTAATTAAGAGGAATTGTTGGTTTATGGTGTTTGGCATCTTAGGCCCTTTTTTTTTCTTTTAAAATGTTGAGGGAGACAACCATGGTTACCTTTGTCGTCATTCTATGTCTTTGATCCGCTCAAGTTTTGAAGCCTTTTCACCATTTGCATCATATGACAAGGCATGTAAATATCATCAAGTATTCGTCGTCAAAGAGTAAACAAATGAAGTCTTCGCCGTCAAACTCTAGCCGAGTCTTCGTCATCGTGTGGGTTGGGCCACACGGGTTCCCGGCATCACCTGGCCGGCTGAGTGTGCCAGTTTCTTTTGGTGAAAATTTTAGAAAATACTCCCAAGTCCAAGACTGATAAATTAAATTAGAGTCGGTTATTACGTTTGGCCTGATTTTCTCTTTTTTGTGAAGGATTAATATTTTAATTTTATGCTATTTAAATTAATTTAATTTGTCGAATTCTAGACGAAACTTAATTAAAAAGCTTTCTGACAGTTTATTACTTTTAATGAGGTTTGATGATCTTTTGAAATTATGAATTTTCATTGATTTTAGTATTTGATAGTTTATGGTACGTTTAAATTTTTACGTAAAATTTTGTGATGTGATTAATTATTGTTAGACACGTGTGCGCTGGCCTCGATCAGTTGATAAAGAAAGAGAATTAAATTTTGACATCGGATTTTTATTGTAATAGAAACAGTGCAGGGGGTTCCACGCAAGTTGCAAAACTGTTAACAAAACTTGTAGTCACGAAGATATTTTCGGGTGGGAACTGGAGATATTTTTCAATTTTTGGGCTCTCAGTCTCGAGTTGGTATCATCGTCACCACCCCTTTATTAGTTTCCAAACAAACATACTCTGCTGTAATAATCTTTCAGCTCAGTTTCATTCATTAATATTTTTATCAATGGATACTTCCTCTATCCTCCCACTTCCTCAGCTCTCTTTTCTCTCTCTCAGACTGAACAGAAACAAAGCTTCTTGGCCGTGCAATCTCCAAAGGAGCTCTCGCTCCACTGGTACTATACATTGCCAAAAAATGTATGTCCCTGGTGGGTAGTGGGTAACTCGCTCTTTCTGTACTTATCTGAGAGGGTTTGCGGATAACTGTTATGTTATTACTTAGTTTGCATATGTGCAGGATTTGGAGAAGCATCACCAGAAGCCAAGGGAGCCAAACACCTCCACAATTTCTTCACTTACATTGCTGTTAGGATCATCACCGCCCAGCTTCAGGTTCCTATAGCTAAGCTCCTTCCTTTCCCTACCATATTGTTCTTAAAATGCATACACTTCCTCTGTCGTATGTTAAGTTCTCTGGGTAAATGGTAACTGCTCGAGTTTAATTTGCAATTACATGTCACACACATCACACACGATTAATTTGCATGCATTGATTATTGATTATTTCATTATTTAACATTTATTTGCTAGAACAGAGCTATAACCCAGAGGCGTATAAGGAGTTAATGGAATTCTTGGAAAGACACCCCTTGAACGATGGGGACAAGTTCTGCGCCGATTTGATGCGAGAATCTTCAAGGCATAAGGGTTTAGGTAACGAATTATTAAACTCTGAAACCATGATTTAATTTTGAAGATATCTGATTCTATTATACGACTGACATTTGGTTTATACGTATTCATGTTGCCTTGATTTGAAGCTCTGCGAATCTTAGAGGTTAGTAAATTTTACTTGGGCTGGTATCTTTCCGGTTAATGTTTATTAGTTAACAAATACTATGTATGATTCTGTATTGTAGGTGCGATCTGCTTATTGTAAACGTGATTTTGAGTGGGATAACTTGAAGCGATTGGCAATTAAGGTCAATATTTCCTTTTCTTGTTGAGTAATTTCCCTCATTCTAATGATTGCTTATCATGCTTATTTATTTTATTTTTGTGGCAGACGGTCGATGAATCCAACACAAGACTCATGCGAGATTATGTCTTGGAAACGAGTCATGTAGAAAAAGAGAAGTAATCTGTTTTTGCTACAGCATTACCTTAGTGTCCGAGGGTGAGCTCCCTTGTTCTGAAACGTAATTATACATGATACAGAGCAACAAACAGTAGTCTATTATGCTATACTCGACATGAAGTCTTGTCATTGTGTACTTTTGTATATAAAGTCTCTATGCCTATAATTCTGCCATGGTTGGCATTTTCAAACAATCAAGAGTTCTATGGTTGAATACCTCCGTCGTCACAGCCTTCTGCTTCAACTACGGGCTTTGCAACCACAGAAGCAAATCGCGCTGAGTATGAAATTCTGACAACCACATATAACCTTGATGAAGAAAATAAAGGGGAATCACAATTTATCATATTGTTTCATTTTCCAGTGTATGATTGTACAATATAGCCAACCAATTACCATGTAACGAGCTTGATGTATCTGTTATAGGCATTTCTTTATTAGAAAATCTCATATTACTGAGACAAAAATATACATAAGAGGAGCATCGCCCCAAATGTCCTCCATCAAATCTTGGACCCATAACAAAGTGTATCCTTAATCAAATGAGATTGCTTCCATCCACCCCCAGGACTACTTCACTAGCTTCAGTCATCACACACACACACCCACACCCACACACACACCCCCCTCCCTCACATTTATCCTCTTTTATCTGTTGCTGGCTGATGTTCGTTCAGAGGCTGGAAACAACCACAATGACAACATCAGAGATGCATTTGGAAGAAAAAAAAGAAAGAAAAAAAAGAAAGAAATAAAGAAAGAAAGAAAGAAAATTCCATAAGTCAGACTTTAGTTTCCTTTATTCGAAACAAAGTACCTCAACATAGCGACAAACATCATCAGATGCATGGATCTGCCCAGTGCTGAAATATGACTGAGCATATTCTTCAATATTTTCCAGCCTGCAGTTCATCATTCAATAGATATCACGTTAAGATTCGAAATTTCTAGCAAACTGAGAACATCCGTGCACTTCCAATATGAACAGATGTCATCCAGACATGCGCCATCTGCCTCTCCACTCCCCCACCCTCAACAAGGTTTAGAAGGATCACAAGAATTTCTAAGAGTCCCAAGAAATTTTAGGAATTGGTTTCACAGAGGTCTTTTGGGTGAAAGCATTAGACCAGTGGTCTAATTCTATTCCAAAGCAACATCTGTGGTCCTTTAGCTTTCCCTGATCATCAGTACACTTTGTTATACCCAAAAAATAGAGTTGGTTTTAAGTGGAATATTACCTGTATACATAGTTCACCATGATACCCGCGCTTTGATGAAGGCCGTTTTCTGATCGGTCTGCCATCCAATTTATTCTTTCAATCATCTGTTGCACAGAAGAATGACAAAAGAAAAGGTTAAAATTATCATAATGTGGATTTTTTCAACTTTGAAACATGCTATCTACCGGTGCCAATCTATTTGCTATATAAAACTAACGCCAACTTCTTAACGAAAAAACTTTATTTGGTTTGGCAAAATATGAAAATAACATATCACGAGGAATATATATAATATCTCACACCTGTGGGAATCAAATCTCTTACAAGACATCAACCCATTTTATTAAATGGTATATCCCAAAAACATTACTGCTAAAAAGGATGTGCTTAAGATCTCAACAAATAAAGTTGGCATGACATACAGCTCCATTTTGCAAGTGAAAATTTGCAACAGAATCTAGAGCCTTTCCTCTCTTTTTCTCTTGTAGAAGGTACCTAAATCCAAAAAAAAACCAACATCTGTAAATTTTAGTACACTTGAGATCTATTTGACTATTCCTGGTCAAATTTTTGCTGTATTAACAAACTATGAATTTTTTTATCATATTTATAAGTTTTGTAGCCATTATAATTGATTCATGAATTTTACTGAGAAACTACCATTATTGGTATAAAACATACCTAGCACATAATCGTAACAGAGGGGTTTTTAAAATTGAAAGCAGTGGGGCAAAATTGCTCCACTCATGGTTTTTTGATGTAAGTAAGTTCAACATTCTTTCCATGCCATTTTTACCAGCAACAAACTCCCTGCAACCGGAAACATTATAATGGATGCAATGCAATCTTATGCCAAAAGTATACAACAGGTAGAAAAATAAAGATGAAAAATAGACCCTGTGAAGCTCACCAGAATTGCCACAGCTTTGTATGCACCATCTAATTTAAACCCATGATAAAGTATTAACTGTACAAGGCTTACTCTGATAAATCCATTAGAGCTTTTTCCTCCTCCGGTTCAAGTATGTTCTCTCGGAAAGCAGAACCAGATCTATCTGCTGATGATTGTGAGATGTCATTTACTTCAGCAAGTTTTGATTGCGATGCCAACTTTGATAAAAGCCACTGGATAAATCCTGGTATTGGGCTAATTGTTGCAAAAGTCTTTATAGAAAAATAAGAAGAAAATGCCAGTCAGAACCAGCAGAAGTAAGACTTAGATTCATGTATGATAAATGATACATATGTGAGAGAGCAGCAGCCTATAATACTTGGATAACAAATCTAGTGCCTCTAAAATTCACTAGAACTTGAAGTGCATTCAACTTTTATTTACGGAAAACTAAGAAAACTTGTCAAGAAGTTTCTATGTCATGTGAGCCTTGCTCTCTATTGGAACATGACAAAAAAACAACTTCACAGCACAAGGTTCCTCCCCCCTCCCGTCCCAGAGTAGGCCAATTAATGCACTACACGATATATGAAGGAATGAATTCCAGAGCTCAAGAGGCATTTTGTTTAAAGTGGGAAGCAGCCTCTTCAAGATCATATATAACAACTTACAGAAATATGTGGCATATCTCTTTTCACCAAGGTAATTACACGTTTAATTAAAAACTTTCCTAGATTGATCCCTGCCAAACCACGCTGCAAAAATTCAGAAGTATGCAGTTAGAATTTCCAAAGTTTGTATCCCAAAATATTAAAAATGGATTTCTGGGTATTATTACCACACAAAATATAAAATAATGCAGAGAGGAACAAGTAACACAATTATGTCCACTAATAAATTAAAACTGAACTAATCTTTAGAATCCAATGGTGCAATTTACAATCGTAAGATCAAGAAGATCTAGATTTGAGAAACACTGTATATTTGATAAGTGATTGTGTCAATCTTAAATGGGAACAGATCTAATTTTACCTGAGTTGAAGATATAGAATAAAATAATGCACATGTTGCCTCACATTCAGGTATGGGAGGATCATCCCATAAAACTTCCTGCCATAAATTACAAAAATGTTAAACAATATATTTTCACCATATACATATATATATATAATGATGATTTAGATTGATGCATGAAAGAAACAATGAACTTGTATTGTCTGAGCCACATTCTTCAACAGCGCAACTTCAATAAAAATAAGGGGTTCACCTGGAAATTCAACCAAAGATAATCAGATGTCTCCACTAAGCAAAAAGATTTACAAGCTCACAAGTTGAAATGCAGACCATTAATAACAACATACATCAATTCCATTGTGGATATACCAATTTGCTATCCAAAATATGCTTTCTAACTATTTAGTATGATAGTTAAAAAAAAAACTGGATTTACTACTAATGAAATAAGCATCATCTATCTCTGATTCTATACTGCTAAGCACTGACCAAATTGATCCAAAGATATTTACAAAAGTTAAATACTATCTCCATGCAAACAATGGAGAGAATATCTAACCAGGAATTGCTGCATGTAAATACCCAAAACAACGACGACCAACTCCCAGCCTTCTCTTTAGATCTAGAAGATTGCTGATTGGATGGACAGCCTACCCAACAAGACTACTATTAGAATATACAAACAAAATTATTATCCAAAACTAAAGTCTATGAACATAGAAGGACAGGAAGAGGAAAATACTTCATAAGCCACAATTTTCTCCAGCAAAGAAGCAGGGTCGTCCCATGTAATCTGGTGAAGTTCTAAAGCAGCAGGACTCAGCCATGTACCAAGTTTCTCCTTTAGATAGGAGTCCAGAGCTCGCAAAGATGCAATATTCTCCTCTCTGAAATGTTACAAGAGAAGCACTTCATGAAACTTTTAACTTCTTCTGAAGATTTTCCAGTAGATGAATTAAGGTACATAATTTGAAAAAATAAAAAGTAATATAAAATAAAACTTAGAAATTTTTTATAAAAACTAAAAATGCAACTATTTTTGAAATCCAAGAGAGCAGCTACCACACTTAAGCCAAAGTCATAAGACTCATAACCATTTTTTACATTATTTTCCCATAGCATTATTTAAGACACCATAAAATTACAAGAAACCAACTTCCTCAATAACACAAAAAAATTATTTATGCAATAAAGACGATAACCTTACGCGAGAATAGACAAAATATCAGCTCGAAGACTGGTTAAAACCTTCAATCCTCCAGGATGCATATTGAGTCGCTCAAAGAGACCTTCATACATTGGCTTAAGTGCATGTCTCAAGTTTCGCTCAATCCGGTAAAATGAACCTAGCACACCATCCTCTTCATGACCAGCTGACTGCGCCTCCTCGCCTAGCACTAGAAACTTCTAAAAGACTCAATCAATTTCACAAAAAAGCTCAAATATATACATAATATATTTCCCAAAGGAAAGACTCACCTCCAAGATATTGCTTTATCAATTCACAAACTTGAGTTCGATTAAGATCATACTCTTTGGCTAGTACAAGTAATAATCTCCTGCGATTCTCATAACAAAGGCTAAAATATCCCTGCATCACGGATTCACTGTAAATGCTAACAAAAAAACATATAATATAGACACCTTAAAAATTAATGAATTATTAAATACAATTTGAATTTCACCTCAGAGAAATCGTTAAGCACAGTATCTATAACTTCAGTTTTATTCATTGATATTGCCGAGTGCATTGAATCACGCACGTGCTCAAAATCTCTGGAAGATAATGATAAATTAATTTAAAAGACAGCGAGAGAGACTTTCGAAACTAACATAAAACATAAACTGTAAATATCATCAGACCTCTGCGGTTTGTTTGCATTATCAGAAGAAGGCTGCATGGCCCGTGCTCGAGATCGATTCTGCGTAATCAAAGTTTTAATTAATTAAAATAAACAATGATTGATTTGAAAATTAAAAGAAAAAAGGAGAAATTCGGAGTAAAAGCAGTTACAGGAAGAGGAGAGAAAGCAAGTTTGGTAGAATTGTTAGGTCTCATTCTGGCTCGCAGCAGGACCGCTAAGCTTCTCTTGTTCATGTTAGTTATACATAGGAACGTTAAATATGCTTCAAAATGAAGTGAAGAAACTGGCAAGTGGCTCTCCAGTTGTCTCTGTCTGCTGACGACGCATCGTTTTCCAGCTTTTTCTCGCGCGAAAGTGTTGAGTAACTGAATTGAACCGCCAGGAAAGCCAAGGAAGGTGTCTGGTTCTGAATTCGATCCTCGTCACGATATTGTTATACTTCCCTGGTCACCGAAAATGAATCGATCTTCTCGGTCCATCTCAGCCCAATAGGCCCAAGATGAGAGATTTGGCAGATAAAAGAACAATTTTTTTTTTTTAATTTTAAAGAAAGGAATACAAAATTTTAAATACCACCACAATATTCCGATAAGCTGAGCTTTTAGCGTCCCTCCGAATACCATCGTGACACGTTCCTTTTGAATTTTGTCTTCTGAAATACCCCTAGTTTAATTTATATAAAATTTAAATTTAAATTAACAAACTTTCCGTCAAATTTCACCCTAAAAATACATTTAAATTCTAAAATCTTAAATTATTTTTCTCATAGTTTATATCCTTATAACTCTAAATTTGTTTACTTTTTTTTAAAAAATAAATTATTTTTTAAATTAAATTTTAAAGTATAAATATAAGTTATGAAGTGGGGTTGGTCTAAAAAGTTTATCAAAAGAGAAATCTATATAAGTATTCACTTGAAAATAAAAAAAAATGAAAAAAGAAAAAAGAAAAAAGAAGAGAGGGTTTCATGAGTAACTTTGAGGGGTGTCAAAAGTCTTGCTTAATTCTACTTGAGGCTTTTTAGAAATGTCCGATTGGTGCGCATAATACAATAATACGTCTTTGGCTGCACGGTTTCTGTTCAGCTTGTTCAAATTCTTAGCTTTTACTTCTCTACCTCCTTTTCCATGTTATATATTCCACATCACAGGACAAAATCTTCGATGGAAATGTTGTTGTTTTTTTTCGATTATTGCAATTCCCATAAACACTTATGCGATTTCTACTGTTTTGATTGTTCTTAAATGCGTATTGTTGGTGGTATAGATGAAGACATTTCATTGATTTATCAACTTTTCAGTCTCTAGTATTGCTTGCTTCAATGCTTATTTTATTTTACGGATCCGTTTTGAGAGATTTTATTATATATCAAAAGTATTACATCCATTTAATACATGTATGATATATGTGCATTAATTAAATACAACTATTAATTATATAATAATTTCTAAAATAAATACACATTTCATACAAATCCGTTTCAATGATCACAAATACTTCATTATACATTTTCTTTTTCTTTTTTTATTTTTCCCCTTCTTCAGTCAACTTTTAGGTATTGAGAAGCAAGTTGCTGAGTCGACAGAATTACTTGGCGTGTAGTGCATATGTTACTTTTAATTCAAGAAAATGACAAAGACAATGTGGGTGTATGACAACTAGACGATTCCTTTGCCTCCTTCACTCTCTTAGTAAAATATTTGAACATCGAAATTCGTTGTTTCCTCCTTCGCCATCCTTGCTGATTCAACACTCCACTTCTCAGTACTCGTCGTGCTTTAGATACTTCCATCCTGAACTTAGAACCAGCACCAGCACCAACACTGGCCACTTTATCTCCTAATTTGGCCAACCTCGAAACCTTGATTCCCTCGATCTAAATCAGATGCTCAAATTAATTACTAAACCTTTCCAAATAATTTTTTGACACTTTGTTAGCCCAATTTGATAATGTTATATCTTTTAAAATAATTAATATTAACTGTGTTATAAAAATAATCAATCGGAAGAAAATAAATTAAATGCTTAGTAAAATTTATTTTTAAAAGTAATGTGAGTTTAAAAAAAAGTCACATGTATTTAGTAAATCTAGTTGTTAAATTGTTGTAAGAATACAACTGATTGAATTGGATATAATATTAAATAAATTTTATTTGACACATTTATAAACATGAATAGAAATATTTTTTATTATGTGCATATAATAATTGATTATCAAAATAAATATTTTACATTATTCATTTTAGTTTTTGTTTTGTTATCTCAGTATAATTGATAATAATAATAGTAATAATCTCTTTAAAGTTAATGATCTTATTTGCTAATTGATAAGGATAATTTTAGATTTTTATAATATATAGGAGGATATATATGGAATTATATTAAATATAAAAATTATTCTCAAAATTAAATTTTAAAAGCTACTATTTCCCTATTTTTCAAAATCTGAAGTAAGGTAATTTTGTTAAGAGTGATTTCTAAAAAAAATATCAAATAATAAATTTCTCTTATAATTTTTTAAAATTACTTTTTAAGCCTCCCAAAAGTAATCTCCCTTAAATGAACTCTTAGTATAATGTAACAATTTTTTTTTTTTCATTTATTTATGAAGAGAGAACGTCGAAGGTCTCCATGTACATTATTTAAATTGCGTCTCATTTTCAACATCTTTGACCATCGCAACTTTGGTCCATGTCAACCCATTTACTACTGCTAATACACACAATTGAGCCATGATTCTCCAATTGATTAAACTGAAAATAATATCTAAAACATCCTTCAGCTAGTGAGTCACAATCAAGAAAATCCGTTGAAAGCACAAAGCTTCATATAATTATATTAGTCATAATTCACGAACACCGTTATTATTTAATTTAATTGCGGCCTTAATTTTGAGCAAGAAGATCAAAACACAGTTGCCTCTTGCCTGTCACCACAGGCTGTGGAACTGTGAGTTTAATGCTGATTAAAAAGCATGGTTAACGGACAGATGAGTAGGCCAACGCCATAGATTGGTGACCAAATAATAAACAGAACTGGTCAAATGATGAGACATGAGAGCTGCAACCACCGTACGATTGGGTCCCATCTTTCTTAGTTTCTCGGTTCTCTGATTTATCTTGCTTACAGTTACCGATCATCATCCCCAATCAGCAGCTTCCTGTTTCAATTCTTTGAATTCACGTCCGTTGTTCGCCAATGGCTACAATATCCCCTTTCCTTTTCAAGATGCACATAGAGAGGAATGATTTTGTAAATCACCATCGAAAATCTAGTATTTACTTAGTACTTGCAACGAAAATTCCAATAATTACAAGTTACAATTGGAACCGATACCAATAATATGCTCACTTTGATAATTATAGCACGTAATTGAAATTGATTTAAGTGTTTTTTTAATTCTTGTGAATGTGAACGATTAGATGTATGGACGCCAATACGCAGTGGCCCGTGGTCAATGATTTTGTTCATTGTATTTTTTATATGGGTTGAAGGAATCTAAGACAGATCACGGGCATAACGCTCGCTTTTCCGTCCATGGAAAGGGAGAGGTCATCATCGTCGGTGGTCTTAATTTATTTATATACTAATAATATAATGTAACTTTCTTAAAATTGTTGAGCTGAAAAGATATCACTTTGTTTAGGTAGATCGCGAGTTTCACTCATATTAAAATAGTGAATAAGTCATTTTATAGTACTGTTTTTATTTTTAAATAAATTTTTATTTATATTTATTATTCATTAAATAAATCATATACACAGAAATTAAAATAAAATAATTTAAATATTAAAGATAAAAAAATATAAGTTCTAGTGTGAATAAAAAAAAATATTTTTATTATACTTTTTATATTTTTAATTTTTTATAATAAATATATATTTTGTATTCTTAAGATGAAATGCCAAATAAATAATTCATTTATCCTAATTTTTCTTTAAATTTTTTATGTCAAAAAAATTATTGGATATCATAAAAATAATAGTAGGAAGATAAGTAATTTACATTTATTTACGAGATATTAACAATTTTTCCTTTATTTATTTCCAAAGGTTATTCCTCTTTTTGGGGACATAAATTACATATTAAAAAATTATATATATATATATATAAGGTGTGTTGTATTAAATTCATTAACATATAATGTCATTTTCGGCCGACGAACCCACATGGCAGCGTAAGTCATTTGACGTTGTGAGAATACACAACCTTTTCTGGTCATACATATATCGTTTTTGGGGCCATGTGTTTTATAATCACCAAAATAATTTTCTACAAGTACTTTGTAATAAAGCATTTTGTTGTCACTTCCAAAAGTCAAGTTTCAAAGTTGAAGTCCCCACAGCCCACAAGTGGACATTTTAGTCATTTTCACAAATTCCATAAATGCTAGTCCCAATCTGTCTTCCAGAGCCCAGAGCTCAGTTTCAGCCTTCAGGCCTCAGATACGGTGCCCCTTTTGATTTGTCCTCGCACCAGCACAAAAGGCGGAGGATCAATGATATCACCGCAATAATACCCCACTTGGGAGGGTATCTGTGACTTTTCACCAAAATCCGTTGTTGTCAAATGTCAATACTCGTGTAATCGTTTTGTTACACCAAGTAGTTTTCGATCCACTGCGATAATTTCGGATGCTGGTAATCGCACTCCTAGTCCTGGTCAAACTCACCTCAGTTAGCCAATCAGAAAATTTAGGCTCACATGCAACTTTAAAATCAGAAAAATAATTTTACACATTTTTAAACAAGTTATTGATCCTATATATTGATTTGTTTTTTGCAATACCAAAATCATTTTGATTTGAAAAATAAATTTTATAATTATAGTGCAAAGTACCTTACATAATTCTTTCATAATACAACATATATACACGTTTTAAATTATAAATTTAAAAATAAGTAAAATTATTTAATTATTATAATATAATAAAATATAACTAGCCAATGTGATATAATTTTATATTCATATTATAGAATACATATACTTTTACCTCTATAAAATTTCATTTTTTTTTCATACAAAATTCAACATAATCTTGTACTAACATTTTTTATTAAACAACTCGATTATTTTACATCTATGAAATTATAAGATAAGTTTATTTTGGTTGAAAAGAAATTGAAATCTCTTAATTTACGTTACTATTTATTTTTTTAAAATATCTTATCATCAATCGTACAAGTATTATTAAAAATAAAATGTATGTACGAGAAAAAAATTCAGAATATAGAGTTGCGACGTGGAGAAAGTGTTAACGAAGTGTAAGAAAAGGAAATGCAATCGAATGTAGGAGATCGCGATAAAGTAAGAAAAAGACCTGCCTGACCTGAGTACTGAAAAGTGTCAATTTATACCAACTCCGGGCCAATCTTTCCATTCTACGGTTTATTTTCTTCCGTCGAAATGTTTTTATTATTTATTTTATAGGATAAAAACTCAATCTCCTGTTTTCGCCGACAACTAAGCAAATGAGCAAGAATCAAACACTCTCTCTTCATTACTACTCTCAAGCTTCGAATCTTTCCTCCTTCTTTAACACCAACGGCCAACAGCAATGCCTCTCAACAACTTCTACTTGCCCCCTATCCCTAACCTCAGCTTCTTCTTCTCTTTCGAATCCACGTTACTCTATCATGCACTTCACCACGCCTAATCCTCACCTCTCTCAACACTGAACTGAACTCCTCAAACTACCAGAACCATAACCACAATGGCTGTTCAATACACCGCCGTTTTTCCCCTTCCCTTTTCCACATCTCGTTTGATCGATGCCTTCGTGTTGATCCTGTCGATCTTCTTAACTCTGTCTCTTGTTCAATGCACTACTGATTCTTCTGACGGTATTTGATTTTTTTTTTACTTTTTCTTAAATTATTTGATCGGATTTTTCTTTTAGTCTTTGTTTGCTTTTTTTTGTTTTGTTTTTGTTTTTGTGTTTGATTGATCGCTTTAGTTATGTGATGGTGATCGGTATGAGCTAAAGCCAAAAAATGAGCTTTGACGTTGGTGAAGTTTTATTTGTCATTTAGATTTCTGTTTAAAGTTTAATCCTTTTATGTTCTGTTCCGTTCCGGCTAAATGTCGGAAACTAAGGTTTAATGAAGTTTGAGCCTTTTTTTCTGTTTAATGTTTTATTTGTTTGTGTGTGTGTGTGTGTGTTTTTTTTTTCCTTTAGAAAAAAATCAACTTGGGGTCTTAAAGAATGACGAAAACATATTGAGTAACAGTTTTTCTTATAAAATAAATGGTTAGTTTTATTTATTTATTCTGCAGTTCAAGCACTTCAAGTATTGTACACTTCGCTAAACAGTCCTTCAGTGCTAACTAATTGGAAAGGCAATGAAGGTGATCCATGTGGAGAGTCGTGGAAAGGGGTAGCTTGTGAGGGATCAGCTGTCGTTTCCATGTATGTATGAATAAATTTTAACCAAAAAAAAAAAAAATGCTGCCTTCTAATTTTTTGAAGTTTCTGCTGTGATTTAATAAGCTTTTGATGTGCTAATGATTCTTATTTGTTATTTTTGTAACAGTGACATTTCTGGGTTAGGACTCAGTGGAACAATGGGATACCTGCTTTCAGATCTTCTGTCATTGAGAAAATTGTGAGCTTTTCTTTTTCCTTCCCTTCATTGGCTGTATGGAATGATATTGGTTTTGCTTGCTATTGATTAATAACTTAATAAGTTGCTAATTTTATTTGAGTATTCACTTTGTGTAGTGATTTGAGTGGCAACAGCATTCATGACACGATCCCATATCAATTACCTCCAAATCTTACCAGCCTGTAATGTTTCTAATGGTTACTGATATATTTTTATTTTTTGAATTTGTTATGGACTTGTTTGATGCCCTGATTCTTCTGCATCGTTATGCAGAAATCTTGCAAGCAACAACTTTAGTGGGAATCTTCCTTATTCTATTGCTAGCATGGTCTCACTCTCTTATTTGTAAGTGGGTTTTCTTGAATGATATGAAATTGGTTGGCATTCAGTTGCAGTTTTGAATGTTTCTTATTGCCTAATTGAACAATCCCATGGTTTAGGAATGTTAGCCGTAATTCGCTTACCCAGTCAATCGGAGACATTTTTGGTAATCTTGCTGGCCTCGCAACCTTGTAAGACATCTAACTTCAATACAAATCTGTTGTCATTATTTTGTCAGCCTTGATTTCAATAGCATATTGGGCTATTGGCTGTCAAAATAAATCATTGAAGATTGGTTCGATATGCTGTTTGTACATGGAGCATTGTACTTCATGCTCAAAAATGCACGCTTTGACTTATTTCACTTGTGAACACCCACTAAGATAATCTGCAATTTTTTTTTTAATAAATTGCACCTGTTGGTTTTTTCTTGCATTTAACACTTTTCCTAAATGCATTGCACACTTTTTTTATCTTGCTTCATGATGTAGGGACCTCTCTTTCAACAATTTTTCTGGAGATCTTCCGAATTCATTTATTTCATTGTCCAATATTTCTTCGCTGTGAGTAAAGTTCTCCTTTCTTTCAAGGGGAAAAGTGGCTGCAATATTTTTGAATTTCTACGTGAGTGCTAATGATCTCTGAATTTGTGGCAGCTATCTGCAGAACAATCAATTGACTGGTTCTCTTAATGTCTTTTCGGGCTTGCCTTTGACTACTCTGTAAGTTGTTATTATTTTACAGTTGAAGTTGGTACTGTATTATCTTTCCATCTTTTCTTATCTCACCCCTTGTCCAACAGAAATGTGGCAAACAATCATTTCAGTGGTTGGATACCTCGGGAACTCATTTCAATCCGGACATTTATGTAAGCTTTTGCTAATTATGTTTCTTTTACGCTGATTATTTCCTCTCTCTTAGTCTTTCTTTTACATTTAGGTAATATTTACGCTGTAGCATCATGATTAACTTAGTTGTTGAAAATAAATTAGATATGACGGAAATTCTTTCGACAATGGTCCTGCTCCACCACCTCCGCCATCTACTGCACCTCCCTCTGGTAGATCTCACAATAATCGAAGTCATCGACAAGGCTCACATTCACCTTCAGGCAGCCAGTCATCCAGTTCAGACAAGGAATTGCCAGCTGGAGCTATTGTCGGCATAGTTCTGGGTGCTGTGTTTTTGGTTGCGCTGGCGCTACTTGCCCTTTATTTTTGCATTCGGAAGAATAGAAGAAAAGTAAGTGGTGCAAGGAGTTCTGCGGGAAGTCTCCCTGTCAGCACAAATAACAGTAGGTTTTCTTTTCCCTATTTTTTGTTTCCCTCTCCTGAAATATTGCCTTCCTTTTTCTAGTTTGATTCTTTGGCTATATATACTTTTTTACAATATCTAGTCATGTATGGTTCAAATATCTATAATTTCTTTATTGGAGTCGTATACAATAATTTGTAAGAGTTTCCTGAGCATGACAAATTTCTTCTTGTCTGATTTAAATCGGTGATGTATATTTGAGCAATTTAATTAGCTGCACTACCTAAATTAATTGCTCTGTAAAATTTATAATTTCTGCTTCATGTTGGTTGCTTTGAACTGCAGTTGTTAAGAAATTGGAGCTTGCAGCTCTTTTGCCACAATCCTGACTGTTTGGCTTTGGAATCTACTTTCTTTTTGCAGTGAATACCGAGATGCATGAGCAGCGGGTAAAAAGTGTAGCCGCTGTCACTGATCTGACACCTCCACCTGCTGAAAAGTTGGTGATTGAGAGGGTGGCAAAAAGTGGATCCTTAAAGAAAATAAAGTCACCTATAACTGCTACTTCATATACCGTTGCTTCTCTCCAAACAGCTACAAATAGCTTTAGTCAAGAATTTCTTATTGGTGAAGGTTCACTTGGTCGTGTTTACAGAGCAGAGTTTGCTAATGGGAAGGTAATATATTGCGTGCGAAATTAATTATTTTCCCACGGACCATAATGATTAGACAGGGGTGCAAAAGTTTTTGTTTGTGATTGCAATCTCCACTCAGGAGTTGCTTCTTCAGTGGAAATCGGGTGGTTTCCTTCAACATACACCTCTTGCCTATTATTAGTTTCCGGTGATATTTCATGTGTTTATGATATCTATTTAACAGTCTAGTTAGCATCTGTCATTACCATCAATATATTGTGTGTGAAATTAATTATTTTCCCATGTACCATAATGATTAGACGGGTGCAAAAGTTTTTGTTAGTGACTGCGATCTCCACTCAGGAGTTGCTTCTGCAGTGGGAATCGGGTGGTTTCCTTCAACATACACCTCTCGCCTATTAGTAATTTCTGGTGATATATCATGTGATTACGATATCTATTTAACAGTTTAGTTTAGCTTCTGGCAGTACCATCACATCATGTCTTTTGATGATTTCTTACCGTCATGTTCCATTTATATTACGGTAATGATCTAGTCATTTTGTGTTTGGCTTGAACTAGATCATGGCGGTTAAGAAGATCGACAATGCAGCATTGTCATTACAGGAGGAAGATAACTTTCTGGAAGCTGTTTCTAATATGTCACGCTTAAGGCACCCAAACATTGTTACACTGGCTGGATATTGTGCAGAGCATGGCCAGCGTCTTCTGGTTTATGAATATGTTGGAAATGGTAACCTCCATGATATGCTGCACTTTGCTGATGATAGCAGCAAGAACCTGACTTGGAATGCACGCGTTCGAGTGGCACTAGGCACTGCCCGGGCTTTAGAGTATGTTACATGTGTATGACATTTTAAGTCTCTCTCTCTCTCTCTCCCTCTCCCTCTCTCGTTCTGCTACACTAAAGGATCTATGGTTGGTTTGAGGTGCATTTCCGTACTAAACAACAGCTTTGTCTATCAGGTACTTGCATGAAGTGTGCTTGCCTTCAGTTGTACATAGAAATTTCAAGTCGGCAAACATTTTACTTGATGATGAGCTCAATCCCCACTTGTCAGATTGTGGTTTGGCTGCTCTAACACCAAACACTGAGAGACAGGTGATAACTGGAACAAGCTAACAATTTCATATTTTGGGGACTTGCTTTTCCTTTATCTTTTTGCCATAGTTTAGGTTGACAAGTTCCGTTCTCTTCACATTTGACAGGTTTCAACACAGATGGTTGGTGCATTTGGTTACAGTGCTCCTGAATTTGCCTTGTCCGGAATATACACAGTAAAAAGCGATGTGTACAGTTTTGGAGTAGTTATGTTAGAGCTTTTGACTGGTCGGAAGCCACTGGACAGGTAAACAATGTCCTATTTTATTTTGTATTTTCGCCCTTTGAATTGTTATAATGCTGTTTGCAATTTCTGGAAGTTGGTTTACATGTGTGGTGTTGCGATTCTTGTTTTCCCTGTTGTTTAGTTCAAGGCCAAGATCAGAGCAGTCACTTGTGAGATGGGCTACTCCGCAGCTACATGATATAGATGCGTTGGCCAAAATGGTTGATCCTGCCTTGAACGGCATGTATCCTGCAAAGTCTCTGTCACGTTTTGCCGACATTATTGCTCTCTGTGTTCAGGTGAACCCTTTATTGAGCTTAGCTTTTAAGGCATCAAGCTTTTGGAATAAAATATGTCTTATAGTTGTAACGGAGGAGTTATGTCGAACTAAAAAAGAAGAGACTTTTATGCTATTGAGGAATGTTCATCTAAATTTTGTTTATTCTTTGTAGCCGGAACCCGAGTTTCGACCTCCCATGTCTGAAGTTGTGCAAGCACTGGTACGGTTAGTACAAAGGGCAAGTGTAGTGAAAAGGCGGTCCAGCGATGAATCAGGATTTTCCTATAGGACCCCAGATCACGAGGCTATTGACACGCCATTTTAACTGTAGCAACCGTGTTGAAGTTGAAAGCGAACTTTGCAACTTTGAACACACAATGGCAGTGTCTGGAGAGATTTGAAGAACCCAGATTAAGCGGAAAAGATGCTAAAAGGTTTCGGAGGCAGATCGAAAAGATATGTAATTATGTCCCATACATTCAACTACAATTTTCGACTTACAATGCAAATTAAGGTATATAATTATATTTAGCTGGAAAGGCTGCTCGATGTTGTAATTTAAATTTTTCTTCGGATATCTCGATGTAACATTCAAGATGTTTGCGGCATAATAATAAATTTCCATGACTTGTAATATGTGAAATACGGCAACTTCTTTTGCCTTTCGGCTTGGGGCGAATTCCCCACACTGAATTTTCATTCACATGGTTTTCTCGAATAGACCAAACTTGTAGAACGTGCCCGTTTTTCAGACATTGCCAGCTAACCAGCATGTGTGCGCTGTTTGGATTCGGATAGGAAAGGTGGACAGCTAGGCAACAACTCCATGAAGACAAAACACGTGTGAAAGTGAGAGAGCCCGGTATGGGACAGATTGTAAAAGAAAATGTGAACATTAAGATGTCGGTGAATCCAAGCAGGCCTGTTCCGCGTGCGCCTATAATTTTTTTTTTTTAATTTATATAAAAATATTTGTTCGTTAAATGGGTAAAGAAAGCTGAAATTAGACTGAAAGGAAAATTCTATAATTTTATTGTGGAATTATAAAGCAACAGGCGGTGAGAAATTTTTGATGTTTTTGTTGATTGATGATTTATACTTGGTACCATTTGATTTACGATTTATGGTTACTCTTATGTTGAAATATTAATATAAAATTAGATTAAAACATATTGGAAACGTGTGTAATTGTGAGGTCGATTGATCACCTACTCTCTCTCTCTCTTTTTCTTTTTCTTTTTCTTTTTTTCATAATATAGCAAATAACAAGTATTTTCAAACTGAAGGGATGATAGAGAAATTGATTGCGGGATTTAAATTGAAGGGACGTAAGCGAAATGGGAACTGAAACTATCAAACTATCATCGTTATAGTGAATATGGAACAACTTTCACAAAGGAAGGGAGTCAATTCAAACAGGAACCGAAGCCCTTTGCTGCGTGGAGTCGAGTTGACTATTCACTCTCCTCAAAACAGCGCTTATCCCATTAAATTTATATAAAAATTGTAAAAGTTTCTTATATATATAACTCCGTTAGTTTCAAAAATAACACTAATTCCTTCAATAAATTCCTTAACGTGCTCCTCCTGATCAAGCACAGACACTCTCTCTTCATCTATAATGGGGAAGGATAAGTTGACATGAATTAGATTGAATATATGTGGAAGGTTTTGTACAAACTAAAAGCAAGCATAGAAATCTCCAGGATGAAAAATGCAATGGCAGTTGAGAGCACATAAGACAAAAAAAAAAAAAAAAAAATAGGGATACCAACATCTTTTCCTCGTATAAATAATAAGCTTGAGCACATGGCTGAAAGGTGAAAAGTCCGTAAGTGAGATTAAATCTTGAAGGGGAAATTTTAAAACAAAGAGCCAAAAAGAAATAAGTAAAGCACATTGAGAAGCATGTTTCTTAATCCTAGCTAGCGGAAAATACTGATCGAAAGACTAGTGCGATTTAAGACTTGGCGAAAGTTTAAAGTTGTCACTACATATATATATATATATATATCTTATGTTATATGTGTGAGTGTAGGGAGTTCTTCGGTGAAAAAAAAAAAAAAAAAGAGCGAGAGAGAAGGTTATCTCTGCTTAATTTGTGGGGTTTTATTAAATGTATTTTTGTCTTTTCATATAATTTTATTGAAAATCAAAGTCGTAAAATATCTGGAAGGGTTTTATTACGTATTTAAAGGGGTGCCAATAATTTTTTTTATTTTTTTTTCAATTTTAAATTACAGCAGTTGTCCGTTGATTACATTGGTGCAAGTCGTGAAAATTTACGGCTATTCTGTAAAATTATAAAATTGGTCCTCACTGGATCAACCATATTTGTGTGTGTACGTGTGTGTATGTATGTGTAACATATCCAAAATATGTAACTAACAACTTTTTTAGAATCAATAATACTACACATCCCAAATTTTTTATCCCAAAAAGTTATCCCAAATGATGTGGCATTTATCAATTGGTTGGTGAGATAATACAATTAATTTATTTGGATATTGTAAATAATTATCAACCACTCAATTAATGACACATCATTTGGGATAACTTTTTGGGATAAGAAATTTGGAATGTGTAGCATTACTGTTTTAGAATAAATATCTTACCTGAGTTGGTTGGTAGAGAATGTGAGTCTATGAATAAATTTTGCGATTGGCTTTTATTTTAAGTTTTTATTTTGTACTATTTTAAATTTATGCATATTGTTATATAATACTTAAAGTTAAATTTGAAATTTATATCAAAATCGTTAAACTAACCACTAAACTACTCCAACCACATTTTGACGATGGGATGTTTATTTTTTAAAATATCAAAAATAAAAAGCATATTTTCTATTATTTTTTCCATATATAAAATAAATAATTTTTGTATTTATGTATTTTCTTTTCTAGATTATGTTATGTATATATAAAATTATAAAAAAAGGGGATATTATCATTTGATCCACCTAAACTTTTCTGACATATTTAGTCAATATCAAGGTTTGTTAAAAAATGAATTTAATGTTCACATTGTTATCACTTTACCCTAAAAAAATTAATGCAATTAAAAATTTACTGATGTTATAAAGGATATTTAAGAAATTTCATGTTAAAGGCAAAATGGACCGTTCAATTATAAAAGAAATATTATCATTTGTTCACTAAAACTTTTCAAACATATCAATTCAGTACTAAGGTTTCTTAAACCCTATATTTTACCACATAATATTTAATTTGTTATCACTTTACCACCAAAATATTAACACAATTAAAAATTTACTAATTTCATAAGGGCATTTAAGAAATTTCATGTTGAACCCAATAATATTAACACAACTTTTGAATGACGAAGTGTTAAATTTGGAGTATTGGTTTGCCATTGTAGTGTCTAAAATGGCTTAAGGTTACTGGTGTTTAATGATATTATTAAAACTGAAGTTTTTGACTTGCATTACTTGAAATTTGATATTTGAATGTACAACAATATGTTTATAAAATTTAAAAAAATTATTTTTTAAAAATATACCGCTACTTTTTTGGGTAATTTCTTTCTTTTCAAATGAACAAAATTGTCTTTTATAATAAGTATTTAGTTATTTTTAATATTTTAGTGGTAAAGTGATCAAACTTAAATATTAAGTGGTAAAATATAGTTTTAAAAAACCATGGTCCCGAATTAATATGTCAAAAAACTTCTAATAGATAAATGATAATTTTTTTTTTATAATTTATTTCCTTTAAAAGATAAAATCAGCTTTTATACTCTAATGGTAAAATCAACTTTTTAACCTTTTTGGAATAATATAAACATTAAGTAATAAAATATAATTTTTACTTTATCTTACTACCCACTTGATATCTCAGAAAAAATTAGACGGACAAACGATAATATCCATTTTAGAAATAATCTTATTTGAATCAACAAGCAAAGACGAACAGTAACATTCAGGTCAAATCCCACTCAACTCAGCTTCTTTGTTCACTTAGCCAAAAACCGCCAATTCATCAACCGAAATTTACTCAAACATCGGAACCTTGCCGGAACTTCCATTTCCCGCAAATTCGAACGCCAAAAAATAAAAAAATAAAAATTTATCTCCAATCGAATCTCAAATTCAAAACGTAAACTAATAAATGTCTTCAAATCATCTGCTTATTGAATCCGACAAAGAGCATGAGACGTTGGATCGGTCAAGCGCCAGCAATTTCTTCTCGGGTTCACTTAGCACGCCCAGTAGCCGTCAGAGCTCGCCACGGATGGAGCCGAGCCGTTTCTTAAAGAAAATGAAGAGGAAAGGGGAGAAGGCTTGGTATAAAAGAAAGAGAGTGAAGAGCTTAGTGGGTGTGATTGGTTTGATTTGTTTCTTTTTCGTTGTTAATTGGTTTATGCTTGTAAGGTTGCAATATCATGGTCGAAAAACCAATGCTTTTGTTAATTCTTCTTCGGTTTCAGTAAAGGTATGCCACATTGTGTTGGATTAGTTATACTGAATGTTTCAAAGTTAGTTGCTTTTCTTTGAATAGTTCAATATGTTGTAGTGAGGGATCGAAATTGATTCATTTAGCATTTTGTTTATAGTTGTTATGCTTCTGCTTCATTATGAGAGCACAACTGCTCGGGTGTTTTATGCACTCCCAATTTTTTAATAAAAAAATAAAGAATCCGGATGGGTGTAGTCTTAGTGGATGAAATAGGAGCTAGTTGTTTTTATTCGTTTTATGGTTATGATGTCTGCAGAAAGAATTGAAAAAGTTTGGCAAAGGGAAGAGGTCACAGTATGGTGTTTATGGGAGGATGCTGGCTTTGGCTGCTCATGCGTTGGCAGAGGTGCTTCATATCAATTGTCATCTCTTAAGAGTTTTGCTTTTATTCACTGAACTGCTTAATTAGTTTCTATTGTTTGATGATAGATATGCTGACTGGCATGTAGGGACAGAATAAACGTGAGCCAAAAGATTTGTGGCGAGAGCCCGTGGTTCCTGCTTCAGCTTGGATGCCTTGTGCCGATCAACGTAACTGGGAACCTAGTGGTGAGACTCCATTACGTGTGTGCACGCGTTTGGACTTGGTAGTTATGTGAAAATGTGATTTATGTATCTTGGAAGAAAGTATAGATGGATTAGTCGCTGCTGCTGACTTTTGCTCTACAATTTCTGTTATTAACAGGGGGAAATAATGGATATATTTTGGTCACCGCAAATGGTGGAATGAACCAGCAGCGAGTAGCTGTAAGTACTGCTTGTGATGCAAATTTCATCCTCTGTTATATCTCTTTTATGTCATAAAAACATTATTTTTTTTCTCTTTTCTCTCATACACAAGTTTTACTTCTGAAGTGGTGACACTTTTTGTTCATGTCATATTCAGTTTGCCTAAAACCATGTTCTTACTGTAAGCAGATTTGCAATGCTGTTGTCCTAGCACGGTTGCTTAATGCAACTCTTGTTGTACCCAAATTTATGTACAGTAGTGTTTGGAGAGATGTGAGGTAACATATCCCTTCCTTTCCTTCCTTTACTTGGTTCTTTAATTAGCAGTTCATTGTTTGCATTTTTCTTCCTTCTGGTTAATTTTTTTATTGAAATTGGAGTGGCTGCATCTAATTTCTGGATCAACACATAAGTAGGTTTCTTACATTAATCATTTCAGCTTTATAATTTGCTTCATTTCCTCTAACCTTAAGCCCTTCCTTACTTCAAATGATTAACATTTTTCTGAGACTTGGTTTGTGGTGATCTGCTGTTTTTGGGCTTGGTATTAAGGGCATCCTGTAGAAGTGGCATCTTTAATCATTAATGTGTGGACATTTCATTTGTCCCTTTGTTGTGAGCTTTCTATTGTAATTTCACTTTAATTAGTCTTGTGCCCTAAATAAAGTGATTTTGTTTCAGGCAACACATTTGTATCTGCATTTTAAATCACATTTAGCAACTTTGAATTTTTTAGTGGCATTTTGGATGCCTAGCTGATTTCAAATTCTAAGTATTTGTTCTAGATGGAAAGTAAGGAAGTAACAATATTAAATTTCATAATTTCATAGCCAATTCAGCGATATCTATCAGGAGGAGCATTTTATTAACTACCTGACTCCTGATATTCGGATGGTGAAGGAACTTCCGAACAAGCTGCAGTCGTTAGATTTGGAGGCAATTGGTAGTGTTGTGAGTTTCTTACTCAAAACTCGTACAATCCTCATTGATGCAATAGTAGCATGAGTAATGTGCTTATTATATAGTGTTGTTCAAATGCTGTTTCAGGTGACAGATGTAGACATCCCAAAAGAGTCCAAGCCAAGTTTTTATTTGAAAAACATTCTTCCTATTCTACTTCGAAATGGAGTTGTCCATCTTCTTGGATTTGGGAATCGTCTGGCCTTCGACCCAATACCTTTCCAGTTGCAGGTAAATTTGTACCCTTTGTTATTCTAGTCAAAATGCAAGTTTTATAGGTTGTAAGTATTATTATTAGTTTTTCATCAAAACTTGGTCTTCTGTAGTGTTATTATTCCCTTATTCTTTCTTAGTTTGATCTATCTAATTGGAGACATCATCTAGAGACTTCGATGTAGATGTAACTTCCACGCGCTTCAATTTGCTCCTAAAATACAAGAAACCGGTGCTTTGCTTCTTCGGAGGTTGCGTAAGCATGAAGGTCATTCTGGCCCATTGGATCATTATCTTGTTGGTCCATATGCAGATTCCATCATGAAAGAAAAACGGGGTCAGTCTGCGAAAGCATCTAGATATTTAGCTATACATCTGAGGTTTGAAATTGACATGGTAGCTCATTCTCTATGCGAATTTGGTGGAGGAGAAGAAGAGAGACAAGAATTGGAAAAATATCGTGAAATTCATTTCCCTGCATTGGCACATCTGAAGAAGACAACAAAGTATGCATATTCTTACTTTTACTGTGTTGCTATTTTAGTTTATCTTGGCCATTATTATTAAGGTCCATGTGAAGACATATTGTTTTGTTCCTTGTGTTTTTGGAATGAGTAACTACTGTGATTTGCTATGTAAGGAAATTATTCAACTGGTTGCAGGTTACCTTCTCCTGCTGAGATCAGGTCTGAGGGCCTCTGTCCATTGACACCTGAAGAAGCAGTGCTGATGCTTGCTGCTCTTGGTTTCAATCGTAAGACACATGTATTTGTGGCGGGGGCACAGATATATGGAGGGACACGAAGATTGGGTGCTTTGAACAGCTTATATCCTTATCTAGTTACTAAAGAGAACTTGCTTTCAGCAACGGAACTCGAACCATTCAAGAACTTTTCATCTCAGGTAAGATGCCAGGAACCAATTATGTTTATTATTCTAGGTTAATGATTGTTATCCGAGAAAATTAGGACACTCTTAAGGTCAAACCAGCTCCTATGCATTGACAAATTATTTCATGAATCTCGAGATCTTTTCAATATTGATTACTTAGTACTTTGTTCTTGAGTTATTTATGATAAGCTTATGTCTTATACAGCTAGCAGCACTAGATTTTATTGGCTGCACTGCTGCCAATGCATTTGCCATGACAGACTCGGGGAGTCAGTTGTCATCATTGGTATCTGGTTATCGAATATACTATGGTGGAGGAAAGATGCCAACAATACGGCCAAATAAAAGACGACTTGCAGCGATCTTCGTGAAGAATTCTACTATAGAGTGGAAAGTCTTTGAACAGCGAGTTCGGAAGGCAGTTCGACAAACTAAACACATCCAGTCTAGGTCAAAAGGAAGAAGCGTTTACCGGTATCCAAGATGTAAAGAGTGTATGTGTCCTACAGATTAATCGGCTTGCCTAAACGGGCATATTTTTTGCCAATTCCAGCATGTATTTTTATTCATTAATTTTGCTTTTGCTTTCCATTATTTTTTTATCCAATATCTAGGACAGTACCCATGTCCTAATACAGGTATAGAAAAGATGCAAAGCTTGTTGCTTTTTGAGGCTCTCCTATCATTTTACCAAAACTAATTGTATTGACTTTAATTTAGAATATCGAAACTGGTTTAACTGATAATGGTATTCTTACAATATGATTCAAACTTCCTGTTAAAACAATCTCACCGAAGCTGAAGTCGCCAATTGCTTGGGTCACATTGAATTGTATGGCCAAATCTTGAGTTCCCTGTGGGGCTATAGTGAACCAAGGTGGATACAAGCTAACTGTTGTCCCGTTTGGATGTACAACTGAGGTTAAGTATGTCTCTGTTTTGTTCCCAACATTCTTCAAACTCCGCTGCAGAATTAGGGATTTTGCCACTGCTGAAACTGTAACTGAAGGGAGGTTCAGGTTCGCTGGGTGGCTAAGTGAATGATTGCACCATATTCCAGTAGCCGCCTTGATTGAAACAGGGTCAGAGTCAGCCAAAGAGCACAAGAAACTGATGTAGTCTTCAAATTCTGTTTCAAAATCATGTAATATCTGCTCATGAGTTACTGAAGCAAACCCAGACAACTATCCCAACTAGTATAAGGAATGCTGCAAGGGGGTTGATTACCTACTGATAAAACAAGGCCTGGATCAAGAGCACGAGTTGCACTGACAAGGCCGGAGCCGAAATCAAAATGAGTGGAGTTGTATGTGCTAGTGATTTCAAATCCTTCTGCCATAATAAGTTGTCCATAGTTATCATACTTGGTGGCAGTGGAGGAGATGGCGGATGCAATCATTGTCGGTGTCCACGAAGGATTATGCTGCTTGATCAGAGCTGCAATTCCCGCAATATGTGGTGTTGCCATGCTTGTACCAGACAACAGTGCAAAATTGCATCCTAACATTAATATAAGCAATCAATTTTGATCAATTTCTGTTTGTAATTTGAAACCTTGGCATCATAAAACAGTTAATGTTATCTCAATTTGTTAATGCTGCTTAATTACCTAACCTGTTAGCATAGGATCTAAGGCGCTAACGGGGCTCCAGGCCGCCCAAATTTGGTGCCCTGGTGCGATCACATCAGGCTTTAGTACGTCAGTAGGATTCCTGCTAAGGTCTGTAAAATCTGGCCCTCTTGAAGAGAATCTGCTAACAATGGGTGCCCGGCCCTCAAATGAGGCAACTCTACCCTCTCCTATGCCGGCTTGCGCATTGAATTTAATTGCAACTCCCCTCTCATCCCTGTGGGTTTGCTGCTCATAGTACTGCAGAATAATCTGTAAATAAAATATTAATTCTCTAAAATGGTAATCCGGCTGGCATGGGTTGGAAAACAACAACTAATTAGTGCTTGTAAGAACATTAATATATAGCTTATATAGTATACTTACCTCTGAAGTTGAGACTTTTGGGATCAAAATGCCAGGAACAGCGAAGGGAATTGGCTCCGCTACAAAATCACCATAATGTGAGTTTGCGATTAGAATAAAACCCATGAATCCAAGAGTTATTGCGGTGTTGATGACAGCAGTGAGTGTTGAAGTCTGGTTATAGAAGCCATCCGAGAAAGTGCAAATGACGACGCTGCCTTGCACAAGACTGGGCTCAAATGCTTCCGGATACTGGCACTCTTCAATGTACTGTGGAGTCCTTGGAAATGTCCCATTTACCCTCAATATTACATCCCTGGCCAATACTAGCTTTGAAAGAAATAGCGGTCTTCCACAAGTTGGCCCTGACAATCCTACACCACCAAGTTTTAGGCCATTCCCGAGGAGGAGGGAACCGGGATAAATTCGGTCAGTAGTGCAAGCAGCAGCAGCTACGGCCCAAGGGCTGTAAGACACTACAGTCGATGGAGCTGGCCCCTGATTTCCAGCAGCTTGCACCACGAAAACTCCGGCTCGTCTTGCAAAGAGCATCAAGACATCGAAAATACCTAACATGGTGATCGTATCTCTTGGTGGCTCATCTGGTCCAATGGACAGTGTTAAGATATCCACTCCATCCATTGTTGCCTGCTTGTTCCCATATTCGTATATATAGACCAAAAATTATAATTAAAAATGCATTCATTTAGATTTTATCATAATAATAGAGACCTGATGAATGCATGGCTGAAATTAAAGAAGCAATTTTGTAATTTGCAGTTGCCCGCGGCCACTGGACATGCATGCATATAGGCATAAATTTAACTAGGCTCCCCAAGAAAAAAAAAAAATGCAGCCAATTAGCTGTGTCCGTACTTGATCAATAGCCGCAATCACATCTGCAAGAGTTCCCACTGTTGGATACATTGCCTTATAAACAGCAATTCTGACAGCAAAAAAACGGGGATTAAAGTTATAGGTGCAATCAATTAAGCAGTAGCCAAACAGCATGAATGTGCGTGGTTTGCTGCCTAACAGTAATAGCTAGGCATGTATATATAAACATATATAGGCATTCATTAATATCGAAATATTTTTAACATTCAAATAAGTTAGAAAAAACATAGAAAGGCATACCGTGCACATGGCGCCATCCCACTGGCTAGCCCATAAAAGAAGCCATCGACGACCACCGGAACACCAGCGTTTCCAGCAGCAGTTGATGCTACATGGCTAACGTGTACACACACATGTTCATCTCTCAATATCAGTGTATGCAACAAGTGAAAAGATATATAAATTAGATTAAAAGCACAAGTAAATAAACATGAATGAATACCTTACCTGCCATGTCCAACAGCATCAAACGGCGAAAGAAAGTCGACAGAAGTGTTAAGAGTAGCAACAGCTTGAGCCCCAGCAGAGAAAAACCTAGCTGAAACAATTTTTCCGTTGCAAGAGCTCAGAGGAAATCGAGGACCAGTCTCACAGTCGCCGGAAAAATGAGAAATATTCGGCTCAAACGGATTGTAATTAGCGAAGCTTGGATGTGAAGGGTTGATGCCTGTGTCAACAAAACCAATCACTATCCCTTCACCTGCATTCTTGTCTCCTCCTCTTTGCGTCCACACTCCTTGTGGTAATCCAAGAAATTGAGGAGTGTAGCTTGTCATCAATTTGGCTCTTCTATCTCTCTCTACCAACTTCACTTGGGGAGCATTTTCAAGTTTCTTGGCCTGAAATTTCATAATTAGATATATATATAGCTGTTATATATTTTTGCCAATTATTTTTTTGAATATATATACACGGAGAGGTATATATAATAATTGATTATAGAGGATATCCTCATTTTAACGGAGCGAGAATGTTATTAATAAATAAAAAAATATAAATTTTAATAAATTAACATACAAAAAAAATATAATCTCTAAAAAATTGAAATTTATATTTTTTATTTACTAATGAAATTTATATTTTTTATTTACTAATTTATTGATATATGTATTTTTATATTTGTTAGAAACATCTTCAATTTAATCAAATAAGGATTCCCTGACGAGAGAATAATTATTATATATACACACACATTGTGGTACAGTAGTAGACAATAAAGCAAGCAAGCATGCAAGCATTAATTGGTGTTTTAATTAGAAAGTGTATTTTAAATAAATTAAGAACCTGAGTAGGTGTAAGATGGACTGCAAACCCATTAACAGTGTATTTAAAGCTGTATAGTTTGTTGTAGCTTCCGATTTCTAAAGTGCTTTGTAGAATCCGGTCATGAGAATCCATCAGCCGCTTTGTCTGACCCTTGTAAGCATCACTATTCAGCAATGAAATTGAGTAGTGAACAATGAATATTGCAAATGAAATTAAGCAGTGATCAACCAATTAACCTATTGAATCATATGACACACAGCTAAAGAAATGTTACCTGTTCAGATCGAATCTTCTTTTATCATCACTGCCATGGAATGCAAGTGGTTCCCCTTCTATTAAGACCAAATATATATCTCGCTCTTCCGCAAAGCAACCAATAAAACTGATGGCTAAGACGAGAAGAGCTGCGCAGCTTGATGAATTAGCTGATATATTAGCCTTATTTGCCATGTTTACAGAGGAATTATGCGAGGGGCTTGAATTTGCAAGGTCTGTTTAATTACAAATATTGAAGTTGATTAAGGACCATTCACACACACACACACACACATACGACCATGCGTCATTAAGAAAACATGTGGTGCTTACCCTCACAGTTAATGTGAATAAAGCTGCTATCATGAGTTGTTTAGGGAAAAATTAGCCTCCGCTCAAGTTGACCGTTACATTTCTTTAATTCTCTTACGCATGGAATGACAATCAGTAACAGTGCATGTTTTCCTTGCCAACTCACGAGTAACAGCCACAACCCCGTAAAAATTTGTTATGCAAGTTCCTTGTAAAAATCTCTATCACATAATCCCATTTGGTAATTACTCAATCATTCTTCTTGCATGGTATAGCACCCCCAAGCCAGTCTAATTAATATATCCTTCAATATAGGCTTGGAGCAGCAAACGGCACTTAAGACTGCACGCACGGATCATGGTCGCTGTGTGAGAGCATCATAAAAGAACCATATAGTCGAAAACAAATAACTTGGAAAAAAGGCTACGAGGCAGCCAATTCACAGAAAACACTGGAAACTCAAATTTCTGGGTTTAAAAGTTGAATGTCAGTGAGCTACAATTGAATCCTCCCAGGACAGACCGGAAAAGAGAGAACGAACACCTAAACCTAGAATAGGTACATATTGTCTCAAAATAAACACATTACTAACAGAACCCAGTCTGACCAGAGCACAACATAGCGTTCCGCACTATACAACTTACACAAAAGCATTCTACAAGCTAAAACTGGAAGATGAGTAGCCTCACTGTTGCACCAGAATTCCCTCAAAATATACTCATCTTTTTCGCCGCTTGGGCTCCACCTGAGGAGAAATATCATAAGGTTTCATTAACCAATAATGTATCTATGTAAGACAAGAAAATATCAGAAAGCTTGACATTTCGACTCTCCCTTCTATGTAAAGATACATTATGCCATTTGAATCACTTATCATCTTCATGGCATAATCAAATGAATACTTACCGACTCATGGAGACATAAAAAGGACATTGTTATCACAGATAAATTAGCGAATTGAACTTTTTACAAAGTGAACATGTGCCAACATTCAAACAACTCATTGCCGACGTCATTACCATCAAACTCAAGCACATACACACAGTCTCAGATACTTACACCAAAAGACAGGTAATTAAGTACTACATGCCAGATGTTCCATTATATCTACCAATGTAAAAGCTTACATCCAAATCATTTTAAAATGTTTCAACATCAAAAACAGGAAATAACCAGACATCAGAAGAAACAAAATTAAAGATCAAATAATGTCACCATTGCGGTACAGATAGAATTAAGGCTTTAGTTATGTTACATGATCATGTAAGATACATGATAATGTAAGATAACAATCTCCTAGAATTAAATGTAATTTTTTTTTTTTTGGGGGGGGTAACAAGATAGTATAAAGCGTAAATGGTTCAACATCAATTAAACTATTGGATTTCTACTAATGTTAAAAAACAAGCAGTTCTACTACTGAGGAAAGGGAGATATAGAACAGGGTAAATCATGCTTATAACTCATTAAGCTTCAATGAATCACCAAAGAAAAATCTACTCCCATCATCAACAAATGTAATAAGATATCACTGATTTAGTACATCATGGAAAAGTCAACTGCAGAGATAATGGGTAAATATTCAAATGAGAACCATACTTATCACGAAAGACGACCAGCTCCGAAAATGTCCGTCTCTTTCTCCATCTAACATTTACGTTACACAGGAAACCACTAGTGTTATCGACTACTTAATTTATGGTAACCATCTCCCACTCTATAAACCCCTTGGTGTGAGTAGGATTTGATCCTGGATCTTTAAATTCTTTCCATGTATAGGCAGAGACAACTGTTACACTAATTTTCATCTTAAAACACATCACCAAACAGCTAATAATCACAGCATTTCAGACCCCAGTGAAGAATTTAATAACCACGGTAAACAATACTTTAGACTGGCATCAATTGTTGACACCCTAAATTGCTAACAATTCCATCTACTTGTATTACATTTCTTAAGACCTTTCCTTGATTCCAAATATCCGTAAATACAAAGTGAGCACTTCCTTTGTAAGAGAGACCAGAATTTCTTTTAATTTGGTAAAAGAGTTAAATTGAATAATAATAAAATCACTCTATATCTAGAGAACCAGCCTCCATTTTTTAAAATTTCTAGAAGTCACCATCCGTTATTTTCCTCAACTTTCAATTTGACACTCAAATAACTGCCCATAAAATAAAGTTTGCAAAACGGATAACTACCCAACTAAGGAAAACAAAGACAACTGCCAGCAACCAGTCTCACCTTGACATCAGCTGCAGGTGAAGAAGAAAATCCGTTCTGGGTTCTTTTGATGTCATCATCAGACGAACATTCAGTACAAACAAAATGTTCGAGCTTTTTTGCTTCTTCAATGGTCATGCCCACACAAGCAGGATGATACCTACAATGGCATACAAACAGTTTTGAGTTATAGACTATATAAGTAAATTGACAGAGACAGACCAGTACAGAGTACAATTTGACGCATTTGTTGGCTGGTTGTTATACAGTAAAAAGTCCACTGTTCATCATCACCCGCAATAATAATAATAGTAATTAATAAATAAATAAATAAATAAATATCACCACATATCTAAATGGTCAGAAAAAATTTACATATTTTAACCTAAACCAAGAGATGGATTAACAAATCAGAATCATGACAAAATAACAAAAGTCCATCCAGCAATCAAAGCATAGAGAACCAATAAAAAATCGAGAAAGCAAAAGCTCAAGCTTCTTTCTCTAATCCGATCTTAGCACTTCTCAGTAAACCAATATTTTAAGTTCTACATTTTCTATGAATTATAAAACAAACTGACACCAAATAACTGTTACCAAAATAATTTTTCACAAACAAGTAGAATATAAAATTACCAGTCCTTGCACCCCTCACATTGTACCATGAGATCATCCGGGTTATAAGGCATCTCACATTTGCAGTACCTTCAAAACAAAATAATAAAACTCCTCAATGACCGCAACTGAAATACGACATCCCACTCAAAAACAATAGTAAAGAAACAAACTCACACAGCAACTCGGTCTGGCGTAAACCCCCCACTAGCAGCCTTATACTCAAATCTACAATAGTAATCTTCAGCACCAACATTCTCTAATTTTGTGTAGTTCTTGAAAGAGTGCACAATACACTTCCCCTCAATTGTGTGAGCACTCTGCACATCATAGTGGTCCGATAAAAAGAGCTCCTTTGCACCATGGAATTGCCTCCGTCCTCCAAGTGATTCCTCTGGGCGATAATACCACCTTACACGTACCTTAACATTGTTTCGAGCATCGGATTCAATCTTCTCAATTCGAGCCACATATGGGGGCTTACCAGTGTCAGATGGTCGCATCAGCACACAATCCCCAACTGAAAAACCCACAAAAACTCATTCATTAATATCTCTGAACATATATACATACACACACGTGACAAGGACCAAAATGCAAAAACACCTCAAATTCACTCGACCATTGAAAAAAAATGCCTTTGTTAACGTAAACATGGACATAAGTTTTAACATAGAAAGAACACAGCCCCCGACTGCAAAACCATCAGACATTATCTCCTACACCATTGAAGCAAAATTTCTTAACCTCCATATAACATGCAAACGCACCAACGAGAAATACCCATTTGCAAAACTACCCCAAAATCAAATCTTTTCCAACAAAATCACATTTTTAAACAATAGACATAGAAATAACAAGCAATAATACAAATGCTCAAATAAGTTTAAAAGACAGATTGAAGAATATGTACCTCTAACAATCTTGTTGGTGCCTCTGATTGTATAAGATTCAAGGTCTCTTTTGCCAGTTTTGGTCTTGGTTGGGATTCCTGGTCTAGTTTTTGCCATCAAAGCTAGGTTTTTTTTTTCTTTTTTCTAAGCTAAACTAACAGCAAAAAGACTTTTTTTTTTGGGGGGGGAGGGGGGAGGAGATTTTCGAAGATGGGAAATTTTGAATTTACTCAAACGGTGGAAATGCAGGGTGTTAATGGTTAAAACACTAGAATTTGGGAACGAACGGAAACCCTAAATCCTTCTCATTGAGAAAGAGGGAGAAAGCGGGGAGGAGAGTGTCACTCACTATACAGAGCTGAATTACAGTGTCAGTGCTTTATATGTCAGGTTCATTTAATATTTATTTAGCTAATTGTATTATTCAACTCAAATCTATCTGTTTTGTACTTTTCATAGCATTTCTATTTAATATTTGGGCAAACCGATTTTGGGTTTTAGATTTCCACCTAAAGTTGTCGTTTCCTTTGTCCAATCACATAGTGCCATCTACAACGCTGGATTTTGCCTTACCTCCATATCCGCTTAATGTGGAGTTTTCTTAATTCACACAATCACAATTTGAAATTTCTCTAATTGACCTGTGAAATAAGTTGGGATATCCATTTACCATACTAATCTGTCATGTAACACAGAATTGATACGGAAGTACAGCTTTGTGATACGATACAAAACTGACTTTTACGAGTTTATTATAATATTTTTTAAAAAAAAAAATTATTGTTCATGATATTTACAATCATAATGTGAATTTTTTTTGTTTTACACAATCACATTTGAAAATTTCTCTAATTGACCTATGAAACAAGTTGGGATATCCATTTACCATACTTATGTGTCATGTAACACATAACTAATATGACAGTACAACTTTGTGATATGATACAAAGCTGACTTTTATGAGTTTATCATGACAATTTCTTTTTTATTCTTTTTAGGAAAATTATTTCTCATGATATTTACAACCATATAAATTACTGAAATTAATTTACATAAACTCTAATATGATATAAATTAAACCATGAAAAAAAGACTGACTTCACTCAAGCATAATGGTTTATTTATCATGGCAATTAAAAGACCTGAAGGTAATAGTTTAGTCATCAATTTTGAGCTGACATGCTGAAAAAGTTAATCATGTTTCAAGTACTTGGGAGACTAAGCATGTGAAGAAGCATTCTCAAAGCCAACGAACCTTTACACTACAGCAGCACATAGACAAATATGCAGACGAAGTAAAGATTTCTCAATTTGCCATATACAACTTATGGTGTCGTGATTGGGCTTCGCCAAAATTCAACTACAAATTCCTAGCTGAAAGCACAAAGCTGATACTAAGAAAAGGGAATCCTGGCATCCATTTGCATATTTTAACACGAAAAAGTACAAATTATTCGGGTTCTTTTTTCCATTTGAAGATAAATTGAAGATTCCTATTCTCTCATTGAAGACTAAAGGAATACAGCCAAAAATATTGATAGTGCTTCAACGATTGATTGGCGTGTGCATTCGGTCAACAATCTTGTTAACAGCATCTCGAGACATCACCAATGTGTCGTGCTGCAGGATGCTGTAGACATTCAAACCCTGCAAAAGCATAATATGGAAAAGCTTAATGTATGGGACAAAAGAAACAGTGTCATAATAACTAATTGATACTCAAAAGTACAACACACCATGAGATTTTGGATTCAAGTAGACTTGGGAGTTATCAAAATGGACCCTATGAATTACTGTCAGAAACTTCAAACACTGATGCTTTACTATTTTTTTGGGTATAATTCAAATCTTTTTGAAGTCAAAATCTAAAAAGTAGTAATAAATAAGAAAGCTTTGTGTTGTGGATCTTACAACTGAAGGTAGTACATTGACATAATGTAGATTTTGAGTAGCCAGCTTCAGCTTTTCATGTATGCAGCCACCATCACACAGCAAAACTTTCTTCGTATTTTCCATTTGATTGTAATAGTTCACAATGAACTTGGTTTTATGTGAGGGGACCTCCAAATCCTCAAAAACCAAGAGCTGTTCATTTATGCAATTTTTCGGAGTTAGATTTCATGAATCACATCAAGTAGAAAGCAATATATGAAGAGAATATCAGGAGCTGCAGGAAGAAATAAGTATTGGCAGAACACCCAAAGGCAAATAAGAACAAAGAAAAGTGATTCTAGAAAACTACATAAAATATAACGATGGAAAAGGAATTTTTATCAACCCACCATACTATAATAAAACCCAACAATGATGATGATTAAAATAGTCTAAAAACAATCTACCATTTAATTAAAAGAAAAGGAAAAGAAAAAAAAAACAATTTTACAGATTACCAACACAACAGAAAAACATGATGTAATGCATGTGTATAAGATGAGAACTTAAGAAGCTCCAATATGATATTTTTACCATTTAACTGAGAGATAAAAAATGGTGACCAGAGAGAATAAAGTTCCCCACAACCAACCCACTTGTCATGAGAACATAGTATTAAAGTAAAGAAGGAATAAGCAACTTTCTGGAGTACAAACAATTAAACTGACAGGATCAGTAAGAGTTTTATTGTCAGTTAAAGAGGTAAAGATATTGACCCTGAAAAAGTAAGGGCCTTCCAAGAAATTCCACCTCCAGGAACCGAGAAAAAGACTCGGGGATTTCTCAGTTGCATGCAATACATTAGCCGCTATATGACAATTGTACTGAAAGGAGAATTAAATAACTGCCATAGAGCAAATAAACAAAACTCAATTTTGCAGGATGCCAGCATCCTCACAGAACAAATGAAATGGAGTGCAGATGGAAAAAGATAAGAAAAAGATTCACTACTGAAACAGCATCTATTTCACTCTTCAGTCTAAAAGAGATATCAATCTATAAATGCAACGCACACAACAATCCTACTAAGATGGCTTTTAAAGCTGGCTCATATAATCTCAGAAACAACTCTAACTATCCATGAACTCTCAAGGACAAATATAACTTCATACTGGCTAGTGACTCATATATTTATCAGTAAAAAACTACTGTAGAAATCTAATATACATAGATTGATTCCCCATTCTTAAAGAAAACTATCTAAAAGAAATCAAATCTGTGCTGATTATTACTTTACTACATTCCCAAAATACATGCTCTTGATTATATTTAACTCACAATGTGCACAATACTACCAACCACTATGCTTGATTATATTGAACTCACAATGTGCACGTGTGTGTCTGTGTTTTTGAGAGAGAGAGAGAAAGAAGGACGGAGGAACAGAGAGAGGGAGACAGAGAGACTTACCTTTCCTTCGGCTGCTCGAGCAGATAGAGCAATCTTCAACCCAAGCCGCCGCACCTTCTTGTTCAACTTTATAGCATGGCTTCTGGGCTTTGGACCGTGCATTGTAGCACCACCCCTGAACTGGTCACCCATCCAAAAATATCATCAATGTCCACAGGTAACATCCCAATGATATATTAGCAATGAAAATTCAAAATTAACTAAATAGATTGATAATGCATTACAATGCATTACCTGGGGACCACGCAATGTCCCATGCCTAGCTCGACCAGTACCCTTCTGTCGCCAAGGCTTTTTTCCAGTTCCACTAACCTCACTAATAGTTTTTGTTGAATGTGTTCCCTGTTGACCAGTCAATCAACTAGATAAACTGCCCATGACTTATATTTTCATATGAAGTGATGGGGAAAACCAAAAATGAAAAGTTGTTGGAAAACAAAACAAATAAAATCTGATGAGCTAACTTGCTTATTCTTAATACATAATCTCGAGTTTAGATGATATTGGACAACATTTTTAATTTTCAAACTATCCGGCCCATTGACAGGTGGTTCAGGTATCTCAACATAATGATTAAGCTGTACCTGCTGACGTTTTGCAAGCTGCCATCTTACAACACGATGGATAATGTCCTTCCTAATAGGTACATCAAAAACATCGCCAGCCAAGACCATGAAGCCCTTGTCTTCATTAAAGAAATTTGTTACAGGAATCACCAGATCTTGATGAAGTCCTACATCATGATACAACCCACAAATTAGACGCTTATGCAGAATACATTTAATTTATTTTAGTCATTCAAAGTTTATAACACCATTAACTAAAAATCAAAAGAAAAAAAGAAAATCTGTAAGCAATGACTAAAAAAAAAAATAATGCTTCTCCATACCTATAGTAATGTCTGGTGTTAGCACAGTCTTCTTCAACAATAAATCAGAAGGAAAAGCACCTTCACTCGAGTCAGGTGTTAGAATAGTAGTCGAAAACTTTCGAGAAGCAAGGAAAGACAAACCGCTCTACATTGAATAACAGCACAAAGGGTTTGAATAAGAAAATTACCATCAAAAGACTTGAAAATAAAGAAAAGTTGAAAGACTCGCAGCTGGATATATAAACACGATTCATAATACAATAAAACAATCACATAGAGACTCAACAAAAAGCATTAAAACTAACACGAATACTAACAACTCTAAAACTCAGTAGCGATGCATAAACATATTTGAAAAAAAAATTATAATCGAAATTAACAAAATGAGAGGAAGTAATGACAGTGGAAAAGCAAAAGCTTACCTTTAATGGAAATAAGTTATCCCCAGAACAAGCCACATAAAGATCTGTTAAAAGTGTGCTAAATAGAATGTATTAAAAATAAAAATAAAAATAAAGAAACCAAACAGAAAAAGAAAAATAAAACAAATCATTTACCAGGAGGTGAACGAATTGATCGGCTCGTTAAACTCGGAGACTCATAACGACCAAAGGCAGAAAAAGACCCAAAACGACGTAAAAGCCTTCTAGAGACAGTCAGCGCCATATAAAACTTTGAAGTCTTTAAAGTTCTGAACTGAATGATTGACACCAGGCCGTCGGATGAGGACGGAGAATTGACTGCCACTGATATTCCCGCCGGAAAGATGGGTTTCAGAACAGTGGCAGCGTGAGCGAGGGCGATGAAAGAGGAAAAAAGAACAATAAAAATGAACAACGAATAGTCAACCCTGCATCCCCGATCAGGCGAGAGGGCGATGCGATCTTTTTCGGGCTTTTCGGGGTTTTAGGGATTCGGCCCAACCAACGTTATTGCAAAATGGGCCGATCTGCCTAACGAAGGTCCTCCTTAGCTGCCGCAACAGTCTCATAGGATCAGGAGCAATCCGAAATGATTGACTAACTGTAAGCACAAAGCATTTAATTGAAGCTCAATTGTCAAGCAATAACGTAACCATTAGGTCATTTTGATCCGACCCAATGTTCTACTTCCGGGCCCAGATTGGGCTTAGTAAAGAATGTGACACTGAAGCCCATGCCAACACAGACTCAACCTTTTCCTACTTTGAATACACATGATTCATTGTGATGTAAGTTGACGAAACAGTCGAAAACCTCGCTGTCTGCCCTGCGGGAGAATCATACGTAACATATAACTTGTGCTCGGGTTATACAATGGAAAATTTTAGTCATCATTTGATAACTTGAGTAAAGTCACTGTGTGCATATGGGGAAAAAGACTTTCTTCGCAATATTTAGAAACAAATTCGCCCCACTCTTCTATTTTAGACCCAAATATCTGATTCCAATATATAGGCAAGTTTTCTCAACCATCGTAACATATTATAAAACCTTCATGTCACAATATGGGGCAAAACTATGGTGTAACTGCGATACCGTACCACAACTGCAACTAGCCATTGAATCTAATCCACAGTTGTCACCATAGCTAGATTTAATGGCTAGATGCAGCTGTGGTATAATAACACAGTTGCACCATAACTGGACCCCACAATATGGTGTTAATTGTTGTAGTCAATGGAGTCGATACTTCTTCCCTTCCAGTGCAGTTAACACACCGTTCCAAATACTTACATGTGCAGTGCACTGATCTGACTAATTAGGAGTCATTCATATGCCGGAAAGACAACAGGACCAGGGCCTTCTAACAAGCAAATTAACTCATGCAGAAGCACGACCAACATTCCAGCACGAAGTTACAAACAAATTATACTGAAGTCTAAATTTATATTAGATAGCCTCCACATGTATACGGTACAACCACAGCATGCATAATTATGATATATAAGATACATAGTTCATCATCATTATAATATTGGGTTTGTATAAAATAATATAGTAATGCAATATAAGATCTGCATATTTCATTCATTTCAGCTACATAGTTCTTCAGAGCAACGGTGCAGGTGAGAGATCCATTGGAAAGGGATTACCCATAACAGTACTGTCTATGTAATATTGAGGTTGGGTAGCATCCATCACCATAAACTGCATATCTTCTGAAGGCTTCCAGTGCCTCTTCCTTTGATTAATAAACCAGTTGTTTATTTGCTTTGAATCCAGACCTGTTGATTCTGCAAGGGCCAGCTTCTGTGACTCCTGCTGACATACATCATGTTTCAATATCATATAAAAAGATTTAGCAGCATCTACAAGTTAACCATAAATGATGATACAAGTGCAAATGATATGTAGCCAAACAAAAGAACATTCTCAACCATTGTTGAACACAAGGTAGCATTAGAACGATCTTTCATTTGGTTGAAGAAAAATTACCATTTCATACAATGACTAATTCGCGGCCACAAGTGATCACCCCAATCAATCAAGTGCTATTTTTCCTCCCCGTTGAGAAGATAAAATATACAGAAATACAAATGAAATGAGGGGAAAAAGATCTCTGATGTGGCATGCAACAAAATGGCTGATCAGAGAACTAGCTAGCATTTTCACTCCATAGTTCCAAGGGAAAAAACAAGCCCTTCCATAGTCTATGTAAATGAAGATTTGGCATATGTATGATCAAAGATAGTTATGAGCATATTAATTACTAGCATATAAATACCGATGGATAAGGCCATTTGTAGTGTTTGCTCCACCAATCCAACAACTGTTGCCTGGCTTCTTTAGGCAGCTTCCCTTTCTTTCTCTTCTTCATGAACTCCTGCTTGAGACTACTTAAACATCCGCTATACCTGCGCAGAAGCTGACCTTTCAGCTCCTGGTCTTCAGCTTGGGGATCTATGAAGTCAATATTCACATCGAAATCCTCTTCAGACGAACCATTCCTATCAATAGCCTCGCTAGAAGCTGATGGCATCCAGGATGAACTAGTTAGCTTCTCGCACGAAACAGTATATTATGGATACGTGTGTGTGTGTGTGTATTATTAGGCACACCAATAAAACATATTACTTTACAAGATTCAACCACAAAGGGAAAACATAGCCACAAAGCTACAAGCTTGCGGTATGTTCAAATTAAACTGTTAGGCAAATTCATTAACAGAAAATCTCTGAAAAGCCAAGATTCATTACATAGAACAGTATTTGAAACGGTTTTATTTCTTCCACAAATTCTGAGCAACAATACCTAGCAACATTTGTACTTCATGCAGGTACATATATGTATATATTGTAAAAGTGTATTTGCAACGGTTTTATTTCTTATACAAATGATTCTGAGCAACAATACCTAGTAAGATTTGTACTACTACTTAAAACGCGACTATCAATACACACACACACAAACATATATATATATATATGATATTAGTAAGAATGTCAATGCATCATAGCAAATCAACCATAAACTATATGGAATCTTCTATGATTTCCGATTTCGAAAGTTAATAACACAATTCTTTTTCCAGGGAAAACATTCCTCATGACAATATAAGGAATTCTTCAACATACAGCAAACTCTGAATAAAGTCATCAACATTGTAGTGGACAGTGCAAAGGGGGTGTGGGGTACAATTGGGATTGATTCAAGATTTTATTAGGGTTTTTCCCATACCAAGGGCAGTTGTCTCCAAGAAAAGAGATTTTCATAACATCACATATACTAGTGGCAGACACTTTTCCAGTTTGTATACTTCCGACTCAGGCATAACGTAAAATTGTTTAGAAAGGGCCCAAATTCTCCATCAATGACAAACCCTAAAAGGATGCCTTTGAGCTTATTTTCAAAAACCAGCTTACAATAAGAGGGAGCCCAAGTACTTATAAGCCAACATGCTAAGCCTTATGTTAGTGATGAGCAATAGGGATCCTAACAATATACACCGCCTTAATTCCCCTTAGTCCACTTTTTATCTCTGATCATGTAGACCTGAATAAGGTGAGGTTGGGGGGGGGATTTGCGGAACACAAGTTCACCTGCACAGGCACAATGGTAATGACATTCATTTTAAGCTAACAAAAATCTTTTACACATAATAAATCAAGATATCTTTAATAAATCCGTCTTTTTCCTTATCACATCAAAAGGGAATTAGGTTAATAAAGAAATGATTGTACATAGGGTGTAAGAATAATAAATGAAACAGAACCATCTTGCTTATGGCACTGGTTGTAGAAGAAGCAATTGCATGCTTGCTCATTCCAAGAAAATACAATATCTATTTGGAATTAACTGCTATAAATTGGTTCTCTCATGACTTTATAAACATCCCATGCACTTCATAAAAAGGATCAGTAGGTCATAACAATAGGTTAGTGCCAGGCCTGAAAAATGAAATGAATAATATTGATTGATTCAAACAGTGATGTGAATCAAGCCCCCGAGAGACTAATTAAAATGCACCCACAAAGTCAAACTCTTACTACAATTTGATTTGGAGTTGCCTAAGTCTCGTCTTTAATTTAAAACCTTATAATGATCCATGTATCTAACAGCCCTTGGAAAATGATTTTCTTCTGAAGCTTCACCGTCTTCGAGAGAGAGAAAAAATAAATGGACAACACAAGCCATATTTTAGTATCATAGTTAAACATTCAACAGGGACAATAATGACAAAATATTTTCTTGCAACACGAATAAAAAGTTGAAAGTATCTGTCAATATATACCAATTCACAAAGAAGAAAATTACAGGAAACCGATGAGAGGGTAGCCCTTGAAACTCACAAACAAAAAGAGAATCATAGCAGGAATATATAACACAATACACAATCTTCATAAGTGGATAGTTAGATATATTATCATCTGCGTGAATACCCTAGTTTCTAAAACAGTTTAATACCTCTAAACAATAGCAAAAAAAAATGAAAGAGGACAAAAGAAGAAGCAAGCCCTAAAGATGAGGAGACTGAAAATAAGGTAAAAAAATTTAAAAGAAAATATATATGCAAGCTCGTCGGTGTTAGTTAATTTAAAAATTCAAAACCTCCATGATTTTGGAGGCACATGTACACATGCCCAGTAAATTTAATTAACCATCCAACATAAAATATGTATAATTAATTAATGGTCTAGCGGTGAAAGTACGAAGAGATGATGCTATCACCAGAATTTGGAGAGGAAATAGAGAGGGACTTAAATTGAGACTCGATCTTTTGTAGGAAAGACATGGCTTCCTTGAAGGGTTTAGAGAGCTCTTGTTCATATTTGGTCAGCATCTCACAGTAAGCTTCCATGAACTGATCAAGAGCTGGATCTTGACCGATACAGCTCGAGCCGCCGGAACCCATCGAGGCCGCAGATGCGCAAACTTCTTCTAGTCTTGCCACCACTTCAGGTGGTGCCCCAACCTGCAGTAGGACTCGTCAGAAATTCTGCTACAAGGAAAACGTTAAAAACCAAGACTATGACTTATGTCTCCATCAAAGAATCAAAGGGTTTTGAGTCTTTTGACCCCTCTTTATCTATCAACAGAAATAGTAATCACATACAAAGTGTAACCACAAATGAGAGAATAAAAATAAAAATAAAAATAGGAGTTTAAAGGTCAGGGAAATGAAACGTTTTGCACTTGTTTCAGAATTTTAGAAAGAACAAATATAAAGCAAAGATGAAATGAAATATTAGAAGTCATCGTTTCTAAGCACTGGCTTGTGCTATTGAATTTCTTTCTTGCACCTTCTGACAATTGGCATAGGCAGCCAAGAGACGGTGATAGTGAGGATGAGCCATTATCTTAGCTTTGACAGAAGAAGAAGCGCCGCTGCCATAGTTGGTCTCCATGAAATAACACCGAGCTGAGGAGTTGTTAATAGTATTGATGGTGTTGGCGGTGGCGGTGGCGGTGGCGGTGGTGTTATCTTCGAGAATCAGAGACGAGCCACTACTGCTATTGCGGTTTTGATTTTGAACAATATTGTTGATAGTAGTAGTAGCAGCAGCAGCAAGGGGAGGAAATAGGGTATTTGAGTCTGCATCAAGATGATGTTGATGATGCTCATCATGATGATGATCATGACAATGATGTTGGTGAGTGAAAGAAGACATGAGAGGCATCATCATCATAGGACAATATAGTCCATTACTGTTGTCTCCAAAAGCCATCATATTCATACAAGAAGTGCTATTAGAACCACCGTCCATTATCTCTCTCTCTCACTCGCTCGCACTCGCTCACTATCTTATCCCTTTATGAAGTTGTTCACTTCGCTTTGGCTTGGCTTTGGCTTTCCTATATAGAGCAATAACATTAACCATATAATTTTGTCTTTCTTTCTCTTTCATACGCAATCTTTTTTAGCTGATCATCATCACAAGATCGTTGTTTGTATTTGTAATTGTGTTATGTCTCTCCAATTCTCTCCCGAGATTTATGCTTCAACAATCAGCCTTTTTACAGAAATCCTAAACAGTGGTAGCGTAGCAGTACTAGTCAGTTTTGCTATCCTTGTGAGTTCTACTCCCCTGGCTTCTCTGTCAAAGCCTGGCTCAGGTTGCCTTTGGAAAATGGGTGCTTTGTTTATCTTTCTGGTGAATTAATTAACAACATGTAACAGCATTAACTCTTTCTTCAAAGAATAAAGCTTCTTCTCTCTCTTGCTGAAAGCTAAACAGGGAGCGCACGCGGGGTGTACAGCAAAAGCAAGACTGGGGATCATTAGAAGAAGAGACGGTGTTTGATGGGTGTCGTGTAAGATGTTGTGAACTTGCGATACTGATTATTGATATATTTTATCTTTTTATTCCAGCCAAAGCTTTACCTTCCCGATGAAAACTCTCAACCTCTTTTCTTGCACTGGTACTGATGCACTGCCATTACTGGCAAAAGATTGAACAAAGTTTTTTAGAGAGAGAGAGAAAGTTAAGAGCTCTAGCTATGAATGATCAAATCGAGGCAGCCCAATGGGTTCTGTTGGCCACGGAATCACCCTAGCTAAACTGTATAAGTAAACCTCTGTTTTACTGGAGCTTGACAGCAATCGGTTACCCATTTAAAATCTCACTTACCCCTCGCATAAATTTACATCCTTAACTCATATTATAAAAATTTCCCTAGTGATGAGTTAAGACTCTCTTTCTATTTAAGTCTAAGATTTATTCTACAAATTTCTTTTTATATGCTAATGAGATGAGGATTAAAACCCAAATCTCATATACTTAAATTATCAATCACATTTGGGCAAATTTTATTTTTTATAATATTTATGCTTATAAGTTTAGGGTTAAGGTTTAAGGCTCAAACCTAACATACCGAGTTGTCTATCGATTTAGAGTAACGTCGCTAACTCTAATTAATGGTCATGTGCCGAAGAGGTATAGTTTAGTCATTCTATAAAGGAATATGGTGGGGATTTCGGATTGCGGACAGGAGTAACATAATTTGTTATTTTATCATCCTTTTACTCTATCCTAGAGATTGATAAAAATCACATCACCATGATGCATGATCCATTCGTTAGATAATTAAGTGATCCCAGTTGTGGCAGTGACAAAACTAGTTATCTATTTTCAACAGTATTTCTCTCTCTCTCTCTCTCTCTCTCTCTTAAAATTTCTCATAATTAGTCTGAGTAAAGCAACTACTCCCTAAAATATTTTCCAAAGTAGGACTGTAGGAGTGTGATTACAGACTCAGCCAAAATTGATAAAAAGCTGATAAAGCAAGTGGGACATACCGAATGTCTCTTCGTTCACTCTCTCTCTAGTCTCTACGTATGTTGTGTAGTTGTTAGGTCTCTTTGTAATAATTCTCTCTCATGATGAAGGGGTCGGCTATAGCTTAGTCGCATTCTCCTGTGACCCGTGTGGATCATACACCTCCCTCCACTGTCCAATCCACATGAACATATTGTCTCTTTTTCTTTGTCTCCCTATGTGCCTAATTCTCAAGCAACAATTTATGTCATATTTAGCATTTTTTATCACTATTACACCTCCTCCAAGCAAAGAAATACAGAGAGGGGGCCAGGCTGCTGTGTCTATTTTCAGTATAAAGGCCGGTGGGTTTCCAAACTAGTTGCTTCATGGAGCATGTATATGATATAGTACTGTGGTTGCTGTAGCTGACTTTTGTTTTCATTATTATTATTAGTATTAGTATTTTCTTCTGTGTTGATATATGTGTTTGTAACCTTACGTGTTGTCTAATGCATAAGACGTAATTATGCTCTCGTATTAATTGATTTGATCCTCCGATGATCTCCTACAGGAAAAAAAAAAGAGAAAAGAAATTTCTCCTACGATTTGATTACTTATCCTCTGCATTGCTCGAAACTGAGCAATGAGCTTGTGGGAAATCCAAATATAAATGAGCTATTTTTTTAATTATTTTTGTTAAATAGTGGTGTGGATAAAACTCATCAACTTTGATCATTTGGCACTTATTTCTTATAGAATTTGAATACTAATATAATCTAAAAAAAGCTGCTTGAAAAACCATTTGACCAAAAGTCCTTACAAAATATGTGCTTCTGTAATTTGTTAAGAGTCTTGTCATATATGTATTCAGAAATAATTTATACGATGAATCACAAAAATCTAATGGATAAAGCACAGAAGTGGATTAAGAATACTTGTCCCATTTATAAGGTTCACCAATAATAAGCTAGTGCTCCCCATAATATTGAGGCACACGGATTCGAGAAACTGTTGAATGTATTTTGAGATAGTTTAGTAGTATTGTAGTTTTTAAAATAATTGTTTTTAGATGTGCCATATAAATAATTGTTTTTAAAGAGAAATAGTTAAATATTTAGTAAAATTTATTTTTAAATGTGCCGTAAGTTTTAAAAGCAGTCATTTATATTTGGTAATTTTTATTGTTAAAATGCTATAAGAAAGTAAATGATTGAATTGGACATAATGCTAAATAAGATTTATATACACATTTATAAGCATGTTTATAAAATACTTTTTATTGTGTATATATAATAATTGATAATTAAAATAAATATTTCATATTATTAATTTATTTTTCATTTCGTTATCTCAATATAATTGTTGATAATAATAATAATTTTTTTAACTTAATTATTTTATTTCCTAATTAATTAGGATAATTTTAAATTTTTATAATACATGTAAGGATATATATGTATTAAGTATAAAACTAATATTCAAAATTAAATTTTAAAAATCGAGTCCTTACTATTCAAAATAAAATGCAGCATAAGGTGATTTTACAAAAAATAATTTCTAAAGAAAATTACCAAACAAAATAATTAATTTTTAACTTTTAAAAATCACTTTTTAACTTTTTTAAAATAATCCCAAACGGCCTTAGAGTTTTTTAATAAACACAACCTATAATATATGTGTATATTGTTAAAAAAAAAAAATTACTTTCTCACTTCTATCTAGTATTCTATATAAATTTATGCATTCTTCCCTCTCAATTCGTAAGTACAAGGTTTGAGCATTCACGCGACGATATGTTTTTTTTCCAAATAGACGTAGATATTTTTAAAGCTCTCCATTAACTTCATAATGGCTCGCGCCATGCGATGCCATATTGTATAAATCTCTTGGAAATGCCTTACTATGTTAAAATTGGATTAATTTATTCTCTCGGTAAGTCTCCCTGTTTGACTCTGATATAATTGCAAAGACAACGATTAAATTAATTTGGGTGGGGTTTGCAGAAAACTTATTTCAGTATTTTGTTTGTATTCCTTTGAGTCTTGGCGAAAGGAAGGGTCAAGATCAGCCCTAGGGTTGGGGTTTGGAAGAGAGAGAGAGAGAGAGAGAGAGCGTACGCGAATCCGTCAAAACAGCGTAAGAATAAAAGGCAAAGGAGAAAAAGTACGGAAACGACGTCACTCCACAGTTCACAGTTTGCAGTTTACACTGCTGTGGTAGTGTGGTGGGAGGAGAGAGGGGATCATGGAGGGGCAGTAAGGCTAGGCCCTTTCTAGCTTTACTGATACTCACTTTACGTCATTTCCACCAACAGTGCCATGATAGATCAGACATAAAGAAGAGCGAACAAAAAAAAGAAAGAAAGGAACTGGTGCTAGCTTGCAGCAGCTGATTGCCAGCTTCCTGCTATACTACATGTGGTTCAATAAATGAAACTTGGAAATTACTTTGCATCTTGCTCTTCAGCCTCATGCACCTTCTGCAATCGATAAGGGTTTGTATTTTGCCAGCTTCCTGCTATACATGCATGTAGGTTAACTTTCTAGTTACTCCACTATTTTGACAGCTATTCTGCTGATGATGGAGTACGTGCGGAAACCTGGTTTTACTTTTTAATTACACATTTAGACCCTGTTCATATGTTTTCCGAGTAAAAAGATCTAATCAAGTTTTAATATATATATTTTTTTAATGAAAATATATAGCTAATGATGGTTGATTTGACAAAAAATATGTAAAGACCTTGTTGACATTTAGTTAAGAAGATTGGCACCTACATGCTTGATTCCCTTTTGTTATTTATTTTATCTCGCATCCGAATCATCCCAACTCATATGCTTGATAATTAAAAATAAAGCGGCCGGAATTCGGCATCAATTTGCTTTAAACATATTGAGTGGAGGAAGAAGATATATATAATTATATATAAAAATTGTCTTCCCCACTTGCAACAAAAGTAATCCTTTTCTTTCTACTTTATTTTCTAATTTTTCCCCAATTTTCGAAAAATTACCAAGACGAACTTTAGATGCCATTGGATCACGAACCATGCCGAAAAAAAGTTGAAAATTTGAGCAATTCCAAGCCTAATAATATATATCCTTTGAAAAAAAAAATTCATAATATTTTATGATGTGCGCAATTATATTTAATTCTTTTGGCTTTTTGTCTCCAAAAAGTAATCCTTGATGCTGCTTTCCCATTTGTCTTCTTTTTATTTTTCTCCCTTTTATTGTTTAGACTTTGTGCTCGATTGCAAGGAGTGATAATTGCACACTCGTAGTTGTGGACATTAAATTAAAAAAAGAATGCAGTTTAGAATTGCTAATGAAGTGTAAACATTCTTTATTTGAGATATTAATGGCATCTAACTTTGACAAGCTAAAAACTAAAAGCTAAATGTTAAATGAACTGTCCTTAGGTCAATTTAGGATTACTTTTTTTTTTTTTTTGGGTTCGAAAATAATTTTAAAAAAATTAAGAATTAATTTTAGTATTTTGATAATTTTTTTTTAATTAGTTTTGGCTAAACCATTTTAATAGTAGGAAATGAATAATTTTTTAAAATCTTTGAAGAATTAATTTTATACTAATAGAATTTCATATATATATATAATTATTAGGAAATAAAATAATGAATTTTAAAGAAATTATTACTATTACCAATTACATTGAGATAACAAAACAAAAAAATAAAAGTAATAAAACAAACTATTTATTTTAGTTATCAAGTATTGTATATACACAATAGAATATATATATATATATATATATATATATGTTTATAAATATGTAAATAGATTTTATTTAATATTATGTCCAGATCAATTATTTACATTCTTACAGTAGTTTAACAATAAGATTTACTAAATACATATATATACTTTTAAAATCATAGTATATTTAAAAATAAATTTTATTAAATATTTTACTGATTATATTTCACAATTGATTACTTTTAAAAAACAATTAATAACAATTATTTTAAAATATACATTGCTAACTTTACCAACTAACTTCAAATATGTGCGCCGTGCTATCAGGGTTTTTATCCTATAAAATTACCATAATTAGCAAAATTCGAGCGTTTTAAAAAGCTTGCATATCTCATAAATGTCATGATCACGGCCAACATAGGTCCACATACAAGAAGATGATTATTATGATCAAATGATGTAGTCAACTTCTAAGTTAGAATAGGGATTTGAAAAATCGGTCCTACTTTTGCTTTCAAATTGGATCGCCATCACCAAACGTAAGACCCCACCATCTCCAGTAAAGCAATCAGAAGAAATTTTCTCTTGAATTCATTTATGTAGAAGAAATTGGCTGGCATTGGCATCACATTAGCTCGAAATGGCTGTCACATAATTTGATGTTTCATTATTATATCCTTTGTATCAAGAATTTGCGACAAATTAAAGAAAGGTTTTGTTGCTTTTCATCGAGCATTTACAGCTTCCTTTTTTCTTTTTCTTTTTCTTTTTTTTTTTCCTCATTTTATCATGTCCTGTCAAATAAAGGATTCGAAGCGTCTTCTATGTTAAATTCAAACTTAACAAAATAAGTTCTACCCGGGGAGGAATTTCCCTTCTTCCATTCCTCAAGGTTTTTTTTTTTTTTTTTTCTTAAAAAAATAATAACTTCCTATTTATTATTCATGGACTTGGATAATAATGTGTGGAGATTCCGACAACCTTGTGGCTGTGTTTTCCGCGAAATTCTCTCAAATGAAACACTTTGGAGAGGTAGCATTTATTGTGTGTTATTTTTATTTTTTTCATTTTGTGAGTATTTAACTTTTTATGTTGTTTTCCTTTTCTTTTTTTTTCTTTTTTTTGTTAAATGAAGTGATTTAGTTTTGAATATAAGATCTCCATTCAAATCTTAAATAGCATAAGCACTTTATGGTGTCTTCACTATTGAATAGAAAATCTCATATTTTCTACAAATAGTTTCTGAGCTAATAAACTTGAGGACACTAACTCTAATTTTTTAATATGAGTGAGGCTCTAACTTTTATGTGATATCAATGTCCAACTCATTCATAAGCGGACTAATATTACATTAGCAAAATAACACTGTGACATAACCAAGTTAAAAAAAAAAAAAAAGGCTTACATATGACAAGTATATAGAGAAAAAAAATCTTATATTAATTAAGAATAGTTTTTAGAATAATAAGTTTGAAACCTTATTTTTTAATATAGAAAATCTATATTGCTTACAAATAGTTTTTGAGCTAATAAGCTTATTTTTTAATATGAGTAAGGCTCTAGCTTTTATATGATATCAAAGTCAAATTTATTTATAAGTGGATCTATACTACATTAGCATGTGACATAATCAAGTAAAAAAAGGGCCTCACACATGACAAGTGTGTAGATAAAAAAAAAAAAAATCTTATATTAATTAAGAATAGTTCTTAGACTAATAAATTTAAAGCAACCATCAATTTTTTAGTATGAGTTACGCTCATAAATTTCTATATTTAAGTTTACTCAGAACCTAATAACCACCATTTCTTAACTATTTGAATGAAATTTTTACCTACAATAGTTGATGGGGCTAGTCTTGAAATGCCAGGAATACCGAGCCATACTAAAAAATAATTACTCCTTTATGCATGAACATTAGATCTTAGTGGTACAGTAGCATACGCGTAATTTATTCTCATAAGCAGCTTTTTATTTGTATACGTATGCCTAATCCAGCTTGCTTTGTAATTTTGGTCAAAATTGACCGTTGACTAATGAAGCTTCTCTTTTAAAAGAAAATGATAAATGTATGATTTTTGTTAATGAAGCATGTATCATGGTGAGCACAGAAACCAAACCATGCATATGGCGAAGTAAAATCGTAGAGTACATGGGGGCAGTTAATACAAAATAGTGGATGCCTTGGCCGACAATATGCATGCTGCTTTTTGTAGTGCCATCTAATCATCCATGCCCATGCGATGCAAGTGCCACCATCAATTGAGATGACTAAGCTCGATTCCTTCGTTCCCTTGATGGCAAACACAATCTATACACAAGATCATAAAATCAATGGAAACTTAGATGGCTTTGATCCGAAAGATTTATTGATATTCAATAATTACATAACAAGTCCAACTAAAAAAAAAAAAAAATTAATAATTAAAAAGTAATGCATATCACAATAATATTCATCTCTCTGAACTGTTGACAGTCATCAGTATCATGAAACAATATTTCAAAATAACTCCCAGGCGTTCATAAACCAACTTCTCACTTGTATATGAAATAAGGAGGATCTGTAGGCTGTGGCATACCAAAGCCAGTGCTTATTGTGAAGTGTTTTGCTGTTGAGTATGCCTCAAATTTTACTCTCTGTAGTTTCTGATTTTATTTAAGCATTTAATACAGGGTTAGAAGAAGTCAGTTATCACCTAATTAGACGATTCAAATAAATATTCCGATAACCAGGAAATAGAAACATGGTTTATTTCTTCATTTATCTTTGATCTGCCAAATTTAAATGTGTAATCATGCTAATTGAAATGTCTTTTAAAAATTGATATTTTAATACGGGCGATGAAATAAGAAATTAAAATTATATTTTAAAAATAGGTTAAAGTAGTAAAATCAAATTTTAAGATGATCTAAAGTATATTTCTCCCATATGATCCAGGGATATTTTGATAGTTTCACAAGTAACATTTAGTGATAAAATAAGATATATATTTTGGGTGAATTTATTTTTTTTTCCCCCTCAATAAGAAAATAATCATTTCATTCATTGATATGAGAAAAAAGACACGTTACATCGGCTGGGAAGTCATCCAACCATATGATTGATTCACAGCTTCTCAAAGCTCTTTTAGTAAAAGAAAAAGAGTAAGCAGGGTCATTACAAGAACTTAGAACACGTTAAGAAAGTCTCTTTCGCCTTTTTGAATCTATGAAATAGACTAAAAGATCTCTATTCTGCTGCTAATTCTGTTGTTGGCTAGACCGACCACTTCACAGCAATCTGTTTCAATAATGAACGCTGTTAACCTTGCCTCTTCTTTTACCGCTAACCCCCATTTGATAGCTTCGCTTCTACTAGTACTAGAGCTATTTGATTCTACTAATTACCCCTTACACCAAGCAATCAAATTTAAAATTCCAAGTTTTACTTTCTACTACCTTAAATAACAGCCATATGATTTTTACCTTTAAATAATTCAGTATTAATTTCTTTCAACATCCACGACAATCTATTAACTCATCATTTTAATTTTTCTGGAATTAAACTTTCATGATCCTGACAATCTCACAATCGCAAAGGACGGGAACAGTGGATACCAACAGGGTGTTAATCAAGCTTAACATTGAGAGATTAAAATTTTTTATTTCACAGTAAATAAACACTAAAATGTCGAATCATAGCTGTCAAATTAGGACGTCGTTAGGTGTTCCACCAGTTCACTACATTGGTTAGCCTAGGAGGGAAAGGCAACTTCAGTTTTAATCGGCTCGCTCTATCCATGGGTTCAAGTGTGTCAACCAAGATTGATGACGAGGAGGTTCGATTCTACTGAATGCTTAAAACGATTCCAAATAGAGAGTGCAAAAGACTGAATAAAATTTAATTCACAAGCATAATCACCTGCACATTGCGCGTACGTGAATCTCGAATGAATGATCATAAATAGATGTCCTGCTGTGAAAATCATATCGACAAATGTGGGTTTAAAACATATGGGAAAAGATGCAAAGAAAAATCACTGTAAACATTTTGAAGACAGATCATGGTACTAAAAACAAAAACATAGAGACTGCTAATCACTCGAATCAACCCATCCATTACCAAGGTGTCGTCTACAAAAACCTAATCTCTCTCTACATACAAGTAAATGGAGAGACTCTTTTTCTTTTTTTAAAGTGCAATAAAATATTTTCAGTTAATAATAGGCAACTGAGAGCGTTTGAAGAGCAGAGTGCTTGCTCAGAATTTCTGGATAACCACCGAATTGGCAAGGCCCGCCTGCTCTATGGTCTGAGTTCGATCAGCGAGAACTTTTGGAGGAAATCCCATCATCTGCAGCTGATAGTTCCTAGCAGTCCCAGGCCTAGATGCATCAATGAAGGAATGAATGTCGCTGATTGTGTGGTGAAGATTGAAGTGTGCTATCAAGCGGGTTCCGTCCGCCAACCTGATCTGAACTGATGTCGACGGAAGGTTTTCATCAACAACCAGACCCTCAGAAGAGGAGGAAGCAGTGTTGACCGGGGTGGAATCAACAGTTGGTTCAGAAGCTGCAGTACTGCTGCTACCCAGTGTTCTTCCAACACCCTGAAATGGAACATGGTGCTTCTCTGGTTCCTGCAAAAATATAAACATTAAGAATGATGGTTTACCAGTTTCCAACAAGATCCATATTACATTGAAACCAATTTGCAGGGCCACGGCCCACTGCAAACATAAGGCTAGTACAAAACAAAGAAAATTAGACTTACAGGGCATTTCACATCCCTCCTTATCAGATTGACATGAACTGAGGACCTTTTATCAGCAGGCTCTAGCTCTTTTGGACACTCAGACTTTTTGATGCTCTGCAAATGGATGCAACCACCTCATAAGCACAATATCACCACTAAAACACAATTAATACTTTGAAAAGCAAACACAAAAGAATCCAACATGTCCTTCAGAAGAAATGTTGAAACTGGGCACAAGTTTTGACTATCTGCAGAAGGATAGAAACCACATATTGACAAGTCCAGCAAGACAATACAATCTCTCTCCTTGTTTGTAATTTTATGTCTGCATATAGCAGTGAGACATTAAGGTCATTACCTCTAAGAAAGATGCATTTTCAGGATCATCCAACCTCCTCAAGGGACCATCATTAACAGTGAAACCATTGGCCCAGAAAACAATGTTATGAACAATGGGCTCAGGCTGCTGAGGTGCAGACGGTACAGTTTCCCCCGAGAGTAATCTAGCAGTTCCAGTAAAGCTTCTTGAGCTTGAAGATGGACTGAGATGCTCAAGCGGCCCTTCTACAGCTCCCAGTTCCTTAGCCTGATTGAAAATCGCATCCACATCATTAGGATCGCCCTTGGAAGGATCTTGGACAAGCATACCACTGCAAAATTAAAAATATAAGACACTCACATAATTTAAAAAAAAAAAAACCTACAATATACAAAAGTGCATGTTTAAACTCAGAAACAAAATAAATGTAAAAAACCACTACCCAAATTAGAGCCACGAACATATATGTACCAGAACATACAGACTTGGCCAATCACGCTAAGAACTAATTCCTTGCGAATACTCGAAACCAGGACTATCAAGGGCTGGCATGTAGAGCAACAGTAAAAGCCTTAGGTTGCAAACAATGTCTAAATCAGCCGTTCATCAATCATATGTAGGAATTATTCAAGTATATAGCATCTTGTTGAAGTCCTATTAAACAAAATGAAACAGTCAAGAGCAATGAGGGCCCCCCTTGAACAGTAAAATTATTCAACAAAATAAGATTTAACCCCACTTATAACCCTAAATTAGCTCCAGCATATGACCTGGGGTTTCAGGTTTGAATCTTGACAATTCCAAATTACCCGATTAATTTCCTCCAAGGACACTAATGTTTTAAATTTATTTAAAACATGTTAGGTTTGTCCAAAGCAAGCTATCACACGATCCTATTCCTAACCTAACACTGCTGGGTGCACACGAAATGATCTTATGTAATTCATAGAGTTAAAAGCAGTTGCATGAAAAACACCCTCTTTCCCTAACCAAACAAACTAAGAACAGTACAACATAAAAAAAGGACAAACAAGCATAGAAAATTAACATTATTAAATTAAATTTGACTAAAAAATAGCGAAAATTGGATAAACTATGATAGCTTCAGCGAAAACGAGAGGGAGATTTAGAAGAAATGGACCTCTTCTCGCCACCAGTGTAATACTCTTGAGGTGCATCATCGTCTGAGTCGGAGTCGGGTCCCGACCGCCGGTTCAGATCGGAGAGCGTGCGTATACCGCCGGCCCGACTGCTTGATGGTTTTGCTGGTTTTTTGTCACGTGACGCCATGGATTGGAAGTTTTTTCTGCTTCAAACTCGAAAAGGAGAGATGATAATCAGTTGAGTTTTTTATGCGGGAATCTATTATATAAAGAAATGTTGGGTTACTCTCTCTACAGCGCGTCTCTTTCGGTTTTGAGCGAGTGCTAAAGATATTTTCTTTTTAGATAATTTTTTTTAACTTTTATTAAGACAAATTTCGGAGTTTTATATCACGGGTAAACTCCTTTTTCATCCATGAACATTTGCTCTATAGCACCACGTTATTAGAACTTACAAAATTTACCGGACCTCATTTTTAGATAAGAATATAATATTAATAAATAAATATAAATTGTCAAATTTAACATGATTATTAAAAAAATTGATTTAGTTGACACAATTTTTTTCGTGTCGATTTAAGATTAAAGTTTTTTATTTATTTACCCGATTAATAGCGCGATTATATTTTTTATTTTAATTTAATTTGTAAATTCTTATCATCAAAACTCAAATATTAAACATGATTCTCTCTTCTTCTTTTTTTATACACACACAACACACGTATGTATATGTTAGGTAAGTTGAACATATACATGGTATTTTATTTATAAAATTTTATACATGTTTAGAATTTTAATTGTGTAAATATATAAAATATTGGTAGCATGTATATTTTATAATATCGATAATAATATTATATATACGTATACATATAGATAAGTGCAAATGTTTAATGTAAATATTATTAAATATATAGATATTAATCGAGTTATTTGATTACTTATTTACTCATCATGTCGGGTAAAGTTTTAATATTTTGACATAATTATTAACTGAATCTTGTTTAAGTCTGCTTAAATTTAACACAACATAAACATAATTTGGTGACTTGTTTTGCCTGCTCTACTCGTTATATCCTTACCTTGAACCCAACATCATTACCTTTCATTTTTACACACAATTTGACAGTTATACGGTCGGGTAAAAATTCACATAACCCATAAAACAATTATACATGACACAAACTCACATAATAAAAATAATTATTAGATTGATCTCTGTCAAATCAGGTTGTTAATGGGCCAACTCATTAAAAATTCATATGCAAATGTAATTTTTAAAAATTTGAATTTTAGAACATTTTTATTATTCTTATATAATGAGATTGTACATTGGGATATGTTGAATGATTCAACTTAACTTATAATAGTATTCCAATTGCCTTAAACTAAGTTAAAGAATAATCCCCTTATCTAAGGATGAAGTGAATAAGTGTTCACCAATTTTGCGGATTAAGTACATCGTAGGATATTTTTATTTGTATCTCAACTATATGTATCACTCATTTACTAAATAATAAATTTCATAACTAATATAGTTATTATTATATCATTCAAATGATGACTATAATTAGAGCTAACAAAATAGGTTGTTGAGTTGTATTTTTGTCGTGTCAACTTTGTATCATATTAAATTTATACTAATCCAAACATGATCCATTTAATAAACACAGATTGTTTTGGCTTGAAAGCTAAATTGATTTATTAAAAAAATTATAACATATTAAATTTTTATTAAAATTATTATTTAATAATTATGTTTATTATATACTCTTAATTTTTATTTTATAATTATATTTTTTTATGACAATAATTTAAAATTTATCATATATTAAACATGGCGTTAGGTGTTCATTTGTAAAATTAACTGGAAGTTACCGAACAATTGATTTATAATCAGTAATTAAAAATACAGTCTAAAATAAAGTTGTAGAACCAGTGAACCACCGACTCAATTTGGCACGCAAATTTGCTCCAACTCCAACCCAAAAACAACTCGGGCCAGGATTGTACAGACACAAATACTGAAATTTACAAAAATTTCACTCTCATATATTGAGAGAGAAAAATAAAAAAAAAATCTCTGATGGCGTCTTTGCGGAGGCTGGCGAAGACAGCTTCGGTGTGGCGTGTCCTAACTGCTTCGCGTGCTTCGCCACGTGGGCAGCCTCGCCGTCTCCCCCATCGTAAGTGAGCTTATCGCATTTGTTACTAGTTGCGAGCTATAATTTTCTTTATAATATTTTTATATTTATTTGTTTGAATTGTCGCAATTACTTTGAAGTTTGAATGTTTGTTTTGAATTTGCTTTTCGATCTAATATACGAACAGTTTCTTTTGGTTTGCTAACCTTTTTTTCTTTTAAATGAATAGTTTGGTTAGCTCACTTAGTTGCAGAATTTCTTTTTTTGCGTTTCAGAGTTTCTAGTTCATCACAAACGCTTTCAAACAGAAATGTTTACTAATTTATATTGCTTGACTGAAATAAACAAAAATGCTTTGGCATCAAATGCCAGTTGTAGTGATTATAAGAAAAACGGTTTGTAATTGCAAAAGTGATGCATGCGCACACCATATTGTAGAGAAGGTTCTAGTTATATTAGTGATTCATGCAGGATCTTTGGAGCAGCAAATTCGTTTCAGTGCATCAGAAATTCAGCGGCCGAAACTGCTGGATGATACACCAGGACCTAGTTCTATTCATCCAGCTATCTTAGCTGGGCTCTTTGGTGTTGGGGCACTCAATATTGCCTATGCTGATGGTGATCAGGTTCGCATAACTCCTAAGATCATTATGTGGATAATTTTTCAGTGTACATTGCATTGAAATTTCATTTTGTTGAGTTCATTTACTTTTGAAAATTTGCTTTTCTGCAGGGTGCTGGCACTGCTAAACCTTCATTGCCATCGGAATCTTCTTCAAGTTATGAGAACTTGGAGGAAATTGCAAAGAAAGAACGGCAGCGAATTGAAGAGTTGCTTAAAAGGAAAGGAATGCACTATGGTTCTTGTCCCACGTTTACTGTTGCTGTCAAGGGCCAGAAGGTTAGTGCCCATGTTTTTCTTGGCTTCACACCCTCATTCTTCTCATTATTGAAGACAATATTTTTATTCTCTGCTAGAAGTTATTAATCAGTGTATATCTTAGTATGCGAAAGCTACCTAATTTTTTTGTGTTCCAATGGATTACGCACTGTATGGACATTCTTAAATTCTCAGTGTGGAAATCCTATGAAGCTCATTGCCTTTATTGGCATGCTGCCATCTATTTCCTTGATGTTTCTGTCTATTATTGTTGTGTCTGCTTCAGTCTGTGGTGTAATTCGATTATAATACTGCAAATGTAACTCTAATTGAGGTGTTTTGATCTGAAGGTCACCATTAAGTTTCAAGTACCTCCTGCATGTGAAATTCCACAATTGATTGCAAACCTTGTCTCGCATCTTGGACTGAAGGTTGAAGAGCATGGTGGTGGTTCGGATATGGGATTGCGCGCTTGGGACAGGTTAATGGAAAACATTATTTATTCTGTCTTAAGTTGTTGTTTATCATCCTTGGTTTTGTAGCGCACAAATTTGTGTATGCCTAATGTCGGATTTCTTTGTTGTAATTGTCAATGTTTAACGTGCTCTAAATTTCTTTGTTTGTTTGTGCTAATTCAGTGCAGTTGCTTGGCAATTGACACTGAAGCCTCCTGAAAAACAGAATGAAAGTGGAGGGGATCGAGCCCAATCAGGAGACATGAATGCACGTGAAGGAGATCTATGCATCCTCATATTTCGTTCACTCATTACCTCAGATAAACCAGTTAGATTTCTAGACTTATAGTATTTCATATATCATTGTCATTTGAAGTACTTTATATGTCTTCTTGTTTATTGTCAGCAAGGACAATTTACAAGCAGACAATTTTTATTTACATATGGGTGCACTTATATTCAGGAAATTGAGTTCATAAAGAAAGGGAGCTTAACTTCTGAAGAGCTTGATGCTTTGGTGTCTGTTTTACAATTAGCCGGTAGAAGGTTTGGTCAAAATAGAACTTTGGAAAGAAAACCAAAGGAAGGTATTACACAAAAGCCACGGGCAGACAAAACAGTAGCCGCTCTTGAGTCCATGGGAGTCAGAATATATGGACTTGATGAACCCCAATTGAACACCTCAAAAAGTGAGATTTCGTGGGAAAATATTGCTGGTTATGATCAGCAGAAGAGGTATATAGAGCTCTAGTGCCCAGTTTATCTCTTTTTGCTTCTTTTACTATCAAATGTCAGTCAATCCATTTGCTACCTCAGAAAGCAAACTTGATGAAGAATTTTAATAATTCAGTGTTTGAGGATTTGTGTATGGATTGGCAAACGGCTTGAAGATGTCAAGAATTTTTGTTCTTTTTTCCCAAATTATTATCAATTTAAATTCAACAGTAGTTGTGCACAAGAATGATCGTTAATTTTACCGTTCATGAGTGTTTAGTTGGGTTTACAGGGAAGTTGTTTATATTGACTAAAAGTTTACTGGAATTTTGTAGTAATTTGATTCTTTTAATAAGCTTCTCAGCGTTTTAAATGTTTCAGACTTTGGCAATATGATGGATGGCTTTTAACTGCTTGTTTTGCAGAGAAATAGAAGACACTATATTGTTGTCTCTTCAAAGCCCTGAAGTATATGATGATATTGCTCGTGGAACTCGGTGTAAGTTTGAGTCGAATAGACCTAGGGCTGTGCTCTTTGAAGGTCCACCAGGTTTGCCTTTTAATACCGAATAAGTTCCTCAAGTGTATCGCTTAAAGTTTGTATTGATTAACTATAAAAATTTGTTTCTACAAAGTATTGTATCAAGAGTACTTTCCTCATATGCTGTCAATATTCTTACTTCGTCTAATCACTTTTATACTGGTTGGGTCTTTTTAGTTTGATATTCAGCTTCTAGTTTGGTTAGTTGATAGCATGTGGGGATTTACTTGTAGTGCATGTTAAATTTCAGGTACAGGGAAGACATCATGTGCTCGTGTTATTGCTAATCAAGCGGTGAGCATGCTAGGCATTTATTGGGAACTGGATATTTACTTTAGCCTGCATGTCATATTTTTAACTCAAATTTTATGATTATGTGCAAAAAAACATTTTTTTTCTTCACCACATTTTGACTGACCCAAATATAATTGAAGATTTTACATACATAAGAAGTTAAGGGTCACATGATAATATCAATTGTGGAGAATATGAACATTATTCATGCAATCATGGTCAATAAAGTGAATCACATCGTATTACTTTCTGCTTGAATCTGTCTTGATTTTAGGGTGCCATGCCTTGGCAGGGTGTTCCATTGATGTATGTGCCACTGGAGGTTGTCATGTCAAAATACTACGGTGAAAGTGAGCGGCTATTGGGGAAAGTGTTTTCTCTTGCCAATGAGCTTCCAAACGGAGCTATTATTTTCCTGGACGAGGTAACTGATGCAAATATGCTCACCTTCGTTTTGTCCAAGCAATTTATTCTCTGCTTCATAACTAATATTCCAAAATGGAGCTCCCAGATGATAACCTTCTTCCATTCTTCGTCTCCATTTCAGGTTGATTCTTTTGCTGTTGCTCGTGATAGTGAAATGCATGAAGCTACCCGAAGAATTTTGTCCGTGTTGTTGAGACAGGTAAAGCTAGGATTTCACTTGGTTTTATGCCCCAGATAATGAGCTTTCTAAATTGCCTGTCATATATGTCCATATTGCCTGTCTTGACGTATTTTATCCTGTTGGTTGTACTTTTACATATTTTCAGTTTCTCTGCCTGCCATAGCATTGCTGAAGTAAATCTTTGATTTGTCGCTAGACTAAGAATGCTTATGTATTTGTTTATTGTACTGATTGCGTGTGGATGTATCGGCAATGACATAGTTTGTGTCGGTGACACTGCTTTGGGTGATATTCTTTCATTTCTGCAGATTGATGGATTCGAACAGGATAAAAAGGTGGTGGTGATTGCTGCAACAAATAGAAAGCAAGACCTTGATCCTGCTTTAATAAGGTAGTATTCTCACACATTTTCCTGCAGAAAGGCAGTTGTACCAAAGGGTTCAGATGGGAGTTTTCTTACTGATGCTTTTTTTTACTTTCTCAGTCGGTTTGATTCAATGATTACCTTTGGCCTACCGGATCATGAGAATCGTCAGGAAATAGCAGCTCAGTATGCAAAGCACCTAACAAAAGCTGAACTGGCCGAATTAGCCACTGCTACAGAGGAGTATGTAATCTATATATATCTATGGCATATAATAAAACCTTTAACACCAACCCATTATCGCCCTGACTTTCTATCATAAGATTGGCATCTTATTGCTGTCTCTCATTGGCACTTGCTGAAAGCAGAATGTCGGGAAGAGATATTAGGGATGTGTGTCAACAAGCAGAGCGATCATGGGCATCAAAGGTAACTTTCGTCTCTGGTGGTATTTTAATAGTCGTTGTGGTATTTACTTATATGAAACAACATTCATGGCTTTGGTAGATAATTCGAGGGCAAATCACTAAGGATGGAGAACAGGCTTGTCTTCCACCTCTACAAGAATACATTGAGAGTGCTACAAACAGGCGGAGGTCTCTGCTTGATGCAGCAGAACAAAGCCACCAGAATATCAACAACCACCGCACAAAGAAACAGCCGTTGGATTTATGTTGAGGACAGCAAAAGTATATTAGATAGGGAATTAGAGTAAGCGGTCCTTGTGCATTTCCCCATTATGGAGAGGGAGATCTCAAAATGCATTTAGATTTGCCTATTAACATCCGATAAGAAAATAGGGGATCTATAAGAAAATTAACAATTATAAAGAGTTCTATCTTTAAAAAAAAAAAAAAATTCTTAGAAGAATTGTAGAAGCTTGATTATTCTCAATGTATTGCGCCCTTGTTCGCTGATAAAACCTAAAATGAGAGATTTCATGAGGCATGGCTTTTATTTTGTGAGAATCCGATAAGGGGTTTTTTGGCCTTTTTCATAAATATGAATAAAGTAAAGTGGTAATATTCATATTGAAATGGGAAGAAAATTTGTGTTGATTTTTGATATAAAACACTCGTGTTGATAAAAAGATTTGAGCCTGGTTTAATAGTACATCCCAACAGGGGACGGCTGTACTTGTTCAATTTATCTCTCGCAACTTGGATGCGGTGAGGTGGGCCGTGGAAAGTTTTAGAATACGCAGGAGGGAAAACTATTTCCACCTGCGTATTAGTAACATTTTATTTATAAAATTCAAGTAGTGGAAATTAAAATTTATTTGAATTATTCGCATGAGGATTATTACTTAAATACCCATACAATAATAAGAGTACAAACATTTAAAAAGAATATCCTATATGATAGGATTACACAATGAGCGCCGCTGTGAAGTGTGAACTTCAAAGGATAAAGTTGCTTTGGAGCATGCTAAGCAGCAAAGCTCCTTCCCTGCATCAGACGTAAGACAAAATCACCTAACTCAGTGAACCAATTGAAACCAAGAATCGACTGATTCAGGAGTTAACCACATAGAAAGATCAGGAATTTTACCTCTGAGAAACTCGTGATTCGTCTTCTTCAGCGCGCTTTCTCTTTCGACTCGAATTCATCCCCTCAACAAACGACGCGATCTGCAATTGAGTGTGCATCATCATCCGAGTCATCTCAGCCTCTGATTCCATTCTCCTTTTCTCCGCCTCGCACCGCAGTGCCTCCCTCGATTTGATCATCTCCAGCTCGGCGAGTTCCTTTCTCAGCAGCGACTCGCAAAAGGTTCGGAAACTCGCTGACGTATCAGCTAAGCGCTCAGAGTGACTCGAGCCACCAACCGAGTCGCAGCAATCCGGGTCAGAGCGCTTTTCAAATTCTTCATCACGTGTGCTGGATAAACCTCGGGCATGATCGGTGTACCTCTGACGGTTCTCTTCTTTGGTTGCGCTCCGATTTGATCCGGCTCGGACCTCCGGCTCCACCATTTGCTTCGTCAAAAGATAATTGTGCTGCTTTTACCAGAGCAACCCTTTCTTTCTTTCTTTTGTGCGCGCCACTGCTGGTAATATTGCCACGTCATCACTTTGAGCATCAAACATTTTCCTTTCTTATATCTAAAAGACTTTTTCGACAGGCAGATGCTCCAATTTTTTTTGTTCCCCGCTTTTCTAGGTGGCCACTTACCTCGTGATATAGTATAAAAATATAAATACGGTCGTTCTTTTTAACTTAAAAATGTGGACTAAAAAGATGATTTAAATTTTCATTTATTAGATTTACTCAATCTAGGCGATAAATGGAAAGAAAATTAAGTTACTTTTTTAATTAATTTAAAATGTTTGAGTGAAGGAAACTTCTCATATACATATACCCTATTTCACACACTTTAGACCCACCAATCTATGCACAGACACAAATTAATAATTTTTGTTTTCACATTGAATGTTAGGAAAAATCTGATCTCTTTAATCTAATGCTTTCACTAGAAGAACAAAATTAAGGACAAATTAATAATTTTTGTTTTCACATTGAATGTTAGGAAAAATCTGATCTCTTTAATCTAATGCTTTCACTAGAAGAACAAAATTAATTCCTTACTCGATTATCGACATACGTTCTTTTGTTTTATTAGAATCCTCAATTTTTAATAGATAATAATGTAACTAATATAGAATGGAGTTTGAGTATAAAGTATTTATTGATCATTTGGATAAGATTAGGACTAATACCAATTAATAAGTAATTTTGTGTTACCAACAAGCGTGTAAATCAACTGGTATGAGGTTGTTCTAACTTAACCAAAGTTTTCGGTTCGATGCTTGGGAATGCAGCTGTGTTAAATATTTATTGGGAGAGTTTTGCCGCCCTAGTGGTCCTACCCAGCTCAAATCTGAATTAGTTGAGACTCAATATTATCTTCGTATACCAGATGGTTTAATACACAAAAAAAAAATTTTGTGTTGAATTTAAATCTCATATTATTATTAAGCTTTAAATGTGTTTATCTTTTCGTAACTTTATTGATGTGCTTTTATAACTGTCTACTTTTAGTGTAATGCATGTTAATTAAAAAAACAACTAGTAATTAATATATTAAACATATAATTTTAATTATAAAATTACTTGAAAAGATATAACAATTTGAAGAAAAAAATTTACAGTGAGATACATATGAGTTTAATGATATTTAATAGGATAAAAAAAATACCGTGAAATAGCTGATTTTTTTTAAAGAAAAGAAAAATAGTAGTAATTATAATTGTTTTCTCTCTTTCATATGAGTTTAATGATATTTAATAGGATAAAAAAATACCGTGAAATAGCTGATTTTTTTTTAAGAAAAGAAAAATAGTAGTAATTATAATTGTTTTCTCTCTTTGATAAAAAAGTTCTAAAATATTAACAAAAGAGAAAAAAAATCCTTTCAACCATATTAAAGAGTGCGAAATATATTTTATATAAAAAAAATTTAGTTGAAATATCTTTTAAAATATTTAATGCTAAAAAAAAAAACTCTTCAAATCAAAAAGAGGGTTTTGTGATGCTCAACCTCGTCGGTTTCTCCTCTAAATTTTTATGATATATTTTGAAAAATTAATCAACTTACAAATTGTCAGAAATTATTTGGGTCCACAAGTACAATGACACAACTCAACCCACAAAACTCAAGAAACGGGTGGAAGAGGCAAAATTCCTCGAACAATTGAATTGCAAATGGAGCGTGCAACGTTAGACTCGATGTGGATGAGAGCCAATAAAAGATGCGACGTATCACGTACTGTGTGTAGGTGTCCGCGCATTTGGACCATTATGTTATTTCAAATAAATTACAATCACGAGTCCTTCCGTAGGCATGCCAAGAAACAAAGCCACATGAATTCAAGGGTCAAAAGAGCACAGCAAAGCATACCTCCTTAATCCTTAGAGATCCACCATTTAAGAGAGAAAAAGACAGAGAGAAAATTCAAAAAGTTTGAACAAACTTTCAAAACAAATTTTAATACCTTTCTATAAAATAATACCAAAGGGTACAGACTTTTCCTTTTTGGCCGGTTAATAGTAGTGTAATTACATGTCATTGAAGGTAAAACTAACCCTATGTTTACACAAAACATTTAGATTATACAAATAGAACAATAAATTAACACGAAAATCAAACTCCTTCAACACGGGTCTCACTAATCCACACATTAATAATGATAAGAATAAGCATAATAAACCTTCTTGGTGAAGAGGCTGCGCAAATTGAAGAGATTACTACTACCACTATTTGCAACATTCTTGTTGCCAACATTTCCACTGCTGCTGCTGCTGCTGCTCCTGTTACTGCTTACACCAATTGCACTATTTTCGTCACTCCTACAACTCAAATGATGCCTGTAACCAATACACATGGGCACATTCACGTTCAAGTTCAAAACCCTACCTTTGTTACTATTATTATTACTACTCCCATTATTACCCAACAATTTACTTCTTGCATCTTTTTTGTTGCCCACTTTTTCACCGCTCCGGACCCCAGGCTCGGAGGAGCTCTTCGCTAAACCCGAACCGGAACCACCACCCGCACCACGCTTGACTTGCCAAATAGGGCTGCTCCGACCCAAATGAACCCCGGCCCGACCCGGACTGCTAGGCCACTTCCTTGACTTTGACTCACCAGCCGAATTACTCCTCGAACAAGGTGCACTACTCACCTTCCGCGTTGCAGGAGCTCCGGATACCATCCTGGGTCGAGCGACACTATTTCCGGCGGATCTGCTCCTTGAAAAAGGCCAGATATTGATATTCAACTCAGCTGAGCTCGCCCCGCCTTGACATTTCTTCTCCCTCCTCTTCTCTTTGTCTTCTACGTTCTTTGTATTGATAACATTCTTCTTGTCACTTCTTTTGAAAATGTCCTTCCAACGCTTGGATGAGGTCAGCCCATTAGTCAACTCGGCCGTTACATGTCTCAACTCTGGCCCAGCTTCAGCTTCTTCTTCTTCTTCACCGGGTTCTTTGTCTAAGGGCCCAGGATCTGGATGCGCGTTCGGGTCAGACGATTTGTTTGGAAGAAGGTGAAGAGGGAGGAGGACTCCATCAACGAAGAGTTCATCAGCTGAGAGGAGATTTGGTTGAGGAAAACTCGGGTTTCGGACCATCCAAAACTCAAACTCGGGCGAGTTTGTATCCCTGCCGTTTCTTCTTCTACCACTGTTGCATGGAGAAAGACCTCTAATTTCATGGGTATTACTATTCGGACTATCCATTTTTTCTCTCTTTTTCTTCTTTTTAACCAGAAAACATATATTTTCCTTGAGAATAAGAAAGAAAGAGAGAGTTGCTTAAAAATTAAAAGTCTTCCGATGAGGGGATGAGCGAAGTGGGAAGTTTCTTTGATTTTGCGAAGAGAAAGAAATGCGAAATGAGAGAATAGAGAGAGAGAGAGATAAGAGTTTCTCGGACAGAGAGGTGAGTACTGCGACTCTGACCGACCCTATGGTGAACAGTTGTTGTAATAATAAGTAAAGAATTAAATTGCTCCTCCTTAAAATATATGTATGCTACTATGTATGTATCTATATATAAATAATAATTGATTGAGGGAAAAGAATTAAAATAATTTTAAGTTTTGACTGAAGGTGGGGGGGAGAGAGAGAGAGAGAGTCAGAGAGGTTCATCTCATCTCATAAAGCATAAGGGATAACGCATGCAAGAAGCAAAGTAAAAAGTTAGCATGGGAACTCGTTACTGGTTTACTAACAAGAATCATTTTAGTGTGCATGTTTAGTTATCTGTTCAAACGCATTGCACGTGTAAATTAATTAGGAAAAAATGAAAAAAAAACCCCCCAATTATTCAAAATTTACATGAATACAAAGAGCTCTTTTCAATTTATACGTATAGGGACTATCAGTTTCTAATCCCTTGACATCTACACGATTGTGAAATCATTTTTGTCAAAAAGGGTAACGAAAGAATCGCAAATGACTCTAATTATGTAATAGTTCTGTGTTCGTTCCTGAAATATTTATATGTATTCCAGCAAAATTTAGAGATACTGATGTTCTATTAAAAATAAGTAGTTAAATGACTATAAATATATGGCTTTAGTTACCTTACATTATTATATAAGGTACATAATTTTTTCACAATCGTTTGATGAAAATCTAACGGTTGTAGAAATAATATGATTTTATTACCTTATATTTCTACAACCATTAAATTTTTATTAAACAGTTGTAAAAAAATTATGTAACTTACATAATAATGTACGGTAACAAGCTCTCAAATATATATATATACTATTATTCTTAACTTTCTTTACATTTAAAAATAATAAAAGTAATGCTAGCCATCTGATCCTTGGACATTGGAACTTGATGACTACATCACTGCTCAAGAGGAGTGGTAATTGCTTGACTTTACATAGATGGCTAAGGTACAGACGCTTACCTAACAGTAGGGGTGGGCAAAATTGGGTTTGGGTCAACCCGATCAAACTTTGAATTGTTCGGATTAGATAAAAATTCATCTGAATACAACCTGAACTTACAATCCAACTCGATCCGATCCGATTTATATTCGGATCGGATCGGGTCAGGTTGTAAGCTCTTGTTGAATTCGGGTAGGATCAGTTCGGGTTAGCTGGTTTTCTTGATTTTATTACTAACATTTAAAAACACATAATCACAACAATTAAATACTAAATATTAATTGTCAAATTTGCTATATATTAACCATATATACCATCAACAACAAAAAAGCTTCAACAAAAAAAAACCTATGTTTCAAAGGGGAGAAACTCGGGTCGGGTTGAAGGCCTAGAGCAGCAGAATATAGATTGGTGGCACCTGGTAGCAAATTGGTGGCACTTGGCAGCAGATCGGTGGCCATGGACGCACAGCAACAGACCGGCGGATGCGCAGCGGTAGATCGAAAGATGTGCAGTAAATCAGTGTAGAGACGCACAACAGATCAGACGCCTCTTGAGGGTGAGGCTGTGACTTGTGTGGCGGCCTCCATTGGTGAGTTGGCATTGGCCCAATGCCGTAGGCTATGACTGTGTATGTATTTTTTGTAAAAAAAATTTGAGGATTGAGGAGGGTTGAGTCTTGTGAGCGTTTGTGTATGTAACAGTGAAAAGAGAATTTGTGATTTCTGTGTGTGTGGCGAGTGTGCTTTAGGTTTAGTTTTTTTTTTTTTTAATATAGCAACCCGATTGGGGTTTCAGATTGGCCCGATCGAGTTTCATCATTTTCATCCGATCGGGTTTCCTTTAAAACCCGATTCGATCCGAATCCAAAAATTTTCAGGTTGGGTCGAGTCGGTTCGGATAATTTCTCCACCCCTACCTAACAGCTGCACCTTAGCCAGCTTCACAAGGAATAAGATCCTCTCCTGATTTGAACTATATTGAGTTTTTAAAATTTTTTTATCATGTGTCTTTTAGTAGTAGTGTGTGAATAAAATATAATTTTTTTTATTAACAACTAATAGTTATTTGCTAACAACATGATCATATCAGGAGAGAATCATAATCCACTTCGCAAAGGGTGTATTTAGTAAGCAATTTCTCACTCCCGTGCATGTGTGTCCTTGCACCATTGGGTGTGTACGTAACAGATAATGTACCGTAGCAAGGTCCCGAAAGTGGGGCTGACTCAGACATTAATGAAATGGGGACAATTTCAATATAATTTTGTGGTGGCATGTGGGGTTACGTGACAACTCCTAAATCATATTACATCTTCATGTGGGCGTTGACATTTCCCCCCATTTTCTTCTTTGTTGTGTTATTACTGAGAATTTAAATTATATTCACTCCACGTGACGTGTGTTAGCAAAAGATTTTTCAGGAACTAATCTAAAATTTTCAAGACTGCCTTAAATTTATATCTAAATTTTGAACTCTTGCAAATATCTCTCTCTTTCTATCTATAGCTTACATAATGATTGAAGCGAATTTTGAATGGTTAACAATTAACAGGAATGCTCGAGAAAATAAAGCAAAATTCAAATTCGCTAACCTAATTTCTTACAGAGATGAAAAATTCTCACGTTGATTAAGGAACTACATGTTATAGAAGCAGCTTTATGGACTTCCAAACATTTTGACCTTTAATTTCAAACTTTTGAATCATTCAACAAATCACAATTATATATTTAAAAAAAAGAAAACAACAAATCACAATCATCATGGGTTGTTCATTAACTAATAACCTACTGAGCAAACCATCGTTTTCTTCCTCTTAAATATCTTTTTAATTTGCCTTCAGTCCAATGACAGAGTGACTTCAATTATATAATAAAAAATTTGGAGTTTAGGCTCCCTGTGTTTGATTACTAATGTACGTTTTTATGGAATCTCTTTCATTATCAGTGCAAAATGACAATGATTTTGCAGAACTTAAATATTTATTCTTATCCCAAACACTAATGAAAACAATTGAAACATCATTGTCGTTGTAGAAAACCAAAGTGCTCATATATTACAATCCAAACTTTATTTATATATTCATAATTGGAAATTTACGATAATTATCTCAAGTTCAATATTATTATGCCACAGATTAAATTTTTAATCTTATTAATTTAGAAGGATAAATCTACTCTACCCATAAATTTATGTGGGAGAAAAAAAAAAACCAACGCGAGGTTGGTTGCCACTTGCCAGTGAAATAATAAAAAAGAAAAAACACTTTAAAAATGATTTTGTATCTTTCTAAATTCCGTTAACGGGAGCAAATTAAAAGCTGGCATTAGAAAAATTCGGATGGGTCATTGATTTGGAACCGGATTTGGGTGCAATGCAATTACTAGATAACTCTGTGAAAGACGATAAAACGGACACCTCGGCGATAACGGGTATTAATCAGCCCCACGTCAGCCTGTCAATTATGTCAAATCGTCTTCCACCTGTCTGTCCGATGAAAAATAACAACCAAGTCCCTATTTTTCTACATTTTCTCAAATACGAATATTAGCTGAGACGGATGAAGCAGCCGTGTACCGTTCAAAAATTTTGGGCACCGCAAATCTGCAATGTAAGTACGTACGTAAAGGGTGCTTCAGTTGCTTCGATGGACGTGAGTACCCAAACGGTACGATTAGAAAAGGTATGAAATTACATGAGAAATCGTAAAAGTCAGGGACTTTGGTGTTATTAATTGTACAGATTTAATGAGACCCCGGAAAGAATTTAAAGATGAATCTGACAAAAGTTGAAAGAATATTAGTATTTTATTAAAAAAAAATGAAATGGGAAATCTGGCTGTTGAGATCATGCATCATTTATCAACCAAAGAAATAAAATCAAGATTTTTGAGGTTAAGAAGATGACAAATTAAGTGGAGCCGAAGCGAGGTTTGATGATGAGCAAGTGGCTGGCTGGCCGTGGAGATTTGTAATAGTAATGGGTAAAGGCTAAGTGGGGACTGGGAAGTGGGAATCCGACACGGTGAGAAAGAGAGAGAAGAGAAAATGGTTGATTGAATTATGAGGATTGGGATTTTCGCTTGTTTGTAGGCAAAATGATGAGCCATGTGCGAGCCAAAAACAAGCATTATGTCATTAATGTAACGGACCCCCCACTCTCTCATTCTGTCCTTACAGCTGCTAATGCTATGTGTAATATGTTTAGCCCTGTGGAATGTGGATAATGCTCATGATCCAGTGCAGCTCAGGACCACGTTAGTTCCGTCGCCAGCTTCACATCATCTCACTTCCCTTGATTAATTGATTAATATCCCATGTGATAGCAGCATCAGCACCATGATTTGTTAATTTTTGTGTGAGGAATTATTAGACTATATATAGAAATTCTCTTGTGCAGAATTATTGGGCAGCAGTAGCAGTTTCCAGGACGTGACAAATGCGAAGGTCCAAATAAGACTAGGAATGTGATACATCGATGAAGTTGTGTACTTTTCACAAAATAGGAAAAATGAATGCTCGTAAATAAAAACAAAGGAAAGATATAAAAGCTACTTTCTCTCCCTTTTTGGCACAACGGATGCTTACAATGATGTAATAAAAATTTGAACTAGCTGTGTTTATCTCCAATACAAACACAAAAAGCCATCATACAACAAAAAGGTATCAAAAGGTTGCTTTAATGGTGCTGCGACCTTATTTCATCTTCATAAAAATGACAGTTTAGTGCAATAAATGGGGCATTTGTTGTCCACCACTGAGCACTGAGTGAGCTAGCTAGATATTTTATTTATATTATTTATAAAGCACAATTGTTAGATGGATTTGAAAAGGCCAGTTTCTGAACTGCACTTCATATCTCAGGGTTCTGCTTTGCTTCGTGCAGATAGCTTTATTTTATGACACAACTTCAGCAGAAAAGGAATTGAAAAAGGATCTTGTTTACATAATTCTTCTACCATCTTGTGATAAAAATTAAGAGGTCGTGGAAATATAAAATAATAAAATATTATTATTTTTATAGTGATTGAATTTTTATTAAATGATTGTAAAAAAATTATATATTTTATATAATTATATAAAATAATTAAAGTTATTGAAAAAAATTGTAAATTGCGAAAATAAGGATCTTAGACACCCATCGTACGCATTATGTCTATTTTTATTTTAATAAAATGAAGATATCATTAATAATAAAAATATATATTTTAATATATTTAAAAAATTCAATTTATAAAAAAGTATATTTTATTTATATTTTAATGGAATCATTATCTTAGAAAATGTTCTCAGTGGAGAAGGTGTGGATGATCATATTTAATATTTGCTTTGGATATATTGTTTGGTCGCACAATATTCCCAAAGGTTATTGCGTTTCATCTTCTTGTAGGTACGACATGCATGTGCAATATGCATGCCATGCGAATGAAAACAAACCCAAGTTGATTAATCATCACAAACATCAAACATCAATGGCGATATCTTCACAATTCAATATCCACAAATTAGCGAGAGGGACAAGACAGAAGTGATGTCCAGCAACTATGTGACTACATATTAAAATTGATGTTATTGGAAAAAAGGGAATCATTTGATAACAAAACTCTCGAATCACTCGAAGTTTGGCTGAGGGGGATTTTTTTTTTTTTTTTTTTTTTTCCCTTTGTGGGTAAGTTAGATGAGAGGGATTAGATGAGAGTACGTGCTTGCCGGTTGAGTAGAGAAACCTTATTCCTCGAAGCCAGAGAAAAACAAAATAGGAACACGCTTCATTAGTTATTATTATTTGTAGCACAAGGCTTGGAAATTGAAAACAGAAACAGTTTATTTATTTATTTTTTTTAACCTTGTTTACGTGATTTTTCTTTTTCATTTCATGGGTTTCAAAATTGGCTTCTTTTGACATTCCATTTTTTATTACTTGTTACTATCTGCTCATATTGCTTCTCAGAGCACAGATCATTCAAGCTATTTAATTAAGTAAAGACAATTCTTAATTAACAACGTTCATATTGTATGGTACCATAATTCTTATATAATTAGCCTAGCCTCAATAAGTCGCAAGCACTAGTAATGTATTTGGCATACCACATTATATGAGATTGTATTAATTAATGCAATGTCATTTCGTGTTTGGTAAATCTTCATGTTCAATTTATGGTGTATTATATTATAATAATATAATGAGGGATTAGGTTTATTTAATGCGGCGCTGTTCATATTCTTTTTTTTTTATTTCTTTAATTAAAATAATAAAAACAAAACAAAATATTTAATATTTAATAAAATTAAAAACTCAAGAATGTTGCCGTCAGTGCTGATGAACTATTGGCGACAGTTCAACGACAACCGACCACCTATAGCCGCTGCATAACATTATGTTTTGCACTAAAATTTGATATCATTAGAATCCTTATTGTCGGGGCTACGTAATAGTATAATCATTACTAGCAAAAAGCTTCCATTCGCATTAAATTTATGATAAAAGTTTTGAAAGCTGAAATTTTGATCATGAACGAAAATTCCTCTGTCCAGGATAGTTGCACCATTGCGTAGCTTTGATAATAATGATTCTAGTGGCATTGAAATATAGTTCAAATGACACTAAACTACTGCGGTCGGCGGCAACCAACGGTGAAATTTTTTTATTTTAATTGTAAAAGTTTAAATTATTAATTAAATATACATATTAATAAAATATAAATGAATATTAGACTATTAATTTAAAATAAATATCAAAATATAAAATATTATTTTATGTAATACAGTGCATACTACATCAAACATAATAGTACATTACAACTTAATACAACATAACATAATATAGTTACTCTAATAAAACATAATGTGCCAACCATACTTTTAGTAAATAAGTTGCACGCTTTTAGGAAATAAGTTATAATAGTTCGGACATGGACTTAGGTCCTATGGGTGTGGACGTTTCTTGAGTTGATTCTATAGTTCACTTGACTTTGATGGATGATGGATGGATGGATGGTGCTTATGAGCTTTGTTATTGTTTAAAAAGTTCTATTTCTTTGTCATCATAATTTCTAGCAATTCCATTGTAGTTTGTTTCATAATCAATGTCTCTACGACTCTAAGTTGTAAACTTCTTTAAGGGGTTGTTGGGATGTGATGGGTACCTACTTTATTTATTTTAATTCGGATTTTCAAAATGGCAAATAAATTTGCAATTATTCTATTGGGTTCACATGCAAAATGAACTTTGAATCCATAAGAATCCAGTTTCCTCAATTATTACTTGAAAAGACTTTGGTCCATAATTTAATGGGTTTTTTTTCTATCTTAAGGGTTTGTTTTATTTAATGCTTTTAACACTCTCGAATGTCTCTAAGACAAATCAGTGCTAACAGTAACCATTGCCATGATTCATGAACAGTAGATTACATCCTTATAATCCTAATTTACTAATTTAGGCATCACACATTGAACAAGCCCTTATGACTACTAGTTGGTCATTTCACTTGGCGAAGGTATTGTTTGTAACCCTTGAGTGACAAACAAGTGCCAAATCCATAGCATAAGATGTCATTGATATATATATGTATATTTTTGGTTTGGGGGGGGGGGGGGGGGGGAGAGTAATTAATTGACAGCAAAACAACTGATTACAAGTTTTAACTAATGTCGGCACTACAACTTTTGGACGTTCTTTTTTCAAAGACCAACGAATCATGGTGCTGAGAGCTAATTTTGCTAAACAAGGTGCTGCTACATTGTACTGACTAGGATCCTTCTTCCATCAAAAGTCAAATTTCCAAGTTCCTCAATAATCCAACTAATTTCCCCATTGGTAACGACCTCTCTACTATCATTTTGATTACACTGAAGGAGTCAAGACTCAATGATCAAGGGCTGCAGACCAGCGCTTTTTGCCATTACAGTGCCTTCTAAAATTGCCATTGCTTCTGTAATCTCCACATCTTCTAGGCAGTGTTTTCCACAGATGCTTGTAGCCATCACTTCACTTTTGTCATTTCTGGTTAACGCACATAGATCAGCCCATCCTCGTACAAAATGAACCATCCAGCTGTGGGAGGGGGACCAGGCAAGATTTGAAGCAGCAGAACTTCTGTCAAATCCGATTTTGAGCTTTGAGGGACTGCTGAAGCAGATCTGAAGCTGTTAAGCTAGACTTCAGCCTTAATGTACATGTCTCGAGGGTTGGAAATCTTCCTGCCAAAATAAAACTTATGCCTGGAAAGCCAAATGTACCGCACAACCACTGCAGAGAGCTTTTGCAATATGTGATGGAATAAACTATTAAAATATGTACGAGTCAAATCAATAATAAATTGTATTATAGGATACAGTTTCCTTGCATACGTACAGCTGATTCGAAGAGCCATGAAGATAAGAAAATGTGGAAGCTATAAGGAAAACTTGACACTGCTTGAGTTGTATCCTACCTAATTAATATTATATTCTATTGAAATCATAATTCAATTAATTGTTTTTTTTTTTCATTGCTTTTGTTGGTGTTGTATTTACAAAAGTAGCCGTATTGTATTTGTGACCATGTTGCTACTAGTACTCAATACCTGATCCCCAAAAGTGAGGTCTTGAATTTTTTTGGTTATTTATCCATTGTGTTGCTTTCAATGTTTTGTCCTTTAATAGTGTAATTCACATTTTTAAAATGTGATAATTTTTAGTTTAGAAGTTGGATACAAAAATTCATTACGCTTGGAATGAAAGAAAAGCATAAGATTCTCTTCCCCTAAAAACAAAAAAAAGAGAGAGACCATTAGGATTTAGGAACCTTTGAATCTTTGATAAAAATATGGTGTAAATAACTGTCAACAGATGAGAAAATGTACATGGCAAGAAAAAGTAAATAATAAAAAAATATTATCCTCATAAATCCAAACTACCGCCATTCGACACAGAACTATCTCATTGATATCTGAAAAAGTGTCCAAATATTAGCATCAAATTAAAAGAGACAGAAAATTGGTATCTTATAACATTTGAACTTCAATCTTCAATTTAAGCACACATTTAAAAACATGCTCATACTTGAGCACCGAGTTCGAGGAGTAGTGTGTGATTAACATCACCGGATGTTGGGCCAGTGAATTGAATAGGACCTGAGATGAAATTGAATCCGCAAGGCAAGTTAGAGATGATGAAAGATGGCCAAAAACAAAGATGTGTATCTCTAATTCAGCAGAACAATCCAATAAAGGCGGAACTCACCAGGACTGATGTAGCGATTATTGAGAGCCCACTCATCTCGCATGGATACAAACTTCTTGAATGGTGTACCTGTGATTCGTTTGAGATTGAAATGCTTGTCAAGATTATACGAATTGGTAGATCACCAAGTTTAAAATACACACACACACACACACACCTATTGATGATGCAAGAAATGTTAAAGCACTTTAAGAAAATAACATGTCAAATCTCAATGATTCTTACCATCAAGTTCCACCATCGCCTTCTTAATCACAGGCTTGAACTTGCCTGCAAAACAAATTCAACTTTAATGAGCAGAAGAAAAAAATATTTCACAAATAATAATTTTAAGGGAACTATTATGATACCATGTCTCCTCTCTACATCCATTAATGCAGTCAGTGCAGTTCCACTAACAGTCCATTCTTCCACTGGAGCAGCCAAATTTCCTACCTGGAGATATTATGTGATGCACATACAGTATCAGTTAGCTCAGTAGTTCCCAATAGGTTAAAAAACAAAAAGAGGGTGAAAACACAAACCGATGATATCAACCCAGTTTTCCCACTATGAAGCAGAGCACCCGCACCATAACCCAGTGCATAACAGTAGGTAGCATCAAAGTTAGTTGGCAAACCGCATCTTCCTTCGTAACTGCAAATTGAAATGCATAGTAGTTTACCATTAATGCCAGGGATGGCATTTAAAGAATGTTATAAGACAGTCAATAAGAATTGGCTGAAACCAATCATGAACATAATGTTCTCTTTCTATGGGTTAGGCTCATCAAGCCCAAACATAATGTTATGCATTTGAATTAGAAAACTTGTTAGAGATAAACACCCGAAAAAGTGGGACTGCCCTTTGAATTGGCCTTTATTTACTCCTTCCTGTTTCCTATTCTCCAACTCTGTCTCAACCATTTGAATTAACATTTTCTCTGTTTCAATTTTGGCAACCTAATGAAGCAAAAAGATAGAAGACAAACAGTGATGCTCAGCGTAACTTCAGAAAGAAGGGAACTCAAATAAAAGAACAGCAATATAGAATATAAACCTGAACATTTCCATGTGGATCTCTTTCAAGCATCAATTGTTCTTGAATTGCTTGCGGTAAGAACTCAAAAAGCTGTAGAGATTGTTTTGTTAGCTTCTTTTTCCATTGTCCACCTTCATCAACAACTTCATGGGCCAGAATTTCATTCAGTTCTGCAATAAGCTGCTGCACCTGCAGATACAATAAAAAAGAAATTCATGAAAAACTTACTGAATTTGTGAGCAGGTACATTTGCCTTCTGGAAAACAATTGTAAATGAGAGAAGGAAAGGAAGATGATGAAATAAATTAAGATCAATACCTCAGGAATGAAATCAATTAGACCTTCTGGAATAAGGATGACGCCATAGTTGTAACCAAGTTCAGCACGTTTACAGATTATATCTACAATGTAGTCTGTGACATTTTTGAGTGTTTGCTTCTTGGCAGCAACCTGCAAATATACATATGCCAGTCAAAGTTATATTTATACAGAGGCTTTCCTCTTGTCTGCTAGATTGCAGAGAACAAAATGGAGATTGAAACAACAGAAGCTCTTTTATGTGATGGATCGCTTTGAACTATGAACTCTTTCTGGGTTTCGACCAACTATGCTTTTCGCCAATAATTACATAACCTCCAGTATTCATGAAAAGTGTCACCAGAGTGTAAGTGTTCTTTGCTTAGGACAGGAACCCACAAGAGACAGAGAGAGTACAATTTTACCTATTTCTTTTAACTTCATTTTTTACCAGATCTTGTTGGTAGGTTTGCACTAGATTAAGTTCATTTGTGAGTGGCATGCAACTTTTGAAAAGTAATGCACAATACGATGGAATTACCTCTTCACCGATAATGGTAATGTTAGGGTGAGTTTGCAAAGCACACTCTAGAGTAATATGAGAAGCTGCACGCCCCATAAGCCGTACAACTGCAGACACAGATGCATAAAGTATTACTTGCAACTTTTCTTGAAAAAGCACAACATGTACCTGAGAAGGGAAAGCAAAAAAGAGAACACTAGATCTAATTTACTACAAGCAATATTAAGTTATATAACTTCGCAATTTAAATATAAAATCAAAATAAGCCTGTGGTGAAATGGTTCTGTTATTGGCTATATTGCGTATAGGTGGGGCTTTAAAAAACTGAAAAATGGCACATAAAACTCCAATAGTTGAATTGTAAGTTAGAAACAGGAGTCATGCACGAAAAGATAATAATTAACACATTTATAGAACCACTAACAACCAAAAAAGGAATTGAAGCAAACAGCTCTCAACAGAATGGAAAAAGTTCAACTTAGTCGTTGTAAATTCACATACGCCATGATATCTAAAAAAATGCTTAGTGTTGAATGATCTTTTTCTCATGATCCCATTTTGACGTATTTTTAAAAACAAGCATATTCTCAGTACAAGATGATGAAAATTGATTACATGTTATCAGACATTCAAAGAACACACCAATGGATCTCAATAATGGAAATCAAGTCATAAATACTTACAGTGGTAATATTTTCCAGTTGACCGTGCATCTATCATGACATTTCCAATCATTTCTGCATATATCTGCAGAGAACAAAAAAATTGTTAAAATTATCTGAACTTAAGTTAACACAATCATCTCTGCACATTTCATTTAGCTGCATTCACATAATTGATATGATTAACATTCTTTAAGTTACCCATAATGGCAACCTTTGCCTAGAAACAGAGATAATAATTACGAACATCTGTCCCAACACAGAGAAAAAAGTGCATCCTAGAAATTTTGTATATTTGATAACGCCAAAAATTAAATTACTAATGAAATGAAATTGAAGTGGAAAAAAAAAGTACATGCGAGGCTATACTCACCTTGCATGCGGTATCAAATCCAAAGCTTGCAGGGACCTCTTTGCACTTCAAGTCACCATCAATGGTTTTTGGGCATCCCATAACAAGAGTTTTCAAGTTTTTACTCCTGATTCAATAGAAAATTAATCAAAACCACATTGAAGTGGTAAATATGAACAGATAGCTACAAACTAAAATTTCATTTCAGAATCTGAATTATTCCACAAACCTGAAGTGTTCAGCAAGGAGGCAAGCATTTGTATTTGAATCATCACCACCAATAACGACAAGGCCGTCCAAATCAAGCTTCACTGCTGTTTCTGTAGCTTGTTTAAACTGAAATTCATGGCCATTTAAACTCAGCCAAACATTACTAATAAACACTTAATACAAAATAACTACTAAAGGCTCATTACAAAATCAATAAATCATCAAATTAACTGTTCCACCTGCTCTGGGGTTTCGATCTTGTCTCTCCCACTACAGATCATATCAAAGCCACCCTAGTAAAATGACAAAAAGATAGAAACCAAAGGGGTTAGATGCTTACTTCATTTCTTTAACATGCACATTTTACATTAAATTGTCAAGCCAAAATTTAATATGCAAATGGTCTAAATTCTACAAAGATTGATTAATATGTACTATTTATTACTCAAAACATTGACATTATACTCAAAGTTATACCTGGTTTCTATAGGGATAAATATAGTTGGAAGTTAGTTCAACGTATTTGCACTTCATGATTCCAGCTGGACCTCCTCTGAATCCATACAGTACACTCCCTTTCGCGCGATCCTGCAAGTAATCTGCCACCAAAACATAAGCAAATCACGTTTAAAAGGCCAATTTTCACACAAATCACGCTTATATTACATTTTCAGATTTATACTCACCATAGATTCCAGAGATCACATTGTGTCCACCTGGCGCCTGACCTCCAGACAAGACGACGCCGATTTTCAACTTCTCATCAGATCGCACCGCGTCAGCACCGTTCGGCACCAACAATGCGGACGGTTGCCCGAACAGATTTGGAAACAATTTCGCAATCTCATCTATATATGACAAAAAGAAAAGGTCTTGAATCTGTAATGTTACGGACGAAAATTGTTTTTATTGATGAAGTGGTAGTACGAAACTGACCTGGATTGCCGGCGGCGGAGCTAGCGGGGCCATCGACGATTTTGAAAGGGTTTTTGAGAACAGAAGGGAGAGGGAGTGCGTGATCGATTCGACTCGTTTGGAGTTCGCTATAAACTGAAGCCACGCGTCCCTTAACGGTACCGGACGTGACGGGACTGAGGTCGGCGTTTGCCACCAAGGACGGAGACATTGTTTCTAATCTATCGAGTTTATTACCAAACTGTGTCTAGTGGGGAGTGTTACTGTGACGGTGAGCATATAAGATAGAACGCATCAAATTTGTCCTGGAGACTCCAGATTAAATATCGTTGAAAAGGGCAGGAAAGTCTTTTCGTTATTTCAGGCTAGGCTTGGGACTTGGGAGTCTCCGCCCCAAGGTCATTGCCACGTGTTGGCTTGGTGGAGGTTTTGATTCTTTGATCAGAAACGTTTGGGCGGGAGGGAAATCGGATCTGACCGTAGTTGATGATTGGGTAAGAATGGATTGACGATGGACGATGTAGCACTAAATCATTACTCTATACCTAATTTTGGTAAGGCTGGTGAGCGCGTAATGCTCAAGCGCCAAAGCATATTCCGAAGTTTTTACTGTGCAGATGCCAACTATCTTACCTCGACGATTATTGGTTGGATTCTGGGATCATTCATCACATCTCTTGCAAAATCTCGGCCCGAAGTGTTGGATAAAAAGTTAAGAGTTGAACCTCCAAAATCCTCTTTTTAATTATATTCTGTTAAATGTGAGAAATACCCCTTTTTCAAATAAATTCCTAGTCAAACATTCTCCCTCTAAAATTCAAAAATACTAACAGCCAAAAAATAGAAATAATCATTATAAAAAAAGAAAAAATATTGTAATATTTTTTTAAGTTTTTGTAAATCAATTATATAGATAAGACTAAAAACAAAGGAAAGAGGGAGAAATAATGTGATTTAATTGATTTTGGAGTCATAAACGAGGTAGAACTAAGGTTTATTGGTTTATTCTTGAGTTAGCGCAAATGATTCAACATCAATATAGATTTTATGTTCATTAATTATATGTGAATTTAATCAATGGAGGAAGATATTTTAAGTATTACAAGAGGAATTAATTTTCGAGTTTTAGTAATACATTCAAATTTCATTAAAATAAAAAAATAAAAAAGAGAGAGAAAAAAATAAGTAGAATTAATTTTATTTCTATTTATTTTTAAATGTAATTGTAATATACCAATAGTTTACGACAAACTTGGTGGGTTGCCAATAATCCTACTTAGGAAGTTCTTGCATCTTTCAAATGCCCATTTTTAATGGCCCATGGATTGGATAGCGAAGTCCAACTTGAATTTGTTTTGGATCCGCCCAAAATCCTCGAAGCTAATGTCGTACTGTCCGCCCAAAATAAAAGGAACTGGTCAAAATTCTCTCTCTCACGGGTCTGAGGTACGAATGACCATTCCCTATACGCTGTAGGCACCTCTAGAGCTGGAAAAAAGAGCCACTAAGTTTTGTTCAGATCGTGTCAGTTTTATTTCATATCAAATTTTGACTGATTCAAATATTATTTATTTAATAATTATATTAAAATATTAAGACCCCAATTCAACTCGAAAAATAAATAAATTATTTAATAATCTGTTTAATATATGTATTTTTAATAAGATTTAGATCAAACATTACACTATACATACACACACGCACATACATGCTACTAATATTTTATACATTTACACTATAGAAATTCTAAATATATAAAGAATTTTATAAATGAAACACACACGCACATATTTATATAAGAAAATCATATTCAACGTTTTGAGCTGTGATGAAAAGAACTTACAAATTTAATTTGACAATCCATATTCATTTATACGTGTCATGTTCATGTTGAATAATTGAATCGTGTCAAATTTTGCCAACTCTAGCATCTCATCTCCCCTTTCAATATGTTGAAAATATGGGTTAATATTATTTCTATGAATTCTAAAACTAGTTGAAATAGTAATATCACTTAACAAACGTTGTCTAATAATAAGCCGAGATAAATATAAAGTATGAAGAATAGAACTCCACCATCGGTGATGCCTCTAACAACCCCTTTTTTTTTATAATTTTCATGACCGTCTCAATTTTGTTCATCTCAAGAAAATTGTTCTAAGTTGAATCAGCCCTTAATATTCATAAAATCACCTATAAAATCAAGCTTTCATAATAATTTGAGGCTAAATCAGACTCAAACCAAAACAACTGTCTTCAAGGCTTTGTTTGTCTCTTTTATCTAGAGACACTCTATAGTCATTTTTCTAATTCAATATAAATTAATCACTCACTTTCTTGATTTAATTTGAATTAGTCATCCATGTGTCTCACAATTTAATTCAATTTAAATAATACAAATCACATCTATTTTTGGCTTATTCAACGCCATTTTGTAATTGAATCAAACACATGACTAATTTCAAATCAAATACAAAAATAATTACTCTCACTTTCCTCCAATTTGGGCCACTAATATTTTAAAATATTCATATAATCCAACATAATGTATGCAACGTGAGCATGTTTTATCTATATTTGGGTATACGCTAAGATATAATCTAAAACAGAAAATGCTACTTTCTCTGGGAGAATTTCTGTAATTATAAATAACTAAAGCTAAAGTTTGGTCACTTGAGCTTGCTTGGGATAATTTCCAGGAAAACCAATCCTGTTAGAAAGAAAAAGCATTTTTTGTTTTCATAAAAAAAAATTGGACCGAAATACTCAAATGAACCTCAACATTCGAATTGCACTGTAATAACTAAAGATAGGTTAGATTGTCAGGACAGATAGTTGACTAAATATTAGTATCCTAACTAATTTCAGAAATAATGCAACCATATGTTCCAACATTAATTAATTGGCGTAGCAATTTTTAGAAGTAACAAAGAGAAGTTCAAGTCTACTCAGCACTTTAATTATTCCTATAGGGAGATCTTATTACCCGCAAATGTCGAGCTTTAATTATTTACAAATAAATCATCATTACGGCATGTGCAATTGTGTTAGTTCAACAACTTTCTACTTGATGGTAATGCATTGTACTGAATTAATTAATCAAAAGAATGAAAATCATGTGTTTTTCATACTTAAAAAAAAAGATCTTTGAGATCAGAAGTAATCCATGTAACTCACAAATGATTTATCACATGCCGGACACCTATTTCTTTAATGTCCTTTTTTTTTTAAAAAAAATTTATTTTCTGCTTTTGTGTCTCCAAAATTGCGTAGAGCAATTCGTAAAAGACATTCTGTCGTCCAGCTATATGAACCTTTACGGGATGTTCTCAAAACTTGATAGCAGCAGAAGTACCAGACAGCATTAGTGCTTGCATTTGGCTCAAAATCAAGCTAAAAAAATTAATCAGAATTTGTTTCATCCACTGCATCTAAGCATCTAAACCCGTAGAAGAAGCTCCTGGTAATTGGATCAAGTTAAGCGTTAGTGGCAAACACAAGACATACATTTTTATAGAACTGCCCGTATGGCAATACCCCCCTCTGTTATTTTATTATTGTTTAATGATCATATGGCCCTTCATTCAGTTTTCTTGGAGTTTTAGTTAGGTATATCATTTAAAAGGATGGATGACACCTAACACTACTCTATAAAGAAAGCTATCTATTAAAGGTATGCTTCACATCATAATAACTAGCTCAATTAACAACACAAATGTTCCCCATTTGCCTTCCTATCTTCATCCTCCAGCCACACCCAACCTCTTTAAGTAATGTGCTTGTTTTTTAAACTCCAAGACATAATCATATTTAACGATACCCCACTTGCCAATTGTGCATAAATGATTATTTTGGCACAAATTTTCCTTCAAAGCTCAAGGTTTATTCACGTCTGAGGGTCATGAAAGCTTCCTCCAGCGAACATTACAAGAAGCAAAAGCTTCAACAAAGAGGATGCAAGGCCTTGTGTTGCAGTTGCAGGCTTAGTGTCTCTTCTTCCGAAGAAGCTGAGAGCTCGAATTCCGATCAGTTTGCATCAGTCTCAAGCCTTGCACACGCCATGGTTCAAGAGAGACTAGATCAAATGATTAGAGAAAGGCAAGAGGCAAGACATAGAGAAAGAAGAAAGCAAAGACTTGGCGATCATGATCATCAGGGGACAAAATTTATTATAATGGTGGCCATGGAAAAGTGCTCATATGATCCAAGAGAAGATTTTAGAGAATCCATGATTGAGATGATTATGGCTAATCGGATTGAAGAAACCAAAGATCTTCGAAGCCTGTTGAATTATTATTTGTCAATGAATTCTGAAGAGTATCATGGGATTATTCTTGAGGTTTTTTATGAGGTTTGTGCTTGCTTGTTTTCATATTGCAAATGCCATTGATCATGAAAATTGATTCACACTGTTAGAATTGTAGTCTTATCCGACAAGAATGGCCACGATGAATATTGTACGGTTTACAATTTTCTTTACGTGGAAACAGTTCACTATTTTAAAACATTTGCTGAATGGAATATTTTATAACGGCTATTTAATTAATGGACTCTCCATAAATATATATATATATCGAGGAATTTTTTTTTTTTTCAGTGGATGCAGGTTTGAATTTAATCTTTTTTTTGGGAGTTAGAGTTTTTTTTTTTTTTTTTTAATTACAGGTTGAATTTAAACGCGAAATATTTTCCTATTATAATATAATACAAATTAGCCCTCAAAGCTCCCTTGTTGGACTCGAGCCCGAAGATGTGATGAACAACTCTACCAAAGAGTTGGTTTTATGAGTATTGTATAAATCAATCACATTTGCTATCAATTCAATCAAAGTACATAAAAAAAAATTAAACAAATAAAGGAGATTTGATATTCGTGCATGTTTTTTAACGACTATGTGTGTGTTTACATCTAGTGATTCTCTAATACATACTATATATATATATATTCTCTAATGTGAGCACCCTTATTATTATTTTTTTTTAATGGACGAGCTTTCAAGCTGTGTAGCTTAAGAGAGTTAATATTTAATACTATTAAACTGCACAATTTTATGTTCATTAAAAAATAAACCCATTAAACTTCACGACTTAAGAGCGTATACGCATTAAAAAAAAAAAAGAGTCCGTACTTGATCTGAAATTTAAATTTGGAACAAATTTATAGCATTGCAAATTAAATTTTACAATGTTGTAAAAAAGTAAAAAAAAATACAATTTACAACCTTATAAAATTTTCTTAATTTAAGGATGACAAAATGCAGGGTTAGGGCATACATTTTTCAAGAAATATATCAATCAATTCATACTTTTTTTTTAATTCTTTTTTAATTGTGATGTAAATATACAAATCTATTTATCTATATAAACCCTCTCATGAATTAACGAAAATCTGCAAAAAATTTATCTGTCCTTTACTATTTACCGGTCTCGGCCAAGCGTTACAGCCAAGAGAAATTTTAGAATACATCTGTTGTATCATGTCAGCCATACAACAACAAATAATGTCATGATATGTGTGCATTTATCATATATGCATTAATTGATTGTAATACAATATATATATATATATATTCTATAATTCCTCTGAGGCCAAATATGACAACAGTTTGGTCTTCCCCAATTCCCAAGAGGAGCAGCCCTGTACGGTGGGATTTCCCTAAAAGTGTTTTTAATCAGAAGTTTCTTTTGGTCTTTATCTTCATTCTTCAGACCCCTTGAGAATCCGAACCGATTCTCTGTCAACTTCAACGTAGTTGGTGATGGCCAGTGACCTCCGGTCTGGCACAGGAAAATTTCATGAATGCGCCTTTATATTTCTTAAAAGAACAGAGTTTTTATTTTATTTTTAATTATATCCATAATTCTGTATCAATATTAGAATCTTGATTCTATTATGTTTTATTAGTCGAACCCTTAAATAGTAATTGACTGTAATACAGAAAAGAAATAAAGAATAAAAGTATAGCGATTAATATACACATAGAATGTGAATGTACTAAGCATGATTATTAAAGATTACAAACATCTCCCGTCATCCCACCATCCGATTTTCTATTGTTCAGTTTCTCACTCCACATCCAACCACATCCAACGGCTGATGCTGCAGTCTGTACCTTACAGATTCTGTAAGCTAGTCGAGTCCTAAAGATTAATATAATATAAAACTACGAAACCTTTGCTCACCTCTTGTCCGATATTGAAACGTTGCAGGAACACGTGCACGTAATCCGCTTTCTGCTCAGTATAGGCTAGCTACCAGTAAATCTTAGCGAACTTGATATGCCGGTAACCTACTCTTTTTAGAAAAGATAATAACACGCCGCCTTAGGGCCCAACCATGTGTGGTAGAAAATCTATCATGGGTTGATACTTCACCTAAACGGTGCATCCAACTAATAAAATTATTTGGTAAACTTGGAGGGTCTCACTTCTTTAATGCCAGTTACATTGAGATTAAAAAAAAAAGAAAAGAAAGTGATTCTAGCTTAGCAAAATGACATGTTCTCAATTAGTGGAGCATACCACCTCGACATATTTTAAATATTTTTCAATGTATGGTATGGATGGCAAATTAATCTGCCCGTAGTCACCCTTGTTGGTCTTCGTTAGCAACAGGTTTCGTAGTTATTAAAAAAAAAAAAAAATCATAACAGATTCTGTGCCAGTGCATTCACGTACCTAGGCAACCTACAAATATTAATTAAATACATGAGCTAACGTGACCTGAAAGACTTGAACAAGTGAATTTCAAATAATTATATTTAATTGAACACACAAATTCAACAACTAAGACAGATTAGGGGGCACAAAAAATTGTTTAGTATTTACTCACTTCCTACTTTGTAATCTACTGCACTGGTATCTAGCTGCAGATCTAGTAACACCGATGGTATCATTCCATTACTTGTAGATACTTAGAAAGCAGCAACACGTTCAAGTCTTTATTCAATATTACCATACCGTAGGAGTGAACATTTGGGTGTGCGTTCATGGCATCAAGAGGGGGCTTCCTTCCTTGATGAAAACAAAGACGCTGCCAGCATCTGCCCTTGAAATCCGAAGATCTTCATCAAGGTATGTGGTTAGCAACCATGATTGAGCATTGCTGTTAGAGATAGAGAACTTCAAAGGTGGTTGGCTAGAAATGGTCTTTGCAACAGATGAAGCTGTGTCTTGGACTGAAGAGAGTATGCCTTTGAAGGGTGAGAGATCAATCTTTTGTCCCAAGAATTCGACATTTTCCGGTATCACTAGTGAATCAGTTACCTGAGGCGTCCCAATGATACCTTCCTCGAACTTGATCTGAACAAAGAAGGAAAAAAAAGTGATTTAGAGCCAAATCCAGAGCTACTCTCACCCATCCATTGGTTCACCTGACAGTGGAAGTCGGATACTAGCAAACGTGTTGGTATATAAAAATCCTCACAGGGGGCATATAAACAGAACTTTAACCTTAAGCCATTTAGAAACACAGAAAGACAAAGGGTTTGAGCTTAGACAAAGGGTTTGAGCTTTCACGACTTGCACAAACATGACCAAGAAAAGGAATTTATACATTGTAAATCATATTTATGACCTTTAAGGCATAATTGACAACACAATAGTGAAATGAACCTGCACACGCTTGGGGCTCCGCACTTCAAACTTGGCATTGGTACTAATGGAAGTTGTAGCCAATGGCCCAGCAAACCGGATGGAGTTCTGGACCGTGAAGTTCTCTGAGTCAATTGTCTGAGATATCTCCTCCACCCTCGCCAATGGCAATGTTCCCCTTGACAACAACGGAAACAAACCTGAAAAAGATGTGTACCTGCATTGCCAATCCATTTTACATCAAGAAAATCACAACCTCTTTTGCTACTCGCAAATTTTAATCTCAATCTTTTTGGCCAACAGACTTGATATAGTTTCCCAAAAAGTTACAGGAACAGCAAGCCTTAAAAGTCTAGAAAATGCATAATATCAATTTAAAAGCAAAGTCACAATATATAAACAAGAATGTTGGATAATTGAGTTAATTACAAATTTGATATAAATTGGGTTGACAAAAACTTCTCAAATGTGATCAAACCAAGCCATGTTATAGCTCTGGCTGTTTCCCGTCACTCCAGAGCACCCAAAGCCGGGAGGACAAACTGCCAAACCTTTATGGGACTTGTTTCATCAACATGTGCACAACATAATGGTTTTTATCTTGAATTATTGAACTTCCAAACCATGTCTACTAATAGCATCAAACAACTTAACGAAACATGAGATACCGTACATAACTTTTCCACAATCATCTGGGGCAGTCAGATGAATACTTAAAAGATACACCAACTCAACTGCAATTTTCTGCTTCACTTAATAAGGTTTCTAGTAACTGATTCATAATTCATCCATCTTGCAGATGAAAGCCTATTGGTGATCGAACTAAAAATTGCCATTGTTGTATTCAAAATTTTTATCTAAATTTTACAAACGCAGCTGCAGATAAGAGTTTAACAAGCCTCTAGAAATCTTTAATAACAGAAATACTAACTTCCCAGTGATCAGAGATATACCTCTTAAGACCTAAGAGCGTGACCAAATAAACTAGTAAAAAAATATCAATTTTTTTTTTTTTTTAAAAGAAGAACCTCATCGATTGTTTGTTCAGAAACCATAGCAAATGGAATAAAACATTTTCGGTTATATTTTCATTGGAACAAGATCCTCTCCTGATCTGAGCACTACTAAACTTTTAAGGATCTTTTGCCATATGTGTTTTAGTGGTAATGTATGGGTAAAATTTAACTTCTTTTACTTTTTTATTTATTAACAACTAAGATTGAGTTATTTGCTCAGAACATGCTCAGATCAGGAGCGAATATCCATTTTCATTTCGGGGACTAATTATGTAAGCCTCAACTAAAATAATTTCCTAACTGATTAAATAAGCTTCGATTGACCAGAGGTCCAATTTTGCTAGTCATTACCAAAAAAAAAACGCAAATACGAAACTTTCCAAAATCTATTTGTTTCCATAAATTTTTTCAGCAAACAAATAAAAAATGAAACATGAAACATGAAAACTTACACAAGAATCCATTTGGCATTTAGCAGAGTTAAGGCCTCGGTGGGAGCCGGGGTTGGATTCTTAGCCTCAAGCTGCGTAATAAGCTCAACGATCTCAGCCCTCGTCTCACTTGTGGCATTCAATCCACGATCGGTCCCATAAAACGAATCCACAAGCGCTTTCTTCAAATTATCAATCTCTGTAACTTCTTTTGGGCTCTCCTCCTCTGCCACCGCCAGAGCGCCACCTTCCTCCTTCTCCTTCTCCGGGCCCCACTCATCATCATCGGCAGCCCGAGTTAGAACCAGCGGCCTGGCCCGAGTGAATCCTTGGATTGAAAGAAATGATTTCTTGGCGAGACTCCGTGAAATTCGAACCGAGTTCAAAGGAAGAATTGAAGGCTTCGAGGTGAACTGATTGTGTGGTGGGTTTTGTGAAAGAGTCTTGCACGGGAACTGGTTGGTTTGAGATATTGAAGCCATTAGCTTTTCCAAAAACACACAGTTACAACACACACAGTTTTCACCAACAGAGGAACTAGAAAAACACAGAAACCAATTTCAATTCTAACAGAAATTTGTCCGAAATGTATAGTTGTGTTAATGTGCAGTTTGGAGACGACTTTGTCCTCGTATTTATTGTCGTTCTTTGTTATGATCCTGAGGGCAATATTGGTTGTTGAGATTTGCATTCAGACACGTGGACACTTGTTTTCTTGACACGTAAACGACAAGTGAGCTGACGAAGTTGGACTTTGGAGCCATTAATTAATTAAAGAAATAAGACAAACAAGATCATTGTCCTCCTTGTGCATTTGAGGCTGGGAAATTTTGAAACTGGTAATTCAAGTTTATTGGTTTGTATGATCTGCCGCGCGTACGATTGACCTCTCGATTCTTCTTTTAGCCCCCATCTGTTTTGTTTCCATACTTGGTAAAAAAATATCTTTGCACTCGTGTAGCCCGTGCTTTGGGTTTATTTCATTTTTTTTCAAAAAAAATTATCAACTTAAATTAAACTCTAAAAAACTTAAATTGGGATTATTACATTTGAATCATGAAGTTTTTGCCTGTTGAGAAAATGACCCGATGTTATTATCGATGGCATTCTGTTTTCAAGCGTACGACAAGTCGTCCTTGCGATTAAAAGGCAAACGAATGCAGAAAAACACTATGTTTCACTTCAAAAAGGCTTAGTCCTTAGCAAAGCAAATACTGGCCCATGTTGTGCCACAAGTACGGGCCGCATGCAATGTTGATGGGCTGGCCCAAGTCTTACTACCCAACATCCATTTCTTGTGGTAAGACTGAGATCGAAATAGCGAGGCGCGAATATGTATTATTATATTATAGTTGTGATATTATCAAACAGGAAGAATGAGAAACGAAAGAAACAGCTTATGAGATCACAAACTATAGAAAAAACATGCAACGCTTCCAAACTCCAAAGATGATATCATCCATGAGTATTCAAAGTTCAAAAAAAAAAAAAAAAAACAAACAAACAAACAAAGCAGAGCGGTGAGCTTTTGGGGTAGCTATATTATTGTTTTAGTTAATGGAAACACAGTGTATTGTGGAAAGTCCTTATAATTGATGGATTCTTTAAGCCAATCATTGATCCTAACTAATTAATAGGGATATTATAATGAGAAGCGCTGAAGAAATTTGACTAGAATGCCAATAATTTGAATTAAAAAACTAATTAAAATATATTTAATTATTCACGCAAATGATGATTGGGGTGATGGTACCACACCTAATTAGGCCACTAAAAAGACTAAGCCGGGCCCAATTGATGCATGTGATTGTGGTTAACAATCAAATAGTGTATAAAACTTTTTACTCATTATCCAATTCTAATGTTTGAAAATAGGAAATTCAAAAGGCTTAAATTATGTCACTTTATTTGAAAAATAATAATGAGTATCCCATTATATATATATAACATATAACATACAACATTGGATTGCATAATTAGTGGTGGGTGTCAGCTGGTAAAATTTTACCAATCATGCCGTGCTGCTACCCTCCGCAAAGACTGCATTTTTCAATAACAGTATGGTGGTGCTTTCGTTTCATAAGAAAACAAGCTCAATAATTGCTCAAATGTAATCAGATTTTATATGAAATGAGAGATAGGGTTAGCGATGGATCTTTAGATTCTGCTTGGAAAAAAGGAAACTGGAAAGTGCCACTTGGCAACAAGACCTCGGCAAATACGCCGGCTTGAATGGCTTTTTGACTTCATTTTTGGCTGGCGACCATTTATGCTCAAGAAAGCTACCAGATTTCAAGCTCATGCTAACTAGTAACTACTAAAATATTGTCAAGTTCAGTAATAAACTAATAATATTCTTCCTTAATAAAGAAGCTTAAGTAACGATCTAGTTAGTGCTAAATAGTACTTAATCCAGAACTCCCAACCCCAAGAAAGAACGAGAAGAAGAAGAAACCCTGTCAAGCATTCACATTTGATTCGACATTATTTCCCCTCTCCTTCCGCTTATTGCTTCTTTTGTTCTCTTCTTCTCTTTCTATTTCGTCCTGGTTTGAGTCTTAGAGCTGGCCATGACCATGAGCTCACTACCTCAGTATTTATTCATTTATTGTCACCCTTTACAACTAAGCACTCTTTGTTTTCTTAGGATTCTCTATCCTTCACTTATTATCAATTAAAACCTAGAGGCGGAGCCTTAAGTTTTAATTTCAATTCTTTGAAGAAACTCACGAGACTTATATGGTCACACTAAAGTTACCAAACCCTTCAATTCAAAACAGTATGTCAAATGTTATCTTAAAAATCTTAAATTCTCAGGCTCTTTTTATATGATATAAACAATGCTTCTGTAGGTTTTAGTATTTTGAGTTGTATTTTGGGTTCTGGGTAAGCGTAAAAATGAGTCAACTACGTGTAATATTGCAGGAATCGCTTGACAGAGAAAGAGAGACGATAACGATCCTGGCTCTGCTGAGGGAGAAAATGGACGGTGTCGATTCAATCAGGAGGGGGAGGGGGAGAAATCTAAAGGAACGGCTAGGATTAAAAAGCATGGGTTGTTGTGGGGCCACCTGCGGTTTCAGACCTAACACGATTAACTTAAGCGACAGTGAAGGCGAAGAACAGCAGCAGCGACACCTCAACCAAGAACGATCAACCAGTTCGGCTCAGAACCAACCGGATAATGAAACGGTTCCGGTTTGCATGAGCCGGATTCCGTTGATTTCGAGTGGAATGAATCTAGCAGCGGCGCTGGCTGCAGAGAGACATTTGCGGTCAGCTGACGGCACAAACCCGGCGGGCCCCACGGTTATTAATAATGACCATAATGTGGGTCCTACGGGAACAAAACGGGGAACGCCGTTGAGGGTTTCGCTGATGAGACTGTTGGCGGAAACGGAGGGCTGTGATGGGGAAGAGAAAGCGGGGAATGATTCGATGTGCTGCGTGTGCATGGGGAGGAAAAAAGGCGCAGCGTTCATCCCATGTGGGCACACATTTTGTAGGGTGTGTTCGAGGGAAATGTGGTTGAATCGAGGCTCTTGTCCACTCTGCAACCGTTCAATCCTCGAAATTCTCGATATTTTCTAATGATGGCATTTGATCACTGATGATCATCATCATGACGCTGACGGTGATGGTGCCTCGACACTCACGTGGGATTGTACTGAATCACCGGTTGTCTTAGCTTTAGCGGAGATAAAGAGTAGTTGCAAGAAAGAATTTCACTTTTTTTTTTTTTTAAATTAGAAAAAGTCATGATTCAAATGATAAATAAACATGCAAGGGACATTGTCCGTCAATACAATCGGTTCTTTGCATCTTTAAGCCTTCTTGGTTAAGAAATGGGCATCAGCTTTAGAAATTCTAAAAATGTATTGTATCCGAACACTTATTCCAGTAGTTACAAAATAAATAGAGACCTCATAAAAAAAAAATTCGCCTAAGATTCCAAACAGTCTAAAGCCGGCCCTGTATCCGAACACTTTTAAAATCTTTTTTTTTTCCATCTCATAATTCGAAAAATACCCCAAAAATTTCTGCCTTTGCTATCCTTTTTGTTGTCAGTTAGCTCTGCAAACCTCTTGGGTCTTGGCAATCTGTTTTAAAAATGACACACGATAAATCTGCGTCCTTTGTTAACTGCATTCCCACTTAATAACTTCAGCTTCCGCAAATACCACATTATCGCGATATTTAGGAGTTTTTTTTTTTTGTAGTTGCTACCACAATCTTGTCACTAGAATCTCTTATAACAGCACCTAGCCCTGCTCTCTGATTTTTCACATCAATAGCAGCACCCACATTGGCCTTAAGCCATCCAAAAGATGGAGGTCTCTACTGATTGTTCTTGGCTGGTTTCTCAATCTATGCTCCACCTTTCAATTTGACTCTTTTGAAAGACTTTACTACTGCTTCTGCTTTGGCAAATGACAGTAGAGGATTTTCCTTCTTTCCTTCAAAGAAAGCGATTTCTTGTATTTCTGGCAACCCACCAAATGTCATATCTGCAAATATCGCAAATCATAATTCACACAAACTTTAATAAACTTAATTGATATTAATCCTTAGTGGTTAATAAAAACTTGCATTTATATATTATTGTAGGAACGTATTCTTACAATGTGGAATCTATATAATAATACTTATCTAAACTATTTGTAACACTTGATCATTAAAATTTGTGGCCACATTTCATTCGTTAAATTGTTTATTGAATGATAATATTTATCAATAATTTATTTGCAAATATAGATATAATAAAAGAAATCATTAGTATAAATAGTGACTTAGGGGTAAATATATGATTGCAAATACATGATATTTATCATGGGCTTAAGTTTAATTACGAGAATTGAATAGAGAGTCAATTAAATGGTTATTAATGGTCTAAGACCGAGCCTAATATTAATTAAATGGAGTCTTAATTAATTGGGATTTTATTTAGTTACATGGGTCACTAGAGTGTAGTCTTGATCTGTCAATGGAATAGTTTAAGATTAATACTAGTTTTTGTGTGTCATGAAATGATTGAACCTTAACTGTTAAGTTAGAGTTAGAAAGTCCATGGGTCAACAATCCCTCTGTTAGCTTAATTTCTAATTGAACTGTAACTCTAATAAATGTCTAAATAAAGGAGAGAAAAAAAAAACATAATATGACTCTAATCAATGTCTAAATAAAGGGGAGAAAAAATTAAAACAAACATAATATTTAGATGCATAAATTTTTCTCTATGAAACAAAAGACGATGTTCTACGATTTTTCATCTCTTACATTGAAATTAGGGTTTACTGTAAGCCCACACATGTGAGGAAGATGATTAAGGATGGCAAAGAAGACTACAACCAATTTTGCAAATTTTCTAATCCTATGCATGTATACATAATCAAGAAAAAGACCAAGGGTTCTATTGATTTTATTAAATAGAAAAATCATTTTTCTAGGTCTGATTACTCAGCAAAACCATCAAGTGTAAGGTTTAAAGCCTTGGATCTCTTCCTTTCAAATAAGAGACTTTATTATCTTAACACCTATAAATAATTTTTTACACCTATATTTAACCTAATACTAATCCAATCCTCTCTCCACTCATGTAATGTAAGCCTATGATTACTTCCTTAATATAAATTTTATGTAATGGTGTTACTTACTATCACAAGTAAAAATTTCGTGAAAATACACATGCTTATTGGGCTTTGTTCGTTAACATAATAATAGATTACTAGAAATTTGCTAATAAAACTATTTTGTTAGTAATTGAATAGGAGTTATTTTCAAAAGAAAAACGACGATAAGCTGGCGAGTGGTAATAATGTGAATAAATATTTATTCTCGTTAGTATTGAAGTTCTGATCTTTTTTGACTTTGTCACGTGGTTATATACACACACATACACTTTCAATGAAAAGCACGTTCAATTTAAAAATTAAGAATATCTTAAATAAGATAACAACTATTTTACATTTTAGTTATGCTTTGCTCTATTTTCAAAAGAAGATAACGAAATGAGTTCGGTTTAGAGAGAATTTCCTACATTTTAATTTGGAATTTCGATTTAAAATTTGTTTTATATTGATATATAAATACATATTTTGGGTTTCGAACTTCTAGCCTCTTACGCCTTATTTTAGTATTGAGGTATTATAGTATTTAAGTCATAAATGTTGTGTAAAAAAAAATTATAATTATAAAATAAAAATTTAATATTATTTAATAAATATAATTTTAATAAAAACATTAAAAAAATTTCATCATATAAATATAAGATTAAATCAACTTAATTTTTATATTACACCTGTTGATATTTATTAAATACTTTTGCACTGTAGGTTACTTGCACAAGAACAACCTTAATATCCAAGGGCCTTAATCTTGATAAACTTGGCAGATTCACTATTAACAAATGGGCTTAATAGTTAAAATGAAGTGAGGACTGCAGGGGGCTGGGTGCCAGTCCAGCTACAACTGCATGGCTTGGATTGCACCCACATTTGATTATGGATATGATGAGGTCCAACGTTCCGCCATGATGCAAACGTCAAATTTTGATCAGTTTCATCGACCTTCTACGGACAGCATGCGAGGAGATCTATCTGTTACGGAAATTGTAATACATACTGGTACTTCGAATATAATGTGTTATCAAAACCCTCCTTTTCGTTGGAGCTACAGAAAGGAAGGATTTAGTTCTTTTAAAATAATCTCCATTTTGGTGACAAACCAAACTTTTATTTTTTATTTTTATTTTTTTAATATTAATATAAAGGACAATTTTTATATAACAATAAATTACAATGCGTATACATACAACTGATATTTATAATCAGATTATACTATTGTGACTCTTCTGTATTACTGAACAACTATCATTTACAATCAGATTATACTATTGGAACTCGTGTACATTGAGTTTCTGAAGATTTGTCTGGATTTTTAACCTTTATTAATCGAGGTGTATCCACTCAATTATGAAATACGATCTATCTAGATTTTTAACATTTATCAATCGAGGTGTCTCCACTCAAATATGAAAATAATTAGGGAAGTACTACCATTAAGCTCTATAACATTTTTATGGAAACTCAAACTTTTGCTCTCGCATATAGTAAATGGCTCTCCCATTATGCCAAATGCCCATTAATAATGACAAACCAAACTTAGAATCTCCATTTTAGTGACAAACTAAAGTATGTCCACTTTATAAATTAATGAAATAATGAAACCTATATAAACAAATTGCCGTAATCAAATCATCAATCATAGCCTCCTAAATTAGATTTGGAGTAGTAAATTCTCGATATCTAAGTCGACAGCCAATCAAATCTATTTTCAAATCAAACGCCCTTTTCACTTTCCACATACAATATAAGAAGAGAAATGACTTACCACCTAACTTATGGGTAATTACCATATTTAGCCGTAGTAAGTAAAAGTTTATTTCTTTTTATCACAATTATCAAATAAAGAAAATAAAAGAGAAGTGGATCCTTAATCTCCGAAAGTGCCTTAAACGCATAATCATTATAGAAGGTTACATCAGTTTTTGAAAGTTAATATATGAGTGAACTATGAATTGGCCAAATCTATTTATAAGTGTTAGAAGAAAATCAATGTCTACAAAATATGAAATAGAAGGTGAGGTAATTAATTGTACTTTGGAGGCTTTGTACGCCTCCTTTATATAGAGAACCTCTATAATACTTTTCTTAATTCAATTTGAATTAATCACCCACTTTTCTTATTTAATTTGAGTTAGTCATTCATATGCCTCATAATTTAATTCAAATTAAATAATTCAAATCACATCAAAGTTTGACATATTTAACTCTAATTTATAATTAGATCAAACAACTAATTTCAAATCAAACGTAAGAGCAATTGCTTTCACTTTCCTCAAATATGAGATACTAGTATTTTGAAATACTAATAAATTAGACTCCAACAGAACTTACATAATCAGAACCTCCTAAATCAGATTTGGTGTAGTGGATTCTGGATATCTAAGTGGAGAGCAAATTTACTTACCATAATAAAATCATCAATCAGAACCTCCTAAATCAGATTTGGTGTGGTGGATTCTGGATATCTAAGTGGAAAGCAAATTAAATATATTTTCAAATTCTTTTCCATTTTCCACATACAGTATAAGAAGGAAAAAGACTTACCACCTAACTCATGGGTAATTCCCATATTTAGCGGTAGTAACTATAAGTTCATTTCTTTTTATCGTAATTATCAAATAAAGAAGATAAAAGAGAAGTAAATCCTTAATCGCCACAAGTGCCTTAAATGCATAGTCACAATAGAAGGTTGCATCAATTAATGCTTTGAAAGTTTAAGTGAACTATGAATTGGCCAAATCTATTTACAAATATTCCAAGAAAATTAATATCTACAAAATATTAAAAAGTACTCGAACTCCTGATCTAAAAATTTGAAAGGGTAAATAATGAAAGAAAGAGTATACCACATTTAGGATCTTAATTAGTGCAAAATAATGCGCTGATAAAATATTGAGATATGATTGCATGAAACAAACACGCGCACGGGTGATTGTTCACACGAATGGGACAGCCAAAGCCAACAACGCTTTAAAAGTGGGTATCATGAACATGGATAAGCATGGACAATTTTGTTTATTTATTTTTTTGAAATCTTCAAGAACAAACAACAACTAAAAATTGAAGAGCATTATGAAGAATGTACAATAATTGCACTGCAGAATACAAAAGCATACGATTCTGGGTGAGTTGGGTGAGTTTGACATCGATGTTTTCCAAGTCCATGCAAGGAAAAGGAATGTCTCTTAGGAAGGAAAAAAGAAAAAAGAAAAAAGAAAAAAGAAAAGGAAACAGAAGCCTCTTTTATACGTCTTCATGACATGATCACATCGCAGCACTTAATTAGTGGAGGGGCTGAGGGAGGGAGGCTGGCTGGCTGTTGATTTTCATTTTGCAACTCTCATCAACTTTTAAAAAGTTTCTTTTGGCTGTTTACTTGATTTAATTCGCTCGAATCTTTGTTGTGGCCTCAGCAATGTGACATAATTATAAACATACATATGCGTCGACTGTTGTTTATCTTAAAAAAAATTTTTCATGCAATTTATCCTTCTTTTCCGGAATTGGTGAAGTTCACATCCCTCACGCTTCTGTCTTTGTGAGTTGAGAGCACTTAAAAAAAAGACATTTTTTTATGATGTTAATGGCACAACAAAGAAGGCATAATTTTAGAAATCAAAGGTGGGTCAGATAAAAACCCCAAGGCAGAAAGGGACAGTTTTGTCATGTCATTTCAATATCACTAATTACGCATATTTTCTCATTTGATTTACTATTATTATTGTCCTAGAAAGTTTTAGGTACGCACATTACAAATATACTTGAAGAAGAACTCGACAACTACACGGTTATTATGCGTTCAATTTCGGGTCAACTAATGTCACTTATAAACTTCTTGTTAAAAAAAAAAAATGTTTCATATATAAATTTTATAGTTAAAACACTCTTGTGATCTAAATTTATTAATTATGAATTTTGAGCATAATATCTTTATCATTAAGTCAATTTCGTTTGATTAACAATTTTTTTTTCTTTTTTAACTTATAGTTTCCTCAAATCGAATCATTTAATATCAGTAATTCTTTAAATTTTTCAACTCTTTTACCGACCACAGGGATTACGCATAATCCGCTGATTGACGTCCTCATAATCCAACCAAAAAGTAAACACACATCAATATTTTTTGGAAAACACACACACACACGCACGCCCCAACGTCAGCTCTAATTCAACTAAATGACCCCACAATTCTATTTTTCTAAATCCAAATTTGTCTTCAACTAATCAGCAGTTACAGCTTACAATCTTCAATTTCTGATCGCATGTACGTTTCTAGGCCCCATCTCCTCGGATTAATATTCCATTCAGCCATTTAATCTTTATTCGTCAGTCAGACTATTTGAACCAATTAAGATTAAATTTGAAAGCCGTCAATTTAGGGCTCAAGATAAGATTTATCTTACATAAAAGATCTACGAAGGTCAATAATTTATTCGTTGAGTTGCCATGAATCTCTTTGGTTAATTTTTTAATGGGAAAAGGACAGTAACCCCCTCTAAAGTTTGTGAAAAGAGAGATAAAATCCTTTAACATTTCAAAAAACATATATATAACCCTCATTTTTGTTAATAAATTTCATTTGTTTTAATAATAAATTTATTTTTAATTTACAATTACAATTATCTCTCTATAATAAGTAAATCCGTATATTAATCTATGACATGTCATCAATGACACGTATAATGAAATTAATAAATTTTTTATTAAAACTTAAAATAAAGATATAATTATTTTTTACTCAAATTATTTACTTTAAATTATGAATATATCCTTCCTAATGATAATATGATAAAAAAATAATGAATAATAAATAAAATTAAAATTAAATTTATTTTCTTCGAGAACAAATTGAGCAAAATGAGATATTAAATATACTTATATATGGATGAAAGGTAGACTGGGCAAATAGGAAGTAAAAATTGGGGGCCCATTAACTGAAGTCAATATATTAATTTATTTATTATAAAGACATAATAGTAATTATAAATTAAAAAAAGAGTTTATTATAAAATAAATAAAACTTACTAACAAAAATAGAATTATGTGTCTTTTTTAAAACGCTTAGGAGTTCATCGTCGCCTTCCCTTTTTGAGTTCAAGGATTCATTATTTATTTTCCTTTTTGTGTTATATTGAATGAAGGTAAATATTATGTTACAATTAATGTAATATACACATTCAACAACAACCACATAAATTATGTGGACCCATCATTTATGTGGTTGTTGTTGAGTGTGTATGTTACATTAATTGTAACATAGGAGCTCCCTTGAATGAAAGGAAAAAGAAAGAAAGAATAATACATTTTCTCTCAATTGGTTATGTTATCACGCAAACGGAGTTTGAGAATTATCACACACATGGTCGCCGGGAATTTCGGCACGCATGACGTGGCATTTTACCTTTAAGTTCTGGCCTCTCATTGCATGCCGTGTGGTGTCAATTTTATTCTGGTCGATTGATTCTTAACACGTGTGTATGTAAAAGATGTACCGTACAATCATACACCGGCGCAGAAAAACAATTTCTTGCAAAATAGATAGTTTCCCCACACAGTTAACAGTTCTCTAATGTGGAGCATAAATTTGCGAACTACCGTTGATGAATAGATGAAATAATAATAATAATAATAATATAATAATGTAATTATCAAGTAATTGGCACATTAATATACATCATATATTCTAGATTTTTTTTTTCTCTTTAAGACTTTGACGATCATAAATTGCATATTTATTCGATAAGAAAGTTTGGATTGTTTGTTATATATATATATATATATATATAACAAAATCACGTGGTTTAGACTTATGCATTATATGGAAAAGGCTTTTTTTTTTTTTTTTTTTTTTTTCTCTTGGTTTAAAGAATCAAATATTTGTAAAGAAATATTAGAATTGAATCAAGAATTCAGCCTTTGCCCCTTAGACCCAAAAGTACAATAATTATATATTGATCCATATGTCAGGAGAACTAGAACCTCAAGATCGATCCCTTGTACAAATATTTTAATTGAGTCGAAGAACTTGTATATATACTTATCTATTTTGATAGACTGGTCAAATATTACTCTTCTTGTAACCTAATCTAGTTTATACATGACTATCCATGTGACAAGCTCTATAGGGAAAAAAAAAAATGTATATGTATATTTATGAACTAGAATTATCCAGAAGTGGCGAAGGGATAGAGCCAAAACGGTAACTGTTGAATTTTTTTGGTATGGGATGCACATCTCGTTTAATTATATAAAAAGCTACAAAACATTGCATGTGCATTGTACGTACGTTGTGTGTGGCAAACGGGATTAAGTAAGTAATGAGGTCTCTTTTGGTGATGATGTAAGAACTATTCATAATTCACGCCAGCATGCCCTCATCAAACGATATAATTTTGAAGGCTATTCGAATGGAAATATATTATTGGGATGGTCAAGTGGGAGATTTACGAATGGCTGGTAACGAGAAGGGACCTTATAATTATTTGGGAAGTTTGAGCCCACAGAGATACGAGAAGGTAAGCAAATTAACGAAGTTTCAGAGAACCTGGAGCTTAATCGAGGAGCCAACGCATTTTGATCAGAAATTGTTTTCGATTGTGCATGTGCAATGTATGCTTTGGTATATGGAAATAAGTATATATCCTGAACACATTGCCTTTTTTTTTTTTTTCTTGTGAGGTTAGTTACCCTAAAAAAATAAAAGACAAAAAACAAAAGATTTTCTTATTAGTAGGGTACACTGATAGTTAAAAATAGTTTATATAAAAATTTTCAAGTGCGAATATTTGTACCTTTACGATGTGTAAATATAAATCATACAATATTGTTTAGTTCTATTTAAGGCATGACAATGAAGATGAGCATGGTGCATGGATCTCCATCCTCAATTCAGAACTCAAAACGGAGACGTATTCCTCTTTAAGTTTCTTAGTTCCTAATAATTGGAATGGTTCACTCTTATTATCTAAAGTTTATGTGGGCTGATAAAGAGCTACACAAACTGTCAAAGAATGACCCCACGTTCCTATTGGAAGTAGCTATATTTCAACTACGGAATTGGAATTTATGTCCTTTGTGTTCTTTTCAGCAAGTACTTATTCTTCACTGATAAATGTGACGTCCACTTTAAGTTCAAGGCCTAAGAAAGAATATAAGGCCAGAGACTAGCTAGCACTGACAAAGTGAAAAAATTAATTACATGGCAAGAAGAAACATTGCATGTGACTTTGCGACGGCAAAAGTGGTAGTTTATAAGAGGAGGATCCAATTCTCGTCAAGATAAGAGCATATAATAGATTGATTAGAGTCTTTTGCTTCATGCCAAAATGCCCATGGTCTTGTATTGTACGCCTGAAAAAGGAAAATTAAAGATAAATAAGACATGGCCAAAATGCACCACATAAGTCGGTGGTCACTCAGATGATTCTCTTCATAATCCCGCTCGCAAATGAATGTCTTCACACTCCGAGAACAAAAATAAAATCATTGTACTAGTTTTAGAGAGAGAGAGAGAGGATAAAAAAATGACTAAAATGTATATAATATAAGATAAAATTTAATTATACATATAAACACATGTACATATAATATTTTTAATTGTGTATTATAATAATTTTTACTAAAAATAAAATTTATAGTATATTGATTTTATTTTTTATTTTTATATTAAAATAATTGATAATTAAATTAATAATATAGTGAAACAAAATTAATAATAATTCAACCAACAAATTGATATTAATTAATTTATATTGATGAATTATAATAAATATTTATTTTGTTTCCAATTTGAATAAGGATAATTTTGGGTTTAGGTAATAATTTTAAGAATATTTATGGAATTGTATTAAAGGATAAAATTGATTCTCAAAATCAGAATCTAAAAGCTACTCCTTCTCTCCTTTTCAAAATCAGCTGTAAGAGAGGTTGATTTTGATAAAAGTGATTTTGATTTTTTTTTTTTTTACCAAACACTAAAATTAGTTTTTAGATTTTCAAAATGACTTTTAGGCCTCCTAAAAGCAATTTCAAACGGTCCCTTAAAACAATTGAATGACTAAAAGAGTAGTGCTGCATATCTCAAGTTTTTTTATCTCAAAAATCTATCCCAAATGATGTGGTTTGGTGAGATGGTATAATTAACTTACTTGGATCTTCTAAAGATTTATCAACTACTCAATTAATGACGTGTCATTTAAGAAAAAAATTGGGACAACAAATTTAGGATGTTTATCATTATTCATGACTAAAATTAAATGAGTTACTTATTTTTCACTGAAGTGCTTTACGTTAGCAAGTAAAAGGTTTCGTTTAAATTAACGTTAGTAACTTGAAAAAAAAAGGAAAAAAAAAAGATTAGCCTTTTCTTTTAAGATAATAAGATGTAACTTTCTTGTCAAATATTTTTGTAGCAAGATGAAATTATGCGTTACCTTTTTCTATCTTCCTTACCGTAAATTAGTGAACTTGTACCACTTTTAGTTGCAACACAATTATACTCTCCTACATATAGAAGATCCATCTTTTTCTTTCTTTTTGCCATAATAGATCGAAGAAGCCAAAGTTTTGATGCATCACAATAATTTGAATGTTGTACTAACAACACCATTTTTTTACAGCTAGAACTGAGCGGCTATGCTGATGAGAATTAGTGGCGAGAAAGAATTCCCTTATTTTATTCAAATGAAAGAATAAATTAGATGACAAAAAATTGGATAAAACCGTTCTCTCATCAGTACTACTTCCAACGTTTTGAACTTCGCATTTCTTCCCCATTTAAAATATCTTCTTTGTCCTCGGTGTAGTTTAAATAATTTTTTCGCTAGATGTAGCACTCATCACACTAGAATGAAGCCAAAAGCTATCTCCTCGGTGATGATGCCTTCTTTTAAGTGCGCGTGCACATGATGATAGTGTCCTGTCCTGTCCCACATCGATTAAAAAGCATATTCGATCTTACAATTTCACTTGATCCACCGTCATGTATATCATGTTATCACCTTTCTTCCTCTTTCTCTATGATCTTTCGCAGCATGCCTTTGCAGCTTTGTTTGTCATTGCCATCATTAACTAAAAAGCATATTATGCACGTAAAGCAAATTAGCTAATTGATGATGATGATTCAAATATATCCTTGCTTTCATGGTGACTGTCGATGAAATTCGCCGTAAACGTTTTTTCACCCTTATTTAGAAACCTAAGTTTGCATGCATAATCAATCAATCCTATTCTTCTTGGCATACAATTACTTGTTTTAATGTCATTTTCCCAAACAAAATCAATGTAGCATTTTGCTTTGCTTCTTGATCGTGGTTTCTTGTAGCACTTGCGTTGCCAACAACTATATATCTACATTCATGTACACTCTTAACTCTTCGTGAAAATGATCATTTTATTAGTGTTAATGTCGCATCAAATCACAAAAAAGGTACTTTTTACAACATTTATACATAAATAATAACGATGAGGGTGTGTGTGTATATATCCAATCTGGATCAGGCACAAGCTGGCCGCCGCTCACCCTTTTAATTTGTGGCCACCAAAAAATGATTCGGCTTAGCCAATTCATGTTCATATTACAAAATATTAAGATTTGACCACTTTGGTTTGGTATGAGAGAGCACTAGATACTCTTCTCTAATATAAAGAACCCACTTAGTTAAATAATAATTATACCCATTAAACACACATAACAATAATCCCAAAACGCAAAAGAGGGGCAACTTCCTAGTTATGTGTAGATTTCCCTTTTTCCTTTTTTTTTTGTTAAAATAAAAAAAGTTATTTAGTTTTATATAATATGTAGTCGACATTGATGTGTATCTTTCTCCCCCCCCCCCCAAAAAAAAAAGGGCCAAATAAAAATGGTGCGTCTGCATGAGATAATAGTAAAGGTGACTGGCGGCCACTGTGGGGTTAGTCAGATTTCAAGAAACTAACAATAAAAGAAACAACAAATTAGAAGTGAATAGGCCTGGCAGGTAGGGGTGTTCAGAATCCAATCTGATCCGCTCAATCTGTCTGATCCGTGAAAATCCGATTCGTATAAATCCGATCCGTGGATCCATGGATTGGATACGGATTAAAAATTTAAAAATCCGCAGTTGATGGATTGGATATAGATTTACAGAAGTAAATCCGTAAAAATCTGTGAATCCGCAAAAAAAAAAGTATATATATTTATTTATTTAGTTAAAAAATTATTATAAATTTAATTAAAGAATATTATAAATGTGACATTGCATAGTTACATAAAACACTATAACATATCTTAGCCATTGCCCAATAATAATATTAAATAAAAAAAACTAAATAATCAAATATACAAATATAACTTATAAAAATTGTAAAACAAAATAAAAGCAAAGTCACACGCACTAGCAAAAGCAACGTAACATAACGCCAAGTTACCAATAATTTACAAAGTCACCCAAAAGCAAAGTAACATAACGCCAAGTCACTAAAAAATTGCAAACAAAAAACCATATACTTCCTCGCCGTCACACGCACTAGCAACACCCAATATTGATTCAATACACTCTCGACACCGATTTGAAGGACGTCGTCCGCGTGATTCCAGCGAGAGCAAGCCATCTTCTTTCCCAAGTCCATTGAGCCACTTCACAATCACTGGTTCCAGCCAAACAATTGCACTATCACAACCTTTAAGATTGCTACTCGTACTTCTCCTAGTTCCCATCGTTGGCGACTCCGTAATCACCACTTTTCGACAAGTGCAATAATCTGGTGAAGGATTGGACTGTGTTTGGTTTTAGAAACTTCGCCATTTCAATTAATTGTGGCTTTATTTGTACAATTAATTTCGGTATTATATTAATATATTATTGTAATTTTATTTGAATAATTAATCATAGTATATTATATTTTGAAACTTTAAACATATTATTGTAGCTTTATTTGAATAATTAATCTCGATGTGCTATATTTTGAAACGTTGAATGTATTATTTTAGTTTTATTTAAACAATTAATTTGTTTAAATTTTATTCAATTTTAAATTTAATTGGTAGTAAAGTTATTTTTATATTAGATTTTTTTTTTAAAATTTCATTAGTTCATGGATTGGGGAGAACTAAAAATTTTTAATTCAGAAACTAATACGCAAAATAGTGTATTGAATATGAATTAAGTTAAATCCGCATCCGATCCGCAGACGTATGAATTAGATTTGGATTGAGTTTAATCAATCCGTGGATTGGATTAAATTAGATTAAAAAATTATAATCCATAAAATTGTGGATCGAATATTGATTGATATCTAATCCGTAAAATTCGATCCGCGAACACCCTTACTGAGTTACTGGCAGGGCAGGGCCTCACGTCACAATCACAGTTGTAAAATGTAAAAGAACAAAAACGAAGAAAGACACTCATATTTTCATTAATTCAACAGATCACACACAGCTTCTCAGACAAAGATGGTAGGGGTCCATCAGGATGTGATCTACATACATGCTCCACGAGTCCTTTTTATTTTTTTTTCATTTGGGTTTTATTAAGTTCTAACAGATTCGATTTTTGTTTCTCACTGTTTGAAACTTGAATAAAGGTTTTTTTAATTTCTCAATAGCCCCCCACCTTTTTTTTATTGCCACTCTTGCTTCCATTTTTTTTTTTTTTTTGATAAGCACTCTTGCTTCCATTTTATTGCCTATAAATAGCACCCCTCAATAGGCTCATTTCACACGCAGACACAACCTGGCTAGAGTTTTTTAAGTGATCATAGAGTAAGAAGGGAGATTGTGGGAGTTAAGAAACAAACAAATAACAATGGAGAATTTTCCAATTATTGACTTGTCAAAGCTCAATGGTGATGAGAGAAGTGCTACCATGGAAATGATCAATGATGCCTGTGAGAACTGGGGTTTCTTTGAGGTACGTAGTAAACAATATAACATATATGCTACGGCGTGTATTATCCTGTTTATATTTGAAGTCTTGTTCAAGTTTTATAATTTGCTAATAATGAGATTGCTTTGTTTTTTTGTGCGTTTGTTTTAAAATTAAGTTGGTGAATCATGGGATATCACATGAGCTGCTGGACACTGTTCAGAGGTTGACAAAGGAGCATTACGGGAAGTGTATGGACCAAAGATTCAAGCAAATGGTGGCAAGCAAGGGCCTTGAAGCTGTTCAGTCCGAAGTTAATGATTTGGACTGGGAAAGCACTTTCTTCTTGCGCCACCTTCCTGTTTCAAACATGGCTGAAATCCCCGATCTTGAAGATGATTACAGGTCACGTACAGTATGTACATATACAAAAGCTTTTGATGATTTTGTTGTTAATAAGCATGTATACTCAATATGGCTTCATGTTTTATTTAACAGGAAGGCAATGAAGGAATTTGCCGTTGAATTGGAGAAGGTTGCTGAGCAACTTCTGGAATTGTTGTGTGAGAATCTTGGGCTGGAGGAAGGGTATTTGAAGAAAGTGTTTTATGGGTCCAAAGGACCAACCTTTGGCACCAAGGTCAGCAATTACCCTCCATGCCCAAAACCAGATCTGATCAAGGGACTTAGGGCCCATACTGATGCTGGTGGCATCATCTTGCTCTTTCAAGATGACGAAGTCAGTGGCCTCCAGCTGCTCAAAGATGACCAATGGGTTGATGTTCCACCCATGAAACACTCCATTGTCATCAACCTCGGTGACCAACTTGAGGTAATAAATTAAAGCAAGATGATGATTTCAGAAAAACATGTAAATGGTCACTGTCTTATTTTTTGTTGTTAAAATATTAATTTGGCAATATGCGCGTAGGAAACACAACCTCTCTTTTTTTTTTTTTTTTTTAAAAAAAAACTTATTGCCTAGATGCTAGATTCTAGCTTAATGAGTACCCTGAACCCACTTGGGTAAAAGTGCTTAATTAAAAATATGCAGAGATTTTACTAAGTTACAATGAACGTAACTTACAACCCACTTACTAGGTTACAATATATAGATGTGGGAACGCTATTCTTTTTCTCTTGATTTTTACTATAAAAGCCATGATTTGTTTTGTCTCGTCTTTGTCTTGTCTATTTGATATAGGTGATAACCAATGGCAAGTACAAGAGTGTGCTACATCGCGTGATTGCTCAAACAGAGGGTAACAGGATGTCCATAGCATCATTTTACAATCCAGGCAGTGATGCTGTGATCTACCCGGCACCAGCATTGGTGGAGAAGGAGGCTGTGAACAGCCAAGTTTATCCGAAATTTGTGTTCGAGGATTACATGAAACTCTATGCTGGGCTGAAGTTTCAGGCCAAGGAGCCAAGGTTTGAAGCCATGAAGAACATGGAGACCATTGTGAATCTGGGTCCTATTGCAACTGTTTGAGTTCCCCTATGGCTCTTTGGTGTTAGAGCTGAGTTGTTTGTGTTGGCTAGTGTGGAACATATATAGTTTTTAAAATAAGCCGAAAGCTCGGACTGATCATAGTTCTTGTGGAGTCAAAGTCGACGGTGGTTGTGGTGTTTCAGGTATTTATTGTAGAAAGTGACCAAATGGAATACTGTATTCCTCCTGTTTCATATGAAATTATATAAGATTATATTTGGCCTCATTATGTAGGAATTATGATGTGCTTTATTTTTCTTTTCTGTTGGTCTCCCTCTTCAATTTCCTTGCGCTTGTGGGTTCACATCCGAAACTAAAAGACAAACGCAGTTGGCTCGTGCGTCCATTTGAATCCAAGAGCTAGAATATTCAAACTGAAATAATTGCTCCTCTATCTATCAATTATTGAAATAAGATGACACAAACAATATTTAAAGAAAAGTGTGGATGACCCATTTCCATTTTCAGTCGCTCTTTGCTCTGTCAAGAAGAAAAAAAAAATTTAAAGCAACAAAAATTTGGACACTATTTGAAGCACAAACAAGACGCATGTAAATCAGCTTTCCACTTAATGTTGAACTAGTACTCTCAGTGGTTTATCTCTTCTCCGTTTGGCTATCTTCCTCTAATGGTAATCAACAAATATAATATGCTAATCTCATATACTGCATTATCGTCCACAAAATAGCCTCTAACTTCTGTAAGTGGAACACCAATAAACTCCACTTACTGTAAATTTGGACATGGTCCAGAATGCCAGATCATCATAAAGATGAGTTGATGTATATTACCCGAGGCAAACATACATATACATTGTCATCTAAAATGAAATTCTGTCAGCTTTGATTGTATTAAATAATTGGGAAATGCCGATGTATCACTAGTCATAAATTTGCAATTTCACATTCCAGCATCCACAACCTTCTTCCTATCTTAAATCTGAACTATATAATAATTACCTAAGTTTTCTGCTGCTGCTAGCCTAATCAGAATCCACATGTGTGATGTGTCTTTAGCAGTGTCAAGGGGCAGATGCATCAAACCAAACCTTCTCTTGTATAATATCTTCATTTAAAAATCTCTGTTTTTTCTCAAGTTTCATATGTATGGTCAATGCAAACCAAGCACGCTATTAACATGCAGCATCAACCCCAGAACAATAAATAAGCTATTCCTCATACAACAAGAAAGATAGCTACAAACCATGTGACAGAAAATATGCCGGCGGCAAGGCCAAAATCAAAGCCTACACACAATGTAAGTGTTTTTTTGGAAACTCATCACTGTTGCAAACGATTTATAAAACTTTCGCCCTGGAAATTAACATGGAGACCTTAGATCCAAAATCACAAAGTACACCACTTTAAAGTATTGGCACCAAAATTTTCAGTTCTAAAAAGAAAACCACCTTTGGTTGGGGAAAGAAGTAAAAAACTTTCTTTTCCAAGTAAATTCTCATCATTAATGTGAATGCATGAAAAACAGTCAATGAAGCCACCGTGCACGTGGAAATCAGAGCTATTAATTATTTGATATTTGATTGGCTTCATTGTTCTCATCTGGTTCAATAGTTTTATTAGTGCTTTGATTCTGAACCTTCTTTTCCTCTCCTTCTACAGCATCTCCATTGGAGCAATGATTCTTTAGAACCATTGACACATCACTCTCAGAAGCTCCAGCAAGCTTAAATCGGTCAATGGCAGCGTCAAGATTTTTGTTCCAACCATCCAGCCCCAATTTGCACTCGACTTGGGATCGCTCAAAAAGCATGTTACCCCAGAAGAGATGTATCTGGGATCTCATTACTGCTGCTTGTTCTGCTGCTTCATCAGCTGAAATCTCACCCTCACCAGTTCCTGAGGGGTCTCCATCAGAACCACTTCCTTGTTTCTTCCTCCTCTTCAACAGTTCATCCCTCTTGCTTGGATCTTTCTGCTCAATGGCTCTCTGCTCCTCCAGCTTCTCCCACATCTCGGTTGCAGTTTTCATCTTTTCCTCTGCACTATCAAAAAGTTGAAGGGTTTCTGTAGCATCCCATCCTGAAAGATCAATTTTCTTAGCAAGTGCATAAGACCAATGAAGTTTGGCCATTTCAAACTGCTGTTGCCCCAATGCCAGCAAACCCTCATAGAAATCAGGTTTGATAAGAAGTGCCTCCTCATACTTCTCTTTGGCCAAAGAATATTTTTCCTTTACCCAGTCATAAGCTGTTTGAAGCTGTGCTGCCACCACCTCCTTTCCAGCAGACTCATCTAAGGGGATCCGTTTCCTTGCTGCACACATATGAACATTTCCCCAATTGAAGAAAGCCAAAGCAGCCACCTCCTGGAACTTTAAGGCAGCCTTGTCAAACAGATTTTGGGCTTCTTCACTGGTCACTGTCTCCTCAAGAGCCTCTGAGCAAAGCTCCATCCCAAGCTCATGCAAGTCAATATGAGCATCTGGGTCAATACCAACATGGGTGCGGAAAAGTTGGGCAAACTCAAACAACCAGTCATCCATCTCTACTTCCTTGCTCAGATCCTCTGACCCAGGTTTCTCCTTCGCAGCATCTTTATCTGTTTTATCAATCTCAGTATCAGCAGCTTCAACCACAGACTCAGCAAGAGAGGAATGAGATCCGCTTTCATCTCCCTTAGTTCCCTCACTCTCAAGAGGTTTCTCCTCCTCTTCTTCCAGCAAAGGTGGCTCTTGCTCTGGGCTCACATCAACGATATGCAATCTCAACATCCCAACTGAATCAGATTTATCTGCTTCTGGCTCTTTTGTCATGAGGCTGTCTGAAGCTGATTCTGCCAGTCTAAGTTCCGCCGTGCAGGTAATTGTTACCAAATCTCCATCATTATCCTTATACTTGATCAAAACTGACTTTGATGAAGGAAAACGCTTGCTCACTATCTCCCTTAATGCTTTGAAACTGCAATTCACTGGCATCTGACCAAGCCTTATGTCGTGATCATAAACAAGCTTCAATGGCCTCCATCTTACGGGGACCTCCAAAGGCTGCCCACGAGTGTCCAATGACACTGCTGAAGATAGTGACTGCTCTCTGTGGCTATCCTTACTCGGATTACCACAAGATCTTCCATTTGATGGTTTCAATGCAAGCTTTGAAAATTGGGTTTTGTTCTCCAGACCATTTTCAGCAGTTACATTCATCAGTGGCCTGTCTTGCTTGTAACTAGGAGATACCAACAATCCCCCTGCTGGAGCTCCAGCCTTCTTTCCCACTGGACGGGCAGGTAAACAAGGTCCTAGGCCAGCAATTGGGGCACCACGAACTGCAGAAGCCCCAAGGGCAGCAGGGGAAGGGCGGCTTTGGAGGTCCTGCTGGGCCTCCTGGCGAGGTCCCAAAGCAGTCCTCAATCGCCGAGCAATCTCTAAAGCATCTCGATGATTCGGCTCAACCCCTAACAACACCTGAACATCCTGCATCGCCATTTCATACTTTCCTATGGCATCAAAAGCTCGAGCCCGCCTAAGCAGAGCTCGAACAAACCTAGGCTGAACCTGAAGTGCCATAGTACACTCAGCAATCACAGTCTCATAATTTATAGGTTTCATTTGCATCAAACAAGCAGCCCTATTGCTATGAAACACAGCTCGGTCCGGATGGGTTTTTGGAGTAAGCCTAAGAGCATTATCATATTGTTCAAGAGCACCCACATAGTCCTTATTTTGAAACCTCTTATTCCCTTCTTCCTTCAGCTCATGGGCTCTCTTCAGAAAGATTGAAGAGTCCAAATCAACACCACCATTAGAATTTGTACTTATATTTGCATTAGAATTATCAGCTGCAACTTGGTTTGCATTTGAACCACCCTTCTTTCTTCTACCTCCGGATTTCCCCATATAACAATAAACTTATTTGCTCTCACCAAAAAACAAAAAGCTAAATTATATCTTTATATATAAGCTTGTATCGGATCAAAATAAGATTAAAAAAACCAGTTTCTTAAGTATTTTCAAGGTAAAAATTTCAACTTTATATGATGAAAAAATTAGTTGTACTTACAAATGATAAAGCTTCGATTTGAAGCTTTTCTTTGAAGACCGTGAATTTGGGACTGCCCAGTTAACGCTTTAGAGGCGGATACCGAGAGGACAAGATGGTGATTTGAGGAAATGTTTGAGAGCTCAGTTAATGGGAAGAAGTGACAATGGTAGATATGGGTTCCTGGGGAGAGAGTCACCAGGAGTTGAAACCCTAGATAATCTGTTTATTGATTTTGATTATCTATGCTGGATTCTAGTTGTAATAGTTTTACATTATTGTGGACCGTTTGATATGTTGACTCCTTAGGGAAAAGTCTTTGATTTAGACCTTTCAATTTGGATATTCAATCATCCATGTCGTGACTGATGACTCATTACTGGGCCACGGGATCTCAACGAATCCACGTGTTGCTGTCCAACGTGTGGCACCCAGTACAAATCATCAAAATTTCCATCCATACCACACTATATTTCCCTTTTGCAACCAACAAAGTGTTGACTCCATTGGCAATTAAATCTACTTAAGTAGCTTGATTGAGTTTGTTCCTCAGTTCAAGTCGTAGAGAAGTCGCATTTATTGGGAAAACATGTGTCTCTCGATTCAAGCGGGTACTTCTAATATGGGTTGTGGTACGAGCTTAAAGGTGCCTTCCACAGTTAAGATCTTCCCCAAAATACCTCGTGATCAAAACCAAAAAAAAAATATTTCCCTTTTGCTTTGCATTTTATTTTAATTTTCCACTAAAAAAATCAATTTAAATCAGATATGTACTGTATAAATAGGCTTAATTTTGAATTACTCTTTCATGAACTAACTATCTTCAAATCATTTGGTTATTTGAATGATCTATAAATACTAACCAAAAAAATTAAAAAATAATTGGGCCAAAAAATTTTCAAATAACAAATCCATAAAATTCATAAAATAAATACTGAAAAAAGTATTAGATTACCTTTACAGGTACATATTCGAGTTTAATTTGTAAAGATTCTAAAAAATATAGGGATGAAAATCTAATTTAATTATATAATCAAGTATAATTTCATTTTTTTGTGTTCCTCGTCAATGATTTTGTACCTGGATTATTAAATGTGTTTTTTTTTTTTGGAATCTTCAGAATAAAAGATACTTCTAATAATAGACATGGCTTGCTTTATAAAATAGAATTACAAAAGTATTGAATTATGTTTTATGTATCCTATAAGAAAAGGTAATTTAATGATGCAGCTTGGTACATAACAAGTGAAGCTTTTTTTTAAAAAAAAAAAAAATTATTACTTCTTAATATAAGTCCCACTTTTTTTTAAAAAAAATATTAACCGTATTTTATTTGCAATAAATTTTGAAATTTGTAGCATGTAGGTTTAGTGTTTACTTATTATGAATATCTAATAATGTTAGAGATTTCAATTTTTAAATTTTAATTTGTACCTAATATTATGTATCACTTATTGAAAGATAAATATAAAATTACTTATAACTTCATTATATTACTTAGAATATTTATGTAATTGTAAATAAAAAATTTAAAAAAAGAGTTATATTAAAGTAGAAAAAGAAAATGGGGGCCCCAAAAGAATTGAAAAGCCCAGGTATACAGCTGCAAAGGGCACTGCGGTCATTTCGCTGATGCTAGGGTTTCAGAGAGTTCTCTATAAAATGAAAACCCCCACAGCACATGTACAACGCTTTCAGCATTTGTCGCGTCGACTTTCTTTGTGTTTGTTAGTGAAATTTTTTTTTGTGGGTTTGCTGGTTTTAAGGGGAATTGAAATGGCAGCCTCTGTTCTGTTAAGTGAGTGGAAGACGATTGTGTCTCTCCATTTTGGAAGAACATTGAGGTATAACAAAATCAACGGCCGAGATATCGTTTCAGTCGTTATTTCTGTTGATTGACGATTCGATTGTTGCTCGTCCACATTAAAATCTCTGCTTCCTCTTATTTTAGCCCAACCTTGATTCTTTTTTTTTCCCCCCCCTTAATTTCTAATTTTTAATCTGGCAAATTTTCAGAATGAAAGAGAATAATATAGATAACCATTTTAGTCAGTATTAAATGGAATGGAAGTAATATCTGTCATAATATATGGATTCTTTCACTTTGAACCATTGGAGAGCAAACATACCTCTTTCATGATGTGTTCTTGATTAAGTACTCGATCTCGTTCATATTCATAAATATGTTGCTTACGGGTTTGGTAGGATTTTGGGCAAAAGTTTATGAGCTCCAAATATTCAAAATTATAGTTTACTTCCATTCCCAACAAGCCTGCGACTGGAAACAATAGGTCCTTTTGAATGTCATTAAGCAAAATATATCACATCTATTAACCATGAAACAATCTCTCTGGGAGAAAGCCAATGCTTTTGCCTGGAAAATTAGCAGAAGAAAGTTAATAACAAAACAGGGTGATATATTCGAGGACAAGAGAAAGGTAACTTGAAAAAGTGAAAATCCTAAATGTATGATCTTCTATTATCTAAAGAAAATAAAAGAAAGAACTGTATGCAGCTATCTTCTAAAAATAATAATACTATGTTTATCTATACTCTGCTCTTCATTTGTGTTCCAGGAAAAGACTGCTCTTGTTTGGTATTCCAGAAAAATAACACCATTATGTGCAGCTAATGTAATGTTATCTTGCTGAGCATGAAAATGACATGGGCAAGCGTTTGAAGCTGGAAATATCAAACAACTCTATGAACCTCTGATCTGATAATCTAGCTTTTGCAGCAGCAAACCTCTGGTACTCATCAAAAATAGAAGACAGGCACCATTTTTGCAATTTCCTCAAGCAGCCCACAAGACAACCAGTACGGTGCTGCACAAGATATTGATGAACCATAATTGGAGGAGAATTTAACTTGAAACTTGAGTAAGGAAACAGGAAAAATGACATAATAAAGTACCTTTCCTCGTTTGCAATGAATTAGAAGCGGGTGGTTCCTTTCATCTGGCATGGTATGGCAAAGTACACAATGAGAAGATTGTAAAATTATAAATTACATTCTGGGCTAAATAACCTGTAAGTTCAAGTATCTAAAATACCAAGGACTACTTTCAGTGCTTCACGAATTGTTTCTTCTGGGATGTTTACAAAAGGCTCCTGTCCACATCGATATGGATTTGATAAACAAAATGTCAGTTGGAATAATTCATGGATGAACATTTTGGTGGCTATTGCTGCAACAAATGAACAACAACTGGCTACTGATAAACATAGACCAATGCACTAACAAGTTTGTATTCAAGACTAATACTGCACAAAATTTGGCAGAAGACTAGAAGTTACTAATTGTGGTACGGTGACAGCTAACAAGCCTATTTGATCCCTTTTCTGTGATCTCATGCCTTATCTCTGCCCACCATAAATTAGTATAGATCAATCTAAAATCTCATAGTAGTAAAGTTCTATTTCAAGAAGCTGAAACAATTCAAAAACCTTGAAGGTGATTAATGATTTATCCAACACTTCTATTTTTGAACCTCTAGCGTATAGTCTGACTGATTCCTCTTACTCACTATATAAATATATTTACTTTTCCAATGATGTCATTAAAAAAGCAAAGGAAAGTGCAAATGGAGAAGAAATAAGAGGCAAACATGGGGTAAAAACTAGTGACTTGTTGTGAGTAACAGCAGAAGTGTTGTCAGGGTAGGAAGTTGGAAGGAGGGCAGAAATCTTGGTGGAACTTCACTAAGACAGCAGGCTGGTTCTTACAAAGATAATTTAAACAATAAACTTATTCCAGTTTTCATATTCCAACCTTAATATGGCACTTAATAAATAAAAAAGTTTGCAGTGCTAGACTATGCAGCAATTTAATGTTTAGACATAAAAATCCGACCACCCAACAATTCGGACCTCACAGAACACAAAGCAGAGTAATTTCCTCAATAATAGAGAACACACAGCATAAGGATCATATAGCAGGCATTAGGTTTAATGACAGTGCAAAAGCTAATCTAAACTATTAGCTATTTGGTTACTTGAAGATGCAACAAATATCAGTCATGATCAAAGAATGAACATATATACAGGAGAGATCAGATAATTAGGGAGATAATACACATGATTGTCAATCCAAACATAAACAAGGCGCTTATTAGAAATTCAAGTAATTAAAAGTGTCACTGTTAGCAATAGAACTTCAATATTAACAATCACTATAAATTAATGAAATTTTTACCTTGCATCCATCGATTCCAAACTGAAAAAGCTGAATCCCATTAGCCTTCAAGAACTCTAAATTCGAGTCTGGATAAGGTTCGGGGCACAAATATCTAATAGAACAATAAAATATGTTAAACGTTAAAAGTTTCAAGCCATGAAATAAAAAATTAATATATAACTTGATTGGATTAATAGAATATCTCTAATGTGAATGTGTTAATTTTAGAAAATGAACTCACATGACAGAACGGAGCCCTAAAGACTTCAAGAAGCTGAAATTGGCAGAATCAGGAAAGCCTGACCGGAAGATGCCGTTATCGACAATCGCGAAGTTAAACGGCGGAACGAACAGCTCTTCACCGTCTCTTGAGCCATTCTCGCCTGTTCCATTTATCGGAGCCGGCGATTTCTCCCTTACCGTCCGAATCTCTCCATCACAGCCGTTGACTTTCATTTATTTCCCGCCAAAAATTAAAAAAAAGTAGCAATTGGATTCCAAATTAATATATATATATATGTATAAATATAGTTTTATAAGAGATTCAGTATTATATTGATATAAAAGAATCTCCTATAGGATCTCTTGCTGTGAATCTCCGAAATCCTAATCCTCGCTTTTTATACAGTGAGGATCTCCGCGTCCTAAGAAAGTTTCTGTTTAACAATTTAATATTCTTATTCTTTAAAAAAAAAAATTACTTTATTTTCGCGGTAGATACGCTGACGCAAAGGGTGATCTCATGCCTCATGGTCAATACTCAATAGGGTACCCGAAAAGCAAAATCCTTCAAAACCCGTGTAAATTAAAATTGCGATTACGTTGGGGATTAAGCAGTCAGCAGCTGGTTTCAAAATGTTAACAAATCACATGTAGTGGATTATTGGCGGTGGATGCGTCACTGCCAATATGTTTTATTTGGTAATCCCACGAAAATTTAATGGAAGCTGCCGTTAGTCAGGCCATGGCAAATCCCCGTTGTGCCCTCAAGCCCACCATACGAGCAGAGTATATAATGAATTAGGATAAAAATTTAGGAGGTGTTCTAATAGACTTGATTTATTATACAATGAATAGGATTGGATATTCTTTCCTCTAATATAAATAGAGTAAACACCCCTTCATTATGGAGCGTGTAACAATTTAATTTGTGTCGTAACATCCTAATAATTTTAAGCATATTTAAATTTCATATTGTAAATTTGTAATACGCATATTGATGTAATAAAAATAATCACACAAAAAAACACATAATTTATATAAATTTTCTTTAAAAGTATTTTTCTAATGAAGAAATTTCATTTTAACAAAATAAAGATCCAATTAAAATATGGAAAAATACAATTTTAATTTTACAAAAGATTAAAAAATAACTATTTTGAAATATCTACTTTTTATCTTTAGTTTGATCATCATTTGTCAAAATAAAGGATTCTTCATTTGAAACTATATATATACTGAGTGAAAGCTTCATAGCTCTATAGGTTGGCTCAATTAGAAATATACAGAGTTGATAGTTGATACATGATGGCTAGTATAAGCAAACGTTATTAACAGTGCAGAGGGATGAGTATAAAGACTTCCCTAATCTACCTATTTGACATTTGATGGCATATACAGATTATTAATTACCAAAGTATGGATAAACAATGTTGTAGTTCAGACATCCATCAAGAACTTGATTTTGATTGCTTTTGATTTTACCATTTAGGCTGCAAGAACAAGAACTTTAATCGCTCCTTTACGGTTTGCTGTTAACATTGTTGGGCTATCACTCTTCCAGCACACAGCACTGATGAAATATGATCCCATATCATCGTCAACATGATCCGCATCAGAACCAAATCTATGTGAAGCTGCAGGTTTGGAGATTGCCTATAAATGTACAGATAAAACAAGTTATTAATTGATCTTATGCCAAAATACTTGACCATTTGTTTTAGATGTTTTCCAACCTTGTGATACACAAACACTTCATTTGTTTCACTGCCACAGGCTATGTATTCATTGTTTACTGTAAGACCCACAAAATTCTTCTCATTTGTATGGCCTCTAAAAGTGTGCAGCTGAGAAAATTACAATACATGAAGATAAAAATTAAATTGTTGCATTATAGAAACTATATTTCCATTTATTTGAGGAGTCATAATGATCAAAATCCTCAAGTGGAAGAGATGGTTATGGGCAGATTAACTTACTGGGAGATTTTCCTTTACATCCCACAAGCGCAATGAGCTGTCAGTAGATGCAGAAGCCAGTTCATTGTTGGACAAAAATTTTACATATGAGACAGCTTTCTTGTGCCCATTGAACACATAGAGTGGTTGGCTGATATTTCTCAGGTCGTAGTAGTGAATGTGATGATCTGCAGAACCCACCTGTAAAAAGTTGATTCATAACCTTCTGGGTTGAATTACAATTACAAGTTGTTGAGCAAAAGTTTCAGAATTTTAAATCACACATAGGTCAAAGAAAATATGGACATACATGTACGTTAGACATCAAAAGATGGTTATGCTCATATCCTTTTCAAGGACATGTCTATGAAATGCTCTAGAGAGAAAATGTAAGTGCACTTCCTAACAGTAAAGGATTTAAGGAGACACACCGCCACATAATTGCTGGATATAGGATTATATTTGACAGAACAAATATTTGCCTTCATATCAATGTTGAGAGCACAAGCTTCTTGATTGGTGCACCAAATTTTAACCTGCTCAATACACAAAAGCAGAGAACTAACTAGATAAGCCTCTAATTTTGGGATGGTAGTAATAAATCTTTAAGTTTGTAAACATTCAGCTATTGTAAATAAATAATAAAAAAATTACTCCAACATTGCTGCTTTATATTATTTTATAAACAATAGCAACCCAAACCGTTTAAAGATACAACTAATGATGAAGAGGGCAAGTAGCTATATTCTTAAGTGCTTTGACTGCCACCAAAAGGAGAGAGATCAACAGTCTTTATGGATGAAGTCCCTAATTTCAGTTTCATCTTCATTATTTCTTCCCTTTATATAAATCATAGATCGTCAATATCATTCCTTTTGAGCCGAAGATTCAGATGACTCAGTCCTAAAATATTATGTTTAACAGAACATCCACTCTACCTTGCAGTCATCACTTCCGGATACTAGCATTGAAGGTTCAGTGCATGAAAAATCAACACTCCAAGCTCGTTTTTCATGCTCCTCATATTCCATCACACTCTGGAAGGAAAAGAGGCTCGTTAGTGGTGATCAATGAACAGAAGATAACAGAAATATATAATTTATCACAATAAATGCATGTGAGATCAAACTGCCTGAGAACGTTGCATGCATTGAGGATAAAAGAAATGAAGGGCTAGCACTGTACCTGACTAGTGGTTACATCCCAGATAGTTACTATCCCGTCATAATCACTGCTAGCAATAAGGTTTTTTGTGTACTTGTTCCAACTCAAGCAACTAAGTTTAGATCGAGTAGGCATCTCCACCATGGGATAATGCACATCTCTTGGTTCATTCACCACCTGTAACAATGACAAAAGCAGATGTAACAAATGAATTAGAACAAATGATTAAATTTCATCAGCTAACCATAGGCACGAAACAAGATGCAAGAATCTGCAAGTTAACCGTCCAAATGTACTACCAAGAAACTGTTAGACCCATGAAAACTTATGTTAGGCGCAAATATAAAGAGGCAGGGGCTGTTTAGTAATTTTAAGGGCAGGGGCAATTTAGTAACTTTATTATTAATTAGGGTTCAGCTATAAATAGGAGATTATGGAGTCATTTAGGGTTTATGTTGAATTTTGTCCAGTATTAGGAACCATTAGAGTTTTGGGAGAGATTGACCTAACTCTCGAATTGTAGGTCAGGATTGATTGTTTGTTTTCTTTTGATTTAATCAATAAAAGTATGCCCCAATTTAGCCCTAAGTCCTATCAGAAACATGTCAACTGATTTCGAAAGATTGAATTCACCAATGCCACTGCACAGATAGAGGTTCTATATGTCCACTACGTACCGAGGAAAACTCAAAAATCTTAATGCGCCTTGAAACTCCAGCACTAGCAAACAACTCGTCATCACGATCAAATTCTATACTGCAATAATAGATTCAAAATTATGGAACCTCACAGTATGAGCTTTATGAAATGAATGTTAGAAAGGAGTAGTAGTACTTTTGAAATAGAATTCAATTAATAAGATATATGCAAATTATAGTGAAGATAAAATTTCAGTCCTCCAGTGACCAATATACACTGTAAGATGAACATCTAGAGTAATGAAAGTTGCAAAATTTAGTAATCATTTTACTTTCACTATCTTTAAAACTATAAATACATACAAGGACACTCATACACACATAAAGAAAGCATATTGCCAACGCAATTGAAGGAGTCTCACAAAAAACAGAGACTGGAAATTTTTTTTCTGAACTAAAGATGGTAACTTGAATGAAATTTCTTAGAATGATACCATTTTCACTAACCTGGAGATAATATTGGCAGCATGGAACAGGTCTCCATGCCTAAGTTCAGCAATGACCCTCAGTCGACTATTTGAACAAGAAAGTGGAAAAATTAAGCAACTAAAGCAAAGTGTCAACATATGCAGGCAAAAAGTGATACCCGTAAAAGAGGAATTATTCACCTGTACTGAGTAAAAGTAGCAAGGACGGACCGGAAATCCTCAAGACCAGGATGATAACCTTCTCTACTTACTGCATATAAGTCCCCTTCATCCTCTTTATGCGATTGTGCGGTCGATTGCCGCCGCTTTTGCAAGTAATACTCTTTTAAGTCATTTAACTGTATCAAGTACAAAAATTTAGGGGCAACTAAATCATAGAAATAACAAAAATCACTTTAAATTTACAACATCACTGACCTGAGCACGGACTCGTTGCTTTCTTGCTGCAGTCAGACCAGATTGAGATGCATATGGCGAATCAGGTCCACCGCAAGCATCCTTCATTAGCAGTCCTTGAGAGCTTATTTGAGCCTTCTCATCAGTCTTCTTGCTCTGTGCATCAGATGAACCTTTCCAGCCTTGTATGTTGCAGGGGTTAGAGATAATATCACTGCTGTGTCAATCAACTAGTGAAGGGAAAGGTTTTACTGCAGTGAAATCATCAAAGGTCCTTAATTTTGCTAAGCATCTTCCCCTTGCTCTGTATAATTCTATTTTATGTTTCTCTACAGCATATACATCCTCCTCAATGCATCGAAGATCAGCTTGAATCTACAAACCCAAAAAGGAATATTAAAACTAACAATTACTTGCTTTTAAAACCAAATAAGGGAGATTCAAGAATGAGATTAAAAACGAAAAAATGGAAATTATGCTGAAAACATTTTTGAAGAAGCTATTAGTTTAAGAATATGACATGATATACATAAAATCAAGTCCAAGAACCTCGTTAAGCTCTTCAAGCTTTTGCTTCCTAAGGCAATGCAAAAAGTTGAGTAGAATTTGCATATTGGTCTCTGCTTCTTCTTGCTCCAACTTCCTCTTCTTTGCCACAAGGAGAGACAATAGCCCATCTAGCTCTTTAACTGACACCTCACAGCCCTGTCTAATAATGATCACCAAGAAAGAGTCATTTTGTTAAACGATGCATGCATGCATGCTCAAATAGAATGGTAAGCAAAGTCATACGCAGAACATGCAACCATATGCTCTTATGATCATAATTTAACTGACCTGTTGTAATGCAAGACGAAGATGTTCAATTGGAGACGCAGCATTTGCTACTTGACGAGCAGAAGTTTTCTTCAACAACTACGAAGTCAAAACCAAAATTCGAATACAACAATTAACGAAGAAGAAAACAGAGGCCAAAGAAATTAGGATATAAATTTTGCGTTGCAACTGATGTGATAGATAAAACATGGGGCTGATACTGATTGACTAAATTGCTACATAGTTGGTTACAAAACAATAGGAAATATAAACGAAGTAACCTTATTGAGCAACAGATTAGGAAAAATGTGCTTGCAAGTGAGGTGGCAACCACAACAAGGACAATCACTCTTGTTTCTCAAATGAGTGAATATACACGTGTAACAGAAACTATGCCCACACGCCGTCATAAACGCATCCGTCATCAACTGCTTGCATATCGGACACAAAGTGTCCCTGTCCACCTCCACCTCAGTGTCCCTGTCCACCTCCACCGCCGTTCGCAGAGAAAATGGAGGTTCCGATTTCAAGGGCGGAACCACTGCGCCTGTAGCAGTTGAGTGCTCTTCCATTCGTTCCTTTTACTTCGTTATTTTTTTCCTTTTTATTTTTTTAAAAAAGATCTTGCGTTTCTAGATGCAAAATTGTTTTGTGTTGCGCAGGTTTATAAGTACTGGTCGTTGAAAAAGAGAAGTTTGTGAGGGTGAAACTGAAGACGGACCACGTGGCAAATTCGTGTTCATTCGGTTAAAATGAGTTCGTTTGCAGAATAAAACGACGCCGTGGAATCTTTGACCAGAGGCATATTTCAGTAGAAGTAATTCGACCAGTTTTTTTTTTGTTTTTTATTTTTTTCTGAACCACCTCTCTGAACCACGAGGTGGTCCTGAGTGGGCTCCAATTATGAAAAATACTTTTAAATTCATACTATAACCCAAATTAATTCCTCCTCGTACCGAATCGGTCTGTAAGAGATAAAGTATTGGCTAAAGTGGTGGCTTCATACGAGAGCGATGTTTGAACCCCTGACCTCTCTTAAGGAGTGAGAATGCCAAACCACTCACACCAACCTAATTCGACCATTTATGTGTTACCTAAAAGTTACATAATTTTTAAGAGTGTATTTGTTATTGAGCTCTTTTTATTTTTAAGACATGTTGAGAAAAATAACATGTAATTAAAAATTAATAACGTATAGTAAATATAATTTATAATAATTTTGATAAAAATAATAAAAATATTATAATTTTTTTATCATATAAGTATAAGATGAAATTAACTTAATTTATAAATTATAATAATTTACATGTATTGAATATTTTAAAAAGTTACAATTGTCCAACTCCAATGTCAAATAAGACCTAATTTACATTAACTCAAGAGCTGTATCCAATAACCCAAAAGTATTTGACAATTAAATTACAACCCACAATTTGTGTGGTTCTTGTGGGTTGTGTATGTTACATTAAATGTAACATAGGGACTCCCACTACTTTTATATCAATTTATTTATTTATCTTCCATTCATAAGTCTCATTTTTCATTTCTAAAATTTATTTTTTATTTTTTCCTTAATGTTGATTTATTAACTTTATGTTACATTTATAATTTTTATTTTATTTACTAATAATACATCAATTTATCATTCTTACATTTATTTTATTTACTTCATTTACATCATTTATGTTTTATTTCTTATTTAATGTTGATTTAACTTTATTTTGGTTTAGTTTAGCTAGTGATTTTCAACTTTTAATTTTATAAATTGTCTCTCTATTCACATATATTAATATTGTGAAAAAAATTCAAATAAAATGTGTGTGTGTGTGTGTGTAATATCGCATTACTGTGGTTGCACCTATAAACTCTAGCAATTGGGTCGCCTTGCACGGATAATCTTATTAATGCAGGATTCCTTTAGAACTAATAAGTAAATTTAAGATCCTCGGAAAATAAATGAATGAACGAATAAATTTACGAAATACAATTATGAAGAAATAATTTTAACCAAATATAATTCCCAAAAAAAAAAACCAAATAACAAAATTTAAAATAAAAAGCATAAAGCCAAACGTCCAAATGATAACCGCAGAAAACCCGTGTAGATTAACTTTGTATGGATCTATATGGTTTCTTTTTGTGTATACAACACAGCCCTGTAACTGTTGGTAAATTCTAAGCCAATTTTCATCACATTCTTCCTTCTAAAATAAAGAAAAAGAGAAAAGATTAGTTTTGCTTTACTCGGGGAGTACTAACAGCTACAGCTTTCTTTATACAATCTACAATTCCTTCACAATCTGCTTGAGCAACTATGCAGCCAGACTCATCTTCGCAACCAAAATCATCCTCTGAATAAGAATGAGGTGACCGAAGGTTTCCATGTGTCTGACAAGCCTTCATCGTCTTACAATGTTCAGCTTCATCATCTCTAATGTTCAAAAACACATCATACAAATTCTCTGAAAACAAACAAATCAGAAAGATATTTCAATTTCCGTCAATATGTATTCATAATGTATGTCTGGCAAGTTGCAATTTAGTATTGTTGTATAGAACTTGAGTAGCTTCTTATAGGCAGTGCTAGAAACAGTACACGTTCTTTACCTATTTTTGGTCTTCGAGAATTTGGGAGTCTTGCAGTTTGAAATTCATCTGGGTAGAAATGAAGATGACTCAGTTAAAAGCTAGATCTTGTTTTACATGACAGTTATAAAGGTTGCAAGAAGACAAACTTACCAAATAAGTACAAGTCGCCTCCAGTATAGTACTTAATGGCAACCGCCGGCGCAGGCATCTTTTTCAACTTCTCTGTAAAAAGAGGGGACAGAGCAGGTGAAACCTAGTGAAAATGGACTGTACTACACATGCAGAATATGAAGTTCATTTGATCACACTAATCCATACTTAAAAGACACCGATTATCCGTTTGCATTTGAAAAAATTAACGGCCGATTAACTAGCATCCTCAGAGTAGAGGTCATCAGATTTACATAGCCAGTGTTATATGAGAATTGAACTTGCTTGGTGGCATTATCAGGGCCAAAAAATGTACCATGAGAACTGTAAGCAAGATAGTAATCATTTAACTATTTTGCTTCAATTCAATGTCAAATAGAAGTATATGCGCAAGACAATCAAACTAAGCTTTCCAAAACATTAAAAAAAATTTACCTCCTTGGGCCTTGATAAATTTGTCATAAGTTTCAAAAGCATGGCTCTCCACACATTCCGAAAAGTGATCTGCACAAGCAATAAAATGAATACATTAAAATTGATCTGCAGTTGGATGAAACATAAACATACTAGCTTGTTCTTAAACTAACTTGTTCTATTTGAAATTCAAAAATACCTTGGAGCATTGCATGGGAAAAGCATCAAATGAAGGAAAAAGATTTATAAACATTCAGGGATGACTAAAATAACAAGATTCTAGTAAGCATGAGAAAATCTAGGAATATATGGTAAAACCTCGATAAATTAATAGCCTTGCGGGACCATGAAAAATCTATTAATTTAAGTAATATTAATATATCGATAAATTCATAATTATTAAAAGATAATATTACTTTCAAAATTAGAATTTTTATAAAGTACAACGATAGTATAATTAGAGAATGCAGTGATTCTGTCAAGTTGCATGATACGATTTCGATTTGATCCAGATTGAGCAAATAAGTCACTTGATAATCCTTTGGTTGGATAGCATGACTGGATCACAGTTATATAGTATCTTATCAAAGAAGACTTTTTTGAGGCAATATATTAAGTTAGTCTCTCTCTTATTTCTCTTAACATAGCACGTAAAATACAAAAATGACTTTTTATTTGAAAAGTGTAGAGAAAACAACAATGACAGATGAAATGCGTAAAGCATTATGCTAGTACCCAAAAAAAATAAAATCATAAACCTATCATATGTGTTTAGTTTCAAATTAGTTAATAATTAATTTATGTATAAATTGGGCCCTATAGAAAAATAAGTTTTTTTTTTAAATTTATTATGTAATAAATTTATTGTTTATTGATTTACTACATTGGTCCAGAATCAAGACGAACAAAAATTATTATTTAATCAACGTTATAAATTTATTGAATTTTAATCTAACGAGGTTCTACTTTAATATTAAAAATCCAAATGCAAATACTTACATGCCATTCTTGGGCTTATTACATACATGAAGACTGTCACAAAATAATAAGCAACGGCTATATGTTGCGCAAGAAAGCGATCGAACCACCAAGCATTTCCTCCCAATTCCTGCAACCAAATGACTAAATGACTAAGAAACAAAACAAATGTGCAAGTAATGTCTAAATATTTCAGATTATTTTGGACCTGAATAGGCAAGGTGGTTGGATCAGATTAAGAGACAGAAAACTATTAGTGATATCTTTTGCAACTTAAGCAGAGAAACATAATTTTTTTTTTTGGGGGGAACGATAAGGAGGAGCAACGTAATTTAAAATTCCTCCAATGAGTGTCTCATTAGGTGCTATCCATTTTCCTCAATCCACTCTAGTCTTAAGTCGTTGCCTTTAGTTCACAGATGTTAGATTTCCTGCTAGTTGGATTAAGAAAACTTCAACCAAGATATGCATCAGAGAACAGGAAATAGTAAAGAAATTAACATGACAAGATACAGTAATAGGCTTCCTGCCATAAGTAACAGGTTAAGCCTCTCAGCTAACCTGTTTTATAAGAGTACAACATGAAAGTATTACAAACATCTAATAACAGGGCCTTACTTCCATTATGAGCAAGTGATGCATCTCATTCCAGCTCTCAGCAAAATGAACTTTCAGGTAATCTGCTCTTCTCCACCAACCAAAACTCTCATACATGTGCAGAACAGAAATAAATGCTGCAGTAGAAACCATAAGTCACAACTAATAGCGGCATGACCACAGAAGAAAAATCCTTTAATAAGCAAGTAAAACTGAAATAACATTTAAAGGGCCCCCCCACTTACCAAGATGCTATATCAAATTAAGGCCCAGTTTGGTATTATCGTTGGGCAACTATTGGTTAAAAGCCAACAATACTAACGTATTTGGGTAAATACCCACCTCTGTAATTTGAAAGTTAGGTTGATTTAATCCTACACTTGTAAGATGAAAAATTAATCTTTTCTTATTGTTGTTAATATTATTATTTGAAAGTCATACACACACACACAGTCACACACTATCAACTATTATTTCACAATCACAGCTCCCTCTCCACACACCCCCCCCCACAAAAAAAAAAAAAAAGACCACCTCGATACCAAACACCAAACGGGCCCTAAATCACCTTCAAACAACAAATGCTAAATGATGGATTATGCCAGATGAATTATGCCGTCGAAACCAAATAAGGGTAAAAATGTAAAGAAAGAACAACACTCACCAAAATAAGGAACTCTAGCAATAGTCTCCAGTACAAAGAACCTTGCATAATCCCGGTCACGATACAAGGCATCAAGTACCATTATCACAGATTCCTGAAATGATTAATAGAGTTAATAATCTTGCAACACCAAGCACTGCATCACTTAAGCTACAAAAGACATCACTTGATTTACCGTAAGTAAGATATTAACAGATTGTTCAAACTTGATAACCCATTTTTCCAATGCACTAGCTGACCCAGTCTCGGGTGGCTCATCATCATTTGGAAAATTCTTGAGTGGAGATGACTCCTCTACCACCACTTTCTCCTCTTCATCTTGCAAAATTGTGGCTTGAACTCGACAAAAATTCCTGAAACAAAGTTACAGAAAACAAATTCACTCATAAGTTAAGTTCAAAAAAATTTATTAGAGATAATCGTTTGAAAACTAACCTGGATAGCGATCGAGGTGAAGAGGGAGGATTGAAACGCAAAGTCTTGATGGTGTTGAAAGAAGCTACGCTTTCAAGATTTATTGCTCTATTGGAAAAGACCGATACTGTTTGAGAGAGAGTTGTCATCATTTCTGTTACCAATTCTTTCCCACCAAGACGAAGGATGGAAAGATCGAAGAGCAAGTGCTTTGTTTTGTCGCTGTTCGGTTGACCACACAGGCGGTTTTGGGAGGCAGCATATTCCCTCGTTTGAGCCCATTCTATTGTTAAGCTCGACAAATGACTCCATTTTATAGCCCAATGACCTGACTCGGCCGAATCATTTAAATGGACCGTTTCACATTTCTGGAGGATAATGCAGCCCACAAGAATATGGCCCAACGACGAACAACAATCAATCGCTTGATGTCAACACACCAACATTAAAACTGGATTTAAAGTCATAAATTAAATGTACTTGCTTCACGTATAATATAATATAATTTAATTTAATCTTTGTGGACAACAGACGCTTATTCCGAGTCGGAAAGCTTGAACGGTGGATTCCTGTCGACGTCAACTTCAACCGACCTGTCATCCACATTATTGTCCAGTTGCAATGGTCATCCTTATCTTACGTCTGCAACCAAATTAGCTGTAAACAATTTCTTATCCATGCCTGTTGCCTTGTTCAAAGGTTGGTTTTTTTTTTTTTTTTTTTTTTTTTTTAAATTTTAAGCAGTGAATTTAGCTTTATAGAAAGTTAGAAACAGCCGAGCATCATGTGAAGGTTATCTGGACACGCTCGCGCATATTGATTGTATCAAGGGTTCCCTTTTAAAGTTGCCTTCAAAATGTGGCCATGTAGACATCGCGTCTTAGACAATCACTTACAAGATTTTGATGTGGCGTGTTACATTTTTTCTTTTAATCACAATTATAAAAGGATTTTTTTTAAGCAAAGTGTAAAGATTTGACAGTAGATTTTTTTTTTTCCAAAATCAATTAAAATACGTTGTATCCATTTTTTTTTTTTGAATACTAGTGCATGTCCGATATAATTTATTTGATTGTCATCAATATTTTTTTAGTTTTATAAGTATGTTAATCATTTTAATATTGTTTAGTGATATTTTGAGTATAATTTTTGAGACGAAATAAGTTATTTTGTCTTTATTAATAAAATTTAAAATTTAAAATCATTAAAGATAAAAGTTGTACAATGTATTAAAGAGTTAAATTGTCTTAAAGTGTTCTTAATTTATTTTACAATCTTATTCATTCTTTTAATAATATAATTTTAAAAAAAATTATCTATTAAAATAATTTTATTATTTTTAATAAAAAAAATTATCGACAACTAAATAATTTAATTACTTTTAATAAAAATTCTCCGTATAAAATCTCTTAACTAAAAGTTCTGTTTAAATAAATTTTATTTGTGAAAGTATACTAAACGGACGCAAAAAGGGGTAGAAAAAATTCGTGGTAGGGAAAGAAAACGGCAATAAAAAAGCGGCATCATCGCCAGTTTAAAAACAAGTGGCAAAAACTGACTAGTTGTGGGTCACCTTATTCTTGAAGGGGGTCCCCAAAAGGCGAAAACGGCAATGCCAATTATACACGTATTTTAAAATAAAAAGTATTACTAGATCATATTGAACTTCTATTTATGATTCATCGGAGCGAAAGATTAAGAGAGTTTAAACAACCCACCTGTCTAGATCCTCTCGTGGTAATCCTTTTTTATATGCATTCATCCAAGCCTCTGGTTCTGACTTCAAGAAAGTTTCCAAAGCTATGGAAGATGAAAGAAGGTCTTGCATTTCCAGAAACAAAGGAAAAAATAATAATAATTTTAGCCACCTGGGAGTTGAATTGAAGAGCTTCACATCATGTCTCAAATGGGTTTGTGTTGATCAATCAAATATTTGGAGAGCTGGTCTTTCTTGGTCAATCTTCTTTCTTCTTGTCATCGGTTCTCCACTTGTGTCTCATTTTCTTCTTCTGTGTTCAACGTGTGATAATCAACATCAAAGACCTTATGATGCAATAGTCCAAGTATCTCTTTCAGTTTTTGCAATTATTTCCTTTCTGAGTCTCTCTTCTTGGTCCCGTAAGTACGGCCTTAATCGGTTTCTATTTCTTGATAAATTATCGGATGAAAGTGAAAAGGTTTGTCAAGAGTATGCAGCTCAGCTCAGAGTATGTACTTCTTCTTCCCCTCTTTATTTATTTATTTGAATTTACTAAAGCCAATTGTGTGTTAGCTTCTGTGTTTAAACTTTTATGTGGGATAAGTAACCTGTTGATTGGATTTGCATATGCTTTTGTCAGAAACTTTTTTTTTTTTTGGTGGAGATCATAATCTATCTTTATAATAACAACTTTGAGACCAAAGATTTGCAATTTGAATTTGTAATAGATGAAGAAAGATATTGTTGTAATGTTGTTCCACAATTTCCCTTTATTTCGTAATCCAAGCTCTCCTTTTATAGGCCTTTAGTTGGGGTCTTCTTGATAATTTACATGATTATTACTATGATGAACCCTTTGGAGTATATTCCACAGAATACAGTTGAAGAGGTGTAATATGCTGGATTGTTATGTTAAAGCTGTTAGAATTTACTCAACACATTACAATTGAAGAGGTTTAATACGCTATAAAGAATAGCCATGTGGAATGAATTGGAGTATATGGTTTTGCTTTTGTCCAGAGATCAGTTTGCACATTTAAATTCAGATAGTGATAGTGTAATACAAACTTTAAATCTTTGACTCTTCTGCTTTGTTTACCTAAGAGGCTGTTAATTTTATATTTAAATTACATGTCAATAGATTTAATTTGATGACTTGGTGACTTCTTATTATGTAAATGGTTTAGGTGACTGCTTATATTTATTACACTACAGTTATGTTGCTCCTACTGTTGCATTATTTCCTGTTCATTTCCAAGAATGTCATGTGCATGCGAGAAAATTTGATCTTGGTGATTGAAAATGCACTTTTAATGTAGTAATATGAATGTTAATTTTCCAACTTTTGCAGAGGTCAATGAAGCTCCTCTGTATTTTTGTCCTCCCCTGTTTTGGCTTTGAGTGTGCCTACAAAATCTGGTGGTATATCACAGGAGCATCAGAAATACCATATTTCTACAACACGTATGCAAGCAACATCATAGCTTGCATATTGCAGCTATGCTCATGGCTATATCGAATATCAATTTACATTCTTGCTTGCATTCTCTACCAACTGATTTGCTACCTGCATCTTGTCAAAATGGAAGACTTTGCTCAGTTTTTTCAGAAGGAAGCTGAGGTGGTTTCCATTTTGCAAGAGCACCTCAGAATCAGAAGAAATCTTCGGATCATAAGCCATAGATACAGAGCATTCATTTTGTTGTCTCTCATTCTTGTCACTGCAAGTCAGTTCGTTTCTTTACTTACAATTACCCGGTCCAGTGCCCATAACAATATATTTGAGGCTGGTGAACTGGCTGTAAGTCTTCTTTCACAGGCCTTCAATCATAATATACAATCTCAAAACTTGCCCGAAAAGTTTAGTTGATGGGTTTCACTTATTTTGTCACAGTTGTGCTCCATTAGCCTAGTGACAGGACTCTTCATCTGCCTGCGTAGCGCGGCAAAGATCACACATAGAGCACAGTCCATTACAAGTCTTGCTGCAAGATGGCATGTGTGCGCCACAATCAACTCTTATGATGACCTTGATGGAGAGACACCAACAGCTCAGATTACAGCCCCACAGGTGTTCCCTGTCACTGATGATTGGGAATCGGATGAAGAAGTAGATGGAGATGATCTAGACAACACCAAGATAAATCCAATTTATCCTCAAACCGTTTCGTATCAAAAGAGGCAAGCTCTAGGTGAGTGAAAACACATTGCTTATAATGTACTTTCTGCTTATTTTGGTGCTTTGGAAGTAATCATCAGATTGTTGGCTTGCGTGGCAGTTACTTATTTGGAAAACAATAGAGCAGGAATCACAGTTTTTGGGTTCATGATGGATAGAACATGGCTTCACGCTATATTTGGGATCGAACTAGGTCTATTGCTTTGGTTGCTCAACAAGACCATTGGTATTTCTCACCCTTGAGTAGATGTCTTTCGCTTTATGACTCATTTATCCTCTATTATTTGAACAATTTAGTACCATTTACTTCAAGAAGTTCAATTTTGAAAGGACTACTAATGATTTAATGTAAGTCTGCAGCCTGATAAAACCAACATAAAAAATTTTAAAAATTCCTTATTTCACATAAGTTAAATGAAAAATAATATTCTTCGCACTCCTAACTCTTTTATCCTTTTTTTTTGTCAGCAAAATTGACTTGAGAGTGTTTAGATTGAGGTGATGAATCTCTACCCTAGATGATCACCAATATTGGCCTGTGAGCATCATTCATAAAGTTGAAGTTGAACGCACATGATTTTAAAGGGAGCAGAGTTAAGGTCCCTCGTTTCGAGCAAAAATTGCTGGATACCATGGCTGAAGTTTCCAATAATGCAAAATCAAAGGTTATAGCGCCCCCCCTCCCCCTCTTTCTTCATACCCCCCACAAGAATCATGCGGTTTGCCTGAACATCGCAAGCTGATATCATTCAGTTGTTTTATTGTAGCAGAGGGAATAGGTATGCATGACTTCGCATAGCATGTATACAGAACTTTCATCTTTTTGGGTGGATGTGCAATGACGAGTCCTTTTTTTTTTTTTTTTGAGTATCAATAAATGAAGCGTGGTTTGAAGTTGTCTCCTGTGTAGAAATGTATCGTTCAATGATTTTGCAACAGGGTGTAGTCGTGTGGATGTGGGATTGGAAATTATTTAATGACTTTTCTCTGATTTTAGTTTACTTAGATTTGATTGAGAAATGATCGATACATTCATTTTAGAACTTTCTGATACACAAGAAACAAAAGCGCCCATATCTATATATACATATATCCTCTAATCAAATAGTTAAGACCCATGTCCTGCATGTTATTTTTAATATTTATTTATTAAAAATAGTCGTGTAGGTGTGGAATTGTTGCCAGCCTCAGTCAACTCTGCACAAAATATAAACAAAAACAGGACAATGTCAATAAATATGAAAATCATTCTAAATTAATATCCTAACAAATAAAGAGAGAAATTTGGCTTGGTGCAATCGGCATCGGGGCCAAAGGGGAACCGAATCGAGTATGCCGATTGCAGGCCGGCTTTGTCGGCCTTAACACTCCCATGTCCTGTCCTATCCGAGCTTCTTAAAGCATTCAGGAAAGTACTTGCGAGGTGATTTTTTCTTCGGAGACAGCGCAGTTACTACCCAAAACAGCAAGGATACAAGCACAAGTACACCCATCCCCAGCACGCGTAAATCCTAAACAGACATTTTCTTCGCCATTAATCTTTTCTTCAGTATTGTTAAGTGCTAACTTGTATGTATGTATATACATATACATGAACTCGACATTATGGTCTGTTTGCATGTCTGAATTCTATTTGAAGGATAAGTCTCCATTTGCGACGAGCAGATGCAGTCATTACGTAATATTCTCGGATAAGTTCATTAGAGTCTCCATATTCCACTTTTAGTACACCTAATTAAGGGAGATATATGTAAGATACTTCGTCCCTTTAACTCCTTACAATCAAATCTCCCATTTTTATATACAAGCAAAAAGCTCATGTTCAAGGAAATGCAAGATACTTTTCATTATTATGAAACTATATGAAAACGATGTACAATGTTAGGTGTTATTTTTAATATTTATCATTAAATTTTATACGATTGATGATTCAAAATTTGTATTAAAATTTAAAAAAATGATATTCACCCCACCGATGAACACCATCAAGACAAAATTTTAAGGTAAATTTGGCATAAGTTCAAAAATTAGAGAAAATTTATTATAATTTCAATTTTTATTTACTATTGTGTGGGGTTGAGGTGAGATTAGAGTGAGCTCTCTATCATTACTCAAGGTTTTAAGTTAAAATTACCACATCCAAGATTATAACAATTAGCTTTTGTTAATTTGAGGGGTTTTTTTTTTAATTATTTATAGTGTGTACGAGTTCAGGCGGAACAATAAATGGAATTTGAAAATAACAAACTTGATGGGGTTAGACACCAATGGGCCGTAGTCCCAATGCAGGGTCAACGCAAGGATTTGACTCTCTTGTATAATGGAGTTAGTAGGCTCCTCACGTTGGAGTAGAATCGATCTCCCTTCAATATTAATATCAATAATGTTCCGATTGTAATATATTAAAAAAAAAAAAAAACTTGATGGAGATAGACAATATTGGAACAGTATGATTTACTTATAAGATTTAGATAGACGTATCATAAAACTGCAAGTAAAAGAAATGATTGATGAACTGATCATGAACTATTCCATTAATTTAAATCTTTGTCATACATAATAAGTTGGCGAAGACCGGCAATCGATCTCTAGAGCCCAAATTATTCTTATAGCCACCCTTTCACTTCATGTTTCTTTTTAGCAGCCAAAACAACTCACACCTCGGTGAATTCCACTGCTTATAAATCGATTCTGCACAACAAAAGGATTAAACAAAAAAAAAAGTGTAAGATCACTGTTTACAGTCATGAGAGAAGCAATATGTAAGAGAAAGAGAGCGATCAAAGAAACGATACTTGTTGCAATCGATGTTGGGGTCAATAGGCACGGGCACTTTAATACCGCACAAGCCAGGGAGTTGCTTAGCTTTCTCAGGCTTAGCCCCCAGAGCTGGCCCAGCCTTTTTCAAACATTCGCAAAGAGCCCTGCGATCCTCTTTGGTGGTAGCCTGATCGTTCACTGTCTTTACACCTAAACAACAAGAAGCTGTGGGTCTTGGGTCGCTGCCCACTACGAACGGAACGCATGGCATCAATGTTGTCACGGCCTCGCTGCAACTCATTGCATGCACACGGCTTGCACTCACTGCCAAAACCAGAATCACTAACCCGAAAGCCAATAGACACCGAGCCATCTTTTTCTTCTATTCAATTTTGATGAACCAACTATTGCTTCTGTGGAGAAGATGCCTGGTTTGAGCTTCATTTATAGGGCTATACAGGGTAACTGTAGGTAATGCACTTCATTACTGACAACTACTGCTGAGATATCAATTTGCAGTTTTGTAAAGACTAATTTGGAATGTTAATTACCGCCCTCTTCAAAAATTGGTAAGCTTTTTATTAATCATTGAAGACTGTCAGATTTCATAATTAACATACTTCAGTAAAATTAACTTTATTTAGAAAGAAATTGAAACTTTCATCACTTTTTCGCAATTTGAAAAGTAGTACTACTACACAATCTAAATTTTTTATCTCAAAAAACTATCACAAATGATATAGTATTCATCAATTGAATGGTATGTATAATACAATTAATTCACTTGAATTTTGTAAAACATTACCAATCAATCAATGAATGACATATCATTTGTGATGAAATTTTATATATCTATCATTACTCTTTGAAAAAGAGCACAAATATGCTGATCTTAAGGGTTGAACTATTTGCATTAATCTAAAGTTTGAACATCCATATTTTAATATAACAATTTATCACAAAATAAATACCTGATAAGATTTTTTTAGGACAATTTAATTTGAGCAAATATAACATAATTTCTTCAAAAATTCATCCAAAATACTTATTCAATGCATAATTCTCCTATCTTAAATCCTAATTTTGTTTAATAATTTCTAATATCTTAGCAATGATAATTAAGTTGAACAAAAGTGTTTAATACTTACAAATGAGTAGATCAATATTTAAGAAGATTATAACTACAATCCTTTAAATTTTTCAGCAATAATAAACAAATGCTTGATGCAATTTTTCTTGGCAGTTAATTAATTTTTTTTAAAATAATAAGATTGTAATTGCCAGAAAACTTTGGAGTTTGAATTATTTATTTATTCTTTGTTTGTTTAAGAAAATGAATCAAAACTTTTTATGAATTTATTCAATAAATCCTTTTCTGATTTGAAACCCCCCCCCCCCCCCCCCCCCCCCCCCCCCCCCCCCCAACAAAAGCAAATGTCATGCATGTTATTGATAGTTAAGAAATGAGCGTGAGAAAAGAAGTAGGAGCCGAAATAGCACCGCCAATGGCGAAACCACTTGGTGGGTTAGTTGGGCAGTACAGTGGATATTCGGTTCAGTTTTTTTTCGAATTGAGTTGAATTAAAATTATCAGATTCGGTTTACTTTAGTTCAATGGACAGAAAAGTAAATGGTTCAAAAACGTGAGAATCAATTGTTTCATATTCAGTTCAACTCTGTTAAATTGTAAAGTATTTGTTTGGTTTCTAAGAAAATTACAGAGAGAAACAGAAGGAAAATGACAAGAGAAAATGAATCTGAATCATTGAATTAATTCGAACGGTTTACAAGAATGTATTTATACATGTATCTCGAATCTTCTACATGCTGCTTGTGTTTGAGCTAACAGCATAACAACCTTCCTCCAGCTCAGCTGCCAAGCCAGCAGTCATAACAAACTTGCTTAATCAAATTAACTAAGCTTAACTAACTAAACCATCTTAACTAATTCTATTATCTTAACAAACTCAAAACCAAACCAAACCGAAGAACCGATTGGTTCTTTACTTTATATATTAGATATGTATATTCTATCTCACACACCACAGCCCTCCAACTTCCGTTATCTTCCCTTTCACTTCCACCGTTTGTCTGACAGCCGTATCGTCGGCCATTAGCAACTCCTTGCCGTGTTGCGGAGATTGTGCTATCATTGTCGTTCACTCATTCTCGTAGCCTGTCACGCTGCAAAGTTATGCCATTGCCGTTGCCGTCTCCATTAGCCCATCGCAGAGTTGCTTCTTGCTTCTTGTTCGCAGAATTGAAGGACTGAAGATGAGTTTTTGATTTTTTGTGCTCTTTTAATTGGTACTGAAGTTGATTTTTCACTTGTCTGATATGTGGTGATTCGGGGACTGGGATTGTTATTCTGTCTTAACCCTGAATGCTTTTGATCATATTATTTTCTATTTGTCGTAGCTTTTTTTTTTTTTTTTGAATTGAACTATACTGTTTAGCCAAATCTTAACACAAATGAGAAAAATAATCATAAATAATTTTATTATAATATAAAAATAAGAGTGGTGTTTGGTGTAAGAAAAAATAAGAAAAATTTATCCTCATTTTTTACCTACCCACTCCCTCTCTATTCTTTTCTTTTTTATTTTTCTAATTTTTCTCTTATCTTTTTCTACACTTTAACATTTTTTTTTAAAATAACTCAAAACCAAGCCCAACTATTCCTAAAGATGAATAGAAGACTTGCGGACAACATAACTTTATTTTTAATGCATGGACGACTTATTTTTATTCTTTACTTATTAACGCATGGACGGAAGATCATGATCATGGTTTGGGTCGGGGAATATGAAGAGTAGGACAAGCAAGATAATGTCTTAGAGATGAAGACAAAGTGCCTTATTCATGCCAAATCATGAGATTGTCCATAATGGGTGTCTCCAAATGGAGACTACGGAACAAGGAAGTCACTGCCGCGACCTCGTAATCATCGAAATATTGTCAGAATGGCAAGCCCAAGTCCTTGGAGTTTCCGTTGGGTCAAAGTCATGAACCTCCAAAATGGTCCGAATAAACCTTGGTTATTAGATTTGATTTCCTTCGTCAAGGATTTTCTCCCACTGTTGTTGAGTGGAACAAGTACATCTTGAATCTCCCTCGTTAATGGCTGTAAGTGTTCTAATTTTAACTTCTTTTAATTTGGGATTGTTGGCTTGTAATTTTTGTGACATTGCTATTTAGCTAATCCACGCGATAGATATGGCTCTTAATTTTTTTTTTTCAGTAGATTCAATTGTCCTGTGAGAATAAGCATGATCTTTAAGGACATGTCTAACACACATAACGTTGTCGTGTGGCTTACGTGCTGGTTTTTTATAGCACCCAGTTCCTTTTTATTCCAATCAAGTCTCTTCTGAGTTCTTAGGGTTTTGTATTTGATAACTCATCATTATTAATAAGGAACCATATGCATTGATTCGGCTGCAGAAGAACTCCCGTGTCCCAAAATTCGGCGACTGGGATAATGATAATATACCTTACACAACCTTCTTTGAGAATGCACGCAAAGAGAAAGCCGGAGTGAGAATGAACCCAAATGATCCGGAGGAGAATCCAGAGGCCTTTATGCGGATGAGGGGGATACTAGGCCGGGGAACCGACGGTGATTGCCAACCAGTTCGGGCTTCTCGCCATGTTGGTTCTTATAAGTCCAAATCAACAGAAAAGCGCCACATTGAAGAACAAATGGACATGGGGCATAACCCTCGAGGGAGAAACACTTTTGATCACCAAAGGAGTAGGAGCCGAAAGAGCACAATGTCAGAATTCAGCAGTGATAAAAGCAGCTCTGTCTCTGATAATTCACTTCCACAGCCAAGTCCCCGACGTTTAAAATCTGATAAAAAGAATGGTCTTGGTGAAGGAAGTAATAGCTACACTCCATCGCTACCACCCGGTCACTCTAGACAGAGAAGTGGGAATTATCTATCTGATGAACATGTAAACTTTCCTTTATATATATGACAACTTATATTTTGTGATATCTTGTTATGGACATACTCAGCATTTTCATTAATTGTCAACATCTTTTTATGTGACATTAATTGTTGAGTTTAATTTAATGGATGGCAGTATCACAGAGCAGCTTCGGTACCCAAATTTGGAGCTTGGGATGAAACTGACCCGACATCAGGTGAAGGTTTTACTGTAATATTCAACAAAGTGAAGGAGGAGAAACAAATTGCATCCACCCAATTCTCAGTCGTGCCAGAACAAACAAGCAATTATTCAGATGGTCAGAGAAGTAACGAAGGTTCTTGGTTTAGATCAAAGGTATGCGTTATGCCCACAAGTAATGGCTGTGCATAATGTTTGTGTGTGTGTGTGTGTGTGTGTGTGTAATGGTTGTATTTTCTCTCTTCAGTTTGTAAATGACAGAAGAGATGCCTAATGTTTTCTATTATCATTTATTCTCTTTGTTATTCTTTTCTATCTTCTTGTGTCTTAAAATTAGGCATTTGATTTTTCCCCTATGCAGATATGTTGCTGCCTATTTTCACGGGGAAGAAATCGGTGATCTACCTGACGTCGCTTTAGCTAAGGCCAAATTTTGTTGTTCATTTTTTTATCAATAATATTGCCTACAATCGCCAGATATTATTCTTATTAAATTTATATGTAACTTTTTTTTTTCCTCTCTTTGGTAAAACTAGAGGGAACTATTCCTGCATACTACTTGTTTTAAGTATGCAGATTCTGTTTGGCATTTTGTTAACAACATAATGCATTTGGGTTAGTTTTAGAAAACCTTACATCTTATTTTATTTTCGTAAATTGATTTGTAAAATATCAATTTTGCCCTTTTTTTATTTATAAACAATAAATTATTTCATTTATTTTTTGTTTCGTTTTTTCCAATAAAAAAATGATTCATATGGGTTAAAAAATTAGTAGATTTATAGTATTTAGGATATATTTATTTGAGTGTAAAGTCATTTTTATTATTGTAATGTTAGCATGATGTCGTTGTTTCGTAAGGACATACTATTAAAGTGTTACGTCTCAATAATTTCTTACACTTATTTATTATTTCACAATTCTTCAAGGATCTAAATGAAAAAAATCGTTTATTGAAAACTTTTTGCAATTCTGTGTCTTACGCTAGGCCAAGTTGTCTGTTGATTCGTACTTCAAATTTAAGAACGATTTGTAAAAAATGATTCATAATGCTTCGACTGGGGGAAAAAAATTGAGTGGTGCCGTTGCCCCATCCCAAAAATTAAAATATTCGATTTAAAAGTTTTTGAAATTATAGTACTTCTAATAACACCTATTTTTACAGGTGTCATTTAGTGGATATAGTAAGATTTTCTTGTATATATATAAAAAAAAAAGTATCGGATTTGAATTAACTCGATACTGTGGGAGCAAATTAAAAAAGGAAAAATGATTGATGACGGACATGTCGTGGGCCATGGGCCTGGCTTACAGCTTTACACAAAATGGCGCTCGAATTCAAACAAGTGTAGTACTATTGGTACCATCCCAAAAACCTCTTAAAATCCCTTGTGGAAATATTTTAAAGAATAATAAATTTCCTACAACGCATTCTTAAATGTCAAAAATAACTCCAATTAAAACTATTACTCATAAATCCTTATTCTATTAATTATTAATAATGTTCAAACCTTATATCAAAAGTTTTCTTTTTGGTTTTTTTTTGTTTTTTAAAAACTTCTATTTTCTCTTCTTTAATCTTTCAACCTCTTCCACGCTTAGCCCCCATTCCCCCTTAATTTTCTCCCTGTTCTTTTTCCATTTAAATTTTAATGCTGGTGAATTACAGCTTAAAATTTTTAGATCCCAATCGGCTGCATTGTTATTCAAGACAACTTAATAGTTTTGAATTACAGCGTATTTTTCTGGATTTAAATGAAAAAATCATGTCCATTAAACATACTTAAATTAGTTCTCTATATTGCAATTCTGAAAAGGACTATAACACCAAGCTCTTGCCATAACATTCTTTTTTAGAATCTAGATGTGATGTATGGTTTAAAGTGAATAGAAAGCATGTACGATTCATGAATGTTAAAGATTATTAAAAATAGTAGGTAGTTTGTATAAAATATTGCACATAATTTTTAATAAAAATAAAATTTATTTGTGCTTAATATATAGATTTAATTAGATATGTTTTTGTCTCTTAATGTAATTTCCGTGGTAGCTAAAGTTATAAACGGCTTTTGGAGGGATGCCGCTCCAAACTCAAAATTTGAAAAAAAATATGAAAGGGGCAAACAAGGGTAAAGATTCAGTGTGGAAACCGTAATTAAGTATCCTCTTCCAACAATTCCGTCAACCATTACTGGATGGGTCCCCCAGTGTGATTCCGAAAATAAGCGAACACGATCACCTCATTGCTTGAATCACAATCACCGTGTGATGGCATCGGTCAATGCTACGATGATCAGATAAGTATAAATGAAACATTTCAAAAAAGCGGCAGCATCAAAACTTCGCCGTTTCACAGCAGCCTGCTGTATTGGCATTGGGCGAGCCGGCTGCCGAACTCATTATAAAAAGGAAAAATTTATTAGTTAAATCTTCACATACTCTCTTCCATATTCATTTCTTTTTGAATTTGAAAAGAGATTAGGAGTCCAATTACTACAGTTCCAAAGACATGGAGATAGCGCCATCTCCCATTACCTTCTGCTCAAAAGAGCACCAAAAGATCTACCGTGAATGGTTCGATATCGCTGATTCAGGTTCATCGTCGTCATTGAAACGCGGAGTTTTATTAGGAATAAGTTTAAATTATTAATATTATTGATTATTTTGTTTATAGATGGAGATGGCCGTATCACTGGAAACGATGCTACAAAGTTCTTAGGTCTTTCAAAACTTTCTCGGCAAGAACTCAAGCAGGTTTTAATTTCAAAACATTATTGTTATTGAATCTTTTTTTTTTCCTTATTTTGCTTGTTCTTGGTTATTTTATCTTTCGAAGATCATATCAATACTTCAAAATATACCATTGTTCAGAAATTTTATGCTATTGTTTGTCAGATTTTTTGTTTTTCCTTTAATATAAGTTAGCTTTTATGTTGTTCGCAATATGTTTGTAGCGAACTAATCAGCTAGAAATATATGGATATTTTGATAATATGGACTTTTGGACTGATTGTGTTGTTCTGTATCATGTTTGTCAAGATTTGGGCGCTTGCAGATTCAAAGCGACAAGGATTTTTAGATTTGGCAGAATTTGTTACTGCCATGAAGGTTGTTGATCGAATGTTGTTGTGGATTGTTTTTTTTTTTTTAATTATGTAATTTACGTGAAACTTATTTGCAAAGTTCTTACAGCTTGTATCTCTGGCGCAAGCGGGACGTGAAATAACTTCTGATATACTTAAAAGTGGAGGCAAGTTCAAAAATCTGATTTGTAAAATTATTAGTTCCACTCTTTCTTATTCACATAATAGAAGGCATCATAAATGAATTTTTAGTATTCGGCTTTCTTTTTATGTAATTTTTTAAGAAACTTTTTTAGGATAAAGAAAGTGAATCATGAAAATCGAAGGTTGATATTGAGCATTAATTCCCTAATGACATTGGATTATACTTCTCTTGGTTTCCAATCACAGGCCTGATGGAGAATACTGAACCTCCATCGATGGAAGGTTTGGAAACCTTTGTAGCTGTAAGGAATCTTCCTCATCTTGTTTTTTGTGACAATTGTTTAGTTGCCAGTCTCAAAAGTATTGTGCTTTGTTATAACTGATACTGTTTCTGTGATTTTCTATCTCCAGAAAAATAAAGGTTTGAAAATGGATAGCAAGCCTGCTGTGAATGGTAATTTTTCTTCTATCTTTCATTAGTTTAATTGATGTTATTGAATTAGTTGTGACTAGATGATGTGTTGGTAATGATGTAGGGTCTGCCTCTGTCCAGTCACAAATTTTATCATCTGCTCAATGGTTTACATCAAAATCAGTAAAGAAGGTAGAATTTATGACACTGTCTGTACGCACTAGAAAATTTTGCAAGTTTTGTTTAAACTCTTATGTCATGAGTGAAGCTCGACTGTTTTGAGTTTTTTTCCCTTTTCTTTTTGATCATTTCCTTCTTTCTCATTTCCTGAAGGAGGTTTAGTTTGATTTTTGTATGATGAGTTTTTCCTTTCTCGCTGTTAATTCCCAGACACCTCCAAGTGCAGTTACATCAATCATTGATGGATTGAAGAGATTGTACAGTGAGAAACTAAAGCCATTGGAAGCTACCTATCGTTTTAATGATTTTGTCTCTCCTTTTCTGGTAAGTGACTTGATCAAGCTATATGATACGGATGGGATAAACAGATAAGTACAGTTTGCTATTTGGGAAATGAGATGCGTAATGCTTTCTTTAGCATGTTCTAGGCTTAAGACAGAAACCTCACTAAACTATTTGATTGGTTTGTGTTTCTCTTCTTGCAGACCAATAGTGATTTTGATGCTAAACCTATGGTAATGCTTTTGGGTCAATATTCAACTGGAAAAACAACATTTATAAAGCATTTGCTGAGATGTAACTATCCAGGTTTGTAAAATATCGTGTTTTCTTCTCTCTTTGTTTTAATACGCATATGACTACTTGATGAAAAGCTTTTATAAAACCTTACCGTGTTTTTCTATCTGCAGGAGCTCACATTGGACCAGAGCCTACAACAGATAGATTCGTTGTTGTTATGGTATAGAGATCCATCTTCATGTTCCCATTGAATTGACTAATAAACTATGCCTAATCCTTCCATTTGATGACCTACCTATTTCTCATGGCAAATTAGTTGTATGTGCTGGATAATTGAAAAATGTTGTTTCAAATTAACACTTGCTGCTCACATGTTTAATGAACAATCTAGTTGCATGCCACCTAAGCAGTCTATTGTCTGTTGTTTGATCCTGTTTCATTTTCATTTTAGTTATGTTCATGGTATTTTCTAATAGTCCATTCTATTCTCATACTCAGTCTGGACCTGATGAAAGAACCATACCTGGGAATACAATTGCTGTTCATGCTGATCTGCCATTCAGTGGGTTGACAACTTTTGGAGGGGCATTTTTATCAAAATTCGAGTGTTCTCAAATGTCACATCCAGTGAGTTAAAAAGTTGTCTTATTTTAATTGTTATCTATCCATCTATGTGTTCACTTATTTTTCTCATCGACTTCATTGCTACACTTGCAGCTACTAGATCAAGTTACATTTGTGGACACTCCTGGGGTTCTATCAGGCGAAAAACAGCGAACACAACGGACTTATGATTTCACTGGTGTTATATCATGGTTTGCAGCAAAATGTGATCTCATTCTTCTTTTGTTTGATCCTCATAAACTCGACATCAGCGATGAATTCAAGCGTGTCATTGCATCTTTACGGGGTAATGATGACAAGATACGTGTTGTTCTTAATAAAGCTGACCAAGTTGATACTCAACAAGTAAGCTATTTCATCACTCTGGTTATAATCATCTTAATTGCAGAATTTGAGCATTTATTGTAGTTGACTGACACATCAATGCTATGTTTAAGCTGATGAGAGTTTATGGAGCACTGATGTGGTCTCTTGGAAAGGTCCTGAACACTCCTGAGGTTGTACGCGTTTATATTGGGTGGGTACATTTTTCACATTTATTATTGTTATTATTTTTACAGATCTGCTATTCTTTGTTCTATTCTTATAATTTGCTTTGTCATGGTGGAGAGGGGCATAAATAATTCTGTATTCCTTGTGTTTATTTTTTTGGTACCACAATTTGTCTAGTTTTCTGATTTTGCATTAGCTTGTGATATTTGTCAAAGAACTTCCAGAACAATGATTTGTTTGAGCAGTTGGTGTTCAAATGACCAATAGGTACTGCTATCTACTAAACTATCGCTTCCCTTCTTTGCTTGGCAGCTCTTTTAATGACAAACCTATTAATGGAGAGGTTGTTGGTCCAATAGGGCAAGAGCTTTTCGAGAAAGAACAAGATGACCTCCTAATGGATTTGATTGATATTCCAAAGAAAGCCTGTGATCGACAAGTGTGTTCACATTTCATATTTTATTTACTCTAGTATTTTGTCCACACATTGCATGAAAATCTGTATTTGCTAAATATTTTACATTGTTTTAATAGTTTTAACAATGTTTGCATAATGTAGATCAATGAATTTGTGAAGCGAGCTAGGGCTGCTAAAATCCATGCATATATTATCAGCCATCTCAAGAAGGAGATGCCAACCATGATGGGAAAAGCTAAGGCTCAACAACGCCTAATTGATAATCTTGAAGACGAATTTGCAAAGGTTTCTACATCCCTCTCTTCTTTCCTCTCTTTTTATCTTTTTCTTGCCTACGTACTAAAACGGCAACAAAACAGGTTCAAAGGGAATTCCATCTACCAGGAGGAGATTTCCCAAATGTGGAGCACTTCCGTGAGGTCTTAAACAGTTACAACATTGACAAATTTGAAAAACTGAAACCAAAGATGATTCAGGTTGTTGACGACATGCTTGCTTATGAAATCCCAGAGTTATTGAAGAACTTCAGAAACCCCTATGAATAGAATCCTCCCAAAACCCAGTGAATGTTGAGCGAAACCTGAAGAAGGATACTGAAGTGAATGTATTTTCAATGCCCTAATGCATTTGGCTTCTTATTATTTTGAGCATATATATATTTGTATGCCGTGATTTTGTCTTTTCTTTCTTTTTCCTTTTAAAAGATGCTATGAGCTTAGGTTGTCCTAATATTTCAATCAGGTAAAAGTGTGAATGCCATTCTTGGCCGGCAGTTTGTTTTTGTCTGAGAAATTTTTCAAGTGAGCATGTTGGTCAGGTGATTCGATGAGGCAAAGGACGACAAAGCATTGTAGATTCTTGAAAGAATCGAGGATTCCGTTCACGGTATACGCTTCAGTTTATCTGCTGTCATAGGGTTATTTCCACCCAACCCCCAAATCTTTTGACATTTTCTACCGCGCACCCAAACTTTTTGACATTTTCTACCGTGCACCTAATTCTGTTAATTTGACTGTTGTTTTTAACGGAGCTATTTGAAAGTTAATGAAATGTCTGAAATACCCCTTATCTTGAATTAGAAAAGAATTAAATAAGATAAAATGTTAATCTAATAATTAATATTTACATTAAAAATTCTTAATTAAAGGTAAATAATAATAATTTTATCAATTAATTTATCAAATAAATTTAATTTATCATCATCAAATAATATTTAAGATATGAACTTATAAATTTGTCCTTTGACCGTTAGAATAAACGGTCAAATTAACGAATTTAGGTGTGAATTGAGTATTGTTAAAATATTTGGGCGTGTGGTGGAATATGTTAAAACATTTAGGGACAGGACGTAATTAACCCGCTGTCATAGTAAGCAGAACAATATCGTCAAATTAATTTTAAATAAAGTCGAATATATATATATTAATAAAAAAGGGTTGTTTTTGGACAGGTCCAAATATTTAGAGCATATTTGACTGCACACCTGTTATTTTGACAAATACCATCAAACACCCAAATCGCTACTTTTTGAGTGTCCAAGTGCAAAAATGTGATTTAAAGCAGGCGTTTCGAAAAAAAATTCAAAATACTAATAATATTTTCCTTGAAGAAACGATTGCCAATTGCCATGACATTAGAAGCTGAAATTCCAGCACAGCACTGTTCAACTTGTAAGAAAATTAAAAAATTAAAAAATAAAGTAAAAGAAACCCCTTGTACCAACATGAGTAAAAAGTAGGGATTTTGGGAGGGAAACGAAGGTTTATGAGTATCTTTGGCGCTAATTGGCTGAATACTCACCCACCGCCTGCACTGATAACAAGAGGATGAGCTGTTGTAAGCTCATTTTGAGATCATTTGCAGGTAGTGTATGCATGTGAGAGTGGATTTCGCGTCTCTGGTGCTGTAGAGGTTGAGGAGAGTGGCAATGTTATATGCATGTATTATACACTCTGTTTTCATTGTAATATATGTTAGATTTTCAACATGCTTATCTTTTGGCCTTTGATCTGACTGGATTTCATGTGTGTTTGTTCCAACTAATTATTTCATGTGTGGATTTCGCATTTGGTTTGCCTTGAGAAACCTTTGGAGCGGTAGAATCTCACAATCTGTCAATTGCACGTTCTAACATATATCTTTCAGCTTGTCATATTTAGCCAAATATAAGTCAGTGGTATTAGATCAAACGAAGAACGAAAAAATCTTTGTGAATGCGGAGCCATACGGGGTCCGGTGGGGCAGTGTTCCTAATTTTTTTTAGAAAAATCGTTTTTTAATTTCAACAAAAAAATATATATATTGTGTTTTACTAATAAAAAGATACTTACTAGTCCCTGTTGCCTGTAAATAATATGATGAAAAGTAAGTTATATTTTCATCATCATTAATTAAAACTACTTTAAATTAGTATTTTGAATTCAAAACTAAATAAAAGCACTTGAGAAAATCCGTTGTAGGCTACGGGGGGGTAGAGGTGCCTAATCATGAGGAGTGACTTGATGATATAAGGTGTTTGTCAGGGGGTTTATACAGATGATATTGATTTTGGGGAGGCTATAGTCTTAACTCTTACGTTTTAGTATCCGTCGAGTTGGATACTCTACGAGTGGTTAAGTTGGTTCTGAATCAAGACAATACTCGTAATGAGTTGTTTTGGCTTATTACTAACATCGAACACTTGCTTATATAAAAGTAAGATTTTTAAATTCATCATGTCTCCAGAGTTTGTAATTAACATCATCCATATGAACGATTTTCCATCTCACTTAATATATCGTACGTCCATTCAGTGTATGGGTAAATTCATCTTTTTGCCATGTAACTAAGTGCCAGAATCGTAAAATTCACCCCCCCCCCCCCCCCCCAAAAAAAAAAACCGATGGGGGGTCAGTGGGTGTGGAATGATAACTGGTAAAGCAGCTGGGCGCACGCAAAAATATGTTGAAGTATTGAGGTGCTGTCAAAAAAAAATAGATCGACGTAGACAGAGCGACAGACACTAATGCTCCGACCTTGGTCGGCCAGCTGTCGTAGATGAAGTTTGTACTCACGTTTTCTGTTGCTGATCTAAGGGTTATTCAGAACTGAAAACCCTCATCACCAAAAACAGTAATTCATTGGCTTATCCAAATGGAGAAGGTGAACATGGCAAAAAGATTCCAAGGGAAGGTTGCGGTCGTGACGGCTTCGACTCAAGGCATTGGCTTAGGCGTCGCTGAAAGACTCGGTTTGGAAGGCGCCTCTGTTGTTATCTCCTCTAGAAAGCAGGTCTGTAATTTTGTTAATTCAGCCTTGAGCGAGGGGATTAAAATGACTAACTGCTCTAAGTGTGTGTGTGTGTGTGGGTAGTTGATGAATTTTTTTTTTTTTTTTCAATTGAAATTTGCTAATTTTAGGGGGCTTTTGCTTTAATTGTTGCAGAAAAATGTGGACAAAGCAGTTGAGAAACTCAAAGCTCTAGGAATCGAGGTTATTGGAATTATTTGTCATGTATCAAACGAACAACATAGGAAGAATCTCATAGACAAAACTGTTGAGGTAAGGAATTGAGTTTTATTCTTTAATCGGAAGATGAAGTTAAAGACAAGTAATTGAAAGAAATATGTTCAGTTATCATTGACTAATCACCCTGTTGAATTTTTTAACTCGTGTTTTGAGAATAGGGCTTGGTTGTTTTGCTTGTTAACCTCTTATTTCAGTTATTTTTACTAGTACTGGTATAGCAAATTGTATAATCGCTAACATGGGTTTTTTATTAAATCTTGGTGAACTGTTTTTCAGAAATATGGAAGAATAGATGTGTTTGTTTTAAATGCTGCTGTCAATCCCTCTGCTGCTGATCTTCTGAAAACCAAAGAATCTGTACTGGACAAGTTATGGGAAATCAATGTCAAATCCAGTATACTTCTTATGCAGGTAACTATATTGTTTTCCTACGATTACCCCCCAGGAAATGACAATCTTCAAAATATTCTAAATTATTATGAAAAATCTTAAGTTATCCCTCATTTTTATTAAAAGAAAAAAAAATCATCAATTTCCCTCCATTTTCCCCCTTGTCCTTTGAACAGAAACAAGGTAAATTGAAGTTTACAGTAATTGGGGGTATTTTTAAAATCATTATTTCAGAAGAGAGTAATCCGCCCTTTTCTTAAAGATTCAAGCTGGAATATTGCATTGTGCTGTAGATAATTAGCACAAAAGTTTTCCATGGCCGTGTTACCATAGATTTCCCAGTGGTAATCCACACCAAGTGCAGCCGAAGTAACCTTTATTACTGATCACTTAAATTAGCGCACTTCCCAAAATCTTCAGGTTTGTTTTCGGCTTTCTTAATTTCTGCAGGATGCTGCACCTCACATGCAGAAGGGTTCTTCAGTCGTTTTCATTTCCTCCATAGCTGGTTATCAACCACCGTCAGCCATGGCTATGTATGGAGTGACTAAGACAGCCCTGTTAGGTTTGACTAAGGTAGGTGTTAAGTTGGTTCCCCGGTTTAACATCTTTTACTTAATGATTAAAGAACACCCCAAATGGTGTTTTCTTTAACTAATGTTTAACCTCTACGATCTTCAAGTAGGCCCTCGCGGCTGAGATGGCCCCAGATACTCGTGTGAATTGTGTTGCTCCTGGTTTTGTGCCGACACACTTTGCTCAGGCCCTTCTAGGCAATGATGCTGTTGTAAGTATCTTTTTAGCCATAAGTTTCCACCCCATTGCTCAAGTGATGACTTAATTGGCAATAAAATAAGGTTGTGTTTGCTATTATGGTTGGATGGTTGTGGTTTAAAAGTTAACTTAAAGTTAAGTTAATTTGATCTCGCTCTTCTATGATAATAACCTATAACATCTTTAATTGTTGTTTAAAATCAATAGTCAATTTTTATTTATAACTACATTTTTTTTAGATGTAGCTTAAAGGTCTCAGCACCTTAACACCAAAAAGAGCTTAAATTTGGTTGTCCTGTGTTGCAGAGAAAGGCCTTGGAGGGGAAGACTTTGCTCAATAGGCTCGGTACCACTGGAAACATGGCTGCTGCTATTGCCTTCTTGGCATCTGATGATGCCTCTTACATCACCGGAGAAACATTGGTGGTGGCCGGAGGAATGGCCTCTCGACTCTAGCTCTTCTATTTATTTTTCAAAAATTTTCAACCACAATATCTGTGAATGATTCTATTTGAATCCCTGATGAATGTTTTAGATGGGATTTACTTTTAAACAAAATCAGCCAATGCACATGTGCTTTTTTTTTCAAATGGATTCTTTTCCATGGTCATACGGGCCATGACAGAAACTATCATGATGAATGTTCAGATAAATCTTTTTTAATTGTAAATAGCAAAATATATAAAATAATGAAGTTTTAAAGAAAAAAAAATTATGAAAATATATTTCACTAGATTTAGTAAAAAAAGAATCATAAATATTGAAGTTTCGTAGGCAGATAAACAAAAGATGTCATACGTAGAAAGGTTTGAAGGGATTTTTGATATTTTTGATATTTTTGAATCCATTCGTTTCTGATGAGGAAAGGAAACGACGAAGGAAGCTGTTTTTCCAATTACAGTGAACGTTTTTGCTTCCGCCCATGTGAGAAAGACTCTCCTTTTTATTAGTCTCAGTTTGTTTACAGCCATGAGAGAAGCAATATGTAAGAGAAAGAGACCTGACCTGCAAGTGTTGCGGATTCCCTCGATCTTTTCTAGTTGAAATTGAATATAAACAAATTTGATTTGAATTTATTCCACTTGCGAAATTGCCCCTTCGATGGCAAAAATAAAATAAAACCAAACTTTTTTTTTAATAAAATTATTACTATTATGTGTGGATTAGTGAAAAATATCGTGGTATTAATTTCACTTTCCCCCAAAAAAAAAAAAAAAATCCCACCGGCCACTATTTTATTAATAATAATGATGTGAATATCTAAAAGAAAAAGATGATTTATATATCCGACGGTTGCCATTTACAACGTTCATTGTTCAACTAACCTGCAAGAAAGCAAGCCGAACCTAATGGAGAAGATGAAGATGGCAAAAAGATTCCAAGGGAAGGTGGCGATCGTAACGGCTTCGACTCAGGGCATTGGCTTCGGCATCGCTGAGCGGCTCGGCTTGGAAGGCGCCTCCGTGGTTGTCTCTTCACGAAAGCAGGTCTCTTCAAACATTTTCAATTTTGCCCGAATTCGATTTTGACTTTGATCAGATTAAACTCAAATCTTTTTAATAAATTGGGCTTTATATGGTAGGATTTTGACTTAAATTGTTCTAATTTGAAGAGAAATGTGATTGTGACTGGTAAAATCGTTGCAGAAAAATGTGGATGAAGCAGTTGTCAAACTCAAAGCTCGAGGAATCGAAGTTATTGGAGTTGTTTGTCATGTGTCAAATGGACAACAGAGAAAGTATCTCATAAACCAAACTATTGAGGTGAGGAATTTAGTTGTACCTTTTTTATTATCACACAAACTACCTGATTAAATGGAAAATTAAAATTAAAAAATGATCAGTAGTTGAAAGAAATTTTGTCAACTATAGTTAACAGCGCTCTGTTGATTTTGGTGAACTATTGTTTGTTTCTATCTCAACAATCTGTGGATTTGTTTCAGTAATCCCATCCCAAAGATACACTAGATATGTGGAATTTGAGTTATTTTCCCAATTTCGGTTTCATGTTGTTTTGCTGAGTGGTCTGTTTCAGAAATTTGGAAAAATAGATGTGGTTGTTTCAAATGCTGCTGCCAATCCCTCTGTTGATTCCATCCTGCAAACCAAAGAATCAGTTCTCGTCAAGTTATGGGATATCAATGTTAAATCCAGTATACTTCTTCTACAGGTAATTGCTTTCTCTTAAGATTCCTGCAGGAAACACAAAATGAAATGTTGCCATAGCATGGACACTGCATTGTAGATACTCACCATTACATAGTCTATGGCTTCATCTCCATGTGTTTTCCATAGCAGTCCGATGGAAAACGTAATTTTTTGTGGATTTCTGCTTTACTTAAATGTACAGTTATTGTCACGGTTTAAGCTCTTTATAATAGGGTTATGTACTTCTGTATGTTCTGCAGGATGCTGCTCCTCACTTGCAGAAGGGTTCTTCAGTTGTTTTGATTTCCTCTATAGCTGGCTATCAGCCACAGTCATCTATGGCCATGTATGGAGTCACTAAGACGGCTTTGTTAGGTTTGACCAAGGTAGGTATTTGGTTCCCAGGTTTTATATTAGTTTGTTTCTTTAAGAAAACTCTATAAACCCAAAATACTATTTTCTTAGTCTTTCTCTTAATCTTCCTTCATTCCTTTAGGCTCTTGCAGCTGAAATGGCTCCAGATACTCGTGTCAATTGTGTTGCTCCTGGTTTTGTACCAACACACTTTGCTGAGTACATCACAAGTAATGATGGCGTTGTAAGTAGCGTTTCTAGCCTTAAGCTTTCACCACCTAGCTCACTGACCCTTGCTGTAAACTGAACGTGGGTTGGCCTCCATTGCAGAGACAGACAATTGAGCAGAACACTTTGCTCAATAGACTTGGTACCACAAGAGATATGGCTGCCGCTGCTGCTTTTCTGGCATCTGATGATGCTTCTTACATTACTGGAGAAACTCTGGTGGTAGCTGGAGGAATGCCCTCCCGACTGTAGCTTGCTTTTCTCTCTCCTTTTGTGTTTTTCCAATTTTACTTGCACAAATAGCTTATTCCTGACATGGTCGAATGCCTTTGATGACCCTTGAATGGGGATGTGCTTTTAAACCAAACCAATAAATGCATAACTGCTTTCTTTCAAATGGAATTTTTTTTTTTCACATAGATAATCTGAACAATGCAGATGTCGTGGCAACATTACAGAGTTTGAACGTCTCTTAGTCGCGAAAGGGATGAGTAGCTAAATTAGCAGAGTAATTTTCATCAATCAAAATGCCATGCTTTGGTATGAATATCCAAAAGTTCCTTACAAGTAACTGACATAATCAAGTGGAAGACGCATACTAACTGAAATACAGATAATTTACTTTACATGCTAGAATTGATTGTATCTGAAGAAGGCATTTCTGGGCCCTTCAGAGTATGTGTCTGTGGACCTTATGTACATAAAATCAGGCAAAACCAGAGGTGCATCGTCTTCACCATGCAATAATGCCTTCTAGCTTCTATCTGTGGTGCTCATTTTTTTAATCTCTACACAACATATTAACTGTCCGGTGATTAATACATGATCCTCAGTCTTTCTTTCTCCATCTTCTAGGCATTTTAATTTTTACATACAGTTAAGAGCCATAGTTTTGTAGTGGTATAAACAAAATCAAGATGATATGCAAGATATTTACACAGGAACTACATCACCATCCTGATTATCCTCACAGGTCAAAATCAGACCTTCAACATAAGTCGGGAGGAGGCAGCGGCTCCACTGACAGCCTGTTGAGACAGGCTCCGTTGATGGAACGATCATAAGAACATTATCATGGCGTCGGACAACCCCCATCACACTTACGGTGCTCCCTTCTTTGATATAGCTGAGATACAACACAATCCCATAAGAAGCATAAAAGTAAAATAAGAAAAACGTTGGTGCAAAAAGTTGAAGGAATCCATTTCATTAGTTTATCCCCAACATGTCGCTGATGAATACAAGGCATTAATAAGGGCACAAAACAGAGAATAGGGGGGCAAACCCTTCTTTGAGGCGCATTATCCGGTCATCACTAGAGAGGTTTCGATCAGCAAGCCAGCGTAGAAAGCTTGGAGACAAGTCTCTGTTTCCCTTGGTTATATTAACTACAGTAGCTGGTTTCACAAATGGAGCAACCTTAGCTCCATAGCCTGCTTTTACCAATGCTCTTAAGCCAGACCGGAAGTCTGATATGTAGAAATCAGACACATATTTCTGTTCACAAGTATCACCAAATTAGACAGAATCACATACACAAAGCATTATCCTCAAACCATTATTAAACAGATTGACAAATATCATTCAACAAACTAACCTCCAAATGTCTAGATCCCCAGGAGAAGCAGCGATGCTTAGGATTTGCAGGCTTTCCACCGCATCCTTTATATTCATGCAATTCTGTAGAAACATACACACATCTAGGTACCCTCTGGTAAGAAGACTCCAAAGGAATACTGCCACAGGTGACAACCTACAATAAGAGACATATATGATAGGTTGCATCTGAAAACATTTACAAGCAGAAAAAAAAAAAATAGTAAGGCACTCTAGAAAAATTGAATCTTCAGACTCAGAATACAAAAGTAGGAAAATGCTCTCATAATGTATTGAACAGGTATCTTACGCTACCATACACTGGATATTTATCCAAGATGAGCAAGTCAACAATTCATAAACAATTCATATGTTCTACATCACATTGGTCTAATTTTCCCAATGATGAGCAGTTTGGTTTCATGAATGAATTGAGATAAAATTATCCTCTAGCAGACCTATATAATCGGAACTGAGCACAATATATCTTTTCCAGCACCTGTTTACTAATAGCACGTATATTTCTGACCTCTAGTAGCACACTTGTGACTGAAGTTTACAGTGCAGTGCATGATCTATTCCCTGCTCAAAAGTTAACATCCCATAAGCAACATCTAGTGTCTCAAGGAAACTCTTAGAAGTCATGAAGCTTAAGACTCAACCACTATTCTAAAGACATGAAAAACATTCCTCAATCTTATTCCTATACAAAAGTTAGAAGTCACCAAACCAAATCCTTTAACCCTTCAAGAAGCAAATTTTGATCCATGGAAAAAATCAGGCTAACACAAACCACCAAAAGTTGATATCAATATCTATGCTTCCGCAACACCACCAATCACCAGATCGAAAACCTTCAATAAGCACCCAACCACTCATGAACTTGCTAATGTGATTCTGCACCATTCAAGGTTTAAATAAGTATGTTTACCTCTAAGGCGAAAGTTGTTCCTAATGTCTGATTATACATTTTCAGAGACCACTATTCTCTCATTGTAAACTTATCCTGCTGAGGAATCCATACATCAAAAATATCAAGAACAAGACCCACCAGCTGTCCAAATTAAAGCTGAAAAATAACCCATGCGTCAATCTTTCATTTCTTCTTCATTGGCTAATTAACCGATACTATCAAAACATATGAGTTCCTGGTATATATCACACAATCCACTACAATATTAGAAATGAAACACTCCAATTCCTGGTATATCAAAAACACACACAAGTACAAAATGAAAAATATGTAAATAAACTAGAACCCTGAGAATATAAAAGGGGGGTCGGGGGTAGGGCGGGGGGAATCAAACTTTAAAATTTTAAACCAAAAGTCAGTTAAAAAAAATAGAAACATTTAAAACTTACCCCAGTAACCTTGACGTACTGACCATCAATGGCACCTCTAAGTTCGGTATCAGGGTACTTCTTAACAAACCCCAACAACCCTCTCCTTCCCCAAACACAATTCCAAATCATACCGATGAAAAGCGGGCCCACCACCGCAGCCACAGCCACCAAAACCACCGCCTTCTTAACCGCCACCATCAAAAACGCCCCAACCATCACTCCCATCGCCACCACCACCATTACCACCCATGCCACCGCCCTCGAAACCCTAAACCCCACTTTCACGTCTTCCCCCAGACTAGTCACCGCCGACCCGTACCCCGCCTTAACCGAACCGGAACCCGACCCTGAATAGTCCAGCTGACCTGAACGCCGATTACTCAGTGGTCCTGAGCCTATCGGACCGGAGGTGATGAGCCCAGTTGGTTGTAGTGGCAAGGGTCCAGATGTTTTCTTTACGGGACCCGAATTTGAGCCGGATCGAACGGATCCGCTATTGGGTTGAGAAGAAGAAGAAGGACGTGAAGGAAGTTTAGTATTAGCCTGATCAGTCACTTGGATATCGAACATTTTTCCCAGCTCACCGGATTTTTTAACGTCACCGCCGGTGTACGGAACGGCACGTGAAGCCATTGTGGGTTGGCGCTCTTTGAGCTGTTCGGGTCGACCCGAAACGTACAGACCGCTGCTGAGCTGGTGCGACGGAATTCTTGTAGTCATTTTCTCTTTGAAACAGAGTTGAGTGAGTGAGAGAGTGAGGGAGCGAGCGAGCGTGAAGATGGAGGGCAGTGAAGAGCGTGGAAGGGTTTATGCGGTAGGTGAAATTACTGAAACGGGTAAAGGGTAATGCGATTATGACATGTGTGTCCTGATGCCTGATGGTGTCTTTGAGGGGCGGAACAGTGTGTTGTTTGTCTGTGGTTTCAGTCTCTGGGGGAAGATTGATTTGATTGGTTTCGATGGTGCGATGTTTGCATTTTGAATTTACCTTTTTATCCTTTGGACTCTTTTTCTACGCACCAGCTTCCTGCCTGCCTGCTGATGACACTTACTACTGAGGAAATAAGGAGAATGCTACCGTGTGTTTGATCTTATCTTATAGGTTTTGAGCTCTTGTTCCTTGATATAGGGATGGGCAATGTATCCTTTCAATATCTTCTAACAATAATGTCAGCGCCATTCAAACTCTACTCCTCTTATCCATTTTTTAAAAATTTTATGGAGAGTGAATATTCGCATGTTTCATTCAATCATATTGTTCAATTAAACTGAAACTTCAATTATTTTTTGATAGGAAATTAAAACTTCAATTAAATAATATATTTTGTAAATTTTGACCCTTGACTTAGACCTAACGTACTAAATTATAATTTGATTAATTAGTATACACATGATCAATAAGATTCTTTTTTTTACTAATAATATTAATTTATTAAAATTTTATTATATATCACAAAGGTTCAATAGTGAAAACTAACATTATCCTTCGCACAAATGTGGATGGGAATGTATATCTCCACATATTAATGTGAGGGCAAATTTCTAAATTAATCTCAGGAAATCTATAGACTTTATCATAAATAAATGTTTTTGAGCTTCAAATAAACTTTTATATTGCAATATTAAACTTTAGATATAAATTTATATTTTAAAAGATACCCACATGCATCACCAAAAAAATTATTATTTGAGTATGTAGTGAGCATCCTCTTAGGTAGTAAATTTTGCTAGTTAAAGAATAATGCTGTACGCTCATGTGTCTCGATCAAACCGATTAGAATCGGTCCCAAATGCATTTGTGGGGGGCTAACGTGCTTATTTGTTTAATATTTCAAAAATTTCCTCTCCCTCGTGCAATACGAGTGGAGTATGGACATCCCTCTTCTGTAAGGGATTATTTGTCTGGGCATGTACTTCACAGAATTCAATGTAATAATATAAGTCTCAATCATGTATTTCTAATTGTAAATATCAGTGTAATATATCTGCTATAATAGCAGTTGTAAATATCTGTATAATGCAGTAATATGATGATTAATCAGTATTCAAAAAAAAAAAAAAAATCGGTCCCAAATGGAGGATGGCGTTGCAGGGAAATGGGTCCGATAAAAATGTAAAGATACCGTTTTCAGAAGATCTTCTGGGTACGTCATTACACACTGCAAATTTTTTTAAAGAAAATGATAAATGAATGATAAGAGACAAATTGAGCGTAAGATAATCCAATCACAATCCAGGCCACAATAAATTTTGGAGGGTAAGTGGGTCCACTGCAGCCCTTGTGGTGGATCAACGGTCCACATCGTTAGTAAGGACCCCCATGTATGTACACTCCGCACATGCAATGCTATGTCCCGAATCATGATCAGCTTGTGGTTCCCATACTCTTGAAGGGTGTAGATGGACCCAAACTTTAAATACGAATCGGACGGTGAGTATGAATCAAGTGGTGAGTAGTGATTGGCTGATAGTATACTACCAAGAGTAGTCGTTACGGAGGAGTTAGTTATAATCGCGCCAATTTGTACGCGCTAGAACCTCCGGTTTAAGTGATCAAGGGCCAGTATGGAATTTTAACTCATTCAAAGAGTCGGTGGTAGTGGTACGTGACAATCATTGCGAATCCAAGGTTACGGAAAGTGCAACGAAAGGACGAAATTATCCTTGCGGAGGAAAACAATTCGAGACTGCTTGTCAATTAAATTCATTATTCTAATCTAAAAAAATGTTTCAAAAGAAAATCTAAAGTAGAACGGACAAAATTTATATTAAATTACATTCGAACAGGAGAGCTTTTCTTTCTTTCTTTGATGTTTCATTGTTCCTTTTTTTCTTTTGATGAGGAGAGCTTGTTTGTTTATTGTCTAAAGTTTAGATTTAATTTTCCAAAAAAAAGATTTTGAGAATTTACTTTATCTATTATTTGTAATTTATGTTTAGTTATTAAATATTTACCAACAAATAGAGAAAATAAACTTTTAAACTTCTATTTAAATATGAAATTGTTTGAATGAAAACTTAATATTGTCTTTCAAAAATATCCCTATTAAACATGCTTATTTTTCATATAATATAATCTTAACCATTTTTTGGTCAAAGTAGCATTTTTTTATTATTATTATTATTATTATTTAAGGACATATGACTGATCTTAAACATTCTTATGGAACATTTTACGGTGCTCAACATTGGTCAATGGGTCATAATTAAAAAGTTAGGTCATAAGTTTCGATTATGGACCACAGATACTAAAAGGGTTATTTTGTCATGCAATGATTAGCTGGGAAACACTAAAGAATTGCATGGAATGCTAACCAAGATCTCATTTAGGAAACACTTCCCGACTCGATTAATTTATTGCTATAGTCAATGAGATTGATGGAGTATTTAGAGACCCCATTTGAAATTTGTTTTCTGAAAATAATATGTCGTTGCCATCACTCTCAGATGTTGTCGTACGAGTAGGTGATGTTTTGTTTTCTCTTAAGTTTTTCACATAAGAACAAAAAACTTATGGCAAATCTTGTAGGGGATTGTTACTTTTCCCCCTACAAAAATCAACATATACTATTTATCTTTCTGTTTTTGTTATAATGGTCAAAAATCCCTTGATAGTATAAGTTTATAATATTATCCTTATTTTTAACTACTGTTTGATTTACATTTATTATAAATTAAATAAATTACATGAATAAAAACTAAATAAAAAATTAAGCATTAAAAATAAGAAATATATGTTTTGATATGAGAAAAAAATTAATAATAAATTTTTTTTCTTGTAATTATTTATTTTGTGAACATTTTCTAATAATAAATATTTTGTAATATTTTGAAATTAAATGTAAAAAGATAGGCAAAATATTTTATTATCGATCTTATAATAAATTTTTATTTGTCATTCAAGTTTTCTTATAATAATTTTTTTATCATTTTATAATAATTTTCTTATATATTTATTAAAAGAAAATTTTCACAAATTAAATAAGTACAAGAAAAAAATTTATTATTAATTTTTTTGCTCATATCAAAACATATATTTCTTGTTTTTAATGCTTAATTTTTTATTTAGTTTCTATTCATGTGATTTATTTAATTTATAATAAATATAAATAAAAGAGTAGTTGAAAATAAAGGTAATATTGTAAACTTATGCTATCATGAGAGTTTTTAGCCATTATAAAAACAGCAGGAAAAAAAATAATATATGTTGATTATTGTAAGGGGGAAATTGGCAATCTCCCAATCTTGTATTAGTGCGTAAACAATTCTTATACCCTTCTCATTAAGGCACATGCAAAACGACTTGTTGAGTTGTCGTCTTGCTTTCTCTCTTCGTCACCATTGAAACTCGGAAATGTGTTGGCCGAAAGCAACAAAATGGCTCAAACTTTATCACGTCACTAAAGACATAAGAAATGGGCCCAGTGGCTTTTGTAGAATCGAGACTGCCTAAAGTTAAGCCCAAGTTAAAGTTCGAGCCAGTTCCATTTCATCTGAAGGCCCAAAAAGTAGTCGAAGGCAACAGCCCTTAAAGAAATGGAACTAGCTCCCGTTTTAAATTTCCCAGAAAAGAAAGAACGGGTACCCTTAAGAGAATTTTGAAACTTGAATGGGAGTCGACCATTATTATGGTTATAAGATAAAATAAAGCTACTTCGTTCGAGTCTCTTTCCTTGCATACGTAGGAGGAAAAAAAAAATTCAAATATTTAAATGGCTTGAAATGAGCTCTCTCATTTGAGGTCAATCCCGAAAAATGGGGACAATAAAATTAAAATGGTAGTAATTTGACTTCATTGGTGCAAGTTTTTGGGTAGTTGAAAGGCAAAAAGCAAACCACATCTTCTCTCAATCCTTCTCTTTGCACTTCCACTTGCACGTTGACATTCACTATATTAAATGGAGAAAAACAGACCCTTCAACTCCTTGACAGTAGTATTTATGTCTATATATCAAGTCATGTGTTGCTGGAAAGGATAAGCTCCGCCATCCTGCAACCAAATGCATGGACTTAATTAGGGTCCCAAATAATTTAGCCTAACTTTCAAGGACGACAATGCATCAAATTTTCATTTGTTTTTAGAAAATTTTCTTCTTTAATCCATGCTTATTAGTCAAGACTGGACTGCAGAGTACTTGCCTTTTAATTTTAGCACATTAATTACGAGAAAGAGCACATAGGCCCCATTTGTTTTTTTAGGTTCAATAATTGTATTTTTTAAGTTACAACACCAAAAATTATTATTTAAAAATCATATTTACTATCCACTATTTTAATTTTTTAAATTATATTACCTCAATAGTTAATACCAACCATGAGTGACCTTAGCTTCCAAGGCAATAATCATGATGGGAAGTATGAAATTTAAAATAAAAAAAAAAAACAAAAAAAAACGATACTCTTTGATCGTAGAATTGACAGGCGAATATAACATTATTCTATCTTTCAACGATTCCTCTACTCACAATGTATACCGTTTTCCAACAATTGCATGTTCCTGATTAGTTCGGAATAAAGTGATATATAGAGATAGCTTGAGCACGCATCCAGGGGTTAGAATTAGTTATGCTCACTTGCCTTTTTCTTAAAACTTATAATATAATTTGATTTGATTGTTTGAAAACTTTCAAGTGCAGATGTAAAAGTTTCGGATATGAGTTGCACAAGTGAGGGCGTCGTCTAAAAATAGAAAAAAAATTTTGTTAAACATTATATGGATATATATACACACATTAATAAGTGATTATTTGCCACTTGCTTGAGTCTTGAAGGTCCACTTGAAGATTTTGAGATTGATGAACTACAGCTAGCTGGTTTCTCAGTAAATCACATGCAGCTATAATAAAACCCACTTGTGCCCCGATGCCTGAAATATCTTCTCATCGAACAGCACAACTTAAAAAAGACTTTGATGATAGTAAATCTATTGTTAATCGTAACCTTTTGATGATTAGATAATGACTGCACAATATATGAACGGACAGAGACTGCAATTTTGCAAGCAAAAAGCTTTAGAAACTAGGACATCGATTGCTTGCAAGCAAAGAATCTTGACTGTTAAAATTAGATCCAATTCAACATTTTTACCGACAGTATGAATTAGAATTGTAAAGAAAATCCGTATGTTTAATCCGTAAAAGATTGATACGTCATATTTATGGTCAATAAGTTGCCACTTTTCTATGCAAGATTTGCCCACGTGTGTATGCCACTTGTATAACTTTAATTTATGACCATTTTTAAGTGATGATTTTCAGAAGCATTACAGTTAAAGAAGGGCATAAATCCTGTTAAAAGTTTCAAAGTAATGCAAAGTTTAGCTTACGATAAGAAATGAAATGAAACCATTGTCACTGTGGCCACTAATTAAGCATTAATGATGCAAAAAAAAAAGAAACAAGAGAGTCTGAGAAAAAAGCTCCCTCTAAAAAGAAAGTCTTTGATTTTTAATTGAACCGAGAAATCACGAGACACCCCTGAAATGTCTGCTTTGAATTCATCTTTCTACTGCCAAACGACCTAATCTCTTCTTGATCCGATTAGGAAAAAGCCGTGAAAATATTACAACTCTTTTCTTTTCTGTGCTTTTTTTTCCCCCTCCTTTTGGAAGTGTTTTCATTTCAATCTAAATCTTGTAACCATGAATCTGAATAATCTTTATTTCGTATCTTGCATCCTTTTGTTTTAACGAAAAATCCTCTGTTTTGAGTTAAATAGGCTTTTGGAATATGGAAAGCTTGCAAAAGCTATCTGGGGTTGCTTGGATTCTGTCATTGTTTTAAAACATTCATGAAAACTTATTTGTTTTCTCCATATTTTTATAGGCCTAATGTTTTTGAATCAGTTCATGCACTTTCTAAAATCAATTCACACATTCAGAAGGAAAACTCCTTGTGACTGTTTGTTTTGATAGTTATAAATAAACATTTAACATAAGGGCTAATTAATACAATGGCTACCTCATGTTTCAATGCATTTCGGCTTCGAAAATCGAAGAGCAAAAGGGTATCAGTGCCTTCGTCATCAAAATCCCAGTTAAATTCTGATATGGAGAACTTGGAGAAGAAAAGATTTGATAGCCTGGAGTCTTGGTCAATGATTTTGGACTCAGAAAATGTGGAGACTTGGGAAGTATCAAAGGAAGATCAAGAGGAATGGACGGCTGATCTTTCTCAGTTGTTTATCGGTAACAAGTTTGCTTCTGGGGCTCATAGTAGAATTTATCGAGGGATTTATAAGCAAAGAGCTGTTGCTGTGAAAATGGTGAGGATCCCAAATCAAATAGAGGAGACTAGAGCCAAGCTAGAGCAGCAGTTTAAGTCTGAAGTTGCCTTGCTTTCACGACTTTTTCATCCCAATATAGTTCAGGTAAGATTTTGTAATTTTGTAAATTGTACTGCTACTTAATTAGCACAAAATTTTAGAAAAAGACAAAAGCTTTTTTTTTTTTTTTAATTCATACTTGCTTCTGCTATAACATTTATTTTCTCTATTTTTATTAACAATTGTGACAGTTGTTAAATATATAGTGGGCTTTTTCATTTTGTCATATTTGGTTCGATTTGATATGCCAGAGAGAGAGTAACCTTGTGACGCTAAATCCTAGTAAAATTTCAGGAATTTTCCTATATCTCATGTATCTTTGAGCAATCTAGTGATTGTCTTTGTCCGGTTTTATGTTCCGCCTGTTGAATGCCATGTAGACAAGAAATTGAACCAAAATTTAACCCTATTTTAGGGAATATAACTTAGCTAATGAGAGATATTTCTTGGCCAAGATTAGTGAACCGTCTTCATTACAGTTTATTGCAGCTTGTAAAAAGCCCCCAGTGTATTGTATCATCACTGAATACATGTCGCAAGGGACTCTGAGGATGTATCTCAACAAAAAAGAGCCATACTCGCTTTCGACGGAAACGGTTTTGAGGTTAGCTCTAGACATTTCCCGAGGAATGGAGTATCTTCATTCACAAGGAGTGATCCACAGAGACCTCAAGTCAAATAATTTGCTTCTAAACGATGATATGCGAGTTAAGGTGGCAGATTTTGGCACATCTTGCCTTGAAACACAGTGCCGCGAGACCAAAGGCAACATGGGAACTTATCGCTGGATGGCACCCGAAATGATTAAAGAGAAACCCTACACCCGAAAAGTTGATGTTTATAGCTTCGGAATTGTCCTGTGGGAGCTCACTACAGCTTTGCTTCCTTTCCAAGGCATGACCCCAGTGCAGGCTGCATTTGCCGTAGCTGAGAAGGTATCGTATTAGCGTTGGCATATTTTACCCAAAAGCTCGGACATTAATTTGGCTTTTCTAATACATGCAATTTTTTGTGGAACAGAATGAGCGGCCTCCGCTGCCGGCTAGCTGTCAGCCAGCTCTAGCACATCTAATAAGGCGTTGCTGGGCGGCAAATCCATCAAAGCGTCCAGATTTCAGTGACATTGTTTCAGCACTAGAGAAATACGACGAGTGTGCGAAAGAAGGGCTTCCTCTTACTTCACATTCAGGACTTGTGAGCCGCAATCTGATTCTTGAACGCTTGAAAGGCTGTGTCTCTATGGGCTCCTCTGTACCTGTACATGCCTGACTACACTGTTACAAAAGGTATTGCCATTGTGGCCGCACTAGTAAATATTATATCAGTTCATAATAATCCGTACATATTTTTTAGTTAAAATATTTATCTAATGTAATTGTATTTGTGTGGAAATATCTAAGGTCAGTTGCTGGCATATCAATGTGATGACATTGGATTATTGATTTGGATTTGGGCACTGAAGCCACCATTACCATTCGATGTATTCCTATTGCAAAAGTAACCAATTTTTATTGTTTGATTTTCAGTAAAGCAACAATGAAACACAAATGGTTCAGTTAAATTATATGTGTACGTTATTTGCATAGTTTCTTAGATCATCTATGCAGGAGATGTCGAATTGTGGATCCAATACCCTCTGGTTCTGAGCCGGTACGCTTTCTGACCGTCTTCAATGTACACAAGAGTTGTATCTTCAATCCCTTGCTTAATGATCATCTCTAACACTTTTGTATGCATTTAATTTACTGTTTTTTTTTTTTTTTTTTTGTCCAAATTTTTTTATACCATTCCATTGAGATCTTTGGAGATTAGCTGACTTTAATTGCATCATATGGAGTCGTTTTTCATAGACGATTTCAAATTTTCAACCCTATAGGTGAAAGGAAAAAAAGAGGAATCTTCACCTAATACAACCATTAGTCAACTTTAATTATTGGTCATTATATATGCTTGTCACCGAAAATTTATGTCAAGCTCAAATAATGCCGTGCCTATTAAAGTTACGATCACATCAAATGAGTTTATTCAATGAGTTTTCTATCTGCAACTTCACAATTAGTGATTCTATTACACAAAAAACATTATAGTAAAAGTTGCAGGACGCTTGAGTCGTTGATGTGATCTGGTAAATATATTGGTTTATAGAGTTGCCCTTTCCAGAATTTAGTTTTATATAATGAGGAGGAGTTCAAAGATTCAGAAACTTAGGTTGAATTTGAGAAAGGTCAAAGTAGGGTTGGTAAAAAAATTCAAGTCCGATCTGAATACGCACATTAAAAAATGTTGAGTCGGATGCTAAAAAATCAGATTTGTGCGGATCCGAATCCAGATGTAATTACATACGAAAAATTGAACATCTAGATCCGCGTTATTTTTTAATTAAATTATTTCTTAGATTAAAATTAAATTAAAAAATAAGTTAAATGAAAAGAAAAATCAAACATATGTGAATTTGTGGTGGTGTTTTTTATTTGTGGTTGTTTTAAATGGAATTTATGTGGATTTGTATTGTTTTTATTTGTGTATTTGTGGTGGTGTTAGACTTGAATTTATGTTATTCTTGATGTTTGATTTATGTTGTGGTATTTTTATTTGTGAATTTATAGTATTGTTGTAAGTTATCTAGATATTGATTTGTTGATTGATGAATTATGATTGGTGTTTACTTGATTTTATTAGGTAAATTTATTGAATTTTAAATTATATTTGAATTTAATATTATTCAGATTCAGGTATTCAAAAAAATTTACTCATAATCTGTACAGTGCATCTAAATTCGTATATTTTTTTACAAATTCAAGCAGATCGGAATCTCAAAACATCTCTAAGCTGAATAGAATAACAAAGTTTTCGCGTAGCGCTTTTGTCTTTATGTTGAGGAACTTATCAAAATTGAAATATATTGATTCCCACCGCACAAAATAGTCAAACGTATTTCATTTTTGGTGTCTATTATTTGCGAATTCAAATTTCAAAGTTTTAATGCTTCGTAGGCGTAGCCCAAAATTCCCAGGCCCACATTGCGCGTTTTAGAATATGAATTAGCAAAACCAATTTCAGTTTAGATTTACAAAAAAAAAAAAAAAAAAAAAATTATATTGATGAATTATGACTGGTGTCCTCTCAATTTTATTATTTCATAATTAATGTGATAGGTTCATAAAACATTTTTAACGAGTGATACGTTACAATCTAATTTCGGACGCTAGATCAGAATATATATATATATTATAGAAGTCTTTTTTCTCAACGTAGATGTTGGGGTAAAGGCAAAATGCAAAATGAATCGGATTGGGTTTAGAAAAGAGCGAACTCATCTTGACTCCAGCTGATGATCTAAGATCAAATCGGGAAACGCGTTTAATCTTTACAGAAAATGAGATAATGATAATGAACTCTCAATTGAAATGCTTAGCAAGTACAAGAAGGGGGCAATTGTGGCAGCAGCCAGCAGAGTCACCGAGACCTGAGCCAATTGTCTGATTTGTCTCCTTTTTCTGTATTCATTGTCCACCAAAAAGTAGGGGAGAATTCGCTTTTCTTTTCTTTTTTTTTAATAATAATAATAATAATAATAATAATAATAATAATAATATAATGTATTTGGGGTGTGGGAGTAACTTACATTTAATTTAGAAGTTATATAACAAAAAAATTTAAGACGTACATTTAATAAAACAACGCATAAATTATTAAATATAATTCATGAATTAATGTAGGCTACGTAACTTAGCATCACCCAAATATTATGTTAAAAAAAAGGGGGTGAGAATAGATAAAGACATGATGGCATGGGGGAGATGGGGGGGTTGCAAAATTTCATAAAAGAAATATAAAATTAAAAGATATCCTGCTCCTTTTTGGACTCAAATCACTTAAACACCCTTTCTTCCACTTTGATCAACTAATTTTTATTATTAAAATCGACTGTTCCCATCAACTTTCCTTGCATGACAAAACCCAACGCCACCTGACTTACCACTCTGCCATTATTATTAATATAAAATGCAACAAATCCTAGATTAAAGAAGACAAAAGACTACACTAACTCTCGTTAAAATAAATAAATAAATAAATAAATGATACAAGCAACTAAGCAAGCATGCATGGAAAGAATTCTTTGGATTTATTGATAAAATTTCGGAGGGGGTAGTATAGTCAAATCGGATGAACTTATGGAGAAATTATGGAGAGCATAAATGCCTTGCTTGGGGAATAACGAAAAGAAGTTTGGATGGGAGTGGCGAGTGGGGACATCTTTATGGACCCTTTGCTCTAATCGAAGGCCCTTGCTTTTGCCGACCTCGTTTTTTGCGACACCTATTATTCCTCCGACCATGACCAAAATACCCTCCGAGTCCAGCCTCAGAATTAGTTCTAGCCCACTGACAAACGACGTCGTAATAAAACCACACAAGTCTTTTCCTTTCTTAGAGGAATGCGTTTTTTTATTGGTTATAAATATATTGAATCACGAATCTCAACCACACATTTTTTTTTTAACTTTTTAACTGATTAAGCATTATAATATTATATTATATAAAGATATATAAAATTATTATAACAACAGATCATTACACTAATATTTACATAATCAGATATATATATATATAAAACTTATATTATTATATTTTTTAATCTATGAAGTACGTACCCAATTAAATACCCAATTAAATACCCTTTACGAAAGAAAAATATCTCTACTCCACTCGCATTTTATAAGAAAAAAAACATTATAAATAATATCTATTTAATTATATTTAATTAAGAGAGATTGAGTCCGTAAAAACTCAAACCATTACTATTATAATCATAGTTAACTTTGAAAATAATAGTTCATCGCTGGACTACAAGCCCAAATGGCCTCAACCACACACTTAAAATCACATACATCAAATAACAAATAACAAATAATAAAAAAAATTATTATAATTTTAATCATATATTTATAAAAAATGTTATTTCTTAAAGCGATTTCAAAATAAATGATTTTTTTTTTAACACATGCCTTCCCTGCCCCATTAAGAAGATAGATATAATTATAATTATAGTTGCATGAGATAGAAAAATAACGGAAAAACAGTTTTCAGTTTCTTTCTTTCTTTCTTTCTTTCGTTCTTTCTTTATCTGGGTTAGTGGGGTTTCCATTTTATATTGTTTCCAAAAATCATACCATTGCCTAAAAAAGCACCAATTTTTAAGTTTTAACATTTTTGAACTCATCTGGTAAACTAGCCCTAATCACAGTGGGGGGGCTATTCAGAAAAGATTCTACTTTGAAAAGCCAAAACGCAAAATCATAGAGAGAAACTAGCATCAATAATTGAGTTGATTTTACATAAAAAAAAAAAAACAAAAATATCTTGTATGAATAATAAGTATGAAGGCTAATATAAAATTTGGATTAAAAAAAAAAACCATATGAAGGTAGCTAGAAAGAAATATTGACGGATGTTTTTGTTGATCCAGAACCAGTAAATTATACTATAACTGATGCTTCAAAATTAAACTACCCATGTTTACATAGTAAAAGGGTAATACTAATATACAAAAAGCAAAGACGAAGAAGAAGAAGAAGAAAAACAAAATTAAAACTAAGTCCACCTGTTTAATTAATCAATTATTCTTAAAATGAAGAAGATTATATCATGAACTCCAAACACCCCAAAATCTTTCTCCGATGAAACTAACAAAGCTCCTCACTGAACCTTTCTCTTCTTCTTCTTCTCCTTTATTATTACAATCCTCATGATCATTACCATCTCTGTTTTCTCCAAAAGACTCTGACTCAGCTGCCAACAACTGCTGATCCTGCAACTGGTGATCATTTTTCTTATGATCAGTTCCAGAACCTCTCTTTTTCTTATCTTTCTTGCTGTTCTTGACTTTCCTGTTATTGTGCGACATCTCATGATCTTCAAAAGCATCGATGATTTCATGTATCAGTTGCCTGTTTGGTGAAGCATCCCACTTGACCCAGTAACTCATATAACACCTAAAACAATCACAAGTAAACAGAGGAGGATGATCATTGTTATTGTTACCAGCAGTACTGCTTCTGCTTTTAGCAAGTGAAACGCCGCCGCTCTTTTGCTGGTTGCTTTTGCGTTGACCCTGGAAGCTGCTGCTGCCGCCGCCGCTGCTGTTGTTGTTAGAGCAGGAGATGAGATAAGCTAAGACTTCTCTGTCTTCCGATGACAGAGCTGCTGTGAGGGTGAGGATGGCGGCTGGAAGAAAGGACAGGTGGTCTGATATGATTGGTGGCGATGGATGAACCGTGCCTTTGCGGTACAGCTTCTTCATAGTTGATGCTTGGAATTCAGATGCTTATTCCTTTCTCTTTTGAGACTTGGGACAGACAAGCTTATCTTATCAAACTCTGAGAGAGAGAGAAACAAGAGACTGGGCGGCTTGGAGTTTGGACTTTTGAAAGGGTGATGAGCTTTTATTAATTTTATTCTTCTGATTACTAATTATCACACAACTCCCTGTGATTTCTAAAATCGAAAATATTCACTCGGTCCATGTTCTGTGTCTGTGCGTGCGCATATGTATCTTGTTTCAAAGTTGTTCTAACCCACAAATTTATATATACACTTGTATCATCATTATACTCAAGCCTTCTCATTTATTAAATATAATACTTCTCTTAAACCATTTATCTTTTCTCTAATATAGTTTAGTGAAAAAGATATTTTTTTTCTTTTAATATTACATTACAAATCTATTCTATTTGTAATTTATAAAACTACTAACATATTTAAATGTAGAACGGACTGAATCCATTTTTAAATATTAAGAATAAAATTAACTCTACATTAATAGGCCAATAATTTAATCATCAAAATTTTATTTATTTAATTACTAGAATAAAATAAATAGGATATCTAGATTTTTCAATGGTTTCTGATATACATGAGCTTAAGAAAAGTGGTAAACATGTGGAGCTATTTGTTTTTTTTTTTTCATATAAATTATAGGGATGAGCATGAGAATTTTTGTATTGTTGGGGTCAGTGACATAGATTCAGGGAACGATGAGGGTGCTAAAGTGAGTCCTTACAGATGATACACAGACACTCAATAATAGTAGTGAGTGAATTGTATTCGCGGGTTTGTTGTTTATGCAGTTTGCAGGGTTGGTGGGAGTGCAGTGATGTGATTGGACCTACTACCATGATTTGTCTCTGTCTCTCTCTCTTAAAAGGAGTCCCGTCCTTTATACGTCAAAGTTTCAATTAGGGTTTGGTGAGACTGGTCATTGGTCAGCCTCTGGCAGCTGAGCTTGGGCTTATCTTTGACTCATTAAGGAGTTTTCACTCTGTTTGTAGTTTGTATCGTTTAGGATTAAGCCATCTGGCCACTATAAATAAGAATCAACAACCTGAGACTTACTAATGTACACAGTGCATGATATTGATGAATTGTGTCACTTTCTTTGATTTAGTCCCTGCTTGCTGATTCCTGCTTCCGACGTAAATGTACCAAGTGAAATTAACTAATGGCAAGGTGGTTGCAAAGCAAAGAAAACTGGGCTGAATTTCATATTAGTCTGAAATAATCCCTCAAATAAGGAAGGACAAAACTCAGTTGATTCAACAACAGAAAATAGAGCAATTGAAGTTCATATTATAACACCAGAATATGGATAATATCTGAGCACGTTTTGTTTATCCCATTCAGTATCACCAATCAATGATCAACTGATCACCTCCAAGTAGCTGAAAGAATGATCAGGCATAATTTCAACAATACTCAAAACAGCTAGGAAGAACTACAGCTCATACGAGTCTTGATCCATGATTCAAGGTTCCGGAGCTCCTCATTACTTATAGAGTGGCCAAGACCAGGATAAGCCTGCCAAATTGTAGATATAACTGTTCACAGAAGTCTAGCATTAAATCAAGAGAGAATTTGAGATTATGCTGTATCTATTACCTTAAACTCACAGCTTATGCCAGCTTGCTCAAGGAAAGGTGGACCTGCTTGTCCAGCTTCAAACAATACTGTTCTGTCAGCCATTCCATGAGACCACAAAATCGGTGTCTGCAATAGATTTCAGATCTTAACCCATTAAACCATGAAAAAGCATGGCATCACATAAGTACAACTGAGGATACCGAGTAAAGTCCAGTGAAAAACACATGTCTGCTACTTCAAAATGATAACAAAACTGTTACTGGATAGCATTGGTGTCATTAAAAGAAGCACCTTTTTTGCATCTGATGTAAATTGATCAATCAGAGAAGCATTAAAAGGAACCCATCCACTAAAAATTGCGCCTCCTCCAAGTTTTCTTGGGTATAACAGAACACTGGCCAAAGTTAAGGCACCTACAGAAGATATTCTTCATATAAGAGGCAATCAAAATAGCAAACCAGCAATTCCTTTTTTCTGCATGTGTGAAAGAAAGACCTCCTTGACTAAATCCACAGACGAAAACATTATTAGGATCTATCCCAGCAGCTACTTCCTTGTCTATCATTGCATGCACATTTCGAACTGCTTTCAGCAAACTAGATTCATCTTTCGGAGAACTCTGATACAAATAAGCAACACAAAACTCAAACAAATTTAATAATGATTCATCTTGTCACCATCAATACTTTTCAACAAAAATCTAGGAAAAGCACAACGGAAACATTTCAATATTAGAAGACATGGATTATCGAATAAAATAGAGGCTCTTCATATAACTTCCAACAGAAAGAGCTGAAACGACTTACAGCAGTCACAGGAATCTCATGAATGTCAAACCATGAAGGCATCACAGCACCATCTACAAAAGAGAAGTAAATTAGTAGTTCAAGGCATTGCATGGAGAGAAAAGGCTAAACATCTTTGTCAGGATAACAATATGACTAAACATTAACTTAACATAGTTGAAGTGAAAGGTCTTGAACTTTACACAATGAAGGTCAGTGTAATGCAAATTAGTAATATAAGTACAAAGTATTATTTGTCTTAGGTGTAAGGAGCAACAAATGATACTGCAAAGGATACAATAAACAACAACAACAACGTCAAAGGTGATAAAGACACCAGGATAGGCAAAGTAATAGAGTTACAGCTTAACGCTTACTATGAAAAGTTGTTGAGTTTGCCAATTGCCACCAACAAATGTAAAAATTTATAGATTAAAAAAAGTATGTGACCTTGGCATAAAAATCACGTGATTGGAATTCTATCATGATTAAGACTGAGTAAGATGCTAACCATCAACAGACACAAAATTTGAGAGGTCCATATAGCTCAAATTGTCTACATTAACAACAAAAACTGCATCATAAAGAAAAGATTGCACACCTCCAAAAACCAAACCTAAAAAACTAGGATAATTGTGCCATTAAGTAATCTGATCTACAAATTCAACATACTAAGTAATTTTCGGATCAAAAAGCCATAGGTGTTAAACATATTATTTTGCATCAAGGAACGAAAACAACACTTTTACTGCTCTTTCCACTTCACTTATGACTTGACCACTTGCAATTTCTCAAATCACCAAAAGAAAAATAACTAAAACAAACCAAAACCCATGTGAAAAAAATCCACAATGGTAGAAATTGAAATATATAAATAAGTACTTACAGTTACAAGTAACAGGGTTGTTAGGAGCAGAAGGGAAGGACCATTTGGTGAGTTTAAACTCAGGAGAAGTGAAGAGAGTTTTGATGGGTTCATTGGCTGGACCGGAGTCACCCAAGCCATGGAGCCACAATATAAAGTTTCGAGCCATGGGATTTTGTTCGTGTGAATACGATGAACTCGGCCAGAAAAATAGAATGAATATAATGGTGCCGCTCAAAATCACCGTAAATAGAACGATCGGTTTCGTCAATAACATCGATTCATCCCTGCATTTCTGGTCTTGTTTCTTTTATTCTTACAAGACTCGAGATACGCCCTCTTTATATGAATTCTTGGTCAGATGTTTTCTTGTTCGGTTGTTCCTGCAGGCCCACAGCGGCCCAATTAGTTCTTCTACAAATTGGACACGATTGGGGCTTCAGTTTCGTCAATAACATTCCCCATTTATTTATTACATTTTCTATTGTTATTATTTTACCTTCATATCAGATTTTCAGGGGCGTAACTAGGGATGGTAATTGTACCCGTAAACCCACAAATTCGTCCAAACCCACCCGCCAAAATCCACCCGTTGCGGGTAATTTTACCCGTTACGGGCGGGTTTAGTATTATAAATTAAAACCCGCACATGGATGCGGGTGGGTTTAGTATTAACCTTATATCCGGTGGATACCCGCATGGATATCCACCAAACCCGTAATATTTTTTTTCAAATATTTTTAATTTAATTTAAATATAAAAATGTATAAAGAAAATAATGTCATTAATCAAATTACCGAATAGACAAAGGCTCAAAGTTGTGTATGTGTGTATGTGGCTCATCTCTTATTCTAAAGTCATAACCTAAAGAAAACTAAAGGCATTTCCCTTCGAATTAGTATTTAAAAATATTAATCTTAATTATTATTATAGGCATTGTGTTGGATGTGTGCTTATGGTGGTGAATGAAATGAATATCTTCTCTTGGATCTTGTTTTAAATGATAATATGAAATGTAATTATTATTTGTAGATACTAATTTGTGTTTTTTAAATAGATTTGTGTAATTTATACTTAAATTTGAGAATTTGTATTGAATTGATGTGGAAATTTTAATTTTTTATTGACATTATTTAAATATAAAATTGAGTATGTTATATGGAATTTGAGGTTATTATTATACATTTATATATTAATATATTGGTGATTTTAAATACGGAAAGCCGTAAAAAATCCGTCGGATACCATTGCAGGTTTGGTAATTATTAAAACCCGCTGCGGGTGGGTTTTTAAAAAAAAATTAAAACCCGCTGCAGGTTGCGGGTGGGTTTGGTAATTTAAATTTTGTGCGGATTTGGGTTTGGTAATGGCAAACCCGCTGCGGGTGGTGCCCATTGCCATCCCTAGGTGTAACTGCTACCTAGGGACATATGCTACACCGGCCTAAATTAAAAATTAAAAATTAAAAATCTAAACATGAAAATTTCTGCTAGACAGTAAGGTTGGGATTATTTGTACTCTAAATTTATTCTTAACATTCCATTATTCTACACGTTCATTTAATAAATTTTAAAGAATAATTGTTACTCTTTACGCTCTTTCGAATGTCAAAATTATCCATAATTAAGATCATTCCATTAACTTAAATTATTTGCTTTCTATTTTTTCCTCAAAATTCTAATTTTTCTATTTTACAATTAATTATAGGGTAAAAACTTATTTAGTCCCTATATTATGATGTTAGTGCCCATTTAGTCCTTATATTTTTTAAAACACCTCAAAACATCCCTAACTTATAGTTCCTATAAAGAAAATTAATGTGATGATGTTAGCTACGGTCTTTTGCAAGGATGCAAATATCTCATTCTATTTGTATGTTAATGTCCTTATTAGTAAATTTAACTAGGGTTATTTTACTAATATAAATTTAGGTGAGGCTATTTAAAGTTTTAAACCCATCAATTTCCTTACTACACTCTTTTTTATTAAGAATTTTAGTATCTAAATAATTTTTGAAAAATTACTTAATTAACATTTTCTTCCCTTTCTATTCTCAATTTCACAAATTAAATTCTTATCAATTCATTAGAATATATTATTTTAGTTACAAACAATTAGTATCACTAACTAAGATTAACAAAACCTATCTAAAAATGAGTATCAATAAATTTTTATCAACCATGAAAGTTAATGAATATCAAGAAATTAATTTTTACCAAACACATAAGTTAATGAATATCAAGAAAAAAAATTTATAAATAAAAAGAATGAAATATAGATTATGGTAAAATAAGAAAGACAAAAAAAAAAAGAATTAAAAAGAAAGTGAAATTGAGTGTTTAATTTATAGAACGTGAGAGTTGAGAGAATACGTAATGGTAAATTAGAAACAAAAAGAGATTAGTGAATAGTAATTTTAAAAATTTTAATTTTTAATAATGAAATTATTTTTTAAAATGGGTGTAAAAAAAAATTTGATGAGTTCAAATAATCCCACACTAAATTTTTTTATGAAAATTAGGGTGTCCAAAGTATAAATTCGAGTGCAAATAACCCACCCAAATAATAATAATAATAATAATAATAATAATAATAATAATAACAATAAAGGAAAATCTCGAATGTCAAATGGTCCAAAGTTATTTTTTTAATTGAATTTTTTAAAATACCTTGAATAGTACGATAAAACTACAAATTCAGCCCATCATGGATGCAAAAAAGCATTATCATCAAATGTACGGCTTCAAACAAACAATTCAGCAAATGAAAATGACCATCACTTAGCCAAATTCCTACACGGGTTCATCTTTATTGCAGTCGCAGACTTACACAGGTTCATCTTCATTGCAGTTGCAGCCTCTTGGCTGTGATTATTATCTTTCAGAAACTAACAATGGAAAATCCATTGATTATGGCTCCACAGCTGGAGGGCTATCCTTGGCCATTCAAAGGTTCAACTTGTCAGGCTATGCGAAAGAACCCTACCAGAGAAGCTGCCAGATTTTGCAGGAATACATGAACTACACTGAGAGTAGCGACAACCCATACAGAATCATCTCAAACTGGCTATCAACAATCAACTATATTTTTACTTTCTCTGTTTATCCTCTAAATGAAATATTTCGGGACCGACTTCAACACCAAAATTGAATTTAGCAGAATAGAGGAAACTTCATTCATCTGTAATGCAAAGTTGCAAACTACCCAAAAAAGAAGACTGCAATTTCCCAAAGCATCAATGGCCTAGTAGCAAGAATCTCTACACTAGCAAATAAGTCGTCTCGGGAATGAAAGAAAACATAAGCTTCACACTGCATTTCTTGAGCAACTTACAAATAAAAACAACATGATTCAGTAATAATGAACAGAAAAATTCTGTGCCATCTGCCAACTCAATTATATAGTAAATTTCATGCAAAGGAAAAGAGAACAGTCTTCATATCCTCCTTGATAAAAAAACTTAAAAGCTGAAGTCCATATTGTTCTCTCACACTCCTACAGAAAGGATGATTAACATTATACTCCATAGCATGTGACAATAACCCTGGTAGCAACTAGGACTGATATACACACAATCCACCTGCGAAAGTTATCACATGCAGCTGATAGCAGCTTCAACAGGTATCATTGCATTCATCAATGGTCTGCTTCATCGCATCCAACTGTGAAAGAACATATTCCAGTTTCTTGCAACAGATCTCATTCAATATTCTCGTACTATAATCACACTTCTCAAATGGGCGGTACTCACATGCACTCTTAATCTCATCCCGCAATGTCACTTGGATATCCTAAAGAAAACACCAGAACCCCAAATTCTTACTTGAAAATTCAATTTCCACAAGCCAAACATAACCCAACAATCTTCATATTTCTTATTCATTAAATTTTATGGAAAACATGAAAATTTCTCCAGTTTTGAAGCAAAAGTCATTGTCTACTATTTGACAAAACTGACATCAAGCATCTCAAGAATATTAATTTAATTCTGAATTTGTTCAAAAAAGTAATCCAAATTTGAAACCAATCTAAATTTAGGGCAGAAAAGGAACGGACCTTAATCAATTGCATGAACTCGCGGCAATGGTTGTTAATGATTTCTTTTCTGGGACCCATTGGGTTCGCCAGCTCATCCATCACTCCTCCTGCTAGCTCTAAAACCCTAACCACTCTCTGCACCAAATCGAAGACATTTTTCCATTTAAAAAAAAAAAGACTAATTTTTAGTTCATATTTTTGTTCCATATTAACACCGTTACCTTTTCGACATTTTGAAGCCGTTGAAGTGAAGTGGTTTGGCTCTGCGAATCCATGAAACTGCAGTTTGCTTCGAAGATTCACTGTTTAATTTTTCAGCATAACAAACAAAACAATATTGTACAAACTCTACAAAGTAACAAAGAGGTCGTTGCCTCTTTAAACGACAACGCTTCAGTAACAAACAAAGAAGGAATACTGTTGTAATCATTTTGCTGCCACGGTGCGTACAGGACTCCAATTAAATCCCAGGTGGCATGAGGTGTTTCGTTGCTGGCTTTTGCGTGGACCAGAGACAGGGCAGCCGATTTTTGATTTTATATTTTACGGAAATTGTTAATCGTGTGACTTAGAATTATCCTTTAAAAAAAAAATTCTTTAAATATCCTGTTATTAAAAATATTATAATATTTTAAAATTATATTATTCATACATCTTAAATTTATAATTTACATTAACTTTCATTAGGAGGTGATGATATTATTAGGATAATTTAGATATTTAACATACTAGATAAAAAATAAAAGAAAAATTATTAATCGTCTATTTTAAGTTTACTATGTTTTCAAAAATATTAAAAAAATTTAAATGTTTTTAATTTTTACCTCTAAATTTGTAATTTGTATCAACTATCTATCAAAACATTAACTATAGTTTATAATTATTGACGTCACAAGGTAATTTAGATATTAATGTTCTAAATACAAAATGAAATAATAGTTTAATTAAAAATAATTTAAAATAACCTAAATCCTAATTCATAAACATTATCAATCCAATCTTTAAATTTGATTATGAAATTGAAAAAGCTAAATTTTATTTTGTTAGTTATGGTGCAAAGTCGAAAATGTCATTGAATTTAATGGTAAAATAGCCATTTTAATTAAATTTTGTTAAATATTCTCACAGTGTTAATATTTTGATGTCCGGTTGATACAAATTATAAACTTAGGATAGAAATCAAATAAATTTAAACTTTTATAGTATTTTTATTAACAAGATAAACTTATGCTATATGCTAATATGACTGATAATTTCTTTATTAGTGGGGCTATTTACACTTTAAAAATTATTATGAATACTCTATTACTTTGTAGACTTTTCTATTAGTTTTAAAAAATTAATTTCTACTTTACGCACTCTTTAAAATGTCAAAAAAAATTCTCACTTAAACATTTTAAGTTAATTATTTTTGTTTACTCTACACACTCAAAAAATACTCCAAACATTTTTTTTTTAAGGAAAGTTTAATTATTTAGTTAGATAATCAATTATTACGTTACTATTATATAAAAAAAAATCAATTTACTTGCTTTAACCACTGTATATGAATTAATCAATTTAAACAAAAAATGGCTCGCTCTGGTGATTTCAAATCTACCAAAGTTAATCACCATATATATCTACTTGTTGGCTATGGCCTGAGCATCAAGTTCAGTTTCAATTAGTTTCACCAGAAAAGTTATTATCAACTATCAATACCAGTAGTTGGAAACACCGAACAAAATTTAAAGGAATTGATCAAATAATGATCTGGAGATACGTCAAGTTTCGATCTTCATGAGGGTACGTGAACTTTGTCTCTAACCTCTATCATTTTTTCCTTCAATTATTGCCATTTTGTAAATATTTGTTGGAGGTGTTGGGAAGAAGAAGTATAATGTTTAAAGTTAAAAGAATTTAATATTGATTGAGCGTGTTAAATAGGTGTTCAAAATTATATTTATTCATAATCAATTGTCTTTGATAATAATTTATATAATAAGTATTTTTATAATTTTTAATAAAAATATAAATGTTTAAAATAACTTATAGAGAATAAATAGTCTCATCCCTTTTTATGTCCTTTTAAGACTAAATTGAATTTCAATAAAAAAAGGTCATTTTATTATAATTTTATTAATTTTTAATAAATTAACTAATTGAATTTCAAGCGACAATTTAGGGGATAAACGGTTCATATTATAAATTTAGGGTAAATAAATAAAATAACTTAAAAATATTCTATCATTTTTTATAATAGAATAATTTTTTTTTTTTGGTTTAAACCACCCGATTTCCGACGACCGCATTGAACCCAACTAATTTAGATTTAGGTGTAATAAGGCTCTTTACCCTTACAAATGGTGTGTTTATAACAGAACAATTTAAGTACACGTGACCGATAATTTCCCTATTTTTCACTTTTAGGCCAAAAACTTACACAAACAAACACGTGAAGAGTCGCATTCGCACGCATTGAGAGAGACAGAGACAGCTGAATCTATGGCAGCGTCAAAGCTTCAAGCTCTGTGGAACCACCCTGCCGGTCCCAAAACCAGTGAGTTGACTCCCCCCCATCTTTTTTGCTACTCTAACCAAACCGTTGATTTTTTTTTATAATTTTTTTATTTATGTAGTCGTAAAAATATGCTCTTATTATCTCTTTATTTAGTTGTTCAAAGATTGAATATTCGCATCCATGTTTTGATGCCTACACATTTTATTTTTTTAACAGTTCAAAGTTGTTTCCTTTGAACTTAGTTTAGTGGAAATATTTGAAAAGCAGTTATGGCTGATTTTGAATTCACAACCTTTTTAAAGATAAATTTTTGAGTGGGTTTTTGTAATAGCCAATCAAATGTTCAAAACCTTTTGATGATACATTGAGATAATTGTGAATTGGATCTACATTGTGTGTGCTATGATAGATATACAGAAGGGAAGGGTTAGTTGATATGGACTGATCAGTACAGAAATGGTTTATCATTTTTTTTGCAAACTATGATCTGTCAGACACTGTCGTAATTAAGGTTATGTTCATGTTATCATTTGTCAATTCTTTGTGTATTGACTGCTTTCATAAGTTAACAACAGCTGCATCGTTGCAGTTCACTTTTGGGCTCCTACTTTTAAATGGGGCATCAGCATAGCAAATATTGCTGACTTCTCTAAACCACCAGAAAATCTTTCCTATCCCCAGCAAGTAGGTATGTTTATCTTGGACTGCTGTGCCTTTTTCTTGTTCCTTTATGTTTTATATATGGGGACAAGTCGTCTTTGTAACTTCTTTTTTAGCATTTTCCTGTTCTGCACTGATGACCGATTTGTAGTGTTCTTATACCTCTTGTCACCCTTTGCATTTGTTTCCAGCGGTTACATGCACTGGACTGATCTGGTCACGCTACAGCACTGTAATCACTCCGGTATGTTTGATTTGTATGTAAGATCACAATTCACAAGCTCTTGAAGGATGAAAATAACACAGAAACAGAAACTAAGATTTCACTAATTTCACATTTTAGTTCCCATTTTCCTTTTGCTAGAATCTAGATCCCCTTTGGTAAGAATTTCTTTGTTTCACGATTCTGCTCACATGACAATTCTGGGACAGAAGTTTGGGTTCATTTAATCCTTGGTTATCTTTCATTACTAATTGCAGAAAAACTGGAACCTTTTTGCCGTAAACCTTGCAATGGCAGGAACAGGGCTCTACCAGCTTTCACGCAAGCTACAGTATGTAAAATTAAGTTTATGCTACCAATGATAGATATTAGGACATTATACTTCCCGTCTCTTGTTATCAGAAAGAACAAGGCTCTACCAGGGTATTCTTGTTCCGACTGTTTCCCTAATAAGTGCTTGATTTCAGATTAGCTGGCAAACCCAGCCTCCTTTTCTTTTCTTCCTTTTTTGTAACTTTGAGTGGGCACTAAACATATTATAAAACGGTGGAAGACAATGAGAATCAAATGAAATGAGCTATATATTGACTTTTGAGTACTAAAAAATTCCCTAGATTTTCTTGCTGTATTCTTTATGCAATGTTCTTTGTTTTGCATGATTGTCCTTGCCACATCATCGTGACCTTGGAAAAAATAATTTCTTTCTCATTTTCAGGCATGATTATTTTTCTGAGGCACAAGCAGTTGTTGCACAAGAATGATGACGAAAACTTTCTTAATTCCTTGTACTCTATGGTGATTGAACCACCGGTGACTTTACCCTACTCTCCATTGCATTGCCGCTTCCCTTGCAATTGATTCAATTTCAAAGCACAACATTGTTGCTTGCCTTCCTTAAGGCTTCAAGTTGCGTTGTTAAGGTTTTTTAACCCTCAACCCAATGCTGATTGTTGTTGTGACTTGTAAAGCTATGTGAAAATATTAGGCAACAATTCTGGTCCAACAAAATGGCGATACCTTGCAACTTCATTTTCTTTTTTATCCATTAATAATGCTCAACCATTGCACTTGGTGGGTGTTCCAGCATGTTCGTGCTAACTACCGTTTAATTCATAAAAATACGCAGGATTTGTGTCTTAAGTGTTTGTTCAGAAAGGTTGATTTAATCAGTCAAGTAAAGCTGTTTGTATAGAAAGAAATAAGAATATCGTCCAATGATTCTGCAATAACAAACTACATTTGGTTTAAGGAATGTATCAAATTGTATGTTCCGCAATAAGTCAAATGATGTCCCAAGATTACATAGAAAAGAGGAAAAAAAGAGAAAGAGGAGGGGGGAAGGGAAACCAATGGTGCAATAAAAAATAGATTGTTACTACACACAATCAATAAAATTTGCAATCAGCTCCACATGGGAGCATCAAATAAATGACAGGGAATACAAACACAACTCATTCCAACTACCTTCTCCTAAGATACCCGCAGTAAAATTTGATCTCTTTATCAGACAAACCAGAGGGGCCTTCTCTTCTTCCTTTCTCTGCAATTTAATTCTTTCTGGCCAACTTCCCATCTCAGGTCTGATCAGTTCTAGAGTCAGAGTCGCCATCATGTGCCTTCAAACCTAAACGCAAATCCAAAGTGCTCTCATTTAAATCCTGCCGTACTATCTGTTCATCATCCTGAGACAGAATTGATGTCCAAGGCATATTAGATGCAAGCTTTACAGTTTCTAGAATGCTTTACAGTAGCTATCAGAAGGCACATCAAGTAATATGAGACTGATGGTGGCCAGAAGTAGACAACAAAGAACTCCAGGTGAACAATACACAGTTGTTGTTCTGTACTACAAATTGCAGACTTTACTGTTTTTAAAATCAGTATAAACACAGGGAACACCATCTAAGGGGGGAAGAAAAAAAAAAGGGAAAGTCAGTCTGCTGACAACGCATAGCTCACTCCAATTTTTAAAATGAAATCAAAGCAAATGCCCTTAAGCATCATTCCATACAAGCCTTCAGTATAAATCAGTCCGCATGAATGGCATTTTATCACAAAAACTATTCAGGCACTCCAACAAGCACCGAACAAGAGTAATCATGAAAATGATAGGCAGCATTCACCTGATTTTCTTCCATAGGTACATCATTAATGTCAGGCTTTCCATCAAAACCATCATTCCTGGGAACTGGCTCAGCTGCACTTGGATCAGTATTAGTAGGTTTAGCATCATTTTCAGCATTTTCTGCTGCCTCATTTTCCGCAGCTCTTTTTTGTTCCTCTAGCACGGCAATCTTCATTATCAAATAGCCAAGATTATCATCATTGACAAAGCAACAAAGCAAGGCAACAACCACAAAAAATAAATAGAAAATAACAGATGCCTTCATAGCACCTTTTTTGCAGGAGAAATTAGCTTATACAAAACCAACTTCTTTCGCCAGACAATATTTCCATGTTCAAATGTCACAATCATATAATCCAACCAGGATATAGAAATAACAAAAACAAGACAAAAGTGTCCATTTCTAACAGCTTATAACATACTCTGGGTGCCCTCAACATGAGCATTATATTCCCACAATATCCTGGTTTTAAAATTACATCGTATCAGCTGAGACAGACATCAATGTGGGTGGACTGGTTGACAATCATATGAGATGAAAATATCCTACAGTAAGAACAAAAATGGCAGTCCTTAGCTGGAGAATGATTTTCCCCAAACAAAGCAGAACTGCCAGATAAGATAATGAAAGAAAGGTATCATGTATCCAGTATAATTGATGTAACACATGATTTTGATTCATCAATGTTAGATTCCTAATGTACAAACAATTGCACTATTGACTTCAACACGTAAGCCAACCACTATCGCAGAAAATCAAACAGAAGTAACTGATGTACAAAGGTATTAAGAAGCAGCCGAGTGATAATAAAGCTCAATAAATCAAAAGAAAATGACATGGATCTAAAAATGTCTAGGTCATATATCAACTCCCAGTCCATTAATTCAACCAAAAAGCATAGAGTTCAAGTTGATACCTTATGTGTCAGACCAAAAACATCTTATTATCAAACACGACATAACATAGTCAGAAAGTGACTGCCTATAGTCAACCAAAAGCAAGAAAAGCAATAAATTGTTATTAGCAATTCAACACTGGTCTAACTTGAAAGCTAAATAACTTAATATTGAAGCCAATGTAGTCTCAAACAAAGAACCTATCCTGTTCACAACATGAATCCAATGTAATCTCTAAACCAATAACACAAAAGCCAATTACTCAGATTGAAAGTTCTCCGCATTTCGTTTGAAAACCACATAAACCATTTCCTTCTCTTCTTTTTTCTCCTCAAACCCACAATAAACTCCCTCTTCTCTCAATCTAAACTATCTAATAAACACTAAATCATAGTTAAAAATTAATAATCAAAAGCCAATATCACAAATCAAGCAATTAAGAACATCACCAACAACAAACCCATCAACCAATTTAACCTCCCAAAACCTAACGAACAAATTCACATAATCAAAAAACATCCCACACAAAAAAAAGAACAAAAATTTAGCATTTTGAAATACCGGAATGTATTTGAATTTCCGCCGAGGGGGCTCATCCGGCGCCGTATCATCCTTAACAGAATCCTTCCCGCCACCGTTAATGATGTTACCGTTGTTGTTACCGCCGTTATCTCGCTGAGAAAGTGGGGCCCACTTGTACAACAACAAATGCGAGCCATTATTTCCATTAGTACTAGAAGCGTTACCGTTGCTGCTGCTATTGAGATTTTGATGAGCGTGATTGTTGTTACCGCTGCTGTTGTTAGACGGAGAAACGTGGATCCATCGTTTCTTCCACTTTCTGACCGGTCCGCTGAACACCGTGGCTGGACCGTACCGGGTCGATGACCGGCCGAGTCGGGCCCCGACTCCCTCCATTATTTGATTCTTTTAATTTTGATGGCGTATCGGGCTGAGTTGAGAGTCGTGTGACTCGGTTGACAATTAGGAACTTTAGAGAGAGTGAGAGACAGGTGTGCCTATTATCTTCTGCGGTTTCTTAGTTTGGGTAGATTTGAATAGTGGGCCAATCAGGACCGTTCAAATTGTGGTCCGGTTTCTAAAGCGCAATGATTGGAACTTTTGGGATTGGGATGGTTGACAATTTAGTTTTGAGTTGCTAAAATTCACCGCCATACCTACGCGATGTTTTATATCATCAATTCTTTGGTTCAGTAATAAAAATTACAAATGAGCAAGATTTGATAATTTTGACGACGCATTTTATCGAATCCTTTTTTTTTTTTTTTTCAATATTACATTATAAGTTTGAAAATCTTTTGTAAGGGAGTACAGAGACCTACACTGCGAGTCGAAGAATGCTTAAATTACTAGAATTATGTACAAATTCATACGCCAGATTTAAATATTGGATTTTTGCTCTATACATCGATAAAAATATCCAATGCTCTTAACAAAAATAATATTTTTTTTTAAAGAGTACCTTACAATTTAGGCACTGTCAAATAAGGATATTTATTTAGTTTTTATATTTTAATTTAAATATTTGTTTAGTAATTATATTTTAAAAGTATTTTAAAACACTCTTATTGTTAAATATATTATATTCTTACCCTTACTTCTTTTATTTTTATAATAATAATTTTGCAACAATACTTCTTGGGGATGTTAATGAAAAGAAAAAAATTAATTTATTAAATCAGCCTTCAAAGTAAAATAAAAATTAGTGTAAATCTTTTGTGTTATTATTTTACCTCTACGATTAATTTTATAAATTTATTTGTTTATAAATAATTATTACTAAAATTATTATAAGGGTATTAAACATTATCTGAAGCTGGCTGGTACTAATTAATTTATAAAATAATAAATAGCAAGGTTGTTGTAAGGGAACAGAAAATACTAATTCTTTTATAATGATATTTGTTAGTTAATTTACTAATAAATAATTATTGGTTAGTTTGCTAATTAACTTTTTCAATAGATAAATAAATTAATATCATGAGTATTGTAGCAAGAGTTTTTTTTTTTTTTTTAAATCAAAGAAAAAAATAAGGGTAAGAAGAGTGTAACATATTTAAGGGTATTGATATTTTGAGGTATTTTTTAAACGTAAGGAGTAAACAGACACTTAAATTAAAATATAGAATTAAACGAGTATTTACCCATTAAATTGTGGATCGATCTCGAGGGAATGGATTATTTCTAGCCTTTGTAATATTACCAAGACCTGTGGCATCTAAGTGGATCTCAAATAGCGAGAACCCAAGATAAGTAGTTTTTGTCAAAAACTTTTAAGGCATTAAATTCAAATTTTATGAGGTGGGACATTATCACAAAAAATAAACAGGGAAAAATTATATTAGTATAAGAAATATAAATATAATAAGGGAATATAATATTTCTTGTAACAAAGCGATCGTGTGCTGATAACATGTTGTAAGTAGAGTGATTTTAGGAAGTATTAGAGGATAAGTAATTAACTAAATGGAAGGGGGAGTACGTAAGGCATGAAAGCTATGCCTTCGTCTCGATTTTATTCGATTGTAAATTTTTGATAAATAATAGCATACAAAGTGTATAAGCAGTCTGGCGTGTTTATGATATCATGCTGTCTCCACTTTTGATGTGAGAAGCACATGAGCGGTGTGTGCACGGCTACAAGGCTTATGCGCGTTTTTTCAAGATTTTCCAAAATCAGCTTTGATCAGCATATGCTTCTCATTTGTGTGATTTGAGTGTTTTGTCTTGTGGTGGAAATCCACCAAGTTCGCAACATTTATCTGTTTATTAAATTCTCTTCGTCCTTACATGTAATTTTGTTTAAAGATAAATTAGTAATAAAAAAGGTTATTGAATGAAAATAATTTATTTTAATGAATTTTTTGGAAATAATAATCTAAATTGAACTGAACCGATTTCTTTATATATATATATATATATATTAATTTTTAGTTCTTTCTCATATAAACCCATGGATTTTCTTAATTTTAAAAAACGAACCAAAGACGGTTCGGTTTTTTCCGGTACAACAGTTTTTACTTTTTACCCACTCCTAACCATAGCAAACGCCGCTGTTTGTCACTAATTTTCCCATCGCCACTCCTTTCAATGGAGGCTAACAGCTTCCTCTCTGGCTCCACAATTCCATTAATACAAACTCCCAGAAAGTTACCATCTTTATCTTTCGCTCAATCTCATTCTCACCTGTCGGCCTCTTTCCGAGCCCATAAGTTGTTGGTTCCACAAAGCTTACGGTCTTCTAGAAGACTAGAGTGTGTAAATTTCGCGGAAAAAGTAAAAAATAATGGTGACAAATATGAGAAAGATTTTGATTCCGGGATTAAGAAGAAAAATCTGGCGGTATTCGTGTCCGGCGGTGGCTCAAATTTCCGGTCCATTCACGCCGCCTGCCTTGCTGGTTCTGTTTATGGAGACGTCGTCGTTTTGGTCACTAATAAACCCGGTAAATTACGTTTAAATTGTCCTCACACGTTTTCGTTTTAGGTGCTTAGCCTCTCCTTTGTATTTTGAATTTGTAATTATGGACTTCATTATGAGATAATTCTGCTTTGTTTATTTAATACGAGTTCCCACGTTTACAGATTGTGTTTGTCTTCTGACTCTGATAAAAAGAGTGGCTTCCATCCATTCAATGTGTGTGTGCTTGCTGAGCAGCAATGCTATAAATATTTAAACTTGCTTGAGAAGCATAATAGATTGTTAAAATTAACTCATCGGTGCCCTTTCTATCTTTTTCTTCTAAGTTAAAATTAGCTCCTCTTTCCCAAAAAGGAAAAGAAAAAAAAGGTTGAAATTTGCATTATTATTAATTTATACTATGTTCCTCTGTGTAACAGATTGTGGAGGTGCAGAGTATGCGAGAGATAACAGCATCCCGGTTATTTTGTTCCCCAAAACTAAAGATGAGCCTAATGGTTTATCTCCAAATGATTTTGTAGCTGCTCTTAGGTTAGACTCTTTTCATTTAGCCACTGTATATTTTCATATTTATTGTGAATCTCCTAGAACGACTGTTGCTATAAAATCTATTGCTTACATGGTAGTCATAAACTAAAAAGTCATAATGCATTGCAGAAAAAATTGGATATGATGGATTAATTTTCAGCTTCCTAATCATTGAGTTTCTGTAGCAGTAGAGTGTTACTCACAATAAAGTTCTTGTGTATTTTCTGATAATCTTCAGGTACCTGAGAATAGATAACACTTATTTGCATTTGCTGTTTTATGTTAATCAGCGAAGTCAATGTTGACTTCATTCTTCTAGCTGGATACCTGAAACTAATACCTATGGAATTGATTAGAGCTTATCCAAGATCCATTGTAAATATCCATCCATCACTGCTTCCAGCCTTTGGAGGCAAAGGCTATTATGGTATGAAGGTGCATAAAGCAGTGATTGCTTCTGGAGCTAGGTACTTTGCAGCGTTTGCTGTCACTTTATTTCCCTTATTTGTCTTCTTAAACTATGTGCTATGGCTCTCATCCTCTTCATATTTGTTTACTATATTAAATACGGAGAAAGTTTCTCATCTTTTTTTTTTTTCTTTTCTCTTTGTGTTTGGTCAGATACTCTGGTCCAACTATTCATTTTGTTGATGAACATTATGACACGGGACGAATTCTTGCCCAAAGAGTTGTCCCTGTGCTCTGGAATGACACAGCAGAGGATCTGGCTGCAAGAGTTCTTCTGGAGGTAGTGTGATTTATCATTTACTTTTGAAAAGATGCTTGTTTGGGAATCACTGAATGATCAACCTCTATTTGCAATGAAATTGAGTATTTGCCATCATTATAAATGCCCTTAATAGTAAATTTGATATTTAGGAGGCATCTGCTATCATTCCAATGATGAAACCAAGTTCCTGTTGTTAAGGGAACAACTTATGTATGATGAAAATATGGACTTGTTACTTACTGTTGCATCTTGCAATTCAAAATTGGCTTTGGCTTTTCTCCTCTTGAGTGTAGGAACATCGATTATATGTGGATGTTGCATCAGCTTTATGTGAGGAGCGAGTGGTTTGGAGGGAAGATGGCGTCCCTGTCATTCGGAGCAAAGAGAATCCAGATGAGTTCAGCTAGTAGCAGAAAGTACCAGCTTCTTTTTGCCCTCTTCTGTAGGTTTTGAGGCCACTGACTGATAATCTTTTACCAAATTTTAATAGTCTACTCTCATGCTTTACATTTTCAAAGTTACGAGCTTCACCATATAACACTTTGTTACCTCATACTAGATTTTCCAGTTCTTTTGCAGGTCTTAATTTATAGAGAAGTCTGGCGTGCATGCCAATAGTTTTTTTTTCCCCCCTTCTTTTTGGTGGTGTGTGTGATATACTTGGAGGCTTGTTTTCAATTTGTTTCTCAGCTGAGAATATGATGATAGATTTCTGGGCATTTTGCTCATTCATATTCTTGGAGTTTGTATTTATTTATTTATTTATTATTTACTTTTTCCACATATTTGCCTGCTGACTTAAAAAGTGGTGGGCGTTGATAAATAATCTGATTATGTATGGACAATTTTTCTGTACCATTAATCTTTGAATGAGTTGAACAAATTTTTAAAGCTATAGCAACTCATAGGTGCCTGTATCAATGTTAATTTATGGACTCAAGGGAAGCTGATTTGTGTTCATGTTACGCCATGTGTGGATTTGCTACGGGTACTGCTAAATCTTGAATAATTGGGAACAAATGATTTCGCATTGTTGCGGCGATTATCAAATGCTACTAATTACTAGATTTGTCGCATCGTCTAAATAAATTATCATAAAAGTTGAAGCAAGAAAGAGTTGGTATCGGAAACAACTGAACTGTATGAAACAGTCTGTCACGAGATGAGTTTTATTACGAGCAATCGGCATTAATCTCCGGTTACGGGAGATTTGAGCGGCCCGCGACAAGTGGCTTACTTAGCATAGACAAATTTAAAACAAAATGCTGCTGCGGGTGCATGTGCTTTACAGAACACTGCATCACACTGGATCGCATTTAGTTTTTTGTGCGATGTGCGGCTGAGATCTTTCCTCCTGACCCAAACTTGGTCTAGGTCATTATATATTTCGTTATATAAACACCACTTCAGCCGCTGGGTAGGGCTTCGAAATGTTTTTAACTTTGCAAACCTTTTCTTTCTGGTTTCTCGCACAATTAGTGTTAGTGATTGAGCTGGGTTATTGGATATTGAGTCTTGGTATTGTTTTGTTATGCTCATGGATGAGGCTACATGTACCAAGATTAGGGTGTAAATGATAAGATACCCTTGATCTTGAACTGCCAGAGCGGCTGTAGCTAAATTAAATCAAATGGCTGAGAGGTTTACTGGCCGGTGGTTGTGTTTCCAGTCGACTAATCTGCTTACCGAACCTCTTACACTTACTTGATTTATTTTAGAAAATATTGTTATTTTTTCAACAAGGAAATTGTTCAACGAGAAGGGGAGAGAAGAAGGAAATGGCATAGGATTTAGCCTTTTTAAGAGACCCTTCTCTTACATAAAAATATGTCACCTTCCAGGCAATCTGCCTTGATTTCCCAGCAGTGTTGCGTCAAACGGTGTCTATATATATTTTTTTCTGTATTTTCTTCTTACTTTTCCAGTTTTGGTCTTCATTTTTCATTCTTTTCTTTTTTTCATTATTTTTGGCAAATGAAGAATCTGTAACCTTTTTTTTTTTTTTGGGAGGAGACCTTGAAAGAAACTATCTTTATTGTTCTTTTGTGCGTTTTAAAGAAGTGATGGGTTGTTAATAGTTCTTTTGGATGCCATGAAATTCATTACATAGATGTCATTTTTATAATGCATTAATACTGAGTTGAAAAGAGTGAATGAACCTTCTGTTTTTGGACCCTCATTTGCAGAAACTTAATCTAGAGAAGAACTCTATTTATAATCAATAATTGCAGGACCTATTCCATAAGCCTCATTCCTAATTTGAGGCCAGAAAGTTGCATACACAATAGCATTTCATTGAACTATCTAAACAAAACAAGGCTCTTGCGTCCAATTTTGCTTACGCGGATGCCCAATTCTTTGGCTCCAACCCCAACTCCATTCCAGAAACACCTTAACTTACAAGTACAATAACTCGACGAGACAAATATTCGTACAAAAAGAAGCCCACGAATAAACGTTAACGCAGGCATGGATGCATACTAGCCATAGGCCTGGTTGGGGTAATCCAATTCTTGAAGGAGCATTGGCGTCCAGCTAATTCCAAAATCAGAGATTCAATCACTTACCCAATGCTCCTAACGAAATAATTTAAAAACAAAAAACAAAAAATAATTACTTCTAAAACAACCTATGCAATAATTTGATCTATACAAAATTTCCTCCTTGAGCTAATTGCCCATGTCATCGCCACCGTGACTGAATGCAGCAGTTAGCTGCCCAAATTTCAAGCCAGCCTTACTGGCAAAGTTATCTCTGCAGTTATAAGGACTCACTTGCAAGGTTACAAAACCAATTGACCGATTTGATGCAAACCCCCCTTCAAATTTCAATGTACTCGCAACTGCATTGGTCGTACGCTTATAGGGACTAAACCATTTAGCCTGCATGTATCCATTCCTCCTCCATGGCGGCACAGACAGTTCGGCTGACTTAATTGATTCTCTAGCAGCACCACACATTAGCCTCAGAATCTGCTTAAGCGTCCCCGGTTTGCCAACAAATATTGGTGGGAAAAGATTCACTAGAGACATGTAACCATCCGCGGCACGAGCAATTTCAAATTGTGCAGCTAAGTTTACTTCAATAATGTATCGATTTGCACCAAGATTCACGTCTACAAATTCATAATTCCCACATGGGAACTTGGCAGTTTTCTCCCACCGTGACTTGCAGAGACCTGATTTACATACATAATTCATGGAATCAGATAAGAGATATATAAACTAAGCAATTAACGTGCCAGAAGCTGCAAGGAATTTTGATTGATTTTAGGGTGTGTTTGTAACTACTATCCATATATGAATCTGTTTTTATTTTTGAATCTATTGTGTGTTAGCGCTGATATCTAATGAAAAAGCACAGTAAGTAGCTAAAGTACCTACCTACCTAGCTACTTTTAATTGACAGCTTGACATCAATTCATTCATACTCCTATTCTACTCCAAATTCCAGTTACGAATTTTTGTCTTTGTAATCTCCTAATTCTTTCAAAAGCTTCTTCAAAAAAGTATAAATTTAAATAACGAACGGAGAACAACAACGATTAAATTGGTAAATAATCATACATATTGTTATCAAACTAAGTCAAAATCCCAAACTGTTTGTTGTAATTTGGTAAAATTAGACATAAAAAAGGAGCATGAGCAAATTTGCATAATTAAATTTCTTTATTGATCAAAAATTCTTTTTTTTTAATATATATATATATATATATTAATTAAAGTTGAATATTTGAAACTAACCAGCATCAAATCCTTTATCACGCAAATGACTCATCAGCCGTCGTTTAAAAGCCGGCGACGATGCATCTCCTAAAACGGTGCATGCAAACTCTGTCTCTTCACGAATCCTTCGCTTATCATCATGATCTTGATCATCACACTGACGTCCGAAAAACAAACCCTGTAACATCTCTTTCTTCTCAGAATCACGCCAATAACTTCCCATTTCCGAGTCATTCCCTTCGTCTTCATCTTCGTCGTCTTTATTATTTTTCTCATCAACAACCACACCATCTTTCTCAATGAAACAATTTACAAGATGGGACAAATCAGTAAAACTCTCCGGCAGCGGCGAGTGTTCGCTGCCGCTGCTCTCGCAAATCCTCGCCTTTGCCACCTCATCAAACGCCGCCGCTACCCTCTTAAACCTCACTGGTATTTTCGCCATTTATTACTGAAAACTAATTAACAATAGCTGGCTGGCTAGAAGAAAGAGATTGGCTCCTGGGGTTTAAATAAAAAGCGACACTCCTCTTGGAAAAGGAAATTCTTGTGTGTCGTTACTATGGTGCCACCGTGTTGATATATATATATAACGTGAGCAACAATTCCAGAAGATGACAACATTCGGTGAAATTGTGGGAAAACACGAACAGTGTTACTGTTTTAATTATGTGTTGCATGTACATAGGTTTGTTACGGTGTGTACCAATGAATCTGCCCCTTTGAATGCATGTATAATGACCGTTTTGACGGCCACATTCAGTGTTCGTTTCGGTTTTTGGCAAGACAAGTAATTAAGTTTTAGTTGGTTTAATCACACGCTTAAAATGTTGGCCGAAAATAAATTATAATGATCTACCAATTAATTGAGTGAATCAAATTACACTGGGGTGAGTCAGCATTGAGTCAATCAAAGCGGGAAGAAAAAAAAAAAAACTATATTAACAGATGAGGTAAGGATTTTATGATCATGCGTAACTTGCCCCAGTTGAGGGTTTCAAAATGGAAAAAATAAGTAATTCCACCTTATTGATTGGAAATAAAAATGAGAGGATTCTGTTGATGCAGCTCGGGGCACAAAATCTTGGGGAAAAAAAAAAACAAGCCTTGGGCACAAACATAAAAGTAGAGAATAATAAAGATAGAATTATCTTTTAAAAATTGAAAAAAAAAAGTTATTTAACTAATACAATTTAGATTCTCACTTGTAAATATTTAGAATAAAATCAAAATTGTTAATATTCGTCCCAAAAAAAAAGAAAGAAGAATCAATTGTTAATGAAATATTTTGATTTCAAATATGGTCCGACAGCATGGATGTGGACATGGTTGATCAGCAAATGATGTGCATGGTCGATGGAGACGGGCTCAATTGTTTTACTGTGTACCTTCGCGTACAATAGATTCTCTCACCGGAGAAATTTTGACCAAGTCTTAAGTTTTACTATGACCTGCTGACTCCATGCACCAAGGCTTTAACGCCATACGCATGATCGAGTGTTCATGTGCAGTCCATGCAGGAAACCACCATTTTCCACGTGGCAGCCACTTCCATGTCAGCTATCCGATTAGGACGTGGAAAATATACGCCGAGATTTGGAATTTGGATTTGTAGAGTTTTTATTATTCGTTTATTGAACCAAATTATTGGTGTTTCAGGACGACCAGGTTCAATGAACTGGTTATTTGTCCAGATACATTGAACCATAACTTCGTCTTGTATAAGCATTGTTTGTGAAAATACTTTAACCCCGGGCTTGGCTTCTTAAACTTTAATTTTCTCACTTAGAAGTCTTTAGTTAGTTTTTCATTCAGTCAGTCTTAATGTCATTATTCATTAACATTCGATTAAATGAATTGAATAAATGAATAATCAATTCTTCGATGTGCTTTTTTAATAGCAAATTCTACGATGGAGCTCCTTCTAATTCCTTAGCATGCATACGCTGGATGTGGCCCTTTTTTAAGCTAATATTCATTCAGAAAAAGCTACCGTCTCAATCATTTTTTCCATGATTAGCAACAAAGAATGTATGTATGTATGTATAAACGACAGCAGCAGCAAATAATGAGAGCACGTTTGAGAGCCCACTTTGTAACTAGTGTGTATTTTTTTTTTTTTTCTCTCTCTTCCGCTTTTTGTGAATTATATTCATCTACTGACGTTGTCTAACTAACATCTTTCAACTTTCATTTTCAAGGTATAAAAGTAAATAATTAAGAAGTTACAAAATAGTCATACGGCTATAATTTTTAAATAATAATTTTAATAAAATTAATAAAAATATAATAAAATTTTCATCATACAAATAGAAAATCAAATCAATTTATTTTTTAAAATACAGCAACTAGTGTTTATTATACACTCTACCACTGTTATTTTTAAATTATAACTATTCAACTTCAATATCAAACATGGTTATAACTACTTGATACTAATTGATGATTAAAAGTGTAATCTCCTCGATTACAAAATAAGAGTGGCGATTTTCAGATTCAATTTGACATCAGAAAGGAATATGTTCAGTTCCGGCAAAGTGGCCGCTGGCCGCTCCTACTAATACAAACAACAGGTCGTTAAAATTGAGATCCCAAAAGGCCGAAACTAAATTTTATTCCACAGAGAGAGAGAGAGAGAGAGAGTGGGTGTTCGTAGAAATGGAGGGCCGTGAAGTGCATTCAGATAACTGTTGTGAGTTGTGAGGAGTTGCCCCCTGGGTTAGCCCATATTCAACTTGTTATAAATAAAATCAAGACCCAATAAGATCTGAAATGGGCCGTCCAAGCCCAGTTGTGACATTTTGTCACCTTAAGCGGGACAACTTTTTGTTACTTTTGTTCGTTCACATGAGTTGGAGTTAATCGTGGGTTATGACCAACAAAATGTCAAAACTGCCCTTCATTGATGCGGTGTTGCGGTTGCGCCCCAAAGAGGAAGACAGAAGGTCAAAATAAACAAAAGCCAAGTGGTGTTTGTCTTTCTCGTTGCTCGATTGCCCAAAAGAGACTTCGTTTCTTTTAAAGATTAGAGAGACACCGTAAGAGAGATTAAATTCAAGCCAAAGCAAGTAACAATGATATCTCTTCCATCGTACAAGGTTCGGTTTTGGAATTTTATTAGTTACCAACTTATTATTATCTACGTTTATGTTTCGTAGGACTCTAGTTTTTTTTTTCTTTTTTTAATTTGTTATTATTGTAATGTTTTGCTTGTCCCATCATTAAATTTACAATTTTGTACGCAGGTTTTGTAAATCAAGGGCAATGGTTCAATTCAGAGTCGATCTTTCAGTTATTTAACGGATTTTATACTCTAGATGGGATTTTATTATTGTCTGTTGTGATGGGCATCCTCGTTTTGTTTTTATCTTTGATTTGCTGAGTTTTGCTGTTTTTGATTAATTTCTTTGTAGCTATTTGGTAATCTGTGGGAATCGATTTTTGATTTCTGAAAGTACCATACAAAGTTATTGAATGTCTTACATTCCTTGTGTAATTTTTATGTCAAGTAAAAATTGATAATGCCTTACATCTAGATGCTAGCAAATTTATAAATGTAAAGCGATGGGTCACTTATGAGGTTATTTGATGGTTTGATAAATGAACTTAAAGTTTATAGTTGGTCTTCAGTAATTTTATTTACCTTGTTTTGTGTTGAGAACTTTTGTGATTGGCGCCCAATGGATTAGTGGCTTTTTTGCAAATGTAGTTGTTAATTATAACTTTCGGGGATTATATTGCTTGCAACTGTAAAGTACTGCCTGAATTTGTTTTTGCTTTAATAAGGTTATTGACCATACATATATTATAATTAAAGATATTTTTTGGCTGATATTTTTGTGTGTTCTTGCAGGCACATTGTTTTCTTTAACCTCTAAGACATCCTAGCTTGAGAGATTCGGTTTGATATACTTACGTTTTTTTTCATACATATTGGAGAATGGCTGATGGAATATCAAGTTTTTGGGGTCCTGTCACATCTACCATTGAGTGCTGTGAGAAGAATTATGCCTACTCCTCATACATTGCAGAATTTTATAACACCTTATCGAATATCCCAACCATTCTTTTGGCACTCATTGGTCTTATAAATGCCTTGAGACAACGTTTTGAGAAGAGATTTAGTGTTCTTCATATATCTAATATGATACTTGCCATGGGAAGCATGTTGTACCACGCCACATTGCAGCGTGTGTAAGTATCACTAATCTTTCATTCTTCATTTCTGAATGGTTGTGCGTGTTGTTTCTTTCATGTAGTAGCTGTCTTGCGTAACAAAAACAATGCCATGTTGATAGAAGTACCTTAATGAGTTTGCGATTAAAGAATTTGAAATCTGAGACATTTGCTAACCTCAGGATATGTACTGTTTTAAGTTTCAACGGTACAGAACCGTGCATTAGGCATGCAAGCCTGTGTAGAGTAGTTATACTGTAAGTCCCTATAGCACACACAGATACATGCATATGGCACAAAACACTTTACTGATCTTTCCTGCCTCTTGATAGTATCTGGCAGAATGTCCATAAAATCGAAGTCAATTTTGTCTCGTGTCTTTGATTTAGATGATTATCCATCATTGAGATCTACACCTAAATGCTGTTTTTGGACTGCGTTTCCAGGCAACAACAGAGTGATGAAACCCCTATGGTATGGGAGATGCTTTTATATATGTATATCCTGTACTCGCCAGATTGGCACTACCGCAGTACGATGCCCACTTTCCTCTTTCTCTATGGTGCTGTGTTTGCAGTTGTCCATTCAGTGGTACATTTTGGCATTGGCTTTAAGTTGCATTATGTGATCCTTTGCCTCCTCTGCATTCCTCGTATGTACAAGTATTACATTCACACCCAAGATGCTGCTGCTAAACTGCTCGCAAAAATGTATGTAGCCTCCATTTTCCTTGGTAGTTTGTGCTGGTTGGGGGATCGCCTCTTCTGTGAAGAGGTATCTGGTTGGCCTGTAAACCCTCAGGGTCACGCCTTATGGCATGTTTTCATGGGATTCAATTCTTATTTTGCAAACACATTCTTGATGTTTTGCCGTGCCCAGCAACGAGGATGGGCTCCAAGAGTGGTCTATCTAATGGGGATTTTGCCGTATGTGAAGATTGAGAAACCGAAATCCCAGTGATAGAAGTGAGAATGAATCGTTGAGAGTATACTTTTTGTTGTTATTGAAGGTACCCGAAACTTTTTGGCCGGCAAGAAAATTGAGGATATGAATTTATTTCATTCTGAAAGTAGGACTTGTACCATATTGGTTAATTTTTTAGTTGGACTACCAGATTAGATTCAATATATCTGGACAGTAGGTTGTTTTTTCGGTTATAGAAGAGTACAATGCTCGATGGATTTGCTTATTAAACTCACGGGAATTGTAAGTGTTGATTTCGCTAGATTTATGTTATTATTGTTTGGATGACCTGAAACCTTCATCGCACGTGTGCGTATTCCAATGTCGATTTGAAATCTGTGAAATTTGTGGTAGCCGCTTCGTTAACATGTCCGTGAAATTTATACACTGGTTTGGTAATTTCAATGTCTAATGAAGCAACTGATTAACTAAACTTTCCACTCCTTTTTTCAACCCTTGGAATCATTTACCCCAAAAGACCTAGAAACGTTAGATTACAATGGTAACACGAGGCTTGCCTCAAGACAGCTTGACATCATGATGTCACTCCCTTTCATATTATTTGATCATTAATTAACCCATACGATTCCTAAATATACCCAGAAATTTCGGGAATCAAATTAAAAGCAACGAAAGCTTAGCGCTCTTGTTATAAATCATGTAATTCTGCCCAACAAAACGGGCAAATAATAGACGCACGAAAGGTGACAAGCGGTACAACAATTTTCTGGCAGTTTATGCGTATTAATTGACTAAAATACACTATACAGTGTGCAAACTAAAACTTCCTCCACCTAAATATTTTCTAATAAAAAAAATGGGAAAACACAACATATACAGGATCTTCTTTTAGCATTGATCTATGATTGTCCAAATAGCCTTTCCTGCAAGATTTCACCAAGCTTCATGTATAGAGCTTTCTGCTCCTCGTATGTAAGAGCCGTCAGTATCTACATCGAGAAACAATCGAATATATTCTTTACTTCTGAACTGAAATTCAAATACACAACAATAGGCACAATCACAAATGCGAAATATGAAAATTTACCTGCTCCAATATCATTTCAACCCTGAAGCTTTGAGGAACAATAAAGGACTGATGATAGATGTATGCAAATACGGCCATCACCATCTACATTAAAAGAGCGTGTTAAAAGGAGCAGTAGACATATAAAGCTGCAATTCTCCACAGAATTAGATACCAGGACCAAAGAACATGAAAATCTTGAGGTGGTTCACTAAACTGTACATGAACATGCATTCCAGTTTTGTATAATAAATGTTTTTAAAAAGATGCTTTATGTAATAAATTAAACATGGTAAAGCAGTATACGTCAATAACAGTTGATCAAGTGTTCATGAAAGCAGCAGCTGGAAGACACAATTCCAAAACCACAATGATATCAACATCAAAAAGACTACATGAGTGCAAAATGACAGTTTTGCCTTTCAATGGTTCCATGAGTGCTCAGTTACACTTTTTACACAGGAAAATAAGAACTAAATCTGCTGATTTCCACACTATGCACAACTGATTCCACAAGAGAATAGGACATAACCATGCTGAATCACCAAACAATGACAGTATCAGTTAACGCCTACATTGTTGACATAAAAACCAAAATATGTGTTTCACATAATACTATGATATACAATTGGGACCATGTGACAGCATGCAATCCAATAATCAGAAAAAAAAAAAGAAATCTGAAAAAATACTTCCACTTCTAATTTTGCATATTCTTTTTCCCCAATAGATATCAAAAAGTCAGAAAGCTGATATCTCAAACCTAAATGTAAAAACTCTTCAAAAGGCAAATGAACTATCATCTCAAACACTTCAAATTCACACATTTTACCTGGCAATCCATTCTATCAGTGATCCCACCATGTCCAGGAATACTATCACCAAAATCCTGAAAGAAAAAGACATTAAAACAGAAAAGATAGTAAAATATACCATTATCTACAAAGAAGGTATATAATATAAATATCTCGATTACTTCAGAATATTATTGAGACTGCACCTTGATTTTGAAAGCTCGTTTAAAACCACTAGCAAAAAAGCCTCCAAAAGGTGCTATTATTGATGCAAATAAACCAAGGCAAAGGGCATGCCACTGAACAGGAAGAATAGTGATTTCTTTCCAAGGAAGCTGCACAAGGAAACAATTAATGACGCATTATTATTCTAACACATAATAATCTAATGTAGATTCAAGAGTGAGAACTCAATTTGATGCAGGCATGAACTTTATTTGCTGAACAGCTGATCAAGTATAAGGTATGTAACCCACATGGGATATAAGTTCAGATCTAACTAGTATCAGCTTACTCACCCATCCAGGTAAAGGAAAAGACTCCGGCTTAAACAACGGACCTGGATCACAGTGAAGCCAACCAGTTGCTAAATCCTGCGTGTGAAAAGCCTCATCAAATGTAGCCATAAATTTCTTCAAAAAGTTAACTGATGTGCCTCTTCAAACATCAGTTGACAATTCAACCAAATGTCTTACCTTTCGTGGACATGTTAGCCACTGAAAACGACCCATGATATTTGCAAGCTGCAAAGGAAGTTCACGTAGAATAGAGATATATGAACTATATGTCAAACAGGTGAACAGTACAAAACTTTTATAAATTTTCTTAAAAGGCAAAATAGGTTTTTTCTAAAACAGAAAGCAGTTATGCATCAAAGTATGCAACATAAAGTTTTAAGTGTGAATCAGTACATTACATGGTGATGAGATGAATTAAGGTAGTAAGTCAAATGCTCGGGCATATAAAAAATTACCTAGGATGCACCCTACACTTGAAGAATAAGGAAGTTTTCCCAGCGTAGAAGATGGTAGAAAGATCCTCTTGACATTACTTAATAAGTTTCAATCCATTTTAAGTTAACTGACATTAGGAAGTGGCATGCAACTGACAATATGACAACACATTCCAGAAATTAAATTCCTGTACGCTGCTGCAGACTTGGACAAAAGTTAAAGTGGGAAAATGCAAACCGGTGGCACATAAGATTATCAGAAAAAGTCGCAGAAATATTACAATTGACTGTTACCAGAGATGGTGCCACAATCAAAATTCTCACAGCCAACTTAATCACTTGGTGATATCTCGCAGAAAAAAAGACTTCCTCTAATATACTCTGGTTCAAATAAATATAAAAGAATGAAATATCATATCGTCAGTACAAGTAGGGAAACACCATGCTCACCACAAATGCAGATGTGATAGTAGCAACAGATGCGCCGATGAAACCCTCCCATGTTTTCTTTGGAGACAACTTGATCAACGGGGTTCTTCCAAAGAAGAAACCAAATATATAAGCAGCAATGTCATTGATAACAATCAGCGAAGCTGGAAGAAGAAACCTGCAATGATATTTCTCCATTGGTCAACAAAAAGAAACAGCATAGAACTCAGAAGCTAGAAAATCAAGTCACACTAAGAATCTAATATAGAGAGAAGTCTACAGTGCATGACACCAATCAGAGAACAAACACTAGTATGAAGCAGCAAATACATAGCTAATGTTCCTTAGATGCATCTTGCAGAACTATTCATGTATTTGAACATTAATCCCCTAACATCAGTCAAGTATATTTCATCCCAAAAATCATGATTAAACCACAATTGAATATCAAACATCAGGATGCACAAGTCCCCCTATATGTAGATTCAATTTTTCCGGAAGAGAAAGAGAAGCTTTCCAGTAAAAGGGTCATAAAATAAGAAAATAAGGGAGGCTGCACTTATTAAACCAATGATGCAGTTGAGTTACCAGAAAATTCCTTCAAAAATGCTGGCAACAGTGAAGGAAGACTGTGCAAACACCACAATCAGAATCATGTGCGTCCAAGCATACTGGCTAAATTGATACTTGTACATCTTCTTCTTTAATGTTAGAATGAACCAAACAAAACCTAAATAAGAGAAAGCATTCATATCAGAAACCATGCATCATAAGAAAAAAAAAAATTTCAAGTAAATACACTATGTATAGGAATAAGACAACCCTTCTGCTTATTGATCATAATTTTTGAGGTGAACATAAAAGCATGCACCATACGAATAAAAACTATTTTTCAATGAAATTTGGAGGGGGAAAGGTGCTCATCATTTAAATTACTCAAACCATGTGCTAAAGGATAAAAGTACTGCTGTTACCAACCTGAAATATATAAGAAATAACAAATAACCATATGATACTTGATAAGGCTGCTCACAAACTGATATAAAAATTTGTCTGAAGTTACGGTATTGACAAGCCGTTGACTGAGAATGCGGCCATATACAAATAGCATTGCAGTGAAGAAGAAATGCCTAAGCACAGAAATTAAAAATGAGTATATCAAAATGGAACATGTTAATATCTTGTAGCTATTCTTTCCCAGGAAAAACAAATTAAAATTGGTAAATGAGCATTAATCCAGAATTCTTACCAATTTAACATCCTGAATCCAGGGAGATCCCTTTCCTCATGCGCTTTCCTCAATAGGTTGAACAACTCTCTTGCCATAAAGATTTGGATTACAACCACCATTGCAGTAATATAGAGATGACCCATGTAGACAATTAATACGAAACCCGCAATCATCCAAACAGTTGAGTAAGCACGTACCAGAAAGGACTTATACTTGTTCCGGTCGTGAACAAGCAAATGGCTTCCATTTGCTTTGGTAGCATCTGGAATAGCCTGACAACCCAGTTGGAAAATATTTATATATATGTAGTTAACAAAATCAAACTAAAAATCAAAAAATTGGTCGGCCTTTTCATATGGAATAAATTTTGAGGCAAATTTCATAGTGATTGACAATAGATTAAAATTACTCAAAAAAAAATTATACCAAAACAATAAACAAACCTCATTTGAACGCCTTCGATGCCGAAGTCGAGGTGTTGTTGGGGCACTAGTATTATTCTCACTTTGCATGTCTCTTCAATTAACTTTTACTTAATTGGTAAAAGAGACCACATCTAGGTGGAGCAGAAAAATCAGTACCTAGCACATCATACCACAGGGCATTAATGTTCTATGTGGCATCTCATAAAATATTTGAGAACAATAAACAAAATATAACCAAAACAAATGGATAACTAAATATTCATAATCATTCTCGACATTATTCCCAAAAAAAAAAAAAAAAAATTCTGAGGGCGAGGAAAGCCAAGTCGCCATGATGATTACTTGTCAAAGCTAAGAACGAAATCCAGCATTAGGGTGGGAATTTCCCTCCTCGATATACTTAAAATTTGAAAATGTGAGGGGAAATTAAAAGGCAAGGTCCTCGTCCAGCCACATATCCTCTTGAACCACCAAAGTTCAAGCTTACCAACTATTCAGTATTCACCCAAAAACTGAACCCCATTTTTCAGCAAAAGAAACACTAATGACTAAACAGGTTACTACTGATTAGACCACACAAAATCTCATAAGCTACTCTGCTTGTAATCAGATTCAAAGCTCTAATGACACTGAAGTCCTGACAAATTTTTCATAAGTAATTGCCAGCTTAAGTTTAGCAGCTTTAGATACACTTTACAGACATCAAAACGAGCAAAACTAAATCGAAATACAACGAAAAAAAAAACACATAAAAATAAAAATAAGAAGAAAAAGAAAAGAACTTTCTACATCATAATTAAAAAGTAAATCATAAAACACTCCAAAATTCAAACCCAAACAGAATCCAAACAACGCTCACACTCGAATCTCAATCAGAGCAGACCTTATCGAAAGATCGATAATGTAAATGAAAATGATAAATAAACAGTTAATACATAAAATGAATGAAAACGGAAGAAAGAAAGTAGTCGAAGAGGAAGATTGAAACCTGTGTGCTTTTAGTTTCGGTGGTAGTGAGAGAGAAACCCAAGGCCCGAATAAATAAAGCAGGCGCCGATAGTTGAGAGTCGAGAGAGAATAATAACAATAATAATAAAGAGAGGATGATGAGGAAGCCGAGCAAAGCGAGTGTTTCGTTTCGTTACTGATTTTGTGGACTACAAGAAGTTAAAAGATTTGGGTAATCATCAAATTGATCCCTTATTTTGTCAATGTGACAAACAGGTCCACATTTTTCTTGCCAAATTTCTATTTTTATCAGTCGCTCACTTAAAAAAAAAAAAAAAAAGTAACTCTCTATCTACTTTCAAGAAATTTCTATCAACATAACTATAAAATAAGCATATATTAAAATCTATCAAATAATATATTTTTTGTATTTCAACCTTAATCTCAAATGGATTTTAGTATTTATCTCATTATTATGTAAGAATAATGATATGTTTATAAAGTGGAGATACAAAGTTTGTATCTCAAAATAATGTGGCACATGACGTGTAATTTATTTATTGATAGTATAAAATTATCTTATTAATTAATGATGATCTAAAAAATAAAATATTACCAAACAAATGCCAATCATTGATTGGTGCGATGTCATTTGAGAAACAAATTTTACATTCCAAATATTTTATTATTTTTTGAGAAAAAAATAATCTCCATATAATTTCAACCTCTCATTTTAATTTTTCAAATGAAAATTTGTTTTATTGTGGACGAAGTTAGAATGAAAATGTCGAATTTCATATAAGTGGCCGAAAATTTTAGACAACATTTATTTATATTTTTAAAGAATAATATATTGACTGAAAAGTGACTGAAAAATTTAGACAACAATTTATTTATTTACTTTTAAGTATGTGGACTGATTTGTTAATTTTGTTGAGAAAACAATAGGTTTGAGGAAAAGTTATTCTGTTTTGTTGCCTAGCGAGAGAAGTACTACTCGTCAATTTCACGCTTCATTTCTTCTCTTTTAGATTATTATTATTATTATTATTTAAGCCGTGGAGTAGTACCACGTGGAGCAAACATAAAGTCTTTCCCGTTTTAAAGAATTGTGCGTATTAACTTTTTGGCCCCTGGCTTTTCTGTAAATATCACTGAAATCCCATTGCCAGTTTTTGCATTTTTCACATATTTTGTCTCTTCCCTTCGTCTCGTTTCGTTCCCCAGACCTGGAGATAAGAGTTTTGTATTTTCCACTCTTACGATTTCTATTTTTAATTAAACTCAATCGCGTTATTAATATAAGAAATATACTATAAAAATTGGAAGTGTCAAATTTATGACATAAATACGGATTGATTATTATTAATGAAATTTCTAAAACTTTTCGAAAGGGTGATTCTTTGAAAGAAGCCAGAAGGGAGGTTTCGTGCTTGAATCTCTTCAGATGATATTTTTCCTTCCACAAATATTGTTTTGAGTTTTGGTGCTACTGCTGGCAAACTCGTGTTAAATAATTGGCACACAATTAGAGAAGAATTATTGATCAAATCTTATCAGAATCCAAATTCCAAATATTGATTTAGCGTGAAAATGACGCACACGAAAGGTGTCGTGTATTATAATAATAAATATTCTTTGCTGGGTATTGGGGATTAGATGCTTCACTTTCTTTTTGGGCGGCTAAAATATTATCTAGCATCTTTTAAGGGCCAGTTTAGAATTATGGAGGTTAATGAATTAAATTATTTCTACAAATAAAATAAGTTGTTGATAAAAATAATAATAGTAGGGAACGCAGATTTAATAAATTCTATTACAAAAGTGTTGTTTATTATATAATATGGTTTATGAAAAATAAGATACAATTGTCTTTTTATTAAAATATTAAGATAATAATAAAAACTTTTAAAAAGTATGATGGAATATTTAATAAACTAATGATAAAAAAACAAATTCTTTCTTACTTTTTAAAATTACTGATAAAATAAAGAAACTTATGAAATAAGTAACTTTTAAAAACTTATCAAACATTATTCTAGGCAAAACTTTTAAAATTAGCTGTTTATAACGTTTGAACCTTAGTTTTCAATCGGAATCTAACTTTTGATTATATTTGGTCTGGTTGAATTTGAACATCGTACCAATTTGGCAATTTATCTTAAATTTTGAAATCTAATTGCAGATTTGATGTTAATATTAATAAATTAAGCCAAAAAAGGCTAATATTTCTTTTTGAATTTTGTGCTTTAATATTTTATTTAATGGCATTGTTAAAGTGGTAGGAGCAGACAGAAAAGGAATTTATTTTACAAACCAGTAATTGATAGATTGGTTAATTTATTATTATGAATTATGATTGAGGAGGTAGTGGGTAATCGCGGGATCTAAAGAAGATGTCAGAAAAATTTGTGCGCACATCACCTGCATGGGAGACCTGAAGTTTCCAATCAATAAATATGTGTGAATTCTGATCTATCTGTATTTTGGGAGTTAAAAGTGAAAGAATTTGACGTTATTCTAATAAATAATTATATACGTGAAAATAAAAGATAATGATGAATAATTAAAAGTAATAATAAAAATTTTTAATTATAATTTCAAATTTTACATATATTATTCATTCATTAAAGGATTGATAATACTCTGTTAGATTTAAGTAAATTAATTATATTATTTTATCAGTTAATTGAATATGAAACTATTTGAGATAACAAATTTGAGATGTCACAAGAATAATTGAAAATGCATTCGAAGAATTATTAGAGCTAAATTCAACACTCAACGAACATTGAGTGATATTTTTCGGTTTCTTTTTCTGGCAATAAAAGATAGCTCGATTTGCAAGAGGGTTTCTTTAATTGCTTGAATATAACTAGCATTAAACGCAATAATGCATGGTTCGCTCGATTCATGCGATCGACCAAACTAATCAATATACAAGTTTTTGCTGAAATAAAATGAAAGCTCAAAGCAAAGTAAATAAATGAATTTGCAAAATGATCATATATATATATATATATATATATATATATATATATATATATATATATATATATATATATATATATCTGGGAATAATTTAATTGAAAAGGAGTTGCAGAGAAGAAATAGAGCTGTTTTGTGTTTTTTTACCGTTATCAAAAAGATTGTGCTACTTTCAGCACACTTAATTTGAAGATACCAAACCCCACTTTCTCTTCTTCCTCTTCGTTTTCAAGGATTTTGCTACACCCTGAGAACAATAGTCAAAGCATGTCTAATTATCTAAATATTGTCATTCATACTTCGAATTCGATTCTAAATTCAATGAATGAATGAAGGATAAAAATATTCTTAAACCACTATGACGTGATTAGAGTTCCTAAAACGTTGTTCTATTGTGTAATCAAATCGCAATTAATTTGTATTTTTTCTTATCGATAAGTTAATTGGAGATGGTTTTAGATTTATATTGAATTCCCAACTATTGCACTTTGCATGACTTTCTCATTCCCAATTTTTTTTTTTTTTTTGTAGTCAGTCTATTGACCAAATGAACATAGTGAGCAAATATTGTGGGTTTAAATATCCACACTCTTTATAAATCATTTTGACTTGTCAAAATACTTTCTATAATTCTAAAATTTGTCCCAGCATTACTTTTGAGACTTATGAGTTTCTTCCTTCACAAATTTACTACCACTATTTATAATGATATATTCTAAATAGCCTGAAATATTATTACAATACATACAAAAACGCCGCCGTTGTGCATGTTATAGTGTGATGAGATACATGTCAAAATTTCATTGACCGGACATCTTTATAGGCCCCCATAGCCCTAATAATAATTTCCTATGGTCACATATAATAATTGAATGGTCCTTAAATTGTCTCGATAATTCCCCAATAATCACTTTTATATTAATATGCTTTTGTCCTTTTAGGAAATTATTGAAAAGGATAAATAACTTTTAAGTTTCTGGCTGCATAATTTCTATTCTCTTAGATTTAAAACAAATCAATGGTTGAGAAATGGCTTATGTTATAAATAGTAAAAAGTCAATTAAACAAATGCATGGATGCCACTTCGGCCTTGGCCGAAGTGGTGGGCTGCTGCCCTCACAATGCTTGTGAGGGCAGCGGTTTTAACTCCCACAAAAGTATTGTGGGGGTTAAATGTTCTTTATACTTTCAAAAAAATCATTCTCTCTTGCGAAATACGAGTGGAGTATGGACACCCCTCTCCTGTGAGGGGTTATTTGTTTGGGCATGTACTTCATAGAATTCAATGTCATAATATAAGTCCTAATTATGTATATCTGATTGTAAATATCAGTATAATATCTCTGCTACAATAGCAGTTGTTGTAAATATCTGTGTAATGCAGTAATCTGATGATTAATCAGTATTCAAAACAAATGCATGGATGATATGGCGAAACAAATAGATGAATTTTCATTAATATTTGAGGGTAACTTTTTTTTTCCTCCTCTATTTTGGCTTGTAGCAGCAGTCAAAGCAAATGGGTATGATCTATTTATCAACTGACTAGTTAAATGAACAAGCTTTTCGGTAACAATTTAATTCTCTCTAGTGGTTGGTTTGTATTTTGCTCATGGCAATAACACTTGCTGAAATTTTGATTTGCTATTTATTTTCTTTGATCCAGTCAATTATAGAAGTTTATACGCTAAATTTTATAGTTATTCTCTTAGATGGTCACAAACATAAACTTTAAAGTTATTCTTTAAACTTTAATGTCTATAGTAAATTATTGAAATAAAATTAAAATAAAAAACCGTTAAAAAGAAAGAAGAGAAAGAATAATATCGAGGTTAATATGTAAAATTTTAAAGTTCTTTATGCAGTGGAGTGATGAAAAACGATTAAAATTATAATAGGTGTAAAGTAGGGATTAGAGATGATGGCACATTCACATAATGTACACAAATGGTGGGCCCCGCTCCAATTTTGGCATACTCAATAGAAAAGATTTCGAAGGAGTTAGAGCTTTTGAACATCATTCTAATTTCTGAAGTCTTTACAACACCATTTTCGAGTTTTTATTTTCTGAAATCCATGCAGTTTAACGTATAAAATATAGATTAAAATTAACCCAACTTCTCATCAAATTTCATCCTTAACGAATATATATTTTTAATTTTTAATTCCAAAATTCTTCCAAATCCTGAAATCTTATATTATTTAATTCCCATTACATAGTTTAAATCCTTATAATTCTAAATTTTTAAACTCTTTTCAAAAACTAAATTATATTTCAATTAAGTCTAAAATGTAGATATAAATTATGAAATGGAATTGGTCTAAAAATTTTGTCAAAAGAATATAACATATATAAGTGTTTAATTGAATTCTCATTCAAAATAAGAAATGAATTAATTTATTTTTTATTATTTACATAATTTCAATTTAAAAAAAAAAAAAAGATGTTATGAGAAATTTTGAAGCCTTGCTCTTTTCGAAGAACCAACATCTCTGTCCCTTCAAATGTATTTTTTTTCTTTTCGTTCTGGTTATATAATAGGATTTGAATCTAACTTTAAGTTGATATGTGTTTAATTCTTTGTAGTCTCTTATTACACATTCATGTATAATAATAAATGGTTAAAATTTTAATTAATTTTATATTATTATTCAATAAATACTAATTGTATCTTTCAAGAATTAATAAAAAAGTTACCCCACTAAATCTAAATCCTACATAATAATGCGATGCCGGACACAGTGACCGTATTTCATTGATTTAACAAGGAATTATTAAAAAAAAAAAAAAAGAGTGGGTGTAGCCAAACCCCACTCACCTAACATTCTTCTATCTTTGAGTAAGTTTGGAAAAGGAAATTGCTTGGAAATTTAAAAGACTTGGTCACTTTAGTATAGTTCGCACTAAAGCAAATGACTGTAAAAAAAAAAAAAAAAAGCTGGCCTATTTCTTTCATTCAATCTTCAGGCCTCCCTTTTTATTGTTGTAACAGAATATAATGGTTGGAGTGAGAATGGTGAAGGCTTTGGTTATGATTATGGCAGTGGCACTGAGCCTTGGCCTTGGTGGGCAATGGGCTGCAGCCCAAGTGCATCACGTTGTCGGAGGAGACCGTGGATGGGACTCGTCTTCCGACGTGGCTTCTTGGTCCGCCGGCAGAGTCTTCAGGGCTGGTGACAAAATCTGTTAAGTTCTCTCTTTGCTATGCTTGGAAGTTTCTACTTCTTTTATCAGAAACTAATTTAACAGGTAGAATTTGTAAGCGGTATTTATTATTTTCTTTCATTTCCTTTTTTTGCAACCGAATGGAGAATAAATTTGAAATACAAAACAATATTTTTATTATAATTTATTTTTCTTTGATATTGGAGGATCCTATTCCTAGCTTTCTTAGTGAGCATACGACTGTCAATTTTTCTTCAAGCAACTACGACAATGACTTGTGATTAGTGGGTTTTAACATAAAAATTCTAATTCCCTTCTGTTTATGACTTTATTCTGATTTTCTTGGTTCCCCTCCAATTAAATAAACGTGACGTGACTCATGGAGTCATGGTTTCAACTTTCAATGGTATTTTTGTTTTTAATTTTTTTTTTAATAGAAAATAAATGGGATTTTTTTTTAATTTCACTTTCGCATGATATTCGTGGGATGCTGTGTTGTGGGTGTCTGGGGCCAGTGCTCGCCTACTCCCCGGCGCAGGAAAGCATTGCTGAGCTCCAAAGCAAAGAAGAATATGAATCGTGCAACGTAAGCAATCCCATTAGAATGTATACGGATGGCTTAGATGTCATCCCACTTGACGGGGAAGGGATTCACTATTTCGTTAGCAGCAAATATGACAACTGCAAGAACGGGTTGAAGCTGCACGTGAACGTCTTGCCTCAGCCTCATCAAAGTTCCGAGGTCGCAAAAGTCACCACAGCCAAGAGATCTGCAATGCCCTTTGCTGTTCCGCCCACAACTCCCTCTGATTCAACCCGCTTTCGGTCTAGTTTTATTTTATTTTTCGTTCGGCTTGGGCTTTTCTATATGGATTTATAGCGGGGAATAATGTTATTGTATTAGTATATAACAAGTAACCATGGATTAAATGCAAAACTATGAAACCGTCGACTTTGATTGTTATTGGAATATCTATCATATTTCTAATGTTCTCTTAAGTCTCTTCTATCTGACTCGAGTGACAAGAAAGGAATTACAGAAATTACATTGTGTTCATTGTCCAATTGAGAGGGCCATATAAACGACTAGGCGAAAAATATAGAACAGATCAAAGGTTTCAAACACACTTTATTGTGCATAGATCAAATGACAGTTCACACAAAGCACAGTTTCAAGTTGTTCATCAATCATCATTATCCCGTCAGCAGTGGTGTCTTACAGACTTACACTACCTCACTTCTCTGCCTTTTCTAGACAAGAAGACAGGAATCACCCACCATCAGTCATTTTAGCACCTAATATTTCGTCTAATCATCATTTCTCTCTCAACACAACATAATTGCTTGGTCCATTGGTCTTCTGTATCTTTGAAATTCTCTTCAGAATATCAGCGAAAGCCGTCCGATCCTGCATCAATAAAAGTTTTAGTGATAAAAAAGCAACGTCTAGTATTCCCATCCATGCTGGCATTTCATAACTCTTCCCAAACATCGACAAGGTAGAGCATGAGAGTGAACCAAAGCCCTTAATAAATATGAAAAATATCAATACAGTTAAACAATGATGAAAATCAATACAGTTAAACAAGGACATACCTCGGTCGATCTAAGTCTCGGTTTAAACTTAGCAACAAGATCCTGTGTGGTGACAGGTGCCTGCTGCAATAATACAGCCCTAATTTCTTCTGCGGTGACAGGACCAGAAGCTGATGTTGACCCTGTTCTTGATGATGATGCACCTTTTGCAGGTGCACTGCTTTTCGAAGCTGACACATTTTCATCCCTGGCAGAAGATTTTGTTTCCTGATCCCCAAACAATTACAAAATTGCAATTGAAAAAAAAAAATTAATTAAGTGTCATCCTAAGTGAAACAAATGAAGCAAGAAGACTGAAAGTAGCAACGTACATTTTCTGTTTTGACCTTCTTCAAAGGCGCACCACTAGGTGCTCTTGCATCATCTCCATTAGATTTTCTCTTCCCCTTTGCTGATTTAGAAGTAGATGGAGTTGCGCGGCCAGATCCAGAAGGTGCTGGTTTGGCAGGACTGTTGTCAGCAGGTTCCTCCTTCTTAGGCGTATCCTTATGCTTTGGAGCCAATATGGGAGAAAAACCTACTTCATCCTCCATCTGAACAATCCAAACAAAAGTTCCATCATACAAACGAAAGTTCGGCATATCTTTACCATAAAAACCTCATTAAAATATTAACAGTGCACAGCAAAATGAACTACAAACATTTATGCAGTTGATACAACATCCTTCATAGCTGTTCTAAAATGTTCAATGCATCTACTAAGACCTGGCATCCTTATCAAAAAAGCTTACATCATCGTCTTCGTCGTCATCGTCCTCTGCATCCGATTCATTCAGCCCATTAGCTCGCCCAAGCAGCTTTTTCAATTCTTTTCCAGATTTGCTCAGTCCTCCCTCCTCCTCTTCATCCTCATCCTCTTCATCCTGGAAGAAGGATAATTAGTGATGCTTTCGGTGATATACACCCATTGTGAAGTTATATACGACAAATTACTCAAGTTAGGGCCCTGAGAATTCTACTAACTTAAGCACAAAAGCAGATTAACAGTTAATCCACATCTAATTCCATAAGCTTTGAATCTAGTTACCACAAGTGGACTTAAATCCAGACAGAGCATTGTGAATTGACAATCGCAAATAGACCATTGATGACCAAAAATTTGTATGCTGCAACAGTAAGTACATGCTCACACCTGCTTAATTTCTGGAGGAGCAGGAACTTCAGGAGCTAAATCTTCCCGTTCCTCAGGATCATTACCAACAGCCTCATCATCATCAGTGAAAATCTCCTCATGCTCCCAATCATCACCTAAACCAATAAACATCTTGTACTGAATCAAGGATGAAAAAATCCCAGCAATTCTTCCAGAACAGAAAATATAACTTGTTTCAGACGATACACATGTATGAATGTTGGACTATAGGGAGGCGGTACAGTTTATTCGCTGTAGGTTTTGCAAAAGGAAAATGGCAACATTACTCATCTCACTAAGTAAATACAACGAAGAAACACAATCCTCAAGTTTGGAGTCTTATTCGTTGTATTAATTAGGTTAATACAAAAACACAGAACAAACGCTCACCTTTCTCAACATCATCCTCGTCCAAATCAAGATCACCACCCCTGGGGCCTTCTTCATCATCATCCTCACCTCTTTTGTTGAGTCCAAGTCTATTCTTCCTTTTTGCTTCCTCATCCTCATCTTCCTCTCCCCTATCAGACACATTACCTTCATCCTCATCACCACTTTTTTTACTACGTCCCCTCCCACCAGTCCCAGCACTTTCCTTGTCATCTGGCTTTTCCACTTCACCAAATGCAGCAGCTCCATTGTTTGCAGCTTTCATCATCCATCTTTCATATCCATCTGCAGTCTTCCTCCGGTTCTTCATCTTCTCTTCTGCTTCCTCCAACGTGAGTTGCTTATATTGCGCAACTTTGTTAAAGTTATACCTGTAACATGTCACACTCATTATAACCACAAATGAGATTACATCAAAAGACACCAAGTATCTCCCAGAAGTAGGATAGGACTTGCATACCAAGAACCAGCTGGAATAGCAACAAATTCCTTAGAATGCATCACTAACAGGTAATAAGTCGCTGATTGAGAGCCTTCAAGATGACCCTGGTACTGAGCCTGGCCTGTTTCATCCTCCAACATCCAAGGCTTATTCTTGTACTTCTCCTGCATAATGCATAAAAACGCTGATAAGACTACACTTGCCGACAGCCAAATTATGTTTTACGCAGTTGAAGCAAAAAGTTCAGAGGGGAGGTGAAAAAATTGTTTTAGACATGACAGAAGCAGTATCAGTTCTCATTCACCATATAAGAAACCTCTTTAGTGCACAAAAAAAGGGTTGCCAACCAATGATATATATTTATAAAGTTTACAAAAAGTATTTCATATTTAAATTTCAGAATAATATGAGCTCCAGACAACTGGATAAGCAACAATCACATGTATTTGAAAGAAAATAACGGCAGTAAAAGATACATCAACATCTTCAACTTCTTCTAATGTATGAGTGGACATTAATTATAAGTTCATTTTCAACCTTCTAGCCATAATTCTATAACAATTATCAGAAAAGTGGTAATACCCGCAAAGTATCAGTAACTTGCCGTCCTTGTAATCCATCTTTATGAAGAGTCCATTTGTTCTCGGCATTTTTCTTCTTTGAGAAACTTGGTAATCCACTCACAAATCTCCCAATGAAGTAGTTCTTGTCGCTGCTATTACTTGGCCGTACATTGTATTCCTAACAATCAAAACAACCCAGAATTTAAAAATATAGTAACAATAAAGGTACAAATAAATCAACTTCCAAATAATTTGGAAAAAGAAAAACTATGCTTAAAAATCAAAACATAATATAACAAAATCCATAAACCTATTATTTCCACAGAATAACAAAAAATCTAGATTAATGATCATGAATATGTTCATAATTAGAACCTACTATAATATAAACCAAAAGGATTCGATAGAACAAAACGAACTCGAATCAAGCGAGTGACGATTGCTCCACAATCGAAGCATTTGGCTTTGTTCTCGGCCATGGTTTTGCCACATGTCAAGCACAGAGTCATGTGCTTGCAGTTGCTTCCGTACAAATCCGCCTGCGATCCACATCCGCTACACTGCGGCTTCAACAGCAGATCAAAAGACATCTCTTTCCCTTGAAAACGACACACAATTTTAGGGTTTCAATCAGACATGGTAAGATAATTAGTTTATTTGCAGTTTTTATTAATAATTTGAACGGATTTTTGTTTACGTTTGATTAAGCTTCCTTGACTGACCACTTGATAATTGACGACGATTCAAGGATTACGAATCGCTTCGTTTCGGTTCCCAAAGTAACATGTTCTTCTGTTTTTTGGATGTCATTATTGTTTTAATTTTTAAATAATATTGGGCACCGACCTTTTCCTTTTTTTTTTTTATGTTCTCTCTCTAAATGGTAAGCCTTTTACACTTGTCAATATTTCTCATAAAATTCTTTTTCATAAAATTCTTTTTAATTAAAATAATTTATTTTAAATAAAAACAAAATATATATATTAACTTTTTTGAAAGCTCGTGTATGTCTACAAAAATTAATATATTAATTCCTCAGAAGTAATGATAAATGTGTCAATAGTTTAATAACAAAATAGTTTGAGGTATTTTTAAAAAATAAGAATTTAATGGGTACTGATCTCAAAATTAGAGGTGTTCAGAATCCAATCTGATCCGCTCAATCCGTCTAATCCATAGAAATTTGATTCGTGAATTGGTGGATTAGATTGTATTGGATTGAAAATTTGATAATTCACAATCGGTAGATTTTGGATCTACTTCTGTAAATCCGTAAAAATTAAAAAATAAAACTTGTAAATACAACATTAATACTTACTAGTAAATAATAAGTTAAAATATAATTATATTAATATTATATTATATCTTATCCGATAATAATATAAAATATAAAATAATTAAATAAACAAATATAACTTTTTAAATAGTTAATTTTCATATTTTGAAACTTTAAATGTATTTTCTAACTTTATTTAAACAATTAATTTATTTAAATCTTATTTAATTTTAAATTTGATTGGCAATAAAATTATTTTTATATTAAATTTTTTATTTAGTTAGTTCGTGGATTTGACAGAATTAAAAATTTTCAGTTCGCAAACCAATCCGCAAAATGGTGGATTGTATATGGATTGGGTCAAATCCGCATCTGATCCACAGATGTACGGATTGGATTTGGATTGAATTTCACCAATCCATGGATTGAATTAGATTGAAAATTTATAAATTACAAAATCATAGATCAGATATGTATTAAGATCCAATTCATAAAATCCGATCCGTGAACACCCTTACTCAAAATATAGGTACGAAATTAGCTTTAACTCAATTTTGATAATAAAAGATACGTTTGCAATAATGAAGATTATTAAAAGATAAGGTGTGTCACACCATATCAGGCAATTTAGGTGTGTTTGATATTGTTTTTACATCTCGTTTTTAAATATCATTCTTTTAGCTTGTTTTTATTGTCCTCTTACAATAATATTTATTTTTTAGAACTTAATAAAAAGAAAAAAAAAACTAAATTACCAAATTAATCCCAAAAAAAAAATTAAAACAAAAAGTATAATATTAATTTTTGTAAAAGTTCATATTTGTCCAAAAAAATTAGTATTGTAAAAAAAATTAAATTATCAATTTAACTCCAAAAAAATAAAATAAAAACACACACACACACACACGCATATATATATATATATATATATATATATATATATATATATATATATATATATATATATATATATATATTTCTTGTATAATTGTTTTTATACAAATTGATGTGGCATGATTGAATTGGTTGGATTAAATATCTCTTGGTCCACAAGATTTTTTTATTTTATATTTGTATTCAACCAATGAGTTAGTATCAAATTGGCAAATCAATTTGTATAAAATAAGCTTATACAAGAGTTTATGGTTGTACAATGTAGCACAATATTGTACAATATTATTATAATAAAATGCTAATGTAATGTAGTATAATATAATACATATGAATTCAATAATGTAATTTAGTGAGTATTGATATTTGAATTGAATAATCTGACACAATAATTACAAAATAATTGTAAAATGATATACTATTATTAATTATTTTTCAATATAACAGTATAGCACCACATGATCTTATAATTATTCTTATCACTGTTATGTAATCTTGTCAGGACTCTTCATCATTTTCCAAAAGAGATTTCTTCCATTCAATTCATCGTCATCCTTATCATGTATAAATTCACTAAATTGTTATTGTTGTTTGATTCAAGTTCATGCTAATATCGTTCTAATGGTTTGATCGATTAGTTTTCAATCATTTTTTATTAGACCCTTGAGAGTTGAGTTTGATTGAATCCTATATAAATAAGTGCTAAAGAATAAAATTCGGTTTTATCCACCTACTTGAATATTAAAAAAAAAAAATTAAAACCTTAATGATAGTACAGTTTTTTTTAAAAAAAGAAAAATAAAAATAAGTTCTCACGCCAAACGTGCATACAAAATATACCGCTATACTTCAGATTTCGAAAAAATTGTGATTTGCACTCCTGCTGCCTTGATTCAAGGTCACACACCCAATGCATTACAAAATTTACAAAATTCACGGCTGAAAAAAATATTATTAGTTACAGGATTAGGTTATGGTGCAACTGTGACATCGTGTCACAGTTGCATCTAACCGTTAAATACAGTTAGAGTGGTGAAATTTATTGACATCCAACGATTAGATGCAACTGTAACACTGTGTTACAGTTGCACCTAAAGTTCTCCCTTAGTTACATTATATTTTTGTCACCGTGTCCGTGCTGTCAAGCTCGTCCCCCCCCCCCCCCCCCCTTTTTTTTTTCTGTCCTGTTTCCGTTGTTACATCAAAATTAATTACAATTTTTTTTTTCAATTACTAATTGCAACTTACAAGCATTTTTTTTTCTTATCAAGCTGTCACGCTCTTATTATCCTGAATCATATTATGTTACATGACATATAATAAACGATAAATTTTAAATTATCATTTAAAATAAAAAAAATTAACATGTAAAATAATTAAATTATTTAAATGACAATCCATAAATTTACTGTATATTACATATCAAAATTATAATAAAATGAAAAAAAATATTTGTTTAATTTTTATATTTTGAGTTAAGTGTTTGTTTAGTTCTTATATTTTAAAAAATATCTCAAGACACTTCTATTGGTAAATATGTTATATTCTTATCTTATATTTTATTTCCATTTACAATAATATTCTTACAATGAAATTGTTGGGGATATTAATAGAAAAATAATTTATCAAATTTATCTTAAAAAATATAATAAAAAAATTCACACAAACTCTTACATTATTATTTTACTCTTAGATTAATTCGATAAATTAATTTTTATAAATAATTATTTTGTGAGATTGTTCTAAAAATATTATTTATAAATAATTATTAGTAAGATTATTATACAACCACAAGAAAATTACTAGTAATTTGACTGATGTTAATTTATTTATAAATAATTATTAATAAGATTATTATACAAGCACAAAAAATAATATTTATTTCACACAAATATCTATTAATTAATTTACTAGTAAATAATTATTGATTAATTTATTGATCAACTTTTTATAAATAAATAAATTAATGTCAAATATATTGTATGAAAAAAAAATAAGGATAAACATATAACATATATATATATATATATAAGAAAATATAGTGAATAAACATACTCTTAATTAAAAAAAAAAAGAGTAATTAAACGAATATTTGCCCTACCTTTCCCCCTCAGATTTTACGAAGAAAGTAAAGCGAACAGATTTCGTTTGACTGATTGCTGGCCATCGACTTCTTGTTGAACCAAACTTAGGCCCCGTTTGTTACAATTTATTAAATAAAATTTATAACAATAAAATTTCTCAATAGAGTTTTTAAATAAAAAGTTATTGAGTATTTAATTATTAATAAAAAAAATATTTTTAAATTATTAAATTATATGATATTTTTTTATTATATATTTTAAAAAAAATTCTCTAACCTTTATTATCAAAAATTTAAATTTTAAATTTTTATTAATAGAGATAAATTAACTTATTTAAACTAAAAAAATTTCATTAAAAAAATAACTAAATAACATAAAACTTTTTAAAAAATATTTATACAATTAAATAAACACTTATGACTCTTAAATAAATCGTACCAAACATGCACTTAATCAAAATCTCTTCTAATATTTTTAGCAGAGTCCGAACTCCGAAGCTCACGCTCCACACTCGCTAACATTTACCGGAGCTCTGAACGGCATCATTTTGTGACAGCCATGGCTTTGCAGTCTTTCATCGAAGTTGAACCTGACTCTCATTTTCCTATCCAGAACCTCCCTTACGGAGTGTTCAAACCTGAACCGGCCTCAGTGGCTCGACCCGGAGTCGCAATCGGGGAATACGTTTTGGACCTCTCTGAAATTTCCAAAGCCGGTCTCTTCAACGGCCCGATCCTCAAGGACTCTGATTGCTTTCTCCAGGTTCTTCTTAACACATTTTTGCTGATTACCAAAAAGTGAAAATAAGGCAAAGAACGTTGTCGTTCGTAGTACTTGAGTTTGAATTTTCCGTTTAAAGTAAGTTTAGTGTTTTTATAGATGATCGGCTGCCAGGATTTTTTGAGAATCAACCACTTATCCTCTTTTTTGCTACTGAGAAACCGCCAGTTAAATAAAGTAAATGGATGATTAACTTATGGATTGATTATTGTTTAAATGTTTAGTTTATATCAATTTTTTTCCGGATTATTAGTTGATGATTGATACTTATGCTGTTGAAGTATGAAAATGTATTTTATATTCTCATTTATTGCATGGATTTTTTTTCTTTTTTTGTTTTCACTCTTTTCAATCATATATGATGACTAGTCAGTTTGAATGGATAGTTTGTATGTGAAGTATTACTTATTTGTTAATTGTTATGGGTATTAGTTTGTATAAGATCGATCCTTGCTCATAAAAGCAGAAGATAAGTGCAGTTTGTGTCTGTGTTTCTCAGTTAAGTAATTGCTTGTTATGTGATGCAATGATTTCGTGGCAGCCTAATCTGAACAAGTTCTTGTCTTTGGGGAGGCCTGCGTGGAAGGAAGCTCGTGATATGCTTCAAAAGCTATTGTCATGTATGTTCTCTTTTCAATATACAGCGATACATTAAGTAATAAATGGAGGATTTAAACTGATATGCATTTCTAATGGCTGGAAAATCATATTCCTTTGGAAATGAGTGAAAATTTTGATATTGAGATGAATAATAAAAGTGATGGCAATTTTGTTTTTCTTATGATGCAGCTAATGAAGCAACTTTACGTGACAATGCAAATTTAAGGCAGAAATCACTTGTCCCAATGGTTATAAATTCTTCTGGTTGTTCCTGGATATGTAATTTTTATGAGGATGGTTGTTTCTTTTTGATGTTGAATATATGTTTGAATCATTAGGGTAAAGTAGAAATGCTTCTTCCTATGGAAATTGGGGACTATACAGACTTCTTTTCATCCATGCATCATGCGAAGAACTGTGGGACCATATTTCGTGGACCAGCGAACGCAGTTCCAGCAAATTGGTATGTCATTTTAAAATCTACGAGCAAACAAGGTATTGTTTCAGTGCTGACTTTGGTTTATTACAGCATATTTCATTTGCAAGTTTACAGAGTTGTACCTTATTTCAGGTTTCATCTTCCCATTGCATATCATGGACGAGCATCATCTGTTGTCATATCTGGAACAGACATTGTCCGGCCAAGGTTGGAGAAATAATTTTCATTAATTTCTTTATGTCTATTCTGTTTATATATTTTCTTTGTTGCAAACAACAGCTGGTCTTATTAAAAATAAATAAAAACATAAATAAAATAAGAAGCAAACAACGGCTGGTATAATATCATGGATGGCTTCAATTTGAAGCACTATAAGCACTCACGAACTACCTAATTATTTGTGATAGTAACAGCAGCTCCCTTGACTGTGCACATAGTGACATATCTTGGTATTGTCGTTTAGATGAATGTATCAAGTGTCTATCTTTGGGCCCGCAAGCCCATGGAACTTTTCTATCACTTCCATTAGCTGAACCACTTGCTGCTTAGAGATCAGCGCAATAGTTAAAAATAATGAGATATCACTTTGAAATAATATTTAGATATTTATCTATATATGGACAACTGTACGTGTTTGGTTTTGTAGAGTTCAAAGCTTTCTGTTGCATTGGTGTTTGTGTCTCTCCAAGCCAGTTGACATGCTACTTAGGTTCCCTGCTGGATCTGGTGCTTCATGGCATGTTATTCATCTAATTTTGTTGCTTTGGATCTTAATTTCATCTTTTCACGACTGATTCTGCTGCTGAGCCAGTATCAAAGCTATAATAACTTTGGACTTCACAAACTTACATTTTTTCTTTTGCTCTTCTAGAGGTCAATTTGCTCCATCTGGAAACTCTCCACCACCTTTTGGGCCTTCACAGAAGCTAGACTTTGAGCTAGAAATGGTTAGTCTTTTCTGTCGTACAAGTTGATGATTGATTGTCTTTTGCTATTCACTGCTAATGCAATTTTGATATGGACTTCTAGAACTCATGATTAAAATCTGTATCCCGTTTGTGTTCTTGATTCTGGTTATGCTAGTGATTTCATCAGATCGTGACTAAACACATGATTAATTGTTATTTTATACGAGTTCTGGCAGGCAGCTGTTGTTGGTCCTGGAAATGAATTGGGGAAGCCTATTGATGTTAATGAAGCAGCAGATCATATATTTGGAGTTATGTTGATGAATGACTGGAGTGGTATTATAACTCTTTCTTGCTTCACTTTTATGTTCCTGGCTTAATTGAACTTTAGTACTCTTATTGATAAGAAGTTGATTTTACAGCTAGAGACATACAGGCATGGGAATATGTCCCTCTTGGGCCTTTTCTTGGAAAGAGTTTTGGTAAGAATAAGATTCTATTGCCACATTTCTTGGTTCCATTGGAAATAGTCAGGATTATTTGATAATAAATCCATTCACTGATATTGCACTATCACTCTGCTTTTATTAGAATCTTCTAGCCTGCAGCTTACAAAGAGTTTTTTTTAACTAATCTTTAGGCACTACATTATCCCCTTGGATTGTGACACTTGATGCTCTTGAACCATTTGCCTGTGATTCTCCCAAACAGGTAGCTTACTGACACATTTGTTTGAAAACATTAATGATGATTTTTGGCATGTTAACATGTGATAAGATGCACATTGCAAATTGCAGGATCCCCAGCCATTGCCTTATCTTGCTGAAAAGATATCCAAAAACTATGATATTTCATTAGAGGTAGTATCTCACACCTTCCTTAAATAGTTTTCTCTCTCTCTTTTCTTTTTTTTCCTTGGCAATCTTTTTTTCTGATGAAAATACCTCCTTGCTGGAAGGTTCAAATCAAACCTGCTGGAAAAGAAGATTCATGTGTGGTCACAAGGAGCAATTTTAAGTACTTGTAAGCTTTAATTTGACATGCTTGCAACATTTCAAAGAAACTTTAAACACGATTTCTCTTGCCTTTATGACATCAATAAGCCTGTTGGCCCAATAAATTCGGTCTTCCTTTGCCTAAAGCTGATATATTATATTCCATCTATCCTAGAGTAATGTGACATCTCCTTTTTATAGAAATTTACTTTCCTTGGATGCATCTTTCGTTCCTCTGATAGTGAATTCATCATGTACTGATTGGGGTCAGCTAAAGGAAACTTCTAAAGTTGCGTAGGTCCTTTTTTTGTGTGCAATATGCATTAGTTTTTTTCCTAACCCCAATGACAGGTATTGGACATTGACTCAGCAGCTTGCACACCATACAATCAATGGTTGCAACCTAAGGTCTGGAGATCTGCTTGGAACTGGCACCATCAGTGGACCTGTATGGTTTCATTTACTGCATGAATTAGGATCATTCATTAGAGTTTGAAAGTACCTATACCGCTTCCTTGAACTTTGGCTAACTCTTATATTTCACAACAGGAGCCAGAATCTCTTGGATGCTTGCTGGAGTTAACATGGAATGGACAAAAGCCGCTTTCACTAGATGGGTTTACTCGTAAATTCCTGGAAGATGGAGATGAAGTGACATTTACTGGTTTTTGCAAGGTATTACAATCATACAATTGCACTCATCCATCCAATTTCCAAAAGTAAATTGAAGTTATCTTCTACCATCATACTCTACAAAATCCTGTTTTGTCTGTTAAGCATGTTTTTTATAATCTTGTTTCAACGTGTTTTATATGCATAATGTCAAAGTTGAGCTTCATTTTGTTTTAGTAATGTATCCCATAGCCAATAAAATAATTGAGAAAGATGAGAATCTAAAAGATAATCTTGTAGTTTGTACTGCTTGCATATGGTTTTGGTATTTGATTTCATCTGGTTGGGCATGTGTTATCCTAGATAGCCAGAGTGCTAGGCTTAATTATCTCGGATCATAATCTCAGGGTGGCAATTGCATGTCAATCGTTTTTTGGCATTATATCTAATTTACATGCCTATTGTGAAACGGCTATCCATCTAGTTAGGTTACGTAATCCAATTCTAAGCGATCTAATGATCGTCAGTAATGAGGTATGGGCGCTGTCACTTCCCATTGTCGTGCTCTTCTATGGGAAAAATAACAAAGTTGTATTTGAAATAGCTTGCATATGTTATCCAACCATGCAATTTATAAATTTAGATTTCAGGTATTAATATGTTCAAATTTTATAGCAGTTGATTCCTTCTCAATCATCACAAAACGATCACTTAATTTAACTCTTTTTGTTTTCTCTTTGGGTAGGGAAACGGTTACACTGTTGGATTTGGAACGTGTTCAGGAAAAATAGTCCCATCAACCCCTTAGTGAAGCAACCACCCTTGGTGATCAAAGCGAGTGTCTGCCCATCTGATGAAATCAATTAGAGTGGTTGTGTTTACATTGAATCCGCATCTGGTCAGGTCCATGTGTAATAGATCTAATTGAATTTGTAGCTAACAAGACCGCGAAATGAAGACCTGAAGATGGGACGATTGAAAAAAGTGCATGTGATGAGAGTATTGAACTAAATGAAGTGAAAATCTTCTTTTCTTTTCAGTTTATAATTTTTTATTTGGATCTCAATTCTTGGACGCCATATATTTCATTTGAATGTTTGAATCAATTGAAGATTAGTAGCAACCAGTAATTTAATAACAATACCAGCAAACTTCTTTTATTGTAATTTATATAGATAAGATAGTATTTGGCATGTGCATAAAGTGGATGTTGTTCGGTTCACTCGTCAAAAGGCAACGGACATGGGTCCCACGGTGTTCCGGGACGGTGCTCGTCGAACGCGCCACCAAATCAAGTGCATTATGGGTTATTTTTACATACCTTCCTTGAGGTTTTACCTAATATCAGTTTAATAGAAAGTATCTCTGTATTTTTACAATCCTCCCCTGCAGTTAGTATAAAGTTATGTATATCATCAGTATGAAAATATGTTTGATTGAGTGGAATCATTTGAACCCACATATAATTCTCGCACAGAAAAAATCATACTTTTTTGTTCTTCAATGAACCAGCTCATAACTTTCCCAGACGATAACTCATACTTGCTACTGCTTGAAGCCACAACAGAGTTCTATGTTTCTCCTCCAATTTGATTTACCCGCTCTCCATCATCAACCTCATAACTCTTCCCCTTTTTGGCCAAATTCTTCGATAGTTTGCCCTTTTTGTAACAATTTGTACCAAATTGATCATTGAAATTATGGATTCCTTCCTTAAAACTGCCAAAAAAGAAAAAAAATTAGTCCAAAACCACCCAAAAGAAACAAAAAAGAAGAAGCAAATTCAATAACAAAGAAGGAACTAAATTGAACTGATCATATATACCTGATAAATATATGAGCTAATTCCAAGAACAAGAACCCAGCACTGGGAAACAAAAACCCTGAAAGAATCCGCAAAACGAAACATATTTTCATACAGAAATTTGTTGGTACCCATCAACTCAATCAAACCTATTTATGATTAACAGATGCAGATCTTTGTGAAAACTTTGACCGGCAAGACCATCACTCTCGAGGTGGAGAGCTTCGACACGATCGACAATGTCGAGGCTAAGATTCAGGACAAGGAAGGGATTCCACCAGACCAGCAGCGGCTGATCTTCGCCGGAAAGCAGCTTGAGGACGGGCGCACCTTGGTGGATTACAACATCCAGAAGGAGTCGACTCTCCACCTCGTCCTCCGTCTCCGCGGCGGCACGCAGATTTACGGGGGTGGATGGATGACTTTTGACAGGTAGGATGTGGTTTTGTTGGTGAGGTAGTACAGGGGATTTGAGTTTTTGTTGGATGAAAGAAGACTGTCAGCCTTGAAAGGGTATTTTCGTCCTCTTGTTAGTCCATTAACGGTCAACTGACGAAAATACTAACTACAGGGGAGGAATGTAAAAATATGAAGATATTTTCTATTAAACTGATATTAGGTGAAACCTCAGGGGAGGTATGTAAAAATAACACAGTGCATTATGCGTATTAAGCGCCAAAGATGATTCAAGAAACGTAACAGGATCACTCAGTCCCCACACACTAAACAGAAAGGGTAGAAAGCCCAGCCCCAGCTTGAAAAGAAAGTTAAGGAGGAAACCAACTTTCATTTTCATCAGCCATAAGTAACGATGCAATTCACACACCGAACCGTCGCGATGACATCATCTCGCAGCAAATTCGGCATGTTCTCTGCATCATCAACCACCACAGTCACCTACACTTATCATAATGACCACTCTGCCCCTCAACGCACCACTGAAATACCAACCCCCATCACCGACCATCACCCTCAGCAGCTCCAAATCCAATCACAAGCCGCCACCAAAATCCAATCCGCCTACAAATCCCACCGGATCCGCACTCTCTACAGAAAAATCTCATCCGTCAACTCTGAAGCCAATCACTTGCAACGTGTAATCCAAAGGCAGGAAACAGTGGATTGTATCAGGAGTGATGAGCGTGAGAAGCTGAGAATGAACGAGGCCTTGATGGGTTTGCTTCTAAGGCTAGACTCAGTGCCGGGTATTGATCCGTCGATTAGAGAGGCCAGGAGAATGGTGAGCCGTAGGATCGTGAGTTTGCAGGAGATTCTTGATGGGATTTGTGGATCAAACTTTGATGATGATTTTGGGGAGTGGGGTCGATATGGTTATTGGAAAGATTTGGATAAGGTGGTGGAACAAATGGAGGAAGAAGTGTGTAGAGAGAGAGGCGGTGATGAGATGGAGAGATTTTGTGCTCAGCACCTGGGGTTTCGTTGCTTGCAGAGGTTTCTTCGTGACTAAAAATGTAAAAACAGAAATTTTGTGTTAGTGAATTACTGATGCGTACACCCACCGGCACCTACCTACGGCTTAATTAATGCTGGGGAAAAGCAGGTTTGTTTTTCTTCTACCATCCATGACAGACATAGGGGCCAAATTTGGCAAAATAATTAGTAAGTGTTTGCTGGAATAGGTGCTTTTAAAAGCCTGCCTAATGTACTATAGTGAGTGAGATTATCGATTTCGAGAAGTTGCAATCCGAGCCTCAATTCAGATGAGATCAAATAAATAGATTCTTGTAAAATAGTGATTAAAAACGGTGCAGCTTGCCAATGGCCTTATCGAGAGCTGTAAAATTACTTTTTTAAGTCCTTAAATAGATAGCGTCTTTGCGTTGCTCCTCCCTAAACTTCGGCTTAAGCCAAAAGCTATTAAGCTCGATACACAAAATGAAACCATGATAGTTGTTAATTTACACATCTGAAGAAACAGACTGGTAGAATAGAATAACATAGTGAGTTTATGGAAACTTAAATCATCTAGGCATACAACTGCATTTGCACCTGGCCATGCACTTTTTGCAATCGGAAAGCGTTGGCTTCCCACCGTCGCAGTCACACTTATGAATACACTTAGCCCTTGCCGTGCCGCCCCACAAGCACCGAGCCATGCAGTGCAAAAGCGGCACGCATGATGGGCAACCATACTTCATCTGGTCCGCAATGCAGTCTTTACATCCACTGGCATCCGGTGACGGGCCACACGCCAGCGTCGGGGAAATCATCAACCACAGCAGCAGTAGCATCACTGACACAATACCTTGTGTTTGTTTATGCAACTTCTTCTCCATTTGCTTCAGATCAAATATTGAGTCTTGCCAACAAAACCTCCTCGTCTGAGTAATTTATAGACCTTGTGATAATTTGTTATCACCACCCGATGGAGATGCAACGTTCATTCTGTTTTGAGGAGTTGAATGTTCCATTAATTGTCTCATTTATTGTTTCACTAAATAAATCTCTACCATTTGTCTCGGTTTGCTAAAAATTTTATCTCATCATCGTAGATCTGTATTCCTACTGCCGGTGTGAATGTGTTAACCTTGGTTGTCCTGCTTTGAGGCCAGCGGCCACCAACTCATTAATTGAAATTTGAAAACCAATATAATTTATTAGCTTTTGTCCTTTGCCCGGTTGATTTCACAAAACAAAACAAACATTTCCTCTTTAGAGTCATCTCTGAATCTGAACGCCTAGAAGTTCTGATTGAGTTGAGCTGGAAGCAAAGTACAAGTTATTTTCATGGGAAAAGAAAAATCAAGAGTTTTTTCAAACTGAGGTGTTATAATTTCTAATAGATTAGACTATCTTAATTCGAAATTAAGAGTAACATTAATAATATATCTTTATACACCATTAGATTATAAAAGATCAATAATTCAAAATTTGTGTCAAAATTTAATTGTAAACTTAAATTAAAACGACCTTGTCATTTGTTAATGCTCAACTTGTCTCTGCAAGTATGGGGAGATGAATTCCCATCACTTGGTGGGACTTCTAAGTTTAGTTACCGTCTAACAATTACAAGTGGGTTCTATAAATCTAGTTAAAATACACGTACTGAACTCTTAAGACTACATTCGGTAAACTCTTCAAATAAGTTTTTACAAATTGAATTTTTACAACATTTTTTTTTAGTTGATTGATATGAGAGATATATTAATAATTGTGAAATTATTTTAATAAATAATTTTTTTTTTGTATTATTTAACTTAATGAAAAAATTCAGTCCAATACAAGTTATGTGAGCGGAATTCGAACCTAAAATCTCTTATTTTTTCAACACAAGAGATTTTACCATCTTAATTAAATGACACTCACTGTAAATCTTTTATTTTTTTTTCATAGGTAAACCTTTTAAAGTTATTATAAAATTAATGAAATAAATAAATCTTTTAAAATTATTATGAAATGAATAAAATAAAATAGTGAAATAAAAAATATATATTTTAGATAATTTAACTATTTAAAAAGATTATTTTACCAGTAGAGTAAAATAAAAAACACAAAAAATTTAAAAAAACATTGAAGCTAAACAAATACTTTCTACGATTAAATGAATCCATAACAAACATGCATTCAATCTGATTTTAAGTACTTAAAAATACTCTAGTGGTTTCTAAAATTGGTACCCCCAAGGCCAAGAGCAAGAGAGTACGGGGCCCCCAGTTGCCGGCCGCTTGGGCAGACCATAAGGGGGTGCACCTCGAGGAGGACCGGCAACTTGGGACATTAGCCTGCAATGTATCCTTTACCTGGGGTATAATGTTTTTCTCCATCACATCTCTGAAAAGGCAAATCTAGAACAAGCATCAGTAGGGATGGCATTCTTGTGCTAATTTTATCATTGATCACTTTCCCTATCTGTACTTTCTTCAGCTCTCTTTCTGCACTTTTAGGCGTCTCCTTCACAATTTCCAGTTCCCGACATCAAACACACTACTTATGTTTTTCTTCGAATTTCTAGCATTAATTAGATGATGAAAACAAGCGAGAACATTATGACAAACCAAAAACAAACCCGAAAGCACTCATATACCTAGTAGTGTATTTCTTCGAATTTCTAGCATCTTCATGCAGCATGACATGAATGCAAGTGGGCTGATCCCTAGATGGAAGAAATTCATGAAGGCCTCACATACTTCAAAAAACCATGACCTCAATATGATTATACCGTTGAACAAGTGGAGATTACAGTGGAAGAAATTCCGTAGTGCAGTAACTCTCATTAGGGATCGGATTGTGACATTCACAAAATCAATCTTCTTGACGTTAATCAGACCCGCCTGAAGATTTTCCACGATAAGAGTGTGATTAGCACGAGACAGTGACCAAAATTAGTGTCTAACTGCATGCCAGAGAGGCTGATGAAATCGATATATTTGCAGCAGTATCAATGTAAAAGCAAGAACAAATATGGGTCCATTAATTTCAGGGGTATGAGTCGAAAACTTGACCATAGTTTCTTTCTGTCAAGCTGTTCTACGTGCTCCTTGGCAGACCTGCAGGGGTATGAGTCGAAAACTTGACATGAAACCCGATACTCAGGTACATGATGAAGGCACGATGTTAATATTGTAGTGTAAGTAGAACTTTTTCAACTGATTACGCCGAATCTCGGAAAAAAGTTAATCGATCCGGAGCACAAGGATATGATGTAGAGTCCAAAGCACATAATTAAAACACCGTGGAGTTGCAAACAAAGGCAATGACATGGGATAATTACAACATGATATGCCAAACATCATCAAAAAACTTTCTCTGATCGAAGAACTATGTGGTGTGGGCATGGTTTCCTGCTTCCAAAGCTATAAGATTTCTGTCCTCTTACTTGGTAATACGTGCCACAAACCAAACACGCATACACATTCAAGTTAATTTGAAAGAGAAAGAGAAACTGAGCACAGCTTCTCAAAATCAAAATCCAAAACCTGCAATGTAGACATTCCAGGATTGCTGACCCAATAGATAGTACGGCGTGCATTCTCAAACATTTGAAAAAAAAATCAACATGCACTCGCACAGTACATGCGTATTTTCTTAAACAAAGAATGCAACATAACCTAAAATAAACATGTACTCCCAAATTACGTACAATCCCTCTGCACTTCAACTAGCCTGCTTCACTTCCCTCGACCATGTCCATCAGCCAAGTCATCCTCATCTTCATGTCTTCATCATCGTCATCGTCACCCACCCCCAACACCAAAATTAGAGACGCAGTTTTTTATTTAATAACGATTTAATTTTAATTTTAATTTCTTTTTTACGTGCTGAAGAGCTCTTCCTTCTTGTCCGTTCTCCAATAAGAATGGGCAAACTGGAACCAAAAGTTTTGGATTGTTAAATTAATTTGGGCTGAAAATAACCATTCTGATCCACATCCGGAGTCCGGATCGTATTTCATTTACCCGCATTCAGAAAAAAATTTGGAAATTATTTTAATCAAAACATGGTTCATTGCATAGGGAAAAGACCGTGTTACATATAATGTAACCTATAGTAAATGCATTAGTTGTCACTCACGATAAATTAATTATTTCACATGCTTTAAATTTTGGGTGACAATTCAAGGATTACTGTAAATTAAATATGGTGTAACGTAGTATAACCCTCGTTCATTGGCATTGGAAAATAATTAATACTGTAATTCGACGATTAGTGACGGAGGAAGTATACGGGATAAAATGAAGAATAATGATTGAGATTTTAATAGTTGAGTCTCAACTTGAGTTTTAACGATTATGTGTCATTCATTTATTGGATAATGAATATTATAACTGCTATTAAAAATTCTCAATTTAGTTTTGATTTATGTATTTTATTAGGATTTTTCTTGATTAACACTTTCTATTGGAGTCGTTTTGTCATTTTAGTTGAATTAAAATTGAATATTATTGGGATATTTGAATAGGATTACAATTTAATAACCTACTATAAAAAAAATAAAGTTATTTTAGAGACTTAGATTCATCAATAATATTTTAAATTATTCCATTTTGTTTCCATTTAAATGGGATTTGATTAAAAACAAGTAGTTAGAAAACTACGTTTTCTTGCTTTAGTTTTTGTTTAAAATAAAACCGTTGACAAGAATATTACTGTATAATAAGGGTTCAGAAAGTGTTTAAGCTTGTTTCTTAATTAGAGATATAACAATTAACATGCTTAATTCATCCACAAAAGCAGCATCTTGAGAATTACGTTTTACATCAATATAAAAGCGGTTGGTTATTTTTAAGTCTGTTTTATAAAGATTCAAGATACAAAATGAAACCACAGCCAAAGAATACAAGAAACTAAGAAACAAACTCCATCATTCAGAAAAAGAAAAGTTGAAAAGAGACAGGCTTTGGCTAATATTAAAGGTAGTAGAGGTTGCAGCGAGCGGAGTAAACGGGAAACAACTTGGAACATTCTAACACTGCACTGCTTTTCAGGTTCCAACTTTTCTCAATTTTATTAACAAACCTCAAACGACAAAATTTAAAGCTTCACACAACACCAATTTGATGATGCCTTCACCAACAATCAATATGAATATGCTGAAAAGCAAAAGAATACACAAAGTGACTTGTGTCTGTGTGCTCAAACAGCCAAGTTCAACCTTCATTGGTTGAGACCTACCAAATGAATAACTCGCTCCATTTTATTTTATTTTATTTTTTACTTTTTTCAAATCCCCTCTTCCTTGTGTAGATGCTGAACATCTCAGACAGGACTAAAATAAATAAGAAAATAGAAATGAAATGTGTTAACAGCTAAAGCAGATTTCAACTTGAAAACAAATTGACTTTTGGGGGCCAGGAAACGAAACATGCTGGATGATGATTCACACTTCAGTCTGCAGCCACTCTTTACCGATGTCAAATGTATAGTTGATCTCCAAGTAGCACTTGTTGTCATCATCAACAAACTGAAAACAGAGAAAACAGACAATGGAGGAAATCATTTGGAGCAAAATTTCAAATACAGAATGTTTAAGACAGTAAAAGCACGTACAAGGTTGTAAATCCAGACATCATGCAGTCCTCAAATTTTATTGTAATTTATGATTTATGAATTATGATAAACATGATATGAGGCCTGACAAGTAATTGAGTGGATCCATTCATGGAAAAATAGTTCATGCAGATAAGGAGGGAGAGAACACATCATCACTCAATGTTCAAAAGCGAGCATTCTAGGGCCCGGCATAATTTGGTAACATAATTAATAATGACAGATAAAAAGAGTTATTCCAATAATTTGTTTCCTTTTTCCATACCTGAGAAAGCAACAGGTCATTTACAAGCCCAAATGAGTGGTGAAGCAAATGCAAAACAGAAAGCTTTTAGCAAATGGAAATTTTCTGTGCCTTGTTAGGCAGCAAATGATGTAGTAAAAGCTCCAGAAAAGATGGTATGCCTCAATGAAATTCTAAGTGGTGAATATTGTGGATGAAAGCACAATGGGTCAACCTACTACATAATTCTTTAAATTATATGTCTGGGTCTCAAAATAATTAATATAGTTACAGGGAAACAAAGGCTACAAAATGCAGAACAGGCTGAACTTACCTTACTTTTAGCTGAATAAGAACCTCTAGCGAAAAAGCCAGATGGAGTGGCATCTTCAGGCAGCTCCTGAGTATAAGGTTCTGCCTGAGGACTGAAGGTTCCAAGCATCATCTTTGTGCTGTCCACTGTTAAAGGGACTCATGTGTGTTATAAAGATGGAAGGCCTAATTCTTTCTCAAACTTGTGAGAGGATAAGCACAGAGAGATTACCTTTGAGACCAGTTTTCCAAACCGTATTAGTGTATTTGAGGCCGGACACAATATTGTTCCTCACCTGAAAACTGAACTGCAGGCTGTAACGGCTCCCTTCTTTTAAGGTAAACCACGAACCCTTTGGCCTTCCATTCTCTGGAACTGAAAGAACAATATCAGGTCTGCTGGGGGTTTTGATTGCGAGGCTCAGGATCTTCACCTCTGGTTCTAGAGATTCTACATGATACCACAATGATGGGTAGAAAAAAAATGTGAGAGACACAGATGAAATTTATCCCATTAACAAGCATATGAATATTGGTTATCAGATGAAAGAACTCAAATAATTCTCATCTCTAGTTGACAAAAACAAGAAGGACCCCTCGAATATAAACCACCAAACAGGAGATAAATTTTAATAAAAACTGACTTTTGCCATCTCAGAGTATCTGATGTATCAAATAACAAAAACCATAAAGAAAACGCAGCAAAATCTAAATGTTTTTTGCCCCAGAAACATAAATCAAAATGAAACATTTTGATGGTGTTGAGGTAAATAAAGATACAAAAAGATTAAAATTGTTGTTCTGTCCTCAGTACCTCAGAATCCAACCAAAGAACATGAGAAGAAAATCTACAAAATTCACAACTTTTACCTCCAACAGATTCAAAATCCACACTTCCAAGAAGCTGTTCCTTCCATCTCCTCAGGCTTTCATCATCCTGAATCCTCAAAACAACCACAAAAAGAAAGAAAAACGATTTCAGATGAATAGAAGAAAAAGAAAGCAAGCAAAAAACACAGCGAAGCAGGAGAAGAAACAAACCTTATCCTTCTCAAATTGTTCTTTAAGAGTGTACTGAGGACCCAACTCGATCTTTCTGTCTTCATCGTCTTCTTCATCCTCAGTTACAGAAATCGAATTCTCACTCATCTGTCTAGACATACCTCCACTTTGTTCATCAACGTTCTCTTCATTTGGTGGTGTTTTTGGCATTGTCTCCCCTGAAACTTCACTCTTGTTGCTTTTGTCTTTGTCATCCAAACCCATATTTTTGGAACTTGAATCAACACCTACCGCTAAAGACATCAACAGTCCATTAACAGTAGCCAAAAACACCAAGAAACAATTACACTCACTCAACTAGATCACTCAAGAAAATGACCAAAAGCTAAAGTACAACAAGACAAAGAAGCCGAAACCCACCGGCAAGAATCTCTCTTAAAGGGTATCTATAAAACTAAGAGAGGAAAAGAAAAAGAAAAAGAAAAAGAATTATATAAAACGGGTAAAGAAAGAGCAAAAGTAAGACGACCCAGAAAAGGATAATTCTTCAAACAGGCAAAGACACCAAGAAAAAGAGAAAAAAAGAAAAGAGTGAGATGGGTTCGTTAAGGAAAGTTACAAAGAGAGAAAGAAACGGTCATGTGGTGATCCGAAATTCTGAATCAACAACAACATTGAAAAATAATAAAAGAGACACAAGTGGAGAGATCGTGAAGGTCACTCCCTCATGCACTAGCTTCCACGAAGACCATGATTCGAGGAGGGCTCATTTTTGTGCGTACAAGTTACAACCAAATTCGATATACCACTATTAGTTTATTTTTCAAACACAATAGCATAGAAGAGAATGATTCACAGGGGGTTACACAGAGAGAGAGGCTAGCCCAGGATTGAGTCGATGAAAGATGTCTTTGTACTCTTTCTTATGATTGGATATTGGAAATAAAAGATTTGCTTTTTTTTTTTTTTTTTTTTTCCCCTTCTTGGCTGACATGTTATTATGGGACCTGTCTATGGTACAGATTCTGTAACAAACATCTCCCGTCAACCCACCATCCGATCTTCTATTGTTTAGTTTCTCACTCCACATCCAACCACATCCAACGGCTGATGCTGCAGTCTGTAGCTTACAGATTCTGTAAGCTAGTCAAGCCCGTTATTATGTATAGCGTAACATCAACTGAGTAACTGACTAACCTTGTACTTTCCCTGCTTTAGTTGTAAACTCTTCTTTCTCACGAGAAGGAAAGTGAGGGTTTCATTAAATATCAAATATGTGAATACATTTTTCACTTCAGCCAGAAAAGGATCCGTCCATACAACATTTTTGTTACTCCTTAAAATTATCTTAGCTGAGCATTACATGATCTACAGGTGTATTAAAAATTAATATTTTGAAACTCTTTTCTTTGATTTTAAATTTTTGAAAGGATAAATTTTATATTATACTATCGTGAATTAATTATCTTTTATTTTAAAAAAATTTAAATTATCTTCATTTATTTTTAAAAGAAAGTTAAAAAAATGGATGGAAAATGTCTTCTTAACAAAAAAAAATGTAAATTAATGTTTTTTTTTAAAAAAAAAGTAATTTAAAGATAATCAATTTATGGAGGAGTAATCTAAAATTAATCCTTTCTAAAATCACCCGAACAGTCTCTATTTGGAAAACTCTGATATGCAGTAACGCAATCATTTTTTTTTATCGTGGGATGCTTAATTGTATATATAGATATTTTGTGTGATTATGATTGTAGTTGAACGACAATGCAGCATAGAGAGGAGAGCTCATGAGGTTGTCATAATTGACGGGATGGAGCCATTGAGGGAGGTAAATGAAAAGGACCCGCTAGAATGATTAAGTTTAATTAATTATGATTCATGATACATGACACAAATTAAATTAAAAATGGTTTCCCAGACTTTTTTATGCGTTAACAAATTAATAATGGTTCCGCAAACCATAGAATCTCTCCCCAATTTTGTTTTCTTTTCTTTAGCTCCATTATTTTTACGAAGAACTTTGAAATTAACAGCTTGGAAATGAAGAAAAGGAAAATGTCAAGCCAAACATAAGAGAAGCTGTTAATTCACTCAGCAGTAGCTTACAATACCCCATTTTAGGCGTGAGATGACTTTGAACCAACACTATTAGGTGCAACTAAATGAGAAATGTCTGCATTTTCTTCTCTTTTTAACTTTCTTGATCAAGGAGTTTAGTTGTGTCAAATTTATTTATCTCTACCCCCCAGATAATGAATCCTAATAATGGTTGCCATCTCAGATCATTGTTTCTTAACTCGTTGCAACAACCCCAATCCAATCCCAATTAACAGGTCCTTCACACGCCAGAGATAATTATTGTCCAATATCCAGACAGGGAGAGCAAATTATGGTTACTTAACCACTGAAAAATTTTTAATCTCCTCAAAATTGAAGGGAAAAACAAATAAGTCACAAAAGGGTTCCAGCCTGTTGCATGAGTTCCCGTTACAAATTAAGCAGAGGAGTAAACATCAACAGGCTGGTAGGGGGCTAAGTCTAGACATTAAACATTAGAAAGACAGCTATGATGATGGTGAAACATGCACATAACTAGCATGGCCCTCCATTCTATGTTCAAACAACATGCAGCTATCGATAGAGGCTCACTGGTGACTAGAACTGCAAAATCAACTCTGGCAAACATTATGGGCTACACGGCCAACAAAGGCGTATAAATTAATGGAGTCTTTATGTCATTTACCAACTTCTGTATAATTTGATAAAAAGGCTGGTAATAGTACAAGCAGATTTCTTCAAACAAGCAGTACTATGAAAATTAACATACCAATGTATGTGTTAGCAAGCAGTAGATTTCTAGCCAAGCTTACAGTGTAAGGTAAAAGTGCAACTGCTTGTGGAAGGCAGTTAAAAGAATAGAACTTCTTAGCAAAAAAACAGTCTATCACCTTTGTTATCTTCACCAAAGTTTTCTTCAACTTGTGCATGAAACACTTCTATTTAGAGGATATGCCATAGAAGAAATAATGAGGAAAGTCTCAAAAGTACATCATCAGCCATTAGTACCATGTTACCCCCCTCAATTTTGAAACAATGCAAGAGTAAGATAAGTTCAAGCTTAGTATATGTAAAGAGAGAAAAACACTTCATATTCATGTTCTATCCATGGACATCGACTTGATTAGAAGTAAGAAAATTCTGAACTCCAAATTCACGTGAGTGAACTAGTCAAGGGTTAGGATCTCAAAAATAATATGAGCCCAATTATCATACAAAAGCAATGCCAACAACAGCAATCAGAAACAGATTCTACTCCTTGGCCTTTCTTTTTCTACCCCTGCTCATTAAGTTCACAAAACATAGTATCAAGTGTTTTGCCTAGAACCAAATGGATCAAGACCTGAAACCAAAAAATCAATCACTTCCCCATTTTCTCAAAACTCTCTCTTTAGCTGAAAGAAGGCTGTAGACTTCGTTCTTTGGACCACTTGGAGATGCCTTTTGCAGGAACCTTGATGTTATGAGAGTGAACGCATTTCTCATCCCTCGCAGAGCATACAACAGTGGGTTGAAAAAAACAGCTAGCATCACTTCACCTTTTGCAACAATAAGATACTGTAATGCAAAAAATAAACTTGTAAGAGAGTGATGACAGACTCTAATCATACACAACACACTTTTAAGAAAACTGCTTACCATGATAATAATACCTAGAACGGCAAGACTTGTTTGCTGTGTTTCTTGCCAAAAATGGTCACCGTTGGACCAACCAAACCGTCCTCCCCATCCAAACCAGCCTCCACCCCCAGCATCACCGCCACCACCAGCCTCCTCTCTTCTCTTAATCTCTTTGTCCCACTTTTCAAATTCATTTTTCTTTCCGCCAAGAGCACTCTCTAATGCCTTCCTTGCTTGTTCCTGCAACAATGAATATGGATACGGTACATCTACTGTGGAGAAAATACACCTTTAAACTATATGAAAAAGAAATTTATATTTTCAAATTCTGAAATTCATGGGAATCAGACTTCGAGAAGTTGTATGCCCAAATGGATTCAATTGGAGTTAAATTCCATCATGCCCCTACGAGATTTATGGGCTTCAAGCATACTGAACAGGTAAGTAAAATACAAAAAAGTGTCTTCTCTTTTGGTTTAATAGCCAAAACATCCTTCAAATATTACTCATTGAAAATGGATAAATTAAAATAACTCAAAAAGAACCTATAAAGCCACCCATCTGTATAGCCTACATTTGCAATGCCTCCTATCAAACATGTTATTTGAATAGTACTCTGATATAAGGTTTAAAGCTTGGAGCCATGGGACAGTAAATGTGGATCTCTCATATCAAACTTATTATAAGGCATAGCAGTCTGATGTCCAGTCTAAAAACTGACAGCACAAGATGGCAAAGCATATAATCCTCCATAAAAATTTCAGAATGATCAAATAATTTCTAGGAACCTACACTTGATTTGAATGTCTCCTACCAAGCAATGGTTCCCAAAAAAAAAAACTTGGTTCTCCCTCTCCAGATTTTTGAAATTTTAAAGTTTTTACAATTGAATTTATGAGTCCAAAATACAGAAACTGCTCAGGGCTCAGCTGCTCAGGCTACATACTATTTGTTGACCATAAGTACAATTCTAGGCATTGCCTGATTTGATTGTCTAGTTATAGGACAAAAATACTGTCCTAAACTATTCAAATACTACCATTAAGCACTACACTAACGCAACTAATATTCAAGGCCCAAAGGAGGTCCAAAATTTACTAAGATGCCTGCCTAATTTTAGTCTTTTGCCAATTTGACCAAGTAAAATATTCCCAAAACTCAGCAGGGCAAAATGGTTCGCCGCTCTTAACCAGAAGAATAACTGAAATCTCATTATCCAAAACCCCAATCCAGAACATAATCATCCCAAAATCATCTTTTTACATTAACCCAATAAAATTTCCTAGCAACAATCAGCTCAGCTCAGCTGGAAGGAGAACTTGTGTTTTTAATCAATCGCAACAACATTTTCAGTGAAGCAACTAATTGCAGCAGAAAATCACTGATACCAATAATTTTTATTAACCCCGTCAACCCCACCCCAAAAAAAAGAAAAAAAAGAAGAAGAGAAATATGGGTACCTCTCTGCGATTGTCAGAGAAAAGACAAGAAAACTTGGCATTGCACTTGAGCTTTAGCAGCAGAGAAGTCCAGCTTTGAGTTTGGCTCCCCATTAGGGCGTTCGAGAAGTGTAAACGATGAGATTGAGGTCGAGTCGAGTACGAGGAATTGAGAGGGTTTGTGTTGACAACCTGACGATGATGAGACTGGGACATGGTTATTCCTTCGTTGCCTTGTACCCTCTCCTTATCTTAACAACTGTCAGGAAAGTTTTATATAACAAACCAATTTAGTTCATGATATCAATAAAAATTGGGAATGATATCAACATTTAAATACATATCAAAGGTACAAAGCCTAACAAAGGGCTGTAAAATAATGGTACAAAATTATTAATGAGCAAGTGTTTTGTTTTAATATTTGTATTAAATATAAACAACTATAGACCCCTGCGGCTGATGGTCTTTGGTTTCATGGATCTGGGTCGGTGCAATGCAGCCCAACACATAAAGCATCGGGCCGATGGGTTGATGGATATTGGGGAAGTCCAAATAAATGCTGCACGGACGAGCAAGAGGTTATCGGCCGTTGAATAATGGGCCCCTCAGATGGGCAGTCGCCAACAACGTTCTACAGTTGTTGACCCACCCCACTAGTTCTCATCCAACGGTTCAAAGTCAAAATCAAGGTACCCTTTTTTGTTGACTATTATACCCCGGTTTTTCCTTTTTATCTACTCTTCTTCTTTTTTTCTCTTTTTCTCTTTTTCCTTCTCCTAACATGCAAAATTACACAAAACGAAGATCCAGCGACAGCCTAGCATCGTAATTTACTCTCAACAACTTTACTTCAAGTTGCTAACTAAAGACGAGACGGTTTCATTTCAGTTTATTTCTTTATCTCTTTCTGGATGGTAAACTTTATCCTTCCCATCCCTATCCGCTCCTTTAACCCCATTAATTTACACTTTTACCCTACTCATCTCTCACCAATCTCAAAATCAGCTCACCTATTGTAAGGATACCATTGTCATCCCACTAAAGCTAACCGGAAAGGAAACCGGGTTCAATCGAATGCAATTGGTATAATAATTTTAAAGTCCCCAAACTCTAAATAAACTATAACTGAGGAAACATAATGTAATTTTTTCATATAGGTCCCTCCAATCAGATTCCTTTTCAGGAGTTTTCTTTTTTATTATTATCAATTCCTTTCAAAAGTTAATTAATAAAATCTACGATTTAATAATAAACTAGAACTAAGGAAACACAATGTAATTTTTTCGTATAGGTCCCTCCAATTAGATTTCTATCAAGAGTTGATTAATAAATCTATGATTTAATAAAATACACATAGAACCATCAAAATTATTAGTTAAATATACATATTTTCATACTTTATGTGAGAAATTTGAGTCTTATTTTATATTTCTTTTTTTTTAAAATTATTTATAGCATAAATACGCTCTTTATGTCTTAAAGCATCACTAAGAAATTCTTCAAATATTTGAATAATTTTTTTGAAGTAATTTTGTTTTATCATTATTTTATTTGTCATATAAGCAAGTAAATAGATATTTGAAGCATAAAAGTAAATAAAACCTTTAGAGATATTCTGCGTATGTAAATATGTTTATCATAAATTAAAAATATAAGTTGAACCACAATAAAATTTTAAAAAATATTTTGTTTACTTAGCTATAATAACAATATCCTGAATTAATCCATTAGAGCATAAAATATAGATATTATTGTGAAATTATTAATTTATTGCAATAGAATCTTTATGATTGCGATCTCCACCCTTTTTTGGTAATCTTGCTGAAAATTGAGGGACTTGAATGATATTATCCTGCATCCGATTATACCCAAGGGGTAAAATTGTCCTTGAGATCAAAATTTAAAATACACAAAAGTGAGGGATATTTAGGACATTTAAAGAAACATAAAGAGAGAGAAAGAGAGAAAAAGAAAGACAGAGAGTAGCAGAGGGGTGAGAGAGAAAGTGAGAGAGAAGAGAAACGTTAGTGTATTTGTTGGTTTGTAATTGTGTGTTAGTTTTTTCAGTTAATTTTTTTTTTAATTTTTTTTTCATATGTTAGTAGGAGTGAACAAAAGCAAAAGCACTATTCACTGACAATGGTATCGGACCAGGAGATAGCTAAAGGTGTCGAGACCCTGCTCCGACAATCCGACCGGAACGCTAGCACTTCGTTAAACGGTGTCGTAAAGCAGCTGGAGGCAAAGCTTGGGCTAGATTTGTCTCACAAGGCCGGTTTCATCCGAGACCAGATCAGCCTTCTCCTCCGCTCGCACCCTACGCCTCAACAAGTTGCAACAAACACCCAACCGCAACCGCAGCCGCAACCGCAACAACTTCCTCCAAAAGACCATTTTACCCTCCAACATCATCCGCAATTTTCTCTACCGCCACAACAATTTCCTCCCCATTTTGCCCTCCACCACCCTCACCCCCATCTTCCTCAGTTTCCTCAAGAACTCAACTTCAGCCAGCCCCAACCGTCGCAGGCTGCGGCTCCTCCTCCTCAGCCGCATTCGAACGTCAGTAAAGCTGAGGCCTTCCCTCAAATTTCGGCTGAAGTAGCTAAAGAAAAGTATGAGTTTTTTCTTTTTTTGTCATTTTCAAAATTTTTGGTTACTGAGATTTCCGTGTTTAAGGATTTTCGTCGTGTCAATTTTGTGTTTAGTAGTAATTTATAGTGTTTAAGGATTTTCGTTGTGTCAATTTTGTGTTTAGTAGTAATTTATAGTTACCGTTATTTCTATTTATTTATTTGTTTTCAGAAATTAGGGTTCTATAGAAATTTCAAGTGAAGAAAATCAATTTTTTTTTTCTTCTGATAGGAAAGAAAAATCATTCGCTAAGCAGGAATTTTTGGGAAAGTTATGGTAGTCTTAATACTGAATGTGTCACGTCATCAGAGCGCACAATTACTTATTATTGTTATTATTATTATTTTTTTTTTTGGGTTGCAGTGATTAAGGTATTTTAACTTAATTAAGACTGGGGTCTGGGAAAAGAAGAAATTTTGGGGGTTTCATTTCTTTGAACGTCGTTGTTAGAAATTTTCACGTGATTGTCTCTTTCACTTTCACTGTTGTTTTGAATCCCTTGATGAGGAAAAGTTGTACCCATCATATACTGTATGCTATGCTGAAGCTCTTGTTTTTGTTCATATTTTGTGTACTTTTTATGTATTCTTTGTTTATATCTGTACTTAGTGGTGCAGTAGATTCTATGCTTCTTCACTCTGCTTGACCGTTGAATCTACTGCTCTGCAAATGCTTTGTCATATTGCAGTTAGAGTGTATGAGCTTGACAAACGGTCTGATGCATTTATGTGTGTTATTTATTGCAGTCCTCCTGTTGGAGCCAAAAGAAGAGGCGGCCCTGGGGGTTTGAACAAAGTTTGTGGTGTTTCACCTGAACTTCAGGCTGTCGTTGGTCAACCAGCTATGCCAAGGACTGAGGTTGTCATTCCTAGATCAATTAATATGATTACAACACTCAGTTATGTTGTTGATGTTCTGAAATACATTTATATCTCTAGATTTCTGAAGCCTCTTTGTTGTTTGATTCAGATTGTGAAGCAGTTATGGGCATACATAAGGAAGAACAACCTCCAAGATCCAAGTAACAAGAGAAAGATAATTTGTGATGATGCCCTGCGTGTGGTTTTTGAGACAGACTGCACCGACATGTTCAAGATGAACAAGCTACTAGCTAAACATATTATTCCACTTGAACCTACAAGTATGTAATGTAGTATAAAGTGACTAATTTTCTTTTATAACTATTTGTATTAAGTCATTTCCTCATTGTAAATATCCACAGAGGAATCTTCTAAACGATTCAAGCCAGATGCCGAGTCCACAACCGAAGGTATGGAATCTGGTCCATCTTCTGTAATCATATCTGAAGCACTGGCCAAGTTTTTGGGCACTGGAGGAAGGGAGATGCTTCAAGCAGAAGCAACAAAACGTGTCTGGGAGTACATAAAAGTTAACCATTTGGAGGTGGGTTGCTGGTGCACTAGCTTATTTTAATTTTTTTATTTGAATTTATTTATTTATATAATTTAGGCAGCTGAAATTCATTTGTCTAAACTCTGGTGTGTATCTGTGTGTTCATTTCTTTCTCTAATTTGTTTGTCTGTTCTGTTTCCTTCAACAAATCTCATTTTTCCACTTGTCCCTTGAAACTTGGAGCTAGCTGGCTCTTTCACGCAAACTTAATGTTTAATGCTGGATTATTAGTCATGATTGTAGGTTGTATAACTCTGTTTAATGTATATCATGGTAGTTTGTTTTGTTTGTTTCTTCTTTTTCCTCTTCTCCAATTTTGCAGTCTTCAATTGTCAGTATTTTAGTAGATTAGCCATTTGAAACAATTCCAGATCAAGTGAGAAAAGGTCTTTGGCATTAACTTTGTGTGGTGTTGATTGTGCTAGCAGGATCCTCTAAACTCCATGGTAATATTATGTGATGCAAAGCTTCGCGAGCTTCTTGGATGCGAAAGCATCTCTGCATTGGGGATACAGGAGATGCTTGCACGCAATCACTTTTTAAGGCAGTCGTGATGTCTGAGTGTTGACTGGTTAGTATAAACTTCTTAAATATTTACTTTTACATGCTTACATACCACTTAATGCATATGTATCTGTTATATCAAGCATCTGTGGGCTTGTGAGATACAAAAAAAGGTCAAACCTGGGTCTTAGCTGAAATTGCATTCCTTAATGTTGTTTGATTATCCATTTCTGAGGTCATATTGAACACATTTTCTGATGTGAATTGAACTACAAACTGTTCTTCCATCAGTATGCATTCGAGCCTCCTGTCTTGTCTGTTTGTCTATTTAATTCACTTGTGGTCTGATGTTTACTTGAAAAATGATATGATAACTCCATTCTATTTTTGCAGGTACAGGGGACCTTGTGATGTGATCACTTCTGATGGTAGAACCAATAGTGAAGACCTTGTTCTTTTTTGTTTTATGTGCATTGACACGGCTAGATAACCGATGCTGTAACTACTTGTCTATTTGTGGATTAGAACAAGAATGTACACCATGGGCCAGTGGCAAGGATATGTTGTAGTTATGTCATTACCCTAGGTTTAGTTTTCGATGCTAATTTTACTGTTGTTTTCTCTTTTCCAAGCTAACTGCTGAAGGTAGACTGAATGAAAATGGAATGATAAATCCCTGCTATGTTTAGGAGCAATTTCAAGCGTACTGACGCTTGGTTGAGACTCTTGATTATAAATCCCGGTACTTTGTTCACTGAGTGAGACAGGTTCATTTGGTAAATATCATTGATCAGTGCCTTAGAACTGTCAGAGGCTAAAATATCATTCCATTTGGTAAATATCGACTTGTCTTGTGAGGAGGGATTGATTTTGATTAAAATTGCTGAAGATGTTTGGTGAGTAGGTTGCGCGGTCTTTTTCCTAATCTCGATCAAACTAGAAAGTTTCTTCAGTTGCAAGTAATGATGTAAATGACTTCTATTATTTGTCTGCTTTAACAGTTTCATTTCCACGAGTTGCTTTTTTTTTTTTTAATTAATTGTGAGCTGGTCGAGAGAGTACATTTTGTAAGTAGGGACCCGGATAGCAGCCTACCTAGTTGTTTGAATAATTAATGATAAATTAAGTCAAATTCTTAATAGAATCCAGGCTTTGAAAACAATAAAACCACAGTCATGAAAAATAAAACGAACAATGATGTATATAGAGTCTTTTTTGTAATTCTCTTTGAGCTCAGCTTGTCCACAATGGCCATCGCGTATCCCATAATCTTCTGGCCAAATGACGAGCAAAGAAAGGAAAAGGTACTGTCAATTTCAAAACAAGAAGCTATACATACATACATACATATGACATTACACAAACTAAAACTTGTGCAAAAGCTTCAAATAGCTGACCAGTCTAAAGGGTCCGATATGGAGGAGTGGTTCCATGAACATCTCCACATTCCTGAATATCAACAATTAATTATAAAGCATATTTTTAGTAAATGCCTTCTGAAAAGAGATACAGGTAATTATTAACGATTAAGAGGTATGCGTGCTCACTTTATGAACACCTTTCCTTGGTAGACTTGGCAAATGTGGAAACTGAAGCCCTTTCCCAATGGCACATGTTTCTTGTTCCATTCTGCAGATAAATAAATACATTTACAGAGAGAAATATTAGTAATTAATTATTACCTTATAGTTTCCGAATAATATGGGTACTAAAAGCAAACCTAGTCTCCATGAAACGCCGACGTTCATTCCATCATGCAGAGTTGGTTTCACTACAAACTCGATATTATTTCCCAAGCTTCTGATAAGATAAGTGAAAAAATCCAGCACTTGCTGCAAATTACGTTTGTCATCACGTACATTTTTAGCGGTCTCAATTAATTAATTTTCCCCGGAATCTTGTTAATTAAGCATACAGTACCTTTTTCCCTTGGAGGGGTTGGAGGAATGAGAAGAAATTGCAGACACATCGGCATTCGTCACCAATTATATCCGATAACTCACGTAAACTTTGGCTTTTGATTGCAGAGTAAAGCTTCAGAACTGTTTCTAAAGCTGCTCGGTGATCATCCTCTCCTGATCCTGATGATGAGTTCTTGGCATCAAATGGCACGAAAGACAAGCCTCTGTGCCTTGAGGGTGAGGGAGAGCTTGTTGGAAATTGAATCAGAGGGTTAAGTAAATGTGGCGCAGAAGAATTGTTTAAAACATAAGTAGCTTTTGGAATTTTCTTTTTAACAGTTATTTTGTTCTTCAAATTCGTCTTTGATTGAGAGCCGAGAAAAAGGTAATTTATGGTGGAAGGGGAAGAGATTAAACTCATTTGCTAGATTGAAATATATAAATTAAGAATGAAAAATGAGCAGTTCAAACTCATCAATCAGAACTCAAACATATGTTTCATTTACTAAAATAAATCAATGAAAAGAAGCGAGGAGGCAACTGCCATGCAAGAAAAGAATATTATTATTATTATTATTATTATTATTATTATTATTATTATTATTATTATTATTTTATAATTAATGAAGCGCAGTTACGTGCATATGATACGATATAAGGCCGTGAATTAAACTGCAGGTTAAGGATCTTTCTTGATAAGTTACAAAACCTATCTTGCATAATTGCATTGCATACATGCGACACACGATGGTATATAATATAATATTAGGATGGGTAGCTTGTTTCATTTACGAGAAATATCGATTACGGGCTCCGTATTAGATGGTCCGGCTGCGTTGTAACTCCTCTATTCTAGAGTATGGTTGATAACCGTACGATTATAAAAATAAGTATTAAATCTACATTTATTGATATGGTCTGACGGTCATCATCAGTGTTCTGCGGTGGAGCAACTCCCACTGCCATGTTAGATAGAAACCTGGCAACAAATCTTTCAAACCTAATCATGCCACATCTTATGGATTTTCTCACTTAATATAACAATAATTGATCAAATTTTAATATATAGATAAATGTTATGAGACATGTCTCTCCACCCCTTGATTTAAGTAAGGGAAATTACCTGACAACCACATCAAGAATATTGAAAATATACGTAGTTACCATAAGTTTTTGATAATATTTCAAAAGTATCTCAAATTTTAGATTTATATCAACCAATGACCTTTCTGTTAACTATTGTTAATGAATCTAAAATAAGACTCGTTTGCCCCTAAATTCATTTTACGAAGGTAAAACAATACTATGGGAGCCCCGATAGGTCAAATAGTTTTTTATTTTAAATTATATAGTGGTGGCTAATGGAGTTAACGAAAAAATGACTAGTTGATATAAAATTAAAATGTGATAAGATTCTTAGATATTATCAAAACCTCACGGTGGCTACTTGTACTTTACAAAAGCTTTTTCCTACATCAACATATGAGGAGATAATTTACGGTATCGACATGCCACTTGAACTAACTTCAAATTTGATACATGTTACCAGCACAAGAAGCACTAAACACCCATTAAGAGCACTAATTAGGGGAGCATAGTATTTTGTGATAAGAACTTTCGTGAATAATCTGAACACATTTGCATTGTATTCTTTTTCAGTTGACCAAGTTTTGATCCCATTGATTTTATTGGTAAAGAATTTAAAGAAGACAGTTTTGAAACACGTTTAGCACCATTTTATGATTTGTAGAATTGTATTTCTTTTACCTAAGGGTTTGCTTCCCATAGTTTTTTTTTTTTCAAAGAAAGGTCAAGTACAATTATCATCAAGTGGTGGATAACTAAGAGAAAATGTTATAAGATATCTCTATCTATTTCTTAATGTAAGTAATATGTGTTTCACACTAATGACTTTAGGGAGTGAATTACAAAAGCATATATTTGACTTTTGTGTGTGTATCACATCTCTTAAAACATTTATGTGTTGTGCATTACACCACTCAATTTACAAGGTGTTATGCTCACAACACCATAAGATTCAAAGAATATATTGCTAACGTATGACCAATTGATTGCTTCATTGCCTATAAATATCCATCATCATTTGTAATCACATTTAATTCACAAATCAATTGATAAATGAAATAAAGAGCACTTTGAATACTTCCCAATTAATTTCACAATGTAGATACACAAAAATGAACAAGCAAAAGCCCATGTCATTGGGCCCAAAAATAAAATCATGCAATGCAAAAATGTGAGCCGGTTGAAAATGCTTTCCTCCTATTATTAAGGACAAACAATCATATTTACAGGATCCTTGAATTCATATGATAGCCATGCATGCAAAAAAAATTAGAGTGATGATACAGCCACAAACGTATAAATTTATTTTATATAAATTGATGTGGTATTAATTTATTGGTTGAATGAAAATATAAAATAATATAAATAAATCATGTGAGTCAAGAGATATTTAATTCAACCAATTAATTAATACCACATTAGTTTGTACAAAATAAATTTATACAAGAGTTTGTGACTATATCATTACTCAAAAAATTAAGATATTATGTTACAATTACATGCTATTAATACAATGTAAAAACATATTTCGTGCTGTATGCTTTATATCATATCACTTGTCAGTAAAAGTGTTTTACGAATAGTACAATGGACCTAAGCCACTTCTCTGGGTTCATTCCAAGGGGGTGTAAAAGGTAAGAGAAAAGATCTAAGTTAATTATCTAAAAAATTCATTAGAAACTAGATCTACTTGGAGGATGTGTGGGCTCATATATGATTTATTGGGTAATATTACTAAAAAATGATTTGGGTCTTCATTTTAATATTTAATATAAGCAGGGGCTCATTTAATAATTCTAAGACTATACATGTCATTTAAATGTGATTATTGTTTTATCGTTATTTATCAAGAAAATAAACCTTAGATAAAATTAGATTAAAACCACAATTTATCCTAGAGCCCCAATTAATCAAAAAAAAAAAAAAACCACAATTTATCCTCGTCATCTTCACCCCATGCACTAAAGTTGAATAACATTAGAAGGGTGACATATTAGTAGTTAATTGGGTAATTATTTATTTCGTGCATTATTAAAAATATATATAAACCTAATCGCACATTAAAAGATAATTACTATCACTTGAGTTGTAATGCTTCAGCTTTTCACGCCATATTGATCACATTTGATAAGCATATCAATTGATGGATGTTCAACTTAAAGAAAGTCCAAGAATAAACAAGATATCATTTCTTTTTTTATTTGAAATCTAAATAAATTTGAATTTTACTTAACTCTAAATGGGTCTAAATACATATGTCAAAATAATATGTTTATATTTTAATTTTTGACGTTTGAGTATAAGCGGTAAGTTGTTTGGCTTTATAAACTCAAAATATCTTAAATATAATATTTTTACATTATGACCTTGAAAGTGTTATCTGTAATTAAAATTTAAATAGATATATATATATTTATAGTATTTTATATTACAATAGCTTTCATATGTTATAAATATTTATAAGGTAAGCATTTGATATATTATTTATGAAAAAGTAATTTTGATAACATTATTTTTTACAATTTAACATTATATTTATACATAAAAAAAGTTGTTATCTAATAATAAAAGAATTTTTTAAGAGTAAGACTATTAACACCCTATAACTTTCTTTTCAAACCCCTTTCTTTCAAAACCTACTTTAATTTCCAAAATATCCTTTTTCCATTTTTTCAGTTTTTATAATTCAAAAAGAAAAAAATCAGTTTCTTCCAAACAACTCTAATTATAAATATTATTTTTATAAATTTTTGAATGATTAAATCATACATGTTTTACTCAAAAAAAAAAAAAAATACATGTATGAATTAAGTAGAATTAAAGTGGACTCAAATAGCTATAATTTTTTTTAAATTAAAAATAAGTTTACAAAACTTATAATTAGAAAGTTTAGAAAGTTTTGTAAATTAAAGTGGACTCAAATAGCTGTTATTTATTTTTTAAATTAAAAATAAGTTTTGTAAATTTCTCAAGAAAAAGTTGTTTGTGAGGAAACAAAAATTGTAAAAGACTTTGGTGTAGTTGTATGGGTGTAAAGAATTGAAAAGAGAAATATAATGTAGTTTTGAGAAATTTACAAAACTTATTTTTAATTTTAAAAAAAATAAATAATAGCTATTTGAGTCCACTTTAATTACATTAAAGTGAACTATTGGCACCACCCCTCTATAATCCTTATAAAACCCATTTCTTATTGCAATTACATTAAAGGACAAAATAAATCTAATTATACCATTATTTTTTTTCTTTTAATTATTTACACCCATACAACTACACCAAAATCTTTTACAATTTTTGTTTCCTCACAAACAACCTTTTCTTGAGAAATTTACAAAACTTATTTTTAATTTAAAAATAAATAATAGCTATATGAGTCCACTTTAGTTTACAAAACTTTCTAAACTTTCTAATTATAAGTTTTGTAAACTTATTTTAATTTAAAAATTTTTCTAAATTTATTTTTAATTTAAAAAAATAAATAACAGCTATTTGAGTCCACTTTAATTCTACTTAATTCATGCATGTATTTGATTTCTTTTGAGTAAAATTTATATGATTTAATAATTCAAAAATGTATAAAAATAATATTTATAATTAGAGTTGTTTGGAAGAAATTAAATTATTATTTTTAATTAAAAAACTGAAAAAATGGAAAAGGAAATTAAAATAAGTTGTGATAGAAAAGAGGTTTGAAAAGAAGGCTATTAGTCTCACTCTTTGTTTAATGTACATTATGATAACAAATTATGACTACAAGAACAACCCCTTTGACTTTGACTGTCCTTCCATCCGACTATAGGACAGATTTTAATAGAGGCAAACACATAATCGACCAGACAAAACGGTGCGTTTCTTATATATTTATGTGTTAAGTAAAAGACAAAACACTCTCCTTCCGAACTCCCTTCACCCCAAATCAAAAACCACATAAACAAAAACGAAAAAAATCGAAATCGAGCACCCACAGGCACAGGCACAGGTACAGAGCATCAATGGCGGAAGATCTGGTGCTTGACACGGCGATCAGAGACTGGGTGCTGATACCGCTGTCAGTTGTGATGGTGCTTATTGGAATTCTCCGTTACTTCGTCTCTAAGCTTATGCGCTCCTCTCAAGTGCCCGATCCTAAAATCGTTAAAGAAGGGCAAGCATTAATCAAATCAAATCAAATCAATAGCTTTATAATCTGTTATCTATAGATATATGTCTTCTTTGGAAAACATTAATATATATATATATTTTGTGTGTTTGAACAGACAAGTGATTGTTAGGGCGCGGAATTTGCGTGCTGGCGCTAATTTTATCTCTCCAAAGTCTTTTCGCGCTCGCAGAGTTTATTTCTGTAACGAGGTTTGCTTTCTCTTCGATTTTATGTTCTGTTACTGTTAGTCGTTGGAAAGTTTTTAAATTTTTTATGCCGATTCTTAGAATTACTGTAGTTTCAGGGTAAATTTCGGACACATTCCCCGTACTCTTAGGTAAAATTTTGAAATTCATCAAACCTTTTCTGAATTTCTAACTTCTAGGTGGTGAACTTTTGTTGCAATAACTAAAGCACCCACAGCCTTTCTATGAACAATTAACATATAATCTTCCTTACAGCCTGATGAGGCATGAAAATTAATGAAGTCAAAATTTTGAAGCCAATTTAATTCAATGACACAAGAGGCAATGATGTACTAGTGCTACATCAGTTTGCATATGGAGTTCTAATGTGTAGTATTACTTCTATATTTAGGTCTTACTGGAAAGAAGATTCAGACTTTTCCCGTGATTTAAGTTATATATTTATGCACACACACACACACACACATACATACACGTACGTATTTACATATGTTTGTTTGTATTGTGCTTTTCTTGTGTGGTGGTAGGAAAATGGATTGTTGCATGTGCCAAAGGGTCAGGCACAAAATGCGCAAGCGCAAATGTTTTCCGATCCTAACATGGCAATGGACATGATGAAGAAAAATCTTTCAATGATCATACCCCAGGTAATGCAAACTGAAGAGTTACTGCTGTTCTTTTTGTGATGTTTCTTGGATAGGATAACTGACAATTTCTTTTATGTTTTCTCCCTGCTGGACAGACCCTTACTTTTGCTTGGGTCAACTTTTTCTTCTCTGGGTTTGTTGCAGGTTTGTTCTTAACTTTGGTTTACTTTGTTTTGTTTCAACTGTTGAGAAGGGCTATTTGATAATATTAGTCTTTGCTGTTTAGTATTTTTGTTTCTTTCTGATGTTTCTCAATTTTTTTTTCCAGACTATATTGATCTTACTATTTTGTAAATGGCTTTTTTTGTTTGTAATATATATCTGATGCATGCTTATACTACCTTCACAGCCAAGATACCATTCCCACTGACTCAGAGGTTCAGGTCAATGTTACAAAATGGGATTGACTTGAGCACTGTTGATGTAAGCTATGTCAGTAGTCGTTCATGGTAATTTTCCAATGTTATTAATGAGAAGCTTCCTTACCATGCCTTTTGTTGCTCTGCTTTTTAATCTTTGGCAGCTGTTTGACTTTTTGTCTCCTATCATTGACATCTCCTTTATGTTTGTTTAAGGTACTTCCTCAATTTGTTTGGACTGAGGGGTTTATTTAGCCTCATTCTGGGGGAAGAAAATGGTTAGTATTGGAAGCACCATGAGTTTGATTAATTTGTCCAGTTCAGCAGTGCTTTTAGTTACTTTTGAAATAATGACCTTAATCCATGACGCTTTAAATGCAGCTACTGATGATACTCAGCGTATGATGCAAATGAGTGGGTTTGGCTTTGACCCAAGCAAGGTATAATTATAAGTGGCTCCTTGTTCATTTTCTAATGCTTAATGAGGCTTTCTCTTCCATCTCTCTCTCTCTCTCTCTTTTAATTTTTGCTCGTCTTTAACGTTTGCCCTTCAGTGTCATATTAAATATGCTTCGGTAGGTTCAACCTATTCAACTATTAGATGTAGCCATTTCTCAGCCCTGCTCATCTTTTTGAAAAAATGGATAGCTTTTCTTAGCAACTTCAGAAAGTTTTCCATCCTTTGGGGTTTTGGTATACACCTTCATTTGAAGTAGATTTAGTACTGAGACTTTTGCTCATATCTATAGTATATGTTCCTCCTGAAAGCCAGTTGGATTATTTTTGGCAAATTAATTTGGGAAAGCCGTGAATGCAGCATTCTTTTCAGAGGGATATCAATCATGAGGTGATTAGGCATAGATCTGCTTGTTTGTAAATGGATAAACTTGAATGTCTTACATATAAAGATAGGAATTCTGAACTTACATAGGGAAGACATAAGGATAGGAATTCTGAACTTCAGAACCTATTTTACAGTTTGAAACTTATTACATGGGATCATCTGCAAGTTGTCTCTTGAAATATCTCCTGAAATTGATTTTTTTTTTTTTTTCAAATTTTTCCTAGAGCTTGGGTGCTGAGAAAGACAGTCTGGACATAATTCAGCATGAATGGGCCTTACCAAAATTTGAGCAGCGTGCTGAAACAGTATTGAAAGATCTTGTCGGTTGAACAATGGTGATCTGTTGTTATTTGTTGAATTATAGCATCGGGAATGGTTCCTTGGTGATTTTCATCCATTTGGTGGACATCTGGGAACGGCTTTGAAGCCAGCATGACTTTAAATCTTCTATAAACCACTGTTTTAATTCCCAGTTTTATCTTGTAAGTTAAGCATCATTATTTGAGAAATTTTTGGTTTTACTAACTAAACATGCGTTGTAGAGTTGGTGGAGTAATTTATGGTTTAAATATCATCATTCATCGGCCAGTTGTATGCGGTTAATTATCACCATCTGAAAGCCTGTGCTGCTTCGATGGTGAATTTTCTTAAAATATAAAGTAGTTACTCTTTTCTTTTTAACTCTGGCCACACCATTAAAAATCCGTTTAAAGATTCAAAGCATTAAAGATTCAATCTACCTCTAATGGTGGGCGAATTAAGTTTGAAATTCATCAAGCCTCAATTGACATTTCATACTGAAGACCCCACTCCATTACTATTACTAATAGCAGCTTGGGGTTTGATTGATTGCCAATGCTTAAATTCAAGCTGAAAAAGAAAGGTAATAACAAAACAAAAGCTAGTTGCCACAACTGATAAATTAAATAAATCAATCAAAAGGGAGGCCCCCTCCTCGGCGATTCAAGCAAAGCCACGATGTTGTGTTGTTGCTAATCATAGCAGACATTGATCGAAACTTCACGAATGGTGGCAATTAAGCCTATTATTCCAATGGTTGATTTGTTCTAGAATCTAGATGGTGGAGGATACTATACACTCGTTAGTTAAATAAAATAAAATGTAACCGTGATCATGACAAGTGATTTACAAGATAGCAAGTAATTGGTGGTGGATTGTCAAGGAGCACGCAAGCGAGGGACCGAAACATCTTCCCTTCGGGTAATTAAGAATGCGTGTGTCCCGCGAGATTGACAATTGATGGGTCCACCTCGTCAAAGCGTAAAGTGATTCATTCAGGTGATGCCCGTGCCGTGGCCCTCCTCGTTTACAAAATGAACTTTAGAGAGAAAGATGACTGTAACACCCATGGTGGCAATGTCGCACGGACCCATGACTATCAATATTCAATGCCTAAAAGAAGATTTAAAAAAAATAATAAGGGAAGCCATATAATTAAGAGAACTAAGGTTTTTGTTTGTCCACGGTGTCAAGGAATACACGCGTCACATGCCCATTTGCGGAGATTGACAGCTCGACCAACCAAATTCATCAACATACTTTTGGTGGGGCCTTCGTGCCGCACCGCCCTGCTTTCCCTTAAACCTTTTTCACTTTACAGAGAGAGAGTCAGTGTAGGAATGAGTTTGCTAAAGAAGCAAAGACGTTGAAGCCTTTTCAAATTGTTGATGAGCATGGCAATAGAATATCATAATGTAATAGGACAAGAGAAGAATGTTGCCTTTTTTCAATTTTAAAACAAATAAAGATTTGATTAATAATAACGCTCCACAGACACTTTTTTTTTTGTTTTTGTTTTTTGTTTTCATGAAGAAACATATTATTTGATGAAAACTTTAATCAATACAGTCCTGTGTATTAATTTTAATCAAGTTTTCAAATAAATGACTAAAATTCAAGAAAATAGTAAACACGCATATCGAGACGTAATTATTTAATACGTCCAAAATTTGAAGTTAATCTGGGTATCACAACAAAATATTGTTACTTACAATTTTAACTTTGCTGTGATAGTGGGTGGCCAACACCATTCTCGGATATGTAATTAGATCAAAACGTGACATTGTTTGTCCTAAACATTCTCATAAAGATGCCAATTCATTATGATATATTGGATTACTATTATTTGGTACACAAAATTTATTATAATATATACTTTGGAGGAGAGAGGCGGTGGCTTGTAGTGACGACATAATCAGAGCGATAACTGCGATCGGGCGTGGCAGATCGGACGGCTGCAAGTGGGTCCAATGTCACGAGAATCCTAGCTGGAAAGCATCTGAGTGGGGCCAACAAAAGCTTCATCTTTACTTTAGAAAGGCAGGCACAAAATGTGGATGGACTGACTGAATCAAGGGAGAAAAAGAATGCCACGTTGTTACCTTTTCATGTGTGGGGGACCCGATGATTGCTATTTGGATGGTGATGATCGCAGTTTGGTACATCTGGGTCCCACTTGCCACCGGCCTAGAACCGTTGTTGGCTTTTGTTTGCCTCACTCACTTTCATTCATTACCTATCAAATATCAAATGTTTAAAATGAAAAAGTGAAAGGTTTTTTTTTTTTTAAAAAAAAAAACCTTAAAATTCGCAAACGATTTGACGACGACAGTAAAAGTCGTAGTTCTTTCAATTTCAAAAAAATTTTCAACTTGTATTTATGGTTTGTTAAAACTTGAATTATTTTTTGATGTCATAAAAAAAAAAAAAGTACATTATGCATTATTAACTAGGGGTGGGCAAAAAAACCGTAGTCTTAAAAAAACCGAACCGAACCGACGGTTTTTTCTAATTTGGTACGATTTTTTTTTTTTAAAAAAACCGAACGGTACAATTTATAAAAAAACCGAAATGTCGGTTCGGTATTCGGTTCATTTAACTGAACCGAAAAACCGAACCGAAAAACCAAATTATTTTTAAATTTTATTAAATTAAATATGTGTTAATTTTTAACTGATTGTGTAAGATAGCTAACATAAACTTGCATACACACAATCAGAGTATATATATATGTTAGTGTTACAATTTCGTAAATTTTTATTTCCCAAAATAAACCCTAAAATCAAATATAAAAAAATTTCGTAAATTTCGTAAATTTCAATTTCTTGAAGAATTTTTTAGGCTAATGCAATCTTAAGAACAACAGCAAGTAGCTGAGAAGTAAATGATAGTTGATTGATGTTGCTTACCAGTAAGTTTTTTTTATTTTTTTTAAACTAGCATCTTATTATATAGATTGTTTATTTAATTATTTATTAATAGTTAGTAAGATATTATTGATAAAATGTGTTTTGAATACTTTGTATTTATTGTTAATATTTGTAATGAAATTAGGATGAACTTGTTGAAAAAAATTATTACATTTATGAAGCCCAATGGGCTAAAAATTTAAAAATTCAAAATAGGCCCAGAACCGAAAAAACCGAACCGAACCGAACCGAACCGAAAAGAACCGTTTGAGTTCGGTTCTTTTTGAGTTTGGTTCTTATTCGGTTCTTTTTATAAAATAACCGATTTAAATCGGTTCTACTTAATTTCGAACCGAACCGAACCGAACCGAACCGTGCCCACCCCTATTATTAACTTGCATTTGTTCGATTATAATACTTTTTTACATTCAATAATTTAATTTGTAGGCTTTATTTATAGTTTTTTTTTTTTATCATAAATCAAAGATAGTCAAAATATATGCCCTCCTACGTGGGGTTTTTTTTTTTTTTTCCCCAAGAAATCTGTTCTTATTTATTATGTGTATATGAGATGACTCTTTAAAAAAAAAACAAAAGAGTTAATAATCGAAGCCCCTTATATTATTATCTCTTAAACAACTGAAAAGGATTTTAGAATAAAGATAATTAAGGTGACAATGAGATCAACTAGTTTAGTTAGTATTTAGTAGAAAATCTTTTAACGAGTTAAACGAGAAATTTGGGGTGGGATCCCACTCACGCACACAGCTGGGACATGGATCGGTTTCTTTGAGGTTAAATAATAATAATAAAGAAGATGTATGCCAATAATATTGTATTAAATCAAATTAATTGAGGGCCATTTGTTCCGTAAGAAGATTAACCTTCAAGGATTTTTAATTAATATCAAGCAAAGGTGATTTGCACAAGCACATGGCAGGCAAATCAAATAGAAATAGAAGAACATGAACGCATGATGATGAGTCGTCTTACGTGCCTTACTACAGAGAACACAGGGGAAACCACTCAAAAAGAAAGATATGATGGTGATATGAGAAATGGCCTCCACCGTATACCATCTCAGGTTTTATTATTATTATTATTATTATTATTATTATTATTATTATTATTATTATTATTATTATTATTTATATAATACATGCAGTGCTATAATTAATGTAATTTATAATCTTATCTTTTACCATAATAATAATAATAATTTAGTTAAAAGAGAGAGAGAGAGAGAGAGAGAGAGAAGATACAATTACAACTAGACAATGCCAATGTAGACCTATGTGTCACGGACACAGAGAGTCTCAAATTGACAGGATTCTTCATTCATTCTATGCATCCAGTTGTCTATATATAGCTCCGTCTTTGATTATGATCTCCTCACTACTACACTCACAAGCTTAGCGCATTCAATAATTCATTCATTCTTTCTTTGAATATTTTCCCGTGTTCCATCAATTTCTTTGCTTCGCAGATGGCCAGTGTTGAGGTGATTATAAAGGAGAATTAATGAAGTGATCAGCTGATCATCTGCATGCTCATAGTCTTTGTTCTTAAATTCCATTTTTGTCTTGATCGATTCGCTGGCGATCGTATATTGTTCTTAAATTCCATTTTTGTCTTGATCGATTCGCTGGCGATCGTATATTGTTCATCTTTAAATGCAACTTAATTTGGATATAGCCTAGCTTTAATGATAGATATATCTTTTAATGTCCCTCGCCCTGTGCTCGATCAAAATGCCTTCGTATATAGCATTAATGACCGAACTAGCTAATTAAGTATTTATTTGATCATAATCTTTTTTTTTTTCTTTTTTTTGTGCGTGTGTATGAGTGTGCGTGAGTGTATATGTGTATGTATATATATATATATATATATATATATAAAAGATCAAAGAACTCAGCATGAAGTTATCTTTATGTTTGTGTTTTGGAGCATATATAAACAAATTCAGTGGGGCTTGCAGGTTCAATCGGCTGCGGCAACATTGGTAGAGAATGAGACACAAGAGGTGACCAACAAGAGTAGTAACGAGACAACCCCGGAAGAGGCGCCAGTGGCAGCTGCCACCGAAGCTGAGACCGCAACCAAAGAACCAAAGGAAGAAGCAACGGCCCCAGATGAGGGTCCAGCTGCTGAGGAACCAGCCGCTGAGACCCCAGTTGAAGTTGAAACCAAGCAAGTTGTAGAAGAAGCTAAGGTTGATGAGGCAGCTAATGCTGCAGTGGAAGAGAAAGCAGAACAAGTAGTGAAACCCGACCAAGAGCCTGTTACCGTTGAGGAAACCAAAGAAGAGGCCCCTAAGGCTGAGGCTGAGGCTGAGGCTGAGGCAGCTCCGGTCCAGGAAGAGAAACCAGCTGAAGAGGAGAAGCCAGCTAAAGCACCTGAAGAAGCAGCTTCCACAGGAGTTCCAGTCGGCAAGACTGACTGAGGAATAGAGCCCTATCAAAAGTCGGCCAAGTTTTATTTACTTTTTACATAATTTTTTGTTCTAAGTCAGTCTTGTTATTATTACTATTATTAAGTTTTTAATTAAGGGTTGTGATCTGAGGTTTGAATATGGAGCATAGGATTATGCCAAGCGATTCGATCCACACACAATACATCAACGCACCCTGTACGTACGCGGCTTGCTACTATCCAATTCATGCTGAAGAGGTGCATGATTGATGGATTATTGAGGAATGCTTTCCGCTTACGTCACGTCGGGGTTGCAGTTGTGGGTTCCAAAGAGGGTCGTTTCGCTGCTTAAGAGTTTGATGGATGGTGTGATGAGAGTCAAGTCATTACATGTGTGAATTTAATTATCTCTAGGATTTGAGTAATAATAATAATAATAATAATAATAATAATAATAATATTTGAATAATTTTCATCTTTCTTTGTTTTTATTTTTGAATATGCTGCTGTTAACATGAGCTATGATCAACCTTTTATTTTCCTTTTCCTTCTTTCTCAAGGTGATGATCTTATGAGTATTCTCTTTCTACAAATCATTCCTCGTAAATTCATATCTATGTTCGCGAGGTTAGTGATGCTAAATTTATATCAATTCTCGGTTCCTTAAATCACAATCGACGCATCGACGAATCTCTCTGTATAAAATATTATTCCGAAAAAAGTACTGATAAAAAGAATTTCGATAAACAAACAAACACAAAAAAACATTAACAAGATTTTGAATCATCATCGAACATTGAGGAAAATGAAGATAAAACATTGAGTTAAAAGAGTAATGCAATGTAACATAATCATAGCATAATTCAATGAACAATATAACAATGAATGCTAGAATGCGAGAGGAAGAGAGACTCTGGAGCAGAAACTTCTGTATGGATTTTGATGTCATTGCATTCAGTCGGCGTACTTACATGACACAAAAACTGAAAGCTATTACTTACTAGTAAGTTTATGGAAGAAGATAAATTTTCTTCCTCCTTGCCTTGCCTTGCCTTGCCTTGCCTTGCCTTGCCTGGCCTGCTTGCTACTACAACCTTTATTTATAAGCTAAGCTATACCTCTTTCTATATATATATTTTATAAACAGTTGACAAAAAGGGCAATGACACCATAAACTTCACGACACAAAGACAATTAACTAGACGACCTTCTTAACATAGTCTTGATCATAAAATGGAAGACGGTATTCTATAACTCTGTACAAACTGAATACAAATTTATGTGCAGTCAGAAACGCTCATAACGCCAGGGCAGACAAAGTATCTCACCAAGTTCCGAAGCTGCAGCCCACATGTTCTTGTGTGATGATGCGAAGCCGATCCCCCATGATGGCCATGGATGGATAAGACGGAAAACACAACCGGTAAAAGCAGGTGTGCGATGTAGGAAGGCGATCAGCGGGTTCCACGGTCTTGTAAATGTGAAGCCGAGAAGCCAAACCAGCAAAGCCCTCGACTGGAAGATGCTTTACTGAGGTCCAAAAGAAAAGCAGGATCTTTCTCTGCTCTGCTGGCATTTCTCCAACAATCTGAACATATTTTAAACCAGAAAAGATCATACTTTCATAACATATTAATAACAATCACTGTTTCTCAATTTGCTGAAAATTCAAAGATCAAATACAGCAAAGATGGGTAATATTTTTTGGCTTTTCTTCTTTTTCCTTTCTTGTCATTCAAGTCATGATGACACAAGAAGGGAAAAATGCTTGGTGGATTGTCACTATAGCCATCCTTGAATTCTCATTTTTCATTGTGACTAGTTGATCAGAATAATCAACTGAGCTTTCTGTGTAGTACAGCTCAATCCTCAATACATGTCAATCACACTAATGGATTGGCAATCCTCTAGTGTGCATGCCAATGCACCTACCCACCTCTACAAGGGAAAGAGGCAAACAACCGATACTGCAGGATGTTCCTTGACCCAAAATGTCACATCTATACTTTTTAAGCATCTTAAATTAAAGTAAATTAATTTCACACTCGCAAACACAATGAAGATGAAGCTAATGTGATAGAATCGATGTCAAGTCTATTATCCTAGTGCTTGTAGCCCACATCAATATAATTTTATGTGTAAATGCCTCTATGATGTACATGGTAAAATGACAAATCCGCAAATGAAGTCTAGAATTTCTCTGACACCCGTTTAGAAGGTACAAAATTATTAGAATTTAGAAGGTATAACCAGCAACCCAGATCTGTAACATGCAGAAGAAGATTCCATTTACCACTCAGCCTATGCACATAATAGGGGAGAAAGGTAAACAATAAAAATTTCAAGAATTAACTTCAGAAGAGGGCAAAAAAAACTGATAGTAGCGATTTATACGGACAAAGAAGATTCAACTAACTTGCAGTATATGGTACACAATCTACATCGCAAAATGCTTTTTGCAGGTGTATATATATATATATATATATATATATATATATGATGGGAAATTGAGCAAGGAAGGGGGTGAATAGGTGAAGAAAGCACAAAAGAATTAGTAATTTATGGAGAAAGCAATAGAACAAGTACATACCTTCCAAAACCAGATTATCTGAGCATCGTTTTCTTTGTAGCCATTGTATTCAGTATGTGCCTTCCAATCTTCAACACATATGGCTTGCTCACTTCCAAACAGCATTCGATCAAGATCTTCAAGCTCTAAACTCAGGAAAAACTGCTTCTGGAGCCTTGGGTTACAAAGAATGTCAGCAAAACCTTTCGCAAATCGAGATGTCTGCTCAGAGATAGAAGTCACAAATCGATGCCGGATAAGAAGACTAACATAGTCCTCCCTGTTCTTGCTATTCACAGCCATACTTCTGCCACCCGGGCAAAGCTCCACAGTTTTTCTGGATCCTAACTCCTCCACTTCTCTAACAAATGTCAGTCCCAAGCCATCTGAATCAATGAACTCAGCATCCATCTCCAAGATCTGCTTGCAGCTACTATACAAGCTTGGATCTGCATCCCTGATATCTTCCAGTGAAATATACTTTCCAGCCAATTGCAAGTAAAACACACGATCAAAGACCACACCGACTTGCACTCTATGCATCAAAGCTAAAGCGATAACCCGACCAGAGAAGCAGAAATAGTCAAGGTGCAAGGGATGTACCTTAGATGCTGAACATACAAGAAAATGCATGAGCAACAAATCTAGTTGAGGGTGGGGGGAAAAAATTCCTTCAGTCACATGATGTAAGCCATATATACATTATGCAAACATTCAATAAAATAAAAATTAGACCAAAAAATGTTAATTATGAAATTCGTAATGGCACTAGCTGTCCATGAAAAGGTAAGTGTGTTCAGAGAAAATGCTGGTGCTGGAAAATAACAAAAAATAGCACTTGACAAAGGATTTACACCTTTTATTTCACTCTTATTTGTTGCTAGCACATTAGTTTTTTTGAGCAAATCACAGTCATTAAAATGAAATACAAGGTTAAGCAATTCATGGTACAAAGAAATTAAAACGATTAAAATATGCTAAAGAGAAGCAAATAAAGTCTACTTCAGAGTTTCCCCATTTTCTATTCTTGAATTATCCATTCCAATATCATTTGCTAATCTTACACACTTCCTTGGAACCAGACCTTCCCCAGATCATCAAAGGAAAAATGTACGATAGCTTTCTTTGCTGAGTATACTTCTTAATCGGAGGACTTTTGTACAACGGGTTTCTTATCTCAAGCGCATACTTCTTAATCAGAAGATTAAAGCTCAAGCTAGTCCAAGATGTGCTATGATAAGCATCAAACTCTTTTAGTTCACCAAGAGATCACAACGTTAAGGTTCCTATGCATGATTCCCAGCCCATAGCAGAAAGCAGTACGCTTGCAAATTTAGTATCAAGGCTCTTAACAATTTTAAATGAGAGAAGAAGAAGAAGAGAGAGAGATAGGTCCTGTAGAAGGCTCCAGATACCCTTTTATAGTTTACCGTGCTAGAGCATTCAGATTTGACAATATAATTAACTGGACATTATACTTCCTCCCATTTCCTAGCTTCTATGGATTACTACAACTATAGCACCAGCAAAGAGTTGGTAAAAAATAAAGACCAAAATTTTTTTAACAAATCAAGACAACAGAGTTTTCACCAGTGTCATCACAAACATCCTCGTCGAAGCCTTCTCATTTTCCTATCATATCTCTAACCAAATAAGGGATACTAATATCAGTAGTAATTCCGCCTCACGAGTCAACAATTTACATCAAACACATTGGATTGAATTTTTACTACAAAAACCCTTCAAGACACCAATATATGACTTTCTACACCCTTACTAAAACATGACTACCACCCATCACCAAGTGAAATAAGTAAAAAGTACTGCATCATCGGCCATAAACATTTTCTTTTACATGCACATGTACAGAGATGTTAATCTATAGCCATGCCAACTATAGAGAACCAATTTAGTAATAATTCTGATTTCTTCAATTGACTGTATACACAAAACATGTTGGATTGACTTAATATAACACTACCAGCCTCGAGGTTTGATCTAATGAGACGTACCCTCTGTTAACAACACATTCTAAAGTTTCTAGTAGCTGATACAGAGATTCAAATTTACCCTCACTCTTCAAAACCCTGATCACCCTTCCCTCCTCACCTCTATTCTAATCTGTGCTGCACCCATAATTTTTGTTCACCATCCATCTTTACCACAACATCTATAATCAGAATCTACATTAATCGTAACAATTAGTTCGGTCAAGCCTATTAATCACAACAGCGATTACCCACCGTGCCCCTTCCACCATTACCCACTGTCAGATCTCCATTAACAAGCCCCCCTTCCACCACCTTCGCCCTTCTGAGCTCCGCCCAACTTATTTTACTCCCAAAAAGAAGATAAAGAAGAAGAAGAAGAAAACAGAAAAATACCAATATTTTTTACTCTTATCCTCTCTAATCTTGTAACCCACAGCACGATTAATACTTAATTAAAATTGGTGGCCATGGTTAACTTAGTTGATATGAAGAGAGAGATAACTAGTTATGAACATGATCAAAGAGTTCCATGATTTAAGGTCCAATTAAGATAATGGGGGCAATGAGGTTGCTTCGGTGATGCGGTGACATGTCATTCTAAATGATGAGATATTTATCAAAACCTTAGAAAGGAAAAGAAAAAGAATTCTGCACACGGATAAAGGTTGAAAAAGTCTATTAGCGGCCACGTGGCAGCACAGAGCTGTTAAAAAATAATAATAACAATAACAATAATATTTCAGAGGGGTTTTTAATTATGATGTCATCAGTTTCTGCTGCCTCACAAATGGCCAATTAACAGTAAGGGGCAACTTATAAGCCTCTTAAAAAAAGGGCAATTTCTAGAACATAGGGCACTATGAGTAACTAGGATGAAGTATCAGCCAAAGGGTTATATATGTAAAATCACAGCAGGAGCGCTGTGCAAAACTACCCAACATATGCACGCATACTGACCCAAACCATCCTACCTAGTATATCAACATGTCTTCAACCATGTCATTTATTATGTTGTCGTATATATTAGAGTTTAAAACTATTTGCCAAATAAATAATAGTCCAGATTCAATGTGCATATAATATTCAAATATCCATACACGTTGCAATGCAGAATAGGGTAACTATAAGTCCGGAAAAGGGCAAACAGACAACATTAATGGAACCCAGTTAAAAAATGCATGCATCAAAAGCCAGCGGAAACTTACCATGATTAGGATAGAACCTTCTACGGTCATTAGGGCATGGCACAAAAAGAGCGTTTTGTGGATTAAATAAAGCTTGGCATACCAAGAAAAACCATTCCCTTAAAACACCTGGACCAGTAGCTTCTTCATTTTTGAATTCCATAAATAAACCACCACGCAGTGCCTCTGGCTCCGCACGTGCTATGTACTCAAATGATTCTGCCAACAACTGAGACCTATCAATAAGCATCTCATGCAGCTCCTCATAGTCTTCCTTTACATCGGGAAACATCATCATGACCAGATACTTCCTGGAATCAAAAGTAGTCACGTCCTTATGCTCAAGAAGCCACCTATTATCATCACTTCTCCTTGCATATCTAAGAATCAGATCACCCAATGGCGATTTTCTATTCCTCAGAAGTTTCCAGAACTCTTCTTCAGCGCCCTGAAAGAGTTTAGATGTGGCATGTAATTCTCTCAAAATCGTCAGATACTGCGACCATCCAGAATAATTAATTTCACCTTCCCCATTTGCTCTCGCAATCACGCGTTCCTGCACTCTAACGAGGCATTTATCCATTTTTATCAACAAATCACAGAACATTCCATAAATAGAATCCAGCTGATCCCCATGCAACCGATCATGTTCCTGCTGCGGCAAAGGAATTGTAATCGGAATGGAAAACCCCACTTGACCCAAAATCGCCCTGCGGAGAGGGTGCAAGAACGCGGTAAAATCACGAACATCGCTGACCAATGGCCCCACGCTCAGCACCATCTCCATACTGGAATTCAAATCCCTAGATATCCTAGCAGCCAACTCACGAACAAAAGGAAATATCTCCCGTATCACATCCAAACCCCTAATCTCATCATATTTGGAGCCTCCTGGCAAAATGCCAGAGCCACCATAATTCTCCAGCAAGGAACCCAAAGTACTCCGGCAAGCTAAATATAAAGTGTCCTCGGGGGTAAACTTCCTAAGCAGTTTACAAAACTCTAAGACGATGGGGGCGGACTGAGCATGCAAGTGCTTAGGTAAAGCGTTTTTAGTGGAGTTCAAAAAATGTCTAATTGAACTATCAGCGCAATCTTTGTTACCATGGAGAGGAGAAATGTAGAGCATTACCAAAGCAGCGGGAGCGGATGATGACATGAGAATTTGGATGTGATCAAGTGCAGATTCAGATTCAACTTCATCTTTAGGAGTCATGGTAAAAAACTCAGTCATTCTAGATTTGATGTGTTTTAAAGAATGAGGTAGCGTTTCACCTTTGCATAAGCGGCAAATAAGGGAAACCATGTCGTCAATGACTTGCCAGGCTTGAGGATGTCCCGTGCTTCGCATGCGGCCAACCAGTTGCAGGCCGGCGTCGTTTTGGATGCAACACTCAGCTAAGGACTGTTCCCACTGTAACTGCTTCCCCCGGTAAATTAACCGTTGCTCGATCAACGGTATCCCCGTCATCGCTTGGATTCTTTCATGGATTGATTTGACGGTGTCGTTCGAGTCGGCTTGGATGACCATCGTCTTCCCCTCAGACATCATGCGTATAAAAAACTGGAGCCTTGGCCGAGGAGGAGGAGGAGCAGCGGCAGCGGCAGGAGGAGTAATTTCTGAGAGTACGGCGTCGTTTTTTGTCATCAAGTCTGACGACTGGTGGTGGTGGACGGCGTCAGGTTCGTCTTTCCGCATTCTTACAGAAACAAGGTCGGATGTTTCTGCGCCGTCGTCATCGTCGCCGTCTAAGTTAGGGGCAAAATCGTCCAACTTACGTTTCGGACGCGAGTGAACGGAGAAGTGAGAGTGATCAAACGATTCAACAGGAGACATTGAAGAGTGGGGCCCCCGCCGCTTACGGTGGGGGTAAGAGCATGTGATCGTTAAATGCCGCGGCAGCAGCTGAAGGAGAAGATAACTATTAAATTGAAAACTCCAAAAATAGAAATTAGAAAAACAAGAACCCTAGCAGCTAATAAGTAGTAAAGCAGTTTTCATTTTTATTTTTTCTTTTTTTTGGCTCGGTCAGTGAGTCTGTATCAGTCTTTGTTTATATAGTAAATTTGAGGGAAAAAAAAAGGAAAAAGAAAATAGATGGTATTATGATTTGTTTGTTCTTGATGAACACGAAGAGCGATTGCGAGTGAAATTGATGAGAATTTTTAGCTGTGAGACTTACACATACCCCTTCACAACACCACAGCCGTCACCACCGAACACTGGCATCTTACGCTATTATAATTATTTTATTCCAATTTTTATAACTAAATTAAACCCAAAAAAAATAAAAAAATAAAAAGTTTACAGCCCTCAGCCCTGCTTCTGTGTGTGCGCGCTCACATCACATGAGATTCTCGTGACACTCCCACGCCATGCATTTTAACCACGTGTTTGAAATCGCTTTTATGGGGAAAAGATTTTATGGGAGATTCCTTCTTTATTAGCCGGATCATCAATCGATTTCAATTAAACAAACATTCTAAACCTGCTCCTTAAGTTTTCTTAATTAAAGGATGAGCGCTTAACTTCTATTGATTTTATTATTTTAGAATAAATTACTACCTTTTTTTTGAATGAATTTTATATTTTTAAGGCTATAAGTCTAGTGTGACTCTTAATTTATTTTTATTTTTTCTCTCTACATGCAAACGGAAAAAAAGGGCAAAAAAAAAAAAAACTGTAATCTGTTACGGTTTTGAAGTAAAATATAATATGTTCATAGTTGAAATGTTCAAACCATGAGGAAACTAATGTCAATATCTTTCATCTTCTATGGAGTACTTTATCATATGGTCTCGGAATGAGTCCTAAAGGAGTTTATATTTGTAAATTCTTTTTATTTTTTGTAGCAATCGAATTATTTTGGATGTTATCCGATAGTGTGAAAAGGGTTATCGTGTGACATGAGATCGACAGCTTTGCAAGTCAACTCACAACTCACAAACAATTGGCCAATTTCGATTTGGAAACTTACTATTCTAGTTCCCAAATTGAGTCATGATGATGGCTATATATTAATACGATCATCGATCGATGTTGATAAAATCTTGATTGATGATTTCGGCCCCGTAATTTATACAGCTGAGTCAGTCAACTGACAATGAATGAAATTGTCGATGGATGATTGACGACCCCTATATTATATGCATTGCTTTTAATTTTTATGTATGGGAAAATCCAAATCCAACCACGCTCGTGACGCGTGCCGCGTGCGAATATTTCGGTTCATTTTCCGTAAATATCCGCCGACTTTTGTACATATACATAGTAGTAATTAATAAAGGTGGGAGAAAATTACGATTAAAACTTTTAATCGGTTGTTTACACCACGGATCGATTAGATTAATTAATTGGATTTTTCAGATATGCCATTTATATTAATGCTTGCTTATCCGTTCAGTTGGTTTTCGGTGAGTGACTATCCTTCATTGACATTCCATTCCATTCCATGCAAGTACTCAAAACAAACAAACAAAACTGTCAATTTTTGGATAGAGGAGACAAATGGGCCGGTATGTGATTAGCTCGGCCCTTATCTGGGGCCCTAGGAACTTAGGCCCGCAACCTAAGAATTTAAAACACAAGGAGAAGATGAAGCAGAAGATGGCGGCTTTTCATTTCAGTTGTGATTTTCTGAGAGTGGTATTTAAGCAGCACTACAGTGAATCATTGATGGCGAAATTAGAGCGGCGTCACTCACGAAGATATAACGGTATATAAAGCCAATATATATATATATATATATATGTATCATCATCGTTATTTGTGCTTTGTTTATTATTATCAACAGAAACAAACAACTGTAAAAATTTAATTCAAAAACTTAAATTTACTAGCAATATTACTTACTAAGTAGCAACGACGGGAGAATATTATTACGGTGAAACCAAGCTTTCAACAAAGGTGGTAACAGAAAACCATCTTGGGGCTCTTTGGATTTTGAAATCCGTAGCAATCTCATTCTCAAAATCATACAAAATCAACTCACCATCCCCCTTCTCAATGAGTAGAAAATTCTTGCCATTGCCATTACTCAAATTCATCATCTCACAGACAGGCTTCAAGTGCACAAAAGCATAATTATCAAAATTAATCAAAGCTCGACGTCCGATCACAAACATCCTCGTCCAAGACTCCCTCGCACCAAAATCCTTCATCGTCCAAATCTCAACTCTATCCTCTCTCCACATATGAAACATGGCAAATTCTCCGCGAAACACACCCACTTCAATCTGACACTTGTCATGAGAATCCTTGTATTCCGGGCGGTGAATCTCCTTGAACTCTTCTCTGTTCATGTCAAAAGCAACAACGAGAACAGTCATCCCTCTTCCGAGCCCTCGCGACGCTTTCCATATAAGACATTCATTGAAGCACACCGCAGCTCGAGAGCTGATATGATATGGGATGCCTCCATTAATCTTCTTCCATTTATCGCTAGCCAGGGAATAAACCCTAGCTTCGCATTCATAGGAGTCGATGTCAACAAAAGGCTTGTCATAAAGGTATATGGATCTTATCACCTTGTAGTCATCATCTGCTTGATGGTAACCAAACCCCAATGAAGTGAAACATGTAGTTTCGATTGTGGGAACATCAAATTCTGGCACTGGGAGCTTTTTGTACTTTTTTGTTGAGGGATTGAAAAGAAATATATCTTCATTGCAGCTTTGATCGGAGATGCAAAGCAGGCCATTGCAAGAACCTGAAATCTCAACTTTTTCGAGAGACAAGGCGAAGGGAACTTGGAGTTTTCGAGCTCTGATTAATTTTTTATCATTGATTATCTCGACACCAAAAAGCTTGAATTCATTCTTCAGGATGAGTTTTGGGTCGGACTGATGAATTGCTCTGTTGACATGTTTCTTAATGAATATTTTATTGTGAACAAGTGCATACATGGATTTTGACACACATTTGAATCGAATAAGAGACTTGACGGGGAGTCTAGTGAAGATATCGGTGATTATATCGGTAGGTAAATTAGCTGAGACATGAGGGAAAGTTGAAAGATTGGCGGTTATAGCACTCGACAGGCTACCCATTTCGGTGTTTCTTTAATTTTGCTGCAAGCCATTTCTCATCGGAAACTATATACATATATACAGGCAATTAGAGTTTTGGGCTGTACAATACTAATGAGAAATGTACAGGTGGCTTTTGGTGTATATTTAATTGAAAATCTGGGATATATGCAGTGAAATGAAGAGTATCTAGGAAGATTTGGTTACCGTGAATCCAAGATTTAATGTCATTAATGCGGGTAGTGACAGTAATCCACTAGAAAGCAATGATTGGGAGTCCCTCCTTTCCACTCTCTTTTAAGTTTTACCATTTTAACAATCTTTTTTTGTTTACGTAGTCAGTTTTACAAATCTTGATTTTAATGATAACCAATAATGTGGTAAGGATAATATAGAAAAATCACTTTTGAAACTCATTAGTTATTGAAAATAAAAAAATCATTCAATTGAGATCAAGCGCAAAGAACTTACAGACATATTCATCAAATGTGAAAAATATTAGCTTAAATAATGTTTCATTTTTATAATCCTCGAAAAGTTAGTTTGTTGGATTTATTCATGGTCATGCATTTGAAAGCTCAAACTTATTATGATCATGACATTCAAATTAATATTTAATCATGGTCATACTTCCTCCGATTTCCTAGCTTCTATGGATTACTACAACTAGAGCACCAGCAAAGACTTGGTAAAAAATAAAGACCATAATTTTTTTAACAAATCAAGACAACAGAGTTTTCACCAGTGTCATCACAAACATCCTCGTCGAAGCCTTCTCATTTTCCTATCATATCTCTAACCAAATAAGGGATACTAATATCAGTAGTAATTCTGCCTCACGAGTCAACAATTTACATCAAACAAATTGGATTGAATTTTTATTACAAAAACCCTTCAAGACACCAATATATGACTTTCTACACCCTTACTAAAACATGACTACCACCCATCACCAAGTGAAATAAGTAAAAAGTACTGCATCATCGGCCATAAACATTTTCTTTTACATGCACATGTACAGAGATGTTAATCTGTAGCCATGCCAACTATAGAGAACCAATTTAGTAATAATTCTGATTTCTTCAATTGACTATATACACAAAACATGTTGGATTGACTTAATATAACACTACTAGCCTCGAGGTTTGATCTAATGAGACGTACCCTCTGTTAACAACACATTCTAAAGTTTCTAGTAGCTGATACAGAGATTCAAATTTACCCTCACTCTTCAAAACCCAGATCACCCTTCCCTCCTCACCTCTATTCTAATCTGTGCTGCCCCCATAATTTTTGTTCACCATCCATCTTTACCACAACATCTATAATCAGAGTCTACATTAATCGTAACAATTAGTTCGGTCAAGCCTATTAATCACAACAGCGATTACCCACCGTGCCCCTTCCACCATTACCCACTGTCAGATCTCCATTAACAAGCCCCCCTTCCACCACCTTCGCCCTTCTTCCCTACCCCCAACTTATTTCACTCCCAAAAAAGAAGATAAAGAAGAAGAAGAAGAAAATAGAAAAATACCAATATTTTTTACTCTTATCCTCTCTAATCTTGTAACCCACAGCACGATTAATACTTAATTAAAATTGGTGGCCATGGCTAACTTAGTTGATGCTGATTGATATGAAGAGAGAGATAACTAGTTATGAACATGATCAAAGAGTTCCATGATTTAAGGTCCAATTAAGATAATGGGGGCAATGAGGTTGCTTCGGTGATGCGGTGACATGTCATTCTAAATGATGAGATATTTATCAAAACCTTAGAAAGGAAAAGAAAAAGAATTCTGCACACAGATAAAGGTTGAAAAATTCTATTAGCGGCCACGTGGCAGCACAGAGCTGTTAAAAAATAATAATAACAATAACAATAATATTTCAGAGGGGTATTTGATTATGATGTCATCAGTTTCTGCTGCCTCACAAATGGCCAATTAACAGTAAGGGGCAACTTATAAGCCTCTTAAAAAAAGGGCAACTTATAAGAATCTTAAAGTCAGAGTTAAGTGCAATTTCTAGTACATAGGGCACTATGAGTAACTAGGATGAAATATCAGCCAAAGAGCTATATATGTAAAATCACAGCAGGAGCGCTGTGTAAAACTACCCAACATATGCACGCATACTGACCCAAACCATCCTACCTAGTATATCAACATGTCTTCAACCATGTCATTTATTATGTTGTCGTATCTATTAGAGTTTAAAACTATTTGCCAAATAAATAATAGTCCAGATTCAATGTGCATATAATATTCAAATATCCATACACGTTACAATGCAGAATAGGGTAACTATAAGTCTGGAAAAGGGCAAACAGACAACATTAATGGAACCCAGTTAAAAAATGCATGCATCAAAAGCCAGCGGAAACTTACCATGATTAGGATAGAACCTTCTACGGTCATTAGGGCATGGCACAAAAAGAGCATTTTGTGGATTAAATAAAGCTTGGCATACCAAGAAAAACCATTCCCTTAAAACACCGGGACCAGTAGCTTCCTCATTTTTGAATTCCATAAATAAACCACCACGCAGTGCCTCTGGTTCCGCACGTGCTATTTACTCAAATGATTCTGCCAACAACTGAGACCTATCAATAAGCATCTCATGCAGCTCCTCATAGTCTTCCTTTACATCGGGAAACATCATCATGACCAGATACTTCCTGGAATCAAAAGTAGTCACGCCCTTATGCTCAAGAAGCCACCTATTATCATCACTTCTCCTTGCATATCTAAGAATCAGATCACCCAATGGCGATATTCTATTCCTCAGAAGTTTCCAGAACTCTTCTTCAGCGCCCTGAAAGAGTTTAGATGTGGCATGTAATTCTCTCAAAATCGTCAGATACTGCGACCATCCAGAATAATTAATTTCACCTTCCCCATTTGCTCTCGCAATCACGCGTTCCTGCACTCTAACGAGGCATTTACCCATTTTTATCAACAAATCACAGAACATTCCATAAATAGAATCCAGCTGATCCCCATGCAACCGATCATGTTCCTGCTGCGGCAAAGGCATTGTAATCGGAATGGAAAACCCCACTTGACCCAAAATCGCCCTGCGCAGAGGGTGCAAGAACGCGGTAAAATCACGAACATCGCTGACCAATGGCCCCGCGCTCAGCACCATCTCCATACTGGAATTCAAATCCCTAGATATCCTAGCAGCCAACTCACGAACAAAAGGAAATATCTCCCGTATCACATCCAAACCCCTAATCTCATCATATTTGGAGCCTCCTGGCAAAATGCCAGAGCCACCGTAATTCTCCAGCAAGGAACCCAAAGTACTCCGGCAAGCTAAATATAAAGTGTCCTCGGGGGTAAACTTCCTAAGCAGTTTACAAAACTCTAAGACGATGGGGGCGGACTGAGCATGCAAGTGCTTAGGTAAAGCGTTTTTAGTGGAGTTCAAAAAATGTCTAATTGAACTATCAGCGCAATCTTTGTTACCATGGAGAGGAGAAATGTAGAGCATTACCAAAGCAGCGGGAGCGGATGATGACATGAGAATTTGGATGTGATCAAGTGCAGATTCAGATTCAACTTCATCTTTAGGAGTCATGGTAAAAAACTCAGTCATTCTAGATTTGATGTGTTTTAAAGAATGAGGTAGCGTTTCACCTTTGCATAAGCGGCAAATAAGTGAAACCATGTCGTCAATGACTTGCCAGGCTTGAGGATGTCCCGTGCTTCGCATGCGGCCAACCAGTTGCAGGCCGGCGTCGTTTTGGATGCAACACTCAGCTAAGGACTGTTCCCACTGTAACTGCTTCCCCCGGTAAATTAACCGTTGCTCGATCAACGGTATCCCCGTCATCGCTTGGATTCTTTCATGGATTGACTTGACGGTGTCGTTCGAGTCGGCTTGGATTACCATCGTCTTCCCCTCAGACATCATGCGCATAAAAAACTGGAGTCTTGGCCGAGGAGGAGGAGGAGGAGCAGCGGCAGCGGCAGCGGCAGGAGGAGTAATATCTGAGAGCACGGCGTCGTTTTTTGTCATCAAGTCTGACGAATGCTGGTGGTGGACGGCGTCAGGTTCGTCTTTCCGCATTCTTACAGAAACAATGACGGATGCTTCTGCGCCGTCGTCGTCGTCGTCGTCGTCGCCGTCTAAGTTAGGGGCAAAATCGTCCAACTCACACTTCGGACGCGAGTGAACGGAGAGGTAAGAGTGATCAAACGATTCAAGTGGAGGCACTGAAGAGTGGGGCCCCCGCAGCTTACGGTGGGGGTAAGAGCATGTGATCGTTAAATGCCGCGGCAGCAGCTGAAGGAGAAGATAACTATTAAATTGAAAACTCCAAAAAAAAAGAAATTAGAAAAACAAGAACCCTAGCAGCTAATAAGCAGTAAAGCAGTTTTCATTTTTTTTTCGGCTCAGTCAGTGAGTCTGTGTCAGTCTTTGTTTATATAGTAAATTTCAGGAAAAAAAAAAATAGAGGTATTGTATTATGATTTGTTTGTTCTTGATGAACACGAAGAGTGATTGCGAGTGAAAAAGAAGATAAAGGTGGTTCTTGATGAACACGAAAAGTGATTGCGAGCGAAATTGATGAGAATTTTTAGCTGCGAGACTCACACATACACCCACCCTCACAACACAACAGCCGTCGCCACCGAACACTGGCATCTTACGCTATTATTATAATTATTTTATTCCAATTTTTATAACCAAATGAAACAAAAAAAAGTTTACAGCCCGCAGCCCTGCTTCTGTGTGCGCGTTCACATCACATGAGATTTGCTATAAGCCTCCTATAATTATGTTAATTTTTTATCCGGAGCTAATTTATATAAGAAATCAGTAATATGTATTCTAAATTTAGAGTAGCAAAATTGCTACAACTTAAAAGTACCATAATAGTTTTTTTCTGACAGGACAATTTAAAGATGGAAAATGAGATTCTTACAACAGTTAGTACTACAGTTAGCACAAAACGGTGCGCTTTGTGCTAACTATAAAAAATGTTATTGTGGTTTGCACGCGCGCACACAACTCCCACACTCTCCCTGATTCTTGGCCTCTCTTTCCCACAGCAAACGAGAAAAACTCACACGACAGTCACACCAAAACGCAGCCGTTTCTCACGCATCCTCACTCTGCTCTTTGCTCTCTCTGTCAACTTTCTCCCTCTCTCTCGCCTTGGGTGTCTTCACACCTGCTTGTTGGATTTGTCTCTCTGTCTCTACCCATCGATTGCATCCATCACGGCTTCATCTTGTCGATTGCAGTTGCAGCCTGACCAAAAGGAAAATGAATATTTGGGCCAATCCCACATGGAAAATGAATATTTGGGCCAGTTCCACATGAGCTGAAGACGAAATCTTAGTTTAGTGTCCTTGCTTTTGCAGAGCATTCTGCCTGATTTTCATGATGGATTTTGATCTCTAAGCTTTTGGTTCTTATTATTGTGTTGATTGATACACACAAAATTTCACAATATTTACTACTAAATCATTTGGTTTCTTGAGGCAAATAAAAGCAATCATCTTCACTCTTGAAAACAAAGCTTTTCCTTATATTTTCTTTGTTACAGTATGATTCTTGACCTATTGCTCTGTGCAATTATCTTATCAACCACCATTGCAATTAGTAATAGCTTTAGGTTATTGATGGAATGTTTACGAACCCTTAATCTTCTTTGAGCAAAGTAATGCCTGAGCTACAATAAAGTACAGATGAAAGTATGACCATTAATATTTTTATATAAAAAAGTGTTCATCTCAGCCAAAATCACAATAACAAAAAAAATAACTCCAGGAGACGAGTATGGCATTACAGAAGAAGGATCGGAAGAACAAATCTGTAATTCTTTGTTCCTGAAAGTCTTTAATATTTATTTTATTAGGTTTTTCCCAAGTAGAGATTACATCACTAAAGAACTCCACTGAACAATTTCCAAGTTTGGCTTTTAAGATTTCTGCTTATAAAACTTATGAAAAAAAAAAATCACGCAGATTGGCACTTGTCTGGTAGGATTTGGGGGGTAGAGAGAGAGTCAAGCCACAAGTCAATTTCTAAGAGAGACTAGAGAGGAAGGTGTCGTAAAGGAGTGAGACGCATTCGACGAGGAAGAGAGAGAGCCAACACGATGACTCTACAAAGGCAGCTATGGAGAGACCCACGGCGGCTGTGGATTTTGGGGAAGAGAGAGTGAAGTCACAAGTCAATGAAGAAAGAGAGAGAGAGAGACCCGACGGTGAGAATGGAGCGTGGTGAGGGAGAATCAGCTGGTGGTGAGATTTGTGGTGCTGTGAGTGAGGTGAGACTTGGAATGTGGGCTTACAGAGCGTGTGTTGTGGGAGATGCGTGTGTGTCGTGTGGGATGCTCACCACCGTGAGAATTTAGAATGAGCACAAAACGCACCGTTTTGTGCTAACTGTGGTGCTAACTGTTATAAGAATATCGGTACTGTTTAAAGATATGGGAGTGATAATTTTTTTTTTTTTAATTCGTTTAGTAACAGTACTCTACAGTTTCCAAACTATTTCTGTTTGTGTTTCTATAATATATAGATTCACTTTACATTAAATGCCTGTTAAAAGTGAAAACACTTTTAATCTTATATGGACTTTAATTTTAATAAAGTGATCATTTGTAAAAACTAGGTTGCTTGGGAATCGCGAACAAGATTTACTTTAAAAGAAAGAATTTATGAAAAAAAATACTTGATTTTGAAAGAATATATACAATGTCATATCATCCGCCAAATTTTAGCCTTTTAATTGTTCCAATAATATTGTTGTAAGGGAAAAAAAAAATGTTCTAACATTCATCATTTCATTTTTTCTTTTTTTGAAACTGTAACTTCATTGACTAAAACTGTTGCGTATATTTATCCTCATATACATAAGCATAGATCTCACTTGAAGTTTCCTCTATCCAATCCTTCTCGATAGAATTACATAGAGCCAATCTAGCTAGATGATGTGCAGGCTCATTGCAAGAAATGGAGCAAAAATCACTTTAAATGAGCTTTTAGAAGAAGACAGGACTTCTTAAACTTTATAAATTAACCACCCACTTCACACCTGCTTGCTATTTTGTTACTAATGAGATTTAACTATATTGAGAAAATCTAACTCAATTATAGCTGGAGCCAGCCCAATGTCCTTCACAAATCGAACTCCTTTTTGCACAACAGCAGCTTCCGCAAACTCTGCATCTTCAGAAAAAATCTCCTTGCAAAGAGAAACTGCTACAACTTGACCCTAAGAATTGCAGATTAATACTCCAATGCCAGCATAATCATCCTTAAAACTGGCATTGGCATCAACATTCACTTTATGCCATGATTGAGGAGGATTTTGCCAGCACAGGCTTGGATTAGTAGGCTTAGTACTCCCGCTAGTTTTACTTTGCAGAGTGCCCACTCCAAACGACAACTTCTTGAGGCTCACTGACAGTATTACTATGAAACATATTATTCCTGGCGAGCCGAATTGAGCAACACAAAATCACCCATTCCTCGAACTAATCTTTTGTTAAAATAGATGCTATATAAATGGGCAAGTTGGAAAACTCCATTGGCATTGTAATCTTTATGCTAGAATAAAACATACATCATTTCATTGAAATAAAAGGTCGTTTTCCAACTCTTGACAGAATTTTACTTTACTTTCCGATCATTTTAAAAATTGTTACCCAGATTCTGACAGAATCAACTTCTGTCTTTTGATGTGTCTTCACTCAAAATGGACCCATGCTTTGTAGAAATAATCATCCCTCGATCAAAACTCTCCGGACATTTTTGGTTTGGTTTTTTGGTCTGCTGCTTGTGCTTGCCTGTTTCCCTTATGAAGGTGGGGAAAAAAAATATGCAGAGTTTAGTCTAGTGACGCGCTGGACTTCCTTGTTAATTTTCCATGATGGTGATCCTGTGATACGAGTGTGATTTGTTTTTGGTGGGCGCAGATATTTGGAAAAGTAGGCAACCAGATAATGTTCAGCTAATTTGAGATTAAATTTTACTGCCGATTTAGGGTCACGAGTCTATGCCAGCAGTTTTTTTCACGGGTCTATGCCTGCAGTTTTTTTCGGATCTACTCGTCCAATAGGCAATGGCTTGACTTGAAACTTTTGAAACAAAAAGAACCCAGGCCGATTCCCTGGGGCTCGGATCTGAGCCTATCCGTACGGATAGACAGGAGAGGACGGGAAGGTCTACTTCGGGACACTGTCTATTTTTATTATTTAAAAAAATTTAGGCAGCTTCATGAGTTGAGACTTCCAAATGCGGGATTTTCGAAGTCCACATCTGCTAGATATTGGAAATTTGGATTTCTCTTAGGAGAAATTGCCAAGTTCTGACCTTGTTCCTTTCCTTTTTTTTTTTTTTTTTTCCTCAACCTTTTCCGTTGATAAGGATATTGGAACCTTCCTGTAGTAACTAAAAGAAAGAAAATCATCGTCACATCATATTCTGTTACATGAGGCCTTAACATTATTTACATGATATCCTTTTTTTTATCACAGCAACATGTAAATATATCCCTTACTTTTAGTACCATTACCAGCCCAATGATACTGATATGATTCTGCTCCAGCATCCAGCATCCTTGAATAAAGAAATATTAACCAAAATTTCAGTTTCATTTCGCTTCTAAAACGAAAATGAGGCCGAAAAGATAAACAAAACAACATAATGTTCTTGATATCTACCTGGATATCAATCAATCAATCAAAAGCCAGATTTTATTTTGGAATAATTGCTGCAAATTTGAGTCACACAGAAAGCATCTTCATGGTATGTTTCACCAAGCAGTCAATCTATATGCTTTTGCGAACAACGCTCACATTATTTCTCAAAGCATTTCAATTTAAGAATCACTGACAAACTGATTTCAAGTTAGCTCCTCAAAAACCAATCGAATGCTGAACTCAGAATCATGGAAGAGAAACTATCTTTAAAACTATTCTATTCTAATTCACATAAACTGGTGAACAACAAATCCATCCTGCATGGAATAAATTTGTTTGAGCCATTCATGTAAGTGGTACAACCTTCCAAAGTCATTATATATATTGTCTGTTCTTGCAATACTTATACAAGTCAAAGTTTCACTTTAGACAAATTTAAAATAAAAACAGAGTTAGGCCCTGTAAAAGCAAAGAAAACCCAGTGCAGTTCTTCTAACACAAGTATGATATGCGTTAAAAACATTCTTCTATACCATTTCCATTGAACTTTGTGTTATTGCCATATGCTTGACACACATGTCATCCTGAAAAAGTTTTAATAGCAACAACCAGATAAATTGTTTCAGTGATATAAAAAGAAGGAATAAGCAGCAGTTGTTCAATCAGAACACTTTCTAATTTGATATGCCAACATTTAGGCATAGAACACCTCTTAGATTCAGGTAAATTGAGAAACACCCCTTGCACATTAATAAGAATGCATCAAATTAAAGATTATGACACAGTTTATGAACTGACCTCCCTTCTCACTTTGTTCGTATTCTGCGTCTTTGGTTAATTGATCATAAAACCAGTTTAAATCCTTTTGACAGGAAATCATCCCTGCGGGGGACACAGAAGAGAGAATGTCAAACAAGATAAATAATCAATAAGCCAGTAGTCCCCCACTCAAAATAAAATTTATATAAACTAAAGCTCTGCATAACCAGAGAAATTAAGGAAACCGATACTTAAAATTAAGAAAATAGCTTGAACAGAAGAGTGACAGTGAATATGTTTTATTACCTCTTCTTCCTACATTGTGTCTTCTTTTCCTTTTGCTCCTGCAGCTTCTTCAGAATAATTCCATGACTACCATTATCAAGGGGAATAAGGCTTTCTACACATATGCAAGCCACAAACGAATCTGGACCACCATCTATCTTCACAGTCTTCAGTTTTTTCCTTTTCCAATCATACCATACAAGCTTCTCGCCATTCACTTCCAAGAGAACTTTATCACCACCATCCTCATTTGAACAAATTAAAGGTCGCAAAAACCTAAAAGAACTTATAGATCTACACCGATCAATTGAAAACATCTTACTCCAGGATTCCTTCAACCCATATTCTTTCATCATCCACACATCGACTTTCACTAAATCATAATTGCACATCAAACACATATGTCCTTCCAGCGCACCCACGTCCAACACAAAATCTTTCTCACGAGCGCCATAATTGGGCTGTGGCAATAGACGAAACTCTTCAAGACCAAGATCAAAAGCCACAATCAAATTACCAATTCCAAACTCTGGCCTACGAGGAGACACCCAATGTACAACCCCATTGACATACACACCATAGCCTCTTCTATGCAAAAGATGGAAGTAAAATTGAAACATAAAGCGAAGATAGTTGGGCAATTTCTTAACCCTCGTCCAAGATCTATTTTTTAAACTAAAAACCTTGACTTCATACTCGACGAAGCAACCAAGATTATCGTCTTCATCTTTCTTAAACTGAACCATCCTCACAACTTTATAATCATCACTAACAAGATCATGACCAAAACCATAAAAGACGAAACCGCGAATACAAGATTTGTCGGGCAAATCAATATATTCAACGGGTAACTTAAACAGCTGTCTAGTAGCGGGATTAAACAGAGCGATATCTTGATCAGAATTAGATAAAGCAAGCAAGCCGTTGCATGAACCAAAAACTTCAGTACCAGTCCAAATGCTTTCTGGGTAGTGGTTAAAAGGGATAGCTTTATCGAGTGAATCAAGCTCAACGGAATAAAGATGCAAACCTTTGAGAATCAAACGGAGGTGGGATTTGGTTGCAATTGAGTTGTTCAATTGAAGCTTGATGAAATCTGGATCGTCGATTATTGAACATAGCGGTCTTGATAGACAGCGGTAGCGCAACAGAGTTTTCACCGGTAATTGATACAGAGTACCGGTAACAACATCTAGGGGTACTTTGGACATCTTTGAAAATTAGGGTTTGGTGAAATGAAAGTAAATTGAGGGAAATCACGCGGAAATGCGTAGAAAGAAGAAAAGGTAAAGGGGGAACGAAGGCGACGAGGAAGAAGCGGAGAGGAGAGAGAGAGAGAGGGTGTAATTATTTTATACTTAAATTATCACACGGGCGACAGGTGGAGATGGCGAGTGTGTGAAGTGTGTGTGATAAGGTACTAGTGGTTAGCATCCTAAAATGGATGCGAGAGTACATATGATATGGGGGTCCGGCGGGCCTTATTTTTTGAAAGTCTTGAGATCTGCCTGAACACTTTTTATTTGTTTGTTGAAGAATGAAGACACACCTTTTGATTTTCTGCTCTTTTGAGGGATTGATTCTTGTTTTGTTTGATAAGAAACCCCGAATCAGATTTGGTATTAACCTGCGATCAAACGATAATCTTTTGCTTTAATTAAATTAGTGCATATTCATGTTAATAACCTTCTGACTCCGTAGATGCTCCACGAATTTAAGAATCTTGTACATGTAACGCAATTTCTATTAGAAATACTGATAATAATAATAATAATGGTAATTTTTCAGGGACCTTCCTTGAGTTTTGATGTATTTATACTTAGATTGTGAGTTTGTCCGTATTATTACATAGCTCCCCTGCCGTTGGTAATTTCATCCATCGACCATTGATGGACTGATGAAATGTCCAGAATACACCCAATGCCAAAAATGCTATAAATATCTACAATTTATTACCCAATATTTGGCGCCAAACATCACATGAGTGTAACAGAAAGACTAAAACAATTTACATTGCTTAATAATAATAACAAAAAAAAAAGATTAACAACAAAAATTAGAAATTAAAAACTATTATGAATCTATGTAGGAAAATCCTTATCTTGGTGAAAATAATTGTAAATAAGGATGACTTTAAAATATTAAAACGAAAGAAGCCAAGAGAAGTAAGAGAACAAGCAAAGCAATTCATTTTCATGTGTGAATTTACTAGGTAAAGTTGGCTACTTTTAGCCAAATCTCATTGGCCATTTGTGTGTTTGGCGGTGAAAGAGCAGAACCTATGTTCTAAGTTGTATTCTGCACAATGTAGTATAGTGCATTATTAAATAATGCACAATCAACAATTATACAATAAACATAAATAAATAAAGGCTGAAGTAGGAAGAGGCAATAATTATAAAAGAAATCTCAATGATCTACTAGATGAGGGAGATGATGAACCAGAAGAATTAACAATATTTGTGTGTTTGGTAGTGCTTTTTTCACCACTTTGAACCCTCTTTTGAAAAGCACTATTTTTGTATTTCTTCATCATCATCAAATTGTCGGGAAAATATGCTCTTTAAAAGCATATGTGTTTATTTAATTGTAATAAATATTTTTTCTGATTAATAAAATTAATGAGGTATTTTATTCAAATATCGTAATTGCATTAATATTTGTATTAAAGTCCATTTAATCATATTATATGTATTTATGTGATCACCATGTGGATTCACAGAAGACATAAATACAAGTTATCTTATGATTAAATAAATTTAGTTCGCAGTTGATAAATAAAGTTGGGCACTTTATTTAGGTATAGACTGTAATAAATTCATTGAATGATTTGTCTTAATCATGTATGAATTTATTGATGTAGTACGACTACATTGAACATGATCACATATGAGATTTAATTAATTTTGTAATAATTGTCAGACTTATTAAAATCTCATAGGCGTTGATTTTACTGTAATCGTAATCTTGAGTTAATTATGATTTCATGATTGTAATTGTTATTTCATTTGAGTTACCAATGGGCACGACACATCCTTGTGGTCAAGATTACTCGGTATCTTGGTGGGAGCAATTATGAGTATTGGAGTTATGGATTAACAATATAGAATTTGTACAACACATCTCTTGATAGGTTTTCGGTACTTGATCATAGAATTCTCTGGCCAGAGTGTGTCAACATATTTAGTATGTTGAAAATAATGATTAGAGAAAATCAGTAAGGATCAAGGAATAAGATGTTATTAAATTGATTGGACAGTTGAGATATCAATTTAATTAACGATGTGGTACAAATGATTGTGCAGTAAAGAAATCAATGTGGCTTGGGATGAATTATTATTCGAGCATACAATTATGGAAGTCAGTTCCAATCTTTTAGTGGAGTAGATTTGGAATTAAATAATTGGGCTAGTTTAATTACAGGCCTAATTATTGTAGCCACTATTGTATGCTCCCAAATGATCCCCGGGTTAGCTCATTTAATTGACTGCACCACTACTGGACTAATAAGTAAGATAACTAGCTATTTGGGTCAAAAGCCTAAATATATCATTTAGTGAGAGGCTCCATTTAATTAGCTTTTGTGTAAGGGGTCTTATGTTATTTTATAAGGTGGGTCCCCTATTGAAAAAGAAAATAATGTGGGTTTTGTTTTTGGATTATTTGGAGCCTAGGGTTTTCACTAAAGGGTGAAGCCTAGGGTTTTCACTAAAGGGTGATATAAAAGGCTTATTTTCTCTAAAGAAAAGAAAGTAGCCACTTTATACAGATGAGAGAAAAAGATTTTTCTCTCTATTGTTGAGAGAAAAAGATTTTTCTCTCTATTGTTGAGAGAAAAATTTTATCGTGCTAGTTGCTTTGGTAGTGATAAAGGCGCCCACACGTCAAGTGCAGATCGAACCTGAGTCATAACCTGGAAGATCATTAGTGCCAGTTCGTGATCTAACAAGCGTGGTGGTGACAGATCGTGATCTAACCGGAGTGGTGGTGGCGGATCGTGATCTAGGATCCTAAATCACTTCAGCGGAAAAAGCCAACTCAGATTTTCAAGGTACGATTTCTGAATTACGTATTCTTATATATTATATGAGAGCGGTACTTAAAAGGTTTTATAAAATTTTAAAAATCTGATTTTTCCCCAACACAAATCCCAATCGTTAACACCATTTTCTTGAAACTCTTCTAGTCGTTGCTGTTCATTATTATCATTGTCATCATTGAAATCTCCAACCAACTGCAAGCCACCTAACTTGCCTTGCAATAGCCTCAACATGATCCAATCTTCCAACGCCCTTTAATTGTTTCTTAATTGGATACGCCTTTGGATTTTCAAAGTTCCTTATGAACTCCAAACCCTCAGCTTCCAAAGCTAAATTACACGTCCAAGTTCTTTCGAGTCCTAATACCAGTCACATTTGATGTCGGATGCCGTCGATACTCATTGTACGGCCACCACAAAAACTTGTCTAATTCCTAGCTCAATTAAAATTGGTGATGTCTTGTTATGATTACAACAATAACAACTTTTCTAGAGCTTCAGTTATTTGCTAATGGCGTTTAGCTAATTAAAAGTAAAAAACAAATTGCCAACGTTGGTTTCATGGAAGAGAAATTGCAATTATTTCATGATGGGTAATGAATTGGAATGGTTAATAGAGTGTTTCAATGGGTTATATCCATACAATTTTTGTTTAGTTTTTCAAAAAAATTTTTTTTTTGAACTTTGAATGAGCTTTTACAAGTTTATACTAATGTTGATGTTGTACATATATTTATACTAACCACATGGAAGACATGTGATAATATTAAAAAACTTACAATTTAAGTGCAAATATGTCAAGCATCGGGGAAGTTCCTAAAAATTATCCAAAAAAAACATGTCGTTCGAAAACTATACGACTCTTTAAGTCAGTTTAGACTTTAGAAGCTGGAATGGCAATCGACAGTCACGCGATCATAAAAATGAAAATGAAATGCAAGTTCAATAGCTCACCGACAAAAAGCAAAAGAAAACTCGGCGCTCTCGACATGTGTTGCCTTCTTAACAACACCATTGGTATGAATACGCATGCTCACCTCACCGCAATTGCTGGAAAACAAAATTAAATTCATTTCCACTCAAAAATGCTGATTCCTTGTCCACTGAAAAGTATTACTTAAATTAAAAAAGTCCTGATGAAGTCACATAATTTGTCATGTGTATGTTTCAATTAATTATAACAATTTACATACATACATACATAGTAACCCGTGAATAATTAAAGAATAATATGCTTCAAGGTTTTTCAAAAACCTTATGTATTCGTATATAGCATTTAGCGTTGCTAGTAACCAGTAGAACGGGAATGGGCGCTCTTAGTGCTAGCTACCTTATGACGATTAATGCCGAAAGAAAATGACACGCCTAATTGATTAAATTCAATCAGAAGTTAAGCACTTATTAGTTTTAGCAGAGACCATATAGCAAGAGAAAGCAGATTAGATAAACACAAGTCTAATCCTGATCAGCAGTAACTAACTTTGTAAATTATTAATTACAGAGAAAAAAAAAAAAAAAAAGAGGAAATGATATTGAATCACCCTCTCCGCTGCCATTAGACGTTGTGCGCTTATAACACACACCCCCCAAACAAGGCCCTTGTAACTTCTCATCTATTTATTGGCAATTTAATTTACTGATACAATAATATTATGTTTTCAAAGTAACATACATGTAATAAGGCAGTGGTTATGGTAGAACTATTCTACTGTAGAGAAAAAATGTTGATGACCATCAGATTATAACAATAAATATAAATTTAATATTTATTTATATAATCGTACAATTATGATTAGTGCTAGTTGAAGCCATATGATCATTAAAAATGTATTATTCTTTCAGCTAGCGCCCACAGCCACCGAACAGCACCATGATTAATTAACACGATTGTCTCTAATTTAAAATACATAGTTACGTGTTATCTCTACAAGCATGCGTGAGGTGACAACAATTTATAATTATGTATTATCATGATGATGATCGGCATAGCATTATTGTTTTTTTTTTTTTAAATACATTGATTAATTATTAACAAATAGGAGCTCATATATGCAAGATATGAAATTATATATATATATGCTTGGTACACATTATTATGTCTCCGATATCATCATTTTGGCACGGATTAATAATATTCCCTCGGCCACAGATAAGATCACAAGACCTACCTGCAGGCTGCAGCCCTTTGAGGACCAAGTGCCTCGGAACTCACATCATGTTGCTTGCTTCACCCGTGAAGGAGATAATAAATGTTCATCCGTAAACAGTAATATACGACGTATGGGATAGGACATACATAAAATCTTAATCGTTTAACACTAACAAAATCGGTGGATAAGATTTTTTTGTTATTATTATTAGTAGCAATTAGCAAAACTAAATTATTACAGAGACCCACAGTATATCATTAATTATTTTTCATTCTCTTATCTCCTATTTCCTCTCTTATAATTAATATGCATCGATTAATTGTTTCTTTTTTTCTTTTTTTCTTTTTTCTTTTCAATTGATTCCACACTCATTAATAATACTCCTATTTTCTCTCCTTTTTGTGCGCTTTATTATACTCTCATCTTCTTTCCTTCTCTTGTGCAGAATCTCCAGGGATCCTCTGAATTGAAGAAGAGAGAGAAAAAAAAACACATTCTTAAAATTGATTTGTATTTCATGAGGCATTATTTAATTTAACAAGTTGATAGAGAAGTTGGCAATTGGACTTGTGAAGATGAATTGAGAGTAAAATACACAATTTGCTGCGCAATTACTTTTACTTGCGAATTTAAATAATTTTAAAATTCTAAAGGATTGAACTTGACAATTTCAAAGCAGAAGTTTCTTAAGAGAAATCAATTGAGCAGCGTGGTTAAAAATTATTTCATTACCGCCTTTACAATTAAATTACCATACATTTTTATCAAAGTATAGGAGAAGGGTTGCTGACTTGCTGTACTGTAAAATGGGATGAAGTAAGAGACTTGTGAGAGGAAACCTAAAGGGGAGCACGATTACAAATTAATGTGACATAAGAAGATTAGTTGTATAAACTCATCATGAGTCTATATAATTAACAAAATAATTGTTATTACTCTTCAACTAATTCTTCATGCCACATATGCTTATACACACTAGTTTGTACAAAATCGTTTGTGACTATTATTATTGAACTCTATTATTAGAGTAATGATAAAAATACAAATATCTTGTACAAACAAGTATATATAAACTAATGTGACATAAGAAATTTGAATATATAAAACCATTATAGGTACAAATAATTGAAAAATAATTATTATTATCAATTTTCAACTAATTAGTTTGTACGTGTTAATTTTTACAAAACTATTCCTGATTCTATCATTATTGTTATTATTTTTTAGAAAAAAAAAAGTGGAATCCGTTGTTTATTTATTTTAAAGAAAAATTCCACATCAACATTATTCTTGACCTTTGGATTGATTATAATTTAACACAATTTTGTTCAAATATATATAAAGTGTGGGAACATCTAGGAAAACGTATAAACCGTACGGTTTAAGCACTTCAAGTTGTAAGCCTTTAAAACCCCATAATTTTAAAGTTTTCTCGGATTTTTCCCGCACTTTAAGATCGTGGATCAAAAAATTTCTCTCTCTCTCTCTCTCTCTCTCTCTCTCTATATATATATATATATATATATATATATATATATATTGTTTTTTTTTTAATAAAGGTTCTCACACATCAACAAAAGTGCGGAAATCCGTTGGATGAATTTGCAAGGAATCCAGCTTTTGGTTTAGGTTTATTTGACGTCAAAAGCTTGTAATACGTACTCTAGATAATTTGTTGATATGGGACTTATGAAATTAAACGTTTGTGTGTTCAGGTGAAGTGCCATGTTGAATCTTAATGAATTGAGGTGTAAGATGAAGACATTCATGCTTGCAATTGCCCAATTTTAAAGGATCTTTCCTTATATTATATAGATGGCCCTTGCGGATAATTATTAGAATTTTCGCAAGCAACATCCTGCTTCATAATTTGTTGAAGCAGGAGTCCAAAACATGATACACCAACAAAGTATGAAGAAACTTGATCAAATAAAATTTACAATATTAACTACAAGTATATATAAATTTTACAATTAATATTGTAATTCCACTAATTTAAGTAGAGTAATTGTTATCTCAAAAACACAGCCTGCAATGACAAACAAAGTTGGACTGCAAATGCATCTTCTAAGTCCTGGAAATGAGACCCAACCATTAGCACTGCGGCGCTGCTTCAGGCGGCTTCTACGAGCGGCGCCACAGCGATGCTTTAGCAACAAGTTTGCACGGCATTGTCTGCTGGAAGTTATTGATGGGAGAATTTGGGTGCGGAAATTGGAAGACAAATTAGATGAGTTTTAGATTTCATTTTCGGCAAAAAAAATTGAGTCACAAACAAAGATAGAGATAGATGCACTTTAATCTTACAAAATATCAAGATTCAGAGGTGGGCTTGAGCCGTTTGATGACTTTCCAAAATAGGTTCCCATACTTGCCACTGCCGGAATCTTTATTTGAAAAAACAATGCTTGGGTTATATATTCTATTTATTCAACTTAGCAATCCAATTTACAATATGCTTGGGACTATTTAGCTTTATTTCATTTTTAAATCTTGATATTTGATAAATATAAATTATTAGTCACCCACCTTAAGTTTATCTTCTTATAAAAGAAATGTTACAAAAAATTGAATTTATTCAATTTTTTTACCTTAAATTTACAATTTATATCAACCGTCCACTAAAATGCTAACTACCGTTTATAATTGATGACATCATAATTATAATTTAAATATTTAACATGCTAAAAAAAATAACTATTTTCTTGTAATCAATTTTCAATTAAGAGTGGAGCTATTTGTACTTTAAATTATACTTTGGACCCTTTTTTTAACCCGTTCATTCAATCATTTAGTAGATAGTTGCTCTTAGACACTTTATTAAAAGTATCTATATATATATATAAAGTTAGGACTTGAGGAGGTGATGTGGCATCACCATTTTGCTTCTTTGTATATTCTCTATTATCTAATAAAGAGAGATTTTTTTTTTAGATTTGGCTTTTCATCTTCTCATAATTAATTTAATTGTATTTAACTCATTTAATAAATAGTAACTTTATTAATATATATCATTCCTCATCTTTTTATATTTTCTATTATCTAAAATATTTAAAATATTGGTGGATATTCTTTGTACTTTTTTTTCTCTTTATATTTAAATTCAACAATATGTAATCATTAATAATAATTAATTATAAGTCTTTTGAAACATTTATTTATTTTATTATGCTAGCAATTAAACTTTAGTGGCTTAAAATACATGAATTAATTAACATAGGAAGATAGGTTCTTTCATTTTCCCTCAACAATGCCACTAAGGTCTGATTTTAAGCTAGGACTTGATGAGGTGATGTGGCATCACCATTTTGCTTATTTGTATATTCTCTATTATCTAATAAATAGAGATTTTTTTTTTAGATTTGGCTTTTCATCTTCTCATAATTAATTTGATTGTATTTAACTCATTTAATAAATAGTAACTTTATTAATATATATCATTCCTCATCTTTTTATATTTTCTATTATCTAAAATATCTAAAATATTGGTGGATATTCTTTGTACTTTTTTTTCTTTCTATTTAAATTCAACAATATGTAATCATTAATAATAATTAATTATAAGTCTTTTGAAACATTTATTTATTTTATTATGCTAGCAATTAAACTTTAGTGGCTTAAAATACATGAATTAATTAACATAGGAAGATAGGTTCTTTCATTTTCCCTCAACAATGCCACTAAGGTCTAATTTTAATGCCATAATCTCATATTTAATTATGCAACCTTTTGTCGAGTGTCTTTTGGCTTCTTCAAAATTTATTATGCTATCAATTAAACTTTAGTGCCTTAAAATACATCACCTAATTAACATAGGAAGAGAGGTTCTTTCATCTTCCCTCAACCTCATCTTTTTATATTCTCTATTATCTAAAATATTGGTGGATATTCTTTGTACATATTTCTTCCTTTTTCTATTTAAATCCAACAATATGTAACCATTAATAATAATTAATTATAAGTCTTTTGAAACATTTATTTATTTTATTATGCTAACAATTAAACTTTAGTGGCTTAAAATACATGAATTAATTAACATAGGAAGATAGGTTCTTTCATCTTCCCTCAACAATGTCACTAGGGCCTAATTTTAATAGCATAATCTCATATTTAATTATGCAACCTTTTGTTGAGTGCCTTTTGGCTTCTTCAAATTTTATTATGCTAGCAATTAAACTTTAGTGCCTTAAAATACATCAACTAATCTATCTATCTATATATATATATATATATATATAAAGTTGGGACTACAAGAGGTGATGTGACATCATCATTTCTCGTCTTCTCTATTATCTAATAAATTGGTTGAAATTAAAAAATAATTACATTACAAAATATTAAAAATAGAAAATAATTATTAGATCATAAATGATTACATATCTTTTCCTCTTTCTATTTAAATTCAACAATATGTAACCATTAATAATAATTAATTATAAGTCTTGAAACATTTATTTGTTTTATTATGCCAACAATTAAATTTTAGTGGCTTAAAATACATCAATTAATTAATATTGGAAGGACAGTTCCTTCATATTCCCTCAACAATGCCATTAGAGCCCAATTTTAATGTCATAATCCCATATTTAATTATTCAATCTTTTGTTTAGTGCCTTTTGGCTTCTTCAAACTCTATAAACATTAAATATTTAATATTTGTGGCATCATTATTTCTTCCTCTTTCTATTTAAATCCAACAATATGTAACCATTAATAACAATTAATTATAAGTCTTTTGAAACATTCATTTATTTTATTATGCTAGCAATTAAACTTTAGTTGCTTAAAATACATCAATTAATTAACATAGGAAGAGAGGTTCTTTCATCTTCCCTCAATAATGCCACTAGGGCCTAAGTTTAATTTTAATAATTTTAATGTCTCTTCCTCTTTCTATTGAAATCCAACAATATGTAACCATGAATAATAATTAATTATAAATCTTTTGAAACATTCATTTATTTTATTATGCTAGCAATTAAACTTTAGTAGCTTAAAATACATCAATTAATTAACATAGGAAGAGAGGTTCTTTCATCTTCCTTCAACAATGCCATAAGGGCCTAATTTTAATGTCATAATCTCATATTTAATTATGCAACCTTTTATTTAGTGTCTTTTGGTTTCTTCAAATTTTATTATGCTAGCAATTAAACTTTAGTGGCTTAAAATACATTAATTAATTAACATAGGAAGAGATGTTCTTTCATCTTCCCTCAACAATGCCACTATGACCTAATTCTTCTTATTCTAAATTTAAGTTTCATTTGCTTGTCATTATCAGCAACACAAGTCGATTATGATGCAACTACCATTATAATTAATGGAGAACGACGAGTTATCTTCTCTGGTGCAATTCATTATATTTTCGCGGCAGTCCACAAGTACTGTATGCAAATAATTAATTTACAATTTCTCAAATCACTTGCACTTTCACATTTTCTTCTTCTTTTAACCCAAAAAAAAAGCTACTTTGCTTCGAAAATATTATCTTAATTTTTTTTTCCTAACAAGCCAAACATGATCCCACATTCAAAACGGTGCGCTTTCATGTTTAGGAAAAATTATGGGCAATATTTTTGGATCCAACAACATTGTTATTCTTTAAATATGTAAAATTTGATATGATTTATTTCTATATGCGTTGTATTTGTGCAGATGTGGCCAGATCTTATACAGAAGGCAAAGGATGGAGGGCTCGATGCAATTGAAACTTATATTTTGTGGAATGCTCATGAGCCTCCGCGTCGTCAGGTGCCAATTATTATTATTATTATTATTATTATTATTATTATTATTATTATTATTATTATTATTATTATTATTATTATTATTATTATTATTATTATGTGCGATAGTTATTATTATTGAAATAAACATACAAAATTAACTTGTTTAATCTTCATTTTGAGAAGAGATCATAACGATTTCTTAGGAAATTTGAATTTCATCAAATTTTTAATTTTTAATTTGATATTTTCAAAGCCGCGCGAAGCGTGGTTCTATTTCCTAGTTTTCTATATGCCTAAGCCATTTTTATAGAATCACACCCTTAGTTATTTTGTCAATTATTGTCTTTGGACATTTCATTTAGACGTATTTTTTAAGTCCCTAGGTTATTCTTTATAAAGAATGGGTTTAGGTATATTTTTTTGTAGAATTATGCCTCTAGTGCTTTATCGAATACTCGCCTTTTAGGCATTTTATTTAAACATATTTTCTATGTACCTAGGTCAGTTTTTATTTTTGGGTAGAATTACACCTTTGACGCTTTGTTGAAGATTTACCCTTTGGTCATTTCACTTAGAAGTGTTTTCTAAGTACCTATGTCATTTTCTATAAAATCATGCATTTAGTGCTTTATTAAAGACTTGCTATTTGAATGTTGTATTAAAAAAAATATTTTCTAAGTACCCAAGTCATTCTTTATTGAATCATGTTTAGGGATGGAAAAAAAGGGCTTGGGCATGGACTTGAAGATAAGCATGAGGGCGGGGCCTGGACCAGGCTTGAGCTTAATTTATTTTTAAATTTTTTTAAATTTTTTTAAATTTAAAATAAATTAATGATTAACAAATTATTATAATTATAAATAAATTAAAGAAAATGAATATTTCAAGGTAAAATAATAAATAAAGCAAATAAAAACTTAGAAATATTTTTTTTTAATATTAGATTCTCTAATTCAAACATTCTCTTAATTAATTAACGCATAAAAGAGAGTTTAATATCATAATTTTAACTTTTTTGAATCATTATTGATTTATAAATTCAGAATTTAACTTTTTTTTAGTTACTTTTTAATTTAAAAATTTATTTTTTTAACAGTGGGTCTAGGTCTGATCAGACTTTTTTTCTTGAGTCATTGTCCAAACTCTCATCTGTGAGGGTCGGGTCGGCCCATGTCCTTGGACATGTACCTTGTTTTTAAATATTTTACTAAAAATTCTAAGTACCTAGACTATTCTTGTAGTAAAAAAATTTCATTAAACCTATTTTTCTTTGTACACTTTTAGTCATTTCGTAATTTAATCTAACAGATATAAATTATAAACTTTGAGTAAAAAGTGATATTAATTTAAATTTTGATAATACTTTTAATAAAAGTATAAACTCCAGATGAATAACTAATTATCTTTATTAATCTTGCATGCTACGACGGTTGGGAGTTTTGAAGCGCCAAGAGGCCAAGGCACGCAACACCTCGTTCACAGAGTCTTGGAAAAGGTGAATTGATTGACGATTGGACAACCAGACGAGCAAATCAAATGGCTACCGCCAACCGCAATTTTAAAAATGCAACGACACCCAGAATATAGGAACATTAACTAATAAACTACCATCCACTTGTCCAGGACGGCGATATTAGCAATTACGTGGCAGATTATAGGATAGAGTATGATGAGGGCAGACAATAATTGTAAGGAAAAAATCGAGAAAATTATGTCTCAGTCATAGTCGTTTAAATTATAGATAAGGAAAGAATATGATAATTGATTAATTATTGATAAATAAAAAAAATAAAAGAAGTTAAATTTTATTTATATATTATCATTAAAAAATCAATAGTGTTCAAATCAGGAGAATATATTGTTTCTTAAATTATATATGCATGCAGTCGAGGGCAGGGCTGCTGCCCCCACACTAAAGTATTGTTGGATCTAAAATTTACTTTTTAAATGATAATGGTGTGAAGATAATATTTTCTCTTTTAAAATGAGACTGAAATAAAAAATTCTTTAAATATTTAGGAGGATAAAAAGTCAATCTTTATCTCAGTAATTATTTGATTATAAATATATTAATAAATAATTTCATGTAATATGAATTGTAATCATAAACATTGGTCTCATGTAATAAAAAAACATGAGTGATAATACAGCCACAAACTCTTGTACAAACGTATCTTGTACAAATTGATGTGGCATTAATTCATTGGTTGAATGAAAATATAAAATAATAGAAATAAATCATGTGAGCCAAGAGATTTTTAATTCAACTAATTTTATCATGCCACATCAGTTTATACAAAATAAGTTTGTACAAGAGTTTGTGACTATATCATTACTAAAAAAAAATTATATATGCATGCATGCATGTGCATACCCATCATTACGTCATGCATTAGAGCATTTCTCTTAATTTTTTAGTAAAATTAAAGTCTACTTAAAATACTTGAAAAGGAAAAATAAAAATGAAAGAGGTAACTTGTAGCTGGCATTAATCGAGCGGCCGCCTATGGAGGAGTATCGACTCCAAACTCTCGAACTCTAATTGTTCTTTTTCTTTGAGTTGCCTGTGTTGACGTACTCTCTAAATTAGACGACCAGGTTTGATGTGCAGTTTCTTTTCCTACATACGAGTGGGAAAAAAAATTAAATTGGATAAAAATGGACATAGCTTAGGATCTTATTCTTCATTTACTATTACTAGTTTTTTACGTGGGTGGGTTCTTTTATGTATGTATAAGTATTTTCATATATTTAATATATCATTCACGCCTATTTAAATTTCATATTAATTCAAGTTTTAAAAAAATGCAAACGCTGGGATTGTCTTGTACGTGGAAAACTAGATCAGCTACAAAATGTGCAAATTCTAAGAAAACAAAATGTAAATTTTCATTCCCAAAAAAAAAAAAAAAAAAAAAACGTATTCACCGCCACCTTATTTTGAATAAAGATTTTCTCGCAATCTAAATTTCAATTGAGCACTCTTGACTGAAAATTTATCTATTGATTAGTTAGTAATTTTAAAAATAAAGAAGCCGCCACTTCAGCTTTGGTCGAAGTGGTGGGCTGCTGACCTCACAAGCCCCCACGAAAATATTGTGGGGTCTAAATATTTATAATTTTTTTTTCTTTATGAAATATAAGTGAAGTAGGACATCTCTAATCTGTAAGAACAATTTATCTAGACATATATTTCATAGAATTTAATGTAATCATATATAAGTCTCAGTTATATATATTTGATTGTAAATATCAATATAATATTTGATAGTAATTGTAAATATTTATGTAATATTGTAATTTAGTGTGTAATCAGTATTAAATAAATAAATAAAGAAGCTCAATTCTATTTGTATACTATTATTACATCATATAAAATATAAAATTGTTAAAAGTTTAAGAGAGTTCCGGAGAGGGAGGGAATCCTAGATTTTTTTTTTGTTTTTTTTTTTTTTGTGCTTTTTAACGATTGGTGAAAGACAAGACATATGACCCAACAGGTCAATTTCGGGGTGGACCCCTGAGCCCACGTTTTGTGCCAAACGTTGCATTATTGCGAAAAACATCGTCTGACACGTGGAACTATGAACAGGGTTTTCAAATTATTGTGGTGGATAGTCGAGCAATAATTGGATTAGCTTGTGGTGTTGAGGTTCTCTCTTTTCATTTTATTTATTAATTAATTACGAACCTCAATCCTCGGACCCCGATTGATGATTGCATACAAATATACAATATCATGATTTATCGGAAACCCCAGTACGCTCTTGATTACCACTTAACGAAGCTGACACGGAAGCTTCATCATCATGCAAATTTGTAAATTAAATTTTGCCCACCTGTAAAAAATACATCATTTTCAAGTCCAGTAGATTTGGGGCATGTGTGTGTGTGTGTATATACATGTATATATTCAGATATGATGAGGTTACGAGTCATGTAGTGAGTGGATAATGAATTTGAAGTTGGGCAGTCTGATTCAGATTTTTTAGTTTTATTTTTCAGATAATGAATCGAAGCATGGATAAAAACACATTTGAAACAACATCGTTTTAGACTTATCTAAAAGGAAAAAGTTCAACTAAAAAATATTATTTTGAGTATATTCTTACACGGTAAGAATATTTTAATTCAAATATCACATCGGTCCACGGTAAGATACACGATTTGTTCAATTCTTACAACGCAGGAGTATATTTTCAGTTAAAATCGGGGAGGTTTGGTGCCCACTTGGCCGTCTCTCGTTGGGTCATGGTAAAGAGAAGTTGTCTACTTCCACCTCCTCTTCACATTTTTCATATAAAAAGGCCAAGGCATGCAGCAACCTCCACTTTCGAACGACACCTTCAATTTTCTCTCGTATCGTGTTACACGTTCACTGCAAAATGAACGGTGACCACGAAGCTCATCCAAATTCTGGTGACATCAAGGCGCCACTCCTACCTTCCCATCGTCAAATCCAACGGTCACCAAGCTCCCACTTCACATTGAAAACCATTTTCACACCAAACAATTTCTACATCCTCCTAGGACCTCTCCTGTGCGCTGTTATATGTGTATGTGTGAAGCTCGATGGGCAGGCGACAAGCAGGAACATGTTGGGTGTTCTTGCTTGGGTCTTCGCTTGGTGGCTCACGGAGGCCGTACCCATGCCCATTACCTCTATGGCGCCTCTGTTTCTGTTTCCTCTGTTTGGTATCTCTTCTGCTGACACCGTTGCTCATTCTTACATGGATGATGTTATTGCCCTCGTTCTTGGTAGCTTTATTCTTGCTCTTGCCGTTGAGCACTACAACATTCACAAAAGATTGGCCTTAAATGTAAGTTCCCGTAATGCATCATCATCATCATGTCATTAATTGTTACGATTTCTTTTTCAGAAAAATTATCAGTGACAAAAGATGAATTAATTATGTATGGACAATCCTATACCATATAATATATATTAATAACTACAGATAACTATTCTATTCTGTGGAGAGCCAATGAATCCGCCCTTGCTGCTTCTTGGGATATGTGGCACGACAGCATTCGTGAGCATGTGGATGCATAACGTGGCAGCAGCAGTGATCATGATGCCAGTGGCCACTGGGATCTTACAGAACTTGCCAGAGGTTCCTCTTCAATCAACCCTTGTTAGGAAGTATTGCAAAGCTGTGGTGCTCGGGGTCATCTACTCTGCAGCCGTAGGAGGGATGAGCACACTTACTGGAACAGGTGTTAATCTAATATTGGTCGGGATGTGGAAGACCTATTTTCCAGAAGCAAACCCGATCAGCTTCAGTACCTGGTTCTGTTTTGGGTTCCCTTTGGCTTTAGTGATTTTCGTTGCTTTGTGGGCTATTTTGTGCTTGTTCTATTGTTCAAGGGGATCTGGACCTGCTCTCTCCGAGTATTTGGACAAAGCAAATCTCAAGAGAGAGCTTGACATGTTAGGTAAGACCCTGCTGTCTGTCCAATTAATGACAGCTACAGCTAATTAATGTTCAGTGGCTTAATTCTATTGTCTGGTGTTTTTCTTGGCAGGTCCAATGGCTTTTGCTGAAAAGATGGTACTAGCTGTATTTGGGGTGAGCTGAGCTGTAATTTTTTTTTTCTCCCCTTTTAAGTGATGTGCATAATGTTATTGGAAATGTCTTCAAGTTAATTTAAGATAAATGATGCAGATGCTAATAGCATTGTGGATGACAAGATCAATAACAGATGACATTCCAGGTTGGGGAGCACTCTTCAATGACCGTGCTGGTGATGGAACTGCTAGTGTGAGTACTCTTTGGTCCTTTGTTTATCATTTGAGAACATAATTAAATGAGGCATGTTTAATCAAGCTTTTGGATGATTTTTAACTGAATTATTAATACATATGTATACACACACACACACACACAAATATAGGTTGTGATGGCAACATTGTTGTTCATAATTCCGAGCATGAAGCAAAAAGGAGAAAAATTGATGGATTGGAACAAATGCAAGAAGCTACCTTGGAACATTATATTGCTTTTAGGGGCTGGCTTTGCTATAGCCGATGGAGTCAGGACTAGCGGTCTTGCTGATGATCTGTCAAAAGCATTGGATTTCCTGGAGGCGGCGCCATATTTAGCCATTGCACCTATCGTATGTCTGATTAGCGCGATTATTACTGAATTCACATCAAATAATGCCACAACAACTCTCGTTCTTCCACTTCTGATCCAAATAGCAAAAACTATGCATGTTCATCCATTGCTTCTTATGGTTCCTGGAGCAATTGGAGCACAATTTTCTTTCTTGTTGCCGACTGGAACCCCTTCAAATATTGTTGGATTCACAACCGGGCACATCGAAATTCAAGATATGATCAAGACAGGGCTGCCCCTTAAGATTGCTGGCATTGCTGCTATGGCCTTTCTAATGCCTACACTTGGTAAATAATCTTACCGCGACATTAATTGTTTACTGTTTCTTGATACAAGTGTATTGACAAATTTTGGATATTGCAGGTGCTTATGTTTTTGGGACAGATGGGGATGTTCAGTAGCTGCAAACTCTTGTAAACTGTGGAGGTTTCTCTCAATCAAGTCTCCGTAACAGGCATTGGGGGACCCTGAATAGGAATTATAGCAATGCTAGTGTTTGCACACCATATTGAGTTTTTCCTATAAGAAAAGACGCCTATTGTATATTTGCGTGCCTAATGAATGCTTCCCTTAGTGGTTAGCACACCATATTGAGTTTTTTCCCTTTTATTGAACATATATAGTTCAAAATATAATTTCTGCATTTTCTATCCGCCCATGAGAAGCACTAGTACTAGTACTACTACTTCTGCTAACCTAGCTTCAGCTTCAAGACAACATCATATAAAAGAAGGTATATGTATATAAAAATATTCAAGTTCTCACCGGATTTTGACTAAAATTTGATTTGAATTATTTACTGGTTGTTCTTACCAGATCAAAGTCAAATTTTATTTAAATAAATAAATTTATATTTATGGAGAGATTGGGCTAGCAGAGATAGGTTTTTTTTTTTTTTTTTTTTTTTTAACATTTGGGGCAAAAGATATAGCTGAGGTGATCTCAAAGGTGAACTAAGATATTTTGAATTTGGAATAACTGAGATAACTCAATGAAGCTCGTTGGAGTTAGCATAGAGCGTTGATATGGCAAGCTTAAGAGAGCTTAATGGCACCCTAGGTGCAATCAAGAGATAATATATGAAGTTTAAAACCATTGTAAGAAGTAGGAAATAAACGTAAACAATAAATAGCATATAAGATTTTACAAGATTCGTCATTCGGCCTATATCCACGGGAGTAATTTATTTCCAATCTAATAAATAAAAAAAGTATTACATATATATATAGGAAATTGTGAAACAGTTTTTGGGACAAAGCCTAGTGGCTGCACATGGTGGGCCCCACCATGTGCAGCAACAAATTAAAAAAAAAAGACACCAGGGGTCGTTGGATTCCTAGTGGATTTCCAGACAATGATCCAATCCAGGACTTTCAGATTGGATAATAACTGTCCTATATATATATATATATATATATATATATATATATATATATTTATAATATTAACAAAATCTTATTAAAGTTTGTTTATGATGAATAATAACATGAGGAAGATGTGAGTCTTATAGAGATTAGATAGTTTTCTAAGAAAAAAGTAATGAAAAAGTTTCTTTAAGAGATGAGATCACTGAAATCTTCTATGGAGGTATAAAAATGAAATAAAAAATCTAAAAAATGCAGGAAGAAGAAGATGAAGTAGCCTCTCAAAAAATCAAATATGGAGAAAAAGTATACTATCTTGTGTCTTGAGTTAAATTTCTAGGATAAACGCCCTAGGGACATTTTTATCTTTTCTATCATACGGAGATTTTCTATTGGTGCTGCCTTCCTCAAATAGTGACCAAGTAAGTTTGGTGAATAATTCATTCCTTTAACCTTCATGTGGTCATTGCTCTTTGCCACGTGGCAGAAGCTGGTGCAGTGATCCTACTATTTTTTAAGGGATAATTAAGCAGTGCTAACATGTCCTTTCCTCATTGCTATGTCAGCTAATTAGTCTGCTATTGGTCTCTTGTTTTTAGCATAATAGACAAGATATTTAACCCTTTTTCTTAGAGTTGGCAAAACGGGTCATCGGATCGTGTTCGTGTCGTGTCAAATTTAGGTCGAACCAAACTCGACCCATTTAATAATCGTGTCAAAATATTGAGACCCAAACCCGATACGGAAAAATAATCAGGTTACCCAATAACCCGTTTGATATCTATATATTGAACAAAAGTTACATCAAATATTTACACATTATCATACATACGTATGTACATATATACATACATATATACATAATTTCTCGATATTATAAAACATACATATCTACCAATATATTACACATTTACACTATTGAGGTTTTAATTATATAGATATATATAAAATATTTTATATCAATATTATAAAATATACATGTCGATCAATTTTTACACATTTATACTATTGAAGCTCTAAATGTATTTAAAATTTTATAAATAAAACATTGTGTTTATATTCACCCTTTTAAAGAATTAAAAAAAAAAAGAAAATAATCTCTAATATTTGAGTTTTAATGATAAGAATATGTAAATTATTTTAAAATAGAAAATATAATCGGGTCATTGATCGGATAAATGGGTCAAGAATTTTAACCCTAACCCGACACGGAAAAAAATTGTGTTGACCCGGACCCGACCCATTTAATAATCGTGTTAAATTTGACGACCCATACCCATTTATTTATGTCGTGTTCGTGTCGGATAATCGGATCGTGTCAAATTTTGCCAGCTCTACTTTTTCTGATGGCATGCAGCCCACACGTGAGGGCTCCAATTATCATTTTTTAATTCCACTTTCACTTTTAAACTGGACAAATTTCCTGGAGTTATCCTCTCTCTCTTTCAAAGATTACCTTTAACTTGTCTTGAGCTATCCCTTATTCACTTAAAAGTGTTAACTTTTCTTCTCGTTTATTCTCTACTGCCGCATGTACTTGCCTATTTTTCTAAAATAATGTCCTAAATTTACCCAAAACAAGATCCATCTAGTTTCTTGTGTTGAAATAATTAAGGCACAAGAAACTTAAGAGAAAATGTTGTGGGGGTGACATGTGGCAACTCGCTGCTGAGTCACCTTTTGTTAATTAGTAAATTTCTAAGTTATTTTGGAGTCTGCAGTTGAGCTTTCTCACAGCTCTAATGATTTCAAACTAAGTTAAACTTAGCTCTAGCAATTCATAACTATGATGTACAAAGCTGTAGTAAGAGATAACTGAGCTACAATTTGCCAGTTCTAGTGATTTCAATACTGAGCTACACTCAGTTGTGGCGATGATAATTGAGTTGCACTCAATTAGCTCTCACAATTTATAACTGAGCTCGGCGATTCAATTATGAGCTATATAGAGCTTAGGCAATTTTAATTTTGAAGTATACTTAGCTCGTTGATTGTGACAATAAAACATAGCGATAACTCTTGGTGATATACATAGATTTTATAGGAGAGGGGTTCTCAATCCCTTAAGTATGTGATCTTATTAAGACATTCTCATGTTGATAATTTGTTTATGTTTACATCTCTTGAGTGACAATCAATATGAGTAAGTTGAAAAAAGTCTAGCTCTAGTTATCTAGAGCTATACTCTAAAACTTTAAATATGGTGAGTTATAAGTAAAAATAAGTTACAATCAATAGATCATAATAAATAAGGAGTTAACCATTCATTGACAACCACATGACATTAAAGATAAATCATTCATCTAATAATGTATACTAACCCTATACTAATAAATAGATTTAAGAACTTCTTCAATCACATCTCATGATCCATAGCAAGAGTAAATCATTCAATCACATTCATGAGAAAACTAAAATGAATGTTAATTGATGTACGAAACTTGCGATACTTATGGAAAGGGGCTCAAAAATTGAATCTTGAAAACTGGTCCTGAGATTTTTAATGTGATATTGGAGTGGCTTAGATATGTGATTTTTATTGATTTTTTTTTCCATATGTTTGACTTGTTTTACGAGGTAGCGATTGAAACTCTTGTAGCCTAAATTTGTAATATGAATTTAATCGAATTAAATTCAGTTTGGTTTAGATTGAGTTCACTGTTTGAATCCAATCCTAATACTCTAAGGGTGTGTTTATTTTCTGGAGTGGGAGTGGGGAGTGAGGATTCCTCCCACTCCAGTATTTACTTCACGTATTTAGTGAAGGATTGGGAATCCCACTTCGTGGGCCCCACCCATTTTTGGAGTGGGGAGTGGGAGTGGGAGTGGGACTCTCATTGGGGGAGGTGGGAGTGGATTTCCACTCCCACCTCTTCCTTTTCTACCTTTTTTTTTATAATTTTAATTCAATTTAATATTTTATAATTAATAAAATAAATAATATTATATTTATTTTAATAATATTATTATATTTAACTAAATAATAATTTACATTGATTCTAAGTTAAAATTATTTTAAAATAATATTATTATATTAATAGAGAATTAATAAATATAATATTATTGTATTTATTTTAAAAATAATAGTACTATATTTATTTAATATTTAATATTAATAATAATAAATATTTTATTCAAAGAAAATATTAATTTTGTACTAAATAATATTATATTATTATTTTATATAATAATAAATTTAATATAATTATATTTAAATTTAATATAATTATATTTAAATTTAATATAATTATATTAAATAAAATAATGTTTCATTTTATATTAGAATTAAAATTAATAAAAAATTATGATTTACATAATTAAGAATATTATTAATTATTATTAATTTATAAATATAATAAAATATTTATTTTATTTTCCAAATATATTTTTTATTAATTTTTTAATTACAAATTATAATTATTTACATAAGGATAAAATTATAATTTAAAATAATTTAGTCCCAATCCAAGACAAAGTAAATAAATAATTGGGATTCTGATTGATAATTGATACTTTTATTTAGTTTAAGTAAACACCCTACTTCTACTCCCACTCCACACTCTTAATCCAAAAATTTACACTTCTCAAAATTCACATTCCAATCCAAAAAGTAAACGCAGCATAAATTAAATGTGTTGTAGCTTGAACCGAAACTGATTTACGCGCCCCTAAAAATTTATACATGCATTATCCGCAGCAGGACTCGACTAGCTTACAGAATCCGTAAGGTACAGACTGCAGCATCAGCCGTTGGATGTGGAGTGAGAAACTAAACAATAAAAAATCGGATGGTGGGATGACGGGAGATGTTTGTTACAGAATCTGTACCATAGACAGGTCCATCCGCAGCATACTGAATTGTCAGTGAATTCCTTCCACGATGCCTCGTCACTAGCATTTAATATGTAAAAAATAAGGTCTGCAATAAAAAAAAATTGGATAAACTAATTAATTTATTAGATGTAGCTAGGTGGCACTTGCTTTTATACGATTTTATGGAAAACAATATTTATTTAAAAAGAAAAAGGTTCTCAGAGAGCTCTCGCCAGCAAATAATCGATCATTATCCCTTGTGAAAAATTCTTAATTACAATACAGTAAATCTACGATAAATAAATATTTGATAAGTTAATAATCTTGATTCTCTGATTTAGGCTAGTTTATTAAATTGATAATTTCTCTAATGCATAAGATAATAATATTTTTAAATCTTTTAGGGCCTAATGAAAATATAAATTAAAAATTAATCAAATACAAAAATTAATAGTAAATAAAATATAAACAACTTCAATTATCTGCATTCAACTCTTTACAAAATCTACATCTAAAGTTATTGATTTTTTATTTGTTCCTAAATTGAACTTAGTCTTGTTTTTTTTTTTGTAAACTTGGTTTTTTTTTTTTTTTTGGTGTTAAAAGTAATTATTTAAGGCTACTATTGCTTGAAATGCCTTTTTGCGAAAACATTTCTTAAAACAAAACTATCTTATTGATCATGATCATTAATCATCATCACTAGAGAAATCCACTATACTTGAATAATCTCTTTGTCAATAGATGATTCCATCATTTTCACTAAGATAATTCAAAAGGCTCTCAATATCCATTGTATTTTTGTAGTGTAGACCGAAAATAACTTCATATAATTCATAGATGTTTTCGTCTTCACCAACTTATTGTGAAATAACCGTAACTTGGCCTAACCGGAACTTGCAATGACCAAAACAATCCGTAATGGTTGTTCTTTTTTTTATTAAAAAAAATCTCTCTGTAAATTATTAAATATTTATTTATCAATAAATTAGTAGACTATTCATTTATTAACTTTACAAAAATAATTTTTTTTTTTTGCTAGTGCCGGCAATATTAGTTTATAAAAATTTTAATGTGTGTAATAAGATTAAATTGTATCACCGTTGTCTTAAATTACGAATAATAACCAACTTCCTTCTTTGTCCAAGGTTTCAGGGCGATGAATGCCGTGAAATGCATGAGAGTGTCATCCGAGAGTCACTGAGAACAGTAGGGTGGCTGAAATGCGAATGCTTGCTTGTGTATTTGTGAGAGGAGCGTGCTTTCCTGTGTGCTCATCTTGCGCGTTACTAGTCGAATGCGTGTCTTAAATTCTACGGTTACTTTTTTGTCACCCTCGTAAGGATCGATAAATTTTGCCGCGTCTATCAGCAACCATCATCGCTTCTTGTTTCTTTGGGACTCAATTTCCTTCAAACTCCAGCATCATTGCCTGTCCCAGTATCCATAGCAATTGCACCACACACTTGCTTTGAAAGCACCACAAACAACATCAACTTTCAATTTTTTATTTATTTATTTTTAACTCAATCAAAATAATTTATTTGATAATAAATTATGAAAAACCACCCAAACCAAAACAAATAGGAAGCCCTAAAATTTCAGGGTTATGATTTTGCAGCCGCTAGTCACCATCGTCCACGCCGCGTCGATCAGCTGCAGGCCACGGCTCTTCGTCCCGCCAGCAGCCTCCCAAACTTGCATCACCCTCCTGCCTCATATTTCCAGCGAGAACTGGCACTGTTGGTGGTTGTGTTCGCTTCGGCCTTGCCATTGGCTATGTGTCCTTTGTGAGGGAGGGGAAAAGTGAACAACCTCTATGCGGTTTTTTTTTTTTTTTTTAATCCAAATAAGCATCATATTACTGTATTACACAAATATATATATAATTATTATAACAGTCAGTCATTACACTAATATTTATAATTAAATATATACATGAGGCTTATATTATTATATTTTTATTCTATAAAGTACATACCTAACTAAATATCTCTTACAGATGAAGATGTCTCTACTCCACTCACATTTCATAAAAGAGAAAGACGTTATAAAAAGTCTTCACTCCATTATATTTAATTAAAAAAAATTAAGTCCATAAGAACTCAAATAATTACCCTCATAATCATACTTAACTTTAAAGACAATGATTCACTACTAGACTACAACCCTAAGTGACAATCCCTATGCCGTTGAGCATGCATGGAGAAGGAAGAAATTGAGCACGGCGCATCGGGGATGGAGAAGGAAGAAAAGACAATTTTTTATTTATCCATCACTCGAATTCAATATCCTGGGCTTTTATTAATAGTTGTCGATAAAATAATTATAATAATAATGATAATTTATTTTGACTAAAAGTAAAAAAAGAAAAAAAATCGAAAGATTCATAGTTGGAAATTCTGTAATGTTCCAGAAGAAAGTATCACATTTAAAGTTCACGTAATTTTCTTATCTCTGCTGTCTAATTAGTTATGGTGGGGCTACCTAAATTAAATAGGATAGGATAAGGTTGTTTAAATTCATTAATTTTTTTTTATTTTACAAAACAAATTTATTTTTAAAAATTTAAAATTACTTATCTCTTTCTTTTTTTCATTTTAATTTTACAATGGATATTCTTCCTACCTTCTTATATTCTATAAACTAAACAATTAATTCATGGTTTTACCCTTTTTTAATATATTATGAGCTCTATTTTATATTTTTTATATACGAATTTTTTTTAATATTTATTAATTTTTGTATTTGATAAAAATTAATTTATTGATATTCATTAATTTTAATAACGAAAAAAGTTTATTAATGTTATTTTTAAATAGTAGATTTTGTTCTTTTTATTTATAAATAGAAAAACATATTTCAGTGAATTGATTAAAAATTATAAAATTAAAAAGACAAAGAAAAAATATTAATTAAGTAATTTTAAAAAAAATTATTTTTTTAATTAAAAAAAGGGTGTAGTCTAGAGAAGAAATCGGAAAATTTACAAAAATAACCATAAAACTTTTACTATTTTCACAATTAACCCTCGAAATTTTTTTCTATCAACATTAGTCAAAGACACGCTTTTCTCCCCCAAATTACCCTTGTTTACAAACCAAAAACAACTTTCTTTCTCCCCTTTTATCAAACCAAACGCAGCTTTGCACTCTTGAATCATCACCGGCGACGGCAAAAGGCAACAGTAAACGCCGATGGTGAACGGTAAAAGTGAAATCTGATCATAATTCATCCGGATCCAACACCAATCGGCACCACTGAGTGGTATAAGTTATTTTCTAAACTTGCGAGAGAGTTTCAGTGCAGTTGCTTGCTGCGAGTCGTTGGACAATCAGCACGAAGCTATGTGCGACAGGCGCATGTCGCACGAAGCTATGTGCGACAGGCGAAGCTATGTGCGACAGGCGCCTGTCGCACAATTGATCACTATCATTTTCCAATTCGTCAAAATGGTTTCAAGTGAATGAAGAGATCTAGTCAACTGCTAGCTATAGCTAGGGTTACTTTGATCTCTTGATCAGCTCGTTCCCATCCTAAACGCTGATTAAATAACATATATAATATAAGTAGACCATTTTAACATACTTATTAAGTCACAGAACTGCTCATTATATCATGTTGATAATAATATCAAAATCCAAATAGCTAGCTAAAATGGCATTCATCTGCACTTGCAACTGCACATTGATGCATATAACACCATGCTGCCACCATATCTGCCGACTGCTATTGGCTCTTCTTGTGCTTTGGCTTTTACGAACCAGAACCAGGTAACACAACAAGATGCAGGTGCAAATGCAAATAAAGGATACATCTTAGCATCATGTTCCTGTAGCATATTGGACGTCTATACATGAGGATATTGGGGCCCACCTCCGGCAGGCCGTCGTCGTAAAGGAGCGGGTAGAAGTTTACGAGCCCATGCGCCATTTTGTCTTCGCCGCCCCAGTCAACATGGCACCCGTGCTGTGTGTGGCCGCCTGTGAGCTCGTCGGGGGCCACCGCGAACAAGCCATTGTTGCTGCTGCTGCTTTGCATGTCATGCATGCAGCCTCGTTCATTCATGCAAACCAAATACAGAGCTTCTCGTGGCGGATGCAATGCTTCCGTTTTGGGCTGGAGTTGTTGGCCAGCTCCGACAACCCGGCCGGAAACAACTCGGGTCGGATTTTACGTGTGATGGTTGAGATGACACGTGCCATGGGATCACAAGGTGTTGTGGAGGGGCAGTACAATGAGCTACAATGTAGTCAATGTGATGAGATGATGATCGGAAATTGAATGGTACTACAGATGTGGAAATGACCTATGAAACATACAAGAAAAATGAAGGTGGGTTGCACACGTGCGGTGCAGCGTGTGGAGCAATATTAGGAGGTGGGAGTGTGGAGGAGATCGAGTTATCACTGAACCTTCAACTGCTAGCTATGTGCGACAGGGTGCCTGTCGCACGAAGCTTGGTGCGAAGGCGCCTGTCGCACCAAGCTTGGTGCGAAGGCGCCTGTCGCACCAAGTTTGGTGCGACAGGTGCTTGTCGCACAAAACTTTGTGCGACAAGCACCCTGTCGCCAGATTCACCCACGACTGCAGTTTCCTGAAACTCTCTCGCAAGTTCAGAAAATAATTTATACCACTCAGTGATGCCGATTGGTGTTGGATTCGGATGAATTATGATCGGATTTCACTTTTACCGTTCGCCGTCGGCGTTTACCGTTGCCTTTTGCCGTCACTGGTGATGATTCAAGAGTGTAAAGCTGCGTTTGGTTTGATAAAAAGGAAGAAAGAAAGTTGCTTTTGGTTTGTAAACAAGGGTAATTTGGAGAGAAAGGCTTATCTTTGGCTAATGTTGATAGAAAACGTTTAGAGAATTAATTATGAAAATAACAAAAGTTTTATGGTTATTTTTGTAAATTTCCCGAAGAAATCAGTCTCACCCAATTAGATATTATTATTTTATTATTTGCCTGCGTCAGTATCACTTCTCTAGACAAAGAAAAAATATTAATTAAGTAATTTAAAAAAATATTTTTTTTAATTAAAAAAAAAGGGTGTAGTCTAGAGAAGAAATCAGTCTCACCCAATTAGATATTATTATTTTATTATTTGCCTGCGTCAGTATCACTTCTCTAGACAAAGAAAAAATATTAATTAAGTAATTTTAAAAAAAATTATTTTTTTAATTAAAAAAAAAAGGTGTAGTGTAGAGAAGAAATCAGTCTCACCCAATTAGATATTATTATTTTATTATTTGCCTGCGTCAGTATCACTTTCTAGTGGTAAATGCTCAGGTGTGCTAAAGCACATACATTCTCCTTCCCACTCAGTATTCACATCCTGCCACGCCAAGAATGCGGGCCCCATTTCGTAAACCGCCACGTATATGATAAGACCACAGAAATCACACCACTGACTGTCACGTGTACCTCCTTTTCAAATCAGACAAAGCGTACAGACGTGTCGGTGCACTAAAACTCGCCGCGTATAAAACCCAAAACCAGGGGCCAAGGCGAAGTATTCACTCAAGAACCGGAAGTCACGGACTTTGGTGTGAACGGTTACCAAAACAACGAAAATGAATCAACGTTTTTGCTGTCTTATTGTTCTCTTTCTCTCCGTGGTCCCTCTCCTGGCCGCCGGCGACCGTAAAGGAGCGTTGGTTGGGGGATGGAAGCCGATAGAGGACCCCAAGGAGAAGCACGTGATGGAGATCGGACAGTTCGCGGTGACGGAGTACAACAAACAGTCAAAGAGCGCGTTGAAGTTCGAGAGCGTGGAGAAGGGCGAGACTCAGGTGGTTTCCGGCACCAATTACCGGCTGATCTTGGTCGTCAAGGACGGACCTTCGACCAAGAAATTTGAAGCTGTCGTTTGGGAGAAGCCATGGGAGCATTTCAAGAGTCTCACCTCGTTTAAGCCTATGGTTAAATAGGGTGTTTAACAAATAACAATGCATGTAATCTCAGATTGATAATTATTAAGGTTTTCGTTATGTGAGTGATGATATTATTATATTGTTTATGAATGTCAAAGGTGAGTCTTTCAGATTTCGATTTTCCATTTTCTCTTTCAATTGTTGTTGATGATGGTGATGATTACTTATAATTTTATATGCAGTCCGCCCTGATCTCTAATTTATGTTTTAATATGTCGGGCGAAAGTGACGTGATAACTGATACATAAGCATGTGATTGGAGCCATTGCCTGGCGGTCAGCGATGCTTGACCGTCTGCAAAACTGCTAATGATCGGATGGGTATTAGTGTCACCGGCGTTAAGAGGCTCCGTTATTGTTATCGTAGCTTTTTAAATATGAGGTTTAACGAGAGTTTTCATCAATGGAGCTTCAGCTTTTATTAAAAGAAATTTATTAGTAGTTTGGTTGCTTGCGGTATGTTTTTATTAAATGTCGTAAAATCATTTTAATGAACAAATTTTTTATTCTGAAAAATATAAAATAAATGGAACGTGATTGTTGGTTGGTTAAGCAGTTTTGGCTCAACATTATTCCGACAAGCAAACGACACAGTTTCTTTAATTCTCGGCTTAATCTTTGGCTCTGCTCGAATCTGGCTGTTAATAGTAAGGTAGGGAATGTTTCGAACTGGGCTGTTTTTTTTGGCGTCGCGTTATGGAGGATCTGGTATTGGCGAAATCAGTTTCTCTTTAACAAATTGATGTTGGACCCTTTGGCTTTGTTGGTGGATGTCCATACAAGAGCTGAGGAGATTCACAAGCTTCATAACCACCCGTTGCTCACTAGGAATATTAGGGCTCACATGTGGATTTCTTGGCATCCTCCTGAGTGGCCCTGGTGTACTCTGAATACGGATGGTGCTCACAAGTCTCATGGGACTTCCACTGCAGGTGGTTTGATTCGAGATCACTTAGGACGTTGGCTAACATGCTTTGGGATGATGATTGGTTCTTGCTCTGTTACTGTCGCAGAGCTCTGGGGCTTATATCAAGGGATCCAGCTTGCATGGAATTCTGGTATCCGCAGATTGAAAGCTGAAACGGATAGCTTATGCGTTACTCAAGTGGTGGCTAGACCTTCGGTGTTGACCAATGAATATGCTCTTTTGGTCCAGGCTATAAAAGATTATCTCAAATTGGATTGACATGTTTCCATCTCTCATATCTACAAAGAAGTAAATTTTGTTGCAAATTATATGGCGAACCTCGCTTTTTCTATTCCGCTAGGCCTTACTGTGTACCCTTTCCCCCCTTTGGGCGTTAGGGCTCTGTTATTGCATGACTCTTACAGGATTTCTCACCCCCGTACTGTTGTTCTCTAGCTCTTCTTAGAGCCCCAATTAATTAAAAAAAAAAGAATTTAAAATTAAAAAAAAATTAATTTTATTAGTTGGGCCAAAGTAGTTTATTTAATTTCAAGATTTTATATAAACTACAACCAACTAATATAAAAAAATAAAGAATTTTTAAGAGTAAAAAAGTATTTTTAACTATTAGATAAGTCATATTAAATGTATATTTGGAGTTATTTATTTATTTTAATTCAATGATTTAATATCAAATAATTAATTTATTAAGTATGTTTGGTTTTCAACTTAATAAAAAAATTTAATTATTAAATTGTTAAATTATTTTTTAGATTTTTATTTAATTAAAAAATTATAATGTCATCATTAAAAAATATTTTGTAAAATAATCTTATTTAATTAATTTATTTTCATCCTTACTTAAATAAAATTATTAATTAGCATTAATCTGTGATAATGAAATAGTGGCATTATTATTTTTATATACTTCAAATTAGTATTATTTATCTTTACAATTTTTTCACATAATACATTATAAATCAGAATAAAATTAATAATATATTCTAATTTAGAATATTAAAAAGTTAAATATTCACACGAACATGATTTATATTATGATATAATATTATCTTTCTTAAATTTGTTGAGATGTTTATTACTTATTATCAGGCATTTGAATTTAAAAAACTTTTAATTTAAATTTAAAAATCTAACTCTATTTAGAATTCATGACTAATTCAAGTTTATTTGTATTTCAAGCGAAAAAATAAATGCTACCTTAAAAAATTCAATGGATGATTAGTGATTTTCGGATTTTCACATGTGATTGGCAAAAATAATCATCATAGAAATATATTGGAGCTGTAAGATTATACTCGTTAAATATAAAACTCCCAATTAGTCCATGACTAAAACCAAAAGAGCTGTAAATATATGTTATATGTCAGTAAAACAATGATATTGGGAAATGAATATTTTTATATTTGCATGATAGTGAATTAGACGAACCATATTATCCTATCCAGAGAATATGTTGAAGGATGTCCTTGTTAAATTACATTATAATGTACTTACATCAATCATTAAATTGTAACTAGTGACTTAAAAATAGAATTAACTAAACTACTTTTTAGATTATTAAATACACATTTTGAATTAATGTAAGTTACATTATTACCTAACCTAACAACACCATTCGAAGAATGAACAGTATACTTGGACTGATATCAATCTAAAAACAGTTTAGATATAATTTATAAAGTGGTTAGGACTAGGGAAATTTATAGCCACTAGCTAGGCACTTATGTGTGGGAGTGGGACTATGACTGGAACCGATTGAATTTTTTCCTTCCTTTAAATAAAAGTTTCCTTTTTATTTATTTTTTTTTTTTTTAAGAAAATTGTAAATTTCATCCACTTCTGATGAAGAGAAAATATGAAAGGATAAAAAATTGGGTGGGCCCTGCACTTCAAACTTTAATGAAATGGGGTTGTGAAAAAAGTCTTTGGAATGGCCTTAATCCATTTCAGGGTCCACCATGAACGTTGTTAACATGCAATAGTCTGTAGCCGAATCAATCCATGGCTTATATTCTATTTGATATTAAGGTACGGTAATTTTTTAAAAGTTATAATTATAGTAATAAAATTATAATTATAAAATAAAAATTAATTGTATATAATAAATATTTTTTTAGATAATTATGTTGATAAAATTAATAAATATAAAATTTAATCAATTTAGTCTTCAAACCACAGCTATTAAAATTTATTAAATATTTTAATATTATAATTTAAAAATTAGAGCTGTTCAATTTCAATTCAAAAGGCAATTAGAACTAGCATATTCTAGCATATGCTTATCGGATTTAGCATTTGGACTTTGAAGTTGAAAAAGTGGAGAACGTTTTCCCGCAGGCACGTGGATATGCGGTGTGGCTTTTTCTTCCATTTTTCCTTTCCTAAATAAATGGTTTGTAAGGAGCATTAAATTGTCTAGCGGGTGGCGAAGCCGAAAGCATGTGATTGTGAAGGTGGAACCGAAAGGAGCATTAGCAAGTGCAAGTTGGCCATCACAAACAGTTATTAACAATCAATAGGAGGAAAATATGTGGATATGAAGATTGGAGAACATAATGCCTGCCCCTCACGGTCATAGATTAAGATAGATTTTTACTTTTTTTAATAATGGAGAGATAGATTTTGAGGGAAAATAAATTAATTTGATTGGTTAATGAAATTCAAGTTTTTTTTGGTAATTTTCTATGATCATGCATCGTTGTATCAATTTCTATGACTCTACAATGAAAGCAGAAGATATTTTTTCATCTCATCATCATCATCGGGATGACATCGAGTGCACATGGTAACTACCGAGTGGCGAACACTTAAACGTAAAACCCCAAAGCGAAGCCGTTGATTGATAATTGATTGACTAAAATCGAAAACGACGCAGCACAGTTTTTCAATAGATAAAAATGAAATAAAAATCTTTAAAAAAATCATTGAAACGCATGAACAGTCTCTTTCTCTCTGTAGACTGTAACAACAACTCAGACAGCAAAATTAAATTCGAAAGCTGAAACCCTAAAGCCTAATTAGAAGAAGAAGATACACAATAGGAATCTGTGCGTCAAAGCCGAAAGCTGAGGCGCTCTCAGCCTCGGCGAGTCAATCGGTCCAGCGCCTCTCGAGCTCAGCCAGTTCAAGTTCGATTAACGAATTAGACCCTAACACAAAAATGAAGGGACTTTTCAAATCCAAGCCTCGTACTCCCGTCGACATCGTCCGCCAAACTCGGGATCTTATTATTTACGCCAATCGCAGCGCAGATGTTCGTGAATCGAAGCGCGAAGACAAGGTTTTTATATTTCTTACCCATTTTTTGTTCTCTGGGAAAATACTCATGCGTGAGATTGGGGATTACCTGAATTAGTTAGTGATGAGTGTTTTGAGAGTTTAGTCTGCGATTTTGATACCTGGGTATGTGAAAACAGGCTGAATTTTTGTTAAAGTTTGTAACTTTTTGTTATTTATTAATTTTAAATAGTCTGCCTTCATTTTTACTGTGGATTGGCCACAATGGCATGGGATTGACCAACAGATTGAATTTAATGACGTTGAATTTTAGTAGCCTTGGCCGATTTTTTGGATGTGATGGTTTGGGGATATTGCACTGACAAATTACTTGAAAGAAAGTTTCATTGTGTGTACAAGGACAAGGTCATGAGTTGAATTGTTACAAATATCTGCCATGCTTTGAATTGTTTTGAAATTGTTTAATCAAATGGTTGAATCCGTGAGTGGTGACTCTTCATAATCAAATCGTTGATCCTTCTCCTCTTTGCATTACCCAAACTAGACCTCCAAGTTAACCTTTTCCTTTTTGTAGATGGCAGAGTTATGTAAAAACATCAGGGAGTTAAAGTCAATACTTTATGGCAATAGTGAATCTGAGCCAGTTTCAGAGGCATGTGCACAATTGACTGCAGAGTTCTTCAGGGAAAACACGTTACGGCTTTTGATAACTTGTCTTCCAAAGTTGAACTTGGAGGTAAGCATTACATTGCTAAGTTGAACTACCTCCCAGATTGCCTTTAGTTTTATTTATTAACTTCTTGTATCCCGGTTTAAGATTTCAACTTTGTAATGATCATGTCGTTAATAATCTTGCCAAATTTCACTGCTGAGGTTCAATTACAAAATACAATGCAGTAAGACATGATTGTATTTTGCAGGCAAGGAAAGATGCCACTCAGGTTGTTGCTAATTTACAGAGGCAACAAGTTCACTCAAAGTTGATTGCCTCTGACTACTTAGAAGCAAACATAGATCTTTTGGATATTCTGATAGCTGGGTAAGTTAAAATTATAAGATATTTTAAGGATGTTAGGATGCCATGTTATACCATTGTGTTTGTTAGTGTGTTCTAATTGTTGAAAGCTGCTTCTGTAGTTATGAAAACACAGACATGGCTTTACATTATGGTGCTATGCTTAGGGAGTGTATTCGTCATCAGAGTGTTGCAAGGTGAGTAAGCTAATTAGATTGAACTATTCATTTCATCACTTGACAAGCTTACAGAAATCTGATCCTCTATTTTTGAGTGAACTACTGAATTGCAATCATGGAATTGATTCAAATCATATGCCGAGAATTTGTTGCAAAGTTGAAAATGTTGGGTGACAATAAAGCAATGGGCACATTGCAGGCAATTTTCGTCTAGTGCCTGTGCTGATATCCTGGACTTCCTTTTTGTGATTTCGTCTTAAAAAATTGAGTTACGGTTTAATTTTAGAAACCATTTGTCTATCAAAGTTGTTAGTATATTGATTGATGAGGGTTTTCTAAATGATGTGTATTCACCCTTTTGTTCTAATGGTATAATATAGTTCTTTCAATTAAGATTTTCAAATTGGTTGATTTCATGATCATTATTTGTTCATAGGCTTCATGTGAATGTCTTAACTTCTCTGCTTTGATTTACAGATATGTGTTGGAATCCCAGCACATGAAGAAGTTTTTTGACTATATACAGCTTCCAAATTTTGACATTGCTGCAGATGCTGCTGCAACTTTTAAGGTATATACTTAAATAAGAAGTGATGAAGGATCTCTTTCTCTCTCTCTCTATGATTTTGCCATTAGTTTTTTATTTTAATATGAACAACTAAGCTGCAAGTGAAACTTGGTTTTTGTCATGCATCTTGCAGTCCGTTGAAGTTATATTTCCAATTGTTGGTTTAGTCATTCTTTTTATGGTTTTCTAAACTTTATTCAGTTTTGTGGCTGTCATTATAATTTATTCTATATGATTTATATCCAGCTTTATTTTGGACTTCTAAGTTATGCTGATGCAAATGTGAGAGTGACGCTCTTGTACACTTTACTGCAGGAACTGTTGACAAGGCACAAATCCACTGTGGCCGAATTTCTTTCTAAGAATTATGACTGGGTAAATGTTGCTTTTATATTTTAAACTGTACATACATGTGTGTGTGTCGATGCCCAAATGAACCCTAGATGAAAAGGGTGTTTAACATTATGCAATGCCTTTCCATTCTGAATTCATATGAAACGTAGATGAAGGTAATTTAATGAGAAGAATAGGATGTAAAAATTTAGTAACACCTGGTACTCTCTATGGTGATGCATATATTCTACAAGCTATGATATGTGTTAAACAGAATTGCTTTTGATAAGTATAAAATGTGAAGGTATGATTTGTTTCATTCCATTTTGCGCGTTTCCAATTTGATTATGCTTTGATCTTGTTTGTTTTAAATTTTTCTGCTTTGAATTTTCTTATATTTGCATAAGGAGAGTTAGCCCTACGTAAACATTCTTGATTGATGCACTTCATGGTACTTAAATTTTTACATCTCAATCATACGTGATATATTTCTAAACTTCTTGTTGCTGTTTTCTATTGAGCAGAGCTTAATATGTTCAAATCCTCTGCTGTTTTCAGTTTTTTGCAGAATATAACTCAAAACTGTTGGAATCTTCCAATTACATTACCAGACGACAAGCTGTCAAGGTAGGAAAACTATGTGCAAGTCAATGGGTAATTATTGTTATTTGACTTTTGAATAAGAAAATGAAATGAAAACTAACCCGGAGCTTTTGGCATATGTGGCTTCTCAAAATTAGTTTTAACTAATACAATAGTTCTTCATTTTTGGCCGTGGATAGAATCACAACGTATTTTAATTGAAGTTAGAAAATTTCAGAAGGTTTAATAAAGATTGTTATCATCACTTTGTGATGTTTGAAATGGAATATGGCGTAGTGGAATTTATGGTTGGTTGTTTTGGTACTTATACTGTTTATTAATGAAGGTTGCTTTATTTGTTATAGCTGTTGGGAGACATATTACTGGATCGGTCAAATTCAGTAGTGATGACAAGATATGTGAGCTCAAGGGAAAATTTGAGGATACTCATGAATCTTCTTAGAGTAAGATACTTTCCCAGAATGCATGTGGAAGATATCTTTTACTTGGCTTATCAAAAATTGCAGGGGACTGAACCAGTAACGTTTGATAAAATATCCTTGCATATGGTTTGTGATAGCCACCTATTTGATGCCCAATGGGCCATAATTGACTAATAAACTTGTCTATTGATTGAAATAAAGCTTTGATGTACTAAATGCTTCCCTCTTGCAGGAATCCAGCAAGAGTATCCAGATAGAAGCATTTCATGTTTTCAAGGTACTTCCTGTTCTAGTTGCTGAGTACATTGTGAGTTTATAGTTTTAAGGTACTATATATTCATTTGTATGTGTATGCCTTACAGCTGTTTGCTGCGAATCAAAACAAACCTCCTGACATAGTAAGCATACTCGTTGCCAACAGAAGCAAGCTTCTACGGTTGTTTGCTGATTTCAAAACTGATAAAGGTAGAAGGTGTAGCATTTCTATAAATATAACAGCATGCTTAAAGATGGTAATTGAGACTTTGTTGACAATTACAAGCATTCTTTGATACAGAGGATGAACAGTTTGAGGCAGACAAAGCTCAGGTTGTGAAGGAAATTGCTGGTCTTGAGCCAAGAGACCGCCCATGAGCAAGCTTGCTGTATCACTCACGTGGCAATCTTCTTGTGTTATTTGACATCATTTAAATGTGAATCATATAGCGGTCATAGTAGTCAAATAATTGGCTAAGTAAGATGTTTATTTTCTAAGTACTCAGTATTCCCACCTTTCTTGTAGTTATATATATATAAACTTGTGTTGGAAAAAGGAAAAAAAAATGAAGAACAAAAAATTCATATAAGAAATTGGTTAAATTGGCATACTTGGTTTAATCACAGTACATTACATTCGTATTTCTACCATTCTGCATTCGGCTAACACAATTTTTGAGGTGAGTCGAAAGCTATGCTGTCTGCATTATGGTTTGGAGTTCAATGTGGCTGGCTTGAAAGGGATTGGGGGTATGTTTATTTGTTGGGTCCTGTGTTCACGTTAAATGGAGTTATAATGATTAATAAACAAGAGAGAGTTTTAAGAGAGGAGGCAAGGCACGAAGCTTCCTCAGCTTGGAAGGAATGCTATGCCTGCCACTGATTGTGTTGTGTCCTGTACCAACCCCAACGAAACAAAATGTGTTGGCGTTGGCATTGGCATTGGCATATTCCACGAATCATCCGACTTTCAGCTAGAGAGTGTGAGGAGGGCGAGCGTGAGTTAAATTATAAAATAAGTAGGCAAAGTGATTGCGATTTTTACTGTTGTAATTACCTCGATGGGACTCGAGAGAACTCTTCAGTATTCTTCCAAAGGGTAATTGCGTGACGTGATGAATCTTGTCTATAAAAACACACACACAAACACCAAGTAAAATCGTGGTGTCGGATTAGATTGGTTTGATGGTTTCATTTTGCTAACGTATACAAAAAAAAATCAAATAAAAAGAAAATAGCTCAAAAACGAAGCACAACCTGTCATTACCACCATCATCACTCATCAGCTCGCTGTCCCTTCTCTTCTCGTTCTTCTCTTTAACTTTTTAATCCCGTATAATAAAAAATTCTACCCATATGGCACAAAATGGTAATGCCCCATATTCTGATTTTTCTTTTATTCTTCTTTTTCAAAAAATCTCGCATTTTGTTATTAACACACTTTCTTTGTTGTTTACTAAATTCTTTTGGATTTTAGATTCGCTTGCAAAGTTCTTGGACACTGCAGTTGATGCAGCTAAGAGGGCTGGCGAGGTCGGTTCAGTTCAAAATCAAATTTTCTTTCATTTTAACTTTATTGTCTTTATTTTATTATTTGTATTGGAATTGTTGTTATGTACAGATAATCCGTAATGGGTTCTATCAAACCAAAAATGTGGAGCATAAAGGCCAGGTATTTCTTTTTTCTTTTTCACAAAAATTGGACTTTGTAATTCTTTTATTTGATAATTATCACTCAGGCAATTGTATTCATGTACATTGATGCAGTACTTATGGGTGGCTATTTAATTTTGAGTTCAGCCCAAGTGAATCAAATTATGGAACCATCAATGATTGATGGTTGGTACACATATTAGTTCTAGAACTGAAGCTATTGTTAGTTTAAGACCATAATTTGCCTGGGATGTATTCTATGATCATATCAGCATAAATGTTGACCAGTTGGGAGCGATATGTTTGTTGTCCTTGGAAGTGCTGAAAATTTTCAGCTCTCCATGGAAGCAAATCACCAGAATTATATATATATCTTAGCTTTAATTCTTATTTTAAATCTATGGTCATTGTGGATTTGAATTTTTGATCTCTTAGACATCACAAACTATGTCAAGAATCCAGATAATACTTTTTGTTTCTTATAAATTGTTGTTTCCTGGTAACTAAATAAGTGCATTTGCTAGCCCCATGGGGATGTGAAGGAACTTAACCTGTGTAGTGCTAAATTGCTCCTTATTTTCCCCCGTTATATGCAGTTTATCAAAAAAATCTCTTAGTCGAAATGAAAATTTAGCATTCAAGTTTAAATATGAAATGGCCAGGTGTCAGAGAATATTTTGTTGCCAGTTTTTAGCTCTGATATATATGATGATATCTACTAATCATTGGCAAACATAATGCTGACATGTAGGTGGATTTGGTCACAGAAACTGATAAAGCATGTGAGGATCTCATATTTAATCATCTCAAGCAGCAATTTCCCGCGCATAAGGTTGTCTCCTATATCTTCATTGTTTAGCTTGTATATCTAACATAATTTGCACTATTTATCAACTTAGTTTCTTGTCTCCTTTAAATGGATTTCCCCCCCCCCCCCCCCTCTCTTTCTGAACTTGTTTTAATTGATCACATCTTAGTTCATTGGAGAAGAAACTACCGCTGCTTGTGGTGCCACAGAGTTGACTGATGAACCCACTTGGATTGTTGATCCTCTTGATGGAACAACTAACTTTGTGCATGGGTAAATATTGCATTTAACTGGTTGGTTATTGACTTGCTCTCTAATTATTGATTAATTTCATTTTTCACATTATTGCATATTTCTAGGTTTCCCTTTGTGTGTATCTCTATCGGTCTTACAATTGGAAAGATTCCTATTGTCGGGGTTGTCTACAATCCAATAATGGATGAGGTGAGAATTCTATGCTCCCTGTAAGGTCTAAAATGAATGGTTAAACACCATTTAATTGAGGGCTCAGGATTGTAGATGGTAACGCATGAGTTATAACTGCTAACTGGCATGGGTGGTTTCTGGTACCTTAGTGTTTGTTTTAGGGCCACCTGCTGTGAACAAATCATGTGCTTTGCTTCCTCTCAGCTTTATGCTGTCGGTAACTTTCAAATGAAAAATAGACATTCTAAATTATTAACTTGCTCCAGTGACCAGAATTTATATTGTGTTCATGAGTTTTACCAGCCAATGGAAATGTAAACTTTGAATTCGTTACATGTAGCTTTTTACTGGAGTCCGTGGACAAGGTGCATTTTTTAATGGAAAACCTATAAAAGGTGATTTTCACCATACTCAATGTTATATTTTTCTTTTCTTTATCATTTATCAATTCCTCCAAGAAAGAATGCATGCTTATGTTTTGAAAATTTGCAGTATCATCTCAAACTGAACTAGTAAAGTCTCTCCTCGCAACAGAGGTATGCAATGTTTGACACATGTCTAGTGTCTTGTCTCTTATTAATTAATTATTTGTCGTGATGAGGATAGCCACCAATTTGAGGATGATATTTCTGTTTAAACTATAGAAGTAAACTGACAATTACGCAAGTAGCATGTAATTAACTGGAAATTTTATGTTATTGAGAGCAGGCTGGAACAAAACGTGATAAGCCAACTCTGGATGCTTCTACAAATAGAATCAATAGCTTGCTATTCAAGGTAAAATCAAGGATCATCGTTGTATTTTTTACAGATTCGCTAATTCTGTTTCCATAAATGTTATCTCAGTTGATCTTTTTACCAGGTGAGATCCCTTCGGATGAGTGGCTCCTGTGCATTGAATCTTTGTGGAATTGCATGCGGAAGGCTTGATCTGTTTTATGAACTCGGATTTGGAGGTCCATGGTATGCATGTACTTTTTTATCTTCTTTTCTTAGTTATGTGAAGTACATGAGAGTTATGTCCTGTCTTGTACTCAGGGATGTGGCAGCTGGTGTTGTGATTGTTGAAGAAGCTGGAGGACTTGTTTATGATCCGTAAGTGCAAACATCTTTGTCTCAAAAGTTCAGAAAGACCTTTGGTGGGAATAACAGTCTGAAATTGTGATTACCCTCTCTTTTAAGTTAATGTATTACTTTAACATCTATTACTTTTCAGTAATTTTTCTTTGCCATCTGTGACTTGGAATTGGGCAATGCCATTAATGTTACAAAACTACATGATTTCTTAGAGCACTTACTATTTCTTTTCAAGAAAAAAAGACGAGTTAAGAACAAACGAGATATTTTAAATATGTTTCAGAGCGTATATTTAAGTTTATGAATTGATCAAGTTGTTTTGTATCAGATCTGGTAAGGATTTTGATATCACAGCTCAGAGAGTTGCAGCTTCGAACCCCCACGTCAAGGATGCTTTTATTGAGGCTTTGCGACAATCAGAATGAGCAAGCATCTATAACTTCCAGATATAATCTTGAAGTTACTTATTAATCTATTATGGTCGAGATAATTCTACTTTCTCTGAGCAGCAATAAGATATGTACTCTTGATTTGATCCCACTGTGAGGTTTTAAACAAAGAGCCATTTGTAATAGTAATTTAATGATTTTTCAAATTGGCGTTAAGCCTTCCAAATCATACGTTTCATTGAAATGATAACGCATAAAGTTGGGATTACAATTTCTTTGCTAGGATATTATTGCATGAATGCTGAATTTGCAGGAACTTTAAGGAACCAAGATGCATGCTCTCCGTATGATATGAAACGAGTATACAAAACAACTTGGGAAAAAAAATGCAATAAAACAGATGTGCAAAATCTCAAAGAGCAACTACCATATTACATCCGGACACAACAATTTTTACAACCATCCCTTGAAAGAGTAACTTCCAATCCTCAACTGCAGCACAACAATGTCAAATCTGTAACAACAAAAAGCAAATGACCACCACAGGCTGACGCTGCAGCTGCAGCTACATATGTAATGGTACAAATTTATCTACACCCCTTGCCCACTATTGTTCCCATTTGATCCATTAACGGATTGTGATATCTTGTCTCCACTTCCCGACTTTTTCCTCTTGATGACCAAAGCCCATGTAAATATTTCCAAAACCACCGCAACGCAAACCAGAACAATGATACAACCAGTGTATGCTTGCTTCCATTTATTATCGGGTTTCAAGATGTTGAATCCTCTGTAAATGTTGATTATGCTGAGAATGATAGTTGCATACCCAACTGAATGGTGGTAGAAGTTCCAGTAGATTCTGTATTTGTGATCTGGTTTTGGCCTCAGAAGCAAAGCAAACGCCTGAACAAGCAAAATCATTCATTTCTTAGTACAAGTAAAACACAAATTAATGGATAATAGCTTGCTTATCAATTAAATTAAGTGGGTATGTTTATTTATAACAGCTGAGGCTGCTGCACTTTTTTACATGTGAACTCAAGGGACAATTTGAGGGTACCTGAAGTGTTCCAAGGCAGAAAATAACGATGCCTAGTGTTCTGTGTGTTTTTAGTACAACGCCAACGGATTCACTGCCGAGTTTGATACCTGTAGCCCATCCGGCAACACCGACAATGTAGGCTGATAATTGGCAAGACACATGGAGGTAAAACCATGCAGGTCCTGCAGATTTGAATACCTTCAAGTACCTTGCTATTATGACTCCGATGGGCATCAAGAGACCCCAGCTAACAGCATTTAGCACTCCATGAATCTGGACATTTAATTTATTAAAAGATAACTTCAAGATAACAAAGCAATACAAGATATAATATGATCAAATGAAACCTCCGAATACAATAAATAAAATTTGAAAAAATGACTCACGTTTCTCTTCCTGAGTTTAGAGTTTGCAGCTCCTCCAGAAGAAGTAGCAGTTTGGCCAGAAAAAAGATTCAGTGTCCCCATGGATTGAACATTAGGTCCAGTTGTACTATGAATTGCTGGCACATTTCCTGAGAGTGGACCTTGTTGCCAAACTTGGTGCAAAGTAGTAGTTCCATTCTGAAGTCCCAAGGTAGCAAAAATGATCATCTCGTTATTTGCATAAGTCGCTGTTAAATCCGAGACATCGAAAGCAAGATTTCCCTCTGCCAAAGTCGTTTGATATTGAGTGATTGGTGATGTATAAGCTCTAATTTTTCCATCAGGTTGTCGGTATGCGACAAGTGCCTGGGAACCAACCATACCTTGTTCTGTGGGATTAACAGCCCATGACACCCATTGAGCAGATGAAACTCTTGTTTGCCTATAACCAATCTCAAGCTTTCCTGATGATGAATCATAATTATAATGAATATAAGCGTTCAAAACAGGAAGATCATTGCATGATTTGAACACCCGGTTGCTCGAAAAGCTATACTTGCTACAAGTTTGTGCATATGATGATGATGATGATGATAAAATCATGCACATCAAAAGAGACCAACGCCCCAACACAATGCTGAAAATTCTCTCAGCCATATATAATAAAATGCTGATAAAGTCCCTTCAAAATGACAACAAATTAAAGGGACTCTATCTCAGAATCAGAAATGTGCAAATTAAAGGAATGAAATATTATTCCTAATAATATATATTTTTGGCTATTAATATCATTAGAAATGTTATACAGCGTATGGTAACGAAATTTAATGCTCCTAATGAGAGAAAATGTTGGGATTGATGAGCTGGTTAATATAAAAGTTGGTGGCTTAGGCTGTTGCTGGCTTCTGCCTTCTCTGTTGTGGGGAGGTTCCATTCATTCGGGAGTTTTTTCCTATTTTTGTACATAATTGATTATTGTTGTCCTATTTTTGTATGTAATTGGTTACATAAGGAACCAAACTTGTTTATAAGTTTTTGTTTCAACTACCCTTTTTTTTTTTTGGGTTTTTTTTTTTTTTTCACACCAGCCTGTGCCAACTTCATCTATTCATTTCTAGCTCTTGAACTGCATTTCCTAAATATTTTGAACTTTTAAGAATACCTAATTTTTAATGGGTTATTTTGAGAGGGAGAGAGTATCATTTTTTTACGTAATATCCTTTTAACAACTAACAATGCTTTTAATATCCTTTAATTTCCACTTTTATTTTATAGTAATAGTAGCATACATATAAAAGATGATGACATTCATAAAATCTAAACGCAATCCATCACATATTAAATTTTATATTTTTGATCCAATCATTTATTGAAATTCGATCAAATCCGAACTAATAAAAAATTCAATTCAATCCAATCCAATCTAATCAATCTTATTAAAATAAAAAATTAACAAACAAAATTCACCAATTACTCTCTATAATTCTAATTACTGGAAATTGCAAAATAGATAAATAAATATAAACTCCTTTAATATTTCATGATTCATGTACTTTATTATCATATGGTTTTAAAAATAAAAATTTGAATATTGAAAGCAAATATTAATTGCGGCTTACATTAAGTACTTTGTATTATTATTATATGTTTATAATTATACAAAAGGGTAAGGCTATTTAAACCCATCAAAATATCATTTTGCTCAACAAATTCATAAAAAAAGTTTAAAAATATATATTTTACTCAATAAACCCACCTACCTATATGTCAAATATACCCTTATATGTATACTTGAAGAGTGAAAACCCATCATTGGTCAAGTGACGGTAAAATTTTCAATGGTTCATAAAAAATAAAAGAAAAACACATAAATTTCTTTGACTGCAAATTCATGGTATGAACATTTTTTTTTCCCGTCAACTTTCGTACTTACAACAACGAGCAACTAAACACGATTTGAAATTATTGGTGATTTACGCCACTAATTTTCAACAGCAAAGCAAGTTTAAAGTTTGCAACAAATGAAAATTCGTAATCATTCATGGCATTTTTAGCAATAAGATAATTTTGAGGGTTTGTAAAAACTAAAAAGGTGGGTGTAAAGCTAGTCTTTATTTTATTTTTTTTAAGTTGTCTTATCCTTTTAAGTAATTTTACATTGGTGTATTTAAGAAAAAAAATATTTTACTTAAAAATAAGAGTTTATAAAGTAACTTTAAGGGTTCAAGTCTTGCCCAATAAAAAATTAGGTTTTACTTTTTTTAGGAAAATTAAATTTTAAAAAGTAAATAAAGAAAATAAAATTAATATGTTGGATTGTTTTATATTGATTTTGGATACATGGATTCATAGACCAATTAAATAATATTGGATTTCAACTTTGAAGTCCAATTCAATCCAATCAAAAGCTCAATTCAATAAAAATTGGATTGATTTTGATTGGATCAATTGATTGAGTTGGATCTTAAAACACCCCTAACATAAGAGTGGGACTATTGGCACCCCTTTAAATATCTCTCAACACCTCTTTTCTTTATTAACCCCATTAAAATATTTAAAAATATTATAAAATTCTTTTAACACCCCTTTAATGACAAAAATACCCTTAATTTAAATTTATTAGTATAAACCCCATTGTTTAATTTTTGATCCCTTGATTGTGGATAAAATTTAATTTTTGATCCCTTGTTTAATTTATTAGTATAAAATTGTCTAATATTGTCATTGACTAGCTAGATCAATTATTTCTGGTGTGGTAACTTCAAACACCAAATCCTTAAAAGCACTTATATTAGTTTCGTATGGTGTTGCCCTGCCTTCTGCACATAGTTTATGATACTTCATCCAACCATTCGTAATAGGAGGAATAAGTGAAGCTGGAAGCATGAACACCTGCAGAAAAAAAGCCATAGAAAAATTAGTCCAATAATAAAGATATTGTAGCATAATTTGAATTTCCAAAGTTTTACATGCCTCTATGAAATGACTTCTATTAACAAATATAATAGCAATGATTTTATGTGAAGAGCATGATAATGAAGCAAATCTAAGAGGAATGAATGATTTTATGTCAATGATAAATTGATAATAGCAATGATTCTATTAACAAATCTAATAGCAATAAGGAATTTTTAAGGGGAAAAAATTATTTGATTTTGAGTGGGGGTTTAATTCGAAATTGTCTTATTATGTAATTTTAATAAATGTTAAAATTGTAAAATAATTAAAAGGGTGTTAAGAGGTATTTAGAGGGGTGCCAATAGTCCCACTCCTAACATAAATGGTAACAAATTGGGTTGGTTGAGCTATTAAAACGCCCCGTTTCGTTTGGGGGCTTTTAGAAATCAGAGAGGGCCAATAAATTATGAAGTGAAGGAAAATTATTTGTTGGGGTTAGGTATATGGTTGGACAGGTAGGGGAGCTCAGCAATTTTCCTTTGCTCAAACCGAAGCCGAATATCGTAACCGACCTCGTGGGTGGTCCCACATGCAACGTGGGTCACTATCACGAATTCAACAACAATCGAACGGCTAGCATGTAACATGTTCTTTTCGGAAATTTGGCTGCTTAAGCAATATAATATATACCAGCTCCACCAGCAGCAGGCAGTATTTGTATTTGTTTGCTATCTCGTCATTAAATAACAACTTCGTACAAATTAATATTTATGTAATAAATACACGATTATTAATATATAATAATTAATCATTTGATAATCATTAATAGGGTAGATAATGGGACAGGACGAGTCAGGTCAAGATTTGCCGATCTTGAACTTGTCTTGAACATTAAATTGACATAAAAATGTGTCTCAATTTTGTCCCGATCAGGATCCTTAATTGTCTCAGATGACATGAGTTTTCTGTCATACGCTGGAAATTCTGTCCAAACAATATGTCATACTCATATAACCGATATGTCACATGAATATAATCGACATGTCACATGAATATGATTGACATGTCACATAAATATAATCGACATATCACATGAATATGATCGACATATCACATATATTATTTACTAACGAGTGGTCATACACATATGGCCGACATATCAGATTTATATAATTCATTAAACCACTTGTCATATATTTCTCAAAATTCAAATTTCGGGACATTTAGGATCTTGATCAAGATATTCAAATATCCAAAATCTTGAACCAAATAGTAATCGGGACAAAATTTTATCTCGAATTCCGTCGTGAATGGATCAAGATTCAGAACCCCGATTGAGGTTTGGGAAATTCTGCCAACCTTAATCATTAATGAAACCAAATCAATAATAAAACAAGAAAAGTTGATGGTTTTGTTGGACTAAAAATTAAATGAGCTCAAACAAAGCCTATGTAAATATAGCCCTTGTAAAAGCCCATGAAGAGGTTGATAAAAATCACCTAAGAACCTTGGAACCGTAGATGATAGAAACCTTGTAACCTCATAATATAGGAGGACAATGCTTGATGGCTTATCTTAGTAACCTTAGAACCTAAGAACCTAAGAACCTAAGAGGCTAGGGATCTCGAAACTCGGAGGTTTTATCTAGATGTTTTATCCTAGGAACCTCGGAGGCTAAGAACTTAGGAGGTTTCATCCTAAGTTTTGAGGTTCTAGCCTTCAAATTTCCTCAGTTTCAAAGTTTTTAGGATAAACTACCTAGGATGGACCTTTAAATTTCATAAGTTTCAAGGTTCATAGGACAAATTATTTAAGATAAACCTCTCAAGTTCCTAGATTCTAAGGTTACTAGAAGTAACTTGACAACACAAACACGTTAACAAGTTATATTGTCACCATGTTTCATTTAATTTGTACTATTTTTAAGCTTCCCTTGCAACTTCTCCACTTGCTAACTTAGAGTGCGTTTGAGATTGAGATTAGGCAGTTGTAACTTAAAAGTTACAGCACTAAATTGTTTGGTAAACACTATGTGTTGTAGCTTGTAAGCTATGTTAATATAATTTTTCACTTGTATAATGAAAAATCTATTATATCTTTAACAATTTTATCAAAATTATTATTTAAAATTTATATTTATTACATATTATTAACTTTTGTTTGATAATTATAGTTTTTTTTTCCCATAGCAGATGTAGCTTAAAAGGTACAATACATCAATCCCAAATGGGACCTTAATATCATGCTTACACTCCAAAACTCACATTAATTTTCTTAGCTTAGGAAAAATAATAACACACGCACCTTTCTAATGCTGTGTATATGTCTGTAATCTTAATTATTAACTTCTACTATCGATAACTTTTAATTAGTCATTAAACCTTAGAACTAAAATATAAAAAGTGATTGTGTAGAGACCTTAGAACTAAAATATAAAAAGTGATTGTGTAGAGTACTATAATAAGCTTTATTTTAGAAAAAGAAATTTCATAAGGAGTTTTGAGGGGTGTCAATAGCACCACTCCTACGTATTAGGTGAGGTATTTTGCTACACCTCCAAACTGACCTAATCAAACTAATAACCAAACTCCGAGTTAGACTATACTATTGGCACCCATCCTATTAAATATATTTTTTTAAAATATTATAAATTTTTATTAACACAAAAATTAATGACAAAAATAATCTTAATTAAATCTATTTCTCATGAAACCCCATATATAAGTTTTTTCTACCTCTTACTATACAAGTAAGACATCCTCCCCCCCCCCCCCCCTCCCCCCCTCCCCTCTCCTATGATTTTTTTCTCCTCCTTTTTTTACTTTTCAACTCCCAATTTTCAATGAGTTCATTTGTTTCTAATTTTCAACTCCCAAGTCCCAACAATGAAGGAATCATCTCTGATGTTTTGTTGCTCACCCGAAAATAAGAGGAAAAGAAAAAAAATGTTCCTGCATCTATTTATGGATTCATAATTTCATACACTTTCCTCATCATCTCCTGTTGAAGTTATACACTTTTTTTAATTTAATATTTCTTAGGTACTTATGTTTTTAATACTGTTTTTACGAAATTTGAGATTTTTTGGATTAATTTTTTTTATTTGCCTAATACTTTGGGTTTTAGTAAGTTTCAGTTATAATCTTGGATAACAAAAGAAAATACATACACAGAAAAATAATTGATGAAGAAAAGAGTTTGTGTTTTACATGTTGGGTTAATTAGACGTCCTTATGTCCTCTAATGGAATATCAACAAAGACTACAATTACAAAATACTCAAAGAGGTGTTAAGAGGCTTCCGAAAGGGGTGCCAACAGCCCTCGACGTGATGGTTTTATTTTTATGGCCCAATAAATCACTGGACCAAATCTTGAAAATGCAATCAAGGCCTTGAGGATCCATGACGAAAACATCCATCCTAACCCTGTAGTGTGAGCGGAACCAAACCATGGATTATTGCACCGTAACCTAAAACTTGTATGTATCATGAATCAAGTTGGAAACAATCCACATCCATAAAGGGCGAAGATATTTATTGGGTAAATGTGAATATATATTACTGCAACTTAGCCAGCTCCCCATACTTTTAATATAGTTGATACGTATCTTAAGTAAGACTCTAGTATTCAAAAAGACTTGGATACTCTTATTGATACATACATACATACATACATACATACATATATATATATATATATATATATATATATATATGTATATTCCGTTAGATTTAGTTATTGTTGTCAATTTAAATCAACCAGATTAATTCCTATCTTTTTATATATGCTTTGCATTTGCCTCGTCTTGGACGCCTTATTAGGAGGTTTAGGTGCCAACCAGAGAAGAAAGAGTTTTTCATTGCACAAAGAAACTTGCGTAACGTGTTGCTTACCAATTACCACCAAATTGTATGAAATCCTAGCTGTAGCCCTTACTTACCCTAAAGCTGTCTCCTTTTCTTCAAATTTTTATTCCCCTTTTCCTGTCATCATGCCCCATTATTTTCAGTATAATAATTCTTTCTCTACTTTAATATATCGTCTTTTTTAAAAAGTATTTATATCCATCACTACTTATTCACATTCACTACTGCTTCCACTGCATGAAAATTTTTATGATTTAGAGCCATTCTGTTTAGTCACCTACATATATTGGCACTCTATATATATATTTTTGCTTAATTATGGGCAAAGATTCTTTGTTTTTGTTCCTTTTTTTTTCCCTCCCTATAATTCCTGGCATATGATTAAATATCATTCCCCTCCCTATTCATTTTTGTTAGAATGAATTTTATTATCGAGATCTGCAAGTTAAAAAAAAATGAATATTAGTTATGCAAACGAATCCTAACTCAGATTACCATCCTTATATATTTTACACTTCCTATCATGAAGTTAAGCTCAAGATTTTCCAAGGGAATATTAATTATGCAAATAATTGTAAGGTTTTGAATTTAAAATCTTAGACAAAGATAGTTCGGAAACTCTAGTATGAATTTATTTATTAAATTGTACCTACATTTAGACTTATCAAGAAATTGAAGTGACGTGAAATTAAATAAACTATGCAGTCCAACAATAGGGTAGTTGTCAATGTTTTAAATACATAAAGTGGATTTAATCAGCTTGGTTGACATTTGCGTGGGTTACATTTCATAATATTATTTTCGCATTCAATTGATGCTAAATATTTATTGGAATTGATCAAGAAATGCTGAGAGAGACATCAATTAATCAAAAAACATATCAGTTTTCTTCCATTGCCAACGTTACATCTTTAAAGAATCATAGTGCATTCATGTTTTGTGGCTTATCCATCCTTATCTAAATAGCCTAAAAAGGAAAAAAGGAAAAAAAAAAAGGCCTAAATAAGGAGAATGTTACAATTCAACAATGGGTGTGCGTGCATTGAAAACTACAAATTTAGGTAACACTATAGTTATTTTGTGATTTTAACGCCACGACATTTTACTTTAATATATATATAGATATACACAGCCTGATTTTACTGTAAATGTGATGCTTAAATTTCGTATTTCGGAAGTGGACACAAATGAAATGAACTTCAAAATATACATTTCCACTGACATTTTACGTCAGTAATGGTGGGTGAAAATTGTGCAAATTTATGCGTTGCCCTTTTAATAATATAAACTTGATTGATTGAATACTCACTTCATATGAAGAGAAGCAATTAAAGAGAAAGTGAAAACTTCCATATTTACAACTCCTGATACCGACCGCAAATATCATATCATCGTGCTGCTAAATCTGCAAAAAGCGATATTATTAATTAAGCCTGCAAAATCATCATCAATCTCATAAACTCACTTTCAAAGTAAATGTTAAATGTTATCAAATGAAAGGCTAATCCTAATTACTTTATTTCCCACTTTATAGGATATCAAAAAGAAAAAAAAGTGCTTACTTTGCGAGTCACAACATTATTGAAACGTTTTCTTTTCTTTTCTTTTTTTATAAAAATCAAACACGTTGCTTCGCGATGCTTCTTTAAGCAAAGTGTTGAGGGTTAAAAAGTTTGGCAAATACGCGTGAACGTAAGTGGTGTAATCATTAGTGATGTCAAATAAATTGATAATGTATTAATGTTATTGTTACTTAAGTATTAATTTGTATTAGATATAATTAATGTTCACATAATCAATTTCTTTTTTTTTTTTTTTGTTTAAAAAAAAGAAGGCACCGGACAGTTATTTTAACAATCTATTTTGTGCCTTACTCATCTTGTAAGGCATCCAATCCAATACTGGATAATTCAGCGAAAAGAATGAAACTCGAATAAATTAAATTAAAGAAAAAAAAAAGTCATGCAGAAGTAATAAATGAAGCAACTGAAATCTAAATAATGTACACGTACATTGTCGCGTTCTTGCATGTACTAGGAGGGTATTGCACCGTCGTCGCAGACAATCATGTAAAAAAAAAAAAAAAAATTATAAAAAGGATATATAGGTGCTGCTTGTCGTTCGTCTGAAATACCTACTTTATTATTATAAAAAAATAAAAAAAAGTGAAGTTAGAAAACTAAGTAGGGACAAATGCGATCTTTATAATCGATAGTTAGAAAGCGTAGTTGGGGTGCTAAACAACTCAGCATGTTCCGAACCAAATCGTAATAAAAGCATTAAATATTAATGATCATATGTTTACTCCTCAGCATTTAAAATAATTCATAATTAACAGTCCATTCATGTATGTACATATGGTGAGTGGTTGCATCGTTCGTACGTGACAAATTATAGCAAATCAAAGCGTAAGCATTAATTTAGAGAAGATTATTGAAAAATTGTTGTGCTTTCTTAAGTTGATAAGATACGTGCATACCAAAAAATTGCAAAAAATTTTTGGCGTGTATTGGTTGCATAATTTATGTTTTTACGATTAAATAAATATTAGATGATAAGTCCATATTGGGCGAACGTGCTCTTTGACCACGAATTTACGATAACTAAGTGAACCCTCTCTGAAATTAACCCATCAGTGCTATACAAGTCTAGGACCCTCCCGCTCTCGGTTGGACACGTGTCCATCATGTTGTTTTTTTTGTTTGTTTTTTAATTTATCAGTACATGTGTCTTTGTCCTGTCCTCTTGTCTTGAATTTTAATGCTTCTTTTCACTTTTATAATTTATATTTACCCAATTTGTTTAAAATATTTACGGTTGAATTGTTCGACTGGACTGAGCTGGGCTGGGCTCACAGTCTGTGTGCCGTGCGTTTGCATTTTAGTTGATCCAAGCTGGCTTCGCCGCACGTGTCATCCATGCCACAACTTACCAACTGTAACTGAAATTTGTCGCGGAAACCGATGCCGAATCCTTACGCTCTCATCACTCCCTCAATAGTCGACGCTCTTCTCTCTTCTCTTCAGTGTGCTGTTAAAAACTCAAAAACCACTCACTTTACTTTCAGCAATCCACTAGGGACATTTAGGTAAACGTAAGTGAAACATACCCCACACCACACATGGCTGTGACCACAGTCACATCAGCAACGCTTCTCCACCGTCTGATTTTGATAAAAAGGACGAGTTATTTTGTGGTGGGGCTCACCTGACATCACCTGATCTGACCATGTGTTCGCGCACGCTGTGACAATTATCATCTCAGCTTCGTGTCATTGTAGCCTCTCCCGGATTCCAAAAGCACACAGCAAATGGGATAATAACACCTGACTCCTTGATTATTGATTAAATCACGAATAAAGACATAATTTACATCTGCTGTGAGGAGGGTCCCCCCCCTCCCGTGCCGTTGTGTTCATTTGTAATTTGCAAAGGGGCAATACGAAGTGCAAAACCACACCACCGTAGACCGTAGTCCGTAAATTGGACCACGTAACCATACGGCAGGCACTAGTGTAAAAGTATTACAAACTATCCATTTATTTGTGATTTCAAAACAGTTACGGACCTGGGTGTTATTACTGCCATACCCATCCAACTTTTAAAATCCAACGCTTCGGCTTCATCAGCACTTCTTCAAACTCTTTCTTCCCCTTTTTTTTTTTCTTGAGTACAAACTTTCACCATGGAACTCACTTGAAATCAAAAGATCTTCGACACCAAAATAAAGATTTTTTTTTTTTTTTTGGTTTGGTTTTTTTTTGGTTCTGGCCTTGTGGGTATTTGTTTTGTTTTCGTTGTTTTGAAAATGGTTTCTTTAGAAGATTCTCAGTCGACTTCAAATCGTTTCCCTTTGAGACAAAACTTGTACACTCCACCTTCAGCCTCTTCAACAAAAATCCATCGAAGTATCGGACGATCGATGCGTACGATACGCTCAAACCTCTACCAAACTGATAATAGCTGTTCCTTCGTTTCGGTTCCCGATAACTCGGGCTACTTGTCTGAGAACCTTACTGAATCAGTCATCGATATGAGGCTCGGTGAGCTCGCATCCAAAACCAACGACGCCAAATCTGTGAAATCCACTATCTCGGAGGACGATTACTTGAATGTTTCTCAAGCCTTTAGCGATTTCTCGGTCTGTAGCAGCGATATTTCGGGCGAGTTACAGCGTCTTGCCAGCTTACCATCTCCCGAGAATATTCTCCGTCAACCAAATGAAAATAATTGCCAAGCTGAATTGGAACCAGAGCCGGAGCCGTGTTTGGGCTTCCTTCAAAGGGAAAACTTTTCAACCGAAATAATCGAAAGCATCTCGCCGGAAGATCTTCAACCGACGGTCAAGATCTGCATTGACGGCTTGCAATCTTCATCCGTAGCCATTAAAAGATCAGCAGCGGCGAAGCTTAGACTTTTAGCAAAAAATCGGTCCGATAATCGGGTGTTAATCGGAGAATCGGGTGCTGTACCGGCCTTAGTCCCTCTTCTTAAATGTAGCGACCCGTGGACTCAGGAACATTCAGTGACGGCTTTGTTAAACCTTTCACTGCATGAAAATAACAAAACCCTTATCACAAATGCCGGTGCCATAAAGTCTTTAGTGTATGTTCTGAAAACCGGGACCGAAACTTCAAAGCAAAACGCAGCTTGTGCTTTGATGAGTCTAGCCTTGATAGAAGAGAACAAGAGCTCAATTGGTGCATGTGGGGCAATACCGCCCTTGGTGTCACTGTTGATATATGGTTCAAGTAGAGGGAAAAAGGATGCCTTGACGACTTTGTACAAGCTTTGTTCATTGAAACAAAATAAAGAGAGGGCAGTGAGTGCCGGTGCGGTGAGGCCTCTGGTGGGGATGTTGGCGGGGCAAGGCGAGGGAATGGCGGAGAAGGCCATGGTTGTGTTGAGTTTATTGGCCGGGATTGCCGAGGGGAGAGAAGCTATTGTTGAGGAAAACGGGATTGCTGCTCTTGTGGAGGCTATTGAAGATGGGAGTGTTAAGGGGAAGGAGTTTGCCGTGTTGACTTTGTTGCAGTTGTGCGCTGAGAGTGTGAAGAACAGGGGATTGCTGGTTCGAGAAGGAGGGATTCCCCCGCTGGTTGCCCTTTCCCAAACTGGGAGCGTGAGAGCTAAGCATAAGGTGAGAGACTCTACTTTTTTTGAACTTAATATATTGTGTGTATTTGGCGTGCCTATGATTCTTTATCTGCAGCATTCTTCTCACTTTTTAGGGTATTCTTCTCACTTTTTAGATACCCTAAATAGAGATTGACAACTATATTTACAATGAAGTGAATTACGTTGATGATTTCCAATTTGATTGTTTGTTGTAACTTGATAGTGTGCTGGATTTTCTTGCTGTTGTTAATTTGGTTGAATTGGTCGTTCATTTAGCGATTCTGTTCTGCATCTTAATTTTAATGCTCTTTGTTTTGCAGGCTGAGACGCTTCTTGGGTATCTGAGAGAACCAAGACAAGAGGGTCCGTCATCAAGTCCTTGAGAGAATGCATAGTTTAATTACTTTAGAAAGGTAATTATCCTAAGTGGTTGTTTTGATGTATATAGAGGGTGTGTTTTGGTGGTTTGTACATCGTGGTTGAGAAATTTGGAAGAATGATTTGTAGAATTGAGAATGTTAGGGGAAGACTAGCCAGTAAAAACTGACCTTTTTGATGTATGATTGTAACTAGATTTTGGGTTTTTCCCCCCACCGTTATTGACTAATGTTTTGGCTTCTGGGTTTTGGGTGTGATGAGATTTGGGTTACTTTCCTTTAATTTTGTTCCGGGTTGACCCAAATTCTGTTAATCACGTCTACTGACTGTCTGGTTTTACCTAGTAAAGATGTAAATATATTGCTACTGCCTGCCGTGCCCGTGCAGCTGAAAGTTTTAGTTGCTAGCAACTGGTAAACACTTCTAACAATAGAATTTGACATGACAGCCGACGGTTTTGATTTGATTCGCATTATTGACCGACAGACCGTCAGTCGTTCCATTGCACACCAGCGGCCAGCGGGCCCTTATTTGATGCCAAAATTACTCTTGTGATCTTTAGCGTTCCACTGTTGAACATTTCTGTATTTCATCTTTCTTCAGCTGTTGATGGCTGAATTGTACATAAGCAGAAGGAGAATTTCTTGGCGGATGAGATTGAGATGCAAAGTGCAGACGGTGGAACGGTGGGGCCACAGGATCTGCCTGCTAGTATTTGGTGTAAAGTAGTTCACTTGCCATCACCACCTGTCTGCATTCTGCTTTGCTTGCACTAACCCCAACTCTATTTGATATTTGATATATTTAATTTAAGCTAAAGCCCACCATCCGTTTTACGAAATCATTACCCCACCTGGATTTATTCAAATTTAGCTCGACATGTATATGTATATACCTTTATTTTTCCTCTCCTTTGTCGTTATTAATCATGCCTTAGCTGGCATAGCAACCTATGCTTTGTCTTTCAGTGGGAATACTATCAAATTCAGTCAGCCTTCATTTTCCATTAGACCAAAAGTGTCGGTGTCGTCTGTTTATGCCTTTAGTGTAGTTGTTGATAATGGCGGGTTGCTATTCTTCAATAGAGTGGTTTCTGTTTGTTTTGCAAGCAACACCATTAACATATGGAGTAATAAAGTTTAACAAAAAGGCCCTATGAGCTCATCCTCTGTAACACTAAAGCAGCCAGCCACCGAGTTTTGCTTGCTACATTTTCCAATTTTCTTTCTTTCTTTCTTTTTTTAATTTTACAACTTTGACCTATGCTGGCTATAAAGATACAATTGTTTATTCCTAATTCACGAGACATCAGGAGCTCAGCTGAGCACCGGATCTGTTTCCAAACTTAATACTTCCTCCAGACGACTACGAACCTTCAAAGTAAAGTTTAACAATAAGGCCCTGTGTGCGCACTCCTCTGTCACACTAAAGCGGCCACCGAGTTTTGCTTGCTACATTTTCCCTTTTTTCTTTTTTCAATTTTACATCTTTGACCTAAGCTGGCTATAAAGACACAATTGTTTATTCCTAGTTCACGAGACATAAACTTAATTCTTCCTCCGAACGACTGCGAACCTTCAACACCAAATATCTTCACACTTGAAAAGATGCAACACATTAGTAGAGAAAACAGGAAGCATGTTCATGAGCAAAGCTAACATTCAAGCAATCACCTACGCATTGCTCATTCCATCACACAAACAAATTTGTTTAGGATCGTAAAAACATTAATGCATAAAAGCCCATGAACCGAAGGCATGATAGTACATTCATTGGAGAAGATGAATTTGAAGAGCTCAAGCATGCATCTCAGACTTGTTGGACTTCTTCATAAATGCACTGGGTTTGAAGCCTGTTTCCAACATCTTCTCGACCTCCTCAAATGCCAATCCTTTGGTTTCCGGTACCAGCAAGTAAATGGCGACAAGTCCGAGCAGTGAGAACCCCGCAAACAAAAGGAAAGTCCCAGCCGAACCAAGAGCTTCGGTGAGTGTCAAGAATGTCAAACTCACTATCAGATTTGATGTCCAGTTTGAAACAGCGGCAATTCCTCCACCAACACCTCTGTACCTCAGTGGATAGATCTCAGAGTTGACAATCCACGGGGCAGTTCCCATGCCTGGTGAGTAAGTTATGATGTATGCTCCGAGGAAGACCACCGCAAGCCATCCAAAACTACTAGGGCAACCACTTATGAAATATGTCCGGTGTTCATCACTACATAAGGTATCTGTAGACTTCTCATCAATCAAGCATGCTCCAGGAAGATACTGATCATAGAACGGAACAATTAGAACAATCAATAGGGTGAAATGAATATTCCAGTTGTGTATGAATAAACAATATTAAACCAATGGGTTGATTTAAGGGCTTTACTTCATTTCCTTTATGAGCACAGAAGCCACACTTTGCTTTCAAGCAATCCATACAGTTCCAGCTTTTTGCATTTCCATCAGTTATGTAAGCTGGACATGTATTGTTCCCTCCAAAGTGAGAAGATTCGATCTGACTGACGGTTGGGGCATGAATAGCTGCTTGGAAGAACACAACAGCTAACGCAACAAGGCAGCTGCTGAGTCCAAACATTGAAACAATCATCAACCTTCTTCTTCCGTATTTATCAACAAAAGCCATGCTAACAATTGAGCCAAGAGCATTAAGACCAGAAGTCACCAGAGAAAGAGCAAGAGCCGTACTCTTTGAGGCAAATCCGGCAAATTGCACTATGGTTGGACTGTAATACATGACGGTGTTGATACCCACAAACTGCTGAGCCACTTGAACTGTGACACCAGCATAGAGTCCTCTCCTTACAATTTTGTTGCCAAAAGCTCCCTTTAGTCTAGAAATCATGTCTTTCCCAATAAGACCTTCCTCAGCTTTTTCATTTTCAACAGATTGTTTCAAGAGATTTACCTCCTCTTCAACTTGATCAGCGGGGTAAATTTTCTCCAGGATGGCCCTGGCCTCGTCGACTTTGTTCTGGATTTGGGGGGGGGAAAGGCCAAAAACATTTCAAAAGTTGCATCTAAATCTGACAATGTACGAACTCATTTATCGAATTTATTTGGAAGAGGTAACAAGAAAGAACCCATACACATACACAAACACACAAAAAATGAAATTTGAAGCATGAAAGGTACCATAACTCACCTGTCGGTAAAGCCATCTTGGAGACTCAGGAAGCATCATCATGAGGCCAAATTGAACAACAGCCGGGAGGCCTGCTACCCCAAGCATCCAACGCCAGGTTCCAGGTGCCTAAAACAGGAACTTAGAAATGGGTTAGAGGTGTGTTAATTCGTAGAAGGACGAGTAGTGAGTATTGAGTAGAGACTAACCTTGGTGAAGGCCAAGTTGATTAAGTATGCAAGGAATTGGCCTCCAGTAATGAGAAAACCGTTGGCGCTAACGAGAGCACCTCTAATTTTGGCAGGGGATGCTTCTGAAATGTAAAGAGGAGCAGTCATTGAAGCCATTCCAACCCCAAGACCAACGAAAATTCTTCCAAGGATGATCACCCAGGGCTGAGGTGCAATTGCCATGATTATTGCACCAATGAAGAACAAAACGTCTGCCCCTAGAAGTGAAATCTTCCTCCCAAACCTATCATTAATCCATCCCCCAAAACCGGCCCCAAAGATGGCACCCGCAACCGCCATACTCACTATCAGCTCCTGTAGCCATGTTTTCTTTTCAACATCACGAAAGTCCTCCTTAATGTAAAGGAGGGCACCAGATATAACTCCTAGAACACAGATACAAAATTATATAGATTAACTATTTACCGATCCGAGACCAAATCACGAGTATGTGTGTGTGTGTGTGTACGTATACAAATTTACATATAATAATAATAATAATAATAATAATATATGTTACTACCTGTGTCATAACCAAACAAGAGGCCTCCAATGCCGGCTGATAATGCAAGCTTCATAATGTAAGGAGTTGTCCATACTATATTCCAGCATTCCGTAAATTCAGTCTTACTCGCTTTCGAAACTCCTCCTTCCACCATCGGTACTAATTGCCTTTATACAAACCGGAGAACAAAACTTTGACCTAATTCCGATTATACCTGCAACAAAAGTTTAAGGATTTTAATAAGACATTTTCACAAGCTAAAATTCTTCGGAGAATGAGTCGCTCTAAAAATAATAATTATTATTATTACATACCTCAAAATTAAATAGCCTAACACTAAAAGGGTAACCTTATCTTATGATTGATTTTTCATAGGCATTGAGCATAACTATGATTGTGAAAGCTGAAGACAAATTTATTTTAGAGTATAAGACAATTTTTGTTTCAGGAAACAAAAGTACTTTGAAATGTTTGTATCCAAATAAGACTGAAACCAGTTTGAACTTACGAACTTTAAATATAATAATCACGCCGTTACCTACGTAATACCTATGAGGGCTCTTGTCTGGTTTCAAGTAGTGTGCCTGGCTTGAACTTTCGCGCGGGCGCGTGTGTAATAATAATAATTCTCTATCAATATCAGATGTGACGTGAGCTATCTTAAAAACTTGGAACCTGAAAAAAAGATAAAAAGAAGAAGAAGAAGAAGAATTGTAGCGCAGACATATTATCACACAGCTATGCTGCCATTTCATGAAACGAAACGAATAAGGGAAAACTGAAAAGAAGCCATGAGAATAGACGTACGAAGGCGGAGTGAAACTCTGTATTCAATATTTGAGCTTCGGAAACCTGTAAGACTTTTGTGTTGTAAAATAACCAAGAGGTCTGTTTTTATTGTATGTATTGGTCATGCGATCGAGCCGGAACCTCGGCCCGATGATAACGGCACACCCACACGGCGCAGGTAGGTCTGGGATTATATGGTATTTTATTAAATGTACAGCTCAAAATGGAATATGATCATATCAACCTCATTTATATATTACAACTTGATTGCCAAATTTAGATCCCAACTCAGAATTTCATTTGAGGCTCAACTTATTTTTCTCTTCGACAGCCAGTTGGTTTTCTAATTATGGATTCATGTTCTTTTTGGATAAATGATATTATCATTATCCATCTGACTGTCACCCGTATCTGTTCTGGGATTTATTAGAATTTTCTTTCCTTTTTTTTTAAAAAATTATTATCCACTACTCATTAATAAAAAAAAAAAAGTAATGATAGACATTCCATATTTTTTATTTTAAATTTTATCTTAAACGATATATAATTCATTAATTGATTGATAATTTTTTATAAAATTTAAATAAACTAATCGTGTTATCTTATCAACTAATTAATGAATATTATATCATTTGGGATAGTTTTCTAAAATTCATGAACCCATGCCCTTTCGGACCAATACCTGATCAAACTGGCGCCTTAGACCAACTCGGCCATCTTGACGTTCTTAGCCAATGAGCATCATCAACTCTATCCGAATCATAAAGAACTCAAAAAACAGTACCACAAGGTTAGTATATATATATATATATATATATATATATGTAGTAAGATAATTACAAAACGAAAAATAAGAAGAAACAGATATAAAACAAGCGTAGCTTAAACATATCGACATTCTCGAGCATATATACTAAGGTTAGTATATATGTACTGAAAATGTTTCTTATTTTTGACCATTTTTCTTTTAGATTAACACAAATCTTCGCATCACTGTTTTCGGAACTTGTTCTATAATTTCTCTTGCATGTAATCCACTTAAATGGTGGATCACATTAAGACATCTATATGGACATTACAGTACTATTACAGAGAGACTATTTTTATTTGAGTTGAGCTTCTGACACCCCTCATATTTTCTTATAGAACCACTCTTCTAAAGATATTCCACAAAAATAAATAAATAAACTAAAACATTATCTAATGACACCATAATTATTACAAAATTATTCTCAACATATATATAGAAAAAAAGTATCTTTTAAATATTTGTAGAGATAGCATTGATCATCGTAAATTTTTAAAAAAAAATCTTTTAATTATCTTTAAAATATCTTTTAATTATCTTTAAAAATATCTTTTAATTATCTTTAAAATATCTTTTAATTATCTTTAAAAATATCTTTTAATTATCTTAAAAATATCTTTTAATTATCTTTAAAAGTATCTTTTAATTATTTGTAGAGATAGCATTGATCATCGTAAATTTTTTAAAAAATATCTTTTATTTCATTTTATAATTCCCTAAATTATATGAACCACGACGACATATAGGGTGTAAAAAGTTAGGTGGCGTTTGTTTTTTTATCTGAAATCTGAATGGACCTGAATTAATCTGAATTCTGAATAGATCTGAATGTCTGAATCTGAATAATATGTTTGTTTTTTTGTCTGAATCTCGGAAAATAAGTATTAAGTTATTTTTTTTTTCAACTTAAAAAGCTGAAAATATGTACTTTTACATTTGTATCCTTATTAAATTTGAATGTCAAATAAATAATAAATTAAATACCACAATATTTTAACATTTATAAGTAAAATTATATTCAAATGAATACATAATTATTTTAGAATTTTAATATATAAAATACGATAAATTTTAAATTTTATCGTATATAATATAAGAAAGAAAAAATAGGGAAATTTTTATGTGGGGTAAATGTCTATGGGTGAGTTTTGAGATAGACATGAAAAATAAATTAGAAAGCAGGGATATTTTTGACATTAGCAAGTAATTGACTTAATTCATATTTCTCCATTAAGTAAAAAGCCAAAAAAATTGGCTTATTTTATTAAGTCAAAATTATCTAAAAAGTCTCATTAAGTTATAAAAACAAACACCTCTAATTAACTTAATTAATTAAGTTAAGTCATTTTAAGTCATTAAGTTAAAAAACAAACACCACCTTAGTTAGAAAGAAATTATTTGTTGATTTAATTATAAATGTCTTTGTCTTTTTTTATTGTAATTTTAATTAAAAGTTAAAATTGTAAACTCAATAGAGGGGGATTAGGGCTTTTGAGAGGCGTGAGAAGCACTGATTTTTCTTTTCTTTTTGATAAGGAGGAAGTTGAATTCTCGTCATTTATTGGGATGAAAGATTTTGAAAGCCCAACTCAACTAGAACTCATAGCCCACAATTGTACAATAAATTAACAGCAAATGCTAAATTATATTTAACTCTTTAACTTATTTTATTTACACAAATTATGTGGGCTCTATTACTGTGTTATTGTTCTTGTGGTAAAGAGTAAGTTAAAGCTAAATGTAACTTAACGGGCTCCTAAACTAAAATTGTAGTCTTAATATCCACCCTCTAACAAATAAATTCTCTCAGAGATAACTCTTGGGTTAAAATTAACATATTTAAGATTTTGTCTTTGTTTTTTTTCCCCTTAGGGGCATTGTTCAGAAGCCAACATCAATGCTCGGTTCATGAACATTTAAATCCTATCAACAAACCCAAATCTGATTTCAAAAAATGAAACCTAGATCTATTCCTAATTTGAGAAATCCAGATCTGATCCAATAAAATATTTACATCCTAACCACCCAAATCTACAATTAGAATAGAAGCACTAGTTAAGATTTTTATCTCCAACAACTCGACCAGTATTGTCCTCTCCTGCCGCCTTTCTTGACTCCTCCTCCTCCTCACCACCTTCGGGAGTCAGGCTGTCGTCTTCGGGCTATCTGGATTTGTGGGTGGACTTTGTTCAAAGATTCCAAGAGAGGAAGAGGGTCGTTTGGGATTAAAGTTAGACATCTATAATTTTTAAGTTACACTATTAAAATATTTAATAAATATTAATTGATATAGTGTAGAAATTTTGTTGATATGATTTTGCATTTATACGATAAAAATTCTATTATATTTTTACTAATTTTGTCAAAATTATTATTTAAAAATTGTATTCACTACATATTATAATTTTTTTTTATAATTACAGTTTTTTTATAATAGTTTTTGTTTTAAACTTACAACAACTCAGTTTCAAATAAGATCAGAATCAGTAAACGAGTTTACTTAGAATTAAAATGCTTGTCCATGTAGTTGCATAAGGAAAGGGAGTTTTATGTGGATAATGAAAGGGTGTCAAAACACAACTCTACAAGAAAAGAAAAGTTTTTTTTTTAAAAAAAAAAAAAATTATTTGCAGATAATGAATAGGAGGACAATACTTGTACATACAAATAAAATGGTGATTTTTTTTTTTTTATTTTTACCGATCTTATATAAATTTTATGTGTAATGAGATGTGCAAATAGCATTCCTCGAAAGGACAAAATTCAAATATGCAGGATATACATTATATGGGCATTTATTTGTGCATTCACATTGAAGCAAATAAGTCGTAGACAAAGAGAGGCAGGCAATTCTTTTGGGTCGCTGCTTGCTTCTGTACAGCAGAAAAGCACCGAACTTAACAGTCTAACAATTGTGTTGAGTGGTCGCTGCAGAGCACATCTTTAATGTAGAAAAAAGAAAACTAGCAGCAGCTGGAATTGAATTGGACGGATGGACAATGCAATGCCATGTGTATGTGCCCCAGCTTGCTCTAGGCCCTAGCTGCTTGCTGGACGAGGCAGGGCAACGCACTGCCACTGCCTACTGGTGAGTGGTATGGTGGCCATTGTTTCCATGCCTTGCAGTCTGCAAGATGATAAACAATCAATGAGAGAGAGACTTTTCCACTTGCTGCATTAGACTGTGGCATTGGCCCCTCGTCATTTTAAGGCTCTTGCAGTCGTCGTCAGCATTTGCGCCCACACGTTGGTTGCTTCTTCCGCAAGTACATTGAAAAATCGTTATATTGATGATATGTTTCTTCTTGTGACGTTGTATGTGTGTGTCTATATATTATATTTTTAGGTTGTCTCCTTTTATAGTTTTAATTTACTTTGGTTTGATTTCAATTATGCTCTTCATCATCATCGTGCAAAAGTTAACTCATTATTATTTTTTTAACCATGATTCACAGCCTCGCATTCGTGTAAGCTCATAATATCAGTTAATTTGTTGGAAGATTTACCTCATGTTTAGTAGTACTACATGGAAACTAAGAATCATTCTCTTTAAGCTTATCATTTTCATCATAAACCTTGTCTGCTTCAACTTCACCCTAGACTAGTATAGTGTAAAAAGATAATAATCGAAAGTGCGCCGTATAATTATATTTTAGGGTGTAACCTTGCCTCGGACCGACCGAAAAAACAATTTCAAGAGGCATTAACCATTCGTGTAGATACAATCATGTTGTATAAAAAAAACAAAATAGGAATTAATAATTAGATTGTTATATCTCAAAAATTTCTAATCACTTGAGTTCCTAAATAAGTTAATCTCACGAGTATATCCATCAAATTGATGATTAGCAAATTAGTGTACAATACCACCAAAAAATTCTGTGTTTGGGCCGGAGAAGAGAAGGTCCATTAAATGAACTCAAGCCCAATAATAGCAACGGCCTGTCGTCTCATTGTTGTTTACCACCCCTGACTCCCTCTCCGGCTCCTGGGTTCTCTGGCTGGCTGGCTGGCTCCAGTTACGTTTATATCATCGAAATCGAACCCTCAATTTCTGAGGAGAACCGTTAGAAAGAAAACCGCGTCATTGTATTTGTTCTCTCCAGAGTCCAGAACCAACCCATTATAAAATCACTTCATTTTCATCATCAGATCCATTTCTACTGTTCTCATTTCGTCACAAATCTGAGATACGAGGGACAGAGAGCCACCTCGGCGTCATTAACCGGTGCGTTTCATTCATTAATCCCAATTTTTTAGCAGTATTTTCATCTGGGTCTCAGATATTTTCTTCTATAAATGCTTATACGTTCTGTAGTTCAATATGTGCTAAATGTTCCTTCTTGTTCTCCCTTTTTTTAAAATTTTTTTACTTTTTTTTTAATGTGAGTAAATTTTTCTGGGTTTGTTATTTGATCGTAAATGTTATGTTTGAAACGGAGGATGTATTAGTGCTTACCATGCGTTGCTAGTGAATTCTGTGTAGTAAATGAGGTAGTTTCAGTTATTTTATCGGAGAATGTTTGTGTCGTGTTTTAAGTTAGTGCCTTTGTTGAACGAAGTGTCACTTGGTGTATAAATGTTTTACTATTTGATTGCAATGTTTTCTTGTGGCTATTGATTGGAATTTTTTCAAAGTCAAATATAGTATATATGAGTAATATCATTGATACTCTTTTTTGGTCAGTTGATAGGATTGTTTATTGATCCATGGGCATCTTTATTGATTTATCATAGCTGTATGAAATGTGTTGATTAATGAATTTAGGGAACATATATGATGGTTGGAATTTTGAATCACCTTTCATCATCTGCATAATTATTGAAGTTGAGAGAGAGCCTTACTATGCCAAGTGTTGAAGCCCGCTTACATAATTTGGTCTTTTTATTTGAATTTACTGCTTTTCTTTGCATTTTCATTTCAAGTAATGATCTAGTGGGCGACAGTGACACGTCGCGTGCTGCTGTCTGATTAATCCACAGCTTCAGCACTATTTACAAGGAGTCACATAATTCTTCTACCTGTTCAGGTGCTTGTCATAACATCTTCCTATATGTAAATAGTTGGCCTGGTGGCTTCGTCCATATGCTGTTATGGTTTTTATTTATGCACATATATTTAAAGCTCTCTCTCTTATGAGGCAGCATCTTTATTGAATGGCATGTTTTTCAAGGTTGCAAGTGCAATCAAACCACTGTTGATGTTGGTATTCTTGTTTTATCACGAAGTCATAATCTCTTGTATGGCCACCCATGATCGGATTGGCCAGAAAATTTTCATTAGCCATTCTCTTGCTGAGGACTGCAGTAATGACTACTAAGAATTTTCTTAGTTCTTTCATTTTCTAGTGCTGTTTGTTTATGCTCTACTTTGTAATGCATGGAAATTGCAATAAAGGGTAACATGGTTAGGTTGCTAAATTGGTTCCCTGATCCAAATTGTTTTCAAGGTTAGGTTGTTATATTGGTTTCAACGGAGTCTTCTGGTACTTCATGGCTTTGTTTTTCCTTTTCCAACGATGATCTGACTATTATATTTAATTTCAGGCTGACAAAGGAGCGTACCAACTGGGAGCGAGAGCTGAAGTGGGGTCTGTAGTGGTAGAAGGGAAAAAAGTTAGTTTAGTAGAGGTATAAAGTGACAACCTTTAAGGGGCTAGAAGGTTTTAGAGCATGTAAGAAACTTTTATGTGTAATATGCAAGCAGTATTTGCAGCAAACATGCATGACAAAGTACATATTTACACGGACACAATCTTCATTTTGAGCTTCTGGCACTGTCCACTTGATTACTTTTGAGTATATTCCTCCATTGTAGGTTTTCAGTTCCTGATGTTACTTGAAGCAGCGGGAACCTTAGATCCCGTGTCGCTTTGGAAGGCAAGATTGGAGTTTGACCATATTGTCCTGATAGATTTGCACACGAGTGTAAGGAAGCATCGGGTGGGGTAGAAGTTACTGGTTTTGATTGTACCACTCAATACTACATTCAGAAGAAAGGTATTTTCTGACATTCTGCCCATGTTGCGTCTAAATAATTATTGAACTGGAGCATTTTTTCACTTAATACACCTTACCTCCCTTTAAAGTTTCTTTTTCCAACTGTCTTTATTCTTTTCTTTGCATAGATGGAATTTGATATTTCTTTGCTATTAGTTGGTCCCTGAAAAGATCTACAACCCAGAAGTCTATTTGTTTGCCCATATGGATCAATAGTGTAAGAATTCTGTGAAAGTAGAAAATGGCTTTTTATTCTGAGGAGGACAGAGCTGAGGATTATCTTTTCAAGGTTGTTCTAATTGGTGATTCAGCTGTTGGGAAATCAAATTTGCTCGCTAGATTTGCAAGAGATGAGTTCTACCCGAATTCAAAATCGACCATCGGAGTGGAATTCCAAACCCAAAAGATGGATATCAATGGAAAGGAAGTTAAGGCACAGATCTGGGACACAGCAGGTCAGGAACGGTTCAGGGCTGTTACATCTGCGTACTACAGGGGTGCAGTTGGAGCTCTCTTGGTCTATGACATTAGTAGACGACAGACATTTGATAGCATTGGCAGATGGCTTAATGAACTTCACAGTAAGGAACTTTACCGTTGTTTTTCCTTCTATATATTTTATTACTGTTTTGTTGTACATTTAATATTTAATATGATGGCTGTTGTGGGGGGGGGGGGGGGGGAAAAGAACAAACTTATCATGCAAAAATGTCATGAATTGAATGATTGACTTGTAGTGTTTATACTGGAACAGCTCACTCAGATATGAATGTAGTAACCATACTTGTGGGCAACAAGTCGGATCTCAAAGACGCGAGGGAGGTAACTACTGCAGAAGGCAAGGCCTTGGCAGAGGCACAGGGTTTATTTTTCATGGAGACTTCAGCTCTTGATTCCTCAAATGTAACTGCTGCCTTTCAGACTGTCGTCACAGAGATCTACAATATACTAAGCCGGAAAGTTATGATATCTCAAGAGCTGAAGCAAAAGGATTCTTCCTCATTCAACGGGAAGACAGTAGTTTTAGAAGGAGAAAAGAAGGAAGCAGATGCCGAGCCAAAAAAAGCTGGGTGTTGTTCATCTTAAAGATGTGATGCTTGCTCAAGCTCAACATCTGATCTGTGTGCTGCTGAAATACTCTTAGCTCAGACATGCCACTGAAATTCCCTGACTTCTTCTTCTCCATGTGTTTAATCTCATTTCTTTTTTTTTTTTATTTATATTTTTTAACCAAAAAAAAATATTTTGTTTCATGGATTGGTTAGTTTTTTTTTTTTTTTTGACGGAGGAGAATTAGCAAATGTAAATGACCTCAAGGGGATTGGAGAAGTGATTATATGGATACACAACTTTCAGATTCCAAGTGTCTTTATTATGTATTTATGGTTGCTTGACTTTGCTGTCTTTTGCTAATAATTTTTGCCTCGTATCAAATTTGTATCGAGAGCAAATGGCCGGTGAGAGGCTTTTTTTTTTTTTCCTCGTCGGCAAGTGCAAATAGCCCCCGAACTAGAATTAAATTTATATAATAATTGATAGTTTTTAATATTGTATAATTTCTCTCTTTTCTTTTTACTTTTTTAATATTATATATAATATAAAAATAATAATTAATATTCGCACTGCTAAAAGTAGAAATTCTTACGAAGAAAATGCAGTAAGAATGGATGAAAATGAAATGAATAGGCGAAGACCAAACTATTAGAACAGAGATGCAGCACAGGATTTGGTGCTCAACATTTGCGATCAGCGAACAGCCACTTGCCACTTGGAATGAACACAATGACGAAATTACCCACTCAAACACAGTAAAGCATCCATACGTAGAGAATTGGGGTGAGATCATCATTTTCTTCGATGGTGATGGTGGTAAATGAAAACGGGGAGCCAAGCCAAGCCTAGCCAAGAGATAAAAAAGAGAAGAAGACCCATTTGATTGATCAAAGTCCAAACGCACATAACATAAGAAAGAGAAGCAAAATTTGATTAGTTAAAGGTTTGATAGAACTTAAAAGAATCTTTCCAATGGGGCGGCTTTTCATAGAGTCATTGAGTGGGCCTCGGATCTTCAAGTGCAAGAGTTGCAAAGTCGACTCGGCATCTCCCGATCACATCGTTTCCAAGGCTTTTCAAGGCCGTTTTGGCCGTGCTTATCTTTTCCGATCTGTGTAATTTCTCCAACCTCCCCAATTTTGTTATTAATTTATTAATTTTATTGTGTGTATCATTCATCATTTTTTGGGTGCAGGGTAAATGTGTCTCTTGGGCCTAGAGAAGAGCGGCTTCTTGTCAGTGGGTTGCATTCCGTGAATGACATTTATTGCAGCTCCTGTCAGCAGTTACTCGGCTGGAGATATGTAAGTTTCTCTTCTCTTCTCTTCTCTTCTCATTGATTCAACTAGGATCCGTTCTCCTGGATATTACAAGTTTTGAATTTGATGTTACCCCCTTTCACCTGTTTTGTAGTTTTTTTTTTTTTCTTTTTATGTTCTTTCTAAGTAAATTTAATTACAATGCATTAGCTCGAGAAATCTACTGAAAATTTTTGATACATGCTAGATGCTACAAACTGGAAAACAGAATAAAATAAAATTCATGTGGATTTGGGGGGGCAATTCAGCATTCATGTGTAAATTTAATGCGATAGCATATTTGATTTTCTTACAATGATCATATTTGATTCCTGTAAATGCACCACTTGTTATTGGGGAAAGAGGAATTATGGCTGTAGGGTTTGAGTAACTGATTTACTGCTACCACAGGACATATTAAAACTATTCTCTGATATGCATCAACAGCCAGCCATCAAATAGGATTACTCTTTTGCGCCCGCCCTAGTTTATTATAAATGTTTTTCAACATAAATTAATATTGTTTTGTTTTTGTGGAAACAACTATTTTATTTGTAATTTGTAAATTTGTATGTAGTTTTTCTATGGTTAAAGTGATGTCGCTTCTCACTTGAAGCTAGCTAATGTTGCTTTTATCATTTTTTGGTCTTTTGTTAAAATTCCAATGACTCCAGGAGAAGGCATATGAAGAGAGCCAGAAGTATAAAGAAGGGATGTACATTCTGGAAAAGGAACGAATGCTGAAGGCAGGTTGGTGATGTCATGTTATATGGATACATATAAAACATATTGGAAGAAGCCAATCTTTTTGTAGCTGAACATTTTTTCTCTCTTTTAAGGAAAGAAAGAAAGAATTGATCTGATCTCATCGTGTTAGTAGACATTGTAGGCTGGCATGTTCGCAGCTGCTGCAACTTTGATTTAATGAAAATAACTTTTAGATTACTTTTAGATTACTGACGAAGCTACTCTATATTGGTGTGTATGTGCGCGTGTGGATTTTATTTATCAAAATAGTGTTTTAAATTTATGTCTGTCTTCTTAGGTTGCATGGCAGTGCAGCTGCCGGACCCATACATTTCTAGGAGAATTCTCCTGAAAATGTATGGGTGGAGCACAGCGCAGCTGCCCCAAACGCAAGTTTATTATGATAAGTTGGTCCTTGAATGCCAATGGAGAATTACTGTCAGATTTGAAGCCAGAAAGGATAACAATGGATACTTAACTTTAAAGGAAAGGGTCCCCCAGATCATTAAGAACATGCTTGGTCCCATCCTGAACCGTCTAACAACGATATTCCTACATTCCGAAGATGAAATACATTTTCTTCCCCAAAAGCTTTGAATAAGGGGTTAGAATAACCACAACACATGTTCATGGATTAACAGCAATTTATCATTGTTAAAAACACATGCTAGCTGATTCGGGTCAAATTGTAACCAAGTGTTCTCTCTCTCTCTCTCTCTCTCTCTCTCTCTCTCTCTCTCTCTCTCTCTCTCTCTCTGGTTTGTGATTGCATTTTAGTTTCAGTGCTTTGAAGTATGTCCGGGTCTCGGTTTTCCTTTGAATCAAAAACTACTATCCTTGGCATTATAGTCTTGGGCCTTGTGTACCTCTTGTATTTAATGTGACATACATCAAAATTAAGGGTTGTGCTCAACAAGTGTTGTTTAATTGTCAAATTGTTTCAAGGAGTTGAGCGCAACTTTTGTAAAATATCGCGACCCTGTATTTGATTGATTTCCTACAAATATCTTTTTCTTCAGTCTTATCCTCTGTTCAGCAATAAATACATGCATTAGAGTGCCATCAGTATGACTGTGATCTCATTGGTTGTCGATGCATTTTTTGACCTTTTATTTTACTGAATAGCCCCGCCTCTACCAATAATACAGGCATTACATCCAGGTCAACATCCGACCACTGCCATTTTGATTTAGGATACCTCCTACCTCTAGAGGTAACTGAAAAGGCACAACTTACCACAAAAAGATTAAAACGTCAATCTTATTATATATGCTGCTATTGACGTTGATTTGGCTCCAAACATTGGATTCGCAAAATAGGTACTTTTTCATTTACAAGAAACCAAGAGCTTCAGATTCATTCTTTACCAAAAAGGCCACTTTGAGACCATCATGTTTTTTATTCGAGCATTTTCTTGGGAAAAAGAAAACTAACATCCTTATTGTTAAAAAGAAAAAAGGAAGGATCATTGAAATAAAAAGCTTAAAAATTGCTAGACATGGTTAGCCATATGAAGGAATCACTATGTAGTAACTTATTCCCTTAAAATTTTCACACCAATAAATCAACCAACATTTTCATACAGTCTGTAAAATACAGAACTCACAAGAAGGGAATGAAATACTGACAAGAACCAGCGGTTTGCTGGAAATTATACAAGAAGAATAATTAAAACAAAAGGTTTGATATGTTGTGTTTTGCTGTGTCATCACAGGTGCATGATACAATAATTCTCGTATACCCAGCAATCTACATCTTAATCACATCCCAAGAAAGAAAACCTATATGAAGAAATCTCAAGCCCAAACCTTACATGGAAACCCTTATAACTGCTCTCTATACTTTCCATCAAAACAATCGAAACCAATTAGCTCTAATCATATTTTCATATAAACTGATATATCTCAGTGATGAAAATGTAAGAAATCCAGTCATTCACCTGATTTTTGACTCCAGATATACTTCCACCTACATCGACATTTCAGCATCCATCTCATTATCCCCCTAGGCGGCAATTCCTAAAAAAAAAAAAAACCAAGGACCCAGAATGTAAATACACTATTTAATACGAACAAGCATTTTCATATCAAAGCAACTAAGAAAAGAAAAATTAGGAGTGCTAACTGTTTGAACATATATTATCTGCTGTAGACTAAAACTTTAAAGAATGCTATTATATTCAAAAACCTGAAAAAGAACATAGAATTTATACAAGGGCGAACCAGAACAAAATTAAATAAACAGCTATAAGGAGATTTGATTAACTTTTTCAAAAGAATGAATAAAGTATAATAGAAAAGAAAATCTTACCTCTATTTGCTTGTCTATCAGTTACACTATAACCACCAACGTAACCAGCAGAGTTTTTGGTCATAACATCTGAAGCCGTAGGTCCAACACCAAAACCAAAGGAGCCTGACCCTTCTAGCTCAGAAGATGAAGGTCGCCAAGTGGAATCACCATAAAACGAACCACTTTCATAAATATCCCCATAAGCCACATCATAACTACCTTTTGTCGAAGATACTGGCGGGACACTCGTCATACTGTTTCTTCCATATCCTACAGCTCCTGAACCAACTACGAGATCTCCATTGCCATAACTAAGATTGCCACTACTATAACCAGCACCAGCACCTCCACCGTGACCAGGATCAGGAGAGGAATCCCAAAGTGCTCCAAGGCTACCAAGAGAACCCATTCCTGAAGTCCCACCTCCTGAGCCCAAAAAAGCATTAGAGTTTGCAGTGTTTAATGCATAATTAAGATTCCCATTTCCCCACAAATTCCTGCTTGGTGAACTCAGGACAGAACTGTTTCCTCCGTTACCAGCACCATAGCTACCTGGGCTGCTATACCTGTTCGAATTTCCACCAAATGAAGGGTTCAGTCCCCGACCATAGCTGAGATTAGGACTAAGGTTTGCACCTCCTCCATGACTTGGGCTCAAATTTGGCTCAAAGTTGAGTCCCATACCATAACCAGGACCAATTGTAGTGAATCCACTACGCCCAATGGTAACTGGACCATATCTACCATCAATTCTAAGTCCATATCCACCAACAGAACTTGGATTATAACTCTGAGTGTAACCATTAAGGAAGCTACTGACTCTACTCAGACCATAATTATGTGTGCCTAACTGGTTCCGGCTTGGCCCAGGAGATAATTCTTTGGGGACAGCCCGTTTGACCTCAACCATTTTACCATTGAGTTCGTGAAAGGTTTTGAGCAACACTTTATCCACTGCTTCCTCTGAATCATAAGTAATGAATCCAAAACCTCGAGGCCTTTGAGTGTTGTGGTCATACATCACCACAACATCTGTGATAATCCCAAACTGATCAAAGTACTTCTTAAAGTCACTCTCTGTGACTGTAGATGCTAAACCTCCTACAAATATCTTCTTTGTGCGGGCAGGACCAGGTGACCCGTGAATGCTGCTATTGTTTCTGTTCTGAATGTTCTGATCATCCCTAGGAACAGCTTTCTTTGCCTCAACCTAATGACCACAAGCTAGAAAATGAAAAAATGAACTAGAATACAACTTCATATCCAGATATCCATCACTCAAAGTTCTATGTTTTAATTTGTACAGTACAAGATTGGTGCTCAAAAATAATGCTCAACACAAAACATACAGACATCTGCTCCTACATTCCTGAAATTAAGTCATTCTAATTTCTTTGGATGCTGGAGCTGCAATAAGATATGATTAGGCTACTGGGGAGGGATAGAAATGTTTTTTCTAAACAAAAAGAAAAAAAAAATATATTGTTCTTTTAGAATTTCTTTTTAAAATTTTTTATTACACATGCCTAGTCTAATTGATGTAAGTCTCAAAAGACTGATCAGCAGCTCAACATACTGTTCGGTGAGCCTTGATAAATGACATCGTGCTCAAGATAATCTTTTGCCAGCCTATCATAATCAAAGTATCAAAGCATTAAGTGCACAGAAGATTCTACCTTGACTACAATAGTTTCTGACCTATGGTACCTTTTGATTTGTGTCCATGACTTTTCCTTTTTCATCATTGCATAAGTCATTAACTACAACTCCACATAGCCAACAGAAAATTTATAATGAGAGTACTCCGACGCACAGACCCATGCTATATGAAGGAGGATCTGTTGTTCTAATTGTTTAATTAAAGTCTTTCCAAGATTGACAGAAGAATCTCCTATCAGTGATTAATTTGGAAAAAAAAGCACTTTGAAATTGTCAATGTTCAGGACTATTCACATGTCATATTTCTTTTCAGAAATACCTTGCATCTTAATTGTGTTGTTCTTACTCAAAATTGACATGTTACCAATCAAACATCACTATATATAGTAAAAGACCCTCATAACACTAAACAGAATTACATCAAATTCATTCTTTAAGAAAAAGAAGGGGAAAAAAAACTATCACAGAACCAGAAGAAATGCAATACTATTGGTCTGAATTAAAAGATGTTAAGAGTATTTAAATGTTTAAACTTACAGTTCTACCATCTATCATGTGCTTCTGCATAACAACTCTTTCTGCAACAGCAGGATCAGCAAAAACAATAAAACCGAAACCACGGGCGCGGCCCGTGGCCCGATCCTTCATAATCACAGCTTCCAGAACTTCTCCAAAAGCCTGGAAATAATCTCTGAGACGGTCCTCATTGGTATCCCAAGAAATCCCACCGATGAACAGCTTACCAAGCTCCATTTCCATTCTACAAAATCACATATACAAATACAAACATCCCACCAATCAGAAAGGCATGTCGCAAACCTCCACATGATCGTCTTTTCATACAAAAAGAAAAATCAAGTCTTATTATCTAGAAATCAAGCCATGCACTGGATCTAAGTAATACAATTCAGTATAGACTTGCCTTGCATTTCAAACAACATAAAACTGAATACAGTGGTAAAAAAGCGATCATCCAATACAAAAACTCATAATGCGGATAAAACAAAGAGAGTACCTTGTAAACAAAAAAAAGGCAAAACTTGGATATTAATATCGATATAAAAGAACAAAAGGGCAATCCTGGATTCAATCCAATAACATCGAACCGTTCACCGATCAAATATCAATCAACCCAGAACCCAGGATTCCTAAAAACAAAGCAAAAAAAAAAAAAAGGAAAAAGTTAATAAAACTGGTATCAAAGAATATTAAAAAAAAAAAGACAAAGATCAAGTTTTTGATGAAGAAACCCAAAAAGGCAAAGATTTTGAAGAGAAAAATTACCAAAGAGAGAGAACCCAGATGGGAAAGTGGGAGAATCTAAGATCTAAGAGGACGCATATTAAGAAGTGAGGGCGAGAAGCCCCCTTTCTCTTTTTTTTTTTTTTTTCTTTTATGTTGTGTTGCTGCGATATTATTATGCAAAGAATGGATTTTTATGGCGTGTGTTGATGAGATAGAGAGAGAATGGAGCTGGATCAAAATTTAGAAATGATTATTATTTATATTATTTAGCTTGGCCTTTGGCTGTCCTCTCGTGCAAGAGAAAAAGAATGCTACAAAGCTAGCAGCCTAGCAACTAGAAGATGGAAGATGGTGACTTTGTATTGTTGTGTGAGTTTGATTTTAATATACATTGGTTAAATTAATGATATGCTTTTTTTTAAAAAAAATTTCTTGTAAGAGATTTATTATTTTCTTTTTAACCTTTTACATTGACATGGGTCTGGATAATTTAGTTTTATGTTTTTTTTTTTCTTTTGTTGGAATTTTACCATGGACAATGTATCTACTTCCAATAACATCACCTTTTAAAGCAATGACTATTTCTTTTGTCCAAACAATATTTGGATGATTGTGGCTAAAAAAAGGAGATTTTGAGTGACCAGCTTCAAAAATTGTGGGAAATTTCAGGTCGCCTGTGGACTAATGTGCTCCTATGATTAGTGTTTCTTCTACTCTCGCATACTCAAAAACTGGACCGTTGTGTATTGCAGTCGTTTAAACTTCAAAGCAAGTCCTCCTCGCCCACGAACCCAAAAAGTTGAAGTTCAAAGTATTTGCTTTACGTTCGAAAATGTGTAAATTATTTCTCCATTTAAATGTGACATTTTTCATATCATTGTGTATATATATATATATATATATAAGTATAGCTTGGGGATAAAAAAGAAAAAGAAGAAAAAGGTAAAGGTTAGCCTGGATTTTACTTGTTCAAGTATAACCAACCACAAATGTGGTACTTATTTCATAGAGAGCTATTTTGTAATCGAAACTAATAAAATAGATGCAAGCAAAATAAGGAAATATAGATTACATCTTCAAACTCCGCATTCACACAATTAGAAAAAGAGTGGGTTATTTACACTCTAAATTTTATTCTAAGCACTCTAATTTTTAATAAAAGTATTTTTACAAGACTACTCTTTATGTAATTTATTAATAAGGACAATTCAATTCTAGTTAACCAAATATTATTACGCTTGACATCATTTAACAGACACTAAATTTAATAATCCTATTATAAACCCTATAACGTTCTTCAATATCAAATCTAATTCATCATTTATAAAAGAAATATTAAAGGTTTATTAAACACCCAACAACCTGCCAACTACGGAAATTGAAAAATAATTTTTTTTTATGCCCAAAAAAGAAGTAACATTACTTTTTTAAATAAAACTATAAGTTCCAAAGCGAAGAAAAAGAAAAGAAATCAGTTGCGTATTGTTGTTGCTTAAAGATTATTAATTAGAAATACAAATTGGACTCTAGTGTGTAACTCTGTAGTAAAATAAGAGAAATTTCTATTTTAAAAAAAAAAGTTTATTTCATTTGAAGAGATGAGAGTGATATTTTATTAAAGAGAGATTTGAATATCTTTTTAACAATACTAAAATTATATATAATGAGTTATTTTCTCTTAATTAAGATATAAATAGAGGACAGTTTTGGCATTTGAAAGAGCGTGTAGAGTAAAAATAAATTTTTTAAAATTTATTTATTGAGTGAATATGCAAAATAAATCAGTGTTGCAAATAAAATTTATAGTTCAAATAGCCACAATTAGAAAAGCTATTCATATTAACTAGAAATAAAAATTGAAATGTTTTCAAATACATATGAAATTGTCAAATTATGTCTTAATGTGATTTTGTTTAAGAAAAATTCTGATTTTTACAAGTGAATTATGGCACACTCCATCATTTGGATATTTACAAAATCTCCCATTTTGGTAAAAAAAAAAAAAAAAAAAGGGAAGAATAACTAATCAATCATAAACATATTAATTTCAAGGACAAATAAATTAGGTTGTGAATACATACAGGAATAATGAACTATTTTGAATTTCAACCTAGTTAACACAACTATATTGCTTTATTTGGAGGCAAGGAATGAATTTGTTTATCAAAATCAAAATATATAGCCTCGCAATAATCTATCACTTTTGAATAAGAACTTGCCAACAATATGGCACCTTAGAATAAAGTTTAAAGTTGACAGATGGAACTAAATAGAAAGAAAAAAGAAAAGAAAAAAACAGAGCAATGAGTGGATTTTTGCATCAAACGTGAGAGAATAGATAAGACGGGCACTACAAAAAATGGGTTTTGTATGCGATCTTTTTGAGTAAAAAATTTAAGACAAAGTGGGAGGGATGTGGGAGGGACAGAAGGGATTGCTTGTGTTTCCACTCATCCAAAGGAATACAAAAACAGTAACCAGTGAGATTAGATTTAGATTTAGATTAGATTAGATTAGATGGATCCAACATAACATCACACATTTGGAGCACACACAACACAACACCACATGCATGCATGACATAACATACTCTAATTATTGACAATATAAAATCATCACCCACAAGCTCTTCAATTTTATGATTTAATACAAAAGGTTTCTCGTGCCCTATAGCCAGGTCAAATTATTTTGTCTCTAACTCCTTGTTGATGAAAATTATGAAAACTAGTCGGCCATAAAATTTTTTAATTAGAATATATAAGATTAATGAGTAGAGGCAAGTGGTGAACTATTTAATTGCTGTAATGATTGGAATCAAATAGAGGTGGAGTATAAAGTAGTCACTGTGATTCTTTGAAAAAAGTTGCAGGTCATTAAACTATACAACTCGAAGCCGGTGAAATATGTTAGCCACAAATCATGTCTCATTTGCCCAGCTGAAAAATGGACATTACAACTAGCCTAGTTGCACTAGACATGCATATATATATAAACGTAGTGGGATTTGAGGTCAATGTTTACCTCCAATTATAAGAAGTGATATTTTTAAGACTCGCTAATGTGCTTGCGTTAATTATATAAAATAAAATAAATATATATAAAGTAATTATCTAATGATAGTGAGATTTAATTGCTAAGTATAAGGTTTGTTTGATGCAACTGCTCCACTTCCTATATTTTAAGTGAACTGATCATTCTTCTAAAAAAAAAAAGAGTGAATTGATCATTCATTTAGAGTTCTTCAATTTTTTTTAATCTATTGTTTTATGGAAATGGCATGCAAAAAGCCTCGTGGTCCTCCATTATTGTCTCCAATTTGTGTTGGCGGATGTAAAAACCAAATAAATGAATCGAGTGACTTTATTTACTTATTAAAATTCATTTTTATCAGCAATTTAAGTGGTTATTAAAGCAGTTTTTTTTTAAAAAATTGACCAGGGATCTGAAGCGAGTAAACACAAAATCAAAATCAAACTTTATGAGTGAGTGTTTAAGCAATAGTGAATTTTTTTAAAAAAGTAAATATAAATTGACCTAGACTAACATAAGTGGTCAATTGGATAGCATTTGATTTTTTTTAAATACATAGATAAACATGATTAAAAATGCACATGGAAGATGATAATTATGTGGGAAGTGGTTCAAATGTCTCCTAGATTCCTACCATGTTTCTGTAAAAAGGCTTATTTCATGGCAACCACTTGATTAAGTGGGAGACCAAACGCTTGTAGATACAGCATTTATAGTAAATTCCACAATACAAAGACAGCTTATCCTATATCAAAGCTAAAATCTTTGACATAGGACAAACTCTCTTATAAATCGGTTGAATATTATATGATGATTTCATATTACTTAAGGAACCCTATCAAATTTTCAGCTTGTTTTAATTATAAGAAGATAAGCCTCCCACCCCCTCACCTTTTTATTGAGACTCATTTTGTGGTGTATGTTTGTGTTTTGGTTTTGGGGGAGAATGAATGTTAAATGCTGTCATTATTTGTTATAATTTTGATGGTATGGTCAGAGTTAATAATTTACATTGCTTCCATTTCATTAATAGGTATGGGGTGCTACATGACAATTTTTCAACAAACTCTTTAAGCCGAATGGAAATAAATAACCATTACAGTGAGGAATGTCCAATTCCAAGTAAGCAAAGAAGACAACATGACGAGATTCATTTTAAATTGGTGGAATAACGAATGATGTTTTGTACTAGAATGAAATTTTCTGTACACACTCTCGTCGCTGGGCGGGCCTGGATGGGTAAAAACAAAAAAAATAAAAACAACGAAACTCCCCGTAAACCCCTACCCTCGCTCTTTAGTCTTAGAGCACCCTCCCTTGTCTCCCACACCTTCAAATCCTTAAACCCTGAAATTAACCGAAGCATGCCAAAATTGCTCAAACCCTAACCTCCCTCTAACTGAATGTCAACTATTTCAAGAATGAAGTGTCTAATAACCCCGCCCTTTTCATTGACACCCATCTCCCTTCACCTCTCGAAGGCCACAACTCTTGCCTCAAAATCCTGTTTTTTGAATCCCGCAACGTCTCTTCGAAACCCTAAATTTATCCACTCAATGGTTTCGCCCAGACCCCCTCTTTTCTCCTTACAAAATCGAAACCTGCATTCGGAGGCCTCTGTTTCTTCGCCCTCAGGTGAGATTCACGTGATCGTAGGACCCATGTTTGCCGGAAAAACGACCACGCTTCTTCGAAGAATTCAAGCTGAGACCCAAAAGGGCAGGTTTGTTGCTTCTCTTTTATTTTATTCATGTTTTATTCAATGGGTTTGCTTGGGATTTGACTGTATTACTTGTGGCATTTGTTTTAAGTGTTGGGTCGTGTCTATCAATAGGTACCGTTGTGGGAATGCATCAATTTTATTCCTAAAGTTTGATTGTTCTGAATTCTAATTTTTCATTAAATTTAGTTTGATGGACTGGAATTGCAAATATGTTTATGTTCCATGATCGAATGGGATTGTCACTGCTGAGATATTCCCAGCTTTCAGGTCAATCTACGTAACAATGTCATCCAATTGGATGAAGCAATAAGGGGCCTTTGTTTTTCTGGGAGATTAAGTGAAGCTATTGGATTATTATGGCGAACAGGGTTGAAAGTGGATGAGGGGACATACGCTCTTTTGTTGCAAGAGTGCATATTCACAAAAGAATATAGAAAAGGGAGAAGAATTCATGCTCAAATGGTTATTGTTGGATATGTTCCCAATGAATATATCAAAACCAAATTGTTGATATTGTATGCAAAATATGGGGATCTAGTAACTGCTCATGTTCTGTTTTATAAGCTGCAGCAAAAAAGTTTGATTTCTTGGAATGCTATAATTGCTGGATATGTGCAAAAAGGCTTTGAAGAAGTTGGACTGGATTATTATTACAAGATGAGGGAAAATGGTTTGAGACCGGACCAGTATACGTTTGCATCAATTTTCAGAGCGTGTGCCACCTTGGCCACATTGGACTACGGGAAACGAGCCCATGGTCTCATGATCAAGTGTGGTATTAGAGAAAACGTTGTAGTTAATAGTGCTCTTATAGATATGTACTTCAAATGCAGTAGTATCTCTGATGGGCGTCAAGTATTTGATAAATTGTCAAATAGAAATGTTGTTACTTGGACTTCTTTGATAGCTGGGTATGGACAGCATGGAAGAGTCGTAGAGGTTTTTCAATTATTTCATAGGATGACAAGTGAAGGTTTCAGACCAAATTACGTTACTTTTCTTGCTGTGCTTTCTGCTTGTGACCATGGAGGTCTTGTCAATAAAGGCTGGGATTACTTCTCATCCATGTTGAGGGATTATGGAATCCAACCTAGAGGGAAACATTATGCAGCCATAGTTGATCTTTTGGGACGTGCTGGGAAGTTACAAGAGGCTTATGAGTTTGTTCTTAGTTCACCTTGTATGGAACACTCTGTAGTATGGGGTGCTTTACTTGGGGCATGTAGAATTCATGGAGACATTGACCTGGTGAAGGTGGCAGCTAAGAAGTACTTCGAATTGGACCCAGAAAATGCTGGGAAGTATGTGGTCTTGGCGAATGCATATGCCAATGTTGGGTCCTGGGACAATGTTGAGGAGGTTAGGGGGATGATGCGGGATTTAGGGGTGGTCAAAGAGCCTGGTTATAGCAGGATCGAAGTTTTAGGGATGGTCCACTTCTTCGTAATGGGCGATAAATCGCATAAGCATTCTAAGGAGATTAATCAGATGATTAAGGAAATAACATGCATTTTAAAGGATGCTGGCTGTGTTCTTGATTGAAGTGGGAACTAGTCCAAGTTTTTGCACTTACTATTTCCTTTTTTTGCAGAAATGTAGCAGTAATAAAATCCAATAAGGATACAAGATATGGGTTAGATTCCATAGTTACACATGATGGGGTGAAATTGCCATGTTGTGCGTTGACCACCTTGTCATCATTCAGACAAAAATTCGGTTCTGATGCTTATGATCAGGTAATTCAATGTGAAAATTGATGATCTGTGTCATGAAAAATGGTACTCTGTAAATACTTAATTATTAGTCCAATTTCTATGAAAGTAAGTAATTCCAATTGTTTTCTCAAAAAACATAAAAAATAGAAAAATCCTAATTGTGAATGTGCAGTTCATTTGTACCTGGTTAATGGATGCTGCATTTTTTTTTTTTAAAAGGTTAATGAACCTTATAAAATATAAGGCAAAGCATGTATGGCAGAAGGCTGCCATCAATTTTTATAAATTTTGGTTGTGATTATATATTTGTTGAAGCCTTCCATGTACGTGTGCACCTTTTTTAAATGTCATATTCATGTCCAATACTTGGTGACAGGTAGATGTGATCGGCATTGATGAGGCTCAATTCTTTGAAGACCTTTATGATTTCTGCCGTGAAGCTGCTGATCATGATGGAAAAACTGTGATAGTTGCTGGACTAGATGGTGACTATTTGAGGTATGTGAAGGTACTTTCCTCCAATTGCCCATCTCATTTTTATAACAGTTTTATTGGGGTTTTGACGGCGGGAAATGTTGTTGCAGAAGGAGTTTTGGTTCTGTGATTGATATAATTCCGCTTGCTGATTCTGTAACCAAATTAACTGCTCGATGCGAGTTCTGTGGGAAGCGTGCTTTCTTCACTTTAAGGAAGACTGAGGAGACAAAGACGGAATTGATTGGAGGGTCTGATATCTACATGCCTGTGTGCCGGCAGCACTATGTAAGCGGACAAGTAGTTGTAGAAGCTGCAAGAATTGTGCTAGAGTCTCAGAAGGTTCAGTGTGGCTCCTATGTGTAAAACACTAAATACTCTGATCAATTATGTACACATAGGCAGCCCTTTTGGTGTCATCAATCAATATGCACGTTGAATGAGCAAAATTGGAAATTAGAATTGATGTAGTTGGATACTGTACAAATTGTATCATTTTCTATTTGGAAGTGCTTGTTTATTGTGTGTATAATCAAAGCTTGAAATTCTCATGTTAACACGTGAACAAGAACGGAGCTTCCACTTTCCAAGGTGAACTAATCTTTACAGATAAATCTTATGGTTAAGCTTAAGCATTTGGCTCGCAATCTTCGATAATCCAGCAGGTGTCTCTTTCTCCCAAATCCCTAATGCAGTATTTCGGTAGCCGAAAATAACAGTAGCAATTTGCTTTCATTGAGAGTCGAACTCAAGACCTCCCGCTTACTAAACGGGTGCTCTAACCAACTGAGCTATGAAAGCTTGATTGTTTGGTCGATCCAGTCAATGGGAAAAGAACCCTAATTTGTGGTCTTGGAATTTTATCAAACGGCCGAGGCCTCGTTCCTTTTCACAATGAAATGAAGTTGTAAAATCATATCGTTAATGAACCCGCGCATGCACGAAGACAAATACTAGTTCATTACCAAAACAACAGGAACTACATCCGAAGTGTACAGTACTAACAATGCTCTACTTCGTAAGAGACGAATAAGACACGACGTGGCTACAACATCTAGCTACCAGTCATAAGAGTTCTTCAACTTCTTTGCAACACCACAATCTGAATTTCGGCCATGACTGACCTGTACTCTCTTGCACACAAGTTATAAACTTATCTCACACAACTTATAAGATCAAATGGAAGAACTGGGAACTAATCGTGCAAACAAATTAAACGGCACAATGCCCTGAATAAACGACGACTGGCCTAGTTCTTGGATTATGTTACGCTCAGTCATCTGAAATCCCTGTAGCGATCAAATTGAAGACATGCCTTCCAAATCCTACCTTGAGAGCATCATCATTTAGAAGTTTCTCAAGAAGATATTTGTGATGGGAAATGTTTCCATTCAGGAAAATGGAAAGTAGGAGAAATCAGAAAGACTGCATTCAGTATATGATCTTCAAAGCTATAATTAAAAAATCACATGCAAACTACCTTTGTCACCCTTAATGCTTGTTGGATCACAAAGTTCCCATATTTATGCTGGCAAGGTGTAAAAATTGATGGTCGCTGATCTTCAAAAGATCATCAACAACATAATGTGCCATTCCTGGAGACTTCAGACATTTCTCTACTAAATGACTTCCACATCTTAGCAATGAGAGTTCTTCAAATTTTCCTTTGAGAAGAGAGCATATCTTTTCAGAATATTTCAGATCACCAAGTCCTAGGACATGCTGCACAACATAGTTTCTGGGAAAAAAAAATCCATTAATTAAGCAATAGATTATGCCAAGAAATCATTCTTTGAACAACTTCATTCATAAATTAAGCACCATATAGTTAAGGAAGAGTGGTCTTTACCCTGAAGGATCCTTTGATAGGAACTCTGCATGACTAGAAATTAAATCTAGAAGTCCTCCTCTGCGTGGACCTCTCATTTCATTAATGAAATTGTTTAAGGAGACACATCCCCTGACGTGGGTGGCTAGCTCCCGAAAGTGGTTCATGGCTGCGAGATATAGTACCTAGTACCAAACACGACAAATTATCTTCTTCATGTGTAATTCTAAAAGACTCTTAAATGTGACATTCGTTAAAGTGAAGATTACCTCATTTTTCTGTTCATCAAGTGTCTCCAAACACTTGATTATAACAGACGATGCTTCTTTACTAAACATCATGTCTTTGAATCTTCTGTATGCAGCTGAAATCACAAGAGAAATGCAGGGTGATCCAACTAGCACTTTGATCAGCTTCTGCATTGACCGTGCACTGCCCAAACAAGAAACTGAAATTGGTCGAGAAAAGCAGAAAATGAACAAAAAATGAGTAACGCCTGGGATTTAGGGTGATTACCTATCTTTATAGACTGATGCCTTGTAAAACAATTCAGATTGTGAGGTTATCTTCAGTGTAATCCGTTCATGCTGCATGATTGGATAAGCTTAGCAAACAGATGACATCCATATCCATCAGTCATCAGATCAAATGGGTACTTATACACTGCCTCAAATATCTTATATGTAATTGTTGAGTCCTTTCCGGATAACATTTTCTGAAGGAACAGAGAGCCACCTTCAGTCTTTCCTAGCAGAACGATATCATAATCTGGCTGTGCCAGCAAAGCATTTTTGCCATAAGTTCCAGGACCAATAGATGTACTAAGATTTGCAATTCCAATCCCTCTGTTCAAGTCCGGCCTTCTTCCTCCCTCTAATATGCTGGCCAAATCAAAAAGGTTATCTTGATTCCCCCAAATAGACATGGCGGGACTCCAGAACCAAAATTCCCCATCACTATCTCTAGATGATAGTTTTCAGCATACCCTTTCATATACCTGTTTGAAGGCATAGACTGCCGGTTCCCTGAAGAATCACCTGCACAGACTATCACATAAATTACATAAAAAATCAATTCTTCACACACACAGAGAGATACATGCAAATATCAATGTGAACATGAAAATCAAATCTTTTCCCATATTTACATATCAACAGACACATACAAACATCAATATGCACATAAAAATCAAACCTTTACCGACATTTACATATATGAAGACAGATATGCGCACACAAAAGGGGAGCAAACGCATATACACGTGTGTGGGTCTCCTATATGCACACAAATACATAAATGTGCATACAAAGATCAAATCTTTATGGCAAAAAAAGTACATGTATACAGATACATACATACATACATACATACATAGATAATATGCATGTACTTATGGACGCGGAGGCGTGAGACTACCTATACCCACGCACAAGATAAGACCAGCCGAGATACTTGGAGAGAACAATGGAGTAGTCGCAGGAATGGAACTTTGCTCGTGTAATCTTCTTGTTGAACGGCTAATAGTGAAAGGCAAAGTGGGGGGAACTCTGTTATCCACAGAAAGTTTCCTCAAAAAATACAGGGAGCTTTCAAGGCCTGAATCAAAAGGAGGCGGTGATCTTGAGTTAGGCATTGAACCGAAGTCGAGTTGAGATGACGGAACACTACCAATGAGTCTACACAGGAACTTGCAAAGCAAGAAACAAGAAGAACGAGTTACAACACTATCACAAACACTAACACAACGAATCTGACATAAAGCTGTGGATATTTGTTTATTTATTATAAACAAACAAATATTACAGTTGTTGTATGGAAGTTTTACTTTTCTTTTTTTATTATTTTTTGCATAAATTTCCTTTCTTTTACCACCAGGAATAAAAATAAAATGAATATTTGATTTAGAGCAGAATTACAGTTCGAAATTTATTCTTTCTTTTACTTTCCTTTTGTGGAGATGAAGGCAACAATTGTCAGTGCAATTTTCTAAACGAAAAGAAATTTCTTTTTGGTTGGATTGTATATGAATCAATAAAGTTTGTATTCGAATTATGTGGTCCGCTGGATAGAAACATAAAATTAAAAATCCATACAAAATGAGCATTTAGAAAAAAAAAAAGCATAAATCATTCATGCATCCTTCTAAATTATACATATCCGCAGCATTAATTTGAAAAAGTAAAGCATTCCTGAGTCGAAAGAGAAAAGGCTAGCTTGTTTTAAGTCGTTAAAACAGTTCCCACCAAAATGAATATATGTTTGCAATTTTTTTAAATCAAACGTAATGTAGTTTTCAATTACTGTAATTAAAATCATATTTAGCATCTGTTAATTTTTTAGAGACATATATTAAAATTGGAATATTAGTGTAATCTTAATCTCCTTTTTATAAATTTAGTAATTAACAGATTATGCCATCTTTTGTAATAACAACATTAGTGTTATCTGCACTAAATTACCGGAGGAAAACACAAGTGCCTACCATTAACTAAAGAATGATGGTAACGAATATAAAGCAAGAGCAAAAGAAATGTCTAAGTTAGAAAATTTTGCCACTTGCTTGAAAACAATTGTGTTATAAGTATATTCCAAAATTTCTGTCACTTGAGACTATAATGTGTTCTCGGACTTTGAAGAATTCTTTTTCCCCATCAGTGTCTTTCCCTGGCCCCAAGGCAAAATCAAGCTCCAGATTGTGCCTTTTCCAGTACCAACAATGCCCTTTCACTTTGCAATAGCGTGCTTCAGCCTACAAGATCATAGAATAATAAAGTAAAACAACAGAGTAAGCAAAGAGAAGAAGTTTCCTAATGTAATAAGCTATATTAGCCAGCAGGAATTGCTGGCTTCAGAGTGAATTTATTTTTGCAACTTTCAATGCATTATGAATTTAGGAGTACCCTGAAAATATCTCTTTTTGTAAGGAGAATAAGTTTGTGCAATTAAGTATATTCACAGGAAGCAAAATTAAACTGGTTATAAATGCTATTCTACTCTCTCCATGATTTTCACATTTGAAAAGAACAATAGTTTCTATACATTACCGAAAGATATCCATTATTTTTACGAGTTCAGTCGGAGAAAATATGGCAGTGCCCTGAATGCAAAAAGTTGTAACAATGAAACAACCAGAACATACAACTTACAGCCATGAACCACATTTTGTAAATTATGAATAAAGGATCGAAAGGATGTATGCACAATGAATAACCTATTCTGAAACCACTGGATAACACACAATTAGAACAGAGGAACAGAAGGGGACTCAGTATTAGCAGCCTGAATTTCATTGTCTCCCCAACTCAAATATTGTCAAGCCACATTCACTTCTCTTGCAACGTCTTCAGTTTTTGCCTTGTAAAACAATATTACTGTTCATGCATCTCTTCACTCATGCAATTAACAGCTAATCAATACAAATTACCCCTCAATTTTTTATGCACAGAACTAAGATACAGTTGACTAGTTGGTCAAATCCAATTGAAAAACTAACATGTCCCAATAATTAATGGTTATGACCATGTCCTTAACTATTCAAAACTGATCTAACACACAGAAAAAATAGATACATCTAAGTTCTGGGAACGGCCTGCCCATAAATCACATCATAAATTAGAGAACAAAAAATCTCCAGTGTTGAAAAGAAAACAAAGAAGAAAAAAAAAATTAATAGAGTTTACTGATGCCAGTATAATGTTTCCAGTCAACAACTTCATTCATGAAGTAGAAAGGAAATCAATAGCCTTTAAGCAACTTACACTTGTTCAATCAAGAAGCATTTGGGAGAAGCTAATTGTTATCCTCATATGCTGCAGACTGTAGTTCACAAAAGAAAGACTCATCCTGAAATGTAATACAAAAATTTACAAATCAGTTGGGAAATTGACTGAAAATGAACCAAAAGTGCAACATAAAAATCAACCATTTGGGAAATTACATCACAAAGATAATCTTAATTCTCCACAACCAAGCGAGACCATTTATCTTCACTTCAAACTCAAAGAACAAATGCTTCAAACTATCCCTATGAGAATGTTGTAGTAAAGAACAATTGTACACAAATATGTTGTACCTTCTACTTGGCTTGCTGGTTTTGACTCGCAGACTCTTTCACAGTAGAATTCAATGACCGTGCAAGATGTTTGACATGATTCAATCGCAACCCTTTTGGTGATACACCTGAACAACAATCCAAAATAAGGGAACTAACATCATAAATTATCATTCACTCAATGTCAATAAACTTACCACTGGATTCATTAGAATTTATTGTCACATCTACCGCTACTTTATGATTGTTGATCAAAGAATTATTCATTGATCTTGCAAGCTGTTTTAATTGACTCAACCTTAACTGCCCAGAAAACTTGGCTAACTTATGAGCTGGAACTTCCAAACCTACATAAATAGCAAGAAGATGTTACAAGTGTGATTATTTTCAAATTTATGAAAAAAAGTCTCTAAAAATCAACAGAAACTCACTCTCAGACTTTGCCAAAAGATGGGATCCAGAATCAAGATCTGATGAAACAGATGCTAATGTCGTAAGTTGATTAGTTGAAGTTGTGGCTTGAGATTGAGGTTGATCCAAATCTAACTGACCATTTTCAGCTCTTAATCTCCTAAGTTGATAATTTTTTCGACGTCTAGCAAGATGCTTTTCCCTTTCTTCAACACTCATAGACTGTCTTCTCTGCCTATCCCTTAAACGCCTTCGTTCCCTTTCTTGCTCCTTCAGCAATTTTCTCTCTTCTTCCATATTCACTCACATTCAACCAATTTAACAAAATTCTTTAACTTCAAATTCTGCAGTACCCCAAAATAAATAAAAAATAAAAACAAACACACATACAAACTTTAGCCTTTCGTCGTCAATCTCACAAACGGCAAAGATTCAATTTCTAAACAAGGCATAAATAAAATATCCATCATTTGACACACAACGATCAAACGAAACAATAAAATAAATAAAACCCCACATGAGTATGTGATTGTAAAATGTAAAATAATCACCTAAATCTCGTGAAAGTTGCAGTTCCTTATCATTCATGACTAGATAAAACTGAAACTGAATGAAACAGAAACATAAAGGTTCAAACTTGATTGAGAGAAAAGAAAAAAGAAAAAAAAAACTGAAATTTCGTCGTGGGTTAGTAAAATGACATAGAAGAATTACCTCGGATGGAGGATTTGATTGTATTGATGTAGTAAATACATATGCACCATCGAACCCAGCTGTTGGTGCGTGTCCTTGGTCTGGTCAGTCGTGGCGAGGACTTAAATTTCTTTTTCCTATTCTAATTCTCTATTAATATTTTAACTGTTTTGGCAGCAAATTTTGCCAAATCAGTATTTGACACCAATGTCTTGCTGTAACTGCTCTTCTTTGCGTTTTGCTTGTGATTTTGAGAAACGAACCTGCAGTTTAGGCAAACGATGTCGTTTAGACTAACCACCGTTTGTCGATAAGAATCTATGCATATATATATATATATATATATATATATTGACGGCAAGCAAATTAATAGAAATCCTTTTTATTAATTTGAAATTAAAAGACAAGATCCTTAATCCAAAACAGATATTTAGTACAATTCAAGTACCCTAATTAATCTTTGTAAAGAAGCAAGAGGCGTGGGACACGGTTGTATTCAGTCATCAGGACTTGGAGAATTTTGAGAAATAGCAATCAATCTTGAAATCTCCATTGCAGGTTGATTTTTGAACAGAAATTTTTTCCTTCATTTAGTAACCAAGAAACACAAACGTTATAACACCGTAAGTTCAGTAAAATTCAGACCTGTCTGCTTATCATATTACAACGTGGACATTTACAGTAAAGTTGAGGTTCTATTAGATGATAATTGACAGCTACTCTCCGTTCTATTAAGTTACAACTAACAAATATCACTATGACTCGTGCTCTAAAAGCTACAACAAAAACTGTGGGGGTTAATTATACAGAGTTTCTATAATGGTTTTTCACTTCCATGCAGAAGAGGTGGCCATAGCTCTGTTTCTCCAGCCGAGATAAAGAGCCCCATCATTCTCTTCAACTCTATAGTTACTATCATAGTCTTTCAATACATCCCTCACAGCATTTGTCACCAAAGGACTCAATCGATATGGGGTAAATCCTGCCATCATAAAACGTGATCTCCACTTACCAAGAAGTTCATGCCGTTCCACCCTTTCAATCCCCTCACAAGCTATCATGTTGACTATGTCCCGGGCCACACAGTGCTGCTCTGCACTGATACGTTGCTTGTCATCCCTTGGACGAGTAACATCAATGCTCTCAAACATAGCTGTATAATAATCCAGTGTCTCAAGGAACCTGTGAAAGAATGGAGATGTATTGGTTTTGGATTCTTGTTCAACAAGGGTCACAACTTTGGGTGACAAGCTTTTAACCAGTCTCAATAGCCTGTCTCTATGATTCTCAGTACTCACACTCTCATCAGGCATGTGGTGCAGTACAAAAGGAAAATTCACCACCACAGCTTCCCCAGGTTGAACCCTTAGATGTTGTCGTTCAACCTCACAAGCAGTCATGGCAGTATCTTGGAATTCAAATGGGACATTGCAGGATGCAGCAAACTCCGACAGTCTCTTCCCTACAATATCAAGTCCTCCACCACGAGCATGGGTTGATTGGGAATCATCAATCCCAGTTATGCGGACAAGTGGGGATCCACCAGGCCGTTTTGCAAGAGCATGGAGGAGGAACATCCACTGGGTGCCCTGAGCAATTTGGAAATCAATGATGTGAATTATATGTTCATTCTCCACTGCTTCCCCAATGACGACATTTGCTGACATGTAAGCAAACTTCCAATATGGACAAATCTGAAAGAGTACACTCATGTAAGACATCAGCTCTGAGCTCACTGGTTGTTCACACTTCAAGGCTTTGTAGATTTTACTCCCTGAAAACTCCAACCTTGCTCTAAGCCCTTCCAACATGTACGCACCCAGCCGTTCAATTGGCTCCCCAGAGACTGATACCATTTGCTCCAACACGCGCATTAAACCTGCTGCAGTTGATATATCACCATCAGATACGGCTTGAGCACAGAAAATCAGCACCTGTTTCAAGTCCAATCTGGGGATCATTTCCATCAGCTGATCCCAGTTCCAACTTGCTGCAGAAGTGTCTTGGTGGGTGCCACTCTTAAAGCAACAGCTGCAGCTGTCAATGATGTCTGATTCAGGCCCCAATAAGGATATTTCCAGTTCTCTCAGTTTGTTCCTCAGTTCGTTGCCCTCATCAACAATGGACGATCCACTCATGGGCGATCCATATGCATTGTCAGGAGAATGATGAGGATCTGACTGGTACGACTGAGAACCTTGTGGAGAAAAGGTACTCCGATTAGATGAAATGCTGACAGCAGAAGGGGAGTCATGAGAAAAACCAGTAGTTGCTGTGGATGAATCCAGGGTATAGAACTGCTCCTTGTAGGTTTGAAAGGACATATTGGTTCCTTGACTGCTAACATCTGAGCATATATTGTTGTCCAAAATTTGGACATGAGACAAACAACAGGGTTCAATCCCTTGCACAGGCTGGTGATACATTCGTTGGACACTGGCTGCACTTTGGTGTTTCTGAGATGTTTGCATCTAAAATTCACGCACCACTTGGAACACAAAGAATGACCGGCAGGAGTATATCAGCAACTTGTAATGGAAATGCTTCTTTTACTAGGCAAGATTGCTTATTCGCGAACAAGTAACAAGCTACCAATCAGCATATCTTGATCAACAGTAGGATATGCAAATAAGTTATAGAACTGCCATATCTGGGGGCCAAAAGAAAAGAAAAATTGTAAAGGAGAATTAGAGACTATACAACGTCTTGGCTGTCTGATGTTATGCTGTAATTTAAAAAGGAAAACAGAAAGCAGGAACAAGCAAGTATCATGGGAACGTTCAAGTAGAACAGAATTCTATTACAACAAGGTATAGCAAACAAGCGACCAAGCATTAAGAAACAAGACTATCTTCTCTAAAACTGGGAAGTGATTCAGCATGCAATAAGATGGCAATCGAAAGGAGAACATACAATCAAAAGATGGCACAAGAAACAGTTTCTTCTAAGCAATTCTTCATTCTTTTAAAATAATCACCTAAAACATCAAAGAGAAAGATGATTCCCAGAACCAGATCGGCAAAAACTTGAAACCAAGGGCGAAACTCAGCAGCCAATTAATTAAAAAGTCAGCTTTCATTAGAAGCAACTTAAGTTAATGTACAAAACTAAAGCTTGCGGTTCTAATTCAATTCTTCAACCAATAGAAACAATTGAAGCTTCCAAGGATAAGCGTGAGGGGAAAAAGGCACTTTAAAGGCTAAAAGGTACACGCAGTCGGCAAGCCGACAAACGAACTCAAGAGAAAAGGAAAAAAAAAAGAAAAAATTCCAGCCCTGGTGTGGTGTCAAAGCATAAAATTTTACATTGAATATAGAAAATAACTATAAATATCGAATTACGTCACCAGATTTAAAGGGGCATCAAACGTTTTATGATGACAAATAGCTAGAGATTTATTTTGTAGATTAAAACAATTAACCACTCAGATCAACAGCTGCTGAGATTGAGATTCAAATTTCAAAGCGAAAGAAACAAACGGACCACGCCTTTTTTGCATTAAATCTTATGAACCCAACAAAATAAATATCAAAGCTCAACAAAATGAAAATCCTAAACAAATTGATAAGCCAAAAGGATTCATTTTTGGGAATATTAATTAAGACAACCCTCTACTTCCATATCATAAATAATAACCTTTGACCTCCGTCCATCAAATAGTATCCATAAAACAAACCGAAACAAAGCTTAAACTTGAATAAAAACACGTGTGTTGTTATTGAAGTTCAGTTCTTGGCATACCTTTTAATTAGAGTCAAGATTGAAATTTGAACATGAAGCTTTGAGGATATTAATCTTCTCTTCTTTCTTTCAGAGTAACTCAACGTAGTGAGCGTGTTGAGCTGGGTATGTTGTCTCCCCAAACATAGAATGATGCCAAAGTGCCTCCTCTAATGTAATTTATATGGTTATTTATCCCACTATCCCCCCCTGAGAATTTGTTAATTTACACTAATGCCCTCCTGGCTAGATATTTGGAACACGTATGCTATAAAAACAAAAATAATAAAATAATAATGGTACTGCTAATTGCTGGGATTAGTTGTAATTTGTATTATTTGTATCAACCGTCAATCCCAGCCCAAAAGTTAATTCTACTGAGTACTGACCACTGAGAGCGTGTGTGCGCGGTCGGTTGGTCCGTGTAGTTACTTTTCTTTGTTAGTTGACGTAGAAAATTCTTTTCAAAAAAAAAAAAAAAAAAAAAAAAATATGCGTCTATGTAATTGATGATATTGATTATTGTGGAGCAATTTCCGACTAGTAGCTTCTACTAATTAGCATGAATCATGACAAATTAATTAAATTGCAAAACTAGAACGTGAAGAAAAAAAAAAAACAATATGAAAATCAACCAAGTACAACACAAATTAATTGAAGAAAAAAAAAGGCTCTTGTATTTGTGTTGACGTTATCCTCCTCTATTTACAATTTACAATGTAATTTGAGAAACACGGCAAAAGAAAACGAGGGTTTCAAGAAAGCCGCACAAATAATAGAACTAATTGGCTGGTGGAATACGACTGTTTGTAACTTTGTATGTACGTAAGGCTGACAAAGCATGAGCAAGCATCGAGTGGTCTTGTGTGCTTTTCCTGTACAATTTAATTTGTATGAATAAATTAATAATACTATGTAACACGTGTCAGGATATTGAACGTTGAATAATTGACACAACAAGATTTGATTTAATTTAATTTAATTTATTACGCATATTTTCATCCTTTTCTAGTACGGGCCTGTGCCAACAAAAGTGGGTCAATTAAACACAACTGGAGCTGACGTACTTCAATTTTTTGACCTCCTCCGTCAATACTTTAATTAAGCTTCGGAAGTTTGCAGGAAATTAATTAAGCCAAGTAGGATATTAATCTAAAGTTTTAATAATGTCAGTAAAAATGGCCCGAACAACAAAACCAGACAAAATTTGAAAAGCCACAAACGTTGTCATCGATGATGATAAAAATAATTAAAACAGTCAACTGGTCAACAGTTTTGTTGCTTGCTCTTGTTCGTTCGTCTTCTAGATCCTTATCACGGCAAAACCACGAGCGTTCGGGGCTTTCCAGCACACGGTTTCTTTGACGACACGACAATGTTATTCTTGTTAATATTAGAAGAAATTAGGGCAATTCTGGGATAATGTTTTTTACCTGGGCACGAGCTGCTCGTTCTTCGAAGCAGCTCAGTTCTATTTCTACTTTAATTAGCCAACGTTCTTTATATTCCTCAAATTCATTAATTCTTTTCAGTGACCTTTCTTCCTCTCGGTGACGTGGCCATTAGCGTCTTCCACTCCACTTCTTCAACTCGAACGTGGAGCAAATATTACTCTGTGCTCTTGACCATGGTCTTACCGTGAGACCTAGCTGTCATCTCCATCGAAACGTCAATTATGGTGTGCCTTTGGGAACACGGAACACACACCCAAATTTCATCAATCAGAAAACTCTCCAGCGCGGATTAAAACGAGTGAATCGTTTGTAGTACACCGATCAGAGCATGCCACGTCAGATATTGTGGGTCCTACTTATTGCCGGCCAATAATGTTGTTTGTAGGGTGGTAATCCATTAGCAGGTGCTACGTCTCACACGTGAAATATTGAATATTCCTTGGTGCTGCAGATACCAGATTTTATTGGGTTACTATAAGTCCCTTCACTACTTTAAGAGTGGTAACATATCAAACAACCTGTACAAGTGTCATAATTAATCATTTTACTATTATATATTTACAAAATCTATCATCTTATTTTGGGAGCTTTGACCTATTCGCATATATATAATTTAGTGGCATAGTCACTTTTAGAATCATCAGGGACAAAGTTAATTTATTTAAAAGAATTTAATTTTTCTCGAGTACTTCTAAGTAATTTTAGATTTAACAAATTAGTTAAAAGTAATTTTGATGATGAAAATATAATTTTAAACCTACCTTTTTGTAAATTAATCAAAGTTGGCGGGACAAATTACAAATTTTATTGGGGTAAATACAATTTATAGTTGTAATTTAGAAAATATTTTTGAAAATTTTATGACAAGCGGGGGGCAGCTGCCCTTTGTGATTATTGGTTAGTGCTTCCTTCTTGTCTTTGTCAGCTCATCTAGGCTTCCAATCTCCAGGCTGGAGGCCAATAGCTGGGCTTATTGCTATGCTTGCTTCCAATATTACTCGGCACTCGGCAGTCATCCTCTCCAACAACCGTGCTCTTTGCTATCGTGCTGTACAGTTGTTGTGCTCTCCTGTAGCCCCTGTCGTTTTCTCTCCTTTTTTAAAAAAAAAAATTTATGATCCTGTTGCAGGATTTATAGCACCATCATTTATTCTTTGATTTTTCACATTTTTTGTAACAATACACACAAAAAAAGAAAGGAAGAAAATTTCTAAGGAGGACATCTTTATTTTAACTATGTCAAGATGCCACTAATAAACAAAAAATAAAAATACAATCTCTAATACATTAAAATTTATAACTTTTTGTATTTTAATGACATAATCACTTTAATAAAGTGAACATGTCCTCATTAAAAATGACTATATATATAACTCATTTTACGTTTTTATTTAGTATTTGATTATTTTAGCGTAAAAGAGTACCGTATCCCATAATTTAAACACCGTTAGATAATTAAAAAAATAATAAAAATTAACAAAATCCAATAATTTAGCCGCATCCAAAATGCGAGGTGTGGTAATCCATAGTCTTCTTTTTGAATAATTTGCATGTTAATCACTCTTTTAAGTTTTGATAGAAAGGCCTAACATTCGTGTATATCTAATTATGGTGAAATAACTTTCTTATTAACTTTTCTAGCTTATAAAAATTTAGTATTCATAATATTTTGTTGTTATTGTGTACACGTGTGTCCGGATGATGATTTTAACTTCTACGCGGTAAATCTGTCGGAATGCATCTTTTCTGTTGATGATGTTGATTAAAGGAATGAAGAGAAAGGAGAATCTTGGTGCTTCTCTTTATTATGCTTTTGATACTTGAATTACGACCCACCATCATGATCTTATCTTGAGTACCTCATCGCGACCTCAAAGTTACAAAAAGGAAAAAGGAGGGGGAAAAAAAAATAATAATAAATAAATAAAGCAATGGGCAAAGGAGAGCTGGTAAAAGGATTGTTTGAGATTAAGATTATATTAAAGAAGGCTTCTTATCTAATGGTAGAGGCTAGAGCTGTGTAGTGTGTACGAGTCTCAAAGAATGCTTTGAAAGTAATGTTTAGAAAATCGTATTTTTTATTGGCCAGTCAATTTAGTTACACTCTCGCTATTTTGTAATGATGTCTTGGTTGCTACACAGGTTTGAATAAAAAGACTACAGATTGTTTGCATACGTTACAATACATGGCCGTATGAGCAAAAACGATATCCAATATTAGCTTTTGCGTAATTTCACGTGAAAACATGATTATGAATTGTGATTCTCAATTCCATTAATTTGATTTGTACCCACAATAACATTTGAGTCATGGCTATGAGAAGTCGTCACAGGCATTTGATGGGATTGGGACCTAGGGCCGCTAGAAGTGCCATGGGCGCGTCATATACGCAGTGTAGGGAAACAAAGATGAACGGGATTGAATGGGACCCTAGTGAAAAATTTTTAGTGTTATCTGATATTGTCTGAAGGAGAAACATCATCGCTTTCAATTTCATCTTTAGTATGTATCATGTACGTGGATGTGGACCTGTCTATGGTACAGATTCTGTAACAAACATCTCCCGTCATCCCACCATCCGATTTTCTATTGTTCAGTTTCTCACTCCACATCCAACCACATCCAACGGCTGATGCTGCAGTCTGTACCTTACAGATTCTGTAAGCTAGTCGAGTCCCGTGGATGTGCGTGGAATACTACGTCTCTCGATCTCGTCCTTTACGCCAAAGAATAAAGACCAAAAAAGCAGCTTCAAACGCAGGATGCTGCTGCTGGTGGGATGATGAAGTCATAATCACAATACTGCTAGTGCTTGCTTCTTTTCCTGGAAAAAGCAAGAAAGAAACAAGAAAAAGGAAAGGAACTGACTTGGAAACAAGAGATCAATTTTGAGAGAGTTGAACGCGAACAGTGTCTCAGTGGCAGTGAGTCTTTTTGAATTATTGCCGTCGCCAAAGTCATGATCCTCTTTCCAACAGCAACAACGATATTTTGTGCTTAATGGCTGGCTGGCGCTAACACTCGCACTCTTTTGACTAACTTACTTTGTAATCAAAGAAAAGCCTTCCTCTTACGCCGTGCGTGGAGTGTAGACTGAGACATGCCAGTCAAGAGAAAATCAGTTTTCGACCAGTATGGATTTCTAGTGCAGTCCTGTCGGCTTTAGTCCTGGGTAAAGAAAACAAAAGCTATGGTAATATTTTCTGACCAAACTCAGCTGAGTCAAATGCTTAACTGCTGTAACTACAACCCAAGTACCCAACCCAAATCCAAGGTGAACCTTTGAAGCCTAGCCCAAAACAAGATGAAAAAACTAGTCTCCACCTATCTATTTCTTCATTTTCAGTCTGAAATAAAGCTGCAGCTTCTGATTGTTCAAGAACAGGCTGGAATGAAAAGCCAGTCTTAGCTAGATTCCAGCATGCCCAAACCGAAGCTCACTTCAAATTTTTGAGTTTGAGGAGCTGGAAGATTAATGATCCTTGGCCAGGAAGACTTCTTTAGTATGGAGTAAGAAGATTTGTTGATGGTTCTGAGTTCTGACTTTTGACTGGAAGACTCATGCAATGCCTCGACTTAAAAATGACACGAGCTAAAACTCTTAACATTCATCTGGGGATTGTGTCCACGTAACCATATTAATAACAGATAGAAGAACCTCTCCGACAGTTATCAAACACCCAACACCTACAAGACCAAACCTCCAATCCTGTGTCTCTGTGACATTTATTCTTCTGACACATTTAGTCAAAATATCTACAGACCTGTCTTGTCACAAATCCATTACAACAACACAGGATGAGCAACCCAACTTTTTGAGGCAGAATCTAAACTGCCTTGGTTTACCGTTCCAAAACAAATGAAAGCAGATGAACTTCAGAGGGGCAGAGCAGATGGTCTCTGAAATATTACAACTGAATAAGGAAGCAAACTTCTTACTTCTCCATACCTCGTGAAATGAGTCTTAGCAGTTTGGAAGCTATCCCTGTCAACCATAGCATACAATCGAAGTACTACAAGTCTACAACTATGCAACACGGCATCATAATATGCGTGCACAACTATGTAACATGGCATCATACTATGCGTGCACAACTATGTAACATGGCATCATACTATGCGTGCTTATTAGCAAAGAAATTATTGAGTCACTGCTGTATATACAAAAAGTAAAAATCACTCAGGCCTTTCTGAAGCCAAGTTAGATAATGCAAATAATGGTAAGTCTTCTATGGAAAGGAGAAATTATTGCCAATGAAGGTTATACGAAACTATTATAAAGATGAAATGAAAAGAGAATACATTGGGTCAAATCCCTGATGAACAACCATATACTAGTACATTCCAAGGTAGGTTCAAGATATGATATTCGTCAGCATCAACAGGAAAAATCATCCTTCAATTGGTTGAGTCAAATATCTTGATATTCAAAGGCGTGCTGCTGATGCTCTTTCACCAATTAAGGGAATATAACTAATACAACAGCAACACTAAGTACTCAACCCACAGGTATTTAAGTGAGATGTTCGTACCGAGGAGCTTCCACATCTTAGGATTGAGAAAAAGAGCAAATACAATGCTAGGTAGCTGGGTCTATGGACATGGCTGACAGGAGATAGTAGATAGCAATGACATCTACTGACCAGGAAACAAATAAGACAAAATCCTATTCAACCATGGCATCACCAAAATCAAACTGTTCTAGGTCTCCAGCTTCAAAATGTTACCCCTCTGCCAGCCAAAGATTTCAAATGGAAATGAAAAAACAAAAAGGCCGACTCCAAGTTGGAATTGTTGGCATGATTGCGAGGTTTTTGAAAGTTGAAATTTAAGTTCATACACAAATTAAGTTGTTTGAAAAGTATATAAACTGATTAATGGACTAAGTACTCCAGAGAGAAAGCTAACACTTGTACACTACCAATGGCCATATTCCCTCCTTACAGCTCCTAAATAAATCTACATCAGCTTGGTAATTCTGACACAATGACAGAGAAATAATTAGTTGAACTTTTGATTGAGAAATAGTGAAAACATACCAAATTATGTCTACAGTGGGTTCCGTCCTCATTTCTATCAACCTAGACAGGTCCATTGTCATATCAAGAGGCAAAATCAGAAGATGTAAACTAAAATTTGGAAACCCTTCCCAACACTTTACATACACTATATAATATCAAAGGGTTCTATTTATGCCTGCAAACACACATTCCAAGTAATTACAGAACAGCTATGACTGTAGCCTAAACTTATGCAATTGTAAAAAGGAAAGGCCATAAAACACCAACAGTAGCTCCATTCAGTAAATTTGGATCAAACCATTCAATGGACCTAAATTGTCTTCAGCGACAGGCATCACAATTCAATAAAACATAAAGTTTGACGAAAAAAATTCCGGCAGTTTAACATTTTATTAACAAGAAGTAAAACAAAACAATACTAGCTGGAAAATCCACGCTTCTGGTAACGTGCCACCTCACCCTCATTAGGGAAAAAACCCATGAGTCGACCCGCGGAGTTCTGGTAGGCGTACATAAACCCACCCATCAACCCGATCAATCCACCTGTCACCATCGACGGCCCTTTGAGGCCCGGCTTTATCCCTGCATCGATATTAATAAAGTTAAAAATCCAAACTCTATGACTGAGATAATGGAGGTGAAGAGGGATAATACCGGAGAGGTAGCCGACGACGACGGAGACGCCAGTGATGGAGGAGAAACGGAGGTAATCGAGGGTGTTGAAGTTGCCGACCACCGCGGTGAATGGTGGGTTTCGATCAATAACTGGGTACTGTGGCTTCTCCGAGGCTGTGATGTCTGTGTTCATTCTGTTGCTGCTGCTTGTGTGAATCGATGGTTGCTGCTCGTTGTTGTTCCGTGCCAGTTTCAAGTTTCGACGCCTGAATGGGAATTCAGATATGGGCTGAGTTTGGGCTTCTCGCATTGGGTCATAATTGGGCTTCTTGCGATTGGTGCCGCTTTTGCGATATCATAGAATTATTACACACGTTGCGTGCTTTTCGTTTAGAAATTAAATTACAGACTAATTCAACGTGTTAACCATTGGTTGGTGCTGTCTAATTTAGTCCTTTTCGTGTTTTGTGGCTCAATGGTGGGTGGGGCTAGTATTTTCAACAATTTTGAGCGCACCACCACCAGTTCCATTCCATCCCTTTCCCTTATGGGGAGATCGATCTCTCACGAAAAATTTGATGTAACAGTAGATTTTTCTCCAGAAAGGGTATTTTAATTTTCAGAGTCATGTCATCCTTCGTTTAATATTAATCGGAGACACTCTTTGCAAACCCCACCAATACATTAATCGATGTGTTATATGTATACGGGCTATTGTCAACCGACAACTTTTTTTTTTCGGACCTTTTTAAAAGTATTCAAACACTATTTTTTTTTTTTTTAGTATAAATCCACCTAAATTTTATAAAATATATCACTCTTGTATTGCTGTCTTAATACTGTTATAAAATTAAAAATAATTATTTTACCCTTGAACATTGAATGATCATTTTATTCTTAAATGTTAAATGACTATTTCAAGTGCATGACATTTTAACCATTATCTTGTATGAAAAAACGACTTGCTATCTCTTTTGCTATTGATTTGAAGGAAGGAAAAGAACAACCGCATAAACTGAAACTTATCACATATATCGGACGCGAAACAACTTGAGCTTCTCTATTAGATTACTTTCCCATAACCCGGCCTAGTGAAGTGTGTTCGCATATTTGGAAAAGAATTTAGTTTCTTTGATTAATAAATCTCGAAATGATCTTTGATTTTAATTAATTATAGCATATAAATATAGGCTTAATTCGAGGTAGGAGTTGGAAGACATGCAATCGACTAGGTGTGCATTGTTTACCCAGTGCAAAATATATAAAGAAATTCTAGAATACTTTATATGTATTACAACCAATTGATGTATGCATGACATGTATAATTGAATTTAATACAACCACCATTTGAATGATAATGGTTCAAAATAAATGTATACATGTCATGATATTATTATTTATTGTATGGATGACATAGTATCTCAGATGTATTCTATAATTTCTCAAAAATATAATGCAAAATGGTTAATGGTTAAAAGCAGAAATCTCAATTGCACGCGTTGTCTGAAATCATCATATTTTCTACTCCGCAAATCTAATCCAGTCTCACAAACTTCGAAGTCTCATATACACACACGCACATAAATATATAAATTAAAGGAAGTAATGGCGGTTGTGTTGCATAAAAGAAGCATCCAATTCCAATCTATCAGTTTAGCACCTGCAGCTTTCATTTAAGCATGCCATTCCCCTCCAAAAGCTTGAAGACAAAAGCACATATACCCGAGAGAGAATGTTGGTATTCTTGTCTTTGTCAATACATAATATTATTGTTCAATCAGAGCATTATAACCTCCTACTCCTAGGCTTCCCCACTCCTAACCTTTGTCTTTTTGCTCATCATAGCGACCCCCACCACTGCCTTAATTTTTCTCCTTTTTCTTTTCTTCTCTCTCAGTTCAAAAAGCAAACCAGATTTTTGAAAGATGATTTAAATATAGAGATTGACTATACAGTACAGTTTTAGTTCTAGTATTGTTTACTTCAACAACTTTCCATCTGTTTTTAATCTCTAGTTTTTTTTTTTTTTCTTTCTTTTTGTTGAGCTCCAAATTTCATTCTTGGCCTTTAACCCATTTGGTATGATGAGTATTGCATCAAATAAAATTGCATTATAGAAATATACTCTTAATTAAATAATTGAAATAGCATTTGTACGTAGCCCCCCGAAAAAGGCACCATCATCTCCAAAGCGAAGAGGAGCTTTTGGGGACAAAGCTGGCAGAGTATCATCCAACTTATTGTTCTTCCAAACACACCCTTCCATGTGCTAGTTCCTAACATTTCTTTTGGCGTTTTCTTGGGACCCTTTTCTTCAATAGCATTGCTTTTGCCTCTTCTCTCACATACACTTACCCAAAGCAGCCTAAGATTGGCCACTTAACTTTTTCCTTTTGGACTTTGCACCTTAGCTGCCGATTCCCATTCATTCCTTTAATATTTTTCGATGGACTAAATACTCTTGAAATAATTGAAAACAAACAAATACTAGCCGTACCAACATACTAATATATAAGCACCGAGAGTCATTCATGCCTCCAGCACCCCAAAGGCCAACGCTAATAGAATTTGATTTTCATTTTCTCCAATGGGTAGGCAAAGCAATGATCCAATTGTCACTCAATCGTCCATTGCTTTATTGCAGGAGAGATTTAGGCAATTGCAGAGAGTTAAGGAGATGAGGGAAGAAAGGGAGCTGCACCTTCACAAAATGGTAGTGGAGCCCAAACTAATTAGCCCCGCTATGCAATATGATTGTTATGAGACATCGTCAAGGCTCTTCTTTCACTTCCTTCCAACAAGAACATCAACATCATCACCTCAAGTTTCACTCTCGCTTCGGTCTTACTCACAGAGCAAGCAGCAGGTGCAGGTGCACGACGACTATTTTCAGATTCAGTGCATGGAAACTACCCCTTTGCTGCCGACGTCAGAGACAGTACCTGCTGCTGCTGCTGCTGCACCACCATCTCTGCATGCCTCTGCTAAAAAAATTGAAACGCCTAACCATCATGATGATGTTGATACTTCTCTTCATCTATAAATTTAACAATCGTATACTTTTTTTCCCCCTTCGGTACGTAATGATTACAATATTGGAAGAGAGTTGCTGTACTGTCAATATTGTTAGATGTGAATGCCCTGCCTGAGCCTGATGGTGTACTTTTATTTGCTTGAAGTAGCCAATCCTGATCCCCAGAGTACTAAGACATATTATTGATCGGTGAAGTAAGATTATTTTTCTTAGTAAGTTTTTGTCCCTGCATAAATACTCCATTTAGGTTGGATGGTATGTTTTCTTGAGCAAAAAGACTCTTTGTGCGGTTGCTTCTCTTAATAGAATTAAGAAATTTGAAGGAAAATATTTTTGAGAGAGAGAAGGTCTGCTCTATATATTAATGATGTTGATTCAAGTTATGCCTGCGAAAAACCTATGAAACTTGGGGTAAGATTATTTATTATAAATGAATCATGATTCATGATTGAAGCATCGTATGCTGTTATTATGCACCATTAAGATTCAAGAGAAACCGAAGAAAAAGAGACTTGTTCTTTAATCGTTAAGATTGAGGCTTGATGCATTGAGGTTCGCTAAATGTAACTTTCAGGTTCAGCCGTTCAAGACTGAATTCATGATCAAAACCCAAGCCATTTGTTCTACTACATCTTACTTGAGGTTCACTAAGTGTGTGCGCACACACTTGTATAGGGATCCCACAATTTTAGAAAGGGGGATTGTCACTTTCCCCCTACAGTAATTAACATATACTATTTATATCCCTTCTGTTTTTATAATGGCCAAAAACTCTCATGACAACATAAGTTTACAATATTACTCTTATTTTTAATTACTCTTTTATTTACATTTATTATAAATTAAATAAATTACATGAATAAAAACTAAATAAAAAAATTAAATATTAAAAACAAGAAATATATGTTTTGATATGAGCAAAAAAATTAATAATAATTTTTTTATAATTATTTATTTTGTGAACATTTTCTTATAATAAATATTTTGTAATATTTTAAAATTAAATGTAAAAAGTATAGGCAAAATATTTTATTATTTATCTTATAATAAATTTTTATTTGTCATTCAAATTTTCTTATTATAATTTTTTATCATTTTATAATAACTTTCTTATATATTTATTATAAGAAAATTTGCACAAAATAAATAAATACAAGAAAAAAAATTTATTATTAATTTTTTCTCATATCAAAACATATATTTCTTGTTTTTAATGCTTAATTTTTTATTTAGCTTGTATTCATGCTATTTATTTAATTTATAATAAATATAAATAAAATAGTAGTTGAAAATAAGGATAATATTGTAAACTTATGCTATCAGGGGGGTTTTTGGCCATTATAAAAACAGTAGGGAGAAAAATGATATATGTTGATTACTATAACGCAGAAATTGACAATTTCCCTTTTAGAAATTATTTCGGGGAGTTCTAATTCCCAGGAGAGGGCTGAGAATTAGATCTCCATTTGTAGAACTCATTTTTTGCCCAGCTAAATTTCCTAATTTTCATTTTATTCTCTATTTAAGTAATAATCATTAAAAAAAAAAAAAGCAAAAATGGATGAAAATCAAACCCAAATCCCATATTCATCTCAGCAAATTCGAATACAACTCATTTCTAATTTTAATTCCTACCGCTAAAGTAAATATTTTATTATAATTATTATTCGCTATTTCAATTTCAGTTTATACCAATTCCAATAACCGAAGTTATGATTAATAATTTCGGAAACATCATTATATAAGTAGTGAGATGAGATGACTCAGCTCCTCTGTTTTCTGATTTCTCAGGCACCGCGATTGATGGATTTTTTTTTTGGGGGGGGGGGGAAATCTCAAAGTGCAATGTATTGCAGTTTGCAGCAGGAGTTGTGCCATTGAGTTAAGCTACGCAATTGGATTGAATTGCCTCAATATAAAACAATATTTCCAACAGTATAATTAAAAAAACTGATAAATGCATCAATTATACGAAGACCGTATATAATTTTGTTTTTGACTTATAAAAAAAATGGCATTACTTTCTCTTAACTCAAAACTGATAGGCATGTGCCAATTAACTCTTTACTCAATTTCAAGAAAAATACCACTTGATGTGAAAACGAATCTAAAGACCAATGGTACCAGAAAGCAGAGAGAGGAAGGGGAGGGGGAAAAAAAAAAGTGTGAGCACCATAGCGAGCCAAGAGCCGATGGGGTTACAAAAAGCACTGGCTTTCTGAGATGCCGCTTTAATTTCAGATCCTCTATACTTCTTTGAGACAGCCAGCCGAGGGTTACACTCAGAACAGCAAAACTCAGCAGTTTGAGTCTCAAGAGGATCTATTGACTACTGTTACTGACCTTCCTGCTGCTATGCAGCTAGAACTAGATTGTAGGGTTTTCATAAACGTCACCAGCTATATATATCTGGAGAAGATAGTGGGCCGGGCCAGGTTGGATCACTTTTGGGGTACTATCTTTTCTTTTCTTTTTCAGCTGAGACATGGGCTTTGATCGTTTTTGTGCATTACAGCGTCCAGAGGAATAATATTGTACCATTGGCTTCCTCTGTTTTGCCCAGAAATAAATAACTACATAGTTTTGCACATACAGCTTATAGGTCCCCAATTTTGTTTGTATTGTCAAATTCTAGTTCTATGAAGTATTAATTGGGTCCCTTTCTTTCTTGTCTTTCATTTGTGCGATTTTGATCAAATTCAGGCACACGAAATTCTCTTCCATGGCGTGGTGGCGATAAAGAAAAAGGAAAAGTAAAAAGAAAAAAAAATAAAATTGACTGGATCCAGATTAAAAAAAAAAAAAAGCAGTACAGATCTTGTTCAAGTTTGCTTAGGAATAGGGTAATCTTGATTCTCTCATTGCAAAAGAGATCTTAATTATAGGATCTTGCTCCTGCTCCTCTCTTTTTGTGCAAATACCAAACAACCACTGCCGTCGAAACTATTAATTAATTGTGACTGATAAAATTGTTGCACTCTGTTTAGGATAAATTAGGAATAAACATGAAAATTAAGTCGAACCATGTCTCCTTTCCCCGAGTGTTGCAAGCTGTGCTTCTTAATTATAATTGATATTGATATCGAATAATGTATAGACTGCACAACACAGTGTAGAACAAGGGTAGTTATGCTATGCCATTGCCAGTCAAAAAACAAAAAAACTACAGTTATCTTGAGATCCAAGGAACTCATAGAGACTAATGGAATCTAGGCTTTGGGAAAAGCCCACAACTCTTCTTTTCTCTTTTTTCTTCACATACAGATACTTGATAAATATAGAGCAAGCAAACTATTTGGAGATGCAATGTCCAGTACTTGTAAGTATAAGACATACAGACAGTTGCTAGCTTCTGAAACTTCCAATGTCATCTGCTTTGTTAAGCATTTTACTAGCTTTTCTTATTGCTATTTCTACTCTGCAAACATCAGGTAACACCATCTGCAATCATAGCTTTAGTTAATGGATGGTACCGAATAGCAATTTGTTAATTTGTGTATTATAATCAGATGGTGAATTCATGGAATGGTGTATAGCTGACGGCCAAACCCCAGACGATGAGCTGCAAATGGCACTTGATTGGGCTTGTGGAAAAGGAGGTGCTGATTGTAACAAGTTACAAGCAAAGCAGCCTTGTTATTTTCCCAACACTTTGAGGGACCATGCCTCTTATGCTTTCAATGACTACTACCAAAAGTTCAAGCATCAAGGAGCAACTTGCTACTTCCATGCTGCTGCAATGATCACTGATCTTGACCCAAGTAAGATAACAATCTCTAATAAACTCATCTCATCAGCTTATATCTACATCATAGCAATTCTCTCTCTTATATATATATATATATATTTCCCATTCCCAATAGATATATCGTATCAGTTATCTAGATCGTATGGTGTTTTAAATTTGATACATGCCATAACGTCTCTTTTTATCTGTGATGGCAGGTCATCGTTCTTGCAAATTCGAATATCGTCCATGAGTTTTAAAGTATTGAAGATTTTGTCAAATCTTCTTTCCTTTTTTCTCTGCTTTATTGATAGATCTTAAAATCTGATGAAAATTTTAGTAGTAACACTATCATAATGGGAAGTGAATTTTCAGTTTTGCTTGCGAATTGCAGTGGCTTATTTGGTCCTGGTCTCACTTAACGTATTAGAATAGTATTTTCTGTGCAACAGTGCTTTATTCAATAACCGATTACAAGAGATGTAATTCGATTAATTAGTAGTAATCTATCAATTCACAAACACTCTTGATATATACAACTTAGGCCTCTCACACAAGATTAAGATTGAAATTAAAATTAAGTGGGATCAGCTGATTGTCAATTCAATGCATGCTGATCGGCCTCTGTCTCTGCAGCATCGCTAGAATTACAAACAATGTTGCTGCACACTGCACAGAGCCAGAGATCCTTGCCCAATGAAGGGCCAATATATTTTTCATTTTCCCCTCTTCTTCTTATGCAACAACTTGCTCATATCTTTTGTTAATTTTCCATGAATTGTGGGCCATCTTACAGCAGGGCTGCATGGACGCCGACAGATATGGCGTTAGTTCTGAGGAGATGCGAGACTGTCAATTTCATCGCCATATGATCATGAGAGATAAAAACAATGTGCAGTTATCTTATGCATTTATAGAACATGGGGAGTCTCATCATTGTCAACATTATTAATTCATTCATCACCATATATATTTAGTCCTAGAGAGCAAATGCAATTTGCTATCCTATGGTTCACATTAATTCTAAGGGCTAGTGAGGATTATATGAGACAGTGAGTCAGTGACCCACTATCCCGGTCAACTGAACTTCAATTTTGTCTATGAAATTTCTTCTACATTTTTCTTGCTTTTACTTCACCACTTCTGTTATCATTCACGACCATACGTTGGGGAAATACAATGCACGCAAAATCGTATATTGCATATATGTATGCAATGACCAAAGTATGGCCAATATTGTGACAATACAATTGAATCACCTTCCATACGCAACACACCTCCCAAGCCCCATCTTTGGTCTTTTGAAAACATCTACAATTGGGTTGTGCCCAGTAATTATCGCTTGACTAGACTTAATTAATGTGATTCAAACACAAAATTTCTTGGGAAAAATTGACTCTGCTGTCATGTTAACTTGCCACTTAACCTGAAAAGATAATCTAAGAGGTAAACTGTCCAAACAAAATATATAGTTTAATTTAGATTCTGACAGGTTGTAGTTGTAGTAATTATTAGATAAAGAAAGTTGAATTTGAATGGTTAACACACAATTATTGTACTTATTTAAATATTTTCTGTGATAATCAATATAAACATAGTGGATGATGAGGCACTCATTTGAGGCGATGATGATAATAGATTGCTTGTGGGAGAGTGGAAATTCATGTAAGTTATATATCGCGTAAAGATGACAATAGGCAGTACTTTTTCCCACAAACAATTGATAGAGTTTGATCATTGATGTTGCCATCTCTTTTGGACGATCTGGAATTTTGCATCGCAACACAAGGAGATAGACTAAGCATTGATAATGGAATTAAGTAGGTGGAAATGGCTTGAAGTACTCAACCCGTGGCACCATTTCACCCCCTTTTTTATCTATTGGGCATGCTTTTTGACTTTTTAGTGCTTGAAATTGTTCAGAGAACGTGGGTCCACACTGTCGAGAGAGAAAAGTTAACCTTGAATGGTCTGTCTCTATCTCATTAATAACAAGCATCTCCAAAAATAGATGCTAACTAAATTTGATTTGGGAGGAGTTTGATTAAAATAATGGAAATTTGTTTTTATTTAAAGAATTTTGAAAAAAAAATTATTTTTTTTATTTTTTATTTAACATATAAGTAAGTAAATAAATGTCTAAAGAATAAAATTAAATGAGTCTTTTAAGAATTTTTTTAAAAAAATTAATAATATAATATTATTATTTTAGTATCATTGTTAAAGAACAAAGAAAAAGAAATACAATAATTATATAAATAAAAAAAGAGAATAATTAAATTTGATAAGAGAAAAAATTATTTTTTATTTATCACATAAATATAAATCAATAAATATTTTAAAAACTAAATTAAATAAGCCTTCACTACGTCCCTCGAACAAATGACCCACCACTTTAGACGAAACCACTAGCAAGCATCAAAACATGCCACTTTAATCATTTCATCACTCAGTTTTTTATCATGAGCGATTTGCTTTTGTTTCACGTTTAGCCTTTAAACAGGGTCATTGTTTTTTGTTTTGTAATAAGACTTTTGTTCTTTCTACTATATTGTTGAGAGAAATGGGTCCTCATGAATTCTACCAATACCATCATCTTCATTCAATAGGCACCTCTTTTACCTTATCTGACACCTTCCTTGGGACAACAAACTATGGCCTTTCCCGGAAAAAAAGAGTTAAAATTTTTAGTCTCAAGTTTTCTCTTTCATATTTAATACTCCTTTGCTGTAATTCAGAGGCGCAGTGCCCTTTGTCTGTAGGAGGCGTAGAGCTACCAGGTCCTGTCTTTACCACTTGGCACTCTCACAGCCTATTCATTCTTGTACAGGCATAGCAGTGCTGTATTTTTTTAATATTCAATGAGAAAAATTATTTTCTTGGGTGCCTATTTAAGAAGTGGAACGTGGTGGTTGATGTTGGGTAAAGGTTAGGATATTTTTCTGGATTTGAGAGCTGTGTCCTGAACTCTTCTATTCTCCTTCTGTTCAGATTTCTTCCTTTAAGTGTTAAATCTTTGGAAGAAAAAAAAAAATGAGTTACTTGGGTGTTGGTGTTAGTCCAGGGAATGTGCCAGTGTATCATGGCACCTTAATGAAGGTTGTTGATAGGAGAATAAGGCTTGTAGAGTTGGTTTTGAGATGTGTGATCTGTGGTTTAGGTGTTCTTGCTGCTGTTCTTGTTGGGACTGATACCCAAGTCAGAGAAATCTTCTCAATTCAAAAGAAAGCTAAGTTTACAGACATGAAAGCTCTTGTGTAAGCTTCTAAAATCTCTTAAAATCTTGAGCTTTTAGCTTTATGTACCTTAGGCTAAGCATTTGTACGTTTCTTGTGTTCTTACTCTTGTATAATGCAGGTTTTTGGTGGTAGCAAATGGAATAGCTGCAGCCTACTCTTTAGTGCAAGGGGTGCGCTGTACTGTTGCTATGCTCAAGGGAAGTGTGCTATTTAACAAGCCACTAGCCTGGGCAATTTTCTCTGGAGATCAGGTAATATTTGATTGCTGCCAATTCTAATTGATTGTTCTCTTTCTATTTCTCATCAGGTGAAATTTCCATGATTGTCCATGAGTTGGTTGTCACTGATAACTGAGTGCTTCATATGATAATTGAGTTTTTTAGGTGAAGGCAGACTATATTTGATTGGGTGTTGGATATGGGATATTACAAGTCGTAATTTACATCAACACCTCCCTTTCCCTGATCTGCTTCCTGTTCAGGGGTTTGCTTCTTAAATTTGGAATGTCTATCTAGAGTGTGTACTTTGTGAATTTATCATTACCGTTAGAGCCTTTTGAGGTCGTGGACTTTCATTTGCAGTATGTTGTTCAATATAATATTTATGACATTGCTTGATTTATGTGCTAAATTGATATCATTAATTACTGATTAAGCTAATCTAAGAAGTAAGACGAAACGAGTATCCCATTTGTTTTAGCCAATAACCATATGTGCTGCATGGATTAACTTGTTTGTGCAGATGATGGCATACTTGACAGTAGCTGCCGTGGCAGCTGCTGCGCAATCAGCAGTGTTTGCGAAGCTGGGACAACCAGAATTACAATGGCTGAAGATATGCAACATGTACGGGAAATTCTGCAACCAAGTAGGGGAGGGAATTGCGTCAGCTCTATTGGTTAGCATAAGTATGGTGGTTCTGTCTTGTATCTCTGCTTTCAGTCTCTTCCGCTTGTATGGTGGCAGCAAGGCCAAAAATGGTGCAAGGTGGTAAAGATATTTTAACTCACTGAGCATACTTTGCTCGGTCGGGTGTTGTCGGTGGAGGTTAAGCTGGATGCTGCCGCAATAAATGAATGATAAATAAGAAGCTGATGATGAAGAAAAGTGAACTATGTATGTGACTATCCCAAGCTAGTAGTAGTAGCCACTTGATAAATTAAATAATTAATGCAGAGTCTTTGTAGATTGTATTAATATTTATTATACACAGCTTTCATTTTCAGCAATTACGATCATAAAATCTTTGTTATGACATTAACAGAAATTCATTTTAGCAAAGAGTGGATGCAAAAGAGCGGAGGCACACATACATGTAACTCCAGAAATGAAGAAAGATTAAGACTCGTTTCGAAGTTTCAACATCTACAATAAAGATTTGCAACGACCGGCTACCACTGTCTGACCTTTTTTAGCATTTAATAACACAACATTTGTGTAAACACACACACACATAATGCAGCAGGTTTCATCACAGAAAGTGAACAAAATAAAAAGTTTCTCCCAAGTATGGAAATTTGAACATTCCTATTCCAAGCAGGATTTGTCAATTTCCCGTTTTTCTCAAATATGTCACAATTTAATGAATCCTGCTTCATAATTCAAAATGTTTTCATTTTTTGAATTACAAATTCATAGCCGTAATCCATGTTGCAAACTGATCATATACACCATGAGTCTGTGAACATATATATTTCAAGAAGTGAGAAAAATTTGGAGAAGAAAACTGATAAGAGATTGATAATAAACCCAAAAAAACAAAATGAAAATGACAAAACATTATTGAAAATTTCCCGAGGATATGACGCGACCATATTATGTGTTATATATAAAAATTTTATGTTTTATATTTGTCTTTTGATCTGATTATATTAAGGTAGGAATTCTTGATCGAAAGTTCACTTTTTTACAAAAATATAATAATTATTACAAATATTTATGGCATATTGCATACAATACAAACATAATAAATGGAATGATACGACGATTGTATGTTGTGAAGCATGAACAAAGGAAGATGGTTAGTTATATAATTTGCCATGGACTAACCAAATAAGAAGACGAAGATAGGCACCGCATGACAAAATTTATGTATATTTAAAATAGAGTAATAATATAATCATAAATTTTTGTATAAATTTATTTTGTATAAACTAACGTTTGACGTGTCATTAATTTATTGGTTAAATAAAAATATAAAATATTAAAAATAAATCATATAGAACAAGTGATATTTAATTCAACTAATCTTATTATGCCACATCAATTTATACAAAATAAATTTATACAAAAATTTATCATTATATCATTAGTCATTTAAGATAACATAACTAATTATTATATATATAATTAAATTTAATATAAATACTACTTAATTTTTTCAAATATATGGGACACACGGCGTAAAGTAAATGAATTTCTCGCAGGGCATGGGGCCACAGATTCTAATTTGTGGTTGTGGGGATTGCACTTACTGTAGCCACGGATGACGGAGCAAGGGTTGTGGATTGTGGTGGGCACGTGCTTTTATAATCTAGGGAATCAGAGACGTACACGTCAGTAACCAATAGACATCCGAATCACTTGGACTTGTACTCCTTTTCCACAAATCAGAAAAATCTCATTGGCTAACACAATCTCCTTGCCCTCACTGAATCCCTCCTCAATATCCAAAACCGCCTTTGACCCGACCGAACATTTCCTACAACACACGCGCCTCAAAATCAAAACTCTCCTTGTGGAGTATCTTCTGCCTCTCCTCCATTTTTGTTCTTTCTACAGAATTAATCTACCCCCTCCAAAAAATAAAAAATAAAAAAATCCCTAAAATTGAGCTCTGAATTAATCGCCGTTTGTTTAATCAATTCGGCGGATGCAGTGTTAAATTGAAGAAAGAGAAATGTCAGAGAAGTTCTCGCCTACGCTGAGAATCGGAGATCTCAGCGATTTTATAGCACCGTCTCAGAATTGCGTTGTTTCTCTTAAAAAAGCTACCTTTAAAAACCCTGATAAGCCCCAGGTGCATATAAATGATATTTCCTTTTCTTTTTTCTTTTTATTTTAAGCGACTTTAGTAATACCCTTTATTTCAATTTGTAATTTTTGTTTTCCTTATTGTGAAGGTTTCTACTTCCAGCAAGCAGCAGGCTGAACCGGTGAAAATCTCACTCAAGGATTGCTTAGCTTGCAGGTAATTGATTGTTTTATACATGTTCTGTTATGTTGCCCCGGTGAAAAAGCTCATTGTTTTGTGATATTTTTGGACACGTGGTAGTGGATGCATTACGTCAGCGGAGACTGTGATGCTTGAGAAGCAGAGTTTGGATGAGTTCCTATCAAATATTAATAAAGGAAAGGCTGTTATTATTTCCCTTTCTCCACAGTCAAGAGCTTCCCTTGCTGAACATTTTGGCATCTCTCCTCTTCAGGTAAAACGGGGCTCAATTATCATTTTTTATAGAAGTTTTGTATGCTTCTCTTGGTTGAGGATTATATCATCTTATGATTTTTTGCTATTGGGTAGTTTCCTTAGTCAAGGTGATGTTTAAGTTTCATATGTCACACAATTTTATGAAAACGTCCGATGAATTATTGATTCTTATTATACTGCAAGTCAATGATCTAAGTGTGAAGTCGGCTTTTGTTTGAAAAAAATTTCAGGTTTTCAAGAAACTTACAACATTCTTGAAGTCGCTTGGAGTGAAGAGCATCTTTGATACGAGCTGCAGTAGAGACTTAACGCTTATTGAAGCTTGCAATGAGTTTATTGCTCGCTACAAACAAAGCCAAGAATCTGATGATGAAAGGTCCAATTCATCCCTGCCCATGCTGTCATCGGCATGTCCAGGTATTTAAGTCTATCCCTGTTAGGCAACTAATGATGATCTCCTTACACTATAAAACCATCCATTGTGTTATCAATGATCAATAGTTGTTGCTTATAAGGATTATGGAAGGATGTTGTTCAATTATGTGAAAATCTTTCTTTTATTTTAGGGTGGATATGCTATGCTGAAAAACAACTTGGCTCCTATATTCTTCCATATATTTCCTCTGTGAAGAGCCCTCAGCAGACAATTGGAGCTACCATCAAACACCATATTTGCCAAAAATTGGGTTTCAGGTAATTCTTTCATTAAAGTTGGAGCCTTGAAGCAGTGTATTTGTGTTGTAAGGCATATTCACTTATGAGTCCTAGGATTTTAGGAGAGATATAGTATGTAAAGTTTCCTTTTATGTGAATCTACATGTTTAGGCATTAGCAGGAGTGAATCATTTGATTGCTGAATGCTTGTTTAATAGGCCAGATGAAATTTACCATGTGACTGTGATGCCTTGCTATGATAAGAAGCTAGAGGCTGCTAGAGAAGACTTTGTTTTCCAATTGGATTCTCAAGAAGAAACCTATAGGGATGAAGGACTTGAGATTCCAGAGGTTGATTCAGTCCTGACGACTGGGGAAGTTTTAGATTTGATACAGGTGAGATGAGGCTTTCATTGGTACTAACTTGTATAACTGCTTTCACTGTAAACAGTTTCTTTCTGGTTTGAAACAATAATGATGTCTAACTTTGTACTACTTTATTTCAATTTATGCAGTTAAAAGCTGTAAATTTTGAAGCATTAGAGGAATCTCCTCTTGATAAAATGTAAGAATTAGAATAACTTTTTTATGAAGTCATCTGCATGATGGTTAGAGTAGCCAACTAAAATAGAATCTGCTTTGGTCATCCTGCAGGTTGACCAATGTTGATGATGAAGGACATCTTTATGGGGTTGCTGGAAGTTCTGGAGGTTATGCAGAAACAGTATTCAGACATGCTGCTAAAACACTATTTGGAAAAGTTATTGAAGGTCATCTAGAATTTAAAACCATCAGAAACTCTGATTTCCGAGAGGTGGCTCTGGAAGTAAGCTTCCTTTTTAATTTTGATCACATCTTATAGGCATGTGAGAAGCTTGTCCTGGAATCTTCGGTTTTGTAATGAACATCGTTGCAGTGTTGTTATTCCATAGGATTGAAAATATCTAGGGCATACCATGTACTGCATGTCATTTTGGTTATGACATTGTGCTCCATCTCGTTATGTAGGTGGAGGGAAAAACGTTGTTGAAATTTGCCCTATGTTATGGCTTCCAGAACCTGCAAAACATTGTCAGGAAAGTGAAAATGCGAAAATGCGATTATCAATTTGTGGAGGTCATGGCATGCCCTTCAGGTCAATCTTCCTTTTTAGTTTTTATTCATTGACGTAGAATGTGGCTGTTTGCTTTCTATGTCAAATCAAAAATTGGTGGATATTAACTCCTGAGCTATTGATTAACAGGTTGCTTGAATGGTGGAGGTCAGATCAAGCCTAAGCCAGGGCAATCACCGAAGGAGTTGATTAAGACACTGGAAACCATCTATTTGGAAAATGTAAGTCGTTCTTCTATTAGCATTGACATATTCTTTATGCCTCGTGGTGTTCTGGGTCTCTTCATTTTCAAAACTACAAAGCCACGGTTAATTTTTGGTGTATTCTAGTTAATTCATAGTACCACGAACTATAAGTTTCTTGATCGCATGGGTGCCACGCAAGGGTCCAGGTTGGGTCATGAAATTGCCACAATCATTACCTCAATGACTATACTACTAGTTATCCAAAATGAGGTCTATAGTAGGAATATGCCTACCAGTATGTGTTAGTGGATTTTTTGCTGGCCTGCAGGCCTGGTGTACTTGACAGTGTACAAGATTATTTACCATTCAAGTGATGTGGTTGGAAACTTTTTGGCAGTCAATATATATGCTACAAGCATGTAATGCTGTTATTGATTTTTTATGACCTTGCATATCAGATCCATTTATGGAATATTATTGTGAGATCTGCATGTAATTTGACCTCTGGTGTGGTGCTGTGTTATTAACTGATTGCTCTTTTATATATAATAGGTAATGCTAGCTGATCCTTTCAAAAATCCTCTGGTGAGAAGCTTGTATGATGAGTGGCTTGAGCAACCTGGTTCAGAGAAAGCTAAAAAGCACGTGCACACAGAATACCATCCTGTAGTGAAAAGTATCACTGCTCAGTTGCATAATTGGTGAAAGCATTTACCATCCCAACACTTGATCGTATACAAATTTGGAACTATAGAACTCTCTTCTTGTGCCCCATGCCGTCTCCAAGTTGTTTTAGCAATTTCAGACATGGCACCACAGCGATGCTGGCCATTTTTTGTCAATCATGGGATTGCATTTGCAGGGGAGTCCAATTTTGATAGGGTAAACATATATTTATTTACTTCAAAGGTTTTCACTCATGTACATACTCTGTATTAGAAATGTTACATATAGAAGAAAGCATTGAGTTAGACACTGATGCGTCATGGCACTTAATTTCATTTCCTTGTGTCATTTTTTCTTAGTTGAACAGTCCGTATAAGGTTCCCTTTGCTCATGTACATAGCATTTATTTTGGAACCTGATACTCTCATTTTTGTTATGTATAATTGGATTTTTGGGGGATTGTTGTGCTTGACCTGGAAACAAAATAATTGTCCTTGTTTGTGCCAACTCTGACCCGGTGTTGGAGATTGGAGAATCCTTGTATGTTTTACTGTGATGATTGATGAGGGAAATGTACATGGTCAAGCTAAAATGGACTTTTTTGGGTGAAGTGGATCATGTATAAATGTGATTTGGGTTTTAACTTTTATCTGATGAGTGATGAGCTCTCAAACTGCTCAAGACTGCTAAATTAAGGATAACAGTGTATGCAGGGTCTGTTTGATCAATGAATCTAGTCGCAGGCGTTTGGTACTCAGATATCCATTTAAGATTGCTGTTAAGAAGGATGTAATTTGTCTATAATTATCTGTTAAGTGATGATAGAATCATTTAATTTAATCAGTTGGATATTATCATATCAATTTATATAAAATAAGAAAAATTTTATGTTGTCGTGATTAAAAATTTAAAATTACGGCATTAGTATGATGATTAATATAAATTTTGTAAATTATATATATAAAATTAGTAAATGAGATGTAAAATAAGTAAATTAATATAAGAGTTGTAAATTGATATTTTAAATTTGTTAATAAAGCAAATACTTGTAAAAATAATATAAAACTTATTGTAAATTAATATTAAATTTCATTAAACAAAAAATAGTTTATTCATTTAATCTAATTAAACAAAGAAAAAAGTCACTCATTAACTTAAAACAGAAAAATTGTATTAAAAACAATTGAAATAGATTTTATTGAATTAATTTAACCATAAATTCTATATCTATTTTAGCACATTCTTAAATTTATTTTCATTTTCTATTGTAGGACAAAGAAAACAAACATTTTCTTTTTCTTGATGTGGAATAAGACAAAAAAAATTAAAATATATTCTTAGAATATTTGACATATTTGATATATCAATAAAATTGTATCTAATTTTAAGTTTTATATATATTTCATGTGGTTTTTAATTTTACTTCTTGTTTTTAATTAAAGATCATTTGGGGTTGTCATTGAGTAGGTACTAAAATATATAAGATAATCATTATTATAATAAGTTTTTATTACTTTTTTTTACTAACTCTTATATTAATTTAGTTGTTTTATCTTTCATTTAGAAGTCTTGTATTTTATTTACATAGTTTATGTTCTATTCTACATTTAATAATGATTTATAAGTTTTATGTTACATCTATAAGTTTTTATTTTGTTTACCAATAAAACTCTAATTTATCACTCCTATATATTAATTTACTTGCCCTACCCATTTAAAAGTCTTATGTTTCATTTACTCAATTGATGTTTTATTTTACACTTAATATTGATTTACTATTTTATGTTACACTTATAATTTTTGTTTTGTTTAGTAATAATAGATCAATTTACTGCTTCTATGTTAATTTACTTATTTTATCCTTCATTTACAAGCACTGTGTTTTATTTGCATAATTTATATTTTATTTTATAATTGATGTTGATTTACAAGTTTTATACTACATTTATAAAGTTTTCTCAATAATACACAAATTGACTATTCCTATGTTAATTTACTTATTTTACCCTCACTTTATAAGTCTTATGTTTCATTTAATTAATGTTTTATAGTACATTTATTGTTGATTTATAAGTTTTATGTTGAATTTGTAAGTTTTTATTCTATTTACTAGTAATACATCAATTTACAACTCTTATATTAATTTACCTATTTAATCTTTTATTTACAAGTATTTTGTTTCATTTCATATAATTAATGTTTTATTTTATAATTAATATTAATTTACAATTTTTTTTAAATTTGCATATCTTATATTTTATTTACATAATTCATGTTTAATTAAGCGTGTTTGGGAGAGAGCAGTATTATAATGTGTGACTTCTTGGGAAAGTCTCGCGTTGCACCCCTCCTTTTATCTTTAGAAGATTTGATTCATATTTAAACATGATAAAATCATGGCATCGTAAAATAATCCTATAAGATAAATTTATACATGAATTTGAAGTTTTATTTTTTCACTCATTTGTTACGGGTGTCACTTGAAGAGCTTCTGGAAAAATATAAGGAAATAAATCTGGTGATTTGGGAAAATTTTCAGTGAGATACTGAATTTACGGCCTTCCTTTTGATGGACTAAAAATGCCAATCTTAGACACTAAGCTAAAGCAAACAAAATCGCAAGAAAAGAAAGCGTTTAGTTGCGGACACGTGGTTACAAGGTATATAATAAAACCAGGACAGAAGCCCCATGTTTCCGCTTATGAAAACTAAAACCTTCTCTTTGTCTTTGGTGATACTGGAAAAATAGGTGGAAAAAGAAAAGAAAAAAAGAAACGGCAACATTTACGGCTTTCATCTTCGTAACCTTTACCTGGCAAAGCAATAGGGAAAGATGGTAAATTTCTTATAAAAGCATTCCTCTCTCTCTTTCTCGTATGAATTACTGTTACCAATTCTTTTTATTCATTCAAGGCGGCAATTTTTTTCTTTTCAATACATATATACCTTTTCTTGGTTAATCTGTTCTTTTTGATCTTTCACGTTATGCGAATTTTTGTTTCCGTGTGACAGAGTTTTAATGGATAATTCTGCAGTTAGGATTGATCTCTTTGCATCTTGTTGATGTCGATTGAGCTGTTCATGGTCTCTTTTTGTTTTGAACTTTTGATCTGTCTTATAATCAGTTTTCATATTATTATCTTGGGAAAATTTTGATGGGACTGACAGATGAGATGAGAAAAATTTATTAGCATGTTGATTGCGTTATAATAATTACTGGCCATTTCCAATAGGATTTGTCATACGTGTTTTGTTTTCTTATTTGGGTTGTTCGGACAGACTACATCGAAGCGGCTTGCAGAGAGGAAAAATGCAAGGTTCCAGAAGAACGTCACAAGGAGGGGATCAGTTCCTGAAAGCTCCGCAAAGAAAGGATCTGATTACCCCATTGGCCCAATTCTGCTTGGCTTCTTTGTCTTCGTAGTTTTAGGATCATGTATGTTATTGTTCCTGTTATCCTTTTTTTTTTTTTTTTTTTTAATTTTTTATCTCTTCTGGCTTTTGCAGTTGTGCTTCCAATAACCTAATTCATTTCCCCCTTTATTGGCCGGCAGCTCTTTTTCAGATTATCAGGACAGCTACTAGTCGGGGCATGGCTTGAAGTTGAAGAGCTTGACAAGTCCCCAAATAACGGCATAATAAGATATCATGTGAATCTGCATGTTTAAGAGTGATGATAGAAGATACTCATCACTTGTTCAGTACGTATAATAAAATCTGCACTTCAATAAATCTTTTCCAGTTTTTGACGTCTTGCCCTGCAAATTCCTTATGCTGTGTTGGGGACACTGTTTTGTGGGCTGCTTCCTTTTTTTTTAATGAGTTAAAGACCATAAAGATTAATTTGATGCCATTAAAGCCAAGATTAGCAAAAAAAAAAAAAAAAAACTGTCAATTATGAAGTACGTAGGACAGTTTGAACTGTATGGAACACATATCAACTACATGGAAAGCAAGCTACTAATAATATTGTCAGACTCCGCTTTTCATTGACAGCAATAATGGCTCCATTGAGCACATTCCATAATACACTGCATCCAACTTACATGTATCTGTATCATCGAGTTTGAACTCTTTATTTGTGTGGAATTGGTTGAAGAGCACCATATAACATCAATACAGCGGGGAGCTATTGCCATGACTCTGAATTTTGACTTCTGGATATTGATGTAAAACCAGAAGTAGGTTGACAAAAGACAACAGGGCGTAAAAGAAATGCTTAAGAATCCAAACGACTGACAGACCAATTAAAGGACTTTATGCAGCATTTGCTTCCCATATGTGCGTTTACTTTCATCTGACTTCCGAATTGGTCGGGCAATTCTGCTGCCTGCGTTGGAGTTCTGGTAACAATCAGAACTTTTGTAAAGTTTTCTGCTATGAGAATGAGAACTGAATCCAAACTCACTCCCCGTTTCCACGCTGTTCATGCAAAAGCTTTCATCATCAAGTTCAGGAGAATCATAGCTCGATGCCTCGAATTCCTACAAGCACAAGATACCATTCACTCTTAACTGATTATTGTGATTCTGGGAAACAGATATGCTCTAAGAAAATAGTAGGCACTCTCCATCTCAATCTCTCACTCTCATTGATAGATAATAAAGAAATAGCAAAGAAGAATTGCCCGCTTAATTACCTTGGTAGTCTTTTTTTTGACACTAAATGGTGTTAGACAAGGATTCAAATCCTTGAGAAACAAGTCGTCAGGACTGCCAGGGGTTGTTACATCCTCCGAGCTGAATTCCTGCATAAATTTTGAGCAAACTATTAATTGAAAATCTCATCAACGATAGAATATCGGTGGCTTGGCTTCGGGACGACATGGATCCAAGGAAAAATTTTAAAATAATACCAAAGAATTAGCAGGCTCTTCGTGATCATAAGACGGTGTCCTGGGGCAGGTTCCATGACGCATGATCATACCAGTCCTGGCTGAATATTTTTCTGCTTTTACCTGCAGCTTAAACAAATCAGCCAGCAAAATTGAAAGGTCTCCTGATGGTCAGTTTAGAGTAGATGAAAGATGAATTATCATTCATCATATATAGAAACAGAATAGACGACAGGTAGAATACCTCAGCAAGATCTTGAGCAAGGCTCTGAAGGTGCCCAGTGAGAGAGGTAACCTGCCTTTGGAGAGACGGAATGACTTGTTTCAGCTCAGAACCCTGCTTAAGGTGACAATCCGTAGCATGATCTGGGAACAATTTTGCACTCTTTAGTGCCTTAATTTCTTCCCTCTGCTTCAAGCACAAGTTTTTCAGCTTCTCAACCTGCAAGCCGCATATATGTATAAAACTCAGAATAAATGATTTTGATTGGCTGCATCTCTAGACTAGCGATTAGGAATTAGAAATTAGACATGCAAAATCAAGAAAAATTAAGGATGGGGAACTCAACTAATGTTATATATCTAACTCACTTCATTGTTCTTTTCTTGAAGCAACATTTTAAGCTGAGAAATCTCAATGCCTTGCTCCTTATTAGCATTCAAAAGCTCTCTTTCACTTCTCAACACCATCGCCAAAGTCCTCGCATTCACATTATTATTACCGCCGCCTCCCTTGACTTCCCTCAACGGCAACGCTTTCACTTCCGATTTCTTCTCGTTCTCAATTTTACCTCCAAACAACTTCCTCTGCAACCCACCAAAATTGCCGCCCTTTCTCGCCGTTTTCTTCAGATCCTCCGCTATCACGTCCGACGGTATCACCAGCCCCACCGCCCGACTCGATGATGATGATTTTTTCTCCATAAACTTCTTCACCATGTTGGCCAAATTTGTATTACTGTTCTTATTAGTCTTTGTGGCTGCCGTTGAGGGTTTTGATTTGATGATTGCGCGTGAAGATGAAGTGGGTTGATTCTGGGGCTTAAGTTCGATACTGGAAGAAGCTGGATCTGACAAGTACGAGGATGTTGATGAGCGCGAATCGTATGAATTGTATCTTGTTGCCATTTTTGCAGGGTTCCTCTTCTTGCTTCACTTTAGCCTAGAGAATTGAACAAGAAGAAGAAGAAGATTTGATTGAAGGTTTTGTCTTTGTGATTGTGATGAGTGATGATGTCTTGTCTGTGATTTTTGAATTTGGGGTTTTGGTTTTATGTGACGTGGCCTCCGAGCGCAGAGGCGCTGTCCGAAATCTGAATTCAAATTTTGGTTTGGCCGCGGCATTGTCATTTTTTTTTCTTTTTTTCCGACTGCCCCTCTCCTTTTTGTTTTTTATTTTGAATAAAAAATACTCTTTAACAAATTGTCCTTTTCACTATCAACTCAAGAATTCAACCCCGTGGTCGGATCATCCGCTCGACCCAGGCCTTTTTCGGCATAGGCCCAACTGAAGCATGGGTTTGGATAATTGGATCCCATTACATGATTGGTCAACGTCATCCTATTGCATTGTTTTTGGATTTCAACCCTTCCTGTTAATTTTTTGTTAGGTGAAGATGATTCATAATTTTATACCGTAAAACCAACAAAGTGTTGGCTCTACTGGCAATGGAGTCCCCTTAAATGGCTTGACTGGGTTTGCTCCCCAGTTCGAGTCGCAGGGAAGTCGCCTTTGTTGGGAGAACATATGCCTCCCGGTTCAAGCGGACACTACTAATCTGGGTTGTGGTACGGGCTTAAATGTGCCTCTCACAGTTGGGGCCCTCCCCAGGATACCTCGTGATTAATATCAAAAAATAATAATTTTATACCGTAAACATTAGGGTAAATTCTCATAGTACTTATTGTTTGAGTTAATTATTTGTTTAGTTTTTTAAATTACCTAAAAGTCCTTGTTATATATTTGCCTCATCATTATTATTATTTTTAATTGTTACATGTCTTACTTGTTTGAGTTTTAGAAATTATATCAGACAAATATTATTGACCCCTTGAAAAGTTAAATCCAATTACAAAGGGATGCCCCTAAGAGTGCTTGACTGAGTGGTTTTATCTGATAAGCCACCGAGTTCAAATTTTAGGAGAGGTCAGGACTAAAAAAATGATTTGGGTTTTGCACAATCCCCTATCTTCTTAAGAGTAATAATAATAATAATAATAATAATAATAATAATAATAATAATCATCATCATCATCATCATCATCATCAAAAGCACAAAAACTAATTGAGGAAATGACTCAAAGAAGGACGACAAAGATATTTAACCGAAAAAATAAGCGCGGTTGGAAATTTGAAAAGTAAGGTGGGTATTCAGAGTAGGTTAAATCGAATTGAATCAAATCAAATTTAAAATAAATATTGGATTTGCTTTAGTATGATTTAACCCTTAAACCTTGAATAGGTTTAAATTTAAAAACCAATTAATTTTTATTCCGGTTCAAATTCATCGGGTTTGCCCTTTAAAAAAGTGAAAAAAAAATTATATAAAAAGAGATTAAAAAAAAATACAAGAATGCATGCAATCCTTAGTTCTCCTTCTCTTCTTCTAAGTGGACTCAACAGTACATTTTCACAAACAGGATTTTGATTGATCCACTTTCTTTTGTATTTATTACACCCATTATATCATAAATTGGTATCATGTGGCCGCACATTATATCTTACAACAAAGTCATTGCATCCCTCACGGAATATTATTGTAAGGAGTAGGAATCAGAAACAAGTCATTCTTTCTACCGCAAACCACACCAAATTTTGCAGTCATATCAAGTTCATGTGGTTGCATCCCAGGAGGGAGCTGCCAATTAAAGAAGTAGAGTAGTTTAGCCAATGGAAGCTCTACATTGGCTATACCAAAATTCATGCCTGGACAAATCCTTCTTCCTGATCCAAATGGTGTGAATTCATAGTTAGTTCCCTTGTAATCCAGGGGATTTTCTATGAACCTTTCTGGAATAAAGCTCTCAGGATTCTCCCAAAGTTGGGGATCTCTTGTTACTGCCCAAGCATTGAAAAGTATTTTGGTTCTTTCTGGAATTACGTAACCATCAACCTCAATTGGCTCCATGGTTTCTCTTGGGAGCAATAAGGGACCTGGAATCCTTAGTCTTAGAGCTTCTTTGATGACTGCCCTCATATAGTGTAAATCCTGAATATCTGACTCATAGATTTCTTTCTTCCCCTTGAGCTTTTCTCTTATCTCAGCTTGTACCTTCTCCATCACTTTAGGATTTCTCATCAACTCCGACATAGTCCATAATGTTGTAGTTGATGAAGTGTCCGTTCCACCAGCAAATACACTCTGCAGATGATAACAACATGCATCGCACATATAATGTTTTATTTTTTTAAAAAAAAGGATAAGCAATGAAAGACAACACACGAATATAAAATCTACAAGTACTAGCTGGTGATTGTTTTGCTTCCGCTTAATTTCGGAAGCACAGCAACCTAATTGTTTAATAAAATATTTTTAATTACTTGACTGTTACTGATTTTATTCCATCAATAACAAACAGTGAATTAGAAGCTAACTGCTGCACACAGGTCAATCCAAATATGCCCCCAAAAAGGGAAAAAAATCGACAAAATCAAAGGCAGACATATAATCTTACCCAGATGACAGCTTTGATGTCTTGGGTAGTAATAGGGATTTCAAGTTCGCCAGATTTCTCAAGTCTTAGGAGAACATCAACTATGTCTTCCTTGTCTGATTCCTTTCCGTCATATTCATTGCTCTTGGTTTTCTGAATATGCTCATCAATAATGACGTCGAGGATCTTGTCAGCTTCCGTTTGAATGCTCTTCAAAAAGGCTTTCTTCCCGCTGAGTATAGGAATAAACCCTAGAGCAGGAAACATATCTGGCAAAGTACTGACGGCTCCTGCTGCCGCAACCATTTCTAGGGATAGCCTTATAAACTTATCTTGGTCTTTACATCCGCTACCAAAAGCTGCTCTTGCAACAACAGTACTCGTGTAGTCGGATACTGCTTTGCTCAGATTCATTACTGTTCCTGCATGACCCCTAATGGATTCAACAAGCTTGCTGGATTGATCTTCACGAATATAATGCAATGACTGGACTTTCTTGACACTGAACAGCTCCATTCTGCTTATTTTCCGAATTTGTCTCCAGTAATCACCATAGGGAACAAAGGCAATGTCTCTTCCAGCATCTTCCAGGACTCTGGCAACGTATGGCACTGGCCTTTGCGAAATGGCTAGATCATTCTCCTTCATCAGCTCTTTAAACATTTTAGCTGACGACGCGACGACTAGGGACATTTTTCCCAGTTGCAGATGCATCAAAGGTCCATATTTGTTGGCCAAATCAGTAAGTGCATAGTAGGGCAAATCAACATCGAGCCCGATCAAGTGATGTAGGCTTCCAATAATTGGCAGCTTTGAAGGCCCTGGAGGCAATCTGATTTTGATTTTATCACTCGATTTTTTCCATCCCCACACCAATCTTAACAGGAACGTTAAAAAGACAAGGAGACTAGTAACAGTGAAGTAATCAAATTGTTGCTCCATCACTATTGAAGAAATAAACTTTAGGAGAGATGGAGTAGAATAAATAAATAGCTTAGTAATCTTCTGAGTCAAGAAGCGGGTACTTATACTTTCTTAATGTTTTACAAAGGTCAAAAGAGGTGTGCTATAAAGTATGTATGCCCTATAGTTTGTCAGAATTGTTGTGATATAAACTAAGCAATTTTATTTGCGTTTTGTACTTTTTTGTTCATAATCTTCAGCGTGTAAAATAATAAAAGTTATGTATCACATTATGCCTGATGGGTTTACATAAAAAGAGCTGGTGTAAGGGTTCAAGGCTATAATTTTACACATTAACTCTATATTCTTATCGAGTCACCGTACAACAACAAACTCCTTTGTATAAATGATGGTTTTGTTCAAATGGTTGCGGTATAACATACATAGTTAATGTACCGGAAAAAAAAAATAATTGAATCAAAACATTGCTCCCCTCACATGATTTATTTATATTATTTTATATTTTAATTCAACTAATCGGATTATGTTATGTTAATTTATAAACTTTTAGAGTTATAATATTACTCATTTTTATTTAAATATACATAACTACCAGTTACATGTTTCCAAATGTATCAATCAATCCATAACATTAACATGAATCCAAATCTCTGATATCAAGAGTAGAGACTGGAATATCCACGAGTCACTGAATATATTATGTAAACTAACAATAAAGAATAATAATAAGAAGAGGAAGATTCTCGAATGCGGCAGCTTGTTGTAAATTGTAATATTGCAAAGGAACATTTCCTATATCTTAAAAGTAAGCTCACTAGGTGATGCGATTGCCATGTCCCAACCATCTTTTAAATGATAATATAGAATAATGCCCGCCATAATCGATGAAATTAATTTGTTTGATGAGAAATTTTTAAAATTAAACGACAATTCAAGGCGCGTCAACTGAGAGCTTCACGGATTTACCGAAGCCGTAATCCTGCGATCGAGTAGATAACACATGATCATCAAACCTCAACGAGTTTCATCACTTCCAAATGCACGTACCTAGTGTGTGTGTGTGTATATATATATATATTTGGGGGAAAGGTAGAAGTCCAAATAAATGTGCCACGTGTCGATATGCAGTTTTGTAGTTAAAGTCATGATAAGAATGTTGGCCTACACCGGGTACTCCAAGTGTTATGTGGGGTACCCGGAGTATGCCGAGCAAAGGTAAAAATGTCATAAAAATATTTTAAAAAGTATCAATGGATGAAAGAGACATAATCTCAAAATTGATTGGATAAAAGAATTAATGAGGAACTATTGTGCTGAAAAGGAGGAGACAACGACCTGTCATGCCTACAAAACAGCCAAAAAGTTATTATCAAGACAGCTGAGATCACATGTCCTCTCCTACCACACCTGCAAATCCTTAACAACTTTAGCAGATGTACGCAGGACCACCCCTCTACACTTAACACATGAATACGCCTCAAACTTATTCTCTAAGCATATTTTGAAATACCCAAGTAGTGACACGTGTGAAGGATAAAAATATATATGACATGACAATAAAGAACACCAATAAAATAACACTAGGTGGCACGGCAGCCGAGGTACACCATATAAAATACTCAGGTTTTATTTTAGTCATAGGAGTCAACTCACACATTTTAGTCATAAGAGTCAACTCACACACCACAAGAGTTGAGGTTTCTTCAACCTCCAACCTCCATTACTAAGAGCTTGCAAGCTCTCTAACCTGAGATAACCCAACTCTGACTTGAACATTGGAGTGTAGTCACCAGCTACTCCCGACTCTACCTTTGACCTCTTTCTCGTTGTTTTGCAGGTTTAATGTGATTTTTAGAGCTTTCAGCATCCGGAGTCAAACTTCTCACCATATACACCAGCGTCTCGCTCTTCCTTCACTCCATAAAAACCAAAACAGTCAGTACACCCTGAACAATCGATTCACCCCGCTTCCCAACACACACACACACACACACACACACACACACACACACACACACACACACACACACATATATATATATATATGAATCCTTGGTTGGGCAGTTGTAGTTTAAAAGTTACAGTAATAAAGTATTTGATAAACACTAACTGTTGTAGTTTATAAGTTATGTTGATATGACACACACACACACACACACACACACACACATATATATGAATCATTGGTTTGGCAGTTATAGTTTAAAAGTTACAGTAATAAAGTATTTGATAAACACTAACTGCTGTAGTTTAGAAGTTATGTTGATATGATTTTTCACTTGTATAATGAAAAATCTATTATATCTTTAATATTTTATCAAAATTATTATTTAAAATTTACATTTACTATATGTTAGGAACTTTTATTTCATAATAACAATTTTTTTCTATAATAATTATACCTTAAAAACTACAACACCTCAATTACAAAAGCACTCAAAAGCAAAAAAAAATAAAACTGCCATAATTGAGATTGAATGAATGAAATTAATTACAACAGAAATTGATGAGAGGTACAATTTTGGAGTTACTAGCCAAATAGTTAATAATTAAGTAGTTGTGAGTGGTGACGTGCATTGAGCCCTGAAGAATTAATCATGGTTTATTTTATTTGAAGGAAGTACGTTCGCATCATGTTGTGATTAATGAATGCATTAATTAGGATTCGTTGCATTTGCAATTAATTTTCCTTTTCCACTCAATCTTTTTGTTGTCATTATCAACAACGTGTTTCGGGTTCAATGCATGCCATGCCATGCCAAACCTAATATCGGCACTGATAATATCCGCCACTATGATTTCTTTTCTTTTTCCTATGTTTTTAAAGGAGAAAAACATACTAAAACTAACAGAGATTAAAAAAAATACCTGTTATTGATTTTGGAACATAGTTAATTTTTTCTTGTTAAAATTAATATATACCATTTATTTTCTTTATAGTCTTTAAAAATCCGCAAATTCCTTTAATACCAAAAATTTAAAGGAAAAGAGGAGTAAGTAGGTCATTTACTCAATTATTTATCTTGAAAATATAAAATGCATATTTATCATAAGAAAAATAAAAATAAATATATATCTTATTATTAATTTTTTATTGACATGGAAAAATATATTTTTTCTTATTTTTGATCCTTAGATTTTTTATTTTAATTTTCATTGATATAATTTATATAATTTTAGTCATGATCTATTTCAAAACAACGATAATACTATAAAATTATACTGAAGATCTCCCTATAATTTTCTTCAATTATCTACATAATTTCTAAGTACTATTTGTTAGTATTTTGATTTAGTACAATTTGTCAATTTTCCAAATCTTATTTAGTTCACCAAAAAAAAACACATTGTACGTTATTCATATTGAACTCATTTTCTTGGAAGAAATTGTAGATTATAATGAAAGATCAGTGTATATATGCATATAGATATATACTTGCTCTGTTACCACATAGGAATCACTCTTATCTCACATTTTTCTCTCTTGCTTCGCCCCCAGTAACAATACCATCACGTCAAGTTTAAAAATAACTTCAACATCAAACTGCTACTGCACGTACTACCACCCACACCTGGCTACGTGGCTGCGAGTCGTATGCATGTTGTATCCTTTGGGCCCATTTAACTTCTTTTTTAGGCTTTCTTTTGGGTCATAGCCCAAACCCAGATTCATCCTTGAAATGAATTTGAAGTGCGAAGAAATTCAAAATTCTTTATATTCTTTTTTTTTTTTTTAAATAAATAAATATGTTCACCTCTCTATTTTTGTTTTGGTATCGGGCGTCCACACAAAGAATTACAGAAATTTCCTTCAAAGTTATGACACTCCCTTTCTCTAAATGGTTTATAAATTGAACACATACTGTAACGAGTCAAGTCACTGACTGAAGCCATATGTTACTGTTCTCTAATTAATTTTTTATGCTTAAAAAGAAAAACGAATTTACTAATTACTTTTATTAATTTCCACAGTTTCCATTGAGGTAAACCCAGAAAAAAAGAAAAAAAAAAAAGTGCAAAATCTTCTCGGCTGGGCACCATTAATTTCCTTTCCGAACAAACACACACATACAAATTACAATGTGTCACACTAAACTGAGAATCCAAACACAGTTGACCTGCAGCTTTATTACCATTTGGCGCATTTGTCAATGACACGACACTTCAGTAGTTTGACAAATAACAGTTTACAGCCCCTGTTACTTCCCGTCGTTGCAACCCAAACCCTTGGAAAAATCTCAGAAATTTGGATTTTGAAGTAAGCCCATTAATTTTCATCCAAAATTAGGAAACCCCATTATCCCCAATATTCGGAGCCAGAAACTTTTCGTACTTATCTGAGAAATTTAGGGTTCTGTTTTACTCAAAATCTTTGTTTTTGTTTCTTCTGAGTCAATAAATAAATGCCAGTCAGTCTGTCGGTTGTTCTTGTCGTTGCATTTCAAGAAATTCTAACATTTGCTTCTAAACAGGCGCTCGTAATCGTAAGCTCACTCAACTTTGAGAAAAATATGGGTCGTTCTCGTGGGAACTTTCACGCTAATGATGAAGACCCCACTCAAAGGTTCGCTCTCTTTTTTCACAAAATTGATTTCCTTAATGTTACAGTGTTTTGTTTTCCTCTTCATTTGGTGTTGGTTCTCTGTGTTTGGAACTGTTGCCTTTTCCTTAGCTGATTATTAATTTATATATAATCCTGAATGCTTTGAAGTAGAAGTGCTTCTACTCAAGTCTATATTGTGACTGTAGAACTTAATTTTTGTTTTTTTGGTTTTCAATAATTTTGAAAATTCTGCTTTTCGTGACTGACTAGCTTTTATGTTGTGCATCTGAAATTTATGGGATTAATTGTTATTATTATTATTATTTTTCTTTATTTTTACTGTTCTTGTTTCTACTGTTACTGGAACTATGAAGTACAATGACAATGTGCTTCTTATGCATTTTTATTTAATAGATAAATAGTTTGGGTTATTTTTAAAGAAAAAAAAAATTATTCCAACTTTCATAATTATGCTTCATTGATTTTGTTCTACCGTTATAACTTCTTGTCTCCAGCATAGTAATATTCCTCCAGAACCACACTCCAGAATCATTTCTTATAAGTTATCTGTGGCATGATTATGAAGCTTTTATCTGATGCTCATTTTGTTCATGCAGGTCAAGGAGAAAGAAGAATGTCTCCAGTGACAATTCAGATACTGCAGCTCCAGGTACTTACCAATTACTACTATCATTTCATTGCGAAATGAAATCTCCTGGCTGGGATCACTGAATTGAGTTGGAGTTCTCTCTTTAAGTGGCAATGTTCGTGAGTTATCTCAAAGTGGCAACGCTCACGCATTCTATGAGATAATTGTTATACCTGTGGTTCTTTCTTAAACGGTTTGGATGGGGATGAGAATAATTACCCACTAAACTCCAATACTTATCCCTATTATTGATTGAAGTCGGTTGAATATGTTGTGCCTGTGGTTGCTTAAGTGCTTTCATCCTTTCTATATGTAAATGTGACGGGGATAATTTTCTTTTTATTTATTCATTTAAAATTTTATGACATTTTCCCATCCAATAATGTTGAAGCCAGGTCAAGGAGCAGGTGAAGGGAAAAGGGCTTTATACCACTGCAATTATTGCAACAAAGACATTACAGGGAAGATCCGTATTAAGTGTGCAGTTTGTCCTGATTTTGACCTATGTATAGAGTGCTTCTCTGTTGGCGTTGAGGTGCATCCTCATAAGAGCAATCACCCTTACAGGGTTATGGTGAGTAAGAATAATATTTTGCTTGATTTTCTTCTCTATTATTTCAAAAATTCCATGCTTTTTCTTTTCCTCTAGTCTATCTATCCCTTGCTACAGTTTTGTTTATTCAGTTGCATATTGCTGATAGTGAATATAGTCTTGTTTTGAGCTTATGCATTTTTATACCTCTTTTCAACAGGACAATCTATCTTTCCCACTTATATGCCCTGATTGGAATGCAGATGACGAAATTTTGCTTCTAGAGGTATTTTTTGGCCTTTTGCCTTTTAATGTCTTGAAGGTAGTACTATTCTAAATCTGCTGATACAATATCTGGTTTGTGGAGATATTGTATTTGACTTCTCTATTGTTGAAATTTTTTGTAATCTTTAGGGAATCGAAATGTATGGCTTGGGGAACTGGGCAGAAATTGCAGAACATGTTGGGACAAAGACCAAGGAACTTTGTATTGAACATTATACAAATGTGTACATGAACTCCCCATTCTTTCCTCTCCCGGTACAACATTTTCAGCAAAGCCAGCCAATCCTCTTTTTAGTAGTTGATTTTTGATAAATAATTAAGTTGTCAACGCTTTTTCCTGCCCAGGACATGTCTCATGTTGTCGGCAAAAACAGAAAGGAGCTCCTTGCTATGGCTAAAGGTCACATTGATGATAAGAAAGGTTTTCTACATTATTTTCATCCTTCTCCTTGGAGTTATATTTCTTTTCCTTTTTTCCTTTTCACTTTCGTTGCTTGCTTGATATATGATAGGACTTAGGGCTAAATTAAGACTGACTTTTATTGATTAAATCAAAAGAAAACTAACAATCAATCCTGACCTACAATTCGAGAGGTAGGTCAATCTCTCCCAAAACTCCTAATGGTTCCTAATACCAGACAATACTCAACATAAACCCTAAATGACTCCATAATCTCTTATTTATAGCTAAACCCTAATTAATAATAAAGTTACTAAATTGCCCCTGCCCCTAAAATTACTAAACAGCCCCTGCTCTTTTATATTTGCGCCTAACATAAGTTTTCATGGGTCTAACAATATATTATCTCTATTCTGCATGGCATGCAGCAGAGAGGTTACCATCTTACAGAAGCTAGTACTGTATCCAGTTCTGAAAGAATGATAATTGATTAGGATGAAAACCTACTGTCAGTGCACAGATGACTTTTGGTCATTTTGCATAATTACTCTTCCTATTTATATGCCTAGTGTCTATTATTGATAGAACCTCATTTCATCAATTGCAAGTGGCTGTTGCAGGACCTAGCAAGCCTGGGGAAGCAACTGTGAAGGAAGAATCTCCATTTTCTCCTTCAAGAGTCAAGTAGGGCTATCATTCTCACCTATATGCATGTGTTGTCTTAGTTCATTTTGATGCTTTCTTATGCATTCAGGTTAAAAATAATTCTTATTCCAATTTTCATTTTTTTGTTTAAAGAATTGAAGAAATGCATAAAGTTGGACCCTCTGGCCGTGGTCTAAATGCAGGTAAGCATTAGTATTTTCTTGATTGGCTGGTACTAAATGTCTTATTGAAATAATTTTATGAGTAACACAATTAGATTTTCTGTATGCGTGGTGTTTATTATTGGCTGGGAGCCGTAATCTAACTGGCTGCAATAATTGGAGTACCTATTTGTGTTGTCTTTTATTTTGTGGCAGATCCTCAAACAGAGAGAAGTTCCAAGGGGAAGAAACCAGTCACTTCAGGGAATGATGGTCCATCCTTAGTTGAATTGAGTGGTTATAACAGCAAAAGACAAGAATTTGATCCTGAGTATGACAATGATGCAGAGCAATTACTCGCTGAGATGGAATTCAAAGATGCTGACTCTGAGGAAGAGCGAGACATTAAGCTGCGCGTGCTACGTATATATTCAAAGAGGTATGCAATACATACTTCTTTCTTACATGATTGCACTTTGCACTTTGATTGTTTCATTATTCTTAAATTCCTACTCATATTGTGAAATTTTGGGTAGATATAACATTGGTGACAGAATGATCTCTCTGTGCATGGTTTATGGTTGAAACAGGCTTGATGAGAGGAAGCGTAGAAAGGATTTCATACTAGAAAGAAATTTGTTATACCCAAATCCTTTTGAGAAGGATTTGTCCCCTGAAGAGAGGGAGCTATGTCGGCGTTATGATGTCTTCATGCGTTTTCATTCAAAGGAAGACCATGAGGATTTGCTTCAGACTGTTATTTCAGAGCACCGAACTCTGAAAAGAATTCAAGACCTTAAGGTATAATTCGTGCTTCGCACATGTTTCCTTCATTGGATATATCCAACTACCCAAAATATTATTATACACAAATGTTCCTGTTGAAGAAAGCCGAAATTCCAATTAATTCTACAGGAAGCCCGAGCTGCTGGGTGCCGTACATCTGCTGAGGCAGATAGATACCTTGAACTGAAAAGGGGAAGGGAAGCTGAAGAAGCTTCTCGCAGAGCAAAAGAAGGTGGCCATGCTGGCGCAAGCAGTCAGGGTGGTGCAAATGTGTTCATGGCTTCAGAGTCTCTTCGCAAAGATTCAAATTCAAGACCTTCAGGACAGGCTTCTTCAAGCCATGTAAATGATTTGTATATAATGGGATTCAATGAAACACAATTACTGTCTGAAGCTGTAAGTTTCTAATCCATCGTTTTCTTTCTTTGTCCGCCGTAAAATGAACACTTGTAAGCTAGCTAGCATTGTCATTTTGGCAGGAGAAGCGCCTATGCTGTGAGATCAGGTTAGCTCCACCTCTATATCTTAGGATGCAAGAGGTCATGTCCAGGGAGATCTTCAGCGGCAATGTCAATAATAAAGCTGATGCTCATCACTTGTTCAAGATTGAACCAAGCAAAATTGATAGGGTTTATGATATGCTTGTCAAAAAGGGGCTTGCTCCCCCATGACAACCCTATTTATATTCTATTGCTTGTTCCAAATTGTAAATAAATTATTCCTCTCCGTATTCATTGTCGTCACTTCGAAAATGGAAAACAAAATTTCTTTACAATTCTATATACTTGCCTACGTTTACTTAATCACTGTTACATGAATCATGAGACAACTCTGTCCAATAACAGTTAGAATGCATACATGTCCTTTGAATTCCTTAATCGTTAACATTTAATATTTCCAAGCATACTAGCTTAATATCTTAATCCTACTTGATATCACATCACTGTGTTCAATTTTATCGAATTTCGTTTGACCTTACTAAAGGGAAATAAAAAAAAAAAAATCGTTTCCTTTCACTAAAGGGAAATTATCTGAAGAAAAAAACTCCTACAAATTTAAATTTTTAACAGTATTGAACGTATTAAAAGAAAGGTAAAAAAAAGGACCAAGACTGTATTCTCAATCCACGATGACTTGTAATGAACATTAAAATGATTAAGTAGAATCATAATAAATCATGCAGGTATGCAAAAAGGTCATAAAGGGGTGCCAGTGGTAAGGTTTATGCAAAATAATAATCAGTGATGCCACTGCCTTGTCAAAATATAATTTTTTTCTTTTTCAAAAAAAGGCAAACAATCGACCAAGAAAAGAAACCACAGGATAAATAAAAGTACATTATTTGATTTATTTAACCAACAAAAACATCCTATAACACAGCCTTTACAGTTTACGATTAAAGCTGAAACTCCTAGGCTGTAAAGATGCATACAAACTTTGGGTGCAAACGCAGTTAGCAATAAGCACACACTGCAATTCACTGATCTACTTCTGAACTGATACCCACCATATCAAAGCCTTTAAACCTAAACCCTTTTTATCCCAGTTCTATATTACTGCTATACATCTGCGGCTTCTCCTCTAGTTAGAAACTTGGGAGTCATCGTCTTCAGTATATCACTATACCAACTCTTCTCTATCTTATATACAGAAACCAAAGAAACCACAATTTACCATCCAGGTCAAAACTTTGCCCCCTGCAGCTGGCTATACCATATCTTTTTATTATACAACTTAAACCCTCCTTTTGAGGGCGTCTACTACAAATTTCCTCTGGTTTTTGCAGGTTCAGTACTATCCTTCAAAACCAACTCAGCTTTATCATTAGAATCCTCGTTGTCATCTCTACCTCCAACTTCCACAATTTTATCTTCATCTTTGTGACAATGCAGCTTTCTCATATCACTTTCTTTTACATTTTTAAGGTCATCAATCACAACTAAACCAGCCAACTCCGGTTTACCTTCTTCAACAGCTTCAATTTTGGAGGTTGCGAGGACTTCCTGCTCCGGCAATGCAGTATTAAGATCACCTAATGCTCCATTAATAGCAGAGCACACTGAAGACCTCAAGCTAGATTTGAAGTTTGCAGAAACATAGGAGAGTATGTTGGGATTTCCCCTCACATCAACCCATTTGTTGCCAACCCAGTCTTTGGAAGCCCTCACATTTTGTCTTTGCACACTCAGGACCTTATCTTCACCTAAAAATCACAGACAAAATCACATCATTCACGAAGATGAAAAATAACCGTGGAACAACGATGCATCAAATAGAACAGTGGAGCATACCAGGGAGGTAAACTCGCAGGACATCATCTCCAGAAACATCGACACCAATTACAACACCTTCCCACCATCCGCCACTCCACCATGTATCAACAGGTGCTCCAACCTCAGAATTAAATCTTGCAGCATTAACTGAAGGACATGGCCGAATTGTCAGGCGACCTTGGCATCTCATGCCCAGTTTATCAGGAGCTGCCACCCTGGATGCAGGTACCCATTCCTACAAAATAAAGAAAAGAATAAAGATTTATAATGTCGGAAGCATAGGGATTAAAATAAATTAGGGTTTCTTAGATTTTGAGTCTAATTAATCTTTAGTATTTTATTACGATTTATCTTGTTTAAGTAAAGCTTATTTGAGTCATTGCGTATGTCTCAAGTACACAAGAAAGGATAGCTCTCAATGAAAGAAAATGCTGAATCCACGGCAAAAATAAACACAGAAGGGAATATTCTAAAATATTATTAATGAAAAGTTTAAGAGGTATGACAATAAACTAAGATAACAAGATACTAGTAGCTATTAAATCCTAATCCTTCTCAAATAAGTGAAATAATCTAAAATCCTAACTAGACTAGGATTAAAAATATGACTCAAATAAGCTTACTAAAACAAGATAAATCCTTATAAAATACTAAAGACTAATTAGACCCAAAATCTAGAATCCCTAATTTATTTTAACCCCTATGCTTCCTACATCATTTTAGGTGCAATTGGCTGCCACCATCAATGCAGACTGCTGAAAAGATGGTCATGGGCACGATCCAAGCCAAGAAATCATTACCATTCTTAAAATAACCAAATGAGGCACCAAGATCATAATTTTACAAAATTGGAAATCATACTAACTATATTCAACTAGAAAAATACTGCCTGTTCATACTTTGATGCAGTTGTCAAAGATTTAAGCTAGAAAAGTTTCAAAGCATTCTTGTAAAATTCAAGAATAAAGTTCATGCAGCATTTGTGTACCTCTAAATTTCCAGAACCATCAGCATCCTCCACATCATCATATTTTACTTTCAGTAGCTTCTGGGATGCTTGCATAACCTTACACCTGAACCAGCAGCCCCGAATGCCACTATCTTGACAGAGGAGCTCTATTTTCTCATCCACTTTGAAAGTGGTAGGACAGTCTGATTGCGGTAAACCCACCTTAATTCCCATTGTTTTTCTTGACAATCTTAATTTAAACTTTGGGCATTTAAGTTCAGTACTTGTATTCTGATCCACAGGAGATGAATTTTTCACACCAAAACCACCTTCAAGTCCTTGCCCCTTGCAATTTCTACTTCTCTTAGTACTCACCCTTGCTGGATCATCAAGACTCAATTGTTTCTCATCTTCATTCTCCAGCTTACGGCACCTAGCCTTTTGCTTGGGAACAGGAGGTCCACCTAAACTAGAGACAATTGCTTGACTAGAGTACCCTCGCAATTTAGTAAGAGTGAAGGGTTTTACTTTTTTATTTTTTATCTGCCTAAAACACATGTAAATACTGGAGGGTGACGTGTGAGGAACAACAGCCACACACTCCTCATAATGCCTGGGAGTCAAGACAGTTGCCAGGCCATCAACACACTCTGCACTGATCACTTGAACATGAGTTGTGATGAAAACTTCCCTAGGATGTGGATTCAGATCAGGAATTACATCAATAAATTCCTTGTTGTGATGAAACCACCGCAATTTCACCTTCTTCTGTCCCTTCTTGTCTTCATACATATCTTCCACGTATCCAAGGCGGTGACTTTCTTCTTCAGCCGTAATAAATACAAAGGAATGAACCTGGGCATCAGGCGGACAAAAAATGGAAAAAGCAGTCAGATGCCAATGAGACATGTAACAGCACTAAAGTAAAAGTCAGGCACAACATGTAGCAATAATAATTAATACATTGACCTACAGCTATTACGGTTCCATTCCTGCAAAAGGATGGGTAGTGCTTGAGCTGTTTAGTACAATTCCAAGCAATGCCAGACCACTCGATATCTGAATTTTGAACTTTCAATTTTCTTATTACCTGTATTTACAGTGAAATCCCAATTATAGAAAGAACAAAAGTCCTATACTTACATAACATAAATAACAACTGCAGAAGATAGATACCATGTGATCCGGTAAATAGGTTTGGTGATAAGTTAATCTTGATGTCAGAAGATGAAGAGATCCAAAATCTTGCGTTGAATCATCCACCTGTGAATCTGTTATAGAAATATTAGACTTAGCAGATCAAATTCGCTGTAACGGCAGACAGCAAGGGTTACTGAAAAGATCATAAAACTTTTAAATCTTCCATCCAGAATTAAGAATACAACTACGTCTGCATGACAAATGTGGCAAGAAATACCCAGGTTTCAAGGAATGCCAAAAGTAGATAATGTAGAGACATAAATCATTCAATTTAGGGATCGAAAGGATGACATGCTTTCCATTACACAAGAAATGAATATAGCATGCAAAAGGTTTCTAACCTTCATGCAACTGTTTTAGGATATAGATCTTTACACAACTAAAATACCTGAAACTTGACAAGAAGAAATGCAGAACATAAGTGTGCCATCAGTCATGACAAGAGAAAGCCATTAAGACACCTATTGATTCGATCGAAACAAACTAACAAATTCGCGATATTTCCCATACTTGGAGAACTGTAACCACTTCTAATAGGAGACTTGCAAGCAGTTAATATTCATGTTCTTGACATCTCAACAACTGCTGTTCCATTTCAGAAGCATATTCTAAATAATTTCTAGAGGCAGCAATAACCTATTTTGGTAAGTTTCAGCAATACAATTAAGAACCACGTTAGTCACTCTACAATTAAAAATAAACCTAAATAATTATGGATTCCACTAGGAAATCCAAAATATTCTACAGCGTTGACAAATGCTCAGAATCTATTAACGTACATAAATGTTTGACCTCTTCCAAATGAAAGCAACAAATGCAGCAACATACGACATAACCTAAAATGAAAGATAAATTTTCAAATCCACTTTGAAAAACAAACTGTTTGCAGTTAGTAACACAGAGCCCGGCATGCAATTCGTAATCATAAACCCAGCAGCTCAAGTGCCACTCTTCCGACATGTGGAAACAATAGTAAATGTGACTTTCCTATTTGAATTTTATTACAACAGCAAACTCTTATCGAATAGTTCCATGCAAACTAATAATACATGAATATTCTAGAAGAAGAATTATAAAACTTTGCAAATGCATGCATTATTACATACTTGGAAATTCTAGTGGCGGCTGACACTTGGAGACCAATAAGGTTAACCAGTCTACAACTTCTCGTCTTGCTCGCCATTTCATGGATGCATTGATGGATCCTTCTGATCCACAAACATTCAAGAACTCATCTGAAACAACATAAATCATGTGCCTTATACTTCTCTCAGTGCCTACAACTGCAAGCACTAAAGTCCCAGACTTATCCTTCAAGTAAAAGTGAACTACACGGCTTCCACGTTCATGGCATATAATGTGCTCTTCCCAAGAAACAAAACCATGGCCATTTGCAGACATCTTGATAATGAAGTGAGCCAGAAACAGTTCGAAGACAACCCCTTCTGCTACATTAGCTGAAAACAACCCAATTCAAGCCATGAAGTGAGTGTTTGACACCAAACTAAACTAACCCAGTTTTCAGTACTCATCATATAAAAAATCATACCCAGTTCATGAAACCCTAAGCTAATAGTAGGAATCAAAGGATAAACAAATAAAACCCATAAGCAAATTAGAGGTAAATTAACAAAGTAAACTGCACCATGGCTTTACTCTCATATTATCCCCCGACAGTAGCTGAAAACAAGCCGAAAGAGACAACAGATGGAGTTTTAAAATCAACACTCAAGTAAAATAAATAAATAAATAATACCTGGTCTAGTTTTATTTTTGAATGAGCAAGACCAGGAGAGTTCAATGAAGGACCCAGATAAGATGAGATGGCTTTATCAGTGCAGAACTAAAAATTAATGCAAAAAAAGAAAAAGGGTTTTTTGCAAAAGAATTCCTCTCAAACAAAGTTGACATTTGAGATTTAGAGAGGGTTACAGGCCAAAGAGAGGAGGCCGTGAAGAAGGTGGAAAACATCAAAGAAGGGTAAAAATGGAATTTTAAGTTTCGAGAGGATTGTCTTTGTATGTGAGAATTAACATGAACCCTAATATTCGTCAAGGGTTTAGTTATGACACGTGGCATGTTTAAAGTTCTTTAATCTTATGTGGCAGCCATTAGTAGTGTCGATGACGATTTTAATTCCTTTGGCACTTATTATGGTACGAATGAATGGACATGCATGCATCATCTATCAATCAATCAAAAACTTTACCATTTGATTTAGGGGGAGAGAATTTGTACTTTAAAATATATATTTTTTATAGGAATTTTTTTTTATTACTATATCTACATACATGAAGATCTAAATTTTAATGGAAGTTTAAATACATAATTTTAGTTCACCCCAAATGCCTATCAAAACACAATTTAGAAAAATGTACTTTCACAATTATCAAAGAGATATATTACGAAAATTTTCCCATGAGAAATTGAACCCACGCTCTTGTGTGGGCTAAGAGCCCAATGGGCATGACCACTTTCAAATATATTTTAAATATTTTAATTTTATTAAAAATTTAAATGACTAAAATATACTACATAGACAATTTATTAGGATTACATAAATATTATCAATCTTAACACCCATTTTAAATTACTCAACGTGCAAATTAAAATCTAATATTTTTCTTCACAATTTCATCATAAAACAGAAAATACGTAAATTTAACAAAGATTCATAAAAATATCATAATTTAAACTCTTCCAAGTTCACTAACATAGTTAAAAAAGTTATCAAGCGTAGGTATAAGATTCATGAAGAAAAGTAAAACCTCAAAATCAAGAATCAAAGAATAAATTAATGCACAAAAAAAAAAAAAAACAAATGATGTAGGACGTTATTTTAAGATTATAGAATTTTATTATTCTAGGTATTTTGATTTTTTTTTATTAGAATCCATTATGTATTTTGTTTTTAAAGTTAACTTAGAGAAGTAGATATGCTCTATTATAAATAGTGAGGTCTTATTATTATTTTCAAAACTTCAACTTTTGATTAATAATAAGCTGCTCTTTTAAAATTTTCATTGGAATTATCGATCAAAATCGCATCATGTCATTTACATTAAAGCGTCATCTAATCTCGCCTAAAGCATTATAGAAAATCTCGTTAAGTTGTTTGGATTAAAATGAGATCTAATTATACTTCGTCTAGAACATAACCTGATTGTGTTGGCTGGTCTGCTACTGAAACAATATCTAATATTTTTATACCCTATTAATTTTGCTTCTACTATCTCCCGTCGCCAACAAAAGAAAATATGACATTGCAATTTAAAATTGCTTTGTTATTAACCAAAACCAACAAGCATCCATGGTTGTGCGACAAAGATAACATGACTAGTCATCCACACTTTCAGATTCTATCATTAGTTATGAGGCTGAAGAAATGAAGAAATTCAAATAAATAGTAACAATGAGAAAAAATTGGGAAAGTTCAAAGAAAACAAAAGGTGTAAAGAGATTTGATTGACTATTATTCTAGTATTTACAAGAGTATTATGAATATTTAAAATTACTTCAATAAGTGTCCCAAATAATTTAAAAGATATTCGAAGTCTAATTTAGAATACAAATAATCATTGTATCCATTAATTATTAAATAATCATTTTCTTCAATTCATTTGCTAAAAAGTGTGTTATTATGGTGTTATTTGTGTGTTTATATAAAATAATAACAATAATAAAAATAATTCATGAAATTTTAACTAAATTTTTAATGAATAATGTGTGTGTGTGTCCCAAATGTGATTTGATAAATAAAATGCTTTCATTCACAGAAATAATCCTACAAATCCAAAATGTATTTATTCATTGGTGGTGAAATTATTTTGACCGAGAGGATATGTATGTACGTATGTTATATTTGTAATCCACTCATATATCATTTTTCTTTTTCAAATGCATTAGACTCAAAACGACAACTTTATTTTATAGCACAAGATTAGAGAGTACTAGTAGATGATAGACACTAGATGGGCTCCCTCGGCCCAAGCCCACGGTCAGTAGATTTGTAACCTCTCTGAATTACAATTTACAGTTCAACTTCAGCATATAAATATATATACAAATATGAATTAGATAATAAGATAAGGTGAAGTGATAAGTCAGGAAACAGGCCACAACCACCGGTTCTCTCCAATCACCAACTCAATCTGATAGGCGGTGTTAGAGTTGTTGATGACATACTAAGTCTTAATTCTCCGAGCTCAAAAAAAGGGGGGAAAAATGAGAACCAGTGCACTAAAATCTCAAAATTTCCTCCCAATTAGATTCAGATGCACCAATTTCACCAGCCCAAGTGCAAATCCTTCAACTTTCACCACCATGCCCATCAAAACGAAAACCAATTCATGTAACCTTATTAGACTTAAACGTCCACTACTCCGTGAATGCGCATCACATGCACATTCAGACAAATCGACTGGAGAAGGAGAAGCTCTTGAGAGGTCTCCAAAAAGCAGCCAAGTGAAAGCTTTTACAGATGGGAATTCAAGGGTATTGGTAGTTGGAGCTATATCTGTAGGATTTGTGTTGCTGTTGATGGGGATGGATGACCCCAAGGCAATGGCTTTTGGTCCTCAAGGGCCATTAGTGGAAGAGTTTTGGGAAAATGTAAGGAGGTATGCACTTTATGCTCTCACGGTGAGTACTGGTGCTCTCTACACAATCCTGCAGCCTATTTTCGAGTTGCTCAAGAACCCCATCTCTGCAATTCTGCTTTTGGTGATATTGGGTGGCACCATCTTCATTATTTCCCAGGTACTTTCAGCTATGGTTGGTGTCACTGAATTTAGTTATGATTATGGATACTAGATTCATTTTTCATAACATACACATACATAGATCGAGAGTCTAGTGTGAGTTTTCGACATGAATAAAGGAAGATTTTTGGTTACTTTTTAGTTCGATTCCAATTTTAAGCTAGCAATTTTCTTCTATTTTAATTTTTATGGATAAAGAACCTTATCTTCTTCATTCATTCGTCGATGTATTCTGTCCGATAGATCTGTAGTTTTGCAGTTTTGGTTTGCAATTATCAAAAGAATGCGTTGTTTTCGTTTATTGCCTTACTATTATCATTATGCTAATTAGGGCTGTTTGGTATTGTTTTTGAATCAGTATTTTCTGAGAATAAAAACGAAAACGAAAATGTTGTTTTGCAGTTACTGTATTTTGAATTTAAATATGCGTCTGGTATCATTTTCTATATCATATATTTAAAAATTGAAAACAGTAATATGCGTTTGGTAAACACAGTTGAAAATGATAAAAACAGAGAATATACATTTGGTAATGCTTTTTTCAAAAACAGTTTTTATTAATCATTTACATTATATTTATAGTCATAAAATAATTATTTAGCTAATACACACAAATATAACAAAATAATTTAACCAAATTTAATATAAAAAAATTACATGATAATAAAGTTTAAGAATTAACATTAATTAAAAAGAAGTTTGACATTGTCATTGTTTTTACACTATATAATTAAGATATATATTACAACACATGATTTAAACAAAATAATTAAAAAAAAACTACATGATACACATTATGCATTACGTATGTAATCATGCCACATAAAAGCTGTAATTTCATCTCTTGTAACATTCATCTCTGCGACACTTGCTGGAGATAAATCAATATTAGTAAGTGGCCTACTAGTGTCTCCTTCATCGTTGGTAACCAAATCTTACACATCCATATCTTGAAAAATTAGAAAAAATAACACATATCAAATAATGATCAAATTCAACATAACATATACATATTTCAACAACATGTCATACATTAAAAACTAAATGGTACCCGAAAAAATAAAAAATAAAACATATATCAAATATTAATCAAATTAAAAACATTGCTATTAAATTTTTAGATATAAACATACAATTTTCAGTACATGCTATTAATCCCCCACTCAATTTTCAGTAATGTAATAACCCCCAATATGATTAATCTACAATACTCTAGTTATATCATTTGAGATATGTGGAATTATTGAGTACGAGGTGAAGTTTATTTGAATTCATTAAAATACTCAACAAACTCAATTTCTCACAACACTCATCAATGAAATTTTTTGTTTTACTTCAAACACCCATTTTAATCCAATAAAGATTCCTCTCATACTCTTATGTCTATTTTCTTCATAAAAAATAGTGGAAATATCAAAGATCTCTAGCATAAAGGGTATATTTTCCAGGACAATTTAAAACCCACAAATTCATCAAGTGATTTATACAAAATTATTACTTTTGGAATTAATATATCAATATAAATTTATTCATTATAAAAATTTCCTATGAGAGGAAGCTTCTTGATTATGATTTGGCATTATGAAAAGAGATTTTGGGAGTTTATGCAAAAATGAATTCAATTCTACTCGGAAATCAAATTGCCGGTTACAATTTGATTATTTTCTCGTGCATTTCTTTTTCTTCCTTTTCGCACAAATCTGTGAAGGATTTTTTTTTTTAATTTAGGTTGCATTATCAAACTTGGAAATAGAATTATTATTTTTTGAACACAAATTGAGATTTCACAATCTCTAAAATAAATGAGGAAAAATTTCAGCTCATAAATAAACAATTTGTCACTACATATGAACAACCTCAGAAATTTCCAGAATTAAAAATCACTCAAATCATCTCTAAAAAATTTCAGCTCATAAACAAAATAAATACCGGCAAGTGACAACGAAGTAGCAGTAGACGAAGATCCGAGAGAGCAAAGATCCGAGAGAGCAAGTGCAGATCCGAGAGAGCAAAGACGAAGTAGCAGCAGCGGTTACAGCGGAGAAAGAGCAGCGGCAGTGGCTAGCACACCAAGAGCGACCAAGAGAGAGATTTGCTGCAACTGGATTGAGAAAATTGAGGGGAAAGAGGGAGCTGCAGTGAACTGAGTTGAGAGTGAGGGCTGCAGTGAAGAGAAAAGTGAGGGCTGCAGGGTCACGATTTCTTTGTTGTTTTTTAATTCATTTTTAGGTTTAGCTTGTAAAATTTGGAGAACATGTTTAATTTATTTTTAGTTGTATAGTTATAATAATAAATCCGGATTTTGTGTTTTGTAATTTATTTTGTGAAAAAAATCTATCAAACATGTTTTATGTGTGTATTATAAAAATGAAAACGGAAACATGGCTTGCAAAACGGTACCAATCGGGCCCTTAATAACTGAATGAGGAGGTAGCACTAGCAGCAGCACATTGTGCATGGGGTTTGGGCCTGGGCCTTTCATCCGTTCGTAAATTTCACTACCGCGCTTACCTCGGCTCAGCCTATCAGGTTATTATTCTTACGCCACACATCGTGCGTATAGCCGCTAATCGATTATTATTTTATGGGTATGAAATAGTGTGTACACATTGTTAAATGTTAAATCTCGTTTCTGTCCATGAACACGAAGGAAGCCATTATATTTATTGCATATAGACGACAAGACAAATCAGATAGGTAACATTTACTAAAAATAAAAACGAAAAAAAGAAAGAAAAGAACAGCAGCTAGCTAAGCCTATCATACCAAGTTAACAACGAGGCATATAAAAATAAAATATAAAGCAAACGCATAGAGGTGGTGGTTTAGGCAGAGCAGCAAACAACAGATGAGACAGACAAAGGGTATTGGAAAGTATTAGCATACTGAAAAGAGAGAGCTTGTCCAGGAGGAAGAGCTTCCCCGTCATTGACAAGGCAATCGTCGTAGTGAATTCTCCTAAACACTTGTGGATTTACGAGACGGGCTGAGCTGAACCATCCGCAATTCACATGAATGTTGCAGATGCTGCAACCACCTGACTCTGACTCTGACACACATGTGCACGTGTTGAGGATTTGTACTGTGCACGCCGGTATTCCATTAGGAAGTGGAGCCGTTGACCCTTGATATATCACTATGTCATCTTTTGAGCATGCTGTACCAATCCTATTTCCATCTGCGTTTAGTTTTTAATCCATTCGTTATACTGAGATTAATTTCACTAACAAATGAAGAATGCGCGTGCATGCAGGAGGCTAATGCTACGTAGTGATGCATAAATGCATCATGGGAAATGTCAGCATTAATATTACCTGCAGCAGCTGCAGAGTAGCGCAATAGCTTCCGATTGATATTGAAGGCAGTGCTGTTTTCCTTGGAAACGAGCAGCTCTACTCTTTTAATGCCGGCGGCATCTCCCACAACAGCTTTCGCTTCCGCGTCAAATATATCCACCACCACCACCACCACTGCATGCATATTTAATTTATTCAATAGTCATTAATTTCAAAATCTCGATAACTAAACCTGCTTCCACAAATTAAACCTAAAGTACTCATAAATTAGACCACTAAATATTTAAGGATTTTGAAAGAATCGATGCAAGTGCTTCTGGCTTCCACTGAACAAATTAAAGGAAACAACTAACCCTCCTCCATCCACCTGCGTGCAAGCATGCATGCTCATCTCGTAACTAATTAAACACCCTCCATTAATATGAACGATACGTAATGTGTGCATCACTCTGTTTGATGGTTTCTATAATTAATATATGAAGATTTTAATTACATTGTTATAATAGTTAGTTATATCTATCTACCAATATTATATCCAGGAATTTTCGTTAATTAATAATATATGTGGTGGGATATTAATTGCATAATACTGTAAAACGATACAGCTAAGTAGTTGGACTTTTGTGATGCATAGTCCCTTGACCTTCACCTTGGGATAGAGCAACAAAGCAGGCAACGGTTGCATCAAGTAGCCGTGGCTGGAATATTAATATTGAAGTATATATCTACAAATAATAAAACGAATTATTGCCAATGTTGAGTTTTTAACCATGCATGCAATATCTCATTCATGCTGATACGCAACAATTATATTATATAGGCTGGAATTTTAAAGTTCTGGAGTTCAGGAAAATTTTAAAAACATAAGGTTTATTATCATTATGAAATTAAATTTTAAAACAACACAATTTTAAAGATTTCCTATACTATCCCGCATTTTAAAATTCTGAAATGAAAAGTGTCTGTATATACACACACTGTGTTTTTAAGCCAATTAATTAAATTAAGATCATCATCATGTAATGATATCTACCGCAGAACGTAGCCAGAAGAAGTACTATAGCCAAAGCCTTGGCTCCAAAGGCCAATATTCCGCTTTTCCGTTGCACTCGTTCTTGTGCCATTCTCGATTCTCAACCTCTTCCTCCTCGGCTCCTCCTACTACGTTCATACGCGCGCGCGCGCGCTCGGACCTCACCTGCAAATTTAATTTTGTTATAACGTCAATGTCGACATGAATATTGTAACCCCATGCATTTTGACTTCATAATAAAACTGTTCATAAAAAAAAGTAAATATATATATATATATATATATAGAGAGAGAGAGAGAGAGAGAGAGAGAGAGATGATAAATGTATGATAAATTTATTCAAAATTATTTATATGGCGGAATATAACCTTCAGGAGTAAACAAGAAGTTGATCTTTTGATCGATCGATAAATGACAAGAAGTAGAAAATGGAGTGAAAATAATTAATATATTTATAGTGGCTTTGTGGGCGGAAGAAAATTTATTAGTCACTACTCACTTGCTATAGCACACCAGGCCGGGAGTGCAAGTGCAGCCAGCAAAACAAATCTAAAATTCTAATTCGGAAGAGACGTGAACCCAAGGGAAGGTACTGGGGAGTTCTCTCCACTTATTTATATAACACAACAAAAGCGTCAGTACCATGCTAATTAATATTTCAATGAAAAACAGTCAACAGGCCACATGGACAAAGACAAGCCACTACAACTTAATAATTTTACAAGTATGATAATAGTTTATTATTAATTCAATTTTTTTAATTTTATTTTTTTATATGATGGATCCAGACCCCACTTTTTGTTCATATCCAGGCCAACCGTTTAGATTTTAATTACTTTAATCCAGCAGCTGAGATTTTGAAAATGAACAATTATGTCTAGTTAGTACTCTGTAAATTTGATGTAGCAAATTTGTCTTTACCCATTTACCCCTTCTTTTGTCCTTCCTCTGCAGTTATATCCACCCCCTGTCTCGATTGGCCATGTACCTGACTAAGGAAATGGGTCTTCCATCATCCTCTCCCCCGTCTCCATCATTCACTGCATTGTTCATATCGTCGGAAACCCATTCCATAACCCTGAAATAAAAAGGAAACGAAGTGAATTCTTTATCTAATAAGTTAAAAAGAAAAAAAAGGGACAACAAAATGTTGAAATGTTGAAATTTAAGAATCATGATGTTAGCCATGTACCTGTTGATAGAATAGGGGCAGCTCTTAAGCCTCTTTTTTGGGGTTGTGGCCGATGCCTATGGTGCTTGCTGTTAGCTCGTTGTAAGTGACCAAGATTGTCTTGGCTTATTGTGGCTACCAGGTCCTTGATTTTGTACAAATTAGCCAGGCCATCTGTGTTGATTTCAATCCAAGGCCATGGTGCTGCAGGAGCATTCCAAAACACAGTGGAGACAGCTGAGGAGAAATGCCTAATTCACTTGGTCAACATTGATACTTATTCATTTGTTATTTTTCATTCGTAAAGATCTTTTATGTATATTTTAGTTACAGATGTATACATGATACTAGGAATTAGTTGGCATTTATCTAAGAATTCACTTGAACAATTTCTTCTCCTGTATTGTATATATTCAGTGAACTCAATGAGAAAACTAAAGGATTTTTTAAAACCTGATATCAAACATGGTATCCGAGCTACACTAAGACTGCCTTCCTTCAAACCACTACCATGACTACAAACAACATTTCTGGCACCTTATTAAAAATTTACTTTATAATGTACATGCCGCATCCTTGATGCTAATTCGTAAATTTCCATCTATTGGACTAGGTAGCTTTATTCCAGCAGGGTGATGGTACTTGTTAAGGGTAAATCCTTCTGGGAAACTTCACCTCTCCCTTTCCTCTCTATTTCTCGAAACATTGCCCACTTATCTCCTGACATTTTAAACATAACCAATTAACCATGTAACTCTAGCGGTTAGAATGAATATGTTAAAATAGTTCTTTTACTATTTTGTCCCTAAATCAACATAACCCATCATGACATAAACTAATGAATTTTAAAAAATTACAAATTTTTATCGACTGCTCGTAGACTTGGTGACTTGTAATTTTTAGGTTTGCAGAAATTCTTGTATTATTTTTAATTTTTTTGTGAGATTTTATTCTTTAGGCTTTTGATATTTCAATGAAGAAAAGAGGAATATTTTTATGTTTTATTAGTGTATGTTTCTATTATGTTGTATAGTTGCCAGCAATATTTTTAATGGGTTAGTTGCAATTTTTATTGCAACAAAATTTGCAATATTAAATTTATTTAGTTTTTATTTTATTAATTTATTTATAAGATAAATATGTCGATTGAGGGATAAAATAGGAAAAGGCTATAAAACGTTAGTTTTGAAATCTTCAATCTAACAACAGGGTTTATTTTATATGACTTTTTTTTTTAAATATCCAGAGGGAACGTGTAATAACTAAAAATTAATGACAAATATTAGTATGGTAACGTATTTTATGGTTTATTATTGAGGTGATAATATTTTCATCCATTATTTTTGTAAATCTACCCCTCCTAAGAAATAATTACAATAAGTTCACATCAATTTTAGAAAGTGTAAATAAAAAGAAGTTTAGAGATTTAATCAAAAGAAAATTATCAACCATTAATCCAGAAATTACACAGTTATCAAAATTACTATAAAAAATTAAATTTGTTTGATTTTTCACCCATTATTTACAATGTAGATCAATTGTACATGAAAAGATGGAATTTCTTTGTAAAATAAATACCAATATAATTTGTATTTATTTTTGTTTTGTTATTTTGTAAGGATAATTATTTCTTTCCAGTGGATGGTTGATACAACTTGCATATATGGGGTCCAAAATTGAATAAATTCAAACTTTTATAGTATTTTGTATAATGATGTAAACTTAAGTAGATGATTGATAATTTTCTATTATTTTTACAAAATGCAAATAAAGAAGAAGTTTGGAGATTTAATAAAATAAAATAAAATAAAAGAACTGAAGTATTAGCCATAAGAGCTCATATTTTTTAGGGTAATTTGTTCATTTTATATTATCATTTATTAGGGTAAAATAGTCAAATAAAACTTATGTTAAAGCAACCTTAATGATCAAAAGTACCTAAGTAAAAAAATCATAAAAATAATTTAACCAATTAATTGTCAAAAATTTTTGTTGACCTGCAGATTTTAAGAATAATGAGAACTTATTATAATTATTTTTTCTAAAAGTGAGGTGAATTTACAAAAATAGTAGGGTAGAAATTATTAAAAAAAAAACTAAATAATTATAATTATTTATTAAATTAAAATAAATAATACTTCAGGTATCAAATAATGGGGGATTAAGGGTAAAAAGAAGTTTGCCCGATTTGAAACATCAGAGGGGAAGCGGAAAATGGGCCGCCGGAGAGCCCATTAGTTTACACTTCACTCTTCTGGTGTGTTTACATTCCCGGAATAGGAATCAGAATGATGGAATCAGAATGATAAACTCATTTACTTGTTAAGTTGAAATTAGGAATGGGAATCATACGTGTGGTTCCCACGCAAAAAGGGGAGTGATTACCCAGATTGTGATTCCAGTGGAGGGAGGTTGGAATCAGAACTCCATTACCCCCAATGATGAAAGCGTCCCTATTATTTTCCAAAAATATCCTTTATTTACATTGAAAAATATAAATTAAAAAAAAAAAGTAAACGATTCAAGCACACACTCTCTCATGCACAAACCAGAAGCTTCCATCTCATCTCCCTCTGTTGCAACTTTTTCTTGTATTATTAGCGTCAATGTGCAAGTGTACACAACAAGTAATATAATGATAAGTATTCAAGACTGTCTCCATAGGGATTGATGTTATCAGACTTGCTATAACAATCTTAACAATGTAGATTGTTTCAAATTAAAATGAGACAACTACTAAAACTAATAAAATAACAAAAATGCAATAAATAAAATAAAATAAAGGAAACTCTCACAGCAAACACGAGGATAAAACCAATGAAAATGAAGTAGTTGAGTGATTCAACTCACCTAATGGTTGTAACCATTTCTTCTAATTTTGGGCTTGGTTGCTACAACATCTGCTACAGCACTGGGTATAATCCTATTGTACCCTCAGTTGTCGCATGTTGGATGTCTTATACTTTTATGCAACCTAACAGTGATCAATCGTTATGCCAACATAAGATATAACATTACACGCTTAGGCTCTAATTTCCCTACAAAATGAATCTTCATGTCTAGTTCATCACTAATTTTAGATTAAGCATGACCCATTTGGAATCAAGTAAAACTCAACTCAGGAAATCCAATCTAAAACTAAGTATTGCTATGATATGTTCCACTAAGATAGATTTTTTGTGGCTCTTTCCCAGCTTGTATCATTAAATGGGCGGTCAGCCGAAATAATGAATAAAAATAAATACTATCAAAACAAAATGCTATAGCAAACATGCAGCAACACATATATTCAGTCAATAAACCATCAAGATTGTTTATTACTCAACCACAAATAAATTTAGTTAATAATTTGTAAAAAAAAAAACATAAACAACAGAGTTTTAGCCATCAAATACATCCTCATGATTAAAGAATAAACAAGAATAAGAGGGATTGGTTTCCTGATTAATCTCTGCGTGTTCTCCTCTGATGCAGCCCTAAATCCTACTCTTTAATTCTGTTTTACTCTTTTTTTTTTCGGTTTTTCTCCTTGGTTGACAGCTCTCTTTTTTCATTTGCTTGTGTGCTTCTTTTATAGCTGAAAATTAGGGTAAACGGAAGTTTAGGGCACATATCTTTCAGATTAGGAAACCTCAAATCGTAATTTTTTAAGTATCTTGCACGAAATCTTCATATCTTCATTGTCAATGCTCCAGGATTGCTACAGCAACAGATGCTACAACAACGACTATAGCAACTGCATTGTTCCAAATTTGTTTCAATTCTTCTGTAACCAAGTTTTTTCCTTATTTTTGCAGGCCTATTGCAGTAGCATTGCTTTCTTGAAATTTGAGCTTTCGGTCACCTACAATTATGCATATGATCTAAGCACACAAATTATTCTAAATCAAAGAAAATTGATTAAAAATAAACTAAAATAGATGTTTATACAAAATATAACTAAAATGCAATAAAAACACATCATTTACTTTCCAAGTAATCATGATTTTCTGGATTCATCAGCTCACTGGCCGAATTCATCACTTGTTTTCTTCTTTCCTGTTAGCTCATTGGCCGGAATCATCAGCTCGTCACTGACCAGCAACTTCTGCTCGGTTTCTCTTGGATTCGTCAACCTGGTTCTCTTGCGTCACTCACCAGTCTAATTCGTCGCTGGTTGCTGATCGGTTTCTCTCAGATTCGTCTCTGACATGCGACTTTCTCCATTATTCCAAGTGTTTTTTCCTTTTTTATTTGTTTTATATTTGTATCATCGTTGTAGGAACCTATGTTGTATTGAAAATTGTTCTGAATTTATATATGCATTTTATGTATCTTTATTGTTCTTACTTCAATTTATTTATTTATTTGTCTATTTATAAAATATTATTATTATTGTTGTTGTTATTGTTGTTGTTGTTATTATTATTATTAAATAATAACAAGCACAATATCAAGAGCAATACTTAACAAAAGGGTATTTTAATAAATTATGATATTTTATTCTAATTTCAAGACAAAGTAAACAAATCAATGGAAGTGAATCTAATTCCGATTCCAAATCTTACTGCTCAAATAAACAAGTTATTCTGATTCCTATTCATGATTCTCATTTCAGCCCATTTCGATTTCAAGTCATTCCGATTTCAACCCATTCCAATTAGTGAACGCACCATTACTGATTAAGAGGTCAAATTGTTGCCATCTTAATTAGGGGTTTGACATCTTGGGCAAAAAAACGACAGCAATCCAACAAAAATTGACCGCACGTACATTTAATTTTCCAAGTTTTGATAATAATTATATATGTCAAGAAGATTCAAGAGCAGGGTACCTGGTTTGATCAATGACAGCCACATAATTTAATTTAAGAGCACAGATGTAATAAAAAAACAAAAAAAAATCTCAATTTAATCAAATTCCCAAAGCACTCCTTATCATTATCCTCAAGGGTGGTTGAAACAAACCCATTATTAATTTTAATGAAATACGTGCATTTATTATGCATGCCCCTGGGTAGTTATCTTATCCTGAAAAATACATAAGGCCAATCAATAATTCAATTTTTCTTCACTTGATCAGCTTTTAAGGCCGTTCCCATTTAACATTTTGCTTTTTAGCCATATTGAGGAGTACAATTCTGCAAGAATCAGAATCAATTAATCTTATGTAGAAAGCCACTCAACATTATTGATTATTGAACCAATATGACGTCGAAGAGGCAAATTAATTAAGGGGAAGGGGAAAGGGAAAGGGAAAGAGGCCATGCCCACTCCCAATGCTTTCTCTAACACGCAACTCAATTATGTATGTATGTATTTTATTATTATGAGAAATGATCGAGAGAGAATGTCATATTCACGTACACGGAAGTGGACAAATAACCACTCCAAAATTTAAGTGGCCTATCTCCGCATTCCATATACCCATTTCAAGATGGCCATTAATACAAGCAAGCATTATTTCATCATAATTAATATAATTAATTTTGCAAGCCAATCATTTTTTCTTTTTCATTTTTGCTTAATTCGTGAAACCACTAATCACGCAGTTTTGTCGTTAACTATCATGGGTCTATATAAATGCACAAAAGCTTTAATTAAGCTTCAGAAAGAGAGTAAACAAAAAGAGAGAGAGAATGGCTCTGAGGTGGGTTCTTCATACAGCATGTCATGTACTAGGGCATCAAAACGACAACAAAATAGAGTGTAACGGTGTTGTGGGATACCAAAACGATCATCATCACCAAGTTCAAGTAAATGGAGTCTCATCAGATTCAAAGGTCAGCGATGGATTATCACAAAGTGTTGAAGCTTGTGCTTCTGGGTTTCAACTGCCGCTTCATTATCCTCGATACTCGAAGGCTGATTATGAGAAGATGGAGGACTGGAAGCTTGACATGCTTCTCAGAGAATATGGCCTATGTTTCCAGGGGACTCCTGATGAAAAGAGAGCATTCGCAATGGGAGCATTTTTATGGCCAGATCAATATTGACTTATAACCAGCTCTAGGTTTTGATTTGAGATATCCTTACAGTACTATTGTCGCTTAATTATATTAATCACGCATGTGTTTATACTTTATCATAAGGCGCATATGGTTTTGTTATTCTTGTTTATGTAACATGGTCTTTCTCTTAAATAAAAAAGTAACTTACTTGACGGGAGGGGAAAAAAAAAAAAACTAGTTGTACTTATATTACTTTTTCTGTAATATGTGTGTATGGCTGTATGCAAGTGTACGTCTATATATATACACGCTCCTTCTTATGTTATAAGTTTTAGCCCTGATTTCTGGTTTCAAGGCATCATATGATTTAAATGAATTTAGATTAATTAAGTTAAAAGCATTTTTGTGAAGAAGATCATGTTTTAGTAGACATCTTAAAATTTTATCTCAAAATTTCGTAATGTTCATAAAGTAGAGAGTAAAACTATGTAATTAATTAATTCACCTAAAAGAAAAATTATCAATTACTTAATGAATAACATATCACATATCATATCCTTTGACATGAAACTTCATATAAAATTTTTAAAAATACGTAACAATATTATTTCTCTTTTGCCAGCGATACATATGATAAATATTAATTAGTGGTGTGTAAATGTTAACTAAGAAATTAATGCCTCGCAGCATGCTCTAGTCAAAGTTCATTGAAAATAATAATTAATAATAATGCTTTGCTTTTACACAAGCAATTTGTAGTGCTCCTTGTTTATTCACTTGAAAGAATTATAGATTCAAATTCAGTGATCGATTGGCGAAAAAGTGTGATCTGAATTGAAGTTAAGTATTCGAATGGTTATTGATGTACTAGCTAGAAACATCAGAAGTAAGCATGCAGAATATCTATTAAATTATAATTTCGTCAAAAGATTAATACCATTTCGTTTTCATTTATTATTATTTTTGAATCAACATTATTATTATGTCTTTTCGTGTCGAAATTTTGTATACTACTAATATATTTAAATATTTTTTTCGTCAATAATACCATAGTGTGCTAGCATGAAAATGACATGGACATTAGTCAATGGAGTGCACATGTAAAATTATTCCCGGTTTTTCAAGAAGTTTATTAATTGTATAGTCCTAGCCAGCTATGGCAAACAAAAATTTACCGAATAAATTAAATTCAACAATTAATTGGGATGGTTTTGTTTCTTTCTTGATCCTACTAGTGTAGTTTAATTTAATGACATTACGTACATCAGCAGTTTCTTGACAAAGAAGAAAGCTAACCTGGATTAGCTTGGTTTGCTTGAAAATTGAACCGGAAGAATTTTGCTTGTATTGCAGGGTACTGCGTGTACGGCAGACAAGAGCCCCTGTTTGAGGGGGCGCAAAGAAATTTGGTAGTAAAAACAAGTTCAAAGTTGCTTGTTTTTGCCGCTTTTTAACATTTCATACATCTAAAGAATTCTCTATACGTATCGATCGTATAGCTTTTAATTAACGGGAATGTATTATATATAATATTGGGCCGAAGCTTGCAACAGAAGGAACAAAATCGTGCAACACACGATGCACAAAACAAAGCTCAATTCATATCTCTCATTAAAGGAGTGGAGCCCACAAATAATTAATTCCCAGGGTCAATTTGGGTTTGTAGGCTCAGTTTACTGTGGGATTGATTGGGGATTTGTGGTGGAGACTGGAGAACACCGAACAATAACAAGAACAGCTAGAAACTTCTATAAGGATTGATTGAGCGCAGGGTTAAATTTGCTGTAGAATGGTTTTTCATATTGACAGCAGGAAAGTAAATCCCTTGATTTTCTTTCTGGCCACAATTCTTGTCCGAGTTCCACACGTCATGGTGGAAAGAAAATCAGTAAGGCCATATCTGTAATTTCATGTATAGCCCATGAAACTGTAGTAGGCTCTCATTTCAGGGCAATAAGATTATATAAATAAATAAAGAGGGTGCCTCCGTGTCATTTGCACCCGAAACACCGAAGGCAAAGACACCGACCCAGTTGAAAGCACTTGTAAGAGAAGTTACCCTTTTTTCACTCTCGCACACAAATTAAACAAGATAACCAAAAGTCCCAAGACCGAGATATGGATGAATTCAAGGAGTTGGAGCTTCAAGCTTTTGACGAGCACAGCCTGAAGTTGAACAAGAGCCGCTTCCTTAAAAGGCGTGTGCAACTTGTTGTCTCAGTCTCCATATTTTCTCTGATTCTTTGCTACTCCGCAGGCTTTCCTCAATCCTCCAATGTCTGTTTCTCCACGTTCCTTTTCTCATTCTTCACCCACACTCTCGAGAGGAAGTACGTGTTCCTCATTTGCAATGGAATCCTTGCTCTTCTTGCGAAAACCAGCTTGGTCTCTTGCAGCACTTCGACACCAGCGTCGGCTTACGTCGCTGGTGATGATGGTGACGATTCTCAGCGTCTTTCGGCTTCCGATTTATTGCGAGAGGTGGAAGCATCCGTTGATGTTAATAACGAACTTCCTCCCGCGGCAAATGGTGCACTTGTAGCTGAACAAGAACAAGAAGAAAGCGAATTGTTTGCAGAAGAAGTAATACAAGAGAAACAAAAAGAACAAGTCCAAGTCACAGAAGGCACTCAAGTTTCGATGCCAGAAGATGAAGAACCTGTGGTACCAGAAGAAGGGGCAAAAGCACAAGCAGTATATGAACCAACTACGGATGAGTTAAACAAGAAAATTGAAGAGTTTATAAGGAAAATGAAGGAAGAAATCAGGATTGAAGCTCAACAACAGCTTATTGCAGTATAATTTTCATTAATCTAAAATCAACAATTGCCAATCTGCTTTCTTTCCTTGTTTAAGATGACTAATTAGTAGTTACGCCTTCATGTTTTTATCTTATAATTAGTCCTTTCTGCTGTTGTTTGTTTGTAGAGTTTTGATCCCTTCTTCTATGTCATCTTTTTGGAAAGTTTAATGTGGATGCCGTGTACACATTTCTTTCATGCTATATTTCTAGCTAGTTTAATTAGCACTTCTTTAATAATTGTCTGTTCTTTTATTTCAATTATGTTAGCTAGATTACCGTATCTGTAAGGTAGCATTCTCCCGATACTTGATTTCCTTGAATTGCAGTGAGAATAAAATTATACCTACTGTTACTTTTGGATGATTCGCGGCTTGAATTTTATGGAAAATACTAGAAAGAACGGCTTTACAAGTTAAAAAAGAAAAAAGAAAAAAAAAGTGAAGATCTGTTTACTACGATTCAATTATAATAACTAATTGGTCAAATCATTGTATTTTCACACAGAAGGTCAGGATGAAAACTAGTGTAATAAAGATACATTTTCAAAGAAATATACCAGTGCAAAGAATATCCCCACTAACAAATATTGTTGTGCACATACATGATTTGAGCTTAATTGGACATATCTTTCATGTCATTCTTAATTTGATTCTTCCAACAGATGTTGTGATGAATTTTCTATTAAGATCGGTAGATTATAGCATGGAATCCTCCAGATCTAAACCTCAAACTTGAGAGGAAACCACCCTATAATACATGAAAGAAGAAAAAAAAAAATTGATAGATTCCGAATGAATTAGAAAAGAAAAAGTTCGTTTGACAGTGGCAAAAATGAGAACAAATCTTTATATGAAGTCATAAATCTTTTTCAAATGAATGATTTTGTAAGACCCACAAAGATATGCACCCATTGGAAATTATAAAGGAGAACCAGATTCTAAAGCCTATGCAAATTTCCATGATTTGCGAATATCATAATCAGGTATTAAAACCTCTTAAACCAGCTTTAATACACCCCTTTCGTTAAACCAACATACCTTTAATACACCTCTAATCCATGGACCAAAAAAATATAATTATACCAAATGACCCTGGCCGACTTTCCATATGCTTCCATTTCCATGAAGCCAAACACGCCCCTATGGCCCTCTCATGAACACGGAACACCACAAGCTTTTGCTCATAATGCAATTTTATTGTAGCCGCCCGACGCTTTAGCAAAATGTGGGCCCATCCCAGGTTTCTTTAGTTTCGAGCCTGGGACAGAGATATTAACAAAAGCTTGTTCGAGATACACAAAATATGATCATGGTCACGGACACCAAAAAAATTCAATTATAGAAGCATAATGCAAATTTTGAGAATGACAGTTTTTGGCAAAGCTAAAACGACAATCAACATTATATATTTAACAGCAGGTAAGTATTGCCATTTGTCATGAACCACTTTGTACAGAATGAAAACCGACCAGTCGATGAGGTTCTTACACTTATGTGGCTAGAACTTTGCAGCTTTTTTTATTGATCTCTTTTGACAAAATTTAATTTACAAATATGAGGGACATTGGTCATGGACATTTTATTAGGGAGAGACCCTCTTCTGAATGAAAAATGAAGAGTATTGCGATTGAATCCATATCATATCAAATGCATGGACCTGTCTATGGTGCGGACTCTGTAACTAACATCTCCCACCATCCGATTTCTATTGTTTAATTTCTCACTCCACCTTCAACCACATCCAACGGCTGATGCTGCAGTCTGTAACTTACAGATTCTGTAAGCCAGCAAAGTCCCAAATGCATACCTGCAAAGTTGCAGGGAGTTATGGAGGGGAGAAATGTAGAAAGGCTTCATAACCGCCAACTTGGAGAAACAAGTTCCATCCTGTCTGCAAATGGTGACAATTAAATTATTCAACTATGCAACACTTGAAAAAGAAAAGTGTTCAATCTTAAAAAGTAATGTAATGCTGATAGTACAAATATCAGTACAATTTTGCCCAAAACTTTAGGACTATGAAATTTGAAAATCATTCAGGTGGGTGAAAGCTAATCACCTTCTCTTTTTCTTTTTTCAGATTAGGGTAAAAGCTAATCACTCGGTAACGCTGAAATATGTCAGTGAAAATTTCATTTTGGTCCGTATGTCATGCCTTATTGCCATTCAATTTTTTGTTCCTGCAGATTCATAATTCAGTACCAAATGGCTCAAGTTGGTAAAACTGAAACTTGTATGGAGTTAAATTATTCATAAAAATGGCAACGACTATTACCAAGTCAAAATGCCAAGCTGCTCCTCTATCAATTTGATCCTCAAGTTCATTTGGACAAAAAACCTGTAAACATGGTGAAAGCCTGCATCATAAAAGCTCAAGTGAAAAAATACTTGCGTATAAATTTACAAAAGGTTGTGTAGCACATCCATCAGAAATTTTTTCCCAAGTTTTTAAAAGAATAAAGTTGTACTTGCTGTTAGCCTTGACCTTTAGAAACAGTAGACTATCTATAGCTGCCTGACTTCAACACTCTACAAAGGCAAAGAACAGTACCTCCATGTAATTACTATACTAACTAAAGTGAGTTGTGCCCATACTATCTTACCATTAATTCCACATCCAGAATACAGTGCAGCATCCTTAAAGTAATATACATCCACAGAGATCATGGAGCCACTCCACAATGTGCAGGATGTATAATATTTGACAGATAATTCTTGAAACAAATTATGAAAAAGAAAGTAATACATGATTACTTGCTGGACATTCCTTTATTCAACTTTCATCTGCTTCCCCTTTGAATCAAAGCAAGTAGCTTTTGTACAATCAACTCCTGGACCACTACATTTAGGTTCTCCACATGAACAGAATGGAAGCATAATGAAGTATGCATGAAATATCATTATACTTTAAAACATTATCCAACCACATACTAAAAGCTGGTAAAATCAAAAGCACAAGAGCATAATGAATTAAATTAACTACTCTTCATTAATCCAAAAACATATCTAGAAACACGCATTAGAAATTTACAGAGTGCACCACCTTAATAGAGACCTATCCCAATGCAACAACCTTTGCAGCCTCTACTACCCTTTCTTGATAGAAACCAGAATAGCCGGTTGGCAGCAGGACGATAATACAGTCTACTACTTCCTTCTATGTAGCTCCTCCCAATATATACATGTGTCTGCTTGAAACAAACTATGAGAATGCACACTCATTCTAGCCCTGCTGGCATCGCCAGATAACATTTTCATTTAACCATCTAAGTTTTTTCACCCATTGGGTGATCACTTATCTATTTGCAACCATCCACACTTTCCATTGCTATAAAATCAATCAGTTGGTGAAAGAGTAAAATCCATAGCAATTCCATCACTCTCTGGCATATCTCTAACCTCATTAAGAAGTCTTGTAAGCTCTTTTGTTAATTCTTTACGAATATAATCAGACCTCTCTTTTGTAATTGATGATTCTGCAAATAGTCTTTCAGTAAGGGAATGAAATTCTTGAATCCATTCTTCGTTCTGCTGAGCATCATGATCATAAAAAAAGGCTAAAGAGCTTTCACGCAGCCATCTACTAGGAAAGTATTTCTCGGGAAGTTGGAAGTAGTTCTTTGTAATGAAAACACGAAAAGCATGTCTGCAGGGTATCCCTGAAGACTCAAATTCCTTACAAGAACAATGAAGCTGTTCATCATCTGGTATCCATATAACACGACGTTCTCCATCCATCTTCTTGAAATGGTGCACAAGATATGTTCCATTAGCCAATTCAGATGCACTATACTGCATAGCTAGAACCAGTTCACGTTGAAAAGCATTGAAGGCAAAAGGTGTAAGAGTCCTACGAGCTTGCTCTTCAATGGGGATGCATGTTTTCATATGCATGTACTGCATCTCTTGACGTGGCTGGTTTTGTAGATTGGAAAAGATACCAACCTGCAAGAATTCCAAGAAAAACTATAAACAATCTACACATGAAAATCAATTCAAGCATTGCCCAAAAAAATAAAGAAAATGATATACCTGCTCAAAAAAGCTACGTAAACATGTTTGAGCAGCAAAAATTCTTTTCAAGAATGCATCTACAGACTTTAAATAAGCTGGTGTTGCCATCCGAGCAAGAAAATAGCCTCTTATGTAGGAAAGTGCCCAAGATGTCCGGATAGAATAAAGTAAAGCAATGTGCCTATCTGAACCAAGTCCAAACATGGAAACCATTTGACTCCATTGGAGTTCAAAATCTTCTGTACTCTCCACATGGCATAATGCATCAAACTCAGATTTGAATTCTGAAAACTGAGATCCCAGCAAGAGCGAGAACCAGCCAGATAACTTGGGGAGAATATTACATACAGATATTACATGTCTAGTGTTCGGTAATGCACTTCTTATAGCATCTCCAAGCCCTGGATCAAGATCAGTTAGAATTGTCTTCGGACATCTTCCTTTCATAAAATGAACAAAGGTCTGCAACAAAAAGCGAAGATATAAAATTGCTAAATGAAAGATATTTGAAGAAACGTTTAGTTTAAAAGACTTTGGCAGTAAACCTGCAAGGCCCAAGCAAAGGAACGGAGTGTTTCATCCTGCAACAGAGCTACCCCAAACAATATTGTTCTTCCGTTGCTGTCAATCCCAAGCCAAGCTCCAAAAATCAGACCATAAGTTATAGACCTATAAGTTGTGTCAAAATAAACCACATCACCTAACATGGCATATGCATGAATAGAGCCAGGAAAAGACCAGGCAATGTTCTCAACTTTATTGTTCTCATCGACTGTAAAATCATAAACAAAGTATTCATCAGTCTCGTTTGTAGCCTTGCAGATGTCTAGTAGTTCCATTGTGTCAGTCTCTCTTTTCTCAGTAAGTAAAGCATCATTTTCTTGAACAGCTCTTCTACGGTTTTGAACAAAGTTCCTAACATCCCTTTCCAGGAAAGGCAACTGTCCACCTTGAATCCCTTTCTCCAACTCCAACACCTTTACTATACGATGTATTGGAAACCCAGCTTTGGAAAGTAATAGAATTCTCTCTTGATCGGCCTCCTGAATCTTCCTATAAGCAGGCAAGAATCTCACTTGGTCGCTTTCCAAAAGTTCATGATTATGAACATTACTAAATTGCACAACAAACCATTGAGAAACTCCTTCAACTACTTCCTTCGACAAGTACATCTTTGCATCACATCCACACCGCACGGACTTCCTATCCCTATGGTGTTCACCACCAGGCTTCTTCCTCATAGGAGCAAACCCCGAACGATAACAAACAAAATCACGTTTATATACACCCAATTGGGGGCTCAATCTTGACCTTTCTTTCCTAACAGAGAATCCACTTTTTCTAGCAAAATTACCATAATACTCAAATGCATCATCATCACTCTTAAACACCATTCCTACGTAGGGCGCAACCATAGATTCATTCAATGAATTTTCATCATTTTTAGCCAATTGAGATGCTACTGATGTCTCTTCAGAATCTCCTTCATGAGAAACATAACATTTCCAATCGCCACATGGACATTGTTGCCTCCTCATCCATATATTTTTTGAAGTTAGCAATGCCATTAAATAACACTATATGTACACCTCTTTACAACCAAAGAAACTCAAATATCGAAGTCCCCCACTAGCATGCACTATAAACCCTTGAAAACCAAAAATTAAATTAAATTAAATTAAGAAGAATACATTGAAAAGGGTTTATTTGTTCTATCAAATAATTAACTTTATGCATATCCATTAGAGCTAAGAGTTATATATGCAACTAGGGATCAAATTTAATTGAGTTTTGTGTTGAAAATTACAGTAAAATAAAAACAAAGAGAGAAAAAATAAAAATAAAAAGAACAAAGAAAGGGATTAAGCTTTAATAAGATGAAGGTTTGCAAGATCCAGATTATATGAAATAACCAGCAGATAAAGGAAAAAACTACTTACCAGTGAAAGAGATGGAAGGGCTTAAACCCTCGCTCTTGCAGTCTTGCTGTGCTTCTACTTCAGCTCGTAAGTTTCTTTGTTTTTGGGGATAATTATTTCCGGTTCCCTGACTTTTAAACAAATTCCATATAAATCATATAACTTGAATTTTTCACAGGTTAATAAGCCATCAATCAAATCAATTACATAATATACGTAGTTAACTGTTGTTATACTTTAAATATTTTAAACAAATAAATAAAATTCTTGAGTAAGTCGGCTTTAAATCATAGATTTGTAACTCATTGGTAACTCATGTGTCCAATAGATTGATATAATTCTTGGGCGTATGAGTTCAAGTCCCAATAATTGTTGGGACTCAACTCCCTTTTGATAGAGGTTTATTTGACTCCCCGTTTTAGGGGTATAATAGATTTCCCTCTCGTATTAAAGTGAGAGTTGTTGTTCGGGCTGTGTCATCTTAGAATTATAAAGGAGAGTTCTGATTGATGTCTGGTTGTAAAATATTAGTAAATTTCTTATTGTAACATATCAGTATATAAAAAATAATAATAATTTTTTTTAATAATTCTAATGCATGGAATTCAATGCTTCTGCTAAGTTGGATTACAGGCTAGCGATTAAATAGTTACAATACAAAGATTAAAAAGCTTGATATACAAATGGTAATTTTCCTCATTTATTCATTCTAATGATCTTCTAGTTACACAAGAGTGAGTATCAATTGATATACCGGGGTTTATTGAATAATCAATGCCTAACAGCTAGAGAGAATTCTTTGAGGTTAGTTTCAAATAAATTTATATAATATTATCTGTATATTGTGTACTATACTTCGTATGATGTTGTATCTTAATGGTGGCTTTTGAGGGTTGAAGGAATTAAATGCAGTTGGATGTTATTACCCATTGAGTAATACTTTTCACACCCCTTTAATATCTTTATAAAACTTTATTTTTTTAATCATAATTTTATTGTCGGGAGAACAAATCATGAATCCTAAGGTCCTAGCTGTCTTTAAATGATTAAATCCTAATATATGATATAAATATTTTTTTATGGATTCATAATAAGCTTGAATTGGTGAAGAAGCAAATTACTTATGAAATAGTATGTTTACTATTGTGATATGATTGTGAAGTATCTTAAGTGCTCTTTATCTTATTTCTCATTCTCTGAGCTGAATGTGATTACAAATGATGATTACTACTTATACTTAATGAAGCATATCAAATGGTCGTGCATTTAGCAACACACTTTTCGAATTTTAAGGTGTTGTGAACATGACATTTTATAAATTGACTAGTGTAATGCACAACTCATAATATATTTGAAGAGGTGTGAGACGCGCACACTACAAATTATGTATCTACGTTTGTAATTCACTTCCTAAAGTTATTAGTGTGAAACACATAATATTTTTATCAACTGAGGAATAAATATATCTCGCAACATTTATAAATTAATTAATTTATTCTAGATGGTAGTAAAATTCAATTAACACTATTAGAATGCTTTGACATAATTTTCATCAAAGAAATAGCTAAAAATATAAAATGGTGTGGTTTTGTTGGAGTTTTAAAAGGATGTTAGGAGCTGCACTCAAACCCATTTCGTTTACGGGTTGGGCCAGCTTGTCCATTCAACTGCCTGAGGTCCAAAATTGTTGGGTTTTCTCTGGGGTGGCCCACTCTTGAATTTCAAAGGAAAAGAAAAGTTTTGAGTGAGAAAAAAACCTGAATATCCTGATTTCGTGGTCGTATGTATCGGGTTTATATTGACTTGATATTAGCCCGCCTAATAAATAATTGAAACATCATGTTACAAAATGTTGAATTCTCCCATATTCATACTCATGCCACTTCTTGGTATATATCGATTTGACATTCATACAAACTCCTAAATTATAGCAAAACTTCCCCTCCAACTTGATTACAGTGCCGCAGAATCTTTAATTTACATGGCTCAGTAAATGGGAAAGATCAGCAAGGAAGATGTTTCGCTCTCGACGGCTTAATGCAGATCAATCAGGAACTTTGATAGCTGCGCATGATATAAAAGTCATCACAACCATGTATTTCCAAAAAGCTATCACAGTCATCTTAATCACAAATCAAACTGAAAACATCTCGATAGCGTTTATCTTGATTAATGAGGTGTCATTATGAATAATAAGGGACTTTTAATTTCGCTATCCATTCACAGAAGATATATTTGCAGATTTCAGTGGAACTTATATGAAGTTTCAATTGATGTCGAAAATTTCATCTTACGTTGGTCTCATGTTTGATATGATCAATAAACTGTCGATAAAACTATGAAAACAAGATAACATATTGGTATTGACGAATAGTCTAGTGTTTTGACAATATGTTATAAGAAGGCAAGTGAAGTAAAGATGTATACAGATGGAGGCCAATAGTTAAAGAGCATCAAACATATTTAATTTCGTGAGCCTATATGTATATACATGTATGTTTCTGAGATTGAGATTGAGAGATGGATCAACCCCATTTATTAATTTATTGATACTTGTTAGTGTTAGCGTGGCCCATTAATGCTCTGATCGCCCTGCTCCTGCCACATAATCTAGGAGTCCTTCACCAGCCCGTTCACCATGAGCTTCGTTTGCCAGCTGAGAAAGGCCACCAAAGGCGATTATTAACAGCAAGAACACTGTGGTTGATGCGATAAGAGGCCAAAAATATGCCAGAATGGTGAGCATACGGGGGGCACCATATGACAATAACCCAAGAATTAATGAAACAACTACAGCTACACTAAATTGGTATCTGTATTGCATAAGCTTTGGCGTAATATCCATGGTTTAGAAGAGTATTACAACAGCTCAATACTGAAATGTGATTATCATCAGCCCTCTCTCTCTCTCCCTCTCTTTAAATAGTACCACCTTTTGTGTATATATATATTGTTCAAAGCTTGCTTTGTCGTTCTCTCTAAAAGTTTCCTAAGTGGATTCCTCCTGTTTCCTAAACAATCCACCCTCTAGTTTTGTCCATGTTTCTCTAATTACTGAAATACCCTTCTTCTTCTGGCAAGCCAAGGTTGAAGTTGCTAGATATCAACTACCACGCAGAGTTGAAGTCGTTGCGATAAATGATACAATTTGTGTTTTGGAACTGCATTTTCTTTGTTTCAAAACAAAATTTGGGCAGGCGGCGGTGAGCATTTTTGGTGCAATGGCAGAATAGTCATTGCAAGTAAGACCGATGGAATGTTTTGGTATATATTCTTGAATTGATCGGCTACTTTTCCATTTTTCATGCGACGAAGAGGAAGGAAAGGCATAACTTCTTTTGTCTTCATTCTTCAATGTGTGCGCTTTATGAGTTTCATCAACAGATTGGCTAATCGGTGGGTGAAGAAAATGTGAGTCATCTTATTCTTTTATATGTTAAAGCTATGGAAAGTATAACTTTGCGGGAAGATTTCTGATCCCATTAATTTATTTCTTATTCTTCCACTTGTGGATTTTTTGACTTTACTAAGTTCTTGAAACTTGAAAGATAATTTCGAAGAAGAGTGAAGCTACGGGCTCTCTCTCTCTCTTTTCTTTTAACACTGAGATATAAATATTACAAATCAGAAATTTATTCTAATGAAAAATTACATCAAGTATGTTATGATATAATCTAAAATTCTAAACCCATGAATCTGAAAGAAAAATCTACTCCATCCATGTCATTGGGAACCTCGCTACCATTACTCAATTTTCTAATGCTACAGTGAAGTGTGGTCAGGAATTTTATGAAGTGCTTTAAGTTTTAGTTATGCCCTCTCTTTTAATAAAATAAAAAATTGGACCAACTGTTCTTTGTTGGACTGTGTGATCCACTGGAGCCCAACAGTTTAGAGAACTACTAGGCTCAGCCATAAATGGGCCCTTCAGCTGGCAGCAACCCATAACTGAGAGTTTATTTGAAACCAATATACACAGAACACCATTTTGGGGACGATTTTGAGGGCACGACAGAAAATGTCCGGGCGTGGCTGAAATAACCTAATGCATTAAGGTACTTTTTACGATTGAGGTGATATAACTCTTAAGATACAGTTGTTGTGAAAAAATAGTTGTAATTATGAAATAAAAATTAATAATATGTAGTAAATATAAATTTTAACAAAATTATTAAAAATATAATAAAATTTTTATCATACAAATGAAAAATCATATCAACATAACATCCAACTTGTAGCAGTTAGTGTTTATCAAACACTTTACTACTGTATTTTTTAAACTATAACTGTCCAATTTTAATCTTAAATGCACCTTAAGGATGAAACTTTCGAGTACTTTATTTTCAAATACTTACCTACCCAAATCCAACTCGGAACACACAATGAAGACAATTCTTTCAAATATTAGCTTGAACTCACATCACATCACTTCATCAAAACAAAGTGGATTGTGAAGAATTCAATTAAGTAATGATTAACATAATATAAAACCCCTACAATCTAGCTTAATTAAATCAAAAACTCCTCTGACTCTTTTGGTGCTATCTGGGTCTGGTCATAGCCCTTATGAGTTCTTTACTCTGAGGCTCAATTAGGTAGTGGTGGCGTTGTTGTTGTTGTAGGTAGCGAAAGTAGACACTTCCATTTGTCCTCTAAAAATAATTATATTCAAGAATTTGCCAAATGGCTAAAAGTGCTTGCACAAGCACTTAGTAGCTGGATAGCTTCATGTGATTTTCTTTTATTCGTTCATCATATATACTTTAAAGCAAAGATGTGAAGCATTCTCAGCAGATTTTTTTTTCCTTTTTTTCATTTTTATTTTAAAGTTTGTTCTTGAAAGCCACTTTAGTTTGTCACTTTCATTTAAGAGTCGTCAACACCTCATTTTGATTTGCTTAGGTTCAAAAACATGCTCGAGTGACGCCCACTAAGTTAATTTAAAGGCATGGTTTATGCAGGATTTAGCGCTTAAGAAAAACTTGATTAGTTAGTCTGAAATAAAAATTTCTAGAGGGTTTCCTTTTTATCTTGAATAAAAGCAGATATACATATCTTTCATTGACGCTATCTTTGATAAAGAATCTTTGAAGGCATTCATTACACTAGACTTGTTTTCTTTTTTTATTTTTATGGCCGAAGTTGTATAAATAAATAAACCATATGAGAATCAAATGACACCTACCACTTTTCTGTCTATCACATTCACCAAACAAAAGAGAAAGGGCCTCAATTGATCTAATGGGAATGTAAAATTATGTGCAAAATTCCGATTCTCCGGCTTCGGTTGGCCAGGTTTGAGGCCAACAAATGGCATATATATCCAACCAATACACTTTCGGGTACGTTTGTTGAATAATCCAAATGCATTTGCACAACTGGATTAGGTGAACGAATAGGTGGTGATGGTGCTACAAAAATTGACACTTAATATTTGCAATCAGAACCGTTGAGCAGGATAATTTATTTGTTTAAAAAATTTACAATAGATAGTGCTTTAGGCTTATCATTGCAGTTAAGAAACTAAAACGTTTTAAAATCAATATCAAGATCACAAAAGAAAGTAACCGTTATTGTCAAAATGAAAGAGCCGGCTTGGCCGGTTCTCATGAAATGTAACTATCGATATTGCTTAAGAGTAAGGGAAGAGCCTCCCTCTCTTTGCAGTCAATTCCTTAAAGGAATGGACTCTCTCCATGTTTCACAGAAAACCCTCTTATAAACCCCAGCGTCTTCTTCTTCTCCATGCCATATTTTCGTGCATTGTACTAAGATAGCCAAAAGATGGTTGGTTTTGATGAACTCAAACTTGGCGGAGTTGAAGAGCTCTCTCTTGCTCATCCTGATCCTGTTGTTTTAGAACTCAATCGTTTACAGAATCAGCTTAAAGGTTTTTCTCTTCTTCATAGTTCATGCTTTTATGACTACTTTGTTTTTGAGCTGTCCAAATTCCAGGTGTGTGCTTACTCGGCTTATGACAATAATTTTTATTTTACATTATTCCAGAGAAGGATAGGGAGCTTGCGGATGCTCAGGGTGAAATCAAGGCACTAAGAGCAACTGAAGTTCTGAAAGATAAGGCTATAGAAGAGGTACTCAGAATTTCTATGCAAGCAAATTTAGTAGTTCAATTTGATATCCATATATGCGCATTCAATACTCGCATAGATACATTATTATTGTCACACGAAAATAAATAAATATACATACACATATATACAGGCTACTAATTAACTTTAGCCAAAATGTTTGTGTTTATGGTAAATTTAGTATTGATTCTTTATTTTCTGCATTTACAGCTCAGAAATGAGTTTGGTAAGATAGACGGGAAACTCAGAGTCACCCAAAACGTCCTGGAACATAGGGTAGGTCAAGGTCTAAGTGATACCTTTTGGAATTTTACATTATTTTCGAGGCTTAACTTGTGAGTATTATTATAAGGGTCCTTCTATCTTACATGCATGTAAGATACATTTCTCTCACATGAATAGTGTGTGGATCCCACACATACACTATTCATGTGAGGGGGATGTATCTTACATGCATGTAAGATAGGGTTTGCCTTATTATAAGGATATATTTTTCTAACATGATACAATGCAGAATCTTGAAATAAAGAAAGTAACAGGCGAGAAGAAAGATGCATTAGCTGCACAATATGCTGCGGAAGCAACTCTTAGAAGGGTGCATGCAAATCTTAAAGATGATGATTCAGTTCCTATTGAGTCTGTCCTTGCTCCCCTGGAGGCGGATATCAAAACGTATAAAAAAGATATTGCTGCTCTTCAAGAGGACAAGAAGGCTTTGCAACGTCACACTAAGGCAAAAGAGATGGCTCTACTAGAGGCAGAGAAGATCCTGCGAAGTGCTCTGGAAAGAGCTTTGATAGTTGAGGAGGTTCAAAACCTAAACTTTGAGTTGAAGAGACAGATTGAGATATGCCAGGCATGATTTCCGGACTGAACCCATCACATTTGATGATGTACTAAGACTTTTGAATTATTAGCCAAATTGACATTACGATTATGCAGGAAGAGAACAGAATCCTTGAGAAAACCAATCGCCAAAAGGTATTGGAGGTTGAAAAGCTTAGCGGAACCATTAAAGAACTAGAGGAAGCTGTTCTCGCAGGTGGGTCTGCGGCTAATGCTATTCGTGACTATCAGCGACAAATTACTGAGCTAAATGTAGGTGTCATACTTATGTGTTGTGATTTTCAGTTCTGTCGATAAGGTCCATTCAATGATCCTGTAACCTTAACATTTTCAGGAGGAGAAAAGGACCCTGGAGAGGGAGCTTGCCAGAGTTAAAGTTTCAGCAAACCGAGTAGCAACCGTGGTGGCTAATGAATGGAAGGATGAAAATGACAAAGTAATGCCCGTCAGACAATGGCTGGAAGAGAGAAGATTGCTGCAGGTATTCCCTTATCGGAAAAGGTTCTTGGATCCAGGTTTCTAATTCATTTATTTATTTTTTGCCATTTAGATATTCTAAAAGTTTCTTGGGCTTCTATGACTAACCACATCCCTATATGTCTAGGCTGAGATGCAGAGACTAAAAGACAAGCTAGCTATATCAGAGAGAACAGCCAAGGCGGAAGCACAACTGAAGGTTAAATTCGATTCCTTTATGTTATATCTACAATTAGTTTGTCCTAATATTTTCACCGTCAGTTGAATTTTCTGTGCCGATGTGAATTAATTTTAGGAAAAATTGAAGCTAAGGCTAAAGACTCTGGAAGAAGGCTTAAAGCACGTGTCAAGTTTCTCGGGCAGTCCTAATACATTTTGCGGGTCACCTAAAACAGAAAAATCCAGTAACATTATTTTGGGGTTCTTAACAGCCAACGGTGGACTAAGGAAGAGATCAACATCACAGCCAAGGGCTTCTACTATCAGTAGAAACTCTCTACTGCATCAGCCAAACTCAGAAAATGCAACGGTCAATGGTAATTTTACTGGAGGACTAAAGCGAGCTGATAGCTTCAGAAAGAAATGTGCTGCCGGAGAAAACGTGCTGAGGAAAAGCATATGGCCATCGAAAAATAAGGTTGTTGATAGCAGTTGTGGCAAGGAAAATACTCAGGTGAAGGAGAACAAAGACAACAATATTGATGAGTTTAAAATTGGTGACACAAACGTCTCAGTAGAAGTCAAAAACAAAGTTGGTGGCTATGAACATGAAGTTTCTCAGAACAAGGGAAATCCCAACCCTGTTAAAGAAGATGTGGTTTCTGGGTTTCTGTATGACAGACTACAAAAGGAAGTCATACTTTTGAGGAAGTTCTGTGAGTCTAAAGACAGTTGCTTGAATGCTAAAGATGAAGAAATCAAGGTTGAAGTGTTGTTTCAATTATCTCTTCTTACTCACCATGTGGTTAAAGCATGAGGTATTAATTGTCTAACCTTCCTTTCATTTCAGATGCTCATAAGGAAGGTTGATGCATTGACAAAAGCCATTGAAGCTGAGTCCAAGAAAATTAAGAGAGAAGCAGCGGCTAGAGAAAAGGAAGCTATATCTGCGAAACTGGATGACACCAGAAAAATCAGAAGCACAAGCTCTTCAAGAAGGTTGGTGAAACATCCATTAATTTTTATTTTTTTTAAATTTCTTTTGTTCTCTGTTGCTTTCCCTAACATTCTGGATGGTCTAAATTGCAGCAGGGTAAACAAAGCACCTTGAAGCTTCCTTTGGAAAGTTGCATGCCTCAGGAATTCGTTTAATTCATTTCTGCTGATTTTTCACTGTAAATAAGGATTATTTTGCAAATAGTTGAATAAGTTATGACTAAAAGAAGATTGTGAGAGAGCGAGAAGCTGACAATGTGATTTCGTTGGAGTGTGTTGAATTGTGTTTTCAAATGCTTGTGTATGCAATATGATTTCTGTCGACTGTTTGTTTAGATGCTCAAGTTACACTCACCAGTTCTCCAATCAATATCTAAAACTACCAGATGAGTGAAATATGAATTGTTTGTCATACACAGACCAAAGGATTTGAGTTCAGAAACATTTTTTTCTGAGAAGGAATTTTCCATCGTGGCTGATCAAACTAGGCCCCGGAGTAATTGCGTATACGTTATGCTGAATCCACTGATTTCATGGCATTTACTTCTTAAGATTTAAACAATACGAGCATTAGTTTTCCTAAATATAAAGAGAAACACTAGAGACACTCTCGGAATTATTATAACCAAAAAATAATCCTCAATTACAGCTAAAAAATTGCTATAATGGAGGAAATAGATCGAAGCAATGACACCCGATTTAAAGAAAAAAAAAACACCCTCCTGCTCTTGAGCAGCTACTTTCTACAATCTAGTGAACTATACAGTAAATTCATCAACGGCATTGTGATGAGGAAAAGCTGATCAAAGATTTGGCACCTCCGGAATGGAAGCTAAAGATGGATGCCATTTCCGACACTGTTTCATTAAATTCTCAGAGAATCGAACAGAAACTTTTCCAGACTGGAACTTGTTTGCACTTGTCAGCAGTAACTCCAATTGCTGCCATGTGATCACAATCTTCACTCTCTCCTTTTTAGCCTCCCTTGCCTCAAGCTTGGTACCTTGAGGCAATGAAGAGTACGCCTTGTCACTATGCTTTTGTAAATCTTTTTCTTTGCCATTCAAAGGAATAATCCTAACTTTCTTGTGCGAAATGCAGGACAGAACAGGCACCAACTTTCCCATTGTGCACTCATCATTTGAGTTTGTACTCTTAGCAATTTATATTGATGCTTTTAATTTGTTTTCACGTTGACGGCAACCTAACGTGCAAAGTGCAAACCATGATGCTTCATTATAAAGTATAAACTAGTGACGAATTTTATTCTAAAGAAATGGCAAGTACATACTTCGGTTTGCTAATTAACATTTTTTAGTGGGCTCTGAATAAGCAAGTCAATAAGGGGCGTTTCTACAAGTTTGCATTAACTAAGAAGAATAGAAGATGTGGAACATATCATAACATTGTTTATTTCCACAAGGTCAAATATCCGTGCCCTTTCAGAAGTATTTAATAATTTGGAAGTCAAATTTCTGTCCGGTTTTTATAGGCTACCAAAGAATCAAAAGTTTTTGCATTTTGTTTTCTTCAATTATTTCATGTTTTTAATTTTCTTTTTTCTTTTAATAAACAAATGCTAATAATTTGAGAGCTTGGGTGGTGATGTGTTTGGCTCAATGGCCGTTTGTAGTGCAAATCAATAATGTTTTCACAGTCAGCACCAGCAAGCTTCCTACCGATAGCAGTTAGCACTGACTGATTATTTTCAATACAACTTCCCAAATCCAGTAGCAAGTACGAAATTTACATTTCCATAATTTCATTAGCTCTATATATAAAAATTCAAAGTATAAACAAAAGTTATGGTCTAATAGAACAAAAATTCTTCCTCCGTCAAGAGACATATAGCCCAGAACATAAAAAAAGGGGAGTTTGAGATGGTGAGCACATCATTGCTAAGCATACAACCTGATTCGGGAATGCCAGACACTTACGAGGCAGTCACCTTGGCAGGAACTGAGACCAGTGAGCTTCTAGACTCCAACCATGACTTGGCTGCAGCCTCTGTAGTCAAAAACCAGCCAACCTTGTCTGGGGAATCATGAAAAGGGGCATTTAATTCCTTCAAATGTGACTCGAAAACACTAGCTAATCCTTTGTCTGAGTACTTGTGTTTCCCGTGCCCAGTATTGATACCAAGTAATGGCGGAAACTCTTCTCCAGATTCCAGCGCTTTCGACAGGTCATTTATCCAAATGTGTAATGCAGTCAGTGCTGCTCCAAGCGAGAGGCTCTTCAGATGTAAAGACCACTGAGTTGGAGACCTGGATTGTATATCTGTGTAAACCTCCAGTGTAAGCCCCAGTTCTAAAAGCTTACATGCATTTTCCAACAGATTAAGATTGACACAGAGATCAATTAAGCAATTGCAGTAAGCCTTTTTGACGTCTTTGCTAATTGAATTAAAGAGTTCAGTTGCTTCCTTTTTGAAATCCCCTTCAATGTCTTGCTCCTCCAATAGAAGCTTCACCACATACCCCAGCTTTGAATTGGACTTTTCAACACATTCAACAAGCTTACCAAGCTCCTCCTTCGGGGTTTGAGTCATCACATTCAGAAGACAGCCGCAGAACCGATCGTCAGGAGTTATGCCCAACTCTGGCAGTCTGTTGAGTGCCCTCACAACATCATCAGTGCGCTGGGCCTTTCCATAGCATTGGATAAGTGATGTCAGAACAAAGAGATTAGGCTCAAAGCCCGCTTCCAACATCTCATTGAACATGGCCTCTGCCTCAGAGACCTTCCCCCTGCATGAACATATGGTAATCATGGAAGAAAATGTCCAACTGTCAGGCTGGCAATTTTCAGAACTCTTCATGTCTTCAAATATCTCAAAAGCTTCATCAGTGTACCCTACGTCAGCACACATGGCCAAGAGTGTATTATAAAGAGTCACACTCAACTGCATTCCCTTCTCCTTCATCTCCCTGTAAACAGAAAGAGTGTCCTCCCCATATCTGGCCCTCCCATAAGCCCGCAACAGAGATGCATAGGTGTTCCAATTTGGGGAAAGTCCATTGTCGGTCATCTCTTTGTAAATAGTCTTCACCTGCCAAGGCCTCTTCGCTCTTCCCATTGTGTCCAACAAATTGTTATATGTAATCATATTCGGCTTAACACCAATCGCTTTCATTTCTTCATAAACATTCAAGCACCCATCAAAATTACCCGCTGTCCCATATAGCTTAATCAAAGTAGAAAAAGCATTAGGATCAATACGCCATTTCTCATTCCTTGCCCTATCATACAAACCAAAAGCCATTTCCACATTACCAGCCCTACCATATGCATCAATCATAGACGAATAAGTAAGTGCATCAGGATCACATCCAAAACTAGGCATCCTCTCAAACCACTCAACAGCCTTGTTAGGCAAATTATTCATCCTAGCACAACTAATCAAAGTCGAAAAGGTAACATTATCTGGCTTAACACCTCGGTCAAGCATGTCATCAAACAACCTCTCGGCTTTATCCAAATCTCTACACTTTCTAAACACTTTCATAGTCACGTTGTAAAGAATCACTTCTTTACTAGCTTTCAATTTATTTGTAAAATATGTCAAAGCAAGCGCTGCAGTATCTGGGTTGGTCATGTTATTAAGAATAATGACACAATCTTGCTCTAAGAAATCATCACCCAAGCAACGCAAAACACTAAAAACATCATCTTCAGTCGCACTACAAGAATCCAAATCTGCGGCAAGTTTAACAAGAGAATTGTACCTCGTATCATAAGATTTTTCCTTCAACTTGGAAGCTCTTGGACTTTTGGGATTGACCCAGATGTAACTTTTAGGAGAAGAACCAGTTTTTCCGTGCGGGTATTGAGGATTTTGCGAATGCTTTGTAGGGTTTGAGCTCTGGGTTTCTTGCAACGAAACGCTGCGTTTTTGGAGAGAGGTTTTGGAGTAAAATGAGAGGGAGTCGTCGCGTTGAAAAGAGAAAGTGAAGGTTCTTCTTCCAAGCTTTGGTGTTGAAAAGAGAGAACACGTTGAGTAGCAGAGATTGGAAGCCATTGTTCAACACTCACCTCAGGCTGAGTTATGTTATATTACACGCACGCACCCACGCGATAAACTGCAGCAGAAGAGTCTCTGCGTCTCTCTCTCTCTCTCTCTCGCGGCACAAACAACGGGACCACCCTTATCAACAATGGGAGAGAAATTGAAGAGTACAGAAAAAAAAGGGGGAAAATGGTTATTTGAGCAAACTATGTAGGTTGGGCTTACATCATGAGCCCAAACAGCAAAATTGGGCTAAGTAGCTTGCGGCTCAATAGATTGAGCAAAAGGACTCCAATCCTCAGTCGAGGTATTGCGTATCTAAAATTTAGATTCTGAATTATATCTCAAGCCTCAATTGAGGCCCTATTTGATATTGAGATACTATAATTTTTAAATTATAATAGTTGTAAAAAAAAAAATTTTAAAATAAAAATAGATAATGTATAATAAATATAACTTTTAAATAATATTTTTAAAAAAATAATAAACATATTATAAATTTTTCATAAATCAATTTATCTTTCAAGTTACACTAATTAGTATTTACCTAATATTTTAGTACTGTAACTTAAAGTCTATAGTTACCCAACCTCAATGCTAAACATGTCCTTAGATAAAATTTCAATGGCTTAGTGAATTTCTTCATTAAAAAAAAAATGTTACCAATGTGTTGGTGAATAGTGATGATGCACATGGACATGAGAGAGTATGAGCCAGGTAATAGCCTAGGCATTATTAACCAATAATAACCAACCAGAAGCACTTGCATGCATCAACTCTACTGATAACAGGAAGTGGCTAGCATTATTAGAGCACCATTACAAGACTATTTAAATGAAATTTTACTTATAATTTGAAAAACCACATAAGTAAAAATTATTTTAAAAGACTTTTCAAATAAGATTACCGTTCTCTTTCTATAATATAAAAAGAAGGACAATCTTATTTAGAGAATCTCATTTAGAGAATCTCTTAGAACCTTCAATTTAATATTATATTAGTTTTATTTTCTCATTCTTGAATGGAGTGATGTTTATAATTGTTATTATTTTAGTCAAGAAAAAAATTGATTAAAATAATATGAACTTAATTTTATTTAAAAAGTCTTTTGGAAGATGATTAACTTTTTTAGGTCACATTTAGGATTGAAGTGTTGTATCTTTTAAATTACAGCTGGAGTAGAAAAAAAGCTGTAACCATAAAACAAAAGTTAATTATATGTAGTAAATATAAATTTTAAGTAATAATTTTGATAAAATTATTAAAAATATAATAAATTTTTTATCATATGAGTAAAAAATTATATTAATATAACTTTTAAGTTACAGTAATTAATATTTACCAAACACTTTAATCTTTTATTTATGTGATAAATAAATAAATATTTGAATAATTAAATTGAAGGAGTCTATATCGATTCCTTTTAATTTCGCCTTGATGTCCATTAATTTATAGATCTACCTCTAATTCGACTTGTTCCACAATGGACCGTGTATGCCATTAAATTTTATTTTCAGCATTAAAAGTGAGGACCACAATGATGTGGAAATCTTACCCATCAACCATAAATGCATGCTGTCATCACTGTTGTATCAACCAATTACCCTTAGCCCCCGTGACTTTCAGTTTTTCGTACATTCACTAAAGTTTGATTTTTAATTCTCATATCTCCGTCGTCTCTCTCTCTCTCTCTCTCTTTCTTCCCATTGTTTGGTATCCAAAGAAGGGAAGGAAAAATTAAAAGATTTGTGTAAAAACCCCTTACGAGTTATAAATTGAACATTTCATATATATATATATATAGAGAGAGGGGGGGCGGGGGGAGGAGGGAAGAGGGGAACCACAAATTAGATGACCATTACTCGATCACAATCAAGAAAACGCAAGAAAATATTAGACTATGAATAATAATAACAAAAATACATGACAAGGACGAATATAATATAATCCAGTAGTAATTAATATGATTCATATGATTGCGCAAGCTGAAGGATTTTCTTCAGAGAGGCAATCAGAACGGTATCCGTAATACTTGCTGCTGCCGCCCCAACTATCATAAACTGGCCTTCCATAATAACCATCGTACCATATTTTCGGTGGCGGTCCGTAACGGTGACATGGCCCCCCACCGTGCCCCCCATAACACTCGGGGCAGCACACCCCAAATGGGTAATAAGGGGGTGGGTAACCCGGTGCTGGTGGGTCAACCTTAGGCTGTGGGTCAACCTTAGGCTTAGGTGTATCTTTAGGTTCTTTCTTTTTCTCTGGCTGATCTTTTTCTTTTCCTTTCTCAGGCGCAGGCTCCTTATTTTTAGGTTTCGACTCTTCTGCTTTTTCTTTTTTCTTCTCAGTCTGAGGTGTTTCTTTCTTCTTTTCGGGCTCTTTCTTATCAGCAGGCTCCTCCTTCTTCTTCTTCTGATCATCAGGTGATTTGATTTCAATGCTCTTGATTACGCCATCACCCTTGCAGCATATCTTGTCCCTCATCTTTTCGGGACAGCAGCAAACGACTTTGATTGTCACTTTGTTTTGCTTCTCATCGTATATCTGGTCTTGTATTTCTCTTGTTCACAAAATTCAACACAACATACATACATACATACGACCCTTAGCCCACTGATCATCAATAACATTGATTTTTCATTTCACAAAATATATATGTGTAGACATAGCAGAGAAATTCAATTAAATTACTTACGTGGGAATTTGGAAAGTACTTTCTTGACTTTCTTATAGCACTTTGAGCACTGAAGGTCAACCTTCAGCACCATTGTTGTAACCTGCAGCTGCCACAAAGTAAACAGCATGTGTGATACACACACACACACACACACACACACACAATCATTAACATTTTGTATTTATGTGATTCATCACAGGAAACTAAAGTGATCGTCGTAGCTAGAGAAATGAAATTGAACAAAATGGGGATTGGGGAATGAAGAGAGAGCAGATCTAGCAAAGTAAAAGATGAGTAAAAAGATTTGCAAACCTTGTCAGGCATGGTCTTGTGATCCGATCTGAATACTCGGCTACTGATGATTAATCGTTTGACGTTATATTACTGAATGAAATGGCCGAAAACTATATACATCTTAAGAAGACGTCACGCTCACATTCGCATACACGCACAGTATTAGTTGTCAAAGCAAACAAATTTGGGGTCGTCAGACACGTAGGTAGAATATTAGGTAAACATATGTTCATATTTCTCTGGATACAAGTTCATTTTGTCCACTGGAACATGCATCATATCGCAGATTTCTTCTGATTACAGCTGTTAAAATTTAGAACACTACTACTCCTTTAATATATTATCGTTTAATGTCAGTTTTCTTTTCTTTTCTTTCTTTCTTTTTTTTCCCCCTTTTTGTACATTAAATTTTATTTTTAATCAATCTCTCATTAGTGAGTCAATCACAGTTCAGTCGTCGTCCTCCTCCGAATATTCTAATTAACTATATAATTTCCAACCTTTAATAATGCCGCACTTATAAATTCTTCAGAAAGAGTTCATTTTACTCACAACCTTTCAGATTTTAACAAGCTTTTACGAATTTTTTTTTCCTATCTTTAAATTTAGTTTTTTTGAAAAAAAGAAAGAAGTCGACATCATTATCGTTATAACCTAAATATTTAATAAATAATGCCACAAATTAATAAAAAGTTAAGGATCGATTGAAACCTTCTCGAAGAGCTCCAGATAAATAATGCCACAGATAGAGACTTCTTTAAATTTGTTGAACAAGTCATAATGATAAGCAAGTTATCACATTTGTAGAGTTGATTATTTAATTTTGTCTACTTAACCATCTGTCTTGATCTCCATCTATCTTCTTTTTTTTTTTTTTCTTTTCCCTGATTGGCTATCTATGTTAAATATTCAAATAATCCAAATTATAATTTATCTTCACCATTAGTATCCTGCCTTCTTGTGATCGAGCATCAGATGTGTGGAAATCTTACCCAATCATTAGTATAAGATAGTTTTCTCATACACTACTTTTAATTAGTTTTATGTGGAGGATGTGCACGATGATCAAAGAATAACACAATGCGTGCATTAAGTACGTATTTTCGCCCTCATGTAGACTGGATGAATGTCAATGCGGATGGTCTTTTTTAAGGAAAATTAATCCTGGTCCCTCGGTGTTCAGGACTATTTTTCGCTGCTATGAAGGCTCCTAACTTGGAAATTTTGACCATTTTTAGGGGCAGGGCAACAAATAGCCTTCTATGCATAATTTTGGCAGTTGATCACGCTGTCAGAAGGGTTTGAAGAATTTGTGGTTGGAATTAATACGAACTCAATGTAGGTTATTTTACTTTTTTTGAACCCTTTTTTAGAATAGGGATCGCAAAATCCGAGTTCAGGTTCGGGTCTAGGTTCGACTTTTCCGATTCTAGACCCAAATGGAAATTCTATACCGGATCCGAATGTAACCTTTGATCAGCCGCCCATGGCTGCACGGGCAGCCAGTTGTGTTCTACCACCGCTGGAGTCTCCTCTCCTCGCTGGCGTCTTTCTCCAGTCACGGCAGCCCCTGAATCAGCCACATTCACCTCCATAAATTGATAGGTTAAGCAATATGAAGATTTGTTTTATTTAGTGGAGGAACAACAAGGTAAGCCATTGATAGGTTAAGCAATATGGAGAGTTGGATAAGCTCATCTAGAGAGTTCAGAGGAGCTCGGGATAACTCAAGTGAGTTAAGTGGAGCTCAAAAGAGATCACAAGGAAAATTAAAGGTACTTCATGTGGCTTACATTTGAAATATGATTTGAACTTCAAATTGTAGATATAGTAAAACAAACACAAATTTAAAGAGCACACATACACTATACACTACAAGAAAAATGACCTACTATGACAGGTAAAACTGTCATAGTAGGAGGTGGATGACAGTTGTTCATACCGTCATTGTAGCCAGCGTCAAGAATTGATGACAGAACAATACTCGTCATAACTTGTGATGGATATAACCAATCACACAACTATCATAAGTTTATTTAGAGGGAAATATAATAATTTTGAATTTGACCCTTTTTTGTTTTTTATTTCGCATGCTATATTTTGAATTTTTAGCAAGAAATCTTAAATTTGGCGCAAAAATGAAAATTATAACTAATTGACTTTTTTTTTACAATTAATTCTGAAATTAAATTTATAATGAATAAAAATGAATATTTTGTTACTACCATGAAATGCTTATCATTTTAATAAAAATCTTGCAATTGATTTAGAAATTAAAATTTCATAATTTAGTTAATTAATTAGATTGTTAAAATGAATATTGCAATTAAAAATTCACTAACAAAGAAAATGAAATGCATAACACTGAATAATTATCGATAATTGTCAACAAACATAATTTAACCAAATACAAGTGGCAAGTCCAACATAAATAGAAGAGTATTGTAACAACATAAAAACCAAATTTCAGCAACATGTAGAAGACTAGCAGTTTTGAGACTAATGAACCATGATCAGTTCGTTTCCAGCAACACAACAAAGCCAACAACACTGATCAGATCGAAAAAAAAAATTCATTCTAGCAGTTTTAGTGAAGCATACAGCAAATACCAATCTAAGAAGACGCTAAAAACGTGCAAAGATGCACCAATACTCATGACCTATTCTTGCATCAAAGAAAAAAGATGGCCAACTCCAGCAATACCCACCATCTTCATCAAATTCCAACATAGCAAGTGTAACAAGCTAGGTAACTGCACAAGTAAATATAACATCATCAAAACATGGTGGGGAAAATGATCTTAAAACATCTCCCTTGCAATTACCACAGACTTTTTTGAAAGCTCACTGATGTGATGCGATGGAGCTTCTTTTATGATATGCACAGCTTTTTGGTTTGGCTTTGAGCACAATCAAAATCCAAAGATATCAGTGAAGCAAGCAAACATGCAGCTAGCCGCTCTAATTGCATGCACGTGTGCTATACTAACTATTGAATCCAAGTAATACATAGTAGAGGTTGTCATATCAATTATAAGAATTCCATAAGGTCTAAACAAAAGTGTAAGTATATAAGGCTGCATTAAGAAGAATTGAGTGAAGCACTTAGCATTCAGCAACATTCAGCAATAGAAAATGTATTGCAAATGTAGTCCTTTTCTAGCAGCAAAATCCAGCAGCCCCTAAGCCAAGTAAAATGTACCCCATTTCATCAATCGAAATATATCCAGAAAAATAAGTATTTACACATGAAATTAATTGAATATGAAAATATTCAATGAAGAATAAGGCCAGACCCTTTTTTTCGCTTCTCTAAAGTAAGGAATTAAAAAGGATTGAAGAAATTTATGCAACAAAATAAATAAAAATATAAATTATATAGTACTATTAGTTGTGTATAACACCTACCACATAGACAAAGCATCCACAATAATCTTTGCGCTCTGCAGTTTCCTGTCAATAAGTAATGATATATAAATAAAATTAAAATCAATAGCTATAGTTGTAATTCTTAGGCCAAATCAAATTTATATGTACTTAAGTTCATGATTCTTTAAGTTTTGTTCTCTTTAGCATGCCTTCCTACTGGTAATCATCCCATGCCTTAATTAAAGTTTAATACTGTTTTGAATTAGAATATACCAAGAATTTGAGTGAATGCTAGAATTATAACTCTTTAAGATTAATGCATTGCATGCTCAGCCTCAGCAAACTTATCAATCAATGTTTGCATACCCGAAAAAGAGACTAAAAAGAAAAACAGGAATTAAATAACAACTAATATAACCAATTCCTTACTTGAAAAGCTTGATATCACATTTCAGAATAAAAATAAACATAACAAAGTTTCCTTACCCAAATTTACATGAACATCATCATCAAATTTGATGCCACGGGATAGGGACTCCCCCACTTCCCTCGAGCCCCCTCACCTACAAAATTCTGCACCCCCCTTGGAAAAATCTGTAGCAAAAATAAGTTTTTGTCTTGGCTGACAATTCCAAGTAGCCCTTTATATGTTCTGGTATGTATAGTCCCAACAAACAAATGAGAAGATTTATCAGAATTTTTGAAATATATTTTAAGACTAACAGGATTGTGAATAAACACCAACAAGAGCATCAAAGGAACAAGAAAGAAACATCACCAGCCTTAAGAAGTCTCCATGCATCTTCTCCTCTGCTTCAATAGCTTTATTAAGAATTCCACCTGATGTTGCACTAGTGAAAAAATTATATTGAATGAATAAATAATAGGAAACTTCAAAGTCTGCAGTTAACTAAATTACTAATGACGATTAAGAGATTCACTCCACAAATTATTCAAGAAACTTTTGCAGATAATATTAATTAGATTTTGAAGCAATTTTTCAATATTCTTTTCATTCCCATTGAAGGATCAAGCATTACGAGCCAAAATGCAAACACAGGGCATTACTTGAGTAGCAACTTAATCAATTGTCACAAGTTGTACAAGACTTTTCAATCCAAAAGAAGGCTGAATTGTAGAATAAAATGTAATCCTATCATTAAAAGCCCAAACGAACATTATTAACTAGATTTTTAAATTTCTTGAATCCTAAAACGGAGAGTTCATTCGTATAAAGCTATCAATTCCGGCCTCACTGTTCTACTCATCCCTGTCTCGCTCAATTTAGCCGATTAATGAAGTAGCTCAAGAAATGTTTCTAAAATTTAATAAATGAGAAAATTCTATAATGAATTATTGTAATACTAAAACACAACATTACCCAGAAATGTAATAGAACCTTTAACAAACACATGGAATGCAAAACTCATATGTAAAAAATATATCATTAATGCAAGAGTCGGAACAACATCCTATACTATATATAAATTTATAATCACAAATCGAGTAAGAGAAACAATCAAACAAAACAATAATGCAAAAAAAAAAAAAAATTTGAAACCCACAAAAAAAAAATCATACTTAGGGTTTAAAAGAGATGAGAACTTTGAAGCTTGTGTCGAAGATAGTTGAGATAACGGCGAAGCTCACCATCACTTGCTAGAAATCGCTGAGAAATAGGTAAAGCTTGCTTGCGAATGAGTGTGGCTTTCAGGGATTCTTGATGGCTAGGGTTTCGGCTGTCGTCGACAGGTAAGGTTTTGGTTTCGATTTACGACTGAATTTGATTCCGCTTTGGCAAAGAAAGACTGCGGCGGGTCAGCGGCGAGCCAACGACAGTGAGGGTTGTCATTGTCAGTGAGGAGCGAGCTACATTCGAGAGAGAAGTTTTAGAGTAATGAGTGAGTGTGGCCTTAACACTTGGGAAAAAAAGAGGTTGAAATACTAATAAAGGTGTGAAACAACGTCGTTTCACTTCTTTCTTTGTTTTGATGTTGTTTTATTTTTATTTTTTATTATTTAGAATTTTTAAAATTTCGGTCAAATCAAAAGTCAAAATAAAATTCTATCATAATTTCTTGATAGAGAAAATATAAATCATTAGTTGGTCATAAGTATTTGACAACAGTAAATTCTATCATATATTTATCATTAATTTTTGATAGAAAATTTTTTTGTCACATGTATGTCGTACTTATAAGATATAAAACCTTTTAGTCAAAAACTATCACATGAGTAACTGTCATTATAGGTCATTTTTCTTGTAGTGATATGGTTCATCTTTTGGCTTACATTCACGTGAGATTAGCATATATACATAACATGAGTTGGATGTTTGAATGGAGATGTGGGCGTTGTTAAAGATAGAGATAGTGAATAAAGATGTAGAGCTAGAGTGATAACAATACAGTGGAACATATGATAAAAATGAAGAATAGAAAATGGTAGAAATAGCCTCCAAAAAAACAAAAAAAAGTGGATGATGATCCAGGAAGGAGGTAAAGGAGCCCCAAACATAAAGGTCACTCTCCATTTTGAAAAATATGGCATTTATATGGCAGAGGCTAGTGGTAAAGAGAGTGGATAAATTTTTAAAGTTAAATGTCATGCTTAGGTTAAAAAAAAAGGGAGAATATCTTTAAGTTATATGTCGCATTTAAGAAAAGGTAGAAATTTTTTCTTTTTGTACTATTCTTTCTAAAAATATGTTTTAAACGTCCTATCTCAATGATAAATTTTAAAGTGATGATACAACCATAAATTCTTATACAAACTTATCTTTTACAAACTAATTTGACATTAATTTATTGGTTGAATAAAAATACAAAATAATAAAAATAGATCATGTGGGGCAAGAGATATTTAATTCAACCAATTTTATCATACCATATCAGTTTGTACAAAATAAATTTGTGTAAAAATTTGTGCCTATATTATTACTCTACATTTTAAAGCTCATCTAATGGAATAAATTCTTTCTTGTGACATCCTTATATTGCTCCAAATATTGTGTCTAAATAATATAATCATCTATATGTCCTTTATTTATAGGTCCAAAAATCATCCCAAACACAAATAATGATATTCATCACTTAGCAATTGGAATGAAATGTTGAGATAATTTAGCTGCATTTAGTAGGGTCCGACTATGGTGCAACTGTGGTACTGTGCCACAGCTGCATCCAACCGTTGGATCTACTTGAATGGGTACAGTCCATTAGGATCCAACTGCTGAATACAAATGTGGTACGGTACCACAGTTGCACCACATATTTTCCTCATTTAGTATTGTTGTTTGGATTTACTAATATATTTTCCCGCCATATCCCATCCCACAAAATAGGAAAGAAAGAAATTAATGAATCTAATTCATTTGGGCTAGATTCCCAGAGGCCCGATCCAGTTAAACACGTCACGAATTTTTTTATTAAAAGGGGCCTCGTTGCCATTAAACCACATCGCCAATGATTTTATTGTATTCGAAAGTTAGCAAATATATATATATATATAGTAGCAATTAAACCATAAAATGAGTAAAACCTCCTCAATGGATTGCTCAAATATTAAAATCACCAAAAGGGGGTTCATTAAAATAATTGAACAATTTTCTACTTAAATTAGCACATGGATTTGAACTGGAAATGCATGCATGACCATGTGTGTGTACTGAATTCAATTGGATTTAGATGGGGTACCGACCAACAAAGCAGCAGCTTAATAATTAATAATAAAGGAATTTAGAATTTGTATATACGCATGATTCCTTTCCATCCAGGCATGCATCTGCCTTCATCTCCACCTTCATTTTCCTTTTAATATATAGTTTACTTAGTCAAATACATTAACTATAACAAAAGTAGCAACTAGCATAAATAAGATGTATATACATATAGAGAGGGTCCAGGTCCATGCATGCCAATAACAAGTGAAAATTTAACACTTACAGTCAGTTTGGTAATATTATAGTTTTTAAAATCATCGTTGTTAACTATGATGTAGTAATAAACAATTGTGAAGAGAGTCTGTCTGTTAAATATTTGGTAAATTTATTTAAAAAAATGTCGTGTGTTTTAAAAACAGTCATAAGTGTTTGGTAAATTTATTGTTAAACTGTTGTAAGAATACAAATAATTGAAATGGATGTAATGATAAATAAAATTTGCTTACACATTTATAAATATATAAATAAATTATTTTTTATCATCTATATACTTTAATTTAATTAAAATGAATATTTTAATATTATTAATTTTAATTTTATTTGTTATTTAAATATAATTGGTAATAATAATGATATCTTTAAATGTAGCGATTTTATTTCCCAATTGATAAGGATAATTTTAGATTTTTATAAAATATGTGAGGACATATATGTAATTGTATTAAGTATAAAACCGATTCTCAAAATTAAATTTTTGAAAAGTTACACCTTCCCTACTTTTCAAAATATCTTTTAAGATGGGGTAATCTTACAAAAAATAAATTAAAAAAATTACTAGATAATAAAATTAATTATTAATTTTTTAAAATTATTTTTGAACCTCTAAAATGCAATCTCAAAAGGGGCCCTAATATCAATCAGAGGAGGAGGATATTGTCTACTGATTTTAGTGGCTGTGTGGTGTCTTAATTTCTCCATCCATTTTAATTAATTTTCAGATAAATAACGACTGTAGCCTCTCTATCTATGGCATATTTTGAAGCTCGACCAGTACCAATCAAGCCTAATCCGTCACCAAACAAGCTAGGACCAAACTACAATACCCCACGTTGCGTTTCTTCTACTTGTGTAATGTTTCCTTTTCTTGTCATAGAAGCGTGCTCGAAATGATCTCCTTTTGTTTCCTTCAATTTACTTACTTGTATTTTTCTTTTTGAAAAGAAACTCAAAGATTGAAATTACGATTTTAAAATGCATCACTTAACAATTAACCATTTCAAATTCCCAATTTGTTCCATTCAAATCCTTCATTGAATTCTAAGTTAGTTAAAAATATTTACACAATCATAAAAGGACAGTTACATCCTTATATATCTTTATTAATTTTATTTTTTCATGTAAAAAATCTACTGATTTACTTACGATAGATTTATGACCATAAAACTTGGAGGTTTCGCATTGTTTATCGCATTTGCTCTTCCGTAAACTCGTTGTCCCCGCTCTCAGTAACATTCTCATTAATTAACTTTCGATAACATTCTCATTAATCATTTGCAATAACCTTGACTAGCTTAAATCATTGACTCTTATCTTAAACGATAAATATAAAAGACAGCTCAATTAAATTTGAGTGAATTGAATGCCTTTGTCATTGGCGTTTCTAGAAGGTGCAATTGAGTCAAGGACTTGAAAGAAGTAAATTTTGAAGTTCGTTCATGACTTAAAAGATGCATTATAAAGTTTGGCTTCATTGGCAATGGAGTTCCCTTAAGTGGCTTGACTAAGTTTGCTCTCTAGTTTGAGTCACATAGAAGTCGCATTTGTTGAGAGAATCTGTGCCTCCCGGTTCGAGTGGGGACTTCTAATCTGGATTATGGTACAGACTTAAAGGTGTCTCCCACAGTTGGGGCTCTCCCCAGAATAACTCGTGGTTAAGATTAAAAAAAAAAAAAAAAAGGCATTTTAAAAATCTGTGGTCTCCAAAATTTCATTCGAAAACGAAAAGCACTACTCACCTTTTATAAAGCATTAAATAAAACTATATGACTGCGACTCTAGCGGACTACATATATCTTTAACAGGAGGACATCACTAAAATAATAAGAAAGGGCGTACGTATGTGCACGATCAGAAAGTGAAGGACAAGGTTAGGAATCGGAAATGCATAATTAATTGAAAAGGCAATCAATATTAATGGAAACCTCTTATTAAATTAATTGTAGCATCAACAAATTGATCAACGGATCCACCGATCTTGCTTTTATTTAGCTATTATTTTCCTTCCTATAAAGTCTATATCATTATTGTTATTTATTATCATCATCAAAAAAAAGTAAATGATTAAATCAACAACATACAAGAGGCAACTAGAAGAAAAGGACATGATCACCGACAATCACCATTCACGATCATTGGTGGGTGGCGGTAGGCAGTAGCATGGATTGGATTTGTATATGTAATATGAATTTACATGATGGTGCAAGGCGCTGTTGGATTTTCTTCACAGATGTAATCTGAGCAACGACTTCTGTAATAATCTCTAGTATCGCAGCCGCCAGCCCAACCCTCATACACTGGCCTTCCACAGTACCCATCATAATGCCTCGTTTGCCCATAGCCAAGATCGTAACATGGTCCCCCACCGCGCCCCTCATAACATTCCCTGCAGCACACCCCGACCGGCGGGTGACACGGAACTGGAGCCGGTGCTGGTGCAGGTGCCGGTGCCGGTGCCGGTGCCGGTGGTGGTGGTGATGGTTTTGGTGGCTCTTTAGGCTTTTCTGGCTCTTTGGGTTTCGCAGGCTCTTTAGGTTTCTCGGGCTCTTTAGGTTTCTCGGGCTCTTTGGGTTTCTCCGGCTCTTTGGGTTTCTCAGGTTGTTTTGGCTTCTCGGGTTCTTTGGGTTTTTCAGGTTGTTTTGGCTTCTCGGGTTCTTTGGGTTTCTCAGGTGCTTTTGGCTTCTCGGGTTCTTTGGGTTTTGGTGGTGGTGGTTTAGGCTTTTCAGGTTCCAGGATTGCAATACTCTTGATTGAACCTTCACCTTTGCAGCATAGTTTGTCCCTGATCTTTTCAGGACTGCAGCACACTACTTTTATTCTCACCGTATTCGTCTTCTCATCGAATATCTGGTCTTGTATTTCTCTTGTTCATAAAGTTGTCAACATATATATATATCTTAGCTCACTGATCCATAATAAACCACTTTTATTGACAAATACAAAAAACACAATCCCACGACTAATTAATTATTAAAGTGATCGGAGATAGAGACACTTACGAGGGAATTTGCAAAGTACTTTCTTGACTTTCTTGTAGCACTTTGAGCACTGAAGGTCAACCTTCAGCACCATCGTCGTAACCTTCTGTAAACATTACAGAGATAGTTGATTAATGAATGATTTGTAGCCATCACTGATATTTAGTAATTACAGGCCAGGGAGTGGGAAATATTTTAATGGTTAATTTCTGAAATTAAAGAATTAATCAACAACAGAAGCAACTCTCTCTTTCTCTCTCACAATCATCATGAGATGCACATAAAAAATTTAACCAAAAGGGCAATTTACAAACCTTCTCCCCCATATACAGCTGCGATGCGAGTGCTGCTGCGATCCGAGCCTCAGAAAATGAGATACTGATTATATTATTTGGAGAATGTGGGAGCTATGTATGAAAAGGGTCTTATAAATGAAGCCAATTTCAAGCTTATATATATATATATGATATGTATGAAGGAGGAAAACGTAAGAGTTTGAATTCCCGTACGCTTACAGCCAATCATCTGCCGACAAGTCGTATTGGACGTTGAATTGCATGTTATCATCAAGATTGTCGTTATGTAGAAAGTGTTGCTTCTCATTTATGATTGCTGACTCTCCAATCTTCCATTGCATTTGCACGTGCTGGCTTTTATTGGATTGACGCAGCCCATCACCACCCCTCCCTCCCCTTTCTTTTTAATCACTCAAGAGTCACAGAGATCATTAGTTTTAAAGATGCTTCACTTGAATCCTCCCTTACAAACTCCTAATCACATTCTATTTCATTCAATTTATTTTATAACTTTTTTTATTTTATAAAAGTTAACAACATCACAAGAGCAGTTTTAGAGTCCTACAAATTGTTACTGTTGTCTTTCAATAATGCATAACACATTTCAAGGTGAGTGTTAACATGGTTAATTAGCAGATATTTTATGCCCTAAATCTTTATTGAGCTACTTTCTAAAAGCAAAAGTGATAAGCACCCTCTCCATGCAAGTGCAGCACATCGTTCCTTGATCTACAATCATGGGCCACGCACCCCTCACATGGCGACCGTACGCGTGTCCCAAGGCGTAGTGCGCCACGGATCAAGTATTCATTCATCCACAACAACTTTCGCGTCTCAATGTCAAAAAAGAGAACTACACGGTGTGGTACGTGTCGGTTTGAGATGCCTGACAATCACAATAACATTAGTCGTTTGATGAAATGATTTCATCGAGCTACCGTTGATTGCAATTTCCATAAACAAAGGGCCCCACGATCAGCGTAAGCTTTTGAAAGTTTAAGCAATCCCCGTAAGTATAGCTCCAAAGCTAAGCAAGCAACTTTTTTTTTTTTTTGAATACTGATTAATCATCATATTATTGTATTACACAGATATTTACAACAACTGCTATTGTAGCAGAGATATTACACTGATATTTACAATCAGATATACATGATTGGAACTTACATTATTACATTGAATTCTATGAAGTACATGCCCAGACAAATAACCCCTCACAGGAGAGGGATGTCCATACTCCACTTACATTTTGCAAGGGAGAATGATTTTTAAATATAAAGAACATTTAGCCCCCACAATGCTTTTGTGGGGGCTAGAACCGCTGCCCTCACAAGCATTGTGAGGGCAGCAGCCCACCACTTCGGCCAAGGCCGAAGTGGCGCTAAGCAAGCAACTTATATAGGGTTGTGGGGGCTAGCTAGCAGCTATAATATATTTAATGCCTAGATTGGCCACAAGGTCTAAATTGAATTAAAAAGATAATGTTATTAATTTGCGCTAACAACTGATTCTAAATTTTAATTTGTGTAATAATGGCAAGTGGCAGCAAGAGACATACAATGAATTTAGGTAAGAGTTTGGAGTTTGGAAGTGTCGGCAATTGGTGGTTGCGACTTGCGAGAGATTAAATTTAAATTTCCAAAAAGCAAGTTTGCTTAATGGTTAGGTTACGTAAATTTTGGGGATTTTCTTTTTGTTTTTGTCCTTTTCCGGACAAAATATGGAATCTAACAGACAGACACATAAACCTGTCATTTCAATCTTCTTTAAACGAATTCGTTTTTTCAAAAGTGTGTGAAATTTGTATATGATAACAACAATAGATTAAATTAAAATTGATAAAAATAATTTGTTATCAGTTGAAAACTATTTTATGCTCAATAGATCACTTTATTTAATCTGACTATGCCAATAATTAAGAAAAAAAAATTAGAGTAATTTACCCCTATATTTCAAAAAGTGATTATATGTTTTCTTTTTCCCCAATTGGTGTAGGCTGTAATGCGTACAGATTTGTTTTTATAGTGTAAAAGTTTTTTTTTCCTACTAGAAAAAAATAATATAAATTCAAATAAGACAAAATTTACAAGACATCAGCAAAAAATTAGACCCACTTGTTCATTAAGAATTTGTTAATAATAAATTAATAATTGTAAAGCTACAAGTTATTATCAAACTAAATGTTTGTGGGATCATATAACTTAAATGACATTTGTCTCCAAAGTTTAAAAATCGTGAGAGAATGTGTACTAGCTTTAGAGAGACTTGAAACCATTGTGTGGATGGGTTCATTCCCTCCTCATTTGCTGTACTTATTTTCTTCTATGAAATGAAGGCATTTTCTTTTCAAAAAAAAAAAAAAAATCGTGAGAGAATGTCCAGGGGTAAATGAAGATTTTATACGTAAAACTCATAATATTATCATACTTTATTTAGAAATTCAGTAATTCTACAGAAGTCTACAGGTTCCATAGCACCTATAGACTTACTTTAATATAATAAAGGATTTCTTACTTTAATATAATAAGGGACAAGTTAAAATATAGAAAAACACAAATTTTAATATATTATGAGATATAATATAGATAGCATTTACTTCTCGGATTGGATTAGGAATCTTAGGATTATGAATGTGGAGCAGGCGTGAGAGTAAATTGTTTACTTAATAAGAGTGTGGAATAGGAATCAGAATCTCATTTATGTGTTTATATTGTCTTGAATTGAAAGTAAATTACTTCAAATTACAGTTTTATCCTTATTTAAAGAATTGTAGTTTTTAATTACAAAGTGAATAAAAAATATATTTAAAAATAAACTATTTATTTTATTATTAAGTTTAATTATATAAATAAATAAATATTATTAACATTCTTAATTATATAAATCATAATTTTTTTATTAATTTTAATTTTAGTTATGTAAATTAAAAATTATTGATAAGAGCAACACAAATGAAACATTATTATTAATAATATAATATAATATTAATATTTTGTTGGAATAAACTATCTATTGCTATTGCTATTAACTATTAATACTAAATAAATATAATACTATTAAAATTAAATAGATATAATAATATTATATTTTCAAATAAAGATAGTATGTAGTGATATTATCAATTCTCTACAAATATGATAATATTATCCTTAAGGGTCCAGCTACGTTGCCTCTGGGGTTTGGTGCCCCATTTTTTTGTCTTTTTCAAATTCACCGTTGGATACAACGCAAGACTTGCATAATGGCTTAGATGTGATTTTAGGCTATTAACATTGAAGGCCCCTCTTGTTCATGCAAAATAAGAAAAATCAAAAGTTTTATAATTATGACATAAAAGTCCATAATATATATATATATATATATATATATATATATATTTTTTACACTATTAAACTAGATTTTCAATTAAATGACTTATTCTTACATGTATTAATATCTATTTAAATTAATAAATTTATTTATTAATTAAAAAATTAACTAGTTTATTATATAGTTAAACTATGTATATTATTTACGAACCATAATTAATGATAAATATAATTTTTTTTTTTAATTTAACATAACGGCAACCAATTTCCTCTCACCCATGTGACCAAGGTTCAAACCCCATAATCTTTTTTATTCCAACACAAGAGATTTTACTATCTCAAGTAAATGTAATGTACAAAATATGAAAATAAATTTAATTTGATATTCTATGTAGTTAATTTTTTTTTTTGGAAACATAAGATTTATTTAACATATTATCAATTATTTAATTATGTAGTAAAAATATGTTAATTTACTAATAATAATAAAGTGTTAGTTTATAAATTTGTAAAATAATTTTTGTTTGTTTGAACAATGAGTTTGTATTTTTGGTTGAGTTTTTGTCCTTAAATAAAAGAATAAATTTAATTACACACTTAAATAAATTAATATTTGTTACTCCACCCCAACAATTTAAATAGTCATTAGTACACGTCCATATGGTTGAGATCTTTCATTAACTTAACTAAGAGAAGGGTAAAAAAATTATAAACAATTACTCTATTTTAAATAATTTAAATATTTCATTAGTTTTCTTTTATTTAAAATAACTTAAATAATTCAAAAAACTTTTCTTTTAATTTACTAGTGCTTGTATGTATAAAGAGAATAAGTGCTTGAATTCTAAACAAATCATGGTTTTTAGAAGCATTAATGCAATTAAAAATATTTAGGTGCAGGATTAATGTGTGAAAATTTAAAATTTTTTAGTGTTTTTGTTTTTATAACCAATAACAGGACTTCATTGTAATTAACCTTGAAAAAGACAAAAGAAAGGGGTATCAAACCCATGTTGCAACGTAGTTTTGCCCTATCCTTAAATAATTTTAACTTAGATTACATAAATTATTATTTTTAATATATATAATATTATTAAATAATATAATAATGTTAATTCAATATATATATATATATATTTTTAAAATGTAACATTAAATTATTTTAATAAAGATAAATCATATCATATTTAATGAATGAAGGGTAAAAAAAGGAAGACCCCATGGGTGAGACTCTCACTTCACACTTTCAAATCCCATTCTAGTAAGTAAATAGAGAGATTGTCAATTTCCCCCCTACAGTAATCAACATATACCATTTTCCCCCCTGCTGTTTTTATAATGGCCAAAAACCCACATGACAGCATAAGTTTACAATATTACCCTTATTTGTAACTACTCTTTTATTTATATTTATTATAAATTAAATAAATCACATGAATAGAAATTAAATAAAAAATTAAGTATTAAAAACAAGAAATATATGTTTTGATATGAGCAAAAAAATTAATAATAATTTTTTTTTCTTATACTTTATTTATTTTGTGAAAATTTTCTTATAATAAATATATAAGAAAATTATTATAAAATGATAAAAAAATTATTATAAGAAAACTTGAATGACAAATAAAAATTTATTATAAGATAAATAATAAAATATTTTGCCTATATTTTTTACATTTAATTTTAAAATATTACAAAATTTTATTATAAGAAAATGTTCACAAAATAAATAATTACAAAAAAAAATTATTATTAATTTTTTTTCTCATATTAAAACATATATTTCTTATTTTTAATACTTATTTTTTTATTTTATTTCTATTCATGTAATTTATTTAATTTATAATAAATATAAATAAAAGAGTTGTTGAAAATAAGGGTAATATTGTAAACTTATGCTGTCAATGGGATTTTTGACCATTATAAAAACAATATGAGGGAAAATGGTATATGTTGATTACTATAAGGTAGAAATTGGCAATCCCCCTAAGTAAATACTACAATAATGCATTGGAGTATATATTTTTGTTTTCTTTTGCTTATTCCCATATTGGAAAAATACATATAAAAGATCATAATATTAATCTCATAATTAGGACGGGAGCCCTTTGAGAATTTTAAAGGAACTGCTGCTATTTACGAGGTGGGCTAGAGAGCCCGACGGCGTGTTCAAAGAATATCATTATTTAGGCCGAGCCCAAATTTTGTTTCTGGGCCTCACATGCTATGAGCTGATAGTAATTAATGGTCTGAGCTTCAGAGTCAGCAAGTTAAATTAAATGCCCTCACTCACCAACCCGAGCCGCAAACGCAAACATTGCAGAGCTGCAGGCTGCAGCGTCGCTCTTGACCAGTGTTGAAGGAAAACCAGTACACAAAGGTAGACTGGTCTACGATCGCATCATTAGTATTCCACCGTCAAACAGTTCTAATATAACCGGACCCATTAATTAATTATAGTGTACTGTCCTCATTTCGAGTGCAATTTCAAATCAGTTTTCAATAATTAATTAATACCGACATGGGCAGCAATCATATTCTTACAGAATCGATCTTATGCTTTTGCTGAACTTCCACGGATTTTATTTGCTTTCGGCTTTCAGGAATCAGGGTTCTGGTTGTCATCATCATCATTACATATCAGAATCAACTTTTGATCCTGGGAAAAGTCATGCAGCTTCTGTTTCCTTTTCGTCCTTTTTTCATGTTCCATTCCATTGCGTAGATATGAATTATGGCAAATGTTATGTTACATGAAATGTAACATATACATTTTATAACAATCACATAAATTGTGTAGACTTATTATTTGTGTAGTTATCGTGGAGTGTGTATGTTACATTTAATGTAACATAAGGACTCACTTGAATTAAATATATAATTAAATCAACGGTCCAAATTCAGAATTACCATTCCCCAAGAAAGAATGCATGATTTTATATATACATATACATATATACACACCTATTACATTTTCTATCTGGTTTTAACAAAAGATGCTCATTACCATATTAATTAATTTTCATGCATGCATGATTAATTTGTAAAATTCTTTCATATTGATTTGAGCCTTCACTTTGGGTGAAGGGTAGGGTTGAGGCTCAAGTTGTTTACATAAGGACAACAAATGAATAACCTTTTCTTCTTTATCTTTCCCACCCTTTTTCTTTCACATATGTCACTCCAATATAATGAAGTGATGATAATGTGTATGATCACCACGCATGTCACTCAGTGAATGGTTAAAAATGGAAAATGGATCCCATCTGATGCAATGCGATACGATGCCTGCTCCAGTACTTTTTCAAGATACTTGATAGCCATCCCAGGCTGACTCTGTGACCATAAAGTGTACATCTTGATTGTGTTATCGAGCAAGCATAGTATCATTCCGGCTTGGAATCCAAAATCGGCGGGCTCCATTCCAAAGAATTATTCACAAAGTGACAGCCACGTTTCCATCCATCCATCCACAAACGCTTGTCTTTTTTGTTCTTTCATAATTAAGCCACAGCCATTACTCATTAGATTTCAGCCCTTTTTTTTGTATGATAATCTTATTTACGAAGATTTGTCAAAAGATAATTATCATTTGTCACTGACAACCCATCCACAGCAGTGTAACTAATGTCAATATCAATAAAGAGGGAAGCCAAAAAGACATAAATATAAAAATAAAAGTATCTTGCATCAAGACGAAAGAATAATGTGAAAGAAGAAGCTTTGTTCTTTGCTAGCCATGCAAAAGAAAACCTTATCAAGATCTTTCCGGAACTTTTATTATTAGTTATATTATAAAAGCAATAAGTGCTTTTCGAGTGGTATGAATGAATCATGATATATATGAAGACTGAAGTCATATTATGACCATCTTGTCCGATATATATGAAGTCATATTATGACCATCTTGTCCTAGTGATGCTTTTAATACAGATGACAAACAGTAGCTAGCTAGCATGTCATTTCGGGAAAAGATGAAGGGCATTTAAGGAGACGGTGGGTCAGCCTTAGCCCTTAAGGACCATGTATTAAACAAGTCCACGTCAGATTTGCAGATTTCCACGTTCCTTTTAAATTACGTTCACTCCCCACCACCACCCCAAAACAATGCGAACTAAAGAGAGAGAAAGAGTTTGAAGCAGGAGTGAAGAGCTGCTCATCATCAATTTGCTCATACACAACTGTTCCCCAGCCTCAGGGCTCAGACTCCGCTTGAGCTTCTTTGTTTTAGGATCATCACAAACATAATGGGTGAGGTAAGTAAGTATAATATTATTAATCCTCATAAATAGATTCTTTGTTTTTAAGTTATGTCCTCATAGTCGAAGATCTCAAATTGTTGTTCATTTTTCTTTCACTTGTTGTTGTACCTTTTATTGTTCTTGTTGTTTTAATTAGGTGATAGCTAGCTCAAAATATTTGATATATATTTGTACTATTTTTGTTTGTGGGGTGTGAAATCAAAGGAGAACAAAGAGGAGCAAAAGAAAGAAGAAGCCAAAAAGGAGAAGAAAGAAGAAGAGAAGAAAGAAGAAGAGACTCCTGAGATCGTACTCAAAGTTGATATGCATTGTGAAGCTTGTGCTAGAAAAGTTGCTAGAGCCTTGAAAGGATTTGAAGGTCATTATTATTCTCTCTTTATCTACCGTCCATCTAATTTTAATTCAAATTTCTAGCTATGTTTAACCTTGTTTTAAAAATTAAGAATATATCACATGTATATTCTAATCAAATACTGTCCAAAATTTCTAGCATAAATTTGTAACAATTACTTTTCAAAAGCAACTCAAAATTTAACACGTTTATTTTTACCACCCACACCCCCCCCCTTAAAAAAAAAAAGGGAAAATGGAAAACCAAATAATCAACTTAATGATGTTCTCATATCTCACCAAAAAAAAAAAAAAGGAAAAAAAGGTGTGTGTCGTGGTATTTGTAATATTAAATAAATTATTAGAGATTTTAATAAAGAATGCTATGAATTAATTAAAATTGATGTTAAATAAATGTAATATTATTGTTGGCAGGAGTTGATGATATTACTGCGGATAGCAAGGCGAGTAAAGTGGTGGTGAAAGGAAAGACAGCAGACCCGATAAAGGTGTGTGAGAGGCTACAAAAGAAAAGCGGTAGAAAAGTGGAGTTGATTTCGCCTTTGCCAAAGCCACCTCCTCCTGATGCTGATGATCAGGAGAAAAAGGAACAGCAGAAAGTAGAGAAAAAGGAAGAGGTAATTATTATTTAAACCTCAAATCTTTTTTTTATTATTAGTGGATGATTTGGAAGTAAATGTAGTGAATCTTGTTGCCTGTGGCTGGTGGCTGTGGCTGATATGAAATGAAAATAACAAAACAAGGCAGCTCCATTCTATTTCTTTACAAAGGCACGTATTACAAGGAAGGTGGACAATGAGTACTGACACTGTATAGGGTTTTGACCCCACAGTTCCCCAACTTGATGCACTCTGCAACCTGCATCTGCGTGGCCATGGGGTTCACGGGTTGTTGATTTCTCATTTCTCCAAATTTCATACAAGAAAACGAAATTGCCCCACAACATTTTGCCCACCACTCACCCCTATAGCTAGTTAGTCTTATAAAATATTAATAGCCTCTCTGTCTCATATACATATATTGCAGTAATTGAAATATTTCTACTGAAAATACAGTTGGATTATTTGAGTCTAAAATATAAACTGTATCCATCTTTTATATGTATAATGATCCAATTTTGTTTAATTAAATATCAACTTTATAAATTGGGTGTAAAAATTAAAAGGAGCGAAAGCATTAATTAATTAATTAATTGTTGCGTGAATAGTTGATATATACTATGTAGGTTTCTCGAGGCAGCTTGTCTTGTGTTTGCTACTTTCGGCCGTCTCATTTTGTCGGGCGTTGAGCTATTTGGCTTCTTATGAGTTTCTTATGTTTTAACCCTAGAGAAAATGATCATTAGAATTGGATATGGTATCCAATTAGGCCACCACTTACAGGCTTCTGTCTCCGGAATTATTTGTCTAATCTGATTCATAGAATCAGTAATCAACTGTGACCTTGTTATTTTCTTTGAAATCTCTCTATGTGGCTTTCTGCATGCTCAATTAGTTAACGGCAGCTGTAACTATTTCCTTTGCTTTTGGTGGCAGCCTCCTGCCGCTATAACAGTGGTCCTAAATGTTCGGATGCACTGCGAAGCATGCGCTCAAGGTTTGAGGAAACGTATACGAAAGATCCAAGGTATATATTTTCATTGGCACTCTCATTTCCCACTGATACTACAAATATATTACTCATTCAACTTAATGTGTTGCTATTACTGTAGGTGTGGAGTGTGTGGAAACCAACCTAGCCAGCGGCCAGGTAATTGTAAAAGGTGTAGTTGATCCTGTGAAGCTAGTAGATGATGTGAACAAGAAAACAAGAAAGCAAGCTTCCATTGTGAAGGATGAAGAAAAGAAACAAGAAGAGAAGAAAGAAGGAGAAAAGAAAGACGGAGGCGAGGAAGCCAAGGTAGATGAAGAAAAGAATAAGCAGCAGCTTGATTTTAATATCAACAGAAGCGAGTATTGGGCAACCAAGAACTACTCGGAGTTTGCTTATGCCCCTCAAATTTTCAGTGATGAGAATCCAAATGCTTGCTTTGTTATGTGACCATCATTATTATTAGCTGTGTTTAATTTTGATGTCTTTAATCTTGTTCAGCTATTTATGCAATATTACTAATATGCATTAATTAATTCCATGCAAATTTTCTACGTTGACATTTATATTGATATGTACGTTAATAAGATGTGACTACTTATGTGAGCGGAGGCTGAAATTGATCTGGATTTATTGGTTGCGAATCATCTTTAGGTTATAAGGTGTAACCTATGTGCATGTTAATTTCCTCTTTAGCTACTAAAAGTACGAACTTATATAATTGGCTAATAGCAATACATTTTGAAAATCTAGTTGTATTATATGTTAGGTCTTTGATTTGACGTCGTTAGATCCTTAGTCCAGTGTTGAGCTTATATATGAATAATTACGTATTGCGAACTATCATATGAAAGTTAAGTTCAATTAAAAGTGATCTATTAAGATTTTCAGTAATATAGACTTAAATGTATCTGATAGGTATGGGTCTTTAATGTGTAGAGATTTACGAATAATGTTTATTTTTTTAATGGATTGAAATACTAAAGATAACATGAAAAATCATCTCTATAAATAGTTATCATTCTCAGATCACATGTATCATTCTTTTTTTTTTTTTAAGAAAGTGTATTGAGAACTTAAAGAATTCTCTAAGAAAATATGTTGACCTACAAGACAAACCATCCGACTCTAAAGAGTAATTAAACACTATGGATTCATGTACAATTTTGCATATTTGATTAGTGATTCTTGGTGACACAATACAAATGTTCTTGAATTTTAGATGTTGGTTTTCACCAAAAGCTATATTATTTTTGGCCACCATACTTCTTAACATTTATAAATGATTTTTCAATGAGTATTTCTACTCTTTATTAAAGTGTGGGAATAATAATGTTATAAATGAGTCTTACAATGAATCCTCATTGAAAATTTTATATGTATCTATGATTAACTAAGAAAACTTAAAATTAACAAGAGAATAATGTTATAAATGAGTCTTACAATGAATCCTCATTGAAAATTTTATATGTATCTATGATTAACTAAGAAAACTTAAAATTAACAAGAGACGTCCTTGCTAATTTTGATGTTTCGATCACTATAAGCAGGCAATTTTATTTTATTATTTCTTTGAAACACTCATGGAGAATAACATGTCCGATTAAGAATCTCTTTTTACACTTGAGTTCATAATAAATTTTTTAATACTCATTTAATTGGTAAATGCAATGGTTTTCATATTCTAATTAAGTATTGGATTAATATCCTCTTTCAATCTAAACTTCTTCTGAGCAAAAATTCACTTGTTAATCGGTGGTTAATAAATTTAAAATATAAAAAAATTAAATGTTATTCATACACTGTCACTATATGTAATGCAGTACTACATATATGGTCCAACCAAAGCGTAGGGAGAAGAAAAATTTATGTAAGTAATAGAAATTCTTTCTATCACTTGGATATTTAATAAATTTTTAATACGCTATGTCATCTCTGGTGTCAAATCACTATAACTAAAAAAAAAATGTGTTGTTAGAGGGTAAATACACCTTTTAATAAATGGCTTCACAAATTTTAATTTAATTAACTGAAATTTAAAGCCCATTAGCAGTTGGGTTACTATGAATATACATGCAGCTACAGCCGACAAACTTGACATGGAGTTTGCAAATTTATTATTGTGTATTTGTGTTGGTCGGCGCTTCAATTTCCTTAATCTTAGTGTATTTACTTATTGAAAATGAAAATGAGAATGAAAATCAAGAAATAAAATATAAATTATATTTTTATTTACTTAAATGAGAGGTGGAATATGAATCAAAGCATTGGACTCCACTTAGGTAGCGTTTACTTTTTGGATTGGAGTGAGAATTCTGAGGAGTGGAAATACTAGGATTGAGAGTGGGAGTAGGTTGTTTACTTGCACTAGAATGGAAGCATGGAATGGAGATCAGAATCCAATTTATGTGTTTACTTTGTCTTGTATTGGGATTAAATAGTTTCAAATTACAATTTTATCCTTATTTAAATAATTATAATTTTTAATTACAAAGTTAATAAAAATATATTTAATGAATAAACATTTATTTTATTATATTTGTAAATTTATAATAATTATTAATATTCTTAATTATGAACATCACAATTTTTATTAATTTTAATTTTAATTATATAAATTTAAAATTGTTGATAAGGGCAATATAAATGAAATATTTGTACTATTAACATAGTATGAAATTAATTTTTTTTAAAATAAACTATTTATTAGTATTAATTATTAATATTAAATAAATATAATACTATTATTTTTAAATAAATATAATAATAATATTTTTAAATAAATATAATAATATTATATTTTCAAATAAAGATGGTATATAATAATATTATTGATCCTCTATTAATATAATAATATTATTTTTAAGTAAATTAAACTTAGAATCAAACCCAATTATTATTTAGTTAAATATAATAATATTATTTAAATATAATTATAGTAAATTTAATAAAAAGAATGGTAAATATAAAATGAAACATTATTTTATTTAATATAATTATATTAAATTTATTATTTATTAATATAATATTATTTAGTACAAAATTAATATTTTCTTAGAATAAACTATTTATTATTATTAATTATTATTATTAAATAAATAAAGTACTATTATTTTTAAAATAAATATAATATTATTATATTATTAAATAAAGATAGCATATAGTAATATTTATTAATTCTCTATTAATATAATAATATTATTTTTAAGTAATTTTAACTTATAATCAATGCAAATTGTTATTTAGTTAAATATAATAATAATATTTAAATAAATATAATATTATTTATTTTATTTTATTAAATATAAAATATAAAATTAAATTAAATTAAAAAGGGTAGGGAGTCTCACTCCCCACTCCAAAAATGGGTGGGGCCCACGGAGTGGGATTCCCAATCATTCCTCAATTTGTTGAAGTAAACACTGTAGTGGGAGGAATCCACACTCCTTACTCCCACTCCAAAAAGTAAATACAGCCTTAAAATTGAGAATAATTATTAGAGTTTTCATTTTCATAGAGGAGGTGGGAATGAGAATCTCATTCACTAAAGTAACCATATTACCCCTACTTAAATTTTAAAATTTTTATTTTATCTTTCATTATATATCATCATCATCAAATAATTTTTAATAATAATAATAACAATAATTAATAATTATAATTAATATTAATATTAATAGTATTATTATTATTATTATTATTATTATTATTGACAAAATAATAATAATAATAATAATAATAATAATAATAATAATAATAATAATAATAATAATAATAATAATAATAAATGACAATAATAAACTAAGGCCAGTTTACTAATTTGTAATAATCCATTGATTCCAATATAAATTAAACACATCAATGGCAATGCAGTTCATTATGATTCCGATTCCCACAGCTAAAGTAAATAATTTATTATGATTGACATTCCCTATTCTAATTTTATCCCATTTTGATTTTACTCCATTTCAATTACTGATTAATATATACACCATTAAAATAGAGGGATTGAGTTTCCGAGTAAATTTTAGAGTATAATTGTGTATTGTCATTGTTGTTTTAGACTCTTATATTGGGCTTATTGTAATTTAATTATGGGCTTTATAGTAGGCTATATTGTGAGACTATACTATCCATGGAGAATTGATCTTTAGCCTAAATATATAAAGCTTGAGCAACTCTGTTCTTGGACTACTTTTTAAGATGGATTAGATTCATGGACTTGTATTTTTCTTTCTTTCTTTCTTATTAACACGCACACACACACTAGTGAGACTTGAACCCACGACCAGAATACTAGGGAGGCCGCTTTTTAACAACTGTAGCTCGATCTTGAACTCTACTTTCATACCTTGACAAGCAAGCATAACAATCTAGGAAAATCCTATAAAAGAAAATAGAGGAAAAAGATTAATCCGACAATGATTTATTTGATATTAGCCCATGTGAAGAATAGATTTGGATTTTATTTGAAATGTTGGTTGGTGAGGATTTTGAGATAGTGGTAACAACTAGTGGGTCTCGAGAGTGGAATCTAGTCTAGGAACAGAAATCGGAAATACTTGATGCGCGGGCGCAATCAAACTGTGCGGCATTGGATGTGATGTGAGGGTAGATGTGGTAGTATTCAAAGGCCTGCGTTTCCACAGAATGTGCAACCTATTGCAGGCCGCCCTGAAGCCACAAATGAGTTTTAACAAAAATTGATTACAAGATCAGATATTGGAAATTATTTAAATTCCCCTTTGGCTAAGGCACATATATTGATTGACCGCAAATGATTACAAATAAATACTCTGATAATATACAAATTCATATATAGGAAGGACCACAGGCTCATTATCGAAATCTAGATCGTCGAACAGATTCACTGGACTCAATAAGTCAATGAGTGAAAAGTCAACATTAAAGACAATTTCCAAAAGCAGGACCTAGTTTGTCATTGTTTGTCTCGAGTACTTGGAATGATCTTTCTGAAAATATATTCCGATAAAGATGAATTGATCAGAAGGTCCACACTACCCATGCATCAATGATGTCGAGCAAGAATCCAAGAGAGAGATCAATGAAATATGAGCTCTTTTGGTTAGAATTCATTTCTACCAATCGACCAAGATATAAGTAGTACTGTAGTAGTGAGCGATTTGAAGTCATTGATTCGTTCTTGTATAATCTTTGAATAAGCTATAGCTTAATTAATGTTGTGGTTCTTGCTTTGCTAGCCTTCTTTCTTCCATATTATTTTAGCCATCGATCCCGTGGCCAGTGCTCTAAATTAGTTAAGGGTTTTGCGAAAATATCTACCAAAAGTGATTGTCCTAACTAGTTCCAAAAGTGATTATCAAACTTACCTACAGGCTCCGGGCGGGCAGGTGCCCATATGATTCAATTGACCCACATTCATCCTTTTCGTGCAGTCTCCCCCACTTCACTACCGCAGAAAGAAAGATTGAAAGAGTATTTTATTAATGAAAATAATTTGTAAGACGACCAAGCCCACTATTGTCATATGCATTATTTTGGGCCTTTTCAAATGAACAGGTGGTTGGATCTAATTCATCCTCTTCATAAGTGGTGATATTTCATCCCTTAATTTATGTAATGAGCCTTTATTTTTCAATTAATTAGAGTTATTTTCATAATTCAAAGTAACTAATGATTTTTCCTTCTGTCATACTTGTTGAACAATTAGTTTCAACCGTAGTCTTTCATAATTACCAACCATACACACTCACACAGTCACACCCACTATTAGTCTTCTTGGAACCGGGCATGAGCCACCTATCTTCTCAGCAACTAGTGAAGATGCAGTTTCTTTTTTCAATTTTTTTTTCAAATTTTTTTTTTATGCACAATTTTCATCTTGATCTCAAACTCCTTTTTTTTGCTCACTTCTTTTAGTAGGATATGTTAGCATCATATAGAAGCTGAAGAGGGACCACGAGAATAAGGCTATGATCCAGATTCCAGATCATGGTTTTGCTATTGTTACTTTCGTTCATAATTATGATTTTGGTAGAAATGGGCTGTTCGATGATGTGAAATTATTGCTCTCATCCCTGCAGAAAAATCAGAAAATGAAGGATAGTGGGGGAGAATGATAGTGAGCAAAGATAAAAGAAAGGGTAAAATCTAAAAATGGTTATTTAAGTGGGTATTTTAGACATTTCAAATTAGAATGGGAAAAATGAAAGTTCGTAAAAAAAAAAAAAATTTATACTTTTCATTAATTTAATTTAATAGTGGCGGCTGAGGCTCACGTGGAACCCAATTAGAGTTCAAACAAACTAATTTTGATAAAATCTTTGATGCTAATTATGAGAGCCATGATTAGTTTGAGTAAATATTAATTAAAGAAGATAATTAAATTCATGCCCTAAAACTGTGAACTTCCGATAGGACAAACAGGTAATTAAAGACCATTGGTAAAAGTTATCAAAAGCCTCGGTCATACATTCGCTTTCTTTTATTTATTTATTTTATTAAAGAGAGGCTTCCAACAATAGCATAAATCCTGGAGGGGATAGTGTCCGTATATATCTTTTGGGCAGTCGCGCGATGACACCTCTACTGTCTACACAATGATAAAATATTAAAGAATTATAAATAAGTTGACAGATACGTCTATAAAACGTAATAAAATTAAAGCAAGATGATGAAGGAACAGAATAAATAAAGTATTCACATGCATGCCCGGTGTTCATTATACCATGGTTTTGCCCACAACATTCTCTGAACGGAAACTAGAAATTCGAAATTCCCCCGTCCTTTTTTTTTTATTTTTGGTCAAGAATATATTTGTCACTTTACATCGACTTTATATATATATATATATAGAGAGAGAGAGAGACAGAGACAGAGACAGAAATACTACTTGTAGAAGAAATACTACTTCCTGTTTAATTTCTGCTTCTTTTCAATCCATAAGAGTGGGGGAGGAAAAACATATATTTGGTTTCTAGTCAGAGGCCGGTAAATAGTATGTTATCTCTGTAGTTATCCAATATTCCAAGTACTAGCATAGTTTATGATGATATACATTACCTATCCAGTGGTATATATATCTAAAAGATAAGGCTCACATGCAAATGCAATGCAAGAATCGATCCGAGTGACTAGTTGATCTCTACTTGTTTTATCATTTTGGCAAATTCAAAGTTGCAGCTTAATTTGCTTTTGTTATAGTGACTTTTAAATGATGAAAATAAAGAGAGTCAACACTCGCTCTCGACTCACCAATGTAGAATCTCGGGTCCCTCCACCAAATGGAAAAAAAAAAAAAATGATCGGTTTCTAATCCTCCATCTGCCTCAATGTTTCCAATCTTTCTAACTTCTTCGCTCTGCCTTAGGACCCACCACTTGCTCATAACACAGGAGTGAATTCCTTTCTTTTTAATTCTTGTGTGCATCAAAAGTTCTAACGCTTGATAGAAAAATTCTTTAAAAAAAAGAAAAAAAAAAGGATTTAATGGAGCATATATGTATGTATATATTTCTGTCAAAGAACGATTGGATTTTTTTTTTTTTTTTTAACCAAAATAGAAAAGAAACAAACTCTAACCTCTGCTTATTATACAAAGTCTTCCGTATATTATAATAATGCTATTACAAAACTTTAGTTCGTAAAAGGTATGTTGTGATGTCGTGCAATCGAGTTCCCAGGTTTCTTATGTTAAATTGGTAATTAAATCTCGTTAAATAAACAAATATTTAAAAGGAGAATTAACTTTCATCGTAAGTGATATTTTGTAACTAGGTTAATGCTTTCATCACTGTATACAAGTAAGTAAAATGTCAACTTCGATAAATTAACAATCTTGATTAAATAATAAAATCTTTTAATTTCGCTAGTGTACTAAATTAATAAATTCACTAAATGTATAAGATAATAATTATTTTGAATCATTTGGGCCCAACGTAAATATTAATTAATAATTTATTAAATAAAAATTAATAATGAATAAATTATAAAATTCATAACACTAAGCAATTTCTTTTTTTCTTACATCTTCAATTATTTGAATTCAACTCTTAACAAAATATACATGTAAATATGTTTATTTTTTTTCTTTTTCCTAAATTGAACTCAAACTCATCCTTAATATCAAATGTTTGCACAATAATGATACATACGTACATGATTATACAAATCGAATGAAGAAAGAAAAATAAATTGTGTAATTACAAGTTTCCTAATGGAGCTATACTACGATGGATACATAGCTACTGGAAGATATACTGTTGACTCAAAACAACACCATTTGTGCTCTTTTATAAGTAAATATATACGTGTACCAACAAAACTCTTTTTAATTTTTTTTTTAAAAACTTAAATTAAATTAATAAACATTAATTTATCAATAAATTAATAAAAAACTTAAATTAATAAATTATTAATTTATTGATAAATAAATAACTTAGTTAAAATAATACTTTTTTAATTCCAACAATATTATTATTATTATTATTATTTTGAGATTTTACTGCATATGATACGATTGAAAAATGAATCTGGAAATGCTAAATTAATATTATATCTAATCAATTCATAATGGACAATTTATTTAATTATCAATGGAGACAGCAAGTTACCACATTAGCATGGTCGCCACGTGGATCCCATTATCCTTGGCTCTTCCAAAGAGGACATGAGAAATACACGAGTTTTGGTCCTACCTGGTAATCCGGACAGGGTAGTGGAACCTCTACAGTCCTACGTGGACGAGTCGAGGTGGATCCCACAGTCAGAAAGCACATGTGAAGCCAAGGTGTCTTTTGTTCAAACCAAGAAGCAAGTGTGTCAGTCGCGGCTGAGCATGTGATTTTCCCACGCGTTGGAAAGGGAGCACTTTACACCAATAAGCAGCCATTACCACTTTTCCAATATTTCCTCCAAAAACACTTCGTTTTACCAATTAACCCTTCCTCTTAATTCGGATTAGAGTGACGAATTTGCCATTTAATTACCAAAAACAGTCCCGAGACAATCAATGATTATTGACAGATGTCCAAATTTGATGTCATCAGAATGTCAGGCAGCAGCAAGCAACTAGCCAGTTAATTAGAAGACAATCCAATATTGTTTAAACTCTAATCACACGTGGTTGATTTAGGAGTTAGTTCACACACTCAACTCAAATGATTAACACATTATAATTAACGAGTATGTTTTGTTTTTTTCTTTTGAATATTAAGATATAATTAACCATACTGATGTAACTAAAAACAATTATGATAAGTATTTTTTTCAAATTGAATTTCAAATAATACAAAAACTAATTTTTTTTAATCATTGAGTTAGTACTGAAAATAAATCTTTATAAATGATTAGTACTGAAAATAAATCTTTATAAATGATATAAATATTTTTTTGGTCAATTCATATTATTTTATGTCAATCAATTTAAACGATATCAAAGTCCCGTTGGAATAAGCTACTCAATATGACAAATTATTTAACCTATATATCAAATTGAATATTATTATAATTGCTTGTTGAGTGGAATGTGGATTAGCTAGAGCTTTGTAATTTTAATTTGTAGTGAGTGTTTCCTCAAGATAACACAGTCGAGATAATACCTACATGATTCATGAATATATTTATATATATACTCATTCTCTATTGAGGATGTACACTAAAATATTAAAAAAATGTAATTTGTTTATCTGTTAGTAACATCCTCGCTTTATTAAAATGATAATGTTATCACTAGAAAATTATTATTATATAGTTGTATTTTAGTGAGGATGTTAAAGTGAATATGCATACTAAAATACAAAAAAAATACATATTTAAATATATCAGAGACGATATTTTATTTATTTATTAGTAGGATCCTCACTCTGTTAAAATAATGATGTCTTTTCTCTCCCTATTTATATATATAACTGGTTAATTCAATCATTTAGAAAGAAAGGTTGTTATCAAGAATCAAGATAGACAGACAAATTAACGAGACTAGTATCAACTAACATGCGAGCATTTTCCATATGAGGGCATTATTGTGATCACTGAAGTCCACACTTTATCAGCCGTCACAGAACTCCATAGACGGATCAATAGGTAAACTCAGTTGACAAGGCAGATCAAAAGGTCAAGAAACATTGCCAAATTCGTAAAATAAATAAAAATTAAAGGGCATCGTCGTCCTAAAAAATCAACCTCATTTCACACGCACGCACGCACGTATGTATTAGCATGTATGTATGTGGGTGTGTTGTGTGTGTATATATACAGCCTGGTAAGTAACCACACACTTATCAAGCGAATTAGCGAAGTACTAAACATTCTCACACATGTGAAAGTGTACTTACAGGTGACTTATTGTCTTAAAGATAAGAAACTGTAGTTGTTATTATTTTCTCAGCAGTATTCTCTGGAGTGTTGAGAAACAATGGCAACCAAGACTCAGACAGAAAGTAGTGAAAATCCAAACGGAGACTCAACAGAAGAGAGATGCCCGATTGAAGAAGTTGCCTTGATTGTGCCTGAAACTGACGATCCAACGATGCCAGTGATGACTTTTCGTGCATGGTTTCTTGGGTTAACTTCATGCACGTTGCTCATCTTTCTCAACACATTCTTCACATTCCGTACGCAGCCGCTCACAATTTCAGCAATCCTTATGCAAATTGCTGTGCTTCCAATTGGCAAGTTCATGGCCAGGATTCTTCCCAACAAGGAGTTTCAGGTTCTTGGTTGGAGGTTTAGCCTGAATCCTGGACCGTTTAACATTAAAGAGCATGTGATCATCACCATCTTTGCTAACTGTGGGGTGTCTTTTGGTGGGGGTGATGCCTACTCCATTGGTGCCATAACTGTTATGAAAGCTTATTATAAGCAAAGCTTGAATTTTCTTTGTGGGCTACTTATAGTCTTGACTACTCAGGTTATTTTTAAAAAAATTAACTCTAATTATTTGCAACTTTGATTTATTATTGTTATTTTTTTTTTCGGTGGGAAAAATAATGTGACTTTTGGTGGTGTATAAATATATATACACAGATATTGGGATATGGATGGGCTGGGATGCTGAGGAGGTACCTGGTTGATCCTGTGGAGATGTGGTGGCCTTCAAATCTTGCTCAGGTTTCTCTATTCAGGTCTGTGTGCCTTTCACATTTTCTTTCTGTTTGGGTAATTTTCTAAATTATTATTTCTGTTTGGTTCACGGGAAAATGTTAGAAAGGAAAGCAAGAAAGAGATTGAACTTTTGGAACATTAGATTTTCCACGAGTGGGACCCGAAACTACAAAATTGAATTAGTTGAGTCTTCAATTTTTTGTGGGGTTAAAGCTACATTGAAAATGCCAAATAATTTTATTCTCCTTGGTTTTTAATTTCTAAATAAGCTCACTTTCTTTATTTGTTCGTGGTTGTGACTTTAGAATTTTTACATGTCTATATTCCTAGAAGATCATTGGTAAAGGTAGAAAGAATTGGGTAAAAGTAATTGAACAAATATAATTAGCTTCTTGACTTCTTGTTTTGCATTCCACTGAGAATAATTCATATTCACCCATGCAAATAACTTTGTTGTTACAGAGCACTTCATGAAAAGGAATCGAAAAGCAAAGGATTAACGCGGATGCAATTTTTCCTAATTGTATTGGCAGCAAGCTTTGCTTATTATTCACTTCCTGGCTACCTGTTCCCGATCTTGACATTCTTCTCATGGGTTTGCTGGGCATGGCCTCACAGTATAACAGCACAGCAAATTGGTTCCGGTTATCATGGACTTGGTATTGGTGCATTTACACTTGACTGGGCTGGGATTTCAGCTTACCATGGCAGTCCCCTCGTGACACCGTGGACATCTATTCTTAATGTAGGGATTGGCTTTGTTATGTTCATCTACATAATTGTCCCTCTGTGTTACTGGAAGTTCGACACTTTTGATGCTCGAAAGTTCCCAATATTCTCTAATCAGCTGTTCACTTCTAGTGGGCACAAATATGATACCACCAAGATCTTGACACCACAGTATGATCTAAATATTCCTGCTTATAACAGTTATGGGAAGCTCTACCTTAGCCCCCTGTTTGCCTTGTCAATTGGATCAGGATTTGCAAGATTTACATCCACCCTCACTCATGTGGCTCTTTTTCATGGAAGGTAGGTTTCTTTGTTGCTCCCTTGTAAGCACTTTGTGGTAAAATTCCTGATCAATGAAATTAAATTGATTTCTATTGTGTAGTGCCATACTGGAGCAAAGCAGGTCGGCAATGAAGAATATGAAATTGGATGTCCATGCAAGACTGATGAAAAGTTACAAACAAGTGCCTCAATGGTGGTTCTATGTACTGTTACTGGGAAGTATTGGCCTTTCTCTATTGATGTCTTTTGTATGGAAAGATGAAGTGCAACTGCAATGGTGGGGAATGCTCTTTGCTTTTGCTTTGGCTTGGATTGTTACCCTTCCCATTGGGGTCATTCAAGCAACTACCAACCAGGTAACAAACCAAATCTTATCATTTTATCTTTTTTTTTTTGGGTTGTAGTAGTAGTAGTAGTAGTAGTAGTAGTAGTAGTAGTAGTAGTAGTAGAGCTGAAACAACGAAAGATTAACATGTTAATGTTCTTGTGTTGACTTTGCAGCAACCTGGATATGACATCATAGCACAATTCATGATTGGGTATGTTCTACCAGGAAAACCAATTGCAAATCTGCTTTTCAAGATTTACGGACGAATCAGTACCATCCATGCTCTATCTTTCTTATCTGACCTTAAACTTGGGCACTACATGAAAATTCCTCCACGGTGCATGTACACTGCTCAGGTTCTTGTAGCTCAAAAATCTTGCATCTTCTTGGTTTTGCTAACTTATCGACAAAAAGAATAATTTTGCTTTCTCTTTTCTCAGCTGGTTGGTACTATAGTGTCTGGTGTGGTGAACCTTGGAGTGGCATGGTGGATGTTGGAGAGCATTGAGAACATTTGTGACGTCGAATCACTTCATCCCGACAGCCAATGGACTTGCCCCAAGTACAGAGTAACATTTGATGCTTCAGTAATATGGGGTCTGATTGGACCAAGACGGTTGTTTGGTCCTGGAGGAATGTACCGTAATTTGGTATGGCTATTCCTCGTAGGAGCCGTCTTGCCAGTTCCTGTTTGGGTACTGAGCAAAGTGTTCCCTGAAAAGAAATGGATTCCTTTGATAAACATTCCCGTTATATCCTATGGCTTTGCCGGAATGCCACCAGCAACTCCCACCAACATAGCAAGCTGGCTTATCACCGGAATGATCTTCAACTACTTTGTGTTCCGATACCACAAGCGTTGGTGGCAGAAGTATAACTATGTTCTGTCAGCAGCTCTGGATGCTGGAACAGCTTTCATGGGTGTTCTGTTGTTCTTTGCTTTGCAAAATAATGACATAAATTTGAAGTGGTGGGGCACCCATGTTGATCACTGTCCTTTGGCTACATGTCCAACTGCACCAGGAATTGCAGTTGAAGGATGCCCTGTTTTTAAGTAGTCATGTATGCAGCAATTGAAGGTTAAAAATATTGAGCAGTTGTAAGGGAAACAATGTTGGGTAGGCTAAGTCATTTAAGCCTTTGCTACGCTATTTTGTACATATTTACTTTTACTGCTGTTTGAAGAGAAGGTGATAGCCTACTTTGTAAGATTGATGGCGGAAGTTTGCTACCATAAGTGGTACCTTCTAGTAGCTAACAGTATAAATAAAAATCTTAGTCCTGTTTCTTATTCAATTATGTGCTGGTTTGCATAAGAAATCCACATCCTTTTGTATGAAGATTGGGAGAACGAACGTAGAATTATTTTAAGGAAGCCCTTATAAGTTTGTCCTGTGACCTAAAGTGACTGTCAGCTTGAGACAAAAGACTAAGGTGCCTACTTATCTGAGAAACAATACAGGAACACTGACATTTGGATTAAAAAAAAAATTGACAAAATGCTTACAAAGTTAACTGTAACACCGCATGATCTTATTTGAAAATGACAAAATAATCAATTAACACCATACAGTATTTTTCCAATGAGGGAAAATGAGGAAGATGAAGAGAAATCAAGTCATTAAACTCCATCTACAATCGGGGTAGTGTATTCCCACGCTATCATTATTTTCTTTGTTTCGTTTCCTCTGGACCATTAATCATTGGAAGAGAACTATAACTTTGATTCTCAAATCTTCCCTGTAACTCCTATAAATTTCACCTCAAACCTAACAAATATCGATTGCTAAACAAGACAGCTGCAATATCATGTTAACCTACAGTTATGGGAATGCCAAGGCAGCTATGAATCGAGGGGCTACAGTCCAAAATCCTAGGACTGTATTATTACCTACATATAGAGATTAAAATTTTGGCAATATTTCTCAACCATATGATGACTCCTCACTACTTTTGAATCAGTTGTATAATTTCTTGCGCAAGACAATAAAAGATTGTAAAAAGAACAAATAAAGAAATTGTTGGATCATGGCCATCAAATATTTGCATTACTTTTTAAGTTCCTTGCTACTTTATCCATTCTCATAGCACCTACCTCTCCATAATTATATTAACTACATATAGGGATTGAAGACTATAAAGTCATCGTAGGTATAGTATACTATCACCTCTGCATAGACTTATAGAGCACCACCGTCACATATTTGGCTAAAAATCGATGTGTTGAACCAAGTGCCACCACAGACGGGCCACTTTTCCCTTTTTGCATATAGAGATGGTTAAGGACCACATGTTGAGGTCTTGACAAAGGAGGAGGAATTTCCATGTATGATGCAGGCACATTGAGCAGTGTCATTTGAAGGTGTGGAGGAACCAATGGCGGTTCCTTTGCAAAATCCTCAGCAGTCAGTTGCAAGTTGTTGTAGCTCGTCTCTGGAGACTGAGGAGGCTCAAAACTAGATATGCTTTCAAGGTCATCTGGAACATATTCCTACACAATATATCAACAAGATGACTACTGAGATCTGTGTTGTCAAGCAACAACTCTTACTTTTTGCTACATGCCTGACAAATTGTGTTTGTCTACCATAACCTATCAGACCTTTGCTCAAATCACAGAAGCTGAAAACTTCCGATCAAAATATCACCAGAAGAAGGTATTCGCTTCCAATACTAGAGTATATAGAAGAAAACTCAAAAAATCATAAATGAAAACTTCCATGCACTTTACTCCAAAAAAAAAGAAAGGAAAAAAATCATAACCATAACACTTGGGAGTGTTTGTAGATCGTCATGTTGAAAGTATTGCAAGAGCAAGGTAAAAAGGAAAGTAGGAAAAGCAAGTGTGGCTGTGGCAGTCGAGAGAACTAAACAGTTTATGCTTGATATATGAATCCAGCTAGAATTATATTTCTAAAACTTTCAGCGTATCTTCGTTGTTGAGAGCTCTGTAGAGATAGGTTTGTAAATTCTTTCATTTTAGCTTAAGAAGTTTTGATACCCATGAGAATTCAAATATGCGAATTCAAATAACACCAGTAGCTGCATTCAAATCCTAAAAGAGAATGACATGTTACTGCAACTATGAAACATGCATACTTATAAAGGGGAATAAAAGTAATATTTACCTGCAAGTCTAAGATGTTGTAAACATTGCCATCATCATCTTGGGTCGAAGGCAAGTCTGGGGCGTACTTCCATAGTCCATCAACAAGAAATCTATACTGATAAACACCTGATGGCAGTACTTTCATAATAGTGAAGTCTTTCCCTGATCTCTGCAAGGCAATTCTAGTCAACAGCACAAAAGGTTATAAGTATGACACTTTGATGTAAGTTCATAATGGATGAACAAAGAATGAAATGAATTTCTTTAAAATAATATACAGAAAGCATAAATTTCTTCACCTTGTTTTCCAGTTATCCCATGATCCCTCAACTGCTACTTCACAGCCATCGTGGCTCCAGGTGATCATTGTTGGAATTCCTACCCCGTCACCCATGTCCTCATAACCAGAAGAAGTTTGCATCCAGGACAGATTAGGAATTTGCATCTCATCAGGTCTTTGCAATGGAACCACTGGGACCTGGAATTAGTTACAGAAACAAGCCAAGCATCAACATGAGCATACATTCTCCTTAGCACTCCAGCTAGCAAGCATGTTCTTTCTTACATTCAGAAAAATCAAAAGTTCAGAACTTTCTTCCAAATTGACACAAAAAGGCCTCGTTTCATATCATATGAGCCTCTGACCATCACGATACATAGTGATCACGCACCAGTTCATAGATCCAAACCCAAATTGACAGCCTCGGTAATGTTAATAACACAAAGTAACCAGTGAAGAAAAGGTTCCTCTGACTCAGGCTGTTGGGCATAAAAAATTCTTAGGAAATCTACCAGAAATTAGATCAAACAACAGTTGAGCATAACAAGAAATAAAAGTGGCAGCACAAAGCACAAACAGTATCAAATTTGATAGCGTCTCGGGAATTCTAAAACAGGGGATTCAATAGAACTCCTCAAACAAACTGATACCGGTAGAAAATATATATATATATATATATATAGATCATAAAATACCCGTTCCAATAACCGTCAATCAAATACACATGACAATACAAACTTGATCATAAAGCCAGCATAAGAAATCTAAATCCTTTCAACCGAAGGAAAAAAACAAATACCCGTTCCAATTAAAACATTAAAAAGAGATAGTAATGTGAATTTGAGAAAAAACAAACCTGAGGAGTGAACATGAGAGGAGAGTGAGTGGCTCTAGGGCTGTGAGGAGGTGATTGACCCATCAATCCATCTGGCACAATTATGCCCTCTTCTTGAACACTATTGTTACTTTCTCCTTCTTCAACCCCAGATGGACTATTACTTCCATCTTCTCTTGCATTCACATTCCCCATTTTTATTATTTCTAAATTAATTGAACCAAATTATTTATAATAAAAAAAAAAACAATTGTAATATCTCCCTATCACTCCCTCATGATTCAATTAAAATCAATATCAGTTTAATTGAGGAAAAGAAAAGAAAAGAAGTATATATAGATGGCAAAAACGAAAGTGAAATGTAAATTATTAGAGTAATACTATTAATAAACTCCAGTGAATTTGGAAGATCGAATGGTGGCCCAAATCCAATGAATGAGATTGAGATGTTGGATGCATCTATCTATCTATCTATCTATCGTGTATCTTCGTTGGGGGTTAAGTGGAGGGCGAGTTGACGCTGTGCAGTATATACATATATATATATATATATATATATGTCTGTGTATTGTCACGTCATTCTTTGACACAGTCTTTTCCCTTACTCTCTCAGCTTTGCCCTTTCTTTTCCTTCTTCCCGTGCTTCAAGTTTTTATGCAAAAGGGGAACATAAATAATTATCATATTTATTATTAGGATCCCTCTAAGTTACATGTATATATCTTACAATCCTCTCACATGAATAGTATCTATATACTATTCATGTGAGAGGGATGTAAGGTACATGCATGTAACTTAGCATTACCCTTATTATTAATATTAATAATATATAACTCTTCCCACGTCATCAATTTTCATGCTTAGTTTTTCACAATAAGAATGAACTATATATATATATATATATATATATATATAGAGGGACATGCATTATGATCATATGAAGATGCACCTCTATGTTTCAAAGCATTATTCGTATTTCATATGATAATGTGTGATTGCTCTGTATTTATTGGTATGTTCTATAAACTAAACACAAATTGCACTGCACATGTTCATGACATATTTTATAAAATTGACATCATATCCATCCATCTAAATATTCTTGAAATTGAGTATATGCATTTGAGAATAATGATCGCAAGGATAATACTTACTGAAAGTGAATTCAAAAATTTGAGCCTCAACTAAACGTGATATAATACTTAGGATATTGTAAATTATCATATGTTAAGTGATTATTTATTTTACCATTTTATATATATGTGATGAATTATACGAGAGTTGCCGTGTTTGCGTATAGATAGCATACATCAATTGACATATATCAAAATTTTGAAGATAAAAAATGGGTAGGAACGTTAGTGTTAAAGCTTTTTTTTTTTTTTTTAATTCAAAAGACCCATATGAACCTCTTAATATCAAGATAATTAATAAGAGTAAACTCTTTAATACCCCTCAAAATTTCTCATAAAGTTCCCCTTTAATTGAAATTATTTAAATAACTTAATATAAATTAACGCATTATTTTGTTTTGAATGAAAATTCAATTAAACACCTATATAAGTTATTATTTTGACAAACTTTTTACATCCATCTAGTTTCAAAATTATATTTATATTTTAAATTTTAATTAATTTTTTTAAAAAAATTATAAGAATTTAGAATTATAAAAATAGAAATTATATAATAAGATAACTTTTTTAGATATTTTTAATGTTTTAAACTTTTTATACAATTTAAATTTTATGAAAAGATAGTTAATTTTAATTTATGAATTTATACTTTATCAATTTTCTGAGAGTATTTTAAGAAATAAATTTAAGGGGCGTTAAAAGCTCTACTTAGTTGAACGCAGAAGAAGCCCAGTTTTGAGGCCCAGTAGATTAAAAACGATCCACGTGACATTGCTGTACTTTGAATGACGAGGCATCCGAGTCATCGAACTCTTTTTCTCTGCGGCAATTAAGCAAACAGGTAGCAGAAACCGTTGCATTTGCATAGGTGAGTTCCCACTTTCCTCGTAAGCCGCCAGATGCTTTCTAAGTTGCCATTGTTTGTTTTTTTTTTTTTTGGTTTCTTCTGATCTGTTTTCTTTGTATTTATTTGATTTCTGGGAATGAAATTTTAATATCGTATTAGCCTATAAATATAAATATAGGCGCTAAATTGAATAAATAATATGAGTCCTAAAGATTATAACTTTGAATATGTATGTAATGCTAATGTAATGCAAACGCCATTACTAATAATTCTCTGTACATTGTCGTGTCATGCCATGTCATGTCAAGCTTTCCGGTACTACTCGTGTTGTTCTTTTTTAATCCAAGAATTTTCCTGGAAGTTTCCTTGGTTGGTGTTGGTGGAATATATATAAATCAATATTGCTGTCCATATATGGCATGCCATTTTGAAACTTCTCTAGGATTTTCAATACTTGTCTTACAATTATGCATTCTCTATACTATGGAGGGTTTGAACTCATCTGTAAATTCAACGGTTGGTGTTTTTCCTCTGATTGTTGTTTTCTATTATCTTGATATGGTTTGCACATGTGCCTGTAATCTAAGTCTTCTGTGGTTTGATTTGATTTCAGCTACTCTGAATATGCAAAACATTAAAGAAACCATCTTGAGGTATGTTAGGGTGAGGGGATTCAATGAAACTTACTGGTCCTACACTGGGACTGGGAGCAGGAATGTTCTCAAGCAACTAAGTCGGCAGATGTGTGCATCAACCAGTGCCAATCCTGACGAAATAATGCATCGAGTGATTGCACTGGTTAAGAAATTTGACAAAACTGATGCTCATAAGGTAATTAATTGATGGTGTCTCTGCAATTTTCCATGATCCAATTTAATTAGGCTGTTTTTTAGAGTACACTGCTTCTTGGGTTGTTTAAAATGGGCAAGAACTGTTATGTGTGTGATATGATTACCAGGTCACTGAAACAGCTGATTTCCAAAAAGATCTGAGCCTGGACAGTTTAGACAGGGTGGAGCTCGTCATGGCTTTTGAGGAAGAGTTCTCCGTTGAAATCCCTGAAGAGAAAGCAGATAAGCTTACGTGCTGTGCAGATGTTGCAAGATACATTGCTTCTGAAGCCGGTGAAAAAGAATGATAAGTCCCAATGTTGCTTCTAATTTACATGTGCCTAGTGGATGCTTTGGTTTTGAATTTTGGGTTGCCAGGTTGCTTAATTTCCTGTTATTGTGGATGTAAAAGATGCAGAATCTATATAGTATAACTCTTCCTGTTCTTGATTATCCCTCTTGTCAGTGCTTTGGTTGTTGATTACCTTCTGTAATCCATTCTTATTTTAACTCAAAAGTAATAACATGCCACTATACATCTTCACCGGAACTTGGTATGTGACAAAATATCATCAAGTATTTTATTATCAGCACTCAAAAGTGAAAACATCACTCTCAAGGCTCGCATTGCAGCAAAACATCATTATTTACATACATGCACTACCCGCCATTAACGTTCTTCTTCCCTTTTCCAATATATACTTAAAAGCTAAAAGCTAGAGTGGGATAGAACCCTATATTGTGACTGAAGCGCCATCGATGAGCCATAGTGTCGTCGTATCCCAATCTGCTTGTTTCACCGTGTTTATATGTCTACCATGCAATCTGTTTGTCGCTGATTCCTTTGCCAGTGCACGCCCGTAAAGGTTTCGATGTCCAATGCAAGAATCCTATTCTTCCAGCTGCGTAAGTGCGGATGCCATTCCCAACCGAGGATAATTTTAGTCCTTTGTGCTTCTTGACATAAGCTGGTCGACAGTGCGAGTTCTTGGGTAGGCGAAGAACTTTCACTGAACATGTCTTGTCCAAGTTGGGAGTTGCATGTAGGTGTGAAGGAAGATCGATCATAAAATCTCCATATTCATCTGTAAATGTTTGAGTCTTTGATATTATCTTTCTATGGCTGTTATGGCAGTATACACTCACCAAAGCACCTGCAAAAATTTAAAATTAAACCAGACTATGATGCTTGTGATTGTAAATAGGTTCAGATTTTTTTTCCCCTTAATTACACCTGTAAACTGTCAATTTCATTTCAAATTCTATGTAATTATCTAGTTTTTAATTTCAATATATAACGCAATTTTTTTCTTTTAATTTCCAGGTCTTAAAAGAGCAAATTGTTAAAATAATGATGTGACTCGTGCATTCATGGAGTTTCATTTTTGGTATCAATGAGGACGAACCAAAATGAAAAATTAACTAACCATTTGATCTAATCACTATTCACTTAAAAGGGACTTTATACTTTAATGACATAATAATAATATAAAAGCAGCTTATTGGTTTCACAGCAATTCAAGTTAAAACACAAGTTCCCACGAAACACCGTATGTGTTGCTTCATTTTGCATCAGCTTGAAAGTTATAAATTACCTAATGGCGACTTTTCACCAATACTTGCATGACGTTCGCCCTAAACCTGGAAGGTTTCTTTGATGACAAGATTTAATTGTCATTTGACAAGACGCTATGGAAATACACAGAGAATAAGTCACTTGTGAAATTGTCAATAGGATTTAACGCCACTTAATTTCTTGACTAATTGAAGTTTTGCATAATTGAGCAAAATGAACCTAGCTATACACACACACACACACACATACGGTTTGCTTAACATCGATCTAAATTACAAGTGGTGCTAATATATATATGCATACGTATATATTTGATCTCTACAACAACAAGGGGTCGAAAAGAGGTGTAAAAATATCTACATAAAATTTAGAATTAAAGCTAGCATGCAGGATCGGAATGACTGCAATTTAAAATGAAAAAGAAAATTAATAAAAGAAAGCATGTATGTAGGTGTGTGTGTGTGTGTGTATATATATATAGAGAGAGAGAGAGAACATACATGCATGCAAGTGTGTGCACTAATAATCATAGCAGGTTATACTCTGTTACTGATGTTCATGTATATATAGAAAGAGAAGTTCAGAAGAATAGAAGATGATCATCAAATTAACCTCATGAAAGTGGTTATTTACCTGTAATTGGCCATGCACGGAGCTGATCATCTTGACCATGCAAACAAGCCTCACAGAGAACGGAGCCGGTGACAAGCACCGTTGACAATTTCTCCTCTCCATAACCAGCCATTTGCACCAACTCTTCTCTAGTCGACAACTCGTATGACGAGCTCATCTCCTCCTCTTCCGCCATTGAACCCTCAAGAAGAAAGATGATTATAATCATCAAGTAACTCATCATCCTCACAAGTTTGCTGCCGCTGCCGCAAAAGTAGCTCATCTTCTTTGCGCTTCTAGTTTAATTTTGTTTCCAATAAAAATCTTTGTATTACGTACGTGTATATATGTATATATAAGCTAGCTAGGTTGGTCAATATTTTTCATATGAGAGAGAGACAACGTGTGCGTGCGTGCGTGCGTGCGTGAGTATATATATAAAAGAGAGGCAATCCCACTTCTGGTTTTAATTTATTTATAGTTTTAATTTGCTTCTCAATCTTAGTGACATACGTAAGATTACATTCATACCCCTTGTACTTTGACTCAACAAAAGTAGGGGTTAAGCCATGAAGAAGGGGTACAGAAGTCTGAATAAATAGTAGAATTTGAAGGTGGAGGTTGGATTGGAAGTTAAAATGTAGGTAGGTAGCCTACTCTTATCGTCTGCGTCGTCTATATTGTTGTTTCTTAACATAATGAATTTAATGAAGCACACAAAACATTCGTTCACCAAAGCTATGAATGATAATTGATAATATCCACAACAATATTAATGCACAAACAACATATACACACGTCTCATAAATAATCTTTATCCTTGCGGGGGAAGAACAAGCACTTTCTTCCCATTCCCATTTTCAAGCCTGCCCCAACTATCCCATCTGCAAATAACCTTTGTACAAAACTTTTTATTTTCTTTTTCTATTTTTTTATTTTCTTTGTAAGGTGGGTAATCCATTTTCAGACTTTTATACCAATACTATATTAAAGGTATTAATTAATAAATTCGTGTTGAAATGTCACAGATGGCAAAAGATCAAGTGGGTAGAGTAAAATTGGGGAATCACGTGGATGTGTGATCTAATTGAGTAAAGAACATTTTAACAGATATGTTGGGAGTCATGCATCTGTCCATGGCCCAATTGAAAGCATACTTTGTACCGCAATTTATATCTTTCTTGGCCGTCAAATAACGAGAAGCTAGCCCCTTTTTTTTAAAAAATGATTCACTAATTAACTTATTATAAAGACTGAAACTTTGGTTTGTTTTTGTTGTGCTGGATAATTAACACTGCCAAAATATTTAAAAGCAAAAAACTAATCTACATTTTGTGATGTTTGTGAGGAACATTTGTCAATTATTCGACATAATTACTGAAAGAAAGAAATTGAGTTTATGTTGCTCTATTGTGGTTGGCTATATGATGGGAGACATGTAATTTCTTATTAAAGCTTTGTGATATATAGTTGTTATTTTGTAGAGTGTTGATCTCGCTCTATTGTTTTTCCTTTGATTATTTAAGTGTGAAGTTCAATTTTCTGCCCCGTACAATGATATAAGTTAAATTTCCTCGCTGGAGCTAGAATGAATGATAATAGTTTAATACCGTTTTTTTTTTAAAATTATTGATTACTTTTTTTCCAGAATTAATCTAATGGATACTTTCTGTTGTACTTCAATCTCTTGAAGTTATAAAGGAGTGAAGTGAATTCTAGGCAAAGTAGAGACTTTCATATAGAGAAAGATAAAGAGGCAAAGGGGAGACAACTCTACCAAAGACACCTTGGTAAAAAAATTATTTTCTTGATGATAAATAATTTACTACCTATTTGTTACGAAAGGGAATAATGGAATTTTTTTTTTTCTTGGTTTAAATAATTCGTTTGCCAAGTAGTTCTTGTTTCTATTTAAATTATATAAATTATGTATTTTGTTTTTTTTTTTTGTCCTCTGCAGCCCTCTTCTTTTCTAATGATTAACTTGTAATGTATACGAACATGAGATTTTGAAACTTCAGCTGTTAAGGATGAGAACCTATTTTCATTGCACTACAAGATTGGCTATCCTCTTCCTCTGTTAGTATTATTGAAATGTAAAGTGCTCATATTAACCCATAGCTTTGAGAATTAATGTTCAGAAGACTAAGATTTGTATTCTTTTTAAAGAATATATGGTGAGTCGTTTCGCTACCTACCTACCTAATACTGCAATGAATATATATATATAACAATATATATAGCTCCCCTTCATGTATCCTTATTATTTTGATGGTATCTGGCATGATTGAATTTCTACTTAACCAAAGAGGGTCTTGGAATTTGATGGCTTAGTGAAGCTTATTTTATATGCTATCAATGAGAGAATGAATGTACTGTTTTATGTAAATGAAATCAGCATATAATCCATGATGGGATGGAAATAAAATAAAACGAAATTATCTTTAACTTATCAGGGACAACATTGTTATATCACATTCAAGAAAGGTATATTCATTTTGATGGATGTTTATGGTTTGTAAAATAACGTAAATTGATTAGGGGTAATATGAACTTTTTCATTGTAAAATAACTTAAATTGTTAGGGTAAGAAAGTTAAAAAGTTTAATTTTTTTTTTTTTAAAATTTGAAAGAGGTAAGTATCACAGTCCATTTTGAATTTGAATGTAAGTATTTCTAACTCGTATTGGAGAGTGAAATATGTAATTTTTTCGTATTGATTATAATATGAACGTGGATCCATCCATTAGTAATTGAATTGCAGCATGATGTAATTAACGAATACAATCCTCATTATGGATCTTAATTTGCAAAAAAAAAAATCCCTTAATTTGTCTGGAACTGTTTGAGTTTGAAACATACCATGTGATATGTACGTACTAAATTAAACTGTGATCTTTTTGGAGCTTCACGTATTAATAAATCATTTGCATGTTTTAGGTTGTTCCTGTTCAGTTGCGTACTTCACTGGAACTGGAAGTGGCGGAGATGGAGAACTGCTTAAATGGAATTGTTTAACCATGTTCATCTTAATTATGTCTTTCTAAGTTGTCTCTCATTATAAGGACTGTGAGAGGAAGTGCTGGTTGTGTGCTTGTTCCTTCTTCAAGCAACTTTGTTTTAAAGAAATGGAAAAGCTAGCGGATGTGGGATAGAGATTCCCTACCATATTAATTAGTAGAATAATTAATTATATTTAAAGGCCGCTAAACATCAATTAATTAGGTCATCTCTTACCCTGGATTTTTTACATTACACCATGGATGATATGGTGTGTGTGTGTGTAAAATAATCCACTACTTTAATTTATTCAAGCAAAAATATGTAGCAGTAACTAGCTAACGAAAGCCGCAAGAAGGCTGAACCGAAGCTAATTATACTCATCGGCTTCCAGTATAATCATTAATCAGCAATCAAATTCCAGAAAGAATACATACGCATGTTTGCACGTTTCCCTCGTTCGGAGCAACAGTACATTATGCCCTCATAATTTATTTTACCATCTAGAAAGAGAATATTTTAATAATAATAATAATAATAAAAGAATACAAGAATCCAATTCACTAGTATCATTGACGTTTTAGCTTTTCCTCATTGAGAGCAGCACTGAATTGATAGTGTGTTTAAAACAGACTTTTGATGAGAATATCATATCGGTATCCCTCTCACAGTATGATTCCAAGGGCCAATAATTAGATACTAGTGCCTTTTGAGGTCCACACTATTCAAGTAAAAGTAGTGCTTTTTATCCGAGAAAGCTGATGTGGTAGGCACGGGAGAAAATCCATGATACCCCCTCGTGTCTACTTTTGCTGAGCATATGTCAACTATGTACTTTAGAAGTTCCTGATTTTGGACATATGGCTGCGCTGCATATTCTTCCAATGGCATCCACTGTAGGCAGTTTAAAACAGTAGTGTCAGCGATGTTCACAGGCTGGTGCTAGTGCTAGTGCTGTTACGGTTGCATCTCAGAGCTAACACTTTTACAATATTATGCCTAATGTTCGAAAGTTTGAAATAGAATTTTTACCTCAGCCGCCTCTATCTCAGATTCCTGTTTCTGGATGTCAAAGGAAAGGGGTCGCAACATGCACAAAAAGAATATATCTGACTTTTCAAAGAATGACTGATGGCTTTGTCTGGAAACAGTGAGAAGAACTTAAATTTCAAAAGTGATAAGGATAGAACTTTCAGCTCTAAGAATATAGATTGGAAATTTAAATTGTTTTTTCTTCATTTATAATACCATGCATTCAGGTATTTCATTACTCTGCAGTACCTAAATCCTTTTTTTTTTCCTGAGAGGTACCTAACTAAAACCATCTTGAAAGCACATCTGTATAAATAATTTTGTTTAACAAGAGCACATTATGTTCCTTTGTCCTTCCAAAACTAGAATACCTCCTTTCCACAGACTAGTGGATGCTAAAAGAATGCAATAAGCACCTCAAATCTTTGCATCATTGCCTGACCACAATGGCACACAGGCAAGGACGTGTAAACTTCAAACTGGAATATAATAAACAACAGTGGTTTTGATTCTACATAAAAAATTCGTTTTAAAAAAATAACATACCTGAATGCAAGTACTTCAACAAATTCTGTGTCAATCTGAATAACCAAAAACCAGCAACTTTAGAATCGAAGAAGATCAGTCCAGCTCAAAGAGAAAACAAGAAATAGCTTGTTTTCAACAAAATATAATACAGACGTGCCTAATTAATACTTACTGATGTTTCTTCTTTGACTTCTCTAACAGCAGCCACACAGATATCCTCCCCCTGGAATAGACAAAACTTACCTAGTTGAGAAAATATACACTACATGTTATCGGTAATGACATGCTAGTTCTGACATACATACCTCATCAACAACTCCAGTAGGAAACTTCCATATGCCTGTCCCCCGGAATCTCCCACTATTTTCTTGGACTACAAGCACCTACCATCGAAATATGCAAACCAAGATTTTTTAAGAAATGAATGAAGCCACTGTGAAAATCAAATGTATTGAGAGACCTCCAGCACAACTGTTTAGATTGAATTCAGTTCCCCTCCGAAAGAGCATGCGATAGAAAGTATTCTTTTATGAGTTTAAACCAAAAGGGTGCTCGTTCAAATTAAAAATGCCATCAAGAAGAAAGGTTTTAGAAGAACACAAATGTGCAATTCATAAACTAAGGAGAATCTTTTTTTTTTTTTTTGGTTTTTGAGGGAGGAAAAAAAAGGCAAGGGAGTGGGTAGAGCCGAAATTCATTTTTTAGCCCCTTAACTCCCTCAAGATTCAAACCCAAGTGACCAGCTAAATATACAGGATTTGTCTCATTTCCTACTACTGCCATAAGCCATGCATAAAATCAACGCAGGTTCAGGAACAAATTTGGACACTTGAAATGATCAACAGGTTGATTAAATCTGTTTCAGTTAGAAACCCATTGGTGCCAGACTAAGCAACATTAATAACTAGACTGTATCACTAGTGTTACAAGTGAAATTCACAGCACCGAGGGAAGCAGAGCTGTGAAAAACAGGAAAGTGGAGATGTGAAACCAAACATAATTAAATTACACAGAAACGGAGCAACATCATTGAGTCCTAGCGGCATATGCCTTCTTGCAGCTGCAAGGAGGCTATCAGACCTGTTAAAACATGTAAGCGAGTGGAAAGCACTATCCCCTTGTATAGCCCAAAAATTGGACCAAATAAAGGGAGAAGAAAATCCCAAGACTACGAAAATGAAGGGGACGATCATTATACGTGCATAAGAGCTTCCTATTTACTTGCAATGTCCTCAACTTCACAGCAGAGAGAAAGTAAGAATCCGGAGTGCTAAAATTCAATAATATACCTCCCTCTTTCCATTCATGACGAATGCACCAACTCCCACCCGGTGAGAGGCATTTGCAGGAAGAGTATTAGCCCCTCCAGGAATCCAATATACAAGCATTAAATAATTTGGCTCTGCATGGTGGAACCAAAATCCTTCCTGCACAGCAACATAACAGAACAATAGTTAATGCCCCAGTGGGACTAAACCAACTAACAAAAATGGCAGAATCAAACTTCAAAATCAGCATAAGCCGGTTAGGAGCCACAAAATTCAAATTTGATAAAACAGACAGACCTTAACTGCAGGTTCAACAAGATTGGCTAGCTCAATGGGTAGCTTGATCCAAACACCCTTTTTGGCCTACAATTACAAAACAGAATAGACAATTACATAGATTGAAATGAAAAAACTATGAATCATATAAATGACCCTGCATAATTTGCAATAATATGCAATCATCTGGAGATAATTGTAATGCAATAATCAGTTCACTTGCGTTACCACCTGCTGCCTCCAGTGTGAGATGGAGGATTTAAGCAGTGAAGCAAAAAGCTGAGGATCCATGGGCTCATTCATTTGAACGACAACACCTCCATAGTTATCGTTGATTCCATTTAGAAATTTGTTTACAGTTGCTGATGACGAATTCACTGAAGCTGACATGGCTCTGATATTGAAACAACCTGGAATAACAAACAAACTGACGCATCAACTAAAATATTTCAAATTTTCCAGAAATTATAAAGTCAGAATTACCTGTTACACGAGCATGTCTTGCAGCAATGGTGTTCCTAGCAGAAAACAAGAAGAAGAAGCCGCGATTATATGGCAATAAAACTCTAGAAACCGCTTTGATCATTTTTACATAAATTTGAAATATTATTTATATATATATAGATCCCATATAAATAAGAAAGCGAAAGACGGAATCTCAACCCTTTATCGCCGCCCTTGAACTCTGATTCTTCCGTTGATTTTCAACGAGCGAAATGCAAGGTCATCTGACGTCTAAAATAAATTGGACTAGACCCTCAACCCCTCCCTTGCGTTTAGTTTACTTCGTAAATTCGCTACTAATATTTGTTTACACCAATCTTATCGTAGAATTCCCTCAACACAAATCTATTAATTTCACTTTTATATTTGGATAACATTACGATAAATATACGCCTGAATTAATAAGTGAATTTCAGGAGTATATAATAGTTAAATCATTTGAATTTGTACAAAAAAAATTAATTAATTTAATAATCTGATCAAACTTTGACGTGATTGTTTAGAATTCGACACAAATTCAACCTACCAATTTAGATTTAGATCACGGACCGGAGTAGGGATGGCAACCAAATTTGGGCCCGGACTGGATCCGGACTGAACCCAGAAAATCCAGTCCGAGTTCAATCCGTACCAGAATAATTTTTATGTGAAATTTGGATCAGTTTTTGAGAACCCGCATATTTTCAGGTCCGAATCCAAGTTCGGGTGAACCCGGATTCGGATATTTTTTATTTTAATATTAATTTTTTAGAAATTATTAAATATAAATAGAAAAATTAAAAAAAAAAAAACAAAAGGGAATCCTAGAATCTGGATCTCTCAATCTCTCTCATTCCTCTCTCGATCTCTCACTCTCTTCAACTCTACTATAATTTCTCTTCTCTCAATCTCTCATCTATTCCTCTCTCAATCTCTCTCATCCGTTTCTCTCTCAATCTCTTCAACTCTACTGTAATTTCTCTTCTCTCAATCTCTCACTCGTTCCTCTCTCAATCTCTCTCACATGTTCCTCTCTCAATCTCTCACAGCACGAGCCCACTCGTGCCGTGCCCAAAAAAATCCATCAATTTTTTTTGTCCACATGTCCAGTGTGCCTAAAAAAATTCACGTGTCTGGCGTGCTTTATTCAAGCCCACGTGCCTGGCGTGTTTTTTGAAGCCCACCAGCTTAATAATAATAATAATAATTTCATAAATCATAATAATAATTAATGAAAAATAAAAATAAAATTCTAGAATAACAATTACATCTAATTTTATTTAAACTATTAATATTATAATTGCACATAAACTCTATTGAATGAAAATGTAATTTTTAATTTATCATAAAAATATTTTGTTCATAATTTTATTTTTTTGTGCATAAATATGAAAAATATTTCATTTACAAATGAAACATATCTCCATTAACTATTAACTAAGTTATGATTTCATAAATGAAATATTAATGTCGTTAAAATTTTATTTATCATTTATAAAATCATGATATTTAAGTAATCTATTTAATAAATTATAAACATAAAAAAATTAGAATATTTATTTAAACTAGGACCTAAATTAATTTTAAAAAAGTCTATGCTAAAAAAATATATTAAAAAATTTCATTTCAAGATATTTATAAAATCATGATATTTTATATTTATTTTCATTAAAAATTTTATTTTGATATACTTTGGTCCACGTGCTATTGGGGGCTCACGAGCTGCATGCTTAGCACACCAATGAAACGTGCTTATTACGTGCCTTTTCGCGTGCCATGCTTTGATCCATCTCTAATCGTGTCGTGCTTTTTTAAGGTTTGCGTGCCTAAAATTCTAGGCCCGGTACAACACGCATAAACCGAAATGTGCTTGTGTCGTGTCGTGCCTCGTGCCGCCCGACCCATTGACCATCTCTAAAATATACACTTGAATTAATAAGTGAATTTCATGAGTATATAATAGTTAAAATCATTTGAATTTGCAAATAAATTTAATAATCTGGTCAAACTTTGACGTGATTGTTTAGAATTCGACACAAATTCAACCTAGCAATTTAGATTTAGATCACGGACGGGAGGAATCTAAATGAAAAATAATTACAAGATGTATTCTTACTGTAATTCCATTAAAAGTTAGGGACTCAATGTGATTCCCAGAGTTTAACATCGCTGATGAGGTGGATAAAAGGGTTAACATATAGAGTAGTGCTAGAGAGAGAGAAGCATTAGAGAAATATGAGAGAATTTTGCTCTCACAAAAGCATGGGTAATCTCTCACAAAAAATAAATAAAAGAACGAACAAACGAAAGGATTCCCAAACTGCCACGTCAGATCAGTGGCAGAACCCGAAAATATCCAAAGGAACGGGGAGCAAATGGTAAATATGGGAAACGCATTTTACCTCTCCTTTCTACAATGAATTTACAATGAACATTTCATTTTCACCTTTGCTTCTGAAAAATTATCAACATTAAAAAAAAAAATTACTTTACCGCAGAAATGGAAATACGAACTGGCGACCGGGAAAGCGAGTTCCCGCAACAAATAACGCCTTTTCCGGAGTCAATAAATCAACCGCCCGTAACTGAGTCAGTGAATGCGCCGCTGCAGAAGCTGCGTCCGATCAGGAGGTCTCCGGCGGACGATCCGCCGAGTTTTGAGGCGGCTGCTGACAAGTCTTTAAAGTTCGGCTCGGGTTCAGTGGCGGAGAGTTTGGGTCCGATGTCTATGTGGTTTGATACGGAGGACGAGTCTAGGTACGTTATTTTGCGGGTATTTTTTATAATTTGGGAACAAAAAAGAATGTTTCTTTTTCCAGTCTTTTAATTTTTATTCATTTTATATGGTAAAGGTTATAATTTCTGTTAATTTAGAGAGGAAAAGGTGTTTGCTTTTGTAAAGCATATAAAGGTAGAAAGGCAGCCAAAATGGTGTACGAGAGAGGGAAAAAAAAGAAAAGAAGAAGGCATTTTTAGATAATTTTGATTTTTGAACGTGAAAATTGGGGAAAATGGGGAGAGGACGAATTTTGGTTTATTTGAGTTATTTTTAAGTTTAGTTAAAGTGTGGATTGGTGCCAAAATTGTAAATAGGGTTGTGAGTTGTGAATGTAGTAGTTTATTAGTATTAGGGGTGCAATTGTGGAAGTGTTTGTTTTTTGGTTTGAAGATACATTTTTAAGACTGAAGGCAAAAGGGGTTTAGCTATGAAGTGGGGAAGAGAGACTGTGGATGGTTGATTAACTGTTTTATGGGATTGTTATTAGATTATAATAATTGAATTTTATTCATTCATTATGTGAGTTGACTGCAGGAACTACTTCCTTGTGTGGTTGCTCTCTCTGCTGTATTATAGTGGCCTATAAATAATAAATTCTGTTACTAGTATCTTAATCTCATCTTCATTTCTTGAAAAGTCAAATTGAATGATTCTTCTCTGTTTCCAGTTCATCTTCAGACAGTGATATTCATGTGGATTTATTCACTGAGATCAAAGAACCTGGAAGTCAAAAGAGGAAAAGGAAGACTAGGGTGAAGATCGAGACGTTTTTGGAAAGTTTGGTGATGAAAATAATGGATAAACAAGAGCAGATGAATAAGCAGTTGATAGATATGATAGCAAAGAGGGAGAGGGAAAGAGTAATCAGAGAAGAAGCTTGGAAGCAGCAAGAGATGGAGAGGATGAAAAGGGATGAGGAGATAAGAGCCCAGGAGACAGCTCGTAGCATAGCTCTCATTTCCTTCATCCAGAATTTTTTAGGCCATGAGATTCAACTTCCTCAACCAGCAATGGTCTCAAATGTGGAAGAAAATGGAAGCAAGGATGGCAGAAATCATGCTGAAAACAACATCACGCAGAATGCAAATAACAGAAAGTGGCCAGAAGCCTGTGATCCTAATAGAAGATGGCCAGAAGCTGAAATACAAGCCCTTATAATGCTTCGAACTACTTTGGAACATCAATTTCATGGTGTGGGTTCCAAATTCTCCTTATGGGAGAGGATATCTGATGGGATGCGGAAGATGGGCTACCATCGGAGTGCAAAGAAGTGTAAGGAGAAATGGGAAAACATGAACAAATACTTCAGAAAATCCATGGAAAATGGGAAGAAGCATCTTGAAAGAAGTAAGACATGTCAATATTTTCATGATTTGGAAATGTATAGGAATGGACTCGTTAATCCAGGGAATGTAACAAACTTCCCTAACTTCGAAAATTTTTCCGAGAGTGATGCCTCGAACTTTACAAATCAAGAGATTGCTGCCAAGATTGAGGATTAAACATGAAGAACTTCTGACATATTTTAGCACAAGTGACGTAAAGATGATGTTGAGAGCTAAATATGGTAGGCACCTGACATCTTAGTGTCTTTGCCTCGTAGCTACATATCCTTTGCAATCAGTATGTTTGTGTATTCTCTTCAGAGAACTTTAATGCATTATTCATTAACCTTTGACCATGTGGCTTTATCATCTCTTTGGATGAAATGCATATTCATTAACCTTTGATCATGTAGTTTTATCATCTCTTTGGATGATCGCATAGAAAGTCTTTTGCAATTATTTGCCCTACAAAGCTGTCAGATGGTATGTGGCAAGAAGAACGAGGATTGAGGACTATCAGGAATTTGAATAAAAGAATCTCTGACAGTCCATTTTGTTATTGTCCATTAGACTTGGCAATTGGAATGCAATATGACTAGGCATGAGCAAATTCGCCCTATTGTTCTACTTTTTTTTTTTTTTTTTTTTGATCGTGGGGTCATGCTACTTTACATCAACTCAAAATTAGATTTTTGTAGTACTCAATTATTTGGGTTGTCAAATAATTAAAAGAATAATTTTGGGTCAGCTGTAAGTTTGTAGATAATGTAACTTAATAGCTGCCTCGATTGTGATATGAACTTTCTTTATGCTCACATTATGAGGCACAGCTGTTCGGCTCACAAAAATGTCGGTGTGTAAGGGCATAATTGTTGTACTGCCCTTAAAGATGCAACTTTGAGGGCATTGCGGCACTCGGAATGAGAGTTTGTATGAATGAATCTTTTAGAATCGGCGTCTGATGTTAATTACGTATATCAACATCCGAAGTAAAACTAGATTTTCGCAGATAATTACATATCACCATTTGACAAATAATTTCCGTCGCATTGGTTTTTTCTTTTTTCTTTTATTCATACATACAGCAAGATAATTGTTCCATTACGGCATTGTCCAGAATCACTCTGGGCAATAAAGCCTTCAGCAGTTCAGCCCTTCAGAAAGAGAATTCAGAGGCAAACACAAAACAAGCAAAAAGTAACGAAGATAAATAAACCAACTGCTTTATTGCGGGTGAAAGACAAAATCCAATAATATAAGTACATCCATGCATAATCCAGAAACAGAATCCAAGTACACATTTACATGTCCTTCATCACTTGGAAGCATAAGAAAGATACAAGTAAATGGCGACCAAAACTGCAGGGAAGATGAGAAAGATGAAAACAGGAGGAGGTGTCAATGGACCCATTATCAGTGGACCAAAAAGAATCACAGCAGCCACAATCAGCATCATCATTACTGAACCAAAACCGCACCCATATTCTTCCATCTTTGATCTTTTTTTCCCCAAGACAAGTTAGTTAAATATCTGGGAAATCTGTGTCTTAACAAAGGTAAGTGGTGTTTCTTAACACAAGAGTAGGGAATATTTGAGACGTGAATTAATCCACACACACACACACACACATATATATAGATAGACACACTAGTGTGCATGGTGCTGCTTGGCAAAGGATGCAACTAATTGGGTAACAACGATGCATGCAATTTATACTTCATTCGACATGACTTTTGCGGTCTTTGGCTAACGTTTCGCCTGTTAGTGTTAATAACACCTTATCCCCCATGTATATAGAAAAGTGCTTCCTCCCCCCCCCCCCCCCCCCCCCCTCTCTTTCTTTCCTTTGGTAATTTAATTAGTGTAAAAAAAAGAAAAAATAAAAATAAATAAATCTATAGAACCCACTTTGAAACCAACTGCTACACGAATCCTCACTCACCCAGAAGATCCACTGAAAAAGCAAAACTTCATTCGCGCAAATCATTCATCTATATCTTCCATCAATAGCTTCAAACAAATAAAGCGTGTCTGGCTAGAGAGGGAATTTCCCTCTCTCGATAGGCATTTTACTTTTGCCTTTTTTTTTTTTTATATTTTTTATTTTTCCTATTAGGTTTTATCAACTTCCGTCAAGACTATTTTTCAGTGACCTTTTCGATGGTGTTGCTTTGGCTTTGGTTTTTTGGATCGCGAAAATACGCACGCTTAGCATTGGAGGTGGTTGTGCCGACTCCCATAGTGCTGCGTGGAGATGCTGATGGTTCGATAGTGGCAATCTTTGTATTGGAGGATTCCCGGAGAATTATTTGGATGATAGTACTTTCAATGAGTCACTCTTCTTGAACTTTAGCTTAAGGTTTGCTAGTGACATTGATTTATGCTTGCTGATTGTCAACTTTGATTCATTGTATGTGGTGCTAATATATATATATATATATATATATATGGAAAAACTCCAGAAATTCTAGTGGCCTAATGATGGCCTAATCGTGGCCAGCCGCTGCTCTTGCCGCCCTTAAGCCGCTGGTCGTGCCAGAATTGGGAAAGATCAATGGTTAAATTGGAGAGTAAATTAAGTTCATTGTGTTTCAGAATAATTATAGGTTCGTGCTTCATAGAGAAATTGCCTTGTGTTTGAAACCAACCATATAGGATTATATATGTTGAATTCGTAGAAATATGACTTTGTAGCACGCATATGGAAGTTGGATTGCAGAATTGACAATTAATAATGATCTTTTTTTTTTTTTTTTAATTTTCCATGGGTCTCGTAATTCTGATCTGAGAGCACTTATGATATGTACATTATTGCTGCATAATATTTTGGGCTCTATACTTTTTGTTGTTTGTGACTATCTTGCTTTGCCGTTGGTGATGAAATGTTTATATGGTATAGAAATCTTATCAATGTGGACTTGGTTGCTTATTCCACATTGGCTATATATATATATATATATAACTATAACGCGGGGTAACGGGGCAGGCAATTAAAGGAGAAATGAATTAATATGCCATCTCACTGAAATGTACAAGAGTCGGGGACTCTTTGATAGATAGACCAACAGCTATAGGTTAAGCCTAGTGTTTAGTACCGGCAATTGCAAGCCTCCTCGTTCACATCGCCCTCAGTTGCCACGTGCTTCCAATTTTGGTCCACTGTTGCCAAGTATTTGCAACTCTGTGGGTGACGCTCTCTTTCACATCCAAAACCCAACCAAATATATTTAAAGATTTCTTTCTCATAATCATAGGTAGAGTCTAACAAATTCTTGACCAAGAAGCTAGTGGTAGTTTCGAATTAGAGCAAGCACCAGGAGAGATGGAAAGAACTGGAGGCTTCCGTGGCTACCGCCAGCAGCTCCCCAACGCAAGCCGTGGTAATGTATATGAACGAACTAGTCCAACTAACCAACCAAAGATCTTTCGTTGCTTTTTTGTTTAATTTTGAGTTTCGAGTCCTCTTCTCTTCTTTCATGAAAATGAATAACTCTGACAAAAGTTTTCATGTTAATATTCACCTGCGACTTGCTCGAAACTGCAAAATCTTTCATGCGTACTAAATTTTAAAAATTATGTTGTGTACCTTTGCATGTTGCAAAATGCAAATTCGAGGCTAACTTTAGACATTATTGTTTAGCCACGGATTTGTATTTTAAAATGACGAAATTTTAAATAATCAGCCTGCTTTCAGAACTATATATATAAAAGAGAGTAGAGTACTGATCTTGTCACATTTTATTTATAAATATATAGACGAACAAATATAAAATTTTAATAGATTAAAAAATTTAGTTTTCAATGTATTAAAAATTATTTTTTTTATATTTAATTTAGTAGCATCGTCGTCTCTTTAACTTCCTTGTTATAGAAGATGTATATATATATATATATATATATATATATATATATATATATATATAAATATAATTTATCTTTCCTTTTCCTTTTCTTGCTAGACAAATTCATTTTTCTAGTAATATATATATATATATATATATATGCTACAAGTTACAAGCCAGACATTCTCTCAATTAATTTCTTTCTAATTATATATATATATATATATATATATATAATATCAGATGCCTTAATTAATTTGTTTATAATATATTTATCTTGTTTGTTTGTGAACACTAGTTGTCCCAAGTTGATCAGTACTAGCTAGCTCTCGCATTCACATGTGATGCTGCAAATTAAGAATATTAGATATGGCAGCGTGCGTAGCACGTACAGTCGAAGTGGAAGGGAAATGGGGTGATGAAATCTTGTAAACGTACACTTAGCAGAGGACTGTGTACATGTGGCATGCATCATGCATGCAACATGTGACTCCTCATAAAACAAGTGGCATCCATGCATTTTTTATTTTTTTATTTTCCCATCACTAATTTAATTATTTACCCAGTCAATTTAATTTACACTTTATTTCTGTCCTTAAATTTTCCCCCAACTCCGTCCTCTACTTACCGGCTACGGCTGCCTTTATTTTTTATGTTTAATTTCCTAAGCTAACTAGCTTTGCTTTTAAACTTCTAAAAGCCTCGCTAGCTAGCGATAGACATATTAAGTGTTTTATTTTTAAGTTAGCCAGTAAATTATACTTCTTTAGTTAATTAATTAATTGGATATCTCGGACCGACTGGCAGTGGTGGGTAATTATAACAGTCGTAGGTAATAGCACTTCTCTCGAAGCTCTGATGTGCCTACAACACAACAGAACAAAATTAATCTGGCTGATGCCATGCCACTTCTGTTTTTCCGTTTCCATTGAACATTTGAACTGGATAAAAACAGCTTATGATATTGTCGTTTTGTTTAGATATTTATAATTACGTGGAGAAAATTAATTAATTAATAAAATTTGTTTTTGCGGCAGGGCCAGGGCTGAAGTTCACAGAGACGAATATCAGACTAGCATCGGCTCATGAGATTAATCAAACCAATAATAATAACCACACAAATTATGAAGACAACGAATGCACAGTGCGGGAACAAGACCGTTTCATGCCAATTGCTAACGTTATAAGAATCATGCGCAAAATCCTTCCCCAGCATGCCAAAATCTCAGACGACGCGAAGGAAACAATTCAAGAATGCGTGTCGGAGTACATCAGCTTCATAACCGGCGAAGCCAACGAGCGCTGCCAGCGCGAGCAACGCAAGACCATTACCGCTGAGGACGTGCTTTGGGCGATGAGCAAGCTGGGCTTCGATGATTACATCGAGCCGCTCACTGTTTACCTCCACCGCTACCGTGAAATGGAAGGGGAGCGGGGTTCAATCAGGGGAGAGCCGCCGTTGGTCAAGAGGCCGCCGGTTGAGTTTCGTACACTGGGTGTTGCAGCATTTGCGGCCCCAGCAGCAGCTTTCCACCATATGGGACTGGGACGTGGACATGGCTTTCTTGGAGCTGCAACTGCTGCTGCTGCCACGGGGACTTACTTCAACAACAACGATCCTTCCAATAATAATACTGCGGCGGGGTCATCACAGCCTGCCGTTGCTAATGGTGAAACTTATGCTCACAACAAATAAGACAGTGCTGATCAGATAGATGAAACGCAAGCCGCACTAACCTATCTCTACCTAGACCTGCTAATTAATGTGACAATAACCACCTGCTCAGTTTCTTGTTAGTGAGAGAATAAGTTTGGTGTTTTTAACTGTTTTTCTTTTCTCTTCTTTTTCATTCTGACAACAAAAAAAAAATTGTACTGAACGTTTTCTTGCTGTTAGACATCGACCTGATGTTGTTGTAGGTAACGAACTCCGCTACCCGCATGCGACACAAGTAACTATCATTAATTTCGAACATAAAATATACAAATATAAATATAATAAAAAATCGGAAACCATATTTGACAGGCTCTACTCTCAGGTAAGATGACATAGTTTTTCAGATCTAGAAAATGCACCAAAAATATTCTTCCCTTGCTAACTATCGACTTGATTACATTCACATTTCACACTGATGGGGCAAGCTGCAAGCCATACATAAGGAAAATTAAAAAACTCAGATTGAAAGAATCGATTTCATTAGTTAATTTTATTCATTAGCAACTTAGAAGACATGGTTCAAATGAAACGCCAAAATTGTTTCAGCTGGTCAGCTCTTCTAGCTATTAGAAGCAGCTTCAATACACTGCTTTTTTGTCCCAGATTCATTGTCTTTCTCCTGGCAGTCTTCCTCATCTTCTTCTCCTTGGGGTTCTCCTGAGTCAGCTTCACATCTTTTCCTTTGAGGAATTACTTGAAAGAAAGAAGCCTCCCAATCCCTTGTTTCCAGGAACTTGAGGAGTATCTCCAGCACTTGGTTCACCGTTAAAACCTGCACTCAGAGGAGCAGTACACGAAGAATCAGTAACCAATTTTCAAAATTTGCAATCTCTAGCTGTTCAAGACATGAACTTATTGGAAAAGATTCCTACATGGCAAGTCAAAAGAACAAGACACTGCAGCATTTAGCTTACTTATTCTCACAATCAAACCTCATGCAATCCAGCGAAGCCATAAAAGTTGTACTGGCTATAAAATAAATGAATAAAAATAAAAATACGGCTTGAATTAAAAAAAAAAACAAACAAGTATGCAACCTGCGTTAAAGTTATATGAGCTTTCCTATCGTTTAATCTGGTTAGATGATCAATAAAATTTGTAGTTTTCATCAACCAGAATCAGATTGAGGCAATAAAAGATCCAAGACCAAAGGTTACCTGAGAGCTCGACATCTTTAAGTAATTTCCTATAGGTAGTTTGCCCGTTTGAATTCCCTGCTCTTGAGCTTTCTTCATGGTTATACCTTTCCAGCGATTCCTATCCACCAAGCCACCAACAATATAAATTTTATTTGGATCAAGGTCATCCAGAACTGTATCGGAATCAGCTGTCAGGTACACAAGATTCTCCTTATGATCTTCCAATGCTTCAATGTATGATCGATTTTCCTTCTCAATTATCCATTTATCAAATCCCGGAAGCCTCTGCAATTGGCTTTCCATATCTCCCTTGCACCCAGTCAACCACAAATGAGCAGGCGACGAACATTTTCTATTTACAGCATAACAGTACATAATCTGCAGGGTTCCATTCAAAGCAAACGAGTTTAGAAATGAATCATTTTCAGTATTACATTTTAGAGGTACTGCAGGTTATTTAATTCCCAGATGGTTGCCGAGAAATGAAATACTAACTTTCAACTATAACTGTAAGCGGGTGTGGTGTGTGGCCGGTGAACATTAACTGCCAAGTAAAAGTTAGTTATCGATGAACTTGGTTGCGGCATTTTTACAAACATGCCTGTAAACAATGATACCTGTTGAACGAGGCTTTGAATTTCAGCACGACTCATGAGATGAGAGAATTCAAGATCAATGATGATGTTTTGTCCGTTTTCCTTAGCTTTTGTGAGTCTCTGGATCTTGTGTTCTCTCTCCTCAGACCGTTTCTCCATTCTCTCTTTCCTTTGACCTTTCCTCTCCTCGATCAACTTTGACCTCTCCTCCTCCGACAAACTGGCCAGCTTCTCCTCCCATTCCCTTCGTTTTCGCTCTCCTTCTCTCTTCTTCTCCACTTTCATCTTCGCTTTCTTCTCGGCTTTTCTAGCTTCGTATCTCAGCTGCTTCAACCGCTTCTTTTGGGCCGTCTTTGATAGACCGCTCGGCTGTGAATTCACTTGCACTTCGGAGATGTTTTCGCTGCCTTCGCCGTTTTCTTCTATGATCTCCATTGTTTGCAGAGCCTTGCTTCTCTCTCTGTGTAAATCCCAGTATGAGGGGGTTTTGCTTAGGGTTCTGTTTTGGCCTTTCGATTGGGGAAATGGAAATAGAAAAAACAACGACGTCGTTCTGTGCCTTTTTTGCTTTTTTTTTTTTAGTTTTTTACTTCCTTCTTTTCATTCCTCTTCTCTCTTGTCATTTAAATAATAAAAATAAAAATAATATTTTTTTATTTTACTTATTTTTTTTCCTTCTTTCTTTTCATTCATCTTCTCTCTTGTAATTTCTTCCAACTAAATATGAGTTTCATGAATCGAATATAATTTTATTTGATTGGCTATTTAAGTTCAAGATCGAAAAAGGTAGGGATTGAAAAGTTGAATATAGACTTTGCTGATTTATCTGTTCTTTTAAAAATAAAAATACAATAGCTTAATATTTAAAATTAATTGTTACATGATATTTATTTTAGTAAATGATAATTTAATGAGCCAAATATTTGATAGTTTTGTATCAGTCATATAAAGTGCCTATAAACATCTTTGAAAATAATCACATCGTTCCACTGAGCTGACATTGTCCAAAATCAATGGTACTATATCATTTGAAGGAGTTGATATGAATAAAACTCAATCACGTCAACCAATGGGTCTGAATCTCAAATCTTGCCAATTTGTAGGGTAATCGTGAACTATACAAACCTTTTTTTTTCCTTTTTTTTTTTATATAGGCCTTATTTGCTTACTAATTTAATCTTAACAAGTGTTCTAGGTGACTTATCATCTGTCACTAATTTATACAGAAAGACCTCCATAATCTAAACTCGATAAATTAATAACTTTTATCATGTAATAATTTTTTGTCGTCTTGACTTGGGCCAAATAATTAAATTAATAATTTCAATAAATAAATAAGATAATATTCTTTCTAAAAACTCTTATATAATTATGTGGTCTCAGTCATATCATAAATTAATAATTTATTAAAAAATGACAAATATAATTATTATGATATTTTATTAAATAAAAACATGATTCTATTAATTTTTTTCTTGAATTTTAAATATATAGCCCTGTGATGGTTGATTAAATAAACTACTTTTATTGCACAAATCAAATAAGTTGCTGATGAAAAAAGTTGTTTGCTATTTGGTAAACTATGTTATTGTGTTCCTTATGAGTTTAACAACAAAGTACGTGCATTTGGTAATTTTTATTATAAATATATTGTTTTATTAAATAATTACCAAAATATAAATTAATTTCAATTACATTTTATTTATATATTAGGGTTATGAAAAATAAAATATAATTATTTTTTGTTAAAATATTATGATTATAACAAGAACTTTAAAAATATGTGGTGACTTATTTAATAAGCTACTTATAAAAAGCAACCCCGTATCTGCTTTTAAAAACTGCCTATAAAAGTAACCCCTTGCCTTCTTTTAAAAACTATTGTCAAAATAAAAAATAAACAACTTTTAAAATTTTTACCAAATACCATTTTTGTCAAAACTTATGAAATAAGATGCTTATAACGTTTCAATCTCAATCTCAATTGAGCCAATACTTGGATCTCTCTCTAATTTTACTTATTGCTTCTAAAATGTTTGAGGTTGAATTTTGAATTTGCAAGAACTTTTAATTTTTTTTGTTAATCTAATTTAAATTTAGTAGATTAACTCATTTTTAATTATTAGATTGGTAAAATACAATATATTTTTAGTAGATTAAAATGCATGTTCATGGAATTGTATGTACGCTCTTCAAATTAATAAGTTTTATATGGTCCCCACATTATTAATTTAGAGATTTTAATGTATGTATAGCGTATTAATTTTTTTTTTAAAGTAGGTAGTATTGGAATTTAGGATCCATCATTAATGTGCTAATTTTATGACCTTATAAATAAGTGACATGTCAAATATCTTGTCTTTATAGTACAAACTTTATATCTCAATTATATAATTATAGTATAATTTCAACTTGTATCAATATAGATAAATAATCAAGTACTAAAAATTTAATTCATAAAAGGTAATATGACTTAACGTACCATACCATAACTAAAAATTTAGGCACCGGTTGAAAGCTTAATCTACCACCAATATTGTTAACTGTGAAAAGCATTACTAATAAATAAATATACCATGAATGATAAGATCTGCATTGCATGTAATTTTTAAGGGTGTGTTCAGTAAGCTTGCATTACACCGTATTGTATTGTATTAAAACATTTTTTTTATGTTAACCTATGTTTGGTTGCATTGCACTGCATTAAAAAAAGTGGCTAACAGCCTAAGACAATGAAAGGTGTGTAAATTTAAATCTATGTAAGATAGGGTTTAGGCTATATTGCGTTAAAATAATGTTTGTATTTTAAATATAATCATTTAACTTTTATTACTTAAGAAATTATAATAAATTTTAAATTTATTAAATCTTAATTTATATTAATATTTAAACAAAAAATTTATTTAAATAACAATATGAGATAATAATAAATCTAAATATTTAATAAAATAAATGACAATACATTATTTTACTTTCATTACATAAAATCATTTTAATTGTTTTGCTTTAATAAATAAAAACAATTTATGTTATTATTTAATAAAATGTTAACTTTAAATTTGAACAATTATATTGACATTAAGAATGAATAATATATAATTATATAAATAATTATAATCATAGATAATTATATAAATAATATATAGAAATGAATTATATTATATTATATTATATTATGTTATATTATATTATAATATTATTAATAATATAACATAATGTCGTAATATTTTATTATTTAATAATAGTATATTATTACATAATTTTTATATTATAAAAATTATTATATAACAATAACGATTTAATACTTAATTTCAAAAACTAATAATAACACCACAAAATATTAATAAATTTAAATAATATTAATTTAATTTTAATTATAATATAAATTTAACAGCAATATTATTTTATATGATACAGTCCACACTTCACCAGACATATTATTGCATTATAATTTAATTGAATACACCCTTATACAATCAACTATAATACAATATAATTAGAACTGTAGAATACAATAACGTGCAAGAACGTTTCAAACACAACCCAAGGGCACTGGCGTTATTGATGTAACGATAGGTGTATTGATTAAGATTAACGGATAGATACCTTGCGTCATGACTGCGTGAGCCCGGTCGACTGGTCGTCCACATCCAGAATTCCAGATTTGTCGTTCTAGTGATGTGTGCACCAGTAACCTCGTAGGCTTTCTTTTTTATTTTATTTCTTATACTTTTCAACCCTTATACTTTTCCATATTCTCATTTATGCCCCTCATGAAACATTGTTGTCGTTATTACATATTGTAGCCATTGTAACAACGTATGCGATCACTTGCGAAAGCCACACGTAATAAATGAATCAAAAATACTATTGAGGTTTTTTAGATTTAAGTCTAAGATATTTGAGTTTAAATTTTCTTTCTATTTTTTTAATCTGCTACGCTCTTAAAGGTGGTGAGACTTACTCAGTAATTTCTGGAAGCTTATTTTCAGCTGTTAGAAGAAAGCAAATATGTGGAATTTAAATTTGTGTTAATTCTCACCTAAACCACCTTAGATTATAGCATAAATAGTAATAAATTTTCATTAATTATTTCTTCAATACATTAGAGCATACATAGTATTTAGTGTTTTCAAAATTTTCCTTCTAATTTGCCACATGGTTAAATACTATTTTTTTCTTAAATTTGAATAAGTATATATTTAGCTAACATCTTATGGTGTGTTTATTTATTAGGAATAGGGATGGCAAAAATTCCCACGAGGACGGGTACCCTCAGGGATTTTTTCTATTCGGGGAGGGTATGTGGATAATTTCATACCCAATTTCTTATTCGGGGAAGGGATGAGAACATTTTTTTACCCAATTTCTTATTCGGGGAGGGGACGGGGATGAGGTGGAATCTCCATCCCCTACCCATTTCCCCTTTTTAATTTTTAATTTTATTTTAATTTTTTAAAATTACTAGTAAATAAATAATAAAACTTAAATTATAAAGTAAAAAAAAATATCAAAATATTTATATTATTAAACTTTTAGGCCTAATTAACTAATTAAAGTCCTAAATTTTTATTTAGGACATTAAAAAGACTGAGTAGATTCTATTAGCCCAACATTTTTTTTTAATTTTAATATTCTTTAAATATTTTAAACTTAAATCTATTTTTTATTTATTTTTAGATATTATAATTGCCCACAGCGAATCACAATTTTAATATCTAATCTAATCTAATATTTGTTTTTTATTTGCTCCGATTTAACTATTGTGTTGCAAAGGAAATAGTCCACATTTATAAAGTGCCCACGCCACCATTGAAAAAAGTTAATTTTGAATCTAAATTCGATTTTATTTGTAACAATTTTGTATTAGACTATTAATTTGTTCATGATAGTTTCTAAAAGAAGTTTGTATCCCTTGCATGTTGCGTTATTTACTAATTTAATGTATGTGACTTTTGTAATAGATATTAATGTAAGATATATTTTGAACTTTACTTTTATTTGAATTTTTTATTTTAATATGATTAACTCAAAATAAAAAAATGTACTAGTTATTCGGGGATCGGAGACCCTCGGGGATCCCCTGTTATTATTCGGGGAGGGGATGAGGATTCTCTCAAGTAATTCTGACGGGGACGGGGACATACGCAAAATATCGGGGATGGGTATGGACAGATCGGTCCCCTCCCCTCCCCTCCCCATTGCCATCCCTAATTAGGAATGGAAATGAGAATTAAGGAATGGAAATAATTGTGTTTTCTTACTTAAATGAAAGGTGGAATGAGAATCAAAATAGTGGGTCTCACTTAAACCTGAGAATGATTATTAGAGTACGCATTCTCATGGGGAAACGTGAGAATGAGAATATGATTCTCTAAAATAATCATATTACCCTTACTTAAATCATGAAATTCTCTCATTCATAAAAAAAAAATCATGAAATTCTCATTTTATCTTTTCTATTATTATTATTATTATTATTATTATTATTATTATTATTATTATTATTATTATTATTATTATTATTATTATTATTATTAATGACAAGGTCAATTTAATAACTTGTAACAATCTATTCCGATTTAAAAATAAAGTAAACACAACAATGACAATACAATTCCTTCCGAATTCGATTCCGACAACTAAAGTAAATAACTTATTCTGATTCCTATTTCTCATTCCGGTTTTAGTCCATTCCGATTATTGATTAGTAAACACAACATTAATGAATTTGAATACAAATGTACTAATGGTATTTTTTTAATATTTAAATACGCGTGACATCTTGTTTATTTTCGTAAATTAAAAAAAATTAAACATGGTTATTTTATACTTATTTCCTTGAAAGTAAAAAAAAATTAATTTTTTAGTTTAGAAAATTTAAATATTTAATTTACATATTTTTGGGATATAATATTTACTTCTCATTCAAACAAAAATCATAAAAGTTCACATTTTCTATTCAAATGCAAATGTTTTAAAATCATATATAAGTTACAAAAAAAAAATTTAATAAAAAAATCATAAAATTAATAAAATTTTAGATTTAAAACATTTAACAAATAAGCTCCAATAATGGAATGACTTGCCATTTACCAAATTATTTGTCAAAATTTTATTTAAGGAAAAATCAGCTAGGAGAAAGTGCCTATGCTATAATAAACAAGTTTTTTTTTTTAAAGAAAGTTATGTTACTCCCACAGACTACAAAGTAAATAGTTCTAAATTATTCCAAATTTTCTTTTAATTCAAAACAAACGTGGATGTTTGAAATTAGCAAGACCTTTCCGCAAAAGAAGAGAAAAAGAGGAAAAAAAAACCATTACTGAAAGTTTATTTTAAGAAATTTCAATTGAATGCATGGATATGCAATAATCAAATTGTACACCGGGTAATAACGCCTAACAATTTATTTTATTATATTGGCCAAATAATTTTTAAGGAATTTATTTATTCTCTTATGGACTAGCACAAGTAGTACTAAATAGTCTCAAAATTAACTAAAATTATGCCACGTGCTTGAAGGTGGCGAGACTTTTCAAATTATCTTTGAAAAGTTTATTTCATTGTTTCAAAAGGGATATAAAAAAATGAACGTCTTATTCTATCTTTGCTTGTCCTAATGAATTTATGAAGAAGTTAGTTATTTTTCTTATATCACGCAGTGATTAAAATCATAGCATTAATATAATATTTAAACATAAATTATGTAAATAAAATATAAAACATGTAAATTTAACATAAACTTGCAAATCAACATTAAGTAGAAAATAAAATATAAATTATATAAATAAAACCTCAGACTAATATATAGAAGATAAAATTAGTAAATTAACATAACAATAGTAAATTAGTATATTATTAGTAAACACAACAAAAACTTACAAATGTAACAAAAAACTGGTAAATCAACATTAAGTATAAAATAAAATATAATTATATGAAGGAAACAAAATACTTGTAAACAGAGAGTAAAACAAAGAAATTAACATAGACGTAGTAAAATTGGTGTATTATTGGTTAACAAAACAAAAACTTATACTTGTAATATAAAACTTGTAAATCAACATTAAATATAAAATAAAATATAAATTGTGCAAGTGAAACATAAGACTTGTAAATAAAAAATAAAACAAGTCAATTAACATAAGAGCGGTAAATTGGAGTATTATTGGTAAAGAAAACAAAAAACTTATAAATATAACATAAAACTTATAAAATAACACTAAGTGTAAAATAAAACATAAATTATGTAAATGAAATATAAAACTTGTAAATAAAAAGTAAAATAAGTAAATTAATATAAGAATTATTAAGAAAATTAAGAACTTATAAATGTAAAATACGAACTCCTTATAATAATGGTTGCCTTATATATTTGCTGACTTTATTTCTAAGTGAATAATGATAATTTTGGGTTATGTAATGCATGTGATGTTATATGTGACACTTTATTGAGGATAAAACTTATTTTCAAAATCAAATTTTAAAAAACTATACTTTTTATGTTTTTCAAAGCTACTTGTAACTAAATTTCCTCAACATCAACTTTAAATACAAGTGAGAAGTAAAGTATAAAACTACAGCAAGTATGTATAAAATTGAAAATTAGATCCAATTTTATTGATATATCATATATGTTTAGTAATATAAGAATGCCTTTTTTTTTTTGGTTTGATCCACATCAAAAAAACATAATTTTCCTTAATTAACCTATGTAGAAAACAATACTATGATAAAAAAGAAGAAGAGAAGTTATATATGTCCTAGAATGAATATAAAATTTACGGTTAAACCAATTTAATAAAAACTTATTATTTTGTTTTTAATTGGTAAGTGACTTTTTTCTTTGTTTAATTAAATTAAAGGAATAAACTATTTTTTGTTGAATGAAAGTTTAATATTGATTTACGAGTTTTATATTATTTTTAATTTTTTTACAATTTTCAAATACCAATTTACCACTCTTTTATTAATTTACTTGTTTTATTTTTTATTTACTAGTTTTATATAATTTATAGATTTTATATTTATCACCGTATTGATGTTATAATTTTAATCATGGCATCATAGAGTTTTCCCATAAATTAAAGCATGTTCAACGCTAAATATTCTAATTTTCTTTTTAATTTGCCTTGTACTTAAAAGTGATGATATTTACCAAATTATTCCTGAGAGTTTATTTCAAGAAGAAAATTCAATCAGCAGAAAGCACAAATGTGATAACTCAAATTTAACCACTTGATAATCACCTTAAAATTCTTCAGTAATAGGCTACGTATCAGTAGCAACGAAACAAAAAATTTATATAGAGTGGGGCTATTCTTAATAACAATATTAATATTTAACAATAAGATAATAAATGAATTTAATGAAAATAATGACAATAGTTATAATAATAGTCTCAATTTCAATAATTTTAATAGAAACAAAAATATGAACTTGAATTAATCTAAGATTTAACAAGGACTCTTCAAATTCTCATTCATGAATTCACTAAAATCTTTTTATTCTATTATTATACAAGACAAAACAACACTACATAATATACAAAAATTAAACAAAACAAATTGATGACGATGAATAATGATACTTTTTACTGTATATACGAACAAAAATTATTAATTAAATAATTATCATATAACTTTTATAAAAAAAATCATCTGTAATGACAATTATGAATAAAAGACTAAGAACTAAGAATACCTACTGAAACTTAATTAAAAGAATATTTGTGTTCTGGTTTCTAGAAGAGGATTTGTATTTTGTATTCTTTAGTCCTGAAGATTTGCAAACGTGAAACACCGTTGGATTCATGTAGGTTTTAGGAATTGGAAAAGAAGTTAATGAGTCAAATTATTTTTTAGATCAAAATAGGGATTTTGAAGAGCAAAAAAAATTATGTTAATTAAATGCAAAGCCGCCAACTCTTGTAATTATTTAAATAAAGAAAATAAATTGTTTTTAAAATTTTTTTATAATAGAGTAGAGTTTAATTTGGACTTTTAGAAAAGAAATTACGCTCAACATTATGATTAATTCTATACGTTGAATAAGTAATTGAATTAAAATTATGACATCAACCCCCTCTGCCGTCACTGCTCGAGTCTGTCAATGCTGATTCGAGTATACATAATAGGGATTACTCTTAAAATTTTCATTTACTACGTCAGCCGTCAGGTGCTCCAAAATAGTTAAGGCTTAACAAATATTTTTCAAATTTTTATTTCAAGAAAATTTAATCAGAAGAAAGCAGGCACGTGGGAATTCAAGTTGCGCCATAATATAACCTTCAAAGTTATCTCTTAAATATGTGATCCATTAAACCATACTTAATACTAAAACGATTCCTTGTAATCAGCCACGTGTTTGGAAGAAGTGGTATAGACTTACCAAATTATACTACTAAAAAATTTATTTCAACAAAATCAGGGTTAAAAAGAAAACACACATGAGAAAATTTAAATTTGCGCTAAATTATAATTTTCAAAAAATTCTCGATTATGAAAAACTCATAAAAAAATTGTAAGAAACCATTATCAATCTCCTTTGAAGATTACAGGTGACATTCATGATATTTCATCAGATGTATTAGTGCAATATATGGCATGATAATCTTCTATGAAAGTTTTACAAGTACAAAAATTGTTAGCATATATATCTAAGAAATTGTGTTGTATTCACGGTGAGACTCCAACTAATATAAATAAACGTCGCTGCAGCAACAGAGGATCATAATGAAAAAACCCCCCTGCAGGGGGAACCAAAAGATAAATAACAAGTAATCGAGGAGCACGAGAGCAAAAACCAGGATATAAAAATAGAAGTGAGACACTTGAGGAGTAGATTTCACTTGCATTTAGAGCTCATTTCGCTTTGCTGTTCGAAAACGCTCTCACTGAGTCACGACTCGCAACTCACGACCTGGGAGAGAGATTTACAAAAAGGAAAACGAAAACAAAAAGGAAAAAAGAAAAAAAAAAAAACTACGAAACCCTCCTCTTCTGTTCTAAACACTCGATGTGACGTGAAAGAAAGATTTGTAAATTCAGTTTTCTGTTGTCAATTAAAAGACAAAACGTTTTGTTGAAAACTTAAGAATGGGTGAAAAGCTGGAGCAGCAGCTGAAAGAAGTTGGATCGAAGCTTGAGACGCCTCCTTCCACCAAAGACGGTCTTGTTAAGCTCTTAAAGGTTTGCATTCTTTATTTCTCAGCTAATTGCTTATATATCTATATCTATATATATATATGTTAATTCAAATTTTTTTTGTTTGGGTAATTAGCTGGTGACAGTTAGCCAGGTAGTCAGTTAATTTAGTTTCTGTTCGGCTGCCGAGGGCTGAGGGAGTCGTTCATAGTGAACGAATGGGAGGAATCATTTGAGTTTGTTGTAGTTGTTGTTACTGTTTTCGTTGAAGAAGGTGAAGCCTTCATCTTAGGGTTAGTGAGAAGTATAGTTTATGGTGAATTTTTCCAATTTCTAGGGTTGAATCTGATAGTTTGACGGTAGTTCGAGGAAATTGTCAAATTAGGGTCGTTTCATGTGTCTTGTTGATTTTACAGAGATGCTGGGTTCTGTTTGTGCTGGGAAAATTTGGTGAAATTAAATCGACTTAGGGGATTTGTTTATTGGTCTGAGGGATTCTTTAGTCACTCTGATGTATGTTTTACTGGACTCTAGTTGCTAAAAGTCCTGTACCTATGCTATGCTCATGTTTATACAGTTATTCCATTATACTCGCACATCAATTAGACACCTGAGACTAGTGAAATTATTTATTTATGTCCAATGATAGCATCTTGATTCTGTTACTTGGCAATGTTCTGCATTTTTTTCTTCTCAACCTGCAGCAAGCTGCGACATGTCTTTCAGAATTGAACCAATCACCACCGGCTTCAATATTAGAGGCCATGCAACCTTTTCTTAATGCAATTGTCCAGCCAGTGCTGCTGAAGCATCAAGATAAGGACGTCAAGCTTCTAGTTGCAACATGTATTTGTGAAATAACCAGAATTACCGCACCTGAAGCTCCCTATAGTGACGATGTTCTCAAGGTGCATTTCTTGCACCAAGGTCAACTGGTTAATGGAATTGATTTATTCATTTCTAAAACACCAATGAATTTCAGTTTAATTCCTGTTCTATTGGTGTGGGCAGGATATTTTTCAGTTGATTGTGGGAACCTTTAGTGGGTTGAAGGATACTGGTGGTCCATCATTTGGAAGGAGAGTTGTCATTCTGGAGACTCTTGCAAAATATAGGTCATGTGTTGTGATGTTGGATCTTGAATGTGATGAATTAGTGAATGAAATGTACAGTACTTTTTTTGCTGTTGCCAGGTTTGTTTAAATCCATAATTCGTTTATATTTATCATAATTTAGTTTGTGGAAAGTGCTTCATTTTGAAATACCTTTTACCGACTCTTCTGATTAAATAAATCCGTATTAGCTTTTTCCCTGAAAGATAAGATCTTCCGTTTTGATAACTACTGCTTTGGACTCTTCTTGTATGCAGTGATGATCATCCAGAAAGTGTTCTTTCGTCAATGCAAACAATCATGATTGTTCTTTTAGAAGAAAGTGAGGACATTCACGAAGATCTTTTAGTTATTTTGTTGTCTGCGTTAGGTCGTAACAAAAATGTAAGCATTTTATATATTTGCAAGATAATGAAGACGTTGTGTTGCTTTTCCACAGTGGGATCCATTATATCTCTCTGGTCGTTATATTGCTGTGTTTGTTCTGTTAGTTTGGGAGAGAACTCATTTTCTGGTACTTGTAATGGCAGGATACTGCAAGGCGGCTTGCAATGAATGTTATAGAGCAATGTGCTGGAAAACTTGAAGCTGGAATAAAGCAGTTCCTTGTGTCATCAATGTCAGGAGATAGCAGGCCAGGACACAGTCATATTGACTATCATGAAGTAATTTATGATGTATATCGTTGTTCTCCTCAGATATTATCTGGAGTGGTGCCATACCTCACAGGAGAGTTGTTGGTAATTGCTGATTTTTTGGTTAACTTTTCTGACTGAAATACTTTTACTTGCTCATTTTGTATAAGATTCCATAAGAATCTTAATATTATGATCATCACGTGATGATTGGGTTCTTAGTATAGAAGTTTCAACATCTGCAGACTGATCAACTAGACACTCGTTTAAAAGCAGTGGGATTAGTTGGAGATCTATTTGCTGTGCCTGGATCCGCTAACAATGAACAATTTCACTCAGTATTTTCAGAGTTCTTGAAAAGATTGACTGATAGAATAGTTGCAGTACGCATGTCTGTCCTTGAGCACGTCAAGAGCTGTTTGCTGACAGATCCGTCTAGAGCTGATGCTCCTCAAATTCTAAGTAAGTGCATAATTTGTCTACAGCTTAATGTTACTGCTGCTCTGCTAATTTTCTTGCTGTTCAATTTTTCTAGCTGCACTCTGTGATCGGCTTCTAGACTTTGATGAAAATGTTCGAAAGCAAGTTGTTGCTGTTATTTGTGATGTGGCATGTCATGCTCTAAATTCCATTCCAGTTGAGACTGTAAAACTGGTTGCGGAGCGTCTTCGAGATAAATCTGTATGCATATTGTTCCCCTTTGCGTTGTTTGTGCTCATTTGTTTCTTAAATCTTTGGTTGATTTAAACAGAAATGATTGTTTTTGTTTCCCAAAATTTCAGGTACTTGTTAAAAGGTATACTATGGAGAGACTGGCTGACATTTTCAGGGGATGCTGCCTGAGGAACTTTAATGGATCTATCAATCAGAATGAATTTGAATGGATTCCTGGGAAGATTTTGAGATGTTTATATGACAAAGATTTCGGGTAAAATTTAAGTTCACGTGCTCATAGATTTATTATTTTTACATCCACGTTTCGTTTTTAATGAGTAAGGAGAATTTGGGACGGTCTGAAATTGTTTATCTCTGGGAATCCTCATACTTCTTTTCTGAATATCTAATTTGTTTAATTTCTAAAATTGTGATCTCAAAGACTCTGATGTTCTGCAATGATTCTTCATCTTTATTACATTTTTCAGTTTCTTATTTAAAAAAAAACAGCCTCTGATGTTTTAGTTTGTTGAACTTTAAAACCTGCCAGAATAAAGAAGTGGAGGAAAAAGCATTACATTTTCTGTTTTGTTTGTTAAAATCGGAAAACACTGAAGACAGTTGGTGGAAATTAAAACGTTTATAATGTCTTGCTCTTCTATGGATTTATGTTTAGAATATTCTGACCTGTTTTCAACATGTTAATCCATTCTACAGATCAGATACAATTGAATCAGTCCTCTGTGGGTCCTTGTTCCCGACCGGTTTCTCTGTTAAAGATAGAGTTAGACATTGGGTGAGAATTTTCTCAGGATTTGACAGAATTGAGATGAAGGCTCTTGAGAAGATACTGGAGCAAAAACAAAGGTGCACCATAATTGCTTGGTTTTGTAATCAGGCATCATGTGACTATTGTTGAACCTCTCATCTTTCAATTTTATTTGATGGATTGTGCACTGATTTCCAGGGGATTTGCTCTTGGATTGCAGGTTGCAGCAAGAGATGCAGAGATATCTCTCCCTTAGGCAGATGCATCAGGTTTGCACCCTCTGGAAGTTGCATGGCTGATTTTGAAGAGAAAAAGTTGAACTGTTACATAGTTTTTGTGAATTAAAGTAATTGATCCTATAAATGCAGGATGGTGATGCCCCTGAGATCCAGAAAAAAATTTTGTTCTGCTTTCGGGTGATGTCTCGTTCATTTGCTGAGCCTGCAAAGGCTGAGGAGAATTTTCTAATTCTTGATCAATTGAAAGATGCTAATGTCTGGAAGATTTTAATGAATCTACTTGATTCAAACACTAGCTTTGATCAAGCTTTTACTGGTCGGGTAAGCAATATGATACTGACAGATCCATATAGTTTCGCAGATCAGTTTTTAAAGTAACTGGGGTAGGAATTTCGTTGGCTCCGTGTCGACTATCTTGTGACCACCAGAATTGGTGCCTTGAACAATCTTTTGCTGCTTCCCTAATTCTACAGCTACTACTACTACTAACACTGTCTTTATCTAGATACCATCCATTCTACCATATTACTCGTGGTTTAATGGAGTTTTATTTTGATGATGGAGTTTGTTTTGTGGATTGATTTTGTCAGTATATATTTTCCTGTTTTGCAGGATGATTTGCTTAAAATACTTGGTGCAAAACACCGACTATACGATTTCCTCAGCACTCTCTCCATGAAGTGTTCTTACTTACTTTTTAACAAGGAGCATGTAAAAGAAATTCTTCTTGAAGTTGCTGCACAAAAATCTTCTGCAAATGCACAATTTATGCAGTCTTGCATGGATATACTGGGGGTAAAAACATGTTCCCTGCATTTTCTTTGTCTGATATACTAGTTACTTGTTCTCATATATACAAATTCTCTTTGTTAATTGTTATGTTTATACTCGCAATTTCTCTGCATCACTTATGTGATTTTTTTTCATTATCCTTTTTTTTTTAGCATATCTTTCCTCATCTGTATTGAAACACTCATTTATGATATCATATGCCTTATGTTGCTCTCATAATTTCACACTACTCATGTCATTTGGAAGCAACTGCAGAAAATTTCTTTTTGCTATTTATTTTTTTACAATTGCTGATATCTGATGATACAACATTTTTACATGAATCTTTCATGCTGTCCTCTTCCTTTTGTTCCACGATAGCAAATATAAAAACCCTGTTTTTAAATGTTATATGTGATTAACTTTCAGATTCTTGCACGCTTCAGTCCATTGTTGCTGGGTGGCACTGAAGAGGAACTGGTAAATCTACTGAAAGAGGAAAATGAAATAATAAAGGAAGGTATTTTGCATGTTTTAGCGAAGGCTGGTGGGACCATTCGGGAACAACTTGCAGCAACATCAAGGTACAACTCTTGAATTTATTGACTTCTAAGTGCGTGTTCTAGACCCTTATTATCTGCTTTTTATTTACCTGCAGTTCTGTAGACCTTTTATTGGAAAGGCTCTGCTTAGAAGGTAGTCGACGACAGGCCAAGTATGCTGTACATGCACTAGCAGCAATAACAAAGGATGATGGACTTAAATCTCTCTCTGTTTTATACAAGGTTTTGTATTATTTTTTCTTGAATGACCATATAACTAATATTCAATTGGACCACCCTTACGATTGCTGTGTGCTTATGATATTTGCAAAACTTGATGTTTCTTGCCCAATTTCAGAGGCTTGTGGACATGTTGGAGGAGAAGACTCATTTACCTGCTGTATTACAATCTCTGGGATGTATAGCTCAGACTGCAATGCCAGTTTTTGAAACTAGAGAGAGTGAAATTGAAGAATTTATAAAAAGCAAGATCCTCAGATGCAGTAATGTATGTTCTCCAAGATCCATTGGACTCCCTTTGCAACACTTTTTCATAGTTTTATTTAATGGTATATTTCTCTGTTTCAGAAAATAAGAAACGATACAAAGGCATGTTGGGATGACAGAAGTGAACTTTGTTTACTGAAGGTGTGTCATATTAGTTCAGTTTTATATTAACTATTTTTCAAGTCAATAAAGATTGCTGTAGTTTTCTGTTCCATGGGATATTATTTTCTATTATTATTATTAACTGATGAAATTTTGATTAAGGCAGTTCCTTGATGGATCATCCGTAAAGTGGGTTACACCTGAATTTTACTTTCTTTGTGGTGCTGCAGATATATGGTATTAAAACACTAGTGAAGAGCTACTTGCCTGTGAAAGATGCCCATATTCGTCCTGGTATTGATGACCTTCTGGGAATCCTAAAAAGCATGCTTTCTTATGGCGAAATGTCAGAAGATATAGAATCGAGGTGATTTAGTCACATGGGAGTATCACTATGCTGTATTCCAGTGCATTTGTTGATTCATTTATAATGTACAACTATTTGCTGTGATGCAGTTCGGTTGATAAAGCACATTTGAGGCTTGCTTCAGCAAAGGCGGTTCTTCGATTGTCGAGGCAATGGGACCATAAGATACCTGTTGATGTCTTCCACCTAACCCTGAGGACACCGGAGGTAAGGCTATCAAGATGTTTCTTTCCCGGCATCTGATATTGTTGATTCAAATGATCACTTTTCTCGTACATAAATGTTTTCTTTTGTCATTCTTTCTGGGTTGTTGTAGATTTCTTTCCCTCAAGCTAAGAAACTGTTCCTGAGCAAAGTTCATCAATATGTTAAGGACCGTCTTTTGGATGCAAAATATGCATGTGCCTTCTTATTCGGTATAACTGAATCAAAGTCCCCTGAGTTTGAAGAGGTATATGGACTAGACTTAATTGGTTCAAAGTAATTCTTCATGTTCGAGGCGGGTGTATTTTACACTTGTCAGTGTGGTACGATTTCAAAACTATTTTGTCTGAAAATTTCACATCCCATTTGAAATGGCAGGAGAAACAGAACCTGGCTGATATCATCCAGATGCATCACCAGATGAAGGCACGTCAGATCTCCGTGCAATCTGATGCAAATTCCTTCGCAACATATCCTGAATACATTATCCCATATTTGGTCCATACTTTTGCTCATCATTCATGTCCCGATATAGACGAATGCAAGGATGTCAAGGCATTTGAACTAGTATACTGGTATGAATTTCGTTGTCTTGAATGTACTTTTATGAGCTATTATACGCTGATCTCTTGCTAATTGGTGAAAATGGAAATTGATCATTCCTACTGATTGCTGTCATATTCCTTTTTATTCAGTCGACTTTACTTCATTGTTTCTATGCTGATCCATAAAGATGAAGATGTCAAGTCAGAAGCTAGTAACAAGGAGAGCATTTCTGTAATAATCTCGATCTTTCGTAGTATTAAGTGCTCCGAAGACATAGTTGACGCAGCAAAGTCAAAGGTTTGGGAAGATACTTCTTTATGTTTGCTGTTGTTGATTATTAAATTTAAGCATGTAAACGACCACAAGGATGCAGGGACTAGCCAAACCTGAACTTATATAAGAATTTTTTTTGAATTCCAGAATTCACATGCTATTTGTGACCTTGGCTTGTCGATAACCAAGCGCTTATCCCGAATGGAGGATAATTCACAAGGGGTGTTTTCATCTGTCTCTCTACCCTCAACGCTGTATAAGCCATATGAAAAGAAAGAAGGCGATGATTCTCTTGTAAGTTCTCTCCTGACTGAATTTTGTTTCGCCCTGGCTTCATCATTTTACAGGATTATATTTTTTTCTAATTAAAAATTACTGTTGTATATTAGATTGGATGTCATGAAGTTTATCATGCTTATTATGTATTTTCTCTGTATCAGCTTGTTTACTTCTTGTCACTTGTTCAATCTTCAGTGGCCTTCAAATTATCTTTGTAGTCCTCCAAAAGGAAATGAGTTTTTATGTGGCAGTTTTGACTTAACGGCTATATGCCCACTGTGAGATGCTAATAATTGACTAATTCTTCTTTTATCATCATCATCTTAATAATAATAATAATAATAATTTCTGTACTATTATTATTGGCCAATCACCTTAAGTGAATTGTGATCATGCATGTTAACGTTGCATGGTTTTGACAGGCAAGTGAAAGGCAAACTTGGTTGGCTGATGAGAGTGTCTTGACTCATTTTGAATCGCTTAAGTTAGAAACTCATGAAGTGGTGAGTTCTCTGGCTTAACAATGCTATTGGCTACATGGATATATTTTACGCATTTTATTTCTATCTCTAATCTTTTGTGCGCTTTGATCACATTAGGTTGGTTCAGAAATTGCCAGGCATGAGGCTCTGGATGACTTAGAAAAAGATGGAAATGAAGTGCCTTTGGGGAAAATGATACAGCAATTAAAATCTCAGGGAGCCAAGGGTGGAAAGGCTAAGAAGAAAAAATCATCACCAGCTGAAGTGAAAGGTACTGAAAATGATGTTGATATTCTGCAAATGGTTAGGGAGATAAATTTGGATAATCTGGGGGTATTAAATAAGTTTGAATCAAGCAATGGTCATAAACATTTTCCAAGTAAGCAAATAAAAGTTGATCTTGAGAATGAAGAAATTAAGAAAAGAAAAGCTACCGATGTGACATCTTTTCCAGTACCCAAGCGTCGAAGGTCATTGTCTGCTCATGGTGGTTTCCGAACTCCAAAAAGTAATTCGAAGGCTCCTTTGAGAGCTTCAGGAGGTGGTTCGCATCATGCTGGAGTTTCCTCATTCCAGTCCATTGACATGGATGATGACATTTCTGAATCAGAAGTGAAAATATCTACGAAGAAAAAAAAATTTACAAGCAATGAGTCAGACTCGTTTGCATCACGCTTTCAAGGGAGCAGAAGCTTCTCATCAAAACGTAAAGGGAAATCTGCTGATTTGGGTCATGATAATGAGGCAGATGAAGTTGGAGAAGCAGATGAAGGTGATCTGAAGGTGAGCATTTACTCTATTCAATTTGCTTTGGGAGGTGAACTACTCCCATATCATGTGGTTGTTAGTACTTCGATTATGAACTCATTTACGGCATCTTCAGAATTCTGACATGCTTTCGAAGTCTCCTGTTGGATCTGCCAAGAAGCGCAAAAGAAGAAGCATTGCAGGATTGGCAAAGGTGAGCATGACATTGGACTATTTGTTCCTCATTCAAGCTCATCTTTTTTATAGTAAACAGAATCTGATGAAAATATGAAAAGATGAGCTTGAAGTGGATTAGGCGTCCACGAGGGGGGGGGGGGGGGTTCTTTCAACTGGGGGTATCTGATGACAGTCAAAATTCTCAGTTAACCTCATCTATGGTACACAAGGAAAAATCCTTCCTAAAATGTTTTATATAGCTAATACACAAATCGGGAATGTGAATCTTGATCCTTGTTGCGTGAAATTGGAGATGATTATTGTAATTAATAACAGTATGATCTAGTCATTTTTATATTTTTACTCAGTTGTTGACTGCTATTTTTCTTTCTTGATCTTGTTTTGCCATGGTTTCCCTGTAATTATTTAGTTTGAGCTTTGAGCAAATATTTATGCAGAATGGTGCTCAAATGTTTTTCTCCTCTTATATACGTTTGAACAAGGTTTGGGGTTGAATTCATTATTTTCTTCCCCTTCTATTTTCTTTTTTCAGTCCCTGGGGTAATCTTCTTTCTTGTCCATGACCATTTTTAACAAATTGGCGATATCTTTTTGTCTTTTAATGTGGCTTTTTTCAATCAATACTGAGAATTAAAATTTCCATACTTTTGAACACTTTTTACTTTGCAGCGACTTTAAAGATTCTTATTCTAAAAGCTCACAGTTAATTGCTGGAGGGACTCCCTCTTGACTCACATAGTGTATGATCTATGGTATTGTTTTAGCAAATATAGTACTCTCTATCATGTATTGCTAACTTTTTCAATAATCCTGCTCGGGATATACTCTTATTTCTAGTTTATTTTTGCCTAAAATAGGAGATCATCTATATCTTCCATGTAAAATGTAATTTGCTGACATTTTATTTGCTTTCTCTTCAGTGTACAACAAAGAATGCTGGAGTTAATATTGAAGACTTGATTGGTTACAGAATAAAAGTCTGGTGGCCCATGGATAAGCAGTGAGTATCCAATCAAGATATATTGGGTGGAAAATGTAAATAAAGCAGTATAATGCAGAGGATACGGATGCTTTAATTTTGTGTCCATGCTTGTGTACATATAGAATTAGAATTTAGGATTAACCTCAAATAGGGATCTTTTAGGGCATTAACCTCAGAAATTGACATACATCAAAGTTTAGTTGCAATAATTTTGGCTGCTGCTAAGGGTTCTATGCCTTGCTCTCCATCCATGTCTAATCACATTTACATGTGCATGCATGTGTTTGAGCATTCAAAAAAGATTTTTTAACCTCTAATTTCCTTTCATGCATGGTGTGTAGAGATTACTTGAGAACCAGTTTGTCGTACATTGAATCAGACCAAACCTTTCTCATATTAAATTTGTCAATTCATCATGTTATATTGTTTTCTAAAGAGCCTAATTTAATTTAGTGTTGCAGGGTTGTATCCTACTGCAACTGAAGCTTTATTTCCATTCATTCTCATTTTGAAATACCAATATAATTTTTTTTTTTTTTTAACGACAGTACTGGAAAGATGATTTGTTGATGTATCTTATTGCTAAATCAACAGGTTTTATGAAGGCACTATTAAATCTTATGACCCTATAAAAAAGAAGCATGTGGTAAGTTGCAGTTTAGTGGCTTTTCTCTCTGAGTTCTTATCTTGGGGCTGCTTGATGTGAGTTATTTGTCTCTATTTTTCACATGATCCTTAAGATAATTCTTTCTGTTGGCATGGTATTATAGATATTATATGATGATGAAGATGTAGAAGTACTTCGTTTAGATAAAGAACGGTGGGAGCTTCTTGACAATGGTCGCAAGCCTACAAAGGTTTAAGATTCTCTTTCTTCAGCGTTTTTCCAAAGTTTCCTTGAATGCAGCAATGATTGACATTATCCAAAGTTCTAATAACTTTTTCCTTACTCTATCTATAGAAATCAAAGTCGAATTCATTGAAGCATGCCTCGTTAATACAAGTGTAAGTGTTGTCTTTAGACGATCCATGCTCCCAAAAGTGGCAGTTTTATTTATTTTATTTTATTTCATTTTTTGGTGAAAGTGAACCGGCGGCAATTTTTCCCACAATAATGTTGTGTTTTTTCTAAGATAGTACTGAGGTTCTGGACTTTGTTCTCTATGTAACTTACTATTGCTCTTAGACAATAACATTCCACTCATTTATTCTTTAATTGTTTCTCAGATCATCTGGGAAGAAGAATAAACTTTCGGGTGGTGCACGTCAAAATAAGAAATCAATGAAGTGAGTAACATTTGGCTTCTCAGATGCAACTGTGCTAATCTATTTCTATTTTGAAGTTTTAAATCAATTGGTCTTCGTTTTTTTAGAGATAAGGGGAAGAGAACTCCAAAGAAAAGCTTGAAGGACAGGCCAAAATTTGCATCAAAGAGCTACTTTAGTGAAGATGAGGACAGTGAGAAAACTGACGTTTCAGATCCTAAACCCACTACTGTGTCAAAAGTTCTTGAAACGAACTCAGGTTATTTGTTTCATCTGTTAGATATCACTGATTTTTTCAGTTGCAATGCAATAAACAAAAAACAGACTGCGACTGGAAAGAAGGAATCCATGTCTTTTTGGTTTTTTATTTTATTTTTCTTTTGTTCGTCAGGTGATTCTCAAGGCAAACGAGCGGACATGGAGGATGAAAATCTCACTGACAAGGAGGAATCTGACAAGGAATTTAAGATGATTTCTGAAGAGAGGGATGTTGAAGATACAGAGGGGAACCTGAATGGTGAGGATGAGTCGGATGAAGTAGATAAGATGGATTCTGAAGAAAAACCTGCAGAAGAGGTGGGGAGTGTTCCACAAGATGAAAAAAGTGATGAAGAAGACAAAGAAGAGGCTGAATCAAGTAAAGGCTCAAGAGAGGAAGCTAATGAAGATGGCAAATCTGATTCTGAAGGGAATGAAGAAATTAATGGTGATGGGAGTAGTCCTATGAATCCAGAGAAATCTCAGAATGAATTACCAAAGCCTGTTGATGCAGATGATGCTGAAATATCTGATGATGAGCCTCTTGTACTTATGCCCAACTTTTCATTTAAGCATATGAATATTACTAACCTGCAGCAGTGATTGAAATTTTAACTTGATTTTGGGCTTGTGCAGAGCAAGTGGAAGCTTAAAGTAGGAAAATCAGGCTCAAGGCGAGTAGGCTAAGCTGCTTGGGCTTGCTACCAAATTTCACATCAGAATATTCAAAGCTGTGGTGCTGTAGCATAGTCGTGATAGTTGGCAGAGGGTAGAAGGAGATGAATGCCATTTTAACTCTGTAAACAAACTAATAAAAGCAGAAAATGTAAAAATAACTACCATAGGCATTCCAGCTGTTTAGGTAAGAATGTTAGTGTCAGTTAAAAAGATTTGGGCGATGACCATTTCAAGTGACCCTTTGTAGCTATAGATGTTGGGATTTGTACGTACTGACTTGTGGTGGGTGGGTGTAGACAGTAGAGCATCTTTCTGATAGCCATGGCTGTTAAACTAGGTAGGCGAGATGTACATACATTACAGCTACGTATTGGTGATAGTTGTATGTTGGTTTATTCATGCTTGCTTGGTTTGGCACCTAGCATCGCATCCATCAAAGTTAAAGACATGGTTTGACTGTCATTGTCATTATTATTTTGTTGGGATTAATTGCCCTCTCTCTATTATTATCATTTTCCTTTTCTTCCTGTTCTGTATTAAATTCATGATGATATATGAATATCATATCGAATCTACTATTAGTATTAGTGGTGCGAAACTGAAAATGAGCTTTTAGCCATCTGAGCCTGTGGAAGGAGATGGTATTGTTTTTATGTAAAGTGGAATGGAAGTAGAAGTGAACGGAGAACAGGATCAAAGGTAAAATGAGTCTAGGTGAATCTGCACTTGTTGAAATTGCATTTCTTTGAACGAGCAGCTCCGCGCACGTGCTCCTATCCTGAACATATTTGAGATTCAAACGGAAGGATAGTGAACCCTAAACACAAAGGAGTAAGGATGGCTGGATCAACGACACGATTTTATCTTTGTCAATGTCCATTACCATGGTGATTGGTGAGTCCCATGGTAGATGATAAAGTTGGGTGAAAAGTCAAACATGAGACCAGTCAAAACAGAGACCAAGACTTCAGACACGGCTACTGGTCAACTCCTAAACACACGTGTCTATCAAGCTAATTTGTTTATTTTATTATTTCTTTTGAAAAAAAAAAAAAAGGCTAAAAAAAGGCGACTCTTTGGTTTCTAAAACTGAGTGAGCTGAGCTGGAATGGCCGATAAAACCAGACAGATAAGGAAGGAAGGATATCAGAAACGAGCAAAGGAAAGAGAAAATACCCACTCTCTTCTGTTAATGGTGAGCCTGCTTTATGATATTTTGGTTTAGGTACTGGTTATGTTGTGTTTGTTTTCATAAAAACCAGACACGACTAGTAGTGATCGGTTGCTTTCTTCCGGTTTTTGTCTGTAAATAGAACCAGTTAGTTTTGTCGGTAGTTCAATAACGCAGTCACGGAGGATAAGTTCGGTGAGATAAGTGGTTTCGAATCAGTGTCACTGGGTTATTTCTCCCAACCGATATAGTTATATCTTATTATTAACTAGTAAAATATTGCTGCTCATTCATCTTTACCTTTCACAGTTGCTTGCTTGCTTCTTTTTTCTCCTTATTCTCCAAATCCACACGGCAGTAACAAGGTTTTCTCTCTCTCGCAATGTGAAAATTATATTTTATTATGTGTTTGAGCTGATGTGTTTGCGGTGTTCTCGAAATTTGAGAATACATCTTGCTTGTAAATTCTGTGGGTATGATTGATACCTGATGCGTTATTGTTCTTCATTTCTTTCCTTTCTGTGGTAAAACAATTCGTTATAAAAAATTCTTCCTTTATAAAGAAATGCTTCATTTTGCATATTCGATTGCTTCAATTAGCACGTTCTTTCGCCAATTGGCTAATTTTTCCCCTTTTTTAAAAAAAAAAAAATTATTTATTTTGAACGTGGACAAACTTTCATGATACTAGTTTTTTCCTAATTTCTAATGTCTTTGTTTCTTAGTCCCTTTTTTTTTTTTTTTTTTTGCCCAATTAAAAACTTGAGATTGATTTCTGATATATTCCCTTTGAATGTTTTGTTCTTTTCTTTGCAGTGAGTGCCAAGTTCTTAAGCGATCCATCTTAGAAACTGCATTATGAGGCAGCCATTTGGACAGCTAAAAGTGACTGTGGTGCAAGGGAAAAGGTTGGTGATCCGAGATTTCAAGAGCAGTGATCCTTATGTTGTACTCAAGTTGGGCAATCAGGTAATCTCAAGTTCTGCTCTTTTTATCATATGTTGTCTAGTGTCTACCTTCTCTTCTATAATAAAATGCTTGACAAGTTTTGTATTAGATAATATGTATGTAAGTTTGCTGTCAGCAATGATAGATTTTTCTTTTTTTCTTTTTTCAAACAAAAACTTTAATTATCATTCTTGTGTCTTTTGTGACAGATGGCAAAGACTAAGGTTATAAACAGTTGCCTTAATCCCGTTTGGAATGAGGAGCATAGTTTGTCTCTCACAGAGCCAGTTGGAGTTCTGAGTTTGGTATGTTTATGCTCTGATACTCGGTGCATATTATTCTTGATGATTTATGTGATTTATATATATCAAATCTGAAGTAGGTATTTGAGCAATCTCATAATCTAGCCGAGTTAGTTCTTTTTCTGGACTAGTCTTCATCAAACTGTGAAAAGGATAAATCATCCATTATATCTAGTAACTTGAAGCTGCTAATCAATCAAATTCGTCATTGTTGCAGGAAGTGTTTGATAAAGACCGATTCAAGGCAGATGACAAGATGGGAAAGGCCTACCTCAACCTTCAACCAATAATCTCTGCTGCAAGGTTGAGGCATCTTGTGCATGTCTCATCTGGAGAGACACCATTAAGGAAAATTATTCCAGATTCAGAAAACTGCCTAGCCAGGGAAAGCTCAATTATTTGTATAAATGGTGAAGTGGTGCAAAATGTTTGGTTAAGGCTCTGTGAAGTTGAGTCAGGGGAGATAGAACTAAAAGTCAAGATAGTCGATGCTCCTTCGAGGTAGGATAGTGCAGTGCCTCAAGTAGTGTTAAGTGTACTGTCTTGTTTGTAGTCTAGTCTACTTGCTTCAGATTTATCAATAAGATTAATTTGTCTGTAATTTAGGCATTTAGTAAGTGTAATGTATAATGTGTAGCTGGTTTGAAATTGAAATTTGAAATGATCTTAAGTTCGATGAAAATGAATGGCATTTTCTGTACCTAGCTTGTGCAAGCAAGTTGTACTTTTGATGAGATGAGAGCCGAGTTGGTCTTTATTTATGTGTCCTCTCTTTTTTCTCTAATTGTCTCCTTGGAATTTGGATGCTAAAGCCTTTATTTTCATGTCGTGCTAATGCTGGTATTTTATGGAAAATGGCTACGGAGGAGTATCACTTATAAGGACCAGGGACCATGAAATCCAATTTTACTTTAAGAGTGATGATTTATTGGGCGATGGTGTCCGTGACAGTATCACGTGGTGTTATTTGATTAATTTATAACTTAAATGTTATTTATGGAGAGTCATAGAAAATTCTCTCATATGTCTAGATACTCAGCATATTGTGGTCACTTGTGTTCATGAGATCATTCTCTTTAATTTTAAGAAGAGATGAGTTTATATGCTAGCAAAAAAGGAGCATCTTTTTTATTTATTTATTTTGGGTTAAAGGGAATAAAAATCACAAATATTGTTTCTCAAATTAATTAGTATCTATTTTTTCTTTAAAAAAAAAAAGAAAATTGAAACAAAACTAATCTTATTAAAAAATATCAAAAAGAAAGAAGTGATATGGTGAGGGTGACAATTTGATCCGACCCGAATTTTGGCCCGATTAATCCGATCTTAAGTTTTCGAAATTTAACCTGAATATTCAGGTTTCGGGTCAAGTTTGAGGCAAAAAATTATGGCCCAATCAAAACCAAAAGTAGTTCTCTCCTTAAAAAAATTATGGCCCTAGACACAGTAAGAAAGAATTGGTTTTGGTTCATGAATGACATCGCTAAAAACCAAAAGTAGTTCTCTCCTACTTCTTATTGATGCTAGAAATAAAGTTGTAGTGATGGCGGTGTGTAAATAGTAAATATTTAATAATAACAGTTTTGTTCGGGATTTTTTAATTAAATATATCCTATTTACCCCAAAATACTTATAATGCATTTACTTTTTAAATTGGAGAATTGAAATTCAGAATTTGAATAATTGATAGTGTTTATTTCACAAAATAATGATGAAAATGAGAATTATTTAAGTGGGGCCCATAGTAAAATGGGATTAGGGAATGAGAATTTGATTCCCAATGGGGGGTTGGAAATCAGATTCTCATTCTCAAAACTATCTGTATTATCTCCATTAAATTTTCATAATCCCTAAATTTTCTCAGTTAAGTTCTAACACTTTTGTATTTTTGTCCCTTTTGAATTTATAAAAATACCTAGAATTTTTATGATATTTACTAAGAGGTCCTTTATTATTTATTATTACTAACAATATAATGATAATAATAATTATTTTAATAATAATTATTATTAGTATTATTTTTGCTACTGCTGTTGTTATTGTTGTTGTCTTCATTATCATTTTTATTAAATTTATAATAATAATAATTAATGTCGTCATCATCATTATTAATATTGTTATTATTAAAATTTATTTATTTTATTATTTTAATTATTATTATCATTAATGTCATTATTAGTATTAAAATATATTAATTTAATTAATTTAATTAATTTAATTATTATTATTTTCATTATTATTATTATTATTATTATTTTATTCTTACTATTGTTATTATTATAATAGACGCAAATAAAACTAAGTATCACAATTAACAAATGGCATTTTAATAACTTGGAACAATTTGTTTTAATTCCAAGATAAAATAAACACATCAGTGGAATACAATCTATTCTGGTTCTAATTCCAACAACTCAATTAAACAATTTATTTTGATTTTCTTTTCTCATTTTGATTCCAGTGCATTTCAATTCCAGCTCATTCAAATTATCAATTAGTAAATACATCATAAATCTCTATCCCCATTTGGGGACATAATTGAAAAATACCCATAAAGTCGAGTAAATTGAGTGTGAAGTCAAGTAAGTCGAGAAAGTGAATAAGTTAAGAAGGTGAATAACTGACGTACTAAGTTGCAAGATAAATTTAAAAAAGTCTCAATTATAAAGTCGAGAAAGTTAAATGCAAAGTCTAGTATGAAGTTGAGAAAATTGGACATGAGGATAAGTAAGTCAAGTGAGTTAATTACAAAGTTGAGTATGAAGTTAAGAAAATTGGGTATGAAGTTGAGTAAGTCGACTAAGTTAGCGTTTATTTTTTCATCTGAAATTTGAATGCCTGAGTGTTACTGAAATCTAAATGGATGTAAGTAGTATATATGTCAGAATAATATGTTTATTTTTTATTTTTTGATGTATGGGTATAAGTGGTAAGTTATTTGTTTTTATAAACTGAAAACATCTTAAATATAATATTTATATACTTATGACCTTAAAAGTATTATATATCCTTGAAGTTTAAATATGCACATATTTATGGTGTTATCTAGTATAATAGTTTTTATATATTATAAGTATTTATAAGGTAAGCATTTGATATATAATTTATAAAAAATAATTTTGATAACAGTATTTTTTTACAATGTAACGTAATATGTATGCATAAAAAAATTGTTATCTAATGATAAAAGAATTTGCTTAAAATTTAAATTGAATGTATGTTAAGTATTTGATACCAAATAAAATTTGAGATCAAGGGAAATTTTAATATAATATCTAATAGTTAGGCAGGAAATAAATACATTTAACAAGGGTATTTGTAAGGAGAAAAATTGATTTTTCATTCACACATTTTATCATTTATATAAAAATCAGGAGATTTTACTTTTTCTATTGAGTTAAAAATGTTGTACAATAAAACTTCAAAAAAAAAAATAAGCAAACTAAAATATCAAAACATCCTAAATCAAGCCAAATTAAGACTTTGGACATAAAAACAAACACCCCTAAGTCAATTATAATGTGTCAAAATTAAGTCTATAATCGAGCAATTTTATAAATGATTTTAAATAAGGGCATTTCAGTATTTTCATCAATTTTTGGGTACATCTATGTAAAACTAAGAGACAACAAGGCATTTGTTTGGTATTTTGCTAGGATTGGGGATGGGGCATCTACGCTGCCATTTGCCCTTTCGTTTGTTCATGTTGTTATGCGATGAGTTTGAGGTTTAGAGCAAAGGAAAAGGAAGCGAAAGCGAACCCAGACGATGATGATGAGAAGAACCAGAAAAAACAACGAATGGTTGTGGATCTGGGAAATGGAAGTGAAGTTATTTATTTTCCAAGAATTATAAAAATGGAGGATTCTTGGAAATTCTTTGATTACCTCAACAATCGAATCCCTTGGAACAGACCCACCATTCGCGTCTTCGGTCGATCTTGCCTTCAGGTAGTCATTCATTATGATTATTATTATCATCAGCATCATCATTTATCGTCTACTACTTATTATTATTTGCAATTCTATGTTTGCTTTGTTTGTTCTTTTCCTGTAAATCTGAGATTGAGAGCGGATGTCTTGCGTATGAATAGATTATGACTATGATTCTTTTGCTTTGCTATGCTCTGGGAAATGGGAAGGGCTTTTAATTTGCTTAAGTAGCAGTGATGGTTTTTGTTGTGGCTGCAGGTAGCCTGCATCAGTACGGTGAGTGGTATACAAATTTTGCTCAAATTCATCTTGAATGCTGCAATTAATTAGCCTCCTACCTGCGTAGCCTATTTATATAGTTGCATTTGCAGAATTGTGCTTTCTAATTGCAATTGCGTGCTTTCTGGTGCAGCCTAGAGACACATGTTATGTTGCTAGTGAAGGAGTGACACAATTAATTTACAGTGGCTACAGGCCACATCCATATTCTTGGGATGATTTTCCTCCCCTCAAGGACATTTTGGACATAGTAAGTCTCATATAATGAAATGTAACTGAACATCACCTCACATCACATTACGACACAGTAACTTGGCCCGCTTCACTTAAGTTTATGTGTACCTACTATCTAATTTGTTTGTTTACCTACTTCTTGAAGGTCCTCAAAGTGCTTCCTGGGAGTAGATTTAACAGCTTATTATTGAATAGGTATAAAGGTGGCAATGACTATGTAGGTTGGCATGCCGATGATGAGAAGCTTTATGGATCCACTCCCGAGATTGCCTCTGTTTCATTTGGATGTGAGCGCGACTTCTTGTTGAAGATTAAGCCAAGTAAATCATCCCAAGATCCAATATGAACATCTTCTCATCCTTAGAATGTTGTTACTGGTTATATAATTATTTATTTAGTTATTATTAAAGGTGTTTTGATCTGCACAGAGTCATGAATGCATTGAACCTCTTGTTTGATTGATTATATTGGTTGACCATGAGGAAGCTTTGTATTTGTGGTTAAACTATTACTAATGAACTAGCAGTAGAGCAGTGATTCACGGAATTCTGTTGTTATCACTAGATAGAAGAACTGATGATGAACCTGTGAGCAAGCGTTTGAAGAAGAAAGGCAACTTGGATCAGCACTCATTCACACTAAAGCATGGATCAATGTTGGTGATGAGAGGCTACACACAGCGGGATTGGATACACTCGGTTCCTAGGCGTGCAAAAGCAGAGTCTACTCGAATCAACCTCACCTTCAGGCATGTTCTGCAGTAGCCTAGGTCCTGGGATTAATGGAAAGTGTAGCCTTTTTTTTTACTATTTTTTGATTCTGTGAATTAGGCATTAGAAGAGACTAAACCTTGTCCTCGTAACAGCCAGAGCCAGTGACCAAAATTGAGGTTTTGTAGCATTGTTTGCTGCTGTTGCTGTAACTGGTGATCTTGGATTCACTGAGAATGATTTATAATGTGACTCCCAGATTGATGTATTTAAATCAAGCTAATCCAACAGATTACTTTGAATGATTTATATTGTGACTCCCAGATTGATGTATTTAAATCAAGCCAAGCCAATAGATTCCATTGGATATGGACATCGTTTGGTCATCTCCCGCCCCCTAAGTGAATGATAAACAGGTTCCGGAGAGTCTTAACCGCCGATTGGTATCTCACTCGTCTCAACCGACTTCCACTAGTATAAACAGTTATCACTTAATAATGCCACATCATCTGCCAATCGTGTAAATAAATAACAAAGAAATTTTACAAGCCCCTTATTATTTATTTCGCCTATAAATGTAAATTACCCATAAGACCGATGTTCATGTTGGCGTTGGGAATAAACAAATCAGTGAGATTTCTTTAGTTTAAAAATAAAAGCAATTTCCAACTCGTCACACGCATGAACATGATGTCAGCGATGAGTCATATATTAATCTCTTGTTACTCTTTCCAATGTATGTGCGAAAGAATCGCTCATGATCCATTCATTTTACACACAAGCACAACACGATGGGGTTTTTAATTAAATATCCTTTAATAGTTTCAAAATTATTTAAATATTCCCTCCCTTTTTTGTTTTTATGAATACCCTAACAAATGTGAGCAAAGTCAGAAATATCCTTAATGAATGCATCAAATTCACTCAATGAATTGTCTTCATATTTCTTTCCTCATTTCTTTCACCCAAATCTATTTTTGCTGCCGATTCTTTCAAAATCTCTTAGAATCTCTCAAAATCTCTCATAATTTCTTACACAAATACAATTATGTATTCATTTCTTTAACACCAAATCTTTCTTTAAAGGTGCATTGCTTATTAAACAACTCAATAAGGTATGTTAATGTTGTTGGGTTTTAAATTTTTTAATTTTTAGGAAAATTTAGAAATTTTCCTCACATTACAATGTTTTATTTTCACCATTTTTTCTTATACGTAGAAATATATGCAATGTAGGTTGTTTAATTATTTTTTCCAGCAATATAACTTATTTATGGCGAAAATGTTTCGAGTCGTGCATTCTTTTGATACCGTGTACGTCATATAGTTAGTCATGTAGGTCGTGTAAGTAATATAGTCGTGTAAGTCGTATAGGTCATGTAAGAAATATAGTCGTGTAGGTCATGTAAGAAATATAGTCGTGTAAGTCGTGTAAGTAATATAGTCGTGTAGGTCATGTAGGTCGTGTAGTTACTTGTATATGAAATTTAATATCATTGTTTTTATTGTATCATCAGATATGGTTTTGGTACGTGTGCCTATTCTCTTCAATGGTAAATGGATTGAGCAAAATGACGAGTATAAGTTCAAAGGTTCAAAGGCTAAAGGGATAATGATACCACGATCGACAACATATGCCGAATTGGTGGAGCAGATAGCTGAAGTTATTGATATAGATACTTCGGAATTCGAAATCACAATGAAGTTCAAACTTAAGACATATGATCCTATGCCACCAGTTACAATTCAAACCAATAATGATGTGGAATTTTTTTAGATTCTAATTTAATTTCACTTCTTTTTTTTTAATAATTTTCGTTGACATTTTCTGCATAGCAGCAAATATAAATTCTTAGCACAAATTAAGTCTTTAAAGAACTAAATTAATCTAATGATTAATGGAAAAATTCATGTAATTTTAAAGTCGCAATTAAACATATTACAGCCATTTAAAAAGTTCTTTTTTTTTTTTATCTTCAAAGTGCTTTCTTCCTCTGGCCAAGCATACATGAGGAATGCCTGCATATAATTAATCCATGAAATCAATTAAGAAGAAAAAATATCAACCATAGGAAATTAATGTAATGTTATACACATAAGAACACCATTCGCAGTGATAAAATATTTCCACTCATAACTAGACATATCATGACTTACCATGACTTATAATTAGAAATTAAGAATCTCTCTAACTAATGACATTTCACAAGGTAAAGGTATATGCACCATTCCAATTTATTGTGAGCCTAATTAAACTAAATGTAATGTGTAGATTCTATTGACAAGAAACAAAATGTGGAATTGAAGGTCGTGTAATTGTGTAATACAAGAAGATCGTGTAATTGTATAATACATGAAGGTCGTATAAACATGCAATACATGAAGGTCGTGTAATCGTGCAATACATGAAGGTCGTGTAATCGTGCAGTACATGAAGGTCGTGTAATCGTGCAGTACATGAAGGTCGTGTAATACACAACCTTGAATCTTACATAACCTTACACGACCAAATCTTGTGTTACATAACAAAATTATAATCAGCACAATCCATTAATTTTTCACAATTTGCATGCAGCAAAACAACTAGAAATTTATTTTCGAACATGTTATGAGAGACCCACAACTAATTAATCTATTTTTTCAATATAAAACCCTAGCTTTTTGTTTTTTTTCTCTTGAATATTAACAAGAAAACTAATTACATGGAATTACTTGTCTCAACTAGTTACATTCTGACAATTTTGCAGTAAATGATCAACTCTCTCCGGCGATTATGTAGTGACGAACTATGCTTCACTTTCTCAGTTGTGGCAGCTTCCCCTTCTCAGGCTTAGTTTGCTCGTGTTGAAGTTCGATTTACTATGTATGGAGAATGAATGTTTGTTTTGGTAGAGGTGATGCCGGTGAGGGAATTACAGTATTTGTTTGTTTGAGTTTGATAATGGAGGGAATTGCAGCAGATGAGTGTTTGTTTGCTTCAGTAGAAAAGGGAGAGGTGCTGTCCGTTGAGTTGAAATGTTTTAAAATAAGGATAATTTAGTAATTTTCTATCAATTTTTAAACAGATTTTAAGATATTGAGATAATTTTTGAAGTATGGAGGTGTACCGGACGCAATTGGCACCAACACGATCGATCATAACTAATAAGCAAAACTCGTCTCTCTTTCAAGTTTAAAGTTAAAGATTCTTTGAAGATACTATTTAGCATGGTGCCTTTAGAACCTTCAGAATCTATCAAAGCACGAGGTGGGTTCTTTTAACTTTAATCCACCTCTGTTTTTTTTTATTCCTTTCATTTTCTGTTTATTTTGTTCCTTTCTTGCAGATGTTTGTATTGTGGGTGTTGCACGTACACCAATGGGAGGCTTTCTTGGCTCGCTCTCGTCTGTTTCAGCTACAAAGCTGGGTTCCATTGCTATCGAATGTAAAAAACACTAGCTTTAGTTTCCCTTTTGGATTCTGGCTTCAAAGTTTAGTTTCTCTCTCTTTTTTTTTTTTTCCTTTTTTTAATGAATTCATTAATAGGTGCTCTTAAGAGGGCCAACGTGAAACCACTCCTTGTGCAAGAAGTCTTCTTTGGGAACGTTCTTAGCGCCAATTTAGGACAGGCTCCCGCTAGACAGGCCGCCTTAGGTGCTGGGATTCCTAATTCTGTCGTATGCACCACTATTAACAAAGTCTGTTCATCTGGGATGAAAGGTCAGATACTTTATTATTTGAAATTTTCTCTTTTCTACTACTCTTATGCGGTTATATAGATTTGTGATTTGTGATTTGTGATTTGTGGTTTTTTCTTTTCTTTTCTTGTCTTTGTTAGCTGTAATGCTTGCTGCACAGAGTATTCAATTGGGTATCAATGATATTGTTGTTGCGGGTGGCATGGAAAGCATGTCCAATGCGCCCAAGTATCTAGCAGAAGCAAGGTTGGCATCATCCTATCTCGGTTGAACATAGTCTCTTTATTTAATCTTTTTGAAGTTTGAAAAAAAAAAAATTAAAAATTGTCTATTTGAAGCTGAGTGTGTTTATTGAATGAGCAATTGAAGGGTTTTTGCTTAGATTTTGTGTCAGTCAATTCTAAGTTGGGAACACAAAATGCTTCCACCAGTTTCTTTGTCTGAAGTTTGGCTTAGCTGCGGGCAGTGGCTAAACTAATTTGATTTAGTTGAGTCTCCCCTTTTTCTTATAAAACTGCTATATACTCAGATGATGCATCTTTTAAAAATTATATTATACTCTGTTTCTCTGGGGCTGTTCATACATTCATTATGCAGCTAGATGTTTATCTCAAAGAGAAGAAAAGGGAATTTTGTTTGGTTACTGTCTCATCTATTTGTGTGGTTGCTTGCTAAGAAAATGTCTCTGAACTTGATGTTTTAGCCTTTTCCGTTGTCCCTTCTGTAAAAACTTGAGGAAATAGATCAGTAGATGATTCTTTTTTGCTAGCAGAAAGGGATCTCGACTGGGACATGATACTATTGTTGATGGCATGCTCAAAGATGGCCTGTGGGATGTCTATAATGACTTTGGGATGGGAGTATGTGCAGAAATATGTGCTAATAAACATACCATAACAAGGGATGAGCAGGTAGTTTTCTCATATGGATTCTTAAAACCACCATCAATTATTGAGGATACTGATTGGTGTTTTAATTTACTTGATGTATTTTCTTTTGCAACCCACTGCTCATTATTACTCCCCATATTTATCCTTGATGGCCTTGTAGATTGTGCAGAATTATGCTTATCTGGATGATTTCTCTTTTGTTCGATCTCTCTTTTTTTTTTTTGGGGGGGGGGGGGGGGGGGGAGAGCAGGATTCATATGCTATTAGAAGCTTTAAGCGTGGGATTGCTGCACAAAATTCTGGTCTCTTTGCTTGGGAAATCGCTCCGGTACAATATTTAATTCTACTTACAGTTTATAGAAAGGTTATAGCCTTTAATGTAGTTTTGCATCAGTTCATGATTTTCTACTTGCAGGTTGAAATGTCTAGTGGAAGAGGGAAACCATTCATAATTGTTGATAAGGATGAAGGTTTAGAAAAGGTATCAACTCTACAAAATGGATAAGCATTTGGACTTAGATCTTATTCATTTTGCATCTTTCAATGTGTTTTAAAATTTAGTTTTCCACTTTAAGTTGTTTTCACAGCCACTGGTTTCTCAAGAATTGAGCTGTTGGCCCCAGAAAATGCATACCATAGTTCTACATTTCAATTTTCTTGTTCTGATGGTTTCTTGAGTTTGAACAAGTGAAGAAGCCTTTGTATAAGTTGGAAACTAAATACATATGTGGGGGTGCCCTCTTTTTTTTTTCTAATATGGACATGCTGTTAAGCCGTGCAGTTTAATAGAGTTATTTTTTAATGCACTATAAAGTCGTGCGGTTTAATAGCATTAAGATCCGACTCTATTAAACTGCAAGGTTTAAAAACATGTATGCAAAAAAAAAAAAAAAAAAAAAAAAATGAGCGCGCTTGCATTAGAGAAGGTTATATATATGTTTTTGATATCAGTAACTATAATGAAAATTCTGATGCGATTCCGCATAATAGCGTTAGTATATGCTAGTGTCATCAGTTTCTTGTTACTAATAGCTTGTCAACTAACAAATTCCTAAGCATTGAACTATAATTGTTATTTCCTTACTTCTGGTAATTTGGTATTTGCTTGAATGCTGAACATTTGCCTCTTCCTTTTTTTTATACATCTTGCCAGTTTGATGCTGCAAAGCTAATGAAGCTCAGACCCAGTTTTAAGGAAGGGGGTTCTGTTACTGCTGGCAATGCTTCTATTATAAGGTCCTCTCTCTCTCTCTCTCGTTTTTATGGAGGCAATATATAGGTTTGCTGCTGGGTGAAATCCAGTGTATAGCCGCTTAGTGCTGTTGGTGAAATGATCAAGTTCGTGTATCAATCACGTGACTTGAAATTGTATTCTAGTCGTGAGCTTTTGTTATTAAGAAATTCTTGGAACAAGATCTTCAGGAATATGTTAATTTTTGCTATCTATGGCTGCTTTTTGAATTGAACCAATTAAATTATGACAAATCTTTTCTAAGTTCATTATATCTATATCTGAGTCAAATATGGCAATCCCATCATAGAATCTACATTACATAAAAAATAGTTATTCTGTAGTTGCCAAGGGGAATTTCTTATCAGTTTTGGGTTGTTGGTCTACTGTTGTGGTCAGTGATGGTGCAGCGGCACTTGTTCTGGTGAGTGGAGTGAAGGCACTTGAGCTTGGTTTGCAAGTAATAGCTAAGATTAGGGGATTTGCTGACGCAGCTCAGGTAGGTCAAAAAATATTTCTTGTATTCATCTTGATCTTGGGTGGATTTATGTACTTGGTGCTGAAACAATTTTTTAATGGCAGGCTCCAGAGTGGTTTACAACTGCTCCATCCCTTGCAATACCAAAAGCCATAGCAAATGCTGGCTTGGAAGCTTCTCAGATTGATTACTATGAAATAAACGAAGCTTTTTCTGTAAGAAATCATGTTCCTACCTAGTGATGCCGCTAGTATCCAAAGGTTAGTTTATTACCGTTTCATGTTCTAACCTCCTGTTTGCAGGTTGTAGCTATTGCCAATCAAAAACTGCTTGGTCTTGATCCTGTGAGTCCTTTACGATTTCTGTTCTGTGTTAATTTTTCATGCTTGAATTATTTGCTAGCTGTTTCATTGTGCTTCTATTAGGTCTATTGGTTCACTGAGGTATCATTATGTTTTCTTATTTATTTATAATTTTATGCCTTTCTGGTTATTGCAGGAACAGGTTAATGCGCATGGTGGAGCCGTATCCCTGGGTCATCCGTTAGGGTGTAGTGGAGCTCGTATCTTAGTCACATTATTGGGGGTAATTTAAAGGGCTTATTACATTTTATCATTCCCAATATGTTCTTTTTCTCATGATTCAGCCTAATACCTAGATATCTTTCCTCCTCCTCTTCTCTCGCGCTGCGTTATTTACTCTGCATAAATTACATGGATACAAAAGCAATCATCAGCTTCCACCCATTCCCTTCTTACTTCTTGGTGTGAAATCCATAAGGAGGCCTGTTTTTAACGAATGAAGAATGCATTATAACTATTTGGCTTTTCTGTAGTCCTCAGGGATCATCTAATACTGTTATGGTGTTACAGGTACTGAGACATAAGAAGGGGAAGTACGGCGTTGGTGGCATCTGCAATGGTGGAGGGGGGGCATCCGCTCTTGTTCTTGAGCTCATGTAAGAATTTTAAATTTGGTAAGCATGAGTATGATTCGCTTATGAATTTTGCCATCCATTTAAAAAACCGTAAATTAAAATGGTTTTACAAGCTACTAAATCTGACGATTTCTCTTTTATAATACATTATGAAGTTCTAGAGATTCATGCGAAAGAAAGTGGGATTTTTTGGGTAGCATCTAGCATAACATGCACTTTGCGTTGTTATGAGTCATCATTATGCTCCCCTATAATTTTTGTGAATTCTGATATACTGTAGAGAACTCAATGCTACTACGTTTTTATGCAACTAATGATAATTTCCGTGCAGTACTAGATGTTCGTCTCTTTTCTTCTAACTAAATAATTTATTATTGTACTTAACCGCAAATTAGGAAATGAAGAAGAGAACAGCAGAATAGTTTATTTTACACACACACACACACACATAATAGTCATCACATGAATAGCATGGATCCTGCCGATTGGATTAGCAAGTAGCAACAGCTAGAGGTTGGAAGATACCACATAATCGAAAAAGAAAATAAAATCCAAATCCTCATTCTGAAACCTAGACAATGACTGGATTCTCTTAAAATCTAAGAGAGCATTGTACTGACTACCTGTTCTCAGATTTTTTTAATGCTATTGTTGCTATGACTTAGTAGAATAAAAAATAAAAAAGGGATTTCATTCCATTTTCTTTGATCATGGGTTAAAAACTTGTGTTTGCAGGCAAGCGGTGCGGGTGGGACATTCCAAGCTATGAATTGATGATGTATACTGACTGTGGAACATCACCTCCTGTGCTATTGTCTCTTATCTCTTTGTTAAGTTGTCTACTTGAATGAGAAAGCTAAAAGAGAAAAAAAATAAATAAAAAGGGAAATGTATCAGCTTGATCGACCCTAGTAAGAAAGGTAGATAGGATAGATGTATTAAATGATTACCCGCATAAGTCATCATACCATTGTAAAGTGGTAAAGCATTGGTGGCGAAGGAGCACCAATCCCTGTAGCTCATCATATAGCTTGAGCTAGAGAAATATGTGAAGAGTGAAGATCACTAAAATAAGACCACTGCTTCTCTTATGACTTGATCTTATGTGAATGACGCTTGGCTGACTGTAGCAAGCAATATTGGTATGTTGTTAGACTTGTGCTGCTGTCAGAGCAAATCCAGTGAAACACCTTTATATGGCCTTTTGTGTGGTTCATTCAGATCTTCTTCTTACACACGCCTGATACATGTATAGTTATTATATTTCTTCCCGCAAAGATTTTTTGGCTCTTGTGTGACAGTGAAAGCACCCACCCAGACACCCCAGCGCCACTGCGAGCCCCTCCAGTGAACTCTTTCCTGGCATTGGCATCTGCAGTTCTCCAACTATAATAATAATAATAATAATATTAATATTCTTCAAGACTCATAACAGGTAATCAATGTTGACTATGGCTAGGAATTAATTCGGATCATGGATTTATTTTAATGTGTACAGTTTGTAACATGTAATTAGTAATTACCTCACAAATATATGTATGCTTTTAGTAATTTTGACAGCAAAAATATATGTTAATAACAGTGGATGGGGTCTTTAGATTAGTTTTTTTTCCCCCTTTTTTTGGGCCCAACTAGTTAAACTCATTACTCATCTTATATGATATAACTTCGTTTTCTGAAAAAAAGAAAAAAGAAAAATTGAACCTCTTAATCAGGTATTTAATTTGAATTAATTCAATTCTATCAAAATCGATACGCAAAATATTTTAGTTTATCATGATCATGATACGATATTAAAGTTTTGGTAAATTAGAATCATCTTTCGTCACATTGGAAAAAGAAAAGGGAAAGAAAACGAATTTTCATTGAAAAGGGAAGTTTTAACATAGAAATTTAAAACATATAGCATTAATAATAGGTAATAAAGGAATAAATAATAGTGAATTTGCACAAAAAAAATAGTCTTGTAAGAGGCTGGCAAGCATTGAAAGTCGGAATGTCTCCCTCCAGAATAGCACAACCCTATACCCCTCACCTAACAATAACAATAGTAACAATAAACATTTTCTCAACCAAAAATAAAACTTCTTTTTCTTTGTGTGTGTGTGTGTGTGTGTTTTATTATTTTTCTGGGTTCTTTCTTTCTTAAACAATATCATTCATTTATATTTGATTCTTTTCTTGTCTTGTGCAATTGGTGAGATATCTTCAACCATTATTATTATTATTATTATTATTATTATTATTATTATTATTATTATTCCATGCATGTTTGTGTTATTGATTCCATATATACATACTGCCATGTTTATGTTACTTTCTCTCTCAGGCTCTCAGCTGCCAATCATTGTTTGCGGTCTCTAATGATATTTACATTTTACTTACATATACAATAGGATCCTCTTCTCTATCTATGATCAATTTAATTAGATGGATGGGACTTCATTTCGTTATTAATTAATGCATGGCAAATAATTTGATTATCTAATTATCTTTGGCTCTTTCGCCATCATTTGAATTCCATGTCATGAGATTATCAAATTCATGCATACAAATGAATGATTAAGTGATTTAACAGTTTGCAGGCAATCAGGATTCAAGAAATAGATAAAAAGAGATGTTGAATAATAATAATAATAATAATAATAATAATATCATCCGTGATCAAAAGGCAAAGGTTTCATCAGGTTCTCCCAGGGGAGAGGTGGGAGAGATTGATACCAGGGCACCGTTTCAATCAGTGAAGGCCGCTGTGAGCTTGTTTGGTGAAGTTAAACTTGCCAACAATAAGAACAAACCCCTCCTCAGAAGGACAAGACTTTCTTCAGAGGTAGGCCGATATGCATTAATAATGTCTCATTCTCATTCTCATCTCAATCAATAATGATTGCCTGCGCGCAGAATGTGTTAGACAAGGAGACGCAGCTTCTCTTGGCCCGGAAAGAAATCGAAAGAACTAAGAAACTGTTAGAGAGCTCTGAAAGCACAAGAGCTCGAGCACTTGGCGATCTTGAGAGGGCTAAAAGAACCATGCTCGAGTTGACCACCAAGCTCAAAGCTGTCAAGGACTCCAAGGAATCTGCAATCGCAGCTGCCGAACATGTCAGGAAGCAGGCCAAGCAACTCGAAGAGGCCAAATCCCAGAAAAATATTGGAGGCATTGCTGTTGAAAGGAAACAGCAAGTCGACATTGCCAGAGAGCACTACGCTATCACTGCTTCCAAAATTGATGCTGCAAAGCAAGAGCTCAACAGAATAAGACAGGATTTCGACGCAGCCTTGGAAGCCAAACACTCTGCCCTCCAACAGGCAGCAGAAGCACAGCGTTTGGCCAAAGTCAGCTCTGAAAGAGTTGCTGACCTTCGAAAGCAGCTTTCTGCTATGAAGGAAGGAATCAAACAAATCAAGCTTGCAGCTCAAGAAGCCACTGACGAGCAGGCTAGGATTGTGTCCGAAAAAGACACCCTCATGCAATCTTACAAAGCTGCTCAGGAAGCAGCTGAGAACAAATTGAACTCTTTGAAAAAGGAATATGATCCTCAACTGACTGAAAATCTCGAGATTCAGCTCGCGCAGACTACTGAGGAGATCAAAGTTTTGCAGAAACAGATGAAACAAGCTCATGCTGCTGAAATGGATTCTATGAGAGCTGTTACTGCAGAGCTCAACAAAGCTACAAAGTCACTGCAGGAAGCTGCGGATGAAGAATGCTCTCTTCGGAACTTGGTGGCCTCCCTTAAGCTGGAATTGGAAGATGTGCAGAAGGAGTGTGCTGAACTGAAGGAAAAGGAAGCGGAAATGGAAGTCATAAAAGGAGCTTTAATGGAATCTATCGCAAAAGAATCTGCTGTAGAATGTGAAGATAGCTTGAATGAGCATAAATTGGAGCTGGAAAAGCTATCAGCAGAAACTGAAACTGCTATGAAAGAAGAAGCAGTGATTAAAGAAGAGGCTGAACACCTCAAGCAAGCAGCTGAAGCTGCCCGCATGCTGGCTAAGGAAGCGGAGAAGAATTTGCAACTTGCTCTCTCAGAGGTTGAACAAGCAAAAGCATCCGAGAGGAAAGCCCTTGGTGAGTTAAATGTTTTATCAATCAAGCCAGATTCTGCTTCCAATATCACAATTTCAAAGGAAGAATTTGACTCTTTGAATAAGGCGGTGGAGGAATCAGTAGCCGTGGCTGAGAAAAAGTTGGCGGAAGCTGAAGCTCAGCTGTTAGTCATCAATGCAAGAAAAAATGAAGCTGATAAAAAGTTGGAGGCAAATTTGACCGACGTTGAAGAAATCAAGAATGCGACAGAGGCTGCATTGAAATCTGCAGAAACGGCAACAGCTGCACAAAGCATGGTTGAGGCTGAACTCCGGAGGTGGCGCCAGCAAGAAGAGCAATGGTTGAGGCTGAACTCCAGAGGTGGCGCCAGCAAGAAGAGCAACTGACTGCGCTTTAAGTTGATTCTATGGTTCTAGATTATGAACAATGATACCAAAATCATTCCCATTCAATTCTAGGATTTTAAATCAAATTTCTCCTGATCAGATGTTCAACATATGAAGGAACACGAGAAAATATTTGTTTGCAAAGGACATATTTGCAATTTCCGTTATTTGTTTGCATCCCAATATGAATCTGAGAATCTCTATGTAAATGGTATTAAAAAAAAAAAGGAAAATGGAGAATGCTATCTTGAGAGACTACAGGACTACAATAAGTGGACACAATCGGTATGTGTAACCCGTTTATGTTTTGTTTTACTCATCTTTGTAAGAAATTATCACAAGAAACATTGCTTTGTTTAGGCATAAAACAAAAGAAAGGAAAATATTGCATTTCTAGCATAGTTATAAGCATAAGGTATAGAGGGTGGCTGAGTATGGAATACTTAATTTTTAGCAAAATGAATGAAATTCGAAGAAATGATTGTGATTCCTGTCGAATCCTACAGTATATCTGACTGCAGGGAGCTTCGAGCTGATTTTATAGCTCATGCCATATTAGATACATCGTATTAGCTTCTCTTTAATGGAACTCACTCTGAGATAATGTGAGCAACCGTTGTTATCAGGTACATTTATATTTATGACTGTATAATCAAACAGCAAAACCACACATCTCACCTAAAAGCAGTGGCATTGTGTTTCACATAGATGAGACAACATGGAGGTCTTTAGCTTCAGCTGTCGTTGATTCATACATCATCTAGGGACTGGGTTAGACCATTTCTGTTTTCAATCTTGTGCAACTCAGATTCTATGGTTTTGGCAATCTCAGTTCCTTCTGCAGCTGGCTCAGGCAGATCCACATGAAAAGAGCCCTGTTTGACTGGTTGAATAGGTTCACTGATCAATGATTGCTGCTTGATGTAGTTATATAGCTGTTGATGAAAGGGATGGTCCAACGAAAAACAGTTCTTGTTCTCTGAACTGCGAGATGATCCGGAGTCTTCTCTTCTACAGAAATGTGGAAGTGATTCAAAATCCATGATCTACAAGAAACATGCAAATACCATCGTCAGGATGATCATTCTGCAAAAGCAAAAGTAAACTGAAATATCCTGTATTAAGCCTCCAAATAAAAAATTATCAGTAAATTCACTCTTGTATTTAAAAATGGGAAATCTACCTAAACTCCAGAAATAGGATTCTTTATTAGTTGTTCATGTTATGCCTTTACTTCCACATATTTTCAACTAATGAAGGCAAAAATGCCTTACCTTCAATAGCTCATCTCGCCCAGAACCTTGCAAGACCTGAATCTTTTTCCTTGTCCTCTCCTGCAGAAGGGGCTTAACGACCTGTTATTAAGTTTAAAGGTTATATCAGCGGCATGCCCAGCTCTAGTAAGATGGTTCAGGAGGAACTGCAGAATGATATCATGGCCACCGAGAGACTACTTCACAAGGAGCAATGCTTACCTTCCAACATGCGGAAAATATGTATGGCACATTCACAATATAATATGTATTTGTCTTCTCTGGGTAGTTCAAGTCATCAACTGTCGATATGATTGTCAATAACTGCATTAACGTACCAAGTGGAAAATTGCGGATTCATGAGCTCATGCATTATAATGACTCATTAAAAATCTGCAAAGTCGAATGTACTCCATAACACATCCACATACATAGCTAAAAGTCACTTAACATCAACATTAAAGTTTCAGCCACCCAACTACTAGGGATTCAGATACAGTTATCTCTAAATTATAGAAAAATCATTATGCTGTTGATCATACCTTTAAAATGTGATAAATTATGCAAATACTTGGGCTGCAAATCTAGCAAGTTGAGCACTGAAGTGATCTGAAATATTGTTGATATCTATTTGTTCCTCAAATTGGAACATTTACAAGATAGTTTTCATGAATACTAGAGGGCCAGACTACTAATGGATAAATAAGGAGATTGGGGCAAGTTGGGGTTAAATTAAACCAGCAGAGTCAATACTAGAAAGACAAATCTACTGTGCAAATACCTTTATCTGGCTTAATGCTGAAAGCTTCAGACCAGTCATATCTAAAACCTTCACACATGTGGTTATTGGTCGCCCATGCTTTGCTGATGCCGAAGGCTACAAGAAAAGTAAATCGGTCAAAAAATAACTACGAACTGTAAAATAGTTATACTTTTATACTCACCAAAATGACACGATCCCTATATTCATTTATTTGAATATGTGATTGCACATAGCAGTGGACCTGTAATATAATAATGAAATGCTCAGAAATGTCACAGATTAACCTTCTTAATAAAAGGAAAATGATAAAGCACTTGAGTTCACGGCAAGAAGATGAAATGGTAGAACATGAAAACTCAAATTCTAGAACATGTTTCAATGAAAATGTTACAAACAAAGAAATCTATCATAATACTTACAGATGCTTTGTCAAACGTACTGAGCCCTACACCAACAGCAAAGACTGGCAAACCCTGGAGAAGATGGCAGTGTTGTGAGAGAATACTCGAGAAGATATAATGTTCCTATCATAATTAGTTCCATAATATCCGCATACCACATAGACTCATAAGATTACAAAATTAAGATTGATTTTGACAAAAAATGAAAAAAAAAAAAAAAGTGGGCACCTCTCTTGAGTAACCTGACATTCCTATGAGCTGTGAATCACGCACGGCTCTGTACAATTCAGTAGGTACTATGGGTTTCTGTGAAGAAGAAACAGCATCCATTTCAGAAATGTTAATGTTCAAAGACTTTTAAAAACAGTTTGGATTAAAATTTTATTCTGATAAGAATGCAACATAACTGAACATAAAATCAGAACATCATTCCAATCAGGCAATGACAGAACATTTCAGTTATAACTAATAAGTAAAAAGCATCAACCTGACCCATTATCTTTGGAAATAATTCAAGTAAGAGATTGATGAAAGACCAGAGAGAAATATAACTTACTGATAATATTTTGTCAATCTCATTCTGTGCCCTCCAGTGCAAACAATCCATCAACTGAATGATCATAAAAGCATCACCTCAATCAAATTTTGTAACAGCATATCATAATTAAATGCTCTAATACATAAAAGGATTACATGTGAAGGAACTACAACCAACCATTTTATGAGCTTTGGAAACATTCCCATCTCTGGCTTTTAGAAAACGAACCAAAGTTTCAGTTGGATATCCTCGATGAATATTCTGCATATATATATATATATATATATATATATGTATAAACCACTTCTATCATTAACAAAATATGAATAATCGAAACAGTTATGCCAATTGAGATTATAAATTTTCTTTTCTCTAAAAGAAAAAAAGATGACAGCATACAAGTGAAAGAATGATAACACTATTGCCCATTTTATTTTCAAATTATCAAACATTTCATACAAATCCAGTAATCATTCTCAAAGTGGTCACATTTTCATCAAGGAAGCTAGATATCTCACTTCAACATGACATATTACACACTATTTTTTAGCATAGAACATCCCCATCATTTTAAATAATCGTCGGACTATGATCCAAGTGGTACCCCAGTTTCCATGGAAAAGCAACCAATTTCACACTTGAAATGCATTAGATTAAGGGACAGGGATACAGAACAATAGTGATTGGAAGCAACGGTTATTAACAGCACAAGGTGAGGCTTAGCACTAAAATTGAGACATGGTAAACAAAATTAGTGACTGATTTATCTAACTTGATATGAACTTGGTGGCAGCTAAAAAGACTATTTTCTGAAAGCAACTTCCAGAAAAGATAATTATTGCCACTTTCCATTGATCACTTCCAAAGAACAAACTCCAAACCTTCGAGGGCAGATGATCCTTCATAAATCATAACACCTCCATGGAGAATGTTCTATTTTCCAGTCCTCGACAACATAACAGAATCCTTTCTCAGGCACTACTTTGTTATAGCACAGTCTAAGAGTGCAGATAAATCCATCTGTGATACTGTTCTCCTATATTGCTCATGGAAAGATCAGATCATGCCGCTAAAATTGACATTTCCTCTATTTCTGTATTCAGCATGCTTTATACTGTTAATGAACTAACATCAATTTAAGGGGAAAGTTACATCTAGAGCTGAAGATAATTTATACATCCAATGCTTGTGGCATTGGATTGAATATCAAGTTTGTAGACCGATCACAGCTAAAAAAAAAAAAAAAAAAGAAATAAAAGAGAGAGAAGATGGCATCACTACTACAAACTCCACAAACCCCGAAAACCCAAGTAAGCTCCATAACTAAAAACCAGATTCGAAGATCAAACATTACATCTAAATTTTAGGAATCACACTCTCTACTGGCCAAAAATTCAATTTCCGCACTTGACATTTTCACTAAAATCAAACATTCGGGAAAATCGTAAAAGAAAAGAGCGGATCAACAGCTGAAGCTACAACCGACAATCGCAATGCACATTTAATTCAGACACCCACCAAGCCTATCTCACATTTGACTCTTGTTCAGCAACAGATCAGACAAAGTAAAGATAAACACTGAAAAAAAAAAATTGCACACCTGAAATGTAATCTTCAATGGCTCATCAACTGCCAATAAACACGTAAATTAAGAAATTAAAAAAAAAAAAGAAGAAGAAGAAGAAAATTGAGCAAGGATTTTGAAGTGGCAAAAAAAGAAATAAAAAAATTCTCTTTTTTTGTAAAAAAAAAAGGGAAAGTAAAGCAAAGAACCTTGATCCATCAGAGCTTGGAACTGAGTGACAGCTTCATGAGAAACGGTAACCATTTCCTGTGATCTCAGAAGAATAAAATGGAAAATCTTTTGAGACTTATTAATATTATTAGCTTAAGAAATCCCTTTTCTACTCTATTTCAGTTAACATTCACACCACTACAATGCTAACTAAACTAAAAGCTAAGCTAAACTAGACTAAACTAAACAAGTTTATTTTTTTTCTTTTCTCTTTCTTTTTTTTCTTTAAGAAGAAAAAGAAAAGAAAAGAAAAGAAAGAAAAAGGAAAAACTGGCAAGTGAAAGTAAGAGAGAAAAGTGAGTGAATAGGGGGTCAACAAAGGCTGTTAATCGAAAACTAAAAAGAAGAGAAAATGCGGAACTGATGCAGTGAGAGAGAGAGAGAGAGAGCGCGCGCGGTGAATTAAGACAACACTGCCATTAGATTTAGTTGTTGTTTTTACTGTTTACTTACTTACTGTTTACTTACTTGTATTTGTAATTTGTATCTACCAATTTACCACTTTACCACCGGGACGGATCATGGATGGAAATTTTATATTTAATAATAATAATAATGAAAATAATAATTTATGAAATGCATAAAATAAAATTGAAAAATACGTATAGACTTCTATTCTATAGTTGTTTGTTTGTTAATTTTAATTTTTTAGACGTGAGTGATATGTTTTGGTTAAAAAATAACTGAAGATTAAAAAAAAAAAAAACCAATAGACAGGATTGGCTTGGAGAACGCAGAACTAAATTTTGATTGGTGGGTGCCGGTGTGCTTTGGCCGCCTCGGCATCGGCATCCAATTGTTTATTATTTTATCTTTTTTTTTTTTTTTTTGGGTGGGTGCTACTTAATAATATTAATAAATAAATAAAAATATTGCAACGAGCAACCTCGTCCATGCACGAGGATTGAAGAATCTATATATATACACTAAGCCACATGTAAGTTTCAGTCATTGCAAAATATGTAAAAATTTATGATATGATAGTAAGAATTATTGTCATGACACAAGACTGTAAGTTACATCAATTGTATATTATATACCAAACAAACAAAACATATGAGATATGCTCAGATCTCAAAAGTAATAAAATAAATAAATAGATATCTCATCCTTATACACTCAACATAAATTTTAAAATTTTAAGTTAAAGGTGCGTTGTTTAGAATGAATGAATACACTATTTGGATCTAAAATTGCGAAAGAGGAGAAAGGAAAAGGGAAAGAGAGGAATCAAATGACAGGTTTACGCCATCCCATTTATATATCCATGGCAGTGGACAGCATTTGGTTTGGTCGTTAGAATTTAGAACAACAAGAGATTGTGAAAATGAGAGAAAGTCAAAGCAAAGCAAGTTTTAATTTGATTACAAGGATTAGAAGAAAGCTACTGCCCTTCCTGTTTGGTTTTGGTAGTAGTGCCAATGTTGGCATGGCCTGATGGCCACATAAGCAGAGCAGATTTCAATGGGTTCGCATCACATTAAAGCAGCCCAACCCAGTTGAGGCTTGAGATCAAGCCCATGTCCGAGTATCTCGGTCGATCGCTTTTTAAGAGAAATTATTCATCCTCCACTCATTTTTTTCAACTTTTAAAAAAAAAAAATATAATTTTTTTACTGAAATCTATCTAAAATTATATTTTTTTTCACTTTTTTATTTATATTTGGAGACCGTTAAAAAAACTAATAGAATATTATGTAAATAATTTTTTTACCCTCAAATATAAAAGATAAATTATTCACCAACCACCTATTTTTTTCGCTAAACTATACTTGAAGTTATATTATTTTGTACCTTTCTACCACTGTATTATTGTGAAATGATAATTTTACCCTTATGATGTCAGTAAAATTTTAACAGTGTTATAACGAAGGTGTACTAATAAAAAAAATGTTAACTTCAAGTGAAGCGCTGTAAAAAAAAATGTATATTTTTTTAAAAATAGTGTAAAAATGAGTGGACGGTGGATACTTTTTTTTTTTTTTAATTTACCAACATAACAATAACAAACTAATAGGTGGCCCCACCTAGGTTACAACTTACTACTAGTTCTTCGTACTTTTTACCTACATACTACAAATGTACATACAATACGTATATTTATTTATACCTTTTTTTTTGTTTGAAAAAATAAAAATAGACAATTGACTCCAGTAGCAATAACCTCCTATCATAAGATTATTCCTTTTTCTTTACTGGAATATTCGTCCCATATCATTGACTTGACATTGCTTGTTAACGTCATGACTGAGTCGTGGCTGAGTAGCCAACAATATGATATAAATATCTTATATTATATGTGTATGTAAATTAAATGATATTCTTTTGTCATTTTGCTTAAGACTTGAACCTGGAAAAGTCAAAGAGGATTTGGCAATTTGCGTCTCAACCGCTGCGAAGAAAATTATATATATATATATATATATATATATAGATATGTGTGTGTGTGTGTGAATAAAATAAAGAATTAATGGCATGAATTTGATATGATATGCTCAGTTTTATGTTTCTCAAATAATTTCAGCTAGAAAAATGTCGGTATCGACAAGTACAACGGAGGGTAACCAAGCTAGTAGTGGAGATGACAAGTATCCAATTCCTCTCACGAGATATATTAATACCATTTCTAGTTCATCAAGTACTTCAAGCAGAAGCGGCAGTACTAGTAGTATAACGAGTGAAATAGAAGAAGAAGAAGAGAATTATAATTCCAGCAGAAGCAATTCTAGTCAGCTACTGTCTGAGATCAATGACGGGAATGGGATGCCGATGCCATTGGCGCCGATCAAAGAAGAAATCGAAAGCAGTTTCTTTTCATTTGATGTTGCTAACGGGAATGGCACTCAAGAAGAAGACATCATATATGTAGCAGTTGGCAAGAGTCAGTCCAGCATGGATGCACTTTCATGGACGCTGAGGCATGCTGTTAATCCATCAACTCTGATTTTTCTCATTCATGTCTTCCCACAAGTCAAATTCGTTCCTTCTCCACGTAAGCTAATTACTCCTTAAACCTGACCTCTCCAACTCCCTCCCCAGAAAATATCTCTGTCTTTCTCTTCTTTCGTCTTAATTTTCCGATTATTATGATTATTATTATTATTATTATTATTATTATTTTGGTAGGACTTACTGGCTAGATATTAGAAATTAAAGAGTTATTGGTTGGTTGGTCAAAAATGGCGCTTTGACTGACAATCTTGCAGCGCCCGTGATTTCACTCTGGTCGATAAAACAAACAACAAAGTCAAGCCTTAATTGATGATCATTTTTTTTCTTTGATGCATATGTAATGCGTTTTCACATAAAACTTGCATGACTCTCGGAAGTTATTGTCTTGTTTGCCTGGAGAAAGCACCGCCGGTGCTTTCGAGTCTTTAATTGGTAGCAAGTACATATGTCTGTGCATGTCGACGTACTAGTGTGGTTAAGCCCATTTGATTTGATAAATTGATATTATGAGACTGAGCCCCTCCTATTTTGTGTGGGTGATAATGCTGTATGCAGTTGGCAAGCTACCAAGGAATCAAGTGAATCCAGAGCAACTGGAGACCTTCATGGCCCAAGAAACAGGCAAGAGGAGACAACTCCTTCAAAAGTTTCTTGATACATGCTCCCAATCTAAGGTGCTCGATTAATTTATTCAACTGAAAATGTCAACTTTCTTATTACCCCCAGACATCGCTCCTTGTAGTTGTGTGATTCAAGTAAATTGTTTTAATTTCAATCAAGAAAACTTTTTATGTTATGGTCAAACAGGTTATGGTGGATACTGTGCTTATTGAGAGTGATTTGGTTGCCAAGGCTATTTTGGACCTCATTCCAGTTCTTAACATTAGGAAACTAGTTGTCGGAACCACAAAATCCAGTCTAAGGTTTCATTTTCATTCCATAAATTTCAATGGCATTGGCACCCTCATCTTGTTTTATTTCTCAATTCTTCTATTTTGTTTTTAAATAATTTTTTACATATGGTTGAGGGTACTTAGGAAATCAAAGTCAGGAAGAATAAGTGGGATGGCTGATCATATACTGCAGACTGCACCAGAAACTTGCGAGATCAAGGTAGTCTGTGAAGGAAAGGAAGTGATTGACCAGATGATTAATGACTCACCGTCTCCACGCAATAATGATCACAACAGTCTCAAGGCTTCACAAGAAAAAAATGAACTCCCTGGTTCTTTCTCATGCATGTGCTTCAAGCTCTAAATTCAGTTATTTGATTGACAACATATTTACCAGATAATATATGCAACATTTCATTGCTGTTGGGGACTCGTCTTCTTTCTTTCAGTGACACAGGAAAACAAAAAAAAAAGCCACCAACAATAATGATTGATAGCAGTTCTCTTTAATCTTGTACACAAGTATGTTGTTAACCAATTCAAGCAAACTGTCTATTGTCACTGTTGTATTATCACAAGTGAAATGTCTTTGATGGATGATACATAATATAAAACTCTCCAAACTTCTTTGATCACTTAACTTCAGAGCGACTGCACAAAATAATAGAGTCCATTATGAAATAGCCTTCCATAACAAAATGTCTAAATCCTCTGTACAAGTTACTGTTAACCTATATTTCTTGGAGGGGGCCAAAATAAAAAATGACAAAAAGTCATTCAGCAATCTATCCACATCATATTTGAGACACCAAATTTGTTTCTAATACCCCGATATAAGCTTAATTTCCAGTGCACATGCTATTTTCTAAGACTTTAAGCCCCTAAAAGATGGAGCCTATGCGACAACAACTAAATACAGGTTTGAAACTGTTTACTAAGCAAAAACCAAAAAAACAAACATACAATTCTTCATTATCTGTCAACAAGAAAAGAACGTATCCTCATCATCAACAACCCTTGGGATGTTCAGAACAATTCTTTTCCTTAATAGAAACAATTTGCAAACTGCAATCAATACCGACTATCACTAAAAGAAATCAAACTCAAGATAATTATCAGAACCTCTCTGATTAGGTGGAACCATAGTAGGGGCTGTCTTTTCACTTGTTGACGATGTTGGGGCTGGTATTCGCTCAATCTCAACTGGCTTTGGGATTTCAGGTGGGGTGGCACAACGTATTAATGCCCAATTTACACCTTCAAAGAAAGGGTGTTGCTTAATTTCAGTTGCCCCTCGCTTATAAGCCAACCTATGCTGTGGCTCCTTTACAAGCAACCCCCTTATGAGGTCCCTCGCAGCAAAACTGACAACAGGTGATTCTGGAAACCTAAGAGGCTGACCCACAACATTGAATAATGTGGCTCGGTTACCAGATCCTTTAAAAGGGGTTTTACCAAACAAGAGTTCATACAGAAAGATCCCAAAAGTCCACCAATCAACAGCACTTCCATGACCTTCACCCTTGATGATTTCAGGGGCCAAATACTCATGGGTTCCAACAAATGACATAGACCGGGCTTCCGTGGGCTCTGCTATGAGCTCGGGTAATGGGCTGACTTGGTTTCCAATTTCATTTTTAGGTTTTCTATCCTTCTTGGACTTGCTAGAAAAGAGGCGGGGTGAGAAGCAAGTAGGAGTGACACAGGATGGCTGAATGCAAGAAGGCTCGATGCATGCAGGCTGGACACAATAAACAGGATTCTTTCGTAATGGCTCAGCATCAAGGGATGAGGCTTTGATAAGAGTTGGACTGACTGCACAGCGGAGGGAAAGATCAAAATCAGAGAGCATTATGTGGCCATCTTCCCTCACGAGGACATTTTCTGGCTTAAGGTCACGGTAGATGATACCAAGCATGTGTAGATATTCAAGTGCTAGCAGGACCTCTGCCACATAGAACCTGGAGATAAAAATGCAAAAATGACAACAATCATTATAATAATGTTCATAAAAATCACTTAAGCTCCAAAAGCAACAAGTTAGCATTTGACCTTTCTACAGTATATCATGAAAAGCAGCAAGTGGAAAGAAAAAGTAAAAACCATAAGTGGCGCCCCCATAACATCAAATAAGTGCAGTTACAAACGGAATGCCATCTAAATCTATTGGTCTGCCATTTTCTATCAACCATTTTATGGTATAAGAGGGGCATTCACAATGAAGTGTATCAAATTGTTTTTCTGGTTGCATAAAGATAAAAAAAGATCCTATACTATGAAGTTTCTTAGTTCCACTGTATGGTTATCTGCAGTAAATAGTTCTACAACATCTGCATTCCAATGTGCACAGACATTTAGACCTCTTGAATATTTTATGCAGCAGAGAGATAATAATTTGATTGTTGCAGCAGATTCTTGAGGGGGAATGAACAGAAAGATTCCAAAATTCAGATATTATGTAAAATAGCAGATAGCAAAACACTATGTGTAAAAAAAAAATAGGTTAACATCAAAGGTTAGTCAACCAAAATATGCATGGCACTGGATTAAGAAACCAAATTTATGTCAAAAATTAGGTTATTATACCTAACTGCCTGCTCAGGAAAATATTTGCCTGGCTGTTTCTGCCTCAGAGTGTGTAAGTCTCCTCCAGGGCAAAACTCCATTACCAAGCAAGAGAACTTTTCTGTCTCAAAGTGAGTATAAAGCGTTGGAAGAAAGGGATGGTCTAGAGATTGCAATATCTCTCTCTCTGTCTGAGCCCGAAGCAGTTTTTTACGGCCCGCTAAAGAAGCTTTGTCCATTACCTTCATCGCAAAATAACACTTAGTTCCACTCAACTCTGAAAGATAGACACTTCCAATATCCCCACAACCCAATCTTTTTAGCAGTCTAAAATGGCTTAAACCCAAAACTCCATCTCTTGCTCTGACTGCTTGGATGGCTTCCCATCTCAAGTCATTGGCTTTATGGGGCTTATTGATACTGCTACTGAAGCTGCTACATGTGCTCTCATCACTCACATCACTGCTTGTGCTTCCTCTACATATACTGCTCTTGCCACTCTCAACATAATCAAGACGATCACTAATTTTGGCACTTCCACTAGTTTTTGCAAGACTGCTGGTGCCATCACTAACTTTGCCAGAAACTGAACTGTTTTTAACACTTCCATACTCTGATGTTTTCTTTTCTTGATCAACAGAAACATCCTGTGAGCCTCTATTCTCGCTCACCACAGAATCTACATTAGATGCTTGTTCAAGACCAAGTGAGGAAGAATTAGATTTAAGTTGATTGATCAAAGAATCAACAGGACCCTTCTGATTTGAATTTGATGAAGTTTTACTTTGAGAAGCTTCTACTGCAACCTGCTTCGGGGTCTTATCAACTGATTTTGGTAATTGTTTCGGAGAAACCAGCTCTGGTTTATTTGTTTTTGATCCATTTAAAGGCAAAGACACAGGCTCATCTGCCCCAATCTTTTGAACACCAGCTGTTTTTTGTTGTTCTTTTGAGGAAGCTTTTGCAACAGCTTTTGAGGCCATCAGAGTATACAGAAATCTTAGATATACATCAGATCAAACAAATGCCGCACTCAGTGTCCTTGGCAAAAAACAATTATATCAGCAATCAAAAGCCTAGCAAATTCTCTCCCAAATCTGCACACAGCAACCAAGTTTATTAGAGACATCAAACTAGGGTAAGACAACATGCTGCACTCGGATACGACAATATATCTTTCTAAAATGCCCAGAAGAAAAAGAGAGAGAGAGAGAGGTTTCTCCATGCATATTTGAAACCTGAATTAAGAAAGAAAATCGAAAATATTCAACAGGTGGCCTAAAAATCAGCTCATAGCTAAGTATGGACACGCATTAGCCACTAAACTTAGAGACATCTTTTTCAATAAAAGGATCCAAGATGCAAACTTTGATAACCAAACAGAAGAAGAACTTATTAACACCCAATAACTAAATACAATTAATTTACCCCAACGAAATAAGAAGATTCAAGCACAGAATGAGCAGACCTTTTCAGACAAATAATACGGATAAGGAAAAAAAGGGGGGGTGCGGGGGCAGATTAGATTAAAAAAAGATCACAACATCCTCCTCAATAGCGCAATCAGTCCTCAAAAGAACATCATACATATAAAATAATAATAATAATAATAAGAAGAAGAAGAAGAAGAGATACAGAAGTAACAACAAAATTGATTCAAGGATAGGATCACCAAAAAAAAAAGCTACAAAATCAGCTAATTAAGTTAAGTCATCCAGCTAAATAATGCAGTTAAAAGACAAACCTCAGCTAGCTAATCTCAATCAGATAATGAAATATCATCACAATCGATAATACAAGCATGATCATCAAGGCTCAAGCTAACATAAAAATCAGATCTTGATCACAAAAATCACATCTTTTTGTTTGGAGCCAACACAGATCCAAAACAACAACCTAAGTGCATACCCAGATACAAAAGCTAAAACATAAGAACAAAAACCCATCAAGCAAAACACAACAGACTCCAAAAAAAAAAAAAAAACCTGATCTCAAGTATCAAAAAACTTCAGTGCTTTGCTTTTTCAATTTATTTCCAATATTTGCGGCAGGGACTAAAAAAAGAACGAAAGCTCTTCGAAAGCTGAATTATTTAATACAGATACACATAAACGAACTGTTGTTGGTATAGAAAGAGAGAAAAAGAGAGTACAAAAAAAATGGGACAATGTGATGCTTGTGGTGAACTATTAGGCAAAGCACAGGCACATAGAGAGGTCAAAGCAAAGCTTAAAGCCTTAAAGTTGAGTTTGGTTTTCTAACTTTTTTTTTTTAATAAATAAAGACATAATTTTTAAGGCAACAAAAATTTGATTGGTTTTGTTTCTGACTTGTGAGTCTGACACTAAAGAAAAGAAAAGGGATTAGGAGTTTGTTGGGCATTGGTGGTCCGGTCCGGTCCGGTCCGGTCCGTCTCCCCAATTCTGAGGCTGGGAGGTTCTTTCCTTCACCTTGCTCTGTCTCGAGTCTCTTTTTTTTTTTTTTAATACTGATTAATCATCATATTACTGCATTATACAGATATTTACAACTGCTATTATAGCAGATATATTATTTACAATCAAAAATACATGATTGAGACTTATATTATTACATTAAATTCTGTGAAGTACATGCCCAGACAAATAATCCCTTACAACTGCTATTATAGCAGATATATTATTTACAATCAAAAATACATGATTGAGACTTATATTATTACATTAAATTCTGTGAAGTACATGCCCAGACAAATAATCCCTTACAGAAGAGGAAATTTTTGAAATATTAAACAAATAAGCACGTTAGCCCCCACAAATACTTTTGTGGGGGCTTGAACCGCTGTCCTCACAATGCTTGTGAGGGCAGCAGCCCACCACTCCGACCAAGGCCGAAGTGGCACTCTGTCCCGAGTCTAAAAGAGAAAAAAGAATCTGTTAGAATTACCAAACAGCCCCCTCCTCTATCTTCTTTCTATTTCATTTTAATTTCAATTAATTTAATTATTATTCTCTTTTTATGATTTCCACTACTAAAATTACTATTATACTATTCAATAAATAAATATCATAATTAATTCTTAATGTTTATTATATTTTTATTTAATTCTTTCTTGAATTAAAAAAAGAATCTCTAAATTTTATTACATTTAAGTTCTTTAAGAGATGAGATTTACAATTACAAGGGATCCCCCTAAGAGTATCTCCAAAAGCCTCTATAAATTTTACTCTTCAAATACTTTTTTGCTTACTTATGTGGCAAATAGAAGGGTGAAAAATATGATATTCTCCAAACGACTCTTCAAATATAAATAAGTTAATATTATTTTAATCAAATAATTATTTTTTTAAAGGAAAAGTTAATAGCAATTAAAGCAACTCTCTCTCTTTATTCAATAAAAAGTAATAAAATATAAATTGAAGAGTGAGAAATTAACTCTCCAAATTTAAAGAGAGAGAATCAATTTTTATTTGAAGAATCTTAATTGAAGTGTTTTTTGGAGCTTTAAATATTGATGTGGCTCTTCAAATCTTATTTGAAGAGTCTTTTGGTGATGCTCTAAATTACATGTAACGTCACTTACAACTACTCACATGACCAGTGCGTGGATCCCATACAACTATTGTTTATATGAGTGGTTGTAAGTTACATTACAAGTGGTCAAAAGTGTAGGTCTATCTTCATTATTTACTGAAATTGATTTTTAAAATGATGGTTGATTTATTTAACAATATGAAGCGTAGTAAAAATGAGTTATTTAAAAATATCCAAGGCAAGATTAAATTTTTTTGAATTGTTAAAATCCAACATACCCAAGATTTTGTAATGCAATCGCCTACTCTTTAACTAAGTTAACTTTATGCTATATTTAATAATCAGAGATTAGAATGAAAATTTTGGAATCAAAATGAATTATGCGTTTTGCTTATAAAATCAAATCTTAGAATTAGAATGAAAATCGTGCAGGGCCCATAAATTTGAAAATCATTCCCAAAGTTCCAACTTTCAAGAGAGGGTTGGGAATCAGCTAAGAATGACTTTTTTTGTGCCCATCTAAATTTTATAATTCTTATTTTGTCTTTGATTTAAATAATAATTAAAAATGATAATGAAAATCAAATGAAACCATAATCCAACACTTATGGCGTCGAGCTACCACCAACAGCAGCCGCATCAAACCAGCAGTAGCCATTGCGTCGAAATAGCAGTAGCGGAAGTCGGACCACCACCAATGGCCATCGCAGAAATTGAACCAATAGTAGCAACAGCCGTTGAGTTGCCACTGGTTCCGATTTGATGATGATGGTAATTTTTACAATGTCATAATTTTTTGGTCCCATCAATAACTATGTCATAATTTTTATTTTTATTTTTTATGTTTGTTTGTTTCTTGCCCCTTTTCTTTTTACGACCATTGAATATTATTTTAATTTGTTCACCATTTTATTTGTAACAAAAAACAAATTTTATCTAACAGAATATTATTATTATTATTATTATTATTATTATTATTATTATTATCCAACAGATATTCGTACATAAAGTTTTCTGATGAATTCCTTGTAATAGAATTCAAAGAAGATAGCATAATTATTTATCAAACAAATGGGAACCATCAATTTTTAAAGATACAAGATCAAATTTTATTTTATTTTAAATATACATATACATATATATATATATAGAGAGAGAGAGAGAGAGAGAGAGATAATTATTGACATATTCGAAAGTTCCAGCCTTTTTAGCCTATAGCTATAGGAGGAGGAGCACTCAAGTTTTGAGTTGTCACATGCATTAATGCTCTGTAAAATGGTTACAAATTAATAAAAATGCATGGTGAAGGTGAGTACAATGAACAAGCATGACTCTAGCAATTATGGATTTCTGCTGTAGAGAAAAAATTATGCCTCGGAGCTCAAGGATAGAATGACAAAATCCCATCAATTGTGCCGACATTAGGAATGTTGATTAACCTAAATTGGCCAAGTAATTAGTTACTTACTTTGCTAGCTATGACTATGACTAGGAGTATAAGATGGACAAATAAAATCAAAATTCAAAAGAGAGAGATTGATTGTTAAATAGATCATTAGATATAGAAATGTTTCAATAAGAATATATTTTTTAATATTTTAATCTATCTCTTACTTTATTAAAATGATGAAAATTCCTTATTAAATAATCATCAGATATTTAAAAAGTTATTGAAAGCCAATAAATCAGAACCATCTAACATTGTCAAGTTGTGGAGTACGATCACCATGTCATTTCCCCATCTCAAAGTGCATTTAGTCCCAATAGGATTGTTATTGGTAATATCATAATTGAGTATGAATGCCTTCATAAATTTAGATATAGTAAAAGGAGAAGAAATTGTTTAGTAGCTCTAAAGCTTGATATTAGTATAGCTTATGATTGAATAAAATAGGTTTTTCTAGAGCATGTTAAGAGAATATTAGGATTCACATAAAAACGGGTGTTTTTAATTATGAATTGAATTACAACACCTTCATTCACAGTAATCATTAATGGGGACTGAGACAAAGGTGTCCACTTTCACCTTACTTGTTCATTATGTGTGCAAAATGTTTCTTTGATCTCCTAATGCAAACAAAAAGACAGAAAGTGATCCATGTGCTTAAGTTTGACAAACAAGTGACTGTTTCACATTTGTTATTTGCTAATGAGAATTTCAATTTTACCAAAGCCTCCATTGAAATTGTAAAAACTTAAAGGCATTTTTTGATTGTGTATAGCTGCCTCGGGATAGATCTTAAACTATGAAAAGTCTTTAATGTTCCTCAATGGGAAGCTTCAAAATGAGCAAATAATTGCTATAAAAAACATTTTCCAATTGAATATGTTGTCTATATATAAAAAATATTTAGGATTATCATCCATGATTGGAAGGAAAAAGATGAGTTTTTTAATAATATGAGGCTTAAATTCTTGAGTAAGTTATGAAATTAACAACACATATTCTTCTAAAGTAAAGGCAAAAAAGTGCTGATAAAGAGCTTAGCCTGTCCCTATTTATACAAAGAGTGTTTTCAAAGTTTCATTTACTCTGTATAAGGACATTTAGAGGGTAATTGCTAGTTTTTGATGAGGCATAAAGAAAGATATTCATGGTATTTATTGGGCAAGATGAGAAAAAATGAGTTATGTTAAGCATAGAAAAGGGTTGGTTTCAGAAACACATCAAGTTTCATTCAAGCTTTGGTAGCTAAACAGAGCTGAAAGATCATTCAATATAAAGGTTCTCAAAGCAAGATATTTTAAACACTTTAACTTCCTCAATGCAAACATAGGTACTATCAACCCTTTGTATGTAGAAGTATACTTTGGGATAGATAGATCATTTCAAAAAGAGACATGGTGGAGAATTAGTATTGGGAAAAATATGCAAGTCTATAAAAGTAGCTGACTGCCACGACTAATTATTTTTAAGCCAATATCACCAAAAACTCTTATTGTGTGCAATAACATTTTGTTCAAGATGATGTTAATATTCTGTAAACGATTCTTCTACTGAATAAGCCATCAATGGATGAACTTTGTTGGCATTATAATAAGCTTAGGAAGTACTCTGTCAAGGGTGGCTACTTGGCCTTGAAAGCAAATTTTCAAATGCCCTAAGTAACTTAAGCCCGAAACGTAGTCAATGAAATGCTATATGGAAGCTTGACCTTCCTAAGAAGGTAAACATCTTTATATGGAGGCAATAAATAACACGCTACTAATTGCAGATAATTATGGAAAAGGAAGGTGGTGCCAACCTTATCTACCAAAGATGTAAATAGAAAAGCTTGACCTCCCTGAGATGATAAAAAAATTTTTATGGAGAGTGGCAAATAACCTGCTACCAATTATAGATAATCTATGGAAAAGGAAAGTGATCCCAACCCTATATACTAAAAATGTAAATAGAGAATAAAAATAATTGCTCATGTACTGAGAAAGTGTAAAGTTACTTAAAAGGTTTGGCAGCATTCCCTCTTAGTTGCGTTGGAGACACCAACTACTTCAGGCTAAAATTTATTAGATACTTACTTAATATATCCAAGCAATTGAGCAAAGAAGAAGTTGAAATTCAGATTGCTTGTTGGTAGGTTATGTGGTATGCAAGAAACCACTTTCTATTCAAAGGCAAATAGTTGGGATCCAATAATTCCGGCAACAAAAGCTGAAGCAATAATAGAAGCATTTAAAAGAATCAAAATATCTTAGCAACAATAAAAGAAGAGAACATAAGTAGAGAAACCAAAGCAATGGCATCCCTCGCCCAACAGCTAGTGCAAAGCAAATGTGGATGCAACTATTGATAATGAGAATCATAAAGTTGGATTAGGATTAGTGATAAAAAATGCTAAGGTGACTATTGTAACTGCAACCATCATATCTTCAAATTTCAATGGAAGTGTCTCATTCGCAGTAGTTTTTTTTTTTTTTTAATATTGATATATAGAACTATTACTGATATTTACGATCAAATTATACAATTAGGACCTCGTGTACATTAATATTCTATTTCCTATGTAAAAGCTTAAGTAATTGAACGAATAATGCAAGTGGCAACAAACACATATCTACCAACAGTGATTTCTTAATCAGGTTGTCAAGAGGTTATTGGTTTGGCAAACAACAGAAAGGACAATAAACCTAAGAACTTTTGGGTAATATTAGAGATTAAAGAAAGAAGGAAAGATTTCTAAGAAGTCAAATTTTAGCACGCATGTAGGTCTTGCAATGCTAATGCCCATACCTTGGCTAAGTTAGCCTTAAAAGGTTCCAAATTTGTTGTATGGTTGGACAGTTTACCAACACAAGTTATGTGTTTACTCTCTATTTCTTAATGAAGTATTTTTCTTTATCCCAAAAAAAATATATATATAGATCGTGGAGTATAGCACCCACAAGGTAATTTTTCTTACTAAAAAGAACTTGTATTGCTCAAACTTAAAAAAGTGTTAATTTAATATAATGATTTGTTTTAAGAGCTTTACTTTAATTTTTTTTACCCTTATATATGTATGTATGTATGTATATAATATTGAAAATATCGAGTAAAGTAACCCTACGTAGAAATAATAAGAAATGTGTGCTTGTGTTTCGGCGGGTAGTGATGTTATGGTCCATTAACTTAAAATAAGTTATAACAGAATATTGGAGTCGCATGTATAGTTTGCATTGAAGAATGAATACTAATTGCAATTACGTTGGTGGGGGTTTAGGTTAGCTTGAGTTATATATCCCATTTTAAGGTGGTCTATAAGGATACTTCATTTTATATCATTTGGTGTTGGTGGGGGGAAGGGAAACTACTACTTAAAACTTTGGAAATTACTTTCATTACTTACTATATTATATGTGTTGTGGCAACATGAGCCAAGCAGGGGCCATAACCGGCCGGCCCTTGAATGCTGAATGCATGCATGCATGCCAATGTTTTGATGGGACGAGGCATCCAATTTTGGTTCACTCAATGTCTCAACTAATATAAATACAAATCACTAACATATATAAGCACCTAGCTAGTCTCTCTCTCTCTCTCTCTCTCTCTCTCTCTATATATATATATATACACACATACACGTATGTATATTGTGTGACTCAGTGCGAGTGTGAGAGCAACTCCTAGCCTGCAGCGTGAATTATATTTTGGGAGGAAATTAAGCTGATCATTTCCAGGGTTGGTTTCATAGACGACAGAGATCTAGCGGATACATTCGAGCGAAGGGATTTTAATTACACAATATATTGTATGCATGATATATCATAAGGTCCCAATTGTGAATATGAAATCGATCTTTCATTTATTATAAGAAAAAAGCAAAGTTTGGTATTTGAATTCATTAAATTCGTTTGTGTTATGAACAACTTTAAATTGTTAGCTGGAGTCACAATCCCAGTGTTGGCGAATGGCGACCCACGGGCCTCCCAACAGGCAGTGGCCACAACCACATGGCTGGCTGACTCGCTATCATCAGAATTCATTCACATTCAGGAAGAGCTGTTGAAGTAAATGGTTGATGTAGTAGTGCCTCTTTAATTGATTTTGACGACCACCATCATATGTTACATACATAATTTTAATCTGTAGGCTTTGGCTGGTACAAATCCTATAAATTGCTAATTCTAACCTCTAAGCGAAGCAACAAAATTAATTAACCGAAAGAAATTACTTACTGCGCAGTAATGCAAAATTAATGAATCGGAAAATGGAGCAATATCATCATCATATAATTAATTAATCAGAAGCTGACACACAAATTTATGTGTGTGTATGTATATGTATATGTATATGTATATAAGGGGCAACCGGCAAGGAAGCAGCATCTACGAGGACTCAGCAGCCCTGGTTTAGTTTTTTCTTCCCCAGGCTACTACTGTGTGTTGTTTGATGGGCTTAAACCAATCAAATGAGAGCTTTTGCTTTGCATATGCACTGCCATCCTTAAATAACTTGTACATTATTTTGCATTCGAAATATTTATAATATAATATATGCACAGATCGATTATTCTATTTATTAATTAACTTATTAAGAAGAGATCTAGTAAATATGCAATATAATTAAGAGAAAAATTAAAACAAAGGATTATATATATATATATATATAAATAATAATATATATTTTTTAATGAAAGTTTCCTTAAGCTATTAAAAAATCAATGTTTGTTTAGTTCATATATTTTGACTTAAGTGTCCACTCAATTATTGTATTTTAAAAAATATCTCAAGAAACCTCTACTGTTAAATATGTTACACTCTTATCCTTACTTTTTGTTTTTAATAATACCTTTGTGACAATATATTTACCTTCTTCATAATATAAAGAAAAAATAATAATTTATTAAATTAGTGTTAAAGAAAACATCAAAATTTTCACAACTTTTAATATTATATTTTACTTTTAGAATTAATTTGATAAATTAATTTTTTTATAAAATAAATATTAATAAAATTATTGTAAGTATATTAAATATTACTTTAAGTTGACTGATGAGATTAAATAAGTAATTTTAGTTATTAAAAAGCCATATGTACTCACGTGTTTGCATGAGCATATATCACTGTTGTCTATATATTTTAAATATTTTATATCTAAATAATTTTTCATATTGAACTATAAACTGCTGGACCCGGTGGCAGTACGCATGTAGCTTTTGGTCCTCCTCATTTTCATTATTAATGGTTTGGATTTAGATTCGCTACTCATCGATCTTATCTTTGATTTACCTTTTTTTAAAAATTATTTATATTTATATATATACTAGTAAGAGCTGCAGTATGCACAAGATTACTGCACGTGACATCCATCGCACATGTCTATTAATTAATGCTGCCTTCCTCGTTGAATATATAATGATACAGTATAAAATATAGGGAAATTATCACCGGTATACCCTAAAATGTCATCAGTATCAAACATACTACAACACTTTTCACTTGTATCACTCGTACACCCTAAATTGACAAAAGATTTCTGGCGTCCACCTTTCCGTTTACTACCGTTGAGACATGCTGACGTCATAGGGGTAATATAGTATTTTAATAAAGAAGTGGCTGCAAAGAAAGACGGCGTCGTTTTAATACCCCGAAAACACTGTCGTTTCACTGTAACAAAAAAGAAAAAACAAAAAGACAAAACAACGTCGTTTTTTATTTTGGTTAAAATAAAAAGTTACAAAGAAACGACATCGTTTCACTGTAACTCAAAGACAAACAGACAGAAGTGGTCCATCCTCCCCATTCTTTATTCACACTGAGAGAAGTTTGCATGCATATGAACAACCGGTGCAAGACTGTATGCATGCCTGCCATTTTTTTACTAAAAACCCTCAATATTTGACCATCAAACAAGTTTAAGTGATAGCTGTGGAGATTGATTTGGAACTTGACAGAAGAGTAAGCTGATTTCGATCGAATCCAGCGAGCGAAGCATCGAGTTGTTAGGTATGTTCATATATATATATATATTTCATGCAATATATCTCTTATCTCTTATTTAGTCAATAGATGTAAGAAATAATTTGAAATTATCCGAATTTATGGGAATTTAATTTTTGTTACAAACCCTAGAATGTTAAAAACGAAGAAATAAGCAGTGGTTATTTTTTGGGTTATTTATATTCTTATGTGATCAATGTTTTAGGTTTATAGAAGTGCATTTATATGGTAAATGATATCGGTTCTGGTTTTTGCATATTGAGGGTCTGTTGGCTGTTACATGTATTTCGTTAAAACTAATTGGGGCTTTTTTCAACTTGCATATTAAGGGTCTGGTTTTTTGCATATTGTATGATATTTATTTCCTACGCTGTGTGTGTAAAGCTTAAAGGATCCATATTTAAGCACATTCTGTTATTTTTGGGATTACAGTAGACATGTCAACAATGAAGCTAGTGATTTCTTTCAAAGGAGAAAAACATCATGTCGGTATGATTAACCCTGAAGATTGGACTGTTGATAGAATAAAGGCTGAGGCATTGAAGATAACTACTGTACATGGGTTAGATACAGTTGGTAAAATCTTATTGACTGTTATGAACCCAGATAGTAAAGTCAAGGTTGTTTTAGATTCTGAATATGGGATGAAATGTTTATTTGGGTTTCATAATTTGATGGGTGTTACTACATTTGAAGTTGAAGTTGTGCCTGTTTTATGCCCTCAAAATCCAGATGCTCCGTTAATACAATCATTGCTGTTTAACTTAGGAGTACACCTGTCTTCAGAAGTTATAGATATCTTGAATGATGGAGGTACACCAGAAGTTACGCATACAGATCAAGAAAGGGGGAGTAACAGAGATGAATTCGATGATATGCAAAGGGGTTATGGACACGAAGCTACTGCAACTATTCATAAGGGTGAAATTGATGAAGACAAACTATTATCAGATTGGTCAGATAAAAGAAGTGACAATGATGGTGAGGAACCTGTTGTGCAACCAATACCTACCATGCTTGTTGATGATATTGTGTCTGTTGATGACATTGATGATAGTGAGGGCAGTGAGGACAGCCAATGCGAGAGTGATAGCAACGGAGGTGGAGATGGTTTACTAGATGATGACATTAGGGCAGTCGAAATGGTTGTGAACTCTTCTGATGATGACATCAATCTTGGCAGTGTGAAGTTTACAAAATATTTAGAGAAACATGAGTATAAATTAGATGCTGATGGGATACATAGGTTGAGATTAGGTGATGTGTTTAGGGATGTGAATCACTTTAGACAAGTGTTACATGAGGTTATGATTAGGAAAGGGTTTAACATTAGCATAAAATATAGTGAACCGCGGAGATATTTTGCAACTTGTAAGGAGGCTAGCTGTCCATGGTTTGTTAAAGGTGCAAGACTGAATGATAGGAATGGTTTTTGGCTGCGGGAATATCAGAAGAAGCATGAGTGCAAGCTTACCAAGAAATCTGTGAAAGTTACTTCAACATGGGTTGCTGAAATGATAAAGGGACATGTTGCTATTGATGCAAATGTCAAGATATCTCTTCTCAAGAATTATATGCAAGAAAAATTCAGGTTGAAGATTGAGAAGCTCACAATGTATAGGGCTAGAGAAAAAGCAAGGATTCTAGTATATGGTGACCATTCGAAGGGCTATGAAAAGCTGTTTCAGTATGCTGCAGCTATTCATCGGGCTGAGCCAGGAGCCATTTGCAAAGTGTTATGTGATGCAGTCACTATTCCAGAGAAATGTCTATTTCAAAGATTTTTTGTTGCATTTCCAGCACAAAGAAATGCTTTTCTGAATGGCTGCAGACCGTTCATTGGAATCGATGGGTGTCACCTAAAGGGAAAATATGGTGGAGTTTTGTTGGCTGCTGTTGCTTCAGATGCTAATAAAGGGATAGTTCCATTAGCATTGTGTGTATGCGAGATTGAGAACACAGAAACATGGACTTGGTTTCTTGATCATTTGCATAGCTACTTAGATGATGGAAGACAGGTAACATTTATTAGTGATAGGCAAAAGGGGCTGTTGAATGCAATTCCGAACACATGGCCTACTGCCTATCATAGGGCATGTTGTAGGCATGTGTATGCTAATTTTGCGAAAGAACATGCTGGTGCCAACTTGCGGACTCTTTTTTGGAAGGCAGCAAAAAGTAGTAACAAGCATGATTATGAGGAGGCAATGGCACATATCAAAGTGGAAAAGTTAGCAGCATATAATTGGTTGGAAAGAGAGCTGCATGGATACACTTGGTCTATGCATACATACGACAGAAACTGCAAGGTAGAAAGGACTGATAACAATGCCTCCGAGTGCTTCAACAGTTGGATTTTGCCTTATAGAGATAGGCCTGCTTTGTCAATGCTTGAGGAAATTAGATGCAGACTGATGAGAAGATTTACAAAGAGAAGAAATGAGGGAAATACTTGGCAAAAAACTATTGCTCCTCGGATTTACAAGGAGTTGGATCAAACTTTCAAGAAAGGAGAAAAAATGATTGTGCAACCCTCGGGAGACTTGAATTTTCAAGTCATGGATAAATCTTATTATCCAGCTAGGAGGTTTATAGTGAAATTGGAGGACAAGACGTGCGATTGTGGGTTTTGGGAAATTGCCGGCTTACCTTGCTGTCATGCTATGGCTGCCATAGGCTATGCAAGGCATGAAATTGAGGAGTATATTCCATTTTGCTTTACCAAGCAAGCCTACATTAATACATATTCAGTTATGTTTAGTCCAATTCCCGATGAGCGGACATGGGAGCATGGTGATAGGCCCTTAATTGATGCCCCAATTGTGCGGAAAAAGATTGGAAGGCCAAAGAAATGTAGGAAGAGAGCAGCCACTGAACCTCAAAAACGCAGCAGGAGATTCTTTGTCAATTGCTCGGTTTGTGGTGGCTCGAACCACAATGTAAGATCTTGTCCATTGAGACCATCGGTTGCAAGGCCAAGCAAAGCTACAAACACTAATTCTCAGGTATCTATTTAGTCCATTAGTTTTATTCATTTATGTTTATTGTTTATATTGTCATCTAACACAGAAGTTACGTTTTTTCAGCTGTCAATTGGAAATTCTTCAGGCCAGTCAGCAGATCCTTTAAGCCAGCCATCAAAGCCAACAAGAACGAGAAATACAGCGAGGAGAGACCATGTACCAAGTGATCGAAGTAAAAGCTCCAGTGCTGGATCGATGAAAAGAAAAAGCGCAAATGCTATTGGAGTTGCTGGAACAAGCAAAAAAAGAGGTTGAATTTCGTTTCTTTTTTATCATATTTCATAATTGAATATAAGGAGCTTAATTTATTTTCTTTTCTGTAATATAGGAAAGACTTCACATGTCAACCTATCCCAAGTCAGCCAATCACAGAATCCATCACAAGCATCCACTGTCACAGGTGCTTTGTAATGAGTTTGATGCTCATTTTGCAATGTTTTGTTGGAAACAATCTATCAACTTCAATTTCCTTAACTGTTATGCTAGTTATGTGATATCAACTGAACTTAATTATGCTCTTGCATGAGCTAAGCTATCGAATTGGTTTTTGGAATATGTATTTGAAGGAGATATGTTGCTATCTGCATATTTTGGATATGTTATGATTAGATTAATATTTTAGTTGATAATTATGACTGTTGAATATTTATTGAATACAAACTTTGTGTGTTACATTACTTTCTCATAAGGACAATTACAAAGACACACACTAGCACAATTAGGATCCATTTAAGCTTTCCTTCGATGCTTTTTAGCCTTTTCTTTATCTTAACCAAATCATCATTCAGCTTCAAGTTTTGCCCTGGCATTGCGCCATCAGTATTAGGATATATGAGAGATTCCACAGTGAACCATTCCCAAAATCCACAATGCCTCGCTCCATAATGCTTCCACCTGCATGACCAAAACATTGCATTAGGGTTTTGCAATGTGGTTGACACTAGAGCCACTGCTTGCATGCCACACTTGCAGTATTTTGGTTGGCATTTTACTTTATAATATCTGGTATGTCCACTATCAGCAGAACTTGATGCTTCACTGGAGGCCATTTTCATATGAATTGCTTGGCATGTGATTGCTTGGCATGTGATGGATCAATGATTTGTTAATGTGCTTCTGGTTTTTAGTTGGAAAAGAGTAGCAAATTGGTTAAATTTAAAGAGATTATCAGGTGTGTGGTGGCTGATTTTTTGTTGCAAATTGGTTGAATGTTGGCTGATTTCTTGTTGCAAATTGGTTGAATGTTGCAAACTATTTTTGTTGTTGTGTTTTAGGTCATTATATAGCCAAAAATGTAACCGTTATTGGCTCCCAACGGTTACATTTTCAATTGCTTCACTTTCAGGGCAAATTTGTCTTTTTAAGTTAAAAGGGTAAAATAGTCATTTTGCTCAAATTCCGTTAAGAACTTAACGGTAGTAAACGGAAAGGTGGACGCCAGAAATCTTTTGTCAATTTAGAGTGTACGAGTGATACAAGTGAAAAGTATTATAGTATGTTTGATACCGGTGACATTTTAGGGTATACCAGTGATAATTTCCCTAAAATATATATGTAAGTTAGGGGACGGCTACCTTGCAGCTTCTTAAGGTAAGCCCACCCACCCACCCAAAATAAGTAAAATGGATATGAGTTCAAATAGGTCACATTCCATTTAATTGGGAACTGCACCTTACAGAAACTGTAAAATAGTAAAATTCCGTAAGTTAATCACATTGCCCCACATGTAAACTTTTTAAGAAGCTTGATTAATTTATTTGTATAATATTTTGAGGGGCGCCAACATATAAAAACTGATCTTCTCGTGTTTGGTTTGGGAATCAAACAAAAATAAACATACTTTACTTCTTTTAAAATTATTTTTCCGGTTTTATAGGAGCCACAGGAGCCATGCCACCCACCAGCCAGGACTGTGAACTACCTAATGTGGGGTGGTGTAGGCATTTTCTTCAACTTTGTTGTTTATAGGAGATTCAAGGGATGGTGGACTAGACACAATTACATTCTCTCAGCTGGATTAGATGCTGGGGTTGCCTTCTTGGCTATCCTTTGCTATTTTTCATTGCAAATCAATGACATCAATGGACCCAGCTGGTGGGGTTTGGAATTAGACGATCACTGTCCTTTAGCAAGTTGCCTCACTTCCCCTGGCATAAAAGCTGATGGCTGCCCTGTTTTCCAGTGACATTATGAATTCTTTCATGGTTATATTGTGTGCAAGCATTGAACTTTCAAGTTTCCGGTCATATTATATACACAAGTCTCAACTCTTCATGCGTTCACCAAAAGAAAAATAATTGTACATGGAGAAAAACGAAACTTTATATTGTGGCACAACTGGTCATTTTTTTTGTGGAAAGGAATCTCAATCTCCTATTAGTCTTGCTTCTCCTTTGAAATTCTCTTCAATTTGCTTAAGAATGTTTTCCTCTTCCAATTCAAGTTGTTCCATGGCTTTTTCAGTGGCAGCAACCAATTCCGGATCAAAGATAGTGCCGTCAGTGTATTTATTCACTGGTCCACAATCATTAGGTAAACTGTAGCCACCAAATTTTGGAGTTACATAAGCCCCAGGAGAGTAAACCTGCCCTCCAACATGTAGAAATTTCTGAAGGATTGCAGCACCTTGAAATTCGATGGTTGTTGGCATTTTAAGTGATTCCAGCTCATTTGCCATGGCCTTTCTTCTAAACCCCTTGTCCAAATTTTGAGCAGCATGCGCAATTACATCTGATCCCTTTGCTGTTCTGGAGCTATTAGGACTCTGGATAACTCCTGTGGTTTGTGCTCTTGAACTAGAAAAGATGTCCTCTTCAGTCGCAGTATTTTCTTCTACTTGAGATTCATCTGTTGAGGGTAATTGTTTTATAGCCTGCTCAGCATGCTCAAATGAATATGATGAAGATTTAGAGTGGTGAAGTTGCGAGAAACCTTCATCCTTGCCAGCAAAACCTGTTTGCTTTACCCTTGAAAAGTGAATTCTTTCCATCATTTCATCAAATTCCTCTACTGTGTGGAAGCTCCAAGCATGAACTTTATCGCTTCTGCTCCTAATAGATCTCTCTTCCTTAATTTCATCAGATCTTTCCAGAGGATGAGGGGTCACCTCTTGATTTTGAAACAAATGACAACTTTTAGACCGTATGGCTGAATCAGCATCAATGGATTCTGTAGCTTTTATGAGAAGTGGAGATGGTGGTTGCATTTGTTTTCCCTCTTCTTGTTCAAGATTAGATGTCAATTCCCATGTCTCACTGGTTTCCGTTTTCCCAAGATCAACGCCTGCTTTCAGGCATGAATTTGACTCTGAAGCAAAACTCCCCAATAGGGGTTGGTAGGCTCCACTGCGACTACAGGTGACACCATCTGCTTTCTTCTGCAATAGGTTCAGCTGTTCACGGAAACTTGTTGATCTTGACACTACTTTTGAAGAAATGCAACCCATTTTTATCAGATTATGGTTAACCAGATCTTGACCTACAGCAAATGATAAGAAATGATAATATGAGATCATTTAGTTAAACGCTCTTTGGTTGATTTCAGAGAAAATAGAGGACCTGTCTATGGTACAGATTCTGTAACAAACATCTCCCGTCATCCCACCATCCGATCTTCTGTTGTTTAGTTTCTCACTCCACATCCAACCACATCCAACGGCTGATGCTGCAGTCTGTAGCTTACAGATTCTGTTAGCTAGTCAAGTCCGAAAATAGATCATGGTGCATTTGCAGAATGAATGCACGAAGATATAAATTATAATAATGAATACACCAAATATTGATAAAAGAGGGTCTGAGGGTCATGAAGATTGTTATATATTCATTTGCTAGTGTATGTGGATAGTACTCTATGTCTCTATGCCCATTGTTGCTGGAAACATTGTCCACCAACAATCCGGGTTTTGCTGATCAGGACCCAAAAATATATAAAACAAAATATAAATATATGTGGCAAACAACAGAAATATTACATCCATTTCTTGTAAAGCATATAAAGTGGTGAAGAGGAGTAATTTCGAGAACCGCAAGAAAAGATAGAACAATATCTTCACAAGGTATACCTGAAAGATTACGTGTTACATACCTGTTTGAGAGAAGTGGATGATCGAATGGTTAATGGAAAGTGGTTGATTGCCAAATCTGATTTTTATGCGAGTCACTTAAGACTCAATTCGACAGTTCCCACAATTCCCAGCTCAAGACGAGTCTGTCAGACTGCAAACTAGTTAAGAAATCTCTAGATCATTGAAGAGACTTGACAAGGCGTTAGAATTAGTGCGTAAAGAGATTGAAATTTACCCATTTTGATATGTTTCTTTTCTTGTATGTGGCAAGTCAAGGGAGGCCACATAAGGCCGGTTATATGTTTGGCTCAAGGCAGAGTGTACTCAAATTTCAAAGGTTGGAACTTTGAATACAGCGCCCACCTAAAACCTAATTAAATGGTCAATCTATTCGCACATACAGTACACATTTCACAAAGCCTAACTACTACAACAACAGGCTCTGAGAGGCTTATGCGCTTGGATTGACATTGATTATGCTATACTCGAGCATCAGTAATGTCAAGAGATACCAACATGTAAATCCCAATTACCATATCATTCCTCTATTAAATAATAAAATCATAATTTTGCAAGTTATCAAATTCCATTATCTAATAGGAACCTTAATTTATTATTTAAGCAAAACGTTTTTGCCAAAATAGACAACCATAATACAATCAATTAACCAATCGTCTCAACTGAAATGTTCTGGCCTAGTTGAGGTGAGGTAAATTCTTGATCGTTTAACATGTTTGGCCCGAAATTCTTCAACAGGCGCATCACTTCCACATTGGTGCAGTAAGATTTCAAAGCTGGTACATGAAATCGTACACTCATGCACAGAAAATGCAGGGAAGTACGCCTGGAGTTATCAAGAACTATAAAATGGAAGTACAAAATGCACCAATTTTCATCGCCTAAAAGCATGGCCTTCACTGGCATCCCTACCTTGCGAATAATATGTTCGGCGTCGAACCCTCTCCTCTATAGTTGAGCTTCCTCCCTTCTCAGCACCATATACACTTTTTTGAGCAGCATCCAAGAAGTTCTTGCCTCTAGATATCCTATTCCTAGTAGCTTCTCTCGCATCATCTTCCTCAGCCTTCTTCAACCTTTTCCATCTTTGCTCTTCATGCAACTCAGCATTCGCTTGCATCTCATGCAGCCTAGCAGCCAGCTCTTCTTCTGAAAGCTTGGGAGCAACATAACGCCGTTTGTAGTGTGAATCACTCCTGTTTTCAGGAGCAGAACCATAAGAACTTTTGCTTTGAGCATCATAATTATTACTCCGATCTTCAGAAGGGTATTTTTCAAGCTTTGACCTGTCATGATTCATCTTCATAGAATCTCGATCATCACTTTTTTTATTCTTTGGTTCTGAAAAGCCACTGGCTGACTGCTCTCGGTATTTGGAGTCCTTGTACCGATCCATCTTAGAACGGGTTCTTTCAGTTAATTCATCTCCTGAATCTGATCTTCTGTTGCGTAGCCTCTCCTCCTCAGGATGTGAACTGTTGTGATTTCTAATTTTCCCTTGTCTTTCTCCTTTGGAAGAAGTGGCATATTCAGAATCGGAATGCTGTCCACTGGATGAATGCTTTGAACTAGAACGATGCTTCTTCGCACATTCCTTCTTACCACCAGACCGGTCCTTGTGTTTCTTCTTCGCCTTGCCTTTCTTCTCTTCAGCCTATCATATGAAAGATAATCTGTCAGCAAAACAGCATATGCTAACCTTACACAAGTGGGCATAAATTGATAAACAAGAACTGAACATACACAGACATAAGGGCAAAGCAGTTTCAATGAAATGGCTAAGAAAGTCTAGAGTTGAAGGAGAGGAATGGGAGAAGGAACATACAGATTTACGGATAAGGGCCATCTTGATGGGGTTATTCTTGACACGAGCAAGAGCTTCTTGCTCACGCTGGCGAATCAAGAGCAACGGATCGGAATGGAGCTTACGCCAAGCATCACCGGCAGAGTAAGGCTTATCGTCGAACAAGGCACCGGGAACGGACGACTGCTGGTTGCCAGAAGCAGAAGAGGGTTGTTCGAGAGCCTTGAACCCGCTGCCACTTGCACTCGTACTCGCGCTAGCTGCTCCATCACTTCTACCAACGGAAAGTCCGGAATCGTAAAGAAAATCCAACCTTTCCTGTCTCCTGAATGAAAACGAAACCAAACAAAAAGAAAATTAGGAAAAAAAAAAACTAACCCTAACCCTAACCCTAACCCTAAGAAATCAAATATTTGACTTACGGAACAAGGCCGGCTTGCTCCTGGAGTTGACGGAATTCGCTGCGCTCCCTCTCTTCAAGGATCTGCTTCCGCAATTCGTCCAATTTCTTTTGTTCGGCTTCATGTTTTTGCTCTGCCTTCCATACGTTCTCTATGTTCCTTAAACTTCCGGTGTGCCATCCTTTCTTGTTCAGAAACTTTAACGCCATCCTCCTCTCTCTCTCTCTCTCTCTTTTTTTTTTTTTTTCCTTTCAAATGTTTCTGAATCTGAATCTGATCAATCCAAACAACCCTTTCGTCTTGATTATATTTTTTCTCCCTCAAAGATCTGAATGAATGAAGCTCAAGCCTCGTGCAAGAGTCAAGCCGACACTCTGATTTCCTTTTCTTCTCGGGTTTTCTTTTTATTATATATAGCTAGCGTGTCCCTTTGGTTTTATTATTTTCACTCTGTTCCCAACGTCTTATTCTTTTTTACATTATTGCCCGCATAGGCGCATACCCTTTAAAAAAAAAAAAAATTTAAATTCATACGCGAAAGGCCGAGTGGCGAGACGATTGCGCTCACGGGTTGAATCGAGCCCCTGCAATAATTTCTTCCATAGTGTATCAGGTGGAACGCGGACCTAAGACGTCTCCCTTCCATTAATAATTGGGTTAAAATAAGTAGTTCTTCCAACGCATTGCTAAGTTATATTGAATATCGCATGAACCCGTTGAGAAAGCATTGTCGAGTTTCCTATAATATTATATTAACAATTCTCAAACTTTTATATCTCTATTCTTCTGGATATGATTCAACTATTATTCGTATACCTTATATTTATTTTGTTATCAAAAATACTACAACACTTTGAAGGTGTATCAATCGTCCACCCTTAGTTGATAAAATGTATCAGCCGACCACCAAACTGTTAGTTGTCGTTTGAAAGTTAACGGAGTTACAGTGAATTGACGATTTTACCCTTAAAAATTATCACTTGTATACCCTTAAATTCTCTTTTTATCACTTGTATACCCTTAAATTATCACTTGTATTATATGAAAAGACCAAATTACCCTTCTGACGTCATCATACTTAATCGGCAACTAACGGTTTGGTGGTCAGCTGATACATTTTGTCAACTTAGGGTGGACGATTGATACACCCTCAAAGTGTTGTAGTATTTTTGATAATTTCCCTTTATTTTTTTATAGTAATGATTGAACCTTAAAATTTCATGAGAGAAATAAAACAATGTCAAATAATTCCTTTTTTTTTTCCTATTTTTATTGCATTCTAATGACAAGATCGATTTTCTGGTTTTACATCTTTAAAAATATATTTAAAAACAAAAAAAAACATGGGTTGACGTAATATTCACATATAAATCAATAATCTCGTATATTAGTCCATTTGGTAAAGATATTACACCCGATTAAATTCTGCAGGATGTTAATATTGATAAGAGGCCTTACAATTATTGATAAACAAATGAATCAGGCTGGTCATTGTGTCTATTTGGTATGGTATAATCTGCAAAGCAGTATGCGTGCAGGAAACTTTTGATGCCCCCTCTTAAGTGGCTCAAAATCAAATCATCATCTCATATTAACAGCATTGAGGGATGAATTGTTGGTATCTTTCTGGGATTGATCAGCGACGGCAACTCTCTGATGCAGTTGCATGAGCTGGCCTCTTAAGCTGCACTCCTCTACCTGAATACATGAGATCACTAATAATTATCCAAGATGTTAATAATTTTTTCCTTTTTTTCCCTCCCCTCCTCCTTTTTGGGGTGAATTTGATAAGAAAGCTAACCTAGATCACACACTTTTTTCTTGCATCACTCAAAACACAGATATTTTTATAGCATTTATGTGAGAATAACCATGGATGATTTTCACAAAGCAACGCGCAAAAGGGGAGGAGAGAAGCAAACCTGAAATGTGTGTGTCTTAGACAAAAGACCTCCGCATTCTTCAACAAGAGCTCTTTCCCCACCAGTCACTTTTGCTAGCTCCGAAATCAACATTTCCACTTCTTCTGCCTGCATTAGAGAAGCATTTTCTTAGGGAAGTCCAACCAAAAAAGAAGTTCAGAAAACAGACAAGCGAAGAAGAATCACTTTTATTATTGAACTACGAAAATTGGATTTCTGTCCCACCTCTGGCATAAAGCTTTGAAGATGAAGAATTATCATTTCCATCAACTTTGCCGCAGAGTTCAGTGCCTCCCCCACCTCCCTAACATCAGCCTGCCATAACGACGTATATCATGGTCAGTCAGCCATACAAACAAGACAGTTGCTCAACTGAGAACCCAGTGGACAAAATTATCATACCTTGACATTCCCACCGATTGGGAGTTGAATCGAGGCGCCCAACAAAGCTTGAATTGCTTCTGACAAAGAACTTGAGTAATCACCTTCAAATGCACACCATTCATCCAGATATGGCATCTAAATGAGCCAAAAAACCAAAAAGTTTTGTGAATTCAGAGGCTCATTCATTAGTAGACACAACATTGAGCAGGGCAGAACATAACAAAACTAAAATTAACCAAAAAAAAAAGAAGCGAATTAAGCTGTCAAATCTAGGTAGTTCTACTATGCTATTTAATGGAGTAAATAAATAAATAAGCTAAATCCCAATCAAAAACTGTAAAACAGAAGAAATATTGAGTTAAATAATTCATATATTATGGAAGTCACAGATGATTCCTTTAGTTAAACCAAAATATAACTAGGCATTTGCCTCTTTCTATTAAGCAATGATTGGAAATGCAAATGGCTTTTGTTTGAGAGATTTAAGTCATCTGAAAGATGCTTATTTGATATGCTATATATTGTGAACAAGTTGAATAACGTCCAATAACAAACTGAGATGGGATATATTGGCGGCACGATGTCATGTGTTAAAAAAAAAGATAATCAAGCTAGCAGTCTTACTTGAGCTTCCAGAATTGTCGACAGAGTTTTTATTCTCTTCAGAATCTCCAGTTCAATGCGTTTCCTTTTGACTGAAGCATATAACTCTGACATTTTGACCCCCAGAGAGTAAAGTGATTTCTACAAGGAAACAGAAAATACCCAAAAAAAAAAAGAAAGAAACCAAAAAAAAAAGAATTGGATTAACAACACTGGAAAATTACAGGATGAAAAAGAAAAAAGGGATTACTATTAAAAAAAATTCTCACAATCAACAGTGGAACTCAAGGCGATACAGTGGGAGGAAGCTCTCAACCATTCCATTTTTCTTTACGGGATTGGTACTTAATCAAGTTCATGTGTAAAAGAATAAAGTCATTTGCCAATAAAAGTAGAGTGACCATTCAAGCTTATATATTTTTTGCCCTTCCCCACAGCATTAGTTCATTTCTATTCAAAAGAATATCATTATGGTCTAACAATTCTAGCATTTGTTTAGTCCTTTTAACAATTTTCAAGTTGAATCATATCCCAATTCTCGGTCTGTGTTTCATTCACTCATTTTGCTCATATTGTAAAGTCAATGGTAAGATTACTGTAATCTTATATCTACTGCCACAAACTTGTCATCAGTGCATACTCCATAAATAATCATTTTGCATCTTTGCTTCATCAACATTTATTCCTTAGATCCATCATCGTGTATGATTGATTGCTTTTAGCAAGAAAGAAAGCAAACCAAAAAGCATTATTATAAGGCTCTTATTCAAGCAAACCAAAATCCTCCACTTTGCAGGTAAGACTTGAGAATCGAGTATCAACTAATTTTAGTTATCTTAATTTGAAGATATATTTTTGTATAGGGGGTGGCTGATTGTGCAACACTAGAAAGTTATCCGTTGATTGGTATTATGTTAGTTTTCAACACTAGTAAAGTGAAGATGAAGAAGAAAGAAATAAAACGTGAAAACACAGAGTTAAACTAACCTCGGTTTCTTTTCTCTGAGTTAGAGTAGAGGAGTCAGCCTTTGCATTAGCAAATCTCCACTGAAGATAATGATTGTGAAGCAATTTGAGGGAGTGCAGGTCTTCCTGATGACTCGAAACTTTCCTTCCCTTCCTTGAATCAGTCCCAGTTGGCGGGGGAATTGGAGGCAGAGGAAGACCCCCAATCTTCGCAGAGTTTGAAAAAGATCTGGAGAGAGCAGGAGTTGGTTTTTCTCCGCCTTTAATTGAAGAAAAGAAGCCACCGTTATGTTGTTGGGAATTAGACAGCTGCGGCTGCAGATGAAGAGAACGCGAACAAGGAGTGGCCGTCCCATGAACCCTGTTGATGATGTTTCTCTCAGCAAGCGTTCTGCTTCTAGCAGAAACTGTCGGCAACATATCCGTGTCACTCGTGCAAGAGTCCCTGAATATGTCATCAACAACATTTGAAGATAACGCGTCATTTTGTGATGATGCTGCATTGGAAGGTTGAGTTGATATGGACTGTAAAAGCTTAGTAGCAGCAGTGGCCATGCCGCTGGTAGATCGCTGTAAATGTAAGGTTCTTGGCAGAGGCCTCGATAAATTCGAGACTGTAGGAGTGTCCGGTCTAGAGGAGTTGCTGCATCTTCCGCTTGCAGCGAATTTGGATGTATTGTTACTATTGTCATTGAAAAGCTTCATCACAGAACGCGGCTGTTGCTGTTGGTGTCTTCTTTCTTTACTAGAATGGAACTGAAGAGGAGACTCTAAGCTCCGAGCGGTTTCGATGGGCCTGTTCTCGTCGGCAGAGCTCACGGATTCTGTGTCTTTATTATCTTGCTGCCGCCGATGCCTTTGCTGTTGTTGTTGCTGCTGCTGCTTGTGATGTGGCGATTTGGCGGTCACGGGATGCTGATCACTGGAGGATGCTGATGATGCTAATGGAGACATGAATCTGGAACTGACCTCTCTAACTCTTGGCCGCCTCTGAGGAGGTGCTGCCACCGCCGGTGTGCAACTGCAGCTGGAAGTGTCAGCAATTACAGCGGTCGCCTCATTTTCTGCCATCTTCTTCACTTCAATCATAACTCTCTGGTATCGATTTTTGCAACTTCGCCGGACAAAATCTAATTAACTCAAGGAGGGACACTGAGTGCACTCTTTTGTTTTTGCTGCCAAAAGAAATGACTAATGAGAAAAAAAAAAAAAAACTAGCCGTTAGCAATGAGGAACCAGTTGTAACGGCTCTCTTCTTTTAAAATTAAACAACAATAAAGTTTTATTTTATTTTTTTGACTTTATTTTTTTGGGAAGGTTTTATCATTATTATTATTACTCTTCGTTTGGAATCTCCACTTTCCTCGTACTTATTATAAACGTTTTATCCTGTTGGCCTTTGGTTGTTGATCAAGCCCCACAACCATTTGATTGATGTCGTCGAATAATATAATAAAACAACGATTAGGTTCCCAATATTCGAATCCCATCAGATACAGATGTAGCGATTTGCTTGTAACTAATATTTGGACCCTTTGTTTTAACAACTAACATGAAATCTCGTGTACAAATACAATCTAACAGATCAGTAAAAATTCGACTAAAACATTAGAATGAGTCCTTATAGTTAATTTTTTTTTAAAAAAAGACATTTACTTAGGAGAAGCGAGAAACACACCATGCCTTGAAAGGCATTTTATAAAACAAATTACTTCCGTTAAGCACTTTTATGATTTAACCTTACAATTGCGCCCCGGGGAGGCACAGGTACCGTCTCATTTACAATTTGCCTTCAGGATTTTTTTTTTCCTTGATCTTGTGGGGATTGATTGTTATATCCTCAACCTCAAGGAATAATTTTCTAAATTAAATAACAAAAGTGAGGATGCATTTTAAGAAAACAAATACCCTTTTGGCAAATGGCAAATAAAAATATTACCGAATCCATTTGAAAAAAAAAAGAAGATCTCCCTACTCTTGATACTCATAGACCACCACATCACAAGGACGCAACAAAAAGACATGCCAAGAAAAATATAAAATGATAGGCAATTGAAATTCCACTTGCCACGTGTGATCGAGGGCAGGACTTAAGAATATATTTGCTAAATCAGGTGTACAGACAAACAGACATCAGTAAGGTAGGACAAGTAACTGCCTGATCGCTAATTGTGATTCATCAGTGCCTAATATAAAAAAATCTCCTTTGTATGACACTTGTATAACTGTATCTTGGCATCTACGAGAGACCGTTGAAGTTGTAATATAATATGTGCATAACTCTATTTCACCTATCCATCCCTTTCAGCTTGCGAGCATTACAATCATCTCTAAGCAATTATCTACAAATCTGACTTCATCCTGTTTCCTACTTGTTTCTGGTATAACTGTTAATTGGGGCCATGGAAACTCAATCTTCTGGAGCTGGGCAGTAGGTCCTCTGCAAAGCATTCAAAATCTCAAGATTCATTACAAGTGTGACTGGAAACTGTATATTCATATCACAGTAGGCAATAATGAAGTGATTTTTTTTGTTGGGGGGGGGGGGGGGGGGGGGGGGGGGGGTGACACTGGTAATGAAAGCATGATCCACACAGTTCAGCATTACCATGTGTAACACAAGCAGCAGGCGAGCAGCAATAAATTTTGGGAGGCAGCTATCTAAATGGCATTATGAGTGGCGATGAAAAAGAACATAAATCATGTGATGATATTCTCAAGGTATACAGGCAAACAGATGAAAATAACATGCAGAAAGGCAAATCTTCCAACTAGGAAATCATTGTTCAACCGATAAGCAATATACTTACAAAGTTAGGATACAAAGTTTGCATCTCAACTAATGTGGCACCAATTTAAATTCACCATTTGGATAAGTAATAAGACTCAATAACTAATTATCAGATAGCCTTAAAGAAAATGGCATATCATTTGCCACATCAGTTGGAACACAACCTTTGTATCCTAACTTTGTCAGCTTTATTTGGGGGGTAAAAAAAAAAAAAACCGAAAAGGTGATAGTTAAAAAGGAAAAGCAATAGCAGACACAAAATAGCAATCAATTACAAAACAGTCTTCTAAGAATTAAACACTGCCTCCAACCAGAAAAGTCAGGTGGTATGGTTCAACCTAAGCTCAGTTAAGCGATGGAACAGATTGGTTGAGGCAATAGGAAGACCTAGATAATGCAAATATTGTATCTACATTTATCAGGCAGCAGACTCCACAGACCATAGCTTATCTGAAAACTATTTAGCCTATCTTACCATCCTCTTCATCTTCTTCATCCCCATTGTGACTTGTAAAGAATGGGGTAAGATAATTCTTATCTAATGCTGTAAACGATGCAGCACTGCAGGATAGTTCATTAAAAGATAAATTAAATGCTGAAAAAATGAATGAATAATGTACAGAGGAAAGCTTAAAAGTTGCATCATGCTACCTCTTGCGGAATTCTTTCAGTTTCATCTTCAACTTATTCCCTGATGTTGAGCCCTCATCATAAGGAGCAGCATAGCCATTGTTACCCTCGAAATTCTAAGACAAATCATTGATTAGTATGCCAGAAACACTTATAATACTACTAATCACAATGACAAAAGTTGCAGTGGCCCGATTCAACTCCCATCAACTGAGAATTTCTGTACATGCATTAAACAAGCTCATAAATTAACTTTGGCGGAACTTACTTCGCCTAGGTGGCCATCATGAGCATCACCAACAACTTGTAAAGCTTCCAGCATGGTACCAGTTGAACCACCAATCAATAAAACCTGATACATTGGTTGGAAGGTTTGGTGCAATTCAAAGTTTAAATATCATATGCAAGGATCTGATCCAAGTCAAGACCACTGAATGAATGAAAGAAGTTAAAGCTTAACAAGATGCAAAGGTGCATTCTAACTTTATGAAATGAATATTGCTTACTGTCAAAACAACTATGGCAGTAGTTGCAGTGAATATGGTCTGGCCATGTCCTTCAGGGAGATCATGAACTGATTGCAACGCAAGAGCAAAAGCCATAGCACCACGAAGTCCTACAAGCCCATAACTCGTAAGGATATGGCAACAAGAAAAAGTGAACTCAACACAATTGAGCCCCAATTGTGAACTAACAAGGGTGAAAGTGAAAAAGTAATCCAAAACAGTCAGCATTTGTGCTCTTCTTACCACTGTACCAAAGTGCTTGTTGATGTTTTAAAGGAATCTGTCGATGTGCAGGTCGAGCCAAATTAACCAAATATGCACAAGAAAAGACATTTGCTGCCCTACACAAATTGATGCATAAATTAATGAAAAATCCCCTCAAATATCAATAGAAATATCGTGTGCAATGAATCAGCCTAATATACATGACATAATATTAGCAAATACAGTATTCATACCTGGCAACTATGATGAATAACTGAGACAAAGCAGAGGAAGTTAAGGTATAACATCAGAAATTTTCAGTTAAAATAATCATTAAGCTTTAATTTCCGATTGGAGCAACCAAGGATACAATTGAGAAAAAGATAAACCCGAGATGTGACCAGCTGTGCTTTTCCATGGCAATATCAAAGCCCATGTAAATAAATCTGAAAATCATACAAAAACAGGAAGAAAGATGCAGGTGTTACATACATATAAAAGCTTAATTACTAAAAAGAGATAAAAATGATGAAAGATAACTTACACAAATGTCTCTGCCAATGATGATATCAAATGGAAAAAAGCAGATACAAATCGCTGAGAGTTCTCTGACAAATTTGAGAAGGTATAACGCTTCATGACCTAAAACAGAACATCATTCGGTTACACTAATCCAACACGTGACAGGTGATCATAGTATTAGGTGAAAACTATAAATATCCACTTACAATTCCTGTAAACAGTATTGACACGATACCAGAGAGGCCAAGACCTTCTGCAAGCATGTATCTAAACAAAAGGAGTTATACATTAAAATTGAACCATAATGCCTCGGAGTAAGATAAAGAAAACTTTTCGGATCATTAAAATAAATGGCCTAGGAGACTACTTACGAGAAATATGGAAAAAGAACAAAGAGACAGCACTCTAAGTTCTGGAGACTGAATAGAGAATCACAGCAAAATGTTTTAATCAGGATCTTCTTATGCACGATGGATTAATAGAAATTTAGAATAAATAATACATATGCAGTACTCACTTGTCAATATCCAATCCGGCATACTTGAAAAGGTTCAGGGAATTAAGGTTTCACAAAACATTCTAATGGATAAAAGTCAGTGCAACAAATTTAATCAATAAAGCGCCCCCCCCCCCCCCCCCCCCCCCCCCCCCCCCCCCACCAAAAAAAAAGGATATCAAAGCAGAAATAAATCCAACTCCAACACCTGCAAAGCAATACTGCAGTATTAGTAATCTAATGAAAAAGGGATTAATATAGCAATACTGCATTATTGATATAGGATCTATATATATGGCTCGTAAGCAGGAATAAGCCCTTGCTCTCACTCTACCATAACTGTTTGTCATACACGACGATAACTAACCAGAGCATGAAAAAAGGCCAGAAAAGGATAAACAAGCAAAATACACAGTGAATATAAAGCAGAACACCCAAAACTATAGCTGATATAAATTATAACAGAAAGTATAATTTTTGGCAAAACTGCAAGACAGATTGAAAAAACTACCTGCAGACATTGAGCCAACAAAGGTCTCAAGAAACCTGACAATCACCATAAAGAAATTTTGCCCAGATGAAGCATGACTTCTCACTAAGGACATTGTCCTGCATATGAAGAACAGCTTACTTCAATCCCAAATCCTAACCCACATAATGATCTAACTGGTTATGACAAATGCAAATTTTACATACCGGTACAAGGATATCGCCATCTACCATTTGTGAAACATACAAAAAGATCAATTCTCAGACATTAAATGTTTATCAGGATAAAACAGAAAATTCACTCGCAAGAAAATTGGACATCATAGCTATCAACAAAGACTTACTGCATCGTTCAAAACAGATTCCCCAAAAACCAATGCGTAGAGGTTCATATCCGTGCCAAGTTCCTGAAATGTCACAGCTAAACGTTACGTAAAAGATAAAGGCAGATGGCTTACCAAGATGTTAAATACTAAAATATTAGACTAATCCCTACACTGCACACTCAATTATCATGTCAGGAATAGGATACCTTTTTTTTTTTTCCTTTTATTTGTTTATTTCTTTTAAGTATTGCATGAATGTAAACCAAACCCTCCCCTCACCCATCTGAGCAAGGCCCGAACACCAAACCAATTGTACCAGTCCAAGAGATTTTACCAATTGAACCAACAGGCACCCGCAAAGATGGATATATTAGGAATGTGATAAGCCATCAAATTGAAAATATTTGTGGTTAATCATATAATTGTTATAAAATTTAATTTGACTTCAAGATAAGTATATGCTACAATTTGCTGGATCAATTATTTTAGCTTAACCAGTCAATAGACAAAATAAAAGCGCACACGTCACCTGAAATATAGACAAAACAGTGACAGGATCTGTTGCTGAAATAAGAGCACCAAACATCAAGCACTCAACAAATGGAAGTCTGTACATGAGGAACATCACTCCACCAAGGTAACTATACAGAAAGCAGGAAAGAAAACATCAGAAGTCAGGGTTTCAATGTACAATACAAAATCTGGTCATTTCTATGTAAAGAAATACTTACACTAGTATACCCGTGACCATTGAAGCTAAAAAGGTTCCAAAAATAGCAAATGTCACAATGGCTCCAAAGTTAGAAAAAAAAGGTTTCTGCCAGGAAAACAAAATCATGAGGAGACAGGTTGCACCTGAGAATGAAAATTTAACCAACAATTTATATGTTCAATGACAATGGCAGGTACTTACCGGAGATAAGCTGAACCCTGACTGAGTATGACGAAAAGAGTCAAGAAAAGAAAAATGTTGAAGATAAAATTCAAAATCAAGCAGCAAATATGCACTATGAGTGCGTGTACACAGACAGAAGTATAAATGTAAATGAAAATGTACTCAGTAAAGGAGAAAATGGCATGATGAGAATTTCAGTTTAGTAAGGATATAATATGATCGGAGGCAACAGAAATAGAAAGAAAAACTCTTCATGGAAATTAAACCAAGCCCTGCCAAAAATTAGGGAAAAAAATGAGCAACTAGAGTTTTAGGATCACATCATAGAAGCAAAAATGGAAAATCCAGTGACATTAATTCATTAAAAGAAAATGAATACCTAATATTTGTTTCAGTATTAGAGATATTAGCCAGTGCACCAACAATTAAACCTGAAAAATATACGATGCAAGGATAATTATTCAGCCAGAAATTAAAGTAAAATTAGCGAGAAAAAGAAAAAAGAAAAGAAAGGGAATAAAAGTAATTAAAATAATACCTATGAGAAGAGAAGCGCTGGCTTCCGGAAGATAATAGAATTTGTGACGGCGAAGGACGTGGCCGAGGACGAAAGAGAGTACAAGCATCATGATCTGGAGGAGTATGCCGACGCCAGCGGCTTGCTGCTCCTTTGCGGGACTTCCACGAGGATCGTTCGCCGGAGATATCTGCAATGCCTCTCCCGTCATTATACCCCGATGTCCCAACTTTCGAGCCCTAAAATTCAATGTCAATTGTTGTTGTTTTCTCCTTCACGATGATGATGATTTCTATCTCTTCTGTTTTGTTACGCCAACAGCCAACTGACTGAAAGTCTCAAACTGATGTGATGCTCTTTATATATATATATTTATCATTGGTTAGAATTTGGAATTAAAGTTTGAGATGGGCTTCACAAATCAAATTATAATATTGTAAAAATTGATTAAAGACACCTTTTAAATTTGACCTACAATATTTTAAAATTGAATGGCAAATTTTTTCTGTGTGAATGTATGTATGTGTTTGTGGGTGCGTGTGTATATATATATATATATATATATATATATGATATTTAACTTAGAATGTAGAATTAAAATTTAGGATTGATTTAATCAATTTAATATATTATAAAAATTGATTTAATATATTCTCCACACACACGCGGGCACGTAGATAAGAATGACAATTGTGCCCGTAAATCTATCCAAATCCGTTTGCTGCGGATAATTTTGTAAGATGTGGACGAGTTTGGTATTACAAATTGAAACCCGCACTTGGATGAGGATGAGTTTGTTATTAGCCTAATATCCAGCAGATAACCACATGGATATTTGCTAGACTTGTAATATTTTTTTAAATATTTTTAATTTAATTTTAATTAAAAAAATTAAATCTAAAAATATATAAAAATAATAATATAATTATGCCAAGTGCCAAATAACCAAAGTGTTTTTGTATGGACTATTTTTCTTTAACTTAATCATGAATTATTTCATTATTATAATTTTTTTCAGATTAATATTTGAAAAGTATCATTCTTTGAAAAATATTAATCTTAATCATTATTGTAGGCATCATGTTGGATGGGTGCTAATGATGGTGAATGAAATGAAAATCTTCTCTTAGAGCTTGTGTTGAATGATAATATGAAAAGTAATTGTTATTTTTAGATACTAGTTTGTAGTTTTTTTTAATAGATTTGTTTATTTTATACTTAAAATTCAGAATTTGTATTGGATGAATGTTGAAATTTTAATTTTTCATTTACATTAGTTAAGTTTAAAATCGAGTATGTTATATATAATTTGAAGTTATTATTGTAAATTTATATATTGAACATTTGTGATTTTAAATGTACAAACCCGTAAAAAATCCGTCGGATACCATTGTGAGTTTAGTAATTGTCAAAATCCGCAGCGGGTAAGTTTTTGTAAAAAAATTAAAATTTACTACGGGTTACGAGTGAGTTCGGTAATTTAAATTTTATGTGGGTTTAAATTTGATAATGGCAAACTCGCTGCAAGCGGTGCCCATTACCATCCTTAAACGTAGATTAGATTTCAATTGACTGTCTATGGCTTCATTGCGTGTGATTGAGGTGGGTTGCTTGACTGCATAATTGGTGCTGGGGTGGCTGTTGTTATTTTTCTTCGTTCCACACTTCCACTTCCCACCCACCCCGTCTACGCTACCGGTTCATTTCCTATTTGCTAATGCTTTAGCTTCCCTACTACTAGTTTATCTTTAATATTAATCTCTCCAAATTATTTAATTCATCAAATCTTAATCAAGACGACACATATACATGTATACAACGCCTTAGATATAAAATTTTAATTTTATATTGCAAATTTGGTTCTACCTTATTTCTTTTAAAAATCTTGTTCTGTAGACAGTCGTACGATGGAAAAGTTTAATGCAGAGAGTTACGATTTTGTCAATGTGGCAACTTCTCTTCAAATCCAAAGTCACATTTGCTTCTTGAATATTTTGTTTCTAAGTAATACTTGGAAATTTATCATCAATTTACACATTTTTTTTTTCATCTATATATTATTAGATTCATCTGTGTTATCTGCAATTTTATTTTTGTTTGCAAAGTGGATTTGGAAGTTTCTTGTGGATACAAATAATGGTCTTTGTTCAATTTACAAGTTCATATAAATTTTATCATCAATTTACACTTTTTTTTTTCATCTATATATTATTAGATTCATCTGTGTTATCTGCAATTTTCCTTTTGTTTGCAAAGTGGATTTGGAAGTTTCTTGTTGATACAAATAATGGTCTTTGTTCAATTTACAAGTTCATATAAATTTTATAAGGTGTAATCCATCATACATATCATTCATCATCTAAGATCTAATGCTGAAAAGAAATAAAAAGAAAATTTAAGAAAATTGCAAGGCTAGCAGTCTATGCTCCCAGTCTCCCAACCAAATACACTTCAAAGCCTCTTTACAAATCTTCTCCATTATTGTACAAACCTTTGAAAGTCTTAAAACTTCTCAAATCCTCGCACCCCGTCCCTACAATCCCAATCTTTATTCTCACAGTCCAACCGCCAGCCAGAATCATTTGAAAACCAAGTCAATGACTAAATATTACAACAAAGTACCACGATGTACATAACCAAAGTTCATGTACACCAATTGTCAGACACATCATCCTCTAACATTCCCTGTTAACATATAAAAATTGTAGATAAAAGCTGACATGGACGTATGCAGCAATCATTTCACAAAAGGGTGTCAAGATATGTATAATTCCTGCATCGGTTGTATTGAAGGAGACTTCCATAGGTGCGATCCCACACTCCAATGAAGAGGGCTTCTGTGTCAGGGCTAAAAGTCATACCGGAGATCTCCCCAAAAAAATCGATCTCCTGCTCTTTCTCAAACCCATTCTTCGCATCATAGACATGCACAAAATCTGCTGGCTCTGCCATTGCCATGAAATTCCCATCAGACGTGAAACGAATTGATCGAATTGCTCCCAAATTGCCCTTGAGCACAGCAACTGACTTTGATAAGTTCCTAACATCCCATACTCGACAAGTCTTGTCTTGGTTACCCGTGGCAAAGATGCGACCATCAGGGTGCCATGCAGATGCAAAGGAGAAGTCCAAGTGCCCACATAACGGCATGATGGCCTACAATAACAGATTGAAATTAGCTAAAAGCATTCTCACAACTGTATCTGTTGTCATCATACACCTTCAACTGAACAGATATAGGAAAAAAGACTACCTTTCCTGTTTGAGAATCCACCAGTATCCCTTCTGGGTTGTCACCAACAATGACAAGAAGCTTTCCATCCGGACTCAAAGAGGTGTGCTGTAAACAGATAGCATTGAGTAAACTAGTCAGTTGCATTTATACAAAACAAGTACCATATCATTGCATGAATGTGCTAGTTAAGGCTAATCAATTCAAACAAGATAAGCACATGAGCCCAAACTCAGGCAGGTAACTCTGCATTCTGCAATGCCCAATTTTTACTTCTTCCAAGTAGGTAATATCTGAAATCTGTTTATGAATAAAAAAGGTCCATAGAAAGCATCAAGATTGGCCATTCTGAGCTCAAGTGAGCCCAGGCTATGTGCATGTGTACACGTGAAATGGATATACTTCGTATGCAAATAGAAAGGAAACATTTACACGCTATCATACAACTAAAACAATTTAAAGCAGAACAAGGAAGAAAAATATAGTAGAACCTATACTCCAACATGAATACTCACATTCACAGGCCATGGGAAGCTGAAATGCTTTGAGAGCTGAAACCTCTCCATATCAAAGTCCCTAACTCCACAGTCGTTATTTGACGCCATGAAATGAATTCCACCACTGGCACAAAATTGATTATAAGTCAGCTTCTATTATCCCTAATAGTAAGCCCAGCCTTAATTTGATTAATTCATTGAAGGAAAAAGAAAAATAACCTGGGAGAATTGTAAATCTCAACAGCGTTTGTGATCGCATTCTCATCGTACGTCGTCCTAGAACAAAAGCTAACTCCTGGTTGATCCAAATACTGTGTGCCATAAGGGAAGACAATTTATCATCCATCAACCATCATATTCATTCTGAATAGATAATATTCATACTCTTGAGAGCAAGGGTAGATACAAAAGTAATTATCTGAGGACATAGTTGATGAATTTACCTCTTAAAAGTAAAGACCATATTAGCTTCAATATAAAATAAACTGGGATAAACCTTGTAATCGTTAACAAAGAAAAAAAGAAAAATACTTGACTGCAAATGAAACCCAAAAAATGGGTAAAACAATTACACAAGACGCAGTCTATAAAAATGGTAACAGTGAAAATACCATGAAACAGTCCACAATAAATTGTAAAACATAATGATGGCTACGACTGCAGTAAAGAATATTTAAAGCACCAAAATAATTTACCTTACAAATAAGTTCTCCCTGGAATCCTCCAGCAATTAACAAGTTATCCCTTACTGCTAGTGTACTAACTTGAGTCTGCGTAAATCCTTCCAACAGATTCCCAGGGTGTTTCTATTAGAAAAAATAACCTTGAGTTCTGAATACATTCCAAATTCACAACAACCATGCATTAAACATAAAAAAAAATCATGAGAAAGATGTACCTCGCATGGCGCCACATGTCCTGAAACATCAAGGACTTCAGTTCTCTTGCTACTCAATGAAGACCAATGAACAATTGAGAAATGTGACATAAGATAGACGTCATGCTTTGACGTTGACCAAACCAAGTTTCGCAACTGCAAAGCCAGAGACAGTACTCGTATCAATCTCATTCAATCACTTTTATGCATAATCCAAATTGAAATAATGCAGAAAGGATATCACCGTACTTGGAAATGGAGGATAGTTGATTTTACAGATCTTGTGTTTCGCCAGAACTCGTAATACTTCCCTCCTTTCTTTGTGGGCTTACATTCCTACGGACAAGTACGGTATAGAAAACAAAAATTGGTGAAAAGAATATCCAAAAGTACCCTATGGTTCGATATATGGGAAACCAAGGGGAAATACACGTTACCTTCTCTGAACCTTCTCCTGATTGAGGTATGTTTTCATAATTCTTATACTGCTCTAATCTAGTTTGCCTATACTTCTCACGAGTAATGCTCAGCCTTTCCCAAGGAATTCCCTGGATATCCTTCCCCCTCCTAGCATCAGCGGCAGTCGTATCTGTTATCTTATTATCCTGCACAAGCAACACCCAGAATTAATTAAAAAAATTAAGTGACACAAACAATTTTTTCATTGAAACACATTTTGGATAGGAAATGAACAAACCAAATGATCATATTCATCGTCATCATCGTCATCAGACTCTGAATCCCCCATTAATCTAGCACGGAAATACATATCATCATCAACCTCGGCCATTTCATAATCATCAGCCACATAATAGATGGCTTCATCCCCCTCCAATTGGGACATTTTCTGCAGAACAGAATTATACTTGAGCTAGTATCACTTTATATCAAGGGGAATGGAAAAGAAATTCACCAACAAAAAGTATATGAAGAAAATAAAAAAGAAAGAAGCAACGCAATCCCGGTGGCAATCATTCCTTGAAGCAAGCAAACCAGCTTACATCAACTCAATCTTCACAACCAATGAAACAAACCCAAAGATAGACACCATTGGCTCATTATTTATGGATACAAATTACTCCAACTGCTTTTTTAACCAATGAATCTTTTAATCCTATGCATTTCCTCGAGGGACTAAGGTTACATACATAAATGCTTTATTATATTATTAATAAAAATGGTTAAAAACTCATACATGCAGCTGAAGTAAAATTGTTGCGAACACACAATTTACAAATAGTGAAGGATACAACAAATAATTCGAATTAAAAAATTATTTGGAATAGCAACCGTACAAAGCTTGATGGACTTCATTCAGTTACGGCAATAAACAAGCACAATCCAAGCACATAGAAAGGTTTTATGCGGTAAAACAACAGCGTAGGGTTACTAACACAGAGAGCATAAAATAGTTTACATCTCACAGTTTTTGAATACAATAAAGAAAATATAAGAGTTTAATTTTTATGCATACGCAATAGCGGATGAAAAGGAGTTAAGATTGTGAATTTCGACCTTGTTTTGACAATTGAACGGGCGATAGAGCAGCTTGGGTGGGAGATTAGATTCTTCGATCAGCGTCCAAACGCTGCTGCTGCTGGTACCGCTGTTGCTTTATTAATGTTTGTTGTACCTATTACCCTCCAAAGAGATCACCACCACCACCACCATCATCATCAGTAGTTAAAAGAAGGAATTTCACTGTTCAATCGAACGTGTCAGTTTTACGTTTATACCCCCGATTCTTCAGTGAGGATACACGCGCTGACAAAGTGTGTTAGATTTCTTTCAACAGCGGAGGAGGTTTTAACACCCCTTAAAATCCTCAAACACCTTCTTTAGAATTTTATTTCCTAAAAATATTTACAGTTTAATTTATAAATACAAAATTTATATATGAAAAATTCCATCATTTAATAAAATTTCAATTCTTTTTTAAAATTTTATTTATAAAATATATAAGAATCCTCTAAAATTTCAATTACTTTCTTCCTATTATATAATTATAGTTTTAATTAAGTCCACTCTTCTTTCTGCTGTAATGGGCTTTAAATGGCCCAAGGACAACAACACAAATGCGAAGATGAAGGGTACTGGTGAGGACTAGTATGGCATATGTAGGAAAACGAGTGGATATTTTTGGTAATTTAAAGTTTTATGAGTATTTTCTAAACGGTGTGTGATTCATAACACACTGACACTATTTCGCTGAGGCAAGTAAATAAGTAAAAGTGAAGTGGGCGGAGAGGGAAGACCTCTTGCTGCAGCTGCAAGAAAGGAGAGAAGGGAATCGGCGGTAACAACAGTAGCAGTTATGGGAATGGGTCCTACGGCAATGGGCAGCAAAATCCCAAACGTATTGATGCATAACTGGTCACCTCCTTGTCCTAGCATTATCAAGAAGAATTATTATTCATCAGTAAAGAGAGAGCATAGCGGCCGTTTGGCAAGTCAATCTTTGGTAATAGAGACAAACGTCACTGGCACAGCGGAAGACCAATCAGTCGCTCGTCGCCTCATTCTTCTTCGCCATGCTAAGAGCTCCTGGGAGTTCCCTTCCCTTCGAGGTTTTCATTTTACTAAATTTCTTCATTACTCTCAAACACTAACACTTCAATTTCGATCAATCTCTTACTTCGTTCTTTTCTTTAAATATAGATAAAAGATAAAATAAAATCCATTAAGAACCATTTTTGTAAATTGGTTTTTTTAAGTTCCACTTTTACCGAGAACATCTCATGCGGTGCTGCTGGAAAGTGGAAACCATGCGCACCGCAATTTCCTTTTCCTTACTTGAATTACAATCATTGTTTCTTGTTTCTTCATTGTTTTTGATCCGCAACTGCTGCCAGACTCGACCACTTGCTGCTCAAATATTTCAGCAAAATTGGGTGCTAAACATTAGCAAAGCCAACCGAACACTTACAAATAATATCCATATTTTCTTTTTGGTAGATCATGATCGCCCTTTGAGTAAAGCCGGACAAGATGATGCTATCAAAGTTTCTCAGAGGCTGCAACAGTTGGGCTGGATTCCTCAACTCATCTTATCCAGGTTTAATTAATTTGATAATTTGGCAAATCATTTGTTCAATATTGAGACTGAAAGTCTTAATGGTGTGATGCTGCAGTGATGCTGTGAGAACTAGGCAGACACTTGAGATAATGCAGCAACATGTGCAAGGCTTTTTGGAAGCTGAGGTTCATTTCATTTCAAGCTTTTATTCTGTTGCAGCAATGGATGGGCAAACCGCAGAGCATCTTCAGAAAGCTATATGTAAATATTCAAGGGATGAGATACTAACTGTCATGTGAGTTTCACTTCAACTTTTTCACCTTTTAATGTTTTGTTATTGGTACTGTGTTTCTGTTGGAAGTGAAATTTTCCTTTATGTTTTGTGGAGCTTTCAAACTTTTGGCAAGCAATCACCTTCGGTGGTGGCTTCATTTTATAGTTTGGATTGCCGTCTGTCTTTAGTTTTCATGCAAGACCCCACGGGATCTTGAAAGATAAAGTGCGTTTCTTTGCCATTTCATCATAAAACAAAAAGCAAGTGTCGGGATATTTGTCTGACGATGAGAAATTTTACAGGTGTATGGGACATAATAGAGGATGGGAGGAGGCTGCCTCGATGTTCACTGGTGCCTTCATAGAACTTAAGACATGCAATGCTGCTTTGCTTGAAACCACCGGAAAATCTTGGGAAGAGGTTAGTTACTGATCTCAAGTAACCTTGATTTTGGCGTTTCATATGTGATGTATATCATTATATATCTACGTGCTTTTAACCCAACGCAAGCCTAAGAAACCTATTCGATGTTCACCGCTAACCATTTTTGGCCCCAAATCTTTGGGGTTGCTTTTTCCAATAGATATTGGTATTTGACATCACAAAGCCTTCAATCTAAACTGCTTTCCTTCTCCATGTCATTTCTTGAGAGAAATGCAGTGTTGCAAAATCTAATGTGCCCCTATTACTTGCTGGGGAATATGTGGCTGTGTGGTGTAGTTCATCCCATTTTGTACCTTAATCTATCGCCTGAGATAAAACTTTTTTTTTTTTCCTTATCCAACCCAATGTGTTATAATCACAGGCATTCACCGCTGCTGGACTGGGGGGGTGGAAGCTTCAGGGTATAGTGACACCAACTAGCTGCACCTAGAATTTTATTGCTGAACAACACTAGTAGCAGCAACTCCAACACCTGGCCTCTGTCAATTGAACTCCCTAGCCCTCAAAGAATTTTGTCAACATGGTCTGTTAATGACTTAACCTCTATTTTCTGCATCTTCCATTCCATTTTATACCTGAAGAAAAGATTAATTCTAAGGTGCCATCATCAACTCAGAATTTAGCAGTCAGCAAAGCTGTAAAAAAGGTGGAAACTACCCTTAGTCGCCACAGGGCACAGGTGGACTGCTGGAGGTCTTAGCCAAGAGTTTGCAAAGGCGATGTGCCAAATTGAGAGCCCTGCGATTCCCCAGTATACATAGTTCAAGGACAAAGTTAGATCATCATCATCATCCCAAGAAAAAAAAAATCATTTGAAATGCTAGTTTTGGTGCCATCAGATCAAAGTGATTATTGCATGCACTTCTGTGTTCACTAGATAGGACAGGTTATCAATTTCATTAATATATATGTTGATCTGATTGTTGAAATGGTTTCTAATGGTTTTTTCATTGCAGACAAGAAATTCAGTTACATGGTGGAAACAAATACTTGGCAAAATTTGGCAAAACAATTGTAAAAGTTCATCATAATAATTCAAGATATGCCTTTGCAACCAAATAAATAATAATAATATAAGATATGCATTATGCACCATGCAGCTACAAATTAGGACATTGCACCTCCATTTTTCACCTCGAAGAATCGGCAATTTACCAACTTTGATAAATGGGGTAAGTGCAGTGGACACACTTGTCCATACAGAAAAGTCTTGCGGATGTGCGACGCGAGGAGGACGTTGGAGTTTAAAAAATGGGTGAGGTTATTTATACCACCAAACTCCTTCACAGACCCGCTTTTTAATAGTAGTTTTAATTTATGCATGAAACCAATTCAAGAAACATGATTCATGAAAGAGAAAATAAAAATAAAGTTTGATAATTTTGAAGAGAAAAATTTTAGTATTCCATTATGTTACTCACTCCTTTTTATTTATTTATTTATTTATTGTGTTTAGATTATTATAAAAAAACTCTTTAAATAAAAAATATATCTCTTATTTAAAGAGTAATATCAATATTTAAAGATATAAAAGACATTCTAATTAAGATTTTTTAAATAAAAAATATTTATCTCTCTTTAATATTATTAAATGTTTTCTTCATCTTAATTTGTATTTTATTATTTTTATTAGAGAAAGAGAAAGAATTACTTAAATACTTTAATTCTTATTTATTTTTCTTTAAAAAAATTATTTAATTAAAATAATATTAACTTATTTTTTTAAAGAACTTTTTTGAAGATAATATTTTTTTTACTTTCTTATTTTGTCATATAAACAAGTAAACAGATATTTAAAGAATAAAATTAATAAAAAAATTTAGTAATATTTTTAGAGTTTTTAAATTCTTTTATTGAGTTTTGAAATATAAAAAAAAAAGTCTTTATAACAAATATAATAATTTGACTTACGTTGATAAAAGAGACAAATGGATTTTTACCACTGACCTGACACTAACAGTGGAAAAGATTGATGTCAAAATTACTGTTTTTGCTAATAAATGGTCTTCCAATGGCCGGGTTTGGGGTAATCAAAATAAAAAAATGGGGACGAACAATACGAGTGACGGTGGGTTAAGCTAGAGGAATTTTCTTAAGGGTATTTTTGGCATTTTGAGTGACTATAATAAGTAAAAAATTTAACTTTCAGAATTTACTAATGGATACAATCCCTTAATAAAGAGATGTGAAGAATATTATAATGGATTCAAAAGAATCCTATTTTTTTTTTAAATATAGCAGGAGAAGGTATATCAAATCAATCAATTCACTCTTTTGTTAAAAGAAAAATAAATAAATAAATAAATCCCTTATTTATTAAAAAAAAATTATCATCGGGAGCAATAAATACGTAATTCAATTGATATGAGATTGTTCTATCTTAATTAAGATTTTTAGTTTAAAATTTAAAAATATAATTGTATTAAATATTTATTGGGAGAGTTTTACTGTTCCAAATAATCTTATCCGACTCGAATTTAAATTAATCAAGATCTAATATAATCTTTAAATATTAAATAATTTAATACACACAAAAAAAAGTCACACGGAATTACCTGTGAATGGAACAATTTTGTCGCATTACCGTTAATCAGATATTAAACAGAACTTAGTTTTGTTAATTATTAATTAATATAATCAGTACGTAGTACAAGTTTTGTTTTTCTTAAAAAAAAAAAAAAAGGAATTGAGAAGACAGACGGACAGAGAGAAAGCGGTAAATTTTTCTTAATTTCCTAGTTTTTTTTTTCTTCAACTATCTTTCTTTCTGTCTGTCTTGTTTGTGTGTCGCTGAGCTGTGCCCTCTCTGTCTCGGGCTCTCGGCGTCTCTCTTCGGATACCACCACCACCACCACCAATACGATCACCTGATCAAACTGGTCACCGGCACCACCTGTATGTATTGTAAGAAGGAACTTGATTCTCTTTAATTAATGGAACAACCATGAATATTAATGAGTTTATCTTCTCTTCTTTTCTTACTTTGAGATCTGAAATTTAAAACTTTACGTGCTATCCGTGGCATTTAATGTATATGTGTAGCACTTTGTAATTATTATTATCTTTAAGTTTGGATGCTTCACCTGCATATAAGATCTACAAAGCCATTCTAAGTTGATTAGATTTTTGGCTCTTGTTGTAGGGGAGTCTCGCCTTGGTACATTTTGCGCCAACATTCAGCTCCAACTCAGTTATCTTCTTCCTCTTTTCCTCACCTTTAAATTTGAAAATTTTCCTAAAACTGAAAATTAGAAAAACAAACTATGAGATGACACTTTTCGTGTAATTGTTATTATAACTACTCAACAAAGCTATTATTGGTTCGGACGACTTCTTCTTTCTTTTATTTATTTAAATTAAATTGTTCTTTCAAAAAATAAAAATAAAAAAAATGGCGGAGAAGAGAAACTGAGGTTATTTGATGGAACGGAGGAAGTCTGACTCTGAGGGCTATTTGGAGGCAAAGACAAGATGATTGACCAGTTCATCAATTTTGTTATTCGCCCTCCCAGGTTTCTTGCTCTTTAACTACTATGCTTCATTAATTCACTCTTATCAACAAAGTCAATATTGTTCATATATCATGCTATGATGTTGTTACCAGTTTAAAACATTACTAAACGTGCCTTTCACATTTGCCTTCATTACTAATTTTAGGTACTGATAATTGTTTTGTGGTTCACTTCTGATGGTCTTTCCAATTATCTTGCTTTCCTGCTGTTAAAAAAAAAAAATTCTTCCTCCTTGTAGTTTGGCAGTTCAGGATATGTATGCTTTTAATTCATGGCTCTTTTGGGTTGAAACTACTAGCTATTAAGTATGAATATCTGGGTGTTAAAAACAATAGTTTTCCTAAAAAATAAAAAACAAAAAAGGTGTTTACCAAACACTTTAGTGGTTGTGTTGGTCAAAATTAAGCAAAAAAGCTGCAACAATGACAAATGTACTCTTCTTTGAATTAATGAAATATTTTTCCATCTTTCGTTGGTCTAGTCCTGTATCATTTGTATATTATTTGGTCACTAATCTTGGTGCTTGTGTTGTGCTGGGCATACAGGGCGGAGTATAACCCAGATCAGTATTTATGGGAAAGGGATTTTATGCTTGCTGGCAGATCATACAAAAGACAAGACTTGGAGGCAAGTATGGACGCCGATTAACAAAATTATGCTGTTTTTTTTTTACCTTAATTTATTTTGTAAACAATTAAAATTTCCATGATGGTTTTTGAGTCCACTGTCATATCTACTTTCAATATTTGCAGATTAGGAATGCAAGAGGTCATGTCTTGCAGTGTAGTCATTATATGCCATCACCTTTCCCGGAAGATACACCTTTGCCTTGTGTCGTTTACTGCCATGGAAACAGGTTTATAGTGGTTATAGGGTCTATTTTATGCAGTTTCAATTATTACATAGAGTATACAACTATGATTTAATGCCTTTGTTAGATGTTAATATATCAAATGATCTCTGCAATCCATTCTCTAAGCTATTGTTTGATGTGAGTTTCTAGTTATTTTTCATTTTGGGTGGAAACTTATTCAATTTCCTGTGGAAATGATGCAGTGGATGTAGGGCAGACGCAAATGAGGCTGCTGTTATTCTTCTTCCATCGAATATTACTCTTTTCACTCTTGATTTTTCCGGTTCGGGCTTATCTGATGGTGACTATGTTAGCCTTGGTTGGCATGAGGTACTTTTGCCTTCTTCATTTTTCCAAATTTGAGCTCCACCCCCCTTTCCCTTAAAGCATTTAAGTTGTCTTTGCATCTGCAACAGAAAGATGACCTCAAAGTTGTGGTATCATACTTAAGAGGCAACAAACAAACATCACGTATTGGTCTTTGGGGACGATCTATGGGTGCAGTTACTAGGTATTTCATCTTGTTACTTTCAAAGTTATTTCTCTGTTCACTGTTAGCAGAAATATTTATGATGCTTCAGCGTGATTTTGCAACGCTCTGGATGATGTAATGCTGAGTGGTGTGTGACATTGGCATGGTGGCAAGATATTCCTTTTTTTTTTAATGAGAAAAAATGAGAGAGTTGATTCTTTCTGATATCAAATCTTTTTCTAGATCTCTGGGAATGACTCGTTTTTTTCATATTATGCAGCCTTCTCTATGGAGCAGAAGACCCTTCAATTGCTGGTATGGTGTTGGATAGTGCTTTTTCGGACCTATTTGATCTTATGCTGGAACTTGTGGATGTATACAAAATCCGGCTCCCTAAATTCACGGTTAAAATCTCTCTCTCACTTTCCTTTTGTTGCCTACAGAGGGATATGCTCATGCCTAGACTTATAATTTTTGTTTTCATTTCTGTTGAATAATTCATGAGTACAATTGTACGCTTTCAATGCAATCCTCAATTTGTGGTTCTAAGAATAAAAAACAAAACTAAATCTAATAGAAATTTTCATATGTAATGTGGCATTTTAACAATCGTAACTCTTAAGGTCAAATAGCTGTCAGCTTATTAAATGCTAACCATATATGTATGCTTTTGTCCAGTTTTAGGGTAGGGAGTTGTCACTTCCCCCCTGGAGAAACTATTCTCTACCAATTACCCCACTATTGTTTTCATAATACCCCATTACCCCCATAGCACCAGAACTTTAAAGGAAAAAGAGTGAAAAATGAGTCATTTGACTTAACATTTGTTCTTGGGAATATAAAATCTATATTTATTAAAAGACGATGTAAAAAAAAAAGGTACAACAAAAAGTAAAAGAAAAAATCTTCTTCTTCTTATTATTATATTTTCATTAACCCCAAACCTAAATATATTTTTTGTAATGAAATTTTAATTATATGTTTTAAAAGTTGTCAATTGTACTGTTGACTTTTTTTTTGGGGGGGTTTGCAATGTGGTGAGTGGTGACTGTTGGTGGAATTTTTTTTTTTTTTTGTATGTTTTGTATTTATTGTAATGTATTTGAGAAGCAACTATACATTTAAGGTTAGAAACTTTTTAAATTTTTTAGTATTTATTATTTTATTTAACATCATCTTATTTTATTTAAAATAAAGTATATTAGAATAAATAATAAATAAGAATAATATTTTTTTCCTTAATTTTTAGTATTTACATTTTTTACTTTTATTTTATGTTTCATCTATCAATTTAGAAGTAAATAGGAGTAAAAGTGTGTTTGGAAATGAGGCTAATATTGTAAAATTATAATGTCAGGGGGTAACAGGGTATCATGATGAAAATACTAGTGAGGTAAGTGGTAGATAATGGTTTTTCAGGGGGGAAGTGGCAATCTACCATTGAAAACGGTGCTGTCAATTACTTCATCCTTCTCTCTGCTTAGATCCTTTTGGTGGTGTTCTTCTGATATTCTTAGGATTCTGGTTATTTATTAGTTCATTGAGTTTAAGCCATTAAAATGTAGATAGATTGACTAATTTTGGGCTTGGTTTGTATTTGGGTGCTTTGGTGTTTAGATGTTTCTTTGAGTTTTACCATGAGAGTTTTCTCCTTTTTCCGGCAGGTTAAGATGGCAGTGCAGTACATGCGGCGGGTGATTCAGAAGAAGGCAAAGTTTGATATTATGGATCTTAACTGCTTAAAGGTTTGTCTATGTTTATTACATTTGCATGTTGAAATGGATCTGCAATTTGCTGCAATTTCTTTATCACTGCCAAAATAATTTAACCTACTTGTCAGGTACCTGTTTTTTATTTCGAAGTTAGTGATAACTAGGTACTATGGAACCGAATGTAGTGGCCAGTCTCTTTCTTTTTTTGATGTGATATCATTTAATTACCTGATGGTGAAATAATGCATTTTTTTAATTTCAACTGCTAAGCTTTTTCATTAATGCTTAATGATCTTTAAATAATACAGTTAGCACCCAAAACATTCATTCCTGCTCTATTTGGACATGCTAGTGAGGACAAATTCATTCGAGCCCGCCATTCTGACCTGATCTTTAATGCCTATGCGGTAACAATACCATTCTAAATGTTTTATGTCTTTTATCTTAGTCTTGGCTCATATCTGCAATTCTTGACCATGTTCCAGTTCTTCGCAGGGAGATAAAAATATCATAAAGTTTGATGGTGATCACAATTCGTCCCGACCACAATTTTATTATGATTCTGTTTCCATTTTCTTCTATAATGTTCTTCACCCTCCTCAAATTCCTTCTACCCATTCAATCAAAGCTGAAAAATATTATGATTTGGGGGCCTTAAAGTTTGGTGCTAGTATGGATCAGGTAACTTCCACTTCTTCCAGACACCCTCACATCTTGCACAACCTACATGCATGTAGTTCTGGTTTGGTTCAGTTTTTTGTTTTCCTTTCGGTAGTTCATTCATTTCTTCCATTTTCAGTTGGTCCAGTTCAAATTTAATTCCTGCCTACTCTGATTATTTCATTGAATTGATTAATTTTGAAATTTTTCCCGCCATTCACAAATGACATGACCTTATTTTAGATTTTTAGCCATTGCAATTTTTCTTTAACAGATATTAATAGTTTGCTTCCATTTTTGCTTTCAGAGTCTGTTATACGAAATAATCACTGGTCTTCGCTGTGCAAGTACTGACGCTGCAAGTTCTTCTTCTGCTCCTCCAAGCATTTTAACCGCAAAACCTGTGGATGAACTTCTTTCTGAAGCTGTACCAATCGCTAGTAAAGAAGTGCGTATCTTCTTGTCTGGGTTCGTTAAGCATTTTTCCTTTGATGAACTTTGGTGCTATTGATATATATTTGTCATTGTTAATGCAGAATTCTGCGGTTAATGAAGATGAGCCATCATCTTTTCAGGTGATCAAGTTTATTGATATCTATTAACATGAAACAAAAGCTGATAAGTTTGTTAGTTTAATTGAGATCTAAAGTTCTGGTAAGAAAGCATTATATAACTTTCGGTTGTTTGGCTGGTTTAGTTGAAGTTGATTGACTGCCAATTGTCTTGGTCTGAACCTCAAAATATGGAGAAAAAAAAATCAAATTTATTTGAGGAGAACACTAAAATGAGAGTAAAAAGGACAATCTTTACATGTAGGGTACCTTCAAGCTGAAGCTGATGCTTTGCTTCAATTAAACTCAACCTCTAGATAGTATTCCAATATAATTACATCATGAACTTCCAATACAGTTCTTTTGTAGTAAGGATTTACAATACGATCCATGCAGTGGGACAGTAGGTTGATGTAGAGTTTAGGTTTTATTGCCTTACTGATATCTTTTAGGATTTTGGTTCTTACCGTACAGGATAAGTTGAGTGGCCTAAGTGAAGAATGTTGTTCATATACTAGTTCTAACAGAGAGAGTTGGGGAAGATGCTCTTCATTGGGAGGCAGCGATGAAGAATCTTCAGCAGACTGTGCAGCTGCTGATAGGAACCGCCAGGTTTCCTCCCTCCCACTCTTTGATTCATGTGTTTGCGTGAACTTTCCAGGAACTGTTTTGTGATTTGTTGTTACAGTTAATGTAGATATCAGAAAAGATGCTTTGTCATGTTAGGTGGCACCTGGATGTCAAACAACAGTTATACAAGGACTTTGCCATTAATTTTCCCTTAAAAGTGATGTATTTGTGTGCATTTTACTTGTCATGAATAAAGTTCTTACAGATTTTTTTTTTCCCGCTTCTTTTTCAAGACGACTTTTAATGCACTTGCAACACCTGTAAGAAGTAAACACAAGTCATTGGAACTTCCTAAGGAGGAAAAGAAGAAGAAGAAAGCTGCAGCAGGTGGAAAGAAGACTAAACATGAGAAACTAGAAAAGCTTGAGGCTCTTAGCAAAAGGCTACGGCTTTGCATTATGAGGCGAGTAAAACATCAGAGGCATCTCAGTTCATGATTTCCCTTGTAACATAGAAAGGTGTTTATAACTGTAATGTCCCATTCATTTAGAGCTTTACTTTGTTATACTGACCCATGTTGGTTTAAAGGCATAAGTTCTGTTTACGATCTCCCGTTCCAGTTCGATGTCAGATTGGCATTCACTGGCCACTTTGCGAATGATTTCTCTTTCTTCTCTTTCCATGCGTCAAGCATAATGTCCTTATTAGAGAATTATTCTCTGTATATGTTCCGCATTTGCACATTAGGTAGTATTAGCATTTCCTTTTACTTCTTTTGTTGTGCTTGGGTTCATTTCCTGTATGAGTTTTCAATTTATATATTTTTATTGTTTATGAAGAAGAAGATAAACCAGCTATGTTGCAGGTCTCTCAGCAGAAGGAAAATAGTAAATAATAAAATCCAACGGACTTGCTTATTCATTTAATCTAGTAAAGAGTAAAGACTAGCTTGCGGCTTTACCTTAATCTTGTGGGATGTGGCGTATCTATCATAGAGGGTTGGCCACAAAAGAACAGAAAAAAGGAAAAGAAAAGAACAAAAACCAAACAAATGAATAACATTCGGCCACTCGTCATCCTAGGGTCAAAAATCAAAAGGGAGAAACAAAAAAGGACAATGAACTGCGACTTGCAGCACGAAAGAAGCAATTGCAATGCCAAAAAACATACAATAGCAGCCGCATTCAGTTTCAGAATTCCTGGCTATCCTGAAGGTGACACTTGCAAACAACAGGGGAAATTACCATTCCATTCACGCGAGTATCCAACAAATTATACCAAACGAGAGAGACTCTTGTGACATTATCAGAATTCAGATATTTGAATCTCCCCACCGCTCACTATTCACAATAGTTATTTTGTTTTATATAGGGGTCAAGCATCTTAAGGGAGTTCATAAGGAAAATCAGAATTAAGAAGACAGCTATTGTTGAACCTAATCTCTCTAAGACACCTAGCATCGACAGTGTTCCTTACCCTAATTAGAAATATATTTTCTCCAGGAATACAAGGTGACATCACATGGTAGTGATTTTGTAAGTGCCTACAACATAACATAGCACATGAAATTACAGGTCATTTCCCGAAACCTCCAGTCGATCTTCCTTCCCAACCGATGCCCGAGATGAAGGATCAAAAACATTTTGTGGTTGCTGGTAGGAGGAACTTATGCTCGACTCCAGTATTGGATGTGTGAGCACCATCTCTGGTTTAGCATATGCTGTTTCCATGTCCACTCGTTGCTTCTTCATAGACCTCTCACCTTTAGGACTCTGAGAAGGGGAACTGACATTGCACCCAGAATCTGGGGTCAACGGCTCATTTTGAGATGAGAACGATTCATCAAGAGAGAGGCTCTTGGCTGGAACATGTTCTTTGGCAGCCTTGTCCTGGAGGGGGGACTCTGAAGTTGGGGCAGGTGTTGCTGGATCTGTCTTCTTGTCAGGTTCTTGGCAATTGTCGCCTGAGGCTGGAGCTGATCCTCCAGAACCAGGTGCTTCTGTAAGAACCCCACTAAGTCGTTGTTGCTCTTCAATTATCTTCTTCAAGTACTTGCCTTGGGCTTCAATCCGTAACTGAAGCTGTCTCTGCACCTGCAACATCAAAATACTATGAATGAAAAAGTCTGGCAAGAGTTCAGCTCATGTCACCATATGATGCACTCTTCACTTAGTATATTGTCTTGAAATTCCAGTGCCTTCAAAACAAGGTGGTACAGAATATATCTGATCTTATGTCAGATAGCTTTTTAAGGTAACTCCGTCCAGACATTTGAAATCTCATTTGAAATGGCTGTAACCATGAATGACACAACATTTGCGATTGAAATAGCAAACAAGACTCTGAAAATAACCAGAGAGTATAACAAGTACTGACTAATAAAAATCCTTGATAAATTTTCCTCTAACACCTTATCAATCCCAAACTAGTTGGGATGTCATGATCCAACAAGTTGCACTGTTTTTTCAACCAAACTAGTTTCATTTCCTTATCGTCTTCTGCACGGCTTTGTATAAGCAGTTAAAAAAAATCAATGTCATGAAAGGAAATCAAATAATTAGCATATCATTAAGAGGATTGTTGATTTTTAGGAGAAGAAACATGCCTCCAGTTGCTCATGCAGTCGTTTTTGCACCTCCATCTGCAGCTTTAGTGCTTCAGTAATTTGCATCCCACTACAAACAGAAAGAAATTTTTATATGAGGCATCCCGTTGATCAATATGTTCGACACAACCAGACGGTTAACATAAATAAAATTCATAAACTTGTTTGTATAATTACTAAAAATTTCAGTGTGAAATGTTTTATTAGGGTGCAGATATACTCCGTGGGTTTCAGCTCCTCTTAAACGTGCTCATATCCCACCCAAAAAAAAAAAAACTCTTAAACCCTACACTTTCACAGAATCATTCACGTGGAAATGACAGATTACACAAAATAGAACTTAAAGATAAAAGGAAAAACACAATGTAAGAGCTGAACTTACGATGAACCATCCAAGCTGGAAAGCATATCCCCAGTTTCTTTCTTGTCAACTTTTTTCCCTTGCATTAAGAATTGAAAGATATTAAAAACAGAATTCAACAAACAGAAGCTTCTAGTACAGGATGCATTCAGACGATCAATATAGAAAATCCCTCAAAACCAAGAAAAATTTAATAAGTGCCATTGAATATCTACATCTACATGAATAAATTGAAAGTAGAAAAACCTACCATCCGAAGAGGAGTCAGGGAGGTATTTTGCAAGTCGATATTTCTGAATGCATCATAAAAGAATATCAATAAAGATCGGAGATAAGAACATGAAATGTTAATAAGTAAACCCTACCGTCCACCACAAAACAATAATAACAATAAAAGGAAGTTTCAAAAGGTTAAAATAGAGTATATCTACCTGTAAATGGCTCTTGACATGGTATATTGTTAAACCTTGCACACCCATGACTCTAAGCACACCTTTAGGAGTAGCCCCTGTGAAAGGTTAAAAAAAAAAAGAGAGAGAAACTTGTTTATCATTTCTCTAGTAGAAAGAAAAAATAAAAAAGATGAAGTGTAAAATTCCCATGCATGAGATGCAGTCTTAGAAAACCTGTTCTCAAACATTTCCAAAGACAGCCTTCCCACTTTATCGAACACTGAAGCAAGTTAAATGGATGTGATGATGTTAAGAGTTAGAAATTAATGAGTCACAACAGGATTATTTAAGTAGGAAATAAACCTAGCTTTTATAAGACAGCTTTCTGTATTTTTAATTATTTACAGTTTCTGGCATCTTACAGACGACTACAGCTTAGCTTTGGGGGAAATGACCTATATCTTAGAAAAGAGTTAAAAAAAAAAAAGAACTAGCTTAAAGGAGATAAAGGAAACTCACGATCTGGCCCACCAAGCTGTGCTACAGCATCAACAAAGCGTTCATGAAGTTCATGCGTCCAACGCAATCTTTGCTTTGAAGCAAGACTAGGGTTGTTGTTGAGACTGTTCCCTCCATTCATAGGGTCCATCTGACTAGAACCACAATCTAAATGCTGACCATGAACTAATGAGTTGCTGCGGACTAAACTTGAACTTGGAACACTATTTGGTTGATACATCTGTCATTCATCTACATACAAGAAAGCAGAAACTCATCAAGAACATAAACAAGAAAATGTATTTTACAGTTTTCATCCTTAACAACAATATCAAATTAGAAAAGCCATAGTACTTCCTTAGATAACATTTTGGGTTGGTGAAAAAGGGGTAAAACTTTATTATAGCTCAAGAGATGCCACAGATCATTTCTTCAATAGCAGCAAAACTTGACAATTCCAACTCAGCATCCAGTCTAATTCATGATGTAAACTCATTATCTGACCTAGACACTCCTGATATTAGGTTTTGATCATATACTACAATCAGCCAATCATGGCTGTAATCCAACATAACCTGCGTAATGCAACAAAAGTACTCCTAAGCAAGTAAAATCACAAAGCTATATATTTTGATTCCCCTTTCTTTAGTCCCACTCAGTAATGCATTAATGTCCATTACTTATGGTCACTGCTCTATAAATCACAGTCTAAAGAGCAATACTGCATAATATCCATGGAAATCATGTCTCTTCAACAAATCAATCCACAGCATTTTTGGCCTTCCTATAGTTCCTATATAATGCTTCTCCATACTAGAACACAGATTAGACCCAGCCATACATGCCCAAAATCAACTTCAGATGGAATTCCCCCAATTGTGCTCTCACTTTAACCATATCTAACATTGTACAATATATTGACGAACTCAATGCAGACAAAAGTACAACGAGAACCTCAAAGACAGCAATTCAGTAAATAATAGATTAAAGAGTTTGGATATAAAAGAAACCATCCAAGGGTTGTAAATTATGAAAATAAACAGCAATTAACCGTGCCGGTGTACAATACAACTTGTGACTAATTAGTCAAAAACCGAAACTTGACTGACATAAGATGTCATGGGTAGTCTTCTAAAATACATAGGTTAGGTTAAAGGACAAAAAGTAAAGAGTACAAAGACTTAATGAGGGTAAGGTCATGGAAAAGGGTAAGTAACAAAGAGAGGGTTTCAAAGTTCAGCATAAGCCGTGATACTCAAAGTTAGGAGAAATCTTTTATAATTATTCAGAGCACAAAACCGGTTAGGAGCAAATGAAATGATAGTTAGCCAAGCTTAGTAAGTTCAGTTTATAAAGACATGTATTTGCTACAACAACAACAATCAACAAGAAAGTGCAACTCCAACATGGCTACAAAAATTGAGGGAACAAAAACTCATAAGCGGTGAAACCAGAAAAGAACCGATCTCACACTAGTGTGAACATAAAAGAAAAGTAGAATTGCAAAGTAAAACAAACAGAATTCAACCATGTTGCTGAATTACAATCACAACAGAGACAAAACATAGTCACACACAAAGAAAGAAAGAAAAAAAAAGGAAACTAACTAGGGTTGCAAACACACAAAAAGAGGGAAAAAAAAAAGTTCCATAAAGATGAGCCTATGATATTGATTAGACGACGAAGAGGAGGAGAAGCACGGAAGCAACAAAGCAGTTTAAGAAAAAGAGAAAGAAATACTAGGAATCGAAATTGAAAGTAAAGGAAGAGGAGACATACGCAGATCTAGAAATCATTCCTGAAATCCAGAAATGACATAATCGTGCCCTGCGATTTCGGAGCTGCTGCTGCTGCTGCTTCTATTGCTATTTCTATTTTATTATTAATAAACTTAAATTAAATCATATTAATAAAGGTTTGTAGAGTTGAATAGATAGAGAGATAGAGAAAGAGAGAGAGAGATTGATTGATACGGTAAAGTTTTGTAGGTCTTGGTCAAATGAGCAGAGCTGAGCCAGCACCACCAAGCAGATGCAGAGCTACTACTTTAATCAATTTCATTAATAATAAAACAACTAATTACTTTAGATAATTAATCAAATTTGCAAAACTCTCCAACTCTGAAGAGAAAACAGAATAAAAGGAAATGCTGAGAACAAGAGAGAGAGAGAGAGAGAGAACAATCGACTTAGACCACAACTCGCCCACGTCGATAATCTCTTTTTTTTTTTTTTAATTTATTTCTAACATTGACGAGTTCGAATCAAGCCAGCTAGCTGTAGCTTACTATATGCACTCGCCAATCAAACAACAAAACAAACACCATACAAATTAGCCGAATACTTTAATAAATTAAATTAAATTAATTACTCTTATTTCTACATTAAAAAAAAAGTATGTAAAATAATAATAATAATAATAATAATAATAATAGATTGGTGGATGCGATGGTATTGTAGGCAGTGATTGTGAGGCATGAAATTATACAATTTATTTAATTAACTAGAACAAAAAAATGAAATATACGATTAAAACGGAATCTGTGGGGTTATATTCCGTCCCTTGTTGAAATGATTCCGGCAAATTTCGTTCCTCTCATTTTCATTCTTTTGATTTTTAAATCTACAATAAAATTTTAACCCTTTGTCTTTGTCTTTGTCTTTGTCTTTTCTTTTCCCTCGTTATTCGCTTGCTAGATGTTCTTTGTTATTTATGGTAAAAGCAATTTGGAATTTGGACGATCAATGGGCCATCAAGACCTATGACCTGTGTCTTATTCTCCCTTTTTTTTTTAATTTATTAATTTATTTAATATGATACAGTTCGATTAATATTTTTAGCATCAAATTTTGATTGAAGCTCACTTACATCAACTTTACTAATAATACAGTACAAAATTCAATCTCCATAGATTTAAAAAAAAAAATAATTCACAACTCTACCTACGGATTAATGGAGGGGAGAGAAATCAACTTCCATCTAATTACATATAATTGAAAGGAGAATTCAACTATAGTTGGACCTCTCAATCTATAACATCATCAGGTGTTAAGTAAATCAACAATCAAGTTTTATATGTTGTAATTTTATTCTTCTTTTTTGTCCATTTCCTATGTATAAGGGTAGGTATTCACACCTCCCAGATCTTGATATGGTGTGTGTGTGTATGATTTTATCCACTATTTTTGTATTTTATGGTATATTTATTTTTTAGTTTGCGAATTCGTATCTTTAGAGTTTGAGAATTTCATGCTATAACATTAACAAATGAGGTTAAGGCAGAAAGTCCTATCCCGTATAAATCTAAAGATGAAAAATGTTACAAAAGAGCTTTTATCTAGTGAATGACTCTCTGTTGGGTGCTTCTTCTTCTTCATTGGAAGAGATACGTCACTCAAGCATCCTTAATGTACCGAGTTTTTCTTCTTGTTCTTCAGTGTGAAAACATATTGATTCAACCAACTATGTACTTATAATAGATATCATTTGTATAATTCCATGTCTGTGCTAGAAGTGATGATATACTATTTTCACTTATGGCCAATAAAATGTAAGTTTATTTCCCAAAAAAGAAAAAAAAAGAGGTCTCTTGTACTTACTACTTACTACTTTTTTGACTTTGTTGACCATATCAGACGCTTGTTCTTAGAAGATGGTGCTGACTGGACGGATACCATTTAGGAATGGAATTTACCACTATAAATTCAAAACCCATTCAAGCATTTTAGCATCACTTGCTCGGTTGCCCTATCTCCTGAGCCGTACTTGCCTAGACTTCTTGGACAGTCTTCACCCCTTTTTTCATTACTTTCTTGTACTTATATTACTTTCTTGTATTTATATTACTCTTCTTCTTCAAATTCACGGTGTGTTTATTAAGTATTAGAGTAATTATGTGCGGAATAAAATTCTATCCTGATCAACTCAAAATGACACAATACTTCTTGTCATAACACAAACCTCTTCTAATCGATGTGTCCAATAATACAAAATAACACAATATTTAAAACAAGACACAAAAAGCCAACAAAACTACAAGAACTCGACAACAAAAACGGCTTCTCTTAGGGTAATCCTCAAAAAGCCTCTAGTTAAACTCTCATCAAAGCAATCGTTTACTCATCCCAAACCATCGGAACCTCAATGCACTAACTACTAGAACCTCTCATCGATCTAATAAAATCATATCATCCCGATACAAACACTAACATGATCCCGATGAGGAAACTAAAACAACATCATCTTCGGCACCAAAAAAACCTAAAGAAGGGCCGATATACAACATCCAACCACAAAAAAATACAATCAAATGGAAAAAGAAAGAAAGAAATTCAATGATAATGAATAAAGAGAAAAAGAAAATAAAAAATAAAAAATAAGTAATTAAAATGAGATAAAATTGAAGTAGGGAATGAGAATTAAAATAATTGTTTACTTTAGTTGTACGAATTGGAATAAAAATAAATTGTATTGCGATAAATGTGTTTATTTTATTTATGAATCATAATCGATTGTTACAGGTTACTAAACTGGCCTTAATTAATTATTGTTATTATTTATTATAATAATTGTAATAATAATAATAATAGTAATTATTATTATAATTATTAATCATTAATGCTACTAATTATAATATTTTTTATCATTATTATCATCAATAAATTTTTCATAGTTATTATAATAACATATAAAGAAGGATAAAATGAAAATTTTAAAATTTGAGTGGGAGTAATATAGTTATTTTAGAGAATATAATTATCATTCCCACCTACCCTATATAAATGAGAATTATACTAATTTTTCTTAATTTTAAGTAGAACACATCAGTTTGATTCTAATTTCATCTCTCATTTAATTAAATAAATACATCATTCATTATAGGGATGGCAAAAATCCCCACGGGGACGGGTACCCTCGGGGATTTTCCCCATTCGGGGAGGGTATGAGGATAATTTCATACCCAATTTCTTATTCGGGGAGGGGACGGGGATGAGGTGGAATCCCCATCCCCTACCCATTTCCCCATTTTAATTTTTAATTTTATTTTAATTTTTTTAAATTACTAGTAAATAAATAATAAAATTATAAATATTGGTAAAAATAAAAAATATCAAAATATTTATATTATTAAACTTATAGGCTTAATTAACTAATTAAAGTCCTAAATTTTTATTTAGGACATTAAAAAGACCGAGTAGATTCTATTAGCCCAAAATTTTTTTATTTTTAATATTCTTTAAATATTTTAAACTTAAATATATTTTTTATTTATTTTTAGATGTTATAATTGCCCACAACGAATCACAATTTTAATATCTAATCTAATATTTACTCTTGATTTGCTCCGATTTAACTATTGTGTTGTAAAGGGAATAGTCCACATTTATAAAGTGTCCATGCCACCATTGAAAAAGTTAATTTTGAATCTAAATTCGATTTTATTTGTAACAATTTTGTATTAGACTATTAATTTGTTCATGATAGTTTGTAAAAGAAGTTTGTATCCCTTGCATGCTGCGTTACTTACTAATTTAATGTATGTGACTTTTGTAATGAATATTAATGTAAGATATATTTCGAACTTTACTTTTATTTGAATTTTTTATTTTAATATGATTAACTCAAAATCAAAAAAAAAAATATATTAGTTATTCGGGGATCGGGGACCCTCGGGGATCCCCTGTTATTATTCGGGGAGAAAATGATGATTCGCTCAAGTAATTCTGACGGAGACGGGGAGGGGACGAGAACATACGCAAAATATCAAGGATGAGTACAGGAAAATTAGTCCCCTCCCCTCCCCTCCCCATTACCATCCCTAATTCATTCTCATTCATTAATTTTAATTCCGATTCCTTATAACCAAACACGCGTTTAAAATTACACGACCTTCTTTTTCTCTTTTATTTTTTTTTTCGAATTTGAGTCTTCGGCCTACCTGCCACCTACAGCCTGCTGCTTCCCCGCAGATGTTGTGCATTAGAGATTCCGAGTCTAGAGCAACTTTTATTTGTTACAAAGCCTGCATTTGGAAAGGTCTGATAGGCCCACGCCCTGGAACACCATCCGAATATGAGAACTTCTGAAGCATGAATCTCCTATAAATATATTACGAATATAAATATATTAACTGTCCCATCTTGTACTTAAGAGCGCAATCTAAAAATATATTAAATGTTCCATCTCGCAGATGGGAGTGGTAATCTAAATTGAGATTCATTTATTCGACTCAAATTAAATAAATTTGAGTTTAGTAAAATTGATTTGTTTATATAAAACAATGCAGTGAAATGCAAATTATGCGGTACTTATTTATATTAAGCACGAATATTCATTAATGATCGGTTTAATAAACGAATTGAATAATCCACCAAATTTTGACCCAAAATTTGTCACGTACTCTATTTTGCCACCCCTAATCTTGTTGTTGATGCCTCTCAGGCCTCAAGCTCATTGCTGCAATTAAGTCTAAACAGAATGAAGCCAAAAGCTTCGCCATAAGATGTCCACATAATTTAAGCATTCACGATTTGGATTTACACTTGAATGCCAGCCACTGCCAGCTCCGCGAGTAAGAACAGAACAGCAATTTTACACTTGTAACCGTAAGATGATATGAGTGAACCGGAGAATCTCACTTGGACATTGCAATTTGACAACGATCAAGCAGAATTTCAAGCTCTATATGCCATAACCGCTGATTCCACTGGGATTTTCTCTGGCCAAACTAATCTCTTGAGCTCCCATTTTGACTTCACCCCAAATCAGAGATCCCGTCGTTGTGTCCAAGCTCAGTATACTATTCTTCCCCCCAACTGGAGATCCTTCCATTGTCAATCCTCCTGAACTCTCGTGTGATGTTAAACAGCTTTCAGTTGAACAATCAGCCCTCTGCGGATGGAGATTGGGCAGCAATTCTTCTGGGCATTGCACTTCGGCTACCTCAACAGATTGTGAGGTATAAAAACCAAGTGAGTCAAGAATGTAACTTCTTGGCATTTTAGTCCCTAATCCCTTACATTTTTCACTGTCTGCGTCAACAACTGCACCTCCAAGAATTTGATCAGTAAGTATTTTGCAAGCTCTCTCAAGCATAGCTAAATATCTTTGTTGTGCATTCTGGCGAATTTGCAAGTGCTTCTCAGCCTATTAAAAAAAAAAACAAAAGTTAGAAATGAGCTATCTGGACTGCAGACTGGAACCTGTTAAGTACGAAGAAAATCTAACAGACTGAAGTTGAGCTGAAGCCAAACATGAATAGCTCAAGCAGAATGGTTTCATACACTCACTGCTGGTGTCTATCATCCAAGACCTCCAAAGACAATAAAATTCTGGTATTAAGACACACACGAATTCCACTTTTCAAGGAAGAAGAAACATACCTCAACTTGCAAATGCAATTTACTTTGCACTTCCATTTGCACTCTTAAAGCCTCCTTGACTTCATAACTCCTGAACATAACATTCATTATCTTACATGATTTAGTAACATCAAACATTTTGGGTTTACCAGATACATGGCAGGTATCACCAGAGCTTATGAACGAAGCATATATACTCTTACTCATTCATATCCGAAGCTGGAAAGTTTGGAAGAGAATTATCATTCGCAGAGCTTTCTATGAGATATGAAGCTGATATTCATCAGAAAAAAGAAAAGCAAAAGAAGTTAGGTTTAAATATAAAATTCTTCTAACAGGATTTTCCAAAACGAATGAGTCGAACAGATAGTCATTCAAATAAAATCAGTTTGCACTATATAGCTTCATTCATGTTTAACAACAGAAATGCATTTTCCTGGAGGAAAAGGAAAGATTAAAGAGTACTAACTAAAGGAAACAAGTCTAGATCAACGTCTGAATTTCATAGCAAAATTCTGGGAAGCTATGGTGTAAAGTTGTACGGAGCAAATAAGGAAAACCAACCATCTTTGGGCGAGTCACCCATTTCTCTCCCCGATTGCTTACCTAGCCTGTATTTCTGTAATACAGCAAAAATCATCATAAGTTATCAATTAGAACTTCACATGACTCCTAAACTAGAGCAGATCAACTTTGCTGACATAAAAAAAGATAGTTCAATTTAAAAAAAAAATAACCTGGAGATGACTCTTCAAGTGAAAGAGAGTAAGTCCCTTCACATTCATAGTCCGCATGATAGCCTTTGGTGTAGCCTCTGCAAATAAGCACACAAGAACTTGCCAATAACATATTGACACGGACGCTCGAGAAAATGCCAAAAATTATCAGCAGACATCCAAATATATAACACATTCAATTTATAACAAGCGCGTTGGCGTTGATCCATGATCTAACAAAGTACAAAGATACGGTCGTGAAATGTGAATATTTTATTATAATGTTCAGCACCTTGAGGAGCCGATGGTAACGCATCTATTCTGTTCTAAGGTAATTAGGAAACTAAGTAAAGAGCAGAGCAGATAGAGGTAAACTAAGTCCACAGAATTGAAAGCAAAGCCTGACAGCCAAAAGATTGACAGAAAAAATATTGATGTAAAACAAGTAACGACTAGAGAGGAGGGGATGAGAACAAACTGGAAGGACCGCCTAGTTGAGTGACGGCGTCAACGAATCGATCGTGAAGGTCGGCGGTCCAACGGAGGCGAGGCTTTGGATCAGATGTCATGACCACGCACGGCTCTATTCCGCCTCCGTGATTCTGATGATAATGATAACTGGTCCGGCTTATTATTTCTTCTCTTTGAATCATTCTCACTTCGCCTGTGTTTAAAATGAAATGCAGATGCTTCTTCAATTAGGGCTCGTTCAATCGTCCGTCATTCACTTTTGACTGAGATTCTGTGATTTTACACTGCCTAACACTAAAATATTGGGGAAAATTAAAATTACCAAACTACCCTTAAATAAACGCAAGAACCTTTATAAGATGTGTAATGAACAAACATTGTGATTACTCAAGTTTCTGCTCCTCCCGCCAACGCCGCTTAATCGATTGCTGCAGAGAAAACCATTGAACAGGAATCCTACTCAGAAGAATGGAGAACATAGAATCGGAAGAAATTGAAATCCTAAGAGGTGGTCCTATTTACACCGGTAATATGGTGAGTCCTCTCACTAGGGTTCCTGATTTCGAGGATTCAGTTCTCCGGGAGCTCAAGGAATTGGAGGATGAATTGTGTATGGACTCGTCGCAATTCTACGACGACCATCTTTCGTGCGTTGTCTTCTGGTTTTAAATTTTGTTTGGAATATCAAACAAAGTTTCCGATTTGGCTTCTTTTATTTAATAATCACTTCATTTTCATTCAGGGTCGATGAGCTTAAGGTTTATACAGAAGACGAGTTAATGGATATGGCCTTGAAGGAAACTTTTACGGTATAACCATTGCCTGCTTCTCTGTTCGTTGTAATTATGCTTTTCATTATGCCTTAATTACAGTAGTAGCAGCTAATGCTAGTGTCCTCGGGTTGCTTTAGCTAATGCTAGTGTCCTCGGGTTGCTTTTGTACAGCACGTTTCATGTACCTATAATTTGTTTTCTCTTTAAAATTTTTCATATTCTGTTTGACTTTTAATAATACACACACACCAAAAAAAAAAAAAAAGGATTAAGATCTTTTAAGTATTTCAAAGCATTTTTTGCTGTGTCAATTGCCAGAATAGTCTCCATCATTCCATAACTTGTTTGCCCATAAATAATGTTTGCTACAGAATCGATTGCGGGATGAAGGGAGTGCTGAAAATTCTTCACAGCCTTCAGAAGAGCGCTCCAGTGCAGGGTAAGTGATAAGTGGAATTTTGTTTATGTTATGAGTCAATTTTTGTGTCTCAACCTACTATTTCATATGGGAACATTAATTTAATGCAGGGTTGTTATGCTACCTCATATTAGCCATAAGAATGCTAAAATGCAACTGCTGTAGGCTATAACATTCACCAGTTCATCCTTTCATATACGAAGAAAGTAGGTTTTTATGCTCACCTGATTGAAATTGGAAATTTTATTGTAATGACTTTGTTTCTGTTTTCAAGATAACTTTTATGAATGTTCTATTTTCCACTCTAGTAAAGTCCACATTGACATTTTTGTATGTTCAATATTGTCAAGAAGTTAGGATTTTTCAGTTAGTTTGAAAGTCTTATCAGAATAAAGTTTTAGATAATTAGTTTAGTTTTAAAGTCTTATCGGAATAAAGTTTTAGATAATCTTTTTTTTTAAATTCAAGTTTAGATAAGTATCCTACAATTAAGGGATATCTGTTAGGAGTTTGTTTTCTACATTCTATTTAAGTGTAACTTATAGAATGAATGAAATAAGGAAAATAGTATTTTCAGACTCTAAATATTTACAAATATGTTAGCTTTTTGATCAAATTTTATGCATGAAGCACAAGTACTCTGTCCATTTTTTGTAGTTGTTTGCACAGTAATATCGAGTATTATGGTGGTCTTTTAATTTTTTTCTTATTTTTAATATTTTAATTTTATTGATTGTACATACAGGAGAAATTTAGAAAGATCAGGAAAACAAGAGAATAGAAAGAGCCCAACAAAGAAGAAGAAGAAGAAGAAGAAGGCAAATCGTCTGACTGTAGTATGCGAACTATCCTATCTCTTGCTGCAAGTGTTTTTTCAGTTGAGATTGGTGTGCATCTAGTGTGCTGTGTCTTTTAACCTTGAAAAGCTTTTTAAATATCTGTTATTGTATTATTGTTCACATCTGACTTGGTTTCACAATTGAAGATAGTACTTCTTATGTTGCTAGACTATATTGTCATGTGCTCCTTTTTTTTTTGTTGGGGGGGGGGGGGGGGTTGGGTGTTGATAGGGAATGTTGAGTTAAAGTGGTTAATTCTTTTAGATTGTTCCTATCTGTAAAGACTAACTGTGAAATGGGTTGGCATAATTGTTTTAATGTAAGATTAAATATTTGCTTGTCTCTGTTTCTATGTTTACGGAAATAATTTGCAGTTACATTTGAGGTGGTAACATAACAATCCAGATATTAGCTCTGCAGTTCTACTATCCTTTGCATTTGACTTATCACTCTTGCATGTTCAGGATAATTTTATTGCCAAGGCAGAGCAGCTTTCCTCTATAAAACTGATAAAACAAAAGCAAGATGAAGCCAAAGCTGCAGCAAGACTTCATTCATTCAAGTTTGTGTCACGACATACATGTATAATTCATTTTTTGAGAAATCTATTCTAAATTTGTGCTTATTATTTCGAATTTTTCTTATGCAGCTCTAGTTGCAAATTCAATGAATATGCCGTTCCATTCTCAGACAAAACTGAAAGGATGAAATCGCTTAGGTCTAATAATTCTGCAAAGGTTTGCTCCAAACATATCTGTATAAAGTTTTGTTGCAAATGCTTCATTTCAACTTATCTTAAAGACTGTTTAGGAAATTGATCATGTAAGCTAATTTAAGAATTTATTTCTAGTATAGCAATATTTATATAGTCACACTTGATGCCTCTTCTTTTTCTAAACTTATTGACATAGTGATTCTTCTTCTGCTTCTTTATCTTTTCTTGAACAGTGGCTAAAGGCATTAGACATTCGGGAACATGTAGCTGTTATGAATCCAGAAATAGTTCTTTCTGTTGAGATTTACCATAACGAACGAAAATGGGTAAAGGTATAAACTCCACCTTTGTTGCATTTTGGTAAAAGAACCAGATCATGGAATTTTCAGGGGTTAATGGGATCTATTAGGTTAAGTATGATTATAACTGATTTACTTTCGTATCATTTGTGGTTTTGTCAAAAATCTGAAAAGGCCTGAATTTGGCTTAAGTCTGAATGAGTCCGAATACAAATGTATGAATGATATGTTTATTTTTTATTTTTTTAATATCTGAATGTAAGTGGCATCTTATTTATTTTTATCTTAAACATGGTTCTTTGATATTTATGTCCTAGTAAGTCAAAACGAAAAAAGGGTTTAGGTTTTATAATTTAGGAATTACATGTATTTAGCGGAGATGTTTTTGGGAGTAGTATTTACTTTCCATTTAGATAATAGTCACAAAATTTCACTTTTTCTGTCCAAATGTAAATGTCTGAAAATTATGAATAAGTTATAAAAAAACAAACAAGCAAATTGAAAAAAAAAGGTTTGAAATTAATAAAATTTCAGATTTCAAACGTTTAATAAACAAGCTGTGGTAAATCAATTGAGAGCAATAAATCATACTTAACCTGACAGATCCCATAATTTGGAGTTTCTAGTTTGATCCGAAGTCCCTTGCTACTTCATCTATTAATCAGGAATGCAATTATGCAAACCAATCAGCTTTACCATTAGAATCACATAAAGGAATGGAGAATTGTAAATGGTTTTCTTCCTATAATAGGGAAGACAGAAAATTTCTTTTATTGTTACTCTTGCCTGACCTTTTATTCTCCCCTTTCTCTATTTGCTGTTACTGATATGTTCTTGACTTTCTTGTAGACCCAGGAGTTCTTGGTGCTAGGACGACAAATGTTGACTGAGCTGAGGGATGTAATTTGTTGCCTGACAGACCAAGTGATGCAAAAGGCTGGACAGTACGATCCCTCTGGATATTTTCTGATAGAGGTATGGATTCGCTCACCACTCGGTATTCATGAAGAACAGTTTTTAACCTGGTCTAATACAATTTTGAATTTCTGCAGGATGTATTTTACAATGATTTGAGGCATCCCTCTGCAATAGATTACAGCGAACCAATATTTAACTGGCTCAGAAACTCTAAGAACGAAGCCGTTAAAAAATGGGAATGCATAATAAATGGTGAGTTACAACAAAAGCAAAAAGCCCTTCTTGGTAGTGTATCAACGTCACATTTGCCTCACTTCAAGGCTGTAGACATGCACAAGGCACGGTTTTGTGACGTGCGATTTCGACTTGGTGCAGGATATCTCTACTGTCATCAGGTACAATTTTCTCTTGTCAAATTATATGTTGTTTTTGCTTCATTTACATCTACCCTGGGAAATATGGATTTATGAGATTTTATTGCATTTTTACTACTATGCTTGACCACTGGGTGCAAATAGCATGACCATCACTTCGTGGCTTAAATGTTTTGAAGTGTGTTGTGCAAAAAGTTTTGACTATCTCGTTATCTAATAGTTGTGAAATATGTTGTGCAAATCTCTGTCATGAATAAATTACCATATGTGAAATCTCTCCCCCCCCCCCCCCCCCCCCCCTCTAGTCCCCCCACTCTTTTTCTTTCTTAACCCACGTCTTTCAAATGTAATTTGTTTGGAAATCATTTACTGCAGGGAGACTGCAAGCACACAATAGTGATTAGAGACATGAGGTTGATTCATCCCGAAGACGTACATAGTCGGGCTGCCTATCCAATTGTCACATTTCAACTGAAACAACGTTCACAGAAATGCAGTGTTTGTAAGATTTACATGGCAGCCAAGGTAACTGTGGATGACAAATGGGCCCAGGACAATCCTTGTTATTTTTGCGACTACTGTTATTCTCTTCTACATTCCAAGGATGGAAATCTTTAAACGGATGACGGCTTCCCAGTGTATGATGATTGTTTGCAGGATTAATTTTCTCCCAAACAAACACTGCTGGTTTACTCTTGTAAATTAGCCCAAATATGGAAACAACAAAATCAATTGTAAATCTGAGTCGTAGGTGGAGTATATAAAAAGAGGTAGAAACCAACTGTCCATTAAACCTTTGCGGCTTTTACTATAGTTAATAGTTCTTTTTCAGAATGACAGTAAATGCACACTTTATATAAAACACTGCTACAGATGAGATTTGTTCAACTAATCCAATGAAAGAGGACAAAGATCTCAGTATCTTTCATCAATTCAATGGATGAGTAGATTTGAGAAATTCAATGGATGCCGTGCTCAAGTCGAATCTGGTTAGTGCGTTCTCATTTCTCTGGACCATTAACATCAGCACCGTATCACAGGCATTTTGGTAACAACTGAACTTACACCTTGAATTGCTTTAATTTAGTAGCAGTTGATTCTAAGTGCAACCGAAAGAATATTTGAATTGATATATGCACGACATTATAGCACTTTGAGAAAGAGTGACTCATAAATGAAATCCAGAAGATCTAATTAACGATCAGGCTCTGGTCCAAACTAACTATGAGTTCTGTCTTCGCATTGGATCTGGTCCTAATGGCCGAAATTTCTCAGGAGAAGATGGGATGGAAATGTGTATTTTCTATGGACCAAGGGCAGGTTCGTTGGTCGGTTCCAAATTTTAAAGCCTGTAACCATGCAAATGCTTAGCCCATCTTCTTGCCATGTACGGGTCATGGTAATCCCAACTTTCAACACTGCTAGTCCTGCCACCAATAATGCTCACATCAGTCCCTGAGACAGGTTCAATCCTTTCATTGCTTGCTTCCCTCTTATCTTCTATATTCACAAGAGTTTCCCCTGTTCTTATGCATTCATCAATTCCACCCTCAACATAGCTATACTCAACACGTACGTCCTCACACTCACCCAAGTCCAGTAATATTCTTCTCTCTTCACCACCTCTTAGCTCTCCGAGCCTTATGATCCTGGCTTCCTCTCCAATTCTCAACTGGATTTCTTGAACATTTCCACCCAATAGTGTTGCAAGAAACTCCTCGAATTCATGCATGACAAACCCATTAGAACTGCCAAAGCCAAATCCCACATGAAATCTATGGACTGGGAAAGGCACTTGCAAGTTGATGGCATGGTATGTTCTTGTAGGAGTATCGGATAGATGTAAGATACAAGACTGTGGATTCTTGTGTGCTCGATCTTCTAGTATCTTTATCCCTTTCTTGAGGCCTTCAATTGGATCAGCTTGCCCCATATAGAAGAGACGATCAATTACTTGTAAGGCCATTCTCTTCCCATAGGATGTCATGCGCTTCAGGGGGAAGACACGTGCTGCAGCAGATGAATAGGTTACAATTGCTAGACGATCATTAGGTCTGAGGGAGAATACCACTAATGCCATGGATTGCTTGAGAAGCCTCAGGTGAGGCCCATTTGGGCTTGCCACCAATACCAAGTCAGTTGCCGGTTGATGTGCCAGTTTAACTGAGAGATAGGCAGCTCTCCTATTTGAGGAGGCACGCACATAAGAAGGTGTTTGTCCGATTGGTGTTTGAAATAATAATGATGATGATGATGATGATGAGCTGGTAGGGTAATTATGGTGGTGAAGATGGTGTGGGGTTTGTCCATTCCCACTCGTATGCCAAGATGAATGTGCACGTGGATGGTGTTGAAAGCCACAGGAATGACTTAATAATGTTGGTGGGACAGGTGTTAGAGAGAAATCAAGTCGAGGATGATTGGTTGAGTGGTCAGGCTCAATAGGGTCGTCATCGTCATAACGTGCTGAGCGCAGGAAGGAGCGCCTGTGGACCCTGAAAGTGGCTATGGAGTCATCAAGAATTCGAAAAACGGGGTCATTTTGGTTGCAGGAGATGGAACAAGCTGCAGGGTAAAGGTTGCGGGGCAGCTGGGTCCAATGAGCACGGCAAATGGGGCAAGTGACGCTACCATGTCGAACATTGGAAGAGATGCAGGCAAAGTGGAATGCATGAGAGCATTGAGCAGTGAATATAGCTTGACCAGGGCTGCCGCCTGAGCTGTAGCTCAAAGCTTCTAGACATATTGCGCACAAGTTCTGCCAGAAAGCAAATAAAAAGCACTGAATCATATATATATCATCACATGTAATGGTCTACTCCACATTCTGCAACACCTCCAAAGGGAAAAGATTACAAAGTGATGAAAACAAAAAAGGGCACTGTTGAAAGAATTGTATCTAAGGGTGAAAAAAATAGAAGAGTCCGTAGAAATAATGTGAGCAAAATGGGTGCTAGCAATAGCAAGATATGGGACAGGAGGAAAAACAATAGGGCGAATGGTATGGAGGAGTGTCACATGCTAAGACTGGAAGCAGCACTGCTCATGCCCCACATTGACATTGTTATGTGTTGTGGATTTGAAATATGATTAATTATGAATGCTGTGATGGTTTGAATATGGGACTTTTTTTTTTTTTTTTTTCCTGATGAACATGGTGGTTACAGGTTTTGATGGAAAAAATAAAAAAAAAAAGTAAATGGGCAAACCTCGTCCTATGTGAAATCTTTTTTGGGGGAAAAAAAATTTGTGGGGAATGATAGATAATGAAGGAAAGGAGACACAAATGCAGAAAGAAACATGAGGTCTGGTCAAATCAAATTTGAACGCCATAGGATTCCTAAAGTAAAGGCGAATCAAATGCTCTATCCTCTACTAATTATTGTTTTTCATTATATACATATATATATATATTTTTTTTGTGTGTGCTTTTTAATTGAATTAGTTGTAGTAGTTGCCGGGAAAGTGAAGGTTACAGTAAAGAAGGGGAGGGGGTAAGAGATGAGCTGTCAACAAACGCCATCTAAAGCAAAGCAATTTGGTACATTTAATTAACGGAAGGAATGCGAAAGAGGGAAATTGAAGTGTGAAGGAAGAATACCTTGGCGTTGGCGGTGGTGGTTGCTGCATCTTCTGAGAAACTGAAATTCTTCGCTGGGGAACCCGAGATCTGTCGATTTACACTTACACAGCATCAGAATTTTCACACCCGACTACTACTCTTGGTTTTCAAAAACTGTGGAATAACAACTAGCAAGAAACAGCGAGAGAGAAAGAGAGAGAAATGATCGATTTATGACACGAACAAGCCGGAACAGGGATGAATAAGCCAACAACAGGCTACAAGCAAGGGTAGCTTTGTTTTCTTCTCTTCTCTTTCTTTTCTTTGATGACATTCTAATTTAATTTATTCCTTCAAATTGGAAAAGAAAAATCTCGGCAAGAATGGAATTGGAGAATTCAAAACAAAAGGAGAAAATGAGAAAGACTTACAAGTACTGGAGGAGGAGGAGGAGGAGGAGGGCACCGCCTGGTGAAGGAGCCACATGCAGCAACCACCATTTTTCGAGCTGCTTTCCTCAGCTTTGACGCCCCCATTTTTTTGTGGTAAAGTTGTAACTTCTATTTCTTCTCAGGCTTAATGATTTGAGATACTGAAACTGAGGAGCACTGGAGATAACAATAATGAAAACTAGGAGAAGGAGAGTAAGGATTTCTGAGGAGCTCTGCCACTACTGCAAACTATGTCCACCTCCTCCTCCCAGCGTTACTTCTTTTTCCCTTCCTTTCGTTATGCTCTTCCAATGTACTGCTCACATTAAAATCTCAAAGCACAACACATACGACCCCACCCACAACAACGACAATATATATATATATATATATATACACACACACACACACACACGCACAATCCCCTTTCACCACTTCTATTATTATTTTATTTTCACTTTATACCCCCCCATCTCGTTAACTGGTAAACTGTTCATCTATCTATTTGTAGTAGAGAGAGTACTTGTTTTGCCATTAACCAAAAAAAAAAAAAAAAATTCAATGATACTTACTGCTTTAATTTGCTTTTGGTTGAGCGCGACGACTATGAAAGTGAAACCTGGCTGTTACCACTCTCTTTCTGCTTTTTCAAATTTCTTCCTTTTTTTCTTTTCTATTTTCGTCTTTTTGCTGCTTTGCTAATTGCTAATTGCTAAGCCTATATTATTTTATATACTTCAGCACTCATCTTTCCTATTACCCTCTTTCATAATAGAATTAGAATTGATCTAAATAAAATAATCTCTGTAAATTATTATATATATATATATATATATATCTCTCTCATCTCTAGTTGAGCGCTCGGTGCACAAACATTTCTTCATCTTTGGAGCACATTTGTTTGTTTGACTTTGACCATTGACGTAATAATTAATTAATTAATTTAAAAAAAAAGCATCTTATAAATGTTAGCCTTACTCTTTTACTTTTGTTCTAAATTCGTGATGCGTATGTATGTATCATAGCTTAGGAATTAGGTTCACCTTCAATTAGTAACGTGGTAGTTACGATTGTAATTTTGGCCCCATTTAAATGTGAAAGAAAGAAATGATTAAACTTAATTTACTTCTAGAGTGTTTTTACTCTCAAGATTAGATTGGATTGAATTAAAAGTCCTCTAGTGATTACAATAATGGTCAAAATCCGAGCTTGGACTTTGAGACCCAGTTCAGTTACACCAATCGAATCAAGAATTCAAGCTTTTTTTATTTTTTATTTTTTAGAAAAAAAAAATTAAGTTGTGGGTGAAGAGAAAAGAAAAGAAAAGACCGTCTTAACAATAAATAATAAACATATAAATCAAAATGTAATAAATGAATGAATTGATCACTAACTAGTAACAGCACAGATTAAACAAGGTGGTGGGGGATGGGCCCGCCCCTGTCCTGTGCAATGGTATAGAGTAGCTAATGCATCATGCAGGGACCATTTTTCAATTTTTCCCACTTTCCCACATGGACTTAACCTGACTGATTTGTTTTGATCACAGTGGTACAAAAACACTGGTAAATAAGTAAAAGTCCCTATCTCCCTCCATCCACTCTGTTTCTGGCTGGCTGCTATTTAATTCCGTAGGAGGAATAACAGTTGATGATGCCTTATTTTCTGCCATTTGCAGCTTTGCTAATGCTACTACATGCATTATTCAAACAAATGCCATCGCAATTCAGCTAAGCATTCAGCAACACTTTTCACCATTTCTTGTTCTGCTTTCGCATTTACTATATATTTTGTGTGTGTATACCCCAGTAACATATGGTTGATTACATTAAAATCAAGGATAAATTAAAAAAGACAAAAAAAATAATAATATATTAAAATTTATGTTTTTTTTTTTAACTTGGTTCGATTCCTTCCTTCTTCCTCAATTCTTTGTTGGCAGTAGACTATTAATAAGATAAGATACAAAATAAACAAGTGAAAAAACAAATAAAAATAATAAAAAGAAAAACATGTGCAAACTGGGACCATTATGATCTGGGTATAAAGTAGATTATTGTAAAATTAAAGCAACCCAAAAAAACAAAAAAGTTAAAGAGTGGGGAAAAAGACCGTTAGATTTGAATTTCAAGTTTTTACAAGATCAAAGTTCATGAATGAATCAAAGTCTATGAATGGACTATATGATATGAAATGATGGCTTGTTCTCTTTGTATTGTCTTTGAATCCAAAGCAACTACTAGCTACGGGGATGGGGGGATGCTGATGGCGCCAAAATACTTCCATTGCATCCCAGATGGCTGACTCATCATATTCATTTACAACTTTCAGTATGTCAGTGTGGGCACAAGCTATCTTCATACGAATTAAAAAAAAAAAAAAGTGAAGCAATATCGCTTACGGTATTCATTAATTTGCTAATGTGAATAACTGTTCAAATATTTATGCGGATGAAACGTGCATTACTCCTGTCAATATCATTTGTTTGGTTTAGTCAACAACTCCAATCCTACACCCCCGTGCATGTCTTTGTCTGTACAGATTAATAATCAATGTAGTCATGATCAACTATTCATGTAGATTTATTAAGGTGGTTGAATTAATATAGACTAAAAGCATCCTGCTCTTACTCCTAGGGATTGGCTGAATATAAGCTTCTAACGTCGATCGATCTTGATTTGATCCATATATAATTAAAATTATTGGGATTTTTGATTAGATAGACACAACTACGCTTACCTACCAAGTGCGGGCAAAGTATTCTCATTTACGGCAGCAAATTAAAAGATCATGTCCTCTAGGCTCCACTGAAGACAAACCCATATATATATCGTCAGATTAGGAACAAACTAATGAGCACTTGATTAATATGTTGGGTAGGTAGGTTAGCTTTACAGTGATTTGAACCCGTGATACGTATATTTCCTGTAGGACATAGCTAGGTACGTACACATGCATCATTCACATGATTTCTTTCTTTGTTTAATTTGGTGATCAAATGCAGGAATTATTCAAAAGCAGTTAATTATATCATCGTTATTACCATTAATGGATGGGATTGTTTGAAACTGGAAAGGCGAACATTTTCCTAGAAACAAGAAAAGGACTTGTGCGTCTAAAAATAAGAATAAGAATAATAATAATAATAATAATAATAAAGGGGTACCTCACTATATTGACGGTGTTGAGACTAGACTTAGTTAAGAGAAGAATCTCTCATTTAGGCTTTTCTAGGCTTTAGTGTTTAGTGGGTAACATACTGACATATGGCCGGGAAGTGGGCAGGCTTTCGAGTTCCAATCAATAATCATACACTCTCTTTGCCTCACATTAAAAGAAGTAAAAGAGCAAAGTTCGGTGGTGTTCGCACCCCAGACCAGCTTCATCGCTAGCCTACAAAGCAGAATTGTGTTTGATTGCTTTCATTTGACCCAGTCAATTCCGTATTTATTTTTTTATTATAAAAAAAGAAGCTATCAATATCTTCTTTTTGTGTCTGTCGTTTATTTGATTAAACATTAATTCCTGCCGTAGTAATTGGTTTCTCAGTCTTGGCGTCTTCTAATAACATTATTAGCAAGTTAGGAACCCAGTAGTATAGAATGGTGAAGGTAGCCAATGCCTCTTAAATTTCACTCCGATTTCCTACCCTTCGCACCTCAGATCTGCCAGACCCAGATCAATTCTTGATTTCTTTTGTCTTAAAAAACAGATTATATATACATTTTTGCTTGCAGCTTTAAGAAACTGATTGCCTAATTAATTTGATTACTTACCTGAATGAAGAGAACATGCACCCTTAGGTAAATTAATCTCTTCTTTGGGGCAAATAAAATCACTATCGGTCTAAGCCGATTCAAAATTTTTATCCAAAGAAATATTCCTGAGGCTGCGTATATACATAGACAAAATCACTCCATGGAAATAGTAATAATGCACACAAAATTAGTAGTAATACAAAGCACAGGTTGTAAACTTCCAAGATTTCCAAGGATGGATCTTCAATCAACCTCTTTCAGCACTACATATCCCATTTCCCGCATTGGGGCTAACAATGTCTCTCGAAGCAATCCATAAATTTCCGTAACTTTGGGATGAGATCTGTCCCCCACAAAGAAATACATGATCCTTGCCTTTTACCTCAATTTGACTAAAACTTGCAACCTTCTTCACACGTCTCTCCATTTTCTTCCTTACTTGGGCAAACTCATCCCATTCTCCACGGGCTGCATGCACATTAGCTGAGAGCACATACGCCCCAGAACTAGATGGCTGTAGCTCTATTAGCCTCTCGCCTATGTAATCTGCCATTCTAACATCCCCGTGCAACCTACAAGCACCAAGCAATGCCCCTAAAACAACATGATCGCGCTCATGTGGAGGCATTTTGGAAACCACTCTCATGGCCTCTTCCACTTGCCCTGCTCGACGTAGGATGTCCGCAAGGCAGGAGTAATGCTCAGCCCTTGGTTTGAAACCATAAGCACGACTCATCAAATTAAAAGTTTTTCGACCTTTCTCAACAAGACCCGCATGACTACAATCTGATAAGACACCCACAAATGTAATTTCATCTGGCTTGGTTCCTGACTTTAGCATTCGTGCAAAAAGGCGGAAAACTTGGAAACCGTGACCATGGTTTGAATATGCTAATATCATTGCAGTCCACGACACCACATCCTTGGCCTCAAGTCTCTCAAATGCAAGCCTGGCAGAATTGACATCCAATTGAAATCCCCAATCCCAGAACACGTAGTGACAAGTGCATTTGTAAGTGAGTGAGGTCTCTTGCTCAAACCCAAGACGAATTGCCAGTGCATGAGCTAGCATGTTCTCTAGCATTCCTTCACATGAGGTCAATATACTAGTACAGGTAGTCTCATTGGGCATAAATCTAGATTGAAACATGAGGTTTAATAGCTTCATAGCTGCACCTTCCGGTCCATTTCTTGCATACCTGTCGATCATTGCATTCCAAGTCCAAACATTCCTTTGTGGCATCAAGTTGAAAAGCTCACTAGCTTGAGCCATATTTCCTGCATCGACATATGCAGTGATCATTGCGTTCCATGCAACTATGTCTTTATTAGGCATCTGAACAAAGTACTCACGGGCAAGTTTTGTCATGGCATTTCTTTCCAAACCTGTACACATAGTTGTCCAAGAAATCACTTCCTTTTGAGTTTTGAGGCATCAAATTAAAAAGTTGAATGCCGTAATCAACTCTTTCAGCATTTAGACACCCAGAAATCATAGTGTTCCATGAATATAGGTTCCTCTAAGGCATTTCAAGGAAGAGTTTAAAGGCTTCATAGATTTGATAATTGTCAACGTAAGACTTGATCGTGGCCGTCCAAGCAACGACATTTCTCTCAGCCATCTGGTCAAATATATTACGAGCTTGGCAATTAAACCATTATGAGCACAACCCAAAACTACAGTTGTCCAGGACACGACATTTTTCAGTTTCAAAGGCATTCGATCAAAAAGCCTACGACCTTCATCAACCTGTCTGGCTTTAAAATACCCAGAAATCAAACTGGTCCACGAGTATACGTTCCCCTCATATATTTCATCAAATACTTTCCGCGCTTCATCAACTCGGCCAGCTTTCACATATCCGTCGATCATTGCAGATTCAGCAACAATGTTTCTCTGAGACTCAGGCATGGCCCGAAAGAGGGCTTCGGCTTTGGGCAAATCGTGGTTTCTCAAAAAGACAGTTATCATGGAAGCACAGGAAACAGGGTCTGGTTGAGACATTTCATCGAACAACTTTGTAGCTTCTTTGACTTTGCCAGTGCAGCTGAATTGACTTGTCTTGATATTGATATTGCGGTTGTTTACGTCCCAACCACTTGAAATCGTGCTTGGTTTTCCAATTGCTTCCAAGTTTTGTTTTGCATAAGAATGAGATGACAAAGGTAACGAAAGGTTTAAACGTGCGAGACTTCAAAATGGAAATGGAGCGGGGAGCTTCAAGTAGTAGTAATAGCGAGAGAGACGAGAAAGTACTAACATGGATGGCGGTATGGTAATAACCAATTATGTACTAATATAGTTACATAACTATGATTGATTACTGCATCCCATTTTTCAGTCCATCATAATTACATTCATCAAGCAACCAATCAGACTATTCCTGAGAATCTTCCAGAAATTAGTCGATTTAAAGAGCTCTAACGTTATAGAATTCTTAGGTTCAAGACAAGTAATAAAACGCTTGTGAATGCAACAACTTTAAGTTCTGGTATGTATTGCTATTGCATTCTGAAATGCCCTTCTCAATTTTAAGGAGATAAAGCAATCAAATATATACAACGTCCTTAAATGATTCAACACAAAACTGGAGAATCGGCAATCAGCATCAAGAGGGATTGATTCTCTATTACGCAACTAAATCTACCTCTTCACTTTCAGGGACTATTATGTCAAGCCTCATCGTAGGCTTGTATTGTTCAGGAACCTGTGCACCTGCCTGCATGCACACTTCAACCACAGCAGGTGCCTTCCCATAATACCTCTTCAGAGCACTCCTCAATGGAGGTCCCTTTGGGTCTTGAACGTGCCACACATAATTTGGTGGGAATACTTCATCTACGACCGCATCCTGCCAACCATGCTTTCCATCTCTCCATTGGTGCTTAAATGCACCACATAGCTTAACATTGTGACCCCATGGTCCAATGTGAACCTCTGGGCAGTAACCACATGCTTTCACAGAATATTTCCGCATCAACTTTGTCACGCCTGATCTCACTACTTCATATGCATCCATTGTCTCTTGAGCTATCCTGGGAACATCTGCCAATGAAGGAGGTGGTAATCGCCCACAGGCACCATCCGTGTCGAGATCAGAAAGTGCAGAAGAACCTCTAGAACGCCATGGCCTTGGCTCCTCAACAAATCCACCACGGTCAATAACTTTCTTTCCAAGCATCCGGATAGGTTTGGTCCTTCTCCGTGAAGGGTATTCTGGTATGTCTACACCGGCTTGGATGCATAGCTCTACAACAGCTGGAATCCTGTCATAGTCAAATCGGGACTCATGTTTAATGCGACGACCAAAGGGGTCATAAAGGTGATATGACTCAACAGGGAGAAGTATGTCATTGATGGAACCCCTGACCCATGAGTGAAAGCTTCGGCGCTTAGCAGCAGTTGCACCTTGGCAGTTTTGAATATGGTGACCGCTGTGTGCCACATGAACCTCTGAGCACTCACTGCATCAGGGCAGAGCCGTTAAATTTCAAAGACATCAGTCAAACCTATAACTTACTTGCCATAGGCTAAATGGTACATAATCTTCAACTTACCTACAACCATACACAGGAATAACATGCAAGAGCTGTGCAAGGCCTTTGATCAGAAGTTTCCACGCATCTATTACTTCATAAGCAACATGGATCAGATCAGGAACAAGTATTCCATTTTTTGGAGGCTCCAGAGGCTTCTCTATACCCATTTCTGCAAGTCTTTTATCCTTCTTTGCAACCTGCCTTATCTTCTCTATTGGAATGGGATAAGGCTTCTTCTTCTTCTTGGGTGGTAGAGTAGGAAGATCCACATTTTGGGGATATGCTTTTTGTTTCTTGAAGGACAAGTCTTGAAGGGGTCTCCTACTGGCACAAAGGAAGGTCCTGGAACTCATTGACTCAGCATTCTGAAGGTGTTCGCACCTAAACTGTAAGTGGAATAAAAACCCAACTATGATTTTCAAAACAACAACTATCATCAAAGAATGTTGTCAATAGATTTTTATTTTTGTCAATAACTTGAATAGTTGTAAGAGGCAGAAATTCAAGTTGGGCTGGGCTGGGCTGGTAGCCGCACCACTCCCCTCCCTCCACTTGTGGTTGAACGTAATATTCTACATGTATATTCATAAATTCAATGAAAAAGTTTCGAGCAACATCATGGAAAGATTTTTTACACACATCTTCAAAGATTTACTTCCTAAACGATATAGGAATACAATCATAAACACAATAGAAAGGATATAATAGAGGGAATATATAACCTTCAGCAGAAGATTGTGTGGGCTTATACTTGACAGTTGAGGACTCTTAAACTCCATAGGTCCTTTCTGACCAACTGCGAATTAAAGCAACACCAAAACATATTTAGTATTATGTCAATAAATAGTCTACATAACAAGTGTTTTTTTTTTTTTTAAATTTTTTGCAAATATTAGTAGTGTTCAGTAAATTAAAAGTCTGGAAAGTTAAACATTAGTTGGTGACTGGCATCATTTGTGTAAGTATTTATACATTTCTCAGAATTAACGTTATAATCTTTGACAGTAAAATCAATTAATCAAAAGAAGAAAAAGAAAAAGAAAAAGAGGAAGAACTTTACCCCTTTGAGATGGATTTGAATTCCATAAAGAAGACGTGACTGGTGGTACTGTCTGGAGCATTTAATCCAGCCTTGTTCACACACTTGCTTACGATAAAAAGAAAATACAGTACTGCATGCAAATTTCAGAAACCAAAGGATTAGAATACATTTGTATCTGACTTGTATAGTTAGTGCTTTGTAATGGTGGTGATGAGCCCTTTGGGTGACTTGAGTCTGAAGTAGAAATGAAGTTGAAGCAGAACGATTAAAAAAGCAATGTTTCTTTTTTTAATAAAAAATATATATATATATAGTTGTTAAAAAGTTAAAACAACAATTTCAGGCCTCAAATCTTGCGTCTTTAAGTCTTAAAGAGTATCTTCAATCATCAATTATATTTGTTGATACTAACCGGCTCGTTCAGTAATTTTGTCAAACAGATGGGGTGTCGCGTCATAGCAGACTTGTATGTACACCACACCTCACACTGAATGAATGAATTTGTGCGTGGCCTTATGAAATGCAAAATCAAGAAGAGTAACGATTAAAGAACAATTAAAACTCAAATGAAAGCTTAATCAAAAGCTGTCTGATGATTTACCTTTCAACAAACCTCCCTCACACTCAAGACTCCCAAGTCCCAACGCTCTACCTTTTTTGTCTTAGGCTCCCAAAAAAATAATAATAACAGGGGGGCATGGCTACAACGCCGGGCTCTCCAAATGCTTCCCCTGCATCCTTTGGCTGCCACGTGGCACCCAAACTTATGGGAACCGATTGTGTGGCTCAATTTTCTTTAATTTATAAAGTAAATAAATTTATTAATCCTAATTATTATTTTTTTTAAAAAATAGCATTAATAAAAAGAAAAAAAAAAAAGAAGGAAAAATGAAAGCTTAAAATGAACCTATCAAAATCAAGAGGAGAAAACAAAGAGTTTATGCATTATAGCACAAGAGTTTTGTTTCATATTTGACATTTAAATTTTCATGGATTTTGTTATGTGTCTTAGGTTTCGTATTCTAAAAAACCTTTTTTTTTTTTTTTAAACCTTGTTTCATGCTTGAGGCTCATGCTTCGTGTATACCTACCTAAGTTACGTTACTAGCTTTCTGTATCTCGTGTTTGCCATATTTCGTGTTCAATGCACTTTTTTTTTTTTTTTCATAATTTATATTTCATATTTATGTTACATGTTGCGTCTCCGAAGTTTAGTGTTTCGTGTCTGAAATTGTGCCACAATTTTACTTTTTCCTGTCGTTTCATGTTTGACACTAATATTTCATGTACAGAGTATAATATTTCGTATTCGTTGTTTCATATTTTGTGTTTCCTATTTGATGTACAAATGTCATGTTTCATATTTACTTAGATGTTGTAAGTCCAAAGTTTCGAGTTTCGTCTTCTAAGTATCCTAAAAAATTACTATTTGTCCTTGTTTCATGTTTGAATATTTTGTTGCATATATAATAATGTCACTTGGTTCGTGTTTGGAGTAAAATATTGCATGTTATGTTGTTTCGTATTAAATATCTATTGTTGTATATTGTACATCATGAGTTGTTCATTTTTCGTTCTTTGTTTCATGTTAAATACTATGTTTCATGTTTATGTCTAATGTTACACATTTGAAGTTCAAAATTTCATGTTTTAAGTATCTCAATAATCTCTTTATTTTTTAATTTGACCAAAGAATGTTAAACATGCCAATTTAAGTATCAATTAATTACTTTGAGTATTATTTATTTTTCTACTTTAATTCGAGGACAAAATTTAATTTGACTTTGGTAAGGTAATTATAGGCTAATTCAAGTATTCAACTATTGACAAAATTAGTAAGAGAGAAACATGTTAGATAATATTATATTGAATTTAATTAGTCAATATATAGTTGTATTGCATAACAAGAATTTTTTTTAGATTATACTTAAAAAAAATACTTGTAAGCTGATTAATGTAAATAATATCAAACACTTGTATTCATGAGTAACAAAATAGGAATACAAAAACAACATTTGCAATCAATTCTCAGGGGCCGTTAGCTTCATCTTTGAAATCCCTTTATATCAACCAATTATTTGACAATTCAAGTGATAATTTATAATTTAAATTATTCGTTTGTTTCATATCCTTTATGTTTTATTAATTAAGTTCAATTAAGCCATTCTATTAGGACAAGTATGGAAATGCTGCCTCAATTTTAAGGTTATTTGATAATCCAAGTGATAACTTATCAATTCTATCATTTTCATTATGCACACTCCTCATGACAAGAATTGAAATTTATATTATTGAGTTACAAAAAAATAAAATTAGTTCGATTAAAATTTACAAATTTTATAGAGTTTGATTGACATCAATTTACTTGATAAAAAGCAAAAATAAAAATAAAATAAAAAAATCCTAAAAAGCTATATAACTATAAGAACAAAAAGGAAGGGGGGGGGGGTTAAATAAAAAAAACTACAACATTTTCTTGCCCGCAAAATCATCAATAGTTTTTCTTCAACACTTTTTAGTTTTTAGACTGCAACAGATATAACCAATAAAAAGTAGCAGTAAAAGTGCCCATAAACAATAAAAAGGGCCAAAAGAGCAGTGAAAAAAACCCAGGCATAAAAAAAATTTCCAAGTAATATACTCATGAGAAGGCATAACAAATAAACTTTCATATTGATTCAGAGCATTATTTTTGTACATTATGTTTAATATCAAAATCCAGCCAACGGAAAATATAAAAACTGAAAACTAAAGCAAAGGAATAATTTATAATAAGCGATAAGCTTCTTCAATGTTCAATCAATGCCTTCAAACCATATAAATTTAAACAATAGTAAAAATTATCTTAAAACAGTAATAAAAAAATTTGCAACACTAGCAGAAAATAAATGCAAAATAGCAGAAAAAGAACCTAGAAATAGTATTTAACATTTCCCATTGCCCAAAAAAAAGGACAAAAAATAGCACCAAATATAGCGGTAAAAAATGCCAAGAAACAAACAAAGTAAATACCAATTTCTTTCTCGACTTTGTAAAAAGAGATTAGATATTTTGTTACCATTAGTTTTATTCATTACTCAATTCGCATGCTCTTTTGGTCCTGTATCAATGATGATTGTTTCAATAATATGATACCCTTAAGTAGACATAGCCTCTTAGAAATAATTAACAGAAATAGCATTACAATAACATTTCTCCTAATCTTCGTGACTAAAAAATCATCAATCACCATTTCAATAATTCATAAAACTAGCTTAAACAACAATACGTTTTTCAAGTGTTATTCCACTCTTTACAAAGAATGACCTAACTCCACTATTTACAAAGAATGACCTAGGTCCACTCTTTACAAAGAATGACCTAGGTCCACTCTTTACAAAGAATGACTTCGGTCTACTTTTTACAAAGAAAGGTACATTCCTTACAAAGAATGAGGAATGACTTAGGAATTTAGAAAATATTTTTTAAGTAAAACACCCAAAGAACGAGTATTCGATAAAGTGCCCAAAGACAAGATTTAACAAAGAACGATATAGGTCCACTCTTAACAATAAATATTGTTTTATTTCTTGTGACCTTTCATTTTCTTCTGATTTTTAGGTTCCTGTGAAATCCATTTTGAATTTAAAAAATTACACATTAGCAGGCAAAACTCACAAAAACCAGTGCAAAAGATAACGATGGATCTTCCCCGCCGGAGCCACAAAGACTTGATAGTAAATGTATCACATGTGTCTGATGTTCTTCCCCCGGGCAAGATGAATTTTGTTGACTTGACATGTTACAATTTATTCACTCAATAAAAATAAATATTGTTTAGCATTTCTTGTAGAACTGGTACATGTTTATTTTTCTTTGTCCCTTTGTTTGATGTTTCCTTTATCAAGTTACTAGGATATTCGATGAACGAGTACTGAAGGCTCCATATTTGTGGAGAATACAGAAGTTAATAAGTCAATATATACATTATTTAATGTTGTTTATGCTTTAAATACCAATGATAGTCATGTGCCATATCGGGAGAGCAAACTTACCCGAATGTTGCAAGAATCTCTAAGATGCAAAAGCAAAATTTTGATGCTCACTTGCTTGGTATGCTATCTGCAAAAGATGAATTTTGTTGACTTGGCAGGTTACAATTTATTCACGCAGTAAAAATAAATATTGTTTAGCATTTCTTGTAGAACTGATATATGTTTATTTTTCTTTGTCCCTTGATTTGATGTTTCCTTTATCAGGTTACCAGGATATTCGATGAAAGAGTATTGAAGGCTCCATATTTGTGGAGAATACAGAAGTTAATAAGTCAATATATACATTATTTAATGTTGTTTATGCTTTAAATGCCAATGAAAGTCATGTGCCCTATTGGGAGAGCAAACTTACCCGAATGTTGCAAGAATCTGTAGGATGCAAAAGCAAAATTTTGATGCTCACTTGCTTGGTATGCTATTTGGCCTCTAGTCTTTTATTTTTTAATTTATTTGAAATGAAATTTTTGGATATTAAATTTGGTCAACTTGGTTTCTTTTCTGTTTGTAAAGCCCATTTTTCTGCCAAGATTCCATGTATATAGTGAGTTTAGCATCTCGGTGTTGCCAAGGCATTAATCACACTGTCTCAGACTCCACAAAGAAAACCAAAAGTTCAGCAAGCTCAATGTTGCTTTCTTTTCATAAAAATCAATCACCCAAAAGTGTTTCTACCACCAAAACACAAACTGAGAGCCAAATGCATTTTTCTACCAAGAAAGCCACTGGTGTGGCTTCTATGATAAAATGAAGGTATTCACTGAAGTTTTCTATTCAAGCAAGATACATCTCTCACTCTTCTTGTATTTATAATCAATTACATTAATATATTATGTTTTTCTCGTTACCTAAAGGAAATTATTTGATAAAGCAATTCAGTCAACTAAATCCGAGAAGATGTCTCAAGGGGATATACGTGGCCCTATACATCCAAGTCGTGGACCGTTTCAACCTTTTTTGGTCTTAATAAATGTATCAACTAGATAATCATATGTCTCCTTACTTTCTAGTCGTGGTGTTGAATTTTCTATATTTCTTGCTCAAATCATTATATTAAGAGCATAATTTCCTGATTTTCCTATTAAAAAAATTAGACTTGATAATGTTGGTGAATTCACATTTAAATCTTTTAATGATTATTACATGTCTATTGGAATTGATGTTGAGCATTCTGTTGTACACACTTATACACAAAATGGTTTAGCTGAATATTTGATTAAACGTTTATAATTAATTGCAAGACCATTAATTCTTAGATCAATTTTGCCTTTTTCATGTTGGGGACATGCAATACTATATGTTGCATCATTAATTCACATTCGACCAAGTTCTTGTTTTTTGCATCATACATATTCACCTTCACAACTTGTTTTTTGCCAAAAGCTAGATATTTCTGATTTGAAAATTTTTAGAAGTGCTGCTTATGTCCCAATTGCTCCCTCACAAAGAAATAAAATGGGCTTGCAACAAAGACTTGAAATTTATGTTGGTTTCGATTCTCCATCAATAATTAGGTATCTTGAACCTTTAACTAGAGATCTTTTTACTGCATGATTTGCATATTTCCATTTTATTGAACAAAATTTCTCGTCGTTAGGGGGAGAAAAGACAAAAGTAAATAAACGATGTGAAATTACATGGCATGCATCATCATAATATCATCTTGATCCTCATACAAATCAAAGTGAACTTAAAGTTCAAAGGATCATTCATTTGCAAAATATTACATATCAAATTCTTGATGCATTTACTGATTCAAGAAAAATAATAGAATCATATATTCCAGATGAAAATGCCCCAGCATGTGTTGAGATCCCTAAAGGACACACGACAAAACTAATGAAAGTAAAGTGCATTTGAAACGTGGAAGACCAATTGGCTCAAAAGACAAAATTCCTTGGAAGAGTAAAACATAAGAAAAGTTACAAAATAAAATTAGCACTCCTGAAGAGTTATTGCCAGCCAATCAAATAACAGAGATTGATCAATCAAATAGTATTCATCTCATTGACCTAAAAGAAGAAAATTTGCCAACAACGGAACAAGTATCAATTTCTCCTAAAGAGAAACAAAATAATGAAATTACGATTGGTTTTGTTGGTACAGAAAAATCTTGGGATCGAAATGAAATAATTATTGATGATATTTTTTCATTCACTGTTGCTCTTAATATTACAAATGATGATGAGGATCATGATCCAAAAACTGTGAATGAATGTTGACATAGAAATGATTGGCCAAAGTGGAAATATGCTATTCAAGCAGAGCTAAATTCACTAGCTAAACGTAAAATATTTGGACCAGTAGTCCTGACACCTGAAGATATCAAACTTGTTGGTTATAAGTGGATATTCGTTAGAAAATAAAATGAGAGAAATGAAATTGTGAGATATAAAGCAAGGTTAATAACACAAGATTTTCCTTAAAAACCTGGCATTGATTATGAGGAGACATATTCTTATGTTATGGATGCAATTACATTTCGATTTCTAGTTAGTCTTGTAGTCTCTGAAGAACTTGATATGCATCTTATGGATGTTATGACTGCCTATCTGTATGGTTTTATTGATACAGATATTTACATAAAAATCCCTGAAGGATTCAATATGCTAGAACCAAACAAATTTAAACCAAGTAGTTTATATTCTTTGAAACTGCAACGATCCTTGTATGGACTACAACAATCTGGGCGTACATGGTACAATTGTCTCAGCAATTATTTATTGAAAGAAGGATATGTAAATAATCCAATTTGCCCTTGTGTTTTTATTTAAAAATCTGAAATTAGATTTGTAATAGTTACAGTATATGTTGATGATTTAAATCTCATTGGAACTCCTAAAGAGCTTTAAAAAAAAAAAACTTCATGTTTGAAAAATGAGTTTGAAATGAAAGATCTTGGAAAAATAAAATTTTGTCTTGGCTTACAGATTGAGTATTTGTCAAGTGAAATACTCTTACATCAGTCAACATACACTAAAAAAGTTTCAAAGTGTTTTTATATGGATAAATTCCATCCATTAAGTACTCCGATGGTGGTACGATCACTTGATGTGAAAAATGATCCATTTCGTCCTTAAGAAGATGGCGAAGCAATTCTTGGTCCTGAAGTACCATATTTAAATGCAATTGGTGCACTCATGTATCTTGCAAATTGTACTCGACCTGATATTGCAATTTCAGTTAATTTTATTAGCAAGATATAGTTCTACACCAACTCGTAGTCATTGGAATGGTGTAAAACATATATTTCGCTATCTTTGTGGAACAATCGACATGTGTTTATTTTATCCAAATGGATCAAAATCTCCACTAAAAGGTGGTAGGACCAAATATATTTCACCCAAATTTTGTTATATACATGAAGTTTAAAAGAATGGTGATATAGATATTCAACAAATATTCTCAAGTGATAATCTTGCAGATTTATTTACAAAATCCCTACTAACATCGACATTCAAAAAGTTGATACACAAAATTGAGATGCGTCAGCTCAAAAAATTTTCTTCAAATCTTGAAGAATCTATGTCAAGATGGGGGGAGTTTACTTATTGGGGGAAATAATATATTTTGGAGGAAATTTTATAAGTTGTACTCTTTTCCTCACTAGGTTTTTATCCCATTGAATTTTTCCTAGTAAGGTTTTAATGAGGCAACTTTACATCTCCAAAATTATTCAAGATATCAATGAATAATATACTCTTTTTCCTTTACTAATTTTTTCTGCAAGGGTTTTTTTTTTAAGTAAAAGGTTTTAATGAGGTATATTCTTTGTAATGAACATTCAAGGGGGAGTATTATGAATTTATTAAAATAAACGTGGATGTTAATAACATATATTTCTTAGTCTTCCCACTATCTCTCATTAGCAATCTTTAACTTCCCTATAACTCCCACTATCTGATAAGGAATTATGATTCATAATTTTTTATTAATTTCATAAAGTGATTATGTAATTATAAAAGGAGAGCTCATCTATTTGTTTTGTACACACAATTGGAATGAATAAAATCACTCTATAATATATTATTATCTCATTTTATTATTTAGCTTGTGTTGCTTCTTTAATTGTGCTGCTGGCTAATAGCTTTTCTAATAATAATATAAAAAAACCAAAAAATTAAGAAAATATTTTTAAGAAATTGAAGAATAGACCTTTGGGAAGCGACGCATCCTCCTTTAACTATAAAAAAAAAAACCAGAAAAAAAGTCAAATCCTAAGAAATAAAAAACAAATACAAACCCACAAAATAAAATAATAAATAGTAAAACATACCAATTTCTTAAAAGAATAAACAACCAGCACCACGAAAAAAAATAGCACTTAAAATGCAAAAACACAGAAGTGAATATATATTCCAGAGGGTGCTCTCCTGTTCATCTGCCAATTAAGAGGGATGGTGCATAATAAATAATTATTAAGTTTGTGAAGAACAAGAATGAATGGTTCCACAGCCACATCGAGAAAGGCAGAGATTGACTTGGCAGTGGAATCGCCCAATAGATATAGTTTAGGGGCTAGCTCCTCCACTGTATAAGCTAGCGATGACGAGGGTACATATTTGACAGATAGAGTTGAGAGAAGCGGAAGTGAAGGTGGGATAATGAGCTTGACAATCATCAGCAAGACGAGCAGTGTGATTAGCGTAACTCGGCAAGGTGAAAAACGTCTCAGAGTTCAAGTCATTCAAGGCGGATTCAAGGAACTTAACAGCCTTGTTGTAATCTCGTTCACATATTCGGAGATTCTGGAGAATCTCATGCCTGCTATCGCTGTCGTTCTTGTGGAGGAGGAGTTCATCAGCTATTCTGTCTCGGGTCTGGACAGCATTCGCATAAGCCAATCCGAATGAAACATAAGCCAGCGTGTACCTATCAGCATCCGTTGTTCTTGGATCGCTGTACAGTGTGTCCACACAGTTTTTGTAGTTTGATGTTTTCTTGCACACCTTATCAACTATCTCCGTTACTTTTCTATTACCATCTGCAGCACCTCCACTTGGACTTGGAGCAGAACCTGCTGCTGCATATTCGTATTCATTATTGGTGCCCATGGACGACGATACTACCGCCATCAATGAGAGAACGCCATAAAGCATCAACAACCTGCTGCTCCCCATTATTCTTTTCTTTTTTTCGATTTCTGTGGAGAATTTTGTGTGCTTTTCTTAATTTACAAGCTAGGCAGATCGACAAAGAAAGATATATATATAAGACAAAGTGATCAATATATCCCTTTTTAATGCTACCAACTTGCATGCTCGCGTTTATATGTATCCAGTTGTCAGTCATTTCATAGTATCTAACTAAATTTGGTACTTATTACCTACCTTTTTTTTTTAATAAATAAAGAATCAAGTAACTTTTACGCATACAAGGAAAAACAATCAAAGAATTAAAAGCTCGTCTCTCATACTTGACCCATGATTAATTAATTTGAATATCAGTACTCATCCCTCCTAATATACATTTTGATATTGCTACTAATTAACAGATACATTACCTAATAATGTGTTTCAGTTTATCCTTCATTAATTTTATAAATGAATATAAATAACTTTCTTCGTCACATACATGTGCATGTATGTATATCTATGTTAATTATAGCCTGTACATACTTCATACCTGCAAAAATGAATCCATTTAGTAACTATCTCAATCAATTTAAAATATGCATGTGAATACAATAAAGAGGATTAAAGTAACGGACAAGTTAAAAAAATAAAAAATAAAAATAAACCATATATTTTTGTTATGAATTTATATCTCTGTTAACAAATGTAGGTAAATTAAAACCCCAAAAATTAACTAACCTAAATTAATTATTCTGAAATTATTGTTCTATATTACTATTCATGTGATGCTATTCAAATGATATTGTTCATTAGTTACTGTTCAAAATTACTGCATCATTATTATTCATAACATTGTCGATATGTTACTATTTATTCACCATAAATTTATCAAATGTGCTAAAAAATAAATTGCATAAAGTAATCCATGCAGATGATTTTTACGTGGTTCGAATCATAATCATACATCTATGAGCTCGTGCCCAACATTAAGTAATTCACTAAATAATGAAAAGTTTATTTCAGATTCCTTCTTAATCTTGCCACTACCTTGTTGAATCTAATTTAGTCTATCTTGCTTAGCGAGCACCACCCATTAGTCGATCTTGTTTAACGAGCACCACTCATCTTTAATTGTGTTTGTTGCTTCCTTGAGACCATTCAACATGTAAAGGAAGTATTTCACACAATGAAGACATTGAAGACGTATCGTATTTAATACAGAGAAGCTGCCAACACAAAGTACAAAAAAAAAAAAAAAAAAAAAAACAAACAACTGGTAGAGGAGTATTGTGATATACTTCCTTATGAGTCCAATAGTCCATAAATATTTGATAAACTTACTAATATAGTAATCGCCTTTATTCTGTTAGATCCGATAACCACTTTTGTTGGTACATGAATTCCCGTACGTTATTTAGTAATAATCACATGTTGCTTTTTGTTGATACTTTTGGGTTTAATTGTTAATTTTGCCTGCATATATATGATAAAAGAATGGTGGAGTTTTAGATCTAAAATGAGATCTCCCGCCAACTACACATTTCTCAGCCTGTAGATAGAAACCAAAAAGATTGTGAACGTAGTCATTTGGCAATTCTCATTCAAATCAAGATAAATTTAGATTTTAGAATAATAAAAAAAGTATCGGAATGTCTTTGAAGATACATGCTTGAGTCCGATTTGTGAAGATTCTCAAGAACAAATTAAGGATTAATATTCAAGCTCGATGATTGAACATGTATAATTTATCACGTGATTCATCTTTAATTACAAGAGTTTGGATCATTGAAATTTTTTTGAACCTTCATGCACAAACAACCTCTTGGTTATTATTATTATTATTTTCTTTCATCTTGAAGAAACTAAAGTAATCATGATAGAATGTCTAGTGAAAGAATATATATACATACATATATTGAAGATACGAAAACTAAAACTTCATAAAAACTACAGACACGTGAATACAGACAAATCATTCGCCGGACCAACGTAAGTCATCGTAATCGTGTCGTTAGTCATCGCTCAGCAGCCTCGGTGTCATTCGCTTATTGATTGAAGATGAAGAATAGATGGAGAAGAAGAAGGAACAATGAAGAAGTGAGAAAAAAAAAAAAAGAACTAAAGTAAAAAGGAAGGATTAACAAAGAAGAAGAAGTAACAAAGAATAAGAGAGAGAGACAAAAATGCTTTGAAGATAAAGAAATAGATAGAGAGGAGTTTGTTCATGAATGCGGATACAAATTTATTAATAGATAAAATAATAAATTAAATAGTAATACTTTGACGTGTACGTGTATACAAAGGAATGGGTGGGCTGAATGATAACAAACGCAATTTGACCACCCAAACCCAGTTACCTAGCCCAGCCCACAACCCGATGCCAATTCCCAAATCCCATGCCAGCCGATGACGCTTATTTTCACTTTTCTTATGGATGGATTTGTCATTTGAATCGACAGTGACAGCTGCCCTTTTATTACGTGGCCCCGCACCATCACCATGTCCATGCCGTTACAACTCTTCTTTTTAACTCAACTCTAGTGTGTCGCCACGGCAACACGACAAAAACAGCCTGTCCTGTCACTTCCGTGGGGCCAGCTGCCAACTGTTTCTTTCAATTTCATCCATCAAAATGAATGAATATGATTTATGTATTCGATGCATCATAATAAGTATATAATCCTGTAATATTAATAATTGATTTCATTCTAATCACATTTGTCATAGAGTTAACAAATCCACATCGCCACTTACGCTCGTAGTTCAGTGATGAACTATTATGGATCATAATAGAATAAAAATATAATAATATAAGTCTCATATATATATTTAATTGTAAATATTAGTATAATGACCTACTGTCATAACAGTTGTATATATCTCTTTGTAATACAATAACATGATGCTTAATCAATTCAAAAAAAAAAAAAACAAAACAAATCCACATCAACATTCATGCTAATGACTGCAGCCCCTTTCCTTTTTCATATCCTCTAAACTCATAAATTCTAAAATATTTTTAGTGAATTTTAATTCATTAATGCAGACATGACATATATAATTAAATTTGATATTACTATCACTTATATGATAATTTTTTAAAATAAATATATCTAACATTATTCATTTATTATATATCTGACCTGATACTTCTGATTTATTCTAAACTAGAAAATAGAACCGTGTTTCACGCGGCTTTAAAAAAAAAATTTAATATTATCATTTTTTCTTACTTTACACTTGATGAAACTGATAAAAAATATGAATTTTTTTTTTTAAGATGAGGCAGCCTTATAAAAAAATAAAAAAAGCTATTAGCCAACAATACAAATAAAGAAGCAACGCAAGATAAAGAATAAAATGAGAGAATATATTATTAGAGTGATTTTATTCATTCCAGTTGTGTGTGTACAAAACAAAAAGATGAGCTCTCCTTTTATAGTTATATAATCACTCCATAAAATTAATGAAAAATTATGGATCATAATTCCTTGTGAAATAGTGGGAGTTATAGAGAAGCTAAAGGTTGCTAATGGGAGATAGTGGGGAGACTAAGAGATATATGTTATGAACATCCACATTTATTTTAATAAATTCATAACACTCCCCCTTAAATATTTATTACAAAGAATGTACCTCATTAAAACCTTTACATAATTGTTATTGTATAATAACAATCAAATTAATTATGAGAAGATGAAAAGTCAAATTTAAAAGAAAATTTCTCTATTTATTAGATAATAGAGAATATACTAAGATGAGAAATGGTGATTACCACATCACCTCCTCAAGTCCCACCTTTATATATATATATATATATATATATATATATATATATATATATATATATATATATATATATATATATATATATATTTTCCTCCTAACTGATGTCCGCAGCTACACTATGGGTGGATCCGTTAATTTTTCCAAGCACCAAAAAATTATACAAAATCTATGTGAGTCGAACAAGATGGAATTGTGTGTACAAAATAAATCAAGAGATCAATGTGGCCATCATAGAACCCGAAAACAGAACTTACATTTGCCGTCTAACACAACTCATTGTCACTGGTTCTTCAACATTGCTAAAGCAAAGGCCAACAAATCAAACACATCATCTTAACTAGCTGCAGCTGGTATTCACATTTAATGATCTGGCCAAAAACAATACATATATCTAACTTCAACTCATTTACATATACAAGTGCAAATTTCCAAAAATGTTACTGAAGATTCGGAAAAATAAATAAATAAACATATTCCATGCATTACGGCTCTAAATCTATAATCCTCCTAAGAAAACAAAAACAAAAATTAAAATGTACAGTGAAAAGAATTAAACTCAGAAGCTTTATCTTCCAAACACAATAATCTACAATGACAGATGGAAGAGACCTTGAAAAATTTAAGGCCAACAAAGCAGTGTTCAGGAAACTTCAAATTCTGCCCGGACTATGGATTGATGTTGCATTCTCGCAAATACAATTGATCATAGTCTACATGTTTGGTCCAATAGTTCCTATACTTTGGTATGTTTATCTCAAGCCATGGTTTCATGTTCCCATTGTAGTGTATGACAGCCGCCCTCTCTATATCCCTCTGGTTGACACTGGGATTGTATCCAAGCCCCAGCACATGCCAAAAACGGTCCAGGGGATATGTGCGTTTCCAGAATGTTATAAGACCAGGCGGTAGTGTTCCCAGCTTCCACAATTGTCTGTCATGATTCTGTGAACAGGAATTTTACTTCAGAAATATGAACAGGATAAAACAAGTAAACTAGATATTTTAGATTACTGATGCTAGAAAATTTAGGTTTAATATGTGTTAAGAAACAATTAACTTTTTCTGCTTTGATTCTAACTGCTTGGCTGCATTTCTATTTTACTTAAGGGATTACGGTGATGTCTCTAAAATCCAAATACCCAAGGCAAGGACACAGAACCTAGGGGATTTCAAGAACACTACCTACGCAGTACCCTGAGTTGAAACAGCTTAAGAGACTTTTTTAAGCACACCATAAACTGAGTCACAAAAGGGAAAGAGAAAACAAGTCTCATATCCTAAAGTAATTTATAAAATTTGGCAAACTAGCTAACCAGGAACTAAGTACATCACTTACCATCTTCTGCCATGTGTGATACACGTCTGTGATGTTTTGCCTCCTCCATTCATCCAAATCAAAAATATTCATTCCATATGCCCATCCACAAGCACGGGGGTCAAAATTCTTTGAAATAAGAGGATTTGAGAAGTTGAGATATCGATCAAACCGATGGAAGGTTTCTCCACAAGTCTCTACTGCACCATTGACTTTACCCTTCAAATCAATAGACCACAGACCACTGAGATCCTTTTGCACCACTACATCATCATCTAAGAAAAGCACTTTGTTAAGCCGTGGGAAGACCTCTGGTAGGTAAAAGCGAAGATGGTTCAGGATGGACAAATACTTGGGGTTCCTAAACTTCAAATTTGAATCAGAATTTGCTCGATGTGCCCTAAAGTAATAGTCTATCATAGATTGAGAATTCAGCTGTTTGAGAACTGGACTATAACTTGAGTTCAGCCACGTAAACTCTTCAATATTCTGAACCTGCACAGTGGCTCTGCCTGGTGGATTTGCTAGAAACCACATCCTCATGGCAGCATAATTAAGCCTATCAGTGACGATGTGGAAAACATGGTTTGAAGGGTGCTGCAGAGGTTCAATGCAACATGGTGAGTTTGACATGTCAACAGAAAGTAAAGGCCTTCTTTGGAAAGATAGTAAGTTGATTGATGCTCTAAACCATCTTTCCAAGAAAACAAAAGAATAGAGAAAAGAGATTGCCAATTTCCTTATGTTTTCCCCTATCTTCTTGGCAACTAAAGGAAGAATAAGTGCATATTTTAGAGAAGAATATATTACCTTAGCATGGGTGACAGTAGAGTTTACGACAACCGCTGCTGCCAATACATTGTCTGAGAAAAGGGCATAATGGAACAGCCGGGGATCTTCTAATTTCTCTTGATTTGGAAAGTGCCGTTGGGAAGAATTTAATGTATAGTACTCAGTGGTAAGGCGTAAGGGAAGACAATGAAGACCTTTAGGAAGTGTTTTTGCAGTTAACTGAGTCAAAAACAAGGTCTGCTTCTTATGCACCCGGAGCTGCTCTTCTGTCGAATGAAGCATAGCTCGAAGTTTCTTTACCACAGCAGCACAGTCATCTTGAATCTGCTTGCCCTTGGCCAACGATTGCTCCATTGCCTTCAATCTATCATTGGCACTGCATACGTAGATAACAAGATTTAATGGTTAATGCAGACAGAGCATTGACAGTCCATCTAGAATTTGAATATTTACAAAAAAAGATGTCAAAGTATTGGCATGTGTAAGAAGAAGACTCACATCCTTGGCAAATCAGAATCTTTGGTTGCATCACCAAGTGCACGTTGAACCTCCTTAATGCGCAGTCGAAGCTCCCTTACAAAATTTGCATTGTTTCTCATGGCTGGAAGTGAAAGATAGACTTTTGCCTTGATGAGCTGATCTTTAAGCTGACGTACCCGAAAATCTGGCGGTGTCGTTTGTTCAGTCTGTTTCTCATTGTTAATTTTTGTGGGCTCTTTCTTTTCCAAAACACCATATGTAAGAGATGATTCCTGTTGATGCTTTGTATCCTATATAGGCAGAAAATCAACAAATGTGGATCAGGAAAAAAAAAAGATTAAATCTAAATTAGATTCAAGATTTCATTTTATCCACAAGGTTTGAAAGTGTGCTCTTTCAAGAAACTATTTGATATACTGCAAACGAGAATATTTTTATGATGCTAGAGCACTTGATGGTTCAAAATTTATATTGAGCTCAGCAATTATTTATCTGTTAGCCTCTGAGTTCATAGAGGGGCTTCCCTGTCCAGGCAGGAAAAAGAAAACTACAAAGTCAAAAAGTATAGCTTCAGTCACATTGCCACATTCTAGAGGTAATATTTTCTAAATCTAACTTGTAGTGCAAGAAAATCCACCTAAAAAAGGGAGTAGGTCAATTTGAGACCAATGGAAAAATGATAAGCTGTATCCAACAATCTGGAAAAAAAAAGAAACCCCTAGCATAAAGACTATTTCAAGCATCAGAAGCCCATCCGCAAATAGGGTAAACCACAATTGTCATAAAACAATGAGAACCAAAAGAAAAAACAAAGAATTCATACTGGAAATCAACCCTAAATAAGAATCAATAGTAGACAACGAATTCTAAAGCATTCGTTGAATCAGATAAGATAGATGCATAATAAATAATTACAAAATTGAAGGGTAGCCATCAAAGACTTTTCTATGCAAATGAGCAACAGCATTTTGAATTGAATAAAAACTGAACATGGAATGATTAAAATGAAATTACCAAAATTTGAGAGTGATGGGCAGAAATGTGATTGTCAGATGCCTTAATCTGCTCCTGGTCAGCATGCTTGTTGATTTGGGTTTTGGTTAGATCAGTGACCTGTCTGATAGGATTATCTGTTTTAGACTGATCAAGTCCATTAGTTGTAGCAGATAAGACTCTGGCAGATTTATGCTCCCATGACCCTGCTCATCACCAATTCAACCCATAACACACAAATATTACAAGCTGTCCGACAACAATGCTACAGATCTTTAATGCATTAACATAAAGAGCGCTATTAAGAATTTAAAAAAAAAAAAAAAAAACCTTGAGATTGAGACTGAGAATGAGCTGAATGTTGAGCGATTTTGTCAGAAATGACGAGTATGGGTTGTTTAAGACTGAGGGTAGTGGAAGATTCCTGTTTGCAGCAACAAATTAGATAGATGGAAAAAAAAAGAACACATAAAATTATAAAAGATGTTTTTTTTTTTTTGTTTATTTATTTTATTTTTTTAAACCACTAGATAGAGAGGTAGAGAGATATTACAAGAAGAAGAAAAAAACCTGAGGAAGAAGATTTAGATGTCTGGCATCTCCACCGACAGTCTGAAGAGAAATAACAACACGGGAAAAAGTCTTAATAGGATGATAAAATAAATGTCTAATGCACGGTTTTGCAAATGCAACGAAAAGAGGGTGAGTAAAGCAAACTTACAAAAGCTGTAAGATCTTCGAGAAATTCGCCGCTTTCGGCTGAAAAAGAAACCCAGAAGAACAATGAATGTTGGTTAATTAATTAATTAATTAATTAATTAATTAGTCAATCAATTTAATGAAGAAGAGGAAGGAATATGAAAATTGAAAGAGCATACAAGAAGAGGGATAGGAATCCTTGAAAGTGGAGGTGAAAATAAGAATAGGAGCCAACACCGTCGCACAAAGCATTCCCACCACCAAATTCCTCGTCTTCATCCTCCTCTCCACAACACTTTTTTTACTTTTGGATCCCTTTTGTGGTTTTTGTGTGCTGATGCTGCTGCTTCTTCTTCTTCTTCTTCTTCTTAATTCTTATCCAAAAAGCTGAAGAAGAAGCTACCGGCTGCCGATTTAATTTTATTTAAACAATTATGATGGTGCGAGCCACCATCATTCTCTCCCGTATGGACGCGTTTTGTTTTATGAAGAAAGAAGATTGAGATTCATTTATCTTTCTTATCATCTATCATCACTACCGAGTTTATTATGAGTGTGTTACCTGGCTCTGGCTATAATAGAATAATAAAATATTATTATGAATTTATTTATAATAACATGGAATGGACTGGACCGCGGACGACCAGTAAAGAAAGAAAGAGCCAGAAAAGCGTCGGCGAAAATGATGAATTGATCAACAAACAATTTTGAGTGATTTAGTTTTAAGCGTCCGTCCGTGTGAACGGTGTGATGTGAGAGAGAGAGAGAGACACACACACAATTAATTAATTAATTAATTAACTGAGAATCATCAGATCACAGCAAGCAACAATACACCATAATATTATTCACTCACAAGCTACATACATACATACATACAAACAAATAAGCACGAGCCTTTTTCTTTTTATTTTCTTTTTTCTTATAAAAACAATTTTACATATAATTTTGTTGTCAACACTCAACAACGATTGATTAGTGAGTGAATAGAGGGTAATGGGCTGGGTGCCCTAAGTAATGGGCTTAGAAAGACCAATAAATAAATAATAATGAGAAAAGGTGAAAAAGCAGCAAAGTTAATAAGTAATGTATTGTTTTCCCAAAATTTAATTGACCACGCCACGCCACGCCACCCAGACGCGTAATTCATTCTCATTTGTGCCGTGCGTGGTCTAAAGACTTGGCTGCACGCCTGCACCTGCATGCCGCGTTACATATATATAAAACAGTGACAACCATTCCTACACAATTCATTAAAAAAAAAATAAAAAAATCACGTAACATTAAACATGTCATCATGTAAACCTAAGTTGACAACTAAGTTTAGCTGCCATCAATATCATGTATTATCAGTGGATATTTCAACTTAAATTTTTAACTTAAAATTTAAACATAAATTTTAAATTATTGGATTGTATATTAAAAGTTAAATTAGCATTTAATGATGACTATTGATTTATTATTAGATTTCTTAAAATCAATAGGTCAAAATGGTGTTCAAATTTTAAGTTGAAATATCTCCTTACTAAAATAAAAGGAAAAAAAATACACTCCAATATATTGTATTTTGACATTTTATATTTTAAAATATGTGTTTTTTAATATATATATATATATATTAGCTTGTTCAAGAGATTTTCTTGTGTGTGTGTGCGCGCGCGCATGTGCGAGTGTGTTTTAATTAAGAATCTCCAGCTATATTAAAGTTAAGGATAAGGTAAAAGGTCAAAACAAAAAAAAATTACATGCTCTAATGTAATATATTTTATCATATAGTGGATTGAAATCCACGTATGTTTTTTTTTTTTTTTTTTTTTTTTACCTTCAAGTATCCTTAATTGAAAATTCATTGCACACACACGCACACGAAACTTCTCAAGTGTGGATGCTAAAACACATATTTTATTGAGACGAAGCTAAATGACAAGAAAAATAAAGACTCCATTTCACTTTCTTGTCATTTAGTATGTGAGAATCTGAATTTTTTTTAAAGTTCTTTTAGCTCCATTTGCATGAAATCAACATTTTAGCATCGCATTTATTTATTGTAGAAAATATTTTTTTAATAAGAGATCTTTAGTCATATTAAAGTAGGGAACAAGTTAAAAATAAAATTTACATGCTTTAATACAAGTGTATTTTATCTTGTAGTATATTAAAATTTGTATTCTTTAGTTTTTTAACTTATCTATGATTTTATTATGGTCAAGTACCACTAACCGAAAGCCTAGTTATTAAAATGAAAAATAAATTAACAGATAATAAAAGTACAAAATCCAATACATCACATAATAAATATATGCTAAATTAAGTATGTTTTACTTCTTTTTTAAATTTATTCTTTACTTTAATAACTTTTGGGATTCTTGAGTAGATAATAGCTCTAGACTTAATTTTATAAGGGGTAAAAGCTTGTTTAGTCCTTATATTATGGGATTAGTGTCCATGTAGTCCCTATATTTTTTAAAACACCTCAAAACGTCCATGTTGCTAAATATTGACACTCATACCATTATTTTTTTATTATTTTTAACTTACTTTTACAATATTACACTCTTAAAGTAATGTTTTTTTTTGGATATTAATAAAAAAATTAGATTATCAAACTAAACTTAAAAATAAAATAAAAACAAAAAAGGTATATACTAATTTTTGTGGAAGCTCACGTATGTTTAAAAAATTAATATTGTAAAAAATTACATTATCAATTTTTTTAGAAAAATTAATATTTTAACTCAAGAGAGTGTTCCACAAAAATTAATATATTTTTTTGGTGTTAAACTGGTAATTTAATTTTTTTTCTTTTTAATAATGTCTAAAAAATATTATTATAGTTTGCTAATATTATAAAAATAAATTAAAAGGAACAAAAGATATTGGCAAGAATGTCAATAATTTAATGACATGAATGATTTGAGGTATTTTAAAAAATATAAAAATTAAACAGATATTAATTTTAAAATATAAAAACTAAAGGAGCTTTTAACCTAAGTGTATCATATAAAAGATTCAAAAGGTAGTTTAAGTCAATTGTTTATCCCACTACAGATGACATGAGAAGATCTATTAAATTGATAAAATGAAATTGGAATTGGAAACTAATAATAAAAAAGGTGTCGGCAACTGAAAGCAGTGCTCAACGGCTACCACTGACTCGGTTGTTTGTTTTGTTGGTGTTGGGACCAGACCAATTATTATGCTTGTTTTATTTTACCTCAAAATTCAAAAAGTATCACTCATTTGTGTTTTATATTATTATTATTATTATTATTATTATTATCTCCCCTCATTTGGGCTTTTTATACATTTCGAAACAGAAGAATTGCATTGAATTTTTTTTTTTTTTTGTTTTATTTCTTTGGGATGAGGGGGTTAATGGGTAAAGACTTTTTATGATCAACAAGATTTGGCGGAACTGTTGTGTTGAGGCCTGATCCCGAGGGAGTTGCACTTTTTATTTATTTATTTTTTGAAAAGGTAGCGTTGAAACACTTTATCCCAGATAAAATGTGATCGTTGCTCGCACATTTTGAGGCGGACAATATGCCTCAGTACCTCTCACCTCCACGGGTTCTCATAAGTCATAAATTTCTAATTTCCTTTTTTTCTCCATTTTTAACGACCCAAAAAAAAAAAAAAAAAAAAAAGTAAAGAAGACTTCCACTTTGTGCTCAATATGTATGTGGGGCGAGGAATTCTAATAGAACATCAAAGATATTATGCTTAATTAATGTATATATATATATATATGTATGTTATATTTAGTTTAATTAAATATAATATGATAATTTTTTAAAATAAATACACACATAATAATACATACATAGTGATTGAATAAAATATTTCTTATGTACTCCAAATCTCTCGTGTGGGGACGTATTGTTCTGATTTCGACAAATGCCTTTATAATTGGTCTCATACTTGTTCGACTTTCCATTCCATGGACTAAAAGTTGAAGCCAATTGTATCTGCATCTGGATCTGTTTCGACGAGATTGGGCCATCGGAAGCCCATTGCTTGCATTTCTTGTATAATTTATGAGGAAATAAAACAACCAACTTCATCATCGATCTCAATGGATTAGTCTTCACAATTCCAAATTGAAAATGCTTAGTAAGATAGATATCCACAGCATGATATTATTAAGTGTCCTTCCTTCTTATATTATTATCAATGATTCCTAATTAAACTAAATACCAAGTTAGTTGAAATTTAAAATTAAAACTTAAATATTGAAATACCTAACATTACTCTTCATTTTCTTCCTTTTTTTTTTTTTTTTTTCTCCAATAAGATAACAAACAAACAAACAATCAATACACATTATGATCAGTAATTGAAACAACAATTAAGAGAATAGTAGTATATAAAAATGGAAAAGGAATGACCAAAAGGCAAAGCAAAATTGATGAGAAAAGGGTTGGGTTTTCCTGCCCATCCAATCAAATTTTAATAAATGAATAGGACGCGCGCAGATGGAGTGAAAGTGGGTCTCTAGTCTAGTGTGTGTGGGTGTTGAAGCGGCTGATTGAACATGGAACTCCAAATGCTGCCATCCACATTCCCAATTTCTAAGTCGTCGTCGTCGTCATCTTCTTCTTCTTCTTCTTCTTCTTCACCTTTGAATGGGAATGCACCCTCAAACTTATAGTCCGGAATATTAATATTAACATTCGTATTCGTATTAATATTCATTGTAGTTGTTGTTGGTGGTGGTGTATTAGCAGCAGCGGCGTCAGTAGTTTCAAACAAATTACAATGGGTGGTAAATTCAATGTCATCATGGAGTAAAGAGGAGAAGGTCATGTCTTGGAATAAATTCCAATCTTGTTCTGATTTAGAAATAATGCCGCCATCATCATCATCATGGAGCCATGGGAAATCAAATACTCCTAAACCCAAATACTTATCTGATGATGATGATGATGAAGAAATGTGGCTACTCTGATCAGCCTCCACCTCCACGTGCCCTGATCTCTCCTCCTTCTTTGCAGCACTACGCTTCACAAACTTTTCTTTCTCTTCTTCTCCTCCTCCTCCTCCTCCTCCTTCTTCTTCTCTTCCTCTCTTCTTGTTTTCCCATTCCATTTCGCAATCACAAATTAAGCCTTCTGCAAACACGCACATCATGTGTTGTTATATATAATACACACCCACATAGCTGGCTCATTCGTACGTGCATCATGCATGTGTGGCCTCACCTTATCAGGAAATCGCATATTAACCTTGAAACTGGAAACAAATTTACAAACCCCCTGCTGCCCCATCCCCATGCATGCATGCATGATGCATTGCATTTCAAGAATGATTAGACAGGAAATGGATTTCCAAAATATCAATAAATAAATAAATAAATAAATAAAAAGATAGCAGTTCGTTCGGTAATGAATTGAAATCAATTGAACATATTTTATTATTTTTCTTTTTACCAAAAGAAAGAACGCAAGACATGTAATTAATACCTTTTGAGTTGTGATGATCGATCTTATTAATCTTCTTATGTTTAAGAAGAGACCGGTGTTTGGTTGCTGAGGATTGATGATGATGATGATGATAAATTGATAATTATCAAACCTGAAATTAATTAAAACCGATTTTAAGCTGAAAAACCGTTTCAAACACACACACACACACGCGCATTACACATTTGCACATTTACGCGCAGAAAAAGAGAGAGAGAGAGAGAGAGACCTGCTGCTCACGGCATTTAACCAACTGTTCAGCGCCTGTCCCTCTTCTAGTCCTAGTAAGAAAAGAATAAATTAAAATTAAGAAGGATATGGTTATTCCTTCTTTTGCGTAGGTTTTTCTCATCTCTCCTCTCATGAATTGATAATTCTAATCTGATGATGATCCTTTGGTCTTTGCAATCTTTCTTCTCTATTTTTAGTTTAATTTAATTTCCCAAGTAGAAAATAGAATTTGTAATTAGCTTCGTGATTCCTTCCTTCCCACTGATCTGGTCCTCTTAATTTGTTACTCCTTGTTACTCACCACTAATGTAATGTAATGCTTTTATGTATGTATGTATGTATGTACCTCCTCATCCTCTTCTATTCCAATTAATACACTATCCATAAAAATACATTGTATTGTATTAAAGTGTACTTATACACACACACACACACCTGACACCATTACTATTAATTGCATACCTAACCTAACCTACATATAATTATAAAGTATGCATGCTTCTCTCTCTCTATATATATATATATTAATATATACATCCACGCATGCAACAATTTCCATTCTTTCTTTAAACAAACAAACAAACAAACAAACAAATGAACAATTTTCAACTCGTTGCATTGCATAATCTACACATTAACTTTGCTTATTTCTTAAATACAACCCATTTATGTAGTTAAACACCATCGTTGATAACGCCAAAGGACTCCTCTTCCCTGCTTTACAGCTTCAAGCTTCATCATTTACTACAAGCTTCATCGCCTACACCCTCTCCTAATTTTTTTAAGGCGTATCAATTAACTGTTCCACGCCGACACCAATGCAAGATTAAAATTCTGCTGTTTGCTTTAATGAGAGATGCAACTTTTCAGCCACTTTCTATATCAAAGAATAGAATGTACATTTCTGAGATGTCACATTATACATACTTTCTGAGGGGTAGTTCAGAGATTTCTTCTCCTCTAACTTTGCCTTCGTTTTTAAAAGAATTCATTGGTAATAACTAGTTGCCTTTCCCTTGCAAATAAGAAGGACAAATATTGCCCAATCTTAGTTGGAGAGTAATAGGCAGGGCAACATATATAGCACTAGCAGCATCCATTTGTTGGTGTCCAGAGGATTTCATAACTAGCACTGCACGACCACTACCAGTAGTCTCCACAAGAACAAAAGCCATCACGGAAATGATGAAAGCGGTTGGTATCTCTCACTATGATTTCCCTCTCCACAACCTTTGATGCAAACTTAAAGGCTGAATGACAATCACCACAAACTCTGATATTCTTCTTTATATGAATAGTGGACCCCGGAGGTGTGCTGATAAGTGCAAATGCCAGAGCAAGCTTCTCACTGTGCACTTGCAACTTTGCTTCCCTCTCCTGCTGGTCCGCATAGGAAAGCACATGGCTACTGTCTGGGACATAACCAATCTGTTTGATCTTCTCACTAATTTCCCTCCATTTCTTATGGATCATCGCCCTCTGTGGATGGGCATCATCGTTTGCCACAAACATGTGGACTGCGTTCTTGGTCTCCACCCAACTACAAGCAGGTTCCTTCTTCACCCCACTCTCTTTCATCATCTTCCTCGCTCTTGCGGCATCATTCAATCTACCAGCGGAGGCATAGATGTTTGCAAGCAATATATGTGGCCCTGAATCATGTGGATCTAGTTCGAAAATGCGTTCAGCAGCATAGGCACCCAATTCCACATTCTTATGCATCCTACATGCGCCAAGCAAGGCTCCCCAGACGGCTGCAGTGGGTTCTATTGGCATTTCTCCTATAAACTTCAAAGCTCGATCAAGAAGACCTGCTCGACCAAGAAGATCAACAAATGTCACATAATGTGCTTCCTCTGGCTCTACACCGTGCTTCTTCATCAATGCAAAATAACCTTGTCCCTCATCCAAAAGCCCTGCATGGCTACAAGCAGTTAGAACACAAAGGAAAGTTACTTGATTAGGTGCAATTCCATTTCTCAACATCTTTTCAAACCATCTCACAGTTGCCTTGCCAAGCCCATGTTGGGCACACCCAGTAAGCATTGAATTCCAAGAAACGACATCCCTTTTCAACAACCTATTGAAAACCTTTTCAGCATCCTCAATGCTACCCGATTTTGCATACATGTCAACAAGAGTGTTTCCAACAAAAGCTACAAGTTGGCCGCCCGATTTAATCACATGTGCGTGAACCCATTTGCCTTGCTCCAATGACCCAGTGCTGGCAAGAGCTGTAAAAACACTAGAATAGGAGAAATGGGTAGGCTCAAAGCCTTCTCTCAACATTTCCGAAAAGGTTCTAAGAGCTTTCTCTCCTTCACTCTTCCTAGCATGGCCAGCAATCAAAGCATTCCAAGAGACCTCATTCTTGCTCTCTAGAGCAGTAAAAAGAAACCAAGCATCATCCATTTGGTCAAACCTAGCATACATGTCTAAAAGAGAACTGCCCACATAAACATTCCAATCATAACCATATTTCAAACAAAATGCATGAACTTGCCGACCAAACTTATCATCGGTAGCCCCAGCTCCAGAGGCCTTTAACACACTAGACAGCGTAAACTGATTAGGTTTCAATCCAAGACGAAGCATCTGAGAGAACAAAATAATAGCATTTTCAGGCTGATCATTCTGAGAATAGCCACTGATTAAGGCAGTCCAAGTAACCATGTCTTTCACAGGCATTTCATCGAACAACTTGCGAGCCTCGTCCAAACAGCCGCATTTGGCGTACGCGTTAAGAATGGTGTTTTGCATAGCAATATCATTTTTAAACGCAGAGCCAAGGATATGTGCATGAACAATCCTAGCTTCTTTAAGTTTCTTCAAGTGCGTGCATTTCTTGAGCAACGTATTATATATACTTCTGTCGGGCTCCAAAGAACCGCGGTTAATGAGGTCGAGAACATGAAGCCCCGTACCAGAATCATGTTGGCTATCTCGGAGAAGATCCTTATCCTGGATTATGCAAGATGAAGTTGGGTTTAATTCAAAGATGTCCGAGGACTCTGTAAAATTGGGTGCAGTACTAGTAGTAGTGCTAAATTGAAACTGCCACTGCATTGACACTGAGACATGGACAAGGCCAAAGTATCTTTTATTTGCATTTAAGAGACAGAAAGCAGCAGCAGATTTACCACAATACTTGAACATAATTTATCAGAATTCTATTGTCTCTGTCCGTCGACCAACTTGTAGTTGTAGATGGTAAAAGAAAATAAATAAAAACTTCATAAAAAATAATGCCGGTGCCGAGTTGTTATTACAAATCTCCGGGCCAAGCTGAGGCAGATATACTTTGTAATTTGTCGCATCAAAAAAATAAAATAAAAAGTTTGTTATTTGTATGTAAAAACACCAAATAATAATAATAATAATAATAATAATAATAATAATAATGAATAGGTATAACTGGTGGTGGCTGTTCTGGAAGGTAGAACAATGTGAGGGTGGCGTTAATTTAAAATCATTGCTTTCAGATACCCCCATAGTCTCTTTTTACACTATCTTACAGATCACTGACATAAATTAACAATCTGCCCCTCCTTAAAACAAAACACGCACTTTAGCGCAAAAACTCGAGTGCACTAATTGCCCAACTTTGCTCAAACATAAAAAGACAGGGTAAGGTAAGGCGCCGCGCCCACAGACAGCCTGTCCCGCCTAGTCCGACTCTCCCCCTGTGTTTTCTCCATCCTTTTTATAGCTAAGCTATAAAGCTAAAGCTTCTTCTTCTCCTCCACTCCCTATTACCGCCCAAAACACACTATCTTGCCAATTTCCTTGCCCTTGGTCTTCGTCTTCCAGTATCAAATTCCCAATTCAGACCAATCAATTCGAAGCCATCATCGCCAACTATATTGTACCAGCTCCTGCAAGTCATAGAAAATGTCTCCCAAACTGACATCAAAGCTGCATACCCATAGTCTAGCAAAGCTAAACCACCCAGAAAAGGCTTCAAGACCCAACGCCCCTCGACTTTATATAGAAATTCACAATGCCTATGCCAAATTACCTGATCCATTTGCCAGGCCCAATACGATTTGTCAATTGGTGCCACCACACAACACCAATTTAGAAGACCGACACTGGCAGGCGCTGCAGCAACCTTTTCAAATTTTAGGCAGAGAGATGCAGGAGACGGACCAGCGATGATAGCATTTTGACTAGGAGGCTTCATTGACATATGGCATTGATTGATGAGATAAATCCCTAAGAAATGGTATGTCAAATGTACCTAAGACACTTGTGTCTTGTCAAGGGCATACTACTAATAAACGAAATGAACTCAATTCAAGTCGCAACCATGGATCTATAGATGCATGAATTTCCACTTCTTATCGCACAAGCTATTCAAACTGATTGCCCTATAAAATCAACAGCACTAAGTTACTCAGGTTTGAAAAGCCATCCTTCCCACATCATCCACATGGAATTTACCAGGCATGTGCGTAATACATAAAGGAACGATAAGTGCGTGATAACTAAAGCGATCCATTGATGCATAAATAAAATAGCTTTTTAACTATTTCACACAAATCTTAACAGTACCAACCGAATTCATCAAAAAATCCATATTTGTCCTTCCCTGTAACTTCCTAGATTTCTATACAAGCTGAAAACTTCCACTTACAAATTTTTGCACAAAACATTGGGGTGAGAGGGAAGAATCATTTACAGCTCATCAACACGGAGTTTATGACATGCATAAGAAGCCGGATGCTATTTGCTTCTGAAGCAGAGGTACTGGGTAGGTTTCGTTGATGCCCCAGTATCTGATACACCTGCTCAAAGATTGGTCGCACGTGCATTGATATCATCGGATCTGCAGGGTTTATGGCTACTGCAACATCTGTCATCCACGCTAGCTTTCTCGGTGTTTCCTTGCTGATATCACAAGCCAATTGCTGAAGAAGGGCCAGCAGAACTCCTTGACTTAGAGGGAGTGGTACCGTTGACAAAATTCCAGGTAGATCAACCTGGTGAAGCAAGCGCAGAATAAATTGTCAATTTCACACAACTCCATCTATGATTCTTGAGCAAGTGGAGAATAAGCATACAAGGAAAATAATCCTTTAACCATACATATGATAAGACAAAAGAAATTAACTGTGGATTACTGAATGACTTCAATTACAATGCCAATACAAAGAATTAGTCAAGTTAGCATCCTGGCTAGGACCAGAAACTACAGTTATATATATTCCTCACTTCTGTATGCCTAAACACCCCCCCCCCCCCAACCCCCCCACCCCCCCCCCCCCGCCCCCCCCCCCCCCCCAAAAAAAAAAAAAGAGAGAGGGAGAAGATGTATACCTGGGAGCATAACCAGGATACAATTGACACATCACTTCTGTGCAGTGCTCCTGTGAATGCCTCCTCATATTTGCGTTCAGCTATCAACCTAGACAGTTCTTTTGTTGGATCCAAAGGCGCCTCAACCTGTTTTATGAAAAAAATAATAATAATAAAACCCCTTAGAAATTTTTTAAAAAGAATATCCTTTCAATTATTACTCCAATGAAAAATACAAATAATTATCTTTTTACTAACAAAGTGTTTTTACATGCTAGATCATATTTTAAACATTAAAAAAAGTCAAAAAGGTGCATACCATCTCATGAAGACCAGCTAATGGTCCATTACTTGACTGAGTGACCAAGGAAGTTCCTGTTTTAGTGTTAGCTCCTGCTGCTGCCATGGCTAAGAGCTTACGCTGCCCATCAGCCAATTCTCCACTTAAGGTCTGAGTAATTGACGTTGCTGAATTAATTGCATCCTGCATATGCAGATATGTCATGTTGCATGCAAAAAAGAATATGGTCCTATGTTATTATAGCAGCAAACAACGACAAATTATTTAAATAGACCAACAATGAGCACAAAAGTTCTGTTAGAGGCGACAAGATACTTGAGCTAGAATAGGATTTTGGTATGCCAATAGGATTCTCAATCAGATCTAAGTAGAGATCGTAGCTAAAGACACCCTTTCTTCTCCCCTAAGTTTAACAGACTATGACAGTCTGAAAACCAACAAGTTATATATGCCTAATGGCTTCTGTATCCACGATAATAAGAGTAATCATGCAACAGCATGTATGAAAATAGTGTTGAGGTGGCCAAGCCTACACATTCATCAAATAAGTAAGACAAATTCTGACATCAGCTCTCCACAAGCCAACATAATACAATTTTTCAATGGACATGGAAGCACATAGAGAAGAGGAGGCTTTCAAGCACTTTTACAATATCCAAATCAACGAATCCCATACATCTTTTAAATTTTAAAAAGTCCTTGTAACATAGGATAACATAAAATAATCAAACAATTTTGGGAAGGCGCATAGATTCATCAATTAGTTCAAATGAATTTAGAGCTAACATGTGAATATTCTATTAAACGAAGTAACAAAAAGATGCGCAAATAACAATAGATAAGTAGCAAGAAACATAGATTGCATGTGATCTACTCCCTAGCAAATATATCAGAATACTCACATACCCTCAAAGCAATGGCCATCGGAGAATGTGCAGTTTCAAACTGCTGCTGAATAGCAGTTGTATGTTTGATAAGGCCCTTCTGAAATGTAGAATCGATTTGCTCAAACATTGCTTTGCATGACATCTCAAATGCTGGAATAATTGAAGTTTCCAAATTAGACCGCAATGCATCCTGCAAATACAAGTTACACTGTTTAATATCAATATTGAAAAGCACACAGGCAGAAAATTCCACCACAGAGAGAGAGAGAGAGAGAGAGAGAGGCCTGCTGAGAGATCAATTCTATTCATAATTTGGCACCAAATCAATGATAGGAAAGCAAACTAGGTCTCCAAAACTCTGGCCAGATGGGGATGTACTCAAGAAAACACAACAGAAAGATTAGTAACACAATGATCCATTCTATCCATAGCATTAGGATTTTCTCAGTCATATCTGACCCTAAAGATATCACATTTCACATTTAATAATTGCGCACAGTTGATGCGAGGTTATGTTACAGACTTGTAACTCCAAAGAACCATTTGAATAACCATCTTGTGTGTCATGAACAAATTAAGTATTTAAGTTGAACTTCACTGTTGCTGACGTCCCTTTTATTTTTTAAATATTTTAAATATCTAGGTGGGATACATTTGTGAAATCAGACCAACAAAGATCAACTGCGAGGTTCAGTGAAGGAAACAGTAATTGATACAAGTACTTTAACATCCAATCAATTGAAACCTAAAATTACCTGAAGAGCTTGCTTGCCCGAAGTTTGAAACTGTGCTTGTATTTGCCTGGCCACGGTAGTTTCCAGTTTTGAGCTAACCGATTTCTCTAGTTGACTCACTGCTTTTTCACCCACTCCTTTCTGCAGCCAATTAAGAATATGACATTCATTCCACTAATTTCTTTCATTTGCAAAGACTATTATGCACATCCTAAGACCCAATTCATTATGGTGCAACTGTCTAAGAAAATTAATATAAACAAAGCCCATCAATTCAAAGAAAATAGCCAAATACACCCTGAGACTCGACATTTTTTCTTACCTGGAATGACTCCATAATAGCTGAAGATATGCTTTTTTCCAAAGTTGGAGATATTGCACGAGCTACAGCTGGTCCAACAGCTGCTATTTCCTTCTTTAAGGTTTTCTCGAGTATAGCAGGCAAGTCCTTATTTATAGTGTTGGTGATTAAGTTCGTTATCTGCTGCATGCGGTCTCGTTCTAACTTCTCATGTTTAGCATTTTCTTCTTGGAAACGAGCCCACAAGGCATCTGAGTTAGCCTTAACAACTTTCTCAATGCTCCGACCCAATGATGCCTCCAGTCGTTTGCCTTCTTTATTAACTGGGGCAGACACGACTGAATTCATCTGTTTCTGGATTTCTTTTTGCGTGCTCATCATCTGAAGATAAAACAAAGTCATTAGTTTCAGAGTACAACCACCTACCAACAAAATACACCCATATGTGGGACATCCAAAATTAACATGTAATCTGAAAGGAAAAGAAAATGCGGGTTGAGGAGACTTTTACTTTCAGCATTTTTTTCCCCTTTGTGTGTAACAGTTATTTTCTGAATAAAGGGTGAGATCATTGAATGATAACCATGGTTATAAAATTAAGATTCTGCTAAAATTGAATAACATATAAATATATAAAGACAAAAATCCATTAAAAACTGAAACAGGCCATCATGACACCGAAGAAGGGAGGGGGGAAGAGGAGGGGGAGGGGAAAGAAACCCTAGGAAGGAGGTCAGATACAGGAAAAAAATCCTCGCAAAAAAGTAGTACAAGGGAAAGAAAATGAAAAATTCAATAAAATCACCTGGTTGAGCATGTCTTGCATAGCCAATAACTGAGACATAGTAGCATCAGTGGATGGGGCACCTGAAATGCAAGCTGGTTCATTGGAGGAATCTGCGGAGTTATAAGGACTAGGGGATGGTGAAGATGTACCAGATATTTGAGAATTTTTTCCCTTCTGTTTTCTACCTTTGGCAGCTGGGGAAGGGGATTGCAGAATCACCATGGAAGCTTCTGATGCACCAACCTTTGCAGGTGTATCTTTTGACATGTCTTGCTCTTCAACCTCTCCGTTGTTAGAAGGTCTATCTTGTGCTTCAACATCACTAGCCTGTCGAATTCCATCCACATTATATGTTCCCATACAACAATCTCTAGCCATCTGAATGCCAAGATCTGAGGCCTGAGAATAAAAGGATTTCTCCTTCTTCTCCGTAACAGTAGCATGGGATTCCCTAGAATTAAATTCGTTTTTCAGACCACCTGTCTCACCAACAACTTTAACCTCTACCTCAACACCTTCTGCATCATTGTTGACAACTGCATCTTGAACCTTTGCCTCTCCAACATTCATGCGCTGACTAAACTGAGAATTCTCAGATGATGAAGCAGCAGTAGATAAAATTTCTGATGGAGTCACGAGATGGGTAGGGTGTTTAAACACTACAGGAGGATCAGGAACCATAGAAATGTCATTTTGCGCACTATTTCTATCACCCTTCCACAAATTGTCACCTGAGGAAGGCACATCAGCCATTTTTTCTTTGGAAGTATTTGTTCTACGGTCAACTGAATAATCAGTTACTGCCTGCTCACTACCATGTTCATTGGGTTGTGCAGATGGCTCAAAACCGTTCGATGGACTTCTATAACCAGATGATTTACGAGATAATCTAGGACTCAAAGGAAGAGGAGGAGATGCCGAGTGGATATTTTCAGCATTACCAGATGGCAGAGCACTTGGCTTAGTCTCTGCCCCCGAAGCATTTTCTGACAAACTAGAAACCTCAGAAGAAGGCAAACCTTCAGGACGGCTCGCTATGGGGACACTTTCAGTGCTGCTAGAAAGTATAGGGGGCACCAAAGAAGTAGTACCTACATCGGCAGATTTAGTCCCGTGAGATGATTCCAAACTGGCAGAACCATCAGGATTAGCAACATCAAAAGCACGGGTAGCATTGGAGTCTGTTTTCTCCAACTCTGCATTCTCTAAAGGTGGGGGCAGGCACTGAGACAAGTCCAATGCATACTGCTGAATAGCCTGTGTTTGAACACAGTAAATCTGTACAATGTGTTCTCCATCTGGGGAAGCATCGGTTGTAGTACCAGTAAGACTCAATATAGGCATTGTAACCGTAAATTCAGCTATGTAATCCATGCGAGTTGAGGCGGGATTAGGTCCGTAATCCATGTGTATGGCATAGATAGCATTCTTCTTGGCATTTGCTAGCAGAAACAGGCCTGCGCGGTTAAGCGCAACAACTTGATTGAAGAAAGCATCCTCAAGCCTGAGTTCGGCAGAACTCTTCAGCTCCAAAGTCTGAGTGCACTTCCATGATTCAATATCACTAGGCAACAACCAGCCCTCCTCCTCAGCAGAGGCCCATATCTTCAGTTCCCGATTCAAGGGACCCTATATGTTACAAAAATCAACTAAGCATAAATCCCAACAAAATCAGGACAACAAATATGAAATTGCATAATCATCGCTGGTAGATTATTGCACACATGTTAACATCCTGCCCACTAGACCAAAAGTATAAGGCTGGCCTAGTTGCATAATAATACACACTAGTCACCACTGAATTTTAGAATGATTATGCAAAATGTTTTCTAAATAATTAAAAATAAGAACCTACCCCTGTGATAAGCACAATGTGCTGTGGATGAGGACCAATCAAAAATGTTACAGAATTAACAGGATGGCCATCATATGGTCTCAACACAGCAAGTGGTGTAGACTTACGGTCATCCCAAATCTTCACCTGTTACAAAATACAAATATTTGATGAGTGAAAGTATGAAAAGAAAAATCAAATAAATTGATTAGTGCATATACATTAGAGTAACTACAAAGGATGTGTGTCTTGATTTTTACAATCCATGGTTCAATGATAGAAACAGCCACCTCGACGGGGCCAAGAGCCAGAAAGAGGAGAGAAAAAAATACTGAATTTCACACTTCCATGGAAAATTACTGATACAATAGATTGCTTTTTCCCCCCTCTTTCAAGGCTATCTATAGATAAGCTGTCGTAAAGGAATAATGACCACCATGCATCCTAGTTGGTGTAACATTATCAAACATATTTGTTAATCTCACAAGGACGAGCCCACTTCGAAGACAAAAAAGTTTCTATTCTTATATAGAGGAGCAGCCATCTCAAGAAGAACATAACATAAATGACCCTAAAGCCAGTAAGAAATATGAGGGGGGGAAAAAAGAAAAAAAACACACCGTGCCATCTAATGAAGCTGAAGCTAAACGGGTAGTCAGCCATTGGCACATTGACAGCTCCGTAATTTCACCATCATGTTTACCAACAAGCTGAACCCCATTAATCAGTTCATCAACAGGACATTTAAGAGGTTCCTCGGCTGAAAACCGTTCGCCTTTCCCAACTCTATTGCTATCAATCTTAAGGATCCGATTTCCAATCGCCAACATCAAAATTTCCTGCAAACCAATTCCATAGAAACAATTACAATTACAGGAAAACAATGCAATCGAAAATCATACAAGAAAGAGGGATCTTCAATAATAAACAAACATGAAGTTGTATTATTACTTGTTTGTGAGGATGCCAACAGACTCTTGGATGGACTGAATCCCCGTCTGCAAGTATCTGAATGGCAACAACAATTTTACCCAAAATTTGAGGCTTATCTTCCTCGTCAGGGCCTTCGGTAATGTTCCATATAAAAAAGCGTCCATCAACACTTGCACTGCACAACAGAGAAAGTAAATTATTGCAATTTATAAACTAAGCAAGGAAAAAGTGACAGCAAAAGAAAGACTGATAATGGAATTGTAAAGAGATACCTAGCCAAAAGATGAACATCCTCGGCAAAGAAAGCCATATCTGTTACTCTCTATGTACATCAACAATTGCAATTACCGAAATGAGAAACATAAAAAGAGAAAAGGAAAGTGGAAGAAAGATATGTTAGTGAAGTACCTGAGTGTGGCCACGAAGCAAAGATCTCAGAGCAGTAATGATATTAAGAATGCGAATGTTACCAAGCTTGAGACCATAGCAAATGTAATTCCTATTAACAGCAATCTGACGGCCAAGAACAAGGCCAGGATCCGATATATACTTAGTAATAGGAGTAACTTCAAGTTGCGGCTGAACTTCCCCGTCCAGTCTGACATCAATGTCATAAACCGAATGATTCCCAATCAAATGCCTTCCTTTGGGAACCTTACTGCTGCGCAATCTAACAGGCGGAGCGGAAGGAATCACAACCGTCGAATCGGACGGTGGAGGGAGAGTAGGACTAGGAGGCTGATGTTGATGTTGATTGGCGAAGAAGGCCATAAGAAGGTTGTTACCAGAAGAAGAAGAAGAAGTGGAATTAGGGTTAGGGTTATGGGAAGGGGAAGGGGGCTGTGGAATTTGTTGAGGGTATAAGATTTGAGGTCTGTTTTGTTGTTGCTGCTGCTGTTGTTGGAAGAGTTGGTGCTGAGGTGGCGGTGGTGATGGATAATAGTGGTAAGGTGGATATGGACCAGTTGGTGGAGGATAAGACGAAGACGGTGTTAAATACGGAGACGGTGATGAAACCGAAGATGGACTCGGAAATGACGGTGACGTCGTTAGATTTGTTGAGTTTGGAATCATATTCATTGGATTTGAACTTGGTTTCAATAGCTTGTTCATGTCAAACCCTCCACTGCCTCCACCGCCCGTGACTCCTCCTCCTCCTCCTCCCGCTTGATTTGAAGCCATCGACTAAGTCGATTCGATTCGATTGATTGAATCGATCCCACCGATTCAGATCGAATTGAATCAAATCCTATTACAACCCTTCTCTTCTTGTGAAGATGACCAAAAGCGGAAGACAAGTGAGAAGCCCAAGATACATATAAATCTACTCACAGCTAATTTGCTCACCAGTAGTGTACTTTTTTAACATTAAAAAGCAGTAGTAATAGCAGTAATATTAAAAAATAATAATAATAACATTAATAATAATACCAGGCACTAGTACTGCTTGGCTTTGCTTTCTCAGACTCAGATCGAGGGGCCGACGGCAAGGGACACCACAACCGTGGCAAACGGAGTCTCCGATTTAATCATGATCTTGTTACCTTACATAAATTACCTAAGTAAGTAAGGTACAAAATTATTTCCGATGAAAATTCAACAACAGTGAAAATAAGGTAATAAAATCTGTTATTTCCACGTTCGTTCTTTAAACATTTACATAACACAACAACATATTACAGGTATATTAATTAGCTAATTAATTCCTCTCTAAAAAAAAAAAGTTAATTAAAAAGAATTACATACCTGCATAATTTCTTCTTTTTTTCTCTTTACGATTTTCCATATATTTGTGTCTGTAAACATAGGGATTAGATTACAAGCTATAAAATAGGAAAAATACCAAGTAATTTATATTCTTCTGTCTCTGTCCTTTGCTTTACTTATTTAGATTTATATATTACAGTATATATTATTTGTTTAATTTGATTGCGACTTCCCTGGTTGGCTAGTAGGCAGTCACCTGGTCACCGTCTCACCGAGTTTACCTGACCCGTGTGTATGATAACGTAAGCATGCATTGTACATCGTAGCACTGAATCACTTATGGTGATGGTCCCAACTCCCAAAGCCTGATCTGCCTTTTCTATTTACAAAAAGTTTTCTCCTCTCAAAATCATTAACACAACTTTTGGCGAATGCTGACCGCTGAGAAGTGTTGACAAATCATCCTTCCTCAAATTTTTTGTGCAGTCAGATAAATTTGTGGTAAATGCTCATCGACAATACCGGATGTTTGGAACTGATGTTAGATAGTTATATCTTAAAAAATACTTCAGTAAAATATTTGATAAATATTAATTATTATAATTTAAAAGTTATATTAATATAATTTTTTATTTATTTGATGAAAATTTTATTATATTTTTAATAACAAATATTTATGTTTATAGTTTTTTTTTTTTACAGTAATTATATCTTAAAAGATCAATCCCAAATAGTTCAATCCCAAATAGGACCTTGGTATAGATTTTGTTATTGGTCGGTAGGACCTTCTTTATGGAATAAGTAAAGATGGAATTATAAATTTTTATATGAAATAATTTAACTGGTTAGATTAAAAAAACTTCACCTGTATTATTTATTTTGATTATTTTATATCTTATTTAATTAATTAATTTAGATCAAATCAATTTTTAGAACCCACAATTTCATTGCCATTTATATACTTATTATAACATAGTAGCTTGCCATTGTAAGCCAAAGACAGAGAAAGAAATCTCATTTTTGTATATTATGGAGTAAGGGATACTCTACTTTAATAGAGTACAAGTACATCATGGACTTTATTAAAGCCTGAAAGAACTATATAAGTCATATAGTTTAAACAACATTATACAATTATACTATTAAATCATGTAGTTTAATAGCTTTACTTGACTTTAACAAATCTATAACTTAAATTAAAACATTTATACACACAACCTTTTCTCATGTGAACGCCTTTTTTTTTTTTCATGTGGACATGTTATTAAGCAAAATGGTCAAATAAAATTAATACAAATACATTATCAAATCACATGAATTTAAAGTGAATTGAATATTGATTTTATTAAAATATATGACTTAATAGTACATCCGTATGAATATGTATATATATATATTCACAGCATGTGAGTATACTCACACCATGAGTACGCTCTTATACCATTGTGAAATACATATTCACACCACTGCCAATTTATCCCGGACTCTAACTTTGAATTGGAAAATTTTCTCTTATATATATATATATGATCTTCCAATTAGGAGCCCCTAACTATATTAAACTCAAGGCTAAGTTAGAAGCTCCAAAAAAGAACAAACACCGACGAGAATACTACATTAATTTTTTTTTTTTGTTTTTCAACTTATTTTTAACTTTAATATATGAGTACCTTCATTTTTTTTATAGACATGTTATTAAGTTATATTATTTTATAGTTAGTTAAATAATGATTCTATTAAACCATATAGTTAAATAGTAAATTGAAACCAACTTCATTATCATGACTTACACATGGGAACAAAAATATGAGCACCCATGTAAAAATATTTTATATATATAGAGAGAGAAAGAGGAATCCTTTTTTAACTTAAAATTTTGATTTTAGCTTTATAGCACGCACGCATAATTTAACAGCTTACACCTAGCATAGACCATAGTAGATTATATGTTTTAACCAAAAAAAAATGAAATAAATGCAACATACCATTGTTATTCTTTTCTTTTTAATTATTATTATTATTATTATTATAATTTTTTTTTTTTAACTTTCAACAAGCTGCTACTTCATTGAACTATAAAGGCGTCAGCACAACTCTCACATTTACAGTCAAACAGACAGAACATCAGGAAAGATTATACAGAAACCAAACAATTCTGAATTTGCACGTATAAACAAGTGACAAATAACCAAAGAAAAAAGAACATTGAAGAATATTATAAACCATAGGCAAATAAACAGGCTCCAATCAAGTTGGTAAAATAGCATATCCTCAACTCTCAACTGCAACAACCTCCAGCTTGAGAAGAAGAGCCATCTCTGCCTCCCGATGGCCCGGGTATTCCTCCATATCCAACCTTTATGCCATAGGACTGCCCGAGAAAAGAAAGAAAATAAGAAAGGATATAAGGAACAACATCAACATGTCTCATCTGCTCAAAAGAAACTGCACGTATTCTCTTGTATGAATTGTTTTCCAGCAAGCACTAAGCATTATAATGCCATGTCTCAAAATTTTTCAAGCTTTACAATGAACATTGAAATAAGAAGTATCACATCAACATTCAAATTGCTCCTTGGGCTATTATGAATATATAACCACTTAGCATAAAGATCTTGTAAAATACACCTATCAATGATCTATAAAGTAACCACCCATTCAAACACGTTTTGGGATACAACTATTGTACATTTCTATTAGCAACCAACCAAAGCTAAACATCCCTTGCACTGTGGAGAGTAATTTAAGGTCAAGCGGCAGGCAAGTTTTGCTCAAAAACAGTAGGAAACTCAACCAAAAGGGAAGTATGAAATAAGAAAGCCTATATGTTCACTAGAAGATATAACAATTAAAAAGAATTCATAAAATGAAAGGCAGACAAGAGAAAAAAATAAATTTTAAAAAGAAGAAGAAGCAAACCTCATTCGATACATCAAAAACTCCATCCTGAATTTTCTTGTATATTGTTGCAGCAGTTTTTATAAATGCCTGCACAAAAATTTTTACTGTGAAAAGGGTCAAGACATAATAGAAACAAGATAACAAATCCCAATATTGATAATTGGTGTGGAAGATAAGGATTTGTCAGAAAACATTCTCAATCACAAAAAGTACCTCCTCAACATTCTGAGCAGTTTTTGCAGAGGCTTCCATGAAGATCAATCCATGCTCCTTTGCAAACTGCTCACCTTCCTCCGTACTCACAGCCCTTCTATGAGCAAGATCACACTTGTTACCAATGAGCATAATAGTCATGTTTGCATTTGCATGCTGCCTTGCATCCTCCAGCCAGCTAGCCAAGTGATTAAAAGTTTCCCTCCTAAAGATCCAAACAATCAAAACAAGACGCGCACGTCAATAGCTTGGGTTCATTATTAAAACCAAAGTAAATTACATATATTTGAGCAAGCCTCTTGTAACTGCTGGGAGCTAAATTTGAGGCAGAGGTTTCTTTTAGAAGCATCACAATGCTAAACAAATAAAAGGAAAAAAAAAAGATGGTCCAAGCCAAGGATAATAGCCAAACAATAATACAAGGAATTCCAATATTTGGACCAAATTTGTATCCCAACTTCATGCGTCACCAAGAAATCAAATAAGAAGCAATATTCAAATGAATAAAAGATACCTGGTAATATCATAGACAAGTAATGCACCAGCAGCCCCTCTATAGTAAGACCTGGTAATAGATCTGAAGGATTCTTGACCAGCCTGCGGAATCGAATCATTAAAAAAGAAAAAAAAAGAAAAAAAAAAAGAGAGATGCTGAATGAATAGTAAACTACTGAATCGTTTATTGAAATAAAATAATCGAAATAGAGAGAAACCGTGTCCCAGATTTGGAGTTTGATCGGTTTGTTATCGATGGTGATCATTCTGGCCCCAAATTCAACTCCTATAGTTAGGTCGTGAACCGGCTGAAACCGCTTATCCGTGAATTGGAGAAGAAGACATGATTTACCAACTCCTGCAATCAATCATCAAAATATTTTTGGATATACGAATATTTTTTAATGAATCGAATAATTCAATTAAATTAAAAAAAAAAAAAACTTAAACAGGCTATTACGATCGATGCTTAGGTTGAGATCAGACTATTACCGGTATCGCCGATGATGATGTACTTGAAGAGGTAAGCGTACGACATGTTTGTTTGATTGATGAGGACCGATCAATCAGGAGTCAATTTATTTATGGATTTCACTTTTGATTTAGAACAGGAGGAAACGAGAAAGGAAACGATTTGAAACAACTTGGAAAAATAATAAGAGGTACAAAATTATTTTTAACTACTACTACTACTAAGGCGTGTTCATTAGTTTTAAGTTTAGTTTTTCCAACCAGGCAACCCTATAAATATAAGGGTAATTTTTAAAAACCTCCCCTGAAGTTTGCGCTTGTTGCAAGTAGATGGTGAGAATTCGTTTATTTATAAAAAATTTCCTATTGTCAGTTAATTTTTACATTGACTGTTAGTTGACTATACAAAGATAATATTACCCTTAACAATAGTTTATAGACTGACATAACTAAAAAAAAACTAAAATTATTGACTATTTTACCCTCTTTAAATTATTGATATTTCCTTAAAGTTCCTACAAAAAAGATAAAATTAAAAACTTAAAAAATCCTCTTTAAATTATTGATATTTCCTTAAAGTTCCTATAAGAAAGATAAAATTAAAAACTTAAAAATGAAATAGTCATAATAATTACTTATAATATTGTAAATCTTTAGAATTGATAAAGATAAAATTATCAAAAAATAAGGTTTGTGCTTTTCACGCCAATAATTTCAGTTTTTTTTTAATTATGTCAGTCTACAAACTGTAGTTAAGGGTAATATTATCTTTGCACAGTCAACTAACGGTCAAGGTAAAAATTAACTGACGGTAAGTTTTTTTATAAATAAATAGATTCTCGCCATCTACTTGCAACAAGCCCAAACTTCAGGGGAGGTTTTTAAAAATTACCCATAAATATAATATACACTTGGCGTCCTCGCTGTCATCTCTCCACTAGAGTGGGCCCCATCGCTTTCTTTGGGTAATCAATTACGTTTCGCATCGTAAATTTTTATAACGTGCAACTTTTTTTTTTTTTCAATTCCCTTCAGATCATTATTGGGTTTTAATTATGGCTTGGCTTTGGAGTGCTATATGAATAATCCTCTTTCAGCGGTGAAGAGTCTATTCCAAGTTACACCGCCACCGAGCCAAATTTCAGACCACACTTCATGAGCTAAATATATTTGGGAAACTAATATATTGTATTGCAATTTCTTCTTAATTCGTCCCAAAATTCAGAATGTAAATGTCAACGTCACGTTTACTAAGCCCAGAAGAGAAATGAGAAATCAAACTTATTTCTTCTATCTATCTCACTGAAAACTGATTTTCCTAATCGAGAATTCAACTAATCCTACTGTTCAAAAGAGAATAAAATACTTATAATATCTCTCTATTTGTCATAGTCAGGCCCCAGACTCGGCCTCGGCTTGAGCCTGATTAACGACAATTGGGCTCCTAACATAGTGTTTTCCATCTGTCCAAGTAAGCTCCCCGAATCTATAGTTATCAGGTGCACCGGACCACTTTGGTTTCAGAGTCACCTTGAAGCTCTTCTCTTCCCCAATTTTCTTAAATGCCAAGATTTTGGGTTCAACAGAAACTGAGATTCCTAGTGGTTCACGGACACTGGCTGCATAATTGCTTGGTGATCCAACATTCTTCAGTTTTCGAGACAATGTTACAGAGCCTGAGATCATAGGGACTGAAATTGAAGGGTAGTTAAAGTCCTCGAGATTAGCTGATTTCGAACATTCATATTGAGTTCCAAAGAACCGTTTAATCGTGGTCTGGTTATACCCAATGGAACAAAGAAAGTCCAAGTAATCATCTTCGCTTAAGTCATAGACCAATCCTGGATCCATGGCACGATTTGGTCTGATGTGGCCAGAGCCATAACTGAATGGTGTCGCCTTCTTAAAGGATCCATCACGCATTGGATTCGCAGTGTTGTCCCTTGTTCTTGCAGTGGTCATTATAGCAGATCTGATTGCAGACGGACTCCAATCTGGGTGTGCTGTCTTAAGAAGCCCAACAACACCGGCAACGTGAGGGCAAGACATAGATGTGCCTGACATTATGTTATAAGGAATCCTGCGTGTATCATAGGGTAGCTCTGTCGCGCCTATTGCTCCAGTAAAAGCAGCTATGATATTCACTCCTGGTGCAGTGATATCAGGCTGCAATGTTGATAGATATAATAAGAATGTTTCATTTAAAGCTCCTCCAATCACCAATTCCAATGCAAAATTAATTTGAAACCAAGATTAAAGAAGAACCTTGAGGATCTCTGGTGTAATCTTGTTTGGCCCAGCAGAGGAGAATGATGCCATGAACGGCGAGGGCTTCGCATTCAAGTATGTTGATGGTGACGTAATGTATCCCATCGGATTACTGTGATCGCGTCACAAAAATCATAAGATAATTGACAAAACATTCATTCATACACATCTATATACATAGTCCTGAATGGAATGGAGGGAGTGATATACGTACTCTGAAGATTTGATGTAGTCCAAGACTTTAACACCATCTTTATAAGTGATCTGTGATGCTGGGAGGAAATGAGGATCCGCAGTAATTTCATTACCGCTCGACTTATCATTGCAAAGGATCATCCCTACTGCACCAGCCACAGCTGCTTGTCTTCCCTTGTCCACTCTGGCAGTGTCGCCCCTAAGACAGACCAAAATTTTACCCTTAACCTTTTCATGATCCAGTGCTCCAGTCTTGCAGAGCGATCTGTGCGTTGCAAAATAATAATAATAATAATAGTCAAGTTAATGACAAATAAAATGATGTATAAAAAGACAGTAAATTCAACGTAATAGTCGAGAATTTGTTCTTACGCTGCAGTGTCGTCTGCATTTGCAGCTTTAGCCTGCAAACCAGTAATAAGTGGATAGAATGTATCATTTGGAAGGGATTTGGAAAGGCTTGTTCCCTGTTATTAATGAAATAGAAAAACATGAATTATTATGACATAGAGACAACATGTAGAAAGTAGGCAAGGAGACCAACGATCGAAAAATTTGTGAATGAAGGGACAAACTTTGAATCGCTGCCCATTTCGGAGTTCAACAAAATTCTGGAACTCCCGGTCCAAGGTGCTTGCACCAACAGTGATGATCCAAGGTGAAACATTAGTGACGGTTCCAAGTTCCGGTCCAGAATTTGCAGCAGAGCATACAACAACAATGCCGTGCTTAACAGCATGAAATGCCCCAATGGCAGTGCCATCATTAAAGTAATCAGCAGGATCCCCACCAAGTGAGACAGAAATCACATCAACTCCATCGTGTATGGCCATGTCAAAGCCTTTCAAGATATCAGCGTCAAAGCATTGGCCGTCAGACACTTGAGGCCAGCACACCTTGTAAGCAGCAACTCTGGCCTTAGGGGAACCACCTTTGGCAGTTCCATTGCCCATGCCGAAGACATTTACTCCTGGAACTAAGTTGCCACCTGCTGTTGATAGAGTGTGAGTCCCGTGTCCTTCATGGTCACGCGCAGTGTTATTGAAATTGACGGAAATGTTGTGTTGTTTTACATAGGCAGCATAAGCTCTGTTGAAGTATCTTGCTCCTATGAGTTTCCTGAAATTAACATAATTTTAACATGTCAAGATACATATGTCTTTGAATTAATGAATTCTAAAATCTAAATTTCAGTTTCAGGTAGCTGCGTGCAGGTACAGTGAAAGAAGACTGTGACATATTCTAACAACATAGATACAATCTAACAATCAGCAATTATTTGAAGGTTGTTTGCCAAATTTACGTACGTTAGTTTATTTTATCATCAAGTAAATGGTTTCTGTAAAGACAAAACGATAAGAGAAAACAAGAGTCTTATGCAGCAATCTTTGAACATACATGATAAATGTTAGGTAATCAAAAGAAAGTGAGCATTGATTAAGGGGTTGCTATGGACCCTTAGAATTAAATATTTTAATTCTGACCGTGTGCGTACTTTACCTCTACATCACTCCAATAATATAATTATGGAGAGGTTTTACTGTACATATATAATAAATATGAGTTTTAAAATCTTAAAAAATGCATGTTGATACAAATTCTTAGAAATCAAAATATTATCCTAACTTACTATAAATTTTGCATATGTATTTATGTGCCAAATGCTGTAATTTGTTAAAATCCAAAAAAGATATTACACCATATTCAATGCGGCAAGCTCTTGTATTTTGATTCATGTTTTCTCTTGACTATATTGTATTTTGGTTCAATAAACAGTGAATGGTCTTATAACTATATGACAATTTCTGTTATTTTTAATATAGTAAGGAATTCCTTAGGAAATTCTAACATTTATGTTTTATATTTTAGTCTATCCTTAAATATTTTTATATAATAGAAATTATCCAATCTGATTAGGAAAGCTATCAGATATGGTCTATTGCATCGCATGGTGTAATAATTTTTAGATCAGCACTCATAGATTAGAGGGGGTCGGGGATGTGCATGGCTGACCTGTTGCAACGAACGCCCTCTTTAGTGCTATTTTGACATGTACCTTTCCATCTTGATGGAACGGGTCCATATCCTTCGTCACTGAAGCTTTTTGATTCGGGCCAAACACCTACCGAGCCGCAGTTAGTTTATAATCAGAAATCCCAGATAAATAACAGACACCCTTCTCCAATATATTACGTTATATAACAAAGAATTGAATTATATAAAATAAATAAAAAAATAAATAAATGGTGTATATACCCGTATCAAGGTTTGCTATGATTATATCTTCGCCGAATCTGCCTTTTCCCCATGCGGAACTGGAATGGATAACCCCGTTGTTTTCAAGTAACATAAAATCCCATGAACGTGTTGTATGTAATTTTTTCCCTTTGTTAGGGAAAATTGATACAACATCTGGATGCTCTGAACATATATATATACATAGTTTAGTTTACTTTTTTTTTTAAATGTTAGCAGATAAATAAATGTTGACTATAAAATGCATTTTGAGTTTAATTACTTGCAATCTCGGCTGCCTCTTCTTCTTCAAGGGTAGCAGCAAAACCATTAATATGGTTCTGGTATGAGTAAAAGATTGCGTCTCTGGCCTTTTCAGTACTGCATGCCATGCATGTACACAACAAGTGCAGATATATGCATAAGAGGAATAAAACCGAAAGGTGATATCAAATTAAACTGCATTGCATGTATATATATATACCTTCCCAAGAATGATCCAAGAAACTCATGATGAGAATCAGTTACACGATCAAGATCAGCCGTCGTCACTTCTGGGCCATGAGCATGTGACCCCAAGTATACAACATAAGACTTTTTTTTAACAAACAGATAAGAGAAACAAAGATTAGATTAGTTGAAAACCAATACGTGCATATTGCGAACGATCGACCATTAATAATTAAATTAAATTAAAGAGAGTACGCACCTGTTTGATTGCAAAAGAAGGCGGCGCCTGGAACAATGAGATTAGGGTGTAACAAAGGACAAACAATGAAAGCTTTGAGATTGGAAACCACATTGTCATTGTGGTGAGATTTCAGGTTCACAAATTAAAATGATAATGAAACCAGTAGTTCAGTTGTGTAGTTTAATTACAAATCTCTTCTGCCGGGATACGACTTGTTTTATAAACCAAAGTGAGATGATCAGAAATATTAGCATCCCCTGATTTAAGCAGAGAAGATACTCCAACTCTCTATGACTCTATCCATTACTCTCCCTCTCTAACTCTCCCTCTATATGTTAGTAGACAAGTCAGATACCTAGCTATTTCAATCTCCAAACAGAAGAAATTAAAGGAGAATCCTAGAATTTATGGAATTAATAATTCAGATTAGGAATGAAGTCCGACTTAGGAGGACAGGTCACGGCCATCTGTTTTCTTCTGTAGAAAGATATTTACTCATTAATTAAAATCCAATCAAAATTAGAATAGTTGGATATGAAGATAATGACAATCCAAATAGTTGACGTTGGCCATCAATCCCCAATTACAATTTGTACACAGTAATTGTAATTATTGTTACTTTCTTTCTTTATATGAAAATGAAAAACTTCAAAATCATATGATGATAAAGATCAGTCTCGACCGGGCTTTCCAATCTCCATGCACAAGCTCCGACCTCTAAATTCGTTCGTCAATGTTATAGATTATCTTCTTTTACGTAGCTGATAATTGTTATTATTAATAAACGGATAAAGGAACATATAATTTTTTTTTTGAGAAAAATTAAAATAATTGTTTATATATTAATCCTTGTATTTGAACAGATATTTATATGTAATGCAAGAAATATATAATAAATAGATAGGGCTATTTACACTCCAAAAATTATCCTAATACTCATCTACTAAATTGAAAATATTGAATTCTAATTTATATATACAATCTTTAAAATGCCAAAAAAAAAAAAAACTCACTAAAACTTTTTAAATTAATTATCTTTATTTGCTCTACACACTCATAAAATTACTATAAACACTCTTTTTTTTTGTTTAATAAAAATGATTTATTTAGTTAGATAATCAATTATTACATTAAAAATCAATTTACTTGCCTCTTAAGTGTTAACCACTATACATGAATTAGGGTCAGTTTGGGATTGCGGAGGCTGATGAAATAAGATGTTTGTCCTATGCAGATGGAATAAGCTACTGATTAAAAAAATAATTTGGTGTTTGGTAAACTGTGCTGTTGCGGTTGTCGTGAGTATGAAAAGTAGAGTATATGCGTTTGATAAATTTTATTACGAAAGTATTGTTTTATTATATAATGACAAAAATAAATATAAACTTTAATTGTTTTTTTTAAGAGTATGTTTAATAAATTGTTTAGACATATATTTTTTTTCTTAAATATGTAATATAGGTTAAACTTTAAAAGGCATAGTTATGAAATTAGAATATGAACTTACTAGATTAAAACTAAAGAGAACGTACATGGTTATGACGGTAACTAAATTATGACAGTAATATGATATCTGATGATTTATATTTAACGGTTTATGGATAAGTGAGATACAATTATTTTTTTAATTAAAATATAAGGTTATAATATGAATTTTAAAAAGGTGTGATAGCTTATTAAATAAGTTACTTATGAAAAATAACTCCCTCCCTGCTTTTAAAAACTGTTGACAAAATAGAAAAAATTATGAAATAAGCTGATTTTATAAAATTTACTAAACACTATTTTTATAAAAAATTATGAAATAAATAGTTTATTAAATTTCAACCGCACTCCCAATTTGACCCTTAATCAATGTTAAAAATGGTTGTCTCCAATGGTTTCAAATCCAGCAAAGTTATTCACCAGATATCTGGTTGTTGGCAGTCCTGAGCATCAAGTGTTAATACCAGCAGCTGAAATTAATAAATGCCTAAGTCTCAACTACGTCCAAAGGAATTGACCAATTACTTGGAGACATGTCAAGTTTCCAAATTCATATATAAAATATCGGCAAAGCGTACAGAGGACAGCCAAGAGAGCAAACCTCTCAAACAAAATAATTAGACAAACAAAAGGCATGAAAGTAGCAGCCAAAAATTATGAATAATTGTACTTTCTATACTCTATACTGCAGCGTACAAAATACGGGTAAATTAGAAAGAAACAGGTCGATTGTTAAGCCTTGAGTTATTTCTTTAAGTTGAAATTGACAATAAGGATATTGCTAGTTTTTTTACCTACTTAAATCAATATATACCATTTAGGGATGGTAAAATCCTCCACGAATTTGGGGCTCCACCCCAAATGGAGAAAATTTTAAATAATTTTTGAGGAATGGAGTGCGGAATGAGGGATAAATAATCCCCAGATTCTTAACTGAGTGTGGTTTGGTTTTGTACTTTCCACCCCTACCCCAATCCCCATTATATATAAATATTTTTTTAATTCTTATTTAATAATTTTTGTTTTATCAAATATAATGTTAATTAATAATTTTTTTATTTTTATGTAATATAAACAGGATATAACTAAAAGAAAACCATGCAATATAATTCTTTTTTTACTTTAAAACATTGTTATTTTTTTTCTCTCTTATGGTGCTAGTCTCTTCAAACATTTTTCAATTTTTATATTATTTTAAGATATTATTTTAAATTTTTAGAGTTTTTTTAAATAATTTAAATACTTTATAATATGGTGATAATTTTATTTTAAGCATCTAATTTTTAATTTACTGAAATTATGTATTTATACCTACTATAAAATAGGTAAATAGGGAATAAGGTGGGGATAGAGAAATCATTCTCTACATTGGGATTCCCCATCCCATCCCACTAAATTTACTGGGGAATGGGATGAGGAATAGAGGCAAAAATTTTTAGTGGGGTGGAGAATGGGGTAGGCCACCCCACCCCAGCTCACTCCATTGTCATCTCTAATATCATTTACCACTACTATTTTTATAATAATCAATACTCCTGATACCATAATTTTACAGTATTATTGTTATTTTCAAAAACACCTTTATATTTATTTTTAATTAAATACATTATATAAATAAAAATAAAAATAAAAAGATTTAAATAATTAAAATATGAAATATAGGTTTCAGTGTGAATAACAAAATTAATAGTAAAATATTTTCTTATAGTTATTGTTATTTTAAAACTTTTTCTTATAATAAGTACATATTTTATATTTCATAACAAAATATAATTATTTTAATTATTGGAGAATTCATGTCAAGTTGGGTCTCTTACGAGGCAAAAGGCATAGAAGAAACATCAAATAATTGAAGTAAAAAATTACTGATTCTTTGTTTTGTAAACTAAAAAATTAAAAAGATGTCTAAAATAGGAAGATATTTTATAATATTTAGGATTTTATTATTTTAGGGAGTCTTTTAATTTTTTTTTAACCAGATTACTTATTAGAGTCTTACCTAGTATGAAATTGGAGTACTTTTTCTCCCTAGGTGGGGTTCTCCTACTTGATTTAATATAGGTAGTGGATATGCTCTATTATAAATTGAGTGTTTATGTAAAATTTTGATAATTTATTTCAAAAAAGTTTGTGTGTCCCAATGGGAATTCTCTAAAACCTTGTTTTTCATTTAGCTACCATGTCTGCCATGATATTTGACATCAAAGCAAGAATCATTTCTAATCGCTTTGCCAGCGACGATTAGAGAGTGAGCACTCTAATAATAGAAGTTATCAAAATTGTTGTCCAGATGAGTGTATAAGAAGCCGCTCTCCTAATGACGATTAGGGAGTGAGGGCTCCACTATCAAAGTATAGTACAATCGTTGTACAAGATCTATTCTAACAACTTCTATTCGAGGCTCTGATTCATGAAAACTTCAATTTGGGGAACTGATATGTGATTTGATGGGAGGTTTTGACAGCACCAAGAATCAAGATCAATGCCATGGAGGTATTAGTGTGCCTGTAACACACAGTACGATGACTTAAAGATAAGTTTTTGACTATCCACCGAACCCATTCTTTCAAAGAAACTGAAGGTAGGTGTTCTAAATATCAAGATTCATCATGCTGATGATCCCTAATCTTTTTAGAGAAAAATTAAGGACGAGTTTTTTTCAAGTGGAGGAGCCTAATGTAGGATGATATGTTAGGCTTTATTATTTTAGGGAGTCTTTTAATTTTTTTTAACTTGGTTTTTTTTTTTTTTTTGGGTTAAAGTCATATTTGGTATGAAATTAGAATTTTTTTTTTCTTATTTAGGTGAAATTCTCTTTCTAGGTTTGCTCTATTATAATTTATCATTTTTTTAACTTATTTTTCTCAATGGACATTCTTTGAAACCTTACGTTTCATTTATCTACCATGTTTTCCGCTACATTAATCTCACATCTGTCGTCAGACATATATATTGAGTTCCTCCTTAAGGAGTTGGGAAGAAAAATATTAGGTTTAAGAATAAGAGAATTGCATGTTGATTTAGTGTGCTAAATGGGTGTTTGAAGCAATAATGTTATATTTATTCATAATAAATTGTCCCTTAAGAGCAATTTACATCATAATTATTTTTGTATAAATTTTACATCAATTTATATCTCAAATATTTTTATGTATTTTATTTAAAACTTAGATGGAACCGTATTGTTTATGTTCATTAAATAATTTCCTCCGCTTGATCATGTTCCGGTGGTTACAACGGGGGACATGATGATTACCACGAGAAAATCAGCCAAACCTCCCTTTATTGGGAAAAAGTAATTAAAACCCGTCATGGACAAATATGTTTGCGATGTGATGATCGGATATAAATTATAATAATCGGTGCTTTCTTAATTATCGTGGTGATTCGGCAACTTCATTCGTCACTTTTTTTTTTTTTTTTTTATTAATCCCCTTAATGTTTTCAACCTAACGTTTGGGAAGGGACGTGTGAAACATAGCGTAAATAATTGACACTTTGGAAAAAAAAAATAGAAAAAACTTGTTCCCTAAGGAGATTCAAAACTCAAAAGTCATGAGTTCACTCAGCTTTTGTGACCTATTCCTAGCTACCAGTACCAGGAAATTAAAGAAGTCTCTCTGTAGGACAAACCCATGCGGCATTCCATACATTGACTGACTAACGCGGTTTCCACAGCAGTAATTTCCAGGACACAGCACAAGCGACGACAGCTTGTGTCTGTGTTAAGCTTGCTTATGTTTGTTATTATATATAAGGGAGGCGTTCCTCAATTGGTCTCTGATATGTGTAGTTCTGCAGCTGTTAGTGTTTTTTTTTTTTTTTTTTTTTTCTTCAAATTTCCAAATTGTAAACATCATTCCAGATTATAAAATTGCTCCTTACTTGATCGATCGGAAATTAATTAAGAAAATGAAGGTATGTCTTCTTAATTTCTTTAATTGTTCGATCGCTGTATATGACCGTAGTTAATGTAATGTCAATGCATGTATGCACTAATTATTAACTGATATTATTAATAATTACATATAATATTGCAGCAGAAGATTGTGATGAAGGTACAGATGAATTGCCAAAAGTGTCGGACACAGGCGCTCAAGCACGTCGCTGATGCAGATGGTAAGTAAGTACCGTGGTAATTTGGATGGAGCAAAACCGTTACTCTCGAAAAATTTGAATCGGATCGGCGGTTAGATTCAGTTTTAAAAAAATTAAAATAATTAAATGGCTTGTATAAAAACAATCAAAAACCCACAAAATAGAAAGGAATTTACGGTTTAAAATTGAAAAAAAAAAATCAAACTTAGTCGTTGAATTATACATTTTATGTACAAATTATCGGTTCAATTTGATTCTGAACCAATGCAACTCGTGCCCACTGTTAAGTAGTAATTCTATGCTAATTATTTATTAAATTAATTAGGTAGATATATCAATAAAAATGTATACGTATCATATCCTACCATACCATATCATATGATTTTGTAAAATTAATTCGTTGATTGAGTTCCAGGTTTGTTTAGCTAGCATGCGTGCTGTAGATGCAGAACTAATTAACTATTAGCTAATGGGAATTAATGAACAATGATTAATTTGAATTAATTAATTAATGTGCGCAGGTGTGGACTTTGTGGGATTAGAAGGATCAGAGAAAGATAAAGTGGTAGTGATTGGAGAGGGGGTTGACGCTGTCGAGTTGGCTGCTGGCTTGAGGAAGAAGGTTGGCCACACCGACCTCATCAGCGTTGCAGAGATCAAATAAATGTTATTCAACTACATAATTGTTAACCCAACCTCATGGCTTGAATGAATGAATCGTGGGTCATTGATATCATTCTTCAACATTTCCGCCGTTGTCGTTTTGATTTATTAATTAATACCTACTAATGTAGACTGTAGTAGTAACTAATTAAATTAGCAAACTTAACAATTTTATGATTCTCTGATCACCATTGCCGTCGCCGCGTATATTTATTCATGTTCATTTTCTATTTTCTTTGAAAGAAGCTACTATATACATTTCATATATTTATATAAGGTCACACAAATATTCTATGATGAAGTGAAGCCAATATTGCTCTTGAATTAATTAATAATATTCATTCATATGATAAATCTTTAAATAATTAGTAAAGTCTTTTCACATTTATTAATTCAATAAATATATTTTAGGGTAAATATCCTTTGACCACTTAATGTTTCTCACTTTATAAAAAATACACCATTTTTTTTTTGTTGCAACTATTTACTTGAATTTTACAAAGTGTATTACTTTTTCACTTTTCCATTAACACTATTACATAATTTGACAAAATACTAAAAAAATGACTATTTTACTCCTGAGCGTCAAAAGACTATGTATTGATTATTATTTTGGATATTTTTTGAATTTATTGTTATTTTGGATTAATATGAGCTTACTGTATACTCTTAAGTTTCATAACTAGTTTTATGTTGTTATTTTCGATTGAAGGAGCAAACTATGATGTTCAAGATCTCTCATAACTAATTTTATAGTTATTTTGAATGTATTTTGGATAATTACGACTGTTTCTGTTAGTGATTTATTATTGTTAAATATTTTTTATTGTTATCAAAGATATGTTACTCAAGATGGATTAGGTAATCAAGAGTTCTTGATTTATATTGTAAATGAGCTAGAATTAGCCGGGGGACTTATTTTGGTGATTCTATGTCTTTGGATTAGCAAATTAATGAGTTTATATAGATAATTTTGAAACCGTCATTGGGATTGGTCCCAATAGCTACAAAATGAAATCTATTTTGTCATTTAGCTATGATATAATTTAGAGGTAAAATAATTATTTTATCAGTATTCTTTAACAATGTTAATAGATGTTGACGCAGATTTCTGGGTCAACTAGAGAATTAATTTATAGGAAAATTTACACTCATCCACCTGTTTGTTTTGTATTTTTTAAAAATACACAAATATTTTTTTTTTGCAGCGCGCCACCTGAAGTTTGTTTTTTGTTGCATTCATCCACTTCCGTCAAAATTTCGTTAGTGGATTTAACGGAATGTTAACGAAATGACCTTTTTACCCCTCAAAATTATAATTTAACCCAAAATAAATAGAAATTGGAGATAAATTGGATGGATTTAATTTTTTTCAAAGGTGGATGCTAGAAATTGGAGGAAAATAGTGTTTGTTGCTTGCTAAATTTAGAAAATTTGTATTTATTTTTTTGAAAGACAAAAAAATAAATACAAATTTTCTAAATTTAGCAAGTAATAAACACTATTTTTCTCTAAAAAAATAAATACAAATTTTTTAAATTTAGCAAGCAACAAACATTATTTTCTTCCAATTTCTAGCATCCACCTTTGAAAAAAATTAAATCCATCTAATTTATCTCTAATTTCTATTTATTTTGGGTTAAATTATAATTTTGAAGGGTAAAAAGGTCATTCCGTTAAATTCACTAACGGAAATTAGACGGAAGTGGACGAATGCAACAAAAAGTAAACTTCAGGTGGCGCGCTGAAAAAAAAAGTGTTTGTGTATTTTTGAAAAAGGCAAAACAAACAGGTGGACGGTTGTAAATTTTCCTAATTTATATGTGGGCGATATAATAAAAAGACACAAAGAATTAACGTGGTTCAGCCTTTAACCTACGTCCACGGGCGAAGAAAGATAAATATTTTATTAAGATCACATTTACAACTCAACTCTCTCTCTTTTTGCTATTTTTTTTCGGTGCCTTACACTATGAGAGGCCTCTACTTTCATACTATTCTATAGATAAAATCATTTTCTAACTTAAACTCTATCTAACTCTCCTCAATCCTCTAGGATTTTAATTATAGAATATTTATACCTTTTTACGGGTTGTATCCATGTCAGACTCTATTTAATTTGCTTATGGACCAATTAATGTCCTACTATTGTCGACTTTTTATTTTGTTGGGGCTTGATTCAACGACAACTCTTCTATTTAGACTTGGCTTTTCATGTGCGGCCCATAATTTAAAATTGGGTCAAGGGCCCCCATGGACCCATTAGATTTGTCATCTTCCACTCTTGGGCCCCATTCCTGGGGACCATAGTTCTACTGCTCCCCATTTTTTGGGGAGCATAATTCCTACTCTTCATTTTTGGGAAAGCATGGTTCTGCTGTTCCCCATCCTTAGGGGAGCATGGTTCTATTGCTCCCCATTCTTGAGAAAGCATGTTGCTCCCCATTCTTAGGAGAGCATGGTTCTGCTGCTCCTTACTTTTGGACAGTATAATTCCTACTCTTTATTCCTATGAAAGTATCACTTTTGTCTTCCTGACTATGTAGGTGCATCACTTTTTACTTTATTGATTATTTTATTTTTTTTTATAACAATAGAATAGTAAAAAAGTGATATTTTTTAAATTTTAGGTAAATAGCTGTAAAAAATAAAAAAAAAATTGATGTACTTTTAATAAAATGCGAAATATCAAATGATCGGTGGATATTTAACATATATTTTATGATTACTGAATGCATAATCAATGGCGATGGCAAAACTAAACTAATCAAAGGCAAGGTAGAGGTGGGTAGGTCCTCTCCCAATTAAAAATTAGGTAGGGGCAGGCATCTCCCTCTTTGGTTTCTGGATGGAGCAAATATGTCTCAAACCTTTGTAAGGATAGAAATTTGAACTGTGATTTAAGTTACTTATTCTAGACAATTATAAATATCAATAAATTTCTATATCAATACTTATCATTAACTCTAAAAGCAAAGGGAAAAAAAAAAAAAAGGGAGGAGGAGGAGGGGCAGGCAGAGGCTGTTGGCACCGCAGGCAGCGCCGTGCTAATCCATAATGATGTTACGTACTTTCATGGACCAGGAGCAAGGAGTTATAAAGTAAAAGGCCGAGCCCAGGCTCATTTCGTGTAGTCAGATGCATAGATAATAGATAAGATTTTGCCTCGGCGGGGTCTCTGTCAAACTCGAAACACATGGCCTCGCGTGACACTACATACCAGCACCGCCAATATAAATTCCCATGTTTTTCTATCCACTAGCTCCACGTATGTACAGTGCAACAGTAAATCCGTCCAGTGTCTGCCATATGGAGCTGCCTACGCCTAATTCTCTTCTGTCTCGCTGCTCCTCCCAAATCAAAAATCAAGAACAAAGCAAAGTTGCTAAGCCATGGCTCTTTCAAAATCCAAACGAGAAGTAGAAGAAGAAGCCAGTAATAATAATAATCTGGGCACAGCAGGGGAACCCAACAGAAACACCAACAGCCCATCAAAATATCATTCTCTCCTGTTAACCTTAAAAAAGTGCCACACTTAACGGACTACCTTCAGCTTGAAAACCTCAAAACTTACACCAACCCGCTTGATCAAAATCGTTTCTTTCACCCTTCTCACGGTTTCTACGTATCACCTTCAGACGTGATTCTACGTCAGATTGTTTACGACCTTTCTTCTGCTTGTGGAGCCTTCTCTGATTCCGATCCCCGTGTCCACGTGGCATACCATAGAGCTGGTCCACGTAAGCAGATCTTCTTTGAACCCAAAAACACTCGGGCTGCTATTGTTACCTGTGGCGGACTTTGTCCTGGGTTGAATACTGTTATAAGGGAGTTGGTGGTGGGCTTGTGGGAATTGTATGGAGTTAGGCAAATTTTGGGAATACAAGCTGGCTACAGAGGGTTTTATTCAACTACAAGAAACCCCCTTGTGTTGAACCCCAAGATGGTTCGTGGATGGCATAAGCTTGGAGGCACTGTCCTTGAAACCTCTAGGGGTGGCTTTGATCTCCATCAAATTGTTGATGCTATTCAAACCAACGCCTTTAATCAGGTCACCGTTTTTCTGTCTCTGAACATTTCATCTCTCATTTTTCCCTGGATGTTTAACTGCCCTTTCTAATTCTACCATTCTGGAATATTGCAGCACCAAGCAAGCATATTATTATTTATTTCTTCCTTTCGTTAATTGCATTCTATAGATTGGATGATTCTAATATTCTAGTGATTTTATTTCAATTCCAACTTTTGTGGTTTGTAATCAATAATAACTAAGATACTTCATCACTTGAGAAAGTCCAAATGATGGTATGATCTAGAGTGAGGTGAACATGAAGGATGATCACTGTTGTTTGTAATGTATCTCAAAGATGTGAAGGGTTAGTTCTGAATGAATTTTATTATAGGCTTATGAAATTATCAAAATGATGTTGAAATGATAGAGTTTATTGTCTCAAGTATTGGTGAATTTCCTTCTCCTGTGTCTTTCGGTTCCATCTTCATCTTGCCTACAGCCTATGGGTACTCTAGACCAGATTACATGGTTTTCTTACTGCTTTAGTTCCTCTTTTGGCCTGCCATCTGTTAGGTGTGATATTCAGACCTTCCTCCAATCTCACTTTCTTCAGGTCTTGAAATGTTCTAGAATGTATGAACCAGCAAATTTTAATTTGTTGTATTTCTGCCATTCAAACCCTGGTCCCCTAAATTGTATGCTAGAAGGCTACTGTTTATTGCACTTGTTATTCAACTCAACATCTCCATACATATGAGCAGGTGTACATCATAGGTGGAGATGGCACAATGCGTGGGGCTGTAGAAATTTTTGATGAAATTCAACGCAGAAAAATAAATGTTGGAGTTGTTGGAATTCCAAAAACAGTTGACAATGATGTGGGCATTATTGATCGATCATTTGGATTTCAGACAGCAGTAGAAATGGCTCAACAGGCAATCAGTGCAGCTCACGTTGAGGCAGAGAGTGCGGTTAATGGTATTGGCCTGGTGAAGCTAATGGGTCGGAGCACAGGGCACATAGCCCTCCATGCTACATTGAGCAGCCGCGATGTAGATTGCTGTCTTATTCCGGAAATGGAATTTTACTTAGAAGGAAAGGGAGGGCTGGTTGAATTCCTGGATAATCGACTAAAAGAGAATGGGCATGCGGTGTTGGTTGTTGCTGAGGGAGCAGGACAGAATATGATTCCGAGAACTGCTGCCCAGACAGAAGAGAGGGATGAATCTGGAAACCTGGTTTTTTTAGATGTTGGTAGCTGGTTGAAGACAGAGCTGAAGAAATGGTGGGCTAGAGACCACCCGGGCAAGTTGTTTACAGTAAAGTACATAGATCCTACATACATGATACGTGCTGTTCCAGCAAATGCTACAGATAACTTATATTGCACACTTCTTGCACACTCAGCTATACATGGTGTTATGGCAGGGTACACCGGGTTTGTAAGTGGTCCTATAAATGGCAACTATGCTTATATTCCATTGGAAGATGTGGCACAAGCTACGAACGCAGTTAACACGAAGGACCACAAATGGGCATGGGTCAGAACTGTCACCAATCAGCCAGATTTTGTCAAGAGCTAAATGTTTGAGCTATACCATATTTAACGAGGATCTTCACCAAGATCTAGTGGTTTCTTTTATACATGCATCTGAATTTATTTTTCTAAAAATTTCCGGTGCAATTACTTGTTTGTACTTCACAGAAAGTTTGATGCTAAACTGGGAGATTCCCGGGCTCTTCTTTCTTTAATTCTAGCGTGAATTTGATTGCCACTCTATATATATGAGGATTTAGTTGAAACAAACAGCAGAGTAGGAAATGAGCGGAGCGGCTGTCATGGTTGAAATATGTCAACAATTTTTGCTATATATAGAGGCTTCTTGTCACAGCCGAGCCAACCAAGCAAGAACATAGCAGTCGAAAAGTAAATGCTTGACCCTTTTTTTTCCCCCTTTATAATTCATTTTTATGATTGATCATTTTCATTTATATCTCGTATCGTGACCGCTGCCTGCCAATGAAAATGAATAGCATCATTGACATTGCACGCTCATTTTGTGATAGAATTAATTAATGACATTTATTTCATTCATTCTAGTATTTGTAGTGAGCTTGGTGGTGGTGTGGTGTGACATTAATTAAGATGAAATAAATGTCAAATGCTTTTGTTAACATAATCAATAGGGGTTGATCATGTTTAAATCTTGTTTTCAAAGAATGAATGATTAGATTTCCCACTGAGACTGGGGGTCAATCAATAAAAACAATGCATAACAAATGATATCATGTGCTCTATGAATCTTTGCAAGTAATACGTGCCGGTGAAAGATTGAGCAAACAAGCACCAGCAAATGGTCAACATGTGCGGAGTACATCTGAAATCTATTTTCAGGAATCCTCAGCAAAGGTAAAAAGTAGGTGAGGGAAAAAAAGGGTTTCTTTGGTTAGCGAGAGGAATAATAATCAACAAAGTTACAAAGACCTTTGGCTAATTTCGCTGTGCCTGCTCTTTTTTTTTTTTTTTTCATTTATTTAGGAAAAAGAAAAACAAAGATAGAAAGCAGATTGTGATTGGTATTTGCTGGGAATCATCATCTCCTCGCTAATTAAATACGTGGACCCTAAAACAAAGCCTCTAATTTTACAAGTTTGAAAAGCTAAAAGCAAACAACTAGATAAGCACATAAAGTGAAAGATTGAAAGCGCAAAGTAGATGCGATGACCCACTTCCAATCCCAAATAGGAACTGCCTTGGCAGATAGTGATGCATACAGAAGAAAACATTATATATTTTGGCGAAATCCAGAAAAATCAAATGCCGATGAGTTTGGTGCTGCTAGTGCTACAAAAAGTCGGTAGAGGAGTCGGCACAGGCGCAAAGCGTAAATGCCATGCCACAAGGTGACGGACGTTAGTCAAATTTTCACGCGAATGTCGGTTTATTAGTTAATTGTTACGTGATAAAAATAAATTAAAACATGCACCAAGCATCACCTCTTTAAAATTTTTTACAACAGTATTAATATAACTAAATAATACATGTATGTATAACATATATAATTAATTTTAATATAGTATAATAATTTTACAAGATAAATACATACATATCATAATGTTATTTATTTATTGTGTGACTCGTACTTTTCATGTATTTTAAAATTTCTTCACCTCATTTCATTTGTGTTGTTTGTTTTCAGTACAAAGAAAAAGAAAAGGATAACAATTCTGCCGTGGGAAAAAGAAATAAAGAGAATAATAATACCCTGTCTTAAAGAAAATACGATCAATAATGAAGTGAACTGGAAAGTGATAAGGCCAAGATTTTGAAAAATGAAAGAACTCCCACTGAGGGAGGCACACTGCAATGTAAATGAAAATGAGCCATTTAACCCGGTACCTGGAGGCTGGAGCTGCAGCGAAGAGGGTACTTCAGTCATTGCAAATACGATTAAATCATGAAAATATCAATTAACAATGCCATTGCCATTTGGTAGCAACCTCCACTTTACTCTTTTAGCGGTTATTACACCGTTCCTTACTTTTTATTATTTTGTTTTTTGTTTTTTTAATTAAATCGGCCACATTATTCCAATTTGTGATGCCGATTGGCATGAAATGAAAGATACAACTCTCTCTCTCTCTCTCTCTCTCTCTCTCTCATTATCACTGGAAGTGCTCTAATGAATGAATGAATGAATAAAGTAGCAAGCAATTGCAGCGCGGAGTCGCCATTCTTGTTTTTTGATTTTGAGCTAGAAAAAATGCCACAAGCAAATAGGAGGAATAGGAGGATTAGTAGTACTAGTACTAGTGCAAGTGCAACTTCAATTATTGTGATTACAACAACGTTACTGCTATCATTCTCACTTCCAATGACAGAATCAGCAATAGGAGTGAACTGGGGATCAGTCTCCTCCCACAAGTTGAAGCCATCCACAGTGGTGGATCTATTGAAAGATAACAAGATACAGAAAGTGAAGCTTTTTGATGCGGACCCAGATGCGTTAGTTGCTTTAATGAGGAGTGGGATTCAGGTGATGGTTGGTATCCCAAATGAGATGTTGGCTACACTCTCTTCTTCCACTGCTGCTTCTGATTTGTGGGTTCGCCAGAATGTCTCCAGATACCTCGTTAAAGGTGGTGCTGATATTAGGTACAGCAGTATATTTAATATCTTTCCGCTCCTCCCTCCCTCCCTCCCTCTCCATCTTTCTTTTCGTTTTAGCTACAAAATAAAATTTAAAAAAAAAAAAGCTGATATATTTTTTGAAATGATTTGCTGCTTGGTGCTTACTTGCAGTTTTCTGGGGATTATCTACTAGTAAGGTTTCTATACTAAACATATCCAAGTTCTTTCTTGATAACCAAAATCTGAGTCACTTCAAAAAAGTTTTATCGAATGGTTTGGTGATTTTATCCCTATACTGTAGGTTAGACCAACAAGCATGAGTCCAATTTGTTATTTGTAACCCAAAAACAAAAAAAAAAAAAAAAAACTGAAGGAAAGCTATGTGGGGAGAAATCCCACAAACGAATAGCTTGAGTTAGATGCTCTAAAAGTAAGGGAGAAAAAAAAAAAAAAAAAAAAGGAGAGTGAGTCCAATTTGTTATTTCAACTTTAATGTATATGAAAACTTATTATCTTATTGTACCCGCATGTGCTTCGATTTTCAACAATTCATGACCTCTTTAAGCCAATTTGTTCTGAGCTTGTGCTGGTGTTTCTGTTGAAATGAGTTTGTGTTTGAAATAGAGAGAGGGCAATTTTAATTGAAAAGGTGGTAGTAGTTTTTTGGATGCATAATGTATCAATGTTTGCAGGACTTCTGTCAAATTTCATGGGAGGTTAATGATACAAATAGACATCTGATCAGGTTTCTCATATTTTTCCTGATTTAGTTGAAGAATCTACTTCTAAAATCTTTTCGATCTAGGAGCAATATAGGTCTGAGTGCCTTAATAGCTGCCCCCTCCTCTTTTATTGTAAGAGCCCATCAATAGGCAAAAGAAACTGGTACCTTTTTTGCAAAAATCAGATGCAAAAACTTAACAGTGCTGAGACTACTTCAAATAAGCTTGAAATTTCTGTATATATCAAGTAGTCAAGATTTCTAACACGCTGTTCTATTCTTATCATGCAACAACAGGTATATTGCTGTAGGAAATGAGCCATTTCTCACAAGTTATGCAGGGCAATTCCAGTCCTATGTTGTCCCTGCTCTCCTCAATCTACAACAGTCCTTGGCTAAAGCAAATCTTGCTGGTTATGTAAAGTTGGTTGTCCCTTGCAATGCTGATGCATACGAGTCTTCTCTTCCTTCTCAAGGGGCATTTCGTCCTGAATTAACACAAATTATGACTCAACTTGTTTCGTTCCTCAACTCAAATGGTTCCCCATTTATAGTCAATATCTACCCGTTTCTTAGCCTCTACGGGAACTCAGATTTTCCTGAAGACTATGCATTCTTTGAGGGTACTAGCCATCCTGTTACAGATGGACCAAATGTTTATTCCAATGCATTTGATGGAAATTTTGACACTTTAGTTGCAGCACTCAGCAAGCTTGGATATGGTCAGATGCCTATAGTCATTGGGGAGGTGGGTTGGCCAACGGATGGAACCATCAGTGCTAACCTCACCGCAGCAAGGACTTTCAACCAGGGCCTGATTAATCACGTTCTGAGTAACAAAGGAACCCCTCTTAGGCCGGGTGCCCCTTCCATGGATATTTATCTTTTCAGTTTACTTGATGAAGGGGCCAAGAGCATACTTCCGGGAAACTTTGAGAGACATTGGGGCATTTTCTCCTTTGATGGGCAAGCTAAATATCCACTAAACCTTGGCTTGGGCAACAAGGTATTAAAGAATGCAAGGAACGTCCAGTATCTCCCATCACGATGGTGTGTGGCAAATCCATCTCAGGATCTGTCTGATGTGGCAAACCACATTAAGCTTGCTTGTAGTGTTGCAGATTGCACAACACTCAACTATGGGGGATCATGCAATGGAATTGGAGCGAAGGGGAACATCTCTTATGCATTCAACAGTTATTATCAGCTACAAATGCAGAATGAAAAAAGCTGTAATTTTGATGGGCTTGGTATGGTCACTTTCTTGGACCCATCGGTTGGTGAGTGTAGGTTTCCTGTCGGTGTGACCAATACTAACTCATCCGGTTTTAGAACACATAATAGATGGAGCGTGATTTGCTTTCTGCTTGTATGGTTCTTTATAATGTGATTGGATTTGGAGGTTTCTTGGTTTTTGATAGTCCCTCTTCTGAAGCTGCTGCTAATAAATGTAGCCATGTAGGGTGAAAGAATACGATAGTTAGAAATATTCAAATTTGTTCAAGGTTATTGTAGCAATCATGTGATTGTACCATGTAATGCTATGTAACAAATAGTATACCATTATGCACTGAGGTTATTTAATCTTAATCTTTTATTTATCATGAGCCCTCCCGTGTATTTTTCAATGGATCTCTTGCTTATTGCATGTCCTTGGAGCTACAGTGAGTTTCAATTTTGTTTCATGTGGCAGCTATTATTCAATTGTGTAATGACGATGGTTCATTGTAATTGATATTATTTTAACATTCCAAAGATTAACATCTAAATATCACAAACAGAGAATTTTTGCATTAGACAGCCATTATCCTGTTATTTCTTTTTCCCGATTTTCTGGAAAATATGTTGTTGTTACTGATAATTTTATTAGCAGCGTCCAGCGATCTTTATCCGCTGGAGGCAAAGGCAATGGTGATTTCACATGCCATTGATGCCTCATGTCGATGAGCAACATCCATCACCGCAACAGACCTGGCCGCAGCGGATTTGAGGTTTCCAGATAAACCAGCAGCAGCGACAACCTTCAATTGCGAAGATCATTATCAACTCACAAATGCAGTTAGTGGTTAGATGAGAAAGAAAAAGAGCAAGCAGAATGGTTTTACCTTGGGGGTAAACAGTATGGTCAAATGCTCGACGTTGATCAGCTGCTGTGGCATTTGCACAAATGATGGTTGATGCTGCTGCCAGGAACCAAGTAAGAGCAATAACAAAAGTTGCCTCTCTCATCATTTCCTGCCTAGGGCTTGCTCAAGTTTTGAAGATTATTTAATAGAAGGCAAGAATGACAAGTTATTGGCTCTTACGTCCTACGTATTTATAGCAAGACCCAAACCTTACTTCTCCTTTTACGAAAATAATATAAGCACGAGGGCCATAAAATAATATAAGCACGAGGGATGGCCCTTGCAATACCTATTTGTCATCTCCGCATGTGATAGCTAAAGATTCCATTGTCTCTTTCTCTTGGCATCAACTGTATACTAAACGGATCAACGGCCTTTGGTATGGTGGGAGAGTCTTTGCACTTACAATGTTAAGTGTAAGAGTTCGAGTTTTCATAAAAGTATTTATGAGGATTATTTATAATCCTTCTTCAATTATTAAATAATTGAGTGAAATCAGTCTATCCCTCACGAAATGTGAATGAAGTTGACAACTCTTGAATATTTAAGAGAGTTTAAAGAATTTAGGCAGCACTTCAGAGAAGTACATGCCACGACGAAGGTCTCAATTGTAGAGTCTGTTTGTAAATATTAATTATAATATTAGATGTAATATCAATAATAAATAACAATATTAAAAAAAAAACTGTATACTAAACGGTAACGAAGCCAATTGCAGCTGCCAATCTTGACTTTCTCTTAATTGACTTTTGGTACATCTATCTATGAGTATGAATAAATATATTATTTTTTATTGGTCAAGTTGGGTCATATGCAATCAGTACACAATGCATCGGCATGGTACAAACATTTTTTTAATTAATTTTTTTCTTCAAAACCTTACGAAACTCTTGAGAGGACCAGAAACAGACGATTCCGTGCACTAAATAGTTTCGAGCCCATTATCGGGTACAGATGATTCGAAGTGTAAATGGTCGATTCCTGCTTGAAGAATTGAGCCAACAGAAAGTAGAATCATTCCATTGCCTCAACAACCAGTGGCTTTCCCTTAATAGTCCAGTCAAAAAAAAAAAAAAAAAAAAAAAATTCAATCTAGTAACTTTTGCCTTTGCCCTCTCAATATAGTCCTTCCATAGTAGGAAAAATGAGTTGGACAATAAATTTCATTATGATGCATGTATCTGTCTTGGATCCGCTACTATTAGCTTGTGCGTCGAAACAAAATCGTATCCTCATTAACTTTTCAGTTTGCAAATTAAACATTGACACTAAAAATCAAGAGCGGTTAGAAGCATGTAGTTCTTTAATGTTCACCAAAAAGGAGAGGGAAAAAAAAACTTCGGGGAAAGACTGTACAGAGATATCCACCTATGTTGTCAAATAGCAAATGTGCTGTAGAGGAGCCAACAACTTCTCAACCCTATGCATTATTTACACAGCCCTGTCCTTGTGGTTACATAGGTTTGCCAAATTGGACAAAAGCTCAAATCTCAGTCCACAATCATAGCATGTCTGCAAAGGAGGTTGCTATACACATTAGAAAATAGAGAACAGTAATTAAGAATTGAAAAAAAAATGAATATTGTTTCGGATTACCTGATGTCAACATCTGAATGCAAGATCTTTCTTATTCCAGAGGCACAGAGAACACTCTGTAATTATCAAAACCAGCTCCAAAAATTGTATAAGTTCCTCAGTTTTGTTTCCAACCAGGGAATTATCAAAAGCCTGAGAAGGAATGTTGTTGTCATAATTGTGCATCACGTCCCACGGTTCATCGCCTACACCAACCAAAACTATTGACAAAGGATATTCAATGGAAAAGATTGATAGGTCCTTAGAATGCGATATCGATAAATCACCTGATGCATAAAAAATGAGAAGAGTTCTAAATGATGATAACCTTGCTTTCGCAATGGCATTAATTGTATTTTGCTCTTGAGGACTCAACTGACCATAACCTGTTTCTACACTTCTAGTGACCTTTTGAGTATGAATTTCTGTTAGCATCCTGGTGAATGTAATAAAAGTTTTTCATATTTTCAAAGCAATGAGAATTATGGGTCTGAAATAAGGAAACTAACGTGTCCATCAGCAATGATCATAAGAACATGTTATTGACCACCGCTATTGTCCACAATTCTACTAGCAGTTTCAATAATTGGAGCAAATGACGTTGGTCCTGTCATAATCAAACACAACCAGGGGTTAGTTCCAATAGTTCTATAATGAATGCGAATGAAACCCAAGTTGGAAAGCTCATTTAAATGAACCAGCTAAATTAATGTGTGGAACTATTTCTCTGTAACGCCTGACAACTTCCTCAACCATTACGTGGCCTATCATCTGGATAGAAGCTAAAAGCATCTCAATCATGAGTAGCGAGATAAGAAAATGGATTCTCTTTCATCTAACTTGTCGGCAGACTTAAAATATGCTACAGAGTATGAGGTTATCCTCATCAAAAGCTGAAAGTATTTTGCCAATGGTAGTGATCACCTGTTCATGTGGATTTAAAGAATCCCCAAGGTGATGCAGGCTCCCATGCTTGAAAGACCTGGCATCCGCCCACTCATTGCCTTTAGCGAAGGCAAGCCCTATAAAGAGATTGGAAGACTCCAGACCAGCATGGCTCAGAGCTTGTGTCACTTACTTATGCAGTAATCAAATGTATATTCAAGTTAGAGACTCGACAGGATAATATAGAAACAGCCGCTAGTGCTGACAGTGGCAAATATATATCAAAATGCAAAAATGTAAAATGTTCTTAAACAATACAGCGGCATAATACCTAGTCTAAATGGTAATCATCACAGATTTTTTAATACTTTAACTTGAGCCACTGTCATCTCTCATAATCCTCGTAATTTGTGGAGGAAGAGTGTGGTGAAGAGCCAGAATAGATGGAAAATAGTTATATAAATTATTTTAGTGGGTGACTGTGATGTCTAGACTCTTTGCCTCCCATATTAAGGTCTCAATTGTCTGTAAATGCTTTATAAACTTGATAGCTTTCAAATCACAATTTTTGGCAGAACTACACATTGCCAATCACAATTTTCTCAGTTTTCTTCTAAAGGAAGGATGTTAAAGAATCACAAGAAAAACAGTTTCGAAACAAGTATATAATAGGAAAAGGCCCATAGTCTGATTTTGAACTAACAAACATTCATTATTAATTGTTTTGGAACACCCTCAAACTCAGGAGTTAGGGATCAAATTGCTTCTTGACAAGCTAAGAAAATGGAAAAATGAAAGCAATCCATTTAAATTTAAAACTTGTGAAAAAGCCATGAATTTAGCAGCCTTGGCTTGGCTGAAACTTTTGACACCTAAAACTCATCTGAATCCACCACATATAGAAAAGAAAGCACACCAACAATGTAGAAACCAAAAATACATGTCAATGGATACTGATTAATACTTCATAATAGAATATTTATAAGATAAACTCCAAAACAAGAATAATATTGTATAAGTCAGTATAAACCAAACCACTCTAAAGCTAATAAATCAATTAAACAAAACCATATAAAAAAACAGAATCAACATTCTGGGAATCAACTAGAAATACAAACCAAAGTTGCTGTATAGCAATCAAAGTTTCAAAGAAAACCTAAAAAGAGACGGACATTAAGTCTGAGTCACAGTAATGATTAGTAGACTATGTTACTGTTCTATGTAAACAAATGGGTTCTAACCAACACCAAAGTTGATAAAATCAACTCCAGGAACCCAATTTTAGAAAGAAACAGGAACATACGCAGCCTTTACTTTTAATTATCATTACATCAGCCAAGCTTTCATTGAAACTCGGCTGAAAATAACATGCAGTTTCTGATAAAACTGTGTGTAGCTACTCAAATAGACATTTGGAATATACTGAGAAATTTTCTAAGTATAAGTAATGTGCACAAAACTGAGCAGAAATTCCCTTTAAGATGATTTCTGCTGGACAGATAAGATGATGAATTTTTAATTTGTAACCATTCGCTTCATGTATTGAAATAGAATAATTTAAAACAAGAACTGAGTCTGGTGGAACTTAGTGTATCAGACTGTGCACCAGACAACTCAAATTCAGCCCTTCAAACAAACAAAATAAATAAAAATGTTTGAGAAGGAAACAGTCAGTTTGACCGTAAATAATTTCAAGACATGAAACTGGGTTGAGGAATTAACATTGGACGTTCTTGCTACATCCAGCTTCTAGTGACAGAAATGGACGACAATCAATTTGCGTGGGAAACAATATGTAATAATGATGGTTAAAGTTAAACAGTAAAAAACTAAGATCATGATCATTTGGTATTTTATAATTTATTAATAATATTCTTCTTTAAAATGGGTAAACTTGAACACAATTATGTGGTCTATCAACTGGAGTGAATGGGTATGATATGGAGGAAAAATAGTTCTACATATACTTCAACCAAAAGATTAATATACTTTGATCACAAGATCTAATCCTTCCTGCTTCAAGTATTCTCGTGGCATCGTCATGCAGTTGTATTCGTGGGCTTGGATATGTCAATATAACTAGCCTGTCCCCTGGATGAAGCTCAATTGGCTGTGAATGTTCTTAATGCTCATGGTTATCCGAATCCGAGTAATAACAGGGAGTAAGGTTTGGTGTTTTGTGGGTGAAGTTCCATTCAAACATGAAAAAAAAAAAAAAAAAAAGAGAGAGAGGATAATAAAAGAGACAAATATAGCCAAAAAGCCATCCATGTTCCATGATCATGCCAAGTACAACAATTATGGTCTGTTGGTAGGGACTCAACATTACTACATATGTATGATAATTGTTTATGATTGCTCAAATTCTTTTACACAGAAAAAAAGGGGGAAAAAAAAGGAGCCAACACATGATTGTAGGAAAGCATAATCATTAACAGACAATTGCAAGCACCAAAAAACAGCAAGAGTATCAATGACAATTCTGCCTTTTTGATGTTGCAAACATAAACTTACATTATATATATGATTGATAATCACTTGCCATTCTGAGGAAACAGCCTGAACTTGTAAGTGCTGCTGTCTCCAATATGAAAGGGGGCATCAGATAGATAGCCTTGGGCTCTTTTGTTGTCATAACCCGGATAGTCTTGTTTGCAGAAGGGCACAACTTCTTGCAAAGTTAGGCCAATCTTCTCTGCTTTCTTCACTAATTCCCATTTGTTGTAAGGATCACCTTCCTTGTGTGTCACATGAATCTCTCCATTCTCCTCCTTCAGCAGAAGTTTAGCATTCCTCAAAAATCCCTTTACCAGTTCCTTGTTCAACCTGTTTTAGTCCCATCAAATTCACATCATTTCATGTTTCTGCAGAAATTATAAGATACACAATCCACGGATACACATCATCGAAAACAATAAGCAAAATCTTGGTTATCCAACTCATCATCATGATTATTTCAGATGTTTGCTCGGCAAAATGCATGTTCTTTTTATAATTTACTTACTTATTTATTCCACTTTTCATTCACAGGTTTAATATGACATATGATGAGTGAACGAACTAACTTTACAGGTTGCAACTTCTACGAATATAGCTTAAGAACAACAATAACGCAACATAACTGGATCTGGCAATAACTATTCTCACGGAAGATGAAACCAACATGGGGAAAGTTGTAGATGACGCGATCAAACTTGTGTGTCCTGAGGAAGAAATGTTGACTCATCTGCATAGCATCCACTCCATAAAACACCAAGCAACCCCTCTCCTCCAGTTCTCTCACATTATCAACTGCATTGCTGTACTTGTTTGCTATCGTCTCTTGAGTGTCAAGACAAGTGGCAACCATGTTGTGGGCAAATCCGAACTCTCTCGCTAAACAAAGAGAGAATGAAAAGTCCCCTTCTCCAACTAACAATATTCTCTGCTTTGATGAGTAGTGATTGCTCCATTTTTCTGTTTCTGTCTCCATTTCTTCTTCTTCTTCGTCACTGTCATCTAATTCTCTTCTTTCCTCCTTTTCTTCTTCTTCTTCGCCCATCGAGATCACTCACCCAAACGACCTCCCCTGCGTCTCTTTGGAATTGGGTGCTCTTCTTTCTTTAAAGTAACCTTCACCTTTTTTTTTCCCTGATAGACAAATAGAAAGGTTATACCTTTGGAAGCCAAAGAGCCAACGCCCCTTTTTTCGCTGTTTATTTATTTTATTTTATAATCAAACGGGGCTGCCAACGCTCCTTTTCATGGGCTTTTAATGATCGAAAAAGGGTTTTAATGATCTCATGTAATGTAGATTTTAAGTGGTAGTGTATGAGGGTATTTAATTTTTATTTATTTATTTATTTATTAATTATTAATTATCTATGTGTATTTTTATTCAAAATGAGATTAAATCATAAGAGAATTCTAATCCAGTGATATGTAGCACCTCACTAATAAATATCATCCGATCAGATTAAACCATTAAGAGAAAAAAAAAATTGTGGTATTAGTGACACATCATTAATTTCTTTAAAATTTGCTCTTGATATACCCATAAAATAAATTCTACAATTACATATTAATTTGAGAATAGTGCTATTAACACCCCTTCATTATTCTTACAACAGCACTTTACTATTGTAATTACATATCTATCCTTTTTCTCTATCAATGGAAATCAGTATTGGTTTAGTACAATATATTCATGTTCATGTTACTAGGATTGGCAAAAAAACTTGGGTCGGCCAAGCCTTAGGGCATGAAATCCGGCCCGCATGAGTTGAGCTTGGATATACACAAAAAAAAAAAATACAAAACCCGCACATAATGAATTTGAATAAGGGTCTAGACTTTTTAATTTATAAATAAAATTAAATTTAAATAAAAACTCAAAATATTAAATTAATATGTTTTTTATATTAGTATTGGTGATTTACTATGTTGTGTTACTAATATTATGTATTGAATTATTATTCTATTACATATTTAATAATTATCTTTAATAAAAAAATATTATATTTAATAAAAAAGCCTAAGGCTGGCCCATCTATCTAAACTTGGACAGGCCTCTGAAGGACTTGATTGTCAATATGGGCCTGAGCCTGGGCTTGGATGGAAAAGCACGCCAATCCCAGAATTTGCTACCGCTATCCGCGCTGATAAAATGGGGAATTATATGGTGGGTGAGCCTAAAAACATGGAACATGGTTATCTGACTCGGAAGTTGGCTGTTACAGTCTTACAGACTTCTCCGTTGATGAGAAGAAACCCAACAGTTGAAGCAAACTCGTGTTAAATTTCTTTGCCTTCATTTATAAGTAGTGCAAAAGAATTGAAAGCAATTCCTTATGCGAAACTACCAATTAATAAATTCTTTTATACACCCACATATTATATTGTTTATTTCTCTGTAAATTCTTTGAATCCATCATTAACCAAGTCATTTTCGTTTCTTTTTTCTATTTGTGACTCTCCATCCATCCAATATTGAGTTGAAATACTCTATTTCTTTATTTTTCTTACAAATTCAATACTTCCGTACTTTATTAGGGAAAAAAAGATTAATTATTCCTATACTCATAGAATACTCTTAAACTATAAGATTTATACCCCGAGTTCAATTTGTTTTATGATTGAAAAAAAAATAAACAAAACAGTAAATGAAATTAACATGAGAATTTCTACAACAATCTGCCTTCGCTTCGAGCGACATGTGCATGATATTAGCTCTGCACCTAAAAATTTATGGCCATTGTAAGAACATAAAGGGTAACTCAAAATTGCAACTGAATCATACCTCCCAAGTATATGATAGTATTTCTATCTTTAGAAAAACAAGTTTTAAGCAGGCAAACCCAACATATTTTTGTGTACTAAGCACATATACACAGACATGAATGTTTTTATTATCTTCTTGAAACTACTTACACCTGAGCGAACACATTTATTGTGTAAATCATCATAGACATCCAGGGTACTTTCTACTGCTGCAATTAGAGATGTGATCAGAAAGCATACTTATCATGTATCACAATCATACTATTATACTGAACAATCCAACTTCTTTCAACAGCAATAGACATTAATAAGCTCTTTGATTAACAAAATTTCATAATCCATGAAAGCCATCGATGACATCACTAACCTAGAATGGAAAGGTAAACCAGTACTAAGCATCAACACATTTGATTTTGAACAGTGACCCATCCACTTGGCCAAAGCTCTTTCTGGAAGAGAAAAAGATGTCCTTCTCATCTTCCAGGTCCCAAATAAAAGGGTATCCTGCATCAATAAAAGGTATGGTCTTCCCAAACTCAATCAGCGTGTTGAAACATATTGCCCAAAATGTCTCCTTCTTACTCTTCATGTCGACTTAAATTTAGCTAGCTGAATTAATACTTCTTTGAGGAGGTCATTAAGCCTGCTTCTCTTAGCCTGGAAAAGTTCACATATTCTTTCATCTACCATCCTCTAGAGTAAATTAAGAAAACAATTGCAAAAAAAAAAAACAATAATCAAACCGAAAATAAAAAATTCTGTGGATTTTGAGATAAAATTTCAAACTCTAAACAGTTCAACAGAGAAACTTACTGGCACGATAGCAGAATATGCAGCTAAAATGAAAATTATAACCATGCCAAAGTTGACAGAAGCTAAAAATCATTATTATATCTGCCCATGAATAGAAAGGGTTTGGGTGATGACATGAATTTTAATCTTCAAGAAATGATAATGTTTACTTTCCTTATATTTCGGACAAAAACAGGCTTTCACAAGGGCAAAATGACATGATACCTTTGAATACTAGTCAAAACAGAGGCACAGTCATCAGTCTTTTCTAGAACAATCAATTCTTTTCTTAGTTTCTTAAGACAAACACCAGGTGTAGTAGACAATGAAATAATTCACATCTCTATCTGAGAAACTACAATCTCAGACAAGCCATACCTTTAATGATGGGACAATAGCATATGCTTCTTCAACAGTTTCTGGACATATGTTGGCAATCACACAAATCTGCAGCCAAATATTAGAAATCAAGAGAGCTGCATAACTTATAGAATTGAGTGACTCAAGTTGAGATTTATACCTCACCATCAGTGACACCATGTTCAGAGAGAGATCTGATGATAGAGTCAATAGTCCAACAAAGATAAACCACCAAAATAACGGTAATATAATGCATAAGCAAGAGACAAGCATTAACCTAAGGGTGCTAGAGACAAAATGAAATTAAGGATACTGGAAAAGTCCTTTGACAGCCTGAGGATTTGTAAAATGGCTATGTGTTTTGGCATACAGTAGTCCCTTGTCAAATGACCTGAAAACAGCAAATATATCATATCACTTAAAGAAACTCCTACTTGATAATAGAAGTTCTTGGTGTGCTACTTACACAGGAATTTTAATGGTTGGATCTGCCGACAATAAAGCCATTTGCTCCTGGATTCCCTCTAAAATATGTGCAGCCTCACAGTCCATCAAGCATTTGGCATTTTTGGGAAGCTCTGCAATATCATCGATTATGATGTCAACACAAAATTGAGCTAAGGACATATCCAAGCATAACAGAATGCTTTATATATTAATGCCTAAGAAATATAAACCGCACGGTCTATATCATCGATTATGATGTCAACACAAAATTGAGCTAAGGACATATCCAAGCATAACAGAATGCTTTATATATTAATGCCTAAGAAATATAAACCGCACGGTCTATATAGCAGGACAATAACTGGCCAACTCAAGATAACTAAGAGAAATATTAAGACATAATTTCTGCCTCACATCAATTACCAAAAATACCTTATATGTATAAATATGTGTGTAAGTGTGAGTGCATGTATGCTAAGTCATTCCTGGATACAATTTGATTGTCATAGATAGTTGTGTGGATTTAAGTTTCTTTTTTTTTTTTTTTTTTCCAATCTTCCACAAACTTCCAAGTTATTTGCTATCAAAAGAGAAGACATACCCTGCTCAACTCTGAGCTCAAGTGGAAGAGCTTCCTTCACTACAGAAACCTTTGCACCATTAGCAACCTTGTCTCCTTTTCCGCCTTTGGTCAAACCACCTTCAGAAATATTTTACTAGTTCACAGCGTGTAATAGCCAAACATAAAGCAAAGAATCTAAAATCAAATCATTAATACCTTTACCATAGGTGGTTTCAAACTTTCCATCGGATTTTGAAGAAAAAGTAAATTTTCCTTCAGATAAACCTATAACAGAATAAGTTAGCAGCATTTGAAAAAGCGGGGAGAGGGATTGATAATTTAATAGTAATAAGCTTGAATGAAAATAAAAAAGAAAAAGAAAAGGTTGATGAAAAGAAAGTGACCTTCAGTATTGAACTGAACTTTCCTTCCCCTCTTTGACTTTGCTGAGTTATCATCCTTTCCGCCAAGTGATGCTACCAAGAAATGAAAAAGATGCATGAGTATGGATGGGCATGGCAGAGCGCAACTGCCAAGAGACTTCCATTGCATGCAGATTGTAGCAGCAAATAGTGGTGATTGGACTTGGACAAGGAAGGGAAGCTCTTGACCAATAAGATGAATAAGCGCCTAAAAACCCTTATTAAAAAAAAAAAAAAAAACTAGATGTACATGTGGGTTGCAATGGCATAAATTGAGCTTAATTAAGCCCTGGTAGTACTGCAAATTGGAATTGGATGGAATAAAAAAGGGCAAGGTCTGGCTCTGGCATATCCATTATCCGTTATCCAATTCTATATCAGAAACTGCAGTATCTTTAAGGGAGGGTCAGGGTTTTAAATAATTAATGGCTCAAACATCAACTGGTACCATACGCCATACGCTTGGCATTAGTTTCACAAAGTCACAATGCCTATCATTAGGGTTATATTGTTACTTATATATGCATCCATCATAATATGAAAGTGTGAAAGAGAAAGCAAAGTATGAAGCTGCTTACCAGGGATAGATTTCAGAGAAGTTTTGCCGCCGCCACCGACGCCGCCTCCTTTGCCTCCTCCTCCCTTCTCCATTAGTTACTAGCTAATATTACTAGTCTAGAGATTGGTTTGGTGGTACTACGGGTAAAATTTATTAAGAAGATAAACAAAGATTGAAAAAAAAAAATTCTTTTTCCTTGGAAAGTGGAATGAGTAATTTTGGATTCGTTTCCGAGGGCTTGCCCTTTGCTACACTTGGAAAAACTCGGTTCAGCCCTAGAACCGAACCAAACTGAAACAAAATAGTTCATGAATTTATGAAGCAAATGCGAATTAAATTATAGAATCGAACCGAACCGAATTAAATTAATTTAGTTCTGTTCGGTTCGGTTAGGTTTGATTTGATTTTACCCTATATATTCATTATTCAATAGAAAATATAATATAATAATACACTATTAATTCAACAATAATCTTGAGACTATAAATTAGCAAACAATAAACAACATAATAAAATCTAACAATAGTAAATTAACATAATAAATTTCAAAAATAATTTAGAAATCCATAAATAATAACCAATATAATAAAATCTAACATTAATAAATTAAAATAATAAAGTTCAACAAAAAATAAAGTGTATGCTATGACATATATAATATCATGTATTAACTAACAAATAGAAATAAAAAAAGATAAATTATAAACTATTTTTTAATTTTAATTTTAATTTTTTCTTGAACCATTTAGTTTTTTGCTCCGAACCAAATTGCCATAATACGATTCGGTTCGGTTCGGTTCAGACTTAACCAAACCAAATGCCCACCCCTAGGAGAAACTATCAACAAATCGATATGACTGTTAACTAACCCTTTGGTATTGAGGGTAGTTAAGTAATTGTAACAATATATAATTTTTGTTTAAATCTTCAAAAAGCTCGAGACTGACCGGGCAAGTCATTGTATAACTAAAATAGAGAGATTGGCTTCTGAAAATAGATTAGTAGTGTGTTTACTTGAGAGTTTAGGGAATGATAATGAAGGAATGAGAATGAATCATATGTTTATTTGGTAAAATATAATTTGAGAATGAGAATAAAATGAGTTCTACAATTTGAGAATAAGAAATAGAAATTTTATTCCCATAGAGGAGGTTGGGAATATGGATTCTCATTCCCTGAACTAACTTTTGTATCCCTATAATTTTTTCATATTTTCTGAATTACCTTTGTTTAAATCTCAATTAATTTTATTATTTTAAATGTCATTATTATTATTATTAAATTTTATTAAATTTATTATTTTAGTTATTATTAATTATTGTTATTATTATTTTTATTAATATTATCATTATTATTAATTTTTTTAATTAATATCATTTTTATAATAATATTTATACATGTATCTAGTTAATGAAAATTACATTATTTAATACTATGAGTATTTTGGTAAATTATTTCTCATTTCTATTCCTCATTCCTATTTATTTTGCTAAGTAAACACATCAATGATATTCCAACACATTCTCATTCCTCTTTATTTTTGCCAAGTAAACATTGGAATCTCATTCTCATTCCTCATTCTCATTTAAGCTCATTCTTATTCTCATTTAAGCTCATTCTTATTCTCATCTCATTTCTATTCCACCACGTTCTTATTTTATGAAGTAAACACACCATAAGGGATTAACTTTTTGGAGAAAAAAAAAATTGAGTAAAAACTTTAATTTTTGTCATCTCTTCTCTTCATCAATTGCCGCCACCATCATCACCCAAACCCCGAATTACCATCACTACTCTCAATCCGTAGCTACCATAACGTCTACCAATCATAGCTCCTAAACACCACCTCACAAGTACACACCCTAGCCACTACCGTTGTTGTTAGTTTTGAAAACTCTTGCTGCCGTCGCTACCACCCCCGGCACTCAGAACCGCGTCGAGCCACAAATACAATCGTGTCTATCACACCAACTGCCACCATGATGGAAGGCAAAAAAAAAAAAAATTGTCCCGACTCGCCAGCTTCCTTGTTTGTTGTTTAATTATCCATAGTTTTCCTTTTTCCTTTTTGTGTTTATTTTACTGCTACTACTGATGTTGGTGTTAGATTCAGTGTTGTTGATGTTGGTGTTAGTTTCTTTGCCAATCACCAAAATCATAACTCACAAAATGATACGTGATTCCTGTCACGGAGCTTGATACAACGTTGAGTTGGATTCCCACCCCCATTGAGTTACTTTACTTTGATTTATGAGAAAATTAAGGAAAATGAAAGAAAGTAATGATTTCTTGATATTTGATCATTTGGACTTTGTTGTTCAAATGTTTTCTCATTTTGGGTAGTTCAAACAATTATTTTTTTTCAAATCTTTGTAACATGCAAGAGCGAAAAATGTTGTGAAATCTTGTATCTGGTGTAGGGGTATTTTGGTACTTTCAAAGTCAGCTACAGTCACACACATCCAAGGGGTGAAATGTTAATAAATTGATAGTTTCTCTCCAAGTGTAGCAAGGCCAAATCTCGAGTAAAATGTCCTAAAATTACCTAAAGTGGAAAGAGTTATTTTTAGAGACCTCCCCTGAGGTTTAGTGTATTAACACTTAGATATAATCTATTGATATAATTACAGCAACCTCCCCTGCCATTAGTATAAAAATACGTATGGCATCAGTATAAAAGGGTAAATGTGTAAAATCATATTTAAAATTCAAAATATATTTTTACTAGATCAATGATATTTTGACCGACTAGCCTACTGTTGACCGAACTTAACCAGTTGGCCATGACTCCACCGGCAGCCAATAGCGGTGCTTTGCCACTGCCGGAGTCCCCTATTCACCTTGGTTACGAACCCCAGTCACGGAAGCCTCTGAATCAGCCGCATCTACCACCACGCATTAACCCAAAAAGATGGCTTTTGTCTCACAACAGCCCACACACCAACAACGCCCCTTTGGCCATTACAGATGTCACCCAACCGCTATCACCCTTGAGCCATCCCGATACCATGCAGCAACCTTTGACATCCCAAAACTTAACCACACACAGCTCTCAAAACCATAGCTCACGGCTGGTCACGCCGCATACCACTGTCGTAATTTTTGCCATCAGTGATGGTTTCATTTCGTCGCCGTCTATCTCCTCAACCAACCCCCATGAAGTCCCGACCTCAATAAACATCTCAACAACCACAAAAACCCACGATTTTTTCATCCCACACTTGCAGCCACATTCAAACTCATGAGATCTCGCTGCCGCCATCTTGTCAAAGTCCGTTGATGGTCCTTCACTGCAAACAGAAACTCTTCAAGCCCAACACACCACCAATAGGCATTTTGTTGAACTGGGTTTTCAAACAATTTGTTGATTCTGACGCAGTTAATTGCTTTGTTGAACTGGGTTTTCAAACAATTTGTTAGAGTCCAAATCTAGCTATGGCTGCAAGACCGTGAAATCTCCTGAAAGCAAGAACAATTGACTGGCCTCGCATCTATTTGTCTTTTAGATAGGCACCAACTTTCAGATCCTTTGCAGCCAACTGATCAATTATTAAAAATAGTCAGAGACATAAGAAGGGAAGCCGTAAACATCTGGAGGACACGGGTTGGTTTCAAAAGCATAGAGCTGGGCAGCGGAGAAAGAAAGGAAGGGAACAAGGTAGAAAGAAAGACATGATGGCGTTGAAAGTGTATAAGCCAAGCCAAAGGACGGCGACAAGGAAGATGGCAGGCAGCAAAAGCAGTGGTTGAAGACCCGGTTAATCGGTGGAAGCAGCAGCCGGCCAAACCTATTACCCATAAATTCTCAAAACTACATTTAATAATTTATTATTTTGGTGAGAAGGATATTTTAGTAATTTTGACAGTCCACTAACAGTCAACTTAACGATTAATTAACAGTAGAGGAGGTTTCTGTAATTATATCAATACATTCTTTCTAAGTGTTAATACACTAAACCTCAGGGGAGGTCCTTAAAAATAACCCAAAGTGGAAATGAGGATTTTGTTGTGTTTGGGTGGGTTATTTACATTCTAAAAATTATTTTAAACATTATTATTTGTATACACAAATATAAATTTCAAAAGATTAAGCTTTATTTTATAAACTCTTAAATTTTCAAAGAAAAAAATCTTTTATTTTATACATTCTTTTAAATTCCAAAAAAAAATCTTACTTAAAGCATTTAAACTGACTTATTTTATTTACTTAAAACACTAATTAAACTTTTTAACACCCAAATTTAAGAATTGAAAACACAATAACAACAATATAATCAAGTCAAATTATAAATAAATTATTTAACACAAATTTAGTCATTAATTTTTTGTTTATTTATGATCGATATTAGATCTTGCACATAAAATAGCTTGCAATGAGAATGCCATAATAAATTGTATGTATAAATATTAGAAGAAAACAAGAGAAAAAAAGGGGGACGAGGAGGAGAAGACCACAAATAAGGAAAACGAAAAGGGTCAAAAGCCACAAAAAAAAAGGCTGTTTAAAGTGATTTTGTTTTATTTAATTTTTGAAAAAAAGTATTACATATATTTTGTAGTCAAATTTTTTTTAAAATATTAATTTCCTCATTATTCATCTAAATATTAATTAGGATATTGAAAATAAAAGTTTAAGGATTTAAGGAAAGAGAATTATATATTAAATAATGAGTGTCCGATATACGTGTTCAAAGTAATTATATAATATTAATTTATTGTAAATTGTCCTTAATAGTAATTTATATGATGAATAAACACACACATTATTAAAATTAAAGTGTTCAAATTAAATTTTAGAGTGAAATAGCCCCATTATTTATACTTTTGTTTTTGTTTTGTGATGATAACTAATGACAAGTAGAACAGGGTAGGTAGATGGCTGCCCTATTCATGCTTATGCTTGTTGATTGTGTATTGATTTTTAAGTAGATCTTTTTGACATCCCTAAAAATTTCTCATAAAATTCCTTTTTAATTGAATTTATCTAAATGTCTAAATAAAAATTAGGGAAATTTACAATGGTCCACCTGTTTGTTTTGTCTTTTTAAAAAATACACAAACACTTTTTTTTTTTCAGCGCGCCACCTGAAGTTTGCTTTTTGTTGCATTCGTCCACTTCCGTCTAATTTCCGTTAGTGGATTTAACGGAATGTTAACGAAATGACATTTTTACCCCTCAAAATTACAATTTAACCCAAAATAAATGGAAATTGGAGATAAATTGGATGGATTTAATTTTTTTCAAAGGTGGATGCTAGAAATTGGTGGAAAATAGTGTTTGTTACTTGCTAAATTTAGAAAATTTGTATTTATTTTTTTGAAAGAGAAAAAATAAATACAAAATTTCTAAATCTAGCAAGCAACAAACACTATTTTCCTCCAAAAAACTAAATACAAATTTTCTAAATTTAGTAACAAACATTATTTTCCTCCAATTTCTAGCATCCACCTTTGAAAAAAATTAAATCCATCCAATTTATCTCCAATTTCTATTTATTTTGGGTTAAATTGTAATTTTGAGGGGTAAAAGGTCATTTCGTTAAATTCGCTAACAGAAATTAAACGGAAGTGGACGAATGCAACAAAAAGCAAACTTCAGGTGGCGGGCTGAAAAAAAAAAAAGTGTTTGTGTATTTTTAAAACAGACAAAACAAACAGGTGGATGGTTGTAAATTTCCCTAAAAATTAATTGATTTTTAATTTTGAATGAAAATACAATTAGTACTTAAAAAGATTTTCTTCAATTTTTTTTACTCCTATTGCATAAATTACTTTTATATTTTGAATTTTAATTGAAAATTTTGAAAGAATTGTAAGAGTTTGGAGTTATGGAAATAAAAATTGTATAATCATTTAATAGGACAATTATCCACCGACCACCCATTTTTTCGTACTTTTTAAAAAAATACACAATTCTTAATTTTTTTTGCTGAACTCCACTTGAAATTTTATTATTTTGCACATGTCCTCTTCCGTCTTCAAACTGTAAAGAGAACTAACGGAATATTGTAAAAATAATTTTTTTATCCCCAAATGTAAAAGGAAAATTATCCACCGACCACTTTTTTTTTCTCATTTTTTTCAAAATACACAATTCTTTTTTTTTTTTTCTGAATTCCACTTGAAATTATATTGTTTTGCACCTGTCCGCTCATGTCTTCAAACAATGTCATTGTGAAATGACAATTTTACCCTTATATTGTCAGCAAAATTTTAACAGTGTTATAACGGGAGTGGACCAGTGAAAAAAATGTTAACTTCAGGTAGAGCGCTACAAAAAAAAAAGATTTATGTATTTTTTGAAAAAGATAGAAAAAAAGGTGGTCGGTGGATAATTACTCTAATTTAATATTCGGGATTCACAATATATTTTATAAATAAAAACTTAAAAAATATTTTTCAAGGTATTTTTTGGGAAGATAATTAATTTTAATATATGAATTTGTATGTTATAAATTAAACCGGAGGTATTTTAGTAATAAAAGTAATAAAAAAAAGGTGTTATAAGAATTTTAGAGGGGTTTTAAAAGCTCCGCTCATGTAACTATTATATAGATTTTAACAGAAAACGAAAGATATTTGGGCTTAGGATCAAGAGTTTATTGAGCCGAGACCCAACTTCAAATTAAAAAAGATTAAAATTGAATGAAGCTTTTAACACCCGTTTAAATTTTAAATTTTAAATTTTATTTCCTTAAATACTCCTATATTAGTTTGTAAAATAGAAATTCATTTCTTTGGAATTAATCATTTTCCCATAAAATTTTAATCCTAATAGTCGATTTAAAAATACACAGAAGTCTTAAAATTTTAAATTATTTAATTCTTATTATATAATTTCTATCTCTTATTTTTAAAAAAATAATTTTTAATTAAAATTTAAAATATCAATATCAATTATGAAATAGAGTGGGTGTAAAAATTTATTAAAAGAATAATTTATTTAACTATTAAATTAAATTTCTGTTCAAAATAAAAATGAATAAATTTTTCTTTAGTTATTGAAGTAATTTCAATTAAAAAGGAATTTTATGAGAATTTTTGAGGAGTTTCAAAGGCCTGCTCCACTAAAATTTGGTAAAAAAAAAAAGGGAGTAATTGGATTAAAATTTTCTTTCATGCAATTCCATGCGGTTTGCAGCCATGTCGTTTATGATTTTATTTAGCTCCCTTTTTCCATTTTGTTTCTGCAATTGCTAAAGTGCAACTGGATTTACCGGTGATCAGCAGTCGTCGTCTTAGCTCTTAGAATTTTTTTTTTTTTAAAGGAAAAAAAAAAAAGAACAAAAAGCAGCAATATAAAGCAAAATTTACCCACCAGGCACCAGCAGCAATTATAATTTCCAACGAACCACTACAAACCTCTTAGTCAAAAAGCCTCTTCTAATCAAAGCAAAATGACAAGACAAAACAAAACGTTCTAGTAATTGAAGCAAAAGGAAAGTATTCCCATCTTCCCTAACCGTGAACCTCTGCACACAAAAACAAGAATCCACAAATTTTCCATAGATATGGAGAAAGACAAGTCCATCCTCAGCATAGAGTAACTTAATGTGGATCTTAATCTCAGGTATCGTCAACTTGCGAGTGGAACACAAAACTTGGAAATGTGGTTGTGATGTCTCTGCTCAAAACAAAGAACATAGATGTTATTTGCAAAAGCCCTGAAATATAAAGGCTTCTCTGGTTAATTAAAGGGAGGAGGAGAGAGATTTTGAGCCAATCAAACAAACATGAAATGTCAGCAACAAAACAATAGTTCAGATACCAGACATTTTACTGATATAAGCATCAAACCAACTCACTTGAGATATTGAAGAGTCATATTCTTCAAAAGGGATGGATGACGCAAAACTAGGTTACGCCACTCTTCCTTATCAATCTTCCCGTCATGTTTAGTATCCGCTTCCTCAAAGGTCTACATAAACCAAAAAGGTGACAACTACTGGGAAATATTCGATTGGATATCTGATCAGTGGATAATCATGTATCTCGTTAATCTGTAAAGTTAATAGAAAGCAACAACACACAAAATCTCAACATGCCTTCAGTATTTCTAAGCATTGGTCATATATGCAGCATAAACTTGTTACGTTCATCAGTTTTTATGCGGCATGAACAACCACAGTGACCTGACATCTGTTTCAAATTTCAACAATTAAAATTATCAGCTTGAATAACCACATTATTAGTCAATTACTGTCTTTCCTCTTTCCACAGTTTTCCAAGATCCTGTCTCTATTACACTCCGGGCTCTAAATGGAGCGTCAAAGACACCTCACTTATTTGTGTAATTACCATTGGATTTGAAAATTCACAATGATAATAATTTCCATATTCCATGATCCATGAACAATAATATCCCACAATATATGCAACATAAACTCGTTACATTCATCAGTTTCTATGCAGCTTGCACAACCACGGTGACCTAACATCTGTTTCAAATTTCAACAATTTAAAATTATCAGCTTGAATAACCACATTATTAGTCAATTACTGTCTTTCTTCTTTCCACAGTTTTCCGAGATCCTGTCTCTATTACTCTCCAGGCTCTAAATGGAGTGTCAAAGATACCTCACTTATTAGTGTAATTACAATTAGATTTGAAAGTTCACAATGATATTAATTTCCAAGATTCCATGATCCATGAACAATAATATCCCACACTTTCAAAGAATGTATCCATGAAAATAATGCAGCTGGTATCAGAATTAATTAATTGGACTAACTGCATGAATACACTTGTACCCTATTGCCAATAACATTAAGACCAGAAAGAATAACTAAATCAATTGGATTAGAGAAAGCACCTTGTCAATGATACTCTCGATCACATCATCTGAAAGATTCATGCCAGATTCAGTAAGTGTGGCTACTACCATTTGCTTTACCTACACAAAAAAATTTGTGATAAAAAGGAACTTCCAAAAAAACATGCCTGAAGAATATAGAGCCAAGATACTAAGGGAACAAACTAATGCAAAACATCATCTCAAAATTAAGACATTAAATTACTTCAAATATCATGCCTGGTGCTCTGGATATTGTAGCTGAATGTGAAGTATTAAGTCTTGCCACCTATGAGCCTCTACAGTGTACCTCACTCTACTCTTGCCATGGATCTTAAATATCTCATATCTACTTCAGTTTCCCCGATATATGTATGTGTATCTATAGTCCTTCTCTTATACAGGCATCCTCATTTTTTTTCATGCGGATATGCTATTAAACCACATGCCTTTATATTGAATTGAACACTCGGCAAAACCCATTGAGAAAATAATTTCCCCTAGTGAACACTTGAGAAAAGAAGCACGGGTTTCATGCTTTTCCTCCCCCTTTCTTCAAACTCAAACTGAGACCAGATAAATAGAAGCACTCTTTATGCATCAGAAACCTTATGCAAGAGATATTCCTTCTAGGTATTTGCTGGGATCATGCTCTTTGAAAAGTCACGGAGAACTGAGGAGCACTTGGTGGTGTTAAGAAACCTCAACTAGATTATCTTCGAAGTTTCTACATAACAGGAAAAAGCTTTCAAAGAAAAAGAATGTGCAACCCAATTCATCCAAATTAACTCTTTCTACTTAAGAGGTTTAAATAAGTGCTAAAGGTGGGAAAGTAGATAAACAGTATTAAAAGCACAAAGATACTTGTGCATCATCCACTCCCATTTTTGGTGTAGATCAATCTGCAGATAAAATACTATGCAAAATTACCTCCTGTCTCTCAATGAATCCTTGCTGTTTGAGATCATATAGCTGGAATGAAACTGCAACAAAGAATGCCCAAAGCTCATTAATTCATTTGGATCACCCTACTTTCACCAACAATAAAGACTTATAACATGGAGAAAAGTTAACAGCAAAGAAGCAAACTGACACGTTCAAGAGATAACTAAACAGAAGCATGTGAAATTTTTTCTACAAACTCACACTCAATCTTATCATCAATTGGAGAATTGGGGTGAAAGATAGAGAGAGCACACGCAAATTCTTCAAAATCTAGTATTCCATTGTGCTTGGTGTCAAACAAGTCAAATACCTAAAAGGATTGGAAAAGAAATTGGGTTATATACAGCAAAAAACTTCCTTACAATTGTGAATATATGTGCGCAAGCTTTTGCAAGTGATTTGGTGCCTATAGACTCAGAAACACATTATATGGTCAAGGGAAAAGGTGCATTAACAGCAGATAGACAATGAAACCCGAAGCTTCTATAGGTTTGACATATAGCAGGTGTACCCGATCTGCAAATAAGCTCTCTTTTTTGTTTGTCTTGAACAATGCCAACTGAAATTCTTCCTGTGACGTAATAATACATGGAAGAAAACAGATATAAAGAAGTACAATTAACGAAGATTTATAGCACACAGAACATTAACAAAAAGGCACAACTCAATAAAAGGAAATCATGGAATGATGTCAAGATAAAGAAACATCTATTTTCCATATTTCAAATGATCAGGTATAAAATAACTGCCCAAAAGAAAGAAACAATCAATCACCTTGTTTATCAGTCCATCATCAATCACAGCACTGCTGATCTTCTTAAAAAGTTCGTACAGAGCTTCAATTTCACTAACACTAACTGCATTATAGATATGGGAAGAAAAAAAGACCTGATTATTGTGCAAATATCTACTTTCCTAATGGAAATTTTTAGCACAAGGAACTAATCAGATAATCCAATTAAGACAGGTTTAGATAAAGGATGGAAAAAAAGAAAAAGGCATCTTTGTGTATTTTAAAATTTGAAAACTACCTCTATGGTCAAAAGTAAAAAAAGAAAAAAGAAGCAAGGAGGAAAAAAGGGAATAATTAAGCACATTCAGATTTAATGGGCCAAAAAAAAATGCATGACTTTCACACTGGCAATATCCTTTTTTCTTGGTTATGGTGAGGACAACGTAACATATAACAATTAATCATAGAAACTGTTAACGATGATATTATACTGCAAGTAAGAAGAATAATTAAGTCTAGGAAAACTTTGAGCAGAAAAGCTATGATCTATTTAATAAGTAGGGAAACTTTCCTACATATGTCCACCTTTAGTGAAAAGTGGCGTGCACATCTGGCCCTTCAGGAGATCCCATTTCTTTTATTGTTCCCCTAATATGGTTAGCTTGACTATAGAATCATAGCAATCAAATAGTTGATTCACGCAGAAATGAAATTGAATATTAGGAGTATAAAACTACAGGAACACTTTTATTCTTAATAAGATCAATAATTCCGAATTTAATTAGTGATGCATAATGGATAATTATTAAAAATGCTGACTTATTTGATAATGGAAGTCCAGGATCATTTGAGTCAATTCCTTAACTCATCCATGCCAGATCATGGTCTACTCAAGAGGTTATAAATAAGCTTTATTCTCCCTTATGGACTGGAATCATCAAAACAGTAAGTAGACAACATGATAGCAATTGATAAATCATTTCAAGTTGATGAGTCTGAAGTAATTCAGAGAATATTTTGTTGATCATTTGCTCACTCATTGAATGTTCCATACAGTCACACAGATTGGATTCTGGAGAAGAGTTTGGTTTATCTAACAAATGTCAAATTCTCTTGAAAGAGGATACATCTTCTATCAGTTCACATAATGATTTTTCACATCTAGAAGTAGAAAGTATGAAAATTAATGTTAACATACACACTGTCTCCCTTGCAAGAGCTTCTGGATCTTCCAGACCCCTGGGTTGCTTATACAAATCAGCGTCACAACAATTTACAACAACAACACAGAAATGCTTCAATCCGTCTAGGCACTGCACCATGATATTTTCCAGAAATCAAAACAATCCATACCTGTGTGCAAAGAAAACCTAACTTTTAACTATGAACAGTCTAATTGGCAAAAGGCATATACTGGCAACAAATTGAACAAAAAATTAACCTGCTTCCAGTCCAACAAATCCAAGTCATAATAGTGAGTGGTGAAGAAACAAGGGGGATTCTTAACGTAACGACAAGATTCAAGTTGATACAGTCAAGTTTCAGATTCACATGTTACAATAATTCCAGCATGCTTGAGAGAGCTTGGACACAAGTGACCCAAGAAATGGGAATAGTGTATGCAGGAATTAACACTGGATAGGCAGCAGTAATGATGGTTCAAGCAGAAGTGACCAACACCAATGGCAATAAACATATTGGATCATTCGTGGGATAAACTGAAACTAGTCGTGTATCTCTTAGTTTGATATAATAGATCAAATTAGCTCCACTAGTAACTGATTGAAAAGGGAAAAGAAAAGGAGTGGCAGAATATTACAATTTATGACAACCCCCAATACTGTAGGATCAGATATTTGCTTTGATTTTTCCGTTTCCTTGGCAATAAAGAAAGAATATTGTGCAACTTAGGAGATCAAGCAGTTCATGAACATGACTAAGAAATCCAATCTGTCCTTTGTCATGACATAAAAATACAGGACAAGAAAGAAACAAAGAATAAAGTGATACGATAGATGCCATGCTATTCAAATACCGTACATGCACACACACATTTATAACAAACTTAAATCCAGAAATGCAAATAAAAAGAATATGATGCATAAATTACTTCATTCATAGCAATTTGAATAGCATGCACCTATTACTTCATTCCTAAAATTTTTGAATATTTTACAATTCAGTAGTTCCATTATAAATCGATGATATAGTTCCCATTAATTATTAACCATTAATGCCTGACTGCTCCCCGCAGAACTAGGCAAAAGTTCAAGTTAACTATAGCATTTGGGGACAAACACATAAGAATCAGGGACAAGCATGATTTTAGAAACACCCACGTTATTGCATGAAGAATAAGAGAATTCAAAATCCAATCTTAATTATACGATTCAGTAAGAAAATCCAGTAAATTTTAACATGGAGCGAAAAGCGCAGAGAAAGAAACAAAAACTGCGGGTTACAAATATCAACTGATCACTGCAATACTACATTGCATAATAGGATTATTTCCTTTTTTTTATAAAAAAAATAATGAAAACCTAACTTTTAACATTCGATAATGCCAATGCGATCAGTTTTAAATCAGAATTGAGACGTAAACCATTTAATATAAGAGATTTATCCCCAACCCAGTATTGATAAAACAAAATCTATAACGAAAACAGAAAAGAAAAAGATTGAGGCTTTTAACCAAATATAGACGCAAATTTCCACAGACAAAAAGGAAGAAAATCATAGGAACTATAGAAATAAACAACGACAAAGAGGATGTACCTTTTAGAAAACCCAGAGAGAGGAAAAGAGAAAGAGAAGGCTTGGCGAAGATGAGAGGAAGTCGAGATTCTCAGACATGTCTCACTGTTTTTTTTTAATTTTTTTTAAAAAAGCGTTAATTGTTTGTTTATTATCGAGGTATGGGTAGGTTTTATTTCCTTAAGCAAGTTAATGATTGTGATTGTTTAAGGTAAACTAAAATGGAAAAAAAAAATCGAATTAAGTGATAATAATGGTTTGCTGAGGCTGGCTGTAGAGGTAGAAGAGGAAGAAAATGGGATAGAGGCGAGGCGCGAAGGCAGTTTTGGCAATGAGAAACGGCCAGCCATCGCAGTCCCAGCTAAAAATAGAAGGCAGACCCATTTCTGATTCTGACAACGAAACATATATTTTACACACGTGGCTGTCGCTTGCTCCTTTTATATTTCTCTCTCACGTGTTGAGAGGACAACCTCACCACAATCAGCTTTGCAATTGCAGCTGCCTGTACTAGCGACTACTACTGACAAATTCATATATATATTATATATATATATATATAAGGCAGCAAGCTATTTCCTTCTTCCTTCTTTCTTTCACGATTCGCAGTTCGTCGGTCTTGACAAAATTCAGGCAAAAAGTTTTGAGTGTGATTATCTTCCATTGCTTATAGCAAGCTTATTGTAAGATGTTGTCTTGTATTTCCGAATTCAATGAAGAAATAATATATTCGAATTTCGTTATGAATAGTTCGTTTGGGAGTGTGATTTTGGGAGTGGGATGAGATAGTTGAACTTCAGTTACTAAAATATTTAGTAGTACTTATAATTGGATTTTGATAATTTAATAAATTTTTTTTTCTAAACTTCTACTCCACAATTATATATTTTATTCTATAATAACTACAACTCAAAAACTATAATACCTCACCCCAAACATATTTAAACATGTCATTTTATAATTTTTAATGAACAACAAAACTAACAGCGGTTGTATAATTAATTTAATAGACTGTCTAAATTATATTGGTTAACAAAATCATAAAGCATTAATTCTTATTGGAAAAAAAAGAAAAAGAAGACAGTAGCTGCAAAGTGATTAAGAGAACAGCTATACATCATCATCTGTCTCCCCCTTTGTGCTCTAACTTACTTGTTCTTTGTATTACCTTTTTCTTTGGAAAATCAAACTGTCCCTTCTTTGACTCGACTCCTTCAGTAACAGTGATAGTGCCTCCCCTCTCCAAATTTCTTTCTGGTTCTACCAGTTGCAACTTTTTATCGGATCTCTTCAGGCTTGTCTCTGGAATTGTAGTCTTTCTTGTGCCTTTTACCCTTTCTAGTGAACCCAAATCCAATTTTAGCTTACTAATATCATGTTCAGTAAAAGGTGTCTGCTTTCTTCTGGAAACTAATTCCTGAGGCTGAGGAGCTGCCCTGGAACCGCTCTCTTGTTCAAAGAAGAGGAGTTGCACCACTGTTCTCAATGGTAAACGCTCGTTTTTTACAGCGTGGGCACGTACTTCTGGGGACAACTTTTGGCAGTCTAGAATCCGGCAGAGGCGCTTCCTTTCTGTCTTGCTCAACTCAGGATGCTCCTGATGATTACCAATCAATCAAAGCCTTCTTAGTATTGTATTATACATTGGTGCACAACAATAGCAATTAATTATTAATTGGTTATATAATTAACTATATATATATATATATTGTTTCATTTTGATACGTACCTTAAGATATATGTTGATGAATTTGTATAGGTCATCATGCTTTCCCCTGGCAATAGCAGGCAACGTTTCGGCTAGAGACACTAGTTTCATCACGGGCATGTTAATATCCCTTGCAACGACTTGAAGATAAGAATCAATTATCTTTGCCACTTTCCTAATGGAACTCATCAAAAACTGGTTGTTGCACTCAGCAGGTGTGGTTCCAGGGGATTGCCTTCTCCAGAGCACCAAGTAACTTTCCAAGACCGTCATAACCAAGTCAATATCATAAATATACTGATGATGATTATCTGAGGGCGAATGTGAAGGGAGCAGCAAATCACCATCTGTTGCCTCCTCAAATTGGATACTAGCTCTTCTTCTCAGCTCTGTCTTTGTCACTGGAGAGACTCCTCCTAGATAAATAGCAGTACTAAGTAGCCTAAGCAAGAACCCAACTGAAACTGATCCTCTATCAGATGGAATCATGCTCACAATTGTTTCAAGAATCCGTCGATTCTTTCCCACAGATATTGCATCTGTCTGAGTCTGAGACCCTGAAGAACTCTCCGTGGATCTAGTCTTTGTCTTTGTAATGTCGGGTAGCCAACGACAGGCATATACGTGCAGAGCTTCGCCAATAAGTTGGGGTGGCAGCATGTATGTTGATCTAACAGCAGTAACAATACAGCGGAAAAGTTCAATATCAAGTTCTGATATGTCCTCCGTCCACCAGTCCTTTGGTGCAATTTGGTGGCGTTTTTGTGTGTAACCCGGTCTAGTATAAGTATAGGACCAAGAGACCTGCACAACACAACGCAACACAACAGAAAGACATGATTATTATTATTATATTTGCTTGAATTAATTTAGTGCACAATCAACACACACATATACATACAAATTAATTTTTTAAACCTTGGAGATGGGTGTGAGGATTTTCTCGACAATAGAATCGATGCACCTCCTAATGATTCCAAGATTCTCTGACCACTCAGATAACTTATTTGTTGTCTTTAGTGTAACAATCGAGTCCTTCCAGCCCTCAAGAATGCATGAATGGAAGAAAGACTCCAGTTTAAGAATAAAATTTCCCTTCTCAACAGATTCTGCCATTCGAAGAAATTTTGCGGCACAAAACGCTGGTACAAAGTTATGAGCACTGAGATTGATGGTTATTCCATAGCAAAACTTAGCACACAATTCAAAAGCATCTTCTCCTCCAGGAATATCGTGAAGCTCTATTGTGACACTGTCGGAATCTTCAGGATCAGAGCAAAGCCGTTGTAGAAGGCCACACTTCGGAAGAAGCGGAAACTGCAGCTAAAAATAGCACAATTAAAAATGGTCTTTTAGGTTATCTTTTGACATGTTCTGTTCTTAGCTGTAATATCCAAACACTTCAATTAAGGTCCTAAATCTTACTGGGAACATGCCTAAAATTGTACAATTACAAGTTGCATGCATCAACATACAACATAAATATATATTTAAGGTGTGATTATCTTTTGATTTTCAGAGGCAAAATGATTTTCATACCTTATGCAGAAGATACCTAATGTTGTTAACTTGTATTACAAGATCACTAGGTGCATCTGAGATCACGGTCCTGCATATCCAATTACTTGATTAACCATATGTTGGGTGCATGCTTACGTCAGTCTTGAGAATAAATAAATGAAAAAGAAAATAGTTTTCTACCTGGTAGCCTCCTCTGTATAGAAGGTGTCTGGCTTCGTCCCAAGTTTCATAAACTTCATTTTCGCTTCCTTTAATCAAAAGGTCATGAAAGTATTTTACTTGATGACAGTTGAACATACCGGCACAAGATTTTATCTGAGAGAAGAAACACACTTTGAAGAAAATCAATAAGAATGGAGAAACGGAGGTAATCATAAACTAAAAATTCTGCAACAGCACGGTAGCCATGCTGCCCGAATGCTAAATTTGATCTACAAGGAGAAGAGGAAGCAACTAGGGAAGAAAGATCCAGGGCTCTAGCTCAAGTTTCCAATGGTTAGATAAAATTGGGAAGGTGCTAACTTACCGTTTATCTAACAAAGGGCCTCGTCATCTTCATTATTCCTATTCCTCCTGTAACCTGCAAAAGAACAGAGGGATTGCTGGAAGTCTTTCAAATTAAAAGAAGTAGGCAGCCGTTTTCCTGCGCTTTGCTATAAGCCATTCAAATTTTCCTGAAGTATCTTTGGCAGCTCCATTAAATTAGTTAATTAAGTAGTTGAAGGTCATTAATTGAATGTGCAAACAAGTCGAGCCAAAATTTTGACACATGTTAGTAGAAGAAAATGTAATTAACTGACTGAAACAACCTGAAGACCATGTGCTGTCTTGAATGATTTAAAGTTTTTGTACGTAAATCTTTATGTGGGTGAAAGGGATTACCTGGCTCAATAATTTCTTCAGAATTAAATGGCAATATTTTGCCTTCCCAAATGCCAATGGTAGTCATCTTAGAAAGTTGGCAACATTAAAGCCAAATTGGATATGCTGGTTCACAATTCCATCAAGCTATCAAATATCGAAGCACGTACGCCTGGAAAAAAAACAATTAACTTATTTCACTATCACTTCTCATCAGGTGGGTGCAAAACCAATAACATGTATTTCCCACCTTTAATTTGTCTTTCATGGCAACATAATTTGAAGAAAAGGAGTATACGAACAAGTATGTGCAGAGATCAACACCAGATTAATTGATTGAAAACTTACCAAGTTAATTGGACTGTGCTTTCAATTGATGGAGAACAATAACCACGAAGAGAAGCTCTCAAGTCGGCTCCTTGGAGTTTTTTCTTCCAAACCGAAAAAGTGAAACAGACCAACTTAAAATAACAGTTCGCTTTACTCTATCCCGACACTTTGCTTTAAAATATGTCGACACCATGAATATGATAAGATAATCAATGAGAAAATGCGTGATGCTGAATTATGTCAGCTTTAATCCTCTAGATTAATTTGCAATTTATATATAGCCTTTAAACTTTAACCATAGGAAGGAAGGATGTATGGAGGCATGTATTGAGTTACTTATGTTAGCAAGCATTCTTTGTTGAGATTGATAAAGTAAACAAGCCTTTCCCACAAGTAGAAGTAGAAATGTTTTATTAATACTAAGCCTTTAAGTTGAGGAATCGTTAATTGTTATATCTTAAAAATTAAGATAATTCGATTTATTTCGTAAACATTAATTGTTATATCCTAGCAATTAAATTAATTTAATTTTTATATTTATATAATGAAAAATCTATAAAATTTCTTATTATTTCTATTAAAATTATTATTTAAAAATCATACTTATTATACATTAATTTTTATTTTTATAATTATAATTATAATTTTTTTAATAGTAAGTACAGCACCACAAATAAAATAACCCTGAATTAATTTGATGTCATCCTCATCCATATATAATTATATATCCTCCTGGAATTTTATAGTGAAGATTCTCTTTTAATGCTCTAGACAGAATCTATATATCTGCCGCAGTCAGCGCAATATACCTCTATATATGTGTATGTATATGATATATATATATATATATATAAAGCAAATAGCTTTTCGTTTTTTTTAATTTATTTTTGAGCTGAAAACAAAAACTAGTAGTCAAGGATATTTCTTTCAATCAAATCAACCACCTATCCCTTCCTTCCCACATACTAATAGAATTACCACAATCGGCATCATGATCATCCGCTAATAATATATATATAACAATATTCCAAGTAGCTTGAAACAAATTAATTAATTAATTAATGTCATAAAAAAAGAATTAATTAATTAATGGAAATTGACCTTTATTACCTCATGCCCTACTCCATTCAGCACTTGAGATGTTTTTTGCTTCCAAGCAAGCTACAGCACCAAATATATATGTCTATGAAGCCACAAAGTATTATATATAGCCTCTGCAACTCTCTAGTGAGTACAGAGCAGTGACTGCTCAGAAACAAGCTAGCATTGATATAGGCATCAACGTATAGCTGAACATTTATGAGACGAAAATATGCAACCTGCTGGACAAAAAGGATATCTTGATTGTTTCATGCATGTAATCCTAGAGAGAGAAGAGCTTATGATGATATGACTTATATGAGTATTTGTCTGCCGCTAAACACAAGAACTGCTCACCACCAGGACGTTTGGAAAGAAAGAGCAGAGAGAAGGAAAGAGAAGAGAAGAGAAGAGAAGAGAAGAGAGAGGATTTGATGAGGAGAGAAGAAAGTGGTGGTTGGTCACTTGGTTGGGATTAGTCAACTTGGCAACTTGCTAATGTATCAAAATTATAGCATATCATGATAAACTGCTTTGATTAATAGTAATAGAGACTGACTATAGAAAAAGCAAAGCTGGCGCATTATTATTATTAATGAAATCGGTATGCCTCCCACCCCACAACTTGACATTGGTGCTCTATGATTGACTTAATTTCATTAAAAGCATGCAATGCAGCAAATGCAATCGAAAGTATATATGTTAGTTTCTAGCTACACTGCTCCTAATTTCTGAAAGAAGCTTGATAAGTAGGTCCATCTTAGAAAGATGAAAAGATCCCCGGTGCAATTTCTTTTCATCATTTTTACCCCCACTATCCAGGTATACTCTTCTTCATTGGCTTTCCCCTGATTTTATGTCGGCCACGTGTCTTGTCCTGTACCGTTGCTTCATCTGATGGCATATTTATCAATCAAATTTAAATTGTTGGTTGTTTTGGTGGCCAAACATAGACAAACCCCACACTGTCCTGGTCAATTCGATTGTAAAATTTCATGCGTGCACAGTGTTCGGCGATTGACCGAGTGATAGAATTTAACGTAATTCAAAAAAAAAAAAAAAAAAAATTCATGCGTGCATTAGGAGTGTAGCTCTCTTTGTGCATTTCCACGTGTGGTGCGTGCCTGATAATTTGATACCATCACCATAACCATCCATCCACGGCACCCTTTTGATTTGGGTCCCCATTTGCATGCATTCTTATTTTCTATATGATATTATTTCATGAGGTCCCCCTCCCATCACTTTAATCCTTTCGTGAATTTGAAATTGATGTGTTAATAACATCAGATTTAATATATGATACGGCAAAATAAATTATATTAGAATGTTTATTTTTTATTTATTTTTTTTAGATAATGTTTAAAAATTCACTTGTTGTAAAATTTAATATATACCAATTATATATATATATATATATATATATGATGCATCATCAGCAAGCCATTTAATATTATTTGTTCGTTTGTTAATTGATGTTAAATAATCTATGCCAGTTAGGGCCCGTTTTGGATTGTTTTTAGGAGGTTTATAAGTGATTTTGAAAATTTAAAAGATAATTTTAGTGTTTGGTAAAAAAAAAAAATCAAAATTACTTTTGTCAAAATTAGCCTCTCCTACAGCTGAATTTGAAAATTAGGGAATGAGTAGTTTTTAGATTCTGAGTTTGAGGATTAATTTTATCTTTTAATACAATTCCATAAATATCCTTAAAATTATTACCTAAACCCAAAATTATCATTATTCAAATTGGAAACAAAATCGATAGTTTAATAAATTTTTATTATAATTCATCAATATAAATTTATTAATATCAATTTATTGGTCGACTTATTATTACATTTGTTTCAAAAAATTATAAATTTAATTATCAATTGTTTTAGGATAAAAAATAAAATAAAATCAATATACTATAAATTTTCTTTTTAGTAAAAATTATTATAATACACAATCAAAAATATTATAAGTACATATTTTTATATGTATAAGTAAATTTTATCCTACATTATGTACATTTTAGTCATTTATTTTCTCTCAGCAGTTTAACAGTAAAATTTACCAAATGTCCATAATTACTTTCAAAACTCACAGTATTTCTGAAAATAAAATTTATCAAACACTTAACTGATTCTCTTCATAACTGATTAATTTTACAGCACATTTAATAACAATTATTTTAAAAATGACTGCATTCCTAAACTGACACTCAGCATATTTAACTTTACAATTGGTGCAGCCGACCTAGCTAACGCATATATCTCCCAATTCTACCGTGAGTGAGAAGTCGGTGTCGATGGCTATGATGACGATCATGATCATCATCATAGTTATAATTATTGTTAATAACTTTTTAGTTTCTAATTAGATTTTGTTATCATTATGTTTATATGTTGTAGCTAACGGATCTTTGAGAAAAGGCTGGCTAACCATGTGCCCGTTGCCCGGTCTTCATTTACTAGCTCGTTGACTATATTAGTCGTTGATCGTTAATTCACTCAATAGTCGAAGTATAATACTAATAATATAATGTCCAAATTACCAACCTGCATGGCTGCATATGTATAATATTATTCCCAGTCAGTCCGCCCCACCCCCACCTCATCCGTACTTAAAAGGAGCGTCGTTAAACACCTACAGTGTAGAGACACTTTGATTAATTTGCTGTTAGTTGTCATGATTTTATCTTATGGAATTGGCTGCAGATTCGGTGTTTTATTTCTCAATATGCTAATGGTTTTCCTGATTATAGATTTCATTGAATTTGTTTTGACCTTTTGACTTTCATTTATCTTTTCTGATTTTTTTATGGCTTTTTTTTTTTTTTTTTTTTTTTTTGAGGAATAAGGCTTATATGTCCTTGTTTTACATAGATTTCGTTCTTTTTATTTAAATAACGTTTCCTTACTTCGCCGATGTTTCAAATAAAAGAATAGCATTTTATATAAACATCCTATGTAGTGTTTTTTTGTTATACTTTGACAAAGGCATCTGTATGCTTTTTATACATATAAATTATTTCTTTTTTTTTTTTAAAAAAAAAATAGCATATGTGTAATCAAAGACGTACTTAATATAAATGTGACATAGTTTAAAAATTATAGCTGTTGTTGTCGGAAAAATTAAATAATATTAATTGTTTTTTTTTTTTATATCAATATGTGATAAAATCGATTAACTGCCGAACCATTATTTACCAAACATTTAAGGCCAAACAAGGCCTAACTGGCTAAGAATTGTGTATTAATAATACAAGCGCTGGCTATGTCGCTTGTATGCTGTAACTCATGCATTATATTTATTTTATATGGCGACCCCACTCGTCCTCTTCATCATCAACTAAAGCAGTTGCAAGAAAAGTCCTGAAAACTCGATTAATTTGATGAAAATGAGGCAAGTTGTGTATGGGTCAAAAAGCTAACATTAATGTCATAGAGGCCATAATTAATAATGGCAAAGCATGGCATTATATGCGCAAGTTATGTCAACCTAGGTTAGACATAGGCAACAAGGCGTATCTCCAAATTGGGAATAGTCAATCCCCACTCTCCAAATATGCTGCAATGGGAAGCACGAGGGGCCTACTAGGAAGCCTAAGAGTCTTTGATATTTTCTCTGTTTGGGCAGTCTTTTTTAGTTGGTGCCATCTCATTTGCCTATCATCTCTCACTCTGAATGAGTCAATGTCACAATTTGCTTTTGCTTGCAATTTGGATGGATCCCACTTCCATATCCCATTCTTATTTCCACCATGTTCTTGTATTGTATTTTTGCTTGTACATATGTAATTACCCCTCACAAGGCCCAACTTTTGGTTCAAGAATCATTGACAAAATAAAAAGAGACATTGTGAGGATTCTTCTTATCCTATGTTTACTCGTGAGATTGATAAATTAACATTTAAAATCAGAATAATTCACGGGGTTTACTTATTAAAATAGAAGTATCTTACCTAAATTTCATAATTTTATTTTTGTCTTCAATTAAAATATTGTTATTGTTGTTATTATTCTTGTGATTGTTCATAGTAATAATAATAATGATGATGATGATGATAGAAATCTGTGTTAACAAAAGATTTCCACTGATTATTTTCAATATGAGACGAGCCAATAATCCATTTTAGTATCTTATTGAACGAAATGGTGATATTCTCATCCATTCAATCTACGAGTTCGAACTATAGTAAATTCTTCTATGAAACTGTATGATTCTCCTAATCTAAATCAAGCAGATTATTATAATTATTGTTAAAATTATTATTATTATTATTATTATTTTCATTATTCTTATTATTTGTTTGGAGGAAAAAATGGATGCAAGCATAGACCAGTAGCCTGGTGACACGTTGCAGGAGGAGTCAACCAAATGGAGTTATCTAGTTTGACCAAAACGAGAGGATAGCTCGCAAAAAAACTGGGAGTTGAGCTCCTTAAAAGGGAGGGCAATGTCGATAAAATATGCAATACTAAAGGGTGTTATTGAAAACTAATTTAGTGGAAGGAGCCTTTGTGAGCATTAATAAAATAAAGGGATATTATCATTTGTATATCCTATAGATGCTCTGTTATTAAAAATACTACAACATTTTGGGGATGTATCAATCGTCCACCCTAAATTGACAAAAGCTATATGTCGACCACCAAACCGTTAGCTACCGTTTGAAAGTTAACGGAATTATAGCGAATTGACAAATTTACCCTTAAAAAGTATCACTTGTATACCCTTAAATTCTTTTATTATCACTTGTATACCCTTAAATTCTTTTATTATCACTTGTATCATATGAAAAGACCAAATTACCCCTTTGGTGTTATCCTATTTAAACGGCAAGTAACGGTTTGGTGGACGACATATACATTTTGTCAATTTAGGGTGAACGATTGATACACCCTTAAAGTGTTGTAGTATTTTTTATAACAGAGCATCTATAGGGTATACAAATGATAATTTTTCTAAAATAAAAGATTTATCCACTTTTTAGGTGAGGAATAAGGAAACAATGAAAAAAAAGATTCTTTGGTTGAGCAATGAGAGGACGCCACGTCAGCTGTCCTCTGTAGCACCTTAAAAAGCAACAGGATCACAAGCTTGAGGGATTGCTACATATCCAACATAGAAGGCAAAATGGGGGTTGGAGTTTCTTTGCCTCCCAAACCTATAAACATCACCATCTCGGGACCACCATGCAGATTACATAAATGTCCTTGCCTGAGGAAGGACATCCATTGATTGAGCGCTTTGTGTTCGAAACTATCAAAACGACCCTCAGGCACACTCCATAAAAGCTTAAGGACATCCTCAAACGGTAACTAATTTTCATCACTCAAAAATTACTCTCTCATCTTCTTCCTCATAGCATGTTCATTATTTTTAAGAGTTTTAAGTAGGGATGGCAAGATAATCCGGATCCGGACCGGACCCGCACGAACCCGGATGATTCGGACCGGGTTAAACCCGGATGATCCGGATTGGGTTGAACCCGCACCGGATGTATATTTTATCCGGATCCGGTTTTAATTTTCTTAAACCCGGACTTATCCCGGTCCGGTTCTGAGTTCACCTGAACTCGGATTTCCGAAACCCGGACCCGGATTTTTTGTTTTAAATATTATTTAATTAATTTTTTAAATTATTATTTATAAGTATAAAAGAAAAAAAAATGAGAAACAAAACAAACCCTATATTTCCTACGGCCGCCGCTTCCTCATGTTCATTCCCCATAATTCAGCAAATAAATTCAAAATCAACGTGGCCCCGATTCTTTCGACTGAGCAATTAAAGAATTGGTTAAAGCTGATTGAAAGCATTGATTTGACCGTACCTCTTTGATTGCTTATTCTTCTCATGTCTTTGACCTTCTCGAAATCAAATGAGTTTTTTTATTAGCCCAAGTCCTGTCGTTGAAGTTTAGCTCATATCCCGGTGAAGAAGAGGTCTTGGGTCTGGTTCGGAGATTTCTCTCTCTCAGTAGTCGGTTCATCATCATCCATCAATCATCAGCATCACAACATCGCGACGGTGGCCGCACTTCTCTGCAAGTTTCAATTTCTACCTTATGTGTTAAAATTAGATTTATTCTGAGATTTGGGCTCAAGGAATTATGTGGCTTTTTGTGGAATCATGTGCTTTTTGTGGAATCATGTGGCTTTCTTTGTTTCTTTAATTTTCCCATCTTCCTCATCCTCCACTATCTTCGCAAGATCCCATGAGTTCTATTTGTTTTTGCAACTACCAAAGAGTCGAAATTGGCATGCTTGAATTTTTTTTTTAATTTTAGGCATATATCCGGGTTTAAAACCCGCATTCCGGAAACCCGGACCGGACCCGGAGTTAAAAAATCCGGGTTATATGCGGGTCCGGTAATTAAAATTGATCATCCGGGTCCGGAACCGAAAAGACTAAACCCGGACCCGGACCCAGATTTTGCCATCCCTACTTTTAAGGATCCATTTGACTTTAAATCCGCTACCTATCACTCAAAATCTAACTTGAGTGTCGAAATGTGGTTGCCAGCCACCGCTGGCTTGGCCTCTAATGTTAGCTTTGGCTTTGATTTGCAGGATTCATTCAACTCAAGTTTGGTGGCTTTCATCTTCATTTTCATCCTATCTTCTTCCCCTTATCATTAAACACTCACCTTGCCCAGCTAAGCTCCTCCATCTTGATACAAAACACCTCCAACATTAAGGCAGCCATTCACCTCAAATCAATTTATTTGTTTTAGTTGGTTAAACCAAAATCTAACCAAAATCATTATTGTTGTTGTTGTTATTGTGGTTACTGCTACAGTTTTTATTTTGAATAATAATAGTAATCACAATTATTATACTAAATAATGACAACAATCAATTATGGTTATTTTACTAACTTGTAATAATCTATTATGATTTTAAGACAAAATAAAAATATCAATGGCAAAATAATTCATTTTGATTCTAATTTCTATTGCTACAATAAATTATTTATTTTAATTCTTATTTCCTATTTCTATTATAATCTATTTCAATTACAATTCAAACCTGATTGGTAAACAAACCATTAGTCTAAAAGCTGGCGTGATCAATCCGCGCACTCCAATATACCATTCGGGAAAAAAAGTGCACTGGACCCACCAACAGTTGGGCTGTGTCTGGCTCTTGCCTGTTAACAAAGGCTAGACCCACATGATTAATGGCACAAGAAATAATGCGTTCAATTAAAGCACTTTCTTCGTGTCTTTCTTAGTTTCTTTCGTTAAATTGTTTTGCCTTCGGTAAATAGAAATAGTCCACAGATGGCATCAATTCATGTGTCAACATGACGCCTCATGTGGGTATGGGAACTGGGAGTTAAAATGAATAACATGCTGCTGCTGATTTAAGAATTATTACTCTTTAAGAATTATTACTCAATAAACTATGTATGCCTCGGCCTTGCCTTTTCCTCAATTTACTTCGTATGAAAACCCAAGCCATCAAGGCAGAACTTGTACAAACTTTACCATTGGTGCACTTGTGTTAAGTGATCCTGATAAAGTTAATGCCGATTTCATTTCATGTGATTCTTAGATCAGAAAAGCCGGAATATAGAAAACAGGAGTTTGGCGAAGTTAAGTCGGTGACAGACATTGGTAGGGATGACAATGGTACCCGCAAACTCATAAATTCGTCTAAATCCGCTTGCTGTGGGTAATTTTATGGGTTGTGGGCGGATTTGTTATTATAAATTGAAACTCGTACTAAGTTACGGGTGAGTTTGGTATTAGGTAAATATCCGACGGATACTTGCATGGATATTCACCAACCGACAATTTTTTTGTAATTATTTTTTAATTTAATTTAAATAAAAAATATTTAAATTTAAAAATATACTTATTGTAATTTTGATTGAATTTTCTTTAACTTAAAACATGAATATATATATATATTGTAATTTTACTTATTATAATTTTGTATGGACTTTTATTCTTTAACTTAATGCATGGATTATTCATTATTATAATTTTGTTTTTTAGATTAGTATATGTGTTATTCTTTAGAAAATATTAATTTTAATCATTATTGTAGGAATCGTGTTGGATGGGTGCTAATGGTGGTAAATGAAATGAATATCTTCTCTTGGAGCTTGTGTTGAATGATAATTGTTATGCTTAGATACCAGTTTGTGGCTTTTTTTAATGAATTTATGTATTTTATACTTAAATTTGAGAATTTGTGTTGGATTGATGTTGTAATTTTAATTTTCCATTTACATTGATTAAATATAGAATTGAGCATGTTATGTAGAATTTTAAGTTATTATTATAAATTTACATATTAAACATTTGTGATTTTAAATATGGAAACCGTAAAAAATCCGCTGGATACTATTGCGGATTTAGTAAATTTTATGTGGATATGGGTTTGGCAATGACATCACTTCGAACTTGCAGCAGCAAATAGACTTAGTGTTGCCACCAATCTCTGTGTTTATATTTTTAACGGTTGTGATTACTGATTAGTTAGGAATATATTTGTAATTAAATCTTATTCACACATCACACGAGATCTTTCAAAAACAGCTTAGACTTAGATGACCACGGCATTGACAGGACACAAATTCAATAGGGTCCTGGCCACTCTATGGGTTATACAAACTTAAACCAGATCCAATTATCTATTAAGAGTACACCTCAATGCAGTAACAGAAAGGAATCACTTCACCGGCCGAAAAATTGGATGACCAATTTCCTTTTCAATTCCAATGTGAAAGAAGTCTCAATTCAAAATATTGGATTTCAGCTAATTTAACTTAAAATACCTCACTGGAGCATGCCATCACAAAAAAAATTGCTAATAGAATACAACAAAATTTCCCATTTACAATGGAGCCAGTCACTTCTTATTCCTATTCAAAGCTGCTTTTATAGTTTCCATCATCTGTCTATTCCACAAGAAGAAGAGTTACACAAGCACAGGCTTAACCAACACACGTTCAGTTAGGCACCAAATAAATCATCATTGTCATTGTCATAAGTGAGGGAGTTATTTCCAGGTTTTTCCCTTGACATACTAATAGTCTTTCCTTCAGCATCTTCAGGCGGGGAAGCTGGTCTAGTAGAGCTAACAGATGAATAAGCCCAAGAAGACCCCACTTTTCCAGAAAATGAATCGCCGTAAAGGTCATCATAGATCCTGCTTTTTGGACCACTTTTGACCTTATTCAATACTTCTTGTAGCTTATCAGTCACACCTTTGGGCAAAAAATTTTCTTCCTTTTGAGAGGGTTTTTCCTTACATTTGGGTATCACAGTAGTTTGCACGAGGGATTCATATTTTCCAACTAGACTTCCTTCTTTCATGCCTATTGGACCTGGTTCTGTTCCTACATCAGCACCATCTGAAATGCCAACGACTTCAACCAACTCTCCTCCAGCTTGATCCCTGAAGGACACTCTTAATTTTTTAATTCTTTTTGCAGCCCTCTCTGGTTGCTGGCCGTCATCTCTTCCAATCGATGACCTACTAGGCTCACCAGATCGACATATTAGGTCAGACTTACTTAAACCATAACGATTTATAAGTGTATTATAAACCACAACAGCTTCCTCATCGGATGGATCAGGAGGCGGTGGTAAATTGATCTCTGTAGCTGGTGGAGGACGAGCAAAAAGAGCATCAGTATTCTTTCTCAAAATATATGTTCTTGTTGACGCAGCGAATCTCAAAGACTGCCCAACTTCAAGCTCAACTGGAGTCTCTTTGGTCAAACGCTCATTGGCAACAAAGGTACCATGAGCTGATCCCAGATCAATTACGTATATGCTGTACAGATTACAAAAACTTGTATGACACATTGTTGACAGAGGTTTTTTATTTTATTTTTATTCAGAAAGCAGATATTCCCACAAGAACATTAAATATTTTCAACATCTGTTGAAGAAGATTCTCATTTGGCAACACATTACAAAGTGGAGGATTAAGACAACACAGAGATCTGGAATGAGTCGAATGACCAACAAGGTCATCAAACCTGAGCTTCCAGTAGTAATCCTCCTATAGCTAATAGCAAAGCACACTTGAGCATAAAAATCTTACCAACAGCTCAGAAACAAATTCAATAACATACACTTGCGATAAAACAAACTACCAGATTTTGTGATCGACCAACATCAAACAAAAAGACTAGAGATGAATGGTAAAACTTGTTATCCTGCAAATGCATATTTAATTTCCAATCTTCTTCTCATCATTGTGAACTTAGTTGTAAATGAAGTATAATATAGTGTACCCCATCTCAAGCATTGTGACAAGTAAGGGGGGGGGGGGGAGGAAAGAAAACGGTTCAAGGGAAACTTTAATGCCATTCCAAAACAAATAACATGTCAAGAACTATAAAAGAGCTGCAAAAAATAGTGTCAAGGACATTGAGAAAAAAACTAACCTTCCATTCTTGTGAGGAATGACGGCGGCATGCTGGCGTGAAATGGACTGATGATCAAGAACAAAATCACACGTTTGAAACTGCCTCCCAAAAATATGCCTCCGTCTATCCAAATTAATCCGGTCAAGAATCTCACCATCCTTCAAAACATCAAGATAGTAGACACTGGAGCGAGGCTCAATTGCCCAGTCTGGTGGTTGCCAAGTGGATTGCCCGCCTCCAATCTGGGTCACCTGCTGTGCTTTCCCAACAGACAGCGAAGCCTCCTGTTTGATGGAGTTTTGAGAAATCTGGTGTTGATTCTGATACTGAGGTTGTTGTTGGTAACTTTGTGAATGTAAACACTGCGTTGAAGGATTAGTAACAGCTTCTGAAGCAGTTTTGGCAGCAGAATTAACAGCAACTGAAAATGGTTCCAAGGATTGAGCTTTCTTGAATCGATCAAGACCGGCTCTTCCGAACATTCTCTACACTTTAATCATTAAAATAAAACTCTCAATATTTACTTTAGAAACAGTGATAAACATGATGTTAACATGATAATGCGATTCGTCATCTGTTTCTACACAAACCCTAATTTCAAAAATAGAAATACTGTTACACTTAATTTGCACCAAAAAAGACTTAAAGTTTATCAACCGAAGGAATCAATATCATTAAACTGCTAAAAGAAACAGCTAATATCAATCAAAAGACCCAAATCTGATGTTTAGATATATCAAACTACAATCATATCATAACCAATATCGAAGTAGAATGATGAAGCCAAGGAAACAAAAAAAAAATTACGTAAGGGTTCTAACGATCTGATTGATTGATTAACCGATTGATCGACCAGAGTAAGAAAAGTAACAATACAGCAATTCAACAAATCAAGTAGCTGAATTTTTTTAAAAAAAAAATTCAAACGGTCCGTTTGGTAATGGATAAAGCCACCCTTACCGTAACCTTATGCTGGGTTTATTTTCTGAACCGTTTCCCCCCCTTCCCTCATAAAAGTGCTAGTAACCATCCAAATATATTTCACAAATCAGCCACTTGCTTTTGTTTTAATAATAATAATAATGATATAAATAATATATCACGCATTTAAATGATGACGAAAATAATAATAATAATAATAATACGCAATATACATACTCACTTGTCTTGTGTAATCTATTTTTACCAGGCTTGCCAATCAGATTGTCTTATTTTTACTTTCATTATCTTGAATATCTTTTTTGTCTTTATCAACTGGTAGCATGGATCTTTTCATTTGATCTATATATATATATATATATATATTTTTTTTTTTTTTTTCTGATTTCATATTTTTCTTTACTAATTGAGAGATTATAAAAAATCTACGCTCCAGAACCTACCAATATAAAAAATAAAGACTAAAATTAATTTATATGAGACTAACACACAAGTTGCACATTTATACATTAAACTTAAACAAAAGGTTTAAAAACCATTGTCAAGAAATAGTTTAATGCTCTGAGTAATGCCAATCAAAATTTTGGAATTACGGCAGCCGCACACCGAATACACATAGACACAAGTTTCAGACTACTGAAAAAGTTAAAGCTCTTGATATTATCTTCAAACCATGTTCGTACACTACAAAGCCCTGCTATATCCAAAATTGAAGTTTCAGCAGCAATTCCGTCCAACCTGTGATAGATGCCAATAGCTAGACTGCATATCTGGATGATTGCCAGTGATGACATCTGCAATCTATGTCTGACACCAATACCGCTCATAAAAGTGGACATTAAGAATGCGGAGATACTAAAAGGGAATGGCAAAAACATATCAGCTCTTTTCAGACTCAAATCAAGTCCACCGCATTAAGAATGCCATAGCAATGCCCAAACCATCCACTATCTCGCTGCAAATTCCTTCTCAATTACACTTAACTTCACCCTTAGGCGGTCTTCCAGATTTGAGACAATGTTCTTTGTAATTCTTTTCTGATGCCTGGTGCTTTTCAGCCATGCAACTCCTAGGTACACCTGTGCTAGACAACCTTTTGGTCTTGAGGGTGAATCCTCAACTTGGTATCTTAGGTGAAGCTGTACATTTCAAAGGACAATTGTCAATTGTGATGAATGTAGAGAACAAAGAATTAATGCAATCCGATGGAAAAGAAAATTGAATTTGCACATAAAAACAATTCAAACTGGCATTCGTACATTAAAATAGTCACCAAGTGGAACTCCATGAAGAGTCATAACCTCTTCAACAAGCCAACCATTCCCATTGGGCAAGGGAGATTTTTGCTGAGTGCTTGTCACCTCTCCTCTATAGCGGGATATACACTTATCAAATCTATAATATATCTGCCTCTCATAAACATCGAGCTTCTCTGATTCCCATGAACTGCAAGAATAGCTAACACAACCAGCTTTCTCCATAACAGCACGCTCCAACTCACCCCCACCAAATAGCTCCATAAAGAAACTCATCTAAGATTATCAACAAGACAGTAGTAATTGTCACATACAAGCAGATACCTTACACTATGTATTATAAGACAATCATGAGAAAATGTAAACATGCACGACGGTTACCAACCTAACATGGATACACATGCTTATAGACATTTCCCACAAGCATAAACATAGACAAGGGGAGACAGAGAGAGGAGAACTTACAGGAACTGGAAGAACAGAAGAATAGACCTCAGACATGGTGACATCCTCAAGACCCAAGAAGGTTCCACCCTCCTCAGATTGTAGGCTTTTGGCTTCTGATTCTTCAACTATTTGCACTTTCTGCTCTGGACTCAAGGATCTTGCCTTCCACAGTGCCATGATTGTCCTATTCAACATACATAAAATGGTAAGTCACATAGGGTAGTTTTATCTACTATCATTTTTCATTTTTCCTATCCAAGATTAAAGAGGCACATCATGTTTTGGACACTGTATAACATATACCCTAATTGCTTTGCAGCAGAGTTCAATATGCTTCTCAAGTTGGTACAAGCACAAAAACTAAAGAAAGAGAGATTGGAGAAGGCCAAAAAGGTTTATTCAGAAAACAGAATTGCGCGATGAGCACAATTAAAAAAAAAAACCAAAAAGGAAATCATGTTACAATTGTAACAATAATGTAAAACGAACAGGGCACTGTTTTCATTTACCGATGAGCTACATTGTAAGATACAAAAGAATGAAAATGGAACTTTAGCCTGCCTTCCTCATCTTGGGTCTTCGCACCATGCCTTGCATCCATGCCTCGACCCTGCCGGAGAGTCATAACGATAACTGGGCTGCCCATTGATGACAAAGAAGGAGGTAACACTTGAATGTCTTCTATGTCCTCCCAGAGAAAGAAAAAATTTGTCTTGTGCCCAAATAAATTTGCATGGAACCCAATTATTCTTGCAGACAGAAATAGGCGACCCTGCACATTGACAATGACAAGTAATATGATCAGACTGCTAAAGCACAGCATTTAAACTCATATAGATGGATCTAATATAAAATAATTGATTTGTATTATGACCATGCCAAAAGCACCTGTAGGAGCATTTTTCGCTTTAAGTGACATGTGAAATCGTTTATAAGAAATTCCTCTGGTGGCAGCCCAAAGAGTTTCTGAAAGGCTGAATTTGTTTGAGGAGATCGAAGATTTATCTACAAATGTTTCCGTCAAACAGAAATATTAAACAAAAATGCTGTGAGCTATGAAAACCATAACATATATAGCAGATTGATAAATAAAAACCCAGAACAGAATAACTTGCATTACCTTCTTTCCCACCTCTTTCTCCATCTTAGTCAAATACTCTTTGACAACATTGCTACCCTTTGTATTATTGAGGAAAATTCTTAAGTGAAGCTTAGATTGACATGCCTGTGCTAGCTTTCCTTGAAGAGGAATCCACACATCAGCTAGATCTGAGATATCAGATTTTACAAAGTTTATCTCAGCATGTCCCAAAGATGTAGCTTCATTAAAAGGTCCATCAAAATCATACACTTCTACATCCAGCATCGAAGGAGGCTCGTCCATTGCATCATACTCAAATATTTCTGTGAGGGTGAATGAAGTTTCATGACAATAGATCAAAGGAAATTGAGATCTTAAATAGGACACAGTCTATTAAAACTTGATCCAAAAGAAAAAATAACGATGTAGATATCCGAAAACATTCATATATAATTGTAGAAGGATCACCATTCCACATTGGATCGCATTGCTGAAACTTTATTGAGCTGGTTCTACTTTTCCCATTACAAGTGAACACCACATATGGATCACAGAACCCACTTGAATCAACAGCTGCTAAGTTATCTCCCTTAATCAAAGCAACAGTTAGCAACCACCCGTCACCTTGTGCTTTAACTCCATGATCACTGCCTATAGTTTAATAGAAAATGAAAATAAATAGAAAGCTAAACAAAAGAATGACATAGACAAATGCAGGCTCGGGCAGGAAGAACTGGAAGCAAAGAGCATTAGAGAAAGGAAATAATGTTGTCCCCCAAAAACTCTGAGGTTAACAATTTGCTATTATATGCATGACTCTGAGGTTTATAGGACAACACAGCAATTTGTTAAAAATTGGGATTATTAAAAATATTTATCATGGCTTCAAGTTGATCACTCACACATCAGAGAAAGCATGCTAATAATCTTTTCTGGGTCATCAATCAATTTCTCATCAGGCAGAGAGTTTAGTGGTATATTTAAACGAAGCAGTTTAGAGTTGTTACTAACAGAAAGAGAAATTAACAGTTGCAAACATTACCCTTTTGTTTTCTGGCTTGCATGAAGCGCGAAATTAACTGTAGGAACCTTTCACCCTGAAGGACCAGGACACCACACACGATAAATTCACCAATAGAATCTGGCAAGTCAAGCCCAACAAATTCAAGCCCCTGAATTGTGGTGGATGTGGCAAGCCAGATGTGGATGAGCACATAAATTCCCATAAAAAAAGAAGAGACTACAGTGAAGTTAGCAAAATAGTGCACTGCCAGCTTCCAGTCAGACTGGGGCTCTGGCTGCAATGAAGCCAAAATCTGTTCCTTATTTAACCCCATATCATTTGAATCAACAGGTGTAATTGTCTGAGACAAAAAGGTTGCAAATTGCTCATATGTTTCCCTTAAAGCTGATCGAGCTCCATTTTCTATCATACCTTTCATCATGGTACTTTGCAGAAAATTCATGCGCCAAGATATCACCAAATGTGAAGACTGTTCTCCTGATGACAACTCAGGCCCAGGAGTAATGCAGAAGAGCAATTCAGTCTTAAAACTGCCCCCGTACATAACTTCTGGAGTGCTCACACTTGCTAAAATAGCAAATACCTTCCCATCAGCTTTCAGGTATGTTTGCTCCTCAAAGCCTTTCGTCGCCTTAATTAATTTATTTGCTGCCTTAATGTAAGTTACATCTCTTTTCAAGCTCTCGCAGCCATTCTCAAACCTCCACGGCCCAATTTGCAGTTCTGTATTTCCCTGTTCTTCAGCCCATGTTCTAGGGAAATTCGAATCAGGTGAAAAAAGTAGAGTGTTTAGGTCTTGAGGTGCAATCACATACATTTGGTCTACAAGGACTCCCCCAGGTAAATTGCTTGGGACTTCAGACCCTAGATCTCTAGGCTCCATAGTTTTCATTGCTTCTTCAAATGAAGCAGAAGAGGACTGATCCACACACTTGTCATCAAAAAGTTCAGATTTGGTAGTTTCAGGTAACTCCAAAAAGTCAACACCTCTATCTGATGCTGTATCTGAGTTTTTATTAAACATTTGAGCAATTCGACCAGCTAAAGTTTTTTGTGCACAAGACTTCTCTTCCCTACTAGATGTGGTATCCTCTACTCTTACAGGAGAGGGTGCATTTGAAGGGCCACTGAAAGACCTCTTAGGAGATTCAGTTGTCTTCAATTGATCAAGGGGATCACTATTAATATTAAAGTCTGCAGATGAAGTGTTATGCGAAAAACTTATAGTCAAAAGAATTTCACCTGCCATGGAATACATTAAAAGAAAAGTTACTACATTATGAGATGCACATTGGATTCTTGGAAAATTTTAAAATTCGGTCACAACAATTACCAGCCGTAGTAAGACATTATTAGCAAACAAAAGGCTGAAGCCAAGAAATTGAAGCAGCAAACAATATTAAAAGAAAAAACGAAAAACGTAACAAACATACCGCAGTCCTTATTTTTGGACTTCTTATTCTTCGGTTGAAGAGAGTGCCAAGCGGTGGGAAGAGACTTATTATCAGCATCAAAAACTCGTGAAACAGGGATTTTAAGAAACCCGACAAAGTCATCATTGAAGTACTTATCTTCATCCAAAACAGAAATAACAAGCTCGTCTTTCAAATCTTCAACTTTGAAACTAAACTCCTCCTCCCAACTTGGGCTTAAGCTCTTCCTCACCACTTTTGTCTTAAACCTTTGCCTTCCCAATTGTAATCTCACATACGGATCACTATACCCATTTTGATCCATCGCTGGTATGTTTCTTGCTTCTATAACTCTCACCACAAGCTTCATTTTGGACCCACTTGTGTTAAAACAATTTAAATAACATGTATATGTCTAAATATGTATATGACAAAATGAACTACCAACAAAAACAATTCTTCATTGAATGTCTTAGATGAAGGAATAAACAATTCTAATCACCACCAAAGAACAGTGATCAGAAATGAAAAGCAGGTTGATTGTAATACGACAGGCCTGACAATTTCGTAAGCATTCAAATATCCCTGATCCAGAAAGCTAAACGACAGACAAAGATCAGCAAACTCGAAACATAAAGATTATCAAAGACGAAAATTCGATTGTTTTTTTTTTTAATTTACCTCCTGAACGCAATGAAATAATATGAACCAGAAATGGAATGATGCGAAATCAATGAGACAGGTGATCGATGCAATTGGAGGTTGAAACTGGAAAGCAAGAAGACTTTTCTCAATTGCAACTTCGCGTTTCGTGTTTGACTTATTGACTTTTTTTGGCCTTTTTGCTTATTAATTGTCATGATATTAATTAAAATGTTCATAATTAATAATTTTAATTTATGAATTTTTGTCACGTTAGGTTAAATAAAACCCAACACAAATGCGCCAATTCCACTTTTGTTATCTTTTTGCTCCCTCTAATATTATAGTGCACACGTAAGAAATTAAAACCTTTTTCCTTGCAAAAGTTTCGGATGAAAGTCTTGAGAGAGGAAAAAACGAAAAATACTTTTTTTACTCTTTATCTTTTAGTTTTTTTTCCTAATAAAGGCAAGTCATGGATTTGTCGGATTGGCCTTCATTTGTAGCTGACGGTTTTAGCCAGCCCAGGTAACCGTGTTCTCTTAAAAGAGCAATTAAATAAGCTTACAACTTCGCATCGCTGTTTCATCGACTGAGAGGTCAGGATATGTGCACGCTCTCGTTCACACGTTAATTAACATCTCAGAATCAACGTAAAAGCAAAAGCAATGTTGCAGTTTTAAGCGCGAATTGCTTTTTGATGTTTCAATATAAGCGAGTTCAATACAAACAATCAGCATTCTATGGGCATACATAAGATCTGCATGGGGCAACCAGCAAACAGGCCTCAAATAAGTGAGTATTGAAGCAGTAATCGCAAGGTTACTGTCCTAATAATTCAAGAATGTCAGACACCTGATTTGTGTAATAATCTGGTTGGATGTTGTTTGAGGGATCTTGGAGGGTGGATTGAGTTGTCACACCTACGTTCACAAGTTTCCCAACATCAGGAGACGCTAAGGATATGACAGAGAACTGATTTATTTTCATGTTAGAAAATCAAGAAAAATCCTAGTACCTGAAAGAACAAGGAGTGTTTTGCAGCCAGCATTTTGTCCAAACAAAATATCAGTATCTAATCTATCACCCACCATACACATTCTGGAGGAAGCAATCTGAAATCTGCAAATCAGAATACAAAGTACAAAACTTATACTGGAAAAGGTCTTAACTTGTCTTTTCACACAATCTCATACCAATAATATTAGAATAATGATGTGATAAATGGAAGTCAGACATCTTTCGTACTTTTGTAAAGAATTTCCTCCGTCCACAATTTAGTCATAATGAATGCAATGTAACGATCTTTCATCTAACTTACTTCTTTGACAAAATTTCCATCATGAACGTTGATGGCTTTCCAACTACAATAGGCTCTTTTTCAGTTGATGCACACATGGCTGCAACCATACACCCGGCACCTATAATCCAGGGTAAATCTTATAATGACGCAAATTTGTCCAGTCTGTATTTTACATATGAGATAACTTTCTTACCAGGCCACTCTTGTAAATCAGTCAAATGCCCCACTGCATCACGATTGGTAGCAATAAAAAGGCAGCCAGGATTCTCACGGATGCAAAGGGTTCCATACCTAGCAATTAAAATAATGATCATCTAAATAGCAAGCAAGCAACAAGCAGCAAATAGAATATCTATATATATGATGCATGCTAAACCTATTATAACGTTTGTCAGAATTTGTCCAGACAGATTTAAGGAAGTCCTTTTCATTGCTAAGCAAGATGCTAAACCCATGACCTGGCTCAACACCCATCTCTCCACTGAGCCAAAGCCTTGATCAAGAAGGGATCTTTCACACGCTCAACCATGAACCATCCTTGTGTACCTGACGGCTAATATTATCTAAGATTTTGGATATGCATGTTTCCTAATCGTCACCTTTGTTATAGGAAAAAAATATGCAGCAATCAACTCTTCACCAATGTATCCAAAATGTCTTCATGAATTGTGAGGAATTTGAAGATTCTAAGGGGGAAACTGAGCACCTAGGTAACATTTCAGTACATATGCCAGACAACTGGCTTGCATTATCATTTCAGACGGCGATTAGTGAGACCATTAGAGAACAAGCTAGAGTCAGAATTATCTCAAAGTTCTCTCTTGATTACCCTTTACTGAATAAAAAAGAAATGGGGCCATAGACCTGAGCTTCATCCATAAGTCTAACACTGGCCAGCCATTCAGAATCAATTCAGGCCTAAATCTAATAAATTTAGTTCACATGTGCAAGAGATCAAGTCAAAGATTGTATATACTCAAGTACTTAAAAGTTAAGTGATTAGGACTTCAAAAGTTGCAAAAGATTAATAACATAAAAGTAAATAGGTAATATATTAATTTAAAACAAAATAGAACATGGCATACAGATTCTTACTGAAGCTTGTAATAGTTAATATGCGGATCTAATCCAACCACAACTGCTCCAACCTGGGAAGAAGGTGCAACAAATAGTTTTCAAGGAGTGAAGTAAAGAAAGAGGAAAAAATACAGAGAAAGAAAAGGAAAATTGCTCCAAGAAATTGCAGGCTAGGTGTTACATTACATTCTTATCATGTTCAAATAAGCAATTTGATTTCAGTTGTACCCTCTTTTCCCCATCTTCCTGCAATAAAGTGTAAACAATAAGGGAAAGGGCTTTCTAAATCAATGACATGAGTGAAACAAAAACCCTACACCCACAATACAAGCTAAAGAGAAGCATAAGATTTTGTAAGGGACTCTACAGCTAATGCGTCTAAAATGAAGGAGAATATCTGCACTCAAACTGGAGTCAAACAAAGGGCACAACAAGAAAACAATATTTTGTTACAAACTGAAGCAAAGTGAGCTGCCATCCTGCCAATGCGAGTTTCACCGATATTTATTTACTTATTTTTTTTCATTTTTGATGCTCAGCTTCACCAACAATTGCAACACTAATGGTTCACTTCCTGCTGGCAGGAGAATTTCTAAAACTTGGATAGCTGCTCAAGAGTTTTGTTTTGTGACGTCCTTTAAGTAAGAGGACTAAAAATTCTTGAATGAAACATTCTGAAATCAGAAGGTGAAAAAATGTGTCAATCAGATCATGCATACAGCTCCAGGCTGTGAAGCTATTAAGGTGTAACCTTATGAGGATTATTATGCATGTAACCAAAAGCAGGCCTCAGAATCATCTTTATTTCAAGAAAATGTATTCAATCAAACAAAACAACTCCAAAACCTTAAGTCTCCTAGAAATTGGACGTAAGGGTTTCCGAAAATAAGCCAAGTGGAAACTAATAGCCATTGTCAAGTTGCACAAAGTAAAGACCCCTGCTGATGAAAATACAAAAAGTTTTCAGCAACTCGATCCAAAAAGAGAGAGAATAACAATTAACAAGAAATCGTAAATAATTCACTAGTACTTTTCACTGCAACTAGAATGGTAGAAAAATAAAAATCAAAATACAAATAAAGAGACCTTTATTCAATGATAAATAAAAAATCAGCAGTGAGCAATGAACGGCAAATTGCAACGTAAATTCATTTTATCCAACGATATCTTAAATGAGAAAGAGACCAAAAATACTGTGAGAATATATAGGTTGAAGTTATTCCTCTAAGAAACGAGATCATTTACAGATTTTAGAAAAACTCACTGGGCCACCAAGACCTGTATATCCAGCTTGCCGCAGCTCTTCTAATATGCCTTCACCACCAATAACATAAACCTTAAAAAGGAAAAAAAAAAATGTATGTATTTGGAAACAACACTCAAAAAAATAAAAAAGAAAAATAAAATAATAATGGCAGTGTAACTTTCAGTTTATGGAACAGTTTTTTTTTTTTTTGGGGGTGGGGAAGGTGTGCCCCGAGGTGCAGCAGTGAGCCAGTGCCATCATGATTCTCAACTTTGGTGACCAGCCTGGGCAGTGAACTAAAGTCAAATCCAGACTGAATTCAACCAACAGCTGCGAAATTGATTTTATTAACATGTTTTGAATTGATTAAGCTCTCAACGTTGGTGACCAGAGCTAAACTCAAATCAAGACTGATCCAACCAGAATTAATTAGAACAATTTGATACTAAAAATTAAGCTGAATATCATAAAAATAAATCCACAATGTTAATGTTGCTGGTCATGAGCAATTTATGAAGTTGGAATCACTTGTAATTAAAATTCCAAGGAATGTTACAACATGCAATCAAGCAAATTAAAACTTTTAAATTAATTTAATCATTAAAAGCTTGTTACATTATATGTTGTCCCCTACCAGTCTGATTGGGAGAGGTTCATCCAAATTTGCACCAAGAAAATATATATGATAGACCTTTTTTTTTTTTGGGAGGAAAAAAATAGTAAAATTTTTGTAAAACAGAATCAATAGTAGGACGAATTCCATTTTGTAAACCATAATGAGGATTGAGGCAGCATACCTTGTTCTCTTGAGGAAAATTGTTGACTTTCAAGTACATGGCAGCTGCAAAAGATGAGGAAAAAATCTCATCCTACAAAACAATATCATAAAACAAAGGGCAGATTCGGTTAGCTGAAATAGTGACATCTGATTGAAAAATACGCGAATCATTAACTACATGTGTAAGAACAGAGAAGCAAACCTCTGAGACCGAAACTCCAAGAGAATGGAACTTATGAGCATATTGTCTCCTTGATCTTCGAGAATTGTTGGTCACAAAAATAAGCTTCTTTCCCTGGAATAATGTAATAATGTAATAATGTTAAAACATAATAAAAAACAGAAAAATAAGAGAAACATTAGGCAAATGAAATGAAGGAGTTTGAGAAACCTTGGATCGAAGCACGTCTAGTGTTTGTCGGACTCCGTCAATGAGTTTATCGCCCTTCCAGATCACACCTGATCGCATAATGAAATTCATCCGCTTCACAATATTAAAATTAAAAGAAACAATAATAACAATGAAGTAAATAAAAGAAAGGCATATATAATAGACCATCACAATCGAAGAGAAAAGCGTCAACCGAATCGAAGAGAGCTGTAATGTTGTTTGCAGAGAGAAGCTCAGCCGGAGCTTGTCCATTTTGACCACTCATTCTCACTGTTCTTCGATTTTCTTTTGGAATGTAATAAATGACTACTTCCCTCCCACTTTTAGGGGGACATTTCAATGAAGGCGTTTGTGCAAAATAGCAAAATGAGCAGCGTTGGATTTGAAATTACAAATCCAACGGATGAAAAGCGTGGGAAAATGGGACAAATTCTGACTTGAAAGTTTTCTATTTTTTGTTTTAATTTAACTTATTTATTCCCAAATAATACAATGCTTGCATGACCATGAAATTATTTGTGGTCCTAATGTAAATTTTAGTAAATTTGCAGGTTGATTAAATATGTGTAATAATAATAATGACATTAATAAAAAATAATAACAACAATAATGATGATGATGAAAATAATAAGGATATTATCATTTTACTACTAAAGTTATTCTGACATATCATGTCAGTATCATGGTTTGCCGAAAAATATATTTTACTACCAAACATTTGCGTCGTTATCAATTCACTATCATTCCGTTAAGAACGTTAAAAATTTACTGATGTCATAAGAGCATCAAAGACATTTCCAACCGTAAAAGTAAAATTGTCTCTTAATTTGATAGATAAATTATCATTTTACTACCAAGTTTTTAGGGAAATTATCATTTTACTACCAAAGTTTAGGGAAATTATCATTTTATTATCAAACTCTTGGGAGTAAAATCGAAATTTAATTCAATTTCCGTTAAACATTAACTTTTTCTTAACGGAATAGTAGTTAATTGATAACGGTGCAAATGTTTGGTAGTAAAATATACTTTTCGGGAAACCATGATACTGACTTGATATGTCAGAATAACTTTGATAGTAAAATGATAATTTCCCAATAATAATAACATTAGTAAATTTTAATAATAATAGTAATAGTAGTAAGAATAGTAATAATAATACTAGTATCAACAACAACAATAGCAATAATAATAGTAATAAAAATAATATTGAAAATGAAAATAATAACAATAAAGACAACAATCATAAATAATAATAATAATGAAAATAATAAAATAAATAAATTTTATAATAATGATAATAACAACTTAAAGGACAATAATAACGATGATGACGACGATGATAATTTATTAATTTTATTATTATTTATTCTTATTATAAATATTGTTATATTATAATTTATTATTATTTTTAATTTTTTAATTATTATTTAAATTAAGGATAAAATGAATATTAGAAAATTTAGTTGGGGGTAAAACAATATTTCTGGAAGTGGAGTTTTGATTCCTAACCTCCGAGGAATCAAAACTCAGGCAATGATTCATGAATTTGACAAGGCCTTATATAATAAGGTAACAAACATAAGAGTTCCAACAAGCATACCATCAAGATTTCGGCACTTGCAGTTGGTAAAAATATAAGTTTACCGGTTGAAGCCGATTGAAAAGATGGTTAAACCGTAAAGTAATAAATGCCTTTAGTTTTATAATTTCTAAAAGTGAAATCATAATCCCTTGTTCGCGGATTGGATTTTGCAAATTGGACATCAATCCATATCCAATCTACGATTTTGTGAACTATAAATTTTTAATCTAATCCAATCAACGGATTGGTGAAATTCAATCCAAATCCAATCCACACGTCTGTGGATCAGATGCAGATCTGGCCTAATCTATATCCAATCCACTATTTTACAGATTGGTTTGTGAGCTAAATTTTTTTAATCATGTCTTATCCACGAACTAACTAAATAAATAAATATAAAAATAATTTTACTACTAATTAAATTCAAAATTAAATAAGATTTAAATAAATAAATTGTTTGAATAAAGGTAGAGAATACATTTAAAATTTCAAAATATAACACACCAAAAAGGAAAAAGTCTCATTTGTTCAGATCAGTACATGAAAATTAATTGTTTAGAAAGTTATATTTTTTTTATTTTATATTATTTTCGGATAAGACATAATATGATGTTAATGCAACTATATTTTAACTTATTTATTTATTAGTAAGTATAATGCCATATTTTCAAGTTCAATTTTCTTATTAAATAAATATTTTTTTATTTTTTTGCGGATTTGCGAATTTTTATGGATTCACAAAAGTAAATTCATATCCAATTCACCGACTGTGGATTTTCAAATTTTCATAATCCAATCCACAGATTGGATTTCTGTGGATTAGACAGATTGAGCGGATTGAATTGAATTATGAACACCCTCATCCCTTGTGTGTGTCTCATTTACACCCATTCTTAATTACTAGACAATCATAAACCATATAACTAAAACACATCCATAATGGTTTTGGTTAATAAGAAGAATAAGAAAAGTATTGATGTGTTCCCTTACCCTTTCTATTCTTATCACTAGTAAGCCTAATGATGTGTTTACTAAACAGTAATATGAATTGGAATGGAAGATTCAAAATTAATAAGTTGTTTACCTATAAAATGAAGGCTTGGAATCATAATGTGAGCAGTGTGGACCCATAAATTTAAGAATCATTACCAGAGTTCTGATTTCCAGGGGTGTTAGAAAGTAGAATTCTATTTCAAACAATAACTTTTTTATCCCAACTTAATTTTTGAATACCCATTTTATCCTTAATTTAAATAGTAATTAAAAATTAATAAAATTAATAAAGAATAATAATATAATAATAATAAAATTAATAAATTATAATAATATTTTAATAAATAATAATGAAAATAATAATTATCATTATAATATTTATTTTAAATAATAATAATAAAAATAAGAAATAATGAATTTAATAAATTATTACTTATATTATTACTAAAATTTAGTATTATTATTATTATTTTTTGTCATCATTATTATTATTATTATTGTTGCTATTATTATTTATTAATACCCTTATTGTTATTACACATATTTAATTAACCTGACATCTTTACATAAATTTACTAAGATTTACATTAGGACCATGAAGAATTTCATGGTCATGCGAGCATTGGATTATTTGGATAAATAAATTAAATAAAAAAGAAAACCTTCAAATTTGAATTCATTCTACTTCCGCACACTTCCCCACAATTCCCCTGACACATTACTTTTCTTTTTCAGCCGCTGCCCACAATTCTCTTGACACATTACTTTTCCTTTTCAGCCGTTGGATTTGAAACTTCAAATCCAACGCTTCTCATATTATGCCCATTTTATCATTTTAAACAACAATACTTATTTATCATTTTTGGTCAAAATCATTCACACAATTTTAAATTCAAAAGTAAATTTGTTATTAAAAATTTTAGACTTAAAAATCTCAAAATTACTCTTAACTAATCCCTTTCTCGCTCTACTTTAGAATTGCATATTCTCTCTCTATTCTAACAACTAGTAAACTAAACACTTAATCTCATTTTGTTTTAAATTCATTTTGGGTCTTTTATCTATATCATGATCTCTATTTAATACTTTCTATATATAATATTTTTTCTTTGACATTTATTAGTTTTTGTATTTAATAAAAATTAATTTCTTAATATTATTTAATTTTCATTACTAATAAAAATTAATTTCTTAAAAATTATTTAGATAATATAGAGTTTAGGGTTTAGGGTTTAGGGTTTTAGGGTTTAGGGTTTTAGGGTTTAGGGTTTAGGGTTTTAGGGTTTAGGATTTAGGGTTTTACGGTTTTAGGGTTTAGGGTTTAAGATTTTAGGGTTTAGGGTTTTAGGGTTTAGGATTTCGGGTTTCGGGTTTCGGGTTTAGGGTTTCGGGTTTCCGGTTTAGGGTTTCGGGTTTCAGGTTTAGGGTTTAAGGGTTTAGTGTTTTTAGGTTTTAGGGTTTAGGGTTTTGTGGTTAGGGTTTTGGGTTTAGGGTTTAGGGTTTAGGGTTTTGGGTTTTAGGGTCTAGGGTTTAAGGTCTAGGGTTTAGGGTTTAGGGTTTTTTTAGGGTCTAGGGTTTAGGGTTTAGGGTTTTGGGTTTTAGGGTCTAGGGTTTAAGGTCTAGGGTTTAGGGTTTAGAGGGTTTTTTTAGGGTCTAGGGTTTAGGGTTTAGGGTTTAGGGTTTAGGGGTTTAAGGGTTTAAGGGTTTAAGGGTTTAGGGGTTTGGGGTTTGGGGTTTGGGGTTTGGGGTTTGGGGTTTGGGGTTTGGGGTTTGGGGTTTGGGGTTAGGGTTTTGGGTTTAGGGGTTTGGGGTTTGGGGGTTGGGGTTTGGGGTTTTGGGGTTTGGGGTTTTGGGGTTGGGGGTTTAGGGTTTAGGGGGTTTGGGGTTTAGGGTTTAGGGTTTAGGGTTTAGGGTTTAGGGTTTAGGGTTTGGGGTTTAGGGTTTAGGGTTTGGGGTTTGGGGTTTGGGGTTTAGGGTTTAGGGTTTAGGGTTTGGGGTTTGGGGTTTGGGGTTTGGGGTTTGGGGTTTGGGGTTTGGGGTTTGGGGTTTGGGGTTTGGGGTTTGGGGTTTGGGGTTTGGGGTTTGGGGTTTGGGGTTTGGGGTTTTGGGGTTAGGGGTTTTGGGGTTTGGTTTTAGGGTTTTAGGTTTTAGGGTTTTAGGTTTTTAGGGTTTTAGGGTTTTAGGGTTTAAGGGTTTAGGGCTTAGGGCTTAGGGCTTAGGGCTTAGGGCTTAGGGTTTAGGGTTTAGGGTTTAG